>NC_068942.1:61925291-64594247 GCF_026419915.1 Harpia harpyja | reverse complement strand
AAACTTTGTGCTGTACTTGAGTTTAGAAAGGCTGCATACTAACATTCATTTTAAATCCTTTAAAAAAAAATTTCTTAGCATCCCATAACTTTTTTTTTTTTTTTTGTAAGATCCAGCAGTGCTGGAGTGAAACATTCCATCCTTGAGCTTCTTCATGTAGATCATCAAAATTTTCAACATTATGCATTTCTTCTTCAGTACATGCAGCATACAGTGTGGTGAGCTCAGCATATTCTGAATATTGTCAGAAAACAATGGTGTGCTCCCTATACAGAAAGGGAAAAAGCTAATAAACAGTGTCACACAGCAACAAATCTACTTGGTCTGAATCCACCCTCTGTATTTGAATTCAGGGGAGCTACAGCGCTCTGTAACATGCAAGGGTCAGGAACTCCTGCTGCTGGCAGTACCCACTTCTACAGAAGCAGCATGCCAGTTCCACGCATACAAAAACTTTTGTGCCTCTAGAAGGGTTCTATGGAATTCATCATCCTCACTGATGCTGAAGCATATTTTCCATTCAGAAACAAAGCAGTCCGACTTTTTAGAACAAAATGTCTGATATCCAAGTTGCATTTGAACATAAACAAGATATGTAGACAGCTAGAGCTGTATAGAAAATGTTCATTAACAATCTATAATAAAAATCGTACCTGTCACTGAAGAAACACACTGTACAGTTCTTCATAGTATTGATGTGCTATAAACTATGAAATTTTCTTAATTCTGAAATGTTATAAGCAGATACATAGTTGTATTTTTTTTCTTTAAGCTTGGTAGAAGGACTCATGTATGAGACATTTGTGCCTTCATTTTTGACCAGGAGTATAGCAAAAAGATTGTGAAACAATAACACTAAAACCAACAATAACCTCTTTCTAGTATAACTAGCATCCGAACTAAATGAAAAAGGCATGCAGATGTGTACTTCGGTGTTCTTAATATTAAAGGTCTACCTATCAGAGCCACAATTATTCTAGGACTTCTGCCGACATTAAAATCTGCACTATAAACTTTCTGAACACAGTTTTAATTTTCAGTGCTATGGTAAATGCCTCAAGTCTTTGGGAACATCTTCTGTCCCAGAGGTCTGGGTTCATTGCAAATACGCAGTTTAAAGGTTCTGTTGTCACAGGAAAAATCCAAAATGTGGCTGTCATATGTGCAGAAGAAACTGCTACTGTCATGGGTTGTAAAAGGAATATTTCCTACTCCAAGTTGGACCTGGTATGGAGAGCAGGACATGTATAAAGGCATGGTCAGAATAGTGTATGGGTCATTGGTTGAAACAGAGAAGGCAAACCAGAACAGAATCCAAATGAAATGGCTGCCACAGCACACAGGGGAAAAACTTTGTCACCATAAATGAATAAAAAAGCAGATTGGTCTTGCAGAAAGTTGAGAAAAGCACTGAACTGAGGCTGGGCATATTTTACCCTGTATTACTATGCACTTGGCACTAGCATGTGCCTGAAGTTACTATACAGGTAGGAAAAAAAGTTCTGATTTTGAGCAATAGGTGTATGTACATAATGTGAATATGGACAAAGACTACGTGAGTGTGCATATACTTACCTTATACATGCTTATATTACATTTTTGCTCAACGTTTCTTATGGGAATGCCAGCATTTTGGACTGCTTTTTCGAAAGAGAAACTGCAGCCTAAGTAAAAAGTCACCATGTCCTTAAGTTGTTCAGAATACTCCTTTAGGCTTTTCAGTGATCCAGTACAAGCTCCATGCTCATATATTTTGTACTGTAGGCAGTCAGTTCTAGTGAAATAAGAAGTTACCACAGTTTTATTGTATGTTTTGAAAACAAGGTGAATTGTTTGAATTGACATTAACCCAGTATCAAACCACAAGATATAGCCTACTTTATCCACTTCTTTTCTTTCTAAGTAACAATGAAACAAACACATGCAAAAACCCCAGAACACCTTATTCTGCACAAAAACAAGCCAGTAAAGCAGAACATGTTAGAGTTTGGTATTTTTTAGGTTTTATAGGTAAATGTCGCTTATATATATCTTGCCTCAGGGCTTCAAAAACAACCAGCTCCCTAATAAGTCTTTCCTTCAGTGTTTACTACAGGAATACATCTTTCAAATTTCAGAGACTCTACAAGTATCATGCAGTCACCATGCCTGTGTTACTACCAAATAAACCAAAGGTAAAACCCTATTATTTAATTCTGCTGGGTCAGACTGCAAAACATTAGAAATTACACAAAATTTCACTTTTGCATTAGAGAAATACTTGTAATACTGACAATTACCATAACATGCCTCTCAAGAACAAGACGATCAGGGCTGTTCTACTCATGCATAGTTTTCATTCAAAGGTATAACTCCAAGAAAAGAAACTTGTTCAAAATGTACAACAGTGTAAGCAGGCTGTTCCCTGAAACCCTCCTAATCACCACCAGCATTCACTGCAGAACTTTGACAAGCAGAGTTGGTCTGTAGTTACCTGATATCAGAATCACTACTCAGAGAAGGACATTTCCAATCACCTGGTTTACTTCTGTACAGCAGCGGCAGAGGTCCATTATTTGCATGGCAAAACTTCTCAAAGTCATCAGCCAGGGACTTGTGCAAAATCACAACATTGGCCTGTTTATAGCCTGTGGAAGGTAGGAATGACTGGTTATTAATTCACCTTTTTGTTTGTGAAACAATAACTTTTCCGTATAGATTTCTTTAGACTGTCTATAAAAAAATTACCTGAAGGAAATTTTTGATTCAGAACTCAGTAATTAAACAACTTTTTGAAATGTTTTTAAAATCATAGCTAGATGTACTCTGTATGTGAAGTTGTTCACAGCTAAAACAGTTGGCAGCCATGGGTAGTACTAGAATATGAAGACAGCATAATTACTTTAAATTCATAGAAGTGTTTATTATATATAAACATAATTTATTACCTAAACTGGGAAATTAGTATTCTATAGGAAAATACTTTACTTTGCAAACGTTAGCACAGAGCCAAAGAAAGGCTATTACGTACCACACTTTCACCATTTTTTTCATTTAATAGCAAGCTATAAATCATTGCCGGTCCAACAGTAAACTCCTGGTATCTAGATGTTATGTAGCCCATTCTTTAGAGTTTGCTGGCTATGGCATTTTACTATGGGCTGCAATTTAAGAGACTTAATTACTGCTCAGGCCTGTCACACTCTCTCGCCTGTCTCACTGAATCTCAGTCATTTCTACTATTTCTAATTTAAAAAGCTAAAATGAACAGAACCGCTACACTTTCTTCACTTGGAATCAACTTTGATTTAAAAGGTTGTTGACTACTACCATGCAGTAGCTTCTAAAGACATTAACATTTTTGCAATGAGTGTTAATGAAGAAAGCTCACATTTATTTATCTAGCAAAAATTTATTTTCTGAACAGTAGTAGTTATTACCAATGCGATTTTAATTTCCTGCATGTAAACACCAGCTGTTCAAATACAGAGAGGAAATTTGGAGTCCAACTAGTCTGTGGTGTGTAAAACTGCCAATTAACAGTCCTTAACTCCTGTACCGATACTGTCTTTAAAACTTATTACTCTGTCTGATATCAGACAGGTGAGTAAAAAGCCTGCATAGAAGCTCTCACTGCCTTAAATACTGCGGTAGTCTGTCATCCAAGAGGCAATCATTTAGTTGAAATCAATGATCTGCCTTAAAAGGCTGTAGAAAATCAGCCAAATCTTAGTCTTGACCAAAGCTAACAACGAAATCAAGAGAAAATTCTATTCCTCATGGAAAAATGCAAAGCACAGGCTGAGGTAAGCATGTATTTGCATACTGAATGTGCCCCACAAACTGCTCTCTTGGGAGTACTCAGCACAAAAATTCATTTTATTACTAGCAAAAGTTACTAAATACAGAAACAGCTTCTTGCTAAATACAGAAATACATTTTTGTTAGATAAACATACTAAATTTACCACTGAATAAAATACTACATTCAGTTACCCCTCAACTTCATTCCCTGCTATCCATGTGAAATCCACAGGCACTTTCTACTTCGCTGGTGATATTCATGAATCCTTAAAATTATGGTTTTAGTCAGTGCATTCAACTTGGACAACACTGAATTTAAAATACTAGTCACAGCTGACAGACTGAATCTGTAGGTAACTTTCAGGAATTCTATAGAGTCAGGAAGCTTCATTTTAACTCTTTGACAACTTTATTATTCCTCCTGATAACTATCCTTACTTTCTTTACATATGAAAAGATATTTTTCCCTTCCCATATCTTCTTACATATATACTTGCATTATGTATCCATCATTATGAATATATTCACAAGCAATGCTAGTGAAGCTGGACATGCTGATCAACCCATGCATTACTTACACTCATGTTCCTATTCAAAGAATTTTAGGAATAGCTTTTAATTTCTTTGGTGAATGACAACGAGGGCAGTAAGAAGTAATTATTTCACTTGTATATCACCCAACAACATAGACAATTTTAAGGATTCTGAGAAATTCCAGTTACCCTAGTTTTTTTTAGTCTTTGCATAATGGAGTGGTATGCTTATGGCTAGAAGTCTAAACTTGTTTTGTATGTAAACAATACTTTTTTCAAATGTTAAAACTAACACATTTAAAACTACTGCAGCAATACATGCACTTAATACAGTTGGGGTTAAATGCAGATTATTAACATTGTAACATATTTTCCATTAGTATTTTTCAACTTATGTACTGATGGAAAAGAAAACCATAATTTTAAGATTCACTATGATTCAATATGACTCTTAACTTTCTTATGTTATAGTAATGCTACTACACACGGCTTTGTTGATAAGCTACTTGCAACGGTATTTTTAGTTATGTTAAGTTACATTTTAAAGTCGACCAGAACAATGACACAGACTTCTCTGCTTCTGTAAAAGTTCAGCTATAAGAGGCAAGATAGAAATCAATTTTCCAAAATGCCTTCAGTTATCTGAGTATAAAACTAATTTTTCCTTCCCCCTTATAATTCCCAGTCTTGCTGAGTCAGTAATTTCCAGCTTCTGCAACAAATGAAGCAGAAAACTACTTCTGTAACTATACATCTCTAATTCTTCCCCAAAGTGTATTCGATGTGCTAAGTAAAGCAAGGTCTCTGTGAAGAACATAGTATGTCATCCTACAAATGTGATAATAACATATGCAAGAAAAAAACAGATTTGGTTAAAGACTTTTCAAATATTTTCTGCATCCATAATTTCTCAATGACATAACTGGAAGCTGAGACATGCACTGCAAACATTGAAAACAAAGTCCATGTACTTTACACAGGTAGGATGATATGTTTTCTCTGACGTAGTTTTATAATTTAAGAACACAGTATCAGGTCCTTCAATGTGATTTCAAAACCACCCAAGTGACTTACGAACATAAGTCAACATTTTCTTCTGTTTCACTTCAGTGCTTTTGATATTCCTGCATTCCTTCACAAACAAGAAAAGAAAACACATAACTATGAATCTAAAATGGAGTCACTTTTGCACTGAGCGGTTAGGTTTATTTACCTTCTGCCATTCCAGAAGTATTACTAATACTCAGTCTGTTGCATCGAATTATTCTTCTTAGCACATGGGGAAGGAGAGATTTCAAGCCTCCTGTCAAAAACATCTCTTCAGCCTTAACAGAAAGATAATTATAAATTTAAACACAAAGCACATTTTTTTTTTTTTGACATTTTAAATTCTGATTTGCTGGAGAACTTAGCTTAAGTTTCCTCCTCGTGCTCCACCAAACTTATTATCACTGGGAAATACTAAGCTATAACCCAAAGGCAGATCAAAGTCAAAAGGTTATTTCACTGACATTATATGACTAAATGCAAACTGAATCTTTCAATAAACTAGCCAGAGACACGCACTTTAACATTTGGGATAAAATGCAAAGTTTTGCTCCTCTGTAATGTAAGAAACAGATTTCTTTCCTCCCTGATAAATATTCATTTCCTAGAGTATTCACTTTTCCAAAATTCACTGTAACTTTAAAATGGCAAAAGCACAAATGGATTAACCTACCAAGCTATAATCTGTAATATGACTTCTCTGTTCAAAATGCTTTTAGACAATCAGCAATGCAACCTTGCGGTAAAGAGAGAACCGTATTCAGAAAATGTCATTTTAATACATTCCACATGTATTATACTTTTCAAATATTAATTATGTAGAAGTGAATAGTCCTGTGGCTATTGCTTTTTTTCTGCAATCTAGTAAAAGTTCACACAAAGTCTCTCCCTCAACCTAAACCACCTAATAAGTAAAAAGAGTTTATTACATCACTATTAGGAAAAAGTAAAAGATAGCTCAGGGTAAAATAATAATGTGGCTGCTTATGATTTTAACCTTGGTCACTTTTAAGTAAAGAAACTGAACTATCCTCCAAATAATCAAATTACCAACCTCCAAGTTTTTCCTTAATTCAGAAGAAGCCATTCTTGATCTCATTCATAAGAAGTAATACGTATGATGGAAGCTGTGCTGCTTTTTTTTAAAAGATGCCAGTAAATTAATGTACAATGAGATGGTACAACCCTCTAGCAAAAGTTAACTTTTCTGTTAAAGGTCCACAGTTTTTGTACTATAACTATGATAGTACAAAGTTTCACTCTCACAGTGGAGTGGAATGTAAGTAAGTGAAACGCTTTATTGTGAAAATGTATACCTCTCAGCAACTCATACCTTAATTAACTTGAAGTAAAAGCAGTGATGTGTTTTGACCGAAATTATACTCTCATCATAGGCTGTCTGTCCAAAATGTTTCCCGAAGCTTGCAGAATTCTGAGAGATTAAGTTGGGGCACTGAAATTTAGAGTAAGCTTTGTATCTATTCTTAATTCTGAAATCTTTATATAACATTACCAGCCAAAAGAAATCAGTCTGGACTTTTTTTTCTGAACTCTAATGTACTACTTTCTAACTCTTCTCATCTTTTCTGCTTTTACATTATCACTCTGTATGCTGCAAAAAAAATAGTCTTCATTACAAAATAATGAACAATTCCAAACAGACACTTTAAAGATAACAAGAAATTGGATTTAGAAAAGTAGCTGAGCTCTAATCCAGGCCTACAAGTGTCAATTTAAGAGACGCTATTCTTACTGTAAAGAGAATTTCTAACACCAGTTTGGAATTATTCATTCAAGAGCTTTCAAATTAAATACAGTGATCCTAATAAGAAAGTCCAGATGTGTTCATTAGTTTCTTTCAGGTTGTTTTTCTGTATTTCTGAGCATCTTTGAAACCATCTAAATCATCTATAGGATTGATGGCCTTAAGAACTACTAGCTTACTTGGATTTGAAAGACAGTCTGAAGTTCAGGAAACTAGTCTGGGACAAAAGCTGTCTTCAACTAGGTATTTTATCACAAATGCCCTGGTCTGATGTTGGGCAAGCCTGATTCTCCCCTCATAAAGTATGTGCACAGTAGCAGAAATGGAAGTACCTATGAGATTTTATCAATAAACATTTAGGGCTCTAAAAGTTTTAGGTTCATATGACAGCAAGTGGCTAACAAGCTAGAGGACTGTGAGTATCAGTATCACTGAAATGTTGGCTGTAAGTACCTTACAGAAACGCTTGGGCTTGTAATTCCTATTTGTGAACCTAGCCCCTAGCTGCAAAGCAACATATATTGCTGATGACTGGTTAGGAAGTGAATAATTTGAACATTAACTTTGTATAAAAGCACTCTGATTCATCTCTTTCAGATGAGAGATAAAACTCACCTTATGACCATTTGCTATCACTAAAGTTCCTGTGGTGATTTTATAAAACTATAGTGAAAATCCAATAGGATTAACATTCTGAGTTATAACTTTAGACCACTGTATTTGCTATACAATATCAGTAATAGATTATACTGCTATTTTTCTTTATTAGTTGCTAAATTTGGAGAGGTGATTAAAAACTGTTAGATGCTCATAGTAAAACCTAGTTTTTGCTATTTGACTTCCTCAGGAATGGCTAGTTTCTATGCAGTATGTTATTTCCCTATGCTAGGGGGCATTGTCAGGTTTAGATTCCCCAACCATCTCTAGGACCTCCTGGAAAATCATTGGAACCATCATGACCATGGCCTGTTTGGAATGATGGGGAGAAGCACGATGATAACTCAGGTCTCACAGCATCTTTTTGACTTTGTCCCATCAGGATGCCTAATGAAATGTACAGCTTGGCTTCATGGGGCCCTCAAGTAGCACTCTAACTAAATGGTCTGGTACAGCTGTTAATCAGTTATCAGGATCTGTTCCATGGCAGAGGTTTTTCAACTCCTTTCATTTTGTTCTGAGATAGTTTCAGGTAATGGTAAGTATCAGTTATCTCATGGTGGTATGTTGGATCGTGATACAGATAAAGACAGGGTGCAGGATAAGTGTTAAAAAGCCCTTAAGAGAAGATGCTGACAGAGCTTATGAGATGGCTGTTGTGCCTGAAGGCATCCTATGTGGTGTCCCCTCACTAAGGGACCCTAAGATCTGGCTTGCCAGTCTGGGTTGTCTTTAATGGAATGAACCTCTAAAGCAGACTAGATATAGTCCTGGGTAACCAGCATTTGAAAATCAGGTCATTTACTGGCTGTGTAACGACAAACTTCATACTTAAAGCATCCAGTCTGAAAAAACACTTGTTCTAAGTCATTTTGCTCATATCAGGCTCCCTGACGTATAATAACAAAACCCAATATTGTAAAGGTTTGTAGCGCTGAAGTGTCAAGATCACTCCTGAAGAACCTTTTCTTAAACATTTGGTTCCGCATTAGAAGCACAACAAACACTTTTCTTTTTAAAGGTTTACATGAAGATTCACAGTATTTCATGTGTATTTTGAGTTTTACATACTGAACTTAAATGAATAAATATTAAAATATATTCCTGTCTGACACATTAAGATGGCACTTACCCACTAGTGGTTTATGGGCACTGCCATATCTTGAGCTGCACTTCCAGATCTTGACAAGGATGATGAAACTTCAAAGCTGGAAAGAGATGGTAATGTACAAGAAAGATCTATAAGAATGATGTAAGGAGGTGTATGATCTGACAATGATGGCGGTATGGCATATGCCCTATCAGTAGTTCAGAATAATGAATCAACTTCTCAGAAACAATACTGTATTGAAATGACATTATATTAAAAAGATAGATATATTCAGGAAAATAGTTAGGAAGTACAGATAAGTACCAGCTTTGGTAAAAGTTCTAAATGGATCTTGGGTCTGGTTTTAATAAGTAACATAAAATTGTTAGGTAACATCTTCATTTAATATATATCTGTGTAGTACCACTCCAGTAAAGTTAAGCAGATACATACTACCTGATTAATTTGGCCCAGCTGATTTGCAAAATATCTCATTACCTAGACAACAACAATTTTCAGGAAGGCCAGATTTGGAGGGTGAATATTTTTTTTTATTCAGAAATTGTGATCAATTGTTGCCATGTGAAGCTCTAAGTCATTAACCATTTCTACATGCTGTTCTCAGCGCACTGGTTGAGTATGGGTGACTGTGTGCAATGAGGTGCTGATCTTTGCTAAGGTGATTGGAATGGGACTGGTTCTAAGCCTCATCTTTATAACTGACTGTAAAGAATATGCTCTATTTCCCCTGAATCCTACAGCTCATGCTAGGAAAAAGGCATGTTGAGAGGAATGTTACTTTATCCTGTTAAAAAACCCTGCTGCTCTCAAGAGGCATACCCTTGCCTGTCATATCACTTAGAGATTCACTAGTTTCTATCTTTAAGCCTTGTCTGCTAACAAAGTTAGTTACTGTATATCAAGGTAAGAGTTAAATATTCAACAGTAATGCTTGGAAAAAGTGACCAATACCATCCACCTTTGACAAATAATCTGCAACCCAACATGAAGCAAGAAAAACGCAGTTCCAGACAAGATTTAATAAAGAGGTTGCCTTGTCTCTCAGATGACTTGTATGATGGGCAGAGTAGCCTCTTTGCACCACCCTACTGTTTGTGTGTCCCGGGCTACTTGTTACCTCCCTGTTTCTTTTGTCTACAGTGGGCCTCTGTCTCTGCCTTTTTCCTCCCTGAGCTCAGACCTCTATCTCCATAACTCCAAGTTGGACTGACCTTCGTAGGGCTTGCTTCCTTGGTTTGTCTGACTGCATCCTCTGGCAATATGGGAGTTTGGATGCCTTTTCTCCTCTCACCAGCTCTTTTCAATTTATGTACTTGCTGTATCTCTCAATTGCACCTTAAACTCTCTCTCAATTTTCAACCTTAAATAAGCTTTTCCTGTTCTCAGTCTGAGACAAAATAATCTAACTTCAGAAATCATAAAACACAACAAATGCACAAATGGTTTCCTAGACTCGTAAGATGCAGACTCCTCTGAACCTCGGTATCTATACCTACATGTAGAGAGAGATATATATCCCCCTTTAATATTACAGATAGGCTTGGATTAAGTATAGTTTTACTAATTATTTCCTCCTTAATTTCTGGCAGCAGAACCACCAACTAGCCTTGCAAAGTTATGTATCTTTACATTAAATTGTTGATTGAACTATAGTTTATAATGCATTTTTACAATCTGCAGAGCATAATCTCTTTAGAGAAAAAGAAGGAAGTGCAGTAAGTGAAATATTTTGTATTATCTTAGAACTTTCAAAATGAAAAAGCAAATCTGTAAATTTCACAGATATTTAAATATGAGCATAGATTCTTTACAGGCCCACATTGTAAATTATTCATTACCCAAGAAAATGGAAAAATGTCATTAAAGTGTCAGGAAGATTACACTTTGAGATGCCGTGGGTGTGTCCATACCGCTGTGCTAAACCACACCAGATGAAAATGAATCAAAAAAATATATAATAACACAAAAGGATTAACACATCCTTCAGAATTGTCAGTGTGACTGCTTTGCCTTTACATGTGTCAAGTAAATTAATGAAATAAAACTAAAAACATATCGTATTTGTGGTTTTAAAAATGGATCACCTGAGAATAAACAGCCTGTAAAAAGTACTGCTGATAAGGGTGACAAACAAGTTGGTTTGAAGACTGCAAAGTAGTTAATAACAGTTTCTGATGTCACAGATTACAGGTCTGTTACTCCAGTGTTACTGATACACTAATAAGAATATGGTTTAATGCAGTGACTTTTCAAAGTGTAATCTAGAGACTTGCTTGCAAGGAACCCAAAGACTCTTAAGAAATACAATCTTGCATTGTTTATATCACTTTTGCCCTATTTCCAGTTTAAAGTTTGATAATAAGAATGGGTGGTGGCATGTACAGGTTGATTGGCCAAAAAAGTGCAGGAGTCGCCACTTAACACTGCTGGGCAGGTTTTTTTAGATACTGTCACGCAGATAGCTTACCCAAAGCTACTGCTGCACTAACAGGAACAGCAGGGTAACTTGAAACATGAGCCAGCCCATGGGCTGCCTTTGCTGATACATAATGGCAAGTAATCTAAACTAATTATAATCTAACAAACCCTTTGTATACTATGCCTTGCCCTAGTATGAATATGGTTACAGAGGTTTGTTAACGTAAACATGGTTTAAAATGACCTGCTGCTTAATGATCAAGCTGATTTGAAATTCTGCCAAGAGACTTCTGTGAAAAGCACAAACTTCTCTGAAAATTTACTCCATTTGATTTTTCCAGCCAGGCCTCTCATTTATACTTGTGATGTTTTATTTGAAGAATCAATTAATGATCCTTTTTTTCCCCATCTGCTATGAATCATTTCAGAGCACAGAAGTGCTTTGTGTATCATTCCAAAGAGGAAGTGCTTTGTGTATTTTCAGACAGCGGCTCATCCAGCGAATTAGGATTTAACTTTACATTTGAAATACAGGGTATTTGCCTTTGAAGTTTATGCACCTTTAGATGAGGGCTGCAAATAGAAATTTAAATTAGTTTCCATTTGTGTTCACTCTGCTGCTTAAAGCAGCTATCCTATACTCAAGATCCTGCAGATTGTGTCAGGATGAGAAACTGATGATAGAATCAATGTATTTTTGATGCAATCTTGTTTATTTGCAAAAAAAAAAAAAGACACACGACGTTTAGTCTTTCCCAGTATATTAATAACAAATAACAGAAAGCAATTGCCAGTTCCAAAGCAGCCATTTCAGACAGCGCTGCGTGTTAGTGTGACATGTCTTGCACAGGCTCCCTGAACTTCCACCACTGCATTTGTAATATTTTACACTGCTCTGGGACAGAATAAATTGTTTCTCAGATCGAGAAATATGGGCAGAGACTAGTCAATAATTCACAGTGGGGCCCTGCCCTTGCATGGGCACAATCTATGCAAGATCTGAGCTGTTTAGGCTTTTTTATCCTGCAAAGGATGAGGCCTCGTGACTTCATGCACCCTTCCAACTCCTTGGGTCATATCCTAATACCTGCATACCCTGCCCCATCATCTTACAAAAACACATGACCAAGAAGCTTTGGAACAGCCACCTCATTTACGTGCACCTTTGGCAAGATACGGTACACACCTAAGAGGAGACAAGGACCTTTATTGAGATTTAAAAATGCCACTTTCATGCCATTGACTTTGCTGACAGGAATACTCACCAGCTGCTGTAAGAAGAGACAGCAAACGATCTACCAGAGGTGGTTTTCCTATACGATGACAAGAAGTGCTTATTCAAGAAACTGAAAAAAAACCACGAGGGTGGTATTTAAATATAGTTTCCCAATCTACACTGAGCTACAGAAGATCTTTAAAACTGCTCCACAATTCTCTGGGCTGGGTCCAGCCACCAGTTCTCTGCCTTGGTCTCTTCTGTCACTGAGACAGCCCAAGGATGCAGGAGGACTTTGCCTGCAGGCCACCAATGCCAGCCTCTCTCCTGCCCTCTGAAGCAGCACTGGCCAGCTAGCAGAGTACTGCACACGGGAGCCAAGGTGATGAGTATTGGCTAAATAAAAATTGCTAAAGTAAGGAAAATTTTTCTTCCCAGTCTTACTTATGCAGAATGAAAGTGGAAGTCCATAGGACAAAGTACAGTGACTTGTACTGCTTTGATTGCAAGGCAGCAGCCACAGGTACTTATTTTGATAAGAAAGTATGTCACTGCCTAGGTTACACCCAGTCATATCATGCATGGTCAAAGGGCTGATGGGGTGCCTGTTCCTCCCAAGGATTTCCATCTGGAGGTAAGCAGGTGAGCGATGTTCTGCTCCCTATGCACCATAAAAATAGTACCATGCTCCCCCCAAAAGTGCCATGCTCCTGCTGTCAGGTCATTCAGGCTACCCCCAGGATTATGCCATTTCTTTTGGGTTCACATGTCTGCCAGCAGGTGCTAAGTTACTGCATCCATTGCTCCTCACCAAGCAATTCTCCTCAGATATGCTCACTAAAGAATGATTGCAGCCTATGTATTTACACAAAGATAAGTGTCCTTGAAATGTGGGTGTCTCGGTAGGCTGTGTCTGGGGAACCTCCAGTGAATTGTACCTCTTCAAACACTATCAAGAGCAAACATCTTTGCCTCCACAAATACCTCTGATGGAGAGATACTGACTTCTGTTGTTCTATTGCTTCCTTCAGCTTAGACCAAGAAGTACTGTGAACAGCTCAAAAGGACCGAGCATCATTTCCCTGATGGAACTCCTGGCTTAAGCAGTACTATTTGGATAACCAGGTGAATCAATGGCAGGCTCAGCAAGAATATCTCACTGCAACTTCCAGGAGTAAGTGTAGCTAAAGTACTGTTAGCAACTGTGCTATGTGATGGCAAATGGTATGCACTTGGACTGTTATTTTATCTTGGAGCATCTGTGCTGCCCACATATTAAACGTTAATCTGCATCAAGGATGCCTGGACATCTTTGTTCTGCAGCATCCATTCCAATTGGAAAGGCTCCCTGAAGTTTCACTGCTGCACTACTAAGTTTTCATTACTGCATACCTGACAACTGTGGTACTGTGTGGCAACTATAGTTGCCATGATGATCTGGAAACTGCCCTTGATGGTCCGTTTGGTGCAGCCAGGCTCCTGCAGACACATCTGCACTCTGCCTGCAAGAGCTCAGGGCCTGACTGACCAACACTGAGTAGAGCAGCAGCATGATGAAAAGGAATAGCGATAAGCAGTAATATCCATCATCAGACATATACTCTAAGGCTGACAATGACCACAATCCCTATAGAGAAGAGAGTGCTGCTTTGTCCCTAGTGAAGATGCCCAGGCTCTAGAAACCACAGATGTTACGTACTTATTTGGTAGACTGCATCACAGAGCCCATAAATCATCAAAGACAATGTTCACCATCCTTGAACTTGTGAATGAGAACTTGCAGAATTAGTGAGTTATAATCCTGAACAGACAAAGCCCCTTGTGATGGGACCCAAATGAAGACCTGTACATCATTCATAGCTCTTCCTCCACTGCCTATACAGAGACAATATAAGACTCTATGCCATGTGAACCTCTGAGGACCTCAGCTTGGCAGTAACATGAGGGGTGGAAGACCTGGACAATGTGGCAGTTCAACCAAGCAAATGAGAGTGTTGCTACACTGACCTGATTGTCCAGTCATCTGTAGGAATCAGGAATGAACTAGTTTTATAGACAAATGGCAATCACACTGACCATGGGAAGAGAGGTTCTGCAAGCAGTGTGTTGGTGCCCCCAGTTGCCCTTTCCGTTTCTGAACTCGTAAGTAATTCAAGACCAGCATATGATGTAATCCCACTGGGCAACTGTCCTCATCCACCAGAATAATCTTTGACAAAGCAGAGAATGAGTTACCCTATAGCCATAGGCTGCAATGGTGCCTACTGTCTAGAAGAAAGATGGGCATTATGTTCTGAAAAGGAAATCCCCAATTACCTTACACTTTTAAATTGAGGGAAAGGATACAGACCTTTATCAAACTGTCCTGGATAGCCTCATTCCACAGCATATGGATGTTTCTGATGTGGACAGTCTATCGTGGTATCCTCAGAGCGTCACCTTTGGTGGCAGCAGCACCATGGCTGTGCAGCAAGCGCAAGGAAGAAGTTTAGGAGCTCTGCTAGGCTTAGGTCCTAACACAGGTCATGTGAAGAACTTCTCATATAAGTTTCTGGTTACAGACTAGATCAGGTATCAGATGACTAAATGCTGTCACTCTGTTAGCTATTCAGTGGCTTATACAATACGGTACTGTGTTCAATGCAGTTACAGCAGAGTGAATATCTCAAACCGCTGCCTTCATGTGCAGTTTCAGCAGAGAACCCAAGATGTTGAAAAAATGCACAGTTCACCTTTCTAGCTCATAGAATTAATCCTGAACTTTTACTGCTTTTCTCTATGTTCCGTGGGTAAACAGAGTAAAACCTGTAGGCCTATCACCCTCATACATTTTATCACCGTTAAAATATTTTTTTTTAAAAAGCGGCTCATTGTTAAAGAGATGACTCATAGTGCTGCAGCATCAGTTAGCTGACTTGAAAGAGATGTTAATGTCATCATTTTGATTTTCATTACCAAACAATAAGAAGGTAAGGGCTGAAAATGTGTTACACATCTATCACCTCATTTTATATTTTTAAAATATAAATAAGCTACAGAGGTTGGTGTATCTTGGTGTGCTCTGCTTCCAAAATTCCATTTTAATACAGATTTGAACCCATATTTTGTATAGAAGCAACACAGAACAAAATTTAAGCTATTACTATTTTTTGTTTATTTATTTATTTAGGGTTTTGTTCCCAGATACGGTTGAGGTAATATGTGTAAAACCTTGTCTCAGAGCTTACAGTTTAAGCCTCAAACCTATAGTACTTCCATGGATATAAGTAACAGAGATAAGTAGATAAGTAGTCCTACAGAGTTCAAGGACAGATGAAGTGCTTAAACATTTGCTGTCTTGTACTGCACCTGTGTAATTGTTTGCATACAAGCCATATAACATACACAGATCTGAGTAAAGAAAGATGTGACAGAAAAGTTAGTTTAAAGTAAAGACAGAAAAAGTTATAAGCAATACAAATAAGCAATACACGTGCTTTTTATAAACACGTGTATGGAACAAGCTAACAACCTTGATATAAAATAAGTTATAATTACTATTGATGAACCATACAGTTCAGAAATAAGGTTTAGCTCTTTTTTTTTGTCTGCTTAGCAACTATTGATCCTTTTTTCTGTTTTCTCTATACATGCCAGATAGGTAATTGCAATAATGTACCTTAAAATTCCATAGCTTCTACTCAGGAGGTGCTTCAAGATACTAAGTTTTGAATAAACATTTTTATTCTTGGATTTTTTTCACATAACTTATTACATATCCTAAGTATGGGGAGTGTGCTAAGTTTTCTTTTATTTTGTTTTCAAATGGGAAAAGACTCTTGGCTTGTTTGAGCATTAGATTTTGACCTGGCTGAATTTTCTTCCTTCTCTGAAATGGATTTTCACTTTCCATTACATCATAGTGCCTTAAGAGTTTCATGGTGTGGATTAATGCATGAATAAAGTCCAAATAATTAAAAATATTATTACAACAGTATTCTTCAGAAGATAGGATTAAAGCTACATCAAGCCCAGTATCCTGACTTTCATAGTGGCCAATAATGCATACCTAAGGAAGAATTTAAAATCAGAGCAAACACTGACAAAACTTAGCTGGTATATCCTTTCAGCCTTCCATGACCTGTGGTTCAGGAACTTCGGAGCCAAGGGTGATTTCTTTGTTTGTAGAGGTTAACGTAAAAGCTTTTAGCCAAGTGGACTTTATCCCATGTAACTGCAGTTTGCAGCATATCATATGGATTCCAGTAGCTACCTCCTAAATTAATTTATTTGGGGAGCTGTCTAGATGCAAAATCCAAGAATTTTGCAGGGATTGTTTTATTAGGATTCCAGTTCCAAAGCTAATATATTTTAAAGTAACTAAACTATGTTTATATTAGAATGCAATCTACAAACACAGACATTCCTTTAATCCTAATTCCATAACATCCTCTTGAGCCAAGCATCTTAGAAGAGTGTTCCAAATACAATTAATTAGATATAACCGACAAGATCTTCTCCCAAAGAAGGGTCAGACTACACAGTATATGCAGTGAAAAAAGACAAGACAAATTAAAAGCACTCAGCAGCTTGCATTAATGGGCTCCAAGTCTAAATGTACAATTAAAATAGAGCATTCACATTTGCAAAAAATGAACTGTGAAAACCTATGGGGTTTGTCTCCAAAAGATCAGTTAAATGTGTGGGGTTTTGATTGTGGAGGAAAGGGACTAGTGAGTTTGGTTCAAACTTAGGCCTATTTAGCTAGCTTCTCTTTTAATACGATTAGTATGAAGACACATTTTTGGGACCACCTAGAATTTTCAAAATGGAGTATTCGGGATCAGCATTTCTGGACAGAAGAAGAAAAATCTACAAAACGCGTAATTGCTCAGTTACTTGGAAATAAAAAGAAACAAAGAAAAATCATATAGAGCAGGGTATATTGTATGATATACTGCTATATCATACCTGTCAGGGAGTAATTTTAATAATACACAAAGAGGGAAGAATATTATCATTTGAATAGAGGCTAAAGGTGTTTCTCACTACAGAAAGAAGAGAGAGGATTTTCATCAGCTAAAAGGAAGATGAACAGGCATCAGTTACTAGAACCTGCTATGATTTCAGTCAGACTGATGAAACAGTAGAAGACTGCTATTAAAAAAAAAAGTTGCTACTACTAAAACATTTGAAAAGATAATGGTAGCTAATGACTTTCAAACTCCATTCTCTACTGACAGATTTCCCTAATGGAAATCTCTTTTCTCGTAATACTTCTCTTTGTAAATGAACTGACTTTGACACAGAAAGTTTGGTATACAAGGCTAATTTTGAATCTATTAAGCACTTCAGACTGCAGATATATGAGATATACAATCATTGTGTCCATGGGAAAACTGTCAGAAATAATGCAAATTCACTGGAGCATGAAAATAGAAGACTGGAAAAAAGTAGACTTTCTTGCTTGACATAGAAAATATAGTTTACCAGAAGGCATATAAAAGAATAAGAAACCATTTATAAAAATTAGCAAATCTGTGTCCTCCTGATGAAACAATGAACATGCTTTTTTTTTTTTTCCCCCCATTTACTGGGAAGTTTAAAAACTAAGCATTCTAAGTAGCTTCAGTTTGGAAAATATTACACAATATTTTCCACTCCTTTTGAAGAAGGAAACCATTGTGATCAGTACTTGGTTTCAAACTCTAGGCAAAAAAAAGTGTGTGCATATATATATAATACATATGCATTCATTCCATGGTTGATCATATAAAGCAAACTGTTCTTAATTAAAGACTGTTATTTCAAGACTGCATAAATTAAACAGAATAAAAGACAGTCCAAAATGAATATCTTATAGTTCAAAGAATAGAGTGATCTGTATGTGACTTTTCCATGGTTACTAAGTATACAAAAGAAAATATGCAAAACAAAGCGTATTAAGTGGGCATCATTTAGGATATAATCTATGTATATTAAAAATAGCTAAGAATATTAACAGAAATGCACCACCTTCAGTGACCTTGCGTTCATGAGCTCTGCCGAACTCACACATCTCAAATGTCTTTCTTAAACAGGAGTAGAGAGGATACCATGCTTCTAAGTGGTCCATTTTGTTCCCAACAGACATGTATTTTTGATGGACAACCAATTTCTGTCCTTTATAGTAATTATCAGCTTCAGTGGAAAAGTCAAAGTTTTCCCAGTTTTTAGTTGTGCTCTAAGGGCTTTCATCATAGTACATTAATGAGAAATTTTGGTGGGCACCTTTTTGTTCTAGGTCTGTACATTGCTCAGCACAAAGGAGTGCCAATCTATAGCAAGGGCTCTCCAGCATTACTGCAGTGTGATGTAATCTCTTACCTGCACTGAACACTTGTCCGGTGACTAAAAGCATAAGCATATGTTTTCAATTATAGATTGGAACTTCTGCTGAAAATAACCTCAATACCTATAAAATAACATTTAAAATTAATTAATTAGATTTTTTTGTAATAAATCAGAATACATTTGTGGTTTCTTTGAAACAGCTTATGAATATTGTAGGTAACTTGACTGCTGGGATATTGACTGCATGAATATGTGGACTTAACAGGTAGATGCAAGACAAGCAGTATAGACAAGAGAGAAGCCTCTCTGAAGTAAATAGCTAAAGATCAGCAATGAACATTCTATGAGCAGGGGATAGTAAGTTTATTAATAAGATGGATAGGCAGATTTTCTGTAAATGTTTTGGTTTTATTGTTATTCTAGACAAGGCTCTGTTTTAGTAAGACTACATGATTTCTATATTTGTCACTTTTAAGACTCTCAACAGGAATAAAGTTTCCAAAATCAAACAGAACAACCAAATCAATAGGGCCAAAATAGATTGAATTGTAGCCCAAATCTTCAACTATGTAAGAGGATGCACTGTGAAGTTTCAACCCAGAGAGGTAAAAGCATTAAAAGGAAGAGACAAGTGATGATGTGCAGATGTGTAGCATCACCTGTAACTATGACAATAACATCCTTGACTCTGTAACTAAAGACAAATGAATGTTGCTGCTACTGTAGCAGAAGCAGGGAGTGGGGGGGGGGGGGCTGCTCTCCTGGGGTGTGTGGGTGGGGTGAGAAGGCATTTACTTCTGCAGAGAGAGAGAGGCACTGGGAAGATTAGGCAACTGTTGCCTTAGAGGAGGAATGATTACTTTTTCATGGGATATCTGAAGTCAGAAAGGGTACATAAAAGGCTACAGAAAGCATGGTCCTGGTCTGGCTTGAAACACAAGATTAAATAAGGGATTAACACTCGCTCTGTGTTTGTCAAAAGCAGGGAGAGACTCATGATTTTTGCAGAAATCTCCTTCATCTCCTCCCTATATATCTATCAAAGGATAGCACGGAAGAACTGCAGTGGGTTCATGTCCAATCCCAAAGGATTTATAATTCTGTTGCTTTGGTACTTGCTATCCAAAAGCAATTATTTTGTCTTATGTATAAACCAAACCAGTACCTCGTGCATGTCCACTGTCTTCAATCACATAGCTTTCTAAAGAAAAATACTGCTGCACAGTGGAACAGTTCAACCAATTTATTATCTAAAGAAAAATACTGCTGCACAGTGGAACAGTTCAACCAATTTATTATCTAAAGACTTAGGAAAACAATGGAAAGCTTCTCACAACAACTCACTACCACCCAAAACCAAATGCTTTGATGGGAAGACACCATAAGGCCACATTGCAGATATATGTTACTCAGAGAACAAGTGATTAAGTTGAAGTCATGCCCTAACTTCTCTGCATATTGTAATTCTAAGAATCTGTGGAGTTTGCCTCATTTGACTTCCCATATTGAAGATGCATCTCACTAGAGCCGTAGGAAGGCAGCACTGAGTCCAATGGGAAGCTAATCACTTACTACAGAGTTTCTGTAATGACTTGGTGGATTTGGTGTAATAAAATCTGGTTGAATAGGAATGTGTTCTTTTGAAGCTGGATAGAGATGTGGTATTAGTGTAAATCTTCATTAAATCCCAGAAAATGCTGTGGGGTGAGGGGGTTGAAGTAGCTTAGAGGTAACAGAGTTATTTACAATGTCAATATTCTGCACTGCTGTAATGTTCCCCATCAATATGTTAACAAGCAGTCACAACAGAAAAGTAAATTTGAATGTGACATGTTGTAAGGAGGAGGATGCCAAACCCCACTCTTAGCCAGGCTTAAATGACAGCCAAAGGAAAATTGCTTAATGGGACACTTCTTTGCATAGAAGTCTAACACTTCAGAGGAAATGCAAATCCTGAGGAATTTACAAAAGGAGTGTAAAATGCCTTCTGACCAACTGGGGTTTTGATATCCTGTTGAAAGACTGTCACAGCAAACACTTCACATTAGAAAAGAGGTGTATTGAAACTGAGGGTTCTAACATCTAAATAACCTAGTTTTCCCCTATAAGCCCTTTACCTAAGAAAAATGAAAGAAATGAGGCTGTGCATGGATTACTGAAAGCTCAAAGAACTGCTAGTACCCAGTGCATAACCTGTACCTACAGCAAATATTTTACTGGACATTTTGAGGTGGGGGGACTAGTGCTTCACATTCTGGGTTTGCCTATGAAATAGGGGCAGATCCAACAAAAGCATGGAGGAGATAAAACGTAACAATTCTTCACTCTCTTTTTTAACTAAATCATTATGGGTCATCAGATGAAACTAGCAAATGGCAAAGTCAAAGCAAACAAATGGAGGTCTTCATTCATAGACTGCATAGTTAAACCTTAGAAGGTTCTTATAAGTTTGTCGTGACACTAAACAGCTGCTATTGGGCAGTGCTGGAGATGGGATGCTGAGCTAGACATACTCAAGTTTCTATCCTGTATCTCAATAAATCAGCGTGGGATGAAAAATTTAAGAAAAACAGTAATGAAATGATAGAACTGCTGAGTACCAGTTACCAGTTAGCACTAGTCCCAAGTCATACAGTTTACAGTACCAGTGTCAATTATGCAACTTCAGTTAAAAATCCCCATTTTTTCACATGTATTGAAAATTTGTAATTTGTTATTACAGATACTGGTTTTACTACCTGATTTTTCACAGTAGTATTTTATATCTGGTGTGTGTTCCTGGAATCATGTTTATCTAGTGTTTTTATAATCCACTTTATTTTTTTTTCATTCTTTAAAACTAAAGGTAATCTTTCAGATCTTTCGTCAAAACAATTTCCTGGTCCTTTTAAAGAAGTTTTTAGTTGTAATGCTGCTTATATTAAATCGTATTTTATATTATACTATGTTAAGAGGTGTCTTCCAGTCACCTGATATAGTACATGAAACTAATGAGAGTTTTCGTATTTTGTCTGAGGAGCTCCAAGTTCCTTCTGAACTCCAGGAGATATACCACCTGAGTCTGGAATACATTTCTCTTAATTTATCCATCTGTTTAAAAATTTTCTCTTCTGTTATTTCAATTCATGAGACCATCTTATCTTTTTAAATTTAAAAGAGTAGGTTCAAAATCAATAATCATACAACTTTTGTCAAGGTAAAGGGAAAAGGAAAAAATGAATCTCTGCAATATTGTTCACTTCATTAAATCTCTTTTTGCTCTATGGTAATTTAACAGATGCAATATCTTTAAATATGTCAGTAGAAAAAAAGTTGTGGAAATGAAGTTCTTAGTTTTCATTTATGCTTTTCAAAAACTGCCTTTCGCCCTTCATTTCACGTGGCACTTCTTGTCACCTCCTTTTCAGTACGCTCTCTTTAAGAACTACAATGCATACCTTTAAGCTCTGCCATTTAATCACTTTTTTTCTCATATTTTTGTCTCCTTCTTTGGGGGTGGAAAGCAGATGCATGGCTTCTGCAACTATCAGGATGTACTCATGGCCTCCATGCTGAGTTAAACGTTTTAATTTCCTCATCTCTAGCTTTCAGATCATCTTCATTAGCTTCTCCTTTCTAAAGTCCCCTTCTCCAAAGTTTACAGTCACTTTTCAAAATAGTGAGAATTCACATGTGAGTCTTCTGAAAAGGATTTTGAGTTTAATTACACTGCAGTCAGTATTACTCAGAGGTTTAATGATACCATTATGTAGAACAGCCCTCTGTGTTTCTTCCAACAAATTTGAAAATAATTTCAAATTATTGTGAGTGAGGATTAGGATCCAAAAGTCAATTCTTGCTATTAACTAGAAATTCCATCTCTGCCTAACTTAAGCATTTAAAAAAAATGAAATTAAAAAAAATTGAAATTGAAATAAACCCCTATTTCTGTTTTAATAGATGCTGCTTCCTTTCCCCTCTGGACAGTCTTCATTCATTTTCCTTTTCCTCATCAGAAACTGAGTAACATAACAAATATTTTTATTGTTTCTTTGTTATAGCCATGTAGATTTTTAATAATTAAACTTTTGAAAGTGTTGTCTGGAATAGTAGTTTTAACTGTACTGTAACTGAAGAAAAAAAAACAAATGAATTTTCAGTGAAGAAATGAATGCTAACTGAAACAGGACTTAAGTTTAATCAAAGATGTAACCCTAGAGTCAGTAACACATCTTCATTTTTATGCACGCTTTCAAGAAACGATCCATTTCCTGACAGAGTTGTACCACTTCCGTTAAAGAGAATTATTAGGCTTGGATGCTTAGCATAACTTCTCCTTTCATGGTAAGACATTAAGTGGTTTTAGAGAGATAAAACTGTTGGCCAGAGCAGTTTAATACAAAAATGCTTTAAACAGCAAATTTACCTACCCAATCTACTTTTCTGATAGTTATCAAGCACAAAATGTTCAATTGCAGATTTAAAAAAAAAAAAAAAAATCACAGAGAATATATGTAAACTAGAACTAATACGGTACTAAAATCTCACACAAAAGCTGCTTCATGTCATGACTCTCTTTCACAGGGAGTCCTTCCCTAAATTCATTTCTTGGTTTCCAAAATTTGATGCTTTTTTTCCCTTGCTGTGCAAATGTTCTCCATGGAGTGATTAAGGGGAACATTTTGTATCATCTAGCTTTCCAACATTTGTACTTTGAAAATAACACCTATTTCTGTAACAATTCAATGACCATAAGAAAGTGCCAGACGCCTCCAACACCAGCTCCATAGAAACTACGTGTTTCATATGCAGCTCTTCTTCAGAAAGTAAATCAAGTACCTCAAAACTGTCAAGCAGTGACACCCTGGAAGGATGCAGCTACAGCACTCATTTTCTTCTTTCTTTCTCTCTCTCTCTCATTTCCTCTCAGAAGTCTGTACACTGAGCATTTCAATTTCACCTCAGCCCTCAAACCAGCTTGGCACACCACCACTTTTAGAACCGAAAAGGAAATGTTGTGACACTTTTTCTTAAATGAAGTTCAATAATATCTTTCCATGTGGGTATTTCCCACAACATTTTTCCCTCCCTCTCTTCACAATTAGGAATGGCAAGTAAATACACATATTTCTGAACAGTTGTGTTGTGGGGTAGAGAAGGGACATCTATCTTTAGAATTCTGTTACTCCGTGTTCCCAAACTTACAGCTCATGCTCAGCCCAAACACTGAACTGTCGGTTGATTGACCTGTCAGGTCGCTCTTATTGTAAACATGCATATGTAAATGCTACTTAAAAAAAAAATACATTTACACTATGGAGGGAGAGTGGCTCTGCATCACCCCACAGTTTTTAATCATTTTTACATCAATTTTTTTTTAACATTGGAGAGATAATTTATTGAATGCACATCTTACAAATAGTATTTTTTTGTTCAATGTCATAGCACACAAATAAATGAGTATTTAAAATGCAAATAACATTTTCAGCCAGTTAAATTGCACTCAGAGCTGCACTTCTAAAAGGACAGTTTACATAGCAAGGGTGGTTTTACTTCTCCAAACTGTAAACGAATCTATTACAGACCATTCTGTACTCCCTGTGGGTCCACAGCCCATCACTTTTCTGTACTTTCACATGCCTGCTTTGTCTGCAGGCTCAAGCCAAACTTTCTCCCTCAACTGACTCTGTGACTACCTGTGTTAGTGATTTAAATGGGATAAAGGCAGAATCTGACTGCAGGCACATGACTACCCATATTTCTGACTGCTGGCATGTTTTTGGGAATGGTTGGGCCACTGACTAGTACTCTCCCAGGCAATGTCCTCGTACAAGTTGGGGGCTAGCACAGCTCAGTAACGGTTTGAAATCTGTATAAATCCAGTAGGCAGTATGGAAAAGGCCACCCTGTTATGAAAGAATTCAGCTGTGTGCATGCAAGCCATGCCATGCTATGTCATGCCACTTGCCCTGACTCCTAAAGAACAAGTCCTAAACAGCTTTATTTTCTGGTATGGATGTTTCCACCTACCTGTAAATCCTATCTACCCTTAAGGCTGACAAAACTGTGTCCTTTTACAAACAACCACAAAGCCATATGATACTGCTTCAAAGATAAAGGTGATAGAGGTAACAAAAACAGCCCCACTATGCCTGGACCGTTCCACTGAAGGGAGGTCCACTCTTAAATCAAGCACGTGACCAAGTTTAATCCTCCACTGCTCCCAAAACTTCAGTTGAAATGAAAACTTGAGCATAGTCTTGTACTCACGGACTGCTGACAGGAGGTTTAGGATTTCAGTACAAGTATAGCTCTTTTGTCTGTCAGAAGGTGGGATTCTTTCCAAGCATTCAGTAGGGCTGCTTTGCTGTTTCTGGATATGACATGAGAATCCCACTACAAAAATATTTTAACACTGGAGAGATTGTTATGTAAAAAAACCTTATTTTTTTTAATGGAATGACCATGTCGCTCAGTTACTTTTTCCAAGGTGCAAGCAAATCATCAGGTCCCTCAGTAATAACAATGAACTTTCAGTTCATGCAATAGTATGTTCGAAGCCCAGTCACAACTTAAACCTAAATATACAGGGTAATGACTGTCTTGCTATATGCATAGTCAGCAGCGACCACAATGGATCACTAACCTTGGTTCGATGTTTTAGGGTTATCGCCTCATTCTTTAAAGCTGTTTTAGCTGAAATTTAAAGGAGAAAAGAGGTTTCAGCCTGAGACAAATAAGCAGATAAAGTCTGTCAAACTATGAACATCTGAAACCAAGACTATTAGCAACTACTGGATTCATTGCCAGCTCCACTCACACTAAGTGCTAGTAAGAAACAGAGTAGAGTCAGATTTCAGTTTCTCTATTCTGAGGCTGCCAGGGACAGTCAGTCCAAAGTGTAGGCTAGTAGAGCCACTGGATAAAATCTAGTACTAGTCTCCTCAAAATGTAACATCTGGGACAGAGATTAATCAAAGTGGTTGTTACCCCTTGTAAAGAAGAAGTAAAACTGACACTCCCCACTAGTTGTACAAAGGAGCCACTAGTTACAAAGATGCAAGAATTTAATTTAACAACGAACTTTATCAGTTTGTGTTTTCATTATTTTCCCTTTTGTAGTTTAATATTATGCTGACGTAACATTTACTGTCTCTGCAATAGAGAGGCTTCTAAAATCAAGTGACAAAAGTTAGTGAATCAATTATCTTTCAGTTTTAAAACATCTTCTGTGATCAGACTTTCTATATTTATAGTCTTGATATAATACTGTCAGAAAGGCAGTAACTGGATGGACATTTTCAGTGAAGTTATGTCTGTACCGTATGCTACAGGGAGATACCTAAACAAAACACCTGCAGTGCTCTGTGGAAGACACCTTCAAAAGTTTTACAAGGAATACTATGAAACCCTTGGATAGTATTTTTAATTTCTGGGAAGAAAACCAATCCCAAAAGCACCCTAGAAACAAGGTTTGGTATTTAAACAATTCTATAGTAGAAAGCCCTTATCAGCTTTAAATAGCTCAACTCAATCTCTCTACAGGAAAAAAAGTAGAAATGTGTGTACGTATACGTGTACATGCATTTTATATAGATGTGTGTACAAACACACATGCACACAAATATATAATACTGGAACATGAATAAAGGATTAAGAGAAGACCTTTTATTTCATTGATGCTTGATGTACCAGAATCAGACCCTGCGTGAACAGAGCTGTTGCATGTGACTTGGCATTGCAAATTAGCATCTTGTTACAGTGTCAAAGAACAGGAAGCAACAGCATTCAAAAGCAACAAGTCAGAAATAACTGTAAATAAGAAATGGCGAGAAAAGTGATTTGTGTGATCTGTCTCAAGGAAATGTGGACTGCTTTAGACGTATCAGATTGCTTCCAAAGCATAGCAAACCGAGAGGCTCAAGTGCGATGAACGGGTCTAATAGGATTCAAAACACATCTTCCTTAAAAATGAAATCAAAACCCGCTGTCAGGACAGTGTGTCCCACGCAGCTAACAGGACCAAATGAAAATGCCCCAAGCAGTGCAGTGTGAACCGGGTATACGGATGCACCTACCCAGCGCCTTCTCCCACCCCCGCCTCACAACACACCAAGGCAGGCGACCCCCCCTCACAAGCACGTCCAGAGCCGGCATAACCGACCAAGCTCGTCTTTGCTTTGCGACCTTTCAGCGGTCACGGAGGTTGTTTTACCTTGCAGTAAATTCAACCTCCCAAGACGACGGCTCCGCTGGCTGCCCGGCGGCAGGGCCGTGGACGCCGCCTGCTCCCCCAGCCGGGGCCGTCGGGCGCCCCGGCTAAGGGGAAAGGCCGCGTCAGGCGCGACGCGGGGCGCCTCTCTCCCCGCAGCCCCCCCCGGCGCAGCGCGGCGCCAGGCCTGCGCTCACCCGCCGCCCCGCGGCCCCGCCACCCACGGCCCCATTTCTTGGGGCCCTGGAGCCTGCGTGCCCTGAGCGCCCACCCCGCGGCCGCGGCGCTGTCGCCCGGCGCCGAGCGCTGGCCTGGAGGCGGACATACCGACCTGCCACACTGACGGCGGCAGCGCTCCAGCTGTCCCAGCCCAAGGAGGCGGCCGAGCCGAGCCGAGCCGAGCCGTGCCCTGCCCTGCCGCACGGACGGGCCGCCGCTGCGGGCCCGCAGACACTGCCCGCGCCCTGCGGGAAGGCGGAGGTTCAGCGGGCGGTGAGAGCCCCGCGGGACCCCCCCCCCCCCCGGCCGTCCCTCTCTCCTCCTTGCCCCGCCGCCTCCCTCGGGGGGGGATACCCTGCTCCCCTATCCCGCTGCCGCCTCCCCCCGCGTGAGGCTGAAGCTCTGCCCACGGCTGACACCCCCCCCCCGTACGATGGAACCGGCCCGTAACTCAAGGGAAGGGCGCTACCGCCGCTCCCTCAGATGATTGCCAGCCCCACGGCCAATCAGCGCCTTCTCTTTTCTCCAGGCAACCCGGCGCTCGTCCTCAAGTGGGGTGGAGGGGAGTGGGAGAGGCGGGCGGGAATGTTTACAAACAAGATTAGGGAGTAGAGGGATTGGGGGGAAATCGGGGGGCGGAGCCAGCGATTGGCGCAGCCGCTGATCCAATGAGGGAACGCGCCGCTCGGCGGAAGGGCGGGGGGCGCACGTAGAACGTTCTCTGCCCAACAGTCGCTGGGGTTCGCGGGCGCGCGCGCCCAATGAGCGCCCGGCGAGGGGAGGAGGGGGGCGCGAGCGCCAGCGCCTGAGTAGGAGCAGCTCCGGAGGGCGCCCCCTCCTCCCGTCTCGCTCAGCCTATCCCGGCTGGGCCGCGCTGGGCTCGGCTCCGCTCCGCTCCGCTCCCTGCTGTTGGGCGGGGAGGGCGGCCAGCGCAAAGGGGGAGGGGAGCCGCAAGGACATGGGCTGGCTCTGAGAGCCGGGGGAGGGAAGCCGACGTGCGTGTGCCTCCCTGTATTTTAATAACTGTTTGTTGTTGGGTGGTGTGGTTGTTTTTTGTTTTTTTTTCCCCCCCCGTTTTCGCCAAGGCGGAGGGGATAACAGCCGCCCCCCGCCCCCAGCGCGCCTGCATGGCTCCTCTCCCCCGGAGCGCCCCTGGAAAATAAAATCCGCCTCGGGCCAGGTGACGTCCCCCCGCCTCCGCGCTCACACACACGGGGAGCGGCAGAGGCGGGGGAGCGCCCGCCTGTGAAAACATGGAGGGACCCTCGGGCCCGGTGGAGGAAGGGGAGCTGCCGCTGCTCACCGTCAAGCACGAGCTGAGGAACGGTGAGCGGGGCGGGCCTGGGGGGCCGGGGCTGCCGGGGGAGGTCATGGCGGGGGGGGGAGTGTCGACGGGGGGGCGCTGAGGGGAGCGCTCCTGCCTGAGGGGAGGGCGGCGGGAAGCGCGTGGGGTGGCGGAGGGGGCCCGCGCTGCCGGGACTTGGGGAAGAAGTGCTGAGGCAGGAGGTTCAAGAGAGTTGATCGGGACCAGTAGGGAAATCTCGGTGAGGGGAAAAGAAAAAAGAGGATGAGCTGAAAGATATGGGCAGGAGCGTGTGAGGTGGGGCGGGGGAGGGGTCCCTTCTTTTTTTTTTTTTTCTGTAAAAAGTATTTCAGTTGGACTTCTGCTGCGTATTTGTCTCCCCTGTCCCACTTCCCCAGTGGTATTTGACACTTTTGAAGCAGATAGGGGTTAGCTTTTTTTTTTTTTTTTAATTGTGCGTTTGGCTTTTATGGCTGTGTCACTACTGGGGGGGGGGGGGGCTGTTTGTTACAGTCCTAAATGATGTCGTTTTATGTGACAGCTTTTCTCTTACCTCGGTGAAGTGCCGGAATTCTAGGGAGGTGAATGTGCCAACATGTAACCACAGAGTTATCTGGCTTTTCAGTCTATGAATCTTCTTGTAGCTTGGTAGTTACTTGAAGACCCTAAGACCCTCTAGAGAAGTAGTTCAACATGTGAAATATATATGACCTTTCAAGATAGAGCAGAAATGCTCTGTCCTAGGTTGTTATGTTGGGGAAGATCCTTACATATTTTTAATAAGGACCCTGTGCTTCTCGGAAGTTTCCAGGCAACTTGAATACTGCAGTAAATCCAGATTTTACTGTTTAGAAGTGCGTGTAAAACATAATCAGGCTGTATATTCTCTGTATTTATTAACAATGGAGGTGCTATTAACCCATGGCCTTAATTCCTTTTCTCTCCTTTTTTCTCTGTGATAAAGTAAAAGTAACTATATGATGCTGTTCATCGCAAAAGTTTGAGACAACAGCCCCCCCGGGTTAATGTAGTTGACATTCTCTAATGGGCCTATGGGGAAGGCAAGTGGTGGTGCTGGGTCTTTTCGATTGCCTTGAGCCTTCTGTTCCCCTGTCACTCGGGTCTAGGGGCTCGGTGGAGGTGCCCCAGTGGAACGTAGCTATCACTGCAGTTTAAAAAAAAAAAAAAAAAAAAAAAAAAGGCACTCTTCCTGATAGCTACGCAGAAAGCAAAGGGACTGTAGTTTAGTTTCCTTCTTTCAAGAAGAAGCAAAAGAGCTGGTGGAAAACATACTTGTCTCGTTGGGTGTTGCTAGATTTCAGTGTGCAGGAGAAAAAGGAGTAAGGGGAAAGGGGGAAAGGAAGTGGAACACATTTATTCTGTATATTTACCTAGCTATGTCTAGATTTCTTTTATAAAAGTTGAGACAGCACATATCCCTGTGGAATAGTTATTTAATGATAGTTTGAGGAATAAACACATTCATATAAACTAGACAAAGAGCTGTCTAATATAGCATAATAAGCAATTTTCATTTTGATCCGGATCTTAAAGCTTTGTAGATTCAGGAAGTACTGATACTTGCTTTTAGTTTAAAAATTCTCAACCTTGTTTGTGTGGTTTTAAGCTTCTGAAAGTCAGCTTAATAGGAATCAGTTGCTTCTCCCATCCTCATTCTCTTCTCCTTATTAAGTATTTAGAAAACTCTGCTTTCTGTAAAATGCTTTCTAGCAATGGCTCATCTATTTCTGGAGCATTAGGGTGGAGGAGGGAGCTGCTCTGTCATGTACTCCTGGGAGACTCCTACTCCTGAAGGTGTCAATAGTGTCATCACTATGCAAGACGTATCAAGATACTGTTTCAGAACTTGGCTCTACACAGTGCACGGAGATAGGATAATTTGAGGAGAAAAACTGCAGTCAGCTTCTGTTGATACAGAAATACACAAATAATCTATAGGATACTCTGGATATTTTTCTTAGTTTTTTGTATTGGGTCTGGCTGTGTGAGTACCTAGCTGCTGGCTAGGGTCAACCCACCACAGTTTTAAAGTGTGCAGCATGATTATTTACTTTTGCTTCATTTTGGTAAAGAGGGTGAGGGGACATGCAAGAACTAGAATTGGAGCCAGAAGATCTTCGTTGTTCTTAAATACTGAGGTTGTATACCATGAATATCCTTTTAATATGAGTTTTGTTTAGATTCTAGTATTCCCCTCCTCTCTGTGTTCTTTCTTTGATGTTGCTAGCTCTGTGACTAATTGAATGATTTAGAATGACATATCGAAAGTAGCTGTCAGTTGGCAGATGAAAAAGAGGTCAGTCTCCACAATACTTTAAAAGACTGTACTACTGTGGTAGAAATAGTGGCTTCTTTGAGAAGGAAGTGTCTCATTTTCATACTGTGGAAGTTGTTGCTTGAACCTCTTGATAACAAACTCAAAGTACAAAGAATTATGTATTCAATTCAACTAAATGCAGGTGAACCTACAGTTATACTTTGCATTTGCAATTACTTGGGTCTTGTTTAATGTTTTTAGAACAATTCCAAGTTAGAGACAGGCATTGATTACGGTCAAATGAGTAAGTGAACATACTATAAAACTTGAATTTAAGATGAAATGAGTATCTTCAAGAATGAAACAGATGATTCTTGTTACCTTCAAGCAAGTATTGTGGCATATGAAAATGCACAGTTAGAGCATATGCAGTGCTATTTCTACATGGCTCCCAGCTGATTGTTAACCCTATCGTACCATGGTTTGACTTCTTTTAAACTTTGACTTTGAAATTACAGTACTGGCTTTGATATGTAGGGTCAACCTTAATTTTTGCTCTATAGCCCATTTTCTTAGGGCCCTGAAACTCCTCTGTTGTGTGACCAAAAAAGCAATTGCTGAAAAAACATCACTTCATAGGCATGTAGATTGGGTCTGTGATAGGGAAGGAACCGTGGTGCATAACATCTGAGTGCCTCTGTGAGACGCTGTGTGACTTGTATTACAAATACTGGGCACCACTCTGTGTATATATATTTTAATGATGCAAAGAATCAGAATGTCTCCCTATTGCTGGGGAAAATGTAAGCATGCATGTGCTTCAATGGTTGTTCCTTCAGTTGGTTATTTTGCAGATTAGACACAGCAGTGACTTTTAGGACACATTTAAGTTAATAATGATTTTATCCTAATATATTTAGCAACTTTTTTTTTTTTTCCCCTCCTGTCACGCAAACCATTTTTTCCTTGATAGAAACCTCACAATTCAGCCTCTGAAGAATAGTCACCATCTTTCTTTTCTCACTTTGGGAAGGAAACGAGTCTCTTGGGAAAGTAGAATCACCTTCTCTTTTCAGGAATTAGAAGAAAAAGTATGCCAAAGATCAAATGGTAGGAAGTGGTGACGGTCTCTGATTCTCACTGAAGCTCTCCAGTGAAAATAATAAGAAAATGAAATTTTCTGCATTATCTGTTTCTGGAATCTTGTAAAGGAAGCAGTTTTATTTTTTGAAGGCTAACCTCAGAGTTAGGTCTCCAAAAAGATTAGAAATTGTACTATAAGTTACGTATTATTTACAGTTAAGAAAGAATATCATTGCCTCTTCACATTTTCTGTTTCCTGGTAATGCTGTGGAACTGAACAATGGCAAATGTAAAGCCTATTAGAGAAAAATTTTGGTGTGATAGGGAAGGATATGGGCGGAGAGGGAAAGACTTGTGAGGTAGGAAGCTAAGAAGGAAATAGAACTGTTAATACTGAGATTTCCCCCCAAGAGCTTCTATTGTAGCTCTTGTTTTGGGGACAAAACAAAATAAGGATCAAAGGATCCTGAACCTTCAGTGTATGTGACTAGGTAGGAGGTTGCCCATTTTGCAACATGCATGTGCACTCCCCGCTTTGTCCAGCGAGAGGCAGAGATTAGCAAAATGGGATCTTGGAGGGAACTTGAGAGATGTTCCATGAATGTACGGACGATAGTCTATACATATATTGTTTGTTTTGCTTTAAGACATTGTTCTTTTCCTTTTGACAAATCCATTTTGAAGAGGACGCTGGATTCATTTTAATGCTATCACAAACTTTGGGCTAAAGAACTTGCTTTAGTTTGCAATTTGTCTGACTGTAACACGTGGCATGTGAAAAGGTACGTATAGCCCAGAAGTCAATGTAGCAATGGGCTGCAGGGCTCCAGAGGTAGAAGAATTTGGAACTTCTACTTGAGTCAAATAGTCTTAACTTATAATTCAGCATGAAACTATAAAAGGCTTCAGACAATAAAGACATGGACTATTTGAAGGGTTTAATGTTGCAAATTCTTAGTTACCCCTTGTCCTGGTTTCAGCTGGCATAGAATTCATTTTTTTCTTAGTAGTCGGTACACCCCTTCTTGAATGAGAACTTAAACTAGAATGGATTTATTTGTAAATGGTAAGGTTCATGTTACATTGTAAGGCATTGTGAAAATTCCTATGGCTAAAAAACATGATGAATCACGCATTAAATAGAGTATTCAACTTTTGCTATGGAGCTACACCTGGCACCTCTACAGTATTCTGTTTTTTATTTTTGAAAGGAAACGTTCTTATGAAAGTTTAAAGATACTTTTAAATTTGTATTTTCTGTAAGACAGATTTTTTTTTTATTTGGCTCTATGTACTAATTCTCTATTGTTCAGAGATTGGGAGATATTAATAGTTGAATATTTCAAAGCTTGGATTGCCTTTACTTCCACTTTCCTCTTTTGAGCACTCAAATATATGTGTTCTCATATTGCTATGGGAAGTATAAAGTGTGTTTTAAGAGTAAGTTTATGGATCATCCTTAATACAGCTTAAATCTCTGGGTTTTACTCTTTACAGAATCAATACTTTTAAAAAATGTTTTGTAGTCTAGGAATTTATTGTTATTTATCTTCTGGTAACTTTGATTATGATAAGCTTTGATTATGAAGGAGTAGCATGACTATTAATCGTTTGTTTGTTTGTTTTTTCCAGGCTTTGGAATTTAACAAACCTGGCTAAAATGATCTGTAAAAGGGTCTGGTACCATTGCTCATTTTGCTCTCATTGCTTCAGTGATACTCCATAAAACATGTAATATAAGTGAGGACTGGTAGTCACAGTCTTAATTGTCAGCGTGTTGTTCCGCTTCGTTTCAATGTATTCTAAATGTGATGGTATAAAAGCTCATGCTGGATTCCACAAAAGAGTTAGGAGGCTTACATGCCACTTCAGTGCACTTTAGGATTTTATTCAGGAGGCAATTCAGAAAACACTTGCCAGACTTGCTTAAACATATGAGAAAGCCTGAGTATCTGAGGGTGTGATTTGCAGCTATATTCTTCATGTAAATATTTCTGTTGGATCCCCTTCATTGCTTTGCATCATTTGATATCTTAGGTAAACATTCTCTCTATCTCTCTAACCATTATACAATCCTAATGATGAGGTGCAAGCTCTGCTAAGATTTCTTTGCTTCTGACTCATTCTGTAGATAGGCAGATGACCTGGTTTATGAAGGACTTGCCTTACATGCAGTCACTTTATTTGTTTTTGTGTTTTGTTCTGGGATCTATTGTGATTGTTTCCTCTTCCTGTTTTTTGTTGATGTCTGTAAATATTTTATGCTGGCTTGGACAGATGGTTATAAAAGCTTTACCTGAGGGAGGATAATTCTGAAGATAATTCTTAAATTTCCTGATTAATGTCTGCATGAACTAATATGTAAATACCTTCCATCAACATTTAAATTGTCAGTTGCTCTTCTTTTGTTGATAAATTAATCTACATTCTGTTACTTTTAACACTGTGTCCAAAGGGCCTGTGATTCAATAAAGTGTATTTTTTTTTCAAGTGTTGTGCTGATTTCTGATGATAGAGACCAAAGGTGATTCATATCTTGTATTTAGATAGAATTTCTTGTTTGAAAAGGTATGCACAGTCTTTAGATATCTGTTCTTTTGATCTGACTGTTTCAATTCTGTTCAGCATTAGATTATCTATAGCACCTTTATTCATTAGCATCTTGCCTAATTACACTTTGGGGTTTTTTGGCTATTTTGTGATGTATAGTGTTACTGCACATTAATCTTCTAACTAACCATGAACGTGCTTCTAGGTTGAGTTTTGGTGACCTCATAGTGATTCATCTCACAGTAACGACAAACCTCATAGCAAAATTGCCTCCGTAGTAGCAAAAGGGCTACTGCTGATGAATGCACATGGATCTTAACAAGGAACATTTTCCAGTTCAGACTATTGTGGGTCTGGATTGTTAATCTCAAATGTCCGCACTTTTATCTTTATTTCAGCTTCTGATGTGCGAATGATAACTTTGGGATGGTCTTCTGCAGCTTCAGTCTATTTTCATAATGGTAATGATAGTTTCCTATCACATTCCCCACAGCATTTCACGCTTCTGAATTTCCACACACTGTATTCCGCTTAGCTAGTACTTCAGAGGTCTTTGTCATCTTTGGCTGTGTAAAGCTTTGGCTTCCAGGCCTTCTAGAATGGCATCAGCAGCTTTGTGAGATCTTGAATTTTTTTTTCCGTTCAGATGGTCTTCTCCTTAAGCATCTAATATTACAGAGAATGAACAGTTGTCACCCCAGTTATCTTAGTTGTGATCCTAGAGTTCAGAGTAACATGAATTGCATTTTCTCTTCTTCGATGCGAGTTCTGAACTGTGTGCATGTTTATTTTTGCTCTAAATTCTTTTTTGGCCTAAGAAAAATGCAGGTAGTTCTTGAGATGGTATGGTTTTTAAATTCCTTTTCAAGTTTATAAGGTAGTTCCCTGTCCTTCCTGATTAAATGGTACTCTTGTTCAGTGACCTGACAATTACTGGTTGGTGATGGTCTGTCACATTTCAAGGACTGCAGAATATTTTTCACTTCCCTTCACAAATAGTTCTCAGTTGCTGTAACCAGTTACAATCAAAGTATAATTTTATATATAGCAGAAAAACAGTATTATATCCGAAGTGCATTTACTTCAGTGTCTAACAAGCAACAGTTGCGTAGTTTCTGTTACGTCGTACTTTTTGGGTTTTGTTTGGTGTTTTTTGGGGTTTGTGTGGGGTTTTTTTGTTGTTGTTTTGGTTTGGGGTGGTTTGGTTTTTTGTTTTTGTTTTTTTTTTTTTCCCCAGAAAGGAATGTGTTAGTTTGGGTGTTTTTCCTTGAAATTAAGGAACTCTTCGTTCTGAATAAGGGATGAGCTCAGGTTTGTGTTCATACAACTTTGAAAACAGCATCTGTTCTTTGTTGCTGTGACTTAAAAAAGTAGATCTGTTAGGTGAGTGGAGATGGGCCATTCTCTGAAGTAACAGGTTAGAATCAAGTTGGTCTTGGTACCAGGCATTGGATACCTAATAGTTTGAAATATTACAGAATGTCTTCTGTCCTTTTTTCCTTCTTGCTTTCTCTATTCTGCTTTAAATTGTCTGAAGTTCATTGTTCTGCTCAATAAAACAGCAGAGCTGGTCTCACATTGCAGATAATAGCAGAGACAAGTCACAGCTTTCAGGCAGAGCTTGTCTTTGAGGGTTGCTTGGTCTAGTTCAGTAGAGGAAGCTCTAGTTTTGTCTGCTTCAAAATCTGTATGTAATGGAGTCCAGAAACAGAGGACACAGAACATTTTAACTTGAAAACAACCACTGTTGAAATATTATTTAAATTAAACCTCAATTATTATTATTAAATTAAAAGCAAATAGAGTCATGACACAGTACCAGCTTGCACAGTTCTTACTTCACACTTGGCTGTCTCAAAGTTCAGGTATAGTGCAGGTGACAGTCATGTCTGTTATGTCATCTGGAGATCCTCCATCAAGCAGAAATACTTTGTTCTGGTTCCTAGAGTTAAACAGACTGTCCTACCTCCAGGGGGCTGAGAACGACAATACTGACCTCCATGCATTGGTGTCTCTGCATGAGCAGGTTTGTCTTTGTAGTGAGAATATTTCGAGATATTTGCTTTCTTTTTGCTTTCAGAGGTGATAATTGCGACCAGTACCATTATTTCATCTTTGATTTTATGGATACCACGATGTCTTGGCCTTTCCCTTTAGTCTTTGTTTCTGGGTTGATCTGTTGTATCTTGCTGTTGCCCTCAGCTGCATACTCCTTCTTACCATGTTGGTCCAGTGCTGACGACTGTGGACTGCAGTAGAAAATCAGTAAATGGAAGCTTTTCCTACTTGTGCACCTAAGCAGTTAGCTTGTCTCCTAGAAGGTGCAGTCAGCTTACTGCTTTTCTTCATGATGTACCACCATTCTTTATACTGCTGTGTCATGTGTAGCTTCAGATCATTTGTGGAGAAAGTCTCATCCTGTTGACTTGGACAGTACTTTCTTCCTGTCCAAGCTTAGTTCCCTAACTTGGTGGTACTCAGGTGATGCGTCAACAGACTTGAAGAAAAAGGGCATGGAGAAGTAAATTTTCTGTTTCCAAAACTGCTTTCTTTGCACTCAATTCTTAACCTAAGAGGTTTCCTAAAGCTGCTGTTTCTGAATGGCATCTTTGCATACACTAAAATACTATGGTACTTTTTACTAGAAATACTGCTAGCTAGATGCTGGAGTGTACATCCTTGTTGCACTCTTGACAGATACGTTGTCTTCGTGCAGTTTGCACAGGCAGTTGTTGGGTCAGGTTCTGATACCAATCCTAGCATGGTGATGTCTGTGAGGTGGGAGAAGCCTTTCACTGTTCTGTCAGTGGTAGTAGTAGTAGCCTTCTTGTTGCAATCCTTTAAAGCCTCTCAAACTTGGAATATTTATCTTGTAATTGCGGAAAGCCTTCCTTGTGAAGGGTCCTCCAGCAGTGGTCATTTGGGTTCCTGAGAGTGACTGGTCAATAGAAGATCTCCGGGGATTTATGCTCCTGGAAGCAAGTTGAAGGAAATGTTGGTATGATGACTTTCATTCTGGAGAAACTGCATCTCATCTCATCTAGAATGTCAAGAAGTGCTGTGCCTGATTTCAGCAGATGAAGACAAAGAACTGCTTTAGCAGTGTCATCGGAAAGAACGTGGCACAGACACCAGCTCTTCAGCTTGCTTTTCTTGGGGTATGACTTCAGAGATGGACTGAGTGCAGCAACTGAGGCTGTTGGAGCAAGCCATTGCCAGCCGTGGCAACATTGGGAGAAGCACTTTCTGGGAATTGTTAATCTTTTTTTTGAGCTTTGAAGGTTTGTTATTTTTTATTTTTATTAAGGATAATTCTACTTCTTGCTTTATAGGGAGTAATTCTGAGAGAAAGTTTGTATGTCTCAAGTGTCCTATCATACCTTTGTGTTGTGCAGCACCTTTTAGCTATCTGATCTTGTGGGATGGCTTTTTTCCTCAATATAATGCAAAAAAAATGAGGTGGGACTTATTTTATAGTGATCATATTATTTCTGATGTAGTTTTCGCCTTTTACTATGAAAATAATATTACAATAACCTTCAAGACATTTAATTTTTTGTTAAAGATAAGGCAGTTAAACATCCTAAATGGAAGTAAAAATGGAATTAAGTGGATAGTGCAAAATTACGACTCACATTGAATTATTATGTAGTTGTTTCAAAGGTATCACTAGGAATCACTCAGCTTTTTACTGTGTAACTTCATTAAAGTGGGAAAGGTTTTACTAATGTTACTGAATGTGGAATACAAGTTAAATTGAGTTTATGGTACAGTTTAATGAATTGAGTTTAGGGCTTGATCTCTTTTTAGGACTATAGCCAGCACTACAAATCTTCAGCCTGTTATTGGAGATGCAGCATTTCTCTGTGTTCTACTCTCTCAGTCTTCCTATTCAGTTTCAAGAATATGGCAGGATTAAGTGACTGTTTTGCTTTCTACAAGGGTGTTTAATTGAAAAGCTGCCTGCTGACAGCTGTTAAAGAATGTGAGATGGTAAAACCTTTCTGGAGTACTCCATAACGGAAGATCCAAATCAGTGGATTTCTCGGTGAAATATTTCTTCCCACTCTGAGTTCAGCACTTACCTAGCTGGTATCCAGAGAAGTTCTATGTCCTGAATCTCTTCAGTGACATCCACTGCTTCATTAAAACCATGGACACTCTAGTCCAGGTCTCCTTAGGATAGTCCCTGACTCTTGCTGTCCTTGGCAGGAAAGACACTGTTTTGAAACTGTATACATTGAGTACCTTTCTTAGTACTTGTTAAAAAGAGTAATATGTAATATTAAGTTGCTTCAAGACAGACTGCTTTCTGACTGTGAAACAATGTACTGTAATTATATAGACACTAAATCAGTCTAGATTTGCCTTACCTGCTATTACTCCTTTCTTGGCTCATGAGTGCATCTTAAGCAATGACTGCAATGTAGCACTAGCAACAGTATTTGTTCTGTTTGCAGTGAAAATAGTACAGCAAGCTTCAGTTCAACTCATGTAGTGCATATTGCCTCATTGATTTGTTAATGATTATGGTACTGTATTGCCTAGTACATGTTATTAAAATAGAACTGATCACAAAAGTATTATTTCTCTAATAATTTCACTGTGCTGTGTGTTGGGTTTTTTTACATGTAGTATTAGGATAGCTTGTAGATTCCCTCAGATTTGCAAAAATCATTGTCCTGTGTACTTCTGTTTGTACAAGAAAAAAATCCTGAAAGCTCTTTTAGACTTTCTAATCTCCCAGTAGTTTCAAGTGGTCTCTCTGCACTTATTCCAAGTGGGATTAATCCCTTGTAAAGATGAATGATAAGAATTGAAAATAATATTTTAGATGAGATTTAATCAGTACCTTGCATGAGAGCACTGTTACCCTATCCCAACTAGATGCATTTTGTGTGTGTGTACAGATTCCTAGGACTTGGAATAAGCCACAAATTTGCTTTTTCATTTATTTAGTGTTTGGATTTTTTATACTTGTTCCTCCTTTGCGGAGAGATGTCTTTCTGAAGCTTTCAGTTTTCTGTTTGTTTTGAGTTGTTGAGTTACTGCAGTTCTGTGAGTGGACATTAACTATACGTTTTCATAATTAATTCAGAAAGCACACTGTCTTGATAAAGTTTCTTAGAAATATCAAACCGAATGAGAATTGCTGTTGAACATAGCAAGTTAATTTCAGCATCTCCTATCAAAGAGTTTTCCTCTTTTGGTTAAGAGATATTTATACTTGAAATCTGTTGTACTGCTCCTGAAAGCTTCTTGCACATCTTTTAAGCCTTTTTTTTTTTTTCTTTTAATACCAGCTTTTAAACATACAGTGTGGGTTCAAGTTGCTCTTTGAGAGGCATTCTCTTAGCAGCCATGACAGTTTATGCAGCCTCTGCTACTTGATGCTGCATCCTTAATTGTGCTAGTAAAACTGCTTATGTAGCTGCTTGTTAAAGTGGATCAGGGAACTGAACTTGGTTAGGAATAGTCAAACTTAGTTCCTTTTTTGCCTTGCTGCTTTTAACCTGGATTGTTTCAATGAGCAGTTTTGCTGAATGGCCTGCAGTCATACCGATGCAAATGGATGGATAATATTATGATAGGAATGAAGGATGGAAAAAATGGAACTGCTTAAGGCTTTCTTATAGCAGCTTATAAAAGAAAAAAAACCAAACCCAAAACCCAACAACAAAGTAACCCACCACAATTCGTTTTTTAAATAGGGTTCTTCACTTCCCTCTTTAGAAAAATGTCTGTTAGACAAAAAAAATACTCAAAAGTGCTATAAATTTGTATAAAGGTAGAATCTTCTCTCCCAAACTCCCCAACAAATGAAACAGCTTTGTAGCAACTTAGATTTTTCCAGACTTGTTGGTTGTGTAGACTCAAGGTCTTTCCTACTCGATAGTAGTGGAGAGTGTTTATAGGTTTAGTAATCCTATGTTAAATGCATGAATAGTTATTGGAGCTCTGCTTAAGTCATCCCAAGTGCCATATAATCCAAGAACATGAGAGTATTCAGGGTGCTAGGGCTAAGGAATGACCTGATTGCTGTCTATAACTATGCAAGTAGAGATTACAGACAAGGTGGAACTAGACTCTTTCAGAGGTGCCTAGTGATAGGATGAAAGATGAGTATATAAGCTAGATGGGCTTCAGTTGTTATTCTGTGGTTTTATACATCCAGGAACACCGATGGCAGAAAGAAAATTGCTCTCCCTTGCTTTTCAAGTTAAAAGAATACAGTATGCAAATGGAATGTCCTTTTAGTGTTGCTTATTTCGTTCATCTGCTAACTTATTTTTACTGAAGCTGTATTAATATGTCAGAATGATGTTTCAGTGTACTACATATCTGACTGGATTTTTTTTTTTCCTTCAGCAAATTTGACAGGCCATGCAGAGAAAGTTGGCATTGAAAACTTTGAACTCCTGAAAGTTCTTGGAACAGGGGGTAAGATGCACTATTTTTCTAAGTTGAATGTTGGAAACATTACTCATAAGTATATTTTTGTTTTCTAGCTGAGGTTTTGGTAATTGTAACATTCTTTAGGAAGATATATCACTTCTGTATGCATAGCCTAATTTTCTTCACTTTTTTACTCACAAATATTGTGCAAAATTGGAGGTCATGTTCTAGCTTACAACACTTTTGAAGATGCACTTTTTCAAAAAAATGGAAAATAAATGGCTTGAGATTTGTGACAATTTAATACAGTTTGTGAAAAGTATGATCTAAGTTAAAGCATGATCTTGATAATTTCATTAAATTTTCAGACTATGTTTTCATGAATTTCTGGAAAAAAACAGTAATGTTAGTACATTAATGAAGAGGATGCTCCACTCTTTAACTGTATGTTTCAGAGTTGCCCTATTCAAATACCAGTAATTTTTAAGATAGAAAATTTTCACTGTTGTATAGTGGATTTCAGCACAATGTTGGAGATTGGTATGATGTTGTAGGATTGCTGACCGTAGCCAACAAAAGAGCTTTGTTTCCCCTTTGTTAAAGGGACACACACACAGGCCTGTACACAGACTAAAAGTAACTACTTTTATAATTCTTAGTGTGTTTACGCATTTTTTTGTCAGTATTAACATCAGATGCAGTGTTGAGTAGATCGGGATAATCATGAAGATGGACTATCATTAAGGTCTGTAGAAGTTATAAGTTAGTTATGATATTAAATTTTGGGTGTTACCAGCCATTACTGGCTAGCAGTGAGGCTGTAGTTGCACAAGCTGCTTCACCACTAAAAAGAGCAAAGGGTTTTGATTTTCACATGTAGCTGTCATACAGATTATTTCATAAATTCATTAAGCCATTAAATAACTTGAGGGTATATTTTTCTGTTTCTGAAGTAAATTTTTTAAAATTTAAATTTAACAGGCTTAAAAATTCAACCCTTGCTGTTAAATTTCAGTAGTTAGTGGTAGAAGCAAGTAGGCTTTAATATTCATAGATATGTGTTGCATATTCATAGGTAGAAGCAGCTATGCTGTTCTGAAGTGGCCAGTATTGGTCTGAGTGGGGTTGACAAAAATGAAATTACTTACAATTATGCATTTATGTGAGGATGTCTTTCTCTCTTGCTGATGGAAACATTGGTTGGATTTTTAATTGTACATGTGTGTGTCTGTGTATATATGAAAACTAGTCCCATGCCTGAATTTTTTCCTTTTTCCTTACCACTGCCGTTAGTCTGAGATCACCTTAATATTACAACTATTGCATTTGGAATACAAAGTAAGTTTTGGTGGTTTTTTAAGTGTCAGTCTTCAAGTTAAGACTAGTAGTAGCCTGACCTCCTCCTACTGTCTTTAGGCAGTAACTCTGAAATACCCCTTTTGCTGCTGTTAAACTGTTGTCTGTCATTCATTGCTACCTTCCTGTCCTCTCTTCTTCATGAACAGGTAATTTCTTTTGGCCTGGGATACTCTTAATCATAGGAGGTAGTCCTTAAGCTCATAGTGCAAAGCAATCCTATTCACTCAGGTTAACAGGGTAATTTTGATTAGTGACCCCTTTCAGAAAAGGCTTCTTCAGTGGGTTGACAATGGGATTGACAGTGTGTATGTGTGAAGGGAAAAAAAAAAAAAAAAAAAAGCTGAGGAAGTGTGCTTGTCTGTCTTCATCCTGCTCTAGTAGTCATGTTGCTCCAGAAACATCTGTCTTGGTAGACTTCAAACTATTTCAAGAACTGACTAAAAGTTTCCTGCAAACTTCAGGAATCCAAGGATACCTTGGGTATCCTGAAATGGCATTTGTAGGAAGAGTAGTATTTTTTTATGTCAAGGAAATGCTAGTTACGCTTTTTTAATATGTAATTTCAATCATAGGCTGAGGTTCTTGCTTCAGAAATCTAGATTATCAGGGCAGTCAAAAAGCTTTATTCAGTCTTAAGCATATCACAGCTATGACTAGTGCACTAGGTATGTTAGAGGTTGTTGCTTGCCGATTACTGGACAGTGTTAAATGCAAATGACCTGATCAGAATGGAGCTAGTTCTGTTTGCTTTTGGGGAAGTGACCATCTGTGAATTGTCAGTGTTTGCAGTAACATGGAATCGCTGAAAACAGCACTGGAATGGACTTGAAGTCCTCTAATTACTTGGCCCAAGACAGTGTCAGTTACACCTGCATCACCCCTGACAATGATTTGTTTTCAAAAGCCTTCAGTAGTAGAGATTCTGCAGCCTTCCTAGACGTTCTTGCTAAGGATGTTTAATTTCCTAGCTTGAGAAGCATTCTGGGGATTGCAATAAGCAAAAATCCCTCTCGTTCTTGCAGGAGGTTTCTGAAAGAACATTATTTCACGATAGGATACACCTATGTTAAGGCATTTCTTCTGTAAATATCATCCAACAAAATTTTGATGCAGCTTTGAACACACCACCACCTTCACTTTCAGTGTACTTCTAATTGTTATGGTCAGAAGAGTTTCTGTGTCCTTTTCATTGACTTGAAAGAGCAGAACAGAAACTGAAGCAAGATATTGGCCATTTGACTAAGATGATCCTGAAACGTTCTACTGTGAAACAAATTTTTGTGAGTATTGGGCCTACTGTTACAGAACCACAGAAAACTTGTACAAATTGACTCTGGTGCTGTTAGTTTAATAATGTTCAACCCCCTTTGTAAAAACTTAGTTTTTAGGAGGTTCTAGAACTACCTTGTCAATAAAAAGAATTACTCTGCAAGCACTCCATCTTAAGTATGGAAAACCAATTTAAATGCTGTAGACCTTGCAGTATCTGCTGCACGTCAAAAGTCTGGGGCTGTACATTCAGTTATTTAGCTGTCTTACTGTATGTTTTTCCTGTGCGATGCACCTTGCTCTTTTCTCCACGATTTCCATAGCAGAGAGACTGTTTTTCAAAAACTTCATAAGACTCTAACCACCTGTTTGCATGCAAACTTTGCTACAAGATCTAAAGTGCGTTGTGTCATGAGTTGTAGGGCCCTGTTTAGGCCTGCAACTTCTTGTTCTCATACCTGAATTGAGGTTTGATGAGCGAGTATGACCAAGCTGACTTCTCAGTTCTTTGTACCAGAATATATGTTTACTTGGGGGAATGAGAAGAAGCATAAAGAAAACTGTCTATAATCACAATAATGTCAGAAATATTTGGAATACCAGGCTTGTATTGCAGACTTGTCTTAAATGATAGTGTACAAGAGTAAGGCCTTATTTAGGACTTGTGCTGTCTTGTACAAAACTACTCGTCTGCATTTCAGTTGTCGTCCTTAGGACTGCTCTCACAAAAAATGAGGAAAAAGTTCAGAAGATATTTGCATGCCTTCTGTATTGGTAAGCAAGAGTCTGAATTATCTTGTTCTGTAGTTTTTATTCTATTAGAATGAGAAAGGAAGATTTTTTTCTTCTATGTATACTTGGCAATGTAATTACAGTGAAGCTAGATGATGTCTCTCTAAAGAGTAACTGCCTGTTGGCTAGGTTGCAAGTTGCAGGTGCTTATTAGATGCCTTTTACCTTTCAGCCAGGAAAAAAAAAAAGTGATTTCATTATTTCAGAAATCTGAAATAATTCAATTATTTTCAAGTGGGGGGGGTGTGTGTGGGGGGGGGGTGTTTTGTTGTTTTGGTTTTTTTTTTTTCTTTCCTTTTTTCATTTGTTTTTAATCAGGGTCTGTGGGGAAGGCAGGGTGATTCCTGGAACCTGGAGGCTTCCCCAAACAACCATCGTATCTCCATTAGTGACTTGCCCCCAAATTATGGGCAGGATGATAAGAGAGAACCATGGGGGTTTTTTGTTTTGGGGTGTTGGGTTTTGGGGTTTTTTTTCTGACAATTTTGAGAACTTCTCTGTTCTTTTACAGTAGTAAGTTCTGTGAAGCTGAAGATAGGGTTGGGGGTTGAGGTTGTCTTAGAGAAATTGATTCACAGAGGCAAAAGGCATACTATTGCTTTTTTGGGAGCAATTTAAAGAAAAAGGAGGAAGAGGGCATCTGATGGCTTCTGTTCACATGTTGCTCTGTATTTTTAGGCAAGAGCTATCTTTACTTGGCAGTGAAAGCCTTATCCTGGTGTGAGCTTTTAGGTATTACTGATAGTACTGTAATAGAGCTAATGCTAAATAAAAGCTGTGATGCTGTTTTACAATTCTTCACTGTGGAGTTAGGCAGCATGCAAAGTGTTTTCAAACTATCTGATACTTAAATGATCTACAGTAATGCAAGGCAGAATATACCAAAACCTCACAGCCATATGAAGTGATGACTGTAGATGCTATTTTAACTAATTATAATATTTTAAATATAGTCTGCTATGAAGCAACTGGGATAACTAAAGAAGATACTCAAAATATGTTAAATTAAATGATACCTTGCTTAAGTATATGTAATTCTTGTAGTTTCGTATAGACTTGGTGGTGCTTTTTTTCAGGTAACAGCAGTGAAGGTTTATTTAAATCTTCATTTTTAAGTTTTATTTTTTAAAAAGACAAACTTTAAGATTACTAGAAATAGTATCCTTGTGTACTGATGTTTCTCCTGATTTTTTTTTTTTTGGTAACATTTTCTTCATGGTATGGCTTAGCATAATTTCATACTTATTATTTTCTTTAATTTGCATTTCTTTCTTGCATTCCTTTGTCTGGTTTGTTCTTGTACACACACTCTCAGTTGGAAGCATGCTTGTTGTATTTTGCTTTTTGGTGTTAAAAGAATATCATAGTATACACATTCTTCTTGTGACCTGAGTCTCTCAGGAAAAGACAAGGAAGAAAAAAAATCTGAGTTAGTAGCCTTTAATCCAAGTTGGATCCTTTTACATTGCATTAAGGAGCTATTAATGGCATAAACTTCCCCACTGAAGAAATCAGTAACACTTTACATCAGTAAACCAAAATACAGGACAGTATGCCACTGTTAATAAACCTATTAATAATGTACTTGTTGCTCTGAGAACAAATTATTGCTTACTTGACTTCTCTGACTTGCCCATGTTCTACTCAGTATATATTTTCTGAAATTCCAGTCTGTTTTTGTTTTTGTTTAAGTCCTTTTCTTCTGCTGTTACTGTATAGCCTTGCTAATTTGGAATTTTCAGATTTCCTGTCTACTGAATTCATGTTTCCAGCTGTCTACTATCTAGTTAAAGCTTTTTTTCCTGTGACATAGAAAACTAGTGTCTATTCTATAGAACAAGGTTACTTTATAGCAAAGTAATATAATTGCTTCCCAAAGTCACAAAGGGAACAACAAGAGAAGGTGGCTGTGTTGGTTTATGTACGCCCACTTGGCTTCATTCTTTGTAAATGTGTTTTTAAAATAAAAACGTTATTCATGTAGAGTGTATTCTGGGTCATACATTCTTCTATACATAGATTATTCTTTTTTTCTACTCAACTGTTGCTTCTTCTGATTTTAATAAATGCCACTTTCGTTCAGTCTTTCAACTATGCTTAAGAAGAGACAATACAAGTGGTTCCTGAGCATGTGTCCCAGTAATCCAGTCTAGTGGACTGTAGTTCAAGCGGTAATGAAGGCAAAAAATAATTAGAAACAAGAATATAACTGCCCTATATAAAAGACAATATTTTATACATGATCTTTTGGAATTAAGTGCTTATATGGGAAGGATATTCTCCGTATATGTTGAAGATACTTAGAATCTGAAGCATATATTCATATGAAAGGAAGAAAATTGGTAGGATGAATGTCAGATTTAAATAATCACCTCAAAAATCTTGTTATACAAGAAAGTGTAATGAAGTTCCATCTAAGAGGTCAGAAAGTATTCCGATAAAGTTAAGACTGTGAATTAGATCTTTCAAAGCATATTGAAGAAAACATAAAATATTCTTCTCTCATAAAAGGAGGAGGAAGAAAGAAGTGGGGTTACTGTGCTCAGGAGAGTGAGCCAAAATTAGGGAGTGTCTAAAAATAATTCCAAACTCCAGTTAATATTTTATTTCAGTTTCTGCTGAGGACATCTATGATGAATACTGAATGGAAGGTGGATAGCTAATCGGAGATGGAGTTTGGAAATAGGGAATTAGTTTTATGTATGAAGAGCAGACTGAAGAGAGGGGACTATTTTCAATCTAAGAACCTGGAACTTGGAGAAATTTGTCCCATTCATCCATCAGAGAATTCTGAAAGAATCTGGACATTAAATTGCAGATCAGTAGCAAAGATTCTTGCTGGAACTAATGTCAGAATTGGTTCAGTATAACTGGAGAGCATAGCAAATGCAATCCTATGCTTAAGAAGGAAAGAAGGAAGTAAGATGATGATCCAGGCAGCTATTAGTTAATTGTTCTGACTTTATCTGACTTCAGCACTATGCAATGCCTTCAAAGCAATTTTGCAGAAAATAATTTCCTGTAATTTTTGTAATAATTAAAAATGAATGGCATGCTTATCTAGTGGTAGATTGTCTTACATAAGAGAGCCTTCTAAAAACTTACTTTCCTTAAAGAAAAAAAGGTAGGCATTTATTGCCTGCCATGCCTATTTACTGTAATAACATGTATGTTTTTAAAAAGCTAAAGGTAAAAAAGCAAAATGCTGATAGAAGGTATATTTTAAGATGCAGCTTACCCTCTCCTGTCACTTTCTGCCTTTCTTATTTATCATCTCTCAGTCACTTGTTTAGCGGGACAGGGAACTTGTTCTTGGGGAAGCAATGATACTGAAAACAGACCATTAAAGATTCTTGCCTATCTGGTATTTAAGGAAAGATGACAGAGAATGCCTCATCTCTGACAGTTTGGTGGCAGACAGTAAAAATTGGAAATGTTTATTCAGAATGCTATTATTTGATCTTTGTTAAGTTTTTGGCTTGGTGCTTTTTTTTTGTTGTTTTTGTCTGCTAGACCTGTATGCCTTTCTGACTTTGCCACATCCCAAATTTTAATTTGTATGGACAGATATCTGCACAGTGACAGTTCTGCCTCCAAATTCTTTAGGAAGAGTAAATCTAAGACTATTTCAACAATAAAAAGTGCAGAGGAAGGAGGTCAGGCATATATTGTGCAGGAATACAGTGAAATTTATTCAACTCATTAAATATTTTGTACCTCTGAGTCTTTTCCTATTGTTGTCTCATGATTATTCCTACGCTGACAGTAAAGAAGTAATTTAAGAAAGAGGTGTAGCTTATGTTAATGCCTGAAAACATTGCTTTAAAACTGTCTGTATACAAATGTCAAGTTTTGATGGATTTAGAAGTTTGCATAAACCATCCTGTGTGCTATAAACAATAAGAATTGCTTGCCTTTTTCTCTGTAAGAATTAGCTGGCATGACGCAATGGCTTAATGTGCTTGCATTTACACAGATAGACTAAAGAAGCAAAGAATACTTTATATTTTTAATTAATTGTCTTTCAGCAACTGTACTTCAGAATATTCTAATGACTTGCTGAATTGTTACTTACGATGATGTGTATTACTATGAATTTGGTGGTTTTGGCTTGGGGAGAGCTAATTTTTTTCATAGTAGCTTGTATGGGACTGTGTTTTGGATTTGTGCTGAAAACAGTGTTGATAATACAGGGATGTTTTAGTTATTGCTGAGCAGTGCTTACACAGAGTCAAGGCATTTTCTGCTTCTTGCACCACCCCACCAGCGAGTAGGCTGGGGGTGCACAAGAAGTTGGGAGGGGACACAGCTGGGACAGCTGACCCCAACTGACCAAAGGGATACTCCAGACCATATGATGTCATGCTCAGCATATAAAGCTGGGGGGAGAAGAAGGAACTGGGGGACGTTCAGAGTTACGGCATTTGTCTTCCCAAATAATAATAATGTTGATGGCGTCCTGCTGTCCTGGAGATGGCTGAACGCCTGCCTGCCAATGGGAAGTGGTGAATGAATTCCTTGTTTTGTTTTGCTTGCATGCGTGGTTTTTGCTTTACCTATTAAACTGTCTTTGTCTCAACCCATGAGTTTTCTCACTTTTACTCTTCTGATTCTGTCCCCCATCCCGACGTGGGGAGAGTGAGCGAGCGGCTGTGTGGTGCTTCGTTGCTGGCTGGGTTTAAACCATGATAGTGAAAAAGGCAGTGGTGAAAGGAAAGTTTTAACCCCCAATTATTTTTTTCTGCCTCACAAATTAAGTGGAAATTTGGTATAAATTGTTTGTATGAAATCTCTTATTCATCTTACAGGCCTGATATCTATATCAATCTGCAACTAATGATTGCTTTTTTTCTTTAACTTTAAATTTTTATTTTATTTCTCTTAATAAACTGCAAGGTCAGTCTAACATAGTTTCTGTATGTGTGTATATACATATATAGTATGTATTGTATAGTATTTCAGTTCTTCCATAATTTAAAATATTTTTAATGAATTTTGCGTATGAATATTTGGTGACTTTGTGTGTGTTTCTTTATGGGGGCTATATTGCTGGCTAAATATTTCTGCCTTGGAAGTATTTGAGATGTGCATCAGATTTTATGAGGGTGAACATTAAAATGTAGCTCTGAGAAATTAAAAAAGCTTTTCTGAAATAAGATTATCAGGTAAGGGTATTCTTGCAATTAGCTTATGTACCTTGTCCTTGCTGCCACTCAAATGAATTGCTTTTGCAGTGTTGTCTTTTAAGGAGATTTCTCATGGTGATATCAGAGATTCTGGTGTTGAATATATCATGAGTCATTTGATTAAAATAGTACTACTTAAGATTTATTCTCATCAAAACTGCTGAGAATCCTCATCATTCTGTCGGTCCCTTTCAGATTTCTGAAGAAACAATTTGTACCATGGTAAAGCTCTATGTTGCAAATGCTTTTATGATAACACTAGTATAGTTTCTAGAGATTTCCTTACAGCTATTACACTTACGAGATTATTTTCTCTTATGCTGTATGTAAAGCTGTAGTAGGTGTTGTTAATACACCGCTAGCATTCTGCCACTTGAGATGCTTTCTTGTATGTTCTTATAAAGTGTGATTAAAGATACAGGTAGCCAAGTGTTAAAATCTAGGGCTTTTTGTTTATTTTAATTTAGCTTAACTTAATGTTATCCAACATTTCTGATAAAACTACTGTTTCCCAGGAATTTAAGGAAACTTCTGTTTAATGTTCTAGACTGGGCTTTTCAGAGAGGCACAAGGAAGTTCAATGTCAAGCTCCAGCTGAAAATTGGTGAAAATGAGGGCTGCTCCCTTAAGCAGTTGAGAAATGCAAGCTAAGGCCATTCTCCCCACTGTTTTTGTTGTGTGTTAGTAAAATGCAGAAGTGTTACCTGCATTTTTTGAGAAGTAACGCCTTAAAAAGATGTAAATACTACTTTCGGAAGCAATTTTTTTTAAACCAGTGGTCTCAGTAGTAGGGGTCTGTTTTTCAGACACTAAAAATAATTTAAAATCCAGTATTGGAAAATTAGGTGAATAACATTGAAATTGTGCATATGCAAAACAGTATTACTGTGGTCACAACATTGTGGTCTGTACAACCTTGATTCAGATCCCTTGTGTCTGTACATCATGACAGGATTTATGGTCCATGCCTGTTATACTAAAGTAATCTTTTTACATCTGTGGTTATCCATTTCTTGATGCCCAGACCATTGAGTCTGACTTAGATATACTTGAGATATCATAACTACAATTAAAGTTGGGGAATGTGATAAAATACTGAACATCTTGAAAAAGATTGTCCTGGATATCTCTCATTTGTCTCCAAAAATGGAAAGATATGTTTACACTAACCTATTCTGACTCTATTTGCCATTCTTGAGATATGTTGTGAAAACTTATTTTATAAAAGCTCTTACTGAGAATAATTCTGTAAAGGCAGCAAGGATTATTCCTTAGTTTGTGATGATTCCTTAGGGTGTGATGAGGCAGGTAAAGAACTTCTTGAAAAGAACTGTTTGTTATATGAGCAGTATCACTTCTGTATACTGGATGAAACAGAACACAGTTGTAGGAAAAAAATGCATGTCATTTGATAATTTAAAACTCTCTATTACCTGTCTGGAAAAAAACAGGAAAAATCTGGAGTTACACTGCTCCCAGTAAGTAATTATGTGGATACTATAGTATTTTTAAAGACTACCTAAATTTGAGTGTCTCACATCAGGACAGTATGCCCTGCCTAGTGCATTTACAGTTTTGAGATATTTGAGCATTCTCTTTGAGAAAGTAATGTGAAGATAATTATTGGGGTTGGACAAAACACCCAGCTGGTTCAGCTTTCTGTCTCATGTGATGGCTTAAAGAGACCCAACAAGAAGAGGAAGAGGCATACAATGATGGTTTCCTTAGTGAACTTGTAGCAGCCTGCAGCTTGGGGTCTGCCTGAGCCAGAGATTCCCTTCTGTGTTCAGCAACACTTGGTATACTTTCCTCTTGCTCAAGAATTTATATAATCTTTTTGAACCTGTCCACATTTTTGACATCTGCATCATAATGTAACAGTAGTTTCACAGCTTAACAGCATATTCGTTTGTGTGTTTTGGGCAGTACTTAATCTTGATACGAAATGATTTTAACTTTGTTATTTTATTTCTAGAAATAATGTAAAATTGTTCTTTACTGACCTTTATACAATTTCTGATTTTTAACTCTCTAGCATCTTGTTAAGTACTCTACTCTTTCAGGCTAAATAAAATGTCTAAGTGTGTTTAGTTTCCTTCATAATTAGAAGAATTCTTTTATACTTTTCTGTATTTTTTTTTAATGTTCACTTATACTTTTTTTTCTGATGGGGGAGGGGAGCTGGGGACAGAAGAGAGGAGGGACTGAAATAGTGTGCATCACTTAAGATATGAGCACACAAAGATTTCATACCACAGCATAAGGGATTTCTGTGTTTGTGTTGAAGGTTTGGGGGACAGTACATTTGTGCCGTTTTTCCTCTTCAATACTTTCCTTGAAGTTCTAACAGTCTATTTGCTTTTTGTATTACCAATGGTGTTTTCTCACAGGGTTGTCTATGGTAACTGCAGATATTTTGTTTTTTTTAATCTATTATAACACTATGCACAACTAATTATTATCATACTTCACGTGGATTATGTATTTGGAATCTTATCTGCCATTTTATTTTTCAGCTGCTTAATATTTTGATACTGTGGTACAGTTTTCAGCAGTCAGCTTCGATTTCTGTTGCAGTGGATAATTTACTAAACCAAGAAATTCAGCTTCCTCACTGTTCATATATAACTGAATCAGGCAGGATGAATTCTTGTGGTGACCTCCTTTCACTGAAAAAGCTGAACACTTATTTTTAACCTTTTTGGTTTTTGTCTGCTAATACAGCTCTTCATTCATAAGAGGACCCCCTCCATGATTGTTGAGTGTTTTTAAGACCCTTTTGTAAGGGAACTTGTTAAGTACCTTGGAAATCTAAATAAGTCAACCATATCATTGTTCCTTCCTCCTGATTGCTTTGAGTGATTATTAATAGAAATAATTATTACCATTTACAAAAGCAATGCTAATTCTTTCACGTAGTATTCTGTTTGTGTATCTACTAATTCTAACCTTTACTGTTTCTACAGGTTTGCCTAGTAGAGGTATCAAATTTACTTGTGTACAGTTCTCAGGAGTCCTTTTTAATAATAATAATAATAATAATAATAAAAGAAGTCCAGATTTGCTGCTTATTGCTGCAGTATGGAGTGCATTTTTAACCAAATATGTAAACAGAACACCTAGATTCAATAATTTGAAACTCTAGAAAGACTATTTTTTGGTCCTGGTGACTATTTCTTTTACTGTTTGTGTTCAGAAAACTTTCTTTTTGAGATAATTCCTCTAGCTTAATTCTCATTTAAGTCTAGAATGGGAGCCTCAGAAAGTTTCTGTGTACTAAATACTGATGGGAAGAACTCATTGCCTTTTGTATGGGTTTTTGGAACTTCAGTGCTATAAAGCCAGTAATGAATGCGTCTAAGTTGTGCAAATATGGGCGGACTATTTTGAGGACAAAAAAATAGCATCTCTCTTACTCCAAACTCATGCTAAATTCGAGGTATGGGAGTTTTAGGTTATTACAAAGGAAGAAATCATCAGCTTTTAAAATTGTTTTTAAATGCTGAAACTCTGATTGTTTTTTTCCCACTCTTGCTGTGTTCAGTCACTAAGCTCATTTGGTTGAATTTTTGCTCAGAAAGGGTCAGTCTGAAACAAAGTGTTCTGGAAGATTTCAACCTGAATGGTCACTGTGTGCTATAACAATGAGTAATTGAAAATAATAATGGTATCAGCCAGACCTGTAGTATGAGTAGGTGACTTGTTTTTTGTTGTTTTTTTTTTTTTTTCCTCCCCACTTTTTCTTTAAGCCTATGGAAAAGTGTTCCTAGTAAGGAAAGTAAGCGGCCACGATGCTGGAAAGCTGTATGCCATGAAAGTACTGAAGAAAGCAACAATAGTTCAAAAAGCCAAAACAACTGAGCACACAAGGACAGAACGACAAGTGTTGGAGCACATTAGGCAATCACCATTTTTGGTCACATTACATTATGCCTTCCAGACAGATACAAAGCTTCATCTCATTTTAGGTGAGTAGTTTTCAGGATTCAAGTGTTATGTTAATGGAGGAAAAAAAAATAAAATCTGCCCTTTTATCTCCTTAATGTTTTGTAGGGTTTTTTTAATGTGGTCTTAAGAACTGTGTGTTTGGAGATTGTATGAGACACCATAGGAAGTAAAATACTGTTCATCTTCAACAGTGTCTGTGTTTGTGGTTTTCCTGTTTGAACTTCAGTGTGCTACTCTGACTAGGGAGGGTGGGGGGATGTATTATCAGTGACTTAGATGCAGCAAAAAATGTATGTGACCATAAGTACCTAAACCTGAGAAATATTTTCTTGAACTTGCCTAGAAGATGCAATTTTGATTTGCACTTTTTTAACCATTATTATATACTGCATTAGTTTTCTACAGATTTTCAGACAAGCTGCTACCATGAATGAAAAAGGTCTTAATCTATATGAATATGGGCATTAAAGTGATTCAGTTTTTCTCTGCATGCTGCCTTTGTGTATGTGGCACAGAGGCTATTGGTAAGGTGTGATGACCAAGTGTGACTTTGTTACTGGGATTAGTTGGTAGGAAAGAAGAAAAAAGCAAGGAAAATTTAAGCAGCAGAAAGCATTCTAGTTCAAACATGCTGCACATTTCACTCTAAGAACACATTGTATATTGTCTTCAATGTGATCAGTGTTTTTTTAAATGCTCTCATCTGTCTGAGAGGACAGGGCTACCTGTCCCTATGTGATGAGTTAGTACGCTGTTTTAGCGCTGAAGTACTGCAAACTGAAAGATGTTTATCAGGCAGGTCTTTTTTTCTGAACAAATGCACTCATAATGTGAGTGATGCCAGTTAAAGATGATTGTGCTTTCATTTATTTCTGGTCAAATTCCATACAACACTGGAATCTACAAGTTGTTGGCAGGGTTTCTTGCTGCAAAATGCTGGTGAAAATACTTGTATTGTGGATCAGTTTCTTGTTTTATGCATTGTGATACTTCCTTTTGGTAAGTTCTACCAGTAACTTTCATAAATTTCCATTTACAAGAGATGCTTGATAATGAACTATTGTATAGCAAGCCTTATTAGAAGCAAGCCTTATTAGAACATTCTTCATTCCACTTCTGTCCTTGCCATTTTGCTTTCCATTTTGATATGAAGAACCACATCTATTTCTGTAGCATTTGCAAGGTTGGCAGAAGACTGATCAGGAACTTTCCTAAGGTTTTCACCTCAGAACTTCTGTATATGTGTGTCTTTCTGTTCCCTACCACTGTCCTTTTTCAGGACAGTAACATTTTGGGGAAAGACACTGAGATTAAGGAGTTATATTCCTTTTGCTTTGCTCCACAATTTCATTGCCTTTGACAAGTCTTTCTCAGGAAGATGAAGGATTTTTACTGATTTACTTCAGGAGCTGGAAAACAGTATTAAAATCAACTCTAAACCTTACTGCTTCAGGAAGCATTTGCTGCCAAAACTTTGTTATGAAACCATTTGATCTTTGAGTACTGAGATACTTGCATGTTTCAGTTTTTGGATGTTAAGAGGCAATCCAAAATCACACATTTCTGTGCTGAAAGTAGAGCTTGTTCATAAGGCTTGGTACCACTCTAAAATTAGAAATATTTTTACCTTTCAGATCAGCAGCAAATTTTGTGTTTGGTATATAAGATGTATTTGGAAGAAAATTACAAGCAACTTTCAAAGACTGCTTGCTTAGAGTATTTGAAAAGAAGAGGAAAATGAACGATCAAGTTAATGCTTGGATGCAGAATACCTTTTGGTAGTGAATTATTTGAAGAAGTGAATGGTCCTATAGTTGAAGTACAAGTTTTGCAATTCCTTTTAGCTCATAACTTCCATTTACGGAACCTTTAGACATCAAATTAGTAAAACTTTATGAATGTTATATGTATCTACACCACTGGCTGTCAATTCTTAGGAAGGTGTTCTATGTGCATACCTTAGTTTCATATACTAAGTGAGATAATACAGGTATCTGAGGAGCTCAAGCTTAAATGGAGTATTCACTAGATTCCTTTTGAAAATGAGTTGAATGTTATAATAAGGATTCTTACAAATTCCTCTGACTAGGACATTAAAGAAATATGTAAAATATTGTCGCAGGCTGGAAAATGCTAAAGAGACAAAGAAAAAGTTAGAAATACATTGATAGCTTCAATTCCTTCATGTTAACCTTTTAATAATTAAGATTTCATATTTTTTGGGGGGGTATTTAACTTATTGATTAATAATTTGGAAAAACGTTTGCAAGATTAAATGAGGCAAAATGTGAACATGTCTTATAAATATTATAGTATTCTTTAAATCCAGGTATTTTTGGCTAGAATGCAGTTTAGATCCAAACCAAAAAAACTCTCACACCTGAGGTTGATGTAGTTACCTAAAACTAAATACATAGCAATGGAGAAATTTAGGTGACAAGGATAATTAGAAGGCCAGAAAAACCTCTTATGAAGGGAAAATTAAAAGCTTGACATTATATTCTCATAAGAATCAAGAAGGGAGGGAGCCCAGTAGTTCTGAAGAACATTACATAGCAGATAGTGCAGACTGGGCACATGCCCACCATAACACAATGTTAAGGTGATGTTTAAAGCAGGAAATTCAAAGCTGATGTATAATTAAAGGCTTTTCATTTTGTTTTGCTTTCCCACAAAGGCTGCATGAACATGAACCTATTCTTAGAATATCAGTTGGATGCAGAAAGGTCCTTTTTTCCCTTCTTTTCTAGCAGAAAATGGGAATAATTAGAGGGGTTTAAAAATTTCTTTTAATCACTGTTTGTAACAGCAAAAATCTCTTCTACCTAACATGGCCTAAAGCTACCTTATAGTTCAACTGGGCTTCACACCCTCCCTGACAAAATAACTCTTTGTTGCAAGTTTTTTATGTCTATTATGTAAATCTTTGTAAATCACTTCTTTGATTTTTGGAATTAATGTGTTTCAGAGGCTTCTGAATTTTTGGAAACCAGTCTCTGCTTTTGGTTTTGTACCTAGCTGAACTTGGGGTATAAGCAACATGTCATTTCAGTTTCAAAAGGTTTTAGAATTGGAGCCTCAGTGCAATATTTAATACAACTCTTCGTGCCATCAGATTACATAGCTGTATGAATTTAGTCTGGATCAAGTGCAGACATGCAGCTGCATTTTTGCCAGATTTCTAGAATACAGGGTTTGGAGTTGATTCCAGTTTTTAGGTTTACTTTAAGCTGTGATTGAAAGAACAAAGTATTGCATCCATGTGAATACCTGTTCTATACAAAGCTTGTCACGCGAGGTTAGCCTACTAATACTTTAAAAAAAAAAAAAGTAAAAAAAAAAAAATCTGAACTGTCAGATGGAGTTTATATTGAAATAATTGATACTTTTTTTTTTTTCCCATTGTCAGTGGTGCATTTGATGTAGCACCAAGAATTTGAAGGCTGGTTGTTTCATTGGGCTGTGGTTAGTGTTATAACCTGAAAATAATTAGGCTTGTTCTGCCACTCCTGTGGCAGCTTTGGTTTATATTTGTCACAGTCCTTAGAACAGTGCCTGGGAATTCAGTTCTTACCTTGTACTAAGTTAGCAGTTCTGATTAGAAATATTTTAAAAATTTGTTTCTGTTATCTTTGTTTTCTCCATGATTAGAATGCGGAAGTTTTTTTGGAAGAAGGAAGCAGTTGTAAAATAGGGGTTATTTATACTTTATTATAATCTCTTTCATATGCTTACTGATCTAGATAAATAATCTTCCTCATGTTGTTTGATTCCACTAATAATCGTTCCCAAACAGAGAACTGGAGAACTAAAAAAAGGAGAGAGATCAGAATGTCTGTAACTTGTATATATGCTTTCTCCTTTGAAATGTTAACTTACAATAGGATTGGACCTTTTTAATAGATTTACGTATTATACCAGTGAATCTATAGAAACCATATTGAAGAAAATGTTGAGTAAGATGTTGTGGGGCATGTTCCCTGCTCTGTATTTGTAGACCTCAAATACAATACGGGGGCTGCGGGGTTGCAAATTAATGGCTTTAATGTACGCTGCTAGCCTAAACAGCTCTACCTCTAACACGTGTTTGTGTTGCAGTGGAGCTCTGTTGTAATAATTACTTTTTTTCCCCCTCTCTGACTGTGGGAAAACCCTTGTGTCATAGCCTGCAAAGAATGAAAGTGTGGTTTCCATGAGGGAATGTTTGTGGAAATAATCTCCTCCAGTAAGTTTTGCCATCAAAGTTCCCCTTGTGAAGGGTAAAACTTGTAATTGCCCATAGCTGATTATTTCACCTAATACCCGTTTTCTGAATTGCCTTTCTCTGTCAGTCTGCCTTGTACACTCTTACGAAATACTTAAGAGCAACGAGTATTCTGTTTGTAGATATCATTTGTACTTCTTTCTTTTCATATTCCTAAATAACTAAAAGACAGATTTTGCAAAAAATAGTCATCTTTATAATTTATGGATATATGAAGCTTATTTTACGCTTTTGCTGCTTGTCTAAAAGTTGGTTGTGTTCTTCCATCAGTCCTCTAAGAAGGAAATTGAGTATTGTACATCATGATGAAATATTACTGACTTACAATAAAGTAAAAGCATCTGATCCCAGAACATCTCATTTAATAACTTAGAAAGTACCTATTAATATTCCAATAAGAAAATTAAGTTGTCAGTGAAATTATAAGGTCTTTGTTCTGCTTTTTAGACTATATAAATGGAGGAGAATTGTTTACTCACCTTTCACACAGAGAGAGATTCTCAGAAAGCGAGGTGCAAATTTACATTGGGGAAATCGTTTTGGCACTTGAACATCTCCACAAGGTAAGGTAACTTTATCCCAGTGCTGATTTTGTGGAACTACAGCTGTATTCTTTTCACATCATATAAAGTTAGTAAGGAGAACTATATTTTTAGATTGTTTTAAATTCAAAGTAACTTTATCTGGCAATGAGATGTTAGTTGTATAATTAGAAATACTTCCCAGTGAAGTGTCTATTCATGTGCACCAGATTAAGGCTGCAAGTTTTTGTCCGCAGTGTGAAGAGTGTTGTTATTGACAAATGATGGTTAATTTTTAGTAATCCTTATGAAATGGTTGACTAAAAATTAGTTTTATTGACACACACGTGAACAGTGTTTGGGTTGCACTGTTATTCAGTTGTCCTTGTTTTGATAAAATTAAACAGCAGAGTTCTGAAATTTTGGCACAACTGTAGACAAGAGAAGTGTTACAGTTTTCAGAGGTAGTTAAGTACATTTGTAGACAATTACAAAGCATGCATGTATGGTCTAGAACACATTACAGAAGCATCCATTTTCATTCTTAATGAAAACTGAACTGAGTTTTGCACTCAACAGCAAGTGTTCCGTCACTTTTAGATTCAAAGGATATATAGTATGTCCTTTAAGACACTAATGCACAGTGTAATTTCTGAGAATTTTTAAGTCACTCAAAGTTATTTCTTCAAAGGCATTTTAAAGTTGACTTTTTTGAGTTGCAACTTTCAGGTGTCAGATCAATAATGGGAGTTTTGCTAGCTTCATATTTAAATGCTATCAACAATGTCTCCTTGATGTGGTTACACTGACTTGGAAATACTTTTTCTTCTGTTTGCAGTTGGGGATTATCTATCGGGATATAAAACTTGAGAATATTCTCCTTGATTCTGATGGCCACGTGGTGCTGACAGACTTTGGTCTGAGTAAGGAGTTTCTTACTGATGAGGTGAGTATTTGAATCTCCAGTAAGTGTGGACAGAATCCAGCAAGATCACAAAGTCAGATTCTGTCTCATTGAAATCATAAACACATTTGAGAGGGGAGAAAAAACTGCCTTCTAGACTCTACTTCGTAGAACAAAATCTAGTAGTCTGTTTTACTGGATTTTGAGCTTTCAAATCATTGGTCTTTGGCCTGCCAGTGTTGTCAGACATCTTTGTCTGTTCTAGTTTTCCCTGACATGCCTTCATGTTCCCTCCTGCTGCCCTTTATGTGAAAAAGGAGAGATCCACATAAGTCTGAAAAGCCACTTATATTATCATTTTCAGATGCCTTTTTAAAAATGCTTGACTGTGCTAATACTTTGCAGTGACTAGGCAAATGGTATGCTATGACTCTTCTTTATGCTAATAATAATTAATGTATTATTATCTTGTCTCTTTCTCATATCTTTGTGTCACTTCTGATAAGTTTAATTGCAAGCTTTTAGGATAAAAGCTTATCTCTTATTAAATATGTGCATAGTACCTAACATAGTGATCTCTGACTGTTGACATTAGTTGTTAATTACTTGTAAGGTTCAGTTTTATCTCCAATGGTTTTTAGATTTCAGAGAGTCAAAATTGCGCAGGATTTTACTTCTGAGAGAATTTTAAAATGGCTGTTTTTTGGCTTTCACTTTAGGTATCAGAGGTATTGAAATCTGGGACTGCAGATCTAAAAGTCTTTGTTACAAGCAGCAAAGGGGTTTTCTAAAAATAGGTAACTGGTAGTTTCCTCTAGAATATTTGCATTTCAAATGGAGTCTGGTAGGATTCGGGAGGTACCATTTTAAGAGATATGAAATGTTACTTTCTGAAGCAGGGAAATAGTACAGATAATGTTAGTATATTCCTTTTAAATTATAGCATGAAACCAAGAGGAGGTTCACCTGGCATGACAAGGGATTAGCAGCAGATTGCCAGACCAGTGCAAGAGAGGAAATAGAGAGACGCAGTTTTCAGCAGGAAAGAATGATAGTAAAAGGTGTGGCTAGTGAGAGTAGGACCTGCTTAGAGTTGAGAGAAGCTGTGCTGGGCAGAAAAGACAAAGTAAAGTACATGGAATGGTATTACTGCACCAATGTGAGAGAAAAGGAGCAGTACTCCAGCCTTTGAGCCAAAGCTGAATGAAACTGAAATCTTCCCTGTGATAAGAATGTCAAAATGAATCATGACCTTCTTTAAGTCTCAAAACAGTTGGTTTTAGGAAATATACGTATTTTTCATCTGTGCTCACCTTCAGGACATCTTTTACAAGCAAGGAAAGGGTAGGACTTGGATAAGCATCAGAGATGCCTGTCTGCTTTTCCCACACTCTGAATCAGATTCTTCTTTCTCTAGTCATTAAATAAAGCAGTCTTGCTGCTTGGTCATTTAATGTTGGTTCCTCTCACTCTAATGCATTCTGGTTTTAGTATATACCTCAGAAATCTCTTAATTTATTTTTTTCTCATATTCTCCTTCATGTTTTATATTTGTCTTACCTGTCAAAAAAACTCAACTTCTCTAGTGGTTTTTTTAAGGAAAAAAGTAATTGCAATTGTATTGTTCGCTTTCAAAATCTAAAATTATCTGTACTTGACTACAGTTTTCATGTGTGCTATTGTAATTTAGCTACTGAACCTAAACATTAGAATGACCCATTCACACATAGAAACTGACATTTCATATTGTATTCTCTGTAGACTATTCAACTACTACTAGAACACTTACAATTCACGTTACAAAAAACACTCACACTTCTGAACCAGTGTACTCACAAGAGGTAAAATTTGCCTGTATGACTGCATAGCTTTATATTTGTTTTCATGCTCATTGGGTAGCTCTTTTAAATAAAATTACACAACTGCATGTCAGATAAGAGTATAACATTTGCAATTTAATCAGAGCAGTATGATTTCCTTTCTCCCCCTTCCTTCACACTTCATCCCTGGCCCACCCTGCTTCTTGCAAGAACTTTGACATTAAAAAAGTATACTTATGCAAGTGGAATTTATTCTAGTAACCCCCCTCTTTGGATTGTATTTTCTGAAACAAGATATATTGAGGTTAAGAATGTATAAAAAGCATCAGCAATTACAAGTATGTACTATGTTTAGAATTCTTATCAGAGAGAATTCTTTACCATGTATTTATGAATTTCGGATGGTTTTGTAGTCAGGGATACTTGCTAGGAAACATCATAGTTCAATGGTTTTATTATCTTGGCTTTAATCTGATGGTTGTTAAATATTTCCAGGTACCTGAGCAAATATAGAATCTAACAGAAGTTGTTTTATAATAAAAAGAGTGTACTCTTTCTTGACTGTAATAACTATAGCAGATTAATTGACTATTCAACAACGAAGAGATGGGAAGCTGCTTTTCCTAAGCACTGTTTTAGTGAAAGGAAGCAAATCCATGTGACTTCTAGGAAAACAGAAACCTATTGATTTCTGCCATGCAGCTGCTGAAGCACAAGTGTGAAGACTGCATTGTCAAGTATCCTCTTCGTTTTACAATTATTATGTGAAAGTGCTTATTATATGCAAGAGTTACAAATCCAGGCTGAAAACGGTGCGGTTTTAAGAGCTTTGAAGCATTTTATGCTACTATTTTGCTAAAAACTGAAATTTGTCTTGTACAAGTGAAATGGCAGTCTGGTTTTGCCTTTGTTTTATCTTTAAAATGAAGTCCCTATGCTTGTATTTGCATGCAAAAAGAAGAAATAACCTGACTGGAATAAAGTAGTTGAATAAAAATGAATTTTCACATAGGATAGGTCAGTATTACAAGGTATTGAGGTATGAAATGACTTTGATAGTCAAATTTTATTTAGTATCTCATGAAGACCTACAGTTTGACTAGCCTAATGACAGAATGGGATTAGGTAAGAGATTGAGATTGAAATGAATAGTAACTTTTTAGTATTAAGTTTTATGGCATTTGCATTCTTAGCCTCATGATGAATTTAAGGCTAGTCTTTCGGATTTTTAACACTCAATGGAATTGCAAAGAAAATCGGGGTAAAAAAGACACTTTTTAGCCTTATGCTTTCATGCATCTCAGTTGAGTTCCTGTCTAACTGGGATGTAGAATATATTTGCACATGACATTAATATAAATTATTATCGGGGGTGTGGGGAATTGATAGGACTGACAGACTTTGTATTGAAACTTATACAACACTGTTCTGTTCATTGCATAAGTGCAGTCACTGCTATTTTTTTTTTCAAGAGTCTTGCATTTCATTTGCCTTTAAAAAAACCAAAACTCCTAAACGGGTTTGGTTTTTTTTTGCCATCTTATTTCTTGTGTAGTATCTCTATCTTCTGGATTTGTGGCTTAGGCATATTTTTATCTTATCTCATTAATAGCTCTACTTGTATGCTGGAATTGTTTTGATTTGGTTAATATCAGCTTAACCTAGTCATCAGGTCTGGTCTTCATTTTAATATTTATTGTTAAAATGCTACTTAATTTTTTAAAATCTTTTTTTTTCCCACTCACTCCCTTTAGTTTTGTAACTACACTAAAATTATATATATAGAGAGAGATCTTTACATCTTAGAAAAAATAATCTGAACACATTCATTGAATTATTGTAGTAGTAATCTATTCTATTGGACCATGCATAACAATTAACAATTTTCTTGGTAATTAAATCCCATAAAGTACACTTCCTTCCAGAGTATAGTGAAATGCTCAGTTCTTCTGCACTGGTGCACATCTTCTTCATTAGCTAAAGTTTGTTTTGAAGTTTTGTGTTTGCTTAATGAAGTGTAAAAACCATTATGTAGTAAATACTGAACGTTGTCAGTCTTCAAACAATGTATCTGAGAGCGTACAAATGCCTTAATAAATAAGAGTAGATATTTTGTGTGAGGGATGATTGAATTGTAATCTAAGTCAGTTGGATGGATATCTGTGTACTTCTGTCTGATGTGTAGAATGAATAGTTCAGATACAATATTTTTTTTCCTATCTGAAAATCTCTTGATCAGAATTGCAAATTTAGTTATAACTGTCAGGTGCTTTTCACTGTTGAATTGTTTGTTTTTGTTTATTAGCTGGTTGAGTAAACATTTTGTTCTGGAAAGAAAGTTAGTATGTAATTTTAAAAGATTTTAAAGGAAATTTCTTTAAAGGAAAAATGATAAAAAGGTGCTTAGTCCACTATGGATTTTGATAGATGAAATAGGAAGAGATTTGTACACGTTCTTAGAGCAGTTTAAAGGTAGTCCAGAACAGAGGGAAGTGACTACAACTTGACTCTTGTTTAGTGCTGTATGAACTGTCATCTCACTTGAGTGACCTGGCAGATAAGCTGTCCATTTAACTTTAAAAGCCCCTTTAAAATTGTCCAATTAAAGTAATAATGTCTGATCGTTGAAATTTGATAGTGCATCCTCTGAACATTGAGCATCCTCTTGTGAAGATGAGTTAGAATAATCCATGCTGTGGATGACTGTTGCTGTATCTGCTTGCGTTTTAGTTAAAAAATTGTTCAGTGATGTAGACATAGCATAGTTATAAGGAGTAGATTTACATTTCTGCAAAGAGGAAAAAGTAAGAAAGAGTTAACTGAAGTTAGGCCACAGAAGTGAACATTGGTTATAGATCTGTGTGGACAATTAGTCATTATTTCCCTTATTTTGGAAAAGGAAATGAAATGATGGCAGAACCTTTTTGCTTTAATTGGTGTACTTCTGTTGGCATTTTAAGTGTCCTGAAATTGAATATTGAGAACATACCAAACACTCTAAAGGCACATAACTGAACTGGACTCATTCAATTGCAAAACCAGGTCATCAGTGATCAGATGACTGTTCATCCCTTAGCCCAAGAAGTATCCCTTTTTCAATGCTTATCACAAAGATGATTGTGCTTTCCCAGCATGGAGCAGTAATGCAGAAGACTGGAGCACAAAATACATTCTGCCCAGATTTTTATGCCAAAATCTCAAAGTGCCATGAAGAATTTTTGCAAATGAGATCATGATTTCTTACAGTGACTGTTCTAAGGATACTGTTTTCTTATTGTAATATACCACTTAAAAATCACATTTTGGGGAGAAATACTGATCTGTGTGTTACATAGCCTGGTATCTTCTATTGAATCTTAAAATAATATGTTGCTAGTCAACCTGGGAAAATTTTCTTTCTGTTTTCCAAGGGGAAAAAAAAGTAACTTTTTGAGTGAAAATGCTGCCATCCTCAATCTTTTTTTCTCATAGATTTTTCTTTTTAATTTTTTTTTTTTACTTCTTGACTTACTGCGGATACTTAACTTCAATGAAACTTGGGCGATCAGGTGTGAAAAACTTATATGACCAGAGACTCATGGCCATATGAAAATTAATTTAGAACCAGATGGATTGCATTTGAGCAAAATTGTTTGCTCCTACTCCTCTACCTTTTACATCTGGTGCTCTCTGATACTATAAGTGTTTATTTGGCATCTCCTATGCATTTTTTTCTTTACATTCTCTTTTTTAAAAATAACTTTTGAAGGCTTGCAGTGGCAGCTAGTAGAATTCTTCACAGAATTGGTATTCTTTTATACCTTATAATTTTGTCTCTATTTGAAGAAAGAGGGCTTTTTCAGGTTTTGCTTTGTATACAGTTCTCTCTCTTGGTACCGTTACCTCTCTCTTCTCAAAACATGATGCTTTAGAAAACAGTGTCTTCCAAAAATTGGAATTTTGAGAAGAACCTAGTACAGAACATTCATCTGGGGTGACAGTGGTACATACTTGCATTCCTCCCACACAATAATGTGCTGTTTCTGCCTGCAGAGCTGAGACTTTTGTTTTCTTTTTCTCTTAGTTATTTGATTTACAAATCCACTCTCAGGAACTGGCTTAAAGAATTCCTTGCAGAATTGCAATTGTGTTGCACTGCGAAAGCAAACATAGCTGTTGTATAAATCTGTGAAAAGGGTTTCTTGAACTTCCACTCAACATTCGATGAGGGCATAACCTTGCATTGAGTTATGTTTTGGGGCCACAGCTATAGAGGTTGCATGTTTCTTTTCTTGGCTGGCATGCAGTACCAGGTTTAGCTGTTGTTGCTCTCCCTTTTAAGTGCCTGTTCTGCTGGCAGCTGCTGGCAGGCAAATCTCATTCTTGCTTGAAAAATTCAGTAGCCTGATTCCATGTCTGTTTTGGAAGAAGAAGTCACAAGTGTGTCTAGCTCTGGAATGAAGTATAGTAAACAACATGGTATTTTGACTTAACTGGCTTCTTCAAGTACAAACAGCCACCAGGGTAGGATTTTTAATTAAATTCAGATGACCTTATCAATTTTTTTTTAATTAATTCTTCTTGAGATGACACTTCAAACTAGTGGACCTTTGATCTGCCATATTGCAACCGTTCTTTGTCTAGTCTCAACCTTTAATTTTGTACTACAGTCTTCATTATGATTTTCTCAAATGCAGCAGAGCAGTCTGTCTAGTGTACCGTTAAACATTTTTCCTGTTTTTGTTCTTCCTCCTCTGTCTCCTACAGAGATCATACTTTTGGTTCTGAGTAGAAGTTACAGCTACAGAAGCAACAGTCCACAGCTGAGAGGTCTTTTGGGTGAAGCTGTACTCTTTCTGATATGGACAGCTTAATTAGCCAGTGTTATGTCTGGGTATCAGGACCAAAAAGGCTCCCAAAAGAATTAAAAAAAAAAAAGTGAGAAAGAAGAAACCTGTCAGTCTGGCATGCACTTTGTTGGAACAGGATTTTTGGTTTTCATTTTAAATCTACATCATGTCTTTGAATCATGAGAGGGCTTTTCTGTCAGTTTTCATATGTGTTCCTAAATTGAGGCTATAATCATAGTTATTCTGGAAAATTAAAATGATGGCAAAGAATGTTACAGATCTGATTTCTATGGAAACAGTTTTGTTTTTTTTTTTTCTTGGTGCATTTTTATTTTTGAGGTAAACATCAATAAAATCACTTCCAGATAGGATAACCTCTAAGGTTCACTGAAGGTGTAAGGCCTGTTTCTGCATGGAATTTAGGCTTTTCATTCTTTACTTGCTGTTTTTCTGAAATGCAAAATCCATTCAGCAGGTCAGCTTGTTAGTAGCACCTCTGCTATGTGGCCTCTACAGCATTGTAAGTAAATTTCCACTTACGACAGTATTGTTTTTATTTATCCTATGGTCCTGGTTGTCTCATTAAACTTACCAAGGGCACTGTAATGGCTCAATCAATAGCTTATAGGCAGTTTGCTGATAGCTGATGTATGAGATATTCTATGTGATACTGCTGAATTCTTCAGCTGCTTAAGTTCTTCAGTCTTCTGATCTGTTTCTAGAGGAACTGTGGTTCTTGACTAGTTTGTCAGGAAGCAGCAGGATGGGGAGACTGCTCCCCGCATCAGTGCAAGCTGGGAGCTAAGAGTGACAGCAAGGCAGGCATGGATCAGTATGCTCACTGACCAGTGGCACAATCCCACACTGGCCAAACAAGTCTAGTGGCAGTTAGGCAGTTAGTTAGGCTCAGACAACAGTCTGGTGGTTATCAGACAAGCTTGTTCTAAGGAGGGAAGCTTGAGGTCAAGCCAGGATTTGAAGGTGAATCAGGATCAGTGAGGTACACAGCCAAGTGCAGGCATATCTGCAGCACAGCTGATGCAAGGATTAAGAATGGAAGCCTGAATTTCAGCTTACCACTGAAGGTGGAGGAGGCCCCTGACAAGGTTCCACACAAGTTACTCAGCTGCATTGTGTCAGTGTTGGACCCGAGCACAGATGCCTTAACCCCCTAGGATTGGGGAAGGAGGTTGCAGAACCTGTTGATAAGCTCAGGGCCCTGACGTGCTTATCCTAGGAAAGTTTTTCACTATTTATGCTTGTAGCCAAAACTTAACTTATGGCTTTCAGAACTCTAATTACATCCACTCACAGCTGTATGAAATAGCCACAGTAATGATACTGTCCCTTGTATTCTAGAAATTCTGCTGTATTTTTTTTTTTGATTGGTCTTATTTGCTACACTACTGATGAAGCTCAGAGAGGGTCTAATTAATGCAACTTGGAAGTTAACTTTGACTTTGAAGTTTCTTTAACAAAGGAAGAAAGACAACGGTGGACTTAAAACATTTGTTTAGAGGTACAAGCAGGTAAGGAAGGTAGTTTTACTCCAGCATATTTTCCTGGGTTAGTCAAATGAAAAGCAACAGTGAGACTTCCCTAGCATGGAACGAATACTGGCATCTGTGCATTCCTGGAAATGATCTACCACTTTAGGTATTTGAGGACATTAAGAAATGGATTATATGTTGCTGCTGAAAGGACAAGAGAATGATTTCATTTGATAACCTTTGAAACTCTTTAGGTGGGCCCATACCCATAGTTAAGTCTGAGTCTTACTCCTGAATGCAGTATATATCCTTTCTAGCCTTTATTGTCTGAATTTGTTTATTTCTCAATTAATTACTTTTTTCTTCAATGACCTCATAAAAATAGTAGAATGAGTGATGCTTCTGTCAATTTGCAAATATGCATTGAATAAATTAAAATTATTAGAAGGGACAGTTTAGTGTGTATTGTTTAAAATGTTCTTCCTTATTAACTAAGAAATTAGTAAAACCGTAAAATAGAAGGGTCATTTGCCATACTATTGTGGCTGAAGCTATTCCTATTATACTGATACTGATAAATACGCACACTAAGAGATTGTAGGAACCTCACAAAAACACACTAGCATTATTCTTCAAGAGGATTCATTGCCTGTTTAGTGTGTTTCCAGTACTGTTACCTCTTGCTGCCATTTTCTAGTTCTGAATTGGAGTCTGCTTTTCTGCCTTACCCTCTTGAGTGAGACCTTCTGTGGAAGTGTAACATGCAGGTTTCATTTGGGATGACTTGTTCATCACTGGTTGAAGTGTCACAGTCCTAGACAGGCATCAGTTACAAGTATTTCTGCAAAGAGTGTTAGGACTTCTGCAAGTTCAATTTAATTAGTATCAGGAGCTCTTAAATACTCTACTACAAAGTTAGATACTTGGTATCTTTTGGGACAGTGTTGCTCTCCCACGCAATTTTTTTACTAAAGTCTTCATGAGAACATACTAGGGATATTAGCTGCTATCATTGAACCTTCAAAACAGAATGATACAATCTATTATATGTCTTTTGTTTGCACAGACTGACTTTTCTTGTGCTACACTCTTGTAGCTGATGCAAAAGAAAGAGCAGATGTTACCACACAAAGTTAAGACCATGTGAGAAGAAGCATATGAGAAGTCATAGAAATTATTCTGTGGGTTTCCTGTTCAGAATTTGTATGAAACTCTACTTGAGAAATAGAATTTTTCTTAGGTACAGTTAGTATATTGATAATCATACCACAAAAGGAAATAGTCGTTTGAGGAACTTTACAAACAGTTCTGGATTTATCCAATATAACCTTGCAGTCTGTGACAGTATCCAGCACAATTCACAGCAGTCTTTTTGCAGATACCAGAACTACTTGGCAAGGCCAAATCTTGAAAAATCTGCTATATTAAGTCCCCTTTCTTAGCTTTGTAAAGACTTGTGAAGCATTCTGTATACCTTAAGATTTCTGTACATCAGGGAAATGTTTCCTGGCACAGTTGAAACATGCTATGCTCCAGTCTCATTGAATCATAGACTTGTAGAATATCTTGAGTTGGAAGTGGCCCACAAGGATCATCAAGTCTTACTCCTGGCTCCACACAGGGCCACCTAAAAGTTAAACCATATATCTAAGACCGTTTTCCAAACACTTTCTTGAACTCTGACAGGCTTGGGGCCATGACCACTTCCCTGAGGAGCTTGCTCCAGTGCTTGACCACCCTCTCAGTGAAGCACTTTTTTTCCTAATATCCAATTTGAACTTCCCCTCATGCAGCTTTAAGCCATTCCCTTCCTTCCTATCACCGGACACCAGAGAGAAGAGATCAGCACCTCCCTCTCTGCTCCCTATCACGAGAACATTGTAGACAGCAATAAGGTTACCCCTCCATCTCCTCTGCTCTTAGCTGAACAAACCTAGTACCCACATCTGCTCCTCAGAAGTCATGCCCTCTAGTAGTCCTTTCACCATCTTTGTTGCCCTCCTTTGGACACATTCTAATATTTTTATATCCTTATATAGTGGAGCCTAAAACTGCACACAGTACTCAAGGTGAGGCTTTACCAGTGATGTGTATAGTGGGGCTATTTTTTTTTTTTTGACTTGTTAACTATAATGTGCTTAATGTACCCAGGATACAGTTGGTCCCTTTTTTCTACCCAGGCACACTGATGACTCATACTGAGCTTACCATCAGCTGAAACCCCTGAATCCTTTTCTGTAGGGCTGTACTCCAGCCTCTTGTCCCCTGATCTCTCATTGCAGGAAGGATCAACTGCCTCTAGTTTACTTCATTAGAGATTGGTTGATGTACCTAGGAAACATCAATCACTTCAAGGATGAAGGTTCTCTCTGTGTGTTTCTGCTCCTTGTAGTTTGTGGTATCCAGCAAGCAATCATCTTGGCTGAACTTCTTGAGAGCCAAAAGCACAACATCCCTGCAGATCTTATTTACCCTAGAACATAAGTTGGAAATGCACTATCTTGTGCAAGAATTGCAATACTGTGGTGTCAAAGAAATTTTAACGTCTGCCATTCATTTCTATTCCATGTGATCCCTTCCCCAATTGTGCGTCGTATCCTTGAGCAAAGACATCTTTTTTTGGCATCTTTATCTCCCAAAAATTTACCACATGCCATGCATCTGGTAATATAAGAAGACTTACCCTCCATCAGAGAAGAAAACTTGAGTTGTAAATACTTAGGAATAACAATCAAGATTACAGATTTTCATGTGCTAGAATGTTTATTCACTAAATAGAATTCAGAGCAAGGTCTTTATATTGATCATAACTTTACCAGTTCCAAAAGGTTGGTTTGAAAATTTAAATCTTCTGGAGACTGGCTTTCTTTTTGTCATATATATATTACATGCAGACTGCTTCCAATTTGTTGTAGGAGAGAGGCATTTTCACAGAAGAGTAGTGGATTTTACTTGCAGCCCAGAGTATTTTATAGAAGTTTAAACATAGTAGTAGCTCACATGATTTATATGGTATACACATTCACATTAAGTACAACCTGTTACGTGATTGCTTAAAGAGAAGACCCAAGATATGCAGAATTTCAGCTAAACTATGATTTTCATATGTTTGATTTTTCATCTATATACCTGATTCGAAAGCTGGTATGAGAATTTTACTACCCATGCAATAAGAAGGAATTGTCCTTGACTTTAAGTAGAAAGACTGTATCTGTATTAGATTAAAAAACTTGTTTAAACTTGCTATGCGATTTCAGGGTACCTCCAACAACAGTTAAGCATTCCTCTTGTCTTGCAAGGTCATAACATTTTGAAACCCTCATAATGATGAGGTCAGATGAAGTGAATGAAGCAATTTTATTTGCCAACTAACAAGTAGCGTCAAGTATAGGAATCTCACAAGAACATTGCTGAAATCTGTGGAAGAACCAAGCCAAAACATGCATAGTAATTCTATTATTTCTTCGTAACAAAAATGTGACAAGAACTTAGTAAGTAATTCTTGTCTGGATTGGAGAATTTTTCAGTGGACTTGTGGAGAGTCAGTCCTGAGAGCAGGCCTGAATGCCTTCAGTGAGCTTCTGTCTGGCTACCTGGTTCCCCTCTGTTCCATTGTACCCCGTTGCTCTGTGTCACTAGGTGCTACTCAGTCACAGAGTTGTTGCTGACAGATGAAATACATGCCATCAGAGACCGCAACTCTGACTGTCCAACTATAGAGGTTGTCTTTGTGTTCTTTGGCCCAACAGCACTTAGTGTTTCTAGGTTTTGTTGTCATTTTTTAATATTGAATACATTAAAGGAGTAATTCTTAACCTATTTGATTATGTTCCTAGAATATTTTTTATGAATACGGAATGCAAGGAAATGAAAGTCCAAGCCAATTTAATAGCTGAGGTGCCCTTTCCCTAATACTGTGTAGTTTCCATTTCTTGAAATTCTTACACTAGAAATTATGTACTCTAGGGTTTAACCAAGCCTTTTGACCATATCCTACCATCGCTTCTATTAGCAAGAAATTCCTATTAGAGAACACATACACTATTAAAGAACATCTAGAGAAAAGGAACTTTTTTAAGTTGCAAAATTCATTTAAGGAGTCCAGTTTCATGGTTTGAAGGAATGTGCTAGTAGTATGGTTTCAGAATCTGTCATATCTGACGTTCAGAGTAGTAGTCCAGCTCAGTTAAGAAGAAAGTATTTGTGCATTAAGTAGTTGGAGAACAGAAGAAGTCTGTTCTGTTTCAAAGGTGACCTTTCATGTAGTTGGAGAAGTGCGTCCTAATTGTGAATGCTGAAAAGAATGGCTTCAGTGAATACTTGGCTAATCCTCTGGCTAAAATATGTTTGCGCAAAGACTGTTGTGAATAAAATAAGCTGTAGGATTGTAAGACACAAGTGTCTGTTGGAGCAGTGGCATGTGTTGTTTGAATGCATTTCATCAAGTTGAAGTACTTCAAAGGCCATATATTTGAATGTTAAATAATATGTCTTCAAATGGCAGAATGACTGTGTTGAAACGTTTGAATGCTTTCCGTATCTGGATTTACACTCTGGAGATAAAATCACAAATTCTGAAGCATTTTCCCAAAGCAGTATTTGTATGGCAAATAAATGCTCTCCTTAGGCTTGGTGCACATGTATAGAACACTGTACTTGGAGTATGCCTCAGGTTCTGAGCCAGATAGTCTAGATAGAGCATCTGGTTATTCTTTGCAGGTGTGGAGTTTGTTTGTTTGTTTTTGTTTTACCTATGTTAGTATTCTGTTAGCTAGCTTTATCTCAACTCACCCTTTCCAGCATTCACACCTCTGTAGTCTTCTTTCATGTTCTTGTTTGGGTGCTTTGCTTTGATGTGTGTTTGTTTTGTTCCCGAGGCCTCTGAAATGATCTTGTGGGTTCTTAAGACTTTGTTTGATCTTTTTTTTACTTTTGTTTTTGCTCCCATTTTTCCAATGGTCAAATGGTATGCTCCAGTTTGCTCAGTCTGTCTCTTGTACCAACAGCCAATTTCACAACAGTTGAGTGCATTTTGTGCTTGATGTTTGTATAGATTGTATGCTTCTCTTGATGTAACTTCTAAGTTACCTGCAGAAGTCTAAACAGAAATCTTATTTTCTTTAGTACTCAGCAACAACATACTGATGACACCACTGACTCAGGAGGTATTCAACCTGCCTGCTTGTCTTGAACCTTTCAATATGGGTCATCTCCTTTTGCTCTGGGGCTGCTTTGAAGCTCCAAAAGCTGTTCTCTGTACTTTCCTTCAAGCTGACTTGGATGCCCTGTCTGCCATGCTATGACTAAGCATGACAATCGCAAGATGCACTATCCAATTATTATTCAGATTTCTGTTTCCAGAGGGTATGGTTAACTTGATTTTTTTTTTTTTTGAGTCTCTGAACTAATGATGTTATCTGCTTATTGAAGGGAGTTACTATACCATGTGAAAGTCCCTTGGGATCTTGTCCTCTGCTCTAAGAAGACTTTTTTTTTTTTTCTTCTTTACAAGTACTAGTTTGGCCCTGACATTCAGACAGTTGTCTGCCTGTGTCCTCCTAGCTCAAGATGTCATCAGCCAAGTATTAAAACACAGTTCATTTCTCAGATGCAGATCTCTGGGCGCATGTGATAAAATAATGCAGGCCTTTACCCCTAGGTGTTGGGAAACACCCATCCTGAATCTATGTGTCTATTTCTTTGCCCAGTTCCCATGCCCTTTTGGATGTGTTAGGACATTGAATCAGACATTTTCAATGCATATGGGATGTGTGAGTTTTTTGTGGCCTTGGAAACTAACGCTATCCTTCCAGCACAGTAACTTCTTAAATCAGACATAATGGAGTAGGCCTTTGTCCAAATAGTTGGCTGCCAAAAGGCAGTTTGGCCCAGTAGAGATGAGCCTTTTAGGAGCCTGTTGTGCATGTGTGATTCCTTGGCTCTCCTGAAGTCTCATCTAATTCCTGCGGTTCACTTTGGAATTACGGTTCTTGTCCTACATACCCTGTTATGACTTGCTGAACAGTAACGAGACTTAATAACTGTCTGAGCTGCCATTGCATATGTTGCTAAACTGAGTTTGCATTGCTGTAGACTAGCATGTGTACTCTCAAGGACACATCCCAGTATTATAGTAGTGACTGTTTCTCTGTCAGTCAGGCTTTTACTGTAGGTGTGGTGAGTTTGATTAGTCTCTACAGAGAAATGGAGTTTCTTCCTCTTGCTTTTTTTGCCACTGTTAACATGCTTTTTTTACTTGATGAGGGAGCTCATTAGAGAACTCTGAAGGCTTAAGTCCTCTCTATCTTTGAGGAGAAAAGTTTAAGCATATGCTTTCTACAACTTCAGGTAGTTTCAAATGCCTGCCTAGCATTCCTTGGTTATAAAGCAGGGCCAAGTTATCAACTCATTACCACAAGATCATCAAGAGCATGATTGTGCAAGACCTCAATCCATCTGTCAGCACTTTTGATTGAATTCTGGAGCTAGGTTTTTTGATCTCTAGAAACGGTATAATTGTGGTCAGCCTGCCAAGGTCTGTGTATATAGTCTAGCAAAGAAGACACTGCTATGAATTTTTTTTTATTTTGGTGAAGTGACTGTCTTCCAGGACAAATGTTATTCCTCATTACACCTCTCTGTCTTGGACAGTCACAGAATTCTTATTATCTGTCCTAAAGCTGCTCAATAGCTAGGTGCTGTCAACATTTCCTGGTTGGAATACAAATTATGCCCTTTCTTTTTTGATGAAGGAAAAGGAAAATGGGATGTTAAAATAGATAATCTGGAGAAAAGGCAGCAGGGGTCATACAGAAGTCATATTGAAAGTGCCCTAGCAAGTTAAAGCATTTACATTTCACTAGAATGCTCAGATCGGTCAGAATGATTGCAAGGAACTCGGAAAGAGGGCAGATCTGGAGAAAAGGCAGCAGGGGTCATACAGAAGTCGTATTGAAAGTGCCCTAGCAAGTTAAAGCATTTACATTTCACTAGAATGCTCAGATCGGTCAGAATGATTGCAAGGAACTCGGAAAGAGGGCAGATCTGGAGAAAAGGCAGCAGGGGTCATACAGAAGTCGTATTGAAAGTGCCCTAGCAAGTTAAAGCATTTACATTTCACTAGAATGCTCAGATTGGTCAGAATGATTGCAAGGAACTCGGAAAGAGGGCAGACCACTATCTTTTTTTTATATTGCCATAAGTGAAGCAGAAAAAGTTAGAGGTCTACCCCACGTATAGTACTAGAGTATTTGTTAGAAACAAGTCTTGTCATACATGTAGGCATATCCACAGTGTCAGTGTGTAGCTCATCTCAAAGAATAAGTGTTAAGGGAATATAACTTGTTTTTCTAGTTTAACAGAGGGATACTTTAACAAAATGAACTGCCTGGCTGTCCAGGTGAACCTATGTATGTTCATTGATCAAGAACTCTTAACAAAATTCTCTTTGTATCAGTGTCTTCATGAAAGTTGTCCCGTTACGCAGCTAACTGGTTTGAAGTAGCCACTTTGTATACCTTTACTAAAAACTATGCTGTTGCATAAACATTCAGGAATGACGATGAACTTGGTAAAGAAAAAGCAGAAATCAAAACCAGCTGTTGTGTCCAGGTTATCTGTAAGCATGGAAGCACTGCTGATTGGGAACAAACATAATGACACTCTTTCAAAGACAAGGTCAATATTGTCATACTGAGTTATTAGAGATGGGGTAGCCACACTTCTGTTTCCTTCTGTTAGTGTCTGATTGCTTGCTGTTCTGCAACTCAAAGAGGGAACCACAATGTTTAAGGCATCCATGCTGAGTGAGGGAAGAAGAATATGAGCATTCTGCGTTGTGCAAAAAATTCTTAAGCTCAAGTGTTTGCAAGATGTGCATGTTCAGTGAGAATCCACCTGTAGGTAATCCAAGTTCAGTTGTTATTAAATAACTTCCTTTCTTGTCTTACTTCTGTCCTGGGTTCAGCTGGGATAGAGTTAATTTTTACGGGAACCTGGGAGGTGGGGGGGCATAGCCGGGGCAGCCGACCTGAATTAGCCAAGGAGCTATTCCATACCATGTGACATCTTGCTCAGTATATAAATGGGGAGCGGGCCGGGGGGAGGGCTCTCGACTTTCGGTGGCGGAGTGTCGGGTTCCAGGTGGTGAGCAGTTGCACTGTGCATCACTCTTTTTGTATATTCTTTCATTAGTACCGTTGTTGTTGTTGTAACCTTTTTTTGTGTTGTCCCAGTAAACTGCCCTTGTCTCAACCCTCGAGGTTCCAGTTTTTTTCTTTTCTCTCCTCCGTCTCCTCCCTATCCCACCAGAGGGGGGCGGGAGGAGTGAGCGAGCGGCTGCGTGGTCCTTTGTTACCGGCTGGGCTGAAACCACGACAGTCCTTTTTGGCGTCCAATGTGGGGCACGAAGGGTTGAGATAACGACAGATCTGGCCAGAGCATGTTGAAACAAATTTGTCATACGCATTTCTTATATTAGATAAATAGATGTTAGTCACAATGTTGATTCATTTGTTTACATGGTGGCGTTTTGTAAGTTCTTATGTGCTCTATGTATTGCCTGTAGTTACGTTTCTCACCTCTGGGAGAGTGATTGGGATTATCATTTTGCTGTACTGGGCAATGTCGACTTGTGAAATGATTACATCACTGGTCATGAGGTTAAGCTGGTATCTGTATGAGGCAGTGATATCATTTCCATACTTCGGGCACCTTCTATCGGATTTTATTGGTAATTACACTCAATCCATGGGGAAGTTAGGGGGGGATACTTCCCCCCGTCTGTTCACCTCCCTTCTCTCCTTCCGACTAATTACAACAGCTTTTGAGAATTTTGAATATCCTTGGGATGCGCAAGCCAGTGTCCTGTTAGTGCTATGCCTCCTGAATATGTTTCAGGTCTTGTTTAGGGCTACAAAAAGGCTCTTTAAGAGTACCACCCAGAGATCTGCCCCAAAGCTGGATATTCATGGGTGGCACGGCATGTGGGAGGATATGGGCAGGTATCTAGAGAACTTCTCACCTCCAGTGGCTTGGAAGTTCACTCCCGAACAACTACAGAACCCTCATGAAGTGGTAGAATATTTGAAAGAAAAATGCTGTGGCTATTCCAAAGACGTACAACTCGCTGCACTGTGCTGGGCCCTGGCCAGTATCTACCAAACACTGCTTGATATTAGGCAGCACCCTCAGGGGGAAAAGGCGGAAAAGATGGAAAACAGGACGACAGGCACCGTGGCTACCCCTACCCCGGCGACAGGCACCGTGGCTACCCCTACCCCGGCGACAGGCACCGTGGCTACTCCTACCTACCCCGGCGACAGATACTGCAGCTAAACCAGAGAACCAACCTGTGCCAGTATCAGTCGCCCCTGTACAGAAAAAGAAACACACAAAGAAATCAGTTCGCTTAGTGAGAGATGAAGATGAACCAGGGTCATCGCGAGAACAGGAGGAAGAGGCAGAACCTGAAATAATTACCCGATCTCTATCCCTGAGTGAGTTGCGTGACATGCAAAAAGATTTTAGCCGCCACCCAGGTGAGCACATTGTTACCTGGCTGCTCTGATGCTGGGATAATGGGGCTAGTAGTGTGGAATTAGAGGGTAAGGAAGCCAAGCAGTTGGGATCTCTGTCTAGGGAAGGGGGCATCGACAAGGCGATTGGGAGAAAAACACAAGTCCTCAGCCTCTGGAGGCGACTTCTGTTAGGTGTAAAGGAAAGATACCCCTTCAAGGATGAAGTTACATGTCACCAAGGCAAGTGGACCACCATGGAGAGAAGTATCCAGTACCTGAGGGAATTAGCCGTGCTGGAGGTGATTTATAATGATCCAGAAAATGCGCAGTCACCCACAGATCCAGATGAAGTCCAATGCACACAACCCATGTGGCGGAAGTTTCTACAAAGTGCACCACCAACCTATGCCAACTCATTGGCAGTAATGTCCTGGAAAGAAGGCTATGGACAAATGGTGGATGAATTGGCTGTCCAACTCCGGCAATACGAAGGAAGTCTCTCTTCCTCCCTACGGGCCTGTGTCTCGGCTGTAGAGGAATTGTCCCGAGAGTTCCAGCAATTCAAAGTGGATATGTCCTTCTCCCCACCTGTACAGGCCCGCATCGCAGCTATTGGGAGTAAGCACTCCTCTGCCCAAGAGAGAGGAGAGAGAAAGTACACACGACGGGCTAACCTGTGGTTTTACCTGCGTGACCATGGAGAGGACATGAGGAAGTGGGATGGAAAACCTACCTCAGTCCTGGATGCACGGGTACGGGAGTTGCGAGAAAAAGCAACCAGAAAAGAGGATTCTTCTTGGAAAACTGCTGCTCCAGTTTCCCGTGAGCAGTCCCCCAGACGCAGTAGATGGGCTGATCCCATTTCTGATCCTCTTGAAGGGACTTCTGATTCACGTGTGTGAAAAGTGAGTAACGGATATTCTAACCAGGATTAGAGGAGCCCTGCCTCCAGCCAGGTGGAGGAGAGGGACAACCGAGTCTACTGGACAGTGTGGATTCGATGGCCTGGCACGTCCGACCCACTGGAATATAAGGCTCTAGTAGACACTGGTGCACAATGCACCCTAATGCCATCAAGTTATAAAGGGGCAGAACCCATCTGTATCTCTGGTGTGACAGGGGGATCCCAAGAGCTAACCGTATTGGAAGCTGAAATGAGTCTAACCGGGAATGAGTGGCATAAACACCCCATTGCAACTGGCCCAGAGGCCCCGTGCATCCTTGGTATAGATTATCTCAGGAGGGGGTATTTCAAGGACCCAAAAGGGTACCGTTGGGCCTTTGGTATAGCTGCATTGGAGACGGAGGAGATTGAACAGTTGTCTACCCTGCCTGGTCTCTCTCAAGACCCTTTGGTTGTGGGGTTGCTGAAGGTTGAAGAACAACACGTGCCAATTGCTACCACGACGGTGCACCGGCGGCAATATCGCACCAACCGAGACTCCCTGATCCCCATCCATAAGCTGATTTGCCAACTGGAGAGCCAAGGAGTGATCAGCAAGACTCACTCACCCTTTAATAGTCCCATATGGCCTGTGCGGAAATCTAATGGGGAATGGAGACTAACAGTAGATTATCGTGGGCTGAATGAAGTCACGCCACCGCTGAGCGCTGCTGTGCCAGATATGTTAGAGCTTCAATATGAACTGGAATCAAAGGCAGCTAAGTGGTATGCCACAATTGACATTGCTAATGCATTTTTCTCCATTCCTTTGGCAGCGGAGTGCAGGCCACAGTTTGCTTTCACTTGGAGGGGCGTCCAGTACACCTGGAATCGACTGCCCCAGGGGTGGAAACACAGCCCCACTATTTGCCGTGGACTGAACCAGGCTGCACTGGAAAAAGGTGAAGCTCCAGAGCACCTGCAATACATTGATGACATCATTGTATGGGGCAACATGGCAGAAGAAGTTTTTGAGAAAGGGAAGAAAATAATCCAAATCCTTTTGAAGGCTGGTTTTGCCATAAAAGAAAGTAAGGTCAAGGGACCTGCACAGGAGATCCAGTTCTTAGGAGTAAAATGGCAAGACGGGCGTCGTCACATCCCTATGGATGTGATCAACAAAATAGCAGCTATGTCCCCACCGACTAATAAAAAGGAAACACAGGCTTTCTTAGGTGTTGTGGGCTTTTGGAGAATGCATATTCCAAATTACAGTCAAATTGTAAGTCCTCTCTACCAAGTTACCCGGAAGAAGAATGATTTTAAATGGGGGCCTGAGCAACGACAAGCCTTTGAAGAAATTAAGCAGGAGATTGTTCATGCGGTAGCTCTTGGGCCAGTCCGGGCAGGACAAGATGTTAAAAATGTGCTCTATAGTGCAGCTGGGGAGAATGGCCCTACCTGGAGCCTCTGGCAGAAACCACCTGGGGAGACCCGAGGCCGACTCTTGGGGTTTTGGAGTCGGGGATACAGAGGATCCGAGGCTCACTATACTCCAACTGAAAAAGAGATATTGGCAACATATGAAGGAGTTCGAGCCGCCTCAGAAGTGGTTGGTACTGAAACACAGCTCCTCTTAGCAGCCCGACTGCCAGTGCTGGGCTGGATGTTCAAAGGGAAAGTCTCCTCTACACATCATGCAGCTGATGCCACGTGGAGTAAGTGGGCCACACTGATCACACAACAAGCTCGCATAGGAAACCCCAGTCGCCCAGGAATTGTGGAAGTGATCACGGACTGGCCAGAAGGCAAAGATTTTGGAATGTCGCCAGAGGAGGAGGTGACACGGGCTGAAGAGGCCCCGCTGTATAATAAACTGCCAGAAAATGAGAGGCAATATGCCCTGTTCACTGATGGGTCCTGTCGCATTGTGGGAAAACATCGGAGGTGGAAGGCTGCTGTATGGAGTCCTACACGACTAGTCGCAGAAACTGCTGAAGGAGAAGGTGAATCGAGTCAGTTTGCAGAAGTGAAAGCCATCCAGCTAGCGTTAGACATTGCTGAAAGAGAGAAGTGGCCAGTGCTCTGTCTCTATACTGACTCATGGATGGTGGCAAATGCCCTGTGGGGGTGGCTACAGCAATGGAAGCAGAGCAACTGGCAGCGCAGAGGTAAACCCATCTGGGCCGCCGCACTGTGGCAAGATATTGCTGTTTGGATAGAGAAGCTCGTGGTAAAAGTACGTCACGTAGATGCTCATGTACCCAAGAGTCAGGCCACTGAAGAACATCAAAACAACCAGCAGGCAGATCAGGCCGCCAAGATTGAAGTGTCTCAGGTGGACCTGGACTGGCAACATAGGGGTGAGCTATTTATGGCTCAGTGGGCCCATGATACCTCGGGCCATCAGGGAAGAGATGCAACATATAGATGGGCTCGTGATCGAGGGGTGGACTTGACCATGGACACTATTGCACAGGTTATCCATGAATGTGAAACATGTGCTGCAATTAAGCAAGCCAAGCGGCTAAAACCCCTGTCACATGGAGGGCGATGGCTGAAATATAAACAGTGGGAGGCCTGGCAGATTGACTATATCACACTCCCACGAACCCGCCAAGGCAAGTGCCATGTGCTTACAATGTTGGAAGCAACCACTGGATGGCTGGAGACATATCCTGTGTCCCACGCCACTGCCCAGAACACTATCCTGGGCCTTGAAGAGAAAGTTTTATGGCGACACGGCACCCCATAAAGAATCGAGTCGGACAACGGGACTCACTTCCGAAACAACCTCATAGACACCTGGGCCAAAGAACATGGCATTGAGTGGGTATATCACATCCTTTATCACGCACCAGCCTCTGGAAAAATCGAACGATACAATGGACTGCTGAAAACTACATTGAGAGCAATGGGGGGTGGAACTTTCAAACATTGGGATACACATTTAACAAAAGCCACCTGGCTAGTTAATACTAGAGGATCTGCCAATCGGGCTGGCCCTGCCCAACCAAGACTTCCACATACTGCAGAAGGGGATAAAGTCCCTGTAGTGTGCATGAGAAGTATGTTAGGAAAGACAGTCTGGGTTAGTCCCCCCTCAAGCAGAGACAAACCCATCCAAGGGGTTGTTTTTGCTCAGGGACCTGGGTACACCTGGTGGGTGATGCAGAAGGATGGGGAAATTCGATGTGTACCTCAGGGAGATTTGATTTTGGGAGAGAATAGCCAGTGAATTAGGCTGTATGATATTTAACTGCTAAATAACCTGCCAGTGTATGTCATTGTATCTATAGTGTCTATATGCCATATCAAGGGTATTACTTTAAGAATTACCCAAATGACTGAAGGATGGACTTTGAAACTGAGCCAAGTACAACAGTGATAGAACTTGAACTGGTGCCCAGCAATTTCCTCAAGATCAGCCTCTTTGACCTGCAGGCCAAGGGTGTGGGTTGCACCAAATGTACCAGCCACAAGTTCCAGAGGCAGCATACAACAACCTAACACCTCACACCATCTCTCTTATCCTGAAGAACTGTTACAACAGATGGAGCCCCGAAGTCATGGACTAAATAAAATTGATGGACACATTGGAGGGATAGCCCATTGACTAAGGGAATACTATTTGGGGGGGGGGGGGGGGTCCATATACATATATATATATAAGACAAGGAAAGTGGTAGTAGTTGATTGGAAAATGTAAGATCTGGGCATGATGTAGATGGTATAGAATAAGGGGTGGATAATGTCCTGGGTTCAGCTGGGATAGAGTTAATTTTTACAGGAACCTGGGAGGTGGGGGGGCATAGCCGGGGCAGCCGACCTGAATTAGCCAAGGAGCTATTCCATACCATGTGACATCATGCTCAGTATATAAATGGGGAGCGGGCCGGGGGGAGGGCTCTCGACTTTCGGTGGCAGAGTGTCGGGTTCCAGGTGGTGAGCAGTTGCACTGTGCATCACTCTTTTTGTATATTCTTTCATTAGTACCGTTGTTGTTGTAACCTTTTTTTGTGTTGTCCCAGTAAACTGCCCTTGTCTCAACCCTCGAGGTTCCAGTTTTTTTTTCTTTTCTCTCCTCCCTATCCCACCAGAGGGGGGCGGGAGGAGTGAGCGAGCGGCTGCGTGGTCCTTTGTTACCGGCTGGGCTGAGACCACGAAAACTTCTCATAACATGAAAGTATTAATAATGTGGATTCCGGAATTTGGATTCCTGTTATAAAGTTGAATGAAATGTAAATTTGGGGGGGGGGGGGAACACAAAATGGGGTTTGGTTGTGGTTTTTGAAGTTCAGGGGCAGGGGGGCTGCATACTCAATTTGTGAGTGAAACGCTATTTCACAAATGAATGGTGAAATACAACTTACAGTGACTTTTTGTCACAGAAGCACGGAATGGTGGAGGTTGAAAGGGACCTCTGGAGGTCATCTGGTCCAACCCCCTTTGCTCAAACATAGTCACCTAGAGCCAGTTTCCCCATGACCATGTCCAGAAGCCTTTTGAATATCTCCAAGGAGGGAGACTCCACCACCTCTGTGGGCAACCTATGCCAGTGCTTAGTCACCCTCACAGTAAAAAAGTGTTTCCTGATGTTCAGAGGGAACCTCCTGTGTTTCAGTTTGTGCCCATTGCCTCTGGTCCTGTCACTGGGCACCACTGAAAAGAGCCTGGCTCCCCCTCTTTGCACCCTCCCGTCAGCTATTTGTACACTTTGATGAGATCCCCCTGAGCCTTCCCTTCTCCAGGTGGAACAGTCCCAGCTCTATTAGCCTTTCCTCATATGCTTCAGTCCCTTAATCTTCTTCGTGGCCCTTTGCTGGACTCTCTCCAGTATGTCCAGGCCTCTCTTGTACTGGGGAGACCAGAATGGGACAAAAAAGGAAACTGTTAATGGAGGTAACATTCTTTGAAAATGGTTTTAAACTCACATGTAATGCATCATTGTGGTTTAACCCCAGCCAGCACCTAAGCACCACGCAGGCGCTCACTCACTTCCCCCCCACCCAGTGGGATGAGGGAGGGAACCAGGGGAAAAAAAGTAAAACTTGTGGGTTGATATAAGAACAATTTAATAGAACAGAAAAGAATAAACTAATAATGATAATAGTAACACTAATAAAATGACAATAGTAATAATAAAAGAATTGGAATATACAAGTGATGCACAAAGCCATTTCTCACCACCTGCCGATCGACACCCAGTTAGTCCCCAAGTGGTGATCCCCTGCCTCCACTTCCCCCAGTTCCCATACTAGATGTGATGTCACATGGTATGGAATACCCCGTTGGCCAGTTTGGGTCAGGTGTCCTGGCTGTGTCCTGTGCCAACTTCTCATGCCCCTCCAGCCTTCTCGCTGGCTGGGCATGAGAAGCTGAAAAATGCTTGTCTTTAGACTAAATGTTACTTAGCAACAACTGAAAACATCAGTGTTATCAACATTCTTCTCATACCTAGCTCAGAAACATAGCACTGTACCAGCTACTAGGAAGACAATTAACTCTATCCCAGATGAAACCAGGACATGCATAGTAGTAAAGACTATTAGTGACTGCCTGTAAGAGGTATATTTAACAATGACAAATTTACATAAGTGCTCCTAGCAAAACTTAAGCCTATAAAAACTGTGTTCTATAAGTAACAGCTAGATGTAGTTGGTGGGGCTTGTAATTTAACAAAACACGACATAAACAGAGGTGTCTAACTAACAAGTACCCAGATTTTGTGACTTCAACTGTCTGAAGTCAGGACTTCGTACAGCATCTTATGAAGGCAAATCTGTGTCAGTTTGTACTCAAGTCAGTATGCTTTGCTTTCAGACAGTTGGCTTTATTAATGTTCTGGGGAGTGCTGTAGTCCTCTGAGCTTTTTTTGTGTGGTTAAATAAACTATAAATAGTTGGTATTGGCGTGTTTTTTCTTAATGGTCACCCTGTAACAGTCATAAGCTGGTTCCAACAGGGCTTCTGGAATATGATGCTAGTGTATGTAATGCAAATCAGTGTTGATTATGAAGAAAATGCTCAGTGGGTCCTTTTTTTTTTTCCTTGCCTAATGCTGAGTTCCAATTTACTAAATTTCTTGCTAAGAACTCCACTTGTGATAATCATCTGCTTGCTTCTTCTTGGCTCTGTTCAGCCTTGAATTTCAGCAGTAGACCACTTACAAACTGAAAAGGAAGCAAGAGCTAAAGGATACAAGTACTTGCTTATGTGGATTAGAAGTTGGGGTTTTTATAAACCTCATTACAAACATATCCCAGAGTGTTTTCAATTTATAAATGCCTGTTTGTGACTTACGGTATGAGTTTTTCATATTAAAATTTAATTATAAGAAATGATTTTAAATGATACAATAACAAGTTTTTAAACCTCCAAAATTATTTTCGGGGTTTTAAACACTGAATTTTGTAAGGGACAAAAAAATACCTCAGTCTTGAATTTAAGAAAGAAATAAAACTAATTTTCTAATATTGCTTCAGAAATTCCATCTTTCATATTAAAAGCTAACATTATTGTAAAAGGTAAAAAGTAAACATAATCAAAAAATCAGAACCACCAATTATGTATAGTAAGGATTGTAATTGTTCCTCAAAAAAGCTGCTACTGATAATTCTGCATGTTTTGAAATGTTTTTAGTGGGCCTTCTCACAAGCAAAAGGTACCTGAGATCATAAGGGTTCTGCTGTACCACTGTATATGTTCGTATAGAACTCCCCAGTATGTTTCTTGTCACTGTAGTATCTTGTAGCATAGCTTTACTACACAACGTGGAGACAAAAAAGACATAATTTTGTGGATTATTTGCGGAATTTGCAGCTAACTAAACGATAATAGTTTTCATCCATTTCTTTTGATATATTAGCATTATAAATTGTTTTCATAAGTCTCAGCTTGGCTGCATTATCTTTACTCTTTGGCGAGGTCGCAAGCGAGGAACAGTTCCATTTTGTATTTTTTACTCCCTTTCCTTTTCCTTCTTCTCCTTCTTCCCCCCTCCCTCCCAGCTGAAGGAAAAATGAACAGAGGGAATATGAATAGCTTTAGATTGGCTGATGCCAGGATGGAGGTCTAGGAATTTCTGATTTTTGTTTTTGCTTTTTATCACACTATTTTTCTTCTAGATAACAGGTACTGGAAAAAATAATCAAAGAGAAACAATAGTTGTGTCAAAAGAAAGTGGAATAATGAAAAGCTTATTATTTTATGGTTTTGTCTCAGAAGTTAATATTTCAAGTTAATATTTGAACAAAATGAGGCTTATAACTATTTTGAACTCAGAATTTTACCCCCCAAAACCAGTCACAGTATATGTATTTTAATAAACACAGTTTAATAATATGCTGTTGGACTGTTTAATTTTTATGCCTCAGGGTAGCACTGAGCATTATTTCTACTTTTAGAAGATTCCTTTCATTAGTGTAGTACATTCTCTTATATAGCACCTGTTTTAAACTCCAAATCTTAATCTACAAATGTAAAACCTGACTTTTGAAATATTTGCTTTTTTGAACACTCTTCTTTAAAGGACCTATCAGGATCTCTCCCCAAAATGCTAGAAGCTTGAAGGATAAGGGAGGAACAATGTTGCATGGCCCAAACACATGTGCTTTCGTCATTAGCAAGGTACAGCATGACCTCATGTTGACCTCAAAGGTAAATCGCTAACAGGGAACAATTATACATGCCTGTGAAAGCAGCTTAGTTTTGAACATAATCAAGACAATAACTTCAGTGTGTAGAATAAAATTAAATTTACAACTCTGTCTGTCTGCCTTTCTCTTTCTCTCTCTTGTCTCTCTCCAAGTCTCTTCTTGAGAGAATGTTGTGTTTTTTATATATGTGTGTGTTGCAAAATAAAATTACTTTTCTAGAGGTCATAATAAATTCCTAAATATGGGGAACTCAAAGGATCTTGTATCCAGTTTAGTCAAATTGTACATCTTACAATGAAATTGTCTTTTTAATGGAAAGGTTTCATTTGTTGTCTAGAGTATGATATTGCAGCCTTCAGAATGTGTGTCTATATTACCTTGGGGAATCATGTGTAGTCCTGAAATGTATAGATCATTTAGAGTTATGGGAAAGATTTTAAATATCAATACGTTAATTTTTGTGTGCTTATCTTAGACTGTCACACAAACCTATGACATTTTTTTGTAGAAGACTGTAAATATTCTGTAGCGTTATGTGATACATCTCTACATGTGATGGAATATGATTAGCTAGCAGTTCTGAGCTATTTGGAGAAGAATTGCTGCCAGCATCTTGGAACTGTTAGCCATATCTGTCCCATATGATTTGTATAATATAATTGTTTGACATGAATTTTATTTTCTTTTTTTGCTAGAATGAGAGAGCATATTCCTTCTGTGGAACAATAGAGTACATGGCTCCAGATATTGTAAGAGGAGGAGATACAGGACATGATAAGGTATGTTCTATCCAAGTTTATTACTGAAAAGAAATTAATTCTTTAGGCAACACTGTTGTTCAGCTTGAGGGGTTTTTGTAAAATGTGATAGTGTCTTATTTAAACATGCCTTATTTCAGGTTGTCCTAAAATAGGTTATTGCCTATATTTAAAAACATCAATATGATGAATTTTAGTTTTTAATCTTAAGTAAAAGGCATACTTATAAAGGTACTGAGGCTCATTTGTGTTCTATTCAAAATTTGTTCTAAACGTGCAGTGGGACAAAAAAAACTTAGCTGACACTTCCTTTTAAATAAAAAACTAGTTGAGATTGGAAAAGTTACTGTTGTGTGGCTAATCCTGATACATTTTTTTAAATTGCAGATCAGGGAAATCTATTCTCATTCTTGAAGTATGAAGTGGGTTATTAATGTTACTAATGTTATAAATGTTCTCTGATTGTAGAAATAAATTCTGTTTAGCTTAAGGCTCAAGTTTTATTCTGAATTAAAGTGTCAGTAGTTGATGGGAAGGATCAAGACAACCATAATTCATAGATGATATTTGAAACCAAAAAAACCCTACTCCCCAAAAGAATTCTACAACTATTCCTAGATAAATTGTTCTGATTGCTCACTATACTGAGAAGTTTTGGAGAATATTTAATCTCTGGGGTTTTTTTGCTGTAGATTTGAGTTGACTTGTCTTTCTGTTGGGGGTCACGGAATATAGTTGGTCACAGTTCGTCTTAAAACAGCCTTTTTAAGCACTTTAAGTGACTTTTTATGTCACTCTCCATCTCCTTTTTCTAGACTAACTGGACTCAGTCTGACTTTTGCCTAGGAAGGTTCTTTCTTCTTCTTCTCTATGCATTCTGCTTCTCTTTTGGTCTGAGTTTGCCTGTATATTTCTTCAGGTAGGAAGCACTGTAGTGGGCGTAGTGTTTCAGCTAAGAGTTGGCAGTTTGAAGTACAGCAGAATGATTACATCCCTGATTCTTCTATTAAACATAGAATAGAATGTGCTTTGTCTTTTCACTTAGTCATTGTCTCACACCTACTTTGTATTCCACTATAACCTCTGCATCTTTTTCTACTGTACTGCTTGCCTAGTCATTATTAAAAATGGAATTTTACAAACTTAGGAGTAGCAGCTCTTTCCTGCACTCTATTTCTTAGTTTAGTCTTGCCAGTTTCAGAGCATATCTCCAATGTGTCAGTCGCTTTGAATTGTGATTCTGTCTTCCCAAGTGCTTAGAAATTCAATATTGTTGCTGATTTAAAGAGGAATCTCTGTTCTGTTCCCTTCAATCGGTTCTAATACTTGCATTAGATGTACTGCAGAGCCATACAGTATTCTGTAAGAAATAGCTTCACAGTTTGATACCAAATGTTAGCTGATAAATAAGGCTGTTTTGCAGTTAAACTATGTGATGGTAATCGGTTACACCACACACTGTTTGCCTCACCATTGGCAATGTCATGTGATGCAGCGTTAGGAGGTTTTTAGTGTATTTTATACTTGCTGCATATCTAGCAACTCAAAGATCTTATTTAAAAAAAAGAGGAAATGAGACTGCTTTAGTATGCTATGCTGTCATTAGTCAATGTTTCTGATTTGTAATCTCTTCTAGATGGCTGTATTGTTTGTCTAAAGAACTTGCTCTAGTATTTCAGGTTTTTTTTCTTAAAAGTTTGATTTCTGATTCTGCAGATGCTCCTTTTCTTTTGGAAAAACACATGCCAAGAAAAATTCTTCTTTGGGATTTTCTCTGATCATTGTGTATTTGCAAAGATAATTACTAACAGTACAGAGACTTCTTCAGCTAGTTCTTCTAGACAGTCTTGGCTGAATATATGAAACATCAGATTTTGTGTATCTTGAAGCAAAAAACCTAAAACATGAGGCCAAATTGTCATAATTTCACTAATTGTCTTCCGTTACTGTATTAATGTTGTCAACACAAGTAAAGCAGAACTTCAGTTTCATTGCTTTGCAAATTTCATGGAAGTAAAACTGGCAAGTTCAAACACCTATAGTTAAATTTTGTTGAAATGACTAAACTACTTCCTTTATTATTCATAGTAGCATCTTTTCTTTTGAAAGAGAGAAATATTTTATAAGTTATGAGGTATCAGAGATATGAATAATATGATTAGTATATGGAAAGCCAAATATGACATGTGTTCCCAGGAAATATAAGATAAAATTCTATAACATTTTCAGGTGCCCAGATTAACTGTGACCTGTGCTCTTAAATTGTGCTTTTTGAAAGTTCCTTAGTTTCATTCTCAAGCTCCTAAAAGCTCAGGTTCCACTACTTCTTAGCAAGGCTTATGTTCCTCTGTTATTTCAAGTATGTTTTAGAATTCTTATCGCTTCACAATGGTAAAAATAAAAATGAATTCTTGGAGGGGGGAGCAACTTTAGTGGTGGAAAGAGTTCAGCTTGAGAAATCAGTTGAAGAAGCTAAGTGGAGAAATTTCAAAATAAAATTAATTTATCATAGAAAATACCTCCAACCAGTACTGCAGTTGTTTATGCTTTATCGTATGCTGGTTTGCCTTTATATTGACAGGTGGGCTCTTCCTTTGCTAGTTGCTTTCTGGGTGCATTGTTTTGTTCCTTCTTTTGTTAACAATTTTACTTCAGTGTATCATAACATACATAATTATTGTTGTTCTATAGGCTGTTGATTGGTGGAGTGTTGGTGTTCTTATGTATGAACTATTAACTGGAGCATCACCATTTACAGTTGATGGAGAGAAGAATTCCCAAGCAGAGATTTCTAGGTAAGAGTCAAAACAGTAAAGTATATGTGCTTGCTCACAAAGTGATGCTTATGCCATAATACATGTTTTGTGAGAGTTTTAATCTAAAACTTAGGAAGAAAGTGCTGCAAGGGGTAATGTTTTAGGTGCTCCAGTTCTGTTTAACAGAATGACATCTGGAAGCAGATAGGTTTATTAAACTCAGCAGGTTATTGAAATAACAGAACTGACCTTTACAAAAGACCTGTTTTGTTTTAACTACAGTGGAACTACAGCTTTGTAGATATTCAACCCTGTTGCATGTTTACTGTTTAAAAGGAAGTCAAATAAAATACGAAATTATATGTAAATAGAACTATAACATTCAAAATCTTAATACATAATGAAACATATACTTAGCTAGAGAGATTTTTGTCAGCTCTTGCTGGATCACTCCATCAGACTAGAGGTTTAAAGTGTCAGGATGTACACCCACTCCCACCTTTTTGTCACAGGTAATATTTATTTTATTGGTGTATAACGTGAAACAAAGAACATGATCTTTTCTAGCCATACTTGCATATCTGAGAAGAAATGAATATGATACTTATGGAAATGAAATAACCTATACTGTTCTTATATTTTACATGTAAACTCTTCCTGACTATCAGCTTTGTTATGTTCAGTAATCTCTACACTTTAAAGGTTTGTTTTCAATACCTTTGTAAAAGCATTGAAGCATTTTAAAAAGACAAAGCAATAAGCTTGCCCAAAACACATTACTGAAATCTCCCCCCAAAATAAGCATCTCCTATTACTGTATTTCTCTTGGAGTGGGGAGTTGAGGGCTTAAATTGCACAAATTAGTAACTGCTGTCAAGATCAGCTTGTAAGTCCAGTCCCCAAATTAAGAATAGTCTTGCTCCAATTGGAATGTATTACCATGGTTCTGACCCTCACCTGAAGTCACTTGATATTTAATGTTATAATGGGCAATAGAACATACATCAATTATTTAGATAATTTCTTTTACTTCTGTTATAAATTCAGGCAATTTCTTGGAAGGTTGAGACCTGTTTATTGGTTTCTAGGTCTCTAGCACAGGAAGCTTAAAGGGCCACTAGAAAAAAAACACACAGGAGAAAGGAATCCATTAACAAAACAAAATTCAGGACTTCACCCTCTTGGTCATTATGATGGAGTTAAAACTTAAATTAACTCTTTCTGACCTATTTAAGGTTAGAAATTTTGTTAATTGCTTACTTATGCCATAGCTGAATTGGTAATTTTGACTCCCAAGATGTACTAAATGGAATTCTGAAGGAGTTACACATTTTTTAGAGAGAACCTTGACCTGAATTTTACGGATAGAGTTTTTTCCAAAAACTGGGAGACTTTTTAGATACGTATTCTACAGAATTTGACTATCTTTTGGTAGGTCCTTATGTGCTCCTTAGTCTTAGTCTTTCTGATAATTTAAGATTAAATTCAAAGCTGAGAAACTGCAAGGTTGCTAACATCCATCCTCTGATAGCTAATAACCTAATTTCTGAGCTCAATTTAGTTGTGGCAAGTTTACTATGTTGTTGCTCAGTCTGCTTTTGTTCTGGTTGGTGTTCATGTACACATTTATAGACAGCAATCCTGTAGTCTTTCAGCTTTTATTTTGATAAATTTAGAAGGTAAATTCTTAGTTTTCTTTATTTAAAGATGTTCCCCAGTCGTCTTGTTTCCTGAAAAAGCCTTTTCTTAACTCAGCTTGTGTTGTTCTTTCTTACATATTGACAGTTTACTTCTGTTGATGTTTCAAAAGGATCTTGTTCAAGGGAAGTAATAATTCACCATCTGAACAAAAAGATATTATTTCCTTTTTTCTTGGTCTCCTCTTGTTGATGCCAATGGTGGACTGATAGATCTAATTCCTTCTGGTTTTCTATCACTTTGAACGGATAAGCCTCTAGTTTATAGCTGAAATCTCATTAGTCCTAACTATGTGACTGCATTTCAGACATGATTTCATCTGTCTTCTGTTACTTCAGTACTCATAAGACCCATGGTTTCTGAACCCTTTCCATTGATAGCAATTTCTGTGCTGGATGACATTTGTTTTGTTGTTGCAGTTTATTATGTAATGAATGTTATGTTCCTTTTAAAAGTGCGGCTGAGCATATGAGAACATTGCTGTTTTCTCTGTCCTGGCTGTTGCACTAAGTCATGTGGAACCTTCTGGGGAATGGTGGTTGCTGTGTACCTTGGGGAGCTATGGGAGTGTGTTTGGGGCTTTCTGTGAGGGTAGGGTAGGGCAGGTGGAATGGATGTGAGGTAGCAGCAGCCCAGACAGAGGGTGAGAAGAGTAGGGAGCAGAAGTACATCTTAGAGAAGGTGGAAAGAAAACCTTTTTCTAAGGATTAAAGGGGACTGTGTAGGGTTTGCTGCAACTTGGGAAGCTGTTGAGCTACTTGTTTGAGACCATGCCTGAAAGAAATGTCTTCCCAACATGCTGGCTTGTTAAATTTAGAAATATTCATGGCTTTTCAGAAATGCCCTCCTTGTATTTATCTCTAGTGTGAGTACACTGAGCTCTTTCAAGAAATAACAGCTGAATTTTCAGTACCTGTCTTTATCCTAAGTCTGTCTGGCCTAGAAGTTATGATGTTTATTTCCTTTTTTCTTTGATAATTTTATCACTGAGGATACGTTTGCAATTTACACTTAATATCCTTTCTTTTTTTTTGGTTGTTAATTCTTTCAATTATGTCTGCAGCCCTTTCTATAAAGTTATCTGTTGAATTGGGATGCAGACTCTAGATAAATTTTACACCTATAATTAAATAGGTTCCAAATTCTCTCCGTGTCTTTGATCTTTTTCGTTTCGTTTCCTCTCTAAACTGATGAAAACCGGAATTGCAGATAACTTCGTCAGCTATTTACAGTTGCCAGTGGTAATGAAATCACTAGCGCTGGCTCAGAGATATGAGTTGGTACAAACTTCTTTTTGATGGCAAAGTTATTCTAAACAGAAATTGTATTCCCTAACCTACATATGCTTTAACTTGCCAATTGCAGCAGACTTAGAGAATTCAGTTTTCTCTTACTCGGTCACAAGCACTGAAAGCATAGTTTCCATGGCCTTTGATTTTTCTGAGTTTAAGGAAAAAAGTTGTCTTCTAAATAAATCCAGGTCCTTCTTTTATTTTATGTAGGTTGGTAGTAATCTTAGATATCTTTAGATAATTTTATTCCCTTGTGTGGGACAATGGCTATCTGCTGTTAAATTTGAGCACAAAGTTTTGTTCTGAAATCTCTCTAATCGACAGTTCAGTTCTTCTGTCAGAAATAATTACTGTGTGGTTTGTATTTTTTTTACTCTTTCTGGTGAGAGATTGTGTTCAGTTTTTCTGTCGTAACCTTTTTGACAACACTGTGGACTTCTCTTTCATGGCAAGTGCAACTTAAGTAAGGGCATACTTCAATTTCCCTTATGTCTCTGTCTCTGAAGACTCTTTGTTCACATGCTAGGTGTTACAGGTTATTAAACTTGATAAAAAAAATTCACAGAACTATTCAAGTATCTCTCCTTTTCCAGTATGTCCTCTCCCCTTTCTTCTCCCTTCTTCCCAAATCTTCCTTTCACTTTTGAGAATTCTGGAGTTCCATTGCTGCAGAGCCGTGGATAGGACCTATCCTGTAAAAAGCATAGGCAAGGGCTGGGTTTGATTACAAACGCAGTATTTTCAATTTGAGCATGAGTGATTTGTAGTGCTGACTTGAAAGACAGATAAATCCATTTCAGGGTGTTGACTTTGAGGGTTTTGTCATACATACAGGAATTTAAAATGAGCATGAAGTTTTTGGAGTATTACTTTGCTGCTGTGCAGCGGCTTAGAAAATCTTAGCAGCTTTGGGGTTATGAATAGATAGATATCTATCTTTTTCCATTTTTATACGTATATACATATATAAAACAATCTGTAGAAGCATATGATGCTATATTAGCATACTAATGCTAATAGCAGCCTATGCTCTTTATTTGACATAGTTGGTAAGACTTTATTTAAACTTCATGGAGGATGGCTGAAATTTGACCATCTGTTAGATGCTATATTTTGTCCACAATTCTGCAGGAAACCTTTTCTTGATAAAACTGTTGGGAAGATGCATAGCAGGTGTATACTGGGATTCCCTTCTTCATTCTCTGCCTATGCAGACTCCAGTGATTGCTACATCTTTTAAAGGACAGAGCAGTCACTAAATAAAACTTGTAATTTGCATGGTGTCTTCTGGAATTTTGTCCTAGAGCTCATAGCTCTCTACCTAAAATGTACAGCATTTATATGCTAGACTTACTGTGAATCACATCACATCAGTGACTCTGACTACAGATCAGTTCAACCTTTCAGTAAAGCAGATGGTTTTAAGAAAGTCATAAGTATTGCATCAAAGTCTCTGACTTGCCTAGAACTGGGGATACACATATAGATCTGACTGCTCAAAGCAGAATCTGGCATTAGTAGTTCTGAGATGACAGGGCATTTGGTAGAGTCATTCTCAAATGTGATGGTGAAAACTCTGCTGTGGAAACTTGTCCCTCTACCCTTTAACAGGGTTACAGCTTGGGATTGCTTGCTTGTATTCCCTGAACATCAGGGTGGATATGTATCTTTTTGGTGAGGGGACTGACAATAGACTATAGTAACAGTTCTAGCATAAACCTAATGTTTCTGTTGGTCAGCTATAGTGATCCTTTCAGTTTTGCATGATCTGATTGTGTCTTTTACCTGGTGGAAAGAAAAAAAGCTTCAGGTTCTGTACTTCTGATGTATTATTATCATCTCTTCCACAGTCAGGTTCAGGCATTTGCTTTCAGGCTAATCACAGTGGAGGGTGAAATGTGGCTTCCATCTCAATAGCACATATTTTATGTCTGTATCTTGACCAAAATAGTTGGATTTTGGTTTTTTCTCTGTCTAAAAAATCTTTCTTTGGTTGGCACCTAATGGTGACCACCTCCTAAACTTTTTTGTCCTCCTTTCCTGTAATTGGCTTTGTTTTTCACAGTTACTATTTTAAACAAGCTACATAGTTATGGTTTCCAATAATGAAACTATTGGCATTAGTTTGTTCAAGCACCCCATCTTTAGTTAGTGTTGCATAGCTTATGCTTTACTTCTCAAAATGTTCACTCAGTGGATATATTTAGTAGTAATTTTTACAGTATAGTTTATAGATTGGTCGATCTAATGCTAAAAGATAAATTGGTCAAATTGGTCAATAAGTCAAATTGCCAAATTGGTCCTGTTAATAGATGTTTTCATATTCTTTGACATAAATTGAATTTTCCCAGTTATGCAGTGCATCAGAATTTTGACTAGTTTAGCTGTTTATAGAGTTAATTAAAATGAAATATTAAGAAAAGATCTTTCAGCTTCTGGCTAACAGCATATTTTCCCCTTTCATTTTATCTTAACCACCGGGAGCAATATGCTGTCCATGTTGGAAAAACTCCCAATGACACTGTTTGTCTTTGTAAGGCCTTTATTGAGCATTGCAAGGGCATTCCTGCTTAAGTCCCTAAGATTATCCTCCTTGAATGAATGAGGTCAGAATCTTCCTCAAATTCGCTGTAGACTGACATCGTAGTATAAGCCTTTGCCACATAGTTTTTGCGTTTCTGGTTGGTTTTAAATGCTATGCCTTCTGTAGAAGGGTGTTTTATTCAGCCAGCAAACACATATCCCATCTCTACTGCTTTGGTAAAGAACAGATAAGAAACCTGTGGTCAGTCTACGTAATTTTTAAACTACGAGCTGGCATAGATCAATGGTGGCAACTCTGTAAATTTTTTATAACAAAATCAGTGAGTTCCTTGTCTGATTTGTCAGGCTTAGCAGCCTGCACCTGTTACACAGGAGTGACTCTGAAGATAAAGAGGAGGAGCACCTAAAGGTCAAGGTGTCGTTTCTCTACTGTATCCTCCACTCACTGAAGATAAAGCATCTCCTTCTCATCCTTATCATTCATTAGCCTGTCCTTCGCATTATCAAGTATGCTCTTGGTCTGTAGTATTTATGGGAGAAACTCATCAGAGCTTCAGTTCCTGAGAAACAGTACCAATGAGGTTAGCTCTTAGCTCTGCATAGTCTGCCATAGAGAAGGGTAAGATGGAAATGATCCAGGACTTCAAAGTGATAACCTCCTTGACCTGTGCAAGGGATGGTTTCTCTCAGAGTGTTTTCAGTACAGCCAGAGTACTCTCATCAGCAGGGGTAGTCTCAGCGCATCCCAGATCAGAAGGCTTGTACTAGGCTAGGAGAAGCAGAAAATACAGCATAGTTGTCCTTCAGCAGTTTTGACCACAGTTGCCACTTGGGATACTTAATTCTTCCTGCTTACTTTTGTCACTGTTATTGGACCACATGAACATGAAACGTACAAGAGGGTGGAGGTGATTCAGAAAAGGAAAGGAAGGTTGATGCTAAAGGCCATAGCTTCTTTTCAGAAGCACAGGCATCCCAGGAAGGACTTCTGACACATGCAGCTTCCTTCCTCTGAGCTCTTCATGGGCTACTGTTACAGCCTTGAGTGACTTAGGCTTCAGTACAACACTTCACTAGTGTTGTACTAGTGAAGGCAGACTCTCTTTACTTGATCAAGCTACTTGATTAGTCTTCACCAATTTCTGCTCTCTCACATGCTGATCCCATATGGTTTTCCTTTTTCTGACAGCTTGCTTTCCATCCTAATTAATGTGTGTACAGCTTCCCATATTTCAATTCCATGATAATTTTAAGTAGGTCCTGGAACTTCTGAAGAAATTAGCTTCATTCTTCATTACTTCTGTAGTGTGATTCTGTGAACCAGTCCAGAGAATCCTGAATATTTTATAGCATCAGTCAACCTCAAAAGTATTTCTGAACAAATGCCACTAGCATGTATAAATACAGCTTACATGGATTCTGCTTGTACAGCACGGCAAAAAGTTGCCTTCTCTGCACTGGGCTCTAGGAGGGTCGATAGATGGAAGGTGTCCCTCAATGTAATCATAGCTTGCTTTTCACATAGCTAAATACCACTTCATTGTTAATTATGCCTATAAAAAGAAATAATTTAAAATGGTAATCTTGGAAAAAGGCAGGAATTACTGATGCTGTTGCAACAGAATTTTTCCATTAGGAAAAATACAGTGTTATACCAAACTACTATTGGCAAAATACGTATGCTAATTGTTTTGACAGATACAACCTTTATAGGGGATTCCTAGCCCCAAGAATTTAAAGGGTGGTTTCTACCCAAAGAGCAGAATGTCAGGTAATATGAAAAGTTACTTTATAAACCCGTCTTAGCTTCAGATGGGACTCTCTACTCAGTTACCGCATCAGTGGTACAACCGATTGCAGTTCTTAGGCTGACTGAAGACATGCAATATGTCACTGGAAATTGGCAATTAGAAGCATGGGACCTACTGGTGTTGTTACTGTGGAAGTACTTATTTTGGCTAGAGTTTTCTGGTAACTTTGCAGTGCAATGTTCTATAAAAAGACTTTCCACTGCTTATGTTTGTTTCACTCTCTTTTTCTTATGTGAATGTTTGTATTTGCATCAGAAGCTTGAGACATGGGCAAGAATCTTATTGCTAGCACTTAACAGCATCACTACTACAGAGACTGATCTTCTGAGGCTGCACAGAAAAATTACAGTCATTTGTTCTCTTTGTTACCCATGTTACCAATCATTCCAATTCAGCACCTTTTTTCAGAGACATTTTCAAATTTTTATCTGACTTGTCCATCTGTAATCTCTGACATTTTTCAGACAGGAAAATGCTCTAGAATTTCTCTTTTGGATTCTAAGGACATCCAAGAGTCTCAATCCCAGCACTTTAGAAATAAATTTAAAAAAATACTGACTTAGGGTTTTTTTCCCCTTCTGAGAGCCCAAAGAGAACTTGTCTCTGTCCAGGATCTTTGTTATATACCATTCTGATTCTCTCATCAGAAAGGCTGATAAATACATTTCCTCGGACTCCTCTAACTGAAGTGATTTTCAAGATAAGAAGGCATTGTAGATTTTGTTGGCCCTCCTGTAAATCAAGTAATTTTGATATCAAGATGTCCTGTCTTCTGTCTTACAACAGGAAGGTTTTCTTCCTTACCCATTTCCCCTTTCTGAAACTGGATGATTTCTGAAGAGGCTGAATCTTTACTTCTCCACCAGTCCTACAGTGTAAGAATCCTATTGTTTAGTGATGTTTAAGTTTGGTAATTAACATCCGTAATTAAGAAATCATTTGGCCATATTGTGGTTTCTTCTCCTTTTCTGTTAAGTGTGTCCAGAAGTTGAAGACAAGGCTTGTGATTGCTGTTGCTTCCGCTAGCAGAGTGGCTGTGATTTAGACCCTTATTGGCAGATCATCCTTACATCATTTAAAGATACAATCCATCTTAAAACTCGAGACTGTATTTTCCTAACTCATTTCTGTGTTACGTAAACCAAGAGGTTAGCTTGCTTTGTCTTTTAGTTTGCTTGAAATTGGATACTACGTCAGTAGAAACAACCCCTGGGATATGTGCATATTGAACTTGTTTTTGTCCTTCCACATTGTCAGGACAAGATTATTGAGGAAACAAACTGTTTGCATCTATTTTTGGAGTAATCTGAGAAGTTACATATTTCAAGATAAAAAATTTCCCATGGGATAGCTGACTCTAAGGATATGTCATGCAGTAACTACAAACAAAATTTAGAAATGTCCTGCAGTGATCAACTTAAGCTCTATCAGAGACATATGACAATTGATATTTTAGTGCTGCCACAACCTCATACAATTTCAGCCTCACAGTCTCTCATAGCTTCAAAATCTTTCAGTCTGTGTTTAGTAGAGGCACTCTAACTCCTTCCTCTATGTATCATGCTTCCTGAAGTCACCACAGTGAAAGTATGCATATAGGTACATACACACCAAGTTGAACATGATCCAGCAATGTGCCCTTGTGGCAGAGGCAGCAAATGGTATCCTGGGCTGCATTAGACAAAGTATTGGCAAGTTGAGGGAGGTGATCCTTCCTCTTTACTCAGCAATGGTGAGGCCACACCTGGAGTACTGGGTCCCATTCTGGTCTCCCCAGTATAAGAGAGGCCTGGACATACTGGAGAGAGTCCAGCAAAGGGCCACGAAGAAGATTAAGGGACTGAAGCATATGAGGAAAGGCTAATAGAGCTGGGACTGTTCCACCTGGAGAAGGGAAGGCTCAGGGGGATCTCATCAAAGTGTACAAATAGCTGACGGGAGGGTGCAAAGAGGGGGAGCCAGGCTCTTTTCAGTGGTGCCCAGTGACAGGACCAGAGGCAATGGGCACAAACTGAAACACAGGAGGTTCCCTCTGAACATCAGGAAACACTTTTTTACTGTGAGGGTGACTAAGCACTGGCATAGGTTGCCCACAGAGGTGGTGGAGTCTCCCTCCTTGGAGATATTCAAAAGGCTTCTGGACATGGTCATGGGGAAACTGGCTCTAGGTGACTATGTTTGAGCAAAGGGGGTTGGACCAGATGACCTCCAGAGGTCCCTTTCAACCTCCACCATTCTGTGCTTCTGTATGCTAAAGGGTTTTGTGTGTATATGTTTTTAAACCTGTTGACAGGTCTTTGGTATGTGTTGTCTGTGTGTGCGTTCTAAATTTCCCTTCAGAGACCTTAGCTTCAATATCTACATTTGGAGTAACTGAGGGAAAACTTGCCTTCCTCTTTATATAAAACTGTGGGAGCTACACATATAAAAGATTACTACTGAAATATGGTTCTACTTAGGCTTCCAAGATTTTGAACTTCCACTAGCTTTATTCGAAGGCTCCTAGTTCTTGTATTGGAAGACACAGTAAGGTCCCTATCCACTTTCTCTTTACTGTTCATCATTTTGAGGGGAACACTATGCCCAGGCCCCTTAGGTCTCCTTTTCACTAAGCTGGATAGTCCTAGCCTTTTTTGTAGATCTTCATATGGAACACATTCTGTATTTCTAATTAATCTTGCTGCTTTTCTCTAAAACTTCTCCAGTTTTAGTGCCTCCTTTTGAGAGTAGGGGATGAGCACTGCACACAATATAGAAGGTGTAGGCAAACCTCAAATGGCCCAAGTGTGGTTTTTTCCTCTTTATTTTCTAATAATTTTTAACATGGAATTGTTTTTGGTTTTTTGACTGCTGTTAGGCATCATGTTGTTGTCTTCGTGGAGCTATCTGTTGTAGCTATGAGATTTCTTTTGAATAGTACTAGTAAGCTCAGTATGTATGAAATAAGGACTGTTCTTTTTTGGATTAAGTTACATAATTTATCTCCTACAGATGTCATGTTTCATGTCCACATTTTGTCAAACCTTTCTTTATTTAAAAAAAAAGTTAGTTTCACATTTGTCATCCTCCTTCCTTTGGGTACAATAGAAATTTAAGTGAAATGGTAAACGCTACCACTAGTATGGTAATTCTTTGATTTAACACTCAACACATTAAGTAATTACCAAATAATTTTTGTTTGTTTTACAGGAGAATATTAAAAAGTGAGCCACCTTATCCACAAGAAATGAGTGCACTGTCTAAGGATATAATTCAGCGTCTTCTGATGAAAGACCCCAAGAAGAGGCTAGGTTGTGGTCCCACTGATGCCGATGAAATCAAACAGCATCCCTTTTTCCAGGTAAAACAAATTAAAAAACTCCCTAGATGCCACTTACTCTATGTTAGTGCTTTTGAAATCCAAGTCTAAAGAAATTTTGTTGATTTGTTAACAACACACTTAGAGGTGTGTTAATAGCATGAATAATTGCATTGAAGTTAGTAAGAATATCTGTGCTTATGTATATGGATTTCGTGCATACTACAAGAATGGCATGGTAGATTTTTAATATATTCTGTTTCTAACAGTTACTTGAAGCAGCCAAAAGACACACTACTTAAACCAGAAGTTTTAATGGAAAACACTTAAATTATATATTGTGTGTTGTTTTTTTTAAAAAGAAAGTTTGCCACTAACATTATTAGTAAAATTTGAATATTGATAAAATTCACCATTAGTGATAAAGGCCTCTTCTGTATTTTCCTTTGCCTAATTAAATCTTTAGTCTTGTTTAGTAGATTTTAATTCTGTTCAGATTTCAGTGTATTAACATTTGGTTTCAGACAATGACGAAGATTGGATTTGTGTACAACATTCATACTGTTCCATCCATTGCGGTTAAAATTGTTTGTGTGCTTTCTTTGAAAAAACTAAGTATGTATTTCTGGTGCTTTGAAGTTAAATATGTTTTTAATTACTATAAATTTTGGAGTATTTAAAGTTGGTAGTATAAATTAAGCCTTTAAAATAAATGTTTTTAATGTAACTATTATAGCATTCAGCATGGGCAATATCCATGCTTCTTAACTGCTGAATTTGTTCTCATCCCTTCTGTATTTCCTTTGTCTTATAAGAAATTCTGACAAAGTAGAGTTAAACTTCCTTTATTCATTGTTTGTTTTGGAAGATACATTTTTTCCTCGTACAACGCTTTCTAATCTTGACTTCATTTCTGTTCCACCCCTTTATAGTAATAGGGCCATTTTCTCCTAACTACTATAGAGGCATTATGCTCTCAGGGCTTTGGAAGCTGAAATTGGTAATTAAGCATAGAAATCAGCAGTGGAAAGCTGAAGATACTGCATGCATGCACTATGGCTTACAAAAATATAAATGTTGTTTCCTCTGAAATAGAAGAAAAAATTTAAGGGCTGTCATGCTAATTGTTTGGCTTATCTCCAGTGTTAAACTTCTTTGTGTTGATTTCCCCCCCCAAAAAACCTGGATTCTGTCTACTTAAAAATAAGTATGATACTTCTTGCCTTTACCTAAGCAAATTAGTAGGGCGTAATTTGAATGCTTTTCATCTGCCTGTGGAAAATAACAAATGGTGTTAAGACTGTTTGTTTCTGGACAAGTCTCTCTTTGCAATATTTGTTTCTGTTAAATTTTCATTTGATTCTAACTTATTTTCCTGGTTTTGCTTTAGAATATGAATTGGGATGATTTAGCTGCCAAAAAAGTATCAGCTCCATTTAAACCGGTTATCAGAGATGAGTTGGATGTCAGTAATTTTGCGGAAGAGTTTACAGAAATGGATCCAACGTATTCTCCTGCAGCAACCCCTCAGACTTCAGAAAGGATATTTCAGGTATTCTAAGAATTCACTTTAAAAAAAAAAAAAAATTTATTGAACAATTCCACGTGTATAGCTAGCTTTTTTTTTCCTGCCTTCTAAGTTACTGGGAATTAACTCTGTAATTTCTAATCCCAGTTCCCAGGGCTGTTTGTTCAGCAATTGCAAAATGAGAAAGGTGGAAACAGTCCTACTGCAAACATAAAATTCCATGTCTCTCCATTCCCAGCTGAATGTCCTACCTGCTGGACTGAAGTCAGTCTGTCCTTTACTGATTCTTCATACCTTATGAGTCTTGTCATCTTGACTCCATCAGCCTGGGCTACCAGCTTTGACAACAGCAATGTAGTTTGTCCATGTCCACATTATGCTCTAGTTGAGGTATTCCTTTGGGAAGTGGGAGCCAACTGCAGAGTTGAAAGTTGGTCTTCCATGTCCTGTAGGAGTGCTCTCATTACTAACTGTATACAGATCAGTAACAAAGATTTCCTTACCATTTCCTCCATGTTATTAAAGAATGATCCCTTCTTTAACTGCATGGTCTGGATGTCAAATGGGCAGAAACAGCTCATGTGCAGCCAGCTTGGTACCAAAGCTGCAGAGGTGAACAGCAGTTCAGATTGCTTTTTCTCCTACTCCTTCTCGTGCTTTGTTTTTTATTGTCTGTTTTTGAGCAGCTTAATTCTTGGTGTACAGGAATATAGCATCATATATTGGAAGTTGTTAGATTTGTAGTGACTGTAGTAAGCAATTTATGCATGTCATAATACGATCCGATTCATCCTGCAGTGGTAGTCACAGCTGTTCTTGTTAAAATACCCAATCATTAATATGAAGCTTATTTTGTTTTGCCACTTAAAATGGTTTGATGCTTACATCACAACATAAAAACTATTTCATGCCTTAACTTAAAGGTGTTCTGGGAAGCTAGCTAGTTTGAGGTATGAGCCTTTATCACTATTGCAAAGCAATTGAAGCTAAGTCAGATTCCTAGCATTATTTACAAGAATTTTTGTATTATTATTGTTTTATCAGTAACTGCGGAGATTCATGTAACTAATTCCAGGAAGATACCTGTTCACGTTGAACAGAGTAATATCTACCCGTCAATGAGCCAGTTATGGTTTCTGTATTATGTTATGAAAATTCTGATTTCTTTGAAAAATTATTCTGAAACTTCTAATGTTTTGTATGCAGTATGATACTTTGTGTGCAACAATTTCAAGCCATGCCCTTTTCTGATGTCTTAATTTCATAGGGATATTCTTTCGTTGCACCTTCTATTTTGTTTAAACGCAATGCAGCTACAGTAGATCCTCTTCAGTTTTATATGGGGGATGAGCGGCCTGGAACTACAACTATTGCCAGAAGTGCTATGATGAAGGTAATAAGAATATCAAGAGCTGAATTAATTTGGTTAACTTGGAACTGCATATAACTTTCAAAGCAGCAATCACAAGCTAGGCTACAGATTACAAATAGTCATTATTCATTTATCTGTTGTCTGTAATGGCTCCTCAGATGATCCAAGCATGTAATTCGCATGTGGTACTATTAAGAAATGGTTGAAGTTTAATCTGAAAAATGAGATAATTGTCTAGTTTTCCAGAAGACTGAAGTATAGTAATAATAGTAATTTGACTCCTGATAGTTCTTATTCAGCCAACCATTGCAGATATTTTTGAAGCTACTTTAATTATATCAGAATTCCTTCTATGATGTATTTGCCTAAAAGTAGGTATAGTTGTGTGAAGCCTTATAAGACCATATGCTATTGTGATGTCTTCAAACGAGCACATAGTTTTGTGGATAAACGTATGTACAGCCATCTTTGATCCTGTTTGTCTTAATTTTTTGTATCTTAAGCTATTGTAGTAGTAATAATTTTCTTAGTGATTAAGTTTGTTTAATGTAACATAAGATTTACTCTTTGATTATTAGAATAAAGTTTATGCATTTTATTAAATAGAAGTTAAGATTATATTTTATCAAAAAGAGAGCTCTTTTACAATTTTCAATGTAGATGAAAAATTCTCACGAAACTTTACTCTTTGTCTTTGACTGTGTATACTAAAAGTATTCTGCAGAACTAAATACAGACATTTTCCTAACAGGACTCTCCATTTTATCATCATTATGAACTGGATCTGAAAGAGAAACCATTGGGAGAAGGAAGTTTTTCCATTTGTCGAAAGTGCTTACACAAGAAAACTAGCCAAGAGTATGCAGTAAAAATAATTAGCAAAAGGTATAAATATTCTATAAGACAATAACAATATTTTCTTTGCTTACTGTCACCCATGGATTAGAATAATGGTTGCTACATTTTTGGAAGTGGAAAAATAAATAATTTCCTATTTGAAGAATCTACAGAAACTTAGAGTAACCTTAGGACCTTTAAAAGATTCCGAGTCTTTTAAAACAAAATGTTATTCTTGCTGGGGAGGACACAAGAAAAAACCTAAAGAGTACTTTTCTGTTTCCTAGTTGTATTCTACCCTTATTTCCCCTAATTTTTCTCCTAACCAGAGTAAGGTATAAGGCTTTCCTATCTTTAGACCTAAGTGAACTGAATGGTGGCTTATGCTAGCTCCCTTCCCTAAGCAGCCCAATTCATTGCCTATGACATTGCTCTTAAGAAGGGTCTGTAGTGTGGGTTGCCTCAGATCTAATTAATTGTGTGTGTGTGTAAAATGGAATTAGACTATAGAGTTGTAAGTTGCATCTTGTTTCCTGGGTGTTCTGAAGAGAACACCACGATGGAGGCAGCTGACTTGCTTTGTACGTGGGGACCATCTGGTCCTCTTCCAGAATAGATACCTCTGGCAGTTTCTGTCCAGAGAGAAATAAAGATAAGGGATTCTTCGAAGGGTGGTTGGATTTTTAGCTTCACTTTGCAGTGTTCATTAGTAAATATGTCCCTAGTGTGTTGTAGAATGCTGGCAATAAAGTGTAAATGTTCTGCTATCGCAATGATAGTTCACAGTGATCTCTTCTCCAAGACATTTGGCTGTACCTCTGTTTTTCCAGGCTCTAGAATTAACTGTCCACCAGACTTAAGTGTTTTATCACATGCTTTTTGGATAGGATAAGTTCAAGAATAAAGACACCTAAATGTAGGTGTCTGAGTCAGTTTTCCACGTCTGCTATGATTAATGGAGGCCTACTCAAAACTACTAGTGGAGCCTACAGAGAGATTTGAATGACCAGGCACTAGCAGTGGGATTCAGTAACTTAAGCATAGGCATCTACCTAGTGCCATTTTAACATCTGTTGGTGTCCTCTCTGTCCTCCAGTCCCCATCAGTCTTGTGACTACTACTTTTATGTAGATGTCTTCATGGCTGATGTCTTCCAGGCTCTCCTGTGCTTAGGCCACTGAATCCTATTCTAGGTATGTATTTTACAGGGAACTAGTTCATGCTGTAAGATTAACAAGAATTTCACGCATTATAACGAGACCACAGACAAGTACTATGCAGTAGACACCTACATTCAGTATGTTGATCTGGAAATCTCTGCCTTGTGTCTACATTCAGAATTTTTTTCTGTCGTGCACACAGAGCTGCAAATCAGTACTCCCATTTCATCTTAAGCTAATGGATTTTTTGTTTCTGGATAACAGTGAGCAAACTAGTATTGACTTTTCCCATAGAACTAAACTTCTAGGAACTATGTCCCTAAATGGTATTACTCACAGGTTTTTTTGCTCTTTCTCCTTCATCTTGGTGGACCAGGCTAAATGAAGATACATGGTCTGTATACAGAGATTTTTTTAGGATTGCAGGCTGTGAGCAGACTCAGAGCTTGTTTGTGTAGTATTTAGAGATAGCAGTAAACCCACACTCTGGCTGGACACAAACCAGCCTTGAGTAAGAAACTGTTAAACTACAAGTAATATTGCTCTGAGGACCACACTAGTACCTCTTGCTAAAAGGAAAAGTATAATATGTTTGTAGTAACTTCTTTGCCTCAAAGTCAGACAGTCTTTCACTCCTACCCATCAAAGGTGCCAAAAAAGTGAATCCTACACCTAGGCAAACCTTTTCATGATACTTCAAGTGAAAGCTCAGATCAAGAGTTCCTCTGTGGTGTTGCTTTGTTAGTAGTACTGGAACTGCCTCCATCCAACACTTTGAGGTTTATCTGTGTCTGAAGGCCAATGAAACAGCAAAGTCCTGTAAACTTGCTTGAGTTACTGTTTTAGAGCTTCCCATTTGTTTTTCATGATATTATCTGTTTAAAATTTAGATGGTAACTATTTATAGAGGGGAAATACTCAGAAAAGTCCACACACAAATTTCAAAGGTTTATGTTCATGATACTGAACCTTTTTCATCTGTTTCCTAGGTCCACCTTCTCCTGATGGTAGTTTAGGGGGGAAAGGCTATCTGAGTCAGGTTTTTTAATTTCTTAAGAAACTGAAATCACTTTCAGTTTAAACAGCATCAGCAGAGATGCAGGTGGAACAGCTTAGTTTACTTGTTGATTATATGAAGCCTGCAGAAAAGCAGAATTCTCTTGCACAAAATTCTCATCATGGTTCTGGTCCTAACTGGGGTGGGGGGAAGCAACCAGAGATTAAGAACACATGGTGAGAGAGATTCTATCTGTGTTATCCATAAGGCCATTCTGTAAGTCAGTACAGGATTAGCCTTTCTTGGAGACAGTTTTGTCAAAAATTTTCAGGTGTTATTTGCCCTAAATAAATCAACATATGTATTTAGTGGAAAACAAAATGTTCTGCTCTGTCCCCATTCACATAGTTTTTATAAAGTTCACCGTGTTCACTTTTTTTGGCTATAGATTTCAGTACTTGAAAGAGAATTTGTGTGATGATTTTTGCTCTACAGCTAGTCTTTTCTTATCTCTTCCATTTCAGATTTTTACAGTGGCCTGTTAAGGGGTTCATTTGTATAACACAGTTCATATATAGATGATGTTACTCTTTTTTTGTAGTAGGAACTCATAGTTTCCATACAGCTTTGGAAGTACTTATCTCCTCTAAGAATGGAAAAGGATTGGGCCAATAATTTGAGTCTTCAAGATAAAGCTGAACTAACAAATACTTGTAGGAACAGAGGTGAAGTCAAATTGCCCTGGACTAAGGGAAAGGTTTGTTTTAGGTAGAAACTATTCTATAATACCATTTCAGCTTTTGCTGTAGCAAGTTGCAGTTGCATCAAAAACATTGTTTGATTTGGGTGTGGTTTTTTTAGTGTCCAAACTTGCAAGGTTATGTGGAGAGTTTTGCTCAGCTTTGAATATGCTTTTAATTGTGTTCAAGCGGTTGTAATATTAAAAAAATCTGGATTTCAAGCAATTAAAAAAAATAGGTGTAACACTTTGAATGTGCAATTTGCTCAGTAAAATTGGTACAAAATGACTGCTCGATTTTTCCAGAATGGAAGCCAACACCCAGAGAGAAATAACAGCTCTGAAACTCTGCGAAGGACACCCAAATGTAGTGAAGTTACATGAAGTTTATCATGACCAGGTATTTTGAAGAAACTATAATCAGCACTTGCCAAACACATTGCCATGTGTTTTCCCAAGAACTTGTAGGAGTTAAGTGTACTGTTACTGTGGAGGCAACTTTTTTCCTAGGGCTTTTGTCTAGTCAGTATAGAAGATGAAGCAGAAGTTCTGCATTCCAGGGAACTTGCAGTTACTCTTGCAAATCAAAAAAGTATTTGGAAGAATTAGAGTCCTGGATTCTGATTCTGGTTCTGGTTCTGTCCTTGGTCTGCTTTGTTAATCGTCATACAATATATTCATGGCCCAGTTTCCATATCTATGATACTGAGTTACCTAATCACCTTCCCTTGGGGTTGTCATGAATCTTAAAATAATATTTGTGAAATAATTTGGAAATCTTGTGTATGAAGATTACATATCTAGCATTTTTTCTTACATATTAGTAACTTAATGAAGATAACCAAGTAGCTTGCTAAATTACCAAATGTGAAAGTAGAGCCTGTATTTGAAAATATATTGAGATCAGTTTAGGGTTTATTTAGAGACCCTAGTTGTCTTTTTCCTTAGTGTAATGCAAGCTCCACAGCATGTAATAAGCCATAATTTGATCTAACTTGGAGGTTGGCCCTGGTTTGAGCTAGGAATTTGGACCAGATGTCCTGCAGAGGTCCCTTCCAACCTAAACTACTCTGTGATTCTAGTCTTACGAATTTGTAATGGAACATGGGCTCTCTTGCCTCCCCATGTATCCCAGTCTATCCCTATCATGCTCTTTATACAAGGACCAGCAGAGTGCTCATGTGGAGCACTTCTGAATGAGCTGAGAGGATGAAAAATCTGTACTGTAATCTTTAATGATAAGGAAGCCTTTTTTTGCATTTATGTACACTATGAGTACATGCGTGTAGAACAGGATGCTTTTTCACTTTCCTTTGAGTAAAATGGCTATACTCAGGAATATTTTAAAAAAAATGTTCTTCAGATTGCTCTGCAACTGAATAGGCTACTCTCAACCAGCCAAACAATTGTATTTTTAGTCGCACCTGGTAGCTCCCAGGTGTTATCTTCCAGATTACTCATGCACAATATTCTGAAGAGCAGAACTGATCAAAATTTTCTAGTTTTGACATTTCTGCGGTTTGTCTTAAAAAAAAAAAAAAAGTTCAGATTTTTAACTTGCTCTGATACCAGTCTAATCAAGTTCTACATTAGTAATACAACCATAGGGTATTAGGTTGCAGTCTCTTTTGTTGAGCCACAAGAAGTTTTCTAGCAGAGAAAAGTCTCTTTATCCTTTCCAACTTTCCTGTCAGCTTTTCCCAAGACACAAAGAAAATTTGCGGGGGAGGGTATCTTACAAGCACTACTAGCAATGTGATTAGCAGACACCTTGTTCTAAGGAGTCTTACCGCTTTCTGTCTGCGTAGCTCTGCTTCTCTTCCTTGGTATCTAAATACTGTGCACCTTCTGTTCCTGACTATTTCTTTGAATTTCATTTTTTGACCTCTTCCCAGAACTTTTTTTCTTTGCTTGCAAATATTAACTTTTGTTACTGTCATTCAGGGGAAGGAAGTTCTAGAAGCCATCACATGCCTACATCCACTGCCTTTTAAGAATGCTAACCTCACTTTCCTGTCCTGAGAAGTCTGCTTTTGTTTAATGGCAAGACATTTGAATTGCAGTTGATTGTGGGCTAATGTTGCCTTATAATCAAGGAATTCACTGCTTATTGATTGTCTTGAAAAGAACAACCATCTGAACAACCATTACTTTTTTAATTAAAAAAATACTCGTTAATGTTTGGGAAGATGTCTATTGTGATTCTAATGATAGAGTAGCTTTGGCTACTGCTCTGTAGGGGATGAAATTGGAAGAAATTCTAGATAATCTTTGATTTCACAGTAAAGTTTCAGGGTGCTTTTAAAGGATTTAGTAACATTAAATGGCTAAGTCCTTATGCGTATTAATAGAAATGTATCCCTACATCAGAACAGGCTTAAGCAGCAAAAGTCTAGCTTTTTCCAGCTTTATTTACTAGCCTAAAGAAAGGCATTTCATTTCCCTACAAATTCAGCCATTTACATGGTGGCACTGCGTTTTTGTAAATAAATATGGGTGGACATGGGGAAGACATCAATATTCTTCAATCTCAGTGAGACTGATGGGGAAAAGGTCATCTGAGATGCAATTTCATGCTTCTTATTGGCCTTCTGAATTGCGATGAGCAGCAGGTTTTATTTCTTCAAACTTTGAGAACCTATCGGAATAGTACCTAGCTCCTGAATGAATGTTGGTTTGTAATGTTGAATTTCTAACGTGGCATATTTTTCTTTATTGTTTCAGCTTCACACGTTTCTAGTAATGGAATTGCTGAAGGGAGGAGAACTGCTTGAACGTATTCAGAAAAAGAAACATTTCAGTGAGACTGAAGCCAGTCATATTATGCGCAGACTTGTTTCAGCGGTGAGCCATATGCACGATGTAGGAGTAGTCCATAGAGATCTGAAACCTGAGGTATTATGACTTGCTTATATACGTTTAGACATTAAGCTATTAAATATCTGGAACAAGATGTATTTCTGTTCCTCCAGCTTTTATTACAGATTTTTCTACTTCTATATTTTTAATAAGATGTTATCACTTCTACTTAGCAAATTGTGTAGATATTTTTCTGTTCATAGGTAAAAGTAACTGTTAGGAAAGATTTTTAATTTTTTAAGCAATTTACACTCGTTCAAAAACACTCTTTGCTTATTTGGGGACAGTTTTTACTAGTGGTAAGTATATATTTATTGTATGGAAACAGTTCACAAGCAGAGCTAGGTTGCTTGGGTACTTTGCCTGTATATTTCCACCTTTTGTTTGATCTTAATTCCCTCGGTAGGGCTTCTTTTGGAGGTAGCTGTGACACCCTTGTACTGTCTTCTGTGCCAGTTAAACAGAAAATGAACCACAAGCTAACACAGCCAACTAATAAAGATGTGTGATTTGAGTTCAGTGAGTCTAGTAGTTTCCCAAAAGAAACAATTATGTAATATATATTTTTCAGTAATTACTTGTTCTGGTATTTTTACTGTGCAGCAACATCTTGCCTTCCAGACAATTCAGTTTACTATGGTAAGGTTGACCACTGGCTCTGTTCTACTTCCTGGAGCCAATGTTTGCTGCTTTTTCTTTGCCAACAATGCGCTTGGATATGTGTTAGTTTTCTTTAGCCCAAGAATCGTGTAGACTGATGTTAGTTCATCCAATAAGGATGTTATATTGTATTGGTGATTACAGCCATCATACTTCAGGAAATGGCTACTCCTTTTGTATCTGGAGTTCAAAACGATCCACCATTCCTACCAATGTTTCATCCTTTTGTAACATATCTTCTGGTATATTACAAACTTCTTTTATAGTAATTCCAGTTCAACATGTAAAGAAGTCTGCTAGGTGTTGGTATGAAACTGTTTTTGAAAATCAGTCCAAAATACAGGCGTTTGAAAATATCTCTGTACTGGAGTCTCTGTACTAAGTAAACAATTAAATAAAGAGGGGCTATTGTGAAATTCTAATGTGTCAGTTGAAAATGTGACTCTTGGAAAAAGTTTATCTGCTGACGTCATCAAGGAAAGAAAACAGCTTTTGAAACAAGTCATTATTAAAAGGGCAAAACCCAGAAATCCTTTCTCTTCGCATTCTCGTCATTTAGTCTTATTACCATCTTGAATATAAAGGCCAGATTCTGTAAAGCAGAGCTTCAGCTGCATGGTAAATTAGGCAGTCATCAATTCTACATCATGTTCAAGAACAGAAGTCTGGGAAGTCAAAGTAATGAAGGGTTAGGAAACAGCTTGCAAAATGCATTGACTCCACAAAGCTGGACTTAACCAGCCTGTCTCCTTCCTGCTTGTTGTTTCGAAAGTTACTATTTTAGGTTCAGAAATGAACTTAGTATGGGATATGCAGGCTTCCCAATATAGATGTGGTTAGTGCACCTTTCTGTAAAAAGATACACAGGAAATTCTGTTGCTTCTCTAACAGTTCCAGTCAGATTTGTTTGATGTTCAACTCTGACATCTAATGTGATACCGATAAGTCTATTTTAAAAAATATGGCTGGTTACATGTCATGAAGGATGAGGCTTTTTTTAATTGCATGGACTGGAAGACTCTTCTGTTTAAGCAATAGTAATTAGATCACATATATTGCTCTGCAAAATAGAGGAAAAGTACTGGATAGAAAATAGGAAATTCACAGAAATAAAGAGTTCGTGTAGCATATGTGACCATTTGGAGCCTCTCAGTAGAGGATTTGAGGACTGTTTTTGTGAAGTAATCATTAATCTGTAAACTAGGTTCCAAAGATACTAGAAAAAACATACCAAGGCAGAGATAATGCTTATATATCCTTAAAATATATGTGGAATATTGCTTTAAGTGTGGGTTTTTGTGAAACATGCTTTATTTACCTAATCAACAAAGTAGTCTGAACCCAACTTGGGACATTTGGACTGTACCTTTCTGTACATAACCAATTTCATTTTTGTCTTAAGAAAGGAGGTCTTTTAAACTAATGTTACTGCAGTTCTTTATTTACTTGTTGGCTATATACCACCACCATAGAAAAAAGATGATTGTACTGATCACCTATCCTCATTGGATTAATATTTTTGCTGAAATTAGGCTCCACTCAGATCCATTTTGCACAACATTTTAATAGGGAAAACTGACTTTTCTGATTGTGCATTAAGCTATTAACAGCAGTATGGAATGCAAAAATACTGTTTTGTAGCAGCTATTCTCTGTTATACATAATGAATGCTCTCAGGTTCTCCTTATTGATCTGCTTGCAGTCTAGCAATCATTCCCCCCTCCCCCCCTTCTTAATGAGTTTGAAATTAATTACTTTGAGTCATTCACCTTTTGTATTACAAAATTACATAGGGCCATAGGATTTCTAATACTGAGAATTTTTCTGGCATTGCATAGGTTAAACAGCAAAGGCAACAGCAAAATTTTACTCTCCTCTCTTCTCTCGAAAGTTCAAGGGGGGAGTAGAAATAATTTATAATTCATCTTGGCCTCAGCCAGTTCTCCTAAGACTTAGCTTCACCCTTGTATCTTTCTTAACAAATATAAATACTCAGGGAAAAGAAGAACAGATTGTCTTAAATCTTCTTCCAAACTGATAACAACTTCTCTGTCTTCAAGTCTGAGATGCCACATTCCAGTCTGTAAAGCTGGAATTGTCAGGGACTACTGTACCAAAGTTTCTTTACCTTGGTGTAACAAGTAGGACATTGGTTCGAGGTTGGACTGCTCTGTGACCTTCAGTGCTTGAATGCTGTTGGTCCTAGGTCTCTTCCAGAATGCATATCTATATTGACTTTGAGATCCATGCCAGACAGCAGTCGGTACAACTACTGAGCTGTTGGTGCGCTTTCTAGTCCACCATCCTTTGCTTTCAAATTATTTTTTTGCATTATTGTGCTCCTGGCAATATGGATTCAGTGTGTTACCACTCAAGGACCAAAGACTAGTCAGTCACAAGACAAGACGTGCAAGAAGAGTTCAACGTACAAAAAAGCTGTAATTCGCAACATGCCAGAAAGAAGCAGAAGCTTAAGAAAACTTATTTTTGTTTGAGGAAGAAGGCAGTTCTCCATTTATGTTGATGTCTTTGCTTTTTCTCTTGTCAGTGTTCCCAGAATTATTTTCCCCACTGTTCTCTGCTAAATACCCGTTTTCGTTAATAATCTCAGACAGAACTATCCTGGCTTGCAGGGGGACAGATAAACACATCACATTTTCTTACATCCCAGATTACCGTTATTTCTGGTTTTCCATTTTTTTCCCAGTGTCTCCCAGTTCTCCTTTTCTCTAGGGAAGTTTTCCGTAGTAATAAATGCAGGAAAAGAAATAACTATTAAGTATTCTAACCAATTTTCTACCCAGTGCTGGTATTGATTTTGTCTTTGCTTTTCAGAATTTATTGTTTACGGATGAAACTGATAATTCAGAAATAAAAATAATTGATTTTGGCTTTGCTCGTTTAAAACCACCTGATAATCAGCCTCTTAAGACTCCATGTTTTACTCTTCATTATGCTGCCCCAGAGCTCTTGAATCACAATGGTTATGACGAATCATGTGATCTGTGGAGTTTGGGGGTCATTTTGGTGAGTGATTGAGGTTTTTAATTGTAGTTTTATTGTATGTATTTACTTTTTGTTAAAATGCAAAGGACTTGACACAATGTCAGACTTGAATTGGGTAGATGCTGAATTCAAGTAAGGTGAAAATACTGCTGCACAAATAATAGGTTCCAAAGACAGATGTTTTCCAGGGATGGAGATTTTTTTTTTCCTAAGCAGTAAATTAAATTCAACATTTCTGGGAATGGAAAAAATACTTGATACAGCCTGTTTCTTAAAAAGAGATATTCTTGTTAAGAGATTTTACAGCCATTCATATAATCTTCCTACAGTTTCAATTCAGAGAAGGAATCAGCTTGCATTCTGATTTACCGAAAATTAATTTCACTAGATATAAACTGGGTAGAAACGCCATTATGTTTTGTTTATAATTTTCCGAAACATATGAATGGTTTTTTTTCTAACAATGACTCCAGAGAAAGTCTTGCGTATTTTAAATTTTCTATAGCCTTGAAGTTATGCTAGTCAAAGTTTTATTGTATAGTGCTGGTGATGCAAACAACAGCACTCCGTATTAGTAATAGGGTTGTCAATAAATGTATTGTGTTTGTTAATACTACTTTTGTTCTCATGACAGTATACAATGCTATCAGGACAGGTACCATTTCAGTCTCAAGACAAAAGTTTAACATGTACCAGTGCATTGGAAATTATGAAGAAAATAAAAAAGGGGGAATTTTCCTTTGAAGGAGAAGCTTGGAAAAATGTTTCTGAAGAGGCTAAAGAGTTAATTCAAGGTATGTATTCACAAATATTTCATGTACCTTATGTTTTTATGTCAAAAGATAAAATTTAGAGAACTGTACAATACCTGGATGCTGTGATCAGCATCAGAGTGCCTAACCTGACAGTAGTATCCACAGCTTGAGCTATGTACTGACCCCTAATACAAGTTAGGGGTAAAGGTGGACACATCAGAATGGCCTTACAAATTGCTTGTATGCCTAGCAGGGAGCTTTCTAATGTAGTGAGTTGCTGATAGAAGGTTAGCAGGGTTAGAAGTAACTGAAGAGCTTCAGAAAAAGTAAAGTCACTCTTTTAAAACATATTTAAAAGCAGAGTTTTTCTTTTATGTTATCTTTGCTTTTGTAAAAACACCAGGTTATGAGACAAATGTTTTCAAAGCTGAGCTTTTGCAGAAAATGAATTTATTACTATAATTTTTGACTTGGGCTGTTTTTGAATACATGTACCAAGACTGCTGTATTTCTGAGCTGCTTCATTCACGTTTGCTATGCTTTGATTCCCCTTAAGCTTTTGAGCATCTAATTATGTTTTCAGCATGAGATAGACACCAGTCTTAATTCTGCTAAGATAGAGTTCTGAATTTCTATAGAAGCAGGCTTGTAAGGAATTTTTCTGCCAAAACTGTAGGCATCTCCAGATTCAGACTTCAGTGGATCCTGCAGAGAATCTGAGGGTTACTCTCTTGAACTTCATCCTAGACAGGTTTTAAGTGAAGAAATCATTTGGTAGTTCTGAGTTCGTGTGAAAAGAGATGTGAGTTATCAAACAGTTAAATAGCAATTTCTTGCATTTAATGATTCTTCTGGAGAGGATGATAGTATAACATTGTGTGAGCCTTATCTAGGATAAATATTGGCATATCTAGGATAAGTATTGGCATATCTAGGATAAATATTGGCATTACTTACTTATCAAAGCAATGCATGAGATTTTCTTAAAAAATAATTGCATTTTCTATTAAAAGAAGATAAACAGCTCACAATTTAAGAGAATGTAATATATTTCTATTAGGACTTCTAACAGTGGATCCAAACAAAAGAATTAAAATGTCCAGCCTGAGATACAACGAATGGCTTCAGGATGGCAGCCAGCTGTCATCCAACCCTCTAATGACTCCTGATAACTTAGGCTCTTCAGGAGCTGCGGTGCATACATATGTCAAAGCCACTTTTCATGTAAGTTCTAGGAAATCTAATGTTGTGCTAAATTTTGTAATGTGTTAATCTAGAATTTTGTATGTTTTCTCTTAATTAAAAATATGTATTTGTCCTTATAATTCAGTGATTGCTTATAGCTGCAATTTTTTCCTCAATACCTAGCATCTGTGAGTGAGTACAGGAAAACATGAATGATGAGGCAAGAATAAATCTCTTGAAGACATTTATACTAATGTGGTTTTGGGGACTGAGAGACAGCTGGTCATGAAAAATAGCTATTATAAATACTCTGTTTCTTAGAGAAATCTATTAAAAGGTCTTCAAACTTCTATAAAAAAGAGAAGAAACTTTCTATTTAACTTACGTAACTGTTTGACTTTTTGTCTTTATGGTTACAAAATTGAGCTAAAATTCCTGGAACATACCTAGTTCATGTTTTTAATATCACAGATACTTTTTTTTAACGGACTTGCTTGTCTACCATTGCATATTTACTAAAAACATTTGAACTGCAACTGTATTATACAAACATAGTGTTGGTTCTCATGATTCCTTCTACAGAGAATAAACTGAAATTGAGCAGATTTGTGCTGAAATACTTGTAGACGCTTATTACCAAGAAGAGAAAAAGAAAGAAATTGTTACTTGGAGAGGTCCTGATAATGCAACATAATTTGGGCTGAAAAAAACCCTGTGGTTTAACTAAGTGTAGTGTCTGAAAATGTAGTCTTAAATAGGTTTAATGCTTAATAAAAAATACTTCTAAATTAAAAAGAACAAGGAGGGGAAGAGGCCAATTAATAATGTTATATATGGGCTCTTAAATACATGTAAAGGCTAGTAAAGTTATTGTTACAGCTACAGTAAGAATTAGTAGGGATCTGTCAAGAGATTATAGTTTATCTTATGGCTTACTTACTGTAGAACATTAATAATAAGCTACAAGCCATAAAATGTCTTAGAATTACCTTTTATTTTTAAACAGGCCTTTAACAAGTACAAAAGGGAAGGATTTTGTCTCCAGAATGTTGACAAGGCACCTCTTGCAAAGAGAAGGAAAATGAAAAAAACAAGTACAAGCACAGAGACACGTAGCAGCTCCAGTGAAAGTTCACATTCTTCTTCCTCTCATTCTCATGGTAAAACTACACCTACAAAGACACTGCAGCCAACAAACCCTACAGACAGCAATAACCCAGAAACCATCTTCCAGTTCTCTGACTGAAAAGCAGAGAATATCCTGTCTTGAAGATTTAAGTGGTTATAAACTTGGTAGTACCTATATTGTCTTCTCCCACCCATCCTCCCTGTGGCTTAAAGACCACAGGAATGTCTGTCGCTTTAATAATGTATTTCAGTCATACCTTTTTAGCTTTGTATTTCAATACATTTCTTTTTAGCATTAAGTTTGGTATCACTGGATATGGTATAATACTATTATACAACCAACATTGTATTCTCTTAGGGCTAAATTACTAGTACGCAGTGAAGCTCGAGGTAAGGAGCTATGCTGCTCGTGGTACAGCTTGGAGGAAGAATGTTTCTCAGTGTCAGAATCTTCCTCCCAGTTTCTTCCCCAATGTTCAAAGAAAGGAAAGCTCCGTAACACACATAGAACTCTTGGATCTTCTGCTTTTACGCAGCTCTGTGAAGAATGTCAATAGAACTTGATTCTTCATGCATGTAAAGAATCATTGGTACAATGCACCAAAGCAGTATAGTACTTCAAGGCCTTTTAAAATTGTGATTACATTCTATCCCATTTATTTGAATTTTAAGAGCAAAATGAAGTGTTATGGAACTCTGACGTGGTTTTAAAAGGTAACTCCATATATCTCGTTCTAAACAACTGGGAATATAAGTCTTAGGGGGGGGTTTATTTATTTAATTTTTAAAAAAACATCTAGGGTAAAAGATGTCTGATAGGGCGAGGTGTCTAGTACTGTGATACAATAATTTTTATTTCTACTTTTTGAAGTTATTAACTTTTAAAATGTTTTACAGATTCTAAAATGTAATGCTATAAGAGAAAGTGAAATTTCATATTGAATGCTTTGGAAAATGGTCACATGTTAAAATATCTATTTCAAGAACTAATTATAATTTATATTTTCTTTTTATATTTACACAATAACTTTAAAATACTAAGATTTTTTTAAAGATGCAAAACCTCCAGTTTCAACATTTGTTATTATAGGGTCCATACAAAATGTATACCAAGTATTTGAATTTTGCATTGTGCAAATATGGCAGTTTAATAGTGACTGTAAAATATTAGAATATATGTTTTCTTTTTTGCACTTTATGACATCAAACGGAGATGTTTTTTAATAAAGTGCACTCAGATCTCTCTTCCTACAAGGTGCTGAGCACTGTTTTACTGGGTTGAATGACCTGAAACCCACCATATTTGGTGGTTGTGGTCATTGAGAAGGAGAATTCTGTACTTTGCAGGAGTGAATCCCTGTATATTACCCACTGTTTTCATTCCTTACTTTAAACTGCGAAGCTCTTTCTATCTTGCTTTTACATTGTATATAACAAATACTAGACCTGGGCACCTTGTGTAGTGTAGATGTTAACAACTTATGCACTGGGAATACTAAAGGGAAATTATATTGAACACTGTGCTTCACAACTTGTTCACTGTGGTGTTCTACAGTGAAGTATTTCCTACTGTGATAGTATAGTATGTACATAACTGTTTGGAATCATAAATGTGACTTACAGAAACATCAGCATAAACTTTTAGATCAGTGTATTTTATAAATTTGTGGAGAGCTCTTTTATTGCTCGTATTCTCAATGACTAGGGGTAACTTAAGTGCAAAAATGACTCCAGTTTTGCAAATGCTTACCATGTGTAAGTTTCCACTGAAGTCAGAGAGACTCCTTGTGTAAAGTTAATCACATGCCTAAATTTGTGTGAGGGAAGACCAGTTGACCAGGGGATTTTGTTAACAGCTTGCTCTATCTTAAAGTAACCTTAATCCAAACCCTATGCAAAAAAGGTTATAGGAATTGTTTATATCAGTGGTTTTATTTATAGAATTATATCAGATATCAGTATTGACAAATACAATACACCCATGTTTACAGGGATTGTGTGTATCAAAACAAGGCTCTGAAGCCCAACATGTTTGTTCTGTGTTCCTTTAATATTAATAATGGCATTCTGAGGTTTTGGAATTGCTCATGTGAAATAGTTTACTACTTTCTTGATGTGAATGTCAACAGTAATTGCAGCATTAATTTCAGGTTGATGTGAATATTGAGATTTGCACTGTTTATGTAGAAATAGTATATTTAAAGATCAGTATATGTGCTAATAACACAACCAATTTTAAGTGGCCGATGTTAAAATATTGAAAAATAATTGTCAATGTAATATATTCAGGTTTGCTTTCTGAATGCTCTCTTTGGAAGTAATCTCAATAGTGAACATGGCTCATTTGTAAAAGAATACTTTCCCTCTCCCCAATAAACTTGCTGTAAATACAACAAACAATCCACCATTAATACTTGTTATGCAGATAGTACAAGTGAACTGGGAGGTTGGAGAACAGGTTGCTTGTAAAGCTTGCATTTTGAGGAGTTCTTGGAATTTGTTGTCTTCAGGGTGAGGACAACAAAAAGCAGTTTTCTGTTTGATTTCATTTAAGTGTAAGAAACTTGGATACCAGGTGGATTTGGACTATTGTGACTCAGCTGAAATAACTTCTTAAAGTTAGAAACACAGTACAGTTGTCTCCTTGTTGGGAAATTTAAACTGTTGCTTGACAGACTGCTGAAACAAAAAGAATGCTTGCACAAGATACTAAATGCTAGAAATAATGACTGTATTGTCAAAGTTTTTTTCACACACGTTTTGAGAGACTGTTGTGAGACTAAAGTTATTAGAATACATCACTTATATTAAGGACAACTTTTATAGATGAATACTTCTGTGTTCTCTGTGTGCTCTAACAGTAGTTATGAAATAAAAATTTAAAAACAGGGTAATTCTTTTTGGCAGGGGTAAGTACATTTAGGTGTCACCTTGCATTTGCTTTGAACCAGTTACCTGGGGTAGCTGAAACGTTTATCACCTCTCACTTTCTGCTGCCTCCAGGTAACAGAGCTCTTGAGGAGGTGTGTTTGACACTAAGCTGTCTGAATTTTTAGATTAGCTTCTTTACATAAACAACTGCTGATCTTCATTTACACTGATAAAACTAGGTTGCAACCTAGACTCTCAAGAGCAGGTTCACTTCTTGTTCAGATGTCCCTCCAGGAGACTAGTTACTCTTGGCAGAATGATGTTGTCTCAGCTTAATCTGTTGCCTAGCCTGGCACTCTAGGTCATATAAAGACCATGGGCCAAATTTTTCATGCTCGTACCACTATTTCAAATCTGAAGTGTACAAGCCAATCTTCGTTAGTACTATAAATACTTTATATTGCCTTGGTAAAGAGGTGTTAGACTGTAAATTATATTTATACTCAGATTAAGTTTCCTTCACAGTGCTGCTATGCATCAAGCAACTTTAATGTCTAGTAATGATATCTCTCTACTGTCAGAAATGTAATGCAGTCAGCAGTATTGTGGGCAGATTTGTTTGAAAAACCAAATTTCTTATCAGGAAAGATTTAAATAACTAGTGTGTTTATTAGTCTAATCTTTAAAGTACTCAATATTCTGTAAAGCTATTTCTTTGTAATACTTTTAGAAACAGACATATTAGTAATTAAGAGGTAATTCTGTTAAAGGATTTAGAGGAGTATAAAGGAAGTAACATGACTTACCGTTCCTCTGGCTTAGTAAAATTTCTACACTTTTATATAAGGAAAAGCAGCTGAAATATTTGCTCTTTCTTAATAGAAGGGTCAGTGCATTTGGCATATGCATTGTTTACTGCTACCAAAAAAACGTTATTAAAATGCTTTATTATAAACAGTTTGGGCGGGGGGGGGGGGTAACACAAAAATACAATATTTAATCAGAATGGATTGAGTCTTCAAGTTGGCATTGCTGATGTATGTATTTTCTCAGCCCTTTTTGATGGCTGCTTTTTTGAACAAGGTAACGCTATCTGCACAGCTGTGTACCCTAGCAGTTATCCAGGAACAGAATAATTCTTGGCAGAATATTCACAAAATGATGACGTATGTTTATTTGTTGTGATGAAATGTTGCACAAGTGTCTTACATTTTTAATACGTGCATGTGTTACATGCATGTGTGTAGATACATGTTGTATTGCACGTCAAGGCCTCAATTTAAAGTAATATGCCTTGTTTAAGAGAACCTGTACTTAAAAATGAGTTCTCCACTCACATAGATTCAGAGGACCAGACAAGGGGGCTACCACAGAAGAGGAAGAACGTTATGGGAAGTCAGAGATGAGAGGCTACTGGGAAGATGTTTTCAGGGATAAATTTCTCCCCTTGCTGTCTCCATGTGCATGTAATATTCGCTGACACTGAATTGCAAGCTTTCTTGCTGGTTACCCAGCATAAACACATTTCCTAACTCTGCAGGTCTGTGACTATGGGTGTCTGTGCCTATACACGTGTGTATCTTTATATGACATTTTGGTCTTCAGTTGGAATTTTTAGTAATTTCTCAAGTATCATTCCAGGTGGTTTTTTCCAAGTTGGTCATCTTCATTCTTTTCCCCCATATATGACAGTCTTTCTCAGCACCGATTTTTACATTGTGAAACATGACATTGCCTTCCTTCAGTTGAGAGAGTTGACTGAATATTCTGGATTGAGAGAACAGGAAATAACGTGGCCGTTTCTGCTGTAAAGAGATAAAAGTACCTTGATCTTTGTCTACCTGTGAGAAACACTTATCAGTTTGCTCTTTTGACCCACAGGGCACTGGATGCTATAAAAAATAAGAAATGCAGAGCTGTTGGCTACCTCTGGCCTGCCATCCTGCATTTTTATATATCATTCATTGGATAGATTCTGGATGTTCAGAACACCTATGTAGGTAATAAAACTTGGGATGATTCCTGTAGTCTGCACTAGTAAATAAAGTGATGCTTTCAATTACATAGCCCAGCTGGAGCAGTCTTTGTTTGTTGTGCCCAGAAGCAGCAAGAGCAGAGAAATGTAAGACATCTGCAATAATGTAAATTCGAAGAAAACCCATGTATTTTGACAGCCTTCATGTTCTGTGTCATAGAAAGGGAAGTCTGCAGCTGCCTGGGAATCAGTGGTAAGTGTTTAGGTAGGTGAGATGGTATGAGCTGGTCTGACAGCTTAGTGTCACCCACAGGGCCTTTCCTGATCCTTTCTTCTGGCCACATGCTCTACCCTTTTTTTGGTTCTAGTGTTTGTATCGCTTCTCAGCCAGCAGACAGGGAAATAAAAGTGTTATACTAACTTGGTTAAGGTATTTTGGTTAACACTGGATTAATTGATTCAATAGTTAATCCAAAGTAAAAGTAGTAATGAAGCATTGTAAAACCTAATACACTTTAATGCTATGATTTTTGAAAACTAATACTTTATTCAAAGGTAGAAAGGAATTCATACTGTTCACACATAAAATTGCTTTTTAAAATTGGCAGCCAATCTGGCTGTATTCACAAAATTCATGCAGAAGTCTGCTAACTTCCTTTGAAATGCCAACAATAAAGCAGAGAAAAACAGAACTCTTTAATTGCTCAGGAACTGCTCCGAAACCTATCACAGATGAAACTGCAAACTGATTGCAAACTTCCTACATTTTTCTTAATACAAAGATAATTTTTCTTTGTCAACAAATCAAGCTTCAAATCTTAAAATTGGCATCTCATTTATGTTCATCTGATTTTCCTTGTGGTTTTTTTTGAAATATGTAGTTGTCTTAGTATGATTGTGACCAAAGGTTTATTTTCATAAGCAAGAGAAAATCTAAGGATTTAGGCTAAGGCCTTTTGAATAACCAAAAGAAGTCTGCTGGGAAAGGTAATCATAGAATCATAGAATCATTTCGGTTGGAAAAGACCTTCAAGATCATCGAGTCCAACCATTAACCATGCCCCCTAAACCATGTTCTGAAGTACCCTGTCCACTCGCTTTTTGAATATCTCCAGGGATGGTGACTCAACCACTTCCCTGGGCAGCCCATTCCAATGTTTGACAACCCTCACTGTCTTTAGCTAGTTTAGTTCAAAATATACATATATATTACTGATATTCACTGATAGAACTACATTGAACCAAGTACATGTTATATCAGTTATGGGTGTGATTTTGTGTGACACATTCAGCTATGCTAAAAAAGCTTTTAAGTGTAAACTAGTCTTTGGAATTACAGCGAGGTGAGAAGAAAGGAGGGGAAGTTGTATTTAAAGATGATGCAAGGAGGGGAAGTTGTATTTAAAGATGATGCAAAGAGGGGACAATGCTCAAGGTTTGTCTCCAAGCTACGCTGACAGAGGTGACTAGGTGATCGTATCATTGTATTGTGTGTAGAAGCTTACTCATAATGGTATGTATCCTTTTTTCCTTTAAAATCAATATGCAGTGGAGAAGAGAAAGTCATTAATTCACAAAAGCAGCAAGTACCTCAAAGCTTTTCTCAGATGTCTCCTTAATGAGTTCTCATCCTTTAAATATATAGCTCAGCTGTACATAATAGTCACTCTGTTGAAGCTATGCCTGCTTCAGGGAACAGGATCCCACTGTCCAGTGATGTGTTTGTTGTACAGTGATTGTACAAATTAGAACTTGAGGTGCTATATCCCTGCTGCTTTTAAGTTCAAGTGTTAGTATTATTCTACTTAATATGTATTGCCATGTCAGTCCATCTGTATGCAGCCCTGGCAGGTCACTTAGTTCAATTTTAAAGCTGTCAGATTAAAAGGAAAACTTGAGATCTACTTGAACACCAAAGTGACAACAGGCCTTTAATCTTAGCCTGCATCTGGATTACAAAAATGAGTAAAAGCTTGGCGATGGCTTTCAACCTTGACAGTCTTAAGATGCTACTGCAGCAAATTTTGATGCTTACAGATACCCTTAATATAGTGATCTCTTTTACCTGTAGAGAAAGAAACCTGCAAAATTATTTCCTGTCAGAAAAAACTCTTGCTAGAGTCCCAGTAGAAGAGATCATCCGTAATTTCTACCTTTACCTCTGAAGCTGTAAAGGCAAGAAGTGAATTGGTGACAGATTCTGACAGTTGGTTATAAAGGAGCAGGCTGTGTTAATTTGCAGTAAGTGGAACAGGGTGTGCTATTTCTTTTGTCAGTGTGGGCAGGGAGGGGGGAAAGGGGAAGGAATGAGAAGGGAATGCTGGGTGCTTTGCCTCACCATAATGTACAGGGCATTCTGGTTGCACAGCATTGCTTTTGAAGAAGCAATGGTCTCCATGTTTAACTTAAAATCTTTAAAAAAAAAAACCCAAACATTCTCTTGTCAACTTTTTTCTTAGAGGGAAATGCTGCCATTTTCAAGTAGTAAAGGCAGCAACGTGGACATTGATTTCCTTAACTCACTATATGCTAGCTACCAACAGATTACCGTGAAGTTTTCTTTCTGACAAATATGCATTTCTCTAAAATTCTTAGTCATGTCAAGAAGATGCGAAATCTTGTGGCAGGAGCTTACCAAAAAGCAAGATAAGTAATTGCAATGGTTTATTTTACCCAATATCGTGATATTCAGAAAATGAATGAGGATAGGGTTCTGATTTTGGATGTGGAAACGCACTAGAAGAGAGGATCATTCTGTGAATGCAGTGGTGGAAGAAATAGAAGAAAGCTGTTTTCTGGAAGACTGCTCAGAACTCATCGAAGATTTGCAGAACCAGATGTCAGCTGAATGCTCCCGTCTCTAGAGCTGTTAAAGCCTAACCATGCTGGTCTGGAGGATGGTAAGCCCAACCTGTTGTTGCCCAATCCTGTCAGCCACAGGTTTATGAACGTCTGTTGCTGGAGCTTCTGTCTTGGAGGTACTTCCCCTTATTTGTAGGTGTTGCTAACCACCAGGGAATGAACAGTGTTTGGCAAATCAGGTTCTTTAGCTGTGTTGGAATGATAACTGTAATGAAGGTTTTGACCTTCAGTCAGCCCGTTTTCTTCTCCAGGAGATGGTATTCAGAAATAGGAAGAGATTTTTTTGTTGCCCTAAATTGTGTGTTTAACCACTGTGGTGGCTTCAAAGTTAATGCAAAGCAATCTGGAGAAGTACATTATGTCATTACGAACAAGTCAACCTTGGTTTCCCTTAGGAGAGATTCTTGCCAGAGCTGTGAACAGCGCAGAGCAGCAGCATGGGGATTCCCCTTGGATAGCTAGTGGTCTGCGTGTCCATTGTTCTTCCAACACTGGAAGTTGTGCCGGGAGCTCTTCTCACAGAAGAATTTTAAAAAAATAAGCTGAACATCTGAATGCTAGGCAGATGATCAACAGGGGAGGTCCCAGAGGACTGGAGGCTTGCCAATGTGACTCCCATTTATAAGAAGGGTCAGAGGGAGGATCCGGGGAGCTACAGGCCTGTCAGCCTGACCTCGGTACCGGGAAAGATTATGGAACGGTTTGTCTTGAGAGCACTCACATGGCAGCTCCAGGATAAGAGGGGGATCAGGCCCAGTCAGCATGGGTTTACGAAAGGCAGGTCCTGCTTGACCAACCTGATCTCCTTCTATGACCAGGTGACCCGCCTAGTGGATGAGGGAAAGGCTGTCGATGTTATTTTCCTAGACTTCAGCAAGGCCTTTGACACTGTCTCTCATGGCATACTCCTGGAGAAGCTGGCGTCTTGTGGCCTGGATAAGTGCACTATTCACTGGGTGAAAAACTGGCTGGATGGCGAGCCCAGAGGGTCGTGGTGAATGGGGTGAAATCCAGTTGGCGGCGGGTCACGAGTGGTGTTCCCCAGGGCTCGGTGTTGGGCCCTGTTCTGTTTAATATCTTTATTGATGATTTGGATGAGGGGATTGAGTGCACCCTCAGCAAGTTTGCAGACGACACCAAGTTGGGAGGCAGGGTTGATCTGCTTGAGGGTAGGGAGGCTCTACAAAGAGATCTGGACAGGCTGGATCGATGGGCTGAGGCCAATTGTATGAAGTTTAACAAGGCCAAGTGCCGGGTCCTGCACTTCGGTCACGGCAACCCCATGCAGCGCTACAGGCTTGGGGAAGAGTGGCTGGAAAGCTGCCCGGCAGAGAAAGACCTGGGGGTGCTGGTTGACAGCCGGCTGAATATGAGCCAGCAGTGTGCCCAGGTGGCCAAGAAGGCCAATCGCATCCTGGCCTGTATCAGGAACAGTGTGGCCAGCAGGAACAGGGAGGTGGTTGTTCCCCTGTACTCGGCACTGGTGAGGCCGCACCTCGAGTACTGTGTTCAGTTTTGGGCCCCTCACTACAGGAAAGACATTGAGCTGCTTGAGCGTGTCCAGAGAAGGGCAACCAAGTTGGTGAGGGGCCTTGAGCACAAGTCTTATGAGGAGCGGCTGAGGGATCTGGGGTTGTTCAGTCTAGAAAAGAGGAGGCTGAGGGGAGACCTTATCGCTCTCTACAACTACCTGAAAGGGGGTTGTAGTGAGGTGGGTGTTGGTCTCTTCTGTCAGGTGTCTGGAGATAGGACAAGAGGAAATGGCCTCAAGTTGAGGCAAGGGAGATTTAGGTTAGATATTAGGAAAAATTTTTTTACTGAGAGGGTTGTCAAACATTGGAATGGGCTGCCCAGGGAAGTGGTTGAGTCACCATCCCTGGAGGTATTCAAAAAGCGAGTGGATAGGGTACTCCAGGGCATGGTTTAGGGGGCATGGTTAATGGTTGGACTTGATGATCTTGAAGGTCTTTTCCAACCGAAATGATTCTATGATTCTATGATTCTATGATACTTGGGTGAAGGCAGTTTTGTAGGTAATAACCAAGGATGTTTATTGGCTGTTGCATTATGCACAACTTTTATGTAAGTAGGGAGAAGTATCTGAACAAGTCTCTAAGACAGACTGATAGTATTTGAGCTATTGCTGATCTCCAGCACTGTCAGGAACTTGTTTTTGGAGAAAAATGAGTTAAAATGCCTATATGTTTAAGTCCTATGGTGTAATGCTATCCGTATACTTAAAGAATCCCACATTCTTCTAGCATAATTTGGTTTAAGTAGGTTATGCAGGTTTTGTTTGTGGGGTTTTTTTTTCAATTATTATTATTTATTTTTACTCCCCATATTGTATACATAGTTCTGCTCTTTTCCTGAGCTTTCTATATTAACCCTTTTATCTCTTCGATTTCTCTAGTCTTTCTGCTTGTCCTGAAAGGCAATGCATGGATCTTTCTGCCCAAAAACCCCTGCAGAGTCAGATGTCCAATACATAGAAGGAATAAAAATAAGAAGGAATGCTATGCAAAAAACCCTTCCCTTTATCAGAAGTGTAGAAATACCTAGCTTAAATACACTGGTCAATGAATGGGTATTTTACTCTTCACACAACCATTACATTTTATAAATGGAATGAATAGTGTTAGAAGTACACAAAGAACAGTTTTAAAAATACAAAAAAAAAAATTTTTTTTTTTTTTTTGAGAATGAGTGCAAACCAAAAGGTGCAAACTCAAATAGCACTTTCAGACTTGGATCTAAACATACTCTGAATGGTGTCAGATCTGGCTGGCTGATTTGCCTTTTACACTTTGAAGTAGGGTTAGGTCAGAAGCATGCAGGAGAAGTCTGCTTTGTCCTACAGATGTGAAACTTCAGATTTTCAAGAACCTGTACTTGGACCTAGCAGGAGCACTAAGAGGCTGAAAGCTGGCCGTTATTCCCCAGAAACTTTGCTCATGTATCATCTTTGTGAACTGAAGATGTATAAAGCCCACAGAATGATAGTTCATATCCATCCCCAACCAACTGTAGTCACAGTAACATTATTGCTTTCTGCTTTAGTTTTTATCAAGCAGCTAAAAAAAGTACTTATGTTCTGTTGTTACCTGGTCTGTGCTGATAGATAGAATGATCTCCAGGACAGTGAAGCAGACTGGAAATGATCCATTCTGTGGTTTCAGGCAAATGCTAGACCTTTTGGAGACTACTTTGATCATGTTAACTGTATTTTAAATAAGCTGCGGTTCAGTCCTAATCTTCCCTGGAAATATCTAGCTCAACTTTTCATAGAAAGGAGCTATGACATAGTGGAGTACGTGAAGAGGAAAAATGTTGATTTCTGAAGACTCTTGGAAGACACAAGCAGAATTTGTCTTTCTGCCAACAAGACCAAGTGTTAGGCAATAGAATTCTGAAAGGTTGAGTAGGGCCAGATAAAGTACGTTGCAGTGTGTAAAGCCAAGTGAATATTGCAAAAACATAAGAAATGTCTTACTGAGTCAAACCAATGAGACCAGAAATGCATGCAGCATTCAAGGTGCAGGCATACTATGGTTTACAGAGTGGCAGGATGGTGCCCGCTGCTTTGTTCTCAGTAGCCTTCCTGGTGATGCCTGGTGTTTAGTGGGCTGCCACTGCACAATGCAGCAAGGATTTCGGGGAATTGCCTGTGACGTCCTATCTGACATCCTATGTAGAGCAGGTATCAAATGTAAATCAGTCTTCTGTAGAGCAAATAACTTGTGCTTGATCAATTCATGTTACCTGAAAAGCATCCAGTCTTGTTTTGGAGACATCAAGACTTGAAGAATCCACTGCCTCTTTGGTATTTGACCAAATAGTTAATTATCCTAATAGCTTTTAAAAAGGTAGAATTCCTTACATATATTTATTTGTCACAGGTCTCCAACTTTGTGTTCTTCTTTTATTTTCTCTATTAATCTATTTGTAAATGCTGTTTTCTTTACATGAAGTTTAATTTCCAAAACATAAAGCCAGTATTTTGTTCGTTCTGCCAATTATTATGGCAGAGATAGGCAGTTGATTGGCTGGATGTCTTAACCCATATTTGCTGTGCAGAAATAGCAGCTAGCACTCTGTTACTGGGTCCACATTTTGCCAGTTCTTAGTGTTTCTGCGCAATTGGAGTGCAGGTCTCTTGGAATTTGCCCCAGCTGATCCTAGGAAGTCTCCTCTTGCTGCTAAGGACCTTGCTTTTGGAACATCATAATGTAACCTTGTATGCAAATTTCCAGGTTTTTCTCTTAGGGTCACATCAGGCTAGGCAGGCTATACTCTGCCGCTGTCTTCTGCATTCCTTTGCCATGTAAGCACAAGCCCAGTGTCCTCACGATGCCCCTGGCATTCCATGAGCTATTCAGAGGGATCTGATGAGATGGAAGGGGGCAACCCTTTGTTTTAGGACTTTTGTGTACTAATTCTGGATCTACTGATTTTTAAGACTTCTCTCCAGTTATTAACATCATTGAAAAAATCTAATTTAAATGCATGATTTTCATTCTTTCCAAAGAGAGAACAAAAATAGTTGCTGAACACTCATTTATCTATATCACAAACATTTTTCTTACCTCTAGATAGTAATGAACTGATGAGGTTGCTAGAATTTTTTCATTATCTTTATCCTCAGCAACTCCCGATCTCTGTGGATTCCTCTAATTTATTTTGGGTTTTTTACCCATTTGTCATAGTACTCCCAACATAGAGCAATTTCTATTAATGTTTTAAACTGTAGCCTACAGGTTTAGCAACTTTCAGAAATTATATGTAATTTTTTACTCCCTCTGGTGGTCTGGCAATGTGGTTGGCAAGTTTAACTGCTAATACTGAAGGCAACAAGGAAAATGTTTGAATGCAGTATGACACTGTAGATGCTTCGAATTTAATCATCGTTGTTTGTCCCAGATGCATTTAAATAGCAGTGGGGAAAATACTGATGTTTATTAATAATAAAAATAATTTTTATTACCAATGGGTAGCTAGGAACATTGCAAAAAAAAAAAAAAAGGGGGTGGGGGAGAAAATGAAAATTCAAAGCTTTTCTTCTATGTAACAATTGAATTTATTTAAAGGGATTGAATTTAGAAACCAAAGAAGAGATGTAACTCAACTGCTGCACTCAGTAAATTCAATGTGAGAAATACTTGTTCTTCATCTTCTCTTAAGTGGTCACAGAAGTGCAGTTTGAAACAGCAATTATGTGAAGGCAGTGATTCCTGTGTAGACAGAAACTGACCTGGGAATAAAACCTAAGTATGATTTTAGCCAATAATGTAATGAAATCAAACAATGTACTACAGAGAGAAGAGCTGCCACTATTGATTTGCTAGCTGAAGAGACTTTACTCAGATTTGAGAAGAGGTTCATATTTATTAAAAAATAGTTTTCTAATTTCCTAACATGTAATAGGTATCTTATTTTTACCCTTAAGAAATAGTTAAAAATGGTACATGGCTTATTTTCTGTGCTGGATAGAACAAAAGGAACTGAAAAGCAGCGGGTTAATTAAAGTGTAAGAAGCTTGCATCTTTCTAAAAATACATAATTACTATTTTTAAAAATCCAGAATAGTTCTATTCTGGACACTTTTTGCATAAATGCATCAAAAGAATAGGAAAATATCTTTGCCACTGAAGTTCAATTTGTCTAGAAAGATTTTTTTTTTTTAAGTTCAAGTGAGACATTAAGCTACAATCTGGATCACATCTAGAATTTAGCTGAACTGTGTTTATCAGTTTTGTTACTGTGCAAAGACAGTGTGGAGACTCTCTTTACCTGCTGCCCTATGAGCATCACTGTGTGGGACAACAATTTGAAATACAGCAGGAAAGAGGCTTACCGTGAGAGTAACACAATGGAATAGCCATGATTAGACCTTTCCTTGGCTCTTCCCTGAACTTAAAAGTAGCCAAAACATTTATTTGAAATCCTTAGACCTTTGAACAAGGCTGGAAAGTTTTACACTGGCACAATAAATGTGAGAAACAGCAAGCTATGGTATTTTTCTTCCCATTTTGCTTCCTGTTAGTTACTACATGTTAATATAGGATAACAACTTTACTGGCAATATAGCTTTGTAAAAATACAGTTTTGGAACAAGTAGCACTTCAGATATAAATACTCACATCTATTCAGCCTATAAACACCAGTGAAATGCTTTTCTGGGAGGTGACATTTTTTTCATGTTGTGGTTTTGGTTGGCTTTGGGGTTTTTTTTGTATGTGTAAATAGATGCATTTGTGATGCAGAGGATGTTTCCAGAAACAGTATGACAGGTTTAAAATGCAGTATGAAATGTTGGGCTGAAACAATATGCTTTTAATATGTATTGCCAGTTGATTGATACTCTTCGTTGCCCTTTCATTGGCAATGCCAGTTCCTGTTTAGTGTGAATGGGCTTGGAAAGGATCTCTTTTTGGAGTCTGACTTTTTAGCTTTTACAGAACAATTAGTAATTAAACTTCAGATTCAGCCTATCAATAGCAATGACTGTTAGTACTGTCATTTATTAAACACTAAGAATTAACATCAAGGGATTTCACAGAGTAGTGAAAAATAAGTATTTGCCTCATTTTACAGGCATACATTCCTTTTTAAGTATCAATTGTACTGTCCATTATTTGACAAGTACAGTATGAATTGAATCAGTTTGAAAGCAACAAACTACAAAATCAGAAGTCCATTGTGAAGAAAAAAAAATGCTTTCCAGGTTCCTAGGTTTTCCTGAATTGTTTTGTGTGTGATTTTAACTTTCAAACAGCAGTAAGGGCTTACTGGTTTACAAAAATAATGTACATTCACTGATGTAACTATTTTATCTTTAAGAAAATAAACTCATCTGAGTACAAAACCTTGAAATGTTGAAGTATTTTGATAAAGCATATTTCACTTATGTGACTATTCCTTTCTATGGGGGGGGTGGCAGGTTTTATAATGTGCATGTCATCAAACTGTTGATTTTGCGGATGCTGTTCAGTCTCACTTCCCTTTAAATTGCATTTTGATACTCTCAGAAGGGAACCAAATGTCACTGTGAAATTATTTTCTCTAACAATTTTCATATGGTCTGTTCTAAATTTCATAGAGATTACTGGCTTCAGTAGGAATGGAGAACTCTGCAGTTACCTTGTTTCACTAACAGTGTTATGCTAACTTTAAAAACTTAGAAGCAAAAATTTTTCTGGAATCTATAATCCTTATGAGTTGTGCTCTTTACTGTAGAGAAATTACTTCTCACATTAATGCATTTTGGCCTGAAAATTTTTGCACTTCACATTTGAGAAAATGGCAGACAGTAGTAGGAGTTGAATACAGTTGCTTTAAAATACAAATAATATTTGAATTGCATCTCTGATCACTTGCAATAGAATACATTTAACATCTTAATAGACATTAAAATGTTGATTTGAATTGAAAGATAAGAAATTGGTAAAATAAGGATTTGTGCTGAGGAAAAGCTTTTTAATAGTGACTTTTAAATTCTATTTTATACTTTGTGGAGATAAAATAAGGACTTTCATGCTATCTTCTGTAACATTATATTTCCCTCAAAATCCTTGTCTTTCTTGCTATAGAAACTCTGAGGAAGAAAATAGTTTTAATAATCTGCACTTTTATTAGCAGTTTCAGACAAACTCTACTTGGAAGAAAAACCAAACCACTGGTCAGTGTGCCAGACTAAAATCAGAGCAGTAGGTAAACTTGCATATTAAACACTTTTTCTGTAAATAGTGAAACAATACTTGCCATTAACCATTGATAGCCTTTCACACAAATTGGATGTTAAGCTTTGACTAGTCTGTTCTCTCAAGGGCCTCCATACCAGTGAGCTGACTTCAGCAAAGGTGTCATGAAAATACTGTTTTAAACTTCTTTTTTTTTTTAAAGAATAAAGGAAAGCTAGAACAACAGTGAGGTTTGGTTCTTCCCCTGCCACTTCAGCAGTGAATAGTATTTGCCTAAGCAGCCAGAAACTCAGTCTAGAATAAAACCCAGTGATCTTGTAAGTTTGATTGCATTTTTTTTTTCTCATGTGAGTTCCTAGCATTCTATTTGAATATGTTGCCTTTAAAAATGCAAGTACTTTTTAAATTGGTTTTTCTGACTCCTTGTTATAGAATGTTTAATATCTTAGTAGAGATGTTACCTTATTTAAGTCAGTTTATATTCTCTATAACTCTTACATTTTTACAAATTTAAAGCCCGATCACTTCTGTTTCTCATACATTTTTACAAATTTAAACCCCTATCACTTTTGTTTCTCATAGTTCTGTATGGAGTATTAGTGCAGGAAACTTTTTGATCAGGTTTATTTTCAGGTTACCAGAAGTATCAGAGTACCATATCAGTGTGTTCCTGTGTACTGAAAGTTCCTGTTTCTTCATACCAAGCTCATGAAATTGCACTGAACAATCCATTATTTCTCTTTTTGCCCTGTGTCTGGGGGAATTGGAATGTAAGAGATTGCATAAGGCAAAATGGTTGACCAATACATCTTAGTTACTTTTCCTGCATTTTAATTTTCCATTGTTTTCAGAAACAAGGTATCTCTCTATGTCTTCTTGCTAGCCAGCTACCTCACCGTACAAGCAGACTTCCTATTTCTAGCAAAGTGCATGTATGCTTCAGTCTGTGCCAACAGTTTACTAAATGGGCCATTTCCAGAAACACTTTGTTTCAGTTTGAAAAAATAAATGGCAATTGACAAAATATGCAGGATCACCCTTCTTTTCTATATCACTTTCATGCTATTCATTCCAGATCCATTATTGTATACAGTTATGGGTCATCGGCAATGGAATCTCGTCAGAGCAGTCCTAGGTATATGGAAGTTTCATTAATGTTAAAGCAGATTTCCTAATTGTTCCAATGCATTTCAAAATATACTAATTACTTTTGCATAGATGTCTCACTTCATAAATAGTAGCTGTTGAGATAAAAAGCCTGGTGAACTGTTATGTAAATATTTTAATAGTATTTTGCTAGTAGCTTTTACTGAAATGATGTGATCAGTGCTAACAAAATGTGTTAAAATTGTTGTGAATAAATATGAATAATCTTCATAAGCAAATTAACTTTTTTCAAAATTTGAAATTTTAGTTTTCATATTGTTATGTGTAAAAGAACTAGTAGTTATCAAAGATTTTGAATTTTCATTCCTTTTCAAATTAACTCTTCAAAATTTGAAATTTTAGTTTTTATATTGTTATGTGTGAAAGAACTAGTAGTTATGATATCAAAGATTTTGAATTTTCATTCCTTTTCTGCCTCATTTTTAATTTAATTGTCTTATCTCTCCAGTAAAACACCAAGCTATAATCAGTTTAATGTCCTCTGGATCTTGTGAAACCTCACGTAAGCAAAAAATGCTTTATCACGTATTTTTTCTTTTGCTTTTGTTACAGTATTAAATCTTCTTTCCACTCCTGCAGCACTCCATTGTATTTCTTAAAACACTGTTATGTTCTGCTACTGTTTCTATTTCACTTTTTAAAATCTGAAGTATACTTTTTTTGAAATTGGACTGTAACCTGAAAGTGCTGCAACAGCAGCTTGATAAAAAGGCAGATTACAGTATCTGAACTTTGTGCTATTATGCTTTCAATAGCATTGGGAATGAAAAGTAAATTAGTTGAAACACTGAGAAAGACATCTGATACCTGTCATAGAGTTGCAATAGCTGTGATGGTCTAAGGATAGAAGCAAAGCAAGGTTTGTAGCAAGTGGATGTTTATTACATTGAGGGTACAGCTGGGGAACACACGGACAAGATTTAACTGACCTATTTATATAACAGCACATAAAGGTGACTGGTGATAGTATTGTTCCCCAAGAATTTGAAGGTCTGGATTCACAGGGTTTGGGGAATAAGATACATTGTTCTTAACAGTTATGAAAGAATGATTGACCTGTCTCAGGCTAGTAATGTTATGTTTGCCTAAATTTGACTTCTGAGTTTGTGATCTTGACATTTCTGAAGACTGAGACTAAAACATGCTAGATCCGGAAGAGTGCAATGTATGTAAGAGCAGTAATAGCATCCATCCTGTATTTTGAATCTTCAAACCAGCAGACAGATAGTCATCCGCACAAACTCAACCAGATACCTATGGGCCTCACTGACTTCTCCTTTCTGGGGATAAAGAGAACTAATTGTACAAGTCTGCCCTATAACCCTAGGATATGGAGCAAAACATTTTAATTACTTTAATCCATATTGTGTCTAATGTAGCAGATTACACCGCATCTCTGCAAAACCTGTTCTGTCAATGGGACGTATCCTTATTTTGGGAAAAGTAAATAGCAATTTGCAAGATTTTTCTTCAATGCAGTCTTGGTCTTTTTGCTACGTTTTTCAGTGAAAATCAGTCATGGCGGTTGTTTTCTGAGGTGTATGTAAGTTTGTGGAACTGGTGTGTCACATAGGCATGAGGTAGCATTTGACAAAGATACATGGTATTTATTGAAATGGTTTCAGCTAGTATTTTTATTCCACCCAACTGTTGGAAATGCATTTATTTTCTCAAAACACAGGGCATAAACTACGTACAGTGCAGATCTTTGTTACACAGGCACTGCTCTACCATCTGCTGTTTAACTAAGGAGCAAGTGAGTACTGACTGGTGGGCCACGCCGGGGTCCGCCTTCCGATGGGACCAGATGTGAAAGAGTGTGTCAGCTAAATGAGACCGCGGGGAAGGCGTGGTGCGAGGTATGTGGATGGAGAAGAGGAAAAGCAGAATGCCTTTAAATGGATTAAAAACCCTAGAGCGAGTGGGGATGAGTGGTTTCAAGGTGGGGGAAGGGGTGACCATTAACGGGCAGGAACTGATTTTGTGTTGCGTTCTGTGGAAGTGGAAAAGTATAGCAGACGGGGGTGATGGTGCGTATTCATCGTTAGCCTGTGGAAGGATGAGATGAGATGAATTTTCCTTCCCCCCCCTTCCTTCCCGTACGTAATTGGGCCAATCATTTTAAAAGAGCGGTTCCTGCCGGTGGCCGCGGGAGCCCGGCTATACCGGCCCGGCTACCAGCGGCACCTTCAGCAGCGCAGCTGCCTCCGTCCCTCTCTTCGGGCTGTCAGGGCAGTGGCGGCAGCGCCCGGCCCTTGCCGACCGGGCGGGCCGCCCCGCGCCGTGCCGCGCCGCGCCGTGCCGCGCCGCGCCGTGCCGCGCCGCCCCGCGCCGCCCCGCGCCGCCCGGCCCGCGCTCCCCGGGAGGGCTCCGGGCCGCCCCCGCCGCCTGGCCCCGCCCCGCGCCGCGCAGCGCTGCGCTGCCCGCCGCTGCCCGGCAGGTGGCGCGACTCGCGCCGCTCGGCCGCCAGCGCGGCGCGGGCCGCAGCCCTTCAAGTTCCGCCGCCGCCGCCGGCGAGCGGTGCCGTCGCCGTCCTTTCCCCGCCTTCCCCTTCCCGCCGCCCCGGCCCCTTCGCCCGCCGCGGCCCATCGGCCCGGCCCGGCCCTGGCCATGGCCACCAAGAAGGCGGGGTCGCGGCTGGAGACGGAGATCGAGCGGTGCCGCTCGGAGTGCCAGTGGGAGCGAATCCCCGAGCTCGTCAAGCAGCTCTCGGCCAAGCTCATCGCTAACGGTGCGGCGCAGGGCGGGAGGCGGCAGGCCGCGGCGGGGGGCCGGCGGGGGCGGCCGGCGGGGCTCCCGGGCCCGGCAGGTGCAGCCGGGCGGGCCGGCGCGAGGGGCCTGCGGGCCGCCCCGCGGTGCGCGGGGAGGCGGCGGTGCGCGGGGGCCGCCGGAGGGGCGGGGAGCGGGTCGGGGCGGCCCGGCCGGCGCGGCCCCGCGGAGCGGGAGCCCCGAGGAGGGAGGCGGGTGCCGCCGAGGCCCTGACCCTGGCGTGCGGGCGGTGAGCTGGGGCGTTCCCCTCAAGTCCGAGGCAGGCCGCCTTTCGTCTCGCCCCGCCGGCAGCCGGGCCCTGTGGGTTTATGTCCTGAACTGCTGAGAGGTCTGATGGCTTATCGTGAGTGTTGCAGTTCCGCAGGCACACATGCTGACGGTGTGCGTAAAGCCATAAATGTCCTTTTGCCTTCTGTGCGCAGCCGGCGTGTATCTGTACACAGCGTGTGGTACGACGGCGTCTGTCCCTTTTCTTGAAAACATGCCTCAGCGATATAGTGCAGCTTCATTTATTTTCTCATAAAACCTGAATGGTTTGCTTGGTTTCTTATGTCACAAACTTTTAAATGTGTAGCTGAAGGAGGTGAAAAGCGGTGCTTGGTTCTGAGATATGGAAGTGCCTCATGAACAAGGGAGATGCAAGTTCTTTTCTTTGGCATGGATGCCTTCATTCTGTGTGTGAGAAAAGATATGGGGATAGTGCCTACCTCTTGGCTCACTCATCTGCTTGAGGTGGACCTGGAGGTATTTTTAGAGAGAAATCAAGCCTGCAGAGACAGAACTTGGGGTGAATTCTCAAGTGATAAGTTAACATATAGAGAGAGGATGAGGCGTAAGGTTGGCGTCACAGGGAGTGTGTTGCAAAGGCAGTGATAGCTTTACACGTTTAGGCAGGGAAGAAAACTGCATGATTCAGGTCTATAGGAATAGAAATAGGAGAAGAAAAGCCAGAATCAAAGTAAAGAGAGAGAATTTAAGAGTAGATGTACCCACACAGATAACCTTACATGCGTTGGCCTTAAGAACAGCTGGGTGATGATCCTGAAACACACTGGTATTATACTAACTAAAAATAAACACAAGTAAAAAGGTGGAAGGTATTATGTTTAGTTTGAGGACATGCTTCATTGAGTTACAGACTATGAACTAGTTAGAGATCAGTTCAAGCACAGGCAAATGTTTTTTGGCTGTATGGTTGAGAAACACGATCTTTATAGTTTGAAGATGTGCTAAGGTATTTCAGACAGGTAGGGAGAGGTAGGTAGATGATGTTATTGACAGTTTGACTTAAATTTCTCTGACCTGGGTACTTTTTACCTAACTGAAGCATATCAGAGAAGATTATGCAGTCTGCATAGCTTTACACTTCAGTGATTTTCCTATTACGGTATCTTCTAGATTCTGTACCAGTCAAAATACAAACTATTGGAGCATTTCCTGATCTTTAAAACATGGGAAAGTATCATATGTAGATTTAGTCTCTTTCTGACAGCACAGGAATGATTAAATCAATGTCCATGGCTTCCAAGTTCTAGCTAACTGAGAACATCAACAGTCAGTAAGCTAAGTGATTGTAAGGGACTCTTCTTTTGTAGTGGAGTAACACAGGAAGAGTGTAATTTATTTAATGAAATACACGTTCCCGATGTTGAGAGTGTCTAAAACTGTAAGTTTGTGTTTGAGATCCTGGTGTACTTAACAGGTTGCAGGCCAAGGTTATTGGCTAGTGAGACTACAGAGGAGAGACAGTGCCTCTGTTCTACCCGTGAAGAGAGATATGAACTGAAAGGCTCGCCAATGCGTATCCCTGTTGTTAGTTAATCTGAAATACTTAACTGAAGAAAAAGTACTTGGAACTTTACTGCTTCCTTTTGTAGTAATGTTCAGTTCTACAAATCAGCTAGGGAATGGATAACAAAATACCGTTTTTTTGGCTAAATGTGGAACAATATGTCATAGGAATGATTTAAAAGCATGAGAGGAGGAAAAAGAGGGGAGAGGATCTTCATTCTGTCCATATTCTGGCCATAATTGGCTCTGACTCTTGAATGTTGGAGCATTTTAACTGAGGATATCAGCGTTGCTAGGAATAGGGTTTATTGCTCTTTGAACACAGATGGGAAGGAATCCTTTGGGGAAGCTATCTTGTAATCTCTTCAATCTTGCACTGTGGCAAAAAAAATAGACTGTTACTTTACCAGGACTTAATTACATCTCCTGTTTGGAAATGGGGATTAGAGAATTTGACAGAAATTATAATGGGCTGGATTATTATTTGGGCTGTCTTGCATTGATATAGTATTTCCTATTATCAAGTTCCCATTCCTTGACGCTTGCAACCCAAATTAGATGAAGGAAGAAACAGTAATGACAGATCCCAAGATGAAGGGCTGTGTGGATGCATAAGGCAATAGTATATACTTCTGGAGAAGCATAGCACTTGAGAGGTGTAGTATTTTGCGTGGACTTGATTACTGTGTTGTTTATTCTGTTTTGTTCTGCTGATGGATCCAATCTACTCCCTCATAGAATTAGCACTCTATATAAAACCTGAGAGTGGATGAAATACAAATGACAGTTTATGTAGGATTCTGGATGCACAAAAATGACACTTACTAGAATCAATTTCTGTATCTGATGGATCGTATTTAAAAGGCTTTGTGAGCTTACTGAGCTTTAACATAAAGAGGGAAGAGAAATGTTAATGGATTGGTCACTGCCTTTGCTATACTATAAGTAACAGTCACAATTTGGATCATGGAAAATGTGTGCTCTGTGTCAAGCCTGTGACTTGCATTGTTTTTCACAAAGGATAGATAGACGAAAGAAGGGTCTGTAACCTAAGTCAGAATTCTTAGGTGCTTATCCAGTTTGTATTACATTTGTCTCCTTCAGAACCAGGACTCAGCAGTAATGATTCATGCCATGTAATACAAATCTCTGTCTGAGCTCTTGCTTCATCAGCACTCCCATAAAAGATTGGGTCAAAACTGTTACGTGCAGGTGTGGTGGGTTAGCCTTGGCTAACAGCAAATGCCCACTCAGCTGCTCAGTCTCTCCCTTTCCTTGGTGGGGTAGGGGCAGAAAACAGGATGAGGAGACTCATAGCTTCAGATAAAGACAGGGAGATCGCTTACTAATTACTGTTGTGGGCAAAACGGGCTTGACCTGGGAAAAATTAATTTAATTTGTCACCAGTTAAAATAGATTCAAATAGTAAGAAGCAGAAAGACAGGCATGGAAGCAACACTTTTCCTCCCCCCTTTCCCAGGCTCAACTTCAGTCTAGTGTCCCAGACTCCTGTGCCCCTCTCCATGTGGTGCGGGGGGCAAAGGGGTTACAGTTGGTGCAAGGTGGTTTCTTTCTGCTGCTCCTTCCTTCTCACGTTTTTCCTCTGCTCTGGCCTGGGGTCCCTGCTGGCTGCAGTCAGTCCTTCAGGAAAAAAATCTGCTCTGGCACAGGCTCTCCATGTGCCGCAGTTCCTTCAGGGCATATTCACCTGCTCCAGTTTGGGTCCTTCCCAGGCTGCAGTGGTGAATATCTGCTCTCGCACCTGGAGCACCTCCTCTGCCTCCTTCTCTGACCTTGGTGTTCCCTCTGCTGTTTCTCACTCTTTTTGTTCCCTCCTACTTTCTGTGGCATTTTCTGCCTTTTCTTAAATACGCTTTCACAGAGGTGCTGCCAGCTTCGCTGAGGGCCTCAGCTGTGTCTTGCTGTGGGTCTGTTGGAGCCAGCTGGGCCTGGGACAGGGCAGCCCTATGCCTCTTCCCACAGGGGCCACCCCTGCAGCCCCACTGCTGCTGTTTACACCCAGTACAACAGTATTTACAAAAACTGTAGCAGCTGGCATAGAAATCGTTGTGCTACTCTGAGGTTCACAAAGATGTGGTCCTTGGCTAGTCCGTAGGCTGTTTGGTTGCAGGAAAGGTGCCGTCCTCAAGTGTTCTCATCCTGAGTATCACTTGTCAAATGGAACTGAGACAAACCCCAAGTTGTTAGAAATAAAATCTTAAAGCATTTTTCACTAATAAAACTTTGTGGGTGTTCCCAACTAGTTTAACTAACTGAAAAAGGTTCTTTCTAAGAAAATGATCTGAAGAAATTTTGATTCCGTTTGTTGAATTTTGTCTAACATTGCAAATGAACAGCATGGTGGTAAAGCACTGTCATGAGCGTTAGCAAATCTCCAGGTACAAAATTACTTGTTCACAGATTATTGGAAGAGGTAAAATAGTAAATGTTGAATATCTGAAATTAATGAGAATGTATTTTAAAGTGCACCCAGAATTGGGAAGCAGTGGTTATAGGATTCTTTTATATTTTAAGCTGGTCTGAATGAGCTACTTAATAAAGGCCTTAATCTGTAGGAGAACTGTGTACAACTTTGTCTTGGAAAACTTGGTTGGCATCAAAACCACAGTTGTGTGAGTGAAATGCAACATGCCGTAAGAGAGAGATTTTTCTCTTAAGATCACAGTTTAGTGTAGCAGTCCCCAATATAGCTAGTGATGACCGCAACACTGATGTTAATGATATTTGAAATCCCTATTTTTTTTCATTGAAAGCTTTTATTTTTTCAGAGATCTGTAAAGTTGCTTTTCTCAAATATTGAAAAATAACACTTATGAAATGCCAGTGATGAATCTTTTCCAGTAAGTTTATCACAACATGTTGGTCTTATGGATGACTCTTGTATTTTATTGCAGTGTTCAGGTTTAGGGATTGTGTTTTGGAACCTCTCTGCAACAGTTTTGATGAGAGTATTGTGTCATTCATAGCTTTGGGAATTTGGGTTCTCAGGGTGCCTGGAATTTTGTGGTGTTGGAATGATAATTTTGGAGGCTAGCAATCACATTTCAAAACCGATTGCAAGTCTGTCATCATTTTTTGATGAAACAGTAGTGTCTCAAAGGAAGTGGCTACAATGGACTTCAGTATGAAGGCAGTGTCTGCTCAGAGTGTTCTCAGGACATCAGTGCTCTAATGTTTTATTTCCTTCCTTTGGAAACACAGTGAGGAAACTTTAGGTCAGTTCAGTGGCAAGCTGAATGGATAAAATAAAGGATCCATGAATTTCCATGGGTATTTCTGGCAATTCATTGTTGCTGCAATCAGAACATGACCTTGCTCAAGTTCAGTGAGATGTACGGCTCTGCCTGGAAAAGCACTGAGGAGGCGAATTTTTATAGTTCAAGTGAGGTAGAATGATGTAGTTCTGTAGAAACCCTAGCCAGTGTGAAATACTGTGTTACTGTGGGGAGAGAATGCACACCCTGGAAGTTTGCGGATCTATATGCTACCAAGAGCATTGTGACATTGCCATGAAAATAGAACATTACCTACAGGTATCAAGTTTGCTGATGGAATACACCAGCCTTTTAACACACTGCTTTCTTACTAATTGAATTTCTTACTACCATTACTGTCCCATTTCTGTTGTTGTTTTGTTTTGTGTGTGACCTTTTCGCTGACTGCTGTTCCTCTCAACACCTTGTTTCTATAGTTTCTTATTGTATCTTTCCTCACATTTAGCCTTGCAGAATAAGGGAGCAGAGGGGAGTTAGGAGCAGAGTTAGGAGCAAAACCAAAGGATCAGGAAGTGTTTTACATGTCTGGTTTTTGTTTGTCACTTTCTATGCTGTTGCTTTAGCTGGATGTAAGTAGGATGTAAAAATAGAAACATCTTACCAGTTTTCATTTGGTTTGCTCCCTTGTGAAATACAAGACCTCAGATGCATGGTTGAAGCTTACCCTCAGAGTAAACCAGGGATTTCTAAACCTCTTAGGACTCATGCCCTACTTAGAAGGTGTTTATCAAATTTGTTTGTTTTTTATACATACAGCTTGTAATGCAATTTATATATGCAAAGCTTTCCAAAGAGATCTACATCTCTACCATACTATGATGTGACATGCCTTTTTGCATTTCCACAAAAGTGGAAATGAAGGTCTCTCTTAATTTGTTATCTTTTTTTGTTTTCCTTCTGTTGTGTTCATTATCATATTTACAGAACAAGCGTACTAAGGACACACATTTTTCAGAATGAAGACCAAAGATGGTGACAGTACTAAGATATGTTGTCTTATTTTTGACTGACAGCTTTGTTTCTTCAGATAGCCAGGGGTGTTACAACAGTGTAAGTGATGATGTAAATCTGCTGCTTGTATTCCAACTGATGTGTCATCTGGAAGAGTAGTCAGTGTAGTCAGTATCATTTCACAAGTAACCAAGCTGGTCTAACACCTTGCTGCTATTGCGTGGAGGAGCTCGTTCTTTACTCAAGCTGCTCCTTCTCTATGCAGTTTCTCTTGGTTACATGTTCCTGGCCTCTCCCTTGTGTTGATGAACACCAGAGGTGGGACTTACTGTGCCGGGCCAGCAGAAAACTCTGTGCTCCTCTTTCTGGGGTTAGTTTCTGCTGGCTTGCTGAGCTGATTTGCCTCCCACAGGGGTCTGAAGAGTGTAACAGCTGGTGGAAAATGAACAGTGGCAGCAGCCAGTGAAGGGCAAAGGTGAGGGGAACTTTCTTCTCCCACTGTGAGGAAGCATGTAATTGGTCTGAGTGGAATAAACTAAGTACTTTTGGGTATTTGGAGCTTATAGCTGCTTACATTTATAGGAGTACTTCCATATATTATGCATGTAGTTATTTTAGAAATTAGGCATCTCGCATATTAATGTTGGGTTAGTTGCACTCTGTTGCTTTGTTTAAAAGTTATAAGAAGAAATGTTAGCCTGAATTATCAGTGTATATATACTGGTATATGTCTGTATAATAGCTAGTCTAGGTTCCTTTAACCTAACGTCAAGGGTTAAAGGTTAACATTAACTTTTCTGTAGGGAAATAAATTCATTAGCATAAACTCAGGATCATTGATACCACTTTTGTTTGAGTTTGATTTGCATGGTAGTAAAGAAGGGGGCAGAAGGTCCTTAACCATGCCAAATGTGGGCCATTCCCCCTCCCTGCAAATCTCTCTTGTAAATAATCAGATTTTAGAATTTGATGGTTAAATTCTCTGCAGTTTTCTCTGCACTGAACATGATTTAATTGGTGATTTGATAAGGAGCAACTGAAGACAATAACTTTGTAAAAAGCAAAGTGGCAGGATGTTGTGATAAATTGGAGGGAGTGAGGATGTCTGTCTAATAGTGCTACATTCATTGGTAGCAAGACCCTTAATCATTGGAGAGCATTTCATCTCTGCTCCAGGCTCTGGAGGAAGAGTGCTGAATCTGGGCATTTGTCTGGTGTCAGCAAATGTGTGGCAGAATGCATAGCAGCAGTTATTAGTAAGCTGCTCTGATCAGAGATGTTATCTGTTGCTCTGTTGCTTCAGGAGATGTTGCATGAGTTTTTCTGCAAGTTCCCACCCCACTGATGATGTGTGTGTGATTGGTATTATTCCACTCAAAATGTGTACGCATAAACAGAAATCCTTTACTATAATCTCATATTCTCTTCAAGAGAAGGGAATGCGTGAAAGGTGGTGGGTTTTTTAAATGTAGTTGTAAAGTAATTTTAAATTTCCTTTTTACAGATTTTGGTACAGCTTTATAGTGTGCGTGCTGTTTTTTTTCTGACAGGATCTTGGTTCATTCAGATCACAAAATAGACTGGCCTCTGGAGATAGAGCCATAAATCTTAAGGCCAGAATTAAATATTTCATCAAATCATTCTGTCTTTATAATTATCTTGGTCGCTGCCTGTGGAATTATCACGTAAGAAATCTGTAAAATCTGTAATACTGTAGTAGGAAGAAAACTGCTTGCCTTCAGCACTCTTTCCTGAGTTTGTCACCCATATTAGTATTCTATAGAGATGGCATATTAACAATGATTAATCAACAACTTGAGTTTTGATATGGCTGCTCTACAGCTGATGTTTCTGATGTGTAACATGTAAAGGGCAATAAAGCAAAGGAAGGACTTTGAAACGTGTGGTTGTATTGTCTGGAAAAGAGGAGAGGGTCAGGATCTGACCCTAGCAGATCCTCAGGAGTTGTTTCTTTGATAATGAAAGTAGATCCTGACTGTTTAAGCTGCACTGAAAGAAAGGAGGAAATAAGAGAGGACTTATGTGTTGCAGTATTTGGCAAATGTTGCCCTTCCACTGTTAAGTTCCCCGTTTAAGGGTTTAATCTGAAATTGTGTCTTGTTGTTCTGTTTTGGTTACTTCCTTGGCTATATGAATTAGAGCTTTCCCTTTATTAGCATAAAGGAGTAGTCTTTTCAGCCTCGAGCTTGTTAGGTGCTGGACCCCTGGTGCAGGCAGCTCCTTGGGCAAGTGACACCTATTATGTAGTTATGCATGGTCCCAAGGTGAAGGGTGTTGCCAGGTTTCACAGAAGACTTATCCTTCCTCTTCCCCAAAGGAGGTGTAAACTGTGCTTCTTTTCACACAAAGTGGGTGGGAAATCCCTTTTGGCTCTAGGCAAATCCTGAATGCTGCTCACCTGAGCCCAGTAACTTGTTTTTTCTCTATAAAACCTTTGCAAAGGCAACCAAGATATGAGAACATCAACAGCTTCCAGACTGTCCCCTATTTTTTCTGCAGTTAATTATGTGAACACATTGTTGCTTATCTTTCAAGTGTGCCTGATTTCAAATTCAGGTTTGCCTGGGTTCAGCTTCCAGCCACATGTCTGTTTTTCTTTCTACCATTTAATTACAGTCTCTTTACCTTAATGGGGAGAAAAAGCTGTGCATTAATCAAGGCTCTAATGGGATTGCTTTAGAGCAGGTTTAAGGAGAGGCAGAAGTAGGGGACCTACTGCTTTTAGAACAGCTGATAGAATTAAAAAAAAAAAAGTTGCTAAAAGATGTTTTCTGTCTTAAAACCTGTGGTGACAGGTGTAGGCTACTGCCTTTCAAGAATTTGCTTGAGGTTTCCCAGGTGGAGCTAGTGGGGGGGGGAGGGTGGGAAGAGGATGAGAAGAGGCTGGTTTTTGTGACTGGCTGGCTTTGGAAAATGGTAGAGAACTGCAAGATCTCCTCTTCTGGGGAACAGAGGCTCACCTGTGTACTTTCATCTGAGCTTTGGGTCATCCCATAGATGAAAAATGTCCCTCTTCTGTCCTGACAATTAATTGGTGATTAATACAGAGAGAAGGGAGTGAAGGTGTGAACCAAAATCTCTAGACGGTGAGGAAGTTGGGCAGAGTCAGGATCTCTTCAGTCTCTTATTTCTTCTTCTTTGTCAACCATTTTCTTTACCTTCTTGGGAGAACAAAAGTTGGATTCCACTGTCGTCATCTCTCAAATCTGCACTGTGCTCCAATGTAGCTGTTTTGTAGAGCATGGACAAGAGCCGCTGTCCCCATGACATGATTTGGTTTTGCCTTCCATCTAAGTAGTCTCTAGTCTTTTTTTTCATTGTTATTAGTAGTAACAGGAAAACTGGTTTGTCCTTTGAGAAACAGATCATGGCAAGAAGTAAGATTGAAAAGAATTTCTAGCTATCACAGCATGCACTTTTCCTGTCCTCCAAGTCACTCTTTGATCTTCTTTGTAACCTAAACAAAACATAAATGGAAAGAAGCTAAATTTTGACCATTCTCCCTCAATGTGGTTACTAGAACTGTTCCCAGTAAAACACCCAAAGATGGTGGTAATCCTGTTTCCCACACTTTATGCTTCCCAGTCTTGGGTATGACCCTCATTCTTATTTCTTGGTTTTACATTGCATTTGACTGAATGGATGAAGTTTAATTCAAACATAAGCGTATCAATAATCTAGATGATACATTGTGGCTGTCCTGGCCTGATTACTGTTCTGATGGTCTTAACATTTCACAAAATTTGGGAGCTTGAATATTAAAAAAAAAAAGCCATAAAAATAATATAATTTGAAACAATTGCTGCAGTTTTCTGTTGTTCTTCTGTTGTGCCCTCATAAAATAAATTTCTGTAGTAGTGGTACTTTGGAAGTAAATTTGCATATGCATAAATAGTCTGGGAAGCCTATAATATTTTTCTTCAAAGTGAGTTTTGGCTGCCAAGCAGGAAAATTGCCTAGATACTGCATAGCAAAAGGGTGCCATGCCTTCTGTGTACTTAAGAGGCAGAGGAGTGAATGACCGTGTATAATTAAAGGTGTTAATAAGTAGAATTAAGTTTCTTTGAGCAGTTGACTGTATTTTCTGCTTCTGGTTTTACATGTGTATTGTCTGCATCAGTCTGCAGCCTTTCTGCCACTAGTGCCTGTTGGTCTGCACATGTCCTCTAGCTGCTCTTCTACTGTCCCCAGAGACCTGACTGGACAAGATCCTGGGCAACCTGCTGTAGTTGATGTTGCTTGCAGCAGGGGTGTTGGACTAGATGATGTCCAGAGGTCCCTTCCAACCTCAGCCATCCTGTGATGCTGTGAATTCTTGCTACTTAGTAGTCAGTGATGGAATCATAAGTGACATCTGTATATCCATATAATGTTTTTCTTTCTTTTAATGTAAACCTTGTATAAATCTAAGATTAGTTTTACCATTCATTTTAATTTAAGTAACTTCTGGTCAGAGTTGCTTGAATGAGTACTTGGAGACTTCTGCCAATATTCTTCTTCAGGTACAGCCAACGCTTTTAATGACTGTTACATGCATCATAAACAAAGCAAATGTCTTTAAGTGTATGGTCAAACTTGTCCCCAGTTGGAAAACTCGTGTTTCATGCTGTTTCTGCCAGATGAATATGAAATCAGCTCTGGATCCAAGATTTCCAGATCTTCCCCTAGAAGAAAGTTCCATTTCAAAATGGCCTCTTTAATAAATGTTCTGTGGGATGCTATAAGATTTTTCTCCTCTTCAGCTGTTTTTACAGAAACTTTACTCTGAAATTTTTGTCTGGGTACTATATTGAGCAGTTGACCCCTTTGGGATCCTTCTTGCTGCATCCCACTCCTGGACAAAAATTCTTCATTTTGTTTTTTAGATTTAGGCATAATGATAATCCAACATGTTTTAGGAAGTCTGAGGAAAAATCCTCTCAAAGTAATGCAACATGCAGCCCTTCAGGTACTCTGAGCCTTCAATTTTACCTTTAGAGAGCAAAAGAGTTTTAGGGATTGAGTAGGAGGAGTTTCCTTTCTCACTCTCAAGCTAGTTTCCCTCTGGGAAGATTTGAAGCACCAGAAGAGATTACAAGGCAAGTCTTGACTTGCTGGAATGCTGCACATCAATTTATGGTCCCATTGGGATACCATGGAAATCTCATACTTGTCCTCTTTACACCTTGACCTTTTCCTCCTCTGCTTTTTAAATTTTTTTTTAATTTTTAGTCCTGAGTTAAGACTTGAGTTTTATATTTCTTTCTCTCTCTGGAATCCAGTACAGGACAGGTGAAGCAGCAGGATCTCATGTTCTTACAACTCCATACTTCATCTAATTGATCTCACCTCATGCAGTATCTGCATTTGGAACTAATGATAACTGTCATCTTTTGACTTCAATGCATTTAGACAATTGTGCTTTTTAAGAATCTGAAATATGTTACCTGAAATACTGAAGATTTTGGTGGAGAGTGGGTGAAGAGATACAACATGCTTCTAGATTTGCTATCTGCTTGCTTACAAGGAAAGATTAAAGTTTGTTTGGCCAGTCACCTCAGATTCTGTAGCTAGTGTGGTCTATATTTCCTATTCCTAAATACTTCCTATTCAAATCAGATCCTCAGGGCTTGAGACTGAGATTGAGCCTCTTTGCCTAAATCTTTGTGGTAGGAGATTTTATCTTAATTCTGCACAGTTTTCTTGCAGCTTGTAATTCAGAAGAGTGTGAAACCAAATACTGAAAATACTTCTTTTGATCTATGCCATTTGGCATTTAAGGAAGAAAAGACTGGTTTTCCCCATACTCTTTCTCGCTTTAGATGTTGAGCTGTCGAGGCTCCATAATGTGTAACTATCATTGTTGGCACAGGATCATGGATATTCTTGCCAGTGCAGCACAGAAGTATGACATGGATGTTTCATTGCAGAGGAACATCCTGTGCAGGATGCTCCTGCATACCAGGAGCAGGGTTGTTGATAGTTGTTGCCACAGAGGTGATAGCAACTATGTTATCTGAGAGGCATGTTTGTATTGTACCTTTCAAGTATTTCCTTGTCATGTTAAAAATACAACTAAAATAAATAATTATCAGGCCCTTTCAAAGTATATTACATTTTCTGCATTAATATTAGGAATGCTTGAGAAACTGCATAGATAGTAGTTGTGGCCTAGATAACCTTCAGTGTTTGTTTTGGTTTTTATCCAAGACTGTTGAACCACCACAGGAAAAGTAATACTTTTAACAAAGCAGCTGTTTGGTAATCCACATTAAAACAGGTAGCAGGTTCATTAGTTCTGTTGAGAACACTTAATCATTCACTGTGGATTTATCTTGGTGTACTCTGGAATTGAATGAACTTTTTAAGGCACCTCTTGAAGAGGGATTCTGCAGGCAAGAAAGAGCTCCTAATCTGTATATAGTTAGGGCTTTGGGTTTGTTGTTTTTTTTTAGCTGTGTGCAGTAACTTACTTTCTAAAAGGAATTTAGAGCTAGATATTCCTCTCACCTAGCCTGCCAACAACCCATGGGTTCTTCAACAAATGCTTGGAGGTTGTGGTAGCATTCATCACAAAACTGATTATTTTGTATTTTAGCATGTGATTCAGTGGATGATTCAAGATGGACAATGGTTTTAAGCTAATAGTAATAAGTATTCATCATCATTCTTGACACAGCACAAGGGTAAATGAAGATTAGTCCTCTGTTTTAATTCTCTGTTTTTCTGTGAGTAACTGCTTTGGATCCTGATAGCATGGTAACAATTTTGCTTCAAAAAGCAGATGTTAAAAATCAAGTAGCAAAGCAGCTGTCATGATATTTTTAAACACAATCTTACAAAGACACATCATCACGTGCGGTTTTTCCCCCACCCCATATTTATGCCAGCCTTTATTCTCATTTTGAAGATAGTTAGGGTTGATTCATGTGGCAAAGAGGGATACCCATGTCTGCACAAGGTTCTTCTCAAGACATTTTGTGTGTGTCTAAGCTTTCTCTAAGCTGAAAGAAAACAGCTTGCATGTGTAGAAGTGCTGGGTTTTCTGCTTTTGCTTTCAATGTTAACAGAAATGGATGTCTTGCCTAAAGCATCCTTCAGTTTGTCTTGCAGTTCCAAGGTGCTCAGACTTGTCTTTGGTTATAGGTGGAGGACATCCTATTAGGCAGGTGGATTATTTCAGTGATACTTTGATGTTGCAGAAACAGGTGGGCAAGCTAGGCTGTCCTCTTTCTCCTCCAGTTAGGAAATGGTTCTGCAATGCAGTTGTGATATAAGTCATCAAATGTCCCCTAACTCTACTAAGTAATCGTTGTTGATGAACTCTTCAGCAGAGGAATGGATGAGTAAGAGGGAAGCTTTCCTTTGATCAAGAATTTTATATTGATCCATAACTATTTCAGTTTTCTAAAAGTTGGAAACTGGTCTTCATGGTATTGAAACTGTTTACTAAGGTTTTTTTTTTCTTCTGAAACATCTTTTTAGACTGGCTGAAAGAACGCTAGACTTCAAGGTATCTAAAAACTTTACGCAGTTTAATTCTGTCTTTTATAAAGTGTCTCATAGAAGAATATCATCTAGATCGCTCATACTGTGCTGGCAGAAAAAGAAAAGCAATTTCTTCTCAAACATTACTGACGTTATTTCAGGATGTCTTAAGGGGTAGCTAAAACTGATTAAAAACTCTGCTCAAGCTATGGTTTCATAGATGGTTTCTTTCAGAAATGTCCACATAATTGGAATTTTGTTATAAGCACCATTGAGGCTCGATCTTACTGGCACAGAATGGTTGACATGCCTCGAGCCATGGCTTTGTTAATAAAGCACACTCTCAGCCATAATGTGATTTAAAAATTTGTTGCAAGTGTCTGGCCCTGACTGACTGACTTAGCAGGTGAGTGACTTGGTAAATAAGAAACTCCTGCTTTGCAGTAACTTTCATCGTTTGCATTCTGTGACCTGTTGTCCTCCAGTGTTAGTTGGCTGAGTGAGTGCAGCAATTTTGTGATGAAAGCCAGTCAGACAGTAACTGTTTCTCTTATGGTGCTGTGTCTCATGATATATAGCAATGGTACAGGGCAAGGGTGAGTTGTGCTGCATATGGGTGACCTAGAAGAACAGCTTTTGTTTTGAAGTTTAATCAGATCTGCTGGTGAGTTGCAGCTGTTTTCTCCTCTCCCACCTTTCCTCTGAAGGAAAGTGTGTGTAATACATGTTGCTGCACTGTGACTGTCCCTAGCTAGTGTATGGATCATTAGCTTCTCTAACTTGCATCAATGGTGGGAACAAAATATCGGGGTGCTATAGACTACTTTGTTTCTCATCTTAAGGTGTCTGGACAGTTTCAGACTATGCACCAGCATGAACTTAAGGCTTTGTTCTTGCTTGTGTCCTGTCTTTAGAGACTATACTGTATTTTTTCAAGTCATTGTCAGAGAGAAGAAACTTGTCTTAGGGTGGAGGACGGGGGATGAGAGAGGGGAGAGAGAGAGGCTAAATTAAAATTTCCAGAGGTGGTTTCTTGTTTCTCTCCTCTTTCTTTCTCCAGTGTGAGAAATTCTGCTGTGTACAAAAGATGAATAATCTTAAAAACTTTCTGCAGAGTGCTAGATCTGTGTCTATGCCCGTCTTGTTCTACTGTGGCTTCACAAATGGGTGAGAATTGAAGCTTCTAAAGCTGGTCTTCCTCTTTCAGTGGTGCAGCTGTTGAGCAACTAGACTATGGAGGGGAGTATGGCTACACTCTGCTCTTGCATGTGCAGGTGCTGTTCTTTGGTTACAGGCAAAATGATTGTTTTCCCCTTTATTAATAGGGATGGTTTCAGCACTTCATTTTAAGAATCCTCATGCCTCAGGGAATGTATTTTCACATGTAACAGCACAAGGTTTATTTTCTTTTTCCTTAGTGTCTAACCTGTTCTTCAAGATATCAGCTAATATATTGTAACCATCCAAACTTGTTGTTTCACATGCTTCCATTACAATTTTGCAGTTTGAATAAAGAAAACATCTCTGGCAGCTGGTGCACAATCCAGCTGTGTTTTTTACCTGTGTCTCCATAAAGATAGATCTATTGTATTTAACTTAATTAAAGAAATGCTTGTTACAGGAGTGTGTACCAGAAGAATTTTTGAGACCTACTTAAAGGAATGCATAAGAGAGGGAAGGCATGTGTGATACTTTGTTCTTTGGCATGTTTGAAGTTCTGCTATTTGAAGTGTTGAAGAATGTCAATGATAGACCTCCCTCTTTTCATTTCAAACAGCCTTGATGATATTTCAGCTCCTGAACCAAAGCACTGGTTTTAGAGAGTCATTTGGATTCCTTGCTCTGTTGTTTGTGTTTCCTCAACCTTCTTTGGAAATGAAGTTTGCTCAGTGAAGCATTAAACTGAATGAAAGGAAAGAGGAATGTTGCTTGTTGAATTAAATACTTGGGTTTTGATGAGTACAAATCAGGGAGGATGTATCTACTTGCACATCCCTTAAAACTTAGAGTAAACAGTCTGACATATTTTTACCCTTTTTTAAGAATCATATAGCTTTAAAAATAGAATTAGCAAAATTAATCTTCATTGTTCTTCTCCCAAGTAGTACATTACTATGATGACCTCAAGTATTATTTTCAAGGCCCGCTGTTTTTTTCTAATCACCTTTTTAAAGAAGCTCATAAACAAAAATTATGTACTTGGAACACTCTCTGGAGTATTCTGAATATTATTAGTAAAATGCCTGTACTGAAAGGACCCCTTAGTGACCTATAAGTTGCAAGGCAAATAATTGCATCCTGTGAACATGTTCTGAAACAGTTTTCTAAGTTTGGAACAGGCCTCTGATCTCTGAGACCCTTTCACACAGCACATATTAAACTCCTTACGTGAAAGACTAACCTGCCTTGGATTGGTGTACAAAACCAGCTGTCTTGTGTGCATGCAGTTTACACTCTCTTATTTCCAGAGAGATGGAACAGTTGCAGAAGGTGCAGTCCTACAGAGTGTTATGCTAAAGCTGTCTTTGAACACGGTAATGTTGGTCATAATATCTGACTTTACTATTTGTTTGTAATAATACTGTGGCTATGCTAATGAAATATGGAATTTGGAATAAGGCTGTAACAAAGGGGATTTAGTCTGAAATACCAGGTTTAGATTTGGTCAGTTTAATGTCTTGTTAGTTTGCAGCTTGAAACTGAAGCTACGCAAGCTGTTGATTTTTATCAGTTATGCTAAGATTTCTGTTTGAAGGAAAAGAAAGAACATGCAGAAAATAAACTGTAACAAAATAGATGCTGAGTATCTTTAAAAATAAAAAAAAAATCTCATTTTAGCATATTGCTTCTCTTGGAAAATTTGCTTTATTGCAGCAAGCGACAGTTGTCTGTACCATTTGTGCTTTTTAGTATATGTATCAGTGCTTGTAGAAAATCTGTTGATATTGATGGAAAATTACTCCATTTGATGGAAAAGTCTCATGAAGTGAAGCATTATGCCCTGACAGAGGACGACTGTGTTGGGTAAAGGGGGCATATGCAAGTTTCTGATACCTAGGTGGGTTGTGTCAGAGTGCTGAAAGAGCTGGCCAATGTCATTGCAAGGATGCTGCCATTTTTTTTTAAAGGCCCTGATGATCGAGGGTGATTCCTGGTGACTGGAAAAAGACACGTATGGCCGTTTTCAAGAAGGTCAAGAAGGAGGATCCAGGGACTGCAGGTCGATCAGCCTAACCTCAGGCCCTGGGAAGACCAGGAATCATGTCCTGGAAACTGGTTGGAAGGATAAGGAGGTGATTGGGATGAGTTGACATGGGTTTATCAGGGACTAACCAACCAGATAGCTTTTGATGATAAGTGACTGACTGTATGGATAAAGTGGGGACAGTGGATATTGTTGGCTTCAACTTTGTCTAGACTTTGGACACAGTTCCCCATAGTATATCTTGTAGCACAGTTGAAAAGACAGGAGGACTAGGAGGTAGGTGGAAAACTGGCTGGGCTCAGAGGCTTGATCACAGGTTAAAAAAAAAAAAAATAAATGCGATTTGTGACCTATTAGAAGTGGGCCCTCTCAGGGGTTGATACTGCAGTCCGTACTGTTTAGTATTTTTCTTGGTGATGTAGACATTGAGAATGTACCCTCAGTGGTTTTGTGGGTGATAGGAAACTGGGGGGGAGTATATGACTGCTGTTTAGAGGGATCTGAACAGGCTGGAGAAATGGACTAATGGCAAAACTCATGAAGTTCAGCAAGGGCAAATGCCATGGTCCTGTACTTGAGAAAGAATAACTGTAATAGTATAGCCTAGGCATCAACTGGCTAAAAAGCAGCTTTGCAGAAAAGGATCTGAAGGTCCTGGTGAACAACAAAGGGAGTGTGAGTTGGCAGCAAACCCTTGTGGCAATGAAGACCGACTGCACACTGCGCTGTATTAGCAAGAATGTAGTCAGCAGTTCGAAAGAAATTATTATTCCCTACTGTTTATCACTTGTGAGACCACATCTGGAATATTGTATCTAGGTTTGGGTTCCCCAGCACGAGAAAGACATTGGTATAGCAGAGTTAGCCCTGTGGAGGGCCACCAAGATGATAAGGGGGCAAAAGTATGTGACCTAAGGGAACCAACTGAATGAGCTGCGTTTGTTAACTCTTAGAAAGGGAGAACTAAGAGGGGATCCTACTGCTGCCATCTCCCATCCCTCCTTGAGTATGGAGGTAGCCTCTTCTCAGAAATGCACAGTGAAAGTATCAGAAGCAACGGACAAAAATTGCAACAAGGGAAATGTTGAATGGATAGCAAGGAAAAATTTCCACAGTGAGAACAGTCAAATGTTGGGAAAGGTTGTCCAGAAGGGTTTTGTAATCTGTGGAAATGTTTAAAACTCAACTGGGTATGATCCTGAGTTGCCTGCCCTAATGTTGAAGTATGTTTCTTATTTCTTTTTCTTCACTTAGTACATCGAAATTTCTTTTGTTTTTCATTTTTGCTGAACAGACTTCAATGACAGAGTAGCAAAATCAGTGTAAGTTGCTTCAAAAATTCCTGGAATTATACCGATAACATTGTGAATGTATGGGAACAAACTGGGTCTTTCTCTACTTTTATTTCCTCAGAGGATTTAAAATTTCAGGTAAAATATATTAGAAGAAACATCAAATGATAGGAGTTTTGAGAACCTATGAAATTAAAAATGGCAATTGTGCAAATTACAGATAAGTGGTGTGGTCCAGGACGATGAGCTTGGTGCAATAAAAGGGGATGTTTTTTAGTCGACCCTCTTGCTTTTCTCCAGATGGCAAAGTGTAGTAGTTTGCCTTTGGCCAACCTCAACCCAGTCTTCAGGCGGGCTCTGAGCCTGCCAGAGTCCTGGCCTATGGCTAGTGGTGGGAGGCAGTCTGAGATCTCTGGCTTGGGCCCTTTCCTGGGGGAGTGCAGTTGACCATGACTGTCAGAGCTGGTGGCTGCTGCTGCTACAAGGTGGTAGAGCAGTGGAGGCTGTGGACAAGAGATTTCAAAGCCTGGTGTTGCTCCCTCCATGTGCTTATGCTGAGAGCATCTACTGCCCCTTTCCCTGCTTTCTACTGTAATCTGGATACAATGTAGGGGTAAAACTCATGCTGTAGTGAAGAATTATTTTTTTTCTCCATGTTCTCTAAACACAGGGAAGAGTGTGAGCCATATTAAGTCATAAATGTGCTCAGTCCTGATAGACAAAGTGCTAAAGTCCTCTTTACCTCACTTGTTTCCTGCTGCAGCTAACAATGGGTTTCTTGTGTGTTACCAAAATAATTCTTTACAACAGAACTTTCTCATTCTAGTTCTGTTCAGAAATGTTAAATTTCCAGTGTGCAAGGGCATTAGCTAACCTTAAATGCAGTATACCGTAAGCTGTGTCTAAAATACTGTAGTGTACAGACTTGGAGCCTTTATATTTGTCAGATGTTAAGTTTAACTTCTCTTACTATTTTTTGTGTTTAACTGTACATCAAATGTTTGAGATGAAAACATTTCAGTCAAACTTTATAAACTGATCAACATCTTTGAGATTTGCAAATTGTATGATGGACTTACTGATGCATGTCAAACTGTGCCGTTTGCCATATGAGCATTCAATAGGTAAATAAAAGCATTTTTTTTGGTTGGCAGTTAGTGGGTAATAAGATTTTATTGTTATACTGTAGTTTTATTATTGAGTGGTAGTAATTTTTTTTTTTTAAACTGAGAATTGTATGCCTTTAATGTGTATTTGAAAGATGCAAAGTGTCTTTGTTTCTTCAAATGTCTCTAAAGTAATGGTGCACCAGGGGGATACTTTGTTTTCCCCTTCCTTATCTTTCAAGGAACCCACAGTTTTAGCTAGCATGTATCAAAGCTGTATCTGGAGTGCTTTGTTGTTGGGAGGATGAACTGAGCAGAAAGTGCACAGTTTAGGCAAAACAAAATGCACATGAAGAGGCATAAAGGTGTTCTTCAAAGAAAAAAGTGCATGTAGAAAGTGACACTTCAGATTATTTGGTGTCGTCTGGTCTAGAGATAAGAGGAGTATAGCTGAAGTATCAGGAGAACCTTTGGTGGGCAAAGGAATGGAACTGTTACTGCAAATTTGAGACTGATGAATTCGACAACTATGGTCTGAAAGCCAGAAAATTAAGCAGGCTGGTAACCAAACTGCATCTGTGGCATGGCTTGTCTTCATCTGGATGCTGAGATCTTTCCCTTCTGCAGTAGTGTTTAAACAGTAAAACGTGAATGAATGGTAGTTGAGAATAAATAAATGTCCAGATTACTATGGATATCTTTCCCAAAACACCAAATAAAAAAACATAAATGGAAAAATAAGCACTCCCTTAATGCTTTTGCTATTTGTCTGGTCTCTCAAACTCTCTCTTGAAGAAATTGTGGTTTAAGGAGCAGCAGTTAGCTGGAGGTTTTAAGGAAAAAAAATTTCTAGGTTTTTGCCTTTCTACTTGATAGGACATACTATAGGACAGCACCGATCCTTATAGCTTACTGTATAATGGCATTGTACATGGATCCTATACTAGTCCAACTGACACGAGACTGAAATTTGCTGTACTTAAAAGGTGAGATAATGCTGATGCTTTTACACTTTGAGGGAAAGCTTTTCCTCTACAGTAACACTGAATTCTGCATGTCCTGGTCTTTCTGTCCCTTCCCATAACCTCTGTGGACAGTGCTAAAGGTTATAGGGTGGTGAGCACTTTTCTGATTGTTAGCTTTTTGCCTTTCCCCTTTTTAAAATCTATTTTATTTGTTGTTAGTTCAAATTTGGGTTATTCAGACATTATTTACAAGACATGATCTGGTCTTTTCAAGTCCCAGATAGTGAGGTGATTATTTTTACAGCTCGTTCCTCACTAGAGGAACTGCTCAAGACGTTTCAGTAAAGTAAGTTTAGTGGTCCTGCATAAGGACAAGGTAAAGGATGATGAGTTTCTTGACTTTCAGCAAACATGCTAGCTGCAGTTTTGCTGGGCAGCCTGGTATTACGTTTTCCCTTCATGTCTGAGAAGTGGTGGTAAGCCTCCTAAGAAACAGGGAGAATGATGAGAAACTTTCATACTGAAGACTTGGGATGCCTGGAGCCTTGACAAGGTCTGAGTGATATACATTCTTACAGCCGAGATAACGGATGGTGATCAAAGACATCATGAGGGACATGTAACTTAAAGCCAGTTGCATAAATTAATCCAATATCAATATTTATATTTGAAACTACAATAGGCATTTTGTGAAAGATGCCATCTTTTTTGGTAAAGTGAGTATCAGAAGTGTATCTTGTCATGTTCAGAAAGCTACATAAGGCTTTTAAATCAAGTGTTGCTTTTTAAGGAGGAAGGGGAGAATACTGACTTCAGGTTAATGTTCTAATTCATTATGGTTTAAAACACAGGAGACTTGATTCTATAATGAATCAGGCAGGTAAAAGATAAATTGAAAAGTAAAATTACCACATGACTTGTGTTAAATCTGAATACTTGACACTGTGTTTGTTTTGGTTAGTGTGTATTTAAAATTTAGGCAATGGCTGCCTCCGCTGAAATGTTAGTGAAATAGTTATTTCTAATATTTCACGTGTTTGGTTTTATTTACAGATGACATGGCAGAACTTCTTCTTGGGGAGTCCAAATTAGAGCAATTTTTGAAGGAAAATGCTCTTAAACAGACTAGTAGTCCACGGGGCCCCCGACCAAAACTGACCGAGGTCAGGAAACATCTCACGGCAGCGCTTGATAGGGGAAACCTAAAGGTATGTAAGTCAGTCTGAGCAAGAATTAGAAAAGCTGAAATTGACTGGAATACTCTGCTGATTATGGAGAAAAATGGAATGTGAAAATGTGCTTGTGTGGTGTTTTATCATCATTGCTGTTCCCAGGACATCATCAGCACTATGCTATTTTATGGCTCTTTGTTTCTTCATGGATTTTTATTCAGATAAATTTCTTAAATCTTCTTTCATTAGAAGACTAAGAAAATTGTCATTGACTTCTTGGGATGCTTAAGTGAAGTACTTGCAATCTGTTTTGTGGAAGTTTTTCTTGGAGTATGTAACTATTGCTCTCTGTAGTGCATTAAATAGAAGTATTAAATAGAAGTTAAAAATGCAAAATACTTCACAAATTTCTGTAATAGTCTCTTAAGTATTCAGGAAAGGTTCCTTAAGTTGTGTGTACAGGTGTGGAAAGTGAGGTTAATACTTGAGAGCATTTTCTGTCATAACCTTTTGACATTCTTAACCATTCTGACCGTTCTTTTACTTAACTATTGTTGTAGCTACTACTTCAGCTTATCTTTTCTGTACTCAATGTCCATCTTTTGAGAAATCAAAAGGACCTTGTTTTACAGTCATCTGTAACATTTTGTTTCCTGTGATTTATGAGATTATTAATTTCTCTTCCTTTTCTTTATTCTTCCATGAATAATTTTTTCAAGACATTTCTTCTGCCCTGATACTTAGAAATTGTGCAAATTAAATATATAGGCTGTGGAACAAGTATCATTAAGTTTTTGATGCTATGTTATTTTCAACTGTGCTTGTAGTGTTAGAAAAAGAATCATTGGAGGGGTTGTAGTAATGATAGGTTGCCTTTAAGTAGTCACCTGGCAAAGCTGGATTCTGACTGAGAGGTATTTCTGGTGCATGTGTAAATAAATATGTGAATATATAAAATGACCGGTAATGCTCTTCAGTAGCTTGGTGGAGTGAGATTTTGTGGATTCACCCCCTACTGCAAGCTTCCCAAATATTACATGAAGACAGAATTTTGTTGGTTTGTTGCTCTGTTACAAGAAATATCCTGAGGAACATATACAGAAAACAGACCAAATAATTATCAGAAAGAATTAGGTGTGTTTTCTCAGGGAAAAAAACCCCTTTCTTATTCCTATTCCTTCTAGCCAGAATTTCTACAAGAAGCTAACCTGATTATGGCCAAGTTAAACTATGTGGAAGGTGATTACAAAGAAGCTCTGAACACATATGCCAGAGTTGGAGTTGATGACTTGCAGCTAGCTGCAGTGCCACCATATAGGCTACGGATGATTGCTGAAGCGTATTCTACTAAAGGTAAGATTGTTCTTTTCATTATAATAATGTGGAAATAGTTTTTAAAAAGTTAATTCATATCTTGTCTGAAGTTAAAGACTTTTTTTGCGTGCGTATCATCAACACAGCAGTGGAGTACCACATTTGTAGGTAAGTAAGAGAATGGCTTGGCTCCTTTAAATTATTGAGAGCTTGTGCTAGGTTGACAAGACTTTTACATCAATTAATATTCTAACTGTGCTGTCACCCAATCAAATTTTTTGATGTTTGTATTTAAAAGTCCTTCCATATGCAAATGTCACAATAACTGTGGCTAGATACTAAAAGTATTATCACTATTGCTGAAAGTTAAGAGTTACGAAAGTAGTGCAGTTTTGCAGGTGCTGTGGACAGAATTGGAGAACCTTGATTCACCATGCCTTTTACTGAATGTTAATGCTCAACATAAGCTAAATTGCTACTTAACTGAGAAAAATAGTAGCAACATAATATACTTAAAGCAGTGCATTTCTTGCACAGTTTTATTTTTGAATTTTTCTTACATGAATATCTTTTTATAAAAAATTCAGAAAGTGAAGTGCATTTAAATTTTTTTTTTTCTTTTTTTTTTTTTACTGGTCTAGTATAGGGAAAATTGCAATGCTGGCCTTGTGTCTTAAGGTGGCAGTGCCACTTCAGTTTAGAAAACTCATTAATAGATTGCAAGCTGGGTCAGTGTGTTGAGGAAAGTGGCAGTTTGTATGCCATAGGTTTATTAGAATTTACTGTGTTTTAAGTATTTGCTTTGGTCTGCTGTGTTTAAGCTTGGGTTTGATTGCATATGTACTTTTTGTTATGGCAAGAGAAGTGTCAAAGTCAGCAAACACAATTTATGAGAGACTACAACAGCATTCACTGACAACTGGTCAAGGATTGTTTCTAACATTAGTCTTGGAAGAGAGTGACTGTTTTCCACCAACATAGTCCTCTAGTAAATGTTAGACAAGCATGAATCATTCTCTGTAGAGATGTCAAGGAAATAAGAGAACTAACTGGTAGGAGAGACAAAAGGATGCATCCTAAATCTGGGCAATATTTAGATTAAAGTGGGAAGGGAGTACATTGGGAGTTCTTATGTATGATGTAAACCTGCCCAGTTCTCTCACACAGCATCTGTGTGGGCTTTTTGGCAATGTCTGGTATGGTTAGACTTCCACTCAGCTTTGTGGTTTTGGGTTGTGTTTTTTGTTTTTTGAATGTGTGAGGATGTCTGTTGAACTTGTCATGTTCTTTCCATGAAAATGCAATCTTGGACTTGATCAACTTTAAGTACCTAAATTTACTTGTATCTCCAAGGACTCCCAGTAATTTAATTGAATCTTTTCCCAGAGCTCAACTCTTCTGGCTCTGTTTTATTTGACCTCATAAGGATATATAACAGTTGAAACATAAAGGCATCAATTCTGCAGACAGGATTAGTATGATTAATTTTACTTAATGTAAAAATAATTTATTAGAAAATAGTAAAATATGTATCTTTTCTACCCTGGAATGTTTTGTAGGTTCAGCTTATTAAAAAAAGAGAGAGAGAGAAGAAAACCAGCATGTCTTCTGCCTAGATGTGATGGAGGGTGTTTTGCTTCTGATTTCAAGTTTTATACTTAAACATTGAAATCTGTCATGTCAAGCCTGATCTAATCTTAATCAGACTTCATTAGTTTGGTCACTTCTACTGGGTGACTGGCTACCAGGTTACCTGAGCAAACTATTGGTGTTTTGTTGTTCTGTTTATATTCAGAATAATCTTTTTTTGCTACTATGTTTACAGTTTGAATGGAGGATTAATAAAATTTAATATCCCTTCTTCCCATGGTAGCAGGTTGCAAGAATATAGTGTTCTGTGTGGTCTAGAATGAGGTAGAAGTCACAGAGCAGTCTTAAATTTAGTATTCAATGTCTAGATAGGTTTAGAGTAACTGACAGCTAAATAGCATATGTTTCTACCCAATAGTGTACAGTTAATTCTTACTCTTTTACCCCTTACCCCTGGAATTTCTTCTTTCTCCTTGTAAGAGTGGACTATAAAACTTTTCAGTCTGAATTCCGAGGCTCTTCTGGGGTGATTGAGGCTTGTAGGTATTACCCGACTAAATACAAGTTATTCTTACAGGGATTTTGTGCTTCATTGGGATTTGTATTTCTGCTTGCAAGTTCAATAATAACCTGATTATATAAAGATAAAACTCTTCTGAGTATCTAGATTTTATTTCTTTGGCAGTCATGAACATAGCACCATGTTGTTAAGCAATGAGGAACTGTCTGTGCTGCCTGTTTGCAAGCATCAGCCCGGCTGCACTGTTCAGCGCGGCGACACAGAGGCAGTTAAAGATACCTGTTCTAGTTGCCCCATTTCAATCCAGTTTGGGGCAAATCCAGTACCAGTGGACTTGCAGTCTTGTATACTATTGTGTAGTGGTCTGATACTGATGTATTTGCCTCTGACAAAGGCATAGGGCAGATAACTAATGGTAATTTTTAATTGCCTTAAAATTTTTTTCCTTATTTAAGGTGGGACCACCTCCAAGTGCTTACCTTCTCACTCTGAGGTTTCATTCTGTAACCTCAGATGTGCTAGATTGAGGGGGATGCTTGAGTTGAGATATTTCTTCTTCTACAGCTCTTACAGGGCACTTAAATGAGCACTTTATGCTGTAACCTGAGAGAGTTAACAGTTCACAACAAGCCCTTAGAAATTGCCTGCTTTCCATATGTCCCATCTTACTCTTGCCTGTGGAACATACAAAGTATGTCTTTCTGTTCTTCACAGCAAAGGAAGATTCAGCATGTGTGTATGGATGCAATGAAGTGCAAAAATGGGTCCAAGGTCAGGTTCAAGCTAAATTTTGCTTTTAGTTTTATCTGATGGCTAGAAAGAAGGGGAGCAACAGTAGTGACAATTGTGGGGAGAGAAAATGGAATCGGAACATGGTGGGGGAAGTGAGATCCCCAAACACTTGCTCAGCTGTGGAGGAAGGGTGTATGTATTTTTGTGTGTGCACATATATAAATATATGTCTGTATGTATTTATGTTGTTAGAAAGTAAGAGGTGACAAAAATCAGAAGAGGAAAATTCTTACTGCCTCTTTGGAATCTTCAGAATGAGTGTGTCTGAATGCATTATCCATCAAGGTTGTTTGTAAACCTCACTGCAAAATGTTCATTACTTTACAATAGTCTTCATTACAAAAGTTTTCATTACAATAGTCCAGAACATGAAATTTAGTGTCTTCACACCCCTGCAGTCTTCAACTTGGAGTAACTCTGTCATTAGACCAAAGAACTAAAGCCATCTGCTGCCTGCAGCGTGCTCACAAAGTGGGTCCTCAATTTTTTTATTATGTAAATGAATTAAATGCATATATCTATTTAAAAGAATGCTTTTAAGTCTCTGTGCTGCTTATAGCTTTTGCTGAGGACAGCATATTTAGAAGAATATAAAGCATATTTAGAAGAATATAAGTGAGAGGCATAATATAGAATGATAGTAAGTCAAGCAAAGGATTCAAAGGCTCTCAAACACAGCAAGGAAGATTAAAAGATCGTTATTCTTTTCTTGGAAATGTCTAGTTAGTGAAATGCTTCAAATCTTCCAAAGAAAGCTTCTTGATTGATTTGTGAAAATGCAACATTGTAAAATTTCAACAAAATTCTAAGAAAAATCCTATCAAATTACCTTTGAAATCTTTTCTGTTTCCTTTACATGCGGCTCTTTGCCAGCCTGTGATGTGCGGGGGAATCACAGGGCCTCAGTGCCTGAGCAGTGCTGGTTCCTGTCTGTCACTTCTCCTAGGGATAATGTTCAGAATTGTTAGTGTGGTGATAAAGGAACTGCTGTATTTATTAGACCAAAAAGCTCATGGACAGTAGTTTATAATGGTGAGCAAAAAAAATGCTTTGGAAAGAAATTCAAGGAACAGGACGAAGTTGGTTTTGGTTTTCTTCTGGCTTTTGGCAAGAAAAGCCACTGCTAGTAGTGATGTCTTACGCTTTTTCTTGACTAGAAGAAGGTGCAAGAGTGGTCTGATGAAAAGTTAACTGTTGCTGTGTCCATTAGAACAGCAGAGAATAGACTAGCCACGTGAATATGTATGAGGCAAAGCCTCAGAAACTGGATTAGCATAGGTCAGGACTCAGCACTGTTTAGATATCCCTCATGCAAAAGTTGCGAGGAGCTAACCACACAGTACACTGAACGTAGTGTAATTCTGATATTTTCCTGGCTTCACCATTTCCTCAAATTTACAAGTTAAAAACAGAAATGTAGTGAAGGACGATCTTCTTTCATGTGGTTGACTGCATGGACAGGCATACTTTTTTGACCTTATACTGATTTTTTGTGTGTGTGTGTGTGTGCGCGCGCCCATAGAATACTGTTCTGGATTAGATCTGGTGTTTTCTTTACTTTAAGAAAAGAGCTGATTTTGATGCTGTGCTTCTGAGTAATGACTCTGTATGTGTATATAGAAGGTATTGTGGGGATAGAGTATTAAAAAGGTCATAGTTTTGATATTAAATACAGAATTTTCTTAGATTCAAAGATGTACTTGAAAAAATTGAGTGGGGCATTTTTAAATATCATATAAAACATAGAAATGAAAAGATGGAGCTTTTCAATGGGCTACTTGGCAGTTGCAAAAACATGAGAATGCATATTTGGAGCTGTTGCTTAGTTTTTCCCCCATCTGCTTGTAATTGCATTTGACTTGAAAGCAGAGGAGAAGCATGCAATAAAACAATTTTCTGTAGCAAAATGTCTATGGTTGGAGGTGCCAGTTTATTTCAAGAGGGTGTGATGAAGGAAAGAAAAATGGGCATAAAAGACATCGTTGAGGAGATGGGCAGGTTTGCATGACTCTGTTGTGACAAACTGTTAGCCTGAAGGCAGGTGTATGAATGTTGCTGGAGCTGGCTCCCTGAAGCTGTTGCTTTTCCTTCTTTTGTAGTAACACTTAAGACAGTATATCACTGGAGCGGGTCATACCTTTAGTATGAAGTTTTAAGAAGCAGTACGGAAAAAAGCAGGTTTTTTTTTTCTTCTGCCACAGATGTAGCTTGGACATTGGTACTGCTTATTAGAGCTGTCTTATGCAGCAAGAGCAAAGCTAAGAAATGAGGCTGGGCAGGGGGAGGAGGAGGGAAGGACAGACTTGAGATAGTGGTGGCAAGTCTTGGCTCAAAGTAAAATATAGAGGGGTTTTGCACATTTCTGACTGTATTAAATGCTTGATATTTAAGTATCTGCTTAGGAATGACTACCTTCTGATAAGTAGAGCAAGTTCCCTTGTTATAAGAAGTTAATTTTGTCTCTTCAGTATCCATTTGTTGACTTTCTTCGCTAGATCAGTTTAATTGGCAACGCTGAATTCTGAGACAGGAAAATCTTGTCTTATTTCAATTCTTTGTAAATTAAGTTATAAATCCATAAAGAAGTAATTAAAGACTGTATATGTCTGACTTTTTTTTTTTTTTTTGTCCTTTTTCATGTTAGGGTTGTGTAGCTAGTTCCAACTCTTCCTACTCCCTTCTCTTACAAGACCAACCAGAAAAAATTCTATATATGGTGTTACCATACAGAAGCATATATTTAGAATCTGTTTTAATAATGGCTGAAGCTAATATTCTCCTAGGGATATGGCCTCTGGGAAAAGGACAATTAAGTTTCTGCAAGTTTTCAGCAGTATATGGATGAGGTAATATACTGGAAAGCACACACAGGCATTATTCAAATGCTGTTCATGGCAATATCTCCTATGTTTCTAACCAATTTTTGTTTGCTTATGGATGCAGAGATGAGATGCATGCACAGTGGGATATTGAGGTGTTAATTTGGGGAGGCGCAACTTGTCAGTAACTCTGAAATAACAAGTATATATTTAACTAAGAAATAAGCTTATTGAAATCATAGGTAACATGATTCTGATGCTGTTGCGTAAGTCAAAAGACAATTGAAAAATGAATTTATAATACTTGGCATTACAAATTAGTGAATCTTTCTACAAATGCTTATAGATGAACGTAGCAATTTACTGGTCTGACATTCCTTAAAGTCTGCAACTTTGTAAACTTGATTTTAGTAAAGAAGTTGTATTTCTATTTACTATAGTGTATAGATTAGTAGACTACTCCAGGTATCTGTCAAGATGGCTATATTGTATTACAGTAACAAATTCTTAAGTATGTGAGGGACCCCGTCTGTAAGTTAGTGTGTGACATTACAGGATTGTAGCCTTATTGCTGCAGGCTGTTTTACGTCTCAGATTGCCTGTTCAAATAACTGTGTTTATATTTAGATGATGTATGTTGAGTAAGGTGAGACTGTCTTTACTGCTGCTGACCCATATTCAAATTTAATGTTGCATTTACCAAGTTAAATGGTTGGCTATTAATTAGTTCTATTTACAGAAACATGGAAATGCTCATTAGGTTCGGTGGAAGTGTCAGGTGCATGTGAATTGCTACTCTGCAGTTAGCAGAAGATGCTGCACTTAACCTTAATCATATACGATTGTAATGGGATCTTGTGCAATGCTAGCCTGTATCAGCAGACACCAAGCAGCTCTTCATGGAAGAATGCTAAATGAAAGCTGTTTTAGTAGTTATGCTGGGGTTCTCTAGCCTCATTAGGCAATGAGTCAAGAACTCAGCTTAAGTTCCCTCCTCCTACATTGTTGTGCAAACATTATGGCCCTTCAGCAAGTAGTTTGCAGACCATGGCTAGGAAGCCTATGCCATAGATACTTCAAACTTTCTCTGTTAAAGCTTGTCTTTCCCCAGTCTATTTTTATGACTTCTGCCCTGGTGGAGCAGGGACTGGGGGGAACCCAGGAGTTTGCCCTGCTTTCCTCAGTGCTGCTTTTAGCTCCGGTATTTGAAATCCAAACACTGAATGAAAATAATACGCTTCTTATTAAAATAGACTTCTTTAGGACTTGAGCATTTTGGTGGTGTGTTTTTCTTGTTCTTAGTTTCTTCCAAATCTTTAGAATTTATTCAGAATCTTGGCTTTGGCATAGCAAGGAGAGGGAGAAAATCTTGGGCCGAAATTAAAAATTAGTGATTCTGGCCTTTTTTCTCATGCCACAGGAAGAACTGGTGTCACAGTGGAGCCTGGTGTTTTTTCCTCAGAGGTGCTTGTAGGAGCAATCCTGACAATTTACAGCAAAACAGTATCAATTCTGTAGTTAAACCATCTCCTTTCTCCTGAGCACACAGCTTCCATGATGATGACTCCCTATACTGGTGTGCAGCTCTTCTGCTTTGGGGAGGGTTCATCAGACAGATTCACTCACTCCAGGATCTACAACAGTTATCAGTCCTTTTCCCTGCTGTTATCTCTAGTTTGAACTTTTTCAGCCCCTCTAGAAGGTGCTTGTCTGTCAAAGGACTGTACTGTAAAGCAAGATTTGGCTGGCACATGGTTCTTAAGAAACAAATGCATATGTGAAAATACTGATCTCTTCTGTTTAAATATACTGTAAATGTCTATTTTGTACTCTTAGGAAAATACAAAGATTTGAATGTCACTACATTTAGAGGAAAAGTGTGACCAATCATTTCACAACAGTTATCTCAGACAATAGTACAAGAAATCCCAAAATATTGTTACGGTTTTATTGACTGCTTGGATTGATAAGTAGGTGTTCGCTTCAGAAGAGAGATGAGTGATCCTGGTTTTTTTTTTCTTTTCTGTTTTTAACTTCGAGAAACTTCAAGACACTTAGAAACACTACCATAACTATGGCATTAGAAAAGCCGTACTAATGAAATGACATTGTAGTATGAATATATGTGATAAAATGCTGTCTTCAACTCTGGAAAGTTGTGCTTATGTTGCTTTGTGTGTTATCTAGAATGGAATTTAATTCTCTGTAAGTAGTTTGTGTTTAAAAGAGTGGCTAGCCAGAGCAGCTTCCCTTAAATTCAAGTATGCTGAGAGAAGAGGGTATTGACCTTCTCTCCAATTCCTTTTCTGGAAAGCCAGTTGGGTATGAAACTAGCCATAGAGGAGATCCTGCATCCTGACAGTTGTTGGGGACTTTTTCCCCTGTGTCTGGGCTTGGGGGGGATGGGCAATAGAAGGTACTTGAAAAATCAGAGAAATTAATTGTTTGTGTTTCCTTAGATTGTCTAAATAAATAGGCAATTCCTACTAAGACAGTGTGTCTGCATTAACTGTGAAAGTAAGAGGTAGTTTCTTATAATATATTTCCCTACTCTCTGATCTTCCTTTTCCTCCTTTCCTTTACAATAATTACTTTACAAATACCAGTACGGAATTGAAGAGGGAAAAAAAGTCATGCTTTGCTTTCTAAAATAATTCTCTGCAAGCAAGTCACAATCTTTGATTGAGGACTTTTAGAAATGAGTCCTTCTCTTCTGTGAGATTAGCAATGTTTGTCCTAAACTGAAAAATAAACTGTGGGAGTTCCTTGATAGCAGTAGCTTAGATTGTTTCAGTTCTTCTTTTAAATTTACTAATAAATGTTTGCCATAATCTATAATTGTTTGATCTAAATATATAAACTAAATATGAATTTTCTTTAAAAGGAGATGAAAGGGGGTTTTTGTGTTTACAGCATTTGGAACGCTTAGCAGTGTTGCTTTGCATATCATATAGAGAAGAGTAAGTGCTGTATACTCAAACACACTTGGATTTTATGTGTCCATTTAAGGAAAAAAGGAAGCAAACCCAGAAATCTTTATCTATTCATGCAGCTCTTTCTCTTTTGCAAAAGCATGTTTATTTACTTAAGTGTAAAATAGTCTTTCACTGTTTTCTTCTGTCCTTTCACTTGTCTACTGAAAAGAGTAGACAAACCACGGCGTCCATTATTATTTGTGGTTTCTAAAATTTATACAGACAAGGTACTGAGTGGCATAATGGAAAATCCTCAGATTTACAATGCACTAAATGTGATAAGCTTTTGTCAGCCTTGTGTGTTAGGGTTTTTTTTAATGGTCTTAGTAGTGGTCTGGGTGGTGGGAGTACTTGGTAAAGATCTGAACTGTGCTGTGAATTCCCTATTAACCTTACAGTAATTTTTATTTTACTCTGTATAATGAAATGGGATTGTTAGTAAATGATCTTTTCTACAGAACTTACTTATAAGTCTACTTTTTTTTTTTAAGTGGTTTGTAAATGAAAAGTAATTACTGTCATTGTCCTTAACATCAAAACAGTTGGTCATCTAAGAATAAGCAAATCTATTGCACCGGGAATTCTTAAAAATTTTTAGTTTGTTACTTGTTCTTACTGAGGAGTTCTCTTTTTTGGGTTGTGGTCAGCATGTGCATATGTGGTGGTAGGGCTGGTCTGCTCTTGTATTTGTAAAAAATGAAATAGTTTACTTGGCATAACCTTGGCCACTGATTTGAGAACATAGACACAAGAATGCCACTCGGAATAAGTGATAAAACTATCTACTGTTTGCTTTCTGAATCTTTTACAAAATATGGATAATTTATAAAGTTTTTGAAGATTTAAAGAAAACCTTTGCAAGTTATCATGTAATTTTAGAGTTACTTTGCAAAACATGTAAGCTTAACTAGTACAGACTCGTATTCATTTCACTGCTTCTCACTTTTCCCTCAGGAGTCATCTTGCTTGATATCAGGACTAGATATGTATAAGATAAGTGTCTTCCCAAAATAAAACTGACCCGGTTTGTTGGAAGTGCTTACTTGTAGGTGATTTTGACTGGAAGGTCTTAAACTTAAAAGCCATGAATATCAAAGTCAACTTGTGATACCAATTGACATGATATTCTTGAACGCAGAATAAAACAAAATAAACCAATAGCTATGACCTTTACAACAAATGCAATAATATTTTGTAGTAGTAACAGCTACCTCTTTTCTGAATATCTCAAAGCAGTTTATAAACAGTTGAAGAAATTCCTGCTTGCCCTTTTGAGAGAGGATAACAGAGATACCTGCCTGGCAGGTATGGGAACAAGCACAAAGGGGAGAACTGACTTGTCTGAATATATGCAAAAGTCTTCACCAGATAATTTAGGACGATATGTATTTCTTTGAAATTCATGTGTTTCTCAATTCTGTATGTTACCACTTGCTTGTTCTTTTTTGAGGGCCTAATGTAATAATCCCTATTTTAATTATGTTTTTATCATCTCTTAGTATTCTTATGAAGTGGGCAGTATATTATGTGGTTGTTATTGCTATGTTGCTATTTATGTCTATTTAAAATTAAGTGATACCTTTATGTACTTTAATACATAATTTCTTAAATTTCATCTGTATTTAAGAAAAAATTAAATGAATAGTTTGGAGGGACTCTAACCTGTTACAGAAATCATAATTTATTCAGGGTTTTTCTTCTAGTTGATATAGTTTCATTTTTAATACAGTATTGAATTGTAATTATTCCTGTGTCATCAAAACAAATAAAGTGTCCAAACCATCCTGTTAAGTGGTCATTTCAGGATAGTTCTCCAAATGAACTTCCTGCTCCAAAGCATTGCATGCTTAAAATATACATACTTTCCCAGGTTGTAATAAACATACCAGGAAAAATACAGTGAATACTAGTTGGATAGTAAAGTTACTCTAAGAAATAGCATTATATACTTTTGTACTTCCCTTCTGCATTACTTAAAGTTTCTGGCAGAGCACCGAGGTGCTTTCATATCTTAAAGAAAATTCTCAGCTAAAATGAGAGAATGTTCTTATAGTGAGTTTTTCAGATTAAAAAGATTATAATTGTGGCCATAAAGTATAAAAATAGAAATAACAAATCCAAGTCAAATCTACAAATAGCCCATTGAGTAATATGTTTCATGTAGTGGAGGATTACTGTGGGGCACTGGCCGTTAATGTCATGGGAGAGAAGGGATGGAGAGGAGTGATCCGCTTACCGACTATCTGATGCTTTCAGTTATTTGACATTTTTATTGCAGCTCACTTATTGTATTTTATGGTCACCTCTAAGTCTGAGTTTGAAGGTTGTGTAGGATACTGCAAACTTTCTATTCAGTGTCAACCTTACCTTTAGATCTTTTTATCAGAGGGTCCGTTCAAGCCTACTGCAGTAGCAGGACAACTGACCTTTTTCTATAGTTTAATCTTGCTGCTTTTGGGTCTATGACTTACAGTTAGCAAAAAAACCCATCTCAGATATTTGCTATTTGATTGAAAAATTGAAAGAAAGTGGATTGGCGTAGGCTACTCTACACTATTTTCAAATATAGTTAATTTTTAGAGATATGTTAGGTGAAAACCGTAACATGTCAGAAAAGTACAGTGTCTGTTGTACTCAGGTTTGGCAGGTTTTTAAGAGACAGACTACTTGTTTGTTTGCTGTGTTTCAGGAATGTTGTGTAGGTTTTTGAAAAGTATATTGAAATTTATTTTGTCTTTAGCAGAGCAGTTAGTACTGAAGTCAGGATTTTGTCTTAACTGGATGTATAGCTAGCAAATAAAGCTGTAGGATATACGTTGTTTTTGCTAGTAGCAGGGGGGTTTGGAGGGTCAAGGTGGCCAACAAACTCTGATACAGACTTAAGGCATCCTCTCAAGCCAGAAATATGGCTTAGTGGTTTTTTATACAGATAAGTTATACTTCTACACGGAGATATTGAAACTTAAAGTTCCAGTTTAAGAGAATCTGGAGGTCACAAATACTGCATAGTTTTGAGTTTATCAGTAAATTCCAGATTCCATGGCTGTGTCTTCCCAAGTTGTTTTAGTAAGAAAACTATTGTAATTTCAGTGAAACATACTGTTCCCACCTTACAGTATTGATGGACAGAAATCCTTTGATAAACTATTCTCTAAACTGGGGTTTTGTACTATCTGGCATTCTACAGACATCTGCCCAATATATAACTGTGTTTTGTTGTTGTTTTTGTTTTTAGTTTCTCCAGCAATGGATTCTCAAAACCTTGGATGATGAATTGAGAATACGGTCATTTAAATTGTGAATTATATTAATGTGGGAGCAGTTGAAGGCACTTTAGGATCAGCGCTTTCTGCTGACAAGCTGGAAGAATGACCTGAAATAAATCTCTTAAGAACATGTGGAAAGTGCTATACTTCTAATACAAGTAATTAATCAAATAAGTATAAGATAGGTTAACTGATGAAACAGTAGGCTTGCAGAATATGATCTGTTGCAGATCATAAACAGAAGACAATGTTTTACTAATATGTAAGGGAAGGCACTAAAGTTCTGTCGATTTGTATTTTATTTTTTTAATGTATCCTCCATCAAAAACAGGAAGTCTTTAATCTTATGTGCTCAGTGCTATTGAGGCCTCAAGTGGAGCCATGTATCCAGTTTTGACACAGGGAGTCAAGATAGAGGTAAATAGTTGGAAAGTGTCCGGAGGAGATAAAAATGATTAGCTGTCAAGGAAGCATGAAAAGTGAAATGAGTGAGAATTGACATTCTTTGTTGCAAGCATGTCTTTCTCTCTCTCTAGATAAACATTGAAAAAATGTTTTGTAAAGAAAGGAATAATCTCTCTGTGAAGAAGACTAGGAGTAATTAATCTAGGGAGGGAGATCTAGACGTTAGGAAAAAATACTAATTGTGAGAATAGTTGAGCTCTGTATAATTTGCATAGGAAGGCCAAGGCATCCCTATCGTCAGAGGCTTTTAAGAACAGGTTAGAGAAGTGTCTGGGGTTGGTTGATTCCTTGGTCAGATAAATAGATTAGTATTCTCTAGGTCTGTTCCAGCTGTTTTCTCTAATTATCTAGAAAATAACCGTAATAGATGTGGCTTGTGTAGGAGAGAGCATTGATTAGTAAGAGTTGTTGGGTTTTTATTTTAGACAAGCAAAGACTTTTTTTTTTTTTTCCTTCAGAGCACCAGATAATGTATTTGTTGCATAAATCCTGAAAGGAAAAGACTTCTGTGCCTTGATGAAAGCAAGCTATCACTTACTAAATTTAAATACAAAAGTTACACTTCCTAAACCCTTATTTTTTTTAAAAATATATTTGTTTTTATAGGTGTTTCTGCCTTGCACAGTTACTAAGTTTAGTATTACCTTGGGTGCCTTTCTTCCACCCTGCCTTGGTTTCTATGAGCACTCTGGAGAAGTGAAGATGTATTCAGTAATTTAAAACTGGTCTATAAAGACACTAGGCACTTTTGTGGTAGACTGTCATAATGTCTTCTAAATCAAAATTGCTTTAGAAAAAACTGCTCCTTCTGGTTTTATAATTATTAAGGAGAAGTCACTCTTATTTATATATTTATTAGTGTCTGTATTTTTAACTTTTTTCTTTGTTTTTTTTCTCCTGACCAAAGGGGCTTAGCCTGGACAATTTTTTAGGTATAATATTATATGACATTAGTTTTTAATGCTTCATTTGATTTCCTCGCCCCCCTCCCCCAACCCCCCAGGTCTCTGTCTTGAGAAGTTGCCAATTTCTTCTTCGGCTAGCAACCTCCATGTGGACCGTGAACAAGAAATTGTTACATGCTACGAGAAGGCTGGGGATATTGCTCTTCTGTACCTTCAGGAGATAGAAAGGGTAAGGGATGATTTGCTTATTGAAGAATTGCATGGTTCATCTTTCATTGATGCGGTGTTACCATTTTGGTAACTCAACTAAAAGATGTCTAATATTTATTTTCTTAGGACTTCAATGCATACTTACAGTCGGACAATAAATTAGTGTGCCTTAATGGATGTCTGCTAGCTGTCCTTCTGACTGTTCTCTCATTCTGATCTCTTAGAATATAGTGTTAGTAGTCTAAAAAGGGACAGAGCTCCTCTGAACTACTATGTATATTCAAGATGCTGATCTGTGGCCTCTTGTTACCCTATGGTAGTTCATTTATGAACATGGGATTCTGGTGTCTTTCAAACACACGTGTCGGAATATGTACATTGTATGTATATACTTACTAGCTTTTCGGGTAATTCTTAAAAAGAATTCAATTCAAAATGAAGCTATGAAGATTGAAAATTGATCTTGTTGATATTTATTTGGAGCCAATAACTTAACTGCTCTTAAATCCTCTTTATAAAACTACTTGAAGGTAAAATTCTGAAATAACATTGTACCCATCAGCAAGACACTTGACGTATCAGTGGGATGTCCAGAATAGTAACTGGAGGTGTGTTTGCTTCAACTAATAAGTACAATCCTGGGACAATGAAAAAAATCATCAGATATGATAGCCAGATAAACAGATTATTTTAAAATATAGATGAAATTCAGATAAATCTTAATAGTTCTATAAATTGGATCAGGACAGTGTTCTTGGACTTGATAGCCCATTTGTCCTTTTATCTCATTAATATATTGCTCACTGTATAGATGAAACTACAATTACTGTTAAAATCCAAGGTACTAGATATGTAGAAGACCTGGGTTTTATTGATGAAAGATGATATATCTGAGCTTCTTAACGTTAGACAAAATATAACCTACAAACAGCTCTGCAGATTATTAGGCAAGTTACTGTTTTCTTTTTTTCCCCATGGTTTTATAAGTTATGGAGTATGAATTACAGAAAGTTAACGTTAGGCTCTTTGTTTGTAAAGAGTGTAACACTTCATGATTTAAAAGCTTCAGGCTTTATCTGAATTTAAAGGGATCCATAGGCTCTTTTATTTCCTCCTCCTGTTTTCATTTACACCATTAAACTTGTCTTCTGTTTCTTACCACTTAGCAGAAACCCTTCAAGTGTTATAAATACTTTTTTTTAAAGAAAAGAAAATCTGTGGCACCCTTTGTTTCTAAGATTTACACACTACTGCATTTTATTTAGACTTTGAGATATGTCTGGACAAAATACAATACACTTGGGGCTCTATTCTTTGGCTTGTGAATACTATTAGAATGAAGCAAGCTAGCAATATCACTGACCCTCTTTTTCAGACCTATTGCTTACAAGCTTCAGGCCTGTCATTTGACAGTTGTCATTGAAGGGGTTATTAGATACAGTTAGGGTCACACAAGCAAAAGGAAGGGGAAAGAAAACTTTGATGTGATGGGGGAAAGAAAAGTAATTCACACTTTTTTAAATAAATACACGTTTTTATTTTCTGAGGGTTTTTTGCTTTGGGGTTTTTGTTATTATCTTTTAGTGGCTGGTGGACTATGTGCAGTGAATATGAAGGCAAATGAAAGCTGTTAGCTCTCCATTTTGAGAGAGCATTTTTAATGTTGATGTAATACAAATTAAGTTATTTTTAAATTGTTTCTGGAAATCACTCTGGAGATGACTTTTAATCTTCTTACTGCTTTCTGCAGCAGTCTTTCCTAATCTGACGGGGTTTTAGATTTTGAATACCATCACCTCCTGCTACTGAATGAGGTTGCAAATATGCTGTTTCATATACTTCTCTTTTGTATGCCATTCTTCACAGAACTTTCTGAAAAAGTATTATAAAATTATTCTGAGTGGCATTTCTGCTTCCTGAAGAAATTAACTTTAAGGATAAAGCCAAGAGCAAAAAGATTTATATTTAGGTGGGAGTGGAGGTAAGGATAGAAATATTCTGCTAGCCACTGCCTGCAAATGAAAAAGATTTCTCCAACATTAAGTATTAGCTTCTGTGTGAAAGTCCACAAAACTTGATTTTTTTTTTTTCCTAAATAAATTTTTCTTACTTTTTCTTTTGTTTTCTTAGGTAATTAATGCCAATTTACAAAACAGAAGCCCTAAACCAGGGCCCACTGCACATGAACAAGAACTTGGTTTTTTCCTGGAAACAGGGCTTCAAAGAGCACATGTTTTATATTTCAAGAATGGGTAAGATTTGATTCTCCTTTTTTTGTATTTGTTTTTTTGTTCAGGTTTTGTATTTGTGATCTAACTTGGCATCATCATTTTTAGCAATTGTGGATTGTGTAATCATGAGGACTTTATTAAAGTAGTAACATTTTGATTGAAATAGTAAGGCTGCCCATATTGTATTTATTTACATATTGTAAAATTGTTTAATCAAAGTATATTAAACAGAAAGCATTTTATATTTTTACTTTCTAAATTGAGAACTTAAAATACCTTAAACTTGAACTATTTGAAATTTCTTTTACTTTATTACTAGACACTGTTAGAAAGTGATTGACAACATATTGAAACTCTTGATTTTTATAATTTTGATTATGTAATTTTTTTCCAAATCTCTTCAGTTATCACTTATTTTAACATTATGCTGCAGGATAAATGTGCATGAAGATCAACAGTATGTATACAAGTATACAATCTCCATTGTATCTGCTCTATAGATCCTTCTAGATTCTGCATGGGAGATCCTTTATAATTTATTTTAAATAAGGCTTCCCTTAAAAGTCTAAAAATAAATTCAAATATCACAGAAGACGAAAAAAGGAATACAACTCACCATTTATAAGAGCTTCAAAACTTGGCACAAATGGTTTTTAAGTACATTTCTGACGTTTGTTGTTGAAATCACATAGTTTAAGAATTTATTTTCAGGGCTTCTTATTTCACTAGGAAAATGTGGTTTCATTGAAATATTGGAACTCTTGGTAGGACTACTGTTTTGTACCAAAAATGTTTCTTATTCTTACAAATACATAAACAGAAGATAAAGGGAAATCATGCAGTGTCTGTAAAGAGTTCGAGATTTTAATGTACTGATGGTAGGGTGACAAAAGGCTATCCAAGTTTTCAAACCGTTCAGGGACTTCAGCATAGAAATGATCACTAAGCTTTTGAAATCTCATTCTGAAAGTAATGAAGTACTGCTGCAATAACACATGATCTGAGAGTTACTTTTTAGTTCTGTTTTCATCATTTAATTGCAGGAGGAATGGAATGTTCTGAAAGTTAATATTTTTCATTTACCAGAGCTAAAAATAAAATTTCTCTTTTCATGGCTGCACAAAAGATAAATAAAATATACTTATTGAAAGAATCCCAGTGGCAATCATGGTTAAGAATAAGCTAAAAATTCCACATTTTGAAGAATTTTGATTGAAGGCCAGGAATGGAAGTGGTCCATTTAATCTGACATGTTGTGTGTAAAAGCAATCAGTAATAGATATAGCAGATCAAGATTAATTAAGAAAAAAAGAAAATGGCACAAAGAAGTCGTGCAGTGGGTTATTAAGGAACATCCAGCCCAGAGGAGTATTTTTCCTAGACCATATCAGTTGGTCTGGTGTGCACTTTGAAAGGTTGATTGTATTCCATGTACCCTTTAATCCTTCACAGTGAAGCTGGTGGTGTTCTTGTTAACTCCTACATAAGCGCATAATTTTTTCTGCAGTCTTTAGTACAATGGTCACTTGCAGTTTACAAGCTAATTACACATTATATATTTAATTTTAAACTTCTTCCAATTTCATTGGCCAGTGCTACTTTTTTTTTTTTTTTGTGGTATGAGAGGAAACGAGGTGTTAGGAAAAATGGCTCTGTGCCAATCGTTATTTTACATATTCCTGCCATTATATCCTTTAGTTTCCTTTCTTCATTTAGAGCCAATCCCAGTTCTCTCAAGATTTCCTAATATGGTCATTGTTCCAGGCTGCTAGTTATGTTGCTGCTTTTATGGGTCACTTTTTTTTTTAATTAGTTTTTAACTTGGGTTTACCAGAACTGAACAAAACTTTAAATGTATAAAATGTATACTTTTCTAACAGGGACAAATTTATAGCATGCTTTTTAATACACTTATTTTAAGGATGCTTTGCTTGGTTTTTAAATTTGTCATCTCTTCTGATGTTAGGTTAATAGAAAGATCTTGAATCTAATTTCTATGAAGCTTCACAACATACTTCAAGTTTGAACTTTATCTAAAATTGTAAAGACTATATGAACATTTTCAAGGAGAGGAAATGTTGATATCTTTAATATAGGCAATTTAGAAATGGAAATATTTATTTTAAATAAAATTTTTTTGCAATTGAACTTGTAGATGTTAAAAGGGCTTCAATCCTGTGGAGGAGGCAGGGAATCACCAGAGTTTAACTGCTTGTGAGTGATGGGGGAGAAGGAGAAGAGGAAAAGTGTGCCTGTCTGTTTTTACAGGCAGACTAAATCTGTTATTCATATAGTGATGCAGTGGAATCTCTTACTTGTGTATGTTCATGAAGTGAGGCTGACACTCAGAAGAGTTGAATCTGAAATAAAAGTTCCTGTCACCAAACTATAACCTGGCATTGGTTTGCGTCAGTTCAAATGTTATCCCGTTACCAGCATAGTGCCTATAGTAATTTGTGCATTAGAGCATGCTTAAAGATCTGAGTAGATGTTTATGGATTTTTTGCTGTTTTTTTTAGTCTTCAGTTCCACTCCAGTAAGTACGAATAAACATCTCTCAAAATCTGCTGGAGAACTGAATTTGTCTGAAGTCCTTTTGCTATGGAGTGGGTTTTTGTTGTTGTTGCATATCTAGGGGTCGGTTGGCTAATCACTGCTTTTAATTACACTTCCTCCACTAGAAGTGGAAATGTCATTTTTGTGCGTGTTAGAAAAGAAAATAAGATAACTTTTATACTAGCTGGAAGAGTATAATTTTAGCAGTAATGTAGGGAGTATTGCTGCCTACCCAGAAAGCTGGTTGATCCATTTGAAATTTTCCCTATGTTCACTAACTGTGCAGAGCTTTTCTTTTAAGCCAAGAAATCAAGTTTTTCTAGAGGATTAAGTGATTTATCTTTCAGGTATGCATTATCTTGACTGAAAAACTAGAAAGTGTTTGAAACCTAACTTAGCCTGACTACTAAGTGCTGGCATTTTGAAAATAAATGGCAAAGCAATTATCTTTAAAAAAAAAAAAAAAAAAAAAAAAAAAGTGGCAATAACCTGAGTGGAAGAATCTTATTTTAGTGCTCCATTAAGAAACAAATCTGAAATTAATGTTTTCTTCCAAAGTGTACAGAATTTAGTGAAGAATCAAAGTACATACGCATTTTTTCACTTGGGAGCAGAGGAATGTTTCAGCTGGGAAATGAGTAACAAAGAAGTTGAGGAAGGTGTTCTAAAACTTAAAGCAGGGTTTATGTGCTTTTTAAAAAACATTCTGAAATATGTAACTTTAAATGTCTTTCAGGCTGATTATGCAACTTCTATTTAGTTTAGTAGTTGCTTTGTAGTTTCAGATTAGAGGAGTTCAAAGTCCTGATGTTCCAAGAAAAGCTACGAGCACAGGAGCTTTGACATGAGTGCTTTAACATAGCTATTTTCAAGTAAAAAGCCCCTGAGAGGGGTAGGAGAGCGGTTTATGTACCAGTAATTCTTCTACTTAGTATTTGGTTTTTATTAATGTTATGAGATAAACAAGACCAACTTAGGTTGTAAATGGTTTTTATTTTTGAGGTAATAGTTTTCAGAAATACACTGGAAGTGTATGCTCTTAAAGCAAAACAGCTTTCTGGTTAAAGTCTAAAATCAGGTGGCTGTCATGTGAAAACCAGACTTAGCTAGCTTTCAGAGGTCTTTTTTGTGGCTTCTATATTTCACACCCTCTCCAAGGATATTGCTCTGTCAGAGCCCAGGATCTAGACTGCAATTTGGTCTAATCTCCATCATGGTTCACATGCTGAATCAAAGCCTGAGGAACCTGGACAAGATCTGTATGCCTTATGGTGCCATTACCTGTGCTGGAAGCAAGACCTTCCCGGTGTTCTCCATGAAGTTGTATCTCAGAGACTGGCTTTTTCTCAATAGAAATTTAACCCCCGCCCAAAACAAAACAAAAAAACTCAACCAGTTTTTCTGCGTGTAATTGATTTTTATTGGCTTACAAAATGTTTGACAAGCACAACAAAAAACCCAACTCCTTAGAGTTACTCATGTGTAGGCCTTGTCTATGTAGAAGTTGTTTCTTTTATCTATTTTTCTTTTTCCACCATAACATAAATAGGAATAGCATAGGAATATAGCTCTCATGTTGGTAAGTGAGGGAGACTGGCTGGAAGCTAACCCATAAATGCTTCTGTTGCACATATATACAGTGCTCACAGCTGGAGATTTTACAGTGATGAAATCTGTAAGGTAAGGATTTATGTAAATGCTTGACATAAATGCACATCAAGACACTGTATGACTAGCTGTATGCTCTATTAGAATACAGTGCTAGCTACCCATCACTCTCTGAATCTGTTGAGATCTTGTTGCATACCCTACATCAGTCTCAAAACAAATTGGTCATTAAGTAAAGAATAGAAAGTAAGATGAAATTCAAAAACATTGAAATCCTACAAAGTATCGCATTCTTTATGTGTGAGATACCACTGCTGTATTGGAAAGTAAACGAAATTACTTCTGTTGCAGTTTTCAAAACAACTGTGTCCTGGAGATAACTGCTTTCATGTTTGTGTGGTTAGGAAACTAAGGCAGAATATATTCAAGATAGAGACAAAATTCACTGTTTTGTGATTGCTAACAAAAATGATTTTTCAAAGGATACTTTGATATCTGTCATATCAGATGCTTTCCTCATCCTTACTTAAGATACTGTTCTTACTCTGTTAGTTTTCATTGAAAAAACAGAATACATTTGAATGCAAGGCGAAATTATTATTCCCTCAGATATTCAGATAAAATCATCTGTGAAGAATGCTTTCTCTTTCAATCCTTGTTGTGTGTTTGTTGCTCAGAATTATGTCTTAACTTCAAGAGTTTAAAATAAGATTCCATTGTTATAGATAGAAAATCTGGCAGTTTTACATGGAGGACTAAGGTGGATATAAACATGAAGGAATCACTTTTATTCAAAATAATCTCAAATAACTTTTGTAATAATTAGTAATACAAAGCACACTGAAAGAATAATGTTGTTAGTATCTGAGTTGATGTTGAATTTTTATAATTTTAATAATTTGCAGTTGTAACTGATACTAGCTCACTTTTTCTGAGAAGATACTTAGCGTTTTTTAGCCCATGTACTACAAGTCTTGCTGACTGTGGCTGTTGCTTATGTTTGCAAGCATCAAATTCAAGGTTTTGGTTTTATGTTGTGTTGTGATGGGCAGCAAACAAAATGGTATTGGATCCTTAAATTGGGGAGGGACTATTTAGTGTACTTCCCCTGCTCCCCCCAGAATGCTTGCTTTACTGCTGTATTTAATGCTCTTGTTTTTATTTCCTTCTCTGGTTTTGATATTGTTCTGAAGAACACTGCTTCGCATGCCAGGTATCACAAGGCATGGCTATGCCAGAAGGTTTTTTTTTCTTCTTTTTGTCCCTTCCCTTGCAACTTGTACGATAGGGATTCATAGGATCACACAGGTTGAAAGGGACTCTGAGGGGTCATCTGGGCCAAACCCCTGCTCAAAACAAGGCCAGTGTAGAGCAGCTTTTTCAGGGCCTTGGCCAGTTGTTCTGCGTGTCACCAAAGATGGAGGTTCAAATTCTGATAAAGCTTGGGGCTTAGGTGTTTTGTGGACAATATTCATGAGATATATCACCTGAATGTGAGCTGCAGTAACCTACAGCTAATTAAGTCTTCTGAGTTCCTATCTGTTAATACTGATTTTTCTCTAAAGGACAGTTAGTTGTTGTACCTGGATGATAGTTATTTTCACCAAGAGAAAGATTTTATAGTGTTTGGTTTTTTTATCATAACATCTTTCAAATATAGACTGCTTCTCATTGAGCAGTTTCTTTCATTCTTTTGTACTTTTTTTTTTTTTTTCTTTTCTCTGTGTGTGTGTTTTAAAACACAAAGATAAGAAGTGTTTGTCTGGGGTGTGAGGTTTATCTGGACTACTAATGCCAAAGCACTGTGGTGTCTGATGCCAAACCTGCTTTTTAAAACCAAGAGACTTCTTGGTGGTGATGGTGACAATTATATTTATGCCAGAAGTTTGCTACTGCTGGCCTGAATGCTTGTACTCAGGTCTTCTGGTTCTGCATTGGAAGTTTGTCCTTACTGCCCCTTAATTTTTTTCCTGCACTTTCCTTGTATCATATTTACAGTTATCGGTATCTCTCTCTGTTTAGGAGTGAACATCTTTGTGTAGATGCAGTTAAAATATTTTCATTATTCTAAACAGAAATGCTGCCTGAAGTTTTCAAAGGAGCATAAAAGTTGACCTTGCATCAGAATAATTAATTAGGTTCTAACATAAATTGTTGGGGTTTAGGGTGCAAATATGTAGACACAAGGATGCAAATTAGCCCTAAGGGCATCAATCCGTATAGACTTTTAATAGTAGATTGTACTGTTAAGTCCTGGTTCTCAGTCTTTAAATGGTATAGTGCTACTTAAAGAGTCAAAGTAGGTTGTTTTTTTTTTTTCCTTGAAGATTTAAAGCAGCAAACATTTTAATTAGTCTTTAAAAACCAGAAAGATGCAATTCAAAAGGCTTGACTCAAGCACGATCTGATGGGAGGCAGTCATATAAACACACATATATGTTAACTAGCAGTGTCTATCTGTGGGCTGTCTTTGTCTTGTCTGAAGTTACTGAAAACATGTCAGCTCTGAGTGCACGTTAGTGTACCTTAAAATTCCTTGTCTCAAGAACGGAAGGGATCTCAAAGTCATTTACAGACACTGTGGGATGTTGTTTTCTAAGTTAACCTGCCCTTTTGCTCTGGCATTCAATAAGCATGGGCGGAACTGCTAACATGAAGGCACATCATAGTGAAAAGCAGGTAAAAGTTCTGTGTTTCCTAGGCTAGGCAGGAAAAGTACGTGCCAGAATAGCCGCCACCCTCTTCTCCCCAATATTACAAACTGTTAACAAATACAAGAAATGTACTTTGCTAAAAGCAGTGCAGTGTGGAGATCTACCATATTGTTCATGGTATATTTTGCTTCATTACTTGTCTCTCAAAGCATTTAACTCAATTTTTGGGTGATTTAGATTGTAGTTTTGAAGTGTACTTTTTTTTTAGTATACTTTGTGTAGAAGATGCTCGACAAGTCAGTATTGTGTTTGTGTTCTCTTGTGCAGTGGATCAGTGTTAAATGCTTTATGAAGCAAAAACTAATTCTGCATTTCAAGTTGGATTTTTCTTGTAGAATCTTACTGCTTTTTCCATGATACAGTAGAACTTCAGTCACAAGTTTCAGTCCATTGCAGATGCTTACAAAAATGTAATAGGTAACTAATAACAACCTGTGATGAAGTTCTTAAGGACTTTTAGAAGTTGCATACTTTTTCATACAGTATTTTTTTTTTTGTTCTTGTAACACATCAAAAGACATAAACTTCATATAGGGGAAAAAAAAAAGCTAATTCCTAAAATTTCATAAAGATTTAAATTAGTGTGATTTGAAGTTCTGCTACGTAGTATATGTTTCATCTGTACTGGGAAATTAGTGTTTCAAGTTGACAAGTTCTTGGTCTTGCTCTTTTTTGACAATTTTGAAGGGAACGTTTCAGTTTTTTTGGCAAGTCTGTTTGGTTTTTTAAATCTTGTTATGGGGACACATCTGTGACTTTGCAATACAGTCCTTCAGAGAAAGCTCCATTCATGGGAAGTATGCACTTAGAGCAGAGGACTTAAAGCTGGGGTGCCAGTGGTCTGGTTCTGGCTCTCAAAAATATTTGGCATGTGGTATTACTGAGTAGTATGTATTTTGGCTTTCCAAAGGTGGTGAAGATATCCAGCTTCCATTGAGTTCAGAGGTTTTCTTAAAATTTGGCCTACTGACTTTCTGTACTTACTTCATTAGTATATGAAGTTATTCATTACCTATTAAGAGGCCTGCCAGTTTGAAATACATAAATAAATATCATCTTTCATGCGGTTGTTTCCATGTTAGATGTATACACAAGATCAGTTTTCTTTAACGTGTACTAACTGGTCACGCTATGGTCAAGCTCTGCTGTAATGTGGACTTTTTACCAACAATCATTATTTCTTGTGCGACTGGTGATTATTTCTTTTCAACCAACTGGTGGCTTACTTTGACATCACTTTCAACCTGTTCATACAGGTTTTGTTATTTGGAAATGCTAGTTCTTTTTAAATGAGCATGCTAGTTCTTTTTAAATGAGCTTTTATATAAAAGTATTTTAGAAGGTGAACTTGTGCTAGTGAAAGATGTCTGTCTGTGCTGGAGACTAAAGTTTCTGAAATACACTGATAATCCTTTATTATATAAAAAAGAACAGAGATGACCTCTGTCATGTAATCTGAAGAGTGAAATAAATGAGTAGGTCTCTAGGTAAAGTGATAAGAGCTCTACAGTTCTATGGCAAGATCTCTTGCATCAAACACTCTGGTTTCAGGTATTCTTCAACCAAATTTAAAAAAAGCATCTGTGTAAAAGTGCTGGCTTTTTTTTAATTTGTACAAAGTATTTTAAATATATTTGTAAATAAAGATATCAGAGTAAGGAAGGCAATTTCAACATCAGCTTTATAGTGCAGTGCAATAGTGCTTTTACTTATGAAAAGCTTACACAATATGTAATATTTCTTTTCTCTTTTGAGCCCATGTTAGGTAAATGTTACACAACTTGCAGATAAAATCACATCTTAAGATAATACAACTATATGAGAGCAACAATGATTTAATAGAAAACACGCTTTTGATCAAATCATTTTGTTTTGCAACTACACTTCAAATAGTGAAATGACTGTCCTGTGTTGTGTTGAGGTTGCAGAATTCAATTGTTCAGCTCAGCAAAAAGCCAACCCAGTTCTTCACCAGTTCAAAGACAAACTGTATTAATATAAAATAAAACATTCTCAACTGCTTTTAAGTGCTATAAAAAAACAGATAGCTGAGATAACTGATATAGAGATGAGGAAAAGATAAAGCTCCAAGACCGTTCAAAATAATCTATTGTTTGAGAAGAAAGTTCAGATCTGCTAAAATTGTTTGTATGAATGATGCCTCCTCTCTGAGGGTCTTGAATCTCTTTGCAAAAGCTGTTTAGGCAGCAGAAGTGGAAGAAGCACAGATGAAGAAACTTGAGTTGCAGAAGCGACACCAAAAGCTAGCTGGAATTGAGAACAGAACACTGATCTCCCAGTCCTCTTCTGGACACAGAGTGGGCCTTGCTGTGTTTGTGCTCTTTCCTCTCTGAGAAGGAGTTTAAAATTTTATATTACTTTCACTGAGGATTACAAGATTTACTCCTTTTTTATTTCCCTATTTTAAGGTGTCAATAGGCAGCTAAAATGGAATGGTGGTGTTTTTTCTTTTTTTTCAAAGTTTATACTTTGAAGCCTAATGTAATTGAAAATGAAAACGATTGTAGTAGCGAGACCAACTTCAGTTTTGTTTTTTCACTCTTTGGGATGGTCACTTCTTACACTTTTCCTTGCTTTCTCTTGAACTATCTACTGATCGTGAAAATGTTTCTTTTTTCAATAAATTGGCAGGGAATGTTGTTATAGTAATCAGTGGTCAGGCTCCCACATGAGTGTAGCTTTATCTCTCTCTCTCTCTCTATATATAGGTACATAGATATATCTATCTCACAGAAAGGCGATGATGATATGCAGAAAGAAAAAAAAAAATTATAGCATGGATTTTAACAACTTTATTGAGTAATGTATTAAGGTGTTACTACATCCAAGTTGGAATACTGTCAAATTCTATGTTTGTATACAGGAACTTGACGAGAGGAGTTGGTAGATTTAGAGAGTTACTAAGAGCTGTTGAAACAAGAACTACGCAAAATCTGCGAATGGTAAGTTATATTAAACCACATTCCTATTGCAGCATCTGAATTTTAGTAGGCAGGTAAAGCATAAATATATTGGCTGAGTTAGAGACAAATAATCAGATACACAGCATATTGATCAGGATCTGTTATCTACCACTTTATAAGGTTACATTTCCTGGCTTAAGTGAATGATTAAAATAAAAAGGAATGTTTGATACCCAGTCTCTCCCCTATTTCTCTTTTCTGTTTGTGGTTATGATTAAAACCTCATTGGTCTCTGACTGACCATACTTTCAACCTTAATCATAATTGCCCTATTTATGACTTACCATAGTTACACAAGGGTGTCTTTTCATGTTTTTTGTAAGGTAGTGGGAGTGAGGACAGACTGCAGAATCTTTCAATGTGTTCTATTAAGTTGGAAGTTATCAAGTTATTTCTTTATTTTTGTGATAAAACCTCTTAAAGGAAAACAATAAAAGCAAAACCATGAAAATTTGTTATTTATATTATCAAAAAATAAACCTTTACCAAAAGAGTGATGTATCTTTTTTGCATCTTTTATACAGTAAAAGGCCAAGGCTTACATCTTTTGCTCTAATGTAATGATTTTCAAAATGTCCTAGATTAGTTTCCTAATATTAGGCCTTTAAAACTCCAGAGTAGTAATAGGGATGGTAACTGGTTTTCTTAATTCATTTAATAACTGATTCCTAGTAAGGATATTAAAATTATTAAAAACCAGACTTTCAAAGGAGAGGGATAATATTGCAAACTTTAATAGAATAGGAGATGAAGGGCTTCTTGTGGTGTAGGAATTAAGGTGAAAGATGCAGGTCATATGGTGCTGTCCGTGGCTTAAACATTATACATCTGTTGCTGGGAAATACTGCCAATTCTGATGCAAGTGTAGATCTTGCCTTCTTTCCGGCCCTGGAACTAATCTCTGAGTTTTCGTCATCATGCTATGTAGTCATGCAGCTTGTATACATATGTATTAAACATTAAAGAGGAGATTAACCTGATGGTTATGGATTATAGGATGACTTCAAAGCTTTAAATTAATATTATTTACCTAAATAATATTTATGTAAGTATTTCTACACTTAAATATATGGTGCCAAGAATAGCTGGTCAAAATAAACTTTTTCATGCTGATCTACAACCTCGTTATGCTTTTGCTGAGCCTTACTAACAGTAGCAAACACCAGCACCTTCAAGTACAAGTTGTCAGAAGCCCCAGTCAGGGTTTGGACTGCAACTGTCTGTGGTGGGTTGACCTTGGCTGGCTGTCAGACGTCCACCCAGCTGCACTCTCACTCCCCTTCCTTAACATGATGGGAAGAAAATAAAGTAGAAAAGCCTGTGGGTTGAGGGTAAAGGCAGGGTGTTTGCTTACCAGTTACTGTCACAGGCAAAGCAAACTCAACTTGGGGAAATTAATTTATTGTCAATTAAAAGAGAGTGGGATGGTGAGAAACAAAGAGAAAAACTAGAACACCTTCACCCCACCCCCTTTCCTCAGGTTCAACTTCAGTCCTTCATTCTTGAGTCTTCGACCTCCTCTCCCTACCCTCGCACTCGCTGAGTGGTGCATGGGGGTTGGAGGGTTGTAGTGAGTCCATAACAGTTCCTCTCTGCTGCTCCTTACTCCTCATGCTTTTGCCCTGCTCCAGTGTGGGGTCCCTCCCATGGGCTGCAGTTCTTTGAGGGAGTATCAACGTGCTCCACCATGGTCCTCTCAGCAGGCTGCAGTGTGGACATCTGCCCCGCTGTGGTCCTCTGCACGGACCATAGAGAAGTACCTGCTCCACTGTGGTCTCTCCCACAGAAACATCTGCTCCAGGCCTGGAGAGGCAGTAGAGGTTATTGAGCACAAAGTATCTGAATGTGCTCCTGGATGTGCTCCACTCTTAGGAGCAACAGTTGGTGTTGTTGATACTTCAGAAATGTCTGGATTTAACTGATAAAATTGAAAAATTGTTCGTTATTGCCATTTTTTTTCTTTGTGTTTAGAGAATTGAACTGGGTACTTGTACCTTTCAAACAGCAGTATGCTTGTTTTTTTGGACGTTTTAAAATAACAGAAAATATATTCTACGTTATTAGTCTTCATTAAAAATAATCCAAGCATTTTTGAAGATTTTGTGTTCAGCATTTCTAAGGAAAATATTTATCTTTCACTTTTACAGACGATAGCAAGACAACTGGCTGAAATTTTGTTACGAGGCATGTGTGAACAGAGTTATTGGAATCCACTGGAAGATCCTCCTCACCAATCACCCCTAGATGATCCACTTCGAAAAGGTTCAAATACTAAGAATTACGCGCTCAGTAGAAGACCGCGGGTATACACTGGAGAAAAGTATGGCTGAGTTTATACCTCTCTTCTTTCTATAATTGCAATTGTTACCCAGTGCACTGGGTAATTTAGTTTATATTTTTGAAAATGTAGCAGGAATTGGGCAATGTGAATGAGAGTGTTTCCCATGCTGCGTGTGTATATATATTCCCTGAAGAGAACTAGGGAAGCAACATGCTTCTCCAAGCAGAAGTTTGCACTGTATGCATGAGACCTTTTGTTCTCAATTCTCAATATTTTTTTTTTTTCTCTATACTGGGGTATGTGGTAGAGTCAATATCTCTTCTTATACCTGGGATACAAAAGAAAACACAAACTGGGTGGCAAGTCTGAGATTGCACATTTTAAAAGTTGTGGGCTGTTTCTAGACCTCTGTTCTGCTTTATCATAGAAAGGAAAGAGTTAGCAATATGGAGATTCAAATTCACCCCTGAAACATCATAGAAAACCAAAACATATCTAGCAATTTATCTAGCAGTTTCAAAGGTAGTTTATTTCCCAAGGCAGCTACCTTTTAATCTTCTTTGGTTAGTTTTGGCATATACAATTGTTAATTCTAGAGTAGCTTTGGCGTGTGTCGCTTCCTTCTTGAATATGTGTGGCTTTTTTCAGAACCGATCACTATTAGTATTAGTATTAATATTTATTAGTATTAAATGTGGGTAGCCATTTCCTTGAATTTGAACTTTTTTCTTAAAAGTTCATAGCTTGATGTTTATTTGTATCTGATAAAATGAAACATGGTTTCTAAGATAAAGTTGTTTTCCTTAGACACACTCTGACAGTGCCTAAAATATATAATGACAAAATTTTGCACTTTGTTACAGTCCTTGTGTGTAGCTTGCTGCCTGAAAGTAACATGCTTGTGTCAAAGCATATTGTTGAAATCTTAACCACTTTGCTGGGTCTTTTTAAATTTATTTTTTATGCTAGTGATACTAAGTTTGATCTGATGAAACTTTGTTGCATGCTTGTTTTACATAATTGCAACCTTTGCACTGCTCTATTTGTATTCTAAATGCAAGTCCTTGTGGGATCTTGTATTTTGTATACATATATATATTTAATATAGTCAACAACTATTGCTTGCTTGTTTTGATACATGCTGGAAAGCACTGTGAGCCAGAGAACTGAGAAGTAGATTGTCACAGTGGAGATAATGATCTAGCCGAGATTGTGATTTGCTGTAGTAAGAGAGTGCTAAGTAATGCAGATGAAGAAGATTGAAATTCCATTTAAACTTAGGAAAAAAATTTTATGGAAGAGGTTGTAGAGTCTGGAGAATATCACTGGAGATACTCAAAATCCAACTGGACGTAGTCCTGGGCAACCTGCTAGCTGACCCTACTTTGAGTGGAGGGGCTGTACTAGACGATCCTCAGACACCCCCTCCAACCTCAACTATTCTGTGATTCTGTGAAATCGTTGTGATCTAGGAATCTCTTTTGAGGAGACTGTTCTGTTCCATATGAAATTGTTGACCCTTTTTTTCCAAATAATTTTTTTTTTCTTTTTAATATTGTTGTCTAGCTGGATTAAAACCAAGGCATTGTGAGTTTTTTAATTTCAGTGTTGTCTGATTATGTCTAGGGTGTGAAGTCATTAAAAAGCAGTCTTTTGAGCTTTAGGAAAAGATGCAGGCATAGACTTGAACATTCAATTTGCCAAAACAACTACTGTGTTTCTCTGCAAGTACACAATTAACAAACTGTACATGCAGGCAACCTTTTTAGTAAAAAGGAAATACCAGGTTTGCGGATATACCTTGATCCCTGCACTTAAAAAGTATGCATTTATTGCCCAAACACAAGAAGGTCTCTGTTATGCAGAGTCACCCATTTTCTCAGTCAAACTATTTGGTTTCACACAGCAAATCCTAAAGAACAGTCTGTTCCTCTCTTACAGTATATATGCCTTGTTAGTTAATATGAAAGCTTTTTTCAATAATGTGACCTTGTTATGTGCAAGAGTCTGCTTCTGTGGTAGATTGCTTATAGAAGTAGTCCTACCTTAAGTTCTGAAGAGATGTTTTGGTTTAGTGTTCACAGTATCTTTATATTGTAATGTAAAATACTGTCATACTTCAGGCATTTGAGTTGTTTAGCTGCATTTATTGTAGATTTCCATTCATGAATACTTCACACAGCAGCAAGCCCACGTAATTGTGGTGTCATTATTACTAGCAAGTAGAATGGCCTTATCTTCAAAGATTTCTAGCAATTCTCCTTCCTTGATACAGAATACTTATAGCAGGTTTCTCAGGCTCAGTCTTTCAAACTTATGTTCTTCATTCTCAACTCATGCTTTTGTAGAAACATGCCTCCTGGCAAAAGTGGGACTTTGTTCAGTGTAATTTTCTTGTTCTTGGGACATGCAAGTTATGAGTTCCACGATTTCAACAGAGCATGTAATTAAGTCCTTTTCTTTTGGCACATCAGAGTCATTAATACCAGATCAGATAAAACATGTCTAGCCAAGTATCTCATCTCCAGCAGTGATTGAAAGTAAGTACCTAAGACAATGAATAGCAAGACAGATACATAGGAAAATTCTTCCTAGGTATTCATCTGACCACCAGCTCTGAGTCTGATATGTACTATTTTTTTTTTAAATATCTTGCCTGATATATTAAGTAACTGCATTGTGGTGTTCTGAGGATGGTGAATGTGATTTGGCTAATACCATTTATGATTTTGTAGATCTCTGTGTTACTGCCTCCTCAGTTTTCTGTATCCTCAGTTGAAGAACTGTTTAACTTCTTGGTTGGCCTTTGGTTAGTAGCCATTTCATGCTTCCAGTTGCCTGTTTTGCTCTGCCCTGTTGCCTTGGAATTACTGTACTCATATGCCTGCAACTGTCAGGAGATACAGAAAGTGTCTGAGTTCAGTCAACTAAATTGAGCTTTTTGCATACACACGTCAAAGAATTTTCCCAGTAATTTCTGCATGAAGAGGATCTTCACTGTTTGAGACAAACATCAACTTATTTACCAAAATATATTCAAAGCTGTAGGAGAAAATAATGTTTGCTTTCATTTTGATAAGTGACTTTTTAGTAGTCCTCTTTGGAGCAACTTCCCTTTGTTCTCTGAGAAAGTAATTTCTCTAGCAACTATTTCCAGTCGTTATTCTGCTTTCTGCGAACCATTGCCAGTCAGTCAGGTTAAATCTACTTCTAGGTTGCTAAATTCTGCATTGAAGACTGGATAGGTAAATGGGGAGCTCTCTGAGGCTTTCTTTTCACTCCTCATTCCCTGCTCGGGGTGGTTCTTATTCATGAGTAACTGTGTTTTGAAATTTCTTTGTTATGTAAAAATAAAAGTGTCTTCTGAGATTAAGAACACTCTTCAAAACCTGATAAGCAACTTGCATTGATTAAAAAATAAAAATCCAACAACAAAACAACTTCCCTGGGGTCTTAGCTGCTGTATATTACCACAATACGTTCGCAATGTTGCTTTCCAAACTGCCTGGAGTTCAGATGTATTTTAGTTTCCATTTCCTTTCAGGCTTTTAATTACTGCTCAAATTTCTAGTGCATTTAAAAAAACCCCAAAAGATGTTTTAATATCAGACAAGTTTTGTTTCCTATCTGCAATTTATTGTAGTTTAAGCACCCTTGGGATGATAGGAATTGCTTATTAACAACAAGAAATTATTTTCTACACTTAAAGAGTTAATTGTGGAACTATTGGTCTGAATTAACAGGAAATAGTACTTGTGGTAATCCAGAAACAGATCAGAGAAAGAAATCTGAAGAGTTAAAACATAGTCACTGGTTGGGGGTTTTTGTGTGTGTGTGTGTGTGTGTGTGTGTGTGTGTGTGTGTGAGAGAGAGAGAATGAATGAATGAATGAATTCCTGCCAGTCATGTACCCAATGCAGATTACTGTTGTCTGTCCACCAGCATAGAAAAGTATTCAGAAAGCATCCAGTGTTCAGAGAAAGCAGGAAAGATTGCCAACTAGTCCTATGCAAACCTTCAGTATTAAGTCATAAGGAAGTGTACTTCATTAAAACCAAAATATTTTAACTGCTTGGAAGGAACAGTGGTTAGGGCAAGCAGGCAGAGATTGCCATGGCTCTGTTAAAAATACTCCCAGCTATTGATTGCATCAGGAAAACAATTCTCAAGAATATCTGATGAAAGACTAATAGAATTATTTATCCACATAATGCCTGAAATACAAAAGTTATCTTGTTCTTGTGAGAGAGTTTCTTGTTGCCGACCTTTGAATCAGTGATGGTGATGTAGATTCAGCTCAGATCGATTAGGTGCCAGAGGCTAGTAAAACTATGGGTACAGTTTTTATAGTTGTCAAATTGTGTGCAATTTTGGGATATTTGAATGCGTTCAACTCTGACAGCTGTGGTGGTTTTGTTCTCTTACTGTGTTTGGCCAACTTTCCTGAAATGCAAATTTAGAGCATTGCAAAGAAATGCATTTTAACCAATTGTTTTTTCTACGCAAGTTACTCTCTGTTCTTGAAATTTTCCAGTTTTTACAGTACTCTTACTATATTTGTGTAAGCTACTCCTAAAAATAATGTGTTGTGCTTAAATAATTAAATTCTCGTTTCAAACAGCATCTTTTGTCCTCAAGAAAATACAGAAGAAGCCTTACTGTTGCTGCTTATTAGTGAATCTATGGTAGGTAAAATAGAGTGAATGTGTGTATGCTGTAAGTGTGTGTGTTTTCCTTGGTTTTTTTTAAAATGAAAATAGAACTTTTTTTGTCATGCCTTACTTTGACTTGTGTTTCATTTTCTGTTAGGAAAGCAGGCAGTTACTTCTGAAATGCAAGCTTCTGTTCCTCTGAGCCAGCAAGATGAGGTCTGCAAGTGTTATGAATAGGAGTTTTTCTCCTTTAGAGTGGCTGAACCTAGCTTCCTTCTAACCATAGGCAGGTGAACACAAAGCCAGGTCTTTCATTTGGCACCACTTATCAGTATGAACCACTGTTACACCAGCTTGTTGCCATTCAGACTCAAAATGTAAGTTATTTTTGTTGTAAAAACCAAATCAAAGACTACTAGATGAGCATAATAAACATAGCCAAAAAGTATTTTCCATTGTGCATTAAACCTCAAATATCATTGAAAATTGTGAATGATTTTTAATGGTACTGGCATTCAGCCTTTGCTACTGGATTTTTTTTTTTCTTTTTTTTTAGTGTCCTCATTTCATCAATAGGTGATTCCTTTCAATGGCCTACTTGTGCCTTTTGTCAGCCTTTCATATTTTCCTCTAGTATGATTTTACTAGTCATCTATCAACTGCCACATGCTGACATTCTCATACCAGGTCAGTTATATGTTCTCAGATGGCAGAAATGAAAAGCTGAAGCTGGAATTTTGCTGTTTTTCTAACTGGAGGGGTGGAACCTCTAGAATCTGAGGCATCATATAGTAGTCTGTCTCACCGCACATCAATGAGACTTAGTCTTTTAAGTTCTATAGGTGATTCAGATGCTTTCATGCTCTGGCATAATTTCTGTTTTGATACAGTTAAATAGGATCAGAACGTTTTAGGGAACATTGTCCTATTTGAACTATTTTAAAGTGGCAAATATTTACATTGTAGGCCGAACTACTTTCCTTAATCCTAGTGATCTGCCTTGCAATGTTCATGACAATCTGTCACCAGAAAACTAGACTGAGCAAACATTTCCATATATCATGTTGGTTTTGCTGCAGTACATACTTACCACTGAAAGGGACCGCCTGTGCCTGTGTAAGGTGCCTGAGCAGCTCGTGGAGAGACACACAATTCTGATGTGAACTGTGGTCGTGGTGTGAAGTGGAAGCAGTCTCAGTTCTGCAGGATCTGACTACTGATTGCTGTATTTGCATGTGTACTTCCTTGCACATCAGTGTTAAGAAGCCAAAAAACAAATTAAAAGTACTGCCCTGTTAAGTCTCGTTTCAGGTTACTTACAGCTTTTCCTTTGTGAATTAGATCTGCCTAATTACATGAAATGCTTGTCACGGTAGAGCATATACCTTTAGCAAGCTTTCAATACTTTTTTCTTTACAAGTAATTATTGCAGGTTATCTGAGGCAAAAGAGTGTATTTCGGGGGAGTATAAAATCTTTCACTATTGACTTACTTTGGCTAAGTCAGTTGTTCAAATTAGTTTTGGAGGAGGGAAAGGGGAAGATTGAGCATAAAAATATTCATCACTACAAACTTCTCTTTCTGAGAGTTGAGAGCTGTTACTTCAGCTTCAGTGCATGCTAACTTTCTATCTGTAGTAGTTATGAAGTAGTATGTGATTTACAATTTTGAAACCAGTATTTGGGAAAGATATAAGAACAGTTACAGAAGATTGAGTAATCATTGCTGTTTTGAGATGGTGTTGTTTTATTAAAGTAGTATGATCCCTTCCTTGCATTGTCTATGAATTAGTAAAGACACAGATAAGGTGTCAAGACTTCTGTCCTTCAAGAACTTATTCAAGTAAATATTGAGAAATAGAATGAGGATCTGACATATAAGTAGCATTTTGTGTAAGTAAAAGTAGTCAAATCACTGTGTATATACAAGCCCTAAATCGTACTGCTAGTTTCAGGGAAGTGGTGCACTCTAACATCATAACTTATTATTTGTATTAGATCTAGTGCCGCGTATATCCAGAAAATTGAATCTTGCTAGTGGATTACAAATGCTACTTTTGTGTCACCTTGAGTTCCCTTAATTTCTGAATTCAGAAAGGATGCTTTGAGTAAGATTTAAATTGTAATATCTATGAAAGAAATGCTTTGGGAAAGATAGTTGTGTGCTTTTCAAGTGTTCTAATTCTCTTATAGGTACATTTCAGAGTACAAAATGTCTCTTTTAGCCTCATGACTGCTGCTACAGTGTATTGTCATGCCTAATGAGGAAAGTCAGCTGCAACTCTGCCATCACTCTTACTGTAAGATGTCCTTGTATTCTAGCTGTTACACTTGTGAAGTATAGACCAGCCTTTCCTTACCTGGCAGGAACGAGTAGAAAGGTGGGATCTGAAGGACTGACATCTTCACGTTACAGTATGTGTACACGTTGCTGCATGTCAGCTGAGCTGCAGTAACAGAATGACTAAGATTGGAAGAGACTTCTGGAGGTCGTTTTGTCCAATCCTCCTGCTCAAGCAGGGCCACCTGGAGCAGGCTGCATCTGTGTTCAGGTGCCTTTTGAATATCTCCAAGGACAGAGACTCCACAACCTCCCTGGGAAACCTCTGCCAGTGCTCAGTCACCCTCACAGTAAAAAAAGTGTTTCCTGATGTTCCCCCTGTGTTTCAGTTTGTGCCCATTACCTCTGGTGCTGTCACTGGGCACCACTGAAAAGAGCCTGGCTCCATCTTTTTTGTACCCTCCCTTCAGGTACACATTGATAAGGTTTTCCCCCTGAGCATTATCTTCTCCAGGCTGAAGACTCCCAGCTCTCACAGCCTTCCTCACAGAAGAGATACTCCAGTCCCTTATTCATCCCAGTGGTCATTTGTTGGACTATCTCCAGTAGCTCTATATCTCTGTTGTACTGGGGAGCCCAGAATTGGACCCAGTGCTGCAGGTGTGGCCTCACCAGTGCTGAATAGAAGGGATGGATTGCCTCCCTTGACCTGCTAGCAATGTTCCTGCTCATGCAGCCCAGGATACCACTAGCCTTCTTTCCAGCAAGGGCACACTGCTGGCTTCTGTTCAACTTGTTGTCCACCAGGACCCCCAGGTCCTTTTCTGCCAAGCTGCTTTCTAGCCTGGTGGCCCCCAGCATGTACTGGTGCCTGGGGTTGTTCTTTCCCAGGTGGAGGACTTTGCACTTCCAGGTCTTTGTTGAGGCCTTTGATGAGGTTCCTGTCAGCTCATTCCTCCAGCCTGTTGAGGTCCCTCTGGATGGCAGCACAGCCCTTTGGCATATCAAGTTCCTCCTTCTAGTTCTGTATCATCAGCAAACTTGCTGAGGGTACTCTGCCCCATCATCCAGATCATTAATGAAGATTTTGAACAGGACCAGGCCCAGTATCGATCTCTGGGGTACACTGCTAGTTGCTGGCCTCTAGCTGGGCTTAGTTTCACTGATCACCACCTCCTGGGCTAAGCCTTCTGTGTTATTCCTAGCTGATGGTAAAATGGCTGAGCATATCCTTTCTTCCACTGAGGGTGAACTAAGTTATACTGCTCGCCTTTGCCTCAGGCTCAAAGGGTAAGCGTGGCCAACTGACACATTGCAGTTTAATAGTCACTTTATTACATCTGAGACCGTGGCAGTTCTGAAATACCAAGCACTTAAGTTTGTAGGTACATTCTGTTTTATAATTATGCAGAAAATGATTGTTCAAATATTTAAGATATCTTACAAGGCATCCTCTCCTATAATACTGCTTTGGTATTGTCAGCCATTTTTTCACAAGAAGTGCTAGTTCATAGCTTGCTCTGTACTTGCAAGGAATTGAGTCAAATAGCGATTAAATGTGAAGTTAAAAAGGAAGAAGTTCTTGAAGCTGACTAAATATTTATGCAGTGTAAAAAGCAGAAGCCAAAGATGTCTTGATCAAAAGAAAGCAAAATGTCTCTTTTAGGGTGTGTGTGCAGGGGTGTGTGTTTTCAAACCAAGCTGTGGATTATTCAGTTGGTAATTCCTGAAATGTCTGTACATTTTACGCTCTATGTATCTCTTTGAAAATTTCTTTCAGTATTTAATTATTCTGATTTAAAAAATGTATTGAGTATGTTGAGCTTAAAATGTTACCCTTTTAAAGCAGAGAAACAATTTATTATCCCTTAATGTGTGTCACTCCTCACCTCTGAAAAAGGGGGAAATAAGCTGCCCATTAAAATTTAGTGTATATTAGTAAATGTATTAAGGGGGCCATGCCCAGTGTAATAAAAAAAAAAAGGAAAGGAGGGAGGAGGAGAGAGAAGGATCTTTAACTTCTGACTTCAAACTACTAGCTATACTAGCATTTGTACCAATGGGAATATTAAACATCAAGAAATCTAGAAATAGATAAGATATCAAGATAAGGTATAAGCTTGAAAGCATAGTGGGAGAAGTACTGAGTAGTTCAATACAGGTAGTCTTAGCTACTGGGAGACCTGAATTTTATCCTTAGCTCTTTAACAAGATTTCTCTGTGAACATGGTCGATTCATTTAATACAGTTCTAGCTCAGCTCTCTTCCTTCTTGAAAGGAAAAGTTTAATTAAGGAATTAGGTTTGCAATGTGCCTTTCACAAAACAGTATTGAAAGTATAAAGCCTTATTGCAAACATGGCCTGATTCCAAACCTGTGCTCAGAACCAGGGACAGTTTTTTACTTTTCACTAGTAACTCCTGAAGGTGATTGTGTGGTTATCCTGGGCTGGTTACCAATCATAAGTGAGAGGATAGTGTCGTAATGTTACGAAGAGAAAAGAAATTGATTGCCTTATTTTACAAAAGCTGAAATAGAGGATTTGAAGATCCTTCTAATATGTTTTACTAGCATACAAAAAATTAAGTTAAATTTTAGAAGATGAATATACATTATATTAAAAAAACCCTTATTTGGTTTCTAAGAACTCTTCAATAATTTTAAATACATTACCTAATTTATGTAGTTTGAATCAAGTAATTAAAAATAGATCCATATAGAAACATAAATCTTGCCACTAACATATAAAATTGGTGATTCTTGCTGTCTATAAATTAGTAGCAGATACTGTCTCTCTGTATCACCTATATCAACTGTTGACTGTCAGTCTGAATAAAATGGTAGTTACTTGAGCAAAAATATAGGTTGGATTACAATGCTTTACTTTGTTTCTTTTTTTGTGGCATGTTTCAGGCTAACCGTGATGCTGTACTGAGCAGAATACCAGAACACAAAAATGATCGTATCATCAGTTTGCAAAGTGCATCTGTAGTCTACGATTTACTTACTATAGCCTTGGGAAGAAGAGGCCAATATGAAATGCTCTCAGAGGTTTGTTGATAATAGTGAATATTCAACTGTGTCTTCGCTGCATATTTCTGTTAATCATGTTAATTGTGATAGTACTTAAGGGCTAAGCAAATATAGGACACTGTCATTCTGACTACTGTATAAATACAGTAGGTAGTTTCCACCCCAGAAAGTTTACTGTCTAAATTTATACAAGTGACTTGAGGTGGTCAAGCACAGAAATTGTGTGAAAGGTGCGGTAAATGGTATAGAAGTTCAGACCGTTTTTAGTCAGGGAGGCATGGATCTGGTTAAAAGGATACACATTAAATGGAGACAGGAGGAAGGAACGGCAAAAGATAAAAGCTGTTGTGGATACCAGTGATAAATATAAATACCTAGAAGAAGGATTTGTGATATTTTATTTCAAAAGAAAACTTTCTTTTACACCTCATAATATTTGTAGTGCTCCAAAGTCCTCGTAGTTTGTAAAATGGCTTTGAAGTTAATAAAATGGAAATGTATTACTTTTTCAGGTCTGTAGGAAAGTGCGTTCTCTGTCTCAAACGTCTTGTGTTTTATTATGCAACTTGAATGTGTTTTGTTAGATTGTGGCGACTTCTTCAGGAAATTTTCAAGTATCGTTAACAGTTTTATATCTGAGAAACAACTACAGCTCTTTGGGCAGAGCAGAGCTTTCTGCTGATCAAAACGGTGCTCACCCAGCAGCAGGATAGTGTTGCTGACCACTGTTAATTATTGGTATCCAGAAGGAATACTTCAGCATGTATGGTAGGAAGGCATATCCATATCCAGGGGTTGATTTGCTGAGAAATGGTTTGTCTCTACCATAATAGAGGACTCTTATTAAGACAAAAATTACACACACACACACACACACACACACCCCCCAGTTCTTCTCTGGATATGTTATGTTGATAGTCACCCTTTAACCTGCATCTCCTGTGATGTTAAGCTCTGAATTTGGGTATTCTTCTTGAAAGTACTTCATAGCTGCAAGTTATGCATACAAGTCAGTTTTAATCAGTCCAATAGAAAGTCTTTCACAAAACTGAAGAGTATGAAAGCTTGTACAGGACTGTCATCCTACAACATAATCTAATCAGGAATATTTCCATTTACTTGCCACTACAGACACTATCACCTTCATGGAGGTCACCTTTAGGCGATTGTACCAAAGCTGCAAGAGATAACCCTCCATATATTTTAGTCTAGAACTTTTTAAAGGATAGAAATTGACAGGTACTGTAAAAAAAACAAAACAAACCAACCCCCCCCCCCCCCCCCCCCCCAAAAAAAAACCCCCAACACTTGAAAAGGTAACTGATTTCTTTTTTCTTTAAGCAGCTGGCAACCTTTCCTTTTTATATACTAACCTAGCAATGAGGCAGGGGTAGTGTAGCCCTGGGTTCCAATTCTGATTCTTTTATTTTGTCTGTGGTGGTGTGGTGGGTTTTTTTTTTTGTTGTGGTTTTTTTGTCTGTTTTTAAATGTTAAACAACCATTATATTAATGCGAACATCACAAGTTCCTGGGATTCCTCCACTGTCTCCTTTGGGACACTTCGGGTAGCATTTATGTCACAATAGATGCAACTTCTTGTTTGCAATTCTTCTTGCCTTTCTTAATAGAGAATTTTTTTGGCTTCACCAGGAAAGCTAGAGGTATCTCTGTTCTTTGCCATGTATCTTGAAGTCTAGGACATTACCCTGAAGGGTAGGAGGAAAGTCTTATAGTCCCCTCCCATGGAGAAGAGCATAGAGCTTGCTTCCCTCACTGCTTGTGTGATTGGTTTAGCCCCTGTAGCTGACAGACAAGCACCACTGCCCGTTCCTTTTCCTTCTGTGTTTTGAGCACAGTTGAATGTTCTGATGGAAGGTGTTTTAACTTGACTTAGATCTTTGATTTCAGTGCCTTTTAGAAGCTGCTTGTGCTGGTGGTGATCTTGGTTACAGACAAAAGCAGAACCACGAGTATCTGGAAAGTTAAAGAGCTTCCATGTTTGACCAGCTTCTTAGTTGAGGGTTTTTAGCCATTGCCTTGAGCTTTGACACCTGAAGTCTACCTAAGGCTTGTTTTAAGGTCTTTTTGTGTTCTTTTTTAATCTGGGTCTAGCATCTTTGTAGTTATATTCCATCAAAATTGTATGTATATTCTTTTGAAATGTTCTCTTTGAAAAATAGAAAATAATTCTTATATGTTTGAAAAATGCTTTTCAATACAGAATAATTAAAATGTATTTATTATATGTCCATGAAGTATCTATTCTGAACATCAAAAAATCATCTTATAAAGACCTGGTATAATAGACAATACTTATTTTAGGATACGTATACTCTAGATAAACAGCTGCAGCAGGAGCTTATCCGGAAATGGTTAGAACATCTCATTTGTTCCAGTTCTTCTCATCCAAAGCACAGTGGAAAACATAGACTTCAAGAAGCTCTTAGAGTTTAGTGAGTGGTTAGAGGATATCTGCCCTCAAACCCTGTGGCCCATGGTCTGAAGCTTTTATAATTTAAAGTATTACAATAAACACAAATTCAGAAATGTAAAAACATTCTGTTCAGTTATGTCATAGGCATATAATTTTTTGCTGGCTTCATTCTCTGTGAGCTAATTATGATTGCACTAGTGGAGCTGTTGTAGGTTCAAGTCAGAAAGCACCATTATTCTAACCATGGAAGTGGTATGCACACACCAGTTCCAGTATCTTGTTATCATCTTCTGGTTTAGCTATAGCTGATTACTTACGGAAGTAGTTAGCTGTTGTATAAGAACATTAAATGATCAAAGATCTGTTTCATCCTTGTTAAACTGTTCTAATGCTCAGTCATGTTCTTAATTGAAAAGGTCTCATTTCTTTATGGAGTTTGTATACAACGGGCTTTCAGTTTCTTATGGCTTCTTCAACTAGATGAAAGAACTTTCTACTGTCATAATTCTTTCCTAAACAAAAGTACTCTTGACTGTCATCAAGTTGGTTTTTAAGCTTTTTAGGATATGACATATTGAGCTTATCAATGTCCTACTAGGAGAGATGTTTTCCATCAGAAATTTTCCTAGATACTCGTCTTTAAGTCTCTAACTTCAAGCATATTCTTTTCAGGAGGAGACCATAGTGCTAAGCAACAAAATTCAGTAATGCGTTCAACATTACCTGTTCATACAGTGATTATTTATGAGGCAGTACCAACAGCTGCATTTCTGCCTTTCAGGAGAGGGATTGTGCTGACTGTGTTTTCAATTAGTTAAGTCAGTTGCTATTATCCTGAACATTATCTCAACTTGCAGTTTTCCAGGGTACTATTGCTTGTTATGTACCTCTCATTGATTTCTTGATGGAACCTGTTGCTCTTTGAAATTACTTTTTGTTATTTGGTTCAGAAGAACCCAGCTTATCTGGTGTTCATGTTGTTGTGTACGTCACATACGTATGTATGCACATAGATCCCTTTACTCCACATATGCTAACCACTGATTTTGTGATCTTATGAAGAAAAAAAATCATGTAACTTGTCACGTTTCATACTGAATGAAGCCAAGTAAATAGAACTTGAAGTCAAGGAAAAAGAACGGTAAATAGATCATTAGTATGTTGAAACTCAAGGCTTTTAGAATAATCTACAGTTGTGTCCTGTGTTCCCATAATTACAATATTATAAAAAACTACCTTATACACATATGCATGTGCATTAATTATATGAAGGTACTTGTTCACAATTAGAAAAATAAACCCCTTATTTTCTAGGCCTTGCTTAATTAAAAATTAATTGCCAATTCTAACTGGAAGAAAATAAAGAAGTTGGAGAAGTTGATAGGAAAAATTCTAGCATACATTACTTGTATGTAGCAAATAATGCACTTCTTGTATTTGTTTTGTTTCATCCTCAGTGCTGTTCTTTGCTTCAGGTTCTGTTAAAGTGTGGGAACACGCTATACCTGGCTGTGCTTTCTGTAATGTTAAGGCTGAGTTTGAATATGAAAAATAATTTGTGGTATTACAGTTCAGCATCTACATTGTAGCTGTCAGAGCAGAAAAGCTGCTTCATGTGATTGGAATCTGCAGACTAGAAAGTTAATTGCTAAATCAGTTTAATCCAGAAAAGTGTTGCACCTTTTGAGTCTCTGGAGCTGGCCTGATTAGTGAAAATGAGCATAGCAAAATGAAATATTTCTTATTGACAACAGCAGATATGAAACTTTCAAAATTAGTGTATAATGCTAATTTAATATATTTAATCTCAGTATAGTAATAATGAATTTCCTTTTGGCATTCAGCTATTAAGTTGAAAATTTCAGCAAAATATTGAGTATGAATTTAAAATTCTTAAAACTAGAAATAATGCTGTCGGGTGAACCTTTACCCCCACCCTCCCTTTAAGTGGTACTGATAAGTACTTGTGGTGCCATTGCTTGTTCCCAATTTGGGAAGAGTGTGTGTACAATTTTCCTTTTCACTTAAGACTTATCTCCTGCCTTTTGCAGCTGGTACCTTCAGTAAGCTGATATTTATCATTCCTTCTTTCAGACTAAATAGGACAGTACCAGCAGGAGCATTTAAACAAGCATAATAAATGGGAAATCAGTGTTCTGTTCAATTGTTTTTTTCCATATAGAATCTGGCAGCTGTTTTCACTTAACTTATTTGAATTATTTAAATTTTTAATTACATGTATTTTAGGTATGAGTCTATAAGAAAATTTTTATACTAGTGTATCTTCTCAATAATTGAAGAATGTGCCCTTAAATAACAATTTTCCCCCCAAAATTAGTGTTTAGAAAGAGCCATGAAGTTTGCATTTGAAGAGTTCCATCTCTGGTATCAATTTGCATTGTCCTTGATGGCAGCAGGAAAAGTAAGTCTTAATTTTTTGATGTAATTCTTCTATCGATGGCTTTTGATAACAACATTTGGCACTTTTGTAATTTTCATCTGTAGTGTTTTTGAAAATAATTCTAATCCTTAAATCAGCTAAGTACACTGTACTACTGAATTTACGCCTAGTGCTGTATAAAGAATGTTGTTATTTCAATAGTTTCTAACTTAGCAACACTGAAAGGTGATGATAAGAATTATCTTGCCAACGAGCTTAAGCTAAGCTAATCGAGTGTAAGTAGTGAATTATACCAGATCATATTATCCAGTAACAACTTAAGTGCTGTTTTGATGAATGAATTTTACTCTTAGGTACAAATTAACACTGTTTCATGATGCTGTTGCTTTTTTTTTCTTTGGGAATTTCTGACTGTGTCTTTTTTTAATATTACTGTATTTGAGACTGTGTATTCTGTGCAATTAAAGTGAGATGGATTTTTTTTTTATTTTATATAACCTAGGAACTTTAATGTTATCAGATGCAATCTTCTATTTTCAGTTCTTTTTGCTTTTCCCTGTCATGTTAGGGAAAATAAATCCCATTCATTATGTAATGTAAATAATACTGATTTTCTGGAAGATCATTCTCAATGGGGGTAACTTCAGCATGGGGGAAAGGAATGATTTCTATCTTCTTTAGACAATACTTTCAGAAGCACATTGGTTCTGAAGAGGCTTGATTCTTCTTCCCATTCTCTGTTTACTTTAAGTTATCTTCTAAACTGAGATTGGGTGGAGGCAAATTAATTAAAAAAAGAGGAGCAGTGCCAGTCTGTTATACAATCTTGTATCAGAGCTATTCCTGAGTGCTGTTTTAACTCCCAAAGAACAGTAAAACTCTGCTTGTTCTGAAGACTGTCCTGTTCCTGCTCTTTCCTTTGCCTGGCTCAAATGTTGTGAGCTTACAGGCCTAGCAAAGTTTTAAATGCATCTCAAAACTGTTTTCTGAATTATGTACCACTGGAATTACGTTCTGGGCAAATGTTTCACTGGGGACACTTAATGATAGTTCATAGGGGTTAAATAACAACAGCAGTGCCTAAAGTCTTGAGTTTCACTTGGTTGAGGAGCTGTGACAAATTGTTAACAAATTGTTTAGTAATGTCTCCTTCACATGGGAAAAATAAAGCAAGTTATGGAATTCTATCTGTGAAACATATTTATGCTTTTAGTAATTTCAATGGGAAATGTTTTTAACAGTCTGCTCGAGCTGTTAAAGTCTTGAAGGAATGTATACGTTTGAAACCAGATGATGCAACTATTCCACTCCTTGCTGCAAAGCTCTGTATGGGATCTCTCCACTGGGTAAGCTTTGCCACTCTTTGTCTTTTCAGCAAGAGCTGTGCTAAAATGCAACAAAATTGTGGTTTAGGGATGTATCAAATAGTTTTGCACAGTGACTACGTGCACTTGGTCATCTCTATAAATACAGCACAAATATGTATATGCACATGTACATCCCTGTTTGCATGGCTAATTTAAAATATTTGACAGCAATGGTTATGTTTATCAAGGTAGCATATCTTGATACTGATATAAGACATAGCTAAAAATGTATTAGAAATTGAAACATTGGCATACAGAGATTAAAAATGCAACTTAGACTTCTGTTTCCTTGGTGCAAGAGGAAAATAACTTTTTTTGGAAGATGAGACAAATCTCTTATATTCAAGAGAGTTGTCTGGTAATACCATGTTTGCAGGCAGCTGGGGTTTATGAATTCCTAGTAGGGGCAGTGTCTTTTTAAAAAGTGTTACTTGAGTTGTATTTTAGATAACCTTGAAATTGGTGTATCTGTACAAAAACCATCAAGGTGATCAGAGATCATCATGTGGTTTTCAAGATTACATGTGTAATTTTTAGAAGAATGAGTATATTTTAAAAAGGAGGAAAAGAAGGGAGAAGGGTCACAATCAGAAATTGAGAAAATAGTGCAGTAGCAGAAACATGACTTGTTGATGCTGACAAAAATACAGTCTTAATTAACGTAGATCCTAGTTCTGTAAATTGTTCCCTATGGATTGACTCCGTGTGGAGTAGCTTACTGTACTTAGCGTTTACATTTACTGGAATGGATTCAAATGTTATTTTTTTTCGTACTAGATTGTTAAATAGTGTGCTAGCATGGGTATGCAGTTATATCTTGATCCTTTACATGTTTATTTATGAGCTTGTATACATTCAGCAATACTGTATGTGATGCAGAGTTCTGCATGGCTATACTTTTTTTGCAGGGTTGGAGCCATAGTTCTTGTAACTGATTTTCCTAAAGAAATGGTTCATGGGGCAAGAACTCTATTTATGAAATGCAAAAATGATAGATGGCATATATGGACCAGAAATGCCTTTTTTATTTAAAAAAAAAAAAAAAAAAAGGAAGAAAAGAAAGAAAAAAGGCAAAACCACTATAAGTTTAGAATGAACTGTGTGTTATGTGCCAGAGTTTGTCTCAACCATAAGAATGGGTGCTTCAGCTTAAAATCTGTGTTCTTTACTCAGTATTTGGAAGGAAAATTAAGTCTAGTGAAAAGTGAAATAGTCCTTACAAGCAATCATGGCTGAGATTTCAACAGACTCAGTGTGCATAATACACATGCTATGTGTTCTTCTCATTATAATGTAAGATTTAGCTTATTTTAGACTTACATGGATGTTTTATAATATTTTCAGTTGGAAGAAGCTGAAAGATTTGCCAAAACAGTTGTTGATCTTGGGGACAAAACATCAGAGTTCAAAGCAAAAGGCTACTTGGCACTGGGGTTGACTTACAGTCTGCAGGCTACTGATGGTAAGATAAGGATAAATATTCACATTTGGAAATTCCCATGTTGCCTAAAAAAGGATACCTAGCAGAACGCTAGACTTAAAATTAAAGCTTCTGTGTGCAACCATTTTTTCAGTCAGTGTATTAAAACTTCTTCAATGAGCATGTGCAATGAAATCTCTTGATCTTGCCTATCACTGATTAAATATATCCTTTTTAGCATCTTTGCGAGGGATGCAAGAGGTCTTGCAGAGAAAGGCTCTTCTTGCATTTCAGAGGTGAGTGGGTGTTAATCTTTTTATTTCATTCTGCTTTATGTAGTGAAAGGCTTTTATTACGTGTTAAAAAGAGGGACTTGTAAAAGATTGTGTAATGAGGATTTCACCTCTGGGAGTCTCCTTCATGAGTACTGAATGTATTTCTTCAGCATTTACTTCATCATTTTCTGTCAGAAGTATCTAAATTGATTTCTAAGGATTTCCTTTTATATCATTTTAAAGACATTTGTGTTGCTCTCCAGTATAAAATATTTTCTCAAAGGAGTATTCTGTTATGATCTAGAAGGGAAATTTGTATGATGCAAGGTTTCAAGTCATGGTTCCATGTGATAGTGTTTCTAGAAGAGCTGGTTGCTGATCAGATTGTATCGCAGGCTTTTGCAATTATCTCTGTAGAGGCAGAGCAATAATTGAGGCCCTGCTGCTGTGGATGAGGGGTGAAATGCGGGGGGAAAGAAAAAATTCTATCTGGAGATTTAACAGGCAGTGACAATGCAAATGCCTCGTCTTTCAAGTCAAGTGCCTTACACAGAGGTTGTGCTGTTGGGGATGACTAGTTCGTTCTCAAGGGTTTGACTCTACAAATCAAATGACAATAAACAGGTGAATGAGAACATCTCTACCCTAATTACAGAAGAAACAAACCTTGATGATAAAGCTGGCAGAAGTGCTGCAGCACCTAAATATGTCTTTTTTTATTGTCTATATACCCTTGAAAACCCTGCTTTGGTGAGATAGGCCGAAATGCTTCAGTGAAACTGATTTGTGCATTAATGTGAATATGAAGTCTCAGGTTTTTGTTGGTGATTTTGTATCTGAGGGGATAGGGTTGAAAAAGTGTTTTGCAGGTAACTTTAGAGTGAGGCTGGTATGTATTGGTCCTTCCTTTTTCTGTCTTGTCTTAACTATTCCTCTGTATGTAAATATGTTTTAACATATCTTTGCTCTTCCTGTTCCTTAATGTTTTTAATAGTTTTTTATTACTTCAGCATTCTTTCTCCATGTTGAGACTGAACTTTCTACCTCCTGGTTTATACTTCAGTTCCTCACCCATCCCTCTTACCACTGACTTCATCATCACCGTTTCAAAACTACCGTGCTAACCATTTCTCACCATTTCTACCCATTCACTACTTTTGAGGTTCTAATAGTGAGTTGCTGTCTTCTGCTGTTTCTTTGAAAGAGTAAGGGATGAAATGAACCATACCTTGAAGCTAATCCATTCCAGCTCAGTGCCTGCTGACTCTACCCTCCAGTTCAGTGTAGCAATACCCAAAATTCTGAGAGTCGTTCCCTGCTATCAATCTGTCTGGAAAATTGCCATTTTCTGAGGGTTGAGGTTGCGCAGTGTTTGGACCACCCATAAATATGAGGATGCTTTTATAGGTAGCATACTGCTTATTGTGGTAATATTTTATTAGTTTGCTCTAGAAAAAGAATAAGTGGTTTGAGTGCAAAAAGAATAAGCAATAAACAGTAGGTTAGGAGAACTATTTTTCAAATGATATTCAGCTTCTTATCACTGCAAAATTACTCTTTCACACTCTCTATTCATATATTGTTGCTTGGTTGTGTGTTGTTTTCTTTCACCCAGGAACTTTTCTGTTTCATTCTCTACAGCTGAACAATAAGTCTCTTGATACCTTCTTAACTGTTCAGTTTCGAAGACTTTCTAGCAGCAAATAGTGCCAGCTGCAATCTGAAAACATACCCAGCATCTCTTCAGTGAACCATTACAGATGTCCTTTAGCTATATAGGTTGAGTGGAACTTCAGTTTTGTAGCGATATGGAGCTTTGAAATATACACAGAAAGTGTTGGGAACATGGGACTGATTGCATCTGCCTTTATGTATCTTTCTGATGCTTTGGGGTTTTCTTTGTTCCTTTTTTTTTTTTTTTTCCCCAGTTGATACAACCTCCTAGACACAACGTTTTGTATTTTTAAGTGCGTGTTCCAGGGTATTGATGTTAAGTTCTATATTCATCCTTTCTGCTGGCCTTTCCCAGAATGAACTTGTACATAGGCTTTTAAAGTATCTTTCAAAGGTTATAGTAATGTGCAGGGTATATGTTTTGAAAACTCTAGTGAATTGCTAATATTGCTGTTCGTGATCTTGCTGATATGAGTAGCTTGGACTCCATGCAGAATCTGGAGTAGAATGGTTTGGCCCTTGAAAAGAACAGAGTTTCTGCATCTCAAAAGTCCCATAGCTACCTTCTCAGAGAAGGGAAAAAGTATGTTTTGAAAGGTGATTGTTCTGTATATTAACATGTTTCCCCACTTGTGTTCATAGGGAGACTCACACCTGATAGATCAGCTGTACTGGAAATACACTTCAGTGTGGTTGATAATGTTGCTGGTTCTTTGCGTTGATAACATAGGTATAGGATGTTACCGAAAATTTGTTACCACAGAGAGGATGTTATGCTCAGCATACCAGAGTCATGCCCACTTTCTCTTCCCACATCTTAAAAATAAATGTTTTCCAGGAGGTGGAAGTTGAAATTCTCCATTCATCTGTGCAGTTTATGAAGTGAGCAGCTATACTGGACTCAGTATTTTGATGTGCCAACTTTTTTTGTTTGGTTTTCGTGGGTTTTTTAATCACTTACCTAGAGGACCAGTTCCTGAAGAAATAGAGGTTCTGAAGGAATGCAGTTATGGTTTGGATCCTTGCCTATGCTAGATTTCAAGGCCACCAGTCTGTGATAGTGGCCATTTGAGAAGGTGCTTGTTGCCGTCTTTGCAAAGTGCTGAGCGGGTGTTTGTTTCACTAACTTTTTTTTTATTTTGGAGACTTTCAGTGCTTTTCCTGTGATTGGTGTGAATTGAAGTTTCACAGAACTCACTAAATGTTTGATAGATAGTAACAGCTTTATTCTTTCACTAGCTGAAGCTTGGGTGACTGAATAAGTACTCTCTAAGTTAAAATCTCTTGTTCTCACTTAGTCTTGCTTAATTTGTGAACTTAAATTTAAAAAAGGACTGGTCCCAGACCCTGTTAGGCTTTATATTTGACTCTAATCTCCAATTTAGAGGAAAAGTTAACAAAATATGAAACTGTCCCCTAATAACTTAAATTACTTTGATACATGTTGGGTGTAGTTGCTAAACTAACGGAGCTGTCTCTGGACTTGAGAAGACAGAAACGCACAAGCCAGATGCAGAATGTTCCCTCTGTGGTTGTAATGGATTAAAGGTCAATTTTGTTCCTCCCTCCCATGGAGACAGCTCATTAGATGTTCTGACGATTATTCACGTCCTATTTCTAAGTAAGCCTCGATTAAAAGGATGCAACAAATACAAATAAAAAAAATAGTTCCAGGCTTGCTGCCCAGTATTTACTATACATTATTTTAGGGTACAGCCATAAATTTTTTTTGTCTTTATGCTCAAGCATTCCGCCAAAAAACCAACTTATCTTGCAGCAGAAAGATTGTATTGCAGGGGAAAATAATAGTGTATTATAAGAACATCTTCTGTAGGATAAGTGTCAAAAAGAACCAGACAAAGTGTGTGCATTTGACCAAAACATTAAAAACAAACAAATTCAAAAAAAGGTGGAAAAAAGTTGTTTGTTTTAGTAATTGGGGTTACTTGCAACAGCAGTAGTTACGAATATTTTAAGAGAGAATAATCACAAAACACTGCTGCTATTGGGCAGTTCAACATTTCTGTGGACAAAAGTTATATTTATAAAAAGATCATCAGCATAAACTTCTTCACCTGAACTTCAAACGTAGGTTCTTGATGAATCAGATCTTATGCTGCCTTTTACTATAATGCTATGATAAAGAAGCTGTCTGGCCTACATTTCTTTCACATTGCTGTGTAGCAAGGTGCTCTGCTAACTTAATCTCAAAGGAACTCAATGCCAAGAGGTAACTGGCTTTCTAAGAGGCTTAGTGTGCTGGTCTAAAAATGTGCTTATATTTTGGGAGTCTGAAGAATGAACAAAACTCTGATCTACTTTGCTGCTACTCTTCCTCTTTGAGTTCTGTGATTCAGAACCATCCTGGTCAGGGTTGGTGCAATTGCTTGTTGTGCAGATGACATAATTCTTCTCTTTTAAAGGCATGTTGTTTTGGGGGATTATTTTTTTTTCCTCATTTTTCTATAAGAAAGCTCTGCTTAATGACTTTTTATTATAACTGTTTTTAGATAATTACATCTGGTGTTTGTTTAGGAGTATATTTTATTTGGAGAATCATTATGTATTGCTAATATTTAAGATTTATACTGACATTATGTAATTGATTTCTATTAAAAATGACTCTTTAATGACCCAAAGTGTTTCCTTTAAATCAAGGGTGATTGAGAAGTATGAGAAGTCACTGGAATGAACACCACTTATATAAAAATATGAGCTTATGTGTAGTGAAGAGATCTGAATATATATGTGTTTGCGTGTATGTCTAACCTGTATTAACAGGAAAAATTCACTAGTTTTCTGTTTTGTTTCTTTGTTTTTAAGGGCTCACAGTTTGTCTCCAACAGATCATCTGGCAGCATTTTACTTGGCACTGCAGCTTGCCATATCCAGACAGGTTAGTTGTGTTTTAAAAGTGCAGCCTCACACTGTCATATGAAGATTAGAATTTTTATCTGTTTATGGATACAGATGAAGATTTCTTCAATAAAACCCTGGTTTTCCTTGTGCATATATGCATATTTTTGGAAAAACAACCCCAAAATACTCTCTCTGAACACCTTCAGTCTTGTACACTTCTCCAGACTTCTGCCACAGTATTTCCAGCTCTAGGATCAGAAATAAGTCATTCAATTTATTTGTTTCAGCATTTATGTTGCTGGATGGAGAGGGGAAAAAAAAGTCAATTTTTACCCTGTTTTTACCTATTATGTGTAATCTCTGCTCAGACTGGTTATCTGGAGGGTGGGACTCTTGACAGTGCTTAAATCTTGAGTATCTGCTAAGATCCATGCCTTTTCTGAATACTTGTAGGAGGTTTGGTTGTTGTGAACAAAATTACAAAAATGTGTTTAAGAAAACTGGAAAATATTTTAAAGCTATAAAAGAGATCATAGCTCAGTCCAACTTGTACAGCTGTTATGATTAAGGGATTTAGGATTCTACCATATATCACATGAATCTGGATAATGTGGAGCTGCTTTGTATATGTCATGGTAAGCCTTCTCCTGTCATGTTTGTTTTAGGAAGGAGTTTTGAACACAGAAGTTTACATCTCTAGGTGACTGCTTTTCATTGCTAATGAGTAGCAGAGACATTGGACTATGTCACGTTAGAGCGGAATGGATTGTCACTTTAATAGCACAAAATATTTTTCAGTAGCAGGCTATGACTCTATACTTCTAAATTCCAAACTTCTCACGTTGCTTAATTAAATTTCCTGTTTTTAACACTTAGTGTACTTATTTTGAGCAGAAGCACATGCAGCTCAGGAGATCATGAAATTCCACATGAAGAAAAAAGTTACTGTTGTAGTCTAGCTGTACATTTTAGTTAATGTATTACAATTAAAATATTTTCAAAATCATATAGTAATACAACCAATACTTGAAAAGGAATAGTAAGTGAATATTTTAAAGGGCTGAAGGGAACTGTTTTATTAAAACATGTATCTTATTTTCCAGAGTTAATATATTATTTAATTTTTACTGTTCACTGTAGAGCATCAGGTCCATTTTAAACTTCTGAGTAGTATCTTAGAGGAGTCTATAGAATTCTACATGGTATCCAGGTGAACATTTTGAAAATTTTATGGACATGCAATCAAGTAGTAGGCAATACTTCTAATAGTGGTGCTTTCTTTTTCTGCCTTTTTTTTTTTTTTTAATCAGATACCAGAAGCTTTGGGTTATGTTCGTCAGGCTCTGCAACTACAAGGAGATGATGCCAACTCTCTTCATCTCCTTGCACTCTTGCTATCAGCCCAGAAACACTATCATGATGCTTTGAATATCATTGATATGGCCTTGAGTGAATATCCAGAAAATTTTATGTGAGTGAATGTCATGTTTGCTTTCTACGCTTTCTCTCATATTTATTTTTCTTAGATTCTTATCTCATTCATTTCAAGAGGGGATGGATTTGAAGATTGGTCTGGGTTTTTTTCCACCAGTCTTTCCCTCTGCCCATTTAATGCAAGTCTGCTTTTTATTAAAGGCTTGTTAAATAATTTTGATCAAGGATTTGCTTTTGAAAGGAAGGCTAGAGCTGTATAGTTGATCTTATTTTGGTTTTTTCCACAGACTCTTTGTTTAGGTAATTTCTCCCTGTTGCATGCTTTAGAGTATTTTTCTGTCTCCTGTTTTTATACAATATTCTAAGAAGGATAAACAGGACTTTACTATTAGCTAGGATAGATTAATCCCATCCTACAGATAACTGTATGCATATTATATGGAATCTATTCTGTAAAGTACATCATAACAGAGAATCTCCTGTTTTGCCTGTATAATAACCAGTCAACTGAAGTTGGCTGATGGATAACTAAAGTTAACAGGGAAGAAACATGTTTGGTAGATGTTCTCGTGTTGTTGAAGAAAATCATTCTTTGTGGTTATTCTTCGTGCTAAGTTTATCTTAAAATACATTTGGATTTTGTACTTTTGTAAGCTATTTATTTATTTATTTATTTTCTTATGAAAATCTAATGAAATGCTTTGCAGTGAAATATCTCAGGGACAGCTTCTATTAACTTCCAATGTTCCATTCTGATGCTTTACCAACAGTCACCACAGTTGTGATCCATAGTATTACAAATATCCTAAATGCTTATTTAGACAATTTTTTGAAGTATCTCAATCTTAACTTTTAAATGACTGGCCTGTAACATAAATTGTTACTATATCAACCTACCAGAAAAATATGATTTCTTTAAGAATTATTAGTCTGAAGATAAAGATTATAGTGTTTTTCCTTCCTGTTCCTTGACATTTCATGCCTTCTGTTGGCTGTTTGTATAAGGTACTGTTGCCTTTTTCCTTATAAATCTGACAAGGACCTCTGTTATTATCACCTCTCCTCAGAACTTCTGTGGCTTGCAGCCACTTCTGTGCAACTGCTTTTGTGGCCTTTTGGTGTTTCTCACTTCCTAGTTTATCCACACATGTATAACTTGTCTCTATTCTTATTAGGGGCTTCCACACAGGCTTCACGATTTCAGAACTATCTAGCAGTTCCTCTCCCAAACCTGTCTCTGCTTCCCTTAGGTCTGAGGGACCTGTCAGTAAGTCATGGTTTGAGAGACAATTGAAGTATCAGCTACCTAATTTTATACCCTATTATTGTTAAATATGTTCAAAGCACCATGATCTGTCATCTTCTGTCCTTGTTTCATCTTCTGCCACTTAGTGGCAATGTAAATGACAAAGAAGCTGCTATCTCTCTCAGAATAGAAATAGTCTAGAAGAAGTATTTCTGAAACTGCAGTTCTCCCTATTGTAATAAGAGAACAAAGGATCATTCAGTAAAATGTTTAAAGTTACTCTTGTGAGCATTCAAAAGGTATTTATGGGTTTTTCAATATGGTTCATGGCCTTTCAGTACTTGTTTATAACTGCATCTTGTGGTTAAACATGTTGCCTGAGTTGTTTTAAAAAGTATTGATCTCTCTATTAATGTATGTATATATATTAATCATATGGGTCATAATAGTCATTCTAAATTGTTAGTCCTGTTGTATAATACAAACACAGTGGTGATAGAGTGTACTATGTTACAACCTACTGATACAGATCAGGGAATTTGAGAGGAGTATCTTGGCAGTAGAAATTACCATCAGATGTGGCAACAATTGCTGAAGAATCCAAGGTGAAACACAGCTATATGTATCTCTAGACAATCATTTAGAGTCTTGTTTTTAATGCTGTTAAGTTACTTCTGGTTCCCAGAGAAGTAAGGATATGATCGAGATTCCTTGTGTGCTCTCTGCAATTGATAGTGACAGCCAGACAGACGCATCTGGTCAATAATGTAAATTTGGATTGATGCCTTCATGTAACTGGGTTATTTTTCAAGGATTTATCAGGAAAACCTCAAGTTTACAATCTGTTCTTGCATACTATATCTGGTGCTCTTGAAATGGTTGACAACATGTATGTGCATATATATGAAATATAAAACACAAGTGCTTAGTGTATCATTGATTCCATTTTCTTCTTCTGCAACTTCTGTAAACAATACAATCTCACAGTACTTCCTAGCAGACTGGCAAGAGATCCTCTTGTGTTCCTCTAAGGCTTGCTAATTTTTAGATATACTGAAACATTTGATTATTTGCCTGTGGTACTTTACTGGCTTTTGTAAACACTTCAAATATCATCATGTGTTATGTTTTACCTTTCAGTTACATCTGCAATCGCAGTAAGCTAGACAATACAAGAGTTTTCTTGGTATTCTCTGCATTTGTGTTAGAATCCATTACCTCAGCGTTACGCAAAATGATACTTTGGTGGCTTTGCAGCATAATAAATGTCTGTACTTGGAAAATATTAAAGTAAAACATAGGGCTTGTGATTTATGCTATTTCTTACTTTTTTTTTGTTATTCTTATCTGCATACCTCTGTATGCTGTAATTGCATTGCTGCACTGAGTGCTGTCCTGCCCTGTTAACAGCTGTATGTCCTTTTTGTTTTGCTTTTCTTCAAAAAGAATCTAATTTTTTAGAAGTTTATAATACTACATCTTTGTAAAATGCCAGAGGTTGCAAGGAAGTCATAGAATACACTGCAAGTCATGCTGAGAAGTGGATACTTTCCAGCACTCTTCTGTTGTAATCAATTAGTAAGTATGTTGTCTGTTAGTTTTTAACATTTGAAAATCTGATGCGTTCCTAGAATTCATGTTCAATATTTAAGGCGTATGGCCAGCATACTTTCATATCTTAAATTAGTGTTAACCTTCGTGCACTGTAAAGCTAGAAAGTTGCTGAACAAACATGGCCAATCAGATAATGATTTTGCCCTGTGCACCTCTAGGTCAGTAAGTAGAAAGAAATTCCTCAGAGCCAAAGAACTGTATCCTATCATTATCTAAAGGAGTGGAAGGAATGAGCAAACATCACATTGTGCTGTTAGCAGCGAGGTATAGCTTTTTCTTTGAATAGAGAGTTGATTGTTCTTCCTTTGTTCACTACATTGGCAGCATAAATAGGCAATCTGCTCTGAGACCTTAAGGGGTATTGGAAAAACTATTGGTGAAAATCTAAGAAACCTCTAAAAGTGAAATAGGTACGTAGTAATGCTTTCCAAAAATAATCAAAATGCAAGATATTTGCTGAATATCTATACCACTATCAGTTCAAACTTTTTGTAAGCTTAAAATGCTATGTTGTAACCACTCTACTTATAAAAGTTAACTGTGTTTTTCAGAGCAATACAATCAATCTACTTTTAAATGCTAGCTAATCTCTGAAGCCTCCTAAAATCTGAGAGTGCTTTGATCCAGGGACAAAAAGGTCTCTAGACAAAAGATTACTGAGCAGATTATGATTACTGAAAAGATTATGAATACTCTGCTTTGGTGAGATGGGTGGGAGTAAGGTGCCAGCACCAAAAAATCTGAATAGTTAATCTCACTCAGGTCCTACTGCATTTGAATTCGTCTAAAGTTACACTGTTTTTCCCCACCTTTCATTAGACAACTTGTCCTTGTAGTAGAAATGTGAAGTTGAGTTATTCCCCAGCTTGACAGGATTTGAACTCACAGATGATGCAGCTCAGAGTCCTAACCATCAAACTGTGTGGGAGACTGGGTGAGATGATTCATTTCTCCTCTTGAAACAGAAGCAGGGACACGCTGCCCTGAACGCAAAGAGAGTAGGCAGGAGGGAGCCACAATATATCCTAAATTACTAGAGCACTTAACCGTGAGGGAGGCTTGAGATCTTAGCTGCTTGGGTTTTCCTTGAATTTTATTTTAATCCAGTGATTGCCTACTCTGAATGTATAAGCATTCCCAGAGGTGTGCATTATAGTCTGAAGGTGTATTCAAGGTGATGCAAGGTAATGGTGGTTGTGTTGCATTGGTTCGTACTGGGCTTGTATATCTTGTGCAATATATATAGTACAGTTACATGTGCAATTACCTGAGGAGCCTTATTTACAAACTCCTCTCCATGACTCTTTCCTGTCTTTTTATCTGCTTGTTGTGAGGAATCTATATGTTAGTGGTCTTTTGAATGATATGAAATCTTGAAACAACTCTTCTATCTGTTTCTGCTTCAGTGTTAGTCAAAAGGAGATTCTCAGTCAAGGGAGACAGAGTTAGGTTTCTTACTTAAATACTTGTGATATTGTTTTCTTATTCTTAGCTGTTTGGGGTTCCCTCATTATTTCAAGTGTTGGGGTATTTAAAGATGATTATAGTGCCTCAAATGTGTGTCATTAGGCAAAATAAATAATAAATATTAATTGCTAATTTTATGCTGAAAATTGAACTGCAATGGATAGCAGCTGACAAGTTTTTAAAGTAGCAGAAGTAGGGAACAGCAGATGGGTTATTTGAGGAGTGCAAGCATGTTATTTTAATGTTAAGTACACTCAAAAAGGAAAGACATATGGTAACAGGTTTGAAGACAACTGAAGACTAAGTTCACAGTTTAAACATTTACATTTGTTGAAGTGTGATGGAAACTTTTTTTTCTTCCAAGAATATTTCACAGAAGCATCAGGCCGATATGTCACTCCTGAAAACTATTAAATCCTTTCCTTCCTGACCCTCAAGGGCTCTTTTTGAGCTACAGTACACTTCCCAGAATCGCAGAGCCTTTTAACATTCCTCTCAGTTCATTGATTAACAAACTTGTTTCCTTCTGGGAGCTGTCCAGGTGGGCGTAACAGAAGAGCTGGTTGGTACACGCAGTGTATGATGATACATACACTGATGTTTTGTGGGACAGCGATGTATTTATCAATTAAAGGGAATAGGCTACGCTATTCTGTTTTCCCAAGGTCAGCTGTAGTTGTACTACAGTGTGTGGTGCTGGTTAAACTTGCACTTTTTTTTTCTTTGATAAATAGAGCACTGGGAGTTATTTGAGGAAAGGGCAGGAATATGCGATTGGAAAGAAGTAGTGATCTGTTAGGCTTGCCAAAATCATGTCTTTCAGGTTGCTGTATATGTTCTTGTCAATGTTGAACAACATGCTTTTTCAAAGCCATTCCATTTTGATCCTGTCTGTCTTGGGAGTTAAGTGAATTTGTTCTCAGGAATGATTTTTCTGTAAGTCATGAAAGACAGTATCAGTTGTTTGTAGTTTTTTTCATGCTGGGCCTGTCTTCCCCCTGCCCCTCCCCCCTCCCCCCCCACCTTTAGTGGTTGTTATGTGCTTTTACAGAATGGTCCATTAAAAAAGACATTGTTGCTAGGTAGATATTACTTTATATAACAAATTGGTCATTGGCCTCAGGGTCTTATCCCTGAATTATATTTGCTAGGCTGTAGATTCTTCTTTGAAACTTGATTGAGAGAGTCCTAGTTTGGGTCATGAGCTGGCTGCCGCAGGGTGTTCAAGGCAGGAAAACAAGAAGTTTTCAAGTATAACTAATTTGTTCTGGCTTTAGTCAGAAACTATCTTCATAATAGTTTACAGATTTACATTTTCTTAAGGACATTGAGTTCATAAGATGAAATACAGTATACAAAAACTCCACCAAAAGTCACAGGACTGACTGCTGCTTTTCCTTGCAAAGAAGCAGTGCTACTGCTTTGTGAAAAAAATATGTGGGGAATAATATTTCAAAGGGTGCAGGGGAGGCCATCCAATGCACACCAAGGATACCTGTTCATGGTTTCCACAAAATTGTGTTATTTTGGGGCTTGAGGGCTGAGTTTGTTGCATCTTTTGCTTGTTTGAGAGTCAGGCTTCAAATAGCAATCTGAACTGCCTACTTTTACTTCATCTATGTTTCTACATGTATATGGGCTTCCTACTACTGGGGATCTGTGCAACCCAAGTTGGAGGAGATTACCCTTATGATTAATATTAGCACTATAGAATCTGTCACTTTTCTTGAATCACTTGGAACAGGTTTCACATCTTTTGGGGATGTTTGGTGATTGTCTGAGAAACAGTTTAGGAGACTTTTTATTAAGTTAAATGATTTTCTGGAGTTTTTACAAAACTAGATTTGGTTGCTTGACTTCCTGTTGCCGGTGTTGGGCATCCAGTGATTCAGTCAATTGGATTTCCTGAAGGAACTGGATTGATAGAAGCAGTTGAATACCTAAGTAGACATAGCTGATAGTAACCTCTTCTCATTAATTGTGTCTTGTTAGCTTGCAAATTCAGCTTGGATAATTGAGACTCATTTCTGACTGTTAACACTTTGAACAAAAATGAGAAGCAGATGTGATTAATTGGGAAAGAGTTGATGAGATTAATTAGGTTCAGGATAAGGTGAGAGAAATTGGTTGGGTAGCAATGTCACAGAAATTTGAAAGAAATCGCCAGGAAATAACATTAATTTGTTCAGTCATGCAAAAAGTTATTTCAAGGTACTTACAAATGATGATTTTTCATGTTTTGTAATGAACGATTTATATTTATATCTTTCCTGATAATAAAACTTTCCTTGAATATTCAAAATGGAGTAGACTGTGCAAGGGTTCACTTTGCAATTGCAGCAGACACCTCTATGAATTTCTTTCTATACTTTGATTATCATGGTGATAGAAGTGATGCACCTAAAATCACTGAATGTCTAAGTAAATCCTTTATAAAACTATACGTATTTCATATTCTGTCTAGTTTCACGTTGTCATTCTCCCTGTAGGTTAAATTTTTGCAGTTGTGTCATTTTGTGTTTTGATGATCATGCAGATGTTTTGGAGTTGACTAATGTGAAGCTGTAAGCTTTCCACAGCAAGTGTTTTAAAGGGACAGCTGTCAAAACTGGATGCTCAAATGAATAGAGTTTGAAGCCAGGAGGATCAACTTTTAAAACCCCTGCCCTTCTGTATATCAGAAGTTGCTAAATTTGCTTTAGTTTTTCTATTGATATAGGTTTAGCTAAAGCATACCTTCCAGAGGACATCCTATCTTGGTAAGAACACAGCAAAAACTGGAGAAACCATTGCAGTATGTGGTAGCTTGTTTGTGTTTCAGTTGCACTCTACATTAAGAATGTATTTTTGTTCTTACTTTGAATTGATCCCTTATTTGTTTCCAGCCATTGGTTTTATATCATTCTTTACTAAGCACTCTGTAATACTGGTGACATCATACTCCGATGGTAGCTTCTGTAATCAGGTCACCTCCAAATGTCCTTTCTGATAAGAATGTCACCGTACTTGCTGTCAGTAGGTCATGTTCTCTAGCCTTTCAGTTATCTGTTGCACTGTAGCCAGTTTTCGTCACATGTAGACAAGAACTGCAAAAAATAGTTCAGTATCATTTATCACTGCTTTATACTGAGAATCACCTGCATCATGTCTGTTGGAAAGGATTGCGTTAATTATTTTAAGTGTAATTGTGTTGTTGGGAGCTTATATTTAATGACCTGCTTGCTGGCATTCTGATTTGCTTCTTGCTCAGTTATTTCTATGATGCATTTCCACATTTGAGTGCAATGGCTGTATTTGTTCCTATAGCTATATGCTGGGTTTTTAAAAAGAAATCCAGCTGAGAGCTATTAAGCTGTGCTGCTGAACAAATTGTTTGGAAAGCTTCCTACTGTGCTGTTCTAAGAACCTGTTCATTAGGAGAGTATTTTACACATAAATTAGTCCTGTTGGATTCAAGTGGAATTCCCAAGTGAAGGGTCTTAAAGCAGTCAGCCCTACCTACTTTTAAAAGAAGCTACAAACTTGCAGACAGTAAACTGTTGTCAAATTCTGCACTGTGAATGAAGTAAATGCTGGGAACTCTAGGATTTCTTTTAGTTTTAACCTTTTTTCTTCTAAACCATTTATTTATGAGTAATTACAAGGCTCTCAGAAGGGTACTTGCTGATAGTATGTACTGACTAAGAGAAACTGAATTTGCGAAGGTTTGGCTTCCTCCTACTTCTTCATTTCTTCTATGTTTCCTGTAACAGTCATCAGAAGTTTTTCCTGTATATGTAATTGTTGCGTGCAAGAAGTGACTTGCTAAGACTTTATTTAGGAAAGGTGAATAGATTTAGATTCGTTCAAATTGAATAATATTTGTTCAAACTTAATTTTATGCATTCTGCCTACTGCTTTCCCATTTTAATTACTCTGTGGGGTCTGTCAGTTAACCTGATTTAATTTACACAAGCAATTGACACTGACAGTTTGTTACAGAAATGAGATGCAACTGTATGAAGTATGCATGCGAATCTAAGTTTTACATCAACGTAGTTATTTTTTCCATTAAATTCAGATCATATTAAAAGAAGCCTACATTGTTTGTTAAAAAGTTTATTTTCAGACTTTAATATCCTTCTATAGCGTTACATTCTGCATCCCCCCCCCCCTTTTTTTAAATACAGAATCATGATCAGACAGACTAGTTAGTCCAAGATTTCACAAGTCCTATGTTTACACTTGGTGAGGGTTTTTTTGTGGTTCTTTTTTTTTTTAACGTAGTACCTAGGTTTAAAACCAGATCAACTTCTTTTGAATTGTTCTAGCATTCCAGGATTTGAAGTTGTAGGATATATCAAATGGGCACTTAAATGTGAAACCAAAATGAAATACTATATAACTCTACAGAGAACTGGTATTTGTCGTATTTCTTTTACGCTGTAATAAGTAACAGGCTATCTATCAGAGTTGATTATATATAAAGTTTATTCTTCTATTTAAGCTATTGTAGAAATTAATGTGGTTGTCAGGGAGACCAAGCTATTGTTTGACACTTTCCGCATGGCTTGTTTGTTGGTTGTTACCATATTTATGGGACTCCCAGTATATGAATTACTTTCCTATCATCTTTTAATAGTTGCTTATAATGTAAAAATACTGTTAGCTGAAGTTAGAAATGCAAACTGTTAAATTACTTAAAAAGGTTCTCTTAAAACTTACTGAGTTTACTTGAAGTAGGTTAAACATGAAACAAAGGTAGTTGTGTTTTTAATCCAGCATTGTAAACAACTGGATTTGATGCATCCTTTTACATTTTAGCTTCTTCAAAGGGGATAGCTGTTCACTGTTGTGAAGGGTATGCCATGCTTGACCTTGCTGCATACAGAGGAGTCCTTAAAGGGTTCTCAGCAAGTCTTCTGATATGGTATGCTGAAGGACTAATATTTTTCAACACACATACCTTCAGTGTTACGCACAGCTCTGCCTTATGTTCTTCAGGCTCTGAACAATGTAAATAATTTATATAATAAGAGAATAATAATGAAATTTACTCCCAATCCTAACTGAAAATAGAGCATTCTGTTCAGTTTTGTTGAGGGTATAGGGATATGGACCCTTCAGAAGAAGTAGTCTAGTGGAATTAAAAGTTTGGTGTGGAAGGTTTCTTAGTCTGAGGGACTTTAGGGAGGTTCCTGATTACCACTGTGTTGAGTGACACTGTTCTAGCAGGCAGATCTGGTGGAAGAATTGTCATATTGCCAGATTTGAAGAAGGAATTGGGGAATGAAAGGCAGGTCTCTTCCATGCAGTAGTGTGTGGAATACAGATATCCAGCTATGGCTGATCCAAGCTGGTGTGTTCATGTGGTGCACAGCAACATGTGAAAATTACTTATTTGATCCCAAAAGCAAAGCAGCTGGTTTTAAAATGACACCCAAGGTAAGCAATACCTGTTCACTGAAAGATCTAAGAGTTCTCAATACTAATAGTGTTACTTCTTGCATAGCAGAGCTCAGTCTTCACTACTTTGAATTTTCACTTCGTTTTACAGAATAGAAACATCCTTAATAACTTAAGCCAGTATTGGACAAATTAACTCCTTTTGATCTCCTGGCATTGCAAGAGTGTTGCTAGGGAAGGGAATTGGTGCTTGTAGCACCTGAGTGTTTTCTTTCAAAAAGTGAAACAGGCTGGCTGAGAAGGAGGTGGCATAATTAAGACAGCAGTTTTATTTTGGAGATTCACAAGTTCTTAACTATGCTACAAAGTGCACTGGTTTGCTGGTAGGGAAAGCTTCAGATCATGATTTAATAGATTAGTTTGTACTGCTGAGGAAATAGAGCATTAGCAAGAACCTTGGGAGTCACAAGGCTCCATTATTACTGTTGTCGTATCTGTAATATTTTTTGTAAACTTACCAGCTGTATTTTAAGAGCAGTTAGGTTATTTGCTCTACCTCTTCTGCAGTCTACCTAAAACAAACTGTGAGGAAGCAGTCTTTTCTACAATTTCACTTATAATCTTGAGACCTAATTTCCACTCTTAATGTTTTAATAGTCTTTATGGCCCTTATATATACTCATTTTTGTGGAAACATCCTCTAGATAAATTGTTCTTTTGCCTTCATGGTGCTTGTCTCATCTGTATTTATAGATAGAGATTGTACCTCTTCTTGGCGCTTTTTTTTTTTTTTTTTTGGCTAGACTAACTAAATGAGGTGGTTTAGATACTCTGCATCTCCAGTCAGCTGATCACCCTCGCAGCCTTTCTCTGCAGCTGCTCCAATTTGAAATCTCTCATGTGTGTGTTTTTTAACTGTTATAATGAGAATTATGTATAACATTCCAGATGTGGTCTCACTGGGGTATTGTACAAAACGGCACTGTCTCTTTCTCATTCTGCTCCAACAAGTATGTTCCAGAATTGCATTTGCCTTCTTTTCACAGCTGTCTCACCTTGACAAACCTGGCTGTTAGGCAGCTCTGTTTTAGAGTAATTGTTACACAGTTGTTTCGTACAATCTCTTTATTAAAGTTGAAATATAACCCATTTTTCCATTAACAATGTTATCTAATACTCCTTTCATTTTTTGTATGCTATTTTTTTATAAATTTTTGCATGTTATTAAGATTGTATATATTCGTCTGTGCCTTCTCTCTTGAAAAAAACATCGGCAATGTAGTTGCTGTTCCCCAATCATTACTGAAGTGATATTTTCTTAAAAGTTTTTACTTTAGAAAGGACAATCTTATGTGTCACTGTTTCCACTGTACTGAGAAATGGATTATTTTTGACTGCGTTAGCTGTAATAATTTTTAAAGTGTTCCTAGTCTCCATTTGTCATTGTTTTCATATCTGAGACAACATAGATAAGGATTATGGTGGAGGTTGGGGGTTCATTCCTGAAATATCCTTAATCTTCATCCCGTTGTCCCTGTTTAGTATACACTTTTTTTTTTTTGTACTTAGGTACAAAAAAACCTTTAAAGACTGTAACTTTTTTGTATAATAAACTCTTCAGGTATAGTTTAGCTTTACTTTTTACTGTGTACCTAAGATGCAGCCTTCTGTGCTGATTCTTCTTTCTCTCCTCTCGTCTCTCTGTCCCCTGCTATTCTTGATACAATCTCTGCATGTTCCCGATGTCTTACCTGCACAATGTTATCAACGATTGGCTTGCCAAACATTGAGTTTTACTCCTTCAACTTGAGATGTGGATCCTTAAACGTTTTACCATCTTTATGTTAAATGAGAGGCTTCTGCTGTATCTTGGATGTCTTTGCTAACCTTCGCTATCAAATTATTTGGGTGTATGCCGCTGAAATTCAAAGACCTAGTTATAAACCCACTTGGGATTTTTCATTCTTTATTTAAATAAAAATTCAGCAATACATGGATTAGGTTGCGAGCAGCTGTTTTATAATGTCCTCATTAGTTAGTGAGAACAGTTTTGAGGTACTAGAGTCATTTACTGCTTCAGTAGCTATTTCATAAATTTATGAGCTATTAGCTCCAAGAATAACTAAGCCTTTCCACTTAAGAGTTTGATTTGTTCTCCATTTTGTGTCTGCATAATCAGTCTCCTAAAATGATACAATTCACTTTATTTTTATCTAACATTAAAGGTCTGCATCCATATCAAACACTGATGCTGGAACAAATGCCTCATTAGTCTAATGTCTTTAACAGAACCTGTTTTACCAACTTTCCTTCCCCAAAGGAATTGACCCAAACAGATTTCTGTTCTTGTTATCTGTTATATTTATTCCAGTCTGACATGTCGCTGACACACATTGTTCTACTCTTCATTTCTGTTTTGAATATTGTCTATTCCTCCATACTCGCGTTCTTAGTCATGAGTGCTGTCCCACCATGCTGTGATTACTCTGTCATGTTTTGTTCTGCACCATGTGCCAGTAATTTAAACCTCCAACTCTTACAGACAAACACAACCAGATAATTCATGATACTCGTAAAATGTACAGCTTGTTTTTCATCATCCTATCTCTTGGTAGTTTTTATCCATTCTTCACCATTTTTAATAGCGTATTAAAAACAGGTGTGAAAATGTCCTTGTAAAGTTTAAAATTCCCTGTGTCCGTAATGCAGGCTGTATTCCAGAAGAGTTGTTTCCATAGATGCTTGAAGCTGACCTTTCAGAAAATCCTTTTTCAGATGATCTACCTCATGGTTTCTAAAACTTTCCAGGTACTACTTGTCCCTGAGCTGCTTGTTTATCTTGTTATGAACTCGTACCTCCAGCCATATTTCAGGGAACTTGGAAGACTTAAGTTATCTGGGAGACCTGTTTGTCACATGGTGTTCGCCCTGCCCATTGCCTCCTTCCTCTTTCTTCCCTTCCTTCCCCCATTTGATAAGTAAATGTTTAGTTGGCAGGTTTTTGTTTTGTTATTAACATTGCATCTCAGTTTTCTGAAGTGTCTTAGTTATTTTGTGATTTATAGTCAAAATATGTCTTGGACCCAGCGAAACTGCTCTCTGTGGCTTTATAAATGCAACCTTTTCTATTGAAAAGATTATTTTTGGTTTAGTGTGGATAATCCCACACTAGTGTACTTTTTTTTTCCCTATTAGATACAATTGCCTAGCCTTTCTTTATTAGAATTATGAATATTTTTCCATCATACTTTGTTTATTGTTTGTATTTTGGGAAATGTACAACCATCCAGTCACCTTGATTGCCATGATGCATAAGAAACAGGGATTATGTTGCATGTATAACAAGTGCATCCAAAAGCATCAAATTCTGATCTGCTGCTTTAATTCTTATAAGTATATTTGTGTTCTGCTGTCTTGCCCTTTAATCCTACTAGTAGTCCAGGTTCTTACGCTTTTGTTGCACAGAGTCCTGCTATTTTGTACACGTGTTTAAGTCATTTCTTAATAATCAAATCCCCTCCCTTTCTATCTCCTGCTCAATTGTTCTTTTAGTTCTTGCATGCTGAATCTTAGTGATTTACTGACCCTGTGCCTTCTCTCTGCTACAAAATTCCTGAGTCTTAAATGCCAGAAGGCTGTTAATGTAAATTCTGTCTAGCTGTAAACTGTACATAATAAGGTATATATTATGATTATCTTCTTTCTAGAATGACTTGTAAATTCAGTGCTTCTGAACTTATTATGTTCCATAACTTTTGTAAAGTGCTTTATGATCACAAATTTTAAAAAATTGAACTTCTTTAGGCTCTTCAAACTGTAAAAAGTACTCTCTTCTTTTTACATACAGAGAAACAGGAAAGGGATTGTATGAGGTAGACTCCTGTGGTTTTGAGTTTGGGTTTTGACGCCAAGGTCGTCTTGTTTGGGTGGGGAGTGTGCGTGCATGTGTTAATGGTAGAATAGATGTAGTAATGTGAGGGGAGGAGGATGTTATTTGTCATTTTTCCTTCTCTCGAGTAAAATGATGGACAGACCTGGACATTTATTCTTCCAGTGTTATAGTTACAGTTAAACAAATATCTAGAGAGTACTGCTCTGCTAAATGAAATATGACTTTAAATTATCTGTATAGTTCCCTGTACACTCAAATCCGATTTACTGATAGGAAGAAAGCTAAACTAGTGTAACTGATTACTCTGATGCCTACATGACATCAGGTGAGACTCCGTATGACCTTATTTACCTTGCTTATCCGCAGGTGTTCAGTCTCTTTAACTCAGTGACCTGCTTTCCATTTCCTCCTCAGTTCCACCAACATATACATTGTACAATTAAGGCAGTGCAATTAGTTTTTAGATTTACATGCTGTGTAGTTTCTGCAAAGGATGTTCAGTGGAACACTAAAGCTTTAGCTACTGTAACTTGCTGAGGCATGTGATGTCATTTCTTATTCTTGAGAAAACCCTCTGGCAGTTTGCAGTTACTATTAGCAGCCTTGAAGTTTGTATTTGAGATAAGAAAGTTCTGAGCTTTCACACATGCCCACCCCTCTACACCATTCTCAGTCTTCCCACGCAAACCATATGACCAATTATACAAATTTTTCACTTAGGATGATTAAGGTTGCATTGAAATAAAATGCTAAAGTACACCTGGGTTTAAAAACAGAAAGTAGGCTAACAGTTTTATGTGCATACTCTTCTCCTGCTTTGTGCTCTTTAATCTTGCAATTTACTAAAAATTGCTTTTAAATTAGTATTTTTCCAGTGTAGTATATGTTCCCAGATTCTGTGACTCCTATAAATGTGCATACCAATGGATTAGCTTCTTTATTGTCTCATTACATTTATATTTTTTAATTATCCAGGAAGGTGTCTAAGTTAATATCTGTGGAGAACCTTCTACTGATACATGGCATGTAAAAGGAATATGCAGTCATCATCTTACAAGGCTATGCACTTTATTTGTCTTGCTGCCATTAGAAACATCAACTTTGAAATCAGAATTAATTTATAGTGGCTTCCTGCAAACATGTTTGCTTCCATTATGAATAGTTTGTTGCATATTTGATGAATGATGTGCTTTCTTCAGGTTGTCACTTGCAAATGTTCAAAATGTTCAAAATTCAAGTCAAACATCAATTTTAGTGCCTGCTGATGGCAACATAACGTAGAGTGGAGCTACATTTTCTTGTTGACCTTACCAATACTGACTACCTCCCATGAATCTATCTGGTCCAGTGGTATCTTTTTCAATATAGCCTCTTCCATTTCCTATAATATTCAATACTACAGGGAAACAACTTGCATCATACTTAGTTATTTTCTTTTGTGAGGTATATGTTAGATAACTATCATCTGAGCCAGTTAATGGAAAATACTTTCTTATAAAAGTAGTAAAGATTTTCCTTAGTGAAGACATCTCTTTTCTTTTCAACGTATGAAGTACTGTTTTTAGTGGTCCTGCTAATTTCACAAAAAATTTTTAAAAATCCTGTCAACTGTTGTTTCTGTCCAGTTGAAAAGGCCATCTTGTAAAAAGCATTATTACTTTGATGACGTTAGATATTTGACTTTATTGTAATTACTTCATGAAGCAATTATTTAAATTAACATTGTCTTTGGAGTCATGTTTTCTCCAGTTTGGTGTGATGTTGGCTATCTTTAAAAATTTTTTGCTTGAATTGGTATCTCTTTTCTTTCTCTTTTAATTTCCTTTCTCTTTTCACTAGATTACTGTTTACAAAAGTCAAATTGGAGTCCCTGTGCAGAGGCCCAGATGAAGCACTCCTTACCTGTAAACACATGCTCCAGATTTGGAAATCCTGCTACAATCTCACTAACCCAAGGTAAGATGCTGTAGAATTCTAGGCTGCTCGGTACCTTGCTCAGTAGCCTTTCAGGGCAACGTTAGCATTAGCAGTCCTGCTTTTACTTGGTCTGGTATTTTGTATGAACAAACTAATCCTCTGGGAATCTGGATACTGAAGTGCAAAGATACCAGCTGATTGACATGCAGAAACTATCCAGAGTTCTGTGAAGTAATGTATGCCAAAGCTAATAAACTGCAGTGATGAGGACTGATTACAGAGATTGGGTAACTGCCATTCTCCTTGATGGGGCTCAATGTACTGGTATTGTCTTGATTTTTTTTTTTTTTTCCCCAATCTGGGTTATAGAGCCTTCTATATTGGCTAGAGGAGAGATTGCTGTAGTGGAAATTTAGTTCAAGGACTTTAAATAAATAAAATGAAGGAGGACTGGATGTTAGTTAAGAATATAGAAACATTAGAGGTCGTATGGGTAAATATGATGTGCTTGCAAAGTCAGCATGGCTTTTTTTTAAAGGGAGGTCTTGCTTATGAACCTATTTAGGTTCTTAGAGGCATTAAAAAGTATTTGGATAAGTTGATACAGTCCTATTTGGGTTTCCAAAATGCTTCTTTGAAGGTCCTTTGCCATATATGTTTAGATAAGCCATGAAATAAACGGGAAGGCCACTTTGCAGAAATCCATGCTGGTACTATTCAACACGTTTATCAAGTACCTGGAGAAGAGGACAAGCAGAATCTCCTGCTATCTGGTTGTTTGAAGGGTTGACAGTTTCTGGAGAAGAGATGCTGCAGCAGAAGAGCTTTGTACCAGGTGGCATCAGATACCTGTATAGCAGTATGATGAACATTATCTGTTCAGTTTTTGCTCTTACTTTGTTTGATCTCAGTTATGTAAACACATGCATCTCTTTAAGAAGATTGAGAGAGTTGGCTTAATGGCCAAAGCGGGGAAATTGCTTCTCTCCTTAGTGAGCTAGTGAGCAGTTCAGAGAAGGAAGGTTTGGAGGGTGTGGCAGGAAAAGCCTGGGAAGGGACCCGAGTCCATCACAGCGTACTGAGAAAGACTCTGATACTGCGCTGTGGAGCAGGGAGCAGGACTCAGGGATTATAGAAAGTAAGTATGTCAGCAACCAGAAAGGTTTGAGCAGAATTATTTTTAACTCAAAATCACTGAACTAGCAGCAGGGAGCCGGGAGAGAATTTCTCTTCTAACTTAGTGGGTGGTGGTTTATTTTAGTTGGCTGTTTGTGTGTGTGGGGAGTGGGGTTTAAGAGTTTATTGTCAGACTGCTGTGCAGAATAGTTACCATTTCTATGTAAGCTTAATTTCATTGAGGCTTTGCATGTACTCCAGCACAACTTTTCACCTTCCATCTCTGCTGTTGCATCCTCTACACCAATCAGGGCTCTAATCATGGCTTGTCATTACTTTTTTATTGTTGTTGTGCTAAGAGCTACTGTGCCATGTTAAATACAAATTAAGTAATAATGCTTTCTTCAGACATCAGCAGTGACTGTGAAAACTTACTCTTGGCTGTGTTAGCTTCAAACAGCAGTTTGCTATCTCACATGTCACCGTTCTTCTTCAAGAACATCTAAGCAGAAAAATTAACGAGGATTACGTTGCATCTGATAGTTTTTACTGCTTTTTTTATCTTGACATTGAAAGCTTTTCTTGAAGTTCTGGTTTATGGTAACAAATTAAAATCAAATTAGGAATGGAATGGACAGGAGCTGTGGATAAGTGTCATGATGGAAGGAGAAAGATTTCCCAAATCACACATTCAGAATGACATTAAACAGTGAATACGGATAGCAAGCTGTAACCTTTCTTTGGATGGTCCGTGTGAAATTTAAGGACTGAATACCTTCATATGGTATTACGGTGATCCAGATCTGTCTGACTGGGATAACAATTATTGCTTCAGACCTGAAACCTGACTGGGAAGTTCTATTCATTCAACTGCACTCCAGATGTACTGAAGAATGATGATGCAGGATTGTTGTGAAAACTTAAATTTTCCAGCCTCTGTAGTTTTAACACACACTTCATTTTGTTTTAAAGCACCGTTTGAAAATTATGTCTCCCGCTGCAAATAATTGAAGCTTTTTTTTTAATACTTCTTTAAGCCAATAATAAAAGGTCTTTTAATCATTTGAAACCTTTTTTAGAATGTAGTTTTTCAAATATTTAAATACCCTTTATGCTTACTTGAAACATCTTTTTCTATTCTGATTTAGACTGAAAACTAATTTTGATGTATCATTTTCCAAATGAGATAAGAACTCACTTTTTTGATAAGCTTGTGGCTTATGTTAAATAATTCTTCTTGCAATTAATTAGATTTTGTGGGGTACAGTTGGGTTCAATGTCCTCAGTAATCTTAATAATGAAATAAGCTATGTATAACTAGATATACCACACAAAGTCAGGGCTAAATGCAACACTGTGCCTTACCTTTGTTCAGCTGATTTAGAACAATTTTCTTTTGTCTTTAATTGGCATACAAACACTTTCCTCATGAGATGGTTAATATGAATTTAAAACTTATTTTGTGGGGCAACGCTTAGAAGGTTTAAATGTTTATCTTCAGCCTGCTGCTTGAAGTTCATTAGAAAATAGTTCAATTCTTTTCCAGTTCTTAGTTTGCATTAGGAAAACAGAACAAACCACAATGCCAGTGCTGTGCTTAGAAGATACTTACGCTAGGCATGGCTCTCCTTGTCAGCAACATTTGGCATGTCATTGCTTGTGGGTTGAGGAAGTAATTAATACAGCGGTTACCAGAAAATATGCACCAACTGATGTAACAACTATAGCTGATAGTGTGTGTCCCAGAAAGTTCCCTTCTGTTTCCTGTGGATTTCTATAATGGCATCATTTTGTAAGGAAATCAGTCATGCCATAATGTTAGGGTAAAGCAGAATTTTATTTATACCATTTTAGTAACAGCTGTACAAAGAGAGGAAGTTGTTTCACTGGTTTTTGAAGTGTGCAATTATAAAGAGTTGCGGAAAGGCTTCTTGCCATTCTCTCAGTTCAAATTCAGAAGGAGGGGATTTTAAAATTAAGGCAAATGGAAAGATGTACTGAATTCCAGCCTTGCAGTTTAGATTAAAGTTTCTCAGGCTTTACTTTTAGCTAGGAATTTTGTGGAGTTTTTTCTCTTCGGTGAGAATCAGACAAAACTTTAGCTAAGTTGGGCTAATAGGCCAATTGCTTTAAAGTTTAATTATTTTTAAGTTTGTGGGGTGCTTTTTTTTAAGCGAGGTTTTTAAAAGAGTATTGATAGTGAATAGTACCAGACTTGCAATCCTAAGAATGAAATTACTGTATTAACTGTAGAATGTTAAAGAAGGAGTGCACTTACGTGCTTCCTCACACTTTTCTGTCAATGTGTCTCAATATTCGCCTCATCTTAAGGAGAAGGAGCACTTAGTTCTTCAGTCCCTGTTCTTCTGCTGAATCTTTAAGAGTAGTTCTAGGAGGAATTAGTTTTCCAGCAAGTATATCAACAAGAAGCCTGAGGGACAGATACTGAGTTATAACTGAAGTAGAAATTAAGTGCATTTGTCCACAGGAGCCATCAGTGAAAACTGCTGTTACTGCTTAAGCTCCTGAGGTGTTGGAAGAGTTCAGAATGTTCCTACTGCCCTATTCTGATCCAATTCAACATTAGGCAGTTAATATGTGTGTGTGTGTATTAAAACAAAAACAAACAAAACCCCCTCAAACTCCAGAGATAAAAGTGATGCCTTTTATATGTGAAATGTAGTTATGGTATCTTTATAACATCTTTACCTAAAATTAGGTGTCCTGAGTTTAGTGTTTCTCTTCAGTCTGGGGAAAAGTGTGGATTTTCAAACTTAGATCTACCATCTCAGCTTTGTGTGAGAGCTGTACCTCATATTATATAAAAGCTTAATGTACAATAAATCCCTTCTGTAAAGCTGTTAGCTATGAATCAAATTAAAAGACTGTATTCCCTTTGTGGTTGTATTAATTGTGAAAACAGAATTGCTGAAGTAAATATGGATTTAGTTTTGCTTAGCTTAATTCTGTTTAAATGCAGCTGGCGTAATGCACTGTGAGTGGTTAGTGGTGCTTGGTACTAAATTTGTTCATAGCAAGAACCTTTATAGCAAGAACCTTTGTGGGAGGAGGGCAGCATGCAACTTGTATCTCAGTATATAATTTTATATTTTAATAGCTTACAATTTCTATACTTCATTACAGTGATTCTGGACGTGGGAGCAGCCTGTTAGACAGAGCTATTGCTGATAGACGACAGCTTAATACAATTACATTACCAGATTTCAGTGATCCTGAAACAGGTAAGAACTGCATTTGAACAATAAAATAGGTAAAATGGTCTGGCCATAGCTAGATTTTGCATTAGGTTTTTTGTTTTATTTTGCTAAATGAAATCATATTTTCATTGTTGTCATATAAGTGGAAATAGACATTGTGCAATATAAGATTTTTTTTTCTTTTTTATTTGTGAAACACTTGCTGACCACCTTCCCTAATTAAAATACCTACAGTGTGGATCTTGCTGAGCTTAGAGGTATCTTCTTATGCAAGGGCTAAAAATTAGTATGCTGAACTAGCCTATTTGCCAAAGTCTTATGCTTTTCTGTCTGTTCAGTATTTGCAAGTATTTTCTTTTTAAAAGGTAAACCAGAAAAATTTCAGAAAACTTTTAATCTCAAAAAACCTGAAGACATTGTTGCTAATTAAATCAATTGAAATCTCTAATATATTAAAATTTAATTGCATGGGTGGGTTGGCTTATTGTAGACATAGCTTTGACATTATAAGCAAAATTTATTTATTACAAATAATATATGCTGTGATATTTTGATATACATATCAAAAATGTGGTACACAGGTACACTACATAAAAGCTAAGATTGTTACATGTCAGTAAATAGTTACAACATGTAATTTGCCTATTTTAATATATTCAGTTATCAGAATGCAACTTGATATGCCTTAAAACTCATATAGCCAAAAAGCAGGTAAGCCATGCATCCTGTGAAAATTGCAGAAGGAATTACCATGATGATGCTAGTTCCAAAAACATTTACAGTGTGTTACTTGCATTCTAAATATTGAGAGTTATCTGCTTCCTGGGTTTTATCTCAAAACTGTAGCATGCTTTTCCTGGCACTTTTCAGATGTGAATTTCTGCTTAATCGCACTTTGACACAAACAGCTTATGGGAAAGTTTGCCAGCCTATGAATTAGAATACACTGACCCATAAATTAAGATACATTGAAATGTGTAATGTATCTCTTTGTTTAACATCAGAATTGTGCACTGGGGAAAAATCCAATTTAGATACTTAACTTCTGAAAGTTAAAGTTGGATTGAATGTTCACTCAGTTTTGAAATAATGTAAGTCAACAGAAAATGTTCTGTGCTTGCTATGGTGGCAAACAGTTTTGATTACAAAGATCAGGTCACCTGATTTCAAAGAATTGCAATGTGATATGGCCTGAAGTATGGCATAATTTAGCTTGCTGCCCCTAATGCAGAATTTTCTGTCTTGTATTCGTATAATTAAAATGTATAAGATAACATATTATTCTGTAGTGATTATTCTATATTCTAGTCTAGCTCATTGTTTCATTCTAAGGACATAACTAGATTTTAAAGGTTTCATATACATATATAGATAGACATAGATATAGATAATTTATTTTATGCCTTCAACAAAGTGCTTTTTGGGGCGGTGGTGTGGGAGGGGGTTTTGTGGTTAGTTGTGGGGTTTTGTTTTTCCCCCATGGGGACACAAAGCTCTTGATCTACATCTTCGGGGTGTCCTATTTTATATCTGCCACACTTGAGAACATAATGAATTGCTGCTTTTTAAGGACTGCATATTCCTCAACGCTTTCAAGTACCTCATCCAAAACAGTGAGATTTCAAGAAGCTTGCCCCAGATTCAAATCCTGCAGCCAGTATCAACTGGAAAACAGGATCTATATATATATATGTCTGATTTTTCTAGAAGTTCTAATTAGTCATCTTTTCTGAATCTCAGCTCTGTTGTTAGAGCTTATCTCTACTGTCAAGGAGGACAAGATGGGAAATTAAAAATATGGGGTCCCTTTCTGATTATTTTTCTTATAAAAGGTAATTGTGGAGGGTGAGTGGGGGGAGGTCTCTTTTTCTATTTTTCAGGGGGGTTGGGGTTGGGTTTTGGTTGGTTTTTTTTTTTTTTTTTTAATTGTTAATTTTAGCAGAAGAAACCTTGTTGCAATACCAATACTCAAATTCTGGTAAGGACTAGAGCTTTGTTATCCACTGTTTTCTATACAGTATTATACATATAAAAGCTCCATATCCAAGTTTTGTCCAAAATTCTTCATCCAGAAGATTATGTAAAAATTTTGCAGAAATTAAAAGGTTATGGTACTATAACAATAGATGAAGTCAAGCTTGTCATAGTGTTTGAGTGAGAAAACTTTAAGCAGACTGTCAAAAAAACATTGTTCATAAAAGGTAGGTGATAGAAACAATAGATGGTCGAGATGTTAGACCTTTATAGGCTGAAAGAGCTCATGCGAATTCTGTGGAACCCCAGTGTTTAGAAATGCAGAAGAAATTTGATGTTTAAATAAGTAAACAAATGTTAAAATAGGGGTATGCAGGAAACATACTGTGGAAAATCCTCTTAGGACAGAAATGTTCACTCCCCTCCTCTTTATATAGTATAAGGCTACCACGTGTATACATTTATGTGTGTATACACATGAACATTTGGAAATTTTCCCTTTCCTAACTTTGCTTGCCATCTGTGATGGTGATCCTCTTTGTCTGTCTACTCTGAGTTTGGGCAATCTGAGTACCAAGAAATGAGAGCTAAAAGTCAAATCTGAAGTCTTGCATATTTGCAATTTCAATTTTAAAATCCTTAAAAAAAAAAAATACATCTAGCTGTAATGGGTGTAAAACATTCTTTTTCTCAGATGTATCAATTAAGCAGAAGTTGAAATTAAGGGAAAAAAAAAAAGGTCTTAAAAAACAGTTTTATATAGAGCACTTGCCAATCCCATAATCAGAAATTATTAAATGATTCAAGTTTATATTTGTGTAATCTTTGAAGTATCAGAAGAGTGTATTGTGGATTTCTTACAAGGCTAGACTGTTAATTCTAAGGCCCTGATCAATAGCTGTGGCAAATCTACTTTAAGTTTGCCTTCTATTTTAGCTGGTTTGCCATGAGTGGCAAGCACCCATATTTGTATATGTTGATGAAGGAATTAAATATGGAGGGGAAAAAAAAGTTTTGATGAATCAATCACTGAAGTAAAATCTCACAGGGAGGCAGGCACATTTCATATCCAATGATAGATATGCATATGCAAATCATGTGAGACTCAACTGGCTATTTTGGTTAAGGTAAATTGCACTCAATCATTTTAAAAATGGATTATTCAATTTTTTCTGTATTCGTTGCAGTCCACTGAGTTTATCATAGGAAGAAACGATAGTAGCTGAGTTTTAAACTTTGATCTTTATTTCTCCTTAAATATATTCTACAAATTTATGCATTAGAACATAGGGAAAAAAAAAATCTTTAATTTGTTTTTTTAATCTAGTTTAGTATGGAAGGAGAGTACATATGAGTATGGGGGAGGGTTTATGTTGCTTTCAGAAGAAGTGGTATTTATTTTATGTAGAAGCCATTTCCATCTTACTGAATGGTGAAATAAATGCTTTGCATTTTTTGGCATCCATGAGTCCATTAAACCCTGTTGGATCTTTTTTCTTTCCCGCTCCCCCCCCTCCCCCTTATCATTCTCTTTGTTTCGCTTTTTAGCCTCTGATACTTCCTCATCTTCTCTCTCAAGAACAGAGTCTCCTCTCCAACTGTTTGTATCTTCTCATCATCCTCATCCTAAACCAGATACCTTTGTCTGGCCCCATGCAGCCTCTCCATACTGTGACCAAGTTCCTGAGCCCCGTACACCTTCTCACTGTAAATTGGCTTTCTATTCCTGATGGGCGTGTTAGTTTGTGCTGTATTTTTCTGATAATCTTCATAACTGATAAACCATGTTTAAACAGTTTAAGTTTCAACAGTGTGGGTGAAAACTGGTCTTTCAGGTGCTCTTCATTAAATACTGAATGGGTTTTTAGAGTTTCATCAGAATAGACTGTTTTATTGGTCCCAAAAGAGGTAAAGTTGCAGACATATTTAATACTGTTCTCATGACTGTTAGAGAAAATGATAGGTGTTTGGGTAAAAGGTTATTGGCCAAGACTGCTCTATAGTATTTACTGCTGTAAATTATTTCCATTGCTGGCATCTTTTGCCTAACAAGACTGTCATTTCTATAGAATTTCCTTCTTATCTGTACAGTTTTTAGTGACTTAATTTCAGAAAGCCATTAGCTAATTGCATCCAAAATCTTCCCTGAAAATTCACGTGAAGGAAAAAATTGCCTAAATATCAGTGTGTATTTTCATACTGCAAGTAGGGCATGTTGGAATGATTGAGTATTAGAGCAATGAAAATCAGTACTATGCTATTTCAAGTCAAGAGCCATCCTGTTCATTGAAATGATGCCAATTTAAACATGCTGTAAGATCAATCCCCATGTTGCTTGAATACAAACTGTACAGTAATGCTGCCAGAGTAGTTCAGGTGGCAGGGTAAAATCAACGTAGTTTTGCATCCATGTTCTTTTTAACTCCTTTTTATTTCTGTTAAATTGTACTTCACTTATAGATTTATGCACAGCCCTGCTTTTGTCACTGCGTTTACTATAATCCGATCTTAAGAAATTCATTTTTGACACCTAGCCTTTGACTGATACCATGTCAAAGATATTAATTCCTAACAAAATGTAGAAAACAAATCTTTGAATATTAGCAAAATTCACTCATTAAAATAGCTGACGTAAGACTAGAGTTTTGAAAACACTAGCTCATATGTAAGCCTGTAACTGGAAATTAAGGAAAGCGCTTCCTTTAGACTCCAGGAAATCTGTGTCCTACAGAAGGTTAGCTGTTTGAAGTCTGACTTTCTTCTTGATAAATTTGAATAGTTGATTGATTGCTATTACAGCTTTGGGTGTCATTGAGTTGAACTTGCTCAGACCTACTCTATAAACAGTACATCTCAGTTAGCATTAAATTACTTGTTCTTTGCAGAGCTACAAGTTAATAAGACCCTACTCAAGAATGAAGGCAAACTGAAAGAATGCAGAAGCCCAAGCACGGATTCCATTATGTAAAGCCCAAGTTTTCCATTTCCAAGCTACCGTATCCTCAGGGAAAGGAGCTTCCACCATATGCATGAGGAGTAGCGGAACCATGAAAAAAACCCAGATATTGGAGTCCTTTGTATAGTGTAAATAATTAATGAAAGTTAAAGCTCTCTATCTTCTCTATCTTCTTCCCTAAGCTTCTCTATCTTCTGAGTAAGTAGAGGTTTGCCTAGATGCTTATAGCATGTTAGTATAGTTGCCAGGGCTGAAAATCTCATATTCTGTATCTTGCTCAGTTCAATTTTTTTTCCAGTGAAAGAAGCAAAAGACACTTTGTATTATACACTTGACTTCCAATTTCTGTTGAACAGGAACATGATTTTAGAGGTGTAGCAAAGGCTCTATGAAAATATTTATTGTAAACAGTAATCTTCTTATTTAATTTTTTTATCTTTTGAAACCCTGTAAACCTGATTTACAGTTTGAAGATTATCAGAAATCTTTTGGCTTTCTTGGAGTTTGTGGGGTTTTTATGTGTGTATATATATATATATGTGTGTATATATATATATGTATATACATTCCCCCCCCCCCCCCTCCTGCTTACTTTGGATTTTAATTTGTGGTTTGATCTGTTCAAAGGCAACCCATCAGATGCTTACTTTCATGGTTTTTACTCCCTTTTTTCAGTTTGTAAGTAGTACTCACTGTGCAGTTCTATTAATTTCTTAAGGACTTAAATCACCTTTTCCTTTACCACAAAGCGTACATGTTTTGTCCATCAGTAGTGGAAGTTTGATAGTGTGTAAAGCAAGGCTGATACTCTTTGCCCATTCAGTCACCCCAAGGGCTGTAATCTTAAGAGATCTGAATGCACTCAACTAACACTTGCATTTAATGATTAAAGAGGCAGTATTCATTTCTAGAGGACTGCAAATAAAGATACGTTAGGACGGTCTTGTATAACGTAATGGCCAGCTGCCAGTGTGTTATATTAGAGAAGATTTTATGCCACTACTGTTCCTAAGGAGTATGTTGGTCCAAAATGCAACACTGCAACTGCTGTCATTTTTCATAATAAACTATTTTCTCTTGTGGTACAAATTTTGCTTGTAGAATAAATATCTTAAAGAGTACACTTTAAAATAATGAAATGATGAAAACAAGCTAAATAACAGAGAATGAAGAATATAGATCAATAAAAATAACTGCTGCTTTAATCAGGATGTGAAATAACGTTCTTTTTCTCTAACCTGTTACATTATAAAGCTGTGTGTTTAGCCTTGAATAGTAAACTGTGGGATTTTTTTTCATTGATTACTTCACTTTTTCATAGATTTTTATGGGGTAGTACAGGAGACCGATTTGGTGGAGGAGAGAAAAGTAAGAAGATACATAAAACAGCATGTTTGACAGTGGCTAAGCTCAGAAAATTTTTTTCAAAGAGCTGAGAGGGTGCTCTATGAATGATGCTGTCCATACCTGACTCGTAATATCTCCATGCATAACTTTTCACCAAAAGATAAGCTGGCTTCGTAATTTGTGATTGTGAAAGGTGCCTCAGACACTTAATGAATTTTATAGGAAAACCTGTTAATTTTGTCTAACCTTGCCAATCTGTCTTATCAACTGCATCACTTCAGTGATGTATTAGTCCTGCAGAAGGTACTGCCTCTTTGTATCATGCGATTGCTTTCTTTAGCACAGAGTTCTCTGTATGTCACACCACTAATGTTCTTACTGCCAGCTTTGTGTGCATGTAAAGTTGAAAGTAATGGGATTTTTCCTCTTTTCTCCTGCATGAGCATTGCTGTTAAAGCATTTTTTCTTTATGTAAATGTTGAAACATTGAAAACATGATGAATGTAAAACTGTTTAGTAATATTCTCTTTTATGGTATAAAAAGAAATCCTCTTACAGTGTTTTTGTCAGTTGATATGAACATGTTTCATGAAGGATGACAGTCTACTCTTTTACTCATTTTCAGAAGGAAAATTTGATGTACGTAAAAGTGATGTTGTTTTTCTCCAAGCCTGCATGCCAACTAAGTGCTGATAGAGTCCATGTCTTAGTTCATGTCCATTAGGCTACATTCTGAAGAATTTATTGGGCAATGACCAAGGAAAGAACTGAAGAAGTCATAACACATGTATTTACATAGGGTGACTTAAAAATGGTATTTAAAAGATGGGTTTCATGTAGACTCTCCTGTAACATTTATCTTAAGAAAAGCCTGAAGAGAATAAATTGAACACTTTGTTGTTCACAGAAGTTGAACTGTAGGTGTGACTTGGAAAAGAAAGGTTTCTGTGAAATGACTTAACTTCTTGGTTAACTTGTGTTTGTACACGGCTGTTGTTAGGTTTTCTATTTGAGATTGAATTGAAACATTGACGTAACTATGGTTGTTGCAGATACTATGTTAGTATGGTGAGTAGAAACTGTAAATTCTGGACAAATGTCATTATAGGAAACGAGTGGGAGGTTATACATTTTTGGTTTAGAAACACTTCATTATGATTAAGACCTTCTGTCACACTTTGCAGTGTGCAATGTGATTATGATTCCAGATGTTAATCAATAAGTAATTTAAGTAGTGGAATTCTAGATCTTGCAAAGACACTCCTTGTTTTGTGCTTGGCCTTTTTTGTATAAACAAGCTTCAGAACAAAACTAAACAAATGAAAGTCAGTAGCCAGGATCCATTTTGGTGATATATTACTGTTCCAGACCTCATACTTTTATATTTCAAAATAAACACTCTTTGCTGCTTGTGGTATTTTGAGGGAATTTCTTCTTGATTCTGAAATGTCACGCTATAACAGCACGTCTAGAAATTGTCTTGGAAGAGCAAGGATATTTGTGTGCATGGAAGATATGGTAGAATTTTAAACCAGAAATTACTGCTACTCTATCTGAGCATTTGAAGGAAGCTACAACTGAGTGAATTGTAACACTGAAAGTGAGGATATGTTTGTGTTTGGCTGAGGGTACTGAACACAGACCAAAGAAAGAAAAATACAGATAAGGCTGGGAAGAGAGAGCAGACCTTATGACAAAACCAACAGGGAGCCACCAAATAACTGGTTACGTAGGATCTGTGAGGCTTCAAGCAGACTTTAAGATCCACTCTTTACCTTCAGTTTCTCACAAACCACTATGTATCTTTACCAGTGGTAGTTGAAATTACGACACATTTTAGAATTGTAATGTGACTATAAAGATCTGAATCTGGGGTCCCCTGGGTTAGAACAAGGAACAAATAGTTCAGATAAGTTAGTTAGTTCTAATAAGAAAAGGGTTGAATAAAATTTGGAGGAAGGTCAGCAAAAGGTTTTTAGTACACAGGGTCTTTAAATGATTTTTAGTTTTCTGCAAAATGAAAGCTTACTAATTGTGTTTTAACAGAAGGAGCCAGAAATGAGTCAGATGACAGCTAATTGTGGCAATACTAAAGAAGCATTTAGGGGTTTATGGGTTAGAGCTATTGGCATGATTGCAGTGTACCTGAAAGATGCCTGATTGGGCATCAAAACGCTACTGTTATTTTAAAAAAAAAAAAAGAAAGAAAGAAAAAAAGGTAATAGCAAAGATGTAAAAGTATGATAAAGGATACAGTGGCTGGCTGATTAGATATGCAAGGCTGCACTAGAGGTCATCCCTACTCCTTTTGGAAACTGTATAGCCTTGTGCTTGAATATCTCTCTTAATAGCCACTGCAAGGAGGGTTTTTAAAGAAACAAAACCAAACAAAAAAGACCAATTATCGGTACTCTTGTGCTGTTTCGCAACACCCTCAAGTTCTCTACATTTTAAATAAGACTGAAGCATGAAGGATTTCAAAGGCTTGGATTTCCAAACAGCCCTGCAGAAGATTATACCAAGTTTCTTTGTGTGCTGCTTAACATTGATCTTCAAACTTAAACCCCGAGAATCCACTTAGTTGGGATGTTGTTTAGAGGCAGCTTAAATTTAGTTGATTATGTTGAATAATCTGCAGTCTGAGTTTCTAAAACAGTTAAGTTACTTGGTCCACGTTGAATTTTAGATTGTTAATATTTATGATTAATTTAGAATACGTTTTTATATCAGCTGTTTTAAATTAGTGAAAAATAGGAGGTAACTATTTTCTAGTAGTTTGATTGAAGTAAGGACACTTGAAGACTTACTTTGTATACATGTGTGTTTTCTTCAGAGAACTAATTGCTGCAATATGTGAAGAGATGCCTTTTTCCTAAACAGGAAATATAAGCAATTTGAATAATAACACTTTGAAAAAAAATTTCTAGAAAGATTTTTTTTTTTTAAATTTGTTTTTGTTTTGGTTTGGGTTTTTTCTGCTACTCACAATAAAGTTCAAGATAGGACTTAATTACCACAGGAAGCACTCAGTATCCACTCTGTTTTAACTTTAATATAGGTGGCACTGCAACTCATAAGAATTTTATCACAGTATAGTTCTTTTTTATATAGAAATTGATGTATAAAAAGTTTTAATAATACATTACCATATGTGCTTTATGGTTAAGTACTAGAGGCTTAAAATCTAACAGCACACTTTCTATATGAAATTACTTGTGGCCTGGCTGGCAGCCAGAGTCCTTACTTTAAAGAATAGAAGATATAGTTCCTTTTTAATACCAAATTGAATACTTGCTTTTCAGAAGGAAGGGGTTAGATGATATCCATTGTGTCAGTGAATCACACCTTTTTCTTTACAAATTCTTCTGGAGAGATGAGGAGGCTCTTTCACTATTAGTCCCTGCCTGGAAGGCAAACAAGTGACAGGCTGCAGTGACATGCATTTACAGAAGTGGGTGTCAGACAAGAAAAGGATTACTGGTGACTAGTGCTTATTTATGGTACCTTTGCTGGCATTTTTCTTTGAATACACTCCACATGCTTCTTGCTTAGACTTCCCTTTAATATTTCTTCAGAAGTTAACCCTTAAAGATAAGACACACAAAAACTTTAGTGAATGTTCAACTCTGCGGGCTGGAGTTTGAGTTGTTTCATCAGCCAGTAAAGGAAAGCAAAGTCCACGGCCAGATACTGTTTCAGATCTTCAGGGCAATTCCTTGTTCATAATGACATATGAAATGCTAATTATGTCCTGTGCTGCTTTTCCCTTGTTTCTGTCAGTTAAGGGAAACATGATGCACACTTCCAGACAAACTTTATCCTCCCACTGATCTGTGTGCTAGGAATTTCTTCAGCTTTTCTGGTTTGCTGATGTATCTTGTCACACTTAAGAATGTATGTTTTATGTGGCAAATTTCTTCTTGCTAAAATTCTGAGAAAACCTGTGATATTGAGAGTGAAGGTTTCATTTATTTCTTAACTGCTAGTGATGAAGATGAGCTTGTGGGGTGCTGTTCAACCTGTACAGGATTCAGTACTTTCTTTTGGGGTACCTGCCATTGTTGACCATTACAGATATGTTGATGGGCTTAAAAGACTTCTCATCTGGTTCAATATGGAATATTGCACTTCCGTTATTTATTAATCAGGCCTAGTCAGTCTGAGATTTTGTAATTTGTAATTATAAAACAACTAGAGATACGTTGAAGCTTAGATGACAAGGAGCATAGCTTAAAATATTCATTGTCTTGATTTAAAAAAAAAAAATCATGACTAAATAAGCTGTCAGTAATTGGCTATCCAAAGTACAGTTGCCATTAGATATTCTCTAGTCATAGAAGCTTTTTTAATTCCAGTACTTTGAAAAGGGTAGTATTTGCCAATGAGATTCTAATCACACTTGTAAATGCTTCATTTTACGAGAATTACCCTTTACATAGTATGCTTTGGGAGTGTTCTATATGCAAGGGACTTTTTTGCCACAAGGCATTTAATTCAGCCTTTTTGATTAGCTAAGATTTGCATTCAGTGCAGTTTAATTCTGTATTTGTGATGGTGTATGTTGTAATCATCTTGTATATTTTAGTTCTCTTTTTTTGTACAGTTATTGGTCTTAAAATAGTCCTCTAATTGCACTCTATGCAAAGACATAGCAATTACTAACATCAAAGTGCATGTAGCAACCTGAAGATTACAGTGTACAATACCATCACAAACCTTTTTTTGGATCATACATTGCCAGAAAAGAGGTGTTGAGTTTAATAGAGTATTCATAGTAGCAACCCAAAAATGTGTCAGGTATAGTTACCAATGTTCATTGTGGTTTTTATATAGTCTTTCAGAGCAGTATAAAAGCTTTCATAACAAGGAAAATTAACCTGACATTTCAAAAAACTTCTCAAAAACGGTACAAGTAAATTAAATCTTGAGGAGTTTGGGGTAAAACCTCTTATGAAAAGAGTTACAATTAAATGTTTTATGCAACGTGTATGGGGTCTTCATTCTTTCTATGGTGGTAATTTTTTTCATTACTTCTACAGGTTCAGTCCATGCCACATCAATAGCAGCTTCTAGAGTGGAGCAAGCACTGTCTGAGGTTGCTTCATCTCTGCAAAGCAGTGCCCCTAAACAAGGTCCCTTGCATCCTTGGATGACTCTGGCTCAAATATGGCTTCATGCTGGTACTGTGAAAGTAAAATTCTTTCTTGTTCTTTCTTCTCCCCTTTCTTGCTAGCCTAAGGACTTGCAAAAATCTCTTGGCTTCATTCAGAATCTGTTACCATTTATCAGATCAAACTTTTTCCAGGTGTGTGCGTGGCACTGAAGCAAGTCAAGAAATAAAAAACACATTACAGTTGCTTGTGTGCAAGATCATTTATGTAAGATAAGGCAGTAGTTTTATAATGCAGCTGTTATCAGTGGAGTCATATTTTCTGTAGAACAAAGGCAACACTCTCTCCCTTATCTGTGAAGAATTTAGTTTCTGAAGTATGTATTTGGAAATTTAGATGCCCTAATTCCATTGGTTGGAAAAAGATGTTTGTAAGATTATTGAATAGAGTTCCTGCAACTAGAAAAACTTTATCATTGAAAATAAATAACTCTGCATATGTGGAAAAAAAGAGGCGTAGTACTATTGAGCAACCTGTCCCTTGCAGCTGTGATAATGAGCTCTTATTCAGTTCTCTTCCTCCTGGCTTCGTTAATGCAAAAGGCCCAGGATTGTTTTTCTAAATGTGGAGTTCTCTTGAGTAGATTTAGTATTGTTATGCTGCTTCAAGCCTCAAGCTAAATGCAATATCATAAGTGACTGTTATATAAAATTTTAACCAGAAAATGCTGATCCGGTGTATTTTTACAGTTGAAGATGTATACCGTGCAATTGTTTTTTATTGATACTTGCATCAGGAAGGTGTAATTTAGAAATCAGTCAGCAGTTGTTCCACTTTGGTCTGCTCTCAGACTTGAGGATTTTTCAGTGACATAATTTTTTTTTTCTTCATGTTTACATTCAACAAACCAGTGCTGTATTTCTTAGCGTTTTAATTCACCTATTTTGCATTAACAGTTTTATTGTGTGAAAGTCATTACAGGGCAATGGCTGCCAGTTATTAATTCATGTTTTAGAGAAAAAGCCCAAAAGATTGGAAAGAAGAGCAATGACAGTGATTAATAATAGTGATCTCATTTGAGGGTGGAAGGGCTCCTGGAAAGCAGCACAGATTAGACAAATCACCTGCCCTGCATTGTGGCATCACTGGTTTTAATTATTTATAAACCATCACAGATGGCCATCTACAGTAACTCTTAGCATCTATAATGCTGATAATTTCTCAGCCTTCTGTGACAGCTTGTTGCACTGCTTATTTTCTGTTAATTTTTGTTGGTCATGTCGTATTGCTGCTAATCCAGTCCATGCAAGTGACTGCTACTGTTTTGCCTACAAAGGAGGGGTCTGGACACTCTTTGCTGATTCCTTTTTAGTTCACATCTTAGTCAGGTTTGCATACACATTGGTGGTCTGCTGCTGCAACCTGCTGCACAGTCCACTTTTCACTCTTAAAAATACCTATCTCGGCAAGCGTGGCCTGTAGGCCATATTCTTGATTCCCAGCAGGAGGAAGTATGGGTGGGAAGTAGGAGAGAGTTGGGCTGGAGAATGAACTCAAGTGTTAAAGATCCAGTATGTAAAGTATGAAGAGTGCTCTGACTCTTTGTGTATAGGGAGCAATGAAAGAAAAAAACCAGGAGATGAAAGAGGGCTTCTGTCTGCCTTCAGAGAAGGTACTGCAGCCTGAAGTCTCCTTCCTCTCCACTTTGGAATGATCCTGTTCCTGATACTTCTGCTGGTGATTTGTGCTGCATTTCAGAGTGTTTAGGTATCCTGCTATTCAGCTACTTGTCCTGCTAGAGTAAATGCCCTGAGCCTTGAGAAAGGCTCTTCACTGTAGGAACATTCAGAATAAAGTTTTCTCTCAGAAGCACAATACAAAGCAGATATTCTGGAAGGTATCTTCATCAGTGTATATGGGTTACTTGCATAGAAAACAGCGATAAAATTACTTAACGCCTTACAGTACACGTTCTTTAAATAACAGTGAAGATTTACCATTGGGAAATGGCTTCCTTTTTGAGACTCATGCCACGTTTAACTGTTTGACTCCCTGTATGCTTGTGCAGTGTTTTATTTCTTAGTGTCGGGGGGGAATCTTTAACAAGCTTTAAATCGTAAAATACAAAAATTGAGAATTATTCTTCCTGTTAGATTATAGAGACATGGAAGAGTTATGTAAATAAGTTCAAATACATGCAAAACTTAGTGGAATATATTTACCCAAACTAATACATATGATATGAAAAAAAAGAGAAAATGCTCGTTCTTATGGATATACAGTGTCATTCCAGCTGTCATTAGTGTAAATGAGCATGGCATCCAGTCTGAAGAAGTTGGTAACACAGTAACCGGATTTTAATTTTTCATCTTGTGTTCATTAATGGACTGTTTTGACCTTTCATTTCTGGGCATACAGTGTAAAGGTGGAAAATTAGGCTAATTTTAAACGTGAAACAAAATGACTTTTGCAATTAGTACATTCTCCAGTAACTCACTATTAAAAACCAGACCTGTCCCTAAATGATCAATGGCTGTGGTGATCCTTTGAGAAATGCGTTACGACTGAACTCAATATTGCTATGCAGCTTGATTGGAAAATAGATTGATTTCTCAATAAAATGCAAGTGTAAGCATTGGAAGGGTTTGAACCAGAAAGCATTATTGGCATTCTCTAGGTGGAGACATTAAGAAGAGCACATCAGACTTGGCACCTGGTTTCTCTGCAAACTGCGGCTCCTCTCTGAGATTTTCCTACAAAGTCTGCTGGCACTTGTCAGTTGTGAAAAACTGATTTATTTGAATTTGCCATGTTGGTTTTTAACATTTTTATTCAGTTTGAAGTCATTATCTCAGAATGAATAGCTCTCCTTCAGTTTCAGAAATTTCTTGAATGAACTTTCATGCTTAACACCTAGCCACAAGTTCCACTTTCTATTCATTCTTTCATAGTTTTTCAAAAAGCCTGCTGTATATTCTGTTGGGGTGGCATAACTTCTGTTAGAGAAAGGCAGAAGTTATTCTTAAAATAACTCTATAATAACTTTAAACATAAAGGAATTATTTTGTTTAAATTTAATACTTTTAGGAAGCTCTGTTAATAACTGTCAAGTTTCTCTGCTGCAGTTAGTAAGCAGGACAGCAACATTTAGTATCTTACAGTAACATAAGGCTAATTTATAAGCAGTATTGCAGTCTCTTGGCTAGTGCTAAAAGCCATTACTACCATACTTGTTTCCCTGCAAGGAATACAGAATTGCAGCTGCCGTCTGTTAAGTTAGCTAATCTCTGCTTATTTTTCAGTCTAGAATTATTGTGGTAGCAGATAATCACCTACTTAAGTAATTTTTAGTTTCTGCATATTATTTGCTAATAATTATAGATTTTACTTAGTACCTTTTACAGTCTGTGTAAATTATATTTTTTCCTAACTGTCTTTTCACTGAACAACTTGGGTGTGTGTATTTAAAACTATGTTTCAAGTCTGATGCTGGAGAAGAGACCATAAAACCAGGAGAGCTCAAATAGTTAGCATTTAAATAATGTAGTGTATTTTATACTCACTAAAATCTTGTTCCTTGTGTAGTAATATTCACCATGTAGCTTTTAGAAGAGCATTCAAGGATGAAGTACACAAAGCTTTTCCAAAATATTTTAGAGTTATTTAAAAAAACCCCTATCAATACAATTCACATTTTATGCTGTATGTCCAGTTCTCAAATTATGGCTACAACTTGCTCTTTGGATTCTACCAACAGTTAGTAAAATCCTAGAAAAATTTAATTTCTCCCAAATTTAGATTTTGATTTCAAAATTTTATCCCCTCATTATCTTCCAGGTTTGCTATTCTTTAGTTATGCAGTACCATCTCTGACTAGGTGAGGTGGTTCTTTTAGGATTAGGGGAAAAAAGTGTTGCTGGATCTGCAATTTCATGTGTTAGTTCTTTATGTGGATAAGACATTTTTTCCATCAAAAAGCATTTAATGAGTTTTTAAAAATATGCTCCATTAATCCATACATCCACACAGACATACTATTTATGTTAGGTAGAATGTGTTCTGTGAGATCACTGGGTCAACTGAGGGAGGAGCAAAATAATGGTCTTCTGGTAAAAAAAAAAAGTCTTTTCCCCCATCAATAGGATCAGGTCTTAGAGGAAGAAAATAATTTATTCCAGCAACCCTACAAAAATCAGTTAAAAAAATAGAAAATTAGTAAGACCTTTAAAAAACTGTGCTTACTCACTGACTCCTACTGAAAGTCCAGTTTTTGTTAGTCATTGTTATAAATTGATCTTGATGAAAATAATTATGACTATTCATAGCAGGTATCATCTGTAAGTTAAGGTTTATGCACTGCTGTAGTGAAGTTGACTAGTTAGGGATACTATTAAGTCTGTTTAATGCAATTGTCTCAGAAGAAAGCTCCTTCAAAGGCTGTCAAACATCAGTTCCATTCAGAGTTTAGGCATAATCCCAAATCCACTACTGTAGTGTGAGATCCTGATGTGCCAGCCTTTAAACCAAGATGGGTGGCCTGTACTGTACAGTGAGAAGCCTGTCTTGAGCAGTGATAGATCACTTTGCTGTTTTGATGGAGCATTTTGATTTAAGCCTTAATCTATAAGACTCTTGTACCGTGTAATATGATAGAATGCAGTTATACAATTACTTTGAGTCTCAATTTTTCTAGGGTCTATACCAACGTAGAAGAAATAGAAAACCCAACCCAGAACCTTTGATATCTTTTTCTTGCATTTAGTGTCTGTTTATTCCTCCCTTCTCCCACTCTTTCAGCAAGAGATTAAGATAATCCAGCAGGGTAGTGAAATAGCAATGTTGAAGAGTGTCATAAGAGCTACAGAAGGCAAATACTTCCTCTATTGTTAGTTGTTAATCACTTACCGAATGAACCTTTTTTTCCTCTATAGTCAATCTGATTTAGACAAGTGTGTGTCAGGCTACTCAACTGCTTTAATCAGGAGTGATTTATCTTAAATTAAATATAGTTTGGTTTTTTGGTTTTGGTTTTTTTTTTAAGCTACAGAGTTAAATGTTTTTAGCTTCTGGAGGATATCGTAGATAAAATGCTTGGAAATATGAATACATTTTGTCAAATCAGAATGCTGGTTAAGCATTTCACATGTTCTGCTAACTAGGAAACTTTTCACATCAAATAACATTATGTTTCTTTTAAAATTATCTGAAGTAGGAAACTTAGAACCAGGCTTGCCGTTTAGTGATTGGTAGTGGAGCAATTGCTACTGCTTGCTTAACAGTTGACATGTAAAATTCAGAAAACCCTGTAATTAGTTGTGTTCTCTTACCTACTGTAAGGATCTCTGTGTGCTGTTTTGTGTTGGGTTTTCTGTTCTTAAATAGTGCTGGAATACTGCATGCTCACATCTTAAAACTAAAATGAAAAAAAACCCCCAGACTTCAGTTAAAAATAACGAACTATAAAGAGTTTTCTGGTGTTTAAAACAGACATTTAGAGGTTCAAACTCCTATTGCATTTAGAAAAGCAGCTTTCCTAAAAGAAGAATTAATTTAAAATAATTTATGTAATAATTTCTCTTAAGCTGCAAAATTTTCAGGAAAATAGCCTTTGCTTGGAATGAAACTATTTACAATACAGCACATGTAACAACATCTAGTCATGGTATGATGAAGCACAAATCATTCATTGGTCCTCACATTCCTTCCACAGCTGAAGTCTACATAGGAATTGGGAAGCCTGCTGAGGCCACAGCATGTACCCAGGAAGCAGCTAATCTCTTTCCCATGTCACACTATGTTCTCTACATGAGAGGTCAGGTGGCTGAACTTCGTGGAAATATCGATGAAGCCAAACGCTGGTATGAAGAGGCCTTATCTATTAGTCCTACACATGTGAAAAGCATGCAGAGACTGGTAAGTCTTGAGTCCACATTCATAAGTACTTTTGTCTCAACTTATGATATTGCATTGTGAAATCTTAATTTAGTGTGGGTAACCCATAGCTTATGAGTTTTGGATCTATATTCTTACTAGCAAAACAGCTTTGGAAACAGTCTTTTCTGGCTTTTTATTCTCTCTTCTGTGTGTGTTGGGACATAAAAAGGATCTGCAAGCAATAAGACTATTTCAGTCCTAACAAACTGCAGAAAAAGAAGTCATTTGCATCTGCCTAATATTCAGTGCTGCTGGGAAATAAAGGTGGCTCATAGTAAGAGAAGAGTTGGATACTGTAGTCAAGAGGAAAGACCAGTCATTCTGCTAATTCCAAACTAAAAGTTCAATTCTACATGTTGATTGATTACCTTCATGCTATGTGATTTCTTGGATTTTTGAAAGGTAGAGAGTCAGTCTTGCCCTCAAAGGAATGTGTAGCTTTAAGTACAAAGGTGCCTTCCCCAGTATAAATGCATAAGTTTGTTTATATACGTACATGTATATATTCTGTGCTTATTATGTTAGGAGAATTACTTTTTTTAAATCCAGTTTTCTTCCAGATAGAGCAGAGTGGAATAGCTGGAATCAGCTTCTTAACCAATCTTTTTGTTCAGAAGTAGAAGCTGGTTTCTGCCTAGGTGCTTATGAATTATTCAGACAAATTTCTCGTGCATCCCTGAGGGGAACATATGAGACAAAAGATCAGATAGGAAGGCAGTACAGGGAAAGTTTTTTGTTTCACCTTTTCAGCATTTCAAGATATTTGAGCCTACTGACAAATGCCAAAAGGTTCCTTTTTCTGAAGAAGTAGGCAGTCGACCTAAAGCAGTACAGCTCAGTGCAAATGAAAGCTTATGTTTTTCTGGGTATCTTTTTGCCCCTCCTCTGAATCCACCTTTGAATAAGTAGTCTGTAAACACACAATGCTCTTCAGAATGACTGAGAAATTAGCTGCCTTAAGAGGCGTGTGAGATGAAAAATACTGTGCTTCCAATCTGGGTTCCTTTTTTATGAGCTTTTCAGTTTGAATGCAAGCTAGAGGATATCTATTCGTTTCATTCGATTGGCCAGTCCTTTTTAAGCATTCTTAAAATTGTGAAAGCTTTCTCTGTTACTCTAGACCTTTCCTGTACTAAGATGTTGTTTTGAATAGATGCTGAGAGATCTATGCTGCTTAAATACAAATATTAAAGATGTATGCTGTAAAAATACTTGTCTGTGTGATTGCATGTGGGGAAAAGGTACAGGAATCTGTATCCTTCTTGATCTTTTGACTATTGCAAAAAGTATTTTGAGGAAGTTTGCAGTGTTTACTCTTGCCTGTGTGTATAGATGAGTATCTGTACATCTCAACACTTTGTTTTTGTGTATTTACCTATTTATTATGAAGAGATATGATCTCAGTGGCAGGGGAGCTATAGCAACAGCACTATGGAGGTACCAGCCACAATATTACCTTGTAATATTTGTATTCACAATTCTAAGCTGACAATCAGTTTATGAACCAAAGTTCGTGAAAAAATACCTTATTTTCTGTGATTAATTTGATATTTTAAAACTATTTGATATGGGTTTCTAGCAATGCTTAGAAAGCAATTATAAAATGCTGTTTCAACCTAACAGTTACCCTTAGAGCTTAGATTTATTTAATAAGCTTTGGTGAATTTCTTTTTTTGGGCAAATACCAAGTATAGATCACAATAACTTTATGTATAAAATGCAACAAAAAGGAAATAAGATTTAAGGATGGCACAAGTTCTAGTGTGTAGCATACATATCCAGCCCTGCCTCTCCAAGTAAAATTACTTGAAATAGTTGAACCCGAAATCAGTTTTGAAGGTTTTTTTCTTTTAATTAAAATTTTAGAATGAGTGACATCTGATACTCGGTAAAATTTCCTGGTGCTAGTGGTTTAGAAATCTGGATCTTTGATTTGAGATATTATTTGTAGTTGTTCAGAGAAGAACAAAAACTAAATAAAATGTTTATTTATATTTGTATGAACAAGAATGGCTTATTGGGAATAGGCAAGATTTCTCCTTTTATAGTCCATCCTTTTAATGATTATACATCACTCTGGTAGGAAGGATGAAAAATTAGACTTTGAAGCTTTACTATTTTTCAGTACAACTTTTTGGCCATAACTCTCTTTAAGTACTTATTCCTGAATACGATCTACTGTTTCTACACAGAAACAACCTGATTAACCTAAATTACTGAAGAAATGTGTGAAGAAAGACTAGAAAGTTTAGTCTTGTGGCTTGAGAACTGATGTGCTTCCTCTCGTGAGTTGCAGCATGTCCTGTTCTTGGGAGTTTCTGCATAAAAATTCTTGGAGCTGTCTCAAGTGCAGACTCCATATTCTGTTAATGTGACCATGAAGACATGCTCTTTGCAGAAGTCTAATGTATTATCCGAATGCAGTTACCTTTTATTGGCTGGTATGATCTGTTAAAAGACTGTATTTGTCTAAAATTACAATTTTCTAAAGAAACAAGTTATTCATTATGCTGCTGTCTCTAAGGTCTTCACTGATTTACTCCTGTTTTAAAGATTTTCTAAAATGAAAAACAGGAGGACTTGGCAATGGTGTGAAAATTGGAGCAGTTAAGAGTGATGGAAGAGATCTGTTCACCAACAGAATAATGATAAATGAGAGGGTTTGGAAGCTGTATTTGCTTTAGTAATGAAATGCCTAAGACAACGTGACACCAAAGGGTGGGGGCTTGATCCACGAATAAAGGACAATTTGTTTAGCCGTGTTCTGTATTCTACTTAAACTTCTTGGGAAGTGGAGCTGATTGGGTTACACTGCTACATTACCCAAGATGTGAGCTACTCTGCCAGACGCCCGGCTGCAGGGGGCAGTGTGTTTGTGCTCATGCTCACTGCAATTTCAGTCCCTTCGGAAAGGTTGTGGGGGTTATTAATTAAATCAGCTGAACAACAAAACTAGTTCTTTCAAAGAGAAGTGCTGTTAAAATTCTCTTTAGTTGTTTGTGCAATTAAATTATTCCTCATACAGTTAATGTTTAAATCCATACATTCGTTCACTGTATTCTGTTAAGCAATTCTCATTTTAAGATCTGCCTTGTTCTCAGGTGCTATTTTTTACTGTTTGTCGCTAACTGAAATTTTCTCTGAGCCAGCGGTTATACCACCTTGCTATTTGGCTAGCTCTGACTGCTCGAAAGATGTCAAGAGTGAGGCAGTAAGATGTCAGTATCAATTAAGTGTACTTCACAGAGTGCAGCAGCAATGCTTTTGAACGAATGCAGTGTCCTTTCTTGTTTTTAAGAGTTGTATAGTGCATATATATATATAAGGGAAAACAACGCAAAGTTGTGTTCTAAAGGTTTGAAATACTTCAGTTTGTGTTCTGTATTTCAAATCACTTTTTATCACACCCAATTAAATTTAAAATTTTCTTTAATTACTAAATTGAAAAATGATGATTTGCACTTCAATTGAATGTCGTATATACTTGGTTGTCACCTGCCTGATTTTGGCCAGAATGGATTTATTTGAACAGCTTTCTCCATTCTCCCTACCCTTTATCATCACCTCCAGATTTCTGCATTACTGCTGCCTTCCTGCTTTTGTCATTGTTTTCCTACCCTGTGAAAAAAGAATAAACAGTCTTTTATCTCTTGCAGTCAGAGTGCTGTTGTGGAAAGTAGCCCTTACTGCTGACGTCTGAAAAGTCCAGAAATGGGCCATCATTCAGTAACGCCTGAAATGGCAATGAATATTTCGACCCATTGTCCAGGAAACAGTCTGTGTATTCTCTCTCAGGCTGAAAATTTCCTAGCTAAATGTAGCTTTGACATGAAATAGTTTTTCCAGCATCTGTATATCGTTATAATTGTAGAAGACTCTAGTATTTTTTGAATATTAAGTAATTCATCATAGTACTTGCCAGTTAATCCTATTAGTAGCTTAGCTTCTAAGAGTAGAAAACTAAAACAGAAAGGGAGAAATTACTTATCCAAAATTACTCATGTAGAAATTAGTTCTCAAAAAACATTATCTTAAAGAATTACGTTCCCCACTCCACCCTGTTAGATATCTGTTAAAGTTTCCTATAATTACACAGAACTAAGTCAGATCTCTTAAGGCTTAGATTAACTATGTGCACTTTACCTCTCAGTTATAAATATATTGTTATTTATTTCTAACTACATTGACTTCTTACATTTTTTTTCAACCCAACTTTGCCAGAAAGAAGCCTGGCAGTATGTATGGGTCGTGTATGCTTATGAGCCTGTCAAGGATGTTGAGCTGACTGAAAGAAAGGAAAAGCAGAGAAGACTTCAGAAACATGAGTTCAGACCCTGTTTGAAGGGGTCAAGGGAGTTAGAGAAAGACTAACACAGTCACCTAAACTAACATTTTCCCTTCAGTGAGGCAGTATTCTCTAGTATGCATTCTTCCTTTCATAACAAGGACCTCATCTGGGGAACATCCACTAACTCATTTGATTTTCATTGTCAGGCTGCTACACTGTAAAAATTGTTGGTTTAGGCCACATAGGCTTGTCCTAAGCATGTTATGCTGGTTCTTGTGGGTGGTTTGTGTTGTAACTGATTACTGTAGAGCTAAATGCTAATGCCAACATTTGACTTGCTCTCGAAGTGCATCCTTATGCACACGGTGGTCGAAGAAGAATGGAGAAATAACAGTAATTGGTTTTGTTAGATTTGTTAGTAAATATTGTGGGTTTGCCCTTCAGAAACTTCAAGGTTTTTTCATAGAAAGTAGAGAAAGCAAAGCATATGTTCAGTCAAAAGCTCACTGCTCCTTACAGAAGGCATTTTACTGTGATTTGACCACTGTCACATCTAAATATTTCAAGTAGTTGCATTCTGCACTCTGAGCAAACAATGGCAGTTCTACTTGCATTTTAACCTGAAACATGCCCATTGAGTTCAAGTGACTCAAGGACCGTTTCAATACACTTTAAATTCTTCACCTGCCATGTGGCACTCACAGGCTATATTCTTTTCTGCCTTGAAAATATTATTTCCCGTTTTAGCCTTACGACAGAAAACCATCCGTGCTTAGTGCAATAAAAAGTACATAGCACCAACTTGCATAGTCATTAGCTTTTGAAATATAACAAAGTGTGAATCAAGGTGAATAAGTTCGGTGTTTCCCTTTTTTTTTTTTTTCAAAGTTATTTCCTTTTATTTTTAGTGTTATTGAGCTCAAGTACAGCAGTTAACCATTTCATACTGATTCATATCTTAAAGATTACCATTGGAGGAAGACCAGTAGAATTTCTTAACTCCTGGATGCTTTATCTGAGTTTCACAGTACTCTTTTAAAGCAAATTTATTTTTGTTCAATATTTGACAACAGTAATTGCTACAAATTTGAGTTTAAACTAGAATTTAGTTGCTCTTTTGGAAACAGAAAGTGACTATGGGAATTTACTGCACTAATTTTGTTTATAACTTGAAGCAGTGAGCTTGTATTTACTCAGGCAGGACTGTCTGTGCTGATCCGCTGAGAACTGTTGTTCCAAAAGTGGTATTCTGGGGTTGATGAAACATAGGTCCTGCTTCATAAAATACTTTCTTTCCACATTGCCCTGTATTTACTCTAAATGGCTTAAAGCAACTATAGCAGGAGCAGATCTTTCAATAAGAAAATACCTCCACTCTTGGATGCTTTTCACCAGCTGAGAGTGAGCTCTGTAAGGACTCTTCCACAGGTTTCAACTTGTCTGTGCTATCCTCAGCTGACAGCCATTAGAAGAGGAATACTGCAACTGGGCTTAAATTAGTTGTTTGGTTTAGACAATCTGTGAATATCTGAAGATGAAAAGATAATCTGATTTTGTGCAGCATGCACTGTCATTGCACTGGACATAACTGGGTAAAATGAAGAATCTAAGCCATTGCGGTGTAATATTGGGAATCTAGCTATACTTAAGGCAGCTTTCTGTAACTTTTTCTTAAGTGATTTTTAGATCTATTATTTTAATTAACTAATTTTTTTAATTAACTTTCCTGAGATTTCTGCTTGAAAGAGAGTTTGTCTCTGAATTGAAAAGTGTGGGGTTTGTTCGTTTTGGTTTTTTTTCTTTTCCTTTTTTTTTTTTTATGTAGGGATTTTTGCCTGGTATGCTCAGCTTTAACTTTCTGTTTTCGTCTGTTTTCATGTTATCTGTGTGATAGATTTTTCTACAGTTTATCAATTTAGGCTCAGCTTGCCAGAAACCATTTTACCGCTTCTATTTGTTCCCATTTTAAAAAATGGAAAATTAATTAGTGGTAGATGCTGGCAGAAGGAAGGGATGCTTTGGCTAGAGTTACTCCTCTTTATTTGGCAGGTCACAAACCATTCCAGTGTTTTTATTGTGTTGTGTGGAACTGATAAAATTCCACCCATCAGATAATTCATCACAATTTGCTGTTGCAGCAGGTCAGTCTACAGTGTGCAGTATTACTCCAAAGTTTCTTCTCTTTGCTTGCAAGATTTTAAGAATCTTTGTTTTCCATTTTCAGAATACAGGTAGTGTTCATCTCAAGCTTCAATTCATGTTTTGTAGCATAAAGTCTTTGAACTGTATTCTATTATCAAAACTGAGCTATTATCAATTCGTTTCACATACAGCAAGTACAGATTAAATATCACAATTTGGTAGGTAGCAAGTATCATTTCAAGTTCCAGGAATAAAATCCAAAGATCAGAATGGCCCTGTCCAGATCAGGGCTTTGGTTTTCCTAGACATCATAACAAAGCATCTGAGGAGGGATTCCCTGCCCTACACTGTCCGTTTCAAGTAATTAGTTGACAGGCAAAGAGCTGGGGAACAACGGTACAATTACATACCGTTTGCATAATGGTAATAGTATTTCAGATACACATATAAGATACATCAACTTGCCCAGAGAATTTGTGGAGTCTCACATGCTTGGAGATATTAAAAAAACTGACAGGATACAGTGGCCACCCACCCTAGATGACTCTACACTAAACTTCAAGTTTGGATGTAGACAGTCCCCAGAGGTCCCTTCCTACCTCAGCCATCCTGCAATTCTAGGAATGCAAGCAAGACAAGCTTTGTAGATAGAGGTAACGATTCTGCTAGACAACATGATAGGAACACTTGTTTGTGGACAAAATCTTGTTACAGTCTTCCTATAATTCAAGAATTTCCTTATTTTTACCAGTGATAAAAATCTAGAAAGCACAGATTTTGTTCTTTCTTCCCTCATTTCCATGGTACATTACCCATAGCAATGATGGAAGGGAGGTGCAAAAGCTTAGTATCTTTCTCAACTGTATTCACTCATCTTGGATACATGCATGTATAATATATATGTATACATATATTCTCTGCTGCAAACCTGCCTTAATATTTTGGATACATCTTATTGTCTTTGCACTGTAAACGTGAGGTACTGCCAAATCATGTGTCATCCAACCTAGTTATTATCAACTGGTCATTGTCTTGCAGGCATTGCAGTACCCCGCAGTTCCATAAAATGGCCCATTCTGTGATAGCTAGTTAATAATGATGCATTTTTGATTGTTGCCAGTCTGATATTTTTATATGCTTGATTTGGCTGGGGTTTTTAATACTTGAGCTTTTTAATGATATTTTTTTTTTTTTTAAAAGCATGCAGATACAATGTAACTGCAAGAATGGCCACTTGATTCCAAAATATTTCTAGTTGTGCTCCTTATGCAGCCTGCTTATGCAATGTGGTTGGGGAACGTCCATCCAAAAGTGTCAGTGACAAAACAATGCAACTGAAAAGCCTCAGTTGGGATCTTCACAAATCCAAGCTTTTGGTTTCTGTCTCTCTCTTGATGGTTTTCTCATGGGAGGTTCAAGTATACCTTAATGATCTGCATTGAGTCTTCTATAGACAAAGATGTGTCTAATACTATTTAGAGAACGCAAAATATTTATGACTCTCTACAGTTTTTTACATGGAAAGTATCTCCTTGTTTCATATTACTAAATAGAGATGATGAACAGACCAGCAAGCTAGTAAAAGCATCTGATCACAGCGTAATGAAAAATTAATTTTTCAGGCTTTTTTTGTAGGTGTTAGAAAGGGTGATTCCTATTAAAGTCTTTCCAGAGTCCTTCCATCTCCTTATGCATTTTGCCCTCTAAAGGGCTGACTACGTTAAGTGTTGTCACTTGGGTTTTGTTGATATCCAAAGTACTCTTTGCCTTTTCCTCCATGCCTTTTGCTGGGTAACTGGCTACCTAAAAAAGGATGGAGGGCAAAAAACGTACAGATTTTTACTAGTGGAAAAATACTAACAAGCAAGACTAATGTAACAGAATGAAAATGTCAGTAGTCTTAGTCTCAGTAATTCAGGGTATGGCCAGGAGGCCTTGTGTCAGTGCTAATAGTTGCTCTTGATATTTAAGTTGTTCTTGTTTTAAAAAAGAATAAAATGGAAACAAGAGAAGGCCCAGAAGAAATTGAAAATGTCTGCTATTCCCTACTATCCTCTGTAGTGTCTTACATCCCTTTTCATGGATACTTGCTGGTGCTTTTTTGCATGGATCTCAAAAATACAATTTTTATTTTGCTCTGTGTAATTGCCTTTCAATATGAGAATTGCTTTGCAAAACACTTTTTAAATTAGGTCATTCTGCTGAAGTATGCACTGGGCTAATTATGATTATTTTGCTTCCCTGGGCATTTTTGTGCTCATTGAATTTGTTAAAGTATTACTTTATAGCTGGAGCTGAGAACTTACAAAGCAATCAAAGCTATGTGGCACCTGGTATGCGTGACTGTCTTTCCTTTAGTCTCTAAGGGCTTTTGCTTGTAGGCAGCATCTGGCATCTAATAATTTATAATTGAATTTCATATAATTAATAAAGAAATGTTTTTAAGGATTTATTTTGGGGTAAATATAAAGAATGTGAAAAAGGCTGGAGAGAGCAGCCATCCTCAACCTTAAACAAATGAAGGGGGTTTTATTTTCCTTTTCCTGAGAAAGGTTCTGTTGTAGAATTCTGTAGGTGAGAACTCATTAACTACAGGAAAATATTTGAGAAATGAAGTCCTCTACATGTGTTGTCTTTTTTTTTTTTCTTGTGCTGCATAACTTTGCATGCTGGTGAAATATAACTAAATGCTACCATCAACAGCAATCTGAATGGGACAAACCATTCTATGTGGTTTAGTTGTGGTTGTTAGTAAATACATGTGAGAAACTTGCAGCACTGTAGCCAAGCGTCTGAGACCTAGCTCTTTAGCAGTCTCTATTATAATAACGTATTATAAAATTGCGCAGGGGTTATCAGTGCATGTATTTTGCTATAAATGTCTTGCAGTTCTAAGGTGTGTTTCTGGTGCGCTGATGAAATTACCTTTTGCTTTTTGCTTTACTTCTGTCACGGGGGGCTTGACTTGCTCTGGCATAAGCCATTTCCTGAGACAGACTGCTCTTGAGAGGACCAGAAGTTACCTAATCAATTACGATCCCTTTTTTTCTGACTAGGAACTATAAACAACTTGTTCCTAAAAATTGTGCTTTATCTTTTCCTCATCAAGCAGAAAGTGGCCTACCTTAATGCAAAACTGGAGATCTGGAAGCAACTGTCCCTCAGGAAATTATTTTAATGCATGCTTTTGCCAGGGTTATGTCAAACAGCTGCATTCCTCAGATAAGTTGTCTACTCTGGTACAGAGATTTTTCCGCAAATCCCCAGTCTGGGACAGTCTTTTTATGTCTCTTTATCTCTCCAACTCATCTCGCTTTAAATTTTATTTGAAGACCTCTTTTCCATTTACTGAAGGTTTACTTCCTTGCTAGCCAGTACTCTACTTAGCAGTCCTTCCTCTGCTCATGAGTCTACAGTTTAAAGATGAGTTGAACCTTGCGCTTTGGAAGGATTCAACCAACTTACTATGTATGAAGAGCATAATATAATTTCTCCAAGATTAGTTTTCTTTAAACATACTGTGTTTTCTGGTAGCTAACTGGTTTTAGATGGAGTTAAAGAATTGGCCTTTAAGGTTAGTGCCAGGCTATTTTTTATGTCAGGCTATTTTTTTTTAATCTAGATGATCAAACTAACAGAGAAAGCAATTATTTCAGTGAGCTTTAACTCATGGGAAAACCTGAAAGGTGTTTTGTCCAACTCTGAAAACTGTGTTCCTTTCTAAGGCTTGATGGTTATTTTTCCATTATTCTTCATATTGGAGTATATTTTTTCAACTAGTAGCAACAAATGGTATGAAGAAAGTTATGTGCAGCTACTACTCTTCAGAAAGCTGCCGTGTCTTGCTTTCTCAGTAGGGGAGAGGAGACATGCTGTTTGGCCATCTTACATACTGCATCTTACTAAAAAAGGCCAGTGTTTTCTCTGAATAAAGCTGACTGCTGTCTTCTGTAACTAGAGTTAGGGAATAGGAGATGAGAATGGTCTTTCAAGTAAAACCGTTGTGGCCAAAGCTGTGGACTACAAGAGCTCTTTACTGAAAGTCTTTGGGTGATCTGCTTCTGTACTGTAACTTCATTGCAATCAAATTTCATCGGCACTCTTGATACCAATGTGCTGAGACAATAAATAAAACTAAAATATGGCCCGAGGCCAAACCATGAAAACTACTCGCCATAATCCATCGCTATTGCATGGATGGACTAGTGGAAACTTGTTCTTAATGCATTTTTATATTCTTGTGCTGCTCTATGCCATCTCTAGTTTGATTTGTTTTCCTACATCCAGCTATATCGAAACCTTACTGAAACCCAGACAAAGTAGTTCTACAACTCCCCCCCCACCAAATTAACATATCTAATGAAATACTGTACAGGTCAGCTTAGTGTCTCACTGACGTGGTTTAACCCCAGCCAGCAACTAAGCACCATGCAGCCGCTCACTCACTGCCCCCCACTCCCCCAGTGGCATGGGGGAGAGAATTGGAAACAAGTAAAACTTGTGCGTTGAGATGAGAACAGTTTACAGGTTGAAATAAAAAATATAATAATAATAATAATTGTAATGAAAAGGAAGATAACAGAGAGTGAAATACAACCCAAGACAAACAAGTGATTCACAATGCAATTGTTTACCACCCACTGACCGATGCTCAGTTAGTCCCTGAGCAGTGATCCACCCCACCCCAGCCAACTGCCCCCCGATTTATATGCTAGATGTGATGTCCCATGGTATGGAATAGCCCCTTGGCCACTTTGGGTCAGCTGTCCTGGCTGTGTCCCCTCCCAGCTTCTTGTGCCCCTCCAGCCTTCTTGCTGGCTGGGCATCAGAAGCTGAAAAATCCTTGACTTAGTCTAAATGCTACTTAGCAACATCTGAAAACATCAGTGTGTTATCAACATTCTTCTCATACTGAATCCAAAACATAACACTATACCAGCTACTAGGAAGACAGTTAACTCTATCCCAGCCGAAACCAGGACATTCACCAGTGATAAACACATACTGTGTTTTATTCCACTTTTCCCTATTACCATACTGCTAACCATTCCTTTCTTCAACATTTGTTCTAAGGCCTTGCATGTAATTTAAGAAAACTGAAATAATAATTTTCTTTCTGTAATACAAACAGTATACTACTTTTTGGTAGTAAAAATGCTTCCACTATTAACTTGCTAGCTAGTCTTTGATTTCTTTTATTTTTCTTTTCTGTCCTTTTCTAGGATGGAGATAATCCAGTTCTCGCAACTTGATTATCTGGATCTCTCTGGTTTTGGTTTTACACTGGCTTGGAAAAGAAAATTCCTTTACTTTTGCTTTGAAAGTCTGGGTGCCTTTTTAATCTGATTTTCTGCTGAGCATAAAGGATCTTTTCATGCTGTTGCTATGATGTGATGTAATATTAATATCAACACTGAAGTTATGAGCCAGTGTCTTGGTAAACTGGTGTTGATGCTGTACATTTGGCATTGTGAAACAATGGTCTGAGTTTCAATTTGTGTTGACTTAATTGGGTAGTGATTGAAAAGTCTGGTCAATACTGCAGGCTCACTGAAGCCATAGTAAGCTGACCATGTTTAACCTGGGTACACCTGTACCAGAGGCTATGTTGTACAGTTTATTTGCTTGAGTCATTTATCTATGTGTAAAAGCACAAGGATCAATGTTTTCTAAAACTAGACTTTTTTCCAGTACTCTGCCATCTGCAAGTAAACATGCCTACCATGTGTTTAATCCAAGTTCACTCTACATGAAACAGCAAATGCAGATTTAGAGTTGTTAATGCTTTTAATGCCACTTCTATCATGGTAAGCTACTTGGCTAAACTGATATGAGTGGAAAAATACATCATGAGTGAGACTTAGTAATGCTAAACTTGAAAACAGAAAGCTGTTTTGGGCTTTTGTCACTTTTTCAATCAGCAGGGCAGTGTTGATCTGCACCTTTTAAATTCTGATATTAATATGCATGGACTTTATAGAGAGAAAAAAGGTAGGAGCTTTTTAGTTTCAACAGTTAATCACATATGTATGAATCTAGTCGGTACATTTTGTTAAAACACTGACTTTGCAAACAGCTCTTGGCATTTGAAAAAAATACCATTAGTTATAGTCTTTTTTTTACCTCCACACTATGAATTTTTACACTGTTGAACCAATAGCTGATTTAAATCTTGAATTCAGTATTTGATATTTGGTCTTATAGCTGCATTTTTAGTTTTAGCTCTTTATATTTATAAGCATGAATATTTAGGCATCTGAGCAAGTTTAGAGGAATAAAAAGTAACTGGCTAAGTTAAGCAGCTGCAGATAGTATGGCAACTAAGACACTTGGTATGGCAGATTGTAAGACAGTGACTGAATTATCTGTTACTCTTTTTCTAAATCAAAAGTCTACATATTTATAAAAGCTATAGTATTTGTTTTCATAACAACTTTGAGTGGTCAACATGTTAAGTTTCAAATACATTGTGCCCTGAAGTATGTATTATTTATTCCCAGTCAAGACATGGGGAAACTGAGGCATAGATGCTGCGACTTACCTAGCTTTAAATGCAGTACAAGCCTCCTGATTTCTCATTCTGAGCATCACATTCATGGGACTCGCATTTAATTCCTGTGCTTATTCTTCCCAGTGCCTTTGCACTCTGAAGAAAATAATTTGCCCCACAGGGATCTCCAATGCATCAGTCAATCTTGTTAGGGCAGCAGCATCAATATTCCCACCACCTGCTGAAGGGAACCTTCAGGGTGTCTTGTGGGTTTTGACTTGCAAATGATTGGCAGACTTTGGGAGGATTTTCCCGTATGATATTTAAATTGAGTATTGTCACTGATGGACCTCCTATTAAAATGTAGATGATTAAAACAGCTCTATCTTTTATCAGTGAAAATTATCTTTTTGTTAGTTATTGCCTTTGCATGCAGTTTAAATGAAGGGGTATGTGGCAGCTCCTTTATAGCCATTTCAGCTCAGCCAAGTAAAATGAGGCCCTTGTCTCAAATTCACTGCAGAACATTCAGTACTTTTAAATAATATATCAGTTCGTTTACTTACATCTCTCTTTCCTCCAACTATCTTCCTTTCTGATAGAAAGGAAGATTTTGTCAATGTTGTCTTGGATTTGCTCAATGAATGTAGTATTTCCCAAGCCATTGCAGCTGAGATGGTTGGTGAAGGAGGTGGCTGTTTGGATAGCAGACTGTTTTGGAAGTTATCTGTGGCATCAGTACTTTGTTTCTGTGATTCCTTTTTTGATCTGTTTTTGAGAGCTCAGTTAAACTTAGCACTGTTTTACAGTAATGTACTTTTATAGGTAATAAAGGTAAACTACTTCCATAGATCTTTGTTTCTTATCTTGTGTTATTACTCAGTAGAAAGTTCAAGATTCAAGAAAAGCTAACTTCAAACCAGCACTAAATATGAAGTCTGTGGATATAGAGATCTGAAGGAAAAAGGATTGCTGCTTTCATTATAATGGGTCGTTAGTTTTTCTCAGATGTTCTGTTCAGGTCTATGCTTTGTTGTATCCTCCTGTCCTACAAATCAGACAAAACAAAAAAGAACTATGTCTTGTTTTATGTCCTTGGGGGAAGTAGGAGGATATTATAGCCACCAACATGAATTGATGAGCACATATGTAACTCCTGCATATTTACTCATGTGTAGCATGAGTCAGATTTGGAGAACTAATGTCATAAATTTCCTTTTGCCGTTACATTGTTTGTGTGCTCGTGTAATTAGCGTTATATGCAATAAACATAGTTTTGAGTAAGACTTCTCAGGCCAGCTTTTTCCTGAAGAGGGGTAATATCCTCTGGGGAAGGAGATCAGTTTGGCAAGACATGGCAAACCATGACTCTGTGCTCCTACTCTGTGATTAGTGGGAGGTATACAACAGAGGGCAGTTTAGTACCTTGAAGTTTGTCAGAATGGTTGTAAATATTTATTATTGTTCAGATGTTAAGGTTGAATGTAGTTTTGTACTAAGATGCACTTATGAGAGTCTGGGGAAACTAAAAAAGCTCTGTACATAACAATGCATTACAGCTTCTTTCTGCGAATCTCTGACCTGAAACATGAAACTACACATGTAGTTTATACATGTGTGGCTTTTTTTCACAAATCTGAGAAATCCTGCATTATAACAGATGCTGTTGTAGGGCTTCAAGGAAGCTGGCTTTCAAGAAATAGCCCTTACATTGAATTTAAAGTTGCTTTTAGAAACAGTTTTTCTTTCTTAAGAACCAGCATAGAGCTGAAGGGAAAAGAAGTATTAACAAAACATGGAGATGTTAAAATGGAGTGCTCATACTCAAGAGCCACATATCTTCACATAGAGCACTTGACCTGGAAGAAATCTTCAGTCTCTAAGTACTGCTCAGATGAACGAAGCAAAGCAATTCATTAGCAAAGCACTTACTTGGCAGAAATATGAAAACACGAACATTGTTCACACCCTTAAAAGCTAAGCACTGTGAGGAAAGACACTACCCAAAACACTTGAGCAATATAGCATGGTTTAGTAGGCCCATTAGGATGCATACATTTGATTCTTTCAATTTTTTTTGTAAATACTTTTGAAAAAATCCTGAAGTTTTTAATGCTTCCCTCTTATCCCAGGAACTAAACTTCATAAGTGAAGTTATGAATGTTTCTTTTATGGATGTAACTGAAGTTAACTTTTGAATTCAATTTTTTTCTGGGTTGTAATTCATTGATTACTCTTTTTAATCGGTGATGCTGGTGAAATGATTTGTTGCAGCTCAGTGTGTTCAATCTCCCTCAGCCACTACCAATACACGGTTTATATCACACACATTGAACTTGCTGTTTAAGACTCATATCCTTAGGAAATCAGGCTTACTAAATCATTATTGTTTGTGTGTGTGTTTGTCAGCTTTGCCTTCATAATTTTAAATTCTCTAGCCAGTTTCATCTGGACAGAAGAGGGAATGATGTAAAAAAAAAAAAAAAAATTAGGCTTGTGCAAGTATTACAAAAATAGAGGCAGGAGGAAAGACTACCAAGGCTGTTCCATGATTTCAAATTTTTATTAGATATCAGCAAGTACACACAAGAGTGAGTGTTTGTAAATTCTCTGCTGCAGGGATATAAGACACAGTCATTAGAAAACCTAACTAAGCTTTATTACGGTCAGTGCTCATGGAGATAGCTGTTAAAAGTTAACTTTTTAAAATTATTCCAGAACATAACATAATGTATTCTGTTACATTAGGTTAGTTAGCTATATGGCTTGATAGCATAACATATTTAGACAAAATAGAGAATTGTGAGTGTTATAAAGACCTTATCAATAAACAGCTATGGAAATAAAAAAAAAAAATCATGCAGGTTCAAAATTTCTTCTGTACAATACACAGTGTGAAAATGGTTTCAGACCTCTAAATCTACACAGAGAAAGGTTGTGTTAGGTAGCACTTTGGAAAAATACTTGCCTTCTATCAGAGGCAATCTGACCTAGTAAAAGAGAGGACTGCTTTTGCCTTTAAGTAATTTAAAATAAAGACATAGTTTTAAAAGTATATTCTCTCATTTAAAAAAAACCCCAAACTTTATTTTCTAAATGGGGGCAAGTAATTAATTAAGGCAGATGTTGTCAGGTAGTTACAAATATTCAAAAGACAAGCAAGCAAACCTCTATCAGCTGCAGGGCCATTTCAATTTCCAGTTTTTTCATGGTCCTTGTTACAGTTTGTCCTGACAGCTGACAATAGCTTCTCTTGGATTCTGTCTGGTTTTTAAATTATGACCATTTGAAAAAGTGGTAGCCACAATGGCATCGGAACAGATGGTATTATGAGGGTCACAGACCCAAAGACTTACCAGAGGGCTAAGAAATGCTATGACACGAATGCAGTCTGTGATGATGCTTTGTCATGTTAATTGAATGCGTAGCCAGAAGTTGGTAGGTTACAGTTGCCAGAAATAACTGTTCCTGATACAAAGTCTAAAACAGTATGAAATGTTGTCAGATCTATTAAAGTAATTGATGCGTCAAACTTAATTTCCTTTAAAATTGTGATATGATAGTGTGAGCAGCTGGTGATCTCTGTTGAAAATAAATGATGTAGCTTTAGCCTGGGCATCCAAAGTAATCTCATTTGCTGCAGAATCAAACCCTGAGCTTCCTGAGGTTGGAGGAAGTCTTTCTGCTATGTGCATTACATTCGATATAATGTAACATTTATATCTGGGTATTTTTGCTGGAGATAAAATCCATGGATGTTTAACACAATAGCTTGTAGGAAATGTTTGTATCTCACCCCACACTCAACGGCTGCTTTAAGTTCCAGAATTCCCACCTTCCCCACCAAACCCACACTGTTGCTGTAGTTCTTATCCTTCAAAGTGGAAGCTGCCACTCTGCATTTCAGCTCTTCACTCAGCATTAACTTCTCAGTTTGCTTATTCTGATCAAATCCTAGCTTTGTGTGGGAGTGCCTTTTCTGCCATTCTTGTGTTCTTCCTGCCAACTGTGCTCCAGTGAACTAGAAAAGTGACTCAAATGGACAAGATTCTGACACTCTGGGAAGCAGGATTCAGATCTATTTCAGCTGCCTGTCAGCTGGCAATAGTAAACCAAAGGAAGGGACTGAGGGAGAAATGGCATTTGGAATTAGACTTTCTTTGCAGATTCCAACCTTGTGCACTAATTTATTATACAGTTTGGAAAATGGGTTTCAAGAGTCATAAACCAACCACAGCATATGATTTAACTTGCTGTGTCAATCAGTGCACTGATGGATAACCATTTATAAAAAGTCCATAACTGCATTACACTTGTGTTTTGCCTCAACCTTTAACAGGAATGTGATGTTTGTCAGAAAAAGAAATACGATGACTTTCACAAATACAAAATGCAAGAGCAAGACTGAGTATGGAAATGACTGGGGAGGACAAAGAGCTGGGGTACTAGTTAATCTGAGCTAGGTGTCCATTGTTCTACAAGAGCTACACCTTCGCTGTTCATGAGTTGGCCAAGCCCAACACGAGGCATCATGTTGTCCTGGTTATCAACGTCATCATCTTGTCAACAGTATAGTCTCACCTTTAATTTTGTAAACCTACAGATTTCTCCTTCCCTTATGGAAGGTGGTGGTGTTCATGCTCCACTGGTTGCTTCATGTCCCCAAAATATGGAGACTGCCATGGCCAGTAAAACCAGTTAGTTGAGGCTGGCCAACAGGGCAAGCGTACCTCAGTGTAAACTAAAGCATAGGTTTCACTTGGAGTTTTGTCCCAGGCTGGCCCTGTGGTTCTCTTGTAATCCCAAGTAAAGTGGCTGGATGACAAAACTGGCCTGTAGCTTCGCATCAGTGTTGTCCTTATACACAGTGAGCACTGAGGTGACTGAAAAGGAGCACTGGAAAGTCTATGGAGTGTCTCGGGGGAGGAGTAATAAACTTTAATAATAATATATGCTCCTTGTAAACATGAGAGGAGTATGCATAATCAAAATAAGGGTAGGTGACATTGGCACTGGAACAAATGAAAACAAACTGGCTAGGGAAAAATTTGGGAAGGTGATTTGAAGAGTATTCCTAGCACTTACAGTCTAAATGCTGTGGAACAAGAAATCCTGTGCTAAGGTTATCTGTAACAACAGGGGAGCAAAATCAGTGACCTAAGAGGGCTCTTCTGACCTGATGTTAAATAAACTGAAAATACCTTATTTTTGGCAAGTTTTAAGTAAAAAATTAACAATGATCCACAAAAAGATAGTTGTGAGAAGACCTGATAGGCTCCATATATGGAGTTGAATTGTAAAAGGTAAGTGATACTTCAGTTATATTTATCTATTTGATTCCAGATCAGTGTTAGCAAAAGCTGATTTGTTGAGGTACATTAATGTTATTTTTAGCTTTTTAAAAAATTATTTCTAATGGTTTTTTTTCCAAAATACTGCTGTTCGGGTTTCTTTTTAATTGTCCAAAGGTTTTTTCCTTGGTTTTCAGTATATTCAACTTCTTCAGGTTTTGTGAAAGGTAAGTTGGCATATAAAGAAGTATTTTGTTTTATTTTTCTGAAAGTGCTAAAAGCCCTTTCTAAGCCAATGGTTACAGTTTGGCTCTTCTGATCTCAGCCTGATGGTGCACAGATGGGAGGGTGTATGCCTTCCCTTCACACTGAAAATAGCCTTCCCTTAAAGATGGATCTGCTGGCAGTTGTCCTGTCAGACTGACAGGTTAGCAGTCTACCTACAACTTCTGCGTTTCATTTAAGAATCTGGAGCGGAGAAAGGAGGTGCATTCCCTCTCATACTGGAAGGTTTTTGCAAACTACCATGAAGATTGCTTTTCCCATTGTAGTGTGTTGAGCCTGAGGAGCAGATGGCAGTTCATATCTGCTTTGTGGGGAGGAAATGATCTGTTTCCTGGGAATGCTATAAAAAAAATATATTTATTAGTGCTATGTTAAAAATAACCTATTTTTCTTAGAGGTTACTGCAATGCCAGTGTAGTATGTGCTGCTGTGGTGTCATAACACCACAGTAGCCATAGTTATAACATATGTATGTACATACTTCTATATGCAAAAGTCTTTTTGGCTAAGGGCAAAAGGAATAAAAATGTGAATAATGTGCTTTAATCTTTGAATTTCTGTTTTATTTTAGTAATGAAAGGACTGGTCATCTTTTATACTGTAGTTCTGACTCTGAATATTTAACATGGCATTTGTCAGAATATTTGAAATACACATGCATAAATGCAGAAAAGGTACTTCAGAAGAGTATCATTCGCTTCTGATTCCTTTTCCGTAGTCTTGAAAGTTCAGACAAGTGTTAATTTCTGTAGTATTGAGTTGGGTACAAGTATGGACTACAAATACTAGCTTTCAATATAGTGACAATCTAGCTAAAGATCTCCAAAGTCCTTGATTTGAACTCTGACACTTCTATTAATTTTAAATTTTAACTACAGAACCTAGTACTGTATCTGCAACTCTGATTTTTCTTTGATACACAAGCTATTCTCCTGACTTCAGATTGATTTCTTCATTAGAACATTTGATCAATTTTTCTAATTACTATTTCCAGAAGCCACATACCACCAGTATGTTCATTGTGATTTTATAGAAAAACTGTCATTAATGAAAAACAGCTTCTTAAAAAGCCGTTGCTTGCTATTTCTTATTATTTATTCTTTAATTCTATGAGTGGGTGACTGATGGACAGAAGAACATCAATTTCTTGACATTATGATAATTTTGCATGGAGCACAAGCTTTCAAAACCAGGAGCCTTCAGATGTACTAAATCGAAATCTAGTCTTTAGGTAGTGGAGTAAGGACACTGAATTCTCAGTATCCTCAGTTCTTGTGAAAAATCCAGCTTTTCCTCAAATGCTTGAATATTGACTCAGTGGGCAGACTTTGAGGCTCCTCATTTCAAGAATCTTAGTCTGAGGTTTTCTGGTTCTCCAGCCTGTTCTGCACTTGTATCATTTGGGGGGCATTTGGGGTTTTTTTTTCTCTTTTGGATATTGAAAGCAGTTTTATGTTAGTCCTAAGTCTTGAATAACAGAGATAGAATTTTCTCTAATTCCAACCCTTTGACTCAAAACTGGGAAAATAATGGCATCAGTAACAAACAGTACCTAGGAGTCTCCGAGGTAGCACAATGATGCAGTAGTAAACCTAGCCTTGTTTTTGAAACCAGGCAATGTTGAAATACAGCCACAGATCAGACAGATAAAATGCTAGGATTTCAGTAGTGAGTATACTGTAATTAGATTGTGCACTTGTATCTATAAAATGTCTACATAGGGGAAAAGGGGTGAGTGTATGAATGACAACATATGAGAATAAACAGAATTAAGGAAATTACTATGGGCCCATTTCAAAAACAGCACTGTCTGTAGCTGTGACCTCCAGCACCAGTTTTCATGGCAGGTGTATGTTATATGTATGGATGCTATACATCTGGGAAATCCTCTTTTCTCGTTTGTGGGAAAGGTGAGAAGACACTGATGGGGCTTCAGGGCTGGGAGGGAGAGAAGATGCAGTGCTGCTGAGCTTCCAGATGGAGGGAGGCAATCGAGAGATGAATCACCTACACCTCAGTGTCCCCTCATGGTGTCACAGCTGGGAGGAAATGTACCAGATGACAAGTACTCCAAATTCAGGACTGGCCACAACCTGAGGACTAAGGTTGTACTTAATTATTCCCTGATGCCAGTGATGGTGCAGTACTTGCCAGAGCTGTAGCCATCTGACTTCTGAAGGGAGAATTGTCATGGTTTTACTGTGTTTGTGGATACAGTGTATGAAATAAGACCCTCAGTATAATTTTTAGATGGAAATAAAAAGTTAGATAATTTCTGAAGTCACTAGGTGTTTCAGGAAGGTGTTTTATTTGTTTCCAATGTGCTTGCTATAGTCAAATTAGTTCTCGCAATATAGCGTGGCAGTCATGCTATGTTTTTATAAGCTGACAGGACATTCACATAAAGCGTAAATCAAAATTACAGCAGACTATTGCCAGATCGTTGTTGTCTTAACAGGAAAAGAGTTCCAAAGCCTTCCACCAAGATGGAAGCTCATGATCAGCAATTTTAAAAGCCAAACTTCAGGTTTGAACCTTTTTGCATTATCGGCAGTGAAGAGTAACGAACTAAAAGGCAAGCACATCCCTGTTGGAAGGGGTCAGTCATTTTCAAGGGGGTTATAAATACACAGATGCACTAACAACCACGCACGTTCATTATTTCATGCTGGCAATGTAAAGTTCAGTGAGTAACAAAGCCAAAGTTGTTGTTTTAAAAATCTGTTGCCAAGCAGTAGGTTTTCTCCTAGCAACGAGTGTTTTGCAGCAGGGGACGCAATTGGATACCTTAGGGGGTATGTTAGCCTTGGGGGAAGGGTAAAGAAATAACAAACTGGGGTTGGGAGCTTGCTTCAGCGGGGACACAGAGCACACAGTTCAGTTTCTCGGTGTGCTGGGGATCGAGGAAGGCAAGAGGGGGGGACAAGGCAGGGACGGACGCGTGGAACAGCCACTGTTTTGGGATAGGCAATGAACAAAAATGTGGGCTGCAGGTGCAGGTTTGTATTTGTTCATTGGTTGCTTTGGTTTGGTTTAGTGAGCGATCAGCTTTAGTATTATTAGCTGATTGTCCTCATTTAAAAAAAAATAAAATCCATACTGAGCTGCTAGCAAGTTTTATTTTGAGCATATTTGAAGAAACACACTTTTTATTCAAAAGAATTGCATTATTAGAGAAAACAATATAAGTAGTTTTGTATTCTGCATTTTGGAAACAAATTACATATACATTGCAGTTTCTCTTCCAATTAAAAAATATTATGTATTTATTTTATGGAAAATTATCTTTACTTGTAAGTGGTGGTAGTCAATCCAGTTGTTTTTAAACCTTATAATATAACACCCTTCAAAATCCCTGCATTAAAATACATCTGTGTCTGTCAATGCAGACATAGACTATGTTTATTCATCATTTTTCTGATGGAATGGCTTATTTCAAACTGATGCACCATGTTACAACTTTTTCACGTTTGCAGAAAATGGTTACTTACAATGACTAAACATGCGACTGTTCTTGGTATATGCCTTCAAAAGAAGGAGTTAATAAATGATTCCTTGTGCAAAGTCATACTTCCATTTGATGGACATGTTTCAGCACAAATTCATCAGCTAAAAGGAAAATAGGAGAGCATAGTATATAAATAATGTGCTATTTCACTCTACATAAGTGTAAAATACTGATTATAGAATACATTTAAAATGTGTATATTTATCATGGAGAATGGGGAAATATCAGCTGCAGAATTTTACTTGGTTTTCCAGATATGATGACAAATTCTTCTCATTTTGCCTTGCTAACACTTCTTCTGTTTCATTATTATAGCATAACACTGTCAAGTCTCTGGTAAACCTTCAAGTTTGATAGATTTGTTTGAAAATAGCAGCCACCTTAACACATGCAAAATAGGCTGAAAAAGCAGCATGTAACAAGGGGCAGTTTTGTGATGCTAAAATTACAGTGCATATGGATTTGCAATGCATACATTGCATATTAAATTTTGTAACTGTTTATGGTCATAATCCTTGATTTTCAAGTTGTTTTGATAAGATGGGCTGTTTCTATCATGTCTTTCTGCATACCACAGTTGAGAGTTGATTCTCTCTTAGGCAGGCTGGGACTTGTTTAAAAAAAAATAAAATAGTGAACTGGGAAAATTACTGGGGAGTTAGATGTAGTGAGTTCTTTAGGCCTTTTATTGTAACTTTTAAAAAAATCATTATTGTCCACACCTGTATAGCTCTATATCTGATTATACGATTTGCAGCTGCTAGCTTATTGGGCTTCAGCAGGTCATCAGTGAACCAGGCAAGTAGTATTTCCACTGTTCTTCTGTCTCCCTGTTCTCATCATTAAAAGCAAAATCAGTCCATTTTTTATTTTCATATGCTTATAATGTTTTGTTAGAGCTGTTGTTTTTGCAAGGAAAACTTTTAGCTCTGAGGGGTATTTTCTAGCTAAATAAGGTCTGCATCATACAAATTTAGCAGCTCTTTAGCAAACAAGTCATGTTATACCAGGAAAAAAATTAATATCTTATCTGGTAGAACTCAAATCTCCATAGTTGAGTCTTTTGCAGGTCAACAGGCTGTGATTCTTAAACATGGTGAGTGTCTCTGACGCATTTTTGCATGTTAGGTTGGCCACATTTCTTCTTCTCATGCTCTCCTTTTCTCCCAGTTATCAGTTTCCTTCTCTGCAGTTATAAGAGAGTTCAGTGCTGAGAGTTCAGCATTTTCTCTGAAGAAGGCAAAAGTGCAAATGGACTCATGGCCAAACCTCCCATTATATTTTTTCCACTTTGAAATAAATTTCATTGCTTTTGAGAACATCTCCCACCTATAGTCTTATGTTTTTCTTAGAGAAAATGAAATTGTTCCTCTTGATATTAAATGAACAAAGGTAAAGATCTCAAGTGGTGCTTCTGTTAAGATTGAGAACTGTTTATTTTCCAGGAGGGGTGGAGAAGTAGTCAGATGATTAAACCTTAAGAAAACCTCCAACTCTCTTGAGCAGAAATTTTTAGTCACATTGAAGAAACCACAGTGATTTTGTAGTGTTACCTTTTTACTTTTTTTTTTTGCACTTATTGCAAATCTTGGTTTAGCACTTTATGATAAAGCTCTGGTTTGGTGAGACGTATGATGAGTGATAATTATGGCTTTAATTTTTAAGAAGTTAGTTCCATGGAAAAAAATTGAATGTTAGCTTCTCATTTGCCTAAAAGCAAATTAAAAAAGTGACCTCACTAGACTCCTCTAAATGGCTAGTTTTAATCATGTTTTCAATATCAGAAATTAGTTATTTAAGTAGTTTTCCATTTCTGTCCTGTGTTTATTTTTCTAGGGTTTTTTTTTTCCACTGACTGTTTGGTTAATTGTTATGACAGGTTAATTTGCAAAGAGAGAAAGCCCATTTGCAGAAAACAAGGTACCTTTGCAGTGAAGACTATGCTACATGCTTATTTAAGCAATTATGGCTTTATACAGTCATGTTGTTTAGATTCTGAGTGATGATATTTTATTAATAAATAATGATGCATTTGCTAACTGAAGGTTTTGTTTGGAGACTGTGTAAAGCTGCATTTGGCAATTAGAATTAATTTGAATGTTTTCCTCTTTAAAAATGCTTACATTTAGCTAATGAAAAAAACCCTTAATATGTCAAACTGCAAGGGGAAAAAAAACTATGTGAAAAATATAATTTTGACATGTCCAATATATATCAAAATATAATTCTGCCTTATTGAAGAAGGTATTAATTGTAATTACTAGTTTTATTGTGCCATCACCATAGATAAAATTTTAAAAGAATCTTGTTTATCTAAGATACAGATAGATATGTAATGATATACTGGAAGTTATCTAGGTGGAGTAAGGATTTAGGTCCTGTTGAAGTGAATGCTGATTAATCATACCATCTTACATGCACTTGAAAATTCCAGTATGCATCTTTCAGTGTCCAAAAGACTGTGAGTATGTTGTGGGGTTTGTTGTTTGTTTGTTTGTTTGTTTGTTTTAAAAAAAAAGGCCTCATGGATTTGAAGATTTCAGAATCCATTAATTTTGTCATACTAGTTTTCTTCTTTTGGAAATAAGCTAGACACCTACCATAGTTTTGCTTTTTAATCTTTGTATTCATTAGTTGGACACGTCTCTGCACCTGCTTCTTCAGTGTAACCCAAGGAATCAAGAGAAAGTTGTTCTTACAACAGAAGCATTGAGTAGTAATAATATACAGGCATGAAAATGTTGGATGGTACATTAAGGTATTTCTGTCTATTCAGACTCAATAGCTGTTGAGCTGTAATTGTAATAGCTCTGGGCTGTATTTTTGTAGGTACCTAGGAGGTATTGAGTAATAAATAACAAATTACTTCTGTTTGGACAACAGTGCCAAGGGCCTTCAGTCAGGGGTTGGGCCCTGTTTGGCTGAGCATTCTAAAAACAATCCTTGGACGGATGCTTTGGTGGGGCAGTTTTGTATGTGGGACAATGTAAAATGAAGTGTAAGGGTGATGATCAAGGGATGAAACACATGTAAAATCATGGGCCAACTGGGGGGAGACTTTGTGTCTCCAGACTGGATGAGGAGAGAATCAGCAGATCTTGAAAATAACCTGCAGCAGAGAAGAAAGTTGGAAGCACTTTTCCCCCATTTTTATTAATTCCTAGAGGGTTGTTTTCTGTTGTGATGTAAAGCTTGTGTAGAACCTTGTTTATAGTGACTACAGTTCCTCTCTGTCGCAGGCAGCACACAGTAATACTCTCTTTTAGAAAGCCAGCTTGTGTAGGCTCTTGAAATTGAAAGGTCCCGGTTACTTCCAGCTCTGAGCCCTGACGATGGCCTGGGTGCTGTAAAGGGCTGTTGACCTTTCCTTGAGCAGAGGGCATCTGAACTCCACAAATCTGAGTACTGTTTATTATTCAAAGTGACTGGTATAAATATCAACGAATCAGAGACATGAAGTACTGCTTTCACTTCTTGTGGCGATGGCACAAAAAAGTCTCTGTTTCTTCAGAGATTCCCATTACTTTCTGCCTGTGCCATTTCTGATTAGAGTTTTCTCTTGGAGTTTTTTGAGTTACAAAATCAACCTCTACAATGTAGAACTGGCTAAAGGAAAAATAAGATTTGCTTAGAGAGTTTACAGCATAAAGACATCCTGAATAGACAGAAGCTGGAAGCCTTAACAGACTTAGGGGAGATCAGTGGTTTGCCAAAAAAAACCCGCAAAAACCAAACAACCCCCCCAAAACCCCCAGAATTTTCAGCAAACCAAACATGGGGAAAAGTAATAAACAAAATTTGTACTGAGCTGCAAAATGAAGAAGCCTGCACACATTAGAGGCTTTTAGAACTGTTAGAAGCAAATGTCACAAATTTATTGGTCTTTCATGTAAAAGAGCTAGTGAGAGAGAGGCAATAGCAGGAAAGATCCTGCCTTCACCTAGCAGGATGCCAACAGTTTTCTTAAACACCTCTGCAGCATTTTAAAATGTACAAAGAACCAATAGATTGCCTTAGATTCCTGTACTTCCTTAGGAGCTTACTGTTTTCATCATCTTCTGTAGAATGGGTGTTTTCCTAGTGATATTTCTTATTATTTACTCAAATGATTATATAGCAGTTTTTCTAATTGAGTCAGATTCCAAAATCCCTATCATATTTTTTTTTCTTTTTTAAAGTTTATGTGCCTGTTTATAAAGAAGATATAGGGAGAAGGCATTCTGCTTATGTTTTAAACTAACATGCCAAGTCTGAAGGTGTGAGCCATATGTCACTTAGGTACCCCTCCATGTTTCTGCAGGGTTGATGTGTTGTTCAAGCCCATCTCCAGCCATAAAGCAAGAGACCTAACATTATTCTGCAGATAAATGTTGTCTGTACATCTGCTGCTAAATAGGTAAAGGCCAGAACTGGTAGCTGTGAGGTTTTGTTTACAGTTAGGAAGCAAAGGAAAATATGCAGTGAAGGACTAGGATAATTTGTATTGATTTCTGGGAAATCTTAGAGGAGGGTTTTTTCTGGGTTTTTTTAGGGGTTTTTGTTTTTAGTGGTTTGGGTTTTATTTTTTTTTTCCTGAAGGGTTTAGTACAGAGAGCAAGTGTATGCTGACAGCTGATAAACTGGAGGTCAGTTTTCTTGGATGCGTGATGGTGCGAGGTCACTGAAGGATGTTGCTGCGTGATAGGCATGCCTGCTGCTTCTCCCTGTGGTCTGTAGTATAATGCTTAATAGAGCAAAGTCAGGCAAGAATCGCAAACAATGAAATGAAATGTTCTGTGCCTCAGAATTTTAATGAAGTCATCTGGGAAGGAGATCTACAAAATGGACACTCACAACATATGACATCTGACCATCATTCTGAGAGAGTTAATGAGTCAGAGGGTATGATGTCTTCCTTCTCTAGAACGCTTGTTTGAGCTTAGCCCTCAGCTGTAGTGACCAAATGTCACTGTCCTTTTGATGCTCTACATGAAATGAGTCTAATTTTCTCTCTGTTGGTTCTTTGGAAGCAAAGCTCATTGCCCCAGTGCTGCTACCCAAGGCAGGTGTCTTCATACCATCCCAGCCTCTGAGACACTGGTGAAAGACTGACTTTTGGGAGACTCTCCCTCGAAAAAGCTGTGTCCTCAAAACATGAAGTACATGTTTTGTACCCATGCAAGAGAGGTTCCTTCACTAGTGCTAAATATCTTATATTCTTAGAAAAGTATAACAGCAGGCAAACAGCTAGTATTCACTCTAGTTCTATCACCTGGAAAATCTCAGCTACACTTTTTTCCATACAGAATAGGGCAGATGTGACATAATGTGTTTCTGATCCTATCAACAGGCTTATATCTGCAAAATTTGGTTTCCTTTGGTCTTGAAAAGAACAGCTTATATCCGTAGCAAGTGGGGAAAATAGTCCGGTGTATTTGTGAAAAAAAAGTATTATCAATATTCAAAGAACTCACATGTTTAATCAGTATAAAATATACAAATCTGCACAGAAAAAAAGGAAGATTTTTGAAAATTAATTAGAGAATCTTGTATCAAATTAAGAACACTTTAATTTTACTAAGGTTAGGTGCATGTAGCCAAACCACCTTTATATATTCCATGTCCTTGTCCATTTTTGTAGTTTTACTCTGATACCTGCCAGTCACTGACAATCACTTTCCTGCAGGGAAAAAACACTGACCCTGAGTGTTATGTGATTTTTGGATTGGAAGTACTGTTCGCTTGCTGTGGAAATGCTGACTCGCTTGACAGCTCAAAAAAAAATCCAAACCAGAAAAGCCCTCTAGCACCTTTATGTAAGAACATCTGCTAGGCTGATAGAAATTAGCCTTCATTGCATTTATTTATTTACTTGCCAATACTATACGGTGCTCTTACTGTTCTTCAGAGCATGGTCTGCTCTGTTGCTCTGTAGGATGGAGTTAGCAGTCTGCCCATGTGAAAGCCAGCCTGGTGGGCAGAATTCCAGAAACGTATGGTGGGTAATTCAGGGGTTGCACAGAATTTCAGTACTTTCTAATCATCAGCGCTTAGGCTGATAAGGATTTGAGGGATAGATGTACAGAGAGAAATAAAAGAAATCATGGTCCAAGAAGTGGAGGCTGGGAGGGGAGAAGTCACAAGGAATCTATAAGCATGTAATCAGGACACCTCTCTGGAAAACAAAGATTTGTGGTCCATATGCATTTTGCAATACAGAATCACAAGGTAAAAATGCATAATGTCGTTAGGATTATTATAATCCTGGAATAAAGCTCTCTTACTGGGTAATTCCGTGGCCGTTCTGGCATGGTAACATAGCTGAATGTGATGGATGGAGATTTCCACTGCCTCATTCAGCCCATATCCTAGTGTGTTTGGACAGATAAAGAATCTATGTCTAGGAAGCTCCTGAGGAAGGTACCTGCTTGCTGGACCTTTATAAACTACTGGTGCATCATTAGCCGCAGCACACTTCCCATTCTACATGCTGAATCAAATACCATGGCTGTTGCCCATTGGGCTGAACTCGGTTCTGTTACTGTCATCTGTGAGAGCCAATGGTGCCATGTATATGATCTCAGATATTATAAGACATAAGCTAGGTGCTGGGATGTGCAGGCAGGATACGAACACTTCAGGGCACACACCTTAGTAGGACTTTAGGCATGGGGGCTTGCCACAAAAGCTCAGGTACTTACTGATTTTTGGTGGTTGGGCGGAGTTTTTGTTCAACTCAGTTTTTGCATTTCAGTGTCTTTGTTTCCTGTCCAAAGCCACTTGACTCCTTGTTGGTGTGGAGTAGCCTGCTCTAGTCCTGCTTCAGGTCATTTCTTTTCTTTTTAAAAAAAAAAAAAAAAAAAAAAAGGTATTATATAGTCTGTAACACTTTGAACCCGAGAGCTACCTATGCTTATTTCACTGTTGTGACATATCATTTGAGCTTCAGGATGGCCAATCTCATCCATTTTTTTCTTGCAGGCTCTGATACTTCACCAGCTCGGGCGCTATAGCTTGGCGGAGAAGATTCTCAGAGATGCCGTCCAGGTGAACTCCACAGCCCATGAGGTCTGGAACGGCCTGGGAGAGGTGCTGCAGGCTCAAGGCAATGATGATGCGGCAACCGAATGCTTCCTGACAGCACTGGAGCTTGAAGCTAGCAGTCCCGTGGTCCCTTTTACCATCATTCCCAGAGTCCTTTGAGAGGGCATCTCGATCAACCAATTTTGGTCTGAATTCTGGGTGGGGAAACCCAGTGTATCAGGCTGCCTGGTGACTGGTTAGTTTGAGAAACTTGAGCTACAGGTAACAAATTCCAGTCTTTTGCAGGAAAGTGGCCAAAACAGTGACATGATGCAATATATTAATGTTAGACTGGGAGGACAAAATGGCTAGCCAGAACCAAATCACTCATATCGCCTACATTTTTGCCCTGGTAGTTTTAAAACATCGTTATAATTGTTCATGGATGATGTGCCATATTTTGTTAGTGATACTTGAGTGTTACATAAAATTATAATGGAATCAACTACCAAATGTAGAATAAGTTAAAATTCAGTGGCAGAGCAGACTATTTTTAACAAGGCTGTTAATAAAACTGTTCTCTTCCTGCCTCTCAACCTCTTTTGGCCCAAAGTCAAAATGTGAATTTTCTGTTTCCATCTCTATTTTAGTCCAGGCCAGAAAATCAGTTGAGTTCTTGTTTAGTTGTTAATAACTGTGATGTGTGGCTAACTGTTATCTCTATTTAGAGCAAAGGCTGAGTACAAGAATATTTATATTTTACCAATGTATGCCTGTTACAAAAAATATATTAGTTATTTAAGTTTAACTTTTTTATGTGAATTCAGAGTTTATTTATCAATGGAAATATGTAAAAAGAAGCCTCAAATGGAATATTTACCGACATTCCTTATACATGACCCACACTTGGCTAAATGGGAAGATTATGTTAATAATAAAATGATTTTTAAATGGAACCTTTCCTGTGTCCTGTTTAAGAACCCAGGGGGAAATAGATGGCTTGTGAACAAATTTTTATGATGTGGGGCCTGTGGCTGGCTGGCCTCAAAGATCAATGACACCAAAATTAAATGCCCTGAGGCAGGTCTAGAGGAAAGAAGCTGCTATACTCTTTGCCAACGATATTGTTATCTTAGATTTCAGGTTTCCTTAAATCTTCACTTCTCCATGTTTATTCCTTCCACTCCAGCTCTTGATGAAGCCAGATTACTCTGCCTCTACATAATACAGGGACATTTATGTATGTAAAATGCACTTTGCATCCCTTGAAGGAAAAGTTGGCTGGTAACATATTACTGCCATATCAGTAGTAATAGGGCCAAATGTTTAGTAGACAAGTACTTGCCAGAGTTTCTCTGGCATGCATGGAGAAAATCCATTCGTCGCAATGCATATTCAGGGGACATGAGCTGGGGTAGTCTAGTGCCTGCTCATTTACAATGTTGGGCTCACATGGAGCCTGGGAGGAATTCCAGGTTCCCCATTAGACTGGGTGTTCCTTGGTATTTGCTTGATTTGTCATAAGAAGCAGTTTTAAAGTGCTTAGCACAAGATAGATGATTCAGAAAAATAATGGCAAATGTTTTGCTTTGTCGCTCACCAGAGAGTTTACTCACCTCAAACGTGTAGAGGATCCTTACTGTGACAAAGGCTCTGCACGCTCCAGTGAGAATCTCTAAATGGCACAAGACGTAAGCTTGGGGCACCTCTTCGGTTTTGCCTCTCTTTTTTTCCCCCTGGTATTTCATATGCCTTTTAGACTGAGGCTACTTTCAGATTGTATCTGCTTAGTGCTTAGACCATATGTTCCCTGTAAAATGGACCAAAAGGCTGTAATGGGTAGTGTTTTCAAATCTATTTAAAAGCCAGTAGAAATTGTGTCAGCTTGCTCGCTGCGAAAACATCAAAGTTTTCTTTCCCCTTTTAAAGTGCCTGTTTTGCCTGTTTTCTTCCTACTGTCCTTGGCTTTTTTTTTCTCTTTTCTATTTGCCAACTGTTCTCTCTTTTCTAGTCCTAGCTCATAATACATGCTCTGGCCCTGCTATCTTTTAGCACCCACTATATGGTACCTGGTGTATGAAAAGATACTGCAAAATCTTTATTTGTTTAATTCAGTTCTTCCTGAGCCTTTCTGCTGTCACAGTTCAGTAACTTAAATTTGTAATACCTTTCACAGACGTGCTCCTTCACAACATTTATTCACCTTTTATTATAATATCAAAGCTTTTCTAACAAGGTAGTTTGCACCTAGATCTGAGACTGGTGGTCTTTCTCAAGAGAGCTTCAGATGAAAGTGGAGAATAGGAGAATTCTGTAATAGCAGAATTTATCTTTGATTCTTCTCGTTTAATTTAAAGTCCTGGCCTCTTTTGATAAACTCCCAAAGTGGAAAGGTTAGCAGTCTAATTGTGTCGTATCTTTTATTAGTGCAGAAGTTGTCACCGCTGTTGTGGATATCAAGTGAACCTGAATATCTGTTTAATTTTTCTTACACTGGAATAGTTTTCACTGTAAATCCACAAGCTTCTGCGCCTTGGGAATAGCCTCAGCTACCTATTTTTAAAAATGGATTATCACTGTAAGACTGTACATTCAGGAATTTTCAGGCAGAAGTGGAAATCCTTGCAGCATATGAATTAAACAACAACACTTGGTTAAACATAGTTTTCAACTTAAAAAGTTACTAGGTTTTGCAGCTGTAATTTTTTTTGGTTTTAAATGGAGTAAGAAGGCCAAGAATATTTTTATATCTGTTTTAGTTGATACACAGAAATATCTGCCTTTTGCAATCTGCTCTGAGACTGCTCTGATATCTCGGTCACAGGAGTGAAGCAAGCAATGGCAGTGTGAACAGCCAGTCCCAGGGAAGTATTCCCCTTGGTGCCAATGGGTCAGTGTCATCTGCGTAAGGGTTGCTACTGGACTTTGCGGCTGACCAAATCTCTATGTGGATAGACAGATCTATGTGTGCTCTTGCTCCTCCAGCCTGTGTCAGAAATAATAGCTGTTCAGATGAATGGTGAGATAAGTCAGGGGCTGATCCAGCTGAAAACTAAGCCAACCCCTTCCCCCCTTGCCCCAGGGTTTTATTAAGCTTTGGGTAGAAGCCTAGTAAAGGGTTCAGGTAGTTCTTTCATCTGATTTAGTGCACAAGTAGTAACGCTAACATGCAGAAGAGGAGACAGGACTTCCCCTCTGCACAGAAGCCCCTTCTTGCACCAGTTTAAAATGGTTATTAAATTGCATTGTCAAGCACTCTAACTGTATCACTGTAATGACAAGTGGCACAAGCTTGACATCTCCAGCTTTTCAACAGGGATCAAATACACTTCTCTCATCCGTAAGACTGGAATAGCAGGTTTCAGAGGAGACTTCGCTTACTCTGCAGTGTGCTTGTGCTACTCAAAACTAATAACATTCAGTGTATTAAGCATGTGCTAGAGTGTAGCAACAATCTCTGTTGCACATAATAAAAGGTCTGACTCTGCAGTGCTTACAATAAGAAAACTTATCATTCAAGTAATTGGTTAAAGTTCATCTCTAATTTTGGTGCAGATAACCATTTTTACTCCACGAATTATTTAATTTCTTTTTTTGCTTTCATGATTGATAGAGAATCACAGGAACAAGAGAACCAGTCCAAGCAGAACTAATCCAACCGTATCTTTGAAAACTTTTGTCATTAATTATATGCATTTTAAACATCAAAAGCTATTTTTAAAAATGCTATAATTTTCCTTGAAAATCTTTTTTTTTTTCCTGAGTAGACTATTCTGCTCTGGAATGATAGTATAAGCCTGGGTATATCGGAGTTCCAGATTTACCTTGCTAATTCTTTGTTTGTTCAGTTGTCAGTTAAAATTACATTTTTCTTAACCGTCAATCTGGCAATCATCCTCTCTCTCCTTTAGCATCAAGTTAAAAACCTTGTATGCTAAAATATGCTTTCAGCAAGTACGTTTCTCCAGCATTTCCTCTATTTAACCTCATCATCTCCAGACTACCTTCTCTGATCCCACCGGCGGGCTATGCTGGAATGTGTTGCACTTCCACATGCACCTATATTATCACAAAAAACTAGCTGGTAAGAATCCTACTCATGGACAATAGGGAAGATGATAGTGAATATTCAGCTTTTGGCCTGCGTGGCTGTCATTGCTGATTATGTGAAACTTGATGGGAGTCTCGCAGACTTGCAAACCCAGCAAGTGGGCTTGAAGAGATGGGACAGTGAAGTTAAACCTAAAGAGAATCAGAAAGAAATGCAACCCCAAACTTTTGGTGGAAGAAGAGTGCATGTGGAGTGGGTGTTGGTCAGACTTCATTCTTCCCCATTTCGGGGATCCATGGTCCTGGTATGCTGGTTTGACAACACCTTGGCCACCTGGCCTTTCTAGTTCCCAGTTTAAAGTACCTTTGTAGCCCAAATGCCTTGTCTCCCTAATTATTATTTCAAAGAGAGAAAACTGTACCTTTTGATTTCTAAATCCTTTGAAAAGATGTAACCACTTCTGTGCAGCTCCTGTTACATACCCCATCATGGGACAGACAAGCACTAGACACCACTGTGCTGTCATTTTTGCCCGGACATTTTCAGAGTACAATGACTGACATATGTGATCTTTTGGATGCTGTCCATAAGGCATAGCAGGAGCATGCAGCAAAGCTCCTGAAGGTAGGAGGGAGAGTGCTTTTGCCTTTCTAAATATGCCTTCACTTAGAAAACTTATCGGGAGGAACTGAGTGTAAAAACCTATTTTGGACACTAATGGGTCAATGAAACATGTCATTGTTGTGCTGAGTTCTTTTCCTTTGCGTCCTTACATGAGGTGGGCATCTCTGTAGGAGAGAGTACCCTTGTCTGCATCATCCAGGTATAAACCTCTACAGCCTGCTCCCCTGTACATTGGAGTAGCGTGACTAGCTCTTGGCTCCCTCTCTGCCTCTAAAATTGCCTCCCCAAGAAAGTGACACTCTTCAGTATGAAATTACTGAAGGCGCCCCATCTACCTGGCTTGAAAAAAATAATCAATAGACATAAGACATAATAAGGTAACGATAATATTTTTTTGGTTATTACCACAGTGATGTGGCTTTAAAAAGGTATGGAGTCAGTGCTTTTCTGTGTGTTTCTATAGCTAAGCCTCCCTCCTCTGCGAGGACGATGAAGCTGGGGCACCCTCCAGTTGGTATAGCCAAGGAACAAACATCTGATCAGCATGTGTGCCCTCAGGCTTGCCACCAAAGAGAAAAATGGGACTTGTTTAGAATTTTTTTAAGTGTAATTTTTCTCTACATGCATGCATGTGCTCACAGGTTACAGAAAGTCAAGACACAGATGCATTTTACACTTTATAGAAAGTTTTGAGAGGACTTGAAGTTCCTCTGCGAGTTCACTTCAGCTCCTATAAAGCTTTGCTTTTCCAATAGAAAGTTGGCGGTGCCAGAAAAGGAAATTCTGAGCCCAATTTTCACTTCCAGTGTGTGTCAGATGTATATCAAATAATGAGCCTGAGACATTATTATTAGTGTAGGTTTTCCCAGGATTGTTGTTTCCCAAACAGCACTGACTACTAATGCAGGACTGGAGGGGGCAACAGAGGCCATAAAACGTAACAAGTTTCTTCCCTTTCAACTGCCTTGCAAAAATAGCTCTTTATCTGGAGTAAAACAGCTATCTTCTGACTGAACAATTTTTTTTTTTAAGGGTTCCTTCCAGAAGGGGTTTTTTTTTCTTTCTTCTTTTTCATCTTGCAAGCAAGTGTTTAGGGTAACAAACTCCTGGGTACAGGAACGGGAACCCTGCAACCTGCAGGGCAGGTCCTACGACCGAAGCACCCAGTGACTGCCATCCCTGACACAGGACCTACATGCTGTTAGGCTAAAGTCACTTCTACCTACATGTGTGCTTCAGGAATAAGTCCCGCTTGCTTGATGATCCCATTGCCCTGCTTCCGTGATCCTTCCCCGCGCTGGTGACCAGCCTGCAGGAAGCCAGCCAGGTTTCTAGGGCAGGTGCTCCTGCCCACTGTCCCCGCCTTGCCGCACAGGAGTTGCAGGGGGTGGCAGCACCACATGAAGCAGTAAATCACAACACACCTGTTTGCGAACAATTGCTTCATGATGTGTGCTGAGTCAGCCAGCACTGGCATCTGAGAGATTAAAAATAAAAAAGGGAGCAGGTACAAGCTCCTCTGGCTTATGAAAAGCCCTGGAGAGGGCCCACCAGCAGATGCAAACAAACCTTTGTACAGTTTCCATCTTCTACTGTCAGAGAACTCTGGCATGTTCTTCATCATCTGTTTTGGGTTAGAGGCTTCACCTGAAGGATCATGTACTGCAGGGCTGAGCTTCAGCAACAGAGAGGGTTAACCAAAACATGTCTTGGATGCCAGGTTCATCTTATGCCTGACCCAAACCAACAGCAGCTGCTGTTGAAGAGGAGACCTTGTCCCTGCATTTGCTTTGCTCCTGTTGGGTTATGTCTGGTGAATGTGAGGCTACAGGGTGAGTCAGACCAGCTCACCATGCTCATGGCCATTACTTTTGGAGCTGTTGTTTTACTGCAGAGGAGGCAGTGGAAGTGGGGAAGGCAATGTCAGCCCCTTTCAGAAATAGCCAGCAATTGGGTAGGTTGGATTATGCCTACTGAGAACCTGCACTGTTGTTTCCCTCACTGGTTTCATCAAAACAAAGGCTGAAGTAAGGTGGCAGAGCGCAAGTTAGTTGGTCTTACAGTTCCCAGCTGGGTCTCACCCACATGTACTTACAAGGTAGTTTTCCCATCCTGGCTGCAGAGCACCACACTTGCCCTAAGAAACACAATAGCAAAGAGCGTGGTAGGTTTCTGTTCCTAGCTGAGATGCCTTTGCTGTGAATAGTAGCCTGAGGTATTATGCTACTGATGTTTCTTGTTACATTATAGTTTGAAAAATAGAGACTAAGCAATAATAGAGATGCTCAGGAAAGTTAAAATGCATTCATTACAACTGTGATGCTGATAATCTGTAAGACAAAAATACACTACATGCTTATGCGGATGTTCTTGTTCAGAAATAATGTGGACTTTGCTCACTGTAGCTTACAAATGCACCACAAAAATTCAAAAGTTGGTGTCTAACAGTTATCTAGACCCATAGCTCCCAGCCTTGTTAGAAGTGCTGGAGGAAAGGAGGCACAGATCATATAGGTCACAACTGAGAAGACTCAAAACAACTCTCATGGCCAACTTACCTCAGCCTCACCCTGTGATTCTTATCTTGGACCTTGATTCCCTGTCTGCAGAGAACTTGAATAGGAAGTGATGCTATTGCACAACTATTTCCTTTCCTGGCCCCAAAATGGACTTAATTTGTGATTCTTGGCCATTATCACCACCAAATATTCAGCGTTGCAGTTTTTTAATTATTCTCTTGCTGTAGGCCCAAATTAGGCCAGTAGTAACATAGGGCTCTGGCACAGGATGGACTGACCATCCCAGCAGTCTGGCTGTGCTTGTGAGAGAGCTCTGTCAGCATCCAGCTTTCACAGGATCCTATTTCTAATAAGATTTTCACTGGGTGTGATATACTGCGGAATTTGGGATGCAGTCTTAGCTATGTTTAGAGCAAGGCCACCAGTGGATCTTACTCTTGTTTGAAAGAGGAGGGACCCGTGCCAAGCCTTGCCTACACCAGAGGTGTTCTCCAGGTGATAATCCCAGTGCACAACAAGCCTGCACTGTTGTGACAGCCAGAGATCTAACAGCAACAACATGGCCTTGTGGTGTGGCTATACAAACACATGGCAAGCAAGGGCTTTGCCCAAACAGCCTCACTTCACCTGGGAAATGAGGCGCTGAATGTACTTACCCACCCAGCAGCTAAATGCCTAAAAGGCTCTAGCCAAAGGGGAGAAAATAATACATTTTTCAGAAGTATTCATGTCAACTCAAGTCCGTTCCCACTAATTTAGCAAGGACAGTCATAAGACAGTTAACGAGTGCTCCTGAGGGCTGGCACATGCTCCAGGAAAGCTGGACTTTGCACCATCTTGGAAGAAGTGTGCATTAGCTTTTTTGTAAGCAGCTCAAAAGCAGATGTAGATTCTGCCTCCTTTTTATTCTACTCCCCGCTACACGTATATCAATGCTCTTCTCACGTTCTGATGCTTCAGCCTCCTTTCTGTGCAAAGGGCAACATGGATCAGTGACAAGCGCTGCCTCCATCCTGCTCTCTGTCCTCAATTTCCCGTTTCACTGGGAGATGCCAAACAATATGCTCCAATGGCTTTTGTGTCCTGATTCCTAGAAGAAAGCATCCTCCAGAGAGCAGCTCACTTGGCCTGAGACGCTCAGGCACAGCTGCAGCTGCAGCCTACATGAAGTGGGGGTGGTATTAATAGCTTGCAAGAAGAGAGGCAGGAAAAATTATATGGTATGGTGCTATGGCCAGACCTGCAGCATTCAGGTTCAGCTTGGTTCTCTAATAAGCTTTGTTTTAGCCAGCATCAGCGTTATCCTGGGTGGTCCTAAAATTGCCAGCTTTTGTCATTGGGTAAAATTCAGGTTTTCTGAATCTTTTGCAGAAATTTTACTGTGGTATCAGTGACTGTGAGTTTTAGAGCTTTATCTTAGTCACTGACTTACAAAAAAGAAAAAAGCGTGTGTATTCTGCAAGTCAGGGACTCTGTGCTCACCAAGCTTCACTAGCGAGGCTGCTGGCAAGGACCTTACTCTGTACACCATGCAGCCTTTGTGAACCCTGTCTTCCTCCTTGCAGGACAGCTAGCTTCAAAGGGTGGGGTGCCTTCTCCTTAATTGCCCTCCTTACCCTGCTGATTGACTGCCTTCCTCTATGCTGTGGGAGCTGTGGGTCCCAACACTCCCAGCCCAGATTAGACAAGACCTGAACTATCCTATTGTCTGGGTGGAGGCTGTAATTTCTGGGCTGTCGTAGCCTGGCTAGAGGCTCCAGCAGGCCTGACAAAGGTCACTGCAGCCATGCCTGTGTGCTGTTGCTGCTGTGCTGGTGTTCTGCATTAGGCATTGCGGAGACTCAATTAAGCGCTCAAACTCTCTGTGCAAGATTCCCTTTGTTACTTTATACCCAGAAGCCCGTAAAATCTGCTGCAAAGCATTTAAGTAGAGCTTATGCTCCTGCGAAACTGATTGCCCCATGCTACCACAATCTCGCAACTCACCTGTTCCGCAGGGGTTGCTGTTACCTATTTTCTCGGAGTCGTGGCCACTTCTTCAAAATTCTCCCCATTAGATTACATGGTCTCCGCAGTGAAGGGGAATCACCTCTTCTTTTCTCAATCACGTCGTTTTCTTCTCTTAATCGTGCCGGCTTCTTCTCTCCATCACGTCGTCTTTCTTCTCTCGATCACGTTGGGGTCACCATCTGCGGAGACTCAATTAAGCGCTCAAACTCTCTGTGCAAGATTCCCTTTATTTCACAAAAGAATCCAACTTATATATGTTTCAACAAAGATCCAGAAAGTACTAACGGCACACAGCCAATACTACTAACACAGGAGGGCATATCTGGACCAGCTGGGATGTTTGCCAGTCCTCAGAACAGTTAAAGATAAAAACATTCCATAGACATACTTGTGACTGTCTTCAGCCACATCTTCCCAGGCCTACACAAGGCCATCCTCCAACCTGACCTTGTGAAACTAGTTCTTCAAAGGTTTGGCAAACATGCAGCACAACAAATTCTAACGGTCACTCTTGAAAACAAATGCCAGGTGTTCTGAGCTGCTCCCACAGGCATGGTCTGGGCACATTTGCACACCGAGCCCGAGGGGACTGAGGCAAAGCAGTGCTGAAGCTTCAGGGGTAGGAATCAGATGCCTAATGGGCCCAACCTGAGCACCTCTAGCTGTACACAGTGCTCAATTTATATGACACACAAACATTCCCACTGACCAGGAGATGCTCAGGGATTTTTAGTGCTTCAAGCCTGCTGACCCCTGGAAGTGCAGATTGCTCTCCTGAACGGTCACCTACATTCAATTGCTGTTCCCGGTGCGTTCGGCTGAGTGACACCACTGGTGCTTGTGTTAACTCCACCTTACCATCCGAGGGAGATGAGGATTTGTTAACTTTGGGTGGGGAGTGGAAATGGCACTGAGGTTTGCAGTCTGCCTGGAGCAAATCCACAGGCTGACAGACTTGAGAGGTTTCACAAGTTAATGCCGGGTACAGCCAATGGTAACCCTCATCCACGGCCCCAGCATGGAAATGGCAGCAAACGCTTGGCTGAGGCCTTGCTTGTGCCCCCAAAGGGAGGTACCTGCTAAGCCAAGCCACCTCACTCAGCACCGCCAGCTCCCTGCTCCAGAGCCAGAAGGGGACAAGCTGCTGGAGCGTTGCAACCCACTGGTAGCCACAGCTGGTGATGACGTGTGGCTGTCACTGCTCTGTACAGATCACCACGTCAGATAGACGCTCATCATTCATAATGAAAACTCTTGCTGAGGCCATCCCTTAGCAACAAAGCTCTTTCTTACTGTCCTTTGACTGGTGCAACAGCTGAAGACTGGACACCTTCTCTACCACCAGTGCTGCAGAGTGGTGCGTAGAAAAGCTGTCCCATGTAATGAACCTGCAGCGAGGCGCTGCACCCGCAGTACTGATTAATGTGAGCTGACCCTGCTGGTGTGAAATTCTTTTTTGGGTGTCACTCTATATATACGCTTATCCTTAAATGATGTTCTACCGGACACATCTATGTCCTTCTTGGTTGGCACGGCTTGGCTACTGGCTGACCTCTGCCTTGGAAGAGCAAGCCTGGTAATCTTGAGAAGCACAATAACTAATCAGCATCCTAAAGAAACCAGTGTGACACAGTGAAGCCCTTCAACCTCCTAGACCTGAGAAATAAAATACCCATGAATGAAGGTAATTTCAGGCAGGAATAAACAGCTCGGCTTTTGCCCAGGTCTTAGCTGAAAGGCCCAGCAACACCAGCACACTGGGTGAAGGCCATGTTATGACAGTTCCAGTAACTGTCTTCTGATAGTTTCTGATGTGCTCAAGTCTAGAGCAGCCTGGAAGAGCAACACCACAATAATTCCAGTTACTCTACTCCAGCAAGACTGAGAAAGTCTTCACCCATGAGATGCCACCAGCATCTAGATTTATATATTGACTACATGCTCCAGGTTCCTTAGTGCCATTTACTCCAATACCACAGGCCTCCAGCACGCAGTAAAGGTGAAATTACAAGCCAGGAAGCCTGAGCAAATAAAAATAAACCCACAAATATGGTACTTCAACTGTATCAACTACTTCTTGCACATGCGCAAACTCCCATTTCACTACTACTAGCAGAACACTCAGGCCCTTACGTGCTAGATATTTACTGTTTTCTAAGTTCTAACTAGAAGCTTTATAGGATAAGGTGGAAGACACTAACGACCACCTTTGTATGTCTGTGGACAACTACCTAAGGGAGCTAATGCACAGTAACCAGGCTAACGTCCCTGTGTGCTCGCTACAGCGTGCTTGCTGTGGGAAGAGGCTTACTGGCAATTACTGAGCAAGGGACTTGCAAGAAGTGCATCAAGCCACCTTCTAGAACAAAAGCTTAAATTTCATTAGCCCTGTAGGGTACAAGTGTGCCGCACCTCGTGGACTGTAAGTTTACCATCTAGCTTGCTAGTGAAAAGTCTCCCAGAGCAGAGATCAGAGTAATCAGTCCTTCTAATGAATGGAGTGAGATTCAAGAGGTCTGCAAGGGAGCTGCCCCACTTGCACAGTGTGCCAAGGTGTGTTACAGATAGCCGCCCAGCATTTCAAACAGTTGCTGTTGAGCGGCAGACACTTTCTGCACTGGCTGACATTAAAGAAGACCCTGAATATGCATGTTGCCCTCTCTGCTGACAGCTGAGTCTCTGATGTAGTGAAATGCAGAACATCTGCCACAGGAGCAAGCCCTCCTGAATAAATTAGCATCCACCCGGGATATGAGCTTGGACCCCTCGACCGGCTGAGACCAGCTAAGAGACCAGCAAGGGGACACCGGGGCATCCACGCCTCACTTACCAAGTCTACACAAGGCTGGCAAAAGTCAAAACCATATTGAATGCAGGAAGTGAGCAGGGGAGCCCCATGGACCTTGCCCATGTTCAGGTCTTTTGTGGCAGCCTGGGACTTGTTCATGACAATTCCTGGGTGACCACAGGAAGTAAAAGACCCCCCCAAGCTAAGGGAGGAAGGAAGGAAGGAAGGAAGGAAGAGAGGGAGGGAGGGAGGAAGGAAGGGAGGAGGGGAGAGAGGAAGGAAAAAAAAAAGCTGTGTAGTGGTTTCCATCAACCTAGGCTGGAAAAAGCAATTCCTCCTGCACATCATTGAAAGCCCACAGGTATTAGCAGGCACACTGCTGGGAGCACAACCCTGGCTCTCCGCATGCTGTCTTTTGCTGATGCCACACTCCTCTGCATCACTGGAGGGCTGGAATAACACAGGAACAAACTCCCCCATACCCAAGGTCTGCACCAAGGAGCTGAGCAATTCCTCCTCGGCCCCACAAATAATGAACAGAAGCCCTGATGCACAGACTTCTAAAGCATTTCAAGAGAGTGCAGGCAGGATCAGCAGAGACATATCTGCCTTTTTTTCAGCCTGGCCTCCCTCGAAGTCGGGAATCTGATGCTGAGACTTTGGTCTATCGCATCCCTTCTGTCCATTGTGGGGCAGCACTGCCTTTTCCTTGCTGAAGCGATGCAGCGGGGTCCTTTGAGCAACAGGCTCCGCAGACCTTCCAAGGAAACAGGCTGTTCCCAGAGGTTTGCATCTTCCTTCGCAGAATTTATTGTTCAGGCTACAACAGCTCGGGTCGCAGCCCTGGCCGGGCGGCTGCCTTCGTTGGCTCAGTGGGAACGCTCACTACCAGGGCGAGGAGGAAACTCCCTGAATTTTAATCACATTTTGGTTGCCAGTGCCAAGGCCAGGAAAATACTTGTTTACATGATTAGAAATAAGATGTGTTACATACACATAGTTTTGTGAGCAATTAGTGCCTGAGCATAGCAGACAATAACCTCCTGGCTGAATACAACGCAAATCCCTTGGCTACAACCTTCTGGTGTGACTTTACCTGTAGGACCCTGATGTTCCCAGAGCTGGCACAAGGGAATGGCACCTCAGCCGGACTCCTGGTTTGACCAGGAAAAAGAAAAAGTACCGGGGAGCTAAGCCCTTAGCAGTAAATACAGCTACAAGAAAGAAGGAGCCTATGTGCATCAGGCATAGCTGTGTTTGGTGAAGGACAGTTTTACCTCTCCATCAGATCAGGAGCAACTCAGTGGGAGCCAGTGAGCCACAGTGGTTCAGAGGAAAACAAAATCGAGTTCTTTGTGTCTGTGCAATAAGGCACAGAGGAGAGACTCAAGGCAGCCACAGGATTGCTCTTTGAGGAGCTTGGACTGCAGCTCACTGATGAGTCAGGCCAGAGAACGGAGCTGTGCTTTACAGGGTTGGGAAGGGAGCTGGTCGTTGGCAATGTTTTCACCTGGCCTGCCTGTAACACGGGCAAACACTCAGTGACAAGAGTCCTGCTGCCAAATCCCCACCAGATCTATGGGGATCTTTGCAAATGATAGAATGCAACCACCCTCTTATGGGAGGGTTTGTAAATGCAAAGCACCTATACAGCTGTAGCCCAATGCATTAATTTCTGAGCAGTTACACAACCTATGACCCCCAGCTGCAGAACCACGCATGTATTGGTCTCTGTCCCTCTCTCTCCTTCTCTCTGTATGTCTCTCTTTTTAACATTAGGGAGGCGAGTGCTTCAGCTTTTACGTGAAAAATCTTTAATGCAGCCTTCTAAACCATCCTCCCTTAATGACACTGCCTATTTAGGTATCTTTTGCAGCTCATCATCTGTCACAAGAAATGCAGCACATTTGGTTTTTTATACTGCAAGAACAAGCAACACCGTCTGCTTCCTAAATCTTCCAAAATAAGTTGCATGCATCTCCGGATAACTTGCAGACAAGCTAAAAATAGGAAAAGTCAACCTCTGAATTTAATTTTTTGCTTTTCTTTTTTTTCTTGCATGTGCTCTCTGTGTTGAGCAGTTGCACTTCCTGTTAGATCAGGCACCAGACAATAGTTTTCCAAGAGCCTGGAAATGAAAGAAACCCATAAAACAATTCCACATCCAGCAGCACAGAGCCGCTGGCACTCACTGAAAGGTCTGCCCTGGAAGTGGCCTGGGTTGTGTCTCTCCTGTCTGCCTTCTTTATACTGATATTTCTCTTCCAAAAATCTTCCTAAGCTGTCTGCTTTTATCTGCTCCTGCTACCTACTGAGCATCCCTGGTTTTCTCAGGCTGTGCATCCCTCAGTGTCTTGCTCCCACTCACTGCTGAGATTAATGCTGTGTAATATTCCAGAGCTATCACATTCTGGTACTTGGAGCTCATTTCATTCTTTCTCAAAATCAAATTTAAATTAAAAATACCCACAATTGAAAGGCTGTATATCTAAGTGGCTGCACAGATCTAGGAGCAAGTAGTGGTTGGGGCATAGTGAAGGGGAGGCCCTGTCAGATCAAATGGGTAGTCTTTTTGATGTGAAAAATGTTCTCCACTTTATTTAGGTGTAGGTATGCAACTTGTATGAGCCAACACTCCCTAGCATGCAGTGAAAAACCTGTCTAATTTGGAGCACCTTGGGTGCTTTGGATTGCCCTCTGCAGGTTTCCTGACCAGGTCAGCAACAAGGCAGGGACTGCACCAGCCCAAAGTGTCAGGAGGTGGACCGAAGGAGCCATCCTGCTTCATGGACGTGTTGTTGGCAATGAGTGATCGGCTCAAGGCAAGTCTGGCTGCAGGACAGTGGTGCTATGATTCACCCCCTTGGGCTGGGATCCAGCTAGGAAACAGCCAGGAAATCAAATTCTCACACTTCTCAGGACACAGGAAGGAGGTTGGGGGGAAAACGGGCAAATCTCGCTAGTGAGTAACTGCAGAGTCACCTGCAGAGTCTCTTGGCCCATCTGCCTCCAGCACTGGCAGGACTATGTCAGAAGATGGGCACCCAGCTCGTGTCCATTCCCAAAGGGGCTGGATCTGCCTTTCCTGTGCCCCACAAATGGACCGGAGGATTCACCTCCCTCTGCCCAACCCAAGGGCCAGCTCCAGAGCACAGGAGCTGACTTCACCACGTATGGATAGAGGAGGCACTTTCTACCCACTCTTGCACTTCTCTTTGAAACAGGTGTTGCTCCTTTGCCTTCAATGGAATAAATGCCATGAAGCACTACAATGATAATTAAAAATGTACTTGCATACTATGTCACGGAAGAGTGAGCTAATACGGTAATGGCGACTAACTCCAGTGTTTCAACCTGGGGGAACTGAGTTCCCCAGAAGAGCAAATTAGGTGGCATGTTGTTACTGACAGCTCCTACAGCAGCCCAGTTGGGTACATGGCAGACAGGTCTCCTGACTGACAGAACAAAATGCCGATTTACATGGTACAGAATGATGTTTTTCCTCCTAGGAAGGGCAGTCTCTGTGGGCTGGAGCTGATGAAATCTCCTCTGCTTCACACCTTTTGTGAGAAATGCTTGGCTGGACACAGCCTCCCTTCTGTGCTTTTCTGGAGAAAGAATAAACCACCTTATTCCTGCATGTATCAAACTCAGCTGCCAGCCATTTTCAGTTTGTTGCAATAAACTGAGAGCTTCTAAACTCTGGCTGGCGTAAGAGTCCAACAGCAATGAGGTCAAAGAGGAGAGAAACATTCTGCGCTTTGAAGAGAGCTGGGATATTTGCCAAGATCAAGCACAGTTTTTTCTCTAGCCAGTCAAGGGACAGAGAAGATTTTCCAGACCTTGTTGTCCAATTCAGAGTAGTTTGGCCAAAAGCAATATTCTGGAGGAATCCACTCTGGGCTGAATTTGGATTTTATTTTTAGTCAAATGGTCTGTCCTTCACTGCAAGGAGGAAAATACCATACAATCTATATTCAGGCATCCACAAAAATACTGCTTTGAGACATACTGCAGTAAGAACAACCCCACCACCAATTCTCCTTCACGTTGGAGTACAGCCATAGTGCCTATCATCGATTTGTATGGTGTCCAAGCCATCCCAGTGTACGGAAACATCGATGTCCCGTCGGTGGGGCTCACTCGCCGGCACCCTTTGCCCAAGCCTGGCTCCCGCAGAAGGTCACTTTTCTGTCACCAGGGCTTTGGGTCAGGGGGAGGCAGCAGCAGGCAGCAGGCCTTGCCCTCTGCTGTCATGGTCCAGGTGCCCAGCCTGACCTTCTCCCTGGCTTCAGGCTTCTCTGTGCGGAAACACTTCCTGCTTGTTATGGCAAGCAGTGTTACAGCAAGGCCCCACCACCTATTGCACACTGCAGTCATTTTTGCTGCATGCCTGCAATTAACTTCTCCATAGTGGTGAAAATAAAGAATGGGCTCATAGAAACAGTAGGAGGAAACGAGAAACACTTCTCATTTTTCTATGTGAAGTCTTCTGGGACATGTGACATCATCCCAATAAAGTCTACAAACCCAGGGCTCCCTGGTGGCCAGGGATCTACCCCAATGCAACATCACATCATGGCATGGATCCTGTTCCATTTCCACCTGCATCCACAAATGCCATCCTTCTGCTTCCTCCCCCCTGCCCTCGGTGCCCCATTCAAGGGTCACTAGATCCTGAGCTCATGGCTCTCAAGACAGTGTTAGAAAAATCGTGACTGCTGAGAGCAGTGCCTGGCCTCCCAAGGCTTGCCCTGGAAGACTAGCACATTAGGCCAGCTCAGTGTCATTTTGCAACATAATGAGGTCTCCTTAGAAATGCAGTTTCAAAATAGATTACCTGGGCTTGCAGATGAGCTGCCCTCTGGTCACAGATTAATCCTGCTTAGTGGAAATCTGGGCGCAACAGCAGTGCACAGGGATATTTCTACTTAAAACTATGGTAAAACCCAGTCTGAGATTTTTGTCTTTTACACCTTTTCTAGATAGTAGTTTGCTAGTTGCTTTCTGTTTATAGAAGATCCTATCATATGTAGACAATGTAGGGAATGACAAACTTTTTGTAACCCGCTTGCAGAGGCATCCAGCTGACAGATGCAGAGTAGCCATTGCCTATGCTCGGTGATGCCCAGTGACAGCTCTCTGTGCCCATTGCTCTCAGAGATACTGTGTCCTGCTTGGCAGATCAGACCATGCACAAATGAGTAAAAGACAAGGTTTCAGAAGGACTACAAGTGTCCCCTGGACTTTTTGCCCAGAACCTGCATTACACCCAATCCTTCAGCATGCAAAAGAGATACAGTTTATCATAATTTTATTTTTGCTTAAAAATAAGAATTTGGAGCCTCCTCTTTCATTCCCTAATAATACATTAACTGTAGGTATAGGCGTTTGCAGACAATAATAGTCTTTTTACTTTTCTATTGCAAGGCAATAGAATAATATAAAGGTTTAGCTAGGAGGAGAGTTTGACTTCTCCATGTAAAAGCTGTCACAGTGAAAATAAAAACGAACCCAGCAAATGGTGCAGCTGCACAAACCCACACTGCCTCAGCTGCAGCAGGGTGAGTTGCTGCACCGTGACGGCACTTCGGTACCAGTGCTGATGTGCAGGCAAGCTGCCGGGAGCAGCCACGATGAGCCCAGAGGATGCGCCGCTGCCATGTGCACAGCAAGGTGCTGCCAGCATTTGCCAGAGCCACCCCATTTTCCACAGCTGCCCAAGAGGCTGGAGCACCAGGGCTGTCAGCCTGCAATGTGTGAGGCTCAGTAGGACGAGAGACACATCTGCAGCTGGTGTTATGAAAGCTCTCTGCTAGCCTTGGATAAACGCATCCTGCAAACACAGGAAGCAAGAATCCAGTTTTGTTCACTCCTCACATCAGTTTAGAGAGCCAACAATATTTCAGTATGTATAAAAATTAACATTGTTTTAAATTACTAAAAAAAAATACAAGGTATATAATCATATGAAACTCATTCCTTGTTATTACCTATGTACTTCTGGAAGGCACTGGTTTAATCAAGGACTGCAGACAGCTTTGGGAACCTTGGATGAAAGGTAACATATACAGGGAATTGGGTCTGGCAGCCAAAAGCACTCAGTGAGGGCACTGATATGTCCAAGGCAATGAAGACCCGTGTTTCCGAAGTGGAGATCTCTCAGATGTGCAGGTCTCCTCTAAATCAGCCAGAAAGCTCCCCCTCCTACCTTTTTACCCTGCCTCGACAGGGTAGTGCGGGCACCAGCAGGTTTCTTTTTTTATTACCAGGGCAGCTGAGCCCTTTCTCCTCATTCAAGGGTCTCTCCTTAGCCAGACATGGCATCCAAGCAGCACAGGCCCTCTCTCTGCCGGCGCAGTGATGACTGCAACAAAGTCCCCTGGCACAGCTCCTGGCCCAACTCCGGTGACACATGTGGAGTCACATCCTCCCCGTGGCTTGCGAGCCAGCACTACCTTCCACCATACGTTATCACCACTGAGTTTCCTTCCTCCGAGCACTGAAGAGAGGAAGCGCTGCCTCAAGCACTGCTTACGAAGCATGCACACATCCAGCTATGCTAAGATGAAAGTATCCTCAGCCATTTCCTCCTTGGTAAGCTGGCCCATGAATTATTAGCCCACTTTTTCACGTGGCTCTTTGCCACATCCCTCCGTGGCGTCACTTACAGAAACAGGCCTAAACTTTCCCCGTTTGCAAAATGGGATTAAATCATAGTTGCCTTGTCTTATGCATCAATTTACTAAGCAATAAACATTCAACTTGCAGGAAACCCAATAATAATTAAAGCTGACAAAGTGCTTTGGTCAAGTGGGCGTTGCTCAGGCATGGTGACCCAGTAGGAAGAGGTGCTAATGGCAGGGCACAGCCGTGGAGAGCTCTGCACCACTCTCCGGGCCCTCAGCCCAGCATCCCACAGCTGGAGGCACTTTATTTCTCACCTTTCCAGGAGCCACAAGGCACACAGCAAGGGATGGGCATGAGGCTGAGAGTAGCCAAGGGTTCACAAAAAGTCTTAGCGATACCCTGCGGCTTCACCAAAGGAGGCAGCTAGTGGGATTTGGGAGAGGCCATTTTTGGGAGCGTTTCACAGGCTCCTGGGGGAGCTGGTGCTGGTTTCCCTCCCCAGGCAGCTCGGTGACAGAAAGGCGGGAGGGAGAGGATTATCAAGATCTGGAAGGAGGCAGGAAGGAAGTGGGAGTGCAACTTCCTACTCAGGACACTGAGACTTGACCCCTGCTCAACTTCCCTATGACTCAAATGGTATTTCTTAAAGTAGCCCTCCTTCCAATGACTAAAAAATAGCAACTGCTGAAGCAGAAGAGGCTGCTGACTAATGCTGTACTTTCTCTTGAGAATAAGTTGGTACAAGCACCAGTTTTTGGATGAGCTAGTCGGGATTGCCAGAGTTACCCCGTGACAGCTGACCTACAGTTCCCATGCAGACTGTCTTCTGAAATATAGAAAAGATGATTAAACAAGGCAACTTCAATAACAACTGCATTACAATCTACATAAATGACATTTTTAAGGGATCTACATTTTCAGTGGCAAAAATTTTTGGAGTCCTCAGATGAAAAGGGCATGAAAACCACCAGCAGAGACCACAGGCCTTCCCTGAATCGACTCCACTTGCACATGAGCACATCATTTGGAAAAACATCCCATCCCAGTGTTGAGTGCCCAGTGACCACAACCTTTGTCAGGCTGTGGCAAGGAGAGGTTCCCCTCACCGTGAAAAATCTGGGCTTTATTTCCAGGCTGAATTTGTTGAGATGGACCTTCCCCCCATTTGCTGTTACTGTGCTCTCGCCTGCCAGACTCAGGAGCCCTACAACAGTATGTTCCTGATGGGAATACCTGTAGATAGAAAGCTTGATTTAACCAGTGAGACGAAGGTCCCAGCAGCTCCCACAGTGAGACAGGGCTGTCAGTGCATCTGCCAAGCAGACATTTCACGTTGTGCACATCCTACTGAGCAGTCTTAGCTGTGCTGCATCAGTAAGCTGATCTCCTTCACCAGGCTCCAACTTTTGTATTGCCCACAAATGTGATCAGTGCAGGATTCATGTTGTTGCCCTTCGGACCATTGATAAAAGCCAGTAAAGATGTGGGATCAAGGAACAGCCACTGTAGGCAGGTGCAAACCCACCAGAAAAAGAGATACGCGCGCGCGCGCGCGCGCACACACACACACAGAGCGTGTGCCACAGTTAATGCAGGAGAAGAGGCAAGATTAACACTGCAGTTGCCTGCAGGACCCCACTGGAAACAGGCCTGCCAAAAGAACAATTCCCCAATTACAGTTACATAGGAGATCTGGCAGTGAGTCACTTTCCGAGCCACTGAACATGCTCCACTTTGAATTATGTATCATTTGGGGTTTTTTAATCAAAACATCGCGTTTTCGCAAAGAAAATGCCTGGATGAAAACTAAATTTAATCACATAAATATTTTTACCTTTACCCACCAAACTTACTAGCTCAACAAAGAAAGGGTCTCTAGTTAGTTTGACAATGATTGGCATTTATTAGCCCCCTCTTCCCTCATTTTTTAATAAAGAATCCTATTCAGCTATTCCATGTTTTTGCCTGGACTTAAAGATCATGAATGGACATCTCATTTGTACTTCTGAAATATTAGTAAAAACATCACCTTTCTTCCACTTTTCTGGCATTCCCCTAGTGCTCCTAGTGACACTGCAAATCAATGTCTTCAGCAGTTTCTGCTCAAAAGCCTTTTGAGTGACTTTTGGACAAAACCCATTTCCTCATTGTCATGCAACATTTGCATCTTTATCTAGCTTTCTCCATAGTCCTTGCCCTGACCATGTACTCTGTTGAGTATTGGGCTGGTGCCACTGATATAACTAGTTTTGTCCTGAAATACGTTTAAAAAAAAAACCTTGGAAAAAGTGTCTTCTTTTTCTTTACATGAACAGAATCATAGAATCATTTTGGGTGGAAAAGACCTTTAAGATCATCAAGTCCAACCATTAACCTAACACTGCCAAGTCCACCACTAAACCATGTCCCTAAGTGCCACATCTACACATCTTTTAAATACCTCCAGAGATGGTGACTCCACCACTTCCCTGGGCAGCCTGTTCCAATGCTTTACAACCCTTCAAGTGAAGCGGTTTTTCCTAATATCCAAACTAAACCTCCCCTGGTGCAACTTGAGGCCATTTCTTGTCCTATCACTTGTTACCTGGGAGAAGAGACCGACACCCACCTCACTACAACCTCCTTTCAGGTGGTTGTAGAGAGCGATAAGGTCTCCCCTCAGCCTTTTTTTCCTCCAGAATAATAGAATTATGGTTCAGACTAGTTTCTCTTTTTTGCATTTACCTATTTGCCACCATCTTGCTGTTACAGGAGACCTCTATTCACCATATTTCAGCTGTTGCAGGAGACTCCAGGTGCTCTTTGCGCATTGGTGACATGTCTCTTTCCCAAGCAGTGCCCATCCAGCACCTCAAAGGAGGTCAACAGGTACAGGAGATGCCTGTCCTGGGGTCATGCAAGGAAAGGCAGAAGCCGGGGGTAAGACAGTCAGACTGACTCAGCATCCCTCCACGGCAAAACACTCTTCTGGTTAAAAAGAAGCAGATCTCCCTGGGGAGAGCAAATTAGCAACCAGTATCTGACACTGTTTATCTTTCTTCTGATAGATGAACCATTTTTTCCTCTCTTTCAGAGGAATACTTGGCTGTACTTTGTTTTTAATGAGCTTTTGGACCAAAGCCCAAAATGGATCAAAGCCATTGGAGGGAGGGGAAAGGGGACACATGACCCAAACCTTTGCCTTTTTTCTCTTTTTCTTTACAAACAGAAGTTGCACCTTTCATTATTGAGGTTAATGTCAACAAAGGGGCTCAGCGGCAGATGACCTGTCTGCCAGTTTACCAGTGACGGACGTCAAGCAGGAGGCTGCTGCCGCCTCCCCGCTGGGAGAGCCCTCCGGAGAGGGGCAGAGAAAGGGTGGCTGCTGCCGACGGGCAGTGCTCGCCTTTCTAAGAAAATGCATCCCTGCCTGAACAAACACAGCGGCTCCTGGGGGAAAAACAGGAAGAAGATTAATGGATGATTTTGTACTTCTCATGTGACACAAGGACCCTAGTCTCAAGGTGGTGAGAAATTGCAGCTGTCAGGAGACAAAGGAGCGAGGCAGGGCAGGCAGGAGATCATGTCACATCTCCGTTCTTCCTTCCCCATGTCCCTGAAGTGTGATTAGCAAGAGTCCACCACTCTCAGCAGACAGCTTTGAGATCACTGAGTGGAAAGCACCCCCACTGCCAGGAGCTGTTGCTGCTCTGACAGCCCGGTACAGAGCACAGGCCTAAAAATGGGAGATAAATAGTCCTGCATGGTTACAGCCATCAGGGCTTGGCTGTGGTTTTTGAGCCATTTTCCCCCTTTTCCAATAGAAAGGTTTGACAGGAGTCTTGGAAACTTGCACTTGCCTACACATGCCTGCCATAAAAGGGAGCTGAGCACAATTAGGATGCTGATGAAGCTGGGAAAGGATGGGAGAGACAAAAATTGTATCATCCAGCTGAAGCAGAAACAGCAATAGCTGTAAAGAGCCCGCAGAGGCCTCCCGTCCCCCCACCAAAAGACTTGTGGCTGCTGAAGTGGGGGGGGCAGTGTGGGCCCCTGCTGCTGGGCGAGGGCAGAGGCACAGCCCCCTGGCTCAGCAGAGATGGGGGACACCCAGGGGCTCTCCAGCTGAGCTGCTGGGGCTCTGCCGGCTGCCTGGCATCAGCACGTAGGGCGACTGGGGATGCCAGGATGCTGCTGGCTGGGGTGAGTGGTTGACAGAGACTATGTGTGATGAGGAGCAATGAGCACCGCAGGCGGCTGCGAGGCGGGTGACAGGGTGATTGCCAGCCCCCGGCTGCCACACAGCCTTCGCCTGGCGTTTAGACCGGAGAAAGGCCATTTCTAGCACAGCGGGAGCCAAGCATCCTCTCATCGGGCTTCAGCGGTTTTTGCTTGCTGTCGATATTTCTCCTGCTCTCTGAAAGTCTCCCTGACGCAGGGTGCCGGTGGTGCTCCAAGCAGTGTGCTGAGAGCCATCCCGCTCCCAAATTGTGGGAGGGAAATACCACTGATAAGACGCAGGCTTTTATTTCCAGGAGACCTCTCACAAGAGGCGGTTGCCCTTCACCGAGTACATTTTGTGTATTAGGCTCCAAGTGTGACTGAGCGAGAACAGCCCATGGCTGCTGGCAGGCCCTCGGTACGCTGCCCAGCATGTCGCAGGCTTGCAACACCTCTGTTAGACAGACCTGCTCGTGGCATACACCAGATGGCAACTCAGGACGAGGGGAATAGCTGTATGGAGCACACTCCTACAGAAAATGAAGACACTGCCAGGCTTATTTGTTGGTGATTGTGTGCAGAGCTCTGGAACATGCACGCTTTGTTCTCCTTGATTCCTACCTTTGAAATATCTCTTCCCAGCAGAAGACAACTGCCATGTCTTGTTCGGTTTCAGAGCTCCTGTTGGAGGGGGCAGGGAGCCACATAGACTCATAGACATAATTTTCTTCCTCTTCATTTAGGTTTCTTTTTCTTAGGGTAAAGTAAGAGCCGTTTGAGCTGGAAGCATAGAGCTGCTTCTTATTTGCAAATCTCCTCCCTCTACCCCAAAATACAGCCATTTAAGGGATTTAACAAAAATGTTAAAACCTTGTGTCTGTCCTCCTCAAATATTAGCTATGCCAAGCATCTAAATGTGAAAGAAACATAATGAGGTTCCATAAGATTCAGAATGTAAAACACACCCAGGAGAAACCCAGCACGCGCTAATGGGCATTCCCCAGAGTTTCTGACTCACGGATGTGGTTGGTACTATTTCTGTAGGGCAAACAGCAAGAGGAGGAAGACAGCCACTAGCAGAGGTGTCTGCAAGCTGACTGCAGAAGTCAGTAATGCCAGAAGACTGGACAGTGGCTAATGAAGCATCTCATTTCAGAAACGACAAGGGGAGACTCCAGGGAAGTGCAGTAGTGACCTACATAGAGCAGAAGGATACAACAGAAAGGCCTGGAGAGGTGAGGACAGCCAGGAGGAGGCAGAGGAATTGTCAGGGCAACACAAGAAGACTCTATCTGTATAAAATAGGATGTAATGAAGCAAAGGAAAGCATCTTTTCTACTGTGAGCTAAACAGGCAAGATGCACTCTGAGATGTGCTAATAGCTGATGTTCTGGTTCTTTCATGGTAAAAAAAAATTAATAAAATTTGGTATATGTTGGGAATTCAGGTCAACCATAACAAAAAAACACAGGCATTTTGTGCAAACCAAAATGTGGGGAAATGTTTTTTATTAATTCAAAGAAACATAAAAATGACCCAGAATGTTTTGTTTGAGCCTTCAAAACAGTAAGGGAAATTTCTAAATAAACTATTGCTTCAAATGAAAAGAATATTTGAAACAATCATCTCAACAAAATACTTTTATGTTTTAAAAGGCTTTTTCAGTGTTCCTTCCCACTGAAGAAATTTAGTTAAACTGAGATTCATTTAAAAAATCTGCTACTTTACCTTACTCCACATATTCTGGGGAGCGAATGAAAAAAATCAATCAAGCTGCAGCCAGCAGCTCTTTCTAGAGTTGACATTGCTTATTGCAGCTCCCAAAGCAAAACAAAAGTATCTTGTCTCTGTTTTTAGTTAATTATTGGGAAAAAGAAACAAAAAAAATCACCTATTTCTCAGCAAAGACCACAGCTGAATATGCGATACTGTTTCCTGATGAAGACAGAAAACTGGAGGGAGATCTCGTTGTGGCAGACTGAGCACTCACCCTGTGGCAGGGACAGTAGAAATGGCCCTGTGTCAGTATGACCACTGCCCCGGCTTTCAGAGCTGACTTAAGCTGATGAGGGGAATGCAGAGCAAGTGAGTTAAGGTGGGAGCAAGTACTTCTTCTCTTCCACTATGAAATAGCAAGTCCTAAAAAAGAGGGAGCTGCAGATGGTAAAGTCTTAAATTACCATGGCGAGCTTTGCTGGAGAGTGTCTCTAGTCCCCTTAGATGGAGCCTGTCTGCAGCTGATTCACAGAAGGTCACGTCTGCTGGTGCTGCCCGACTCCCGAGCCTACTCATCTAGTCAGCGCGCCTGACAGGGGTGAAAGAGTGGAGCTGGTTGAAAACATTTGATACAGCTCTAGACAGGCAGACTGATTTGCAAACTCAAAAGCACAGGAGAGACTGAGAGCTATTGCAATGGATTACAAATGAGCTTGGAAACATGGACGTGAGGCACAAGGAGGGAACGTGGCTGGAGCTGGGTGGGTGAATATCCTGATGAGCTTTCCAAACCTCTCTGCCCCTGCCAGCATCTGTTCCATTAATAATTTGCTCTGTCAATTGATACCATTTTGTAAACCCAAGTAACTCTGCACACTCAGCAACGAGGTATTCCTGCAGCTCTCAGGGTATGTACACACACATACCTTTGAAGTGGGACTGTACACCAAGTTTGATTTTGAATGTAAGCGTCATGCCACGCTGGGGCATGGCAGCTCCATCAGGAACACCTGCAGGAGCCCAACGCCAGCCGTTGCAAGCCCTGTGACTTATCTGGATTTGTTTCTCACTCCGGCAGCGTACTGCCTGTCGGATGACTGCAGGTATCTCACACTGCTGACGGCGGGCATCCCCTGGACCGCAGGTCACCACGCTCAGCTCACTGAGAGCAGAGCAGGGTTACAGCAAGTCCAGCTGAGTGCTCAGTAGGATCTTCCACACTCCTAAGCAGGATCCAGCCTCCCTAACCTGCACTAATGCTGGGTCACAGATTGGTTACTGTCTCACAGCCACAAGCAAGGGCTCCTTAAGTCATCACCTTCTTGGGGCTGAGCTCAGTTTAAAAGCAGAGGCCCTGGGAGTAAGAAAAGCCTCCCCCTGAAGGGCAGGCTGGCCCCTGCCAAACCCAGGGTCTGGCCAGTGCTGGGAGCCAGATCCCTCAGAGGCAGCTGCACCCTTCAGGCCTTCAGCTCCTGCTGACCTCGGCAAACCCACCCTTCTAGAAGCACCAGGGAAAATGTGTAGGAGCATGCTCATGATGTGGAAGTCTGCGGTACAGCTGCAGCTCCTAAAAAGGACCCTGAGCTGTGATCCTACCAGCCTGGTTCAGCCTTGTTTTAATCACATTTCCCTTCCTGCTGCTGCTGGCCCTGTGGCTTCCTGCTTGCTTCTCTCGCTGCAGAAAGGGACACAGAATTTGTCTTGGGCAGGAGCCCCAGAAAAACCCCATCTGCCCTTTGCCTAGCTCTTCTCCCCTTTCTTGGCTGTCTCCCCCTTTGTCCTACATATTCCTTTGCCAGGCAGGTCCCTCCTTTCTGAAAACCATATTTATTTGGCATGAATGGAGCTGGGGAAGCCAGGGGGCTGGGAGAGGTGCTGAATCAGAGGTCTCAACTGTTACAAAAAGCAATGAAGGGGAAGTGTGATTTTTAGGAACATGGAGACTCGTAAGGTCTCTATTGGTGGGTAAGCCAGCAGCAAAAGATAATCCAGGAAAACTATCTTTTCACTGGTTAGAAATCCCTGCACTACAATTACAAAACACATCAGTGTAGAGAGAGATCACAGTGAAATGTGAACCACGAGGTTCAGCTGTGGCACTGGGCAGAACTCACAGCAAAACCTTTGTTACAATAACAAGGCGCGAATCATGGGCATGCTTTAGTGAAGACTTTGTGCTGTTGTTGTCGTGAATTTTTGTCCAGGCTATCAGGACTGTTACATCTATAGACATGTTTAATGATGTGGGTGGTAAGCTGAATAGATAACTATAGATAGGGTCTGACTGTAGGTCTACCATCTATCCCTTGCAGTCTCTAGCAGTTGTCAGGAGAGGATGCTCAGGAAAGAGCAAAGGGAGGTATAAGACAGAGCAATCCCTTTGTGGCAACAGCCTCCCAGCTTCAGTGGTGAGCAGTTTGGGAACTTTCTGAGCTGGAGGCTGCTGCCAGCCTTTGATATCTGATAGGCTCTGACAGACCTACCCTTCCTGAAGTTGTCTAATCACTTTCTGAACTTTTGCCCTCCACAACAGTTCATGGCAATGAGTCTCACGGTTTTAATATTGGAACTATTGTGTAGGGATGGATTGTGTGGGGAAAACAGACTTCATTTTGTTTGGTTTATATCTGCCAATGGATAACATCATTAGCTAACTTGTATTGCTAGGGCTAGTGAATAATCATTTCCCACTCACTTTCACAACATCTGTAATAATATCAAACCTATCAACTCCACCCCAGTCATGTCTCTTTTAAAACAAAGAACTAGAGGTTGTTTGATTCTCTATGCAGACAGCTGTTCCCCATGTATGATCACCCCGGTTACCCTTGTTAGTGTGCCTTTGAGTCCCGCAATTCCCCTTGCTGAATTGCATGACCACAGCTGCAAGCAGATGCTACTCTGGACACCAGCAACCTATGGATTTATGCAATGGTGTATTAGTGGTTTGTTCCTAGGCCCTTCTCTACAAACATCTATGTGTATTTTTGACAGCTATTGAGATGCAATTTTCAGAGAAATATCCACTGTGACGCAAAAATCTCTTTCCTGAGTTGCACTTGTTAATCTAAAGGTCGCCACTGTCCGTGTAAGGCTAAGATTCTTGTTACAGGATACAGTCCTCTTAAACTATCTGATGTTAATCTCCTTTACCATGCAAGGTAAATGTTCCTATTGACAAGTTGATGTGAGAAATTAATTCTTAAAGGTAATAGCTAGAAAACTTGGGATGAAATCTCTCTTTGGCATGAGAATGGCGTTCTTAAAGAGAACATGGCAAATCTTGGAAGCAAACTCTTTCTTTAACCTTCTCTTTTATGGGAATTGCTAATACATCCAAGTCCTTTCTCTTCTATCAGTTCCATATCAAAATGCAGCTTAGGCTGATGGCCGAAAGTCATCACTGATGATTGTGAAATGAGTTGCTATTTTTAGTCCATTTCAAAACTCCCATTAGTCGAGCGGAGGCACATGCTGAAATCCTCAAAAAGACAAGAATTGAATCAGCAGAGAGAAGAAATTTTTCCTGCTACCCTAAGGTTAAATCTCTGAATGAGGGAACATTGAGGGTGGGAGACGGTAGACATGCTACCTCTACTGTCTTTGTCGCTGTGGATAAAGGGAGAACACCCTCTAGTTGCTACACTTTTCTGTAGATTTATTATTCACCAAAACCCATGAGAAGTAAAGCTGAGGTCCTTGAGTGCCTTACAGATGGTCCTGGACCCCAGCAACCCATTTTTCATCAAAGCTATGGGCTGGTTCAGAAATTATGTTTTTTCTTTGAAAAATCAAGCCATCATCTTCCTAGGTATTAATACTAAGCTCACATTTTCCTCTCAGCTTCTGTCCCAGCAGGAATAACATAATCTTCATTGGTTTGCAAATTGCAGACAGGTCCCCTACACCTTCTCTAGCTTCTCAGCTCTATTTTTCTTACTGAAACTCTTCTGGAGAAGGGACAGGGTGGGGCTTGTTTCCCCAGAAGAAAAAATAAGAAAATGTTTGCATGATAAAACTGATGCCTGTTGCATGATAGTTTAAACAAAAGAACCCTACTGTGGACATTTTCTTCTGTAGTGCAGAGCAGTTTGAAAAGCTGTATAATGTGTCTTGACAGCAGTACAAATCACTAAAGGTCAAGGGCTTGGGGATTAACCACATCCCCATACAATAGGCTGATATAGAAAGGGCAGGACCATGAGGGTTCAGCTTTAGAATGAAAGGTTTTGAATAGAGCTGATGAAAACGGGTTTGTGGAAAGGGGGGGACTACCAGCTCACATCCTTCCAGCACTCAGGCAGGCTAACAGGATCACAGTGCAGAGACAAATATGGTGCTCTCCCCATTCTTTTTTAATGCAATCAACATCTGGCTATGGGGACTGTACTCCTTGGATATCTTTTGCCTTTCTCCTCAAATTTACTTTAGCTGCAGATTGGCCATTCAGCTACAGATTTCCAGAGATCTTTGCCATTTCTAAAGCCTAGATCAGGTTAAGAAGTGGGAGGTCCCACTCAAAACCAACATTCATTCGTAGTGACGGGCAAGCTACTTGATTCATCTCTGTCCCTAGATAAAATGGAAATAAAGAATGATTCCCCCCTCTCAGAAATACTGCTAGGTTTAATTCTTGCAGATTTTTTTGCAATTACAGTATTACAGTGTACAAAGCAATATAAACCAAATATTTTGGGTTGACAGTTAAGGTCTGTTTCTGGCATGCTATTGAAAATGACTACTGAAGGGGTAGTCTTGCAAGTGGAAATCCCCATGGTTTGGCTGGACCGAGGTAGATGAAATGGCACGCAAAATGCTATCAATATAAATCCTAATCACTGGTGGATCTTTTCAACTCAATCCCATTAAGTCTGTTCTTTAAGTAAAAAGCTGGACCACAGCTGGGGAAGGTGATGTTTTTAAAAAAAAAGAACTATCACAGAATCACAGAATGGTTGAGGTTGGAAGGTACCTCTTGAGATCATCAAGTCCAATCGCCCTGAGCAAGCTGGGTCAGCTATTGCAGGTTGTCCAGGACTGTGTCCAGTTGGGCTTTGAATATCTCCACAGATGGAGGATCCACAACCTCCCTGAGCAACCTCTGCCAGTGTTTGACCACCTCCACAGTAGAAAACTGTTTTCTTGTGTTCAGAACATCTCATGCATTTCCATTTGTGCCCATTGCCTCTTGTCCTGTCAGTGGGCACTACTGAAAAGAGGCTGGCTCCCTTGTCTTCGTTCCCTTCCATCAGGTAGCTATACATGCTGATAAGATTCCCCACAAGCCCTCTCCAAGCTAAACATGAGTTTAATGAAGTCTTTGTATTTTAAAATCTGATTTAAAAGCATTAAGTCACTCCTCTAAGATAAGCTGTGGGACTGGAAAACTTATAGCTTCAGATACTTGATCCCTTGAGAAGGGAGATATATGAAGTATTGCTTACATTGTCACATTAACACTTAGGAAGGCTTCAAAAGAGAGGTTTTTGGGAGTCTTCAACTTTGTGATTGTAGCATATGTCAACTGCATCATCCAAGTTTTCTGTGGCATGCATGCCAAGCAGTCACAAAATGCCTCAGTTCAAGCCTTTCCTCTTCTACATGAAAACATCAGAGATTGTTTCCTGTATTAGACATCAACTAAGAGGAGTCTGCACCAGAAATGCCTATTGAAATTACTTTTCCCCCTCCCATCAATATAAGTATTTTTCCCTGGAATCAGCAGCGATGACATTAGTGAGCATCAGTGGAGCGTGGAAAGGACAATGAAGCTTTCAGAGGACACTCTTCTTTTAGCTGTACTTACTGGGTGATGAATAAGTTTCTGTTCTTTGCCAAAGGGCAGAGCACTTTTTGCAGCTCTCATTTCAGTAATTGTGCTATGATACTTGTGCTCATTTTTCAAAAAAAGCATGACAAGTAAAAATACTATAGGCTACATAAGCCTGATGAGTGCATTGACAGGAAAGATGTCACTGAATGCCACTATTTATTAGTAGCATGGCTCCATGAAAGAATTATTGTGTAGGATTTTTGTTCACTAATTATATGCTAAATTACATTAAATTATCACAGTAGTGCCTCATAATTACAGTTATTATGACAAACACCAAACAAATGAGTAAAGGAGTGACCTCCTTCATTTGAAAACAGGCAACATAAGTCTCCCACCAATGCCAGCTTTCTGATTATGCAGCATTAGTGTCAATTTTCATTTGTGATTTGCAATTGGAAGGACTTCTTCAATTAGCTTTTTTAAAACCCACTGCTCAGTGAAGGTCTCCCCTGTTTAGCTTAGACAGGAATGCATAAAACTATAAAACTATTCCCACTGGCTGTCAGTCATTTCTCCCTCTGCCTTCCAGGTGGCCTCCCCTTGCTTACATAGTCCACGCTACAGCATTCCACAAGCCTCCTGGAGACATCTTTCAGAATTTGGATTTTAAAAGCCACATTAAAGTTAATATTAAACATATTAAATATATTTATACTTGATGTTAAATATAAACCCAATATCAAATTATGTCCAAAATGTAAAGCTAGGACCATTCTTGATTTTTTTATTAAATTAGTTGTTTACCTTTGTTGACAATAACTAACTACTTGTCCTGGTTTCAGCTGGGATAGGGTTAACTGTCTTCCTAGTAGCGGGTACAGTGCTATGTTTTTGAGTTTGGTATGAGAAGAATGTTGATAACACACTGATGTTTTCAGTTGTTGCTAAGTAATGTTTAGTCTAACGTCAAGTATTTTTCAGCTTCTCATGCCCAGCCAGCAAGAAGGCTGGAGGGGCACAAGAAGCTGGGAGGGGACACAGCCAGGGCAGCTGACCCAAAGTGGCCAAAGGGGTATTCCATACCGTGTGACATCACATCCAGTATATAAACAGGGGAGAGTGGGGGTGGGGGGACTAACTGGGCATCAGTTGGCAGGTGGTGAGCAATTGCATTGTGCATCACTTGTATATTCCAATCCTTTTACTATTGTCATTTTATTAGTGTTATCATTATCATTATTCGTTTCTTCTTTTCTGTTCTATTAAACTGTTCTTATCTCAAACCATGAGTTTTACTTCTTTTCCCAAGTCTCTCCCCCATCCCACTGGGTGGGGGGGGAAGTGAATGAGTGCATGGTGCTTAGTTGCTGGCTGGGGTTAAACCACAACACTACTACAAATCCAGATTAGAATTAAACTCCCATTTGCCTACAGTGCATTTCTCACACCTTCACCTTTATCCAAAATGCCTGATACACCAGTTTGTCAAAAATAGGATGCTGAGACAGATGAAAATATCATCTATTGTGGTAATTTTTATGTTCCTCTGTTCCTTCAAAACCTGTCAACAAGGTTCTCCCATTTCATACCTCACCCACAAGAGAGTTAACAAGTCACACTCCTTATAACAAATCAAGCAGGAAGTAATCATCATTTCTATGCGGCTTCTAATGTTGGCTTGCCAGATACACACACAAAGCATATTCTATTCATTTCCATTCTATTCAATGACCATTAGTAACACACTGGCAGATTTGTTTCAGGGAATTGTGAAATTCCAGTGAATGTGTATTGTTCCTACTGCTAAGATAATGTTAGGTCACATGGTAGTTACTAGCACTAATAAAAAGAATGACCACGTATACTTGAGACACACAGATAAAGTGCTCGTTACTTCAAACACCCAAACACATACACTGAAATGGCAGTTCTTATATATTCATTTAGTGCAGGCACAGAAATGTTGTTTTTTGACCAGTCATCATTAACAAACAATTTGAACTGCAGCTATCCAGACAGTGACTACTGGTTGACTAAGAAGCTAACCTGGAAGAAACTGACTCAGCACAAGCAAAAAAAAATGAGATGAACTCATCAGCTGACATTTCTTAGGAAAGATTTTGCAGAAAGAATCAACTAGATAAAAATCTAGCCAGATTGAATTATATACTCAGAAATAATATACACCACACATGGCAGGGCTATTTTGTATATTAGCTGGGACTTTTTTGAGAATCAAAAATGGGATGTCATGTTGTGGCTACTTTGGGATTTTGAAATTCATTAACCAAGTCCTTTCAGCAAATATCCTATAACCTATACTAATCTAATTCCAGAGAATACAACTATTTGTATTCTTCAACAAAATTTTAATACAATAGTAACTTCCAGTTACAGGGCAGCTTTTATCTCAGTGCTTTATAATTGATATGCACATAGGTGTGATTTCATCAATTCTTAAAACACAGCTGAATATGTCGGCTACTCAGACAGCACAAATGTTGAGGCTGTGAAGCAAGTCTGGCATTTAACAGTATACATTGGAATTTGATGAAGATTTGAAGGCTAAGGGTAGAGTATAGAGAGCTTAAATAGAAAGCCAGCTACCTATACTCTCAGAGAGGAATGACTGTGCTTGCATTTCGTTTTTTATCTACTTCATTATTTGTCAAAAAGACAGCAACTCTTGAATGGCACTGCCCCTTAAAAGCATGTTGAACTGAATCAAAGGAAAGAGGTTCCAATACTGTTTCCCTCAGTGCCCGATTTACCCATTCACAACTCATTCAGCTACAGATCTGACTAATTTTGCTTAATCCATCAAGATCAGAGCCCTAATCCAATGGCTCCAATACATTTTGATCTATTATTAAGAGAAAGGAGAAACCTCCTTCTCCCCTGTCCCCTTCCCCTGTACACTATTAAAGGTATCTTGTGGTCACATTCTTCAAGTCATAAGTATCTGTGATATTCTGTTTGTTTGCAGAAAGATCTGTCTGAAGCAGAACGAATATAGAGTGACCTAGAGCTGAGCAAAAGACTATAGATGGGGAATAGCCAGGGTAGGTGGTACAGTTCCTAGGAGAATCCAGCACAGAAGGTTTAGTATCTACTGTTTATCAATCTGTCTGAGCTATTTATTTTAGCTATACATTTTATCATCCTCACGCAATCCCAGTTGGTATATGTTAAAAATACATCCCTATGGTGTTAAGGTATTTTGTCCTTTTATAGGACTGAAAGGGAATTAGACTTGTAAATAACAGCTAAATCCAACAGCATGCTTCACTGGTATACTTTAAGGTAGTATACAATATTTCTTATGTAGATGCACATAGTTTTTCAGCTTGCTTATCTTACGGGTAGTGCCTTGCTGCACTGAACTTGGCACACTGAACCATTTCTCCTTCCAGAGATAGTCACTGTAATTTCCCACTCAGACTAAGTAATACATTTAAAGAGAAGTTATTCTTGTAATAAAAGATGCTACTGAAAACACACCTGGTATTTCATTATCATAATCATGATGAGATGACCCAGTCATAACCCCCCTAAACTCTGCCTGACTCATCACTTTCCTAATTGGTTTCATCTACTCCAGTGCTGTTATCAACAACTTTTTATGAAGCATGGGTCAGAGTTACCATGTCACTCAACACTGTATTGCTACATTATCCTGATCTAAACATGAATGGGTTCATCCTTCATAGCCTCATTGGTCTACCTGCTTATTTTCAGGTCATAATCAGATTACTCCAACACATTGTATTGCATACCTTTTTCCAGACTGGAGTCCCTGGTAACTATTCTGCTAACAGTCACCTGGAATATCTATATATAGGGCCTGTTCTCAAGCATTTATAATTTGTACTTCCTGGTTAGTAGAATATTGTGAGTTAGAAAAATCCCCCCAAACCCATCTTTGTTCAGCTTGCTGCTGTCTACATCAATTTATTTGCTCACTTTTAGGAAACAAGGAGCTCCAAAAACTTTTAAAGCAGTTCTTTTTCTAGTTCTTCTGGGTTTTTACTGATAATCAATCTTAGTCCACCCTGCTTACTATCAGATTTTTTTCTAAATTCTTCCTTTCAGCACCCATACTTCGGTCACAGTTAAGGATAGCATGCACTGCGTTTGCCTACACGTAGTAACTTATTGTCAAACAATTATTTGCTAAGAATGAGCCATCACTAGTCTCATAAAGAAAGTGGTTTATTGCTTGAAACATGTCCAGGAATGTATTTTTGATAATCCATTCTGTAAAGCCCCCAAAAGACACTACAACAGCCAAGAGGCAGGTCTGTTGGTACTCAGGTAGCTGCAGAGACTTAACAAGGGGAAACCAGCTCTCTCATGCAGCAGTAGCAACCCCGTTAAGTGACTCAACAGCCTCCAAAGGCATAACCTGGAAGTACTGCAATGGAGGTTTGTTAACGATGTCAAGGTCTGACTGTGTTGTGGTGCTTGGGTTACTGCTCAAGCCCAGAGCTGGTTCACTGCAGGGCAGAGTTGACGCATGCCACAGAAGGGAACAGGGGAAACTCACGGGTACCTTTCTGCTTTATACTGCTGATAAAGGTCACAGCCCCTTTCTGTCATTTGCTACCTTTCAAAAGATTTGCCTGCTCCTGTGTCCTAGCCATTAGCCCAATCAGCAGATATTTTAGGGTAAAAGAACTCATTTCAGCTTACTGGATAAACATGTACTTCTATGTACCAGGAACCTTCAAAGCAAATGATGCAGAATAGGGACAGTCCATTTTCAGTCATTTTGAGAAACTTGTAACTAGCAGGGCTGTGCAGTCAAGGCCAACTGGAAGCTTAGGAAGCAAAAAGTGAGGACATTGTCTGAAAGTAGTGCACTGGCAACTTGTCAGCTGAAGCATGCTAATGTGTCTGTGCTTGTGGACTGACTGATGTTTTCATAGCAGAAATGACTGACAGAGTTGACATTGTCCACAGCTTCAGGCCTCACTACCGCAGCATCAGTTTCAATAGCTTTAACTGCTGTTGAAACCCCTTTCTCTGTTCCATTGAGGAAGACACTGATCTGCATTTAGCTAGCAGGTTTTAGGCTACTGTTATACTGCATTCAGGATTGTTTGGGCTTTTTTTAATCAGTAGTTCAAAATTTGCTGGCTTGCAAATTTCCTTGTCATTCTCATAAATACTATCAACACATGAACTAAGAAAACATCATTAAAAAAAAAGAAAAGAAGAAAAAAACCTTGAGAACTAGGCTCTTGGATAGATTTTCATTTCCAGTTCCCTGGTAAAGGTCCAAAACAGGTTGAAGGGAACCTCCCTACCCACAGATAAATGGTAGGTGAATTACACAGTAATGGATACATTTAAGGTTTGAAGACCATCTGTTCTGGAACATCCCTATCTACACACAGAGAATTACTATCACAGTTTAGGGTAGGAAATTAGAGAAAATAAAGAAAAAAATTTCTCCCAGTTAAAACTGGTAAGGAGGGTAGTCAGAAAAACAAAATAAAACCACTCTTCAAATTGGCTGGGACACCAGGCCTATTGATTTTGTAGCTGTGAACGTGCAAAGCCAGAACCTCAGCAGGTACAAGCAGTCAGCACTCTGTGTGTGTGTGTCTGTCTGCGTGCATGCCATTTTAAACGTCACATCCCAAAGACAGCAGACTCACACAGCACCAGGCCCTACAAACACCATATGCGACAGTCGTGTAGGGCAAACTCAAAGCATGACTGCTAAAGATTTAAATAATGCCATTCTTTCTTCCAGTACTGTTCTCATGTCCCCCTCTGCCTTTCCTCTTGGATTTTCATTTATAATTGTGCAAACCGGAGGTTAAAATTTCTCACACACTGCAGGAGAGATTTATATTCCTCCACTGCATAAGTGGCCGCAGGGGTGCCGAGCAAGGGAACTGGCAGTTGGGTAGCCTTGAACAGGGCAGCTGGTGAATTAGGAGAAGCAGGCTGGCTCACTGAGGGCTGAGGGCTTGGGGAGCTAGAGGTTTGCTTCAACAGGAGGAGATTTGGGCTCATCTTGTGCAGCACCCACCTCTTTCATTTCTTACATAGGTTCACTCACTTTCAATCTTGCATAAAATGCCAGGGTAGCCATAGAGCAGTGTCAGAGGATGAAGACGGACACCCAGCACTTGCAAATCCCAGCTGGCCTGTGGAGGAAACATGGGCTCTGACACTAGGCAGAGGGGACTACTCCACATGTATAAATATTTAGAATTTCTCACTAGTTCTAGTCTCTTCATTTTGCAGGCCTTTTTCCTCCTGTGTTCTTGTAGCTTACACTCTCTCTGTTGGACTGATTCCCAAGGAGTGGCCTTTCTGCAGATGCAGTGTTGTAACAGCTCTAAAATGTTAGTCACCATTTCATCAGTGTTAAAATGTTCTCAAGACAATCCATTTAAGAGAACTGTCACTCAACACACTCTCTAGTAATTCTCTCTGTTGCAGGAAGTCAGAAGATTAAATAAAACCTTCCATTCATGTTACTCATCTCACCTTGTTCTGTACCCAGGACTGGAGTGACTGTGAGAAAACGTGTCCCAGTTGTAAGGTGTTTGTGTATACACTGCAACAGTTCAGTAAATCTGTTCAACTTCCAGTAAGAAATGCCTTTGTTTGTGGCTCTCAAAGCACTCTGCAGAGATTTTTTTAAAGATTCAGTTCAGATTTAACTGATGTCATTGTAAACCAGGAATAGCTCCACTAAGTTGGGTTTACATGAGATCTAGTTCACATCTGCATGCAGTAGTGATGGGAGCCTTATCAGTACTTAGGTAGAGGAGTTAAGACACACTTATGACAGGCCCTATAGAAATACGATAATTCTCTTACTGGAGATGCTGATGCCCATGTCATCTTGACTAAACTGAGTAGTCCAGGTTAGATTCCAGCCCCCTTGAAATCTCTACAGATATTGCCATCAACACAACTGACTCAGGATTTCACAGGATAAATATCTACTAGGGACTGCTTGCTAAGAGAATTCTCATGTGGTTTAAATAATTCTGCAGTGGTGAATAATTAATACCCAGAAAAGGTTCAGTATTTCTTTCTACAAGGAGGCCAAGCCAGCAGCCTACTGGATTTGAAGATGCTGCTCAAACATGAATAATCTCCTGTTGCAACAGCCTTCCCTGAGCCTGCAGCAGAGGAGTCCACACTCCCTCTCCCTTCCTTGCCTCTGTGGTTTCTTTACTGTGGAAAAGAGTTTACACTTAATAATGCCACTAAAAATGGGAGTTGCAGATACCGTATCTGTCTATACCAGAGGCAGCGGCTGTCAGAGTGGAAGGGGGAGACGGAAAGGAGGTGACGAGATCCCACACTGCCCCACAGGATATGTATGCCAACAGGGAATTTTTATCTGGGACAGTTCTTCAGAGAGAAGCATGGGAAATGAGAAAGGCAATGAATAGGAACACTTGAGAGAGGCAAGACAAAACATTAATTTAAGCCAAATCTCCAGTAAATACTTTGCATATATAACTGCTGTTTATGCATATCTACTTTCTCTGCCACAGAGATAATGTGTGAGTGAGAGGAGAGCTAACCTGCATGACTGTGCGCAGAGGCAAACCATAATAGTGCCAGTTCAGATGAGCTTCGTCTTCTGAAACTGAGTAGGGAGCCCTTCCTTCAGTGAGGAATCTTTTATAATTGGCCCCTCTCATTTAGGCCATTGACAGCTAGCTTGGATCCTTCAGGTTCAGAATTAATGTCTAAAGCTTCATGTTGCTCTGTAAAGTTAAATACACACTGAAAACACAGTAAAAACTCTACTAGAAGAGTAAAAATCATTGATTGACTTTTTACAGCACTGGAGAGTGCAGTTGTAGAGAATCCACGTGTGATCCAAGGAGACTGCCATGCTGCCTTGTAACTGAGGCATCTTTCACCAGGGTCTTATCCTGTTATGAGGCAGCTTTTAATTGGCATTTGTGTCCTGATTAAGGCACTGCCTTTCTGATGTGCTATATTATACACAGCAACGTGATGGTCTCTTTGGAACAGTTCACTGTTTTGAAATACATGCTTTCAAGGTATCCAGTCGTTTTGCTTCCACTTGTGGCTCAAACAAAATACCAACTTGAATATTTCTAAAAAACAAACATTATATGTTGTGTTTAATGGGATGGGAGATTAATTACATGTGAGAAAATAGAAATGACAACCTGTCATGGAAATCTCTTTACCGTTATTGAAAACGACAGAGCATCACAAAATATTAGTCAACTTTCACTGTGACAGTTCAATAGTGGATAAATGGTGATGAATGTGCCAGAGCTGGCTCACCCTGACAAACTAGACTGTTCAGTTACTGAATTAGGTGAGTGACTGAGGTGTGTGCATGTGGGAGGGAGGTTTTCCAGTTGCAGCAAGAACATAAAAGAGTTTGAATAGCAACAAGAAAAATGGCAAGTGACATTGCCTTTTAGTTTAACAGGATATTGTAAATATAAAATTACCAAAATATTTTTCCCTCTCAAACCACAAGATATCAGACTATTAAAATGGAATATACATATTTCTTCACACAGACGTGTCATATAAGTTATTGTCCCTTAAATACCCCAGATCACGATCACTAGATTTAAACACCCAATTTACTTTCAATGCTTTTAGATCATAAATTGCACAGGACACAGGTTTGGGTACATTTTATAGTTACCTTAACAAGTTGAGCTGTAACTATTGCTTACTTGTTTAATTTGTTGTGTTTTTCTGTTATGTCTAAACCACAAAACTAGACTGCTCACTTCCACTTCCTTGCTCTCATTTGTTACTGTGCAGTCATCGTTCAAGCTGACGATACTTCAGACATTAAAAGGCCACAAAACCAGATTAGATGATTGTCCATCTACAGGGAAACTGGGGACAAGCTGTAGTGTTTGATACCACCCAGACCCCTCCTGCCTTGTATTACCTTTGCAGGTCCAGGGCCAGGGCAATTTGCTGAGACTAGGCTTTGGGACATAGCGAGCTGCCCTCATAGTGCTACAAACAGCCTGGGTGGCAATGAACAAGTTTCCAAGCAAGGAAATGTGCATCTGGTTTGCAACTTAAACATTGTTAATAAAAATCTGAATGATTAAAACGTTTCCACCCTCCCTATGGTAAATATTTTACAATAAATAAACTGTATCAAAGCAAAATTGGAAACCCAGAAGAGAAAGAGGCAAAGTGAGTATATGAAGGAGTTTAGTTTATGATGTGCTCCACAGCATTAAACTAAAGTTAAAACTCTGCAGGGAACAGTAACTGACATAACTATATTTTTTAATTATTAGATACACTAACATATTGACTACATGAGCCTCAAGTGTACTCAGCTTGCCCTGGCTGTTTGGAGTTCACTGCTACTTAACTTGCAGATTCAGTGAGAAAAAGGAGGTGTTTCTTTCTGAAGGAGCTGATAAAGCTCCAGTAAATTTAGATCATTCTGTACATAAGGTGAGAGCAAATTCCAGAGAAAAAAGGAGCAAAGTAGAATGCTAAATTTGGCCGAGTTCTGCAATGGGAGCTCAGCACAACGATGGAGAAGCATATTTTGGCCCAGGTACATAATAGTCAGTATCTAAAGTCATGATTCAGACTCAAGCAATGATTGCCTCAAAAATCACTGGAGTTAGGCTGGTTTTATATGGCTATATTCTGGGCAGGATCTGTCTTATGAATGCTTTACCCAGACGCCTCATGCCCTTAACTACCTGTCGGTCCAGTAATTTAGCAGGTATCAACTTCCAGCTCTGCAGATCCCTCAGATCCCAGCTCAGCACTGCCTAGACCTCAGCTCTCGCTCTGTCCCCATCTCTGCCTCTCCAGCAAGAAGTCCCAAGGGCTTCCTCACTGTGTTGCCCAGGCAAATAAGGGCTCACTCTCCTCACACATCCATAGAATCCATCCTTATCAAGACGAGTGGCACAGTGAACATGGAATCACAGAAATACCTGTCAAACAGTTCATGTATTTTGGCTGATGCATTGCTAAAAAGGCAGTGCTATGTTTCAGGCCTGAAGTTCACTGCTCAAGTTTATCAGCCAAACACCAGTTTGGAGGCAGCACCACTCCCATGGGGAAATGGGGGAGAGGGTGAAAAAGGATGCACGCTGTCCTATTCCTTGGCAATTCTTCCATAGAAGCCAGATCCTCACCTGATCCTGCAGAGGAAACAGATCAGCCACTGACGTGACAAGTGCTGCTCAGATAGTTGGAAGAAATAACCAATGACTAGTGCAAATGATCACAAGGGCATGCAAAATGAATTTTAGCTGTAGTCTAAATATGAACTGACATATTTGCATGGTATTTCACACACTCCCACAGAAGTGACTCTGACAATTATAACACTAAGAAAACATCCATGATACAGTGAGACCAAGGATGTTCAAATATAAGGTCAGAACAGTAGGGTCCCACTGCCCCAAATTCACTTTGCTATAAAGGGGATTCCATGAACACTTATGTCCCACAGTGAGAAGCATAATGCAGTGACATAGGCCAAAGAAGCTTCTTTTTCCTTAAATTTCCTTTTTGTCTTAATTTGCTATCTTTTTCTCTTATTCTGTCACCTGACTTTGCTGCAATTCTGGCCAAATTCCAGTTAAGTAATTCCCTTTTGCGTTTCTGATTTCTTCCTCTAGAAACTGAAACAGCTGCAGAATTCTGTGAGACAGAAACCTACACTTCTAAGAATGTATTACAGAGGCATGTTGTAAGAAAATTACATTACTAAAGATGACAAACATCAGAAAAAAACCCCATTATTTCTCAATGTATACAATTTCTTTTTTCTTAAGCTTAGATGCATCTCATTTTTGTGGTATTGATTACTGTTGTCATAGGACCAATGATCTTCTTTCCTGCTTATGGTTTTATATTAGTGGCTTTCAAATCTACAAGTAGTCCATAATCATACAGTGAGTTATTTGGAACTGATCTACTGACCCATATTAAACAATGAAAACATGATGACCTTCATCAAAAGTCTTCTCTAAGGTGAATGTTATCCAACAGAAATTCCAAGGGTTGGTACTGATTTGGGGGCCAAAAAGTCTGGAGAGTTTTATATCAGTAAAATTAGGGCAGCTTCAACAGGATGCTCTTGATTTATGCTGGAATAAATGAAAAATTAATCACATCTCCAATTTATCACCTGAACAAAGGAGAAGTAAACCATCTTGGAAGTCACAATTCACTATATTCTGAATCAGAAAAGTCCTTGGGGTTTCTAAAGCAATGCCATGCCAAATCTTAGCACAGCATTACAAAAGAGAAAATATCCCTACACTGCAGACCAGATGCTATTCCAGAGTCTCCTTCCTGTTGAAGCACAACTCACTTTGTTATTGCAGGGTTACTTGTGTATGTGCCTGCTGGTATACAGAGATCTTTCAGGAAAAGAATTAACGAGAAAAACTACAAGATCGCACTATATTAATTCTGCAAAAGCAAGTAAAAGGGATGCACAGGCCACAAACATGAGTAGTTTATATGCAGTTGCCTGTAGCCAACGTGTTGGAGCAGGTCACTGTTAGTGCTTTGTCCTTGCTGTGGTGACGGTGTGTCTCCTTTTGAGAGCTGAAAGCCGAAAGCTCCCTAGTCACGCGAGCATTGCACAGCCAAACACAAGGGGTGCTGGATCACTGGCATGCCAAGGTGTTCTGCGTTTCACCTCAAGAGCCCTGCTCCCTACAGAAGGTGTTTTCCTGCACGTGGCTAACGAGCTGCTGGGAGCTCCATGGGGACCCCTTCAGCTTGGGGCTGCCTCTCCACCCAGCACTGCTGTGCTGGGCACCCGGCTTCTCCCATGCCTGTTGCGCAGCTGGCAGCAGCGGAAAGAACTAAATGCTGCCTCAGATTGAACGGTGAACTGGGTTTGGACTGGGGTGTTTTTCCAAAATTAGGATTTTCCCTACTTAAGCTGCCTTCTTGATTCTCTGGTTCATATAAATCTTTTAGGTTACTTCCTCAAACAGGTTCCGCAAGGGCTTTCTAGCAAAAAAAAGCGTGTACATACGTATTTTTATATATATATATATATACACACATGTATATACACGATTATAGTGAGAGTGTGTGGAGCAGGGCTGACTTACGCACCCACACATTGGCCGCTCCCTTCAGACACTGCTGCCAAGAAGAGAGCCCAAAACGGGGCCTGTTTCCCCGTCACCATGGCAACGTCGGGTGGGGAAGCAGCATTTCCTACAAGGCATGGCGCTGAGCCTCTGTGAGACGCTGCCAGGCCGCAGGTGACCTGGGGCCAGGACCAGTGCCCACCACATGCTCCCATCACCCCTCGGCCTCCCAGAGCCGCCCTGCCGTGCCAGCCACCACCACGACTTCTCCTGGAGGCCTGTGGGCACCGGTGCTCGCAGATGCCCCAGGCTTGCCCCGGCACAGGGCTGGAGCAAAGCACGGCGCTGCCCGTGAAGGCTGATGGAAATGGAGGGGATGGATGGAGGATCCCCAAGCAGCTGCCCTGCTGCCTCCTGCCTGCACTGCCTTCACCCTGACTGACCCGCCTCAAGGGGCTTTATGGTATGGGGAACAGTTTACTTGAAAAAAACCTGACCAAACCTAAAAACCCAAAGTGTTGCCAAGCTTTTGACCCCATGCCACGACTGGAGGCTGAGCGAGACCAGACTTTCTCTGAAATAACTGGTTTCCTCGCTGCAACTCTGGCAGCTAAAACTAATGCATTTTAAACAGTATGTAGGTTCGCTCAAGTTATTTTTTACTTCCTCCTCTTACTTCTGAGTAACATCTGACCGCATTAACGGAAATTTAAAACCTTAAGTTATAGTTGCTTTGAGGCATGTGCACAAGTCTAAAACCTGGGCAAATAATGAATAAAAGCTCATCCACTCTCTATTATACCAACCCACTTCTGTGTCCCTGAGAGTGTGATGATTACTGTAACAGCGTAAGACTGAAACTCAGTGTGACTAGGTATAAATACCTTTTTAAAAATTTGGATATTTCTTCTCTGTGTGAACATGTCTGGGTGTGGATGGTCTGGTATTAGTGGGCAAAATGAGTGGTGAAGTGAGAAAATGCATTCTCACAGCTACCTTGGGCACCACTACAGAGAAAGCCTTCATAATGTGAGGTGTGGTCTACAGAAAAATTGTCCAAGTCATCCAGTGACTAAATATAAATTATCTGCTCAAAGCAAACCAGCACTAATGCGCTACCTGTTCCTGCCAATCCCCTCTTAGACCTCGTTAGTTCTCCCACCGAGGAGCACTGAAATTGAAGCTCAGCCCTTGTTCAGACACAGGGAATCTGTCCAGGAAAGACATGCTGTGGATTCCCAGTTGCTGGAAGAAAAACGGTGTAAGAGGTTGCACTGGAAAATTTGGTACCGTACTAGGGAATTCAACTGCAGAACACAGATCTAAAGGATTTCATTAACTCTGTCACTTTGCAGAATATTTTATGTCTTTTCTTAGGCATCTATATTTATTCTTTATTTCATTAAAGTCATTACATCATTTTCTTGCCTCTCCTTCTCCATGCTCTCCCATGTGTTTTCAGCAAGGTCCTTCAGCATGCTCCCACCCCCCTTGCAGCCCAGGCTCTCTCCACCCCTGGGGTTCTTGCGCACGTCCTGCTCTCTTTACACCAGCAACTACTCTCTCCTCAAACACAACTTTGCAAACATTATCTCAAACAGCTCCTTTGTCAGAGGAGGAGAACACAACTGTGATCTTTGCTTTACTGCTCAGAACTAACAGAGTAGTTCTATAACACAAAAACTAAGAAAGCACAATTTGCTAGGGATTTGTACCTCATGGTTGGTGTATTTCATGCCTAATAGGCACAAATCCTGCACAAAGCTGGCTCTCATTGCAGGAAATTTGTGGTTGCTTTTTGCTGTATGAATTCTCTGGTGTATAAAATCAGGGGCTTCATGATGCAATCCTTCTCAGTGGAGATGTTACCAGTGTCTCTCCCCTCTACAGGCATGACAAATCATGTACGGAATTCACAATATTTAAATTCAATGTCAACCATGTCACACTGGCTGCAGTTGGACATGGATTAAAAAGCCAGGCAAGGTGAATCAAAAGACAGACACCTACCTGTCTCAACCTTCTTTTACTAAAGAAATCCAGCCTACAGCTAGCTTTTTAAGCTTGCCTAATGTGTCCTGTAATAGCAAAAGCAAAACTTACCAGACTTTGATGAAGGGGCTGGAGTAATGGCACTCCTGTGCTGAACTTCAGTGATGCCAGTATTGGTACCCTCCCACCAAAACTTAAGCTATATTGTTCCTGACCATTAGGGATATTCTTCAGAAAAAAACCTAAAAGTGTGGTTTGTAATAGCACAAAGGGCACAAAATTACCATAATCATTTTCTGATCAAAATGGTCAGCTCTCAGTTCCTAATGTTATATTTGATCCTGAACTTGGCAGGGGGAGAGAGGAGTTAATCACAAACTGGGATCTCTACAGATCACACAGGTTACCTTACAATCATGAAATTTGACAAACAAAATTAATATTTTTATGTTATTTCCTGGGTTCTGAGCCTTCAGCTTTTAGCCTTCCTTTTTCCATTTTTTTCCTCCATAATTATGTTGGTGAATTTTGTCTTTTTTAAGACAAAGATTTAGCTTTGTCTTAAAAAAACCAAAATTCACCAACATTGAATTCCCACCAACTTCACGGATGGCTTTGCCTAGTACATCTGAAAAAGTCATCCTCTTAGATGTCTAAATATAGCAGAAGGTTCAAGAATTAGAAGGTGATTCTCTGATCAAAGATACTTTAGCCATTTCTGAAAACAGACTTCTTATAAACTATCCTTTGGCAACCAAATTAATTTTCAACTTCCTTCTCAAGCTAGGCAGACAGGTAAGAACTGATTCTTTAGTCATTTTCTCAGAAGCCTAAGTTTTAAAAATTTCATCTTTGGCTTGCTATCAGAGATTTAGTCTCAAAAATCAGGAGATTCTGGCTTCAGTGAGTCCTAATCATACCCTGCCCATGCCACTTTACAACTGTATTTCTGTGCTTCTGTTTGGGAGGGCTGTTTTTCCTCATATGTTTAAGTTCACTTCAAGTCTTTGCCAAATAGGGAAGTTCAAGATGCACAGAGTCAGAGTCATTCTTTCATTGCAAGAGGTTTTTGCACCTTTTGTTTTAGATATAGAAGACAATGAAACCTAACCAAGGACGACTGACAACTGTATTTCACCAAGGTACCTGTGCTGTAAATGCCAAATCTATATATATAGATTTTTTTCCTTAACCTAAGGATTGCTTGCATGTTTTTTTAAAACTAGTAAAACATTGAAATGCTACATTCCAACTGTTGGCATTGGACAAAAGTTCAATATAATTGGCAACCACATCTTAATGGCAGCCAAACCACAGCTTACTCAGTGGCTAGCGCTTATTTCCTGATTTCTACCCCAGTCCATTATCTTTCAGTTATTTTCATGAGAGAAAAAAAGAGTCAAATTTAAATATTCAAAGGCAGGGTGCTGTCTGGTAATAGCTGCTGGCTGCTCCAGGGGCAGAGGAAGAACTCTGGCATGTAGTTAGGCACTCATTTGCCTGTCATGACTTACACAAGGCTCATCACAGGAACCACACTTACCAGGAATCACAAAGTTTGAAAAGGCCAATGAGATTATTAGAGCTACTTAATCTTGTCTCCTGACTAACACAACTGATGCAATTTCATCCAGGTTGCATTCAGGTTAGTAGCCCGCAGTTGCATGATGTTAAAAACACACCCAGTTTATCACTGGGAATCTCTTCATCATGCCTACTTCTTTCCTGATTCTTCCCCAAAATCACAGATCCCAAACTGAGTTCTTGTTTGGTGCCATACTCAGAACAAATTGCCCTGCTCTTCAGATCCCTCTCTTTGTATACAGAGGTTAGGCTTTTTGCCTTATGCTCTTTGTAGGAAACCACATTTAGCTGGCTATCAGTGATGGCTCCCGTGGGCCTTTTAATAATCAGGGCTCAGGTTTCAGTCCTTCTTTTTCTAATCATGGCCTTGCATTTAAAATCAAAGGCAAAAGATACTAGAGCGGTTGCAGATTATATCCTGTCTGCTCACACCTTCTTTGGATGCTTAGGGATTAAGGGTAATCCCTTGCACCCCAACAGAAGTCCACATTTGGCTAAGCTACAAAAATAATCAGTTAAACATGTTAAATGTCTTTTCTTGTACAAAAAGGCTTCCTATCTCACTCAGTGTAATATTGAGAAGCATTGATAAGATACAGTGGTTAGAATAATACAGGCCGACTCAATGTTGAAAAGTGTATCCGAAGTCTACTTAATTTTGTTGCTTGAGCGCAAAGCACAGACCCTTAAGCAGGTTTCACTGTGAGGCATCAAGCTGTCACCCCAGTTTCAAGTAGCTGTATCCTTTCAGATGCCACAGTGGAAAGAGTCTTTACCATGTTTGAAGGGGGGGAATTGTAACAGATATTTGCTGCAAAAGGAATTGTGCAAGCAGGTCCATCCAGCAGGTATCACAAAGGAAACAACACACTTGTTTTTCTATCAAATAAGTCCCCACTTGTAGAATTGAGTAAAGATGACTTAAAGCTGCCACTGGTGACAAGAGAACCATCACTGTGGCATTACAGTGTTCCAAAATCCATGGCTTATGTGGCAACCCCTGGTGGCAGCTGGACTGATGCAGTGACGTACTGCATTGGCTCCAGTCTTTCCTGCATACTGGGCATGAGCAAGCAAAGATGGTAATACTGAAGTTTCGCTCCCTTTCCCCCCTCCTTCTCCTCTGCTACAGAGCCCAAGTAACCAGGACTCAGGCCAAAGGAAAGACATCTGTATTCAGCAGCAACACGGACAAACCTTTTCTCCTTTTGTTGACACAGAGTGTGACCAAGAACAGCAGTGAGCTTAAGAAAAATCCCCATGAAAGTTGCATAGATGCAAGCAGAAAAATGAAGAGCGTTTTTCCATCTAGCATGCATTCAACTCCTCAAGAAGCATAACACCACACTGATGTGTTGTCAAGAGTGTGGCAACTCCACTGCGGAGATATTTGGCTGAGCTGAATCAGTAAGTTTTATTTAACTGTCAGCCCTTCCTATGGCACTGTATCAAAGTCAAGAAACAAGGCTTCAGCCTCATCTGATCCTCGACAAATACTGGTTGTTGGGGTACTTCAGGCAGGGAGAACTTGAGCCAGGGTTTGGAGGAGCACTAACAAAATTAGTAGCATATCAACAATGTCTGATTTTCAGAAAGAGCGGAGCTCATCCTAAGGAAGTGAGGCCCCTCCATAGAGCTCGGCAGGAACAATCGATGGCAGCAACTTTTGGAGTTTTTCTGTCTGGAGGTTTGAGTACTGACAACTGAATTCTCAATGTTTGAATTTGGTCTTTGAGGCCAAAATATGAACTCATTTAGGTTTACTCAGTCTAAACTTGTTTCCTGAGCAACCCGTTGACACTCTCTGCCTCAAAACAAAATACAGGATAGTGATAGTCCTCCATATAGCCAGGTTATCCTGCTGAGAGGCAGAAAAAAGACTGCACTGTCCCACCAGCACTTGAATCTATTTCTAGTGATTTATTTATAGGTGAAAAAGGCAGGAAAATTGTCCTCCTAGCTCCATTCAAAAATACCAATTGGCTATAAATGTTCCTAGCTTTCCATCAAGGGATTTTTTCCCCTCCTTCCAACTGCTCTGCAGTTAGTGCTATCTTGTACTGTCTTTCTAGAGGTACCCATTGCAAGGGTACGTTGTCAACAACGACGAAAGAAAACACACTCTGACAGGCTGTTCTCCACCCCTTTCCTCTATTGGAAGAGAAATGCTGGTTATAGATGGGTTAATTATTACATTCAATGTTATCTTTCTGGGAAGCAATGACAAGTTACTCTTGAGATTGTTATTGCAGATAAACCCTTAGGGCTCTTCCATTTACTTACCCTACAGCTAGAAGTCCTTGAGTGGCTCCCTCCTGAGCAGCCTTTCTGAAGAATTTTTCAAATATAACTTCCTTCATTTTGGTGAAAACCTTTTCTTGCTGGTCGGGAGAGTTTTTTGTTTGGTTTAGTTTGTTTTCTGTGTTTAGTTGCTTTATGCCTCTGAACTGATGGCCTGCTACAGCCAATGCCATTTTTGAGACTAGACTCACATGACACTTTGCAAAACACACACTCTCGTCTTCTGAAAATTGTTCTTGCTTACTTGTTACTTCTCTTCAGGCAAAAAATAAAGTAATTCATACTGCAAATCTGCAATTTTTTATATACATGAGACACAATGTTAATCTTACCATGTTTCAACATCTAGCTATGGATAACTTGCCTACCTTAAAGGATTTTTGAGGCAGAGTGTAATCATATGCATTACCAACATTCAAATCCATTTAAACTTAAACAGTCAGCCACTCCAAGTAGGCCTGTGTCATAACTAAACCATTCAGACACAGTCATTTCTTGCCTTCTGCTCCAGCTTCATAAGTAATCTCTGGGAGACAGTTTTGGAGAAGGAGAAAATCTAACAATCCAAAACAATTTTAAGGTGACTATACATTGATCTGGTACAGGCTCTGTAGCATTTTCCTTAAGACTGCCCCAGACCTACCTGATGATATATATAATAATTTACTATTAATAATCAAATGTTTTCCTTACTTTTACCTTATGCAGGTATTGGGCATACATGCCTGCTTCGTTTTACCTTACAAGGTGCAGGACAGCAGAAAAAGAGGCTCTGCACCTTAAATTACTACATTTCCAGTAACATTGAACCCACAGGGGTTAAAAATTGCACATGCCCTGCCGACAGGCCGCTGCCCGAGACCCTGAAGCCCTGTGCCTAGTGTCCCAGCACTGGTCCCCCAGGGCAAATGGGGAAGCTCCCCAGGCCCCGCACTGTGCCAGCATGCTGCGCCATGCCGTGAGCAGGTCCAGACTTGGCGGACTGCCGAAACCTGCTGCTGCCCAGCTGCACAAACTGGCGATTGTGTCTCCATTGGTAAAGCACTTCACACAGCCAGCCCTGCCGCGAAGAAGTGCGGTCCCAGCCCTGGCACTCGAGCTCGGCATGAGCCACCAGTGTGCCCATCTCTTCCACCTGTTCCAGCAGCTCGGGGGCAGGCTGGGCCCTATGTAATACTGAAGTGACCTTGTCACACACCTTGCTCCAGGTCACAACTGGAAATCACGATTTCTCCTGGGGAAGGAAGCTGTCCTCTCACCCTGTGTCCCCACACCCTCCCCAGGGCACCGCAGAGTGGCTGTGGTGGGCTCCTCCGCAGCCGGGGGGAGAAGAGGGGCGGGCGATGTGGGGCCACCCAGCAGTGGCTCCCCAGAGCTGCATCTTTGCCTCTGAGGGTGGAGGGAGGCAGGAGGGAAGGCAGCCTGGCAGGGCGGCTGAGCCGGGGACGGTGGTGGGGGACGGAGGCCGTGGCGGGTCCCCTCTGCTGCTGCTGCCACTGCCTGGCTGAGTCACTGCGCTCACCCCCCACTCCACCCGGCACCAACATGTTTCTTAAATAGATCACTGGGAGTATGTGATTTCCATACCAATGAGTCTCCCTAACGCAGCCTGCTCCAGCTCCTCTTTCCCCTCACGTTAGCAGGAAACTCACATGAAATGAATTATTAAAACCTGTGTTAAAAGCACCTCAGGAAGGGCTGCCTCCTCTGCCCTAAGCAAACACAGAGGGCAGTGAGGCAAAGACTTGGCTGTCGGCTCTGTGGGCTTCCCACACGGGTCCCCTGCCTCTGCCGTGCCGCATGGCTGGCAGAAGCATGGCACCGCTTCCCAGTTTTTTTGAGGTAGATCAGAAATGCTTTTCCTTCTTCCTCGATTTACTTTTTCAGCCCAGCTCCTCCAATGGTTCGTCAGCCCATGGGGCAGACAGGTCCTGCAGAGAGACCCCACAGCCATGGCCACCAACCTCCCACCCCAGCTCCACCGATGACTCTGCCTTGACTTAACCTCCCTGTTTTCTTTTTTCCTTTATTTTTTGAGACGTATCAGTAAATATCAGCATTTTAATACCTACCTGTGTTTTTTGACAGGACAAGAACTATCACGCCATGCATGTTGACCATGGAAACTGGGTTTTACAGCTCCCTGTTTAGTTACAAAGGACATCCACGAAATCAACAATCACAGTAAGATTTAATAAAAAGACAGTTTTATCAGTTTTCTTGCACAAAAAGCTTCTGCATGCTCCTGGCTTTCTGCCATGGGTAACTATTAATCTCAGTTTTTCCCCTGCTTACAGTACATGTTCTTGCTCACAGAAGTCAAATCCTCGCTCATGTTTTCCCTTTGGCCATTGCTTTGGGCAATTGCTTCAACTGCTTAAATCATCTTGCTCAACAAAGGGGCTTTGATGCCAAATGTCAGAGAAATAAGAAGGCGGAGGACAATATTTTAAAAATACTCAGGTTCTTGTGGATACGAAGTAGCATCAAGCAGAATTTCAAAGAGAAAATGGTTGGAGAGGAGCCTTGTTCCTGCATGTAGAAAGCTTGAGCACTTTTGTGGGACACAGAGGTTGGGTGGAAGGTCTCCATGTCCATTATTAAAGAAAGGTTTCTGGTATGGTTTTGGCAGTTATGAATAGGAAATGCACTTCTATGAATATTCTGTATTGCTTAATTAAAATGAGCTATTTTTGTGAACGCTTTTGACCGTGAACGCTTTTGACCATGAACCCTTGTCTTGAATATTCATTGACAATGGGAGGAAAGGCATAAGCAGAATCTATGGAAATTCATTCAAAATCTGAATGACTATGCCTGAGAATTTTTATTATATTCATTACCTATTTGTTATATATTTTTTTATTTCTAATGTTGGTTTGATTGCCTAAAGGTAGAAACAGATGCACAGCAGCTCACACCACTTAACAATTGTTCAGTTATGACCATAACTACCTACTCATATTACACGAGATCCCTCCAGATTTTTTCTTTAGTGAGTTTACCTCGGTCACAATTTGAAAACCATTGGAAATCCAGGCGAACAGTGGTGGACTCTGCTCTAGGTCTGGTCCCGGTGTACATTTCTAAAGGCACATGTGGACCAGAGCTGAGTAACTAAGAGACAAGAACAATCCCTGCTGTGCCTCCAAGACTGATGCTTTATGAGGTCCAGCAAAGATGGCAGGGGTGAAAGGAAAAGCACTAAGAGCAGAAAATACTCTGCAGCATATGATGCTCTGGAGGCTGTGGACTGACTTGGGCTGTGGAAACTCTCCTGATGTATGCCAGTGGCTCTTCTGGTCCCTGATAGAACTTGAAATCCTCAGGCACAATGATGCCTTGAACTTCCCCCAAATCCCTAGGCAATGAAATGATTACCCTAAAGCTTCTTTGCCTCTGGAGATGAAGCATGGTCCCAGCTCAAGAGTCTTCTCTTACAGCACTGGAATAATGCTTAAAATAACTAAGCAGAAATCCCAGGGCATTTGAGCAGATCCTGGAGGACTCAGACATCAAGTTAGGACAAAGACAAAGCTTTCTGATCTTCTCACTCTATTAAACGGCACTCTTTCAGAGCCTGAAATAGAAGAGCAATGCCTGAGGGTACAATGGTGAGGCCTCTACTGGGATTACAATGCATCAGTTATTTCATTATTTCTAAAAATATTTAAAAGATGACCAATCTTAACACAGCTTGGTATAAAAGAGGGAAAAAAGAATGAAAAGGGGAAAGGTTTATATTTGTGCTTTTATCTTCTATTTCTGTATTAAACATATCAGAATACATATTGTCTGTATTTCTCTTAATTCATTATCCAGAGACTATTAATTTCTTTAGGTGCCAGTATAGTACATTGGACATCACAGGACTGTTTAGGCCTTGTTACATGTGCATCAGACCAGGTTTGTAAGAAGCATAGTTCAAGGATGCTGCTGTGAGGGGGGCCACAGGGTACTAGCATTGCATTAGCAATAATAGCAGTAGCAAAGGGAGCCCGTCTTGGCCTTTGTTCATTTAATTCATTTCCAGAAAAGACTTTTCATACAGAGCAAGAATTCAATACAAAACTAATAAGCCATAGTAAAATACCACACCAGAAGGGGAACTTCACCTGAGAATATCTGCCTCATTGGACTTCTGTCTGTTGGTTTCTTTACCTTGGAAAGGGATAGTAATATCTGCTTCTCCCAGTGCCTGATGAGGTAGCCAAAGCCATTAGAGACTGATGTGTGCCCGAGAGAGGTGCCCTGGCAGGGCAAGGCATGCTGCAGACCACTCCTGCCCTGGTACCAGTGCCAGCACCTACACATGGGATGGAAACAGACCAGAAGTCCGGGCCTGTGACATTAGCGCTGCTTCAATTCCCTTCTAGACTTTGGCCACTCCTGGTCCCATTCCCATGTCACAAGTAGTTGTCCTTCCCTGCAGCAAGCAGTCATGCAGCCAGGCTCTGTGCTTTAGCTTCTCTGCATAGAAAGAAAAGAACATGGCATGGCAAGAATGAGAGGTTGAACTCAGTGCAATGCCCCACATTTTCTGGAGGGCAGGTAGTGACATTAACTGTAATGCCAGATGTAGACTTTTCATCCTGAAAGGACAGAGAAGATGATTTATATTCTGATATGAATGACAAAAATATCCACCGTTGTATTAGACAGGATTAAAAACATTTTAAAGGGCAATTCACTCCCATGTGTTTAGTCTAGGCTAAATGTTAAGTAGGAGTAGAAGAAACCTCCCCTATTGGCAGATTATTCCATAGGCATTCAACGCATTTTCCTATGGCTTCCCCTGAGGGAAACGATCTTTGAATGGGGATAGTCCCAGAAGCAGGGTACTGGCTACCACCAGATCAGCTGGAGGGTGAAAATTCTTATTCCTAAAACAAAGGGGTCCTCATTATTTATCTGCTATTTCTGTCTGTATTGTACTGTTCAAAAGTCAAACCACACAGTTCATCAGGCTGGTGGGCATGCATTCACATGGGCATGTTGGTTACTACTTAAAGGCCTTCAATACCCAGGGATGAGCTGAACACATTTACCAAGGATAAATAGGGCTGACTGCTATCGGTCTATCTTTAACATGTTATAGGATTGCAAAAAATGCAGAAAGCGAATTTTTATGTATTCTAGCACCCCAGCTATATATATATATATTCCCAGGCTCAGTAGAGCTTCTCACAGATGGATGCATACAAGGAGGAACACACAGGAAATGTGGACTGGCTTGAACTCAGTTCCTGCCTTGCACATCTGCAGCTCTAGGGAGAAAAGAGACTGAACTCTGAGCCTATTTCTAGGTCTGCATCTCCTGCTCTCCTGTACCTGCAGCCTGTGACAGGAGCATCTGGGCACTGCGGGGGCACCTCAGAGCTCTCTAGGAACTGAAGCATCCAAGATCTGTAGTCACTTTTGAAAATCCTGGCATGGGAGGAACCAGGAATATAGCAAGACATAAACGTAGAAAAGGAATAGATACTGGGAGACCTGGCTGCTGTACAGAAAGCTTCTGGTTCTGAACTGGAAGGTCCTTTTCTATCAAGATACTCTCCAAAACAAGTATCATTGGAACAACTTGCTACATCTGCAATAAGGTTATACAGAACAGTTTAAATCAGGTCCCTGACTAATTCAGTGTTTTCTGATTAAGCATACCAAAAAACATCATCTAAGTCCCATGCTTTATCAATACAAAAATATCTATCTTAAATGTATATTTTCCACTGTACCACACTGAGTAGTTTACAATCTTTTATATTCTTATTCTAACAAAAACCTTATAAGGGAAAGATGTCTTTTACTAATGTATAGTGGTTAAGTAACATATCCAAGGTCACCCAACTTTGTAGATGGCCAGGAGCATTTTGAGCATCCAGGTTAGTGCTCTAATCAATGAGCACCTTTTCCAGAAAAGCATATAGCCTCCTAAGCTGTGCAAAAAATCAGATTTTAAAAAGGTAATAATCTGCAAATGCCTCCAGTCGCTGTTCTCCTTCCAGTCATCAAAGCAGGTAAAACAGAGGTAAATTCGCTGCAGCCAACTTTCCACAAAATCTGTTTTAGGAAAAAGAGAGCTGTCCAAAGGAGAATGAGACCTATGCAACATCTAGGAGCTTCTGGAAGCTATGGTTGTATGCTTACTTTATGTGTTGCTATAGTAATGCCCCTTTCCCATTCAAAATTCACCCTGTGCTGAGATCCGCAGAACAAAAATGGGCTTTGTGAATGCTAACCCTTTGTCTTTCCATTTTAGAAATAATCAGGTAGCCCAATGACAGATGTAGTGTACCTGTCCTCCTACTAAGAACATACTGAAGAATAAGAGAAGCTATTTCCTTCACAAACATGGTATTTGAAAAGTAGGGATTTTTAGGAAGAAGAAGCAATACCCAAAGATAGGTGCCCACTCACTGGCTCACTCTACTCAGCCAGTCCTTCAGGACAGTTTCCATTTCTGGACAATGCAACCTACATCCTATGACAGGGATGCAATGATGGACACTCCAAATGCCTATAGCTGCCTGGCACTGCCAGCATGTTCTTACTCATCCTTGCCTGCATAATACATTGCTGTAGTATTGTCAGTGAGCACGGCAATAAATGGCAGAAATACCCTCTACTTTGCTGAGCTGCTCTGAGCTGGCAGGGAAGAAGGTGTGTCCCCAGACCAGTGTGGAGTCATATGTAGCCAGATCCTCTGACTGCAGGATCTCCACTATGACTTTGGTCCTGTTGCTGGCACTTCTATAATCTCTTTTTTATTATTTAGGCCCTGCCTGGAGACTGTTTTTGGCTCTAAGGCCTTTTGACTGATGGGGATCCCTGCTGAGGAGTATTGTACAGGCACAGCATGCCTCCCCCCATGGTGTGCACTTCCCAGTGTGGTGAGGTGTAGTGCCGGGCTCGTTGCTAACATGTGTGCTGTCTTCACGTAGCAGAGGTGGGGATACAGCACAAAAGGATCCTACTAATTTTTGTGTCATTCTGGTGAAGAAAGAGCCCACCATTCCCAAAGTAAGCTGTCCTTGCTGGGTAAACATGCAGGTTAAAGTACAGAGATTAGCTCACAACAAAAAATGATACTTCAAAGTAGTACTGGATAATTAGTAACTGGGAGCTTGTAGACCTCATATACTTTCCATCTTAAAAACACTACCCTTTTGGGTTCCTTCTGTCTATGGATAGGTTTAGCCTGAATCTCTTGTGAACAGCTTGTATCAACAGGGAACCTGGCACGGAGTGCTAAGAGAAGTATTTATATCACTTAGTGGCACTGTGCATACGCTGTCCATGTACTTTGAAGTTGCCATGTTAGCTGCAAGATGTATCATGTCCCTTCTACTGCTTCTGAAAGGCTCTGGCTGATGCTTGAATTCATAAAGATTACATTATTAATGTTATTCGTAGATTTTCCCCAGTGGGATACCCAGTGTTCCCACTAATACTGCCATTGGCAAAAAGCTGCAAATATAGGGCTAATTTTCTCATGGAGACTCTAGGAAGAGATGCCTACTGCTGATGGAGGCTGCGGACAGAGTTGTCAGTCCTTGGTGCTGGAGGATTTCAGACCTTGTAGCCCATGAGGGCTCACAGGTGGGGTCAAGCCCCAGCAGACCCCTACCTTCTTCAAAGAAAAACTTGTATCTATGTGTTTCTCTTCACCACAAATATTTTCTTGTCACCTTGATGGCAGCACATCAGTGTCACTATCCACTGAGAGACTGTCACTTCTCTGCTGAAGAGCAGGAGTTTTTTATCAGTGAAGAGCATGCCATGCTGTGGCTTGGGACAGAATACAATACTGGAGGTGGGTAAAACTGCCATAGGCAGATTATTACCACTTCAAAATGTGACCTATACACCGAACCCAACTGCCAGACTTAGAAAACTGCTTTGGATATTTAATATCCTTGGGTGGTCATGACTTCAGCTGTGCATTTCATAGGTTATAAGGCTTTACTGCTGCCCAAATGTTCCTTACAGCTTCAGGTATTTGGTGGTAATTGTTAGCTCAGACTCTACTACCTACCTACAACTCAGTCTTTCAAAGCGCTGTTCACTGTTAATTCCATGCAGCAAAGCACATTTTCAACTTCAAGCAGATGAATAAGAATTAAAGGATCTAGTATTACAATGTTTTACTTAAAGTCAATGGAATTGCTCATGTACAGAATGCAAGAACCAGTTTACTGGGTCTCTACTCCATCATGGATTTCTTATTAGTTTTGCCTTTTTCTTGTAGCTTCTTCCTACAAGGCGTTTGCCTTGTAATTCTGCCTGTTGTTGAGAATAAAGTCCAGATAGCACAGTCTAATGTTTCAGGATCTTTTTGTGTTTAAAAATCCTAGTTTAGGACAAGGGCACTTTACTAAATTAAAAAGAAAAAAAATGCTGTCAAACCCCCTTAATAACTGGGTATGTCCCTTTCAACATATTTCTTTCTACTTGTCAGCTGGAAAGGATAAAATATGGCAGGTTTGTTTATTTGACACACAATAGGCTCTAGGTTACTGGTTATGTAAATTACATTTCGTTTAAGTTCAGCTTTAGAGTAAAGGAAGACTAAGTAACTATTTAAATGAAGAAGGAAATTTACAGGCTTGTGGGAAATACTATTCAATGAATAAGACCTCCTAGCAGAGAAAGTATAGTATGGTGCAGCGAGGGTATTAAGAACCTGACCAGAAAGTCAATCTGTGTCATGTATTTTTAATTGAAAAACACTAAATCTGGAGCATAACAGAGAAAAAAATGGTCTCCTCTCAAAAAATAAAGCCTCAGATCACCCAGTCCAACCACAATAAATTAAGCTAACAGCTTTAGAAATATCTGAGTCTGTCATAAGTCTGTTGTTACTAATAGGTTGTTGAGACAGGCTTTTTCTGAAAAATCTTTCATGAACCTGCTGCACAAGCCCTTTTCAAAATAAGAAAGTCTACTTCCCTGAGGACATAGGCATTAGACAGCACTGCAAAACTGCACATTGAGCTCAGCATTATCCACAGCCCACTGACACATTCCCCCTCCCTCCATGTTTGCTTCTTTGTGCCTGCTTAATGCTCTCCCCAGGATGTCTGTGCTGACAGTGGGGGATGAGGGAAGGCAGGAGGAGGCAGGGTACAGTGCATCCCCCAAATTTGCTATTGTTTAGGCCAGAGGTTCATATGATGTTTACTGCTAGGGTAGCGCTGTGTATGTGAGGCTCTACCAGGTAGAGTAGGCAAGGCTCCTGGTAAGAGCAACTGGCAGAGATTTAGTTTCATTAATCATGACCTATTGGTGACAATGGTAAGACTTCCTGACCTCGGTGGAGCTAAGATTTCAATCCAGACAGTCTAAGCCTGATCAAAGCAAGTCTACATGAGACAATGCTTAAATCATCAGCAAAAACCAGCTGACTATGAATCCTTCTTGAACAGATGAAAGAAATAGTGTAAATTTGGGGGTTAATGCCTGGAAAGGCAAGGGTCCGGTCTTGTGCTCTGTCAGACTGGGGATTGATGAATTTCCACTCAATCCTGCAAAATTAATCATTGTGTGGCATTAGGTAGATTATCTAACCTCCATCTAGTACAGGTTTTCCACACATAAAGTGGAATAGTCAAATCTGAGCACATCATTTACTGCTCTGAGAATTAACAACACGGCTTGAGCCATGTCTGGTGTAGGTGAAGGGCTACACAGGATTTCTTCAAGCTATGTCTTTAGGCAGTACCCTGCTGTTGACATTCAAGTTCTGCAAAAGATACAGCTATAAAATACCTGCAGATTTCAATTTGTAGAGAAGGCAGCTGTGTACATACCCAATATTGGAATAGAATTCAGGCAACATTATGTTAGTAACATTAGCTAATGTGGTCTTCACTTAGCAGTTAATAAAAAGTCACACTGGAAAGCTACACTTCCACTCCATTGACTTTCAGATTCTTTTCTTTCTGGTTCATTTTGCCAGCATAGTCTAAATGTTTGAGACTGTGTATGCAGGAAGGAGCAAGAAGTCCACAGCTGAGAAAAATATTAAAAACACCTTGACAAGCCCTGATTCATTATTAACTTTTTTTTTTACAGAATTGTCAAAAGTGAAAGAAGACCAGAACTAAAGTTATGGATTTAAACCTCAATTTCTGTCTTTATTAACACACCAGGTACAGATTTTTGGACTACAATGGTCCACGGTCCACTGAAGTGAAAGCTTTAATGGTGTTCAGTTGAAGCCCTAAATTATGTATTTTCCACTCTTTAAAATGGACATTTACATCTCAAAAGCAGGCAACGTTCTTGTCTTCCCGTCTCTTTTTGTTTATCAATAAGGCCCTCCCTTTTGATAGTTTAGGAATGACTGTGAATTCCACAGTCATTTTCCTTGTCCTATTTTTTTGGTCTGAAAGAGGTATTTAATCTGGCATAAAATAGATAGACTTAGTTCCTCTCAGTTACATACTAGTATAAATTCTCCATATCTCACTGAAGCCCAGGGCCTGTTTTTTCCTGCATTTACAACAGTGTGATTTCACTGATATTAGTGGAGATCCCTCCTGAGCTGCAGCAGGGTCGCCAGGAGCCCTGCCGGCTCAGGTACCACATGTAAGCAAGGGTTTCTCTCTGATCTAAATCAAACACAGACCAAGATTAGTGCCACTGACAGCAGCTAGATTATACATGCACAACGACACCTCAGTCAGTCACTCCAACCTACACCATACACATAACAATACAGCTCTGTCAGTTATAATTCAATAATGTATTATTAAAATACTTTCTATAGTATACAAAGCAGGAACGAAAACAGTATGATGTGCAAGGGAATAAAACTGTTAAAGATTTACATTAGCTGAATATTATAATGAATAATCCCGATCCTAGAAAATGATCGAAAGATCCCTTTTTCCCCCCCCCAGAGCTTTAAGCCCTCCATCTTACTCCTCCTTTGTCAACAGCACTAAAAAAGTGACTGAATACCCAGAAGTAGGTCACATTGCTAATATCCAAGGATACCATGTTTCTGTGGTTACCTTAGCGCTCCCTCCCTTTCTCCCCCTCTCTCCTTTTCTCGAACCAAAGCACTGCCCCCGTACCGCCACTCCACACCAATGCCGCATCACCCACTTCAAAACTGCTGCTCCAATTTACACCCACATTACCCACACAGGGTCCGCACTGCAGCTCTGGGCTTGGATCCGAACCTGTGATGCCTGTGCAAAGACAGCCGGGAGCTGCGGGGTGCTGGGGCCGGGTGCCACATTGTGTCTGTCAGGCTGTCTGTCCCCTGCCATGCTGCATCAGCACCTTCCCCGGATGATGGACAGGACGCAGCGGCAGAGCTGCCAGAGACCGGCACCCCGGGACCCATGGCCCAGCCACACTTGATGGGGTGCTGTGCAGGAATAGACGGGGTGGCAAGTACGAGGACAGCCCCTCCTCCCACAACAGCACCCGGAGTCAATCGGAGAAATTAGGAGCGATTCTACAGTGTCACTGCAGCCCTGATGCCCTCACGCGTGGCTGAAGGGGATGTTTCTCTTGCACGCGTTCCAGCTCGGATGACACAAAATAGACTGAGGCTGCGGACACGGAAACAGAGAGGCAAAGCTTGAGGCATAAACACAAAGCAAATCACACCATGGCAGCTGTGTACAAAACGGGCCGGCTGTGCATTTGAAAGCGTGAGAAAGGAGCAGGCTGTGCACAGAAAGACAGGCTTCTGAAATGTGACAATTTTAGCACTGATTCATCGTGGGGTAAATTTGCCACAAGTGGTGCTGGGCCACAGTGTTTAAAGGGCTCTGCATTGATTCACGTTTGGGCAGGCTTTGTACCAGGCTTTTGCTCGAATGGGATGTTCTTTCCTTTTTTTTTGACAGGACCCATGGGGTGGTAGAAGTTGCTGAGACAAACAGCCTGGCAGCTGCAGTTCGTTTTCAGCAGTCCTATGAAGTACTGTGACTAGTAAACTCGCTGGCTCTAAATATGGGACATGTTTGCCCTTATTTGTTGTTGACACCAAGGTTCATGCCAACCAGCTCCCTTGTTAGACTACTCAGGGAGTACCCACAGCAATGGGAGACGTGCTGGTCCAAACGAACATGTTTGCGGCGTTTGGATTAGAGCTCCTGCTGGTGCATACCAGCACAGCCCGGCGGCGGATGTTTTAGGACCATATGACTAGAAGCGACTGAATTACTGAATCCAGTCATGACTGCAGACTTCATGTAATACTTGTTTAATCCAGAAGAGTCCAGACGGCATCTACTCTGCACCAAGCAGTTCCCAGCACCCTATCAGCCACCCTCTGACAGCACTTCCAAAGAACTCTGTGTCAATTTTAACCATTTTAGGTACCTGCTGAGTGCCAGATTTAAGCAACTTTCCACTTTGTCAAATTAGCACTTCTGTCCAGTTTTCATCTAACTCATATAACCTTCATATCTGCCTTCCTATTGCTGTCAGCCCTAAAAAATACCCTTGGAAGTCAGTCTTGATTGAAACTGAGACTGGAAGTGTTTTAACTTTTAGTTACGGTTATTTAGCATGTGAATTGGAGGATATCCAGGATTTGGGCTAACTGCTATGCAAATGTGTACAGACCCATCAACTTTCTACCTATAAGCTGGTAAAGAAGTGATCAGATAAAGTGGGTAGAGTAAAAAACCTTGAGCTTTTGTGGATACATAGGTTGTTCGTGGAGTTCTAGGCAAAAAAAAGACCACCAAATTATATCACAAACCGTCAACTTTCACCCAATATCATCTGCAGTGAATCACAAAAAAATGCGTGTTTGACTGAACCTTTCAGAAAGGAGTTTAGTACTCATCTGACACATCCAGAGGTGAGAAATTTGGCACTTAAAATTTGTTCAGTCAGAAATCATTCTTACTGTTAAAAAACAAATCATGCCTAATTTCTCATTTAAGTTTGTCTGGTCAGCTTCAGTTTGCAACTATTTTTTCTTGTTATGCTTTTCTCCACTAAATTAAAGAGTTCTTTAATATCTGGTATTTTCTCATCACGAAGGTACTTGCACTGTAATCAAGCCACTTCTCAATCTTCTTTTTGATATAACGTAACAGATTAAGCACTCTGAGTCTTTTACTAGAAAGTAGTATCTCAAATTATAAGTCTAATTTTCTCAAAGCCTTTTTGGAACTCTTTTCTCCAACTGCATAATTTTTTCAATATTCTGCTGAAAATGTGGACACTCAAGCATTATCCAGTAGTCCACTGGAAGTGTCACCAATGTCATTTGCAAAGGAAAAATCACATTACTGCAAGTTATTATTCCCCTCTCTACTCACCCAGGAATCACATTCAGCCCTCTTTTTATATTAACATCTGTCAGCTAATGAGTTGCCAAGCCAATTCTTTATGGAGATTTATTTGTAAATTGTCCAGATATACTGATTTAAATTGTTAGCTAAGTCACACACACTGTTTGGCATCTCCAGCTTGTGGAAGTCAAGTAGTCACTTCAAAGTTTCCTTTTTCCATCTGTGTGCCTGTAACACACAGGAATGCAATTGTACATGCCTGTCCATCTGTCCCTTCTCAGGTCATACAGTCCACTTTCCCCACCATGGCCCAGAGCATCCCAGATCTGTGTTTTCCAAACCTGAAATACAATTTTTAGTGTTAATGCAGCTTTTCAGTTTGCGTGGTTCTGGCATTACACTCAGTCTCTGCAACTCAGCCAAGATTTCCAGAGAAGAGGCTACAGGCTGCCCTTTCACAAAGCGTGGGATAATCCTCCGAGCCCAGGAGGACATGGCAAGCAGGGAAGGAGGCACCTTTCAGACAGAGAAACACTGCGAGGGAATTGGACAGAGGGCCAAAATGTGCAGCACCAGCAGCAGACAAAACGTGCAGGTGACACACAGGCAGGGAGGATCTGCTGTGCTGGCTGCCTTTTTGAGCAAACCCTTCTTTTTTCCCCACCATCAACCTCTGTTCTTCAGCTTGTCACATACTGTTTTACCTTTTCCTCCACCCTACTTTACCCTACAGTGTCCTTTCTCCTGCTGCTTTGTATTCCCAGTCAGCTCATTCCCACATAAACTCACCCTCCCCTGCCAAAGCTCTTCATGGAAACGGCATTTCTCCTGCTGCATTCACACCCCTCTTTTGGCTCCTGTGTGTCACCCCCTTGTCCTCCTCCTGCAGGAGATTTGAATGTGTCTGGGGCAGGGACCACCTGGAGCCATGTTCACCCAGTCCCTTGTGCAACTGGGCCCCTGTGCTTGCTAATTTTATTTTAGCCCTATCCTAATAAATGTCACTAATCGCAATAGCACTGTGATGTCTAGTAGGAGTGACTAATGAAATAATTGTGTAGTGGGGATGAAGCAGCCAGGCTAATGGCGAAGCAGAGCAGGCATTAGCTGTGCCAGCCTTACATAACATTGCAGGCTGAGTGAGAAGCACCCAGAAGGAACTCACTTCTTATCTCACCCCTTCCTCCCCCTTTATTATGAAAAAAAAAAAAAGAAAAAAAGAAAAAGAAAAGAAAAAAAAAGGATAAAATTCCTTTACTGCTGCTGCATGCCTTGGTGCAGGTCCCTCAGCTCGCGGTGGGGCGGGAGGGACAGCCACTGCTCTGTGCCAGCTCAGGACTCGCTCCAGCTCTGATCCCACACGGTTTGCTGGGCACAGAGTCAGGTGTCACTGTTAAGAAATGGTTCTCTGCCTTCTGATTCATGATGGCTTTTTTCCCTTCTTGCAGTGGATGTGAAATATAATTTGGGTTTCAATATATGGCTGGGGGTGCCTTTCTTCTCTCGTTAATTAGTTATAGCCCTTGCTTGGTACTGATGCTTATGTCGCTTTAGATGGCTGATATCTGCTAACCACCTTTCTGAAAGATTACAAAAGAGCCATGAAAATGAGAACGGGGAGATGGATGGATAGATGGACAGATGAGGGATGCCTCTATTACAAGGAGCTAGCACAGAAAGCTTGGATTAGGGTGAACAGCTGGTGTGGATTCAATAATCAACTGCTCTGAAAGAAAAGCCTATTTTTTCTCATCCCATGGCATTAGAGAACAGGATACCAGAGCTGCCAACCTTACAATTGAAATCTGCCCACACAGAATAGCAAATTCCCCTTGGCTTGCATTTAAATGCTCCTGGCTCATTATAACTCCATACAGCCTTTAATACATACATGTGGTCTGCATATTATCCTGCAAACAGAGCGCTGCACTGCTTCTCTCAGCATGTCTCTGCTTTCATTTCAACACCAAAGGGAGGGACAGGGCGGGGGAGAGAGAAAGGAGGACAGGGAGCTTATCGAGTTTACAGCTGCTCCTGAGAATATTGGTTTGATTCTCGCTGCTGGTCAGAATTCATTTCCACAACAGGCAGCAGGTTTGGGCGGTGAGCATTGGTTTAACAGGCTTAGGAGGTCGTCCTTCAGGACAGCCCCTTGGGAATAACACACCCCACCAGGGAGCCAGCTGGCAGCTGGGAGCCATCCCGGCGAGCCAGCGTGCAAGGAAGGGCTGCGGCTCCTTCGGCTGTCAGTATCCATATGGGAATGGCAGAGCTGGTACATAAATCTCCGTATGAAAAACAAGGAGGCTTCTTGGCTGTTGATTTTCCCAGGTATGTTGGTGATGCTAGACACGGCAGGGTTACCAAGCCTTTCTCCGACCCTATCAGCGGCAGCAGCGGTAGCTGTAATTCACTTTTCTTCCCCTTCCTGACAGCGTGCCTCCATGTCAGCCCAGGGACCCAGCCCTGGGAGGCCAAGATAAAGCCCTTCCCTTTGTTCACGCAGCGCCTGCGCCCTCTTCTCAGGCTGCAGACCTGCCCAGGTGCCTGGGCATGGGCTGTGATCTAAAGAGCAGAAGTCCACCTGAACATGATGGGGACAAATGGGACAGCAAACAGCTGCCAAGTAGGGACATTTTTCTCTTCATTCTGCCAGATGTGAATAAGAGGTTAAAGGCTTGATAATCACACTTGATCCCATCAGCCAGCCAGTCTCTTGGCTTTTTGATGAAAGTAGAGGAAGTGTTTTGTTTTTAATGCCCTCTTTGTTTTGGAAGATCAGGATAACAACAGGGACCAGAACTCTTGTTACCAAGCAATTTTGATCCATAACATGGTACTGAATATTCAAAGGGAGAAAGCCCAAAAGCTTGGGCTATGGGTTTGCAGCTGAACACCCTATTAATAGACACGTCATATTCCTGCTTATTCAGTGGCCTGTTTTTTAAAGGAAAACACGGCTTGTCCCTGTTGCCCCAAATGCAAGGAGAAAAATGGAAGGGGCTGCATGCAAATGTGTCAGCCTGGGTCCCTCCTGTGCTTCTTGCAGAAAGGAAAGGAAGATATTAATGCAGATGATTTTGTTACATAAATACATGTTGTATCAGGGCCATTTTTAGCATTTGTGGGGGTGTGAAGAACTTCTCCAAGCTGCGTATCTATTTCATAGGATTCAGCTGAACTGAGGAAAAGGACAGAGAGTTTTAAGGTAAACTATCAAGATACATTTTATTTAAGCCCACGCGATTCTGTACAGGGCTCCGCATGACAGAAAAAAGATTTCGCTAGCACCTCTCTGGCCTTAGTAGTGCTTTTTAATGCTTTGTAACAGAAAGACCTCTTAATATAATTGGATAAACTTAAGGACAAATTCGTCATCAAATTTCAAATAATGCGTCTGGCATTTGGCTTCAGAGAGTTTCAGTTTCTTTAAATTCCAAAGGGCTGCAACATTCAATTAAAATGGAATTTTAAAATCCAGAAATCTAATTTTTTGTTTAATCTCAAAGTCATTTAGACTTCAAATAGATAATTTTCTAGTCAGGAAGGAGCCCATTTTTGAATGAAAAATAAAATTTAACAAATTAGATTCCTAACATACAGAACTTCTTTTGATTTCTGAGCAGTTTTCTGTCATCCCTTCCACTTTAGCCTCATGCCCCATCCATCCCTGTGGGGTGCGCGTGGCTCACTTCACCCTCCCTGACGTGCCCATCCGTACAGAAGGCAGAGAGCAAACTGTGGCCCTCAGCACAGCCGTGCCAGCTGGGGACATGTTACACCCGGCCTAAAAATGGGCCCAGGTTCTGCTGTGGGCGTAGGCTGAGGGTGGCTGGGACTGGCATGGGCAAAACTGGATTTTGCCCTCCTTTCACACACACTGGAAGTGTCTAGCAACCAGAGCAGCAAGGAGATACTCTGAGGTTTTTTGCCTGCAAATGTTTAAAAAAAAAATTTTTTTATATTATCTCCTTGGCCATCTGAGAACATTTTCCTTCTGGAAAGCAGTTTTGGGGGACTGTGTTTTACTTACAGGAAGGCATCGCCAAAGGGAAGTTTTCATGAGATTAACTAGTGCTGCAGGTTTTGTTTCTCGTGCTCCAAAAGGATCTGATCGTTCTGAAAGGAAAAATTAAAAAAAAAAGGACATAAACCCCTAACCTTTTATAAATCATCTGAGCTTGGCAATTTGGTTAATTTCCAAACAGTGTCTATGCTTGGTGTTTCTCAGAGCTCACCATGCAATCCACATGGCAGATCCTAGCTGGGTCACTGGTAGCTACAAGGTGCCCAAAACTAGAGGGAGGGGAAGAAGTTTAAGGAGGAGAAGGGTTACCTAAATAAGTCTAATTTAATACTTGGCACACACATGGCAGCCTTGATCCAAAGTATTTTACAAACATGGTAAAGAATGTTAGTCTCATTTCATAAAATCAGACATAGATATGAGTCCATATTTTGGACACTTCACAGTTTAGGAACTCAACTTTTCTGCCACAGGCGTCAAGTTTCTCAAACCATCATTTAAAATTCACCCTGAATCTGCTACCACCTGTGAATTACCACTCTAAAAGATTCATTTAAAGCCACCCTCTGAACTCGTGGTTTAATTGGAAAAGAAGTCAAGAATTAATTTCACTGATTACAACAGTGCTTTTTGGTGGTATAATGACAAGGGAAAAAAAAATAACTCAGAAACCTCCTGTGCCCCCCATATTTGCTCCTCAATACTCCATTCCCTCATTCTGTCGATTACTTTATCTTGGATTTATTTTGGAGAGACTCAACTTCAGATGAAAATCTTGCCTGCTGTTAGGGGAAGAAAGCTTTAAAATTATTGTTCAGCAGTCATCAAAGAAGGAGATAAGATAAATGCAATATATCATAATGATAAGGATTCCTGGGTGACCCCTTAGACTCTAGAGCCCAACTTTGGTCACAGTGTTAATAGTAGGAGGAGATTCAGGAGTTCAGAGAGACTTCAGAGAGCTCGTAATCTGTGGGGAACAATAAAACTGCTAAAACTATGCTTTATACAGGCTGACTGCCCAAAGCCACATCTTCTGGTTTTGGAGCAGGAAATAAAGTAAAGATCTTTGGGATATGCATCTTGAGACAAAGAGTAAAATTGATTTCCAGTAATAATGCATTCAACATGAAAGAAAATAAGGGAAGTCTCATCATTAGTGGAACAACCAGGTTCTCACTTGAACCTGGTTCAAAATAAGATACACACTGGAAAGAGGCATCCAGTACCAACTATGAGGACAGCTGAATGGAGAGAATGATACAGAGACAGGTCTTTTCTACCTGTTGTTTCCATTAGAAACATAGAGTTTCTCCAAGACATTTGTTTACTCTGCTTGCCACACAGTAACACAGCAAAAGCACCTTTTCAGTGTGTCACAGCTGAGATTTAAGAGAAGTTTGCAAAACCCAAACCACACCAAACAAGTCACAGCGGCAAGCAGGTTAAAACTTAACAGAACCTGTAAACAATAAAACCAATGAAATCATCCTTGTAGACTGCCGCTCTGCATTACAAAAGAAAAAGTAAGGAAAATATGGAAAGGAGGGAAAATGCAGTTCAATGCCTTCAGTATGTGGCTGGGAAGCAGGAATAGATCAACATGGGATTTTGTGAAGATTTCACTGAATTCAGTATCCATAGCAGCAGTCCCAGCTCGGATACAATGCCCCTGGGCCAGCTGGGAGCCAGCATTGTGGACACAGTGGTACCCCCGGCACCAGGCACCTCACCAAAGTGTCCTTCTGCAGTCACAGCAGTAATGCAGGCATCTCTGAAGGGTGAATCAACACAGCTAAAATTTGTATGTAACTGTGGAAATGCCTATTCTCTTCCACCTAACTAAATGCTTAATTTAGGGGCTCTGAAGTTCTCGTGTCCCTCTCTAAGTAAGAAAAAGAAATAGGGTACTTCAGGAGGTGGTTTTGGCTTTGTTCCTATGGCCGTTTTTTCCTGGCAGCTAAAGCAATGTAATCAGACATCTCCACCTCCTCTTCTCCCCACCCACACCATCGCAGGTAGGTAATTGGCAGCAGAGCAATGTGGTGAACTGGGTTGGTGACCCCATCTGGGTTAAAAGAAACTCTGCCAAAAACCCAACCAACCAACCAAACAAATAAAACCCACAGATATTAGATAAACCTAATCAGTTTAGTGGAGGAAACAAGCAGTGCCCTGATAGTGGGAACACCTTTTCCAGAGACATAAATCATCCTCATGGGTTTACATTAAGAATACAGAGGTGCACAAGAGGTACTGAACCCATTCTGCAGAGCCTTTTCTCAGGGACCGTGAAAGTTTGAAGGGTTGCATGAACAGAGGCAAAAGAGAAAAAGTAAAAACAGGTAAGTCACAAATTCATAGGAAATCTATGAGAATTGGAATGACCTTCACTCTTCTTCCCTCATCTCTCATCCTTTCAAGGAGAGAGAAAAAAAGCTGTGTTATCTTAGGTCTTTTTCAACAGACACAATGGACTGTATTTTGTTGCTGTAAACCTACTGCCAACAAAAGGATATATTTGTCCTAATGTGCTGCTTTGTTCACAGTGCTCTACAAAAATTACATTATAAGGACACAGACACAGTATCTATTTAATCAATGTAATACATTACGTTCCTACTCAGTGATGTTTCAATAATACCCACACAGGAGTTTAGAACTGAAAGTTTCCTTAGATAAATGTCTTCCTCTTTATTCTCATTTATCTATACTACACTGTTACCCTAGGCGTTAATATATATGTATAAACATGTATCGTGTTGTTTTGCTAGTGTTCTATATGGTTGTATGCACACATCTTTGTGTGCTCAAACAGGACCTGCAGCCCAGCTGTATTTGATAAATATTGCCTAACTCTATTTGATAAATGCTCCCTTTAAAATCTTTCCTCTATAACATGAAAAGTCAATGCCCTAATTTTAAGTTGCCCTTTGAAAGCGAGCCAGTATTCAGATGGATATCGACTCCAGGCCTGCTGGTTGTTCTACAGCAATGTTTGGAAGGCTGCTGTTCTAATGAATGTGCTAACATTTGATACACACACTAACAAAATCAATAGCACTATTTTTAAAAAAGCATGTGGCTTTACTAAGTACACTGTCACTACCCCGTTGTGCAGAAGTTTACTAGAAACCTCCCTATATGACTAAATTGATGCATCTGGCTCATTTCTCTACTTGCTTGCCAGAATGCATAATATCAGACTTCAAGGACATTCAAAGTCAGCCTCTGCAGCAGAAAAACTGTGCTTATTTAAGTTCGAAGTGCATGTGGTAGCCAGTACCTGAAACTTCCCTGCAAGTGTCATTTTTTCCTCATTTCTGCCCTGCTGTTGGCACAGAAGAGACCTAGGGGACCTAACACAGCTTTTCACATCAGAAATTCCTGCTTCGGTGGTTTCTGAATGAATTGGGTGACTATGGGCAGAGAATAAAATGTGTTTATAGTCACTGTCGAATAAACTAATCCCTGCTCTTTTGCTCCTTGTCTTCAGTGGGCAAACACACTGAGGTTCTTGAATCTAAACCTTAGATCTGCTGCAACCCATCTAAGTCACCCTGGTTTCCAAGCAGCTACTGAAAATACCCAATCCGTGTGAGTAAACAGGCTAGAAACCTGTAAGGGAAAGGAATGTGTGTAAGAAGCAAACCCAGATGAAATCCAAATGCAGTGTATATTCAAGCACTTCTAGTGACACTGACTTGGTTCCAGCTCTGAAAATGTGTCTTCTCCTTAAGGAACTGATTCAACGCTATAGTATGTGGGCATATACTTGAACCAGAGACTAAATATAGCACTAAAGAAGTCAACAGTTAAGGCAAGATAGAAGATCAAACAGGTAATACTCTAATACTATGTTCAAGTATGTCTTCAGTCTCTGAAAAGTTTCATAATTTAGGATTATAGAACTATGTGCATTAATCAAAACCAGTTATTTCCATTATTTGAATCTTCAGTGCTAATTAGTTGCCAAAACATGGCACCTACCTCATCAGAAGGAATAGAAATTCCTTCATATGCATTTGTATATGCCTGTACCAGGCATAGGTTGGCTGAAAAAGAAGCCAAGCAGCTACACCAGAGGAAAAAATTAGATTTTAAGTGAAAAAAGTTTCCTTTTTCTTCCAGTTTGAGCAAGCATTGGCCATGGTAAGAAAAATATGACTTTTTTTTTTTCCATTTCAACGCTAAAGGTCCAAAAGAAAACAATACTGGAAAGTTCATGCAGCACACAGATATCCTTCCAAAGTCCTGTAGAACTGGTACAGAAAAGATAGAATATTCTTATCAGAGATTCAGAGGATATTCACTAAATGGAAAGTTTGGTAATTCAAAGCCTTTCAAAGAATATTTTTTTCACACAATGAATAATTAGACAGGGACACTCATCGTCACAGGCCATTATCCGAGTGGAGAATAGAATCAAAGTGTAGATTCAAAGGGAGACTAGGCACTTTAATGGGTTAAAAGTACATCATAAGCACAAACTCAAAGAATTTTGGAGGGAATATAAATTATGTTACATGTAATATCTCACCATGGGGGATTAGGAATGGGTTTTTCTTGGTGGCAGATTACCACCGTTGGCCTTCTGTGCTGCTCCTTGCTTTGTCCTAGAAGCCTGGTGGGTGTTCCTGCCAAACAAAATACCAGGCTAGCTGGGTCGCAGTCACCAATTCATTGCAGCAACTCCTACTTCTTCAGAAGATTCCTCTCTCTTTTGAGAAAGGGATAACTAAGAAAACACAGACAGTTTTAACAGCTGGTTCTTGCTTCTCTTACAAGAAGCACCAAGAGTCTCCGGGCTACATGGTTCTCCAGCCTGCCCACAGCACCACAGAAACAGGCAGGGCACGCAAGTGAGCCTGTGCCATAGCTGCACCGCTGCCTGTGGCACAGCCAGCCACATGCACACAACCTGCCAGCAGCCAGCAGTCAGCAGGCACAGGCTTCAGGGCGAATGATACCAGTCTTGTGGGCATCTTGGACCATACTTTCATGAAAGCCTGGGCTGAAATCTCCTGCCTTGCTACTGGTGGTAGTGAACTTAAAGCTGTGATGGTGATGCCCACTGCTGCAGTCAGCTCTGGCCTGCTGTGATCCTACATATCTAAATGTCAGTATCCCCATTTTAAAAAGATACTTAAGATAAAAAAGAAACAAAACTAATTATCCAATTTATCTGTATATCAAGTGAGGAACTGATCCCAGTGTTCTTGAGCCCCAATGAACTGCTTTAACCCTACCTTCCCTCCTAGAGAGACACTATAAAATTAGACCAAAGTGGCCTCTATGCATCTATCAACACCTGACACTGGGAATGCAGAGAAGAAAAAGACTATTCTGCCCGGCATGCATAAGCAATATCATGTAAACAGGAAAGAGTGGGAAGGCAATCTCTGCTGCAGACCTTTCTAATGAAACCGTACTTGTGAAACTACAATCCAATAAGGAATAGGCAGGAGAGCACAGGAAACCATCTATAGATCCATGGCTCATTCTGATCCCACATTATTCAAACTGAAACGGTAACCTCACACAAGAAGTCCAGAAGTTGGTGGCTGAAAAGGCACTACATGCTGATGCCATGTGAACGATGGCCAACAGAGTGGCTGGGCAGTCAGGTTTTGAGGCAGCATTGACCATGTCTGGAGAAGACCCCAGAAGGCGAGGAAAAGCCTGTGGACGCAGAAGAGCCATGAATATGACAGCAGGATGGAGCAGCAATGAGGTCTGCAGACAAATATGTCTATAGCTTCACTCAGCTCACCGAGCTACCACAAACATTTGCTGAATTCTTCCCCACATTCTTGTCTCATATTACTTAATCTGCCTCAGTAAATACAGACCTTCACCAAAAAGTCAAAGTATTACAGACTGTTCTGTGGCCTGGGCATCACGTCAGGGTGTCTAGCACACACATATTAGGCTAGCTTCTGGGCAGGTATTCATCAGGTCTAACCTGATAGAGTACCAGCTATTTTTTCTCTTCAGCTGACATGCCCTTCCACATATAAGTAATATAAATGTGCACATTTCTGTGCAGATCAGTAGACAATATCACTTTGCACCCAGAACATGGGCTCTGCTGACTTTTCAAGGTCCTGCCACTCCTCAGGCAGTTCGTTCAATCTTGGCTCATTTTAAACAGATGATTTCCACCATGCTGGACAATTTATTCCTTTTTTATTACAAGATGCCTCCAACTATAGAGAATATTTTGGCACCATGCAAAATTTTCTTATGTGCATGGATCCATCCTGCAGATTGTAACGATACCTCTGGATTATAAAAATCAAAGATGCTCCAGAAAGGGAAGAACTTAATTATTTATAGGCTCAGATTTCTATGAGATGTACGTCACAGCTGATAAGTGTTTCTCTAAGATTTGATACTTTACCCGTTGCTGCAAGAGAACTAATAATACCAAAAGGCATTAATATGTCTTACCCAAAATCATAGATCTGATTAAAGCACTAAGAACAATTCCTTCACGCTCAGTTAAGACCCTTTGTGGCGTGAAACACTTGATAAAAGTAACAGCCATCCAATGCCATGGGCCAACCGTTGGGCCTGATGACAGGTCGAGCAGAGGGATTCTCTGGCCAAAACAAACGCAAGCTCAATGTGTGTGTGTGTGTGTGAGGGAAAAACCAGCAAACCCTGCCCAAACAGCAATGGGTGATGTTGCAAGGACAGCCCCAAGGAGTCAGCAGGAAGATCTATGGGCACAGAACACAGGCAGATTTGGGGCATGAAAATGGCCTGGATATTTTTTATTTGTATTGCAATCAGACAAACAAGATTCTGTGTTCATTAGCTGTAAACAAAATGATTTTGTTTAAGGTTAAGCTTCATCAGAAACTTCCAAAGGCAAAAAAACCCCCCCAAAAACCTGTAAAGGCTCTGAATATTCACTAGCCACTCAGAGGGACCACGGCGCCCAAAGGACGCCTGGTCACATCCTCCTGCCTGTGTGTAGTGGGTTGACCCTGGCTGGACGCCAGGTGCCCACCAAAGCCATTCTATCACTCCCCCCTCCTCAGCTGGACAGGGGAGAGAAAATATAACAAAGGGCTTGTGGGTCGAGGTAAGGACAGGAGAGATCACTCACCAATTACCGTCACAGGCAAAACAGACTCAACTTGGGGAAAATTAACTCGATTTATTACAAATCAACCAGAGTAGGGTAATGAGAAATAAAACCAAATCTCAGAACACCTTCCCTCCACCCCTCCCTTCTTCCCAGGCACAACTTCACTCCCGCATTCTCTACCTACCCCCCAGCGGCGCAGGGGGACGGGGAATGGGGTTTACGGTCAGTTCATCACATGTTATTTCTGCCGCTTCATCCTCTTCAGGGGCAGGACTCATCACACTCTTCCCCTGCTCCAGCGTGGGGTGCCTCCCACAGGAGACAGTCCTCCACGAACTGCTCCAGCATGGGTCCCTTCCACGGCATGCAGTCCTTCAGGAGCACAGTGCTCCAGCGTGGGTTCCCCACAGGGTCACAAGTCCTGCCAGAAAACCTGCTCCGTGGGCTCCTCTCTCCACAGATCTGCAGGTCCTGCCAGGACCCTGCTCCAGCGTGGGCTTCCCACAGGGTCACAGCCTCCTTCGGGAACCCACCTGCTCCGGCGTGGGATCCTCCACAGGCTGCAGGTGGATATCTGCTCCACTGTGGACCTCCATGGACTGCAGGGGGACAGCCTGCCTCACCATGGTCTTCACCACGGGCTACAGGGGAATCTCTGCTCCGGTGCCTGGAGCTTCTCCTCCCCTTTCTTCACTGACCTTGGGGTCTGCAGCGTTGTTTCTCTTACATGTTCTCACTCCTCTCTCCAGCTGCCCTTTCTGTCTGTCCCAGCAACTTTTTTTTTTCCTTCTTAAATATGTTATCACAGAGGCGCTACCACTATCGCTGATTGACTGGGCCTTGGCCGGCGGCGGGTCCGTCTTAGAGCTGGCTGGTGTTGGCTCTGTTGGACACAGGGGAAGCTTCCAGCAGCTTCTTACAGAAGCCACCCTGGTAACCCCACACACACTACAAAACCTTGCCACACAAAGCCAATACACTGTGTTACAGGCACTTTCAGATGGCAGCCCTTTCCCCTGGTACCTGATGGTGAAACAAGTACCAGTGTAGGATACTGACCTGTTGTTAGGTTCTGTGGGACTGATGGATCATGGGCTGCGTTAGAGTGGGCAGGACGACAGCATGCATCTTGTGCCTCAGTGCTGATTGTGGAATCTAAAATCTACAGGAAAAAAGAACGGCCCAGGATTTCCTGTAGATGAGACGTTTTAATTTGCACGAATGCAAGTGACAGACACTTTGGAAGTTTCCACTTTGTATTCTGCTTTCATCTTAATGAGTATTAACTTATTTTTCCAACAAGGGAAAACCCACAGAACACTGACCAAGAGAGGGAAACTGCAGTAGTTCTAATATTCCCCTTCACTCAGTTGTTAATACTGTATTTAGATGGGTATGTATGTAGGTGCATATCATCTCTAGCGGCCAGGTTTCACCAGAAGGAGCTAAGTTAATTGGTGTGGCGATTAAGGAAAGCTCCAGCAGGATCACACCCAAGCTGAATTAAGCCACAGGACTCCTTAAATCTGTTTCCCACAATCTGTGAGCAATACATGGATGCTGTTGCTCCTCATCAGCCTGAACCCATCTAACTGCAGGTTCCTCAGGCTTGGCTGCTCCCTGGCCAGCTCCCGTGACTTTGGACATGCCCCCTTTGGCCTGGTAAAAAAAGGTGAATAGCTTTGTGCCAGTTCGTGGCATGCTGAAATGGCTGGGCACCAGAGCTGTTTGAGGGAGGAGGCAGGGTCCCATGGCAGGGTGGGAGGAAGAGCATGACCATGGCAACTAGCTGATATATGGCTGAAGTTCTTGTGGAATTACAGCCTGAACTGTGAAAAGCGATAGTTTTCCTTCTGTGAAATGAAGGCACTAATGCCAACTAATAGAGCTGTGGCAACTTTTCAGGCTGCCTGTGACCTAAATATCTGCTGCAATAGTGCAATAGGAGAAAAAAGTGACTTGATCTGTCTAGCATCTAAATTACTTGGGTTTGTATTAACTGATCAACTTCTTGCAAGACATGCTTACTTTTTACAGAACAGCATATTGTGAAAACCAAGCAATTCTTCTGCAAGCTGTAAAATATAGTCACTGCAAGTGGGCACCAGCACAAATGAAGCAGCCAGTGCCAGGAAGCATTATACCCCCTGCCAAAGAGCCCCTCTTTGTATTTATTATATGTTAAAACAAGCTGCTGTCTGCAAGCTCTATTTCAGAGCCTGGAGGTACAGGATTGAATCGCACACTCTGACGGTGCCACTGGTATGGCAGAGGAAGCCTGACACTGTGCTGCTTTGCCTCAGACCAGCCCTGCCAAGCGTGGGAGGACCGGACTCCAAAAGTGATGGGTACTCACAGCTAGTGCCAATGGCAGGGCAAGGCACAGCTGTCCCGCGGCTCCTGGCACCGGGCTGAGGGCATCTCCTGCTTCCCCCTGACAAGTGCTACCTGGCCAGCCTCTCCATTTCCAATGAAACAGAACATTACGTTTACAGTGATGTTCATTACAGCTGTACATGTATTTTGGACCTTTCTGCTCCACAGAAACATAGTAATTTATGCAGGCATTTGGACATCTCGGGGCATCTCATCCTCTAAATGAATCTAACTTCTCAACAACCTTCTCCGGTAGATACTGTGTCATCAGCTTCCCCAAGCAGAAATCAAGAGCTTTGCAGCTGAGTGGCCTGCTAAGGCATGAGTGTGTCCGTGGCACACCAGCAAGGGAACCAGCTATACACCGAGAGGGCAAGGACTCTGCTGTGTCATCAGGGCACCATGACCTCCCACAGCCCCTGCCTCTGTGCCCTAAGGGTCAGCCCCACGCTGGCTCTGCCTGTGGACTTCAATAGGGCCATTGAGATGTACCAGAATGGGATTTGCCCTTGCCTTGTTCTGCCAAATGGATGTAACAGCAACAGAGAAAATGCACAGACAGGATTTTCCAGCCTGTCATCCAAGTAGAAAAAGGAACAGGAAAAAAGAGAAGGAGAAAGGAGAGTAACAGAGAAAGTCAAAATGAAAGCAAGCAGAGGAGATAGGGTGGAAATATACCTCCTGGGTCTTCGGCCCAGGTTCCTCACTATTGCAGCAACTGTGTCGTGTAAATCTTCTTAAGCTTGATCTCACACTTGTTTGACTTCTTCTGAACCCCCCTACTCCCATTGGGAAAGCTGTTTTGGAACCCCACTCCTCTCGTGGCTAGAAGCCTTTTAATTTCCAGCCTAATTTTGTTCATAGCCGTATGTCCACTTGTTCTTGTGCCAGCCTTGTACCATAGCTTAAATAGTTCTCTCTGGATGATGTTAACCTCTCAGTTCTGGTTTCATGCTTAGCTTAAGCTGAGTCTATGTGTGGCCTGCTGCCAAACAGGCATTCCCTCACCTCCCTCCAGCCGGTGGCACCGGCACATCCTGTATCTCTGCTCTTGACAATGTGGTCACACTTCTTCCTCCATACCACACTAGTGCTCACTCTATTGCTGACCTCATGGTCAGCCAGTCTTGGAAAACTCATCTAGCTGAAAATTAACTCAGAAAAGATCCCTGATCCCACAGTTATCCAAGCATGAGCATTGGGCCAAGAGAGGTGTCAGGACTGTGCAGCACAGGCAGAGAGAGGTCAAAAAACCCTGTGCTAACAGCCTGGACATCAATCGGTTTAAACTATTTGTGAATCCACATCCAAAGAGAGCAAGACTTCACTCTTACCCTTTCGCATTGCCAGGTAGTAAGTCACACTTCTTATTTCTTCTTGTCAGATAGATTGTTCATCTTCCAGATATCCTCTGCTTTTGTTTCTGCTGGAGTTAATCTCTCTGGAGCAGGGGATGACCAGACCTGGACACGCTGTTCTGGAAGAGACCTCACCAGCGCCCTCTTCAATGGCATTCCTACTTCTCTTTCTGGGTTAGAAAAATGTTAGCAGACATGTCCTGAGACTGCAAGGTTTTTTCCATTGAGAAAGAGAATTAAAAGATCTGAAAGATCCAGTGAGGTGGACAGAGAAAGAGAACACAATTGTTACCTGGGATGAAAGCAGAACCTAGAGGTTTCTCTCAGTCCTGGGCCTTCATGTGCTGAACCCTGCCCTAACATGCTCTTAGCACCTTTGCCTTCCCCAGAGAAGTTCCTATGTAATTAAAAACCTTTCCTTGGGTAGCGGTGCGAGCATCTCAGTGCCAGGGAGGTAAGAGGAGGTGATGCTGACAAATCAGGCAATGGCAGTGACTTAGCTAGTGGTTTCCTCCCATCAGACAGATGCTTCTGTTGTTAAGCTCAAGAACCATCTAACCGCATGTGCTTGTAGTCAGGCATATGCTTATGCGTGTTGTTGACATAGAGCCTGTGTGTCCCTTCAGATGATATTTTGTAAAATGCAAGAGATAAACAAATGAAACAGAAGAGTAATAGGAGGAAATAGAGATAAAAAACTTTCTCTCCAGAGAAAAAAGAAGAAAAAAAAGAAAGGAGTCCAACCACTCTTTAAATGATTTTGCATTTTAAACCCTGACAGGCTATCTGGTCCTTAGTGTCTTGTCCATTGTTACCCTCTCCCAAGCCCACAGTGGTGTAGCATGAGTGACAGCTCTCCCTGGGTCCTTTGTTTTCAGGAAGAAAGTAAAATTGCCAGAGTACCTCTGAGAATTCAACACTGAATCACTTCACACCTGATAACAAATCTGGGATGTTCCCTGGTCAGAAAGGCATCCTTCTGCCTAGCAGCTGAACCATATAAACCCTGTTGCAGCTTTGACGCAGGACCCTGATCCCAGGAGCTAGAAGATAGGGCCTGCTCGAGGCCACAGGCTGGCAGCACAATGAATCTGCAGCCTCCGTCTGCAGAAGCTTCCTCTGAATCACATCAATCATACCTTAACGCCACAACCACTTCATTCCTTCCCTGTCACGATCCTGCAGGACAGCGAGCTGGGGGTCCCTGTCAGAAAGGGGTGTGCGAGTGCTGGGCAGGACTGTAGTAAAGAGACCCGAACTGAACTCCCTTGTACACACTGTGATGGTTGGGCTGGATAGACTTGTACGGCAAGTTTAGTGCCCATCCACAGACCACCTGGGCTTTGTGCATGCGGTGAGTCTCACATGAGGGACACCTCAACCATCTGCACACACGCAGTGAAGCTGCTCTGCATCTGTCTGCAAACAGCAGTTAGTCTTCTGGGGTTTCTAGACATCTTACCCCGAATGGAAAAAGAGGGCTTGTCCCACAGAGGTTTTGCCCCTTGGAATATCAGAAATTGTCCCCTTAAACTACCTTTGCTTGGTTACAGAAATAAGTATTTCATGAATAAAAATCAGGAAACAAGTAGGAAATAAATAAGAGTTACTTTTAATACTGTTTTAGAAAACTCAACAAATATGAAAATGACCTAATCCTTATATTAAAGCCATATTAGGGGACCGGAGGGATATATAATTGCTCTGCTGTATGGATTATCTGATGGAGTAACACTCAGAAGTACTGCTTGCCAACTGCATACATAAACCTGGTTTATCGCAGCCCCAACAAAGTAGATTATGGTTTTGTGGTGCCCTTATCCACATGTTCAGTCAACAGGACTGCATTACCTTCCTCAGTGACCTTCATATTGCTCTTCCAAATTCAACAGCCAGGCATTAGTCCCCAGCTCCAGCTAAGGTAAGTGGCTGTGGTGCGAGTGGTGCAAGCTGGGGCAGAACTTCATAGTGGCATCAAGGTCAATTATCACAGAAGAGAGAAGAAAAGCCCCAGCAGAGGAGACCTTCACCTTGAACCTGCTGTGTGTCACCAGGAAGGCTCAGCCCCTCTGAGCACTTTGTGCTAAACTGTCATCCTGCCATGAGTGGCATCAGGTACCAGAGAGAAAGGGAAACCAAAGAGCAGAGTTCCCCAGCGCTGCTCTAATTAAGCAGTTAATTAGGTGTGAGGTGAGATGGATGTGTTGCTGCAGACTGTGGGTTTGAGGCCCTGGTCCTAGTCAGAGCAAGGGCAAAGGTACAGCCTAAAGGCTCCATTGGAATGAAGCTGGAAACTTATGATTTGATCTAGCAAGATTTTCTCCAGTGCTGAAGGACTTTACCAGTTTTACAGGTCCTATGAACCTGTGTTATAGCAACCTGTCTCCTTGATCTCATTTGGCATTTCAAACACTGTCAAATTTGAGGGACTTCTGTCCTCTGTGTTTTAATCCACTTGCCTTTGGCAGCCTATGGCTTCCCCAAGGCAGACTTCAGTTCCAGGAGAGACCCTCTCAGAGGGCCTGCTTACCTGAGTCCTGAAAAAGTGACAAAGGGAAAATGTTCTCTATTTTACAATATTTTATCATGCATTAAAGAAAAGAGGTATATATTTTAACTGAGCTAAAAATGTTTAATGTTAAAGTTTGCAATTATTGATAACTATCTTAAGACAGAAACCCCTAGATATTTTAAAACTCTAACCATATTGTTCCAGCTGTGTTATCCATAGAGAATGTGATACAGCTATGTAAAGCTGCTATGATTGCTAAGTGTATTTAATTATCTCTGCTGGTTTTGTCCCCCGCTCCCATACTCTCCATTCCTCTCAATGCTCACTAAATATTTTAAGCTTGTTAAGCGAGCTCACGCATGCATTGCAAATAAGCACTTAAAATATGGCTATTTTATCCACCTCAATGTATGGGCATGAACGTACCACTAATCTGCATAGAGCTGTGAGACATTGTCCCTTTTCCTCTTACCCTCCCCCTTCAGAAAAAAAAAGAAAACCTATAAACTTTGGAAAACGGGTCATGCGAACGCAGGGATTTCTATAGGGAGCCCGTGGAACAATGTGCACATTCGCCGTGCGTAGTGGGCTCCCATTGTCTCATCTTCACACACATAATAGAGGCTTTGGCAGTGGAGAGGCTAAATGGGCAACAAATGGATGGACAGTAAAGATGATGTCGGCAGAAATTGCAAGAACCTCCTCCAGCTTCTGTTTCTTTCAAAGGCTTGTGCATAGTAATTCCTCTCCATTGTGGTATACATAGTATATATATTCATGATATGCTTGCTAAAGAAATGCTGGCTGTGGCCGGCAGAGAGGCCTGTATAAGTGCCTTTATTCCACCAGCCCCTTGGAATTCACACAGTATGGCATCCATGAGTGGGGAGCAAAACACCAACTCTTATGTTAATGGAGATTACAGTGAAGAATGGAGGGAATGAAAGCCTGGCTGCTCGCCCACTGACAGCAATTCAGGGGATTTTCCCTTAGAACACCGGAGTACTCAACTATAGCTAAGTTTCATCAGAACTTTCTTTACAAACCATTTCAGAGATTTCACAAGCAGGCTGGAAAAATTTACATGGAGATAAACCCTTCATGTCAGGCCTCAAACAAATGTAAAAAAGGGCTGTTATTTTTGTGAGAAAGACCCAGAGATGAAACCACTAAAGCACTGCAAATACACATACGAATAGCTATGTAGTTAGAGACTGAGCTGATGCACATTCAGAGAGTTGTGCAGAAGTCAGATTAAGTTAATTTACCCCAGTTGATAACTTAGATTGTGAAAATTAACACATCTTTTTTCTAGCACTTTTAAGCCACATTATGCCAATTGGAAGCAAAAGAATTCTTTTCTGTTAAATTCTCTGGGATGACTCAAGAAGTCTGTAGAGAGGTGATCAGTTCCCATTCACTTCCAGAGGACTTTTCCCCCAAGGATTTGAAGTGGCAATCAGCAGCAATGGTAGTTCTTCCATCCCTTCCTCCATCAGTCTCCTCCACAAACTGCAAGATGTGAGATTTTAAACACTCCTATTCCTACAAGTGGAGAAATAAAAGACATTGCTGAAGTATCACTTTTCAGACCATTCATCAGTCCTCAGGATATTTTTGGTCAGGGAAAAAAAAAAAAACACCTCTATCAATTCTTTTTTCTCCTGACTCTTTGTTTTCCTAACGCTTGATACCAAGATCCATTCCAAGATCCATACCAAGAATTCCTTGAAAACTATAAAAGCCATCGTCCTATTTATAAAGTTGGGCACCAGTAGCAAGATGGAGTGTATTTAACCTGTGTGTCCTCACCGGCTCCACCCTGGGCTAATAGCAATGGAGCAGCTTTACCGCTGAAGGACGCAGTGGTGGCCCTGTGTAGAGCAGGCTCACAGCCTTCACCTTTGAAGGCATGGATCTGAAAACTGGTTTCACCGTGGAGAAACCAAAGATCACGGAGGGGCTGGGGTATCTCTTTCCTCATGCAAGGCGGCCCCTCCAGGAAGAAGGGAGACCGTGGGGAAGCTGACAGCACTGCCAACATGCTACCTACTGTGAGCATTAAACCTGTCTTAAACAGAGGAAATTAATACCAAGCACCTCATTTAAATGGCATCTCGTTTGGGACAGAAGCCAGGAAATATAAACGTTGGTTTTCTCTGCTCATCACTCACATGACTGTGCCTTTTGTTTTTCAGCGTGGTGAGCAGCAACGATAGAAAATCAGCCCCAGCTCTGCATTTCCTGGCTTTTGTCAGCTGATGTCACACCCATAACATTATTCAAACGGGGGTTTTGTGTCTAACAGATAAATGTCGACAAAGCCCTGTCTAATGCCTTTTAGGTTGCTAGGAAACCCGGCTCTGTAGCCACCACAGAGATATCTCTGGCTAGGGGCTTAGATAAGCTCTGACTTGTTTTGATTAGGTGAGCTTTATTGCAGAAAAGACAGCAGCATGCTTGACATCATGAAAATATAACCTGCGACAAAAACGATGGCACAAAGATCATTTATTGCTCACGGTCGCATTCATGGGAGGACACTAAGAATACCTTTTTAGCCTGCCAAATCACTTCCCCCCAGAAAAATCCACACTTCCTAATTAAGGTTTCCCATGGTCCCCTAGGACTTGGGGCTGCTGCTGCTAACACCTCTGTGTTAAATGGTTCTGTGGTGAAAAGTCATTATTAGCCTGGCTTAATTTCATGTTTCAGGAGAACGAACGGTGGTATTTGTGGTCTAGTGGGCAGAACAGATAACTAAGAATTAGATTGCCTGCATTCTCTCAGCTCTGCAATTTAATGATTGTGCTTAGAAAATAAGTCTGAATGAGTTATACCTGTGGCAGATATTTATGCAACCCCTTTAATAGAGGGGGCAAAGGGACATGAGCCTCTCTGCTGCTGCTTAGGGTGACCTCGGGTCTGCTATGGGGTGCTGAGGCTCTTCTTCTCCCTTCAGACTCAGGCTGCCTCTGCCTGCTTACACTAGGCCGATGCCCTGCCCCTGACTATGACATGCCCCAAAGGCATTTGGTGAATGGTAGAAACATCGTGCCCTCCTGATAACTGGTTTCCATCCTTCATCTCCTTCCTTACTGATAGGAAGTTTTTCCCTTGATCTACCCTACTACAATCCTGGCACCTTACTTCTTGTCTTGTCCATAGCACATACAATGAACAGGTTATCCCTTCCTCTCTGAGCGACCTTTTATATATTTGAAAATAGTTATCCTTTCTTCCTCAGTCAACTTTTCTCTAAACAAAACAACCTAAACTTTCTCAGTCTTTCCTCATCAAGTGTATTTTCCTGAATCTCTTTAACTCCATGGTGTAGTGCCTGCGAAGGCAGGGCAGATATTCTGCAAGCTATAGACAAAACCAACAATATCAAAGTGAAAGCAGCACTCTGACCACAGGCTTAGTCATGCTGTACCTATGAGCTATGCAGTTTCTGTCCAGGTTGCTGGCAATAGCTGGGCATCACATAATCTACACTAATCAGGCAGGGATGAGGCAGACTTGTCTGATGATGTATAAGGTTGCCAGGGGGTAGTAATGTCCAGCTGGAGCAGTCAAAACTACATGAGAGAGACCCTGGGTTCATGCTGGAGTGTAAGCAGACTCAGGACTATCAGTTTGGTCTAAGTTTACATTTACATATTTACATTTAATAAAGTGCAAGGCTCAATGAAATACCAGTCAGAAGAGACAACCCAGCTAAATTGCTAATGGAGTTTAAAAAGGCTCTCCCTAAATTCACACCCAATTACATGAAAAGTTTCATTCACGCAGAAAGTGTAATCAGCCCATAATCATAGCATTGTTAAAGAAATCTCTGCTCATCAATCTATCTGAGGTAAAGCTATTACAGGAGTTAAAATGTGATCCAAAGGGTGAAAACAATCAGGCTCTTTCCAGCTAATTGGGAAAGCAAGTTTCAGAATAACGAGTTCTGCACTAAGAACTCTGCAGCTGAAGTGTTTCAGGTGGGAGAGCTCAGTACAAAGAGGTACTTTCCAAACCATTCAGTATATAGGCTAATATTAACATTAGGCATTGCACATTCAACTCAACAGTCTAGGAAGCAATGATCTGGTATGCTTCCCCGCACCCGTGATTAAGCCTTGGGTTTGTGTACTGTGTTCAAACACACCATTATGTACTGGGACCCTGTTATGGAGGAGACAAAAAGCCTGTTGACACTGTCTTTGCAGCTCACACCTGGAGCAAGCCCTGGTCCCCTGTGTCCCTGTGGAGAACATGAACCTTGACCACACTGCAGTGCTCTGGGAAAAAACTGGCATCCTACGAGTCTCCACTGATGTCTGCAGCTGGAGGTGAGCATCCCCATGCCTCCCCAGTCATCGGGGTCAGAATGCACTTGCCCCATGCATAGCAGAGAACCACACCAGCATCATCCTCATAAGGTGACCAAGCCCAGTAAATGAGTGCAGAGGCTGTTGCAAAAACACACTGCCTGCTTCTACTCCAACCTCATCTGCTGCCATTGCTTCCTCAGCACGCGATGTCAGAGTCCCACCACAGAAAACCTCATGCATTGGGGTGCAGGCAAGGCCAGCTCAAACTGGGGCTATGGATGGCTACACACAGATGCCTGTTAGAGCTGATTTTGGCCAGATGGTGTTTGTGCACTACTGTTGCCCCAATTATATGCTTGGCTCTTAGCTGCCAGCCAAGCTGTGACATAGCAAGTTGTTATATGGAAGTGCTCTCTGGGCCTGGATGTCGTTGTTGGCAAACAAGGACAGGAGGCTGCTGGTGGAAAAGGCTGCTCGTGTGTGTGAATGGTACCCAAGGCATGGGGTGAGTTGAGACTCTTTTGTCCTGGCCCCTGAGCTGCCCATCTCTGCTGAAGAATGCCTGAATCACACAGCATATCTTTCCTAAACACAGTTGTACCTAAACATAACTTTTTACTCTCATCTCTCCAGTAAATATAACTTAGGCAAGACACCTACCAGACCTACAGGCAATGCCAGAGGCATGGCCTCATGCCTGGGGCCCCTGAGCATAGCAATAAAGCTGGAAGAGGTGAATGAATGGCCCCAGAGAGTCTCACCTGTGTCAAGGCTTGTCAAGGTCTTAGACCTCTCAGACTCAGCATGATGCTCAAGTCCCAGGTGACAGTGCAGCACAGAGCATACTGTTATGGCACATTAGTCCCAAACTGATGTAGTTCATGATATAGAGGCATGTATGTCAAGCCGCGCCAGCATGATGGTTAGCATCACAGCTCTTTACATGCATAGCCTGTTTTAATGAATCTGAAGTCAAATTACCTACTGCTGCAGGCCAAACCCACAGCACGAACTGACCTCGGCCAGTTCATGGTATGTGGACATCCTGGAAGTCCTCAATATGGAAGTCCTGAATTTCTTTTTGCACCTGACAAACTTTTAGGTTTTTTATTCACAAGGTTCAGTAAAAAAACCCAAGTTGTCAAATAATGAGAGGGTTGATCTAGAGCTCCCCAGATTTGTACTTCTCATGCCAGCTAAGAGTCTTGTGAACACAGCTGAGTGACATTTGTGCACATGAGTCTAAGCCTATGGACACTGGACAACGCTCTTGGGAGGAGGGAGTGAATATGCCCAGGTCTGTGTCGATGGTGTCTGTGGTGTGCAGATCCTTGAGAACAACCCTCTCAAATGCATCCAAGTTTCTTCACAGAGGTAGCTATTTAGCTTGCTTCAGATAGTAGCTGGGCTGATACGGTTGCACGTAGATGACTGGGAGACCAGGGCCAAGTAGCAAATCCAACTACAAATGGACTGCGCAGATGCACACAGAGTCATGGGTTGTTCACGAGGTCTGAGAGGAACAAATACAATGTTTCCAGCTGTACTCTGCACGGTAGCAATTTTGGCAACCACATGCATGCTCTTACAACACTACAGATAGGTACTCAGAAATACCCCAGATTCACTTGTTTACCTCATGAAAGAAGAGAGGAACCAATCAGACATATGACAACCAATTTCTTTGATTGACTAATGACACTTTGTCTGGCTTTAAACTCCACTCTTTTGCATATCTTGTTACTGGAAAACTGGGACTCTGTACTCACTGGAAGCAGTAGAAATGAGTTATCGATCTGTATATCATCTGTATACTGATGGCATCTCAGTTCCTCATAGGCTTTTGTTCCACAAGCAGGTGAGATGCCTTAGGTATGCATTGCTGCCAAGCAGTGGTCTTGCAACCCAGCCACCTCCTCACGTTTCTTTCCCTTTAGCATTCCCATTCCTGACCATTCAGTTCCCCCTCCACCTCCCGTGTGAGCTTGGACACTCATTAGTCCCATATATGAGCTCATGCAGCTCCTTAAGTCAGGAGAAAATTATCCATTTTCTTTTTGCTAGCTTAGGTTTTCTCTGGATTAGCAAATGGATGTAGATCGCAGGTGGGTCTGACAAGCACCAGAGCTGACACAAGGTAAACAGCAGGCATGCGCAGCTGGAAATGCAAGAAGTTGGGGGACCGCAGGACCTCCCCCTCCAGTGGTGAATGGCCATTAAATCAGCTCATCCTGCCTTACAGGATTGCATCTTTCTGTTTTGGCCACACACTGAACAGATGTACTGACAAGAAATAGTCTAGGGGATATTAAGCAATTTCCCCTCCAAAAGTCCAGCATCTAACAAAAAGGACCCTTCGCAACTCATCCTTTTTATATGAAAGCCCATGGTGAAGACAACAAAACCTTCAGCTCAGCGATACAATAGGCTCTGCTGTAGTTAAAAGGACCAATGTGAACAACTGACTTTCTTTACTGCTTGTCATATATCATCCATCCTCCAAAACAATGCAAACTCCGTGGGTTCACAGAAGCACAGAAAATCAGGGTTGTCTGTGTACTCTCAGATGTGTTTCCCAGCCCAATCGCCTCACCTAAAGAGCTCGGACAGCAGAGGTCTGTTGTCAAAAAGATCCCAGCATTAAGAGGTGGTGTACCATGCCCATTGATTCAGCTCTTCCTTCCCTGAATTGAGTATTATAAACATGGCTCAATAACAGGCCAGATACCTTCTGGGCAGTTTCCACAGGCCTTAAAGATGGTATCTGACACAGAGTAAATGGCTGAAGTTCAGCTAGAGTCAGTGAAGAGTTTGCCCAATTTAGAAATGGAGTTCTCCTCAGGGATGCCAGCCAGACCCATTCAAATTTGTGAAAGCATATCTAGTTTACACAATTTCGGTGTGCCTGCTATTACTTCTGCCATGAGGCTGAACTTTTTAATGAGATTAATGATCCATGGGTCACTGTGATCAGTGATTGATGAGGTTCTCAGCAAAATCAGTTTACTGTTTCTTTCTACCAAGGGTTGCTGCCACTCTACTGCATCCCAAACTGGGTCACAATTAAGACGACGTAGTTTGATCTGGTTTTCCCTGACCAGATGCTTCAATTCAGTGCCTGCAGTTTGTTGAATACAGTTTTCCAATAACCTCAAGGGAGCCTAATGGTAACAGTGCATTAAGCGACTGATGCTAATTTGTAGGATTGTGTATCAGGATATGCAGATGAATTAAATTAGATCTTGTTTTCAAAGGGTGTCATAAGCTGTCCCTTGAGCTTTATGTGCTTTTGGACATGATTTGATTCATTAACATTTAATTTCTGCCAGGTGTGGTTCACCTTCCTCTGAGGTAAAGAGCTTACAGTCTGACACAGATCTTGTGCCTCCCTCCTTCTTCTGCTAATAAGAAATACAAGATCCAGTTTCTCTCTCCTCTTCCTTCCCCCACTGCTTTCCTCCCACAATGTTTTAAAAGCTGACAGTAATGTCAGAAATAGTTGTTGTAGGGCTCAGTTTTTGCTCAGTGACTCCCAGATCACGTTTGCTACCTTGATGTGCCAGTGCTGTTGGGAGCTGAACAGCAAGACGGTTTTTACTGCTCTTCTTCACCCTTGTATCACCCTGGGACAGCTGCTTTACCTTGACCCAAACATAAGAAACAACTAAGAGGAGATTTTTGCCATCTTTTGTCCTGGACTTGTGCTGATCCTTTCGCCTGCTAGGATGGGATTTGGGGATATTAGTCAGCCCAGTGTGAATATTTGCCCTGTGCAGGCCCTCAGGACAGTTCATAGCTTTGCAGCTCACTGCGCTATTTGATTTATGGAGTTCCAAGTGACCTGGGACATAACCACTGCCAATATTTAAGATCATAGATTTTAAAGGTCAGTAGGGACCACTAGCCTTCATTATACCAGAAGCCAAATAATTTAATCCAGTAAATCCTGCCTCAAATTCATATCTTGTGGTTGAGCTGGAGCATATATTTTCAGAAGCTGCTCCAAGCTCAATTTAGAGATTTCATTTTAACGAGGTATCCCACTGAGCTCTCTGTGTCCCTGTAACCCTCCTTGTGTGCAGCACCATGTGTGATGTGCTCACATCTCCATTCTTACAGTAGAGTTTTGCTTAAAACATAGCTGATTTTGGTTAGAGCAGCATTATTTACGGAGGGCTGCCAATGTGTTCTGCTTTGGTTAAGTCATGGGTTTATGATGTAAATTAGACAGATAATACTGTCCGTAAACCATACTGCATGATCAGATGGCAGACTAAGCTTAGTGAGATAGAGATTTCCTTTTTAATTAAAACTGCAACACTTCTGTGTGGTGGATTAACACTGAAAGGGTCACTGGAGGAAGTGAATTAAAGTAGGATTTGAATGACGAGAAAGTGGCCATTTTTGAGCAATTTAACAGCATAGCAACTGTGTCACTTCCCAATGTCTTCCTTGCAGGACTCCTAAGATTATATTATCTTTCATTAACCCTTAAAACTCCTTAAAGGTAGTAAAATGTCATCCTCATTTTATTGGTATGAAAACTGGGATGTGGAATGTTAAAATAATAATGAAATCATATTTGGCTTCTCTTTCACGATCTTCATCTTGACAATGAGACTTTGTTTCTGGAAGCACCCGGTACCCAGGGCTCCCACAATTACTATGGGAGTCGAGGGATCTTCAACAGCTCCAGAAATCAAGCCCCAGTAGCTCTGTTTGGGTAAATCATGTTTTTCCCTCAGAATGTGTGCACTCGGCAGTTAAACTGCCAAACGAACACGGAGATTTAATCCCACAATACCCAGTCCTGCTGGCCAGCTTGTCCCAGAAGACTGTCAGTAACCAGTGCTGCCACAGATGTCACATTTGCACTGAAACATCCTGGCTTTTCAATGAAAAGCAGCCCAGAATATTTTCTTTTCCTTAAACTCTCCCAAGCTACAAATTCTTGAATCGGACTGATGTGAGCTGACCTTCACATAGGCCTCAAGATTAATTTCTCGCTACTAGACTGTATCTGCTCTTCAGCTGATATCTGTTAACAAAGCCAAATATAATGGTCGATTAACTTCAAATCTAAAACTTGCACATGAATTCTTTTGCTAAATACTCTGCAATTAGACATAAGCTGAGTAAGGTAGAGACTGTGGTATTATATTGCTAGGAAACATGTAGGGAGAAGAAATCTGAGCCATCCTTGTTCCATTAAAAAAAAAAAAGCAGCTGAGATATTTCCCCTCGTATTCCTCAGGTATGTAAGAAATCCTGAATCAGCTGCTCACAAAGAACAAAATTATTATAATTAAATTTCCACATGCATATTTACAGCAGTAGATTAGAAATGCCTAACAATTCTTAAGCAAATACCAGCTTTCTTCCAGAAAAAAGTGTCTGTTGAAAACAACAAATCCAATGTGGTTACAGACATTACAAAACAGACCAGCTATTTGGTATTAAACCTCAATAAATGATTTGAATAATCAAATATTTCTGTGCTGGCACAAAAGAAAAAAAAAGAGAAAAAAAGCATAACCCTGCAGATTGGGATTATTAGAGGGGGGAAAATTAACTGAATTCATCACCTACAATTTCCTGCGAAAGTGACTTCATCCTGCTCAAGCTTCTATATGAGACAACCTATAGGAAAACCAGAAAGCCTCTAATATTCAGGCTGCAAGCTCCTTGAAAGGGGGCTGAATTTACTTTGAATACTCCAACAGCACAACGGCATCCTCAACCTTGCAGAGGGCCTCTGGGCAGAGGCAAGATTAGTTTATAACAATAATAAATAAAATTCTGCTTACCCCATCGAGTACTTCAAAGGAAATTAATTTTTAGTTTTCTAGAATAACTGTGAATAAAGCCCACATTAAGCAGTCTAGACCACGCTCGAGACTAGTACAAGCAATGCCGGCTATCCAGACATTTAGGAGCTGGAAAGAGAGCCCTAAAGGTGCATATTTTTCCCCCAGCCCTCCTCGTATCCCCTGTTACAGAAATCCACGAGATTGCAGATGCGGACGGGCTGAGGGAGGACCCAAGCCTCCACCTGCGATTACCTACCCCCATCATTTTATGCCAGTAAACTCTGCAATGCAGCAGTGAGTACTCTGCACTTGGGTAAGTGTTTGCTTGTCTCTCGATGTCTGTGCCAGTGAACGTGTACAGGCAGCAGGGAGCTTTAATAAAGCAAACTCCGCAGTAGACTGCAGAGCAGGCTGATTAACAGTTTCGGTGGTAGTGGGGAGCGTGGCAAAGCACTCTGCCTCCCCTCCTCCACCCAGCCTTAAACCTGATAGATCAAAGCTTTGACCAGCATCAGGTGGTTAAAACACAGTTCATTAACTCATGGTGCTTTTTGTCTGCCCACCATAGAAAGGCTGCAGGAGCTGCTTACGATGATCACATACTAAACGTGTTTACTGGAGTTCAAAACAGCTTGTCTCCCTCATGCCAAGACCGCCCTTTAAAATGATATTAATTAAGCAAGCAGCCTTAATACAACAGGCAAATGGCATGTAATCAGTGATTATAGCAGCAGGCAAGGACATGATTTCCCAGAGACGCGGTGAGAAGGGGACAAAAGCAAGACCTTGCCTTCCCCACACGGCTTCGCCTGGGGCTCTGGCCTGCCCCGCTCCCACTCCCGCTCCCCCTCCCTCTTCTCCCAGGTCCCACGGGCGGCCTCCGCCTCGCACCAAGGTCCCCAGAGGGACATCTGCGTCGGGGGGAGAAAACCAGTTTCCCTTCCCCTTCTGTAACAAACCAGCCGGGGAAGGAGACACGTTTCCCCAGCCCAGTTTTCAGACGGAGGGAAGGCAGGGCGACGCAGCGACAGCAGGGTGCAAAGTGACGGCCACCCCAGCTGCCCTCACGGAGCCAAGCGGGGGGACGGCCAGCCGGGCTCAGCTCCGTGAGGTGGGAGCAAGCAGAGCAAGCAGCGCCGGGGGGGGTGATGCTGGCAGGCGGGGCAGCCTCCGGCACGTAGTGAGGGCCGGGGCCCCACGGCGAGGTAATGCTCATCAGGCAGAGAGCGATCAAAAAGCAGATTCAACCAGCTGTAAGCTGTTTACCCGAATGAGATGGAAACCAAATTAATAAATCGTCCTAACTCCTGTCCCCACACTCCCACTCAGTGTATTTGCTTTTTTCCCTTCTGTCTTTGCTCCTGCCCTCCCACATGAAAAAAGCAAAGTTATTTGTTTATCTTCCTCGCAGTCCTTTATAATGCCTTATAAAACCATTACCCAGGCTTCTGGGCCAAAACCCCGTTTTACAGCTGTAGAAAACGCAGCTCGGAGAGGCAGACTGACTCAGTCAGGATTTTATAGCCAGCTTTCAGTACACATTTTCTTCGGCTCCTAAAATGAACCTTCTTCCACCAGCACCAGAACCTTCCGCCAGAACCTGAGTTACCTATCGCACTGAACTTGCTATCTTTAGCCACTCTGCCATGTATTTCTTCTTTGTTCTTCAGAGTCCTGGATGTTGCGGGATGTAAAGCCAAGTGTATACTACTGTTCACTTTAGCTTTGTGCTGGTGAAAGAACAAGCACAAAGGAGGGAGAGGAGAGGAGAAAAGGGGGCACCTTCTTCTATAAAAGGCTCTGAAATCCCATATGGAAAAACTCTATAGAAGAGAATAAATGTGATTCTAAAAGCCTATTGAATTTAAGAGAGAATGATCTCCTTCCCACATGGTTTTCAAACACCATATAGGCTGCTGCAGAGTTCAAGCACCTAGAGAAAAAAGATCAGTCTCTTTTCAATGCTATGGATTTATCTGTATAAAACTATTGCTTTCATTTCCACTAAGTACTTTCTGGAAAAGGCCTAGGGAAAAGGATGAGAAGATAACTAGGAAAACAATTTTGGTTGGTTTGTTTTGGATTTTGAAGTGGTTGCAGAATAGGAAGCATTACTATTGCTTTCTTCTCCTGATTCTCAATGGTATTATATTTGTTTATTTTGTTTATAGGCTTTTCTGTGGCAATTGCCACTACGGCGTCGGGCAGGGAGTTTTTAAAATAGTGTGAATGCTTGCCTAGATGTTTTGTGAGATGACTGGCTTGCCTGAATATTTATCTTCACTACACATGGAGGAGGCTCTGCTCAGAGGAAGGCAAAGTGAGTCTTCATGATCGTTTATCTTGCTGGATGAAAAAGCAGGAGCAAGTGAAACAGTGGTATGTATTATATCATCTAAAGCCTCTTAGGGGAGGGAGAGGGCCGCAGAAGGCAGCATTGCAAACAGAAGGCATTTTCCACACAGCTGCTGCAGGAGGCACAGGCTGTTGTTCTGCCACAGAGGGCCACAGCTGTGCCAGATGTGCGGTGATATGAGCACAATGAAATTCAACATGGCATTCAGGTAGGCTAATTTCTCCACACAGAATTCAGCATAACTGTTCCCAAATCCTCCCGCACATATGTGCATGTGCGTAGGAATGTTACATAAAAACAGTGTTTACCCTGGAAGCCCAGAGGAAACATTAAATGACTGTGTGCACTGCTGACGATGGACAGTGGAGTGCCCAAAGGCAGCTTTTCTATAATAAATTTGTGTCAGCTTTTATATGCTACAACATCTGGGCCCAAAATTGGAGCTCACAATCTAATAAGACAGCTTGGTTATGAGCAGTCGCTCCAATGTCTTGACCCTGATCATCTCCCTTTTTTAGATGATAAAAAGCTTGGCCCCCTCAATTACAGACTGTTCATTTCAGCTACCCCCAAGTCATGCGGTCTTGCTGGCGGAGGAGAAGTTGGCGCTGAGAGTCCGGGGTACCAATTCTCAGCCACAAAAAATTCCCTGCTGGTGTCGAGCAAATTGTTTGTCAGTCAATATGTGCCATTTTCTCTGTCCTGGTGAGCGGTCCCTTTGCTGCTGGCACATGTGTGATGGGACGTGCAGTCCCATCCCTCCAGGGAAGCCCTCGTGTCACAGTAACAGGCAGACACCCCAGAGCTGCCGGGCTCTTTCCTGGTGGGACAGCTGGGCTGGGAAAGGTCACGCAAGAGAAAAGGGGAGGTTTCCTGGCCCCTGCCTCTCCCCTTGCCCACTCAGGCAAGGCTGGGAGCAATCAGCCTTTCATCTCCCCAGGCTTTTGCTTATCCAGCCATAAAACATGGATAAGCAATCATTCTTACCTCCCAGGTGGGTTGGGAAGCTTTGTTTGGTAATGCTTATAAAGTGCCATGACTGAAAGGCAGTGTAGAAGGGCAATGTTTTAATTTATTATTATTGGTCCTCTAAACGTGTGGAGGGAAAGGGCTGTTGCGGGGAGCACAGTGGTACTTTGGTGGGTTACAAGACCATCCTGTGCCGCTTTGCTCCCACGTACACTGGGAAGGTTGCTCCAATATACCGTGTCATTGCACAGCAGCCTGGACTCACTAGGAAACCGCGGAGTAAAATAACATACTGAACCATTTGCAGCTCCTCACCTTTTGGATGGCATTTTTCCACATGCTTATACGTTGTTTCCATCTTATTCTGGGCCTCAGGGCTGACTCCAGCCCCGAGCTGTGGAGCCAAGCTGGCATCACAGGTATGTACAGCACCTACAGCGGTGGCTCCTGTCACGGGTTACCTCAACAGACACAGCCATGATGCAGAGAAGTGATGGTAATCACACTGTAACACGAGTCAGAACATCTTTTGCTTTACGTATGGGGCTCTTTCCACAGATTTCACTGGGTTTGGGTCAGCTCCCAAATGCATCTCCTGCTTTCATGCTGCCCCAGCTCTCCCAGTGGCTTTCAGCTCTCTTCCAGGTGACAGTGGCGAGCACACCACTTGGAGCCCTTCCCGTTCCCGGGCCCATTTCTGTGCTGCCGTGGAGGCTGCCCAGATCCACAGCGAGTTCAATTAGGTGAGATTAGGACTCCGTTTCAAGCATCATCACCCACACTGTGAGTGCCCAATATGCCTGGACTTCAATGAGTCAGTGCTGGTTTTTAATTAATGATGAATTTTCAAGGTTATTAATTAACCCTGTTAATTTCGCTGTTCCATTTCTTAATGAGAAAACCTGAGTGAAAGTTTCTGGACTCTTTCCTGCACCGGCTTTCCTGTCTGCAGCAACAAGCAGCTGTGCCATCCTTGTGGGGTGGATTCATGAGTTTCTGCTCTGGCTCTGAGGCAAGCACCCTGGTATCCGTCGCTTTGGTATTCATCTCTTTTCTTACCTTGACAGGTTTTATGAAAGGCATTGACAGAGCATTTGCCAGCTCCTTTCATGCGCTATGACAGAGCCACTGTGTGTCACAGTGTGAGCTTCTCTTCCCACCTCTTTGCCCCTCTGATGTTTTGCTATCTGCTTGCAAAGGCAGGGGTTTTATTCTAAGCGTGCATATTATTGTCTCACTCTTGGCAAACTCCAAAGGATGTCTGTGTATCTCATCATACAACCTGACACAATATCCTTCCCAGATGGTCCAGATACTGTTCTGTTTCATTAACATGTTTCTCACTACTGCCAGGGCCCAATAGAGTTGTAGGAACAGTGGCTAGAGAGTGTAAAAGGCAGTAATGAGATTTTTTTATGTGCACCTTTATGGTATTGAAGAGCTTTATGTATCATGTCTCCGTATGTTGTTCCCGCTCAGGCTGCTGCTGGTGAACATGTTCTGTCTGACTCCTGCATCAGCCACACTGCATCTTGATTTCCACTTAAATCAGTCTTCTACCATTTTAACCCTGGCAGCATGTGAAATCAGGAGGGCACTGGAACAACAGGCAGAATTTATACTGCAGTTTTCATTTTCACAGCAATTTTCAAACAAGAATGAATCAATCTTTAATGCTCCCTTGTGCGGGACATGACAAAAAACCGCAAGGCTGATTTTATGGACTGGGCTCAGAAAACCTGAGGGACTTGCTGAAAGCCACAAGAAAAAATATGGCCCGAGCTGCAAAAAGAACAGATGAGTTTGCAATGCCCTGTACTACTGAATTTTTACATCCACAACATGTTCCCAGACAATACCTTTACACTAGTAAGCAGTTTATTTTCTGTGTCCTACATTGCATCGCTAACAGCAGAACCAGGTGAAGAAATTCGCTGCCACCTCACTGTGTCAATGATATTCATTGATGTAACATATTCTTTCAGTGGAAAGGGAAATTAATTATTGGAAGTTATAGGGCATGTGATGACCCAATGTCTGACAATGCTGAATGCCTTGGTAGAGTGCAGGATGTACTCAAGGCTGTACACGGGGAAAGGTCTTTGTGCAGAAAATGATTCCTCAGGCATCGGAAACACATTCCCTCCCTCCCCCATCATTACAAAATGATACCAAGTGGTTTCCCCGTGCTGCTGAACCTGCTGCTCCCCATTCCCATGTCTCTCTCCTTCTGTTAATATAGCCAAACAATTTGCAGTTTCATCACTGAACCACAACATATCCTGATTTCAGTATAGTATTAGTAGGTAGCTTTCTCATTTTGCAGACCAGGTACATCTGCACCTTAGAGATTACTCTGGATTATCCTTCCCAAACCCTGTCCACAGAATGCTTCTTTGTGGGATAATCATCCACTTTGCTCTTTCGGAATAAAGATAGATTGGGAGTAAGTGATTTATGTTGTATATTACTGAGTTGAATCTGCTGTGCTATGATAGTGGGCCTGAAAGTTTGGTTAAGCTAGTTATGTGGTAATATAAGAAATGAGATGGATAAAAATGGTTAACAAATGTGAAGGACTGCTGGAGGTTCTGGAAGGTAAATATGGTTTAAAATCTAGGAAAATGTGGAAGGAGCCTACTGACTGCAATACCAGCTCTGACACCAATATGCTCCTTGAGCTTGGATAAAACGGTTGTTATGCTTTGCTGTAATAAGCTTCTGAAAAATTAGTTAATTTTTCTATGGTTCAAAGGTGGGTTATGAGTTGAAATTATTAACCATGTAGAGTGTTCTTACCTTGTAAAATGAAGAGCAAATAATTAAAAAAAAAAAGTTAGCTTTCAGGTCATTGAGAATCCCTAGAAAACCAAAAACATCCCCCCAAAGGAACCAGAGCAGGCAGAGGTTTGTAACAGAGTTTCTGCCTTCAGCTTGCACTTGGAGGCAACAAGGACCCATACAGAAGAATGCAACAGCCTCTCCCCGGCCCCCTGAGTATTTCCTGAGTATTCCCAAAAGATGGGGGTCAGGAAGAGCTGACAACATCCAGAAACTGCAAGTGCATCTTGTGTTCTGGTACAAGTGGAAATAGTCTGCGAAGGGCTCTGTCAACACGGTTTTTCCTCAACAGATGCGACCCCATATTTTCATTTGGGCAAAGGGAATAATTCTAGAAAAAGACAAGGAATTTAACAAATGCTCCAGGACAAAGCCACATAATTTGCTAGAAACTAATGAATCACATACAGTCATGCTTCCCTTTCATTCTTTTTATTAGTGCCCATACCCATGGTCCACCTCACTTCAGTTTATTAAAGATCAGAGACCCAGTTTTTACTTCAAAGTCAGGGATATTAAAAAGACCCAAAGCTGTCAGCAAATCCTGAAAGAATGGTACCGCTTTTCTCCATTTACATTTTCACTTGCTTTTATTATTTTTCCTATTTCCTATCAAAGCTGTGGGAGCCAGTGATGCCTTTGGACTATTGCCCTATATCTTTTCATTCTGCCTTTCTCTTTCCTTTCTGGCCCATTCTGGAACTGGAAAACAATGTGGGTGGCAGAAGGGCAGCTTCCACCACTTCATTAGAACAGCTTTTTTTTTTTTAATTGAAAGGTTTTTGCGGAGGTTCTTATTATACCTATTAATATACGACTTCACACCATTCTTAACGGCATTCAGCTATTATTAGTTTAAGTTCAAATCCATGCACTTTTGAGTTAATACATTAAACCCATCTAGGTCCCCATATATATATTGTTGCTAGCCAGTCGGTAGCTGAGTAATATATATCTACATCAATGATGTTTTAATGATGCATTGTTCTAATATATAACCAAAAAGATAGTGCTCGCATGATAGATTAGTGCCATACGTCACTGTAGTGAGACATTATTTATGACGTATTGCCCAAACAATGTCTTTGAAAAGGAAGAAGAGACACATAAGAAATAGTAGGTTTTAATTTACTACATTTTTAAAAACACTTCTAACATTCTTAACACAATAATAGCTGACCTAGTCTGAAGTGGAAGAGACATGATATTAGAAGAGAGGTCTGAAGCAGATATCTGAAGTGCAATCCAGTGGGTCAGAAGGCATCACACACACTCTTAAGATATGTCCTGTATCTATTTACACCAGCAGACAGAAAGGAAAGTGTAAACGGAATGAAGGGGGAACCTAATTTTTTGTTTTCAAAATAGACGTATGTCTGATTAGAGAGGTGGGGCTTCTTTGGCTCCAGGCAGGATGCCTTTGTGGTACAAGCTCTAGCTGATTCCAGCTGCACTGATCCATGAACAGCTCCCTTGCTGGAGCTCGGGGTTGAAGGAGGTATCATTTTTGATAGGTTTTTTCTTTGCGCTTTTTTTTTTCTGCTGTCAAGTGACACTGATCCACCAGAAAAGAAAAAAGTTCAACAGAAATATGGCTGTGTTGATGAGGCATAATTTCAGGCTAAATGTTGGCTAATTAAGATTGATTGATATTTGGGAGTTAGGCTCTTGCCAAAATCCAGCTGGCTTGATCTAACTCTACTGCTGTGTGGCTTGGTGTGACTGGCTGTGCCCCGATACACACGCTTGTTTTGTAGGGAGAAAGAGGTATGGAGCTTCCAGCTATTCACCCTCTTTAACTCACAAACAGTTGTGATGCAAGACTCAAACCTATCGTTTTGCAGGCATGGACCATTGGTTTAACCTTTTCTGGAGCAGAGGGACATTCGATTGCAGAACTGCACCCTATATATGCTCTTGCAGACACTTAACAGATGTAGCGTGTACAGCTCATTGGTTGGACCAGCACCCTACCGCCTGGAAGGAGTGGGGGTTCAGTGCGCACTGGTGGCTTCTGCAAAGACAGTGTTTCAAGATGACTGCTGAAAGCTCTGATAACTAGTCACATATAGGAAGCATGCACATTGGGACAGCAAGAAAATAAAGGGAGAAAAGGAGACAAAAGCAAGTGAGCTAAGCATCGAGCTGGCACGGGCAGCAGTGGAGTTAGCCATCCCTAATGATATGCCAAATGGGACTTCTGAAAACTGCCATGACCGAAGCATTTCTTTCATCCCATGGCTGCGTATACCCTAGTGCTCCAAATGAAGATGTTGCAAGACAAGAAAACACATAAGCCACCTAAACACTAAAGCTGGTGTGCAAAAAGCATTTGTTTCTTCAAGAAAAATACTGCTGCACATGAAATATGAAGTACATTGAGTTGTCTGATCATGCTTTTCCTATATGTGTCCTTCCACTGACATCAGCTGGAGCAGTGAGTGAATAATAAGGAAAAAAATAGAATTATTGGTATTAAAGAACAAAATCCCTGATCACTGTAATATCCAGTTATGCAGTTAACATGTGTCTAATGTAGAAAAAACCCACTAAGTAGATATTGTACTCCAAGCAGAAAATATTAGACTTTAATTAAATGGAGTAAACATCTCATTAAATGTCTATTTTTACAGACACTAATGAACATTATTGCTGAAGGGGCAAAGGAAATAAGACAATGAATAAGGTAAAATGTATTCCTTAACAATTTTGAGTTGTAAATATTTCCTGTGACCTAACGAGGTATAATAAGAAATCTTACTATATTAAAATACCTTTAAGGATGTAAGAAAACTGATCTCTGATCAACTCAGCTAGAAAATAGACCACACATTTCCGCTTGGCTTTATAAAAACTCGCGCTCTGATTATAATGTACCATTGAAGAAGATAGCGTTATTTATTTTAGGGTATTTCACACTGGGAGAGCAGAAGCTCTCAACTGCAAGGCAACCTTGAAAAAGGTATAGAGAAATTTGAGCAATAAAGACCTCAGTTTTAGAAGTTTGCTTTAGCTTCTGCTCACTCTTTTCAGGCAGAGTAGCCTACCTTTCATCCTACCTCTTCCCGCAGGTTGCATGGTGAGATTTGTACTCATCGTGTTCCCCTTTACCTGCAAAATTCAGGGCACGCAGCATTTTTGCCCAAAGCCTGCCTGGTACAGCGCTGGGCCTTGCAAGGTGCTGTGTTTTCCTCATCCATCGTGGGATGGGGCTTATCCCTCCTCATATCTGGTGCCTCCAACCCACCTTTGAGAAGGGCTGTACTCCCCCCCCAGGCTCTCTCCTGTCTCTTCCTCCTTTCCTGGTTCCCCTTTCCCGCCCTTCCTGCTGATTTCACCACATGCCACCAGGCGAGGAAGCTCCCCAAAGCTGCCAGGTGCAAAGTGTAGGTCTGGACCAGGACAGGGCTCTTTCATGGTTGCTGGGACCTTCTCTTCTGCCCCATCAGCTTTCACTTTTACTCTGCTCCTTGGTTGCAGAGAATATGGCTTTTGCTCTCTGCTTGTTTTTCCCACATCATATCCAGCACTGTTCTCTGTCCATGATTTTAGAGTTTCCAAGGTGTCAGTGAGCTGTCTGCAAGCCTGAAGAGCCCCAGGAGCTGTGTTTATCCCGGTGCCCTGCTGCAGGCAGTCAGTTCTCCTCTCCCCGTCATGCTGCAGCACCACCAGCTTCAGCACTGAGTTTTGATCAGCCGTAATACTCCTGTGCAGGAGGAGGTACAGCTTTGTACATACATCTCACATTACTCATTCATCAGAGCTCGCCTGGGTGGTTGCTGGTTATTTACAGGAGACCCTGTCTTTCTGTCATGCCCAATGTTGTTTTTCTCTGAAGCGTCGGATACAAGGCGTTGCTGGAGGCAAGATGCCCTGTGTGGGTGATCAAACCCACTTCGCTTCTGCCCTGGAAATCAAGATCAGTCATGGCTTACAGTCCTGCAAGCCAGATGGTTAGCAGGGCTGTTGAATTCATTTCTTGGTCTTTCTGTGCGTAAATCCAACAAAATGCTTTTACCTTCCTACAGCTGGCACGTGTGCCTATCGATTTGATCTTTTGCATTTTAAATATTTATTCAGTATTTAATTTAAACCCCTGAGACTAAGCCTGGTGCTTTAACTTAGCCCTCAACTAGTTTCACTGAATCATCTCTATCACAATTCGGCGATCTTCAACAAATTGGCTTCATATACTAGTAGGGCACAATCCTTTTTCTATTTGTATTTTGGGGGTATTTTGGAAAGAGCTACTGGTGATTTTTTTAAGTATTACAAGGCATTAAACTGTTGTTTCTGTCTTTTAAATTATAGATGGTCTCCATAGAGACACTGAAATTCTACATTGCTCTCTTGAATTGCCTGAAGAAGTGGCACTTAGAATTACATTCAGAACAATGCTAATTAGCAAATGCTGAATTTTAAACAAGATTCACAGCAAGGTTTTTGTCTGATAGGAGCAGCAACCAGCAATTGACTGACCAAACTGACAAAACTGAATTACAGACAACATGCTATTTAATTATTCATTAGACATTTTACAGGGTTAACTACAATAGGCACCATTCCCTTTCTGAGGAATCACTGAGCCAAGCATAAGTGCCTTAGAAATCCAGCATAATCAACAGTCGGACAGAATCAGCAAAATGAAATCTGCTTCCCAAATTGCAGATTTATTGAGGAGGGGAGAGGCAGAAACAAACCTCTGCAGCCATTTGATGAGAATGCCCCAGTGCATGTACGGAATAGAAATAACTTGTCAGGAGCCCAATCCAGCAGATAAAGCTACCGTAAGAGGGTTTTGGTGAAGGGAACCATTGCTGAACTAGGAGGAGGACAAAACACGTGTCCCCAGTCTAGTATTAGGCCTGGACAGTGCCAGGCGAAGGAAGATGGAGCAGAGCTCCCCGGGGGCCCCTGAATCTCCCATTTCTGCCCAGAACCATGGGTCTCTCTGACTTCCACGTGTGTGTGTAGGGGCACAGGTCCCCCAGCTCCCCGCACGGGTCCCCTGCACACCCACCTGCTGCGCAGGGGGGTCTTCAAGGGCTGGCTGGGAGGTAAAACCAGGTGGATATTTTGACCACAACAGAGGTCAGAAACTGCCAGTAGCTGAACACAGAAGCCAGACGTTGGTGCTAGAACTCATTAACCTGGCACGTGAGGAGAAAAAGAAAGCTTTGGAGAAGGCTTTTATATTAGCTAAGACCTTGTCACTTGCAGAATAAGCCATGGTCAAAGGAAATGATTGCAAGAAGGGGGAAGATTCATGGAATCATGCAGAAGCCACAAAGTGTGGGGAAAGATCTTGGACAGATGCTGACCTAAGCTTAGGCACTCTTAGGAAATGGAGACTGGGAAATACATGTTTATTCCACTATTTGGTTTTGATCTATGTATTTCTTGTGCAAGTTAAAGCAAAGACTGAGTCTGCTCCAGCAAAGCCAGTGAATGAGGACAATGTTCTGCCTCTCCCAAGCCAAAGGAAACTGAGGAGGAAATGCTGCTCACTTGTGCAGTCCCAAACGCAGGAGCTGGACACAAGTCCCTGTGAGCAGCACTGCCAGGACTGCTTCAGGTGGTACTCAGGTGACTGCAGTTATCTGCACTTAGATGCAACATAGACCAGGCGAATAATTTGGGGCCATGTTTTGTGCCAAGATTTATGGTTGGAAGAAGACAGGCGGACTGCTGGCATGCTATGTCCTTTCTCTGGAAGGCAGGGGTGGTAGTGATTGCCAGCATTGCAGGGAGGAAGCTCAGTCAGCACGGTTGTAAGTGTATGTTAGTGTAACTGATGTTTGCGGAGAGCACTGATCCTTAGAGGGAAAAGTATTTTTAAAGAGTACCAAAGTTTCAGTAGTAATGTAGTCCAATCTCTTACTATACTATATCAGTCTTTGTTGTGAATTTGCTACTGAAGTAGAAGACAGTGAGAGATCCTGGGATTATCTCTGAAAGCCTTGGTTTGTGGAGCTTCCCTTAATGCCTTCAGTGTTTCTGTAACTCTCTCTAATGCTTCCCATGCATTAGACATGGCCCCACTGTTAATGATGGATTCAGAAATGGAGAAATGAGCAAATCAATAGACCAGACTTCACCTCACACGCACATGTCTGTCAGCCCTCCCAGATGGATGCGGTACCTGCGGATGCCGTTAAGCACTGCAACAGGCATTTACCTGCCACCTGCTCTGTGTGGGGAGAAACACGAGTACAAAACAGACAACTTCAAAACATTACATCATGCTCCCTTGGCTGGGATGATGCATTATATATCAGGTATTTGTATAAGGGGATTATGTTTTTCAAGATGAGACAAATGAGTGAGTAGGATGAAATCTCCTATCTAATCAAATGGAATCAAATGTGACTGGTAATGCCATTCACAGCTATGGTGATACTTCACCGTCCTTATTATAGTATAGCTACCTACATACAGGCTGAAACTCAACTTAGTATAATAAAATCTATCTATCTAAAGTGGTTCACAATCTGTAGTCAGTTATTTTCCTACTACCACTTTTTCATATCAGCAGTCACTGTACTTGCCACAAGCATTTGAATGATCTGTCGTAGGAGAGACTTGTCCTGCAAACAGTCTCTGTACACTGAGGTTCTGGTAAATAATATGTGTACTGAACCTGACTACAAGAATGATCTCATCCTGTGTATTATTTTCTATGCAGTGTCCACCATTATTATGACTGCATGTCCCAAAACACAGAGAAGGCTCACGTAAGGATACAATTATTTCCCTTTTCCTTTCAGCCTGTGTATTTTATTCTTGCTAGTTTTGTCAGCGGCATAAAAAAGCTGGGTGCTGAAGCCTGCAGACTTCTTGTTCTCTCCTGGCACTGAATCCCACACACATCTCAGAGAGCAATTGGTCTCCTTTCATGTGTCCACTGACCACGGCACTGTAGGAGTATACATAAGGGAAAGCCTGAAATAGGACCTTTTAATTTGACAAATGAGAAGTAAAAAGATGCTGGGTTGCCACTGTTGCTGGTTAAGGCAGCTACACTAAGCAACATCCAGGCCCATCAGCTGAGGTCAGCACAATTATATAGGTTTGAGGGAGCGTGCAGTTTCTCCTAGTCACCAAAGGGTTCATAAATGACCACGCAAAAAGATTAAAAAAAGAACCTGGTGTTTACCCATACCTTTCTCTCTCCATTTGTATGGTGCCAGCTATATAAATACCCACGTCTCCATTATGTGATTGCTTTTTAATCTAGGGTAAGATCGTGCCATGGGGATGGCATTCACAAGTGGATTTGCCCTGCTTGCATGAAAAGATAGTCAGACACTTTGCAATCACCCTGAGTCCCCAGACTCCCAATGCTATTTCGTGGTCTTAGATGTTCATGGAGCAAAAGAAAAAGGCCATGTGAAAGAAGGCATTGGCATGCTGATCTGGGACCACTTGCTGAGCCTGTGCTGTGCTCATTTTAAAGCAACCTTGTCTGGGGTTGTGCAACCTTAGGGTAGGCATCAGCCAAGCAGACCTGGTCCACATGAAGCTGGGGATGGGCAGAGGGTTTGGAGGAGAGGGTCCCAGGAGGCTGAGAGAGCAAGCACAGGTGGGGTGTGCCACAGCTGGGGTCAAGGGCTCTCACAAGTTCTGAGGATTTTAAGAGTGTAAACCCCAACTGAGTCTCAGCTCCCTCCACTGGTATTTCCCAGAGAAGGAAAGGGGGTATCTGGGGCTGGACCACTTGGATGAATGAAATGAATAGAAGAGAGAATTAAATGTTCATTGAATAGTTTTGTTCACTTTAATCTGTTTTCCTGTTACCTAGGAACAAATTAGCAATTACTTCAGATCTGATATCCAAAGAATGCACCTCTGGAACTGACCTGACTACATGGGTTCTGCCTGCACCTCGGTCTGCATGGAGGTTTGAGCAGCTTGGTCTGTGTCCAAAAGTAATTTGAAGCCAAACAGTGCTTGTTGTTTTATAAGAGTGGCTCTAATTGCTGAATTAAACAGAAATAAGAAAAAAAATGAAAGCAAGCAAGGGAATTTTTAACTGCAATATAGCCCATTTGACATTTCTGTATTTATTATTGTAGTGACCCATCACTTTTGGACCCATTATTTCAATCTACATTGGTCCAAAAACTATGAAGCAACAGTACTTTCTACCAAAAGCTGTATTACAATACATTAGCAAGAGAGCTCACTCTCTCAGAGCTGAAGATGTCTCCTTAGACTAATGTTCAGCTTCTGTATTTTCTGGCTTTTTGTTGATTTATCCATGCAGCCATAATATCACAATGCTGCAGGCTTTTATGTTTCATCTCCTAGCTTTCTAAAGGAAACAAGAAAAATAAAAAGGTAATTTAATGCACTCCACAATTACTATTTAAGCATTACATCATCAGAAAGGCTGTCACTAACTAGTAAGTGGTCCCAATGACAAGACAGCATTACCTAGCAACTGCAGAGAAGTCATTAACCCTTTTGTGAGTACCATATCCACCACTGAAGCTGGAAATATGTTGCAGGAAACAAATGCATATGCCCAAATGCCTGAAAAACCCCCAACTTCTTCCATCTTGTGATTATGGTGTGAACATTTTGCTCTGTAATTCTGAAAAGATGCCCAATTCGGTTCTGTGAAAGAACATATGAGGACCAAATGGCTGTGAAGGCAGCTTCTGAGAAAGAAGGGAAGCGTGATGAATCATACTAGTGTTATGTGTGCAGACGTAGGGTGAGACTGTTTTTTTCTCTCGCCTGAAGAAGGATGACTGGTTAAAATATTACCAAGAGTCTCAGGAGGTTTACAGTTATTATTTGTACAGCTCATGGGTCTTTTAGGGAACTTGTTTTGTTCACCCCATATTTTGCAGAGCAGAAAGAGGTAGAGTTAACTATAAGCTTTAAATTTAAGTAAGATTTATGTGAAGAAAACAAAATTAGATCTGAACTCTGCCATGATTTACATGGGAATGGGCAGGTCCTGAGGGGTGAAGCACATGTGGTGCCCGGCCCTCTCCTGACAAACGCTACCAGCCCCTGAGTTTGTGCACCTCCCAGGAAACTTCTGGGATTGCTTCTGCTGCAGGGCTGAGATCTGCAGTCCACACTGAGAAACCGTGAGGACCTCCACTGCAGCTGCAGCTCATACAGCCACACGCCAGGAAACTGCCAGCAGAAGCGAGCGCTTCTGGCAGGAGGAATCTGGAAGAGGCACCAAGAACCAGGTCTGCATGCTCAGGACTAGACTGGCTGCCAGCAGGTGTGCATCTTCCTGTTTCCCCCCCTACACTAGGCGGGTTTCCAGGCCTTCGGAAAGACATCCATGGTGACGTCAGCAGGCTCTGTCTATCTTCAAACACTGCCTTTTATTTCGTTTGAATACAGCTGTAAGGTAACAAACACAGCAGCCCAATTTGGAGGTCTTTTCTTAAATTGCACGGCTTGCAGTAGCCACGAAAGCAAGCGAGCCAGAAGATTAAGGAAGTGTGAGGAGAGAAAGAAAAATGCAGAAAAAGAGTAGCAAGAAGAGCAGAGTATTTTCTTTTAAAAAGTCCAACAAAGATGGTCTGGACAAACATCACTCTAATCGGAGCAATTCTTCAGTATTTTATTCCAAATAAACAAACTGTCCAACTCTATTCTATATGATGCGGTGTATTTGTTCCAAGGATCTTCAACTGGGTGCTGGGACTGCACCGCTTTGTGTGTTTCCATTCCGGATGAGTAAAACAAGCTTTGTAAAATCCCCCCCGAAAAAGATGATGTCCCACTAAATCACTACTCCTATATGATTATAAAAAGACTGACTTTGATTACTCTGTTACTTTGTCATAAGCAATAATAAAGCAGAGCTATAACTAGCCAGCATGAAAGAGCGAGCGTTTTCAGCAAAAGTGCAGAGAAGCAGATAGGACCTAATTTGTGTTCTGCAAAGGCTCAGGCCAGCCAGGAGCTGACACTCTGCCTCTCGCCAACTTCACTAGAAATCTCTCAGCATCTCATAGGATCGCTGAGCATCTGGTAATATCGACCCCATCAGTGCAGTTCCACATCAGTGTCCACATCAGTACTCAGTGTCCACATCACCTGTTAATATAAATTATAGTCAGGGGGATACACTGTTTGTAAGAGCTGGTCCAAACGCTGGTGAACACCTTCTCTATTTTACTAGGTTAAAAATGGTGCACTCACTCAAGACATCAATGGAAGTATCATCATTAGTGCCACGAGGATCAAACCATGTAAAATGATTTCAAAATATTTTCATGTCATAAAATATGTACAGACATTAAAGTCACGAACATTGTTGCCTACAAATACTGCTGGTGCCTAGGAATTTACTAAACTATCCACAGAGCTTTGTGAACTTTCTTTAGGACCTGAGCCAAATCCCAGACCCTGATCCTTCTTTGACGTTAGGACCACTTTTATAGCACCCTATTCCAATTGTTTTTCTTATTTTAATTAACAAATTTCTTAATAGCAATGATAGGCTATATGCATTTCACTGTGAGGAGATTATTACACAGTAAGTTTGTTAAATTTGTTTGGTCTATGACCTTGTGTCCTCTAACACTATCTAAGTAGGCACTGGATATACAGAATAGCACTGTATTGCCTGCAGCATCCAGACACCTAAGCCCTTGCACCTCACACAAAGAAACTCATTAGAAAACCAGCCTGAAGGAGTGGAAATAAAATTAAAACAAAACATGGAAACTGTTGTTGCAAAGTAAAAAGTGGCCCAAAAGAGGGTAATTCCATTAGTACATTCGACAATGTAAGGCAAAATTGCAACTCTAATGGAGACTTTCAGCAGAAATCATAAATGAGCAATGAAGATACCGGTCTTTTCAAGTGCCACATGGTTCAGTAGAGAACTCACAACTATTTAATGAAAAATTTGTTAAAGAAAAGAGAAGCAGCAAATTTTTCCCTCAATTAAAGTCAATGGAATTGCATGTATAAGTCAACTGTAACTCAAAGTGACATTCTTGTAATATTAAATATTCATTGAAATTCTGCATTAATACATGTACTGTTCTAATGGATCATTTTATTCTCTGTGAGTGCACAATTCCCTTTTTTTCGGTGTAGCACTGTATATTACCTAATCACATTGAGAAAACATACACAACTTCAAAATGGTGCACTGTAGAAAATTTTTAAAACTCAAGCTGCACAACCAATGCCATCTCAGCAGCTTTACTCAGAGGGGCAAACTGATGGGAGAATGATACCTCCTCTATTCACCAGTGGAAGCCTTGACTACCTAAGAAAGAGGCCAGACTTTTTTCAAAAGTATTTGCCATTCTGCAGTCCCTGTTCTCTTTTCAACTGAGCTATTGCTGACTTTGAAAACTTGCCTGCCTGGATATTCTGCAAGGTATGAATTAAACTACAGATATTATTTTATTTAAATTTATATTTAACCTAACAAAGAGAAATACAAAATGCAGGATCAGACAATGAGGTGATTAGACACTTCCCTTTTGCATATCCTGGCATTGGTTGACTTGAACCCTTTGCATTTAATTTCTTTGTTTGTTTTCTTTTTAAAGGAAAAAAAAATCTTTTGAGTGAAGGCAAAAAGGTGATAGTCAAACTTCCCCTAAATATTAATCTTGGAGAGTGACCAAACCAAATACATTTGCTTCAAAGTTGCTGTTTCTATTTTTATTTTGTTTTCTAAGTTAGGAACATGTGAGAAAAAGAGATTGTAATGGAAGCTGGGTTTCATTCTTGACCATAGCAGGTACAGGCACGATCTCACTATGATTTATGTGCATACATCTTATATTTCATTCCCTTATCTTTTTAAATGAGTTGTGAATAATTCAGAGAATGACTGGGTGGATAACAGAGTTTGTGCACCCCTGAAGATCGAAATCTTCTAATTACCCAGTAACAGATTCAGCTTGGAAGTGGTAACACCAGGTTTCCTTACCCCACCTATCCATGGCCCAGGGCTCATCCCTATGCATAAGCCTTTCACTCTCCAGCTCCCAATTAGTTCTCAACTTGTCCTTCAAGACATCCAACAAGGCTGACAGTGAAGATAATGTTCATAAGAGGCCACTTGCCCTGGAGGAAGTCAACTGTCACTATCAAACTTGTTCCAGCAAAAAAATTATATATTTGGCGTATGGTAATAACGTACCTGTCACTATTGCCTCAGACCAGGCTTCAGCCTCACCAGAAAGAGGCTCATAAATCCTTATTGAGCTTTTCTTCTTATTTCCCAGTAAGTTGTCCTCTTTGAGCATTAGCTCTTGAGCTCATTGACCTGAGTACACACTTAAGAAACTTTGTTAGTTGTCTAAAAAAAGATAAAATGAAGACAGGCAGAAGCTGAGTTAATCATTTGGACATATGGAAATAATGTGGTAATGTTGTTTATATGCAGGCAGGCAGTTCACTAATAGCATCGCTGCAAAACACTCAGAGGTTTTTAACTGGAAAAAAAACAAGGGAGCTGCACAAGATACCCAGCATTCAATGGATTTGATTGAAAGCTTCTCTTCTGCTTAGTTTGCTGTGGGCATAATGAGCAGGATCTGTAATTGCTAAACAATATTAAAAAACTACAGCAAAATGCAAAGCAAAAAATGAGGGAACTTCTCAGTTAGGAACAGGGAGACTGGCTGGATGGTGGGAAAACACCAGTTTTGCCATAAAACTCTTCCTGAAATATACTATAATAAAGAGTGCTGGCTATTAGCCCCATTGCAAGTACTATTATGAAGACATGAGATAGGCTTGGGGTTGGCTTTTTGGAGATTCAGGCAATCACATCGTCTATTCCCTTTGGTAAGGCTTGAGGAAAATTAGCCAGTTCTTTTTCTCCCATGGCTACTTACAGAACGGTTGGCTCCAGAGCTAGGCTCTTCTGATGCCAGGAAACCTTTAGTTTCCAATGTAGGTTTACCCTGGGCCTCTTCCTACCCTTTGTCCTTCTAGAATTGTCCCTTGAATTAAACGACCCTTCTTTTCTGGTATTTGTTTTCCTGATAATATTTATAGACACCAATCACGAAAGTATTAAGGATGTTCATATTGATCCAGAAAGGAAAAAAAAAAGAACAGCATGTCTGGCATGCTATAAACAACTGGGGAGGGTGGGGAGGTTTAAAGATGTGAAATTTGTCTCTGCATCTGAATTTCAAATGTACTGCGTTTGAGGGTGAGAGGGGAATGGGGGTGTTTCGTTTGATTACCAAGATAGAGGCCACTGGCAAAGTTTAAATCTGAATTTGCCAAAAGTTTCGGGGGGGTCGGCTGCCAACGTTTAACGCAGATCGCCGAGTACAGCCCGCATCTATTTGTAAGATATTTCCTTCCTTGTGTTTATATCCTGAGTGGCAGCGATGGGAGCTGCTGAGCTGAGACCAGTTTCCTCCAGACCCTCCAGCCTGCCAACATGCAAATGTCCAGTCACATTTCCCTGGGCCGGGCGGTCAGGGCGGCGTGTGCCAGCGAGCCACAAGTGCCAGGCTCAGGTTGGCTCCTGGCTGGCCCCGCAGGATCCGGCCTGCTGGCTGCTCTGCTCCCATGGGCGCGGGGAAGTTTCGGCTGGGCGGGAAGGAACCGGCTCCATGGCTGACTTCCTTGTGAAGGGCAATAAAAAGCAGCGAGCGGGGAGCTCATGCCAGCCTGTTGGGTCCAGTAATGATATCAACAATAACAACAAATCCCTTTTTCCAGGCCGGCCCTGTGGAGCAACCAGAGTAGACTTTGAGGATGCAATCCCCAGCAGCCGAAGCATTGCGTGTGGCTCTCCTGGCTGGTTTCAGCTGGGTTCATCCACTGCCAGCGCTGGCGGGAGCCACAGAGCGCTCGGCACGGGCTGCAAAACCTGCCTGGGAAGCGGCGGACGCCCGGCGGGTACCCGAGCCTGAGTCTCAGCCGGGCCAGCACGCGTGCCTGCTGCAGCATGGAGCCCCGGCCCCCTGCAAAGGGCGACAAGGAGGAGGCCTGGCAGCCGACAGCCCTTGCTGGTCAAGCAGCCCCCCGGTCACCGCTGCAACACACTGAGCCTTGGCCTCCGCTTCCAGGGTGGTCCACAGAGGCGTGTCTTTAAACTTTGGAGCTGTGTGTGCCCAGCCCGCTGGAAACGAGGATGTCTATTTAGCAGGAGTACCACCAGGCTGGGAGACTGAGCATTGACCCCTGCCATAGCAGAACCTGTGAAGGGGAAATCAGCAACCAGAAGTACTTACACAGGGTAAAATTATAAGCGGCACTCCTCTGCAGACTGCCAAACAGGCAATAACTTCTGTTAACTTCTTGCAGGTCGCATCCAAACCGATTAACTTGGACTGGATGGCTCTGCACCGTATTACTTTTTCTAGACCATTTACTAAACTGTTCAAAATGAGGAAAGTGTTCACATTTGATTTTGCCACTAAGTGTTAATTTGGGACCTGTTACACATTCTTTGTAATCTCTACTTCACTAGTTTTAAAACTGGTGTGATGAAATTAAAAATCAGGGCTAGAGGCTAAAGAAAGGAGCTAGAAAATAACATACTGTGTTTTAAACCATTCACAACTGTTCTAGGTACACTTCAAAGCTCTTGCCTGACAGTTTTCAATCAAATAATCTATATTCAAGCTCAGTCCCATGTAAGGCTTCAGTCCTAAACTGCGGTCTGCTAATATTTTAAAAGTTGAGGAGAACTGCATGTGGGCAATAACTGGATAGAGAAAACCCCCTAAAAGAACAGTACTCAGCTTGGTAATGTGGACTGCCACACAGGAGACAAGGTCAGCTTTAAAGACGAGGCAGAAAGCCAAGCCATCACTAGAGTCATTGCTGGAACTGGAAACACAAAAGGATTGTGTCCCACTCCTCCCAAGTCACAGCGCCCTAAACCCCTGCTCAGCTCTACCTAAAGGCTAGGGTGTTGAAAATTGTTTTCTGAGTACTTGGACATGCCTGTAAGCTCCTTGGTTTCAACATTTACATCCAATATAGCCCCTGCCCCCTTGGGATCTGTGCAGTTGGGTCCCAAGTGTGTTGCCTGACAGCTGGGGTGTGCAGGCTGGGGCACCAGCCTTAGGTCTCCTGACAACGTCACTATCCTGAACCCAGCATTGCTGGTGTAAAGACTTGGGATGGAGCTTTCCCCTCTCCAGGGGAGAGTAATAGGTGAGAGATGCCCTTGCTCGTGCATGTCGTTTTCCTCTGCACCAAGTGGTGGTCATTTATTCTATGCAAGGTGGGAAGCTGCACAGGGATGACGAGAAGCTGTCCCCTGTCCCCTGCATCACAAAGGACAGCTTGACCATCATGGATGGCCCTGCCAGCACAGCCCTTGCTGCAGGCAGTCTCGGAGCACTGACTTCCCTCGCAATGGAGATGCCTTTCAGCATCCCAGAATGAAGTATTTAAAGCATGGAGAATGGCAGGCTATAAGGCATGATCCCAGGGCTGACCACAGCGATGCCTGGTGACAGCGACTGCGCGGTCCTCAGCTGCTCGCCTTCCAGACAAGTGGGAACAGGCATGGCACCAGAAAATGCTTGTACAAGGGAACAGCTTTCCCACCAGCAAGTCTGGTTGTCACCTCTTCATACTTTTTCCCCAATGTCCATATTAAATGGGTCCCTGCTGAGCACTCCCTGAATCTTCTCCCGTGCATTGATTCTTCCCCTCTAACCCATGCAGGGAGTCTGGGAGCTTAATGCAGGCCATGGCAGCCTTGCTTCTGCAGCAGGGCTGCTGTAATTTGTAGCAGGTTTCATTCCCAAGGCCATTTGCATGTTTCACCTTTTTTCGTCTATTTTAGATCTTCCCTCAAACACTTCTGCTTCCACTTGCCTCTCTTCCCTGCAGGGATACTCCCGGAGCTGGCTTTACAGAAATTTCTCATCATCCCTAGCAGACCTCTTCTGTGCAAGTGCTTTGCCAAACACACTCATCTTTTATTCCTCCCTAAGTCCATCAGTCCGGCTTTCCTGCCTTTGTTTATACCAGTAACAACTTTTTCCTTTTAAACCTTTTTTCTTTTTTATAGAGGGTATAATAAAAAATTAAATGAAACCACAAAACCTCATTTTGTAAAACTTGGTGTGACCTACATCTCCAGAATCAAAGAAATTCTGAGCTAATGATGAATCTGCCTTGTTCAGCTAATCCTGCCTAATTGCCAGAGTTTATGGGCACCGAGCTAGTAGTGCAGGAGCAGAACATGATGATCACAGAGTGATGCTTTCACTGGTTTTTGTTGAAAAGAGTGATAAAGTTTTTGTATTTGGAGACATAAAATTGGGATAAAATTTGCTGTAAGGTGATAAATTTGCAGAATGGGTCAAATCCCAGACTGAAATATTTAACAGCAACCTATTCATTGAGAAGGAAGTATATTCAATTAATTAGAAAATCTGCGTGTAAAAAAGACTCTGCCAATCCAATAGAGTAAGACTGAAGAGATTAAATAAATCCCAAAACTAGCAGTCAACAGTGTGCAGCCAGCAATGGCCCTAAAAAAATAGTTGTTTTCTTACCAATTCAGCCACGTGACCTTAATGCCTACTCCAGTTATTATTGTATTAACTGCTCGAATTTGGAATTTGGTCAAGACAATGCCTTACAAGTTGTAAATCACTAAAAATACCTACATTGCCATACAAGTAGATTCTATAACCTCTGGGTAATAGCTTAGGAACTAAAGCTCCATGTGAGATTCAGTATTGCTATAGTAATTAACAGTCCACAAACAGATTAGTTTCATACTTCATTCTTGAAGCAATATCATCATTGACTGGTAGGGTGAAGTTGCTTGCATGTGATGGACAGTAATCATGAATAAGAATCTGAATTCTTCCCTATCCTGAGAAGCACTTAACTATGTTCTATTATTTCATAGTAAGCAATGTACTGCAAAAGTCTGAAAAAAGTACCTAGCTATATATATTTTAAAGATTTTACTTTTTCATTTATACATATTCACTAATGGCAATAGCTTTGATATGAAGAAGCTTTTTGCCACATCAGAGAAGGAAGGTTATTTTCCCCCAGATAGTAAATACATACCTACTGTATGGAAGCAGGTCTAACGTGTCTAAGTACAGAGTACTAAAATGGCATTATTATAACTATTGCTCCATAAAACTTCAAAGTACCATAATAACTTAATATCAGTCCAATCAAACTTTATGTGACTTTCTGCAGGCATACTTCTGCAATCAAAAGCTTCCTACCTGTACTTTTTGTGTGTGGGTACTCCTGCAGTAGTTTAGCAAATAGTAACTGATGTCCTAATCTGAAGCTGCCTATTAGCAGAATTAAGTTCGGTGAGGTGTGCTCTGTAGAATAGGTAAATTGCGGCTTATGAAGCCTAAGAAGAGGTGGAGATTAGGTTAGAAGGGAAGAGAGCGGGAGAGGAGAGTTGGTGGAAGAGGGCTGGCAGGGATCCCAGTGTCTCGGGACAGTCTGTCACTGGTCCCAGTTTCCTCGCTGTCTCTGACTTACACACATCCTGCACCACATTACGGCCCCAAGTTCAAAACCGGATGCATGATCTCTGCTGGGAACAACCCATGTGCAAAGACGACCCCTTAAAAATCTACCACACTTTAGGCTCAAGATGGCTGGATGTCTGTGGTGGGTGAAGTGACTGCTTAAGCTTACATGTAATACGATTCTGCTCAGGAGAAGTGGATAGCAAAGCTGCTCTTGAATGCAAGAAGATATGTGTGTGTATATATATGGGAGAGAGTGGTGCACTTCATGGTTTCAAAAGTAGTAACTCTTCTGCGCTGAAAGCAGCATTTCAGGAAAGTGGTGAGGCAGTGCAGGGCACCTTCACAGCTGCACTCATGGCTAAGGTAGACTTCCAACAGCTTACCTCCCCCCAGACCAGGTACCAGCTTGCAGTTTGGGGCATCCTGCTTGTATCTTTTTTTTGCAACCACAGTTCTCTGCTGCTACAAGCCAAGCAAGGCTCACAGCCACATTGACAACCTGGGGCCTGAGCAGAGCACAGGAAGACTTTCTTCTGCACCCTGACTTGAATGATCGCCCTGTCTTAGGCAACACAGAGGAGAAAGTTGCTTGGTGAGAAATCAGCAGGTTAGGACAAAAAGTTGGTGGGTGCTTGTGGGAATAGAGATCTGGAAGATGTGTCATTGGCAGCCCTGATCAGAGAGAGAAATAGATGGGCTGGTGTACTGGTTTGGGCTGGAATAGAGTTCATTTGCTTTGTAGTAGCTTGTGTGGTGCTGGGTTTTGGATTTGTGACCCAGTGTTGGTAACACAACAGTTACTGTTACTGCTGAGCAGTGCTTACACAGAGTCAAGGCTTTTCTGCTCCTCACCCCACCTCACCAGCGAGGAGGCTGGGGGTGCACAAGAAGTTGGGAGGGGACACAGCTGGGACAGCTGACCCCAACTGACCACAGGGATATTCCAGACCATATGATGTCATGCTCAGCAATAAAAGCTGGGGGAAGAAGAAGGAAGAGGGGGACGTTCAGAGTTACGGCGTTTGTCTTCCCAAGTAATAATAATGTTGATGGAGCCCTGCTGTCCTGGAGATGGCTGAACACCTGCCTGCTGATGGGGAGTGGTGAATGAATTCCTTGTTTTGCTCTGCTTGCACATGTGGCTTTTACTCTCCTGATTAAACTGCCTTTATCGCAGCCCACGAGTTTTTGCACTTTTACCCTTCCGATTGTCTCCTTGTCCCACTGGGGAGGGGAGTGAGCGAGCGGCTGGTGGGGCTGAGCTGCCCACCGCAGTTAATCCACCACAGCGGAGAAGATGAAAAAGGGGCAAGGATCATGGGACAAGGAAACTAGAAAAGTCTGAGAGGCACAGCCTGGGCCTGATAAGGGTAGAGAATAAAGTGGAGAGGAAGGGAGGGAGCAGGACAGGCAGAGGACAGGAGGTATGGGGGCATGGTTACAGTGGCTGGGTGGAAGAGCCTGGGACCATTAAAGCACAGCTTCCTGCAAAGCCCTGAGCTGCTCCTACAGCCCCCAAATCTACCTGTCCTCTGTAAACCCGTGGGCAAAGCACTCCCTCCCCGTTTTGGGTTGGCCGAGGAAGTGGAGGAGCTTTGCTTGCCATCCCTCTGTTACCTCGAGAGGTCACGGTCTGTGCCAAACCCGAAGGCAGCAGCTCAGATGATGACTCACGGGGGTGTCACCATGATGCTACACAACGGAGTTTCCTGTGCTGGGAGTGTAGTTCTGCTTTCACTCTCACAGTAGTAAATTACAGGATTGAAACAGCAGCAAAAGAACAAAGTTACGCCTCAAAGTTGGAAAGTGCCAGGATTGAGTTTCTTTGCCGCTTTTATTCCCCTACTTCCCCTCCACTCCCCTATTTGGTGGTCCTAGCATGAAATCACCGTTTATTTCAGCTCCTTCTCTTCCCTGACACAAGGGGAGCTGCTCTGGCCATGAATCAGCGTGGTGCAATGAAAGAAATCCTGCGTAATTGATCTCTTGTGTTGCAGAAATTAGGCAATGCGTAGTGAGTGACATAGGGGCTGGAAGAAGAGAAAAGCTGACTGCTGGACGAGGCAGGTTATTGCTGCCCTGGAAAACAAGCATTCGTGGTCTCTGTGTGGAGTCCATGTGTGGGGCGGGTCGACCGCTCGGACTCAGCTGCTTACAGGCAGTCGCTTCCTCTAAGCACGTTGGTCAACAACTGCCTGACCCAGAGGCTTAGATTGATTTCCAGACACGAAGGACACTGTTACCAATGACATCTCTTTGTACCACACATAAAGCATGATTATGATTCTGACAAATGAAAATGTCTCAGATTGAGGTCTCAGAAATACTGCTTTGGACTTCAGTGACTGCACCTCAGCTCCTTCTGTTTGATAAGCATAAAACATGTCCTTAGTTCACTGTGTGTCCTAAAAAGAAAGCAGTATTTATGAAGCACTCAAATACTTAAGTGCCATAGGAAAAATTGAAGAAACTAGTAATTCTGTCTTGGAACGAGAGCTGGGTAGTGGGTAGTAACTAGGGTATGGAATAATGCATTCAAAAAGAAAGTTGCAATGAAATATTTAAAACACTGATGCAAAGATGCTGTGGGCAGTATAGTATGAGACAAGACAGTGTCATAATGTTTTACAATCACATCTGCAATAGGCCAAACTGGAGTTTCATGGATAACCTTAATTGGGTATTTTTTAAATTGAGTGCTTAGTTTTGTAGCCCTAAGACCATTCTTCAGCCACAATATTTTTTGTGTGTGCAAGTGTTTAATATAGAAAAGAATAATAACCCAAGCAGGTGAAGAAATTACTTACCTTCCTCTACAAATTAATTTGATAGAAAATAAATCAGCAAGGCAGTTTTCACACTTCAGCTATGCTTTTGTAACTGTGCTGTAGAGCAAAGTATCTCCTTTGGTAGTGAAAACATGTTTTACTTATTGACTTGATTTACTGATTGAATCTACTTGTCTTTAATTCAGCTATGTAGGGTGGACAGCATCATGCACACTAATTGTCAGGGCATCTGGTGTATGTATGTAGGAATTTTCACTTTATTAATATCTAGAGAAACAAATAACTTATTTGAAAATATCCATCAAATTTTATGTCAAAATCCTTGAGAAACTAGTATTGATGATGTTGCACACAGATTCCTAGGGAGCTAAATATTCTGGGTTAAAATATTTTACTTAACAAAAGAGATTCAGTAAAAACCTATCTGAAATCATGGTTATATTTTGTCTCCTACCAGAATGTCTAGAGGAAATTATTCTTTTTAATGTATTTGTAAAGAAACCTCAGAATAAGCAGAGCACATTTGGCAAGTTCTGCACCACAGCAGGCTTACAACTAACTTTTCCAGGTTGTATATTTTCAGGTATAAATAGAATTAGCACGGGGGGACTTCGGGGGGCAGGTGAGGAAAAGCAGACAAGCTGAGTGACAGCACCGCTGCTAGAAAAACTTAATGCCCAGGGAGCTCACAATCAAATATTTATAGCTTTATGGGCAACAAATACTCCGTGAGACAAGACTACAAAGCAGTCCCATGCTCAGGTATTCTTTTTGCTGTCACCCTATCCATTTCTTTCACCATACCCTTCTTCAGAATACTTACTACACTGTCAGCATTGTTATTGCCAATCCCACTGCAAACTAGTAAAATGGGGAATGCTATTTAATGCCTTTTTATGGATTTCTCAGTTGATTCCTATTCAAATATTGTGTTCATTTTAAATACTGCAACTGGTAGGGCAAGTAGGACTTTTGTTCAGGAATCTGTTTTCCAAATACATCATATTTAGAGATCTAGAAATAAAAAAAAATATTCAGAAAACATTTTGATTCATTTTTAGGTGATTAGCCCAGTTTTCATATTGTACTTCAACTGCTAATTATCTTAGGAGATATTTTTGCCAGGAAAAGGCTGCACTATGAATAATTCTTTCAGTATTTCTGCAGATGCTGACTTCTGAGGCAACTGAAAGTGGCTCTCCGGAGGAGATCTGTATAAGGTTTCCCAGTCAATAAAGTTTCTATCATTGCCAGCTAGAGCCTGTTTTGTCCAACACCTACAGGGATGCTGGAAAGGGCAACTTGCAACCTCTTCATTAGGGTCTCTGGTAGCAATGCTGGGAGACCTGCTTCTCAACTTTTGTTTCTGTAACATTGCTATACGGTGCTGGTGTCACACAGCATATCAGACGCCACAGGGATCTGGGATAAATTTAACCCTCTGCTGCAATACAGTCCTTTTTTGTATCAAATGGTTTTTTTAATCCTGGAGTTTAGTAGTCTGATGGCCGAAAGGGCTGTGCTGTGCTCTGAAGTGTGCTCTTGCCCCCGCAGAACAAAGCACTGTACAGGGAAGTAAGAAGAGGGTCCTTGTCAGCGCTGCAGGCAGGAGCGCACGATGGGCTGGTCTGCTCTACTCTGCTCCTGGTTACCATCACCAGTAGGACAGAGCGCAACACAAGCGCTCATTTATTGCTAGGTATCAGCTGTGCTTAATCATCCGTGGGACTGTAAGAGATTCTCTTGGTGTCTGCCTAATCAGCAGCTCTGCCATTTATTGGGATATTTGGCCACTTCTGTTTGAAACCAGATTTATTAATACCAAACTTTAAACAAATTATCAACTATTACAAATATCCTGTGAATGCTTCCCTAGGATACTCTCTGATAGGGGTTCTTAGAAAATATAAAATCCTTTACGTATTTGGGCCTTCATCCAAATTTTCTATAGCAAATAACAGCAGGAATCTTTGGAACTCCAGATCCATACACAATTCATCATCTAATTCATTACTTCAAAATCTTGTATTTGGATTTAAAAAAAAAAAACCCACTTCAGTATTTTGGAATTGCGATGCTGTTATGTAAAAATCCCCACACAACTTTATATGTGTTTGTCTTTCTCACTGATTTTAAAGGTCCACCTGCTCTATTTGCAAGTATACCATTTGCTTTCCTAAAAGTCAGGAGAAACATGGCATCAGCCTTCAATGCCTATCTTCATTTGACAGCTAGATGTCTGTGGTCAGAAGACATGCCATGGTCCTGCCACAGTCCTTTCTGTCAGATTTCCCTTAGTCATTAACAGCAAACCAAAAAACCCACCAAACAACAAACCCCCTCCCCCCAAACCCTAATTGGATTGTAGTGACAAGTGTTCCAGATATTTTCATGGTAGGGGAAAAGCAAGCTGTATTAACTCTGCTATTTCTAAACCCCAAGACTGCTTTTAGTTTAGGATGGTGTCACCTGGGAACAAGGATCTGCATTCACATCACACACGTACTGCAATATAGGGACCGAGATACAGCCTCGTCCCCCTCCCCACTTGCCTGGGCAGGGCACAGGGGCTGGCAGCTGCAGCGCTGTACACTGCCCACAGATCAGACCCACACCCACACATGCACTTAATGCCATCACTAAGGTGTAGTCTAATTTCTTGATCAGTTTTTGATAGCATCTGTGCTTCCGAAGCTGCACAAGTGTGACAAATGGTTGGGGGATAAGAGTCTTCTACCACATCGGTAACATCCCCCCCTTCACCCCACCCCACCCCAGCAAACAAAACAAATGCCCCATACCTGGAGACAATTCAGTGCCTGAATTATTAATAAAATAAGCATGATAATGAATAATCTATGTTAAGCATTTTCTTACCCTTTATTTTTTCATTATGATCAGAAGAGGAATATGATTAACAGCAGTTTAAACTTTAGCAGTACAATTTCAGTATTAAATATAAAACTACACTGCAAGTTGATGTATTTTAAAAATGGTTATGTATACTCTAGCCTTAAATTTATGTATCAAATACAAGTAACTCAATTGTTTCTTGCCTTGACAATTAACATATCTAACAAATTTCAACAAGCCAGACATCCATCTTTTCCATTAAAAAAAGTAAGCAAGCACACCAACTCTTATTCATAGCAAGGGGGTGTAAAGATTCAACACTTTCCTGAGTGTTGTGCAAAGAATAACAGGTTCAAGAAAGTCAGTTAAATAAGTGTAATGATAAACCTAAAGCTAAGCTGGAGGACCTTTTGATTAACTTCATATTTCATGTATTACTTGCATCAGTTGAGAGCAACATGAGTTACGGAACTTCCATGAAAACAAGCCACTTACAAGCAGGTGGTTAAGCTTGATCAGTTTATTAAAAGGATTATATGACACGGTTGCCTGCAATAGCAGGGGACTGGATCTGATGACCCAGGAAGTTCTCTCCAGTCCCATGTTTCTAAGCCATGCACCAAGTGTATCCAGCCCACACTTTCACATTTGGAAAAAGCCAAAGCCACACACACACACACTCACAGAAAAAAAAAAATTAAAAAAAAAAAAAAAGTCCTTGATGACACTATTTCATTTCTCTAGATATTCACTATGCAGAAGGGAACAGAGCTAAAGTCCTGTACAGAGGATACATTTACTCAAGGTTGATGTGGTACTGAAGTCAGTTAATAATTAGATACCTCCAGGCAGATTCAGTTACAGGGCATACCAACACTGCACACTGCCAGACAATTTCTAATCAAGCCAAGAACCTCTTGCAGGAATGAGGTCTCTTTGCTAGCAAGCACAGAGCACACTGAATAAACTAAAAGCAGCTGTTCTTAAATGAACTACCCTACCAACCGTGAGTGAATGACAGATAGATGGTAAGAAGCATTTACCTACTAGACAAGATCTCTCTGCACACTCAGGCAGAAGTAATTAGTTCAGAGCAGCAACCATTGCTCCTACCTTGCCTGTCTCTTGAGTACATTCTCTTTAAAAGCTGGTCTACAGAATCAGTGCAGCCATTCTCAAGCACTACCAAAGTAGCAGTTTGCAGCTGCCATGCAAGACACTACTTTCAAATGGTAGTCAGACATTCCCATCATCATGGCCAGTTTGCTAGGACAGCATACACAGCCATAGCAAAAAGCCTTTGCAACAACTAGAGATCTAAACAATTGCCTACATTCAGCCCATCTAACTTTTAGGCACTTGGTTAAGGTGTCTGGGTCCCTCATCACCCAGACCTCCCCCCACCCCCCCAGGAAAAAATAAAATAAAATAATTAAAAAAAAAAAAAAAAATCGCTGAAGGCAGATAGTCTTAATTGCCTTCTGGAGGTGTCTCTTGACCCCCACTGAGCAAAGCTGCATTTCAAGCAACCAAGTTCTTAACACAGGCACCTCAGTTAGACAGGATGAATGGAGACTTGCATCCCTCTCAAGAGATAGTATCAATACTCTCCAAAACCAAAGGCAATTAAGGTTTGCAACTCCAGTTACATTTGGAAACAAACTTACAGTCAAGTAATTAAGCTGTAGTCCCTCCCTCCCAATCACAAAAGCCTTCCACATGGAGGCTCTGCTATTAAAAAAAAAACAAAAACATTCTTCTTTCAAACAAAGAAGAGTGGTCATAGCTGCTTTGCCACTCATTCATGGGGAAGCTGAAGGATCAGAGAACACCAACTCAGAGACCTGGAATGACTAAGCACTGCTAGTGCATGCAAAGCAGAAGTAACAAGATGGTTTTTAAATTAACCCTAGTCCTCTTCTCCACCCCACAAAATTCATGCAAGTGTTTGAGAAGATAGTCAAGATATAACAGCCCCAGTTTCCAAAAAGGCTTAGTGTTTGGGGTTTGGTTTTTGTTTTTTTTTTTTTTTCCACATATTGTAAAAGAAATGTCCTTTTCTTTCTGTGGGTAGAGAAATGCATTTTTGGCATATTTAAGAATCATAGGTATCTATGAAATTCATGCTGTTTAAATTCTCCAACTAGTTTCTATAATCTGTCAAAAAAACCATAAGCAACCTATACATGTTTCCCCAGTATTGACATGCATGGTCAGAGCTCTCCACTTTAGTGAAATGGTGTTACTTCTGTGCTGATAGTTGACGAGTCAGCATTACACGACTTTGAGACCAACTAAATTAACATTGTCGTAATATGAAAGGCAAGCACAAGTTCATTTATTTATAGCAAAGGTCTTGGGTTACAGGAGGTCAGTTCTTGCCATCTTGAAAAGATAGGGGATAACTTATTGCATACATGTGCATTATAATTTAGCAGCAAGTCATTCATAGAAACACTTCCCTCCTACTGCTTTTTTGGTTTATTATCTCAATTATATATATATTTTAGCTTTACAAAGCATTTAACACCACCTTTAAGTTAATGGTCTTTTATTGGAAAAAAAGACTAGCATTTACAACTTGGAATGGACATAAATTGTAATATCTTGAACAGCGATGTTGATAGTTGTGCTGAAGTCCACAGGCTACTCCGCCAGCTCCAAGTCATGGTACAGAAGGTTTTAAAAATATGAGAGTCCAAAGATGCTCCCTTGGTGAAGGTTTCTTTTAAAAATTTTGTGAACGGTAACAGCCCGACACCCGTTTCACTATAGTGCAATGCAGACAATGTTAAACCAGTATTTTAACACAGACATGCCATCCATAGTTAAGATCATCATATTTTTTGGAGCACACTGCTACGTACAGGAAAACCATTCAACCTTTAGGGCATTTTCTCTAAGTTTTGCATCCTTCAACCATTTTGCTGCATACCATCCTGAGGTATAAACCAATTTTAAAGTAAACCAGCTATGACAATTTATACTACAAATTGAACTAGAATCCACTGTTGAACAAAAGAGTGGATCCTTTAGGTTGGTTTTTTTTTTTCCTTTTAATACAAATGTCTGACTGTGCTCAATTGTCAAGCTGCATGCATGAAAAACTGGCCAGCCCAAACAGTGTAATAGTCATTAGCAAATGGAACTTTTGAGTTCACTAAGTGCTTCCTTTTTTTTTTTTTAATTTTCAAGGTAGTACAATTATTTATATTGTAAAACTGATGTTTAACTTTATCTTTTGGGGACAGGACCACCAACCATTACATGCAGTTTGTGGACAGAAGGTATTTTGACATTCAGTTTTGCTATACAGAAACAGAATGAATAAATGAACATTTTTTTGCAAGAGGTAAGTAAAAGATTCAATTTGATTCTTCTAGAGGAAAAAAGGTGTAAAGGAGGTCTCTTCACTTTGCAGTCATCATCTGTACGAATTCTGAAAAGATAAAAAGCCACTGTGATTTATTGTCTCCAGAGTGCTTAAACTGATAAGTCTCAAACACATTTGACATAAAAAAGCCCCCTTCACTGCATCTAAGGTTTTGTCCACAGAAGTAGACAAGTGAATAAACTGGTGTCTCAAGTACTAGAAATTAATGCCCTATGCGACAGGCTTTCACTCAATCCCAGTAATGGTTTTGAGTCAAGACAAGCATCTTTTTACCTTCATAGTTGACTTGCCCATCCCCATCAATGTCTGCTTCTCTGATCATTTCATCTACTTCTTCATCTGTTAGCTTTTCTCCTAAGTTTGTCATAACGTGACGTAGTTCTGCTGCACTGATATAGCCATTGCCATCCTGCGAGGAAAGAGTTGCACAAGATCACAATCAACAATCCTGACATTTCCCGTAACTGCTTCTGAACTAGCCTTATGGCACTTGGGAAAGATATATAGACTCAGTACACTGTATAACCCTCCAATATGTGCTAGTCCATTGCCTTACAAACCATGCATGCCACTGTACCTTTCTGTACGATTATTGTACTGTAAGAGTAACTGCATGCCTGATTTGTAACTGTGGTAAGGTATTTTTAATGCTTTTAAAGAGCTTTCAAAAGTAAACCCAGAAACAAAGTGGGTTTTGTTTAGTCCCTGCTGCCTAAACAAGGAAAAAAAAAAAAAAGACCAATTTCCCCACCAGAAAGAATAAAGTCAGCTTTCTCTTTCATGTAATACTACCTCTATAACCAGACTGCAGGTGGCTAGGTTAGGCTTCTTGGATAAGATGATATAGAACAAGCCTTCAAAGAAAGCATTTAAATTCTACTCATAAGGAGTTGTGAAAAGCTTTGTGGGGAAAAAAAAAAGTCAATGTTCCCATTAGTAATATCCAAACCTAGAGCTCATCCCTAGCCATCTCAGAAATTGTCCTCATCCATATACAGGAAGAATACACTAGCTTAGTGCAGGAATTCATATGGCCATCACCAGTAGATAAGCTACCTCAGTGGCTTTAAACGCAAATCCAGTCTGCAGAAATAACCCCACAGGGTAGATGAAGTACTAACCAAACAATTGAACACTAGCATATTTTCAGCTAGTACTAGAGTCTGCCACTTTTTTCCATAAAAAGAAGTTGTAAGGCCTTCTTCCACACATGCACGTGCATCAGCTTAGCAGCTGCCCCAGCCATTACTCAACACAATTCTCTCATAACATCTGTCATATCCAAGCAATCCAGAGGGGAATCCCTGTTCTAGAAACAATTGACCTTCACCATGTATGCCCAGGTACCCTTAAAGACAACTGAGGTAGTTGAGCTCTTAAGTTCTCCTGAAAGCAACCTCAAAGTCCACATCTTGGAAATGGAACATGCAATACTTCATGTCCCTCTAAATACTGATGACATCATCTTAGCTTCAAAAGCTTCCATAAAGTAGTATAAAACCTTGTGCATCCATGCAAACATTTCCCCATTCCCCCAAAGTCAGAAGGTATAGAAAAATCCCACTCCTCCCCAAAAAAAACCCCAACACCCCACAAGCATCAAGTTCTGCTCCTCTCTGCTCCTAAGAAAAGGCCAGAAAGTTTTCCTCATGGATAAACCTAAAGCTTAGACCTGCTGTGTAAAGCAGGTAGAACCAGCCTGCAACAGTCTTGGTTCTGCTTCCAGAACAGTCCCTGCTCTGTTTCCAATTCCTCTGCTTCTACTAGAGGACTTTTTTCTCTCTTCTTGTCTAGAAGGATGAAAACACTGAGGAAAAAGATTATCATCATTACTACTTCTAAAGAGTATTTTTACTTTTATTAATACCTTGTCAAAGACTCGGAATGCCTCACGGATTTCTTCCTCGCTGTCTGTGTCCTTCATTTTTCTGGCCATCATGGTTAAAAATTCAGGGAAGTCGATAGTGCCATTGCCTTAATGAAAAGAAACTTCAAAAATTAAACTTCCATGCTTTTCTTTTTTAAAAAAAAAAAGAATAATCTGGCATTTAACTTAGCCAGGGACAAGACTGACAGATTCTCTGTAAACTATTCTTATAGAACTGGATCTCCCTAAATTACTACCACTGCCTTTTTGCTATTACAATGTGCAGTAGCCACTGTCATTGCAGTGCTTCAGCACAACCAAGTCAACTGTTGCCTTCTCTCCAGGTCAAGCCATACCATTCGCGACCCAAGTTGCAAGTAAAATGTCAGTCTGATGCTTCAACGTTAACCAATACTAAGACTTATCTTCACTTCAAATCACTCCCCAAAATAAATTGTTTAGTTTCTTTAGAATCTCCAATTGCTATGGGAGATTCCAGGAAGGAATGTATTATAAAGCTGGCACTATAAATCCAGGATATCTAAAATTTGAGAAAATTACACTTCACTAAGCTGCTCATAAATACTTGTTCCTTGTTAAAAATCAACTTCCTCATCAACATGTTGTACACCAGAGAAGTAATGAACCATTTTAAGGGGCAACAAGGATCTTCAAATTCCAGTGACATGAGAAAAGCTGCCATTATTTGGTATTTCTGATAAGTTTAGCAGTAGGTAAACTTCTTATAGGTATTTCACTGCGAAACTGAAAAACCCTAGTAACATCCAGGCCTTACCCCCAAGACTAAGTTCTTCACTCAAAGTAAGGATTCAAACTTCAGGCTGCTCAAAGCTATGAGAAAAATGGTATGATGAATAAACAAGTTCTTTAAAACAGCAGAAACTAGGTTTGTATAGTCAGGATTCAGCCCTATATGCCAAAAACCCCCACATTAAATAGTTCACTGTGCAACTAAGATCTACCCATTGCTTGAGGGAAACATACAAACTGATTGGGTAAGTATAGCAAAAAAGCTAAATAAATGCAGTTTAAGAAAACCTTTGCAGCTTAGGGATTCCAGATTGAGACATACAGAGCTATTTATCATCATGGCCAGCTTTATCTACCAGCTAAATCCAAATACGGGTCTTGTACTCAGCTTTAAAAAAATCCTCAATGAACATGAAGAATAATAGCAAAGCATTCTGCCACAAAACAAGTTTAAACAGATGGGCAGGCATACTTATCTGAAGTCCTCAGTCTCCCTTCATTTTTAATCTACCAGTGAAATATCATGGACCACAGCCTAGAGAAGCCACTATACACAAATTCTGCATAGCACTGCAAACCCTAAAGTTTTTCCAGTATCTGCACCCAAGAGTTAGCAATTAAGGTCAACTTACACTTTTAGGAAAGTAGTTCTAATTAATGTAGTCTGATAATCAGATAATCCATACTCTTGCCAACATACTTTCACTCTTTTACAGAGATATGAGAGAAAAATCACTACCACAACCGACATACAAGATCAAAGCAGGGGAAAGCATTTTTCCTTTTTGTAACTGCTAGCCTGTCAAATCTCAGAAACAAAAAGCACAGTTACCCTTTCTGGCATCCATTTAAAATAATTCTGATAGACTTGATAGAGGAAGGTTTTTCTGCTTTTGCCTCCAATCCCTCTCCCCTGTCTATCAGTGATCTAATAGACTACGTTAGACTATGCAATCTCTCCCTGTTGTGTTTTCAGTTCTTGGAAGTTTAGCTCTATTCCACTCCTACCACATTTTTGGCCTTAGACAAAACCACAGACATTAATACAGCTATTAAGACCAACATGGGCTGACGAAACATGTATAGAAAAGCTGGGTGGAAACACAGGTTAACAGCAGGTCAGGGCAAGTCAGATTGCAATTGGAAGCCTGTGACCCATAAAATATTAAAGACAAACAGCGTAACTTTGTCTCTGCCCATCCCTTTTTTTAGATTCTCACTAATACTGCTAGCATCTTTGACTGCTGCGCAGAGATCAATCAAAAAATTGACACCCCTCTGAGTTTAGATTCTATTGAGTATTTTGAAACTGCTTCAAGAGATCCATGTCACAGAATCTTCTCTATGCAGTCCAAGCCCAGGTGTGGAGGTCATACATACTTAAGATGATCACAGCACTAGTAACTATCTTTCCAACACTTACCATCAGCATCTACCTCGTTGATCATATCCTGCAATTCTGCTTCTGTTGGATTTTGACCCAAAGACCTCATGACAGTTCCCAGTTCTTTTGTTGTGATAGTACCATCACCATCTTTGTCAAATAGGGAAAAGGCTTCCTTGAATTCTAGAGGCAGAAACAGTCCCAGCATTTAGTAACATCAACAACATGAGAAAACTGCATACTAAAAATCCACTCCACAGACAACGCCTGGTACAATTTTAAGAAACATTTTATCTAACTGTCCACGTATTGAGAGAATTAACACTCTCAAATATTAATAAAAAATTACTTACAGTACCAACGCATAATTTGCATAGTATATTCAAACTTATTTCATGTGGCTATTACCTGCATTACAACATCATCTTGCTTGAGGCACAGTTGCACCACAAACAGCAGCTGCTTGGGCTAAGTGAAGGGACCCACTGGGTTCCCTTCACCATTAACAAACTTACAGAACAATGAGTGTTGTCATTTACAACTTATTTGTAAGGCAGCAGACAATAAGAACTGATGTCAGCCACAAGTGGGTGACTGGTCTCCAGAAGGTCAAATAATGTCCCTTCTCCTAACCAGTTTGAATTACAGACACTCTGTTAGAAGTTATTTACAAGACACTGGCTTATATTAATGTGTAATAAATCCATTTTAGGTTTATTTGTTGCCATTTCATTTCAAGTTTATCTTCACTTTATTAAAAAGAAAAGAGTACCTAGGTCTGCTTTGACTCCAAGTTCACTTGAGTCTAGCAATTATTTCTGTTTGCAAGAAATCTAGAAGGACTTGGCTCAAGTCTGAAAGTCTAAAAAAAATCATTATCTGTAGTCCAAGGAACAAGCAGTCTAAATTAAGAGGCAATGAACCAGTAATCTTCTGGAATGTTGTGTTGTGTTTTTGTTGGGGTTTTTTTGGTTTTGGGGCGGGGGGGTGTTTGGGTTTTGTTTTGTTTTTTTTTTTAAAGTGTTTTTTTTTTTTAAAAAGTGATAGTATAGATTTGAAGTTGTCAGAAAGCTTTTTTTTTCCCATTATGTTTGACATAATATATTTTCTTTTAGTCACAAGGAATTAGTGAAAAAAATAATCATTTCTCAAGACACTTACCAGCAATCTGTTCTTCAGTCAGCTGATCAGCCTACACGAAGAATAGAACATTTTAGAATATTGTTTACCTCTAGCTATGGCAAGCCACGAGACACTTCCTTTAGATTTCAGTAGTGATTTATCATTACTTTTACAAAGCCACTTCCAACCCCTGGAATTCTGCCTCCGCAAGGACATTCCACTCACCTACACCATGCATCCGTTTCCAAAAGCATATAAGCTAACTTGTTTTGAAACTGCACATGAAGAACCAGACATGCCATCCTTTGACTTGGAGAATCCAATTTGGTCAAGTGAAGGACACAGGCCAGGCTCCTTGCAATTGGCCAGAGAGGCATGAAATCCTTAATGACATGTGTTTGGGGTTTCACATCACATCAGATGTCATTTCCAGCAGTATAGTGACCCTAATACTGCATGGGGCTATTTGCACATTAGCAGACTAATGACAAGCGTGCCACCTAGTGATCTAACACCACTGAAGTCCGCCCTCCCTCACCACACTGCATCGAGTATTAGCCTACGGTAACAGAAAGGACTGTGCTGCGTTTGTGATATTAGGAGGCATTCCTACTTGGCATTATGGAGATTTTTGCCATCCCTGACAAAGAAAATGCCAGTTTTCAAGCATCACATTATTCTTCTATTCAGCCAAGCAATTTAAGGTGCCTCCCCACACTGATATGCAGGTTGTTTTATGCATCATTTTAAGTGGCAAGATTTAAAATGCCTGCTTATGACCTTCTGTACATCAAGAGGCCACTGCTGCATCCAAAGGTATACAGCTCAGTGGGCAACTAAATGGGCTTTCCCAGAGCTTAACTGTGCTAACCACATCCTTCCAGAAGCCTCTCCCTTCTGTATGGATAGAGCATCACAAAAAGCTCGCTCTTTGTGGACTCAAAGGAGCTAACCCGTTCTTTATGGAAAAATATGAATTTTCCTAGTAATTAAAAAGAAAAAGCACCTGGATTTTACATACATAGTCACAGATACTAGAGAATACAAAGTACTAACTCCTTTTAAACTCATTTTATTGGACAGCTTTTACTAATAGAACAGAGAATTTTGTAGGTCAGAGAAAGCAGGCATCTTCTAACCCTTTTGTCCTAAAATACTATTATTCAAGTATAAAAACCACTTAACTGCATTAAAGAGTAATACAATGAAGAACTAACAGGCTATACAATCTGTTAAGGTCTTGCACAGGGGAACAGGGTAGGATTGAAAGCCTGCTGTATGTTAAGTGACATACACAGATTTCACCTGTGAATAGGTGTTGGGGTTGTTCAGGGGGTTTTTTATGTTTTAATGTATGTATGTAATGATTAAACAATTCCCCATATGCACAGTGGGGGGGGGGGGGGCGGACGGACGTGTAAAAATGCTAACAGCTAAACAGTTCAAATTTAATAAGTCTTCTTTAATAACAGCAGAAAACTTGTGTTCCAAATCCAGTTTGACTCTCCACACTCTAATCTGTGATTTTTCCAGAAAATGCGAGGTTTTACTTAAAGATTATACAAGGAATTTACATAACAGACTCAATGCCCTGCAGAACAGGAAACAGAGCCACACCTCGGCAAAAAACCTCCAACCCACAGCACCGGCTCATTGCCCCATTAGTCGGAGCTCTCTGGATGTTTCTAAAAATCGGATTTCGAATTAAAAAAAAAAATAAAACAACCAAGTTAGCACACACGGCGATGCCAGAAGCATGCAACCCACCCCTAAACCGCCATGGGGTTCACCCTCCCAAGCAACAGGCACCACCATCGCCCGCTCGCCGGAGCTACAGGACAAAGGTACCCAGGGCTGGAGCCATCACCCCACCCAGCCAAGTCATCAGATCCTGTCCTGGTGATGTCAGCCTTCCCCGACGGGAAGGGGAGATGGAGAGACAGAGCCGAGGAACACCCAGATTGCCAAAATGCGATTAGAGGTCAGCCTGCAACTGTTCTGCCGCTCTCGTAGGAAGCGAAAAACCGCTGGGAAAATCCCAGCCCTTCCTCTTGCCCTCTTTCGCGAGGAGTCCGGGCCAGCACCGCAGCGCCCGACGGCCGGGGGACGAGGTGAGCTGCTCCCGAAGCCCACCACCGGCGCGTTTCGCAAGGCGAGGCGGAGGCTGGCATCGCCCGGGCGGGGGAGCGGCAGGCTCCCAGCCCGCCGGGCGCAACAGGCGCCCTTCCCGGCCAGCGGCCGGCAGCCACCCACTGCTGCAGTGCGTCCCCGTTTCCCCTCCCTCTCCAGCCGCCGGCCACACCACGTCCTCATCCTTCAGCCAGGAGGGCGCCTGGGCTCCGCAGCCAGCCCTCCCCATCCCCTTCCTTCCCCTTCCCTCGGCGGCGGCGGCGGGCAGCGGTTCTTCCCCCGCAGCCCCCCGGGGGAGAGGGAACGCTGCGCTCCCCCCGCCGAGCCTCCCATGCGGGCGTTGGGCCGTTTCCAACCGAAGAACGCGCACTGCGCCCCGGTTCCCCCCCCCCCCCCCCAAGCCGGGGGGTGCGCGCGGGGGCCGGGGAGGAAGAGGAGGAGACATGATGTAATGCAGACACCGATGGGCTCCGCCACCGCTGCTGCGTTTTTTGGGGGGGATGGGGGGGGCGGGCGAGGGCGCAGTAGCTGCAGCGCGGTGCCCTCCCCCGGGCCGCCCCCCCCCCGCTGCCTGCGCAGTGCAGCTGGTGCCCGAGCCGAGCGGGATCCCCGCCCGCAGACCGGCGCCCCGCCCGGCACAGCCCCCACCCCGCAACGCGCCCTGCCCGGCGGAGGGGCCGCGGCCCCGGGGAGACGCGCCCGGCCTTTTCCGGAGGGGAGCGAGCGCCGCATGCGGGGGAAGGCGAGGCGGGGCCGCGGCGGGAGGGCGCGGGGCCGGGGCGCCCACACGGCAGGCCCCGGGGAAAGGGGAAGGAAGCGGCGGAAGAGGAAGGGCCGCAGCTCCGCGGCGATCCCGCGCAGCGCGGCGGGGGGGGCGTCCGCAGCCACCAGCCCGCTCGGCCCCCGGGGACCCGGGCGGGAACGGCTGCGGCCTCCCGCCGCCCCCTCCCTGCGGGGCTCTCTCCCCCCCCACCCCCTACTCCTCCCCGGGGAGAGCCCGGCTCCACCGACCCCAGGGTCCCCGGCTCCGCAGCGAGCCTCCAGCGAGCCCACTGCGCGCCAGCCCAGGCACCCCGCGCCGCGGTCAGTCGAGCTACCTACCATGGCGCGGCGGCGGGCCCGGCGGCGGCTGCACGAACTGCGCGACCACGAGCGGCGGCGGCAACTGCTGCTGCTGCGGCAGCGGCTCCTGCTACCTCCTCCCCGGCGCGGCTCGAGGAAGTGCTGGGGATGTGAGCCTGCGCCGCGCCGCTATATATGTAGGGCTGTATCCCTCCGCCGGAGCGGGGCCTTTTTCTCTCCTCCCCGGCGCGGTATGTGTGAGGGTGACTGCGGAGCGCAGCCCTGCCCCCTCCGCGGCCCGGCCCCTCCCCTCCCCCGGCGGGCCTGCTTCCCCCCCTCGTCCGCGCCCCCCCCCCCCCCCCCCCCCCCCCACTCCGCAGCCCCGCGGCCGCTCGCCCCCAGAGGCACGGCCGGCGGCCGCCTGCACGCTGCGGGAGCGGGGGCCGCGGCGGGCTCGAGCCCAGCGGTGCGCCCCCCAACCCTCCTCCCGCCGTGCTCCTCTCCCCTTTCCCTGTCTCCTCTCCCCCTGAGGTAAGAGCCACGCAGGGACAGGCGGGTGAGCAGCCCCCCCTCCCCCGCCCGAGGGAGAGGCCCCGCTGTCGGGGCGACAGGGCTTCAGCCCGCCACGGGCTGCGCGGCCGTCCGCGTCCATCCCCCGCTCCCAAGCCGGGCGGCGAGGGGCGAGGGCAGCCTGGCCCCGGCAGTGGCCATCTTCCGCCGAGCGCGGGTGCCGGCGGAGACCGCGGCGGGCGGCCGGGCCGGCGGGGAGAGAGCTGCCCGCCGCGGGGCTGCGTCACCGCGGGGACCCCGCCGGCCCCGCGTCGAGGCGTCTCCCCATCTCCCCGTCGGTCTCTAGGCTGGGACCCCGGGGGTGAGGGGAATCTCGGCCGAGTTGGTGCTTTTTTTTTTCTAGACAGCATCCCCGCAGGCGGTGCGGTGGCCTGCCCTCCCCCGGGGAGCCCGGAGCGGCACCTGAGAGAGGATGATGGCACGGGGCGGGAGGGGGGGTTGCGTTAATAAAGCACATTCTTCGGTGAAATCTGAACGACGAGGGGGGTACGACAGAGACTGTAAAGCCGGTATGCTGAAGCGAGCACAGCTGCCGGTTTTTCATCGTAGGGCTTTGTCAAGCACCAAAATCTAGACGACAGTAAAATTCAATCCAGTTGACACTGATGTGTCACTTCAGCCCCTTCTCAGCAGAACGGCTGTAGCCTACGAGTGAGAGGCAGCAAAAGCATGTCCTGATGTCAGATGTTTTCTTCATTTCTCCTCTGTCTGGTCTGGGTTTGAGGATTTTGTCCAACTGATAATAACCCAGGTAAATATTGTAGTATTCACACTGCACCTCCTTTAATAGGTATGGAAGCACAAACAAACATGGACCCACACCGGAATCAAGGATTTTGGTTCCATTCATGACAGGTACCCATAGATTTTGAGCTTGCTTGTAGTTCAGGATATTTTTAGTTAAGGTTTTACTTTGGGCCTCTCTCTGGAATGGGAGGCTATCAGTATTTCCAATGTGATCATAATTCTGATGATCTGCTTGCAGTATAGCACTAAATCTTTTAAAATACATTTTTCTATTTTTCTGTTTTTGAAAAATCATGCGTATTTTCAGCGTTTGAAATGAAGACATAACCAGTTGGTTTCTGTTTTAAGAATTTCAATAGCTCTGCCACTGAAGTTACAATTTATTTGCTTGCCTTTCTGGAACACAGTGATAGGTTGGCAAACACAACAGTTACCTGTTTACAATCTAGAAGGATTTCTCATAGCAAACAAAATAGTGCATTTAATGTGTCATAGTTTGGTCCCCAAACCATCCTAACATTTGTGTAGGAACTAGTGTATGAAATGGTGTCAGAAGCCAATTTGCAGCTGGCTAGTCTGCAAATGATAGTTTTATAGACAGCTTCCATTTTAGATGCAGAATGCCCAGCCTCCTATTTTTAATATACTTCTTTTTTTTAAACTACTAAGCAGTGACGTTGGATTTTTTTTTTTTTTTTTTTGCTATGGAAGAACACGCAAATCGATCTTTTGTTTTCAAACCAGACCAACAATTTTAAGCTCTTATTTTCCCAGCTTAATTTCTTTCTGGAAAACATGGCACAATGTTTGATTGATGTGGGCTACAAGAGCTTTTGCTTGGATAAGTGAATCTTGGAACTCCCCGAGTCTCACAGGGATGTGTGAAGAACAATGTTCATGTACAAATCATTTACCTCATTGTGCTTGTCTTATACAGGTGAAGATCTCATTATTGAAACACTGAATTCTATATAAATATTGGGCAAATAAATTTGTACAATTATCTCACAAAGATAAATAGCTAATGCAGTCTCATGGTCTTTGGCCAAAATGTTTCTAACATGGAAGGCTGAAGGTATTATCAGGAGAATAATCCTACCGACATTTAAATGTGACGGTTTAGAATGTGGGTGCCTTACTTCAGTCTCTTTAAAGTTAATTTTAAGTGCATGTAATATGTTGTTCCATTGATCCAAACCTTCACTTGTTAAAAAGTGAAGGGATTAGATTTACCTGTTGAAGACAGACTATGAGACAAGTAATTAAAATTTATGTAGATTCTCTTACAAACTATCAGCATTACAGTGTTTGGACATACGTGAAGAAACTTGGAAATGTGAAGTAAAAAGCCACTTGGTCACATTCAATGAATGTTGCCAAAGATTAACAGGGCCTTTGAGTAGAAGGATTGCTGTGCATTTATTCCTTTTTCTTTTTTTTTTTTTGTGTCTCCTTTTGCTAACTCTTGATGGTTCAATCTAATAATTCATTTATATTAAAAATTGAATTTTAAAATAAAGTTACTTTTAAAGTAGTTTGGAATATAGTTACCTTGCTTTATTTAAGAAAAATTTCAGGATGATCAGTTAAGGTGCCACAGTTAGGTTCTGCAGTAGTTTCTATATTTGAAAATATTTCACAGCTAATGCTCCAAAATAACATTCTAAGGGGAATTTTTTCCTAATTTGACATACGGCAGTGATAAATGTCAACAAAACAGAATACTAAAGTTTTGCTGCTTATTTAATGTAGAAAAACCTCATCTAAACTGGCATCTGCCTGCTCCTTGTAAGTTTGCTTTCACTCAGTTGTACAGCTAGATTTTGATCAGTATTCTTTGTTCTCTTAAAAATTACATTCAGTTGTGGGCAGGCAAGAAATGCCCCTGTCATTCCAGTGACATACAATGTCAACTGATTTGCCAGGATCTTCTACAGTCTCATCCAAAATCTCCTGGATCTCAGTGGGAGCTGGGCTGGGCCATGGAATTACTCAGTATTTGTGCCTAAAACCATAGAACTTGGCCATCCCATTGCTACAGAGCTTTTTTATGAACGGAGGCCTATGTGATAGCTATTAAGATGAATTTCTGATTGGGTATGTTTACTCTTCTAAATTATTTTACTCTCTATCACTAACCACGCTTTTGTTGATTTGTGTTTAAGCTGTAATATTCACAAAAGATTATTTTATACATTTATTAGTTGCAGTGAAAGACTTGCAACCATTCTACCTACTATTACATTTCTAAATTTTGCCTTAATATGACAGTAAGGTTACAGTGTTGGTCTCTGTTTCTGTGGAGACTTAACATGTCCATTCTTTGGGAGCAGCCTAAGATACAAGGAGGAATTCTGTTAAGAACTCGGAAAAATAAGAAACCTTACTACTTACATGCAAGGTGTGCTTTTCAACCTTGGCTTTGTTAACGTAAGCACTGAAGAACATGGCCTCATACATATCAAACGTTTTCTCATATTATATATACATAAGTTAAAAAAAAATCAAATTTAAAACATTTCACAGACATCTGCCCTGGGAGAATGGATGTGAGAGCAGATGGGCAGTAGTTTGTTGCATTTAATGCACAGCTGGGAGGCTGATACTATGGCGATAAGCATAGGTAACCAGTATATAATAAGTTAGAAGTGTAAGAAGCCAAAATCAAGTATGTATGTGCGTGCAACATCTGTGCAACTGGAACAAATTCATAATTAGTTTTCATGGCTATAATATTGCCAGTTACATGTGTGAACTACCCAAACTGTGTTTTAATTTGTTGTACTGCTTTTCAGGTCAATTGGAATTCTGTTGGTATATCAGAAAATAGTTTTTTACCCTCTCTATAAAATTCTGTTCCTATAGGCAGTTTTTGGGGGGAGACCGTTTTCCACGAAATTAATGTTTCTAAATGCCATTGGCAGCTGTGAAAATCTAAGCCAGTATCCTTATAAAAATACTCTATGATTTTCACTAAGATTGCAAATAAGTGGGTGGAACTCCATCGAAATAAAAAGCTAGAACAGAATTGGATTTGACCATATTTATACAAGATGTGAAAATAAAAATTGCTTTAATCTTAACATTTAAATTTCTAGACCTGATAGCTCTTTTAAATGGGAACATACACGTTACTGTAGATCACTGTTTCTTTTTTGAGAGAGAGAGAAGAAAACCAAAACTCCCCAATCTTTTTATATGCTCATGATTTCTTTATATTTGCCTCATTCCCACTAGTGTGTATCAAAATCACATACAGTTATGGATTTTCACTGAGCATTAAGCATTAGAAGGCCATCTATGTAATTTAATAATAGTAGTTGCTACCTATGTTGAGTGTCATCTTGTAAAGTTTTAGATGGTGATATAAAACTGATACAGCCGTCGGTTAGAGCTAAATTATTTACACATTGTAATTAAATTAGTGAATCCTTTTCTATGTAGCTACGTAAATCAGCATCCTTGAGGCCAAATAATTTGAAGTGTTTCATGTTTTAATCTTAGGGCAGTTTGAGTTGGGAACCTTAAAGATCCAATATTAAAAAGACTTGCACAGATGGTAATTACAGACCTGCTCCCATACATAAACCCAGTTATACATCTTGCAGATTAAACATTATAAAATAATTATTTTAAACCAAAGTGCTTTTCCTTACTTTTTTACACTTGAAATGTAAAACAAATGAAAAAAGAACAAAACTTTTTCACAGTCTGAAAAAAACAATCTTTCTTCATAGTCCTATGAAGAGTTCTCTAGAAACATTGGAGTATGTGAAAACAGGATTTTCCTTCTCAGTTTTTGTAATTGCCAGTTTCATAGGAAGGTAAACATTGGATGATTCATGACATAAACAGAAGTTACTCTTTCCATTTTTCTATTGTTTATGTTTTGTTATTGTTAGTGTTTTTACAGATAAAAGCCAAATTGTATCCACTATTTTTCAAGAATCAAATGCAGAAGAGGACAGAATATTTATATATGTGTCTGCTAAGTATTTAATATTTTTTACACAACATTGTCAAGCATACCTAGGTCATGCTTCTTCACTGTTGGATACATGTATGTGAACTATATTCCCTGATGATGATTCCAGTTAATACATCTGTCAAAGAAAAGTAATTTATTTTTACCACAAATATATTTAAAAATATTCTGTATAAAAAGATACGTATGAGAACAGTCATTCTAATGATAGGGAAAGTTCTGTTTCTAATTTCAGTAGAGGGATTCCTCAAAATTTTAAATGATACAATGTAACAAACAAACAATTTTTAGTCAGATTCACCTTATTAGGAATAGCTTGAGGTTGCAGTTAATTTCTGAAGAATATGCTGGAAAACTGTGTGGGCCAAAACCTGGTTTACTCTATAGGTTCAAATTTCTGTCTTAGAACTAACAGATGAAAGCTGAACAGCTGTTGCTGTTAGCTACAGATTTTGAACCAACATATAGCGTGTAATGGTATAATAAACAATGGTAAACAAATAGCTTCAGAATTTAGAAGAAAGGTTGGAAATCAGTTCATTCAACTCCAGTACCATTGTTTCTCATTTTGGTTTGTCCTATTTAACATAGAAAAAAAAAACCTTTGAGGATACTCAGGATTGCTCTTTTACATAATGGAAATTATTAAACGAGCCATTTGCATTGTTTTTTACACCTCTCCTTTGTCCATGAGTAATTCATTTTCATCTGAATATTCCTGTGGGGCAAACTGGGACATTAATTTTGCAATAAAAGTCCCAGCTAAATTTAACTAATATATATATGAGAATATATATGACATAGGCAGACAGGCATGTAAAAATCCACAGATACATCCTCTAATGGCCAAGTCTCCCTTACTTAACCACAAATTGTAATTTTATAGTAGGTCTATGTTAAAGAAAAAGTCTTTGGGTTGGGTAGGGCTGTCATAAGTCTTCATGCTACAGCTAGAGGTAAAAAATTCAACAACTCCACATACACAGTTCAAGGGTGATCATAATTTTAAATCAGAATTGTAGTTTCCGGTACAGATTTTCAGCAACTGTAAACATGCCCTGAAGTCAATAAATCCATGTTAATTTGCATCAGTTAGGGATTTATTCTTCCCTTCCTTTCTCTCACACACCTGAAACACGAGGAGTTTCTATCAGTTTGTCAGATTCCTTGCGATAAGAAGCTACAAGATCAAAACCACCTGAGTTAATGGATGTCAAATACTGCTGTCAAGAGACATCCAGTATTCTAATGCGCCATACTATGGAGCTGGCCTGAGGTGAGAAGTATTATACATGCATACCAAATTACAGATGCTGGAAGCCAGAATCATTGCCAGGCGATACTCTTTTTCATTTGTCTTAAGTACATGAAGAAAGCTATGGAATCATTGGGCCCCTCACTACAGGAAAGACATTGAGCTGCTTGAGTGTGTCCAGAGAAGGGCAACCAAGTTGGTGAGGGGCCTTGAGCACAAGTCTTATGAGGAGCGGCTGAGGGAACTGGGGTTGTTCAGTCTAGAAAAGAGGAGGCTGAGGGGAGACCTTATCGCTCTCTACAACTACCTGAAAGGGGGTTGTAGTGAGGTGGGTGTTGGTCTCTTCTGTCAGGTGTCTGGAGATAGGACAAGAGGAAATGGCCTCAAGTTGAGGCAAGGGAGATTTAGGTTAGATATTAGGAAAAATTTCTTTACTGAGAGGGTTGTCAAACATTGGAATGGGCTGCCCAGGGAAGTGGTTGAGTCACCATCCCTGGAGGTATTCAAAAAGCGAGTGGATAGGGTACTCCAGGGCATGGTTTAGGGGGCATGGTTAATGGTTGGACTCGATGATCTTGAAGGTCTTTTCCAACCGAAATGATTCTATGATTCTATGATTCTATGATTCTTCGGACAGCTATTTTATGTTGTTTGTGCTTGCCATCAATAGTAAACCCACCTGATAATGAAATAACTTCTCCAACTGCCTGATCACCATTTTTGGGGGGGGGAAAAAAACCCTAAGTTTTTCAACAACCTTGAAGAGAAGATGCGTTTCTAGTATCAGTTACCAGAAACTGTAAAAATAAATTCCAGTCTCCACAGCCTGTTGCTGGAGAGCTTGCCCCTCCCTCAGGAACCTGGCATGGCAGTACCTAGGAAATCCTCTACTGAGGGCTGAGCAGACTTTTTAAAATTGAAAACAATTTTTAAAACAACAGGAACATCTGATGCCTCCAGAATATAGGTTCTGACATCCCCCTTGAGGTTTCTCTTTGATCCAGTTCTTTGTCTAGAACTTCAGGTTTTTACCTTTGGGGGCACTAGCACAGGTGAAGTCCAGCCTCTTAAAATGTCTGACCCTCAGAGCATGCATGTGCCTCTGTCCTAAAGCACCTCACATCATTGTTGAAATTCCACCAAGAAAACCCATCTTCCCTTGTAAACCTGGAAAACAGCTGTCCCATGGGGCCAGCTATTCTTCCCAACGTTTTTGTGAGGGTACAGTTCACATCAGCTACCTAATTAAATCTCTGTTCTGCCTGCCTTATTCTGAGGCTGTCAGCTTCTGTGAAGTAAGAATATGCCTAAAATCTGGTCTGTCCCAGGCATCTAGCACTTTGTGCACACCTTTCCTGTCAAGCAGCATTGACCTTCCCCACAGTATGGGTATTTGTTATTATTTTTGTGGTAGCAGAAGTATGCTAGATGCTAATGAAGTACTTATATTTAGTAAGTGCACTGTTATGTGCTGGCTGTGAAGCTGTCAGCAGCACTGTTAAAGAGCACAAGCCTAACACAAAGGTGCACTGCACCAAGGATGGGATTTTTATGCTATATAGAAGGGAAGTACATTTAATGAGTTTATTTTGGTTAGCCTTCAGTTTAGTTTTGAGTCTGCCAATACTGACATCATTTTTCCAAGCAGGGAGCACCATCTAAGACTTCTCTGCATCACTATCCTTGGGGTGGGCCTGTGTGTGGGCTGATGCAGTGCTCAGCACTCCAGATCATTTCACTTTGGCATCCATTCTGCTTCTGCTGTCTCTATCTCCATATTCTATTTTAGGTGCTTACAGAGCACCAATCTCCTTAACTAAAATATAACTGAAACAAGATATTCAGCATCAAATAAGCAAAAAGCAAAAGACTCAAAATAGACTGTTGTTATTATTATTATGGGGTTAAATCACTTAAACATAGGTACCTTCCTACTCCTCCTCCCACTTCTTTCTTTAGTTTGTCTCATCTTGTTCTCTCCTTGGGGATGTACTGCTGGCCCACAAGCTTCTGCAAAAAAAAATGAAATATGTTCCGTCATGGGTCCATGGGTACCAAGTAGTCATCTAGCTTAATTCTTGCAAAAAAAATGTTATAATTTTGGCTGTCCTGAGATCCTCGCATCAATCCCTAAGCCTCCAGTGGGGCCAGGGAGCGTCCTTTAGAGAGCGAACCTCTTAGACACCCTTGCCAGGTCCTCGTGCAGGTTGTTGCAGCTGGATGTTCGGTAAGGTAAGGGATCTTGCGCCACTGTCCCAGGCCAGCAACTCCAGCATTGCGTTGCCCTGAAGACACAGCTACATCTAGACCTGCACTTCAAAGTAAAGTGTATTTATTACTTGGTCTGTGGGTATGGGGAAGGGGGTGGATTTTCAACCAGGCATCCCAAAGGAAGGCTATGGAGGAATAACTGTCGATATGCTGGGGACTTCAGTTTGTTACAGGAGATGTAAGTAATCTGGTAAGACACCAGGCTTCCCTTATCACCTGCCCCTTGTTAGGGGGCTTGCATTTCTCCCTGGTGCTGTGTGTTCTGCGGTCAGCACTAGGGGTACTGGTTGTCACTCTCAAAGGTGCTATGGCTGACATTCACAATTAACTGAAAGCCATTGCAGGGCTCTCAGCTGTGTCTCTAGCAAATGTCATTTGCCGGCTTGGCACAGACAGCTCTGCAGCTCCTCTGGAGGCACTTCAAAATTTGCCTGAATTGAGACTTTGGCTCGGCTCTGGTGACTCTCCAGGCTCCTGGTCTCCACGCCAGGGACTGCTGATGGCGATTTACATTGTAACAGCAGGGGCCCGGGCGGCAGAGCGCAAAACGCTTTGCTTTCCCAGAGCCTCCTGTAGCCTCCCGAGTGAAACTTTGGTCCCCCCCGTCTTTTCTGCAGCCAGCGGGACCAGGGCGGGAAGGCTCTGCGCTGCGCTCGGCCGGGTCGGCGGCCCTTAGCTGCCCGGGGGAAGGCGGCCGCCGCGCAGCTGGCCCGGCGGCAGCACCCCGCTCCCTGCCGGGTCCCGCAGCGCCAGCGAGGGAGAGGCAGCGGCTCAGGCGTCGGGAGCAACGCTAGGGCAGCTAGGGCAGCCAGGGCACCTCAGCCAGCCAGCCAACCAACCAACCAACCAACCAACCAGCCAGCCAGCCAGCCAGCCAGCCTGCCTGCCTGCCTGGCTCGGCGGGCGGCTGCCGACAGCCGGCTACTCGCCTGCGCCTTCGGCGGCAGCAGGGCCTATATCCTCTCGCGGAAGGTTACCATGCCCTGGCACGGCGGACCGCGACGGAAGCGGTACTAAAGCGTCTGAGGCAGCACTTTGTCAAGGGACGCCTGATTGGCTAAAGGGACTCTGCAATGGTTAGCTGGTAAGAGTCAAGCCCTCTGATTGGTTGCGTTGTACCTGCAATGCGTCAAGTGAAGATGCTGGAGTGCGTGTACTGGAGGGCTTCTGTGGGGACGGACGCGGCCGGCGGCGGGTGTGGCGGCGGCAGTCGCTGCCGCCCGGAGCCTGGCCCTGGCCGCGCCCGCAGAGGCTTGCGAGGTAAGCAGGGCTCTCCGCCGTTCCTGGCAGTATGAGTAGCCCTAGCGCTAGATTTCCCGCCTCTTCATGCTGCTGCAGCTTGCAGCAATAGCAATCGCTTGGCTCGTGAGCCAGAACTGCCAGGAAGAAGCTTTTCCTCAGTCAGTTATCTTTTTAGAGCCGGGTTTCTGTATCAGAAAGGCAAAGCCTCTTTTCTCATTCCTTCTCTGTAACACAGGGTGCCAGAGGTACAAAATGTGGCAGTACACATTTGCTTATTCTGCCCTTCCACTATGAGTGTGAGAAGCATTTCTTGGACTGCTGCTCGAAATGACAGTTTGAGTGACAGTTGGAGGAGGATATGCGCGATAAAGTGATGAGTGATTTCTTAAATATCTTGCTGAAATGCTGCAAAATCTTTTCAACACAAAGAGATGCTTCTGCAAAATTAGACCCGAACTGCGAAGCTGTGGAGGGGCACGCAAGGTTGGCCTGCCTCCGTCTGGGACTTCTGGACATTGTTGGGTGTGTAGGGGGTCCCTTGGGCCTGGCCAAAACCCCCTGCAGCCCAGTTGCATAAGGAGCTGTAGACATGCCATAACCACTTGTGCGGGGTTTTTTATATGTCTCTAATTGAAATGAGCACGGATAAACCAGAAGCAAACAAATAACAAAGCCTTTCTGCACCAGTAAGAGGCTTACAGGACCACTTTAAAAACAATGGGAGTTTCAAACCACCAAAAACTTCCTGGCACATCTGCGAAGCTAGATACAATAACCGTCTAAACGTAGGTTACAGACACTCATAATATTATCTAAATTCTTCAGTATTTCTGTTATTGGAGTGTTTTCATTGCTCTTTTTCAAAATCCCATTCTTGAAGAGTGAGTCAGCAAGAAGTCTGTGAATGTGTCAGGGAGCAGTATTTTAAATAAGGTTTCACTGCTAAGCAATTATTAAAGAGCATGTTTACATATGAAAAAATTGCAAATTTGCATATGAATATAACGGCCCAATTTCTTGACTCTAGTGAAGTTTTCTTCCTAACTACAGTTTTCAGGATAACATTCCTGATGTGCTGTTGGAAGGATTTTGAGTTAGATTCCATGGTAATTTGTTTCCTTTATTCTGTTTGCTTGCTAGGAAGTAGAACACTTTATTTTAAAATTACTGTGATTTCCTTTTCACAGCCTTACTGAGTACAAACTGCTTTCCTGCTGGCATTAACACTTCTTACTGTCTTTTTTCCAAAGAATTCTTTCAAAATATTAAAAACAATCTAGCCGCTTTTCCTTGTAGTCCTAGCCAAGTGGAACAAGTGCAATGAAACCTTTATGGGAAAATTATATGCCTGTGTAATTATAATTATAACATTTATGCCTGTGTAATTATAATTATAACATTTATGAGTGAGGGTTTGCTAAAGTGAAACATAAAAGAGAGATTGCAAGCTCATTCCGTTTCTTACTTGGTCATTTAAAGTATGATAGCGTTTTCAAAAAATTAACGTTTGAAAATCTTAGGTCTAAACCATCTTGAGGTCTTAACAAATGGAAAGGAAATGGCTATAAAGCACTGGTAAAGGCACCACAAAGTATTCTCCAGAACAACCTTAAACATTGTATATTAGTCATAAAGCCAATTTGTTGTATTAATTTATTATAATGACTGTACAAATAATAGAACTACATTCATGTCAGAGAACCTAAAAAAAGCTTTTAGAAGTGACATCATCATTCAATGAGAAATAAATATACCAATTTCAGGGCTAACAAGTAAATCATTGTTGCCCCAAATAGTCTTCTGGAAAGCAGACTGTTTAAAAGGTAAACTCAAGAGCTTTAGTGTGTTCAGAACAGCAATTATATTCTAAGAATTAGCTTACTTTGAGCACAAGTTGCTGGAATGAATCAATGGGAATAAATACCAATTACATGTTTATTAGAAAGAGCTACATTGATCAAGTTCAGGTAATTCCAAATCAATCAGCTCTGAGTGATAATGCTACATTTTATTTTTTTTACGGGTGCTCTATGTAGGCCATGTCCAAAGCCATCAGTGAGTGTGGGAAAGGTAATACAGAGTAGTAAGCAGAGTTCATTACGGTTCTAAATATATCACATTCAAAACATTCTGACTAAAAACATGCACCATCCATTTAAAGCAACCATTTTAAAAGCAATGTATTTACAGCAATGTCATTACACTAACATCTGTTAAATATATGCAGGTCTGCCATCTTATGGAGCCTGAATGGTACTACCAAATAACAGAATATGGAACTACATGTTCATATTAGGAGAATAGTTTGAATTTTTTCTTTTTCAGGTAATGTGTCCTTTCTTCTAAAACTTGTGCCATTTTGACTCATTGTTTCTGTTTGATATGTGTATTTATTGCATTTATATATGCATGCAAGTATACACATGTAAACACACAGTCAAATAAAGGCATTACAGTTGCACGTTCAAGCATGGAAAAGCTGGGAAGTGTTAAAGTTGAAGTGAGTTGTTTACATTATACAACAGCCTTGAACAACATCATCCTGTGCTATTTTTTTCTTCAGGACCACTGTCTGATTCAGCGTTCAGGTTAGACAGTGCTATTTAGTGAATAGCTATTCAGAATTTTGCTTTAGCCTCTTTGTTTGGAGTGTGACTATGCTGTATTTGGTGCAAGCTAGTCAAGCCCTATTCTAAAGACAATATTATTAATTTCTATGTGGGATTTTCTGTAGCTGTTATTATTAGAGTATTATTATGAACAATTTTGAATGAAGTTTCTACAGGCCAAGGCAGACAATCATCATGGAAATTTTCAGCGCAAGTGATTAAAGTTTGGCAAAGCTATTAAAGTTGCTAAAATGATGCTCTTTGTTTGTTTGTTTTTATTTTCTATTTTTATAAAAGCTGATGTCAGACAAACTTGATAAGTGACTTTTGGGTCAGCCAAGAACAAATGCACAAGAACACAAGAGTGTTATAATTAGTACATCAAATATTATATGTTATTTTCTCTTTAACTGGTGCAAATTTATTTTTAGGTGAAAAGGATTCCTCAGGAAGACCTTATTACTTTGCTTTTGAAAAGTTTGAGGTGAGTTAGGAAAGTGGTTTATCTAAGTGATTTGTGACTGTGATACCATCAGATACTGCAGTGGAGCACTTAAGATAAGCAAATTGTCCAGCATTCAGTGAAGTTTTTCAGAGTTATACCAGTTGGTGGAAAACCTGGTAGTACCTGGAATCTAAACACTTAGGAGAGTGTCTGATTTCACTGAGTTGTATCTGTACTAGAAAATACATTATATTTTCTCCATTTAGTGTCATTTGCAAATGTTCACATCTACCCTGATACTCTTGCTGGGAAAAGACACTGAGCACAAACTGCCATTTAGATTACTGTGAACTGAATTTGATGATGTGAAATACTACTTACCACCACAATAAAAGTCTTAGCATAACTGGTTCTGTGTAAGAACAAATGGAGTCTTCACCTTGTCAGTTACTTCCCACTTATAAGAAAGGTTTTCTCCCCCATTTGATCTTGCTTGATTGTGATATCATATTTTCACATGTGTCAGAGTCCAATACTCTCTGACCAGGTTCTTTTAGATACTCCACATGAGAGTTTTATGTTTAACATCAAATTTATTTATTTTGCATATTCATTGTTACATGAGATTTTGATTTAGAAGAGTGATACAGCAATGTACTGAAATCACAACACAAGGATAAAATAGCTGTTGCAATATACAGGTCGATCACAATAAAAACATAATTCTTGTTATGGATCTCTGTATGCTCACCATCACGATGCTGGGCATCCCCAGTCACCAGGAAGGAGTACATGAGTTGAAGCCAGCTCAAGCCCATTGCTCTCTCCAAAAGTGCATGTTGGTTGCTCAGTTTCTATACTCTGTTTTTAGCTGAGCCGCGTACACACTTCTCCCGTGCCATTTTGGTCTGCCTAGCTCAAGAAGACATTGTTCTCTACTAGTTATCTCAGGGAAGGCTGTTTATACAGCATGATGACCCGCTGATACAGCCATATATCTAAAACAAAGGTTACCCTCCAGTCCCCTTTGTGTTGAGATAAGTTCAGCTTTAGGATAATTGGTGGTCATTCTTTACAGTCTTCCTTAAGATAATAATTTTTTTGCTCATCTCCACTGAGCCTTGATCCTTGTAGGGGGGTGTATGTTGGTTGCATTCCACCCCTTGGCTTAGCCCAGCATTCAGCAATTATTGGTGTTGCACAGTGAGCTTAATACATTCATCATATGAATGACCAGCCCTCTTGCCACGGTGAAGGTGAGAGCATATGGGAAACAGGTTATTTACAGGTTTAGTACGTGATTTAACATGTCTCAGGCATACGTTCTCATTGTCAGTATTCCCATGGTGATAAGGTAACCCAGTATTTTCCTGCAAAAGAAGACATCTACGTCTCGGACATAATCTAAGCCCCAGTTATTGTTAATTTACTCCCTGTAGCGTCTACAGAATCCCATACTCCTTTTCCTTTGTAAAACTTTATTTTTAAAATGTCATCCATTATCAGATTGTATTTCTCTGGGCAAGGGAAAAGTAGCAAACCACCAGTTTAAACCAGCAATGATTTCTGGACCAGTCGCGGCTTGGGTGGGTGTACATTCCCTACACCACTGTTTCTACTGTGAGGATGTATTTCCAGCCTTCAGGTATTTGCTTTAAAGGACCAATATAATCTACTTGACAAGTTTCTCAGAGTAGTTTACCTTCATTGAGATTGGCAAACTGTTGTCCTTTTGGCAGGTACTGTACCATTGTTTGAAAAAAATGGCATGCCTCTACAATATGTATTGCCAGAGCTTTTGTCACAGGCCATCCTGTGGCCTGTACCCACTTACTAGCCTTTCTGCCTCAAGTTTTGCAATACATTTATTTTAGCCAAATGATCAGCCATCTGATTCCACATTGCCTCAGGGTTTTTATTTTTTGGTGGACAGATACATGTCCTATGGGTATGCACTTAGATTGGTCTGTATCATAAATCTTTCCAGTGTGTTTTTTCCAGTGTGTTTTTCCCCATACATCTCTACCATTTACTTGCTGATTGTTTTTCACCCAGTTCGCTGGCCACTGTGAACCAAACTTTTTGTCTCGCCTTCCCAGGGCAGCACATCAGTTATTGGAGAGGAGGGCAGATGGGAGTATTCAGTAGGCATCCCAATTAGCTCTACACTCTCTGATCATTTGTTTTCTTTATTCATCCCATCACTTGTCACCTGATGAAGTATATACAAAGCCCATTGCTGTACAGCAGTTTCCTGGACTACCATTAAGGGTAATGGCTTACCACTTAAACTTGGTTTTAAAATAGGAATAGGCGCACATAACTTGATTTCCCTTTCTTGAATTAATGGCTCAGTAGTTAGCAGCCCCTCATATGCAGCTAACAGCACTTTCTCAAATGGAATGTAGTTGGGAGCCTTGCCACGATTTAGAGCAAAATGTAATAGGTAAGTTTTTTACCTTGCACATCTTGTTGCCATAATCCCCATTGATATCCCTCATAACCAATGCCTATATGAAGTGTACTTGGGTGTGCAGGGTTAAGGGGCCCCATAGGTTGGTTAGTAAAATGTCATCATTTAAAGCATTTAATGTTTCATGATGATTTTGTTCCCAATTCCATATTGCGTTTTTCTTCAGCAAATTGTAGAGATCTCCCTAAAATACTGAATTCAGGAATGCGTGACCTCCAAAGCCCAAAAGTTCCTGATAAAGCTTGTAACTTCTTTTTATCAGAAGGTGCTTGGATGCTTTGTGTTTCTGCTAATACAGATTCTGGAACAGTTTTCTGTCCTCCTATCCATCACGTACCTAAAAATGTAACTTCTTGACTTGGTCCTTTCCATTTCAAGTCAGGAACACTAATATTGAATTCTTGTAAATTCTGGACGATAGCATTCTTACTTCAGTGAAGCATTTCCTCATCATGTCCTCCAATTCGAGTATCATCAGTATATTGCAAAATTGTTAATTCAGGTGGGAGGATGATTGACGCTAGCTGTTTAGCTAACATGGCATGGGCAAAGGTGGGGCCATGTTTGAAAGCTTGGGGTAGGTGATAAAAGGTATATTGTCTTCCACCCCAAGTAAATGCAAACTGTGGTTTGGCTTGCTCTTGCATCGGAATCATAAAGACCATACCTTTTGTAGCTAACACTCCCACCCACAGAAGAGCATGTTCGTATGTACTATGCTGGGAACAGGGGCTGTTGAAAGGGCAGTTGCTTTATTGAAAGCCCTACAGTCAATAGTCATGTGCCATATCCTGTCTGGTTTCTTAAAAGGCCATACTGGGCTGTTATATAATGGGTGAGTTTTTTCTATAGTACCCCATTGCTCTAATTGTTTGACTAATTCTGTCACAGGTTTTATGGCAGGAGTTTATGGCTCTGAGCCTTCTTCCATTGTGGGGGTGTGTTGATCGGTCACAGCATGTGATTAACTTCCTGGTTGTAAAGTATTATAACTTGTTTGTTACCCATCCTAGCATAGATTCCATGACAACAAAACAGACTGATACAGAGCAAGAGCTCCCAGGCTTAATCCATTGAATAGGGGCAAGCCTTTGGTGCAACTGGTAGCATCAAACTTCTGTCCCCAGACTGGTCTGCATGGATGTGCAGGAAGATAATGTGCTTCCACACCTGCCCTCTTATGCCACTTCTGCACCTGTGTCCATGCATCACATAATGAAGCCCCAAATTTTAACTTGCCTCCCTTATCTCCACAGAAAAGAAGCCAGCTCTGTTCCCTCATCCATCTCCCCTCCATCCATGTCACATTTCCTACCTTGTCTTGCTCCCAGAGTCTTGGAAAAGGTGGCTCTGGCTAGGCTTCTACAGTGGGGGCAACAACATTGGAGAGGCAAGAGCTGCTGGCCTGGACAGCAGCAAGTCACTGCCGATCAGTTGGCTGGTGTTAGCTGCTGATCATACACAACCTCAGATGTAGAGGAGCTTGCTCCCAGTTTACACATGCTATTTCAGAGTAATTGCTCTGTGCCAGAGCATTCTAGAGACACAGGGAGACTTTGCAGTTTGGATGGTTAGTGACTACTGCTTGGAACTACTTTTGCGGTGGTGATTGCTCCACAGCTCAGGTAAGCCACTTGTGTCATTCCTTGAAATTTAAAGAATGTTAAAAAAGCAAAAATAATGTTGCTAATTAACAGGATTATTGATCTTGTCTGAATCTGAGAGCACTTCAGTGCTTAAACCCTGACTGTGTTCCTCTGCTTAAATTGATCAGAAGCTGGTCCCAAACAGAAGTGAAAGCAGAAAGAACTCTGACTGCACAAATTAAAACACAGTTGAGTTGGTATGATGAGAAAAAAAGCTACAAACTGGTGTCATTATTTATGCACCTCATCCTTATGTTACTGATAAAGCAAAATGGAAAAAAGTAACTGAAATTGGCATCCACCCTGCTTTCTTCAGCTCCCCAACAGCAGCGATGTCACAGGGAGCTCAGAGGTTGATACATAATAAATACTATTCTGGATCAGACTTGAGATCAGACTGTGTCAGTATCTTTCAACAGCTATGGCAAGATCAGGTCCTTGAATGAAGTACTCACTGCTGGTAACAGGAGACAGTCTGTCCCCATAAAAGATTGTATTCTAAACTGTAACAGTAAGAGATTTTCTTAAATTTGAAGCATGGCATGTAATAGGGCTTCCAGAATTGTTGTGAACAACCACAGCTCCACGTAGTTTGTTATTCATGTACATTTTTAGAATTTACTCAGTTCTTGACCTCAGTGGGTTTCTGTAGCAGTATGTTTCACCATGTAATTACTCATTGATTTGGCAAACAGTAATCAAGTACATTACTTCTTCTATAAAAATGATACAAGATTTTATGTACCATTACAAAGGAGGCAACATTTCAGCTCTCATGTTTTGTCTGAAAAATCAACACACAGTAAACTGCCTGCAGCTGACTGTATCTTTTAGCTTAAGAAATCATATTGGGATTCTGATGTTAATTTGCAGTGTCAACATGTCTTAAGCTGGATGCTTAGTGTTTTACTCAAACATAATGTTTTCTGGGTTTTCTAATAATTCAAAACAGCTTTTTCTAGTTATTTTCAGCTTTCCTAATTCTGTGTTGTTTTTTTTTACCTAAACGCATATATAAATGAGTATCATTTAGTCCAGAATTTGTTTTACTCCTGTTTAACAATAAAAGCCTGCACAGATGGCTGCAAAACAGAACCTTCAAACGCAGCCAGATTTGTACATTTGTGCTGATTTCTTGCTTAAGGGAACTCAGTTCAAAATGCTGTACTGCCAAATCCATCCCTGCAGTAATTCTCTTGGCTTCAGTGGATGGCCACATGGGATTGCCTGGGATATCTGGCTAAGCTAAGAGATTCTATACAATTCCAAAGGGATTTGTTTGACAATACAAAAAAATGAAGTCTGAAGAGCATGCTATTGTGTTGGGTGTTGGACAGTTCAACCATTTTGTTCAATGTTTGTTTAGAATACAGCAGCCTACAGAGAATCTGGGAACTACAGGTAAATAAATTGCTCCTACTCATCTGAACTTCTTTGTGCTCCATAAATCAGGATGTTATGCCCATTCTTCCTAAGTAAAGGGGATCATATCAAATTTCACCTATTTCTTTTCCTAATGGAAACAACCTTAAAGATGTGGAAAGGTGGCTGACTCTTTCGGCCAAAAAGAATTGGCATTACTAGAGAATATAATATCACACAAGATTGCAACATAGGAACAGGCCAAGAGCCTGTTTGGCTTCATTGGTATTGCTTATATGAGGCAGACAAAACACACAAAAATGAAACTCCCGAAGCTAACTGATTTAATGAAATTGTGCACCTTATCTGAATATTGGCAAAGAAGTAAAATAATTAGTTCTGAATTTTTGATGATCCGTTAAAGGCAAAGTGATAGCTATTACATTAGAGTAAAACCACTTGTGTTCACTTGGAAGTTGGATTGCTTTTCTGTGGCAAACTATATTCTTTTAAAATAATCCAAAATGGTAAACACATTTATGATGCAATATAAATAATACAGAATAATCAGCTGCGAAGATACTATGTAGTGCTAAAATGTACTTCCACACTGAGAGGTGATTGTTTTATTGTAGTTTGTAGGCAACTTGTAAGCTTTGTTTTAGTACTATAACAGACAACCAAGAAATAGTCACCTTATAACTTCAGCTGGATCCTCTGTGTCATCCAGCTCAGTCGGGCTGGAGCTGAGCCAGAGAAGGAATGCTTCTCAACATCCTACTCCTAATTGTAATGTTTCCTGTTTTCTTTTGCAAGTAATACTTTATAGTGTAAATGCCTCACTGGTGATGTCACCTGTGACATTTTGGCCTTTTCATTCTTCTCCCATACTTTGCTCCAGAAACTGGCCAGGCTTCTTGCTGCTGCTGTTTCAATGCTCTCTCCTTAGTTCCCTGTAGGAGAGTTTGTTGGGTCAGATATCCAAACTGGATCCATGCATGTGTATCGTATTCACCTGACCTAAAAGGCCTCCCATAATCCTGCATGCTGGGGATCGTTTCAGCTGTCTCCACATGAAGTCGGCTGCAGTTGGCCTGAAGCCCAGCTGGGTTTGAGCTGTTTCTGAGGGGAAGCAGTGAGGTGTGACTGCAGCACGCTGTCTGTCATGTCACTCCTGGTCTGGGAACACGGTGAGGAGAAGCCTCAGCTGTTTCTTCACAGAATCAACTTTGGTTTGACAGAATTTATGATCTCTGGCTCTGCATGAAGGTGTGTGTGTTGTTGCCAGGCCAGGCACAGTCTTGCAAGAGAGATTTGTATGGTGGCGGGCCTCAGCTAATACCTATGCTGGATGCAGGGTAGTTGGTTTTACATTTGTGGCACAGATAATCTGCAACGTAGATAATCTAATCATAGATAATTGAGAATTGGCTCAATGGGTGTTACAAGCCCACTCTCACTTTTGATCTTGCATAGGCTGTTATTTTACTGCTGTCCAAGCAGCAATATCAGCTTGAGGTATTACTGCTTCCCTTTTTTTGTTCCCTCTCCTGCCCATGGCATGCCACCCATTCAGTTGTGCTAGCACAGCTTTTCAAGATCAATAATTTTTTTTTTAAATCCAATCAGTTCCCTGACTTAGTGCTGACACTTTTTAATGAGCCTTATCTAAGAAGCCCTACAAGCAATTGTGTTGGCACAGCTCAGGGGCAGAGGAGGTGTTAAGAAGGCATTAAGCTACTGTTGCCATTTTTTATCATGAAACAGTAGCCACGGAGCAGCTATACTCCTGTAATTCCACTAATTTTAATAGCTGTACCATTGTAAATTAGGAGTAATCTCAAATAAAACAATGCTTCCAAGATCACCAAACATGTCTGCTCTGAGAAAGTGAAATATTAAAAAATGAAAAATGGTGGCAGGTAGCTGGAGATTCAAGGGAAGGCTTTTTCTCTCCTGCAAATAAAATAATTTTGGCATGGAATTAATAAACAGAATTATTTCATTCTAGCACATGAAAATGGTATTCTCTTTGTTTTAGTACTGAACCACCACTTAGAAAACTGCAGGGTTGCAAAATTACAAACAACACACAGTACTCTGTGAAAAACTAGATGGCTTCACCGAGCTGTGTACCACTGTGCACTTCATGGCTGGTTGGGAATGAAAAACAATAGAGCCTCGGGTTTCCCAGTCATCTTTGTCAGCGACTTCAACGAAGAAAAGGCTACAAATAAAGTGGCCGCAGGGGGCTCTCTGCCCCACAGGCATGGTGTCACACGGCCAGAAATTGCAGAGAAATAAATCCCTGCTTGTCCTTGCTGCTGCCTCCTCTTGCTCCACCCCACTTGTGCGGAAGGAAAATGTACAGGGTGGGGGGAGACAGATGATCATCTGGTTTCAGAAGTTACTTCTAGGAGTGGCATATGATAGGTCTAACCATGGTTTTCCTTGAGAGGGTGAGAATCCTTGTGTGCAGAAAACACCATTGAAAAGGAAAAGAAATCCAAACAAAGGGAATAAATACAGAGCAGGCACTTTGCCAAGGAGCAAAAAAATTCCCTTGACAAGCAAAGGAACTGATGGCTGTCAAGCTGTTTCCTCAACAGGGAAGAAAGATGTCAGAAACTGCCACTGGAGAAATCTCCCACCCAATCTGGCTATCAAAACACAGCTGGCAACCCCAGGGAAAGAGATCCCTGAACAACAGAGATCACCTGAAAGTACTGTATTTCTCTTGACTTGAGAAGAACAAATTCTATTACGAGGAAACTCTCTGTTTGGCTACAGCTATTAATTTACATTATTGGCATTCAGCAGCTCTCATTTTCTAACTCTAGCTTTTCTTACTGCTTTCCTCCCTCCCTCTCCTCTTTAGTCTCTCCTTGCACCTCTGCCCAACTTATCTATGTTCCTGACAACTCACTGAACGTATTGCGCTGATTATCTGAATGTGCTTATCTCTGGGCTTGTCTGCAACTGCTAGTCCTATTAATTTACCTTTCTTAGATAGTTATTTTCTGAGTAGCAATTTACTGGCAGCCAATGAAAAACCCTGACCTTAGCATTTTAAAATAGGATGCTTTCTAGACTAGGTCTTGAAGTCTTCAGGGTTCATATTTCAGTAGTGGTACTCTAGTACAGGGCCTCCATTAATGATTATGGCTGTTCAAGCACTTCTATAATGTCAACATTTTAGGTTTTTTCCTTTCCAGTATATTGTTACTGATTTGTTTGCTAACAAATTTGGGATACCAACTCACAGACCCAAGGTACAGTGTTCTATAAATGGACTTGGATGAACCTAGCAGAGCCTGCTTTATGTAGCTCTGCCTAAATGAAGGCTGCTTTGACAGTGTTTAGAGGTTCCACAGTTCGTATGAGGCTACTGTAAGCTTCTGCCAAAGGCCGTAACATAGTTTGGGGTGGAGTGCATCTTCCCCTTTCAGTGGGTAGGTGCCAGAAGTTTTTTATTTGTGCCAGAAGTTTGTGATTTAAGCATATGGTGTGCTTTCTTCATTAAAACAGCAATATGCTTAGCTCAAAAGAAGTACTTCATTCTAAAACTCACTGGCACCCTTTTGGTAGCAAAGGTGGTAGAATACCATTTCAGTGTTACTTGGATTTTAGGACTTTGAACAGTCCTAAATACCAGAAATCCATGGTTACGATTCCTGGGAAGTACAGCTGCAGTGCTTTATAACTTCTAGTACAAGATTGTCTACCATGGTTGGCTATACTTTAAATATTAATGAAGTTGTTCTGGATATACTGATGAACACTAATAATAATTTCTTAGTCATTAATAAATTGCGTAAATATGGTCAGGTATGTATTTGTGTGTTAGCTGCATTTCTGTTTACTTCTATATGGATTTTCTGTACTTTTTTTATATATGATTTCTAGTTTGGAATAATAACCTAATGTAATTGCTAGGCTAAATTATGCAGAGAACAGCTCATATCTAATGCAGATAACAATGAAAAGAGTAGATAGAAATTAGTGGACTAAGGCTGTTTATCAAAGTAAAATGTATGGAATAATAAACTGTCACTGAAGCATTTTAGAGGTTTTCCATAGTTAAATGATACTCTTCTACTTGTGCAAGAAATTTTTGACAAATAATACTTAATTATACAAATTCAGTAGAGTTTTACATTTTTCTGACTCTTTTACCCTTTTCTGTCATGTAATTATTTTTCACATGATCTCAAGTTGCTCTAGAGAAAGACTTTATTCCTATTTCTACATGCTCCTTACAATTCTTTCTCTGGTGTCTTTTGATCATGAGGAATAATACACTTGGGGTACTGAGATTTTATTGGGTAATTTTCCCAATACTTCTCCCTCAATAAAGCAAAGCTTTTCACTTGTCTGAAGAGGAAAGGAGACAATACTAAATGGAACTTTTAATTATTTTTCCAGTCTAGTATTTTAAATCATGAGCAACCTTGGTCCTGTAACGTTCAGGGATCAAGCCTCATAAGATTCCAGAGGTGTTTAACCTTTAGTAGGATAAAGGTTAATGTCTCCTTTCTTTTGTATTTTAACCTGTCCCCTCAAGATCTCAAGTAGCAAAATGAACTATTTTTCTTCAAATCTATAGTGAGAAGAAAGATAACCTATAAAACCAACATCCATCAGGTGCATGTGAGGATTTCCTCTGTCTGAATGGAGGTGCAGAGAAGCTCACATTCATTTCAATGGAAACAGAACTGTGGCTTCATTTGTTAGAAATACAACCAGAACCTATACCTCACCTATATCTCATCTACCAGATGGCTAAACAGATGTTAAGATATGTTAAGATGAGTAATAAATGCCATTGCTCTCCTTTTAGTCTAATGGAAGGACTCTCTGTATTCAGAAGTTCAGCAACAAAACATGTTGAGAGGTATCTACGGTTGCCCTATACAGATCTGTCTCTGGACTTGTGCTGCAGATCAGACATGCCTAATTTTTGCTTTGAGCTAGACACATTGGCTTACCTTGTCTGGTATTTAACCCCTCAAAAACTCTCCAGCTTCTGGCTAATTGGTAGTGTGGTTTGGAGCAGTAGATAAAGTTATTTTTTTTCCCTCTGCAAATTCCTAATTCCTCTAACAATGGACAGTGGAAAAGAATCCAGTCCCCAACCTGGCAGTGGTTGAAAGTTGGAAATGCTTCTTTGGGAAATGGGAAAATCAACAATGCAAGATCGATGGACAACATAATAAGGACTGTGTGCCTGAGCTTTGTTATCTAAGTATTGTTTTCCATGAGCAATTAATATTCTAGGGGAAACAACTGCTATGTTCTGTATCAACCTGGCCGATAGTTACAGCAGTAGTTTTCTAAGGCCTTGAGCGATGTCAGAGAGTCTTGCAGGGAATGTGCTGCCTGTGAGCTATGTGCCGAGGAAAAACTACAGCAGATCACACTATATGTGGGATTATGTCTTACAGAATGTCGTGGTTTCAGCCCAGCCGGTAACAAAGGACCACACAGCCACTCGCTCACTCCTCCCACCCCCCTCCGGTGGGATGGGGAGGAGAATCAGAAAGGAGAAAAGGAAAAAAAAACAAAACAACAAAACACCGCAACCTCAAGGGTTGAGATAAGGACAATTTACTGGGACAACATAAAAAGAGAAGTTACAACAACAACAACGGTACTAATAAAAGAATATACAAAACGAGTGATGCACAGTGCAACTGCTCACCACCTGGAACCCAACGCTCCGCCAGTTCCCCCACCGAAAGGCAAGAGAATCCCCCAGCCTGCTCCCCATTTATATACTGAGCATGATGTCACATGGTATGGAATAGCTCCTTGGCTAGTTCAGGTCAGCTGTCCCGGCTGTGCCCCCTCCCAGGTTCCTGTGAAAATTAACTCTATCCCAGCTGAACCCAGGACACAGAAAAAACATTGTTTCTGTATTTTGTTTGTTAATATGACCTGTAAATGAGAAATAGGGCTTTTTGTTTGCATTCCTTTTCCACCTAAGTGAATAAGAAATGCTTTAGGTTGGCAATACCACTTTGTATCCTAAATTTATTAACAAATGAGACCAGTAGAATAAATTGAAGAGGCAAGATCTATAGTCTTTTAATCTACAGTGGGGAAAAAAATGCTAGAACCACTCCAGTTACCTCAAAAAGGTAACTGAGACTGTTATTAGAGAGGGGTCATCAGAATGCTTGATCTATTGACTTATGTATTGACAATGTATTGACACATCGACTTAGAAGAATTTGAGGAAGAGTATTCCAGATGATTTCAATCATAACGTGGAACATTTTTTAAGCAAACAACACTGGTTATAGAAATCAATCTTCTGGCTTCTTCATTCATGGAGTCACTCATTACAAGCTCAGGAACACTTTTTTTTTTTGTTGGCTGTGGGCTTTGGTTTCCACTGCTTGACCTCTCAAGCATGATTACATAATGAGAGAGATCTTATCCATCAAGGCTACTATGGCTACCTCCCACTTTGCTGTTCTGCAGAGATGTGCACAGTTATTTGGGAAGCAGAGTATAATCACAGCCAGATTGATAGAGTTGAGTGAAAAAGGAGAAAATAATCCTTCACACTCCATATATTTATCACATTCCCTCACCCATCCGAACCACACATAATGCTTCTTTTGCAAGCTTTTGAGTTCTAGCCTGCACTGATGTGGTGGTTGTTGTTCCCTTGTCTTCATAATGCCTTGGTTCCATCCCAGTCATATGTCCAAACTTGTATTTCTGAGGGTGGATTTCATGTGCTGCCAAAAGTGAAGTAATGAAAATAGATAAGAAGTCCTCTGACCAAAAAGGATTTACTTATAGCCAGATGGGCAGAAAGCATTTCAGATAATGGCTGCAGCTGTGAAAATGAGCTCAGGGTTCACAAAAGCCCAATGGCTTTGAACAAAATTGATGATCTGAGAGAAAGTGATGAAGAATCTGAGGGGAATTAAAAAAGAAAGTAACACTCATTAAGGGAGGAAAGAGTATTTGGGATGGACAGTGAGAAAAATGATTGTTGTACAATACTGAGTGATTGGAAAAAGAAAAGGAACAATATATAACTGGCCATTTGTGCGCAAATGGTCATGTGTGGTGATGATCATCCTGAGTTTGGGTACCAAAAAGGAAATACGTATATATGGGAGACAGATTTATGCTGCGAGCTATTTGATAAAGGGTTGTCATCTGGTTTTGTGCATGTCTGGATGTGGAATTGTGGTTGTGAGAAAGAGAATTCTAGAGGGAGGGAGAATTCATACAGGATCATAGCACGGGTCAGCTTGGAAGGGCCTTCAGAAGGTCTTCTAGTCCAGCCTCCTGCTCACATGGGAAGGAAGATTGTTGCAAACTTTGATGAAGTTGTGCATATTCGTGTTTGTGGTACACACTCAGTAGCAGATTTTTGAAATACTCAATTTTCTTGGAATTTTGTAAATTTCAAACTGCTCCACTCCTGTATGTGTGTATAAGATAAGCTATGAAATATAAAATCGTATAGACATATGTATATTTTTTCACTCATACCTTGATGAAGGTACATGGACATTCAAATTATTCTGGCTTAGGCTATTTTATTGCACTGAGAACTAGGTTTGAATTACCATCACCCTTACTTTTCCTCCCAATACATTTAATGCATGTACAGCTGTTTTTTTCCAGACTTCTGAGCCAAAGTAACTACTTTTATGCAATTTAATGGGTGTAGGAAAACACTGAGGGACAGGTAAGGTGAAAAAGAAGTGCATGGAAGCACAGTCATACCTCTGAGGAAGGACCATAAAAATAAAATTAATGTCCTTTCTTCTCTACATGAAAATTAAATTTCCTAATGCTATTATAGCGCCTACCAAGGGTACTTGCCTATGCATTCTCCTCTTCTCAAGGTTGTGCAGCATACTGCTGCTCTTCAGGTCGAAAGTAACAGCACTTCAGCAGAATAATTGCAGTTTGTATAAAAGGACTTTCACTGCTAATAAGATAGAGGATTTCATTTTAATAAATATATAGTTGATTAGTCCCAGTTAATATATTATTGTGACTTACTGATGCCATCCATAATTTAGGTATGTTAGGTTGGTGTTTTTATAGGTGTAATAATCCTCCGTGTGCTGAAAGAACAGTGTAATAGTTCAGGACAGCAGGATTCTAGTTCGTTATATTGTAGATTTTTTTTTTTACCATGTATTTATCAACTAGTTTCAATGCCTGTCATATCGGTTGTCTAGGGACAGCAATCAGCATTCTGTCAGAGAGGTGACATTGCATACAACTCAAGCATTATACAAATTGTCTGGTAATAAAACTTTTCAATACCAATAATGGATACCTATGTGATATTATTTACAAACTGAAATTTTCTAGAAAACTGGAGGAAAGTTTGCAATGTTGATGGCAGCTGAATTAATGGAATTTTGCAGCACAAATGGAGATTGGAAAAAGGAAAATCTCCTGGAAGCATCACAGCTCAGTTGTTGGTGAAATATGGGGATAAGAGAGATTTCTGACGAGGTTGAAGAGAGATTAAAAAATGCAGATGTATGTTGACGCGGAAGTCACGGACACTGCACACAATCAATATGATCAAGCAGATGCCACTTTATTGCCAAGATAGCTCGGTTTATATGTTCATTCTAGTTACTGTTCACGTATAAGCAAATTAGAGATTGGTTAGCATGAGCTGTCCACGCGCCTAGTTACACCTAGTGATTGGTTATAACAACACTGTACACGCGCATAAACATAAGGCATAATTGGTTGTATTAACTAAAACATGCGAAACTTGTCTCAGTCTAATTGGTCAAGATAAGCTGTGGAATTGAGGTTCTTTGCCAAGTTCCCTTTATCGTGGAATGCGCACCTGTGTTCTTCTAATTGGCATCTTTCTTTTTTTGTCTTCTTGTTTATTCTGTTCAAGGCCTTCTAAAGGCATCTGGAATGCTCTTACTACCGTTAGCTAAATATGTGTCCACAAGCAAAGCATCCTTGAAGCCTGCTGCCTACAAAACATCCTTGGCTCACAAATTGATCAATTTTATCGAGTCTGGATTGTTCACTATGTGCCCATTACTTTCCAAGTATCCCACAGATGTACAGTGGAAAACATGAGCTACTAATAGCAGTACAGCCCAGATAGTTGTGTGAGTGACAACCAAAGCATTTTTTTTTGCTGGGCACAAACTGATGCTATTTTAGACTAATTTTAGGTAGGTAGTAATGATGGAGAGAGAGCTGGTTGCGTTTAAAGTAAAAACAGAGCAGTCTGCTCTCCATCCCCACCTGGTTGAAAAATCCAAATTAAATGGAAGAATAAACAAAGCTGTTTCAACAATTAAAATTTCAGAGGGCTTTTTTAATACTGTAAGAACAAATGTTGGTAGATTAGACATAGTAATTGAGGTATTCAAATGGACTGAATAAATCAGAAGCTTAAACGTGACAGAGATCTGGAATTTATCTAACTCAGAGATGCAAAAACCATCTGGAATTTACATTCCAAGTATGGAAGCAGGATGAGTAACCACCTCAGCAGTCAGAGTAAAAACAAGGAAAAGGTCTGTATGGAATGAAGAAGGGAAATGAATTAATGAAGAAAGCTATGACTTGGAGACTTGGAGGTGCAGGACTCCAGGAAGAAATTGCCAAACCTAACCCAGAGCTAGATCTTGCAAAAGAGTAAAACAAAAAGCAAAAGATGATTTAGCGATGTAGGTAGCACATTGCAACTAGCACAGAAAGAAGGTTGAGCCTCAAAGCGCTGAGGTTATATATAATCCAGCTACATTCCCCAGTCTAATGAGTAATTTTTGCAGCTTTCAGAATAGACAAAGATGTAGAAAGGAAAGTCAAAGCTAAGTTTGCTGTTAGAAAAGAATATACACAAAGTGAAAAGAACCGTGGCATGGAAGCTGAACTAGGAGGGATCAACTTGCTCAAATGGGGAAGCATTACTGACTAATGAAAGAACTAGGGCATGAAGTTTTATGGCTTGTGGTAGAGATTTTAATCCATCTGTTGTATTGTGGTGGTGCTATATAGCAAGCTTCACTTTTCTTTTTATAAACATTTAATATATTTGTAATTATTTTGTTAGTTGACAATAACACACAAAGCTTTAAAATAAATTTTGAAAATAATGAACACTATGGATATAAATGGAAGATGGGATAAAATGCAGTCCAACTTTACTAAAAGTAGACCATGAGTGTACTTTAATGGCAGCAGAATTTTTATGGATGGAAACCTGGTAGATCTAATTGATTTTTATCTCAGGAAGGCACTTGACAATGTAGTACTTGTGAGATTATTAGTTGAAATGGGAAGTAGCACAAGAAATGTAAGTTAGATAAAGAAGTGACTAAAAGAGGGGTGACAATAGGTCTGTGCTGGAAAGGGCACTATGAGACCAGACAGGGATTTCAAGTGGGGCTCCTTATACCAGCATTTGGCCCAATCTTATTTAATAAAGGCAATGGCACAAAAATAAGAGCTTGCTAATTAAACTTGCTGATGGCAGAAACTGAGAGGCCTTGCTCACAATGAGCCATATCAAGAATTTAATTCCTAGAAAACAGGTGACCTAGCAGCCTGGAGTAATAGAAGTAAAGTTAAATTTAATGCAAAATACAAGGCCATGTCCTTAGGGATTAATAACAAGATTTTCTGGTATAATAGGGGGATTAATTCAGGGGAAGTGATAGATTGGAAATGCCCAAGTGTAATTATTGATCATGGTCATTATGAGCCACTAGTATGATTCAGCCAACTAAACGATAAATGCAGGGCTGTAGAATGTTTTTAGTGGAGAATGAGAAGTAGGTTATTCTGTAGAGTACCACTGCATCTGGAATACTGTGTACAATTCTAGTTCAGAATATGAACTGAGAAAAGTGCAAAAAATTGCTCAGTGGACTGAGCAACCGATCTTACAAAAATTTAAAATTGTGTAACGGAAGAAAGGCAGAGTGGCATATGATTAGTGTCTGTGCATATATTACATCCAGGTTAGCACCCTGGTGAAGCAAAGAGCTATTTTAAGCCATAGGAAAATGCTGGCCCAGAAACAGATGGATATAAACAGAGCTTGAATGAAATTAAGGAGGAAGTCAGGATGTTTCTAAGCATCAGAAAATCGAGGTTCTGGACCTGTCCCGCAACAGGACTTATGGGTAGAAAAGCCCAACAAATTTCAAAATGGAATATACGAACGGACTTACGTGGTAAGGTTTTGTGCAGAGAAGGCTGAACTCAGTGACTCAGACCATCCTTTCCAGACCTATGTTCACAAAAGGTTAGAGATTAGGGATAAATGGCTAGATAAATTTATTTGGGGGAAAAGTCTAATGAGAAATTAGCATGGAATTTACATAAGAAATCATGACACCCAGGGAAAGTGCAGAAGAATTGCTAACTGCAATAGAAAATGGAAAATCCTGTCTGTTAGACAGTGTAGCCTATTTATTTTTTAAATACTGACTATTTAAGCATGCTAATTGTGTTTCATAGACTGCATTTTGAAAGGTTCATCAGGAATATTACCCCTCCCCAAATTAAAACATCTCATCCTATGATCCCAAGACACCAAAAAAACACCCCATTACAGTAACTGGAAGCTTCACCTGTGGCTGCATGATGAAGCCACAAAGCCACCTCAAAATGCTGCAGTAAGTTGAATGTTTTCTGTTGGAATGGCATGTAACACTTACTTGTTTTGGTCTGAGAATAAAAGAAGTATGTCAAATGCATTTTTCTTACAGGAATATCTATTCCTGTGTTGTTTTAAAAAGAAGGATGGTGGGCCTCCAGGGTACAAGATATAAAAATAGGCCAAAAATAAGGGTGGGGGTGGTGTGGTTTTTTTGATCAGTTGGTTTTGTTTGTTTTTTTTTTTTCAGGAATCAAATGCCTTGCCTCTGTTTCTCTACAAAAAGAAACTGGATAAAATTGCATGGGTTTTAGATATATAGGAAGTTCTGATCATTCAGAATTTCTTAAAATTCTCTAGTCTTCGTCCTGAGAAAGCTTGTATAAAATGCGGGTGGGCACTTCTACCAAACAGAATGCTCTGCTTATGTCTGCAAAACACCTCTTTCCTCTTCTGGGTGTAGTTTTGTTGACAGCAAAATTCTCAGTAAATGTACTGGGAACAATATCAAGACCCTCATTTTTTGTAATCTATATAGAAATACAGATTTATATTTACATATGCACACATGCATGTACAGCAGAAGTTAAAATACTTTACAAGTCAGAGGTTTATGTCTAAAAACCTTACAGACCTATCTAGAGTATGGCTTTGAAACAAAGGCTTTTCATATTAATTTGGTTGCTGTTTCTGTTTTGTGTTATGGAACAGTGTATACATATTTCATACATGCATACAGGGTCAGTTTGACCATGGCTTTAGTTCAAAGTTCAAGGCCAGCACTGCCATGCAGCTTGAATAATTGAGTGCAAAAATCTCCTTTACGTTTTTGAAGTGTAGAATCAGAATGTATATCTGAACTGAACCAGTTATCTTCATTACGTATGTCAATCACAAACATACCTGTAATAGCTGATCTACCCAGCAAGCATTTGATAACCCAGCAAGCTTATCATAATTGAAGATTTTACAGATAGAACTTGGATCAGTAAATAAATCACCAGATTTATTAAAACATTAGAAAGATGGCCTGACAGCCTTTGTAAAAATATTATCAGTAATGCGTCTCTGAATAAGATCAACTTATATATGTTTATTTTCTATTTAATTTTACTTGTTGAAGGAAAAATGTTCGCACCACTTCTGTGTAATTTTATATCCCTGTTTTATTAATAACTTAAACTGCTAAGATTTTATTCAGGTATTATTTATTACATTGTAAGAAGAAGAAGGCAGTAGAATTGCATATTTTCAATGAGCAATGACATAATTTTCAAAATCTCTGTATAAAAGACTCTAGGAAGTATATACATACTGACCTGCAAAATAGGTACTTTGAAGGTAAAATATGATACATCAAATTTAATAGCAGTATTATACAATATCCTTACCTAGAATACTTACTGTACATGTACATGTACAATATATAATTAAAAACTGAAGAGCAAGTTAGTAATTGGAATTTGTTGCTAAATATGAGTCAGCTCATTTCCCTTTAAAAATACAATAGAAGTGCTTTTGAAAGACCATCTAAAATTATTATACCTTTGTATCAAACTATGTTCAGTTTTGATCTGTCAGTTTTGAGGATTGGGAGAATAATATCGAGACATTTAAGAAGAATTTTTTCTTAGAAGACATCTTCTTGAGCTGCCTCTCTCAAACAATGGCAAAGCGTGAGATGACGGAGAGCTTTACATCATTTCCTCTGTGAAATGTCCCAGCCACGTCACGCCTCATGCTCACGGCATGAATCTGGTTACCTGGGAAAGCAAGCAGGCAGGGCAGAGAGTCGGCGGCATGGCAGCAGGGGCTGCCAGGCCACATCCAGACTCAGGGGAGGCCAGTCCTCTCCCTCTTCAAGTGAACGGCAGAGATGGGAAGGGTGAAGGGCTGGAAGTGTAACAGCAGCTTCGAAGGGGAATGGAGTGGGGTGAAGGTGTCATGTCCCTGAGGAGACTGACAGGCCCGACTGCCCCTGCCCGGCTTTCCCCAGGGCCTCCACCACCCTGCCTGCGGCCCAGGACCCCATGTCAGCCCCCCGGGGATGTCAGCCTCTGCCCCAGCGATGCCACAGCAGGGCTGGTCTCCAGCTCCCCATAGCCCTGCCCTGCCCGGCCATGGGCCCCGCCAAGCTGGGCATGTCTGTGGGCCCATGTCCCAGCCCAGCCTTGGCCTGTCCTTGTCCCCAGGGTGGTGCCCGATTCCAGGACTGGGGCTGCCCCTGGTGCCCTGCTCCTGGCTGGGGAGCGCCTGGCCTGGCCCCCGCAGCTCCTGGCCCCCCAGGAGCTGCCAGCCCACACAGCACCCTGACAGCAGGGTAGAAAAAGGAAATAAAATAGCTACGGGGACCTTATCAGCCGTTATTAAAGTCCCAAACACACAATGCTCCTGCAGGACATCATCTCTTCTGCATTGTTCTCCTGGCGAGGCCGGCCATGGGAGGTTACATGGAGTGCTGAAGTTACAGGCCGGCAGCAGTGCATCACACCTGGCAGAGCTGAAACCGGAGCTCTCACATTTCTGCCTGCTGAGCAGGTCTCAATAAAAAATTAGCCCTTGGTAAAATTACTCAGTAGATCTCAATACATCTGAGTAGCGTTGGCATAGACAAAAGGGTTTCTTAGTGAACGAAACCTGAGAAGGGGCTGGGAAAATGTAGAGGAAGGCTGGAAACTTGGCACACCATCAGAACAGGAACCTGTGTTACTGGAAACCCCGTTGTGCTCCATAGGTCTCACTGCAGGGAAATACAGCTATAGCACCCTCCTTTTACATTTACCCAGTTCCTCTTACTGTTGGAACATGCTAAATGTGTCATATTAAAACCATGTATTTTCTTTTTAGGCTAAGCTGCATAAGCGTTCTTCTCATGATACAAGTGCATCATCACATGATGCTGGCAGTACTTGTTAGGTCAAGGAGGTTTGAAAAGGCTGGTGGAGCACAGAGGTGGAAGCTTGCTAATCCATCCCATAAGGGTTGTTCAGGGGAGCCAAAGAAGGCACGCATAAATACATCCAATTGTCCCTCTAGCTCTGTGGTCAGAACTTATTTTGTGTCCTCCCTAACGTGACTTCTGCTCTTACAGTCTTACAAAATTTTACAATATTTTAGGGATGCTTCTTTCTTTAAGTGAGTGCAGTGTAGCCCTTACTCAAAATGACTGCCTTAATTTCTGATGCTTTTATTCAAGGTACCCACTGTATGCCTTAAATTACACCATTTATAGTGCTGTACTATAAGGCTTGTTCTGTAAGTTTTTGCATATGAGAACAAACCCTCCTTTGTAAAGAGGACAGTCTCTTGATATCTTACAGAGAGATAAACCTATTCCTAGCAGGAGCTCCTTGATCATCAGAGTGGAAGGAAGAACTAACTACAGTATTTACTACAGAGGAAGCAGAAAGTGTGGAGAAGCAACAGAAAATATGAAAGATACGAGAGGCATGATATCACAGGCTGTAAAGTTAGGGTATGGAGACCATGACAGAGCAAAATGTGAATGTGTGAGGCTACGAACCAAGCTGGCCTGCTGTGGCCTTTCAGGCCCTGGTGAGGGGCCCCAAATTACTGCTTCATATGGCATCCATTTCACAAAAGTCAGATTCACAAATATCTACTACAGTTTTATTGTAATAAGGAAAATGTTATGGACCTGATGAGAGGGGTTTTTTTGTCCCCAAGTATAATGTTATGATTTTTGTCAAAATATACAAAAGAACTCAAGTCCCAAATCTACTAAAAACTATCAGTCTCACATCTGCCTAGGCAGTTCAGTACATTACTCACCCTAAGGCTTTCCAAAGAAGAAAAATCCTTAAAATGGATTATTAATAAAAAATATTAACTATACCAGACTTTAGTATGTTAAATAGGTAGATACAATGTAAAAAGAGGATCAGAATGTTAAGGAAGGAACTTGTTAGCTCCTCTAGTTAGTTAGTTAGTTAGTTCCTTCTTATTAACAAGGAACTGTTGTTGTACACAGCTGCTGTGTTTTTGTCCGTATTGTAAAAGGCTTGATGGTTTGCTGTTATTAGGATAGGACTGAAGAAACAATGCTGAGTGTTTCAGGTAACTTCATTCTAGACATCAAGAGGTGTTTTGGTCAGGTTCTTCACTAAATCCTAAGAAAAGGCTTGGCTCAACTGAGTTGAGGCAAACAATCTATTTATAATAGTACTTTTTGCCTGTAAAGGCTTAATAAAGTATTCATATAACATTATTGAAATGCATTTTGCAGAGTTTTAAGACAAAAGTTGCAAAATAAAACTTGTTAGACTTGGGGCTAAATACATTGCAGAAAACTATGTTTCATCAGAATGGGCATTGCTCACTCAGTAAGTCAAGGAAATGTCAACGTAGAAGATTTTACTACATAGGCAATTTCTACTCTGGATAAATAGGAACTACTTGTACAAATAAATGCAATAATCTAAAAGCAACATTCACACAAGTTTAACTTCCACTTGTAATAAGGGGAAATATTGCCTGCATTTATGTGGTCGTGCTAAATATGGTGGGTGGGTTTTTTGATGTCACAGTAATATATGTATGGCAACAATAATAACACCTTTTGTTAATTTATCCCTCTCTTTATCCATAATTGGGGCTAATTTTCAGGGATGCATGGCATAAATCTGTATTTAGGATTCTTATAAACTCTTTGGTCATTTGCTTTACTTTCAAAAGCACATTTTCTCTATTCTCTTTGTTGAGAAGTTGTTAGCTACCATCACTATGAGCAGCTGAGAGACAATGTGAATAATGACATTCAGCAAATAAACTGCTTTTGTTATGAAATCCATTTAGTTTATCATGCATCTAGAGCATCAGTATCTTGAAAGGGCTTTGAGTCTGGCTCCTAAGAGAATAGGGAAATAATTAATTTTCTGTAGATAGGTGGTAGTTTTCCCAGTGTTGAGGTATGCAGAATAAACGCATTTACAAATAAGATTGTAAAAATACTTCCATGAGCAGAGGAGTTCTGACTCAACTTTCCCAGTAGGTTAGACTCCCAATATGAACTGCATGCACGCTGAAGTTTCACTCCCACTGAAAATCCTGCTCTATGTTGCCACGTGCTTTCATGTAATTTGCAGTAATGTAATAACCTGTAATCTCCTGTTAAATTTGGCTGAAATTGGTCACGAGTTCTAAAACTACCTGGAGAAATTATGCCAGGCAGACAGAAAAACAAATGCTTGTTCAGGTAGCATAATTACATAGGTTTTCTCTTCTTAGGAAAAAGGCTAAAAAGTGCATGTGAAAAGATACTGTTTTTTTTAATTGTCTCTTCAGAATTTGGTCACAAATTGGTAATGTACTACTTTTAGATTTTTTTTTTCCCTATCTTCTGTATCAGTTCTAGGCATACATATATTTCTATATATTATGTACTGCATTTTCCACATTCTAATGTTTTACTCCAAAACTTGATAGATGTTGACAGACTTGAACAAAAACATTGCTTCACATCAGTATCTGAGCATACATTTTAAAGCCTATTCTTTCCAAGTTGGCAATCAGGCCCCACTCATTTGATGACTTCCAGGCTATCAGTGTCCATGACCACTATTTTGTTCCAAATCCTCTTTTCTCCGTACTTATATTATTCTCTCCGGTTGATAAAAATGAATAGCATTTTATAGATTAATAATAAATTAAAGGCTGGAAACAAGGATTAAGAAATAGTTTTATAGTTTTCTAAAGGAAGAAGTCACCAGTGGGATTCCTCACAATCTAACTGTTCAACTTCTACGAAAAGGCTGCTACTGGCAGTGAACGTAGAGTTGACAAAGTCTGCAGATGGTGCAAAAGTATTCAGGATAATCAAATGGAAAGCTGACTGAGAAAGGTTGCTGAAGTATTTTAGAAAAAAATTATAAAATTACCAAAAAAATCAGCTTGGTACATGCGAAGCAGTGTGTATAGGGAAGCTAATCCTAACATCTATACACAATAGTTACCTGTTATCTTTGCCACTCAGGAATGGGCTCTTAAGAGACATTGTAGCTCAGGAGAGGCCAAAAGCCAAACAGAATCATCAGAAGGTATTGGGAAAGGAGCAGAAAACAAACCAGTCCTTCTAATTCCATATAATCCCTAAACCCATTGTACAACTATAGCTTAATCACTACATGAAATTCTGGTCATGCAGTAGTATTAGTGTAGGAGTTAGAAAAACTAAAGAAATTCAACAAGGAGAAAATTATGGAGTGGCTTTAATATACGAAGAAAAAAGGCACACTTTTCAGTCCAGAAAGGAGAGTACTGAAGTATCTTAACAGCGTATAAAATTTTGCAGAGAAAGCCAATAGGGACGCTTATTTTTCCTCACAATGCAAGAATCAGGCACTGGGCTTGAGACAAAAAGAAAATACTGTTTCAGACAATATGCAATTAAAAAGTGGAACATCCTGCCCAAGAAGGTGCAAAGTGTAAAAGCATGAAAAATTATTTTTCCAGTTCCTTTATGGAGGGCAGGCTCATGGATGCTATTAAACATGATGGGCGACTCCCTGGTCAGGAAGATTATAAAGGACTGACTGACTGCAGGAGGTTATTTCTATCCTAAGCCCTCGCTACTGGTGTTTGAGACAGGCCGTCTGGCTTGATGAGCCTTCAAACATACAGTGGATACTAACAGAAAGGAAGCATGGCTTCTTACAACATTCTCCTTTACAGAGCTGAGCATTCCAGTCTCGAGCTGTTGCTCAGGTGTTCCCTCCCAGTGAACCCCAGGAGGGAAGACAGGGTGGTGGGGAAGTAAAGGCTGGCTCTGGAAACCGCATCCCCGTCTCCTCCCCCCGCACTTCCCTCCTCCAGTCCCCTTACTGACGGCAGCGGAAAGCGCAAGATACGCAGAGGCCTGGAGAAGGCAGGACGCCCGAAGCCACCCCAGCACTGAACCATCCTTCCCTCACCGTCCACCGGGCCCCACCGCCATTTTGGGAAGTCGGACGGGCGAACTACACCTCCCAGCATGCTCGGCGCCGCGGCGCCATCTTGCCCCGCCGCTCTGCGGGGCAGTTCGGGCAGATAGTAGTGGCGGTAAGCTGAGACATGGCCCTGTTCCCGGCTTTTGCCAGTGCCACCGAGCCCGGGGAGCCCCCAACCGGCAGCAGCGAGGGCTCCAGGAAAGGTAAAGTCCTGGGAGAACCCTCTTTCCCCTAACAGCCGTCCGCGGCCCGGCCCCCGGGAGGCCCTTCTGCTGCCGCTCGCCTCCACACGGAGCCTTCTGCACCGTGCCGGCCCTTCCGCGCACCCCGTCGGGCCTGCTCCGGCCGCCCGCCCTCCGACACGGTAGCCCGTGCGTGCCCGCGCTGCGGAGCGGGCGCGCTCCGCCCCTGCCATGGAGTTGCGGCGTGGGCGGTGCTGGCGCTGGGGCGCGGGAGCCCGGCAGCGGCGGTCTGTGTCCAACGCCTCTGGAGGCTTGGGAGGGCGGCAGAGGGGCTCGTCTGTTCGGCCAGCCCCGCCGCCGAGCGCGCTGTGTACGCGCTGTTTCAGAGGGTGGTGTGCCCCTCGGCCCGGGGTCCTCCCACACGGGCAGAGTACGAGCGTACTCTGCGCAAGGCATGTCGCTGCCGGTTTGAATAAAGTTGTCATACTTAGAATTGAAGTTACTTTCCGTGAGGTAACTTCGGGGAGAACCTGAAATAGGGACATTCCCATAAAAATGGTGCTGGCTTCTCATAGGCGGGTTCTCAGGTGTGTTCAGAATTGCTTGCAGCTGTCTGCGGGTAGGTGCTGGAGGCATGGCTGTAGAAATACTCGTCTTTGAAAAATACGCGGACGTTGTCTTTGTGCGTGGTGGAGAAGGTTTGAAAACGAGGTGGTAGTTTGTGTTTTTTTTTTTTTTAACCACTAGCCTTGGATAACTTAAAAAGTGTTTTCTCATTTCCTTGCTTACTAAGCCAAATTTTAGTTGCAAAAGATATTTTTTGGAATGTCGTGAGTGAGATTATGATTCAGTTTATCATTCTTACTGTCATGGTTGCTGTCTAGCAAGTTATGCTTTTATTAAACGAGTAAAGAACCCTATCTGGGTCTCTGAAGTATGCACGTTTATTAATTCTGCTGGGAGATATTTTGAACTATGCTTTTTGCTTGCCAGCTTCCACCACCCTTGAGTCTGCCCATTCTCTAGACACCACAGCAAGGGGAAGCACTAAGAGAATCGTTTACCTAGGCTAAATTTCTTGCATATTTGGTCCAGTCAGTATGATGAGTTTCTGAAGCTTTTAGCAATACAGGCTGGGGTTAGCTTCTTGTTCTAACCAGTTCTGCATTACCCCCGATGGCATTGCAGCTGTTAATACTCAGTCTGCCAGTACAGAGATGTTCTAGCCACATTTAGGAGATTTTCTGGTAATGACACTCGGTGCAGGGAGTAGTGGACATAGTAAGATCCCAGATTACAGCTTCTAGGAAGAGAGGAGCTGCTCTGCCAGGCAGAGGTACAGTAAAATTCTCTAGTACTAAGACCTTGCTTATATTTTAAAACTCTGGGAATTTAGCCTTTAGGTTTGTTACGCGTAGTCTGTGTCACTGCAGACCACCTGTCTGGAGGATCAAATTACACAGAAAAAGATGTTCAGACTGACTTTTGGATCTAGTTTTCAGTTATTAGCACTGTTTGAGTTACATTTTGGTCTCCTGGAAGTTTTTTGCGTGAGAATTATTGACAAAACTTTAAGGAACATAAATGGTTTGGTTTATGTTATAGCCAATATTGTACTTGTTTTTAAGAACACGTTTCAGTATAAGTCATAAAAATTAAGTATTAACTCAGAACCACATTTATGGTGGCATATATCAAATTTCACATGTTCAGCTTGTGAGAACTTGAGAACTTGATGGGCAACTTTGGTATCTCTCTGATGGATGACTCTCTTTCCTCAAAGTTGATATGAAGCCAAAGTCCATCATAATACAGAGATCACAGAGTATGTTGTATTTAACATGATATGCAAAACTGAGGTGTCTTTTGCAGTCATTTAGGACTGCTTTGTAGTTTTATTGTAAAAGTTGAGGTAACAATGTAAATATGCTGGCCATGTTTCGTTCCTCCGACTACCTCTGTCTCATACTCTTACAAACCTTTCTAAACCATTTATAAATATAAGTGCTGCCTGAAACAGAAGTATTGCTGTAAGCTTTTCCTATCCTGGTAGATTGCTGAGTTGCAGCAACCTCGAGAGTGCAAAGTAATTTTGCATATGGTTTCTTACAATTATGTTGTCAAGCTTAATTAGTTTTTGGTAGAAGATAAATTACAAATTTATCAGTACCCGTGAACAGAGCAGTGGTAATAATTAACCCTACTGACAGTAGTAAGCATTATGCACAGCATTATTTACAGTCTGAACTATTCTATAGGTAAGACGATGCAGTGATTTTTGCTGAAAGCAGATTTTCAGGATTCTGAGATGCAACAAAAGACTTTGCGTAACTCTTAAAAATTGTCTCTGTAGACATGTACTGTAAATTTTTAATTTTTTTTTTCCTTGGGAAGGTATAAAAAGAATGCCATTGGATTGCTTCTACTGTTGTGCTCATAAATGTGGATGGTAGAGTAGAACAATAACAAGTACATGCATATTATCACAAAAGAAGTCTTTTTATATCTTTTATTCTTTGTGTTCTTTAAGAACGTAAATCTGGTCCGTGAAATTGATAAACTTTTTAGATATCTGACAAGAAAAAAATAACAAAAAATTGGAAAGGTAGAGTTTTAAAGTTTGGAATGCCTTTTGATATTTGAAATGCATGTGTCCAGCTAACTGATTCATGGGAGATTATTTACCAGGAAGTTTGGACTTGTGTGTTGTGTAATGGAAAGAATTGTTCAGTTCTTTCCAGAGTTTTAGGTCAGTTTGATTAAATTGTTCAGAAAATACTGTAGTTGGAGAATTCTAAACATTTCCCTGGTGTATCCACAGAGGCATATTCACTGTGCTACAGGGGTTAGTTCTTGCAGTGTGATTCTTCAGCGTTTTAAAAAATGCAATTTGATCTAATCTGCTCAGGTAGAACCAAGCTAGTGGCACAGTCAGGGGATTAATGTTTATGACTCCATTTCTCAAGGTGAGTTTTCCTTGGAGGCCCTAAACCAATAACTTAAATACAAAAAATAAACCTTATTCTGCTTGTGCTCCACTGTTGTAATCATATCGCACCAAGTTAGTGAGGGACTTCACATCTATAAGGGAATAACAGATACTTTCAGGTGAAGTTAAGTCAAAATGACATCTTGGAAGTTAATTTCTAATAGTTAATGGTGATAATAAATGTTACTTTGCTATATTTAAGGCAAATTTTCTATGGAAATGGATCTTATGCATGCTTGCTGTGCATCTGTCTGCCAGCCTACTTCCTCAGCCTTCCTTCTCTGTCTTCCTCCTCAGGAGTTTTAACTCTTTCAGTCAAATTTGTTGTGGTGGGAGAGAGAAATGGCAAAAGTAGAGGAGGTCTCTGGAAATCTACATCTACTTTAGGAAAGATAAATCTAGATAAAGTGCCACTGCTGCGAGAGAGGCTGTAACGTGAATTGAACTGTTACCAGGATAGATGGGCTTGGCAATGAGCATTTGTACATTAGCCAACTAATAAACATCTTTGGAGATCACAATCTGACACAGCACAGGCTGCCTCTTGGCCAGCCAATAATTAAGGAATGTGGCGAAGTACTGTAGAAGGGTCTAGAGAACCCAGGTAATTCCTGAAGCTGTGGCAGTGGTGGGGAGCGTAAACGATGGAGGACACAACTCGAAATCCAGGCTTCATCTTTTTGTGAGCTGCAGTATTAATTTGCTGGGAGGAGGAGGGAATGAAAAATTTGCTGACTTGCTCTTTTTTATTTAAGAATGTGGTTCTGGTCTTAGAACAGCCTTTTAAACAGGGAAATACAAAGATACCTGCTTACCAATCTTCTGTCAGTTCAGGTGTAGCCTCTTTTCTTTAAAGTGTGTTTTGTGCCTCAGGGAAATTTAAATGGTTGGTTAGCCCCATGTTTTGTTGTGTCTTCTAAAACAGCTGGAGTTTTACTGCTTGCTTTGTTTTTCTTCTCTGTTCATTTTGTCAGTGTGATCAATAATGCCATTTTAAAAAGAAATGTATCAGTTGCTTTCCATTTTTCAGTTTTTAAGACTGAAGCTCTTGGTGCTGCTAAGGATCTGTATCTCCATTTGGAAGTTATTTGGCACTGTAGTACCATAAGGCTCAAGGTTATAAAATTTAGCATACTTGTTGTATGCAAACTTTTTTTTTCCTAGTTTGGGCTGGTCTGTATCTAAAGTGTTTACACTGATGAATAATATTAAAAAATGCGTTATCTGCATTAATCTTTGGAGGACCTGATATGCTCTTGAAATCAATGAAAAAGCACATTTTGATGGGTACAACATTTAAAAAGACCTTAGATCGAGATCTTAAAAGTTAAGCATCTTAGACTTTTTTCCTAATGGTCTGAATATTATAAGTCTTGAATTCTGAATATTGTCATCAATGGCTCTGTATGACTGAAGGCAAATTATTTAACTTCATTCTGTCTTCGAGCTTACTTTTTAAAAAAACGTAACCCAGTGTTTCATTAAGTGTCATGAGTTTTAGTATTAATATATTTCAAGTGATTTTTGAACCATAGTTCTTCATTGAAATCAATACAGAACTACCTTAAAATAAATGTATTTCTGCCAAAAAATAATACTAGTAAATGATTTGTTACACATTACAAAAGGAAACAATAATTTATTAAAAAGAAGAGAAGCTCGAAGGCTACAGAGAATATCTTCATGCCTGAAGTATATTATTGGAGATCTGGCCAAAGACAAATTAGATAAGTTTTGTGTATCTTTGGAACAGATATAATAATTTTGAGAAGATCTGTCTGGCTAATAAGTTACAATTTTGTGCTGTTACGTGGTACACCTTTACACCAGAGACTCTGCCAACCAGTAAATTTTTGTTTTGTTCGGTGGATCTGGGTAATACAACACAAATCAAAAACAAAGATGGATTTTTTTTTTTTAAAGGGAACTAAATGTCTCCTTTATTTCTGTAAATAAATAAAAGGCTTTATGCACAGATTAGTTGCATTTACTGAAATCTGGAGTGCTCTGGACCATTGTACTTTCTCTGAATTTGTCTCTGTTTAAGGAAGACCAGAGTGTGACCAATGAAAAGACATTGTAAGGTTGCAGTTTGCTCCTGTGTTCCTTTACACCCTGTTTTCATTACCAAAATTAGCATAAATAATTGTATATAAGGAAGACAATAATTTTAAAAATCAGTATCACATTTAATATACCTCAAAAATCTCAGGTGTAAAGTGGCACTCGGCATACTGCGTGACATATTGAATTATTAACTCCAATTTGATTATGCAGTTATCAGGTGTATGAATTTATTTAACTCCGGTGTGTTTTAAATATGTAGTGGTTATGGAATTATTCATGAGAAACATTTTGGTATTTCATGGAAAATACTAAATACAATTCTTCTAAGAAGTAATTCTGATTTTAGGTTGGTTCTTAATACATCTCTTACAGGATCGAAGTAAGAAATTAATTTACTGTTGCATAACACTTTATTCCCCAGCAGGGGGGAATAATTATTTTGATAGGTGAGTGAAATGTTGCTTGGATATTATCCAGCATAAATCTTTCTCCTTTAAGCTCATGAAAGGTTTTGGAATAATGCTTCGTGGTAGATTTACAGTTTTAGAATCATAGAGACAAACTTAAAATGAAGGCGCTTGTGCCAGGGTAGATTAATTTAAATTAAGTAGTAGATTTTTATCATATTTTAAGTAGGCAAGTAAGGATCACGGTTTTAAGGTTTCAATTTTTATTCTAATTTTACATGAATATATCTTAAGTATTTTCCTGGAAGGGGGGAAAAAAAAAGCTCATGTTGATTTGCAACACAGTAGGGTAGTGTATTTGCCTTAGGTTTGGTGATTCCGATTGCCAGGCAGAAGGTTACAATAATATGCATATATATATTATATAGCTGAATTTTTATTTTTCAGTCTCCATCCTATGTTTTGGTGAGCTGGGAAATGGTGCGCGGCAGCGTTCTGCAGTGTATTGGTTGGGGCGCTCGTGGGAAGGTGTGTTTTGGTCCTGACAGTGCCACATATTGTGGGTTCTCCTCTGCACAGAGTTGAAGGAGGTTCAAGATGAACCAGGGAAGGTGGCCCTCCCCACAGAGTCTTTGGTAGCAGGGGCAGTCTCTTGGGAAATGCAAGGTGGAGTTTTGCTTGATTGGATGTACTTCTTGATGGGTTTAACTTAGTTTAACAAACTGTTTTGCGGCCTGCTCCATTTTAAATCCTTTTGTGGACAACAATTCACAGACATGAGACAGAAGAAAGAATTTTGGTATGAAGAGCTATTTCTGAAAGAAATACTTTAGGAGGAGGAGAGATGTATGGCTTGGCGGACAATGAGTTCATGCTATTTAAGGATTAGAGGTCAGTGGAGTCACAAGCACAAAGACAAGAGTGTGACAGGAAGAACACCGAGGCAAAAATGGTTGTAAAGAGCATGGAGAACAGGCAGGGAGACCAGATTTGTTCCTTCTGTTGTTATCTCCTGTGGTCTGGCACCAGAGAGGCTGCTGTTAAATTCTGTGCTTATGTGAAATAACATTTGCTGTTTAATATGTTAGAAAATTTCACATACTCAAAAGAATTCTAGAAATGAAATCTCTATGAAAATTGTTATAGAAGTTTTAATATCAGTAAAATTACAGCAAAAAAATCCCCCTCCACAACCTGTCAGTATCTGATCTTATCTGATGACTGAAATGGCTGAGGTCTAGATGCAGAATGCTTAATGCTGACTATCAAAATTAGCATCAATTAGCCTTTTTCCACAATATTTGAAGGTCTAATGGTATTTTGGTGGTTAGAGAATCCAGTGACATGTTTTGACCTTGTATAAAACACTTGGGGGTTGGAACTAGATGATCTTTAAGGTCCCTTCCAACCCAAACCATTCTGTGATTCTCTGATTCTTACCAGTAATGGGTGTCCCTATCAATAAAATCGTGTTAAAAATATTTTCCATGCAGTGAGTAAAGTACATTTTTTGTAAGTTTGCATAAGTTGTATTGCATTCATTAACTACACCTTTAATTTAATGATGCCCTTCTGTAATTTTTTCAATTTTACTCTTTAAATATGTAAATATATATTATATATTGTATATAATAATTATAATTAATATAAATATATGAAGATACATTAGAAGATCTTCTATAATTATGCATACATAACATTTATACTATATATAAATATATAAAGTTAGAATTTTTACATGGTAAAAATTAATATTGGACAGACTTGGTTTTTTTTAAAGTATATAGCGGTGTATGAAACATTATCTGCTTTCAGTATGAACTTTTCAGTATTATTATATAGTGGGTTCTTTTAAAGCTTAGATTGATGTCAGTGGAAGATTCCAGCTCCTAAATATTTTACCTCATTACAACCTAGTGTTTTACTAAATGGAATTTCATGGACTGCTTTCTGATATGCTCAATTATTACACATGACTTAGTGACATTTGCCGCGAATTTAGCTGTCTGCTGACTAGATTAACCCCCAACTTTAAAAAGCACAGCAAGCTAATTTGTATTGATTTCACACTTTCTTTACCTGCAGAATTGGACTGGCTTAGTAACCCAAGCTTCTCTACAGAAGATGCACTATTACTGCATCAGCGTGCTACAGAAGTTGCAAATCTCATCCCTGAAAAATCACCACTAATAAGGTAGAATATACTTGGATATCTTTTAAAATAGCCTCTTTCTTTTGTCCTGCTTATCTTTTGCTATGTGAGACCAAAATCAGGAGCTTTTAGGGCTGCTTTTCATTCCACTGTTCAGTATTTAAAAAGGCCTGAACTGAGTCATATATAAAAGTATGAATAATGCTTCCATGTCCTTTAACTTAAAATAATGAGAAATTACACTTATGCAATTACATTCCCATTTTCTTTTTCTCACAGCTGCACTTAAATCATTGTTATTTCGGAACGGAAAGGGAACCGAGTGATCATGATTCTTCATTAGCTTTTGAATGTCCTAAGTGACCCTTGAAATAATGTAACGACTAAGCATCATCTTTGTGATTTCTCTGTGAAAACCAGTTCAATCAGCCATTTCACAGTCAAGTGTTTTACTTTTTAAAAACTAGTTGAAGATGTGAATTAATGAAATATTAAATGTATCAAGTTGTGCGGCTGTGTAGAACATGCTGATCACTGAAGTGGGTGATTATATTCTTTTATAAAAATGAGCTTTAAGCAGCCATGTTTGCTGAATAACTAGTTTTAATACCTTCACTAGAATAGTTGCTCTACTTAGCTTATCTACACTATAACTAGCACTTAATAATTAATGGCATCAAGTTGCAGTTGCCAAGTTCAAAAACTTAGTCACTTTTAATTTGATACAAGCTTCTGTGTTTACGATGACTGTTGGTGGTCATGATAGAGAATGTCTTTATAATACCAATCACAACTGAATACATCTTTTTGTATGCTTATTCTTACATTTACACGTATTGTGTGATTGAAATGCAATCACTGCTCTGTTTATCAGTTATATATTCTGTTTATAGGTCTTCAAATCTTTTCAGGACTTTAATGTCATAAAACTAAGGAATTTACAAATTACATTCAGATAGAATGACATAGTAAACCCACCATAATTAATATTTGAAAAAGAATTTGTCAAAAAACAGTGTACAGAGAAATGTTTGATGTTTCACCTATTAATAGCGTACATTCTCAGTTCAATAAAAACTAATTACTCCAACATAGTTGGTGTTTTTGGGGGGGGGGGGGGTTGGTTTGGTTTTTTGGTTTGGGGGAGTGTGTGTATGTTTGTTATAAAGGCCTGCTGATGGTTCTCCCATGGCTTCTTTTTTTCTTAGTGCCCTTAAATAAATTGTGTAAGGTTTTTTTTTTTAGGTGCCTTGCTTCTGAAATGCTGCATTTTCTTTTATTGACATATTAGGAACACTGAGACTTGTCACTCCTTTCATTTATTGAAAGATTCCAGAAAAACTGTTTAAAAAGAGCTTGTGCTTTAATTAAGTGTTAGAGAAGACCTCCATTATTTCAGTTGATTATTAAGTATGGGAGTGTATGTGGTATGTACAGTGATATACACGTTTTGCCAAAACTATTTGTCCTTTGTGTGATCTCTCAGTAAGTCAGTTGCGTGTTGCATGTAGTCTTTATTACTACATTATATTACATGATAACATTAATTCAGTAGCCATCAAAAATTGTTCCTTGATTGGTGAGATTTGAATTTCTAATCTGGAAGTGATTTTAAAAGTATATTTTTGATATTTCTTATGTAAATCATAAAGAAACAAGGAATAAAAGTGCAGATCTTTTCTTTTGCAGGTCACCCTGAAAGATTTCTTATACTTTTAGCTTGACGTAAGTTGTCTTAGCAAAGTTAGGAAATTTTATCAGCTCAGTCATCTTCTTTAATTTGGTGATGATAACAGATGGATATTCATATGGATCGCACATCAAAATGCCTTTGACAATTAAAACTTTAAGACTGGTTGTCAGTAATTCCAGCACCTGAAAAAATAAAGGTAGTTGTTATTTAATGCAGACTTTTATCACTTTCATCGTGTAAGTTTCACTAATTCTGTTCTGCAAAAATACAGGGAGAATAAAGGTAAAAGGTAAAATGATTCTGAACTTTCTTATGGTGGTATTTCTTTACAGTTTTACTACTTAGATATATAGATATGTATAGATATATGTACTTGTTTCCAAGCAGGACAACCTCAAAATCAGAGTTGTCAGGGGAAAGTGATACAGATGAGAGTCTGAAACAGTCAAGTAAGAAAAGGAAAAAGAAAAAGAAGAAGCATCACAACTATAAGAAGACAAAAAAGAAAACAAAAGGCGACTCCAGTAGCAGCGAATCGGACCGGGACACTAAGCATATCAAGGACAAAGCTGAAGGAAGTGGCAGAAATCATGAAAAGGAAGGAGCAGCAAAGTATGTATTTATTAATACTATGCAAGATGTAAATTCATTGTGTTCTTGTACTTGTCTCTTCAACTTTATGAATTAAATTCTTACCACTGGTGGGTCGTTGTTTTCTGAGCTGTGTATGACTAAATGTGCATTCAAAGCAATGAAAATAGAATTAGAACCACTTGTTTAATCATATCTGAAAAACTGTGACTAAAATATTCTGTGAAGTACTGTTCTGCAGAACAAAGCATGGTATGGCGGTAATGAAATATATTTTTAAAGACATGTAGAGGCTTATGTTGAGTTTTTGTAAGCATCTTGTTTCCTTTCATGGTTCTTTTGGGAGAGTTTGGAGAGGGGTTGCATTAAACATTATTCTCCATTAGTGCAAAAGACTAAATATACAGCTGTGTTTGCCTTGTAATATAACTTCCTCCTCACAGAGTTAACATTTCCTTTTTTTCATATTAAGACAAAGTTTGTTGTAGGATTTAACATTTCTTTTATGTCCACCCATTTATTGCTCTATGCTGTGTGCTTCATACTTCTTGCTAATGGTACATCTGGATGGGTATTTGAAGAATTGAAATTGAAATTATTTTGCTAGATCTTTTTTGTTAACTCCAGGAGCTCTAAAGTGCTGTGTAATTAGTGGAGGTGTCATTTTTTATGGAACAAGAAAAAATAGGTATGTAGTGACTAGTGTGATCTTTGAGCAGTGAAAGAGGTTCTGTGAATGTACTGAGTATTCCAGTTTGGCATACCTAGCTGTGCTTTTCTCAGTCTGTTGGCTTTTGATCATTTCATTCAAAGTGGCCCAATCTAACTGGCTGTATAAGTTGCCTTTCCCGGTTTCTCATAATGTTTGCTAGTTTGAGCAGCCATTTTGCCTCTCTCTGATTCCCTTGTTCCTGTGTTTTCTTTAGCATCAGCAGCTCTGGCTCTAATTCACAGCATTGCAGCTGCTCCTGGGGACAGAGTGAGGATTTGGTGACATTGAGGAATTGTTGTTACAGCTGGGTGTAGTCCAGACAGTCCTTGACCTTCCCCCAGTTTACTACTTTTCCCAAGGCAGACTAACCAGGAGCTGAGAGCACAGGCTTGTGGGCATGTGTCTATGCCAAGGGAATCTTAACGTTGTTTCCCTGTGGAAGAATGGCAGTGGTACTGGAGGTATTGTCCGATGCCTCTAGCCATACTCACCTCCTCCCTTATGAAGACTGTGTTGTTGGCTTGTGGTGGCTAAGGCTTACTTGGCTGTGAGGAAGCACAGTAAAAATCATTGGGATGCTAAGACCGTTCTGCTCTGCCCAGTCACTCTTGTCTTTGGTGGAAGGGTGTCTGGGCTGGATGGAATGGACTTACGTGCTGAACCTGGTTCATCAGCTGTTTGCTACACTGGGCCAACCAGCCAGTGCATTGCCCAAATGAAAGGGTTGAAGTTCTTCCAGGGTATCTATTTTTACTTCTTTCCATAAATTGTTGATACTGAGAGAATATTGAGTTTTCAGGGGACTGCTTTTGAAACCTGAACCACAAAATTGCTCTAAATACAATAGGTCTTGTGAAATTTTAGAAAGCTTCTCAAGACTATAAAACTCATTTAGTTACATAAGTTACATATTTGTAACGTGAATTCAGGCTGGAAGTTCAGAGTTGTCTACAGTTCAGAGGCAGGTGGCAACTTCCACTGAAGTTCATTTGCATAACTGTAATCCATAAACCACTTTGATGCACACTGTTTTATCAAATGCATTGGTATAATTACAGCTAATCAACACAATTGTCTTGTGGATTAACCTCTTTTTCTTAATTGTAGCATCTTACTAAGACAAAAGTAAATTTTGGAAGTAGTAATATATGGCTTTTAGATTATAGTTTGCCAAGCAATTGATTGGTTAAATCTGGTTATTACCTTTCATAATCGCGAATCCAATTTTTGGAAGTGCAAGGAGTGTTTGTGTTTTGTTTTGATGGTCCTATTAGTGTATTTCTAGTTGGTTTTTTTGAGCGTGTGACTGACTTTGCAATAATGGATCATGTACCATGACTTTGAGTAAATTAAATTATTATGAACTATAAAAACGTAATGTCTCCTGGGTTTTGTAAATGCTTAGAATATGTGCACAAATGCTTAGAATTTACTACTTCTCTTTTTCTGCAGTCTAGATAAGAAAACATCAAATCTTACCAGCAATCGCTTTGTTTGGCTTGATGATATCCAGGCTTTCACGGCAGAAACCTTCAGAATAGACAAGAAACCAGACCCTGCAAACTGGGCCTACAAATCCCTGTATCGAGGGGACATAGCAAGGTACAGTATGTTGGTTTCTATTGGTATTCAAACTATCACAGAGTCACTATGTCAAGATTCTTTAACTTGAGTCTGGCTGTGAAATTTTTATGTAGAAGATGAGAAAATAATGTAACTGAATAGTTTATTTAAAAATTTGACTTTGCATTAGGCATAAATATCTTCAAAGGCAAAAGATGCCATGAAATAATGGGAATAAAGTGCATGATTTTCATTTTTGCTAAAAACATTCTCTGTGTAGTAGTAGACTGCAGGCATCTGAACTTGTAGAACTGCCATCTGGAGGTGGCAGCATGGGGTAGATTCAAAAGCATGATTTTGAGGTCAGAAATCCCAGGTTCTGTTACAGATCATCTTTGGGTGAGTGCCCCTTTTGATCTCTGTTGTTCTGTTTCTGTGTCTGAAAGGGAAATGAAGGTACTGATTATTTCATACTAGATTTGTCAAGAGGTTTGCTTACTTGAGTAGTTTGATATCCTTGCAAAAAAAACCCAAACCCAAACCAAACCATACGGGTACTTTCTTAGCAAACAGATTCTGTGTTAGATCACCCAGACATTATACTAAAGGGTATCTGTCTCATGCATTACTACATTTCAAATGAGTATAGAGGAAATTGTATATTCAACATCCTTAGTGGGTTACTGGTACTATGATGACCCTTCAGAACATTTCCCTGCATTAACGGAGAAGCCCATCTACAGGAGCCTACACTGGGCTTGTGCATTATGTATGTACACTTACCTCTTGATATTCTCAAGGAAAATTGTTTACTATATATAAAAAGTAATTATTTGTGTAGGAGGGAGGATTTATGGGTTTTATTTTTGTGGTGTAGATACCTTTGCAGTAAAATTGCCTGGTTACAATCCATTCCAATTTTCTGCCATCTTTGGATTGTCAGCTATCGTTTGAGTTGTAAAGTGTTATTTTAGCATTGCATGTCACTATGTCTGTCACTGAAATGACATTCTTGGTAATATTTTAAGATGGTATTTTCCTTTCTTAACCCACAGGATTATTGTGGCCCTTGTGAACCTGGTCTCTCTTTCCTCTCCACTCCCCTTCCGCCCCACTTCTTGGCATGTAAAATGCATAGAGGCATAGGGATACAGAAAGATATTACCAGACTGAACTACTGGTGTCTGATTTTTCAGTTTAAAAGAACCTAATCTAAATAGCCTTAAATAATGCTGTCTGTTGTTCTTTCTCCAGATTTGTCTACGCGGGTTAAAATGATAGGAGGAAAACAAAATTTTCTTCTGCTGAGTACGACAGATACTGTTGAACTCAGAGGAAGCTTAGTATGATAATAAAAGTTGTGATGGCACTGAAAAAATACATAAATTGAAGTCTTAAATAATGAGAAAGTTACCAAGTTCTTATGCTTTTGAAGGTCTGTGCATACATTATTTGGGTCAATTTGAATTAAAGTACTTCTTCCATGCTTTCTTTCAAAAGGGAGGTATCTTTTCTAACATGTATTTCAGAACATGTTTAATTGTAATTTTCCTTCTAAGATATAAGAGGAGAGGAGAGTCCTGTCTTGGCATAGATGCAAAGAAACAGTGTATAACTTGGGGCAGCTCTGCATCAAAAAGGAAGCAATTACAGAGGCGACCTGAGCGCTATTTCACAAAGAACAATGTGAAGATGCTGAACACAGATGGGATTCCTGTTTGCAATAAAAGTTCTCCATCTGACCCAACTGCTTTTATACCAGTTTTCCAAATGGAAACTGATGATCCTTCTGACACAACAGACATGAATCCTCTTGGGATTTATGATCCATCAACTACAGTGTGGCTACAAGGAAAAGGGTGCAAGAGTACAGACCATGAGCCTGTAAATATGCAGCAAACAATTCAAGAGCCTGGGATAAACATTAACTCCATTCTAATGACAAAAGTGGAAGAACATAACAAGAAAGTCAGAGAAAACCCAAGAGATATTAATGCTTGGATGGAATTTGTTTCTTTTCAGGTATGTAGTCTGACAGACCTAGTTGCTTATTGTAAATAATAAATACATGAATGTTATATTGTAGTTTAATTTGTTTAGGAGTCTTCTATTGGTGAAGAATGAGCTGTTAATTCATCTTCACAAATGTCAGCATTCTTGTGATTCTAGTGATGATTCTTCCTAATGTTGTAATGATTTTTCTTTTTGTTTTAAGGATGAATTAATGAGAGGACCTAGCCCTTATGCCAGTAAAGGAGAGCAGGAAGTAAGAAGAAAATCACTGAAGTTAATCTTAGAAAAGAAACTGGCTATTTTAGAGAGGGCAATTGAAAGCAATCCAAGTAATGTTGATCTGAAACTTGCCAGGCTGAAGCTTTGCACAGAATTCTGGGAACCACCAGCTTTAATCAAAGAATGGCAGAAGCTAATTTTCTTACATCCCAATAATCCAGAGCTGTGGAAGAAATATCTCCTGTTCTGTCAAAGTCAGTTCACTACCTTTTCTGTTTCAAAAATCAATAGTCTCTATGGAAAATGTTTGACTACATTGGCAGCTGTACAGGATGGCAGCATGGTTTCACATCCTCTACTGCCTGGCACAGAAGAAGCTATGCTAGGTAAGGTTCTTTCTATTTCATGTTATGGTCAGAATGGTCTTCATAGGAGTTGACTACATTCTCTATAAGAATAGACTTTCCTCTGTATTACAGGAAGTTTTTATTCTTTTCGAAATGCCTGGCATCCTGATTTCTTAGCTGATAATTAAAGTAGATATTCCAACCAAATACGGGTATAGCAGATGCTTTCCTTCCCCAGGATAGTTTGTGATATAACATCCAGTAAAGTCTAATGTGCTTATCAGTTTACAGTACAAGTGTCAAGGTTGGAGAATTGCAGCCAATAGCTGAGAGATAAGCTTTTACCTTTAAAAATGTTTATTTAAAAAAAGGAAAAAGATTGGCTTGTGAAAGGAACAATTATCTCTTGTTCAAAAATTTTATAGTTAATTACTTTCATCCAGAAAAGAGAAGGGACATGGGAAGTCTGATGTGAAATTTTCTTGAGCATCCCAGTTCGTAGATGGAGAATTCTAAACTGTAATACCATGTGGTTATGCCTTTATATTTATTGTGTGCATATATCTACCACTTATGATTTATTATATAGTTATCTCTGGAAGGAAAATTAGTGAGATGGTTAGGATGCTGGTCTGGATCCAGGGAAGAAACGAGTTCATGCTCAGTTCTGGCATGGGCTTTAAATTTATTTGGAGCTAAATGACTTAACCTATCCCATTTCAATTTTGCTTCTCTACCTCGGGGTGGGGGGTCATTGTGTTTAATACACTGAGGAGGGGGAAATACTAGTGTCACCATGAATGTGTTTGGGGTTTTTTTTTCCTTTTAAAATTTGTTTTAAATCTTAGAGGAGACTATTATGAAGCAGTCTGCATTTCTTCATGTGTGGCATAGTCCAAGGAACCTCTGTTTTACCTCTAACGGCTGTTTGAGCAGTGGTGCTATCTGTTATGCAATATCCAGTCTGGACTTACAGATTGAGATGCTGGGTTACAAATTAGTTTCAGGTGTTCAGATCTCTTGTGGTCTTTGGTTGATTCATCTTGGATCAAGCACAGGAAAAAGTGCTGTAAAGGAAAAATCCTGTGCTGGTAGGTGGATATTGTACTGCCTGATAGCTTCTAATTGCTTCTGCCATCTCTGATTTCCAACACTTCAGTCACTTTGTACAGTAACCACAATGAATGGTTCTTAGGACAAAGGTTTTATGCAGCATCTGTTTTTTCAAGCAGGAAGGTTTTTCTTTCATTTTGATTCCCTGCACAGAACATATTTGACTCATTAAATACTGTTTGTCAACTGTTACGAGAAATTTGGGGTTTTTTAATGGAGTTCCTGTAACTAGTTAACTGTATTAAATTGATTGACGTTTTTCAAAATACTTGTTTGCTGGCAATATCTGTAGATCGGTTAAAATGAAAATGAACTCAACTTTGTGTTTCTGTTCCACTCTTGATGTCTTGTTCTGTATTAGGACTATAATGATTTGTTTATGAACACTGCTGAAGGTTTTGGGGTTTGGTTTTGGTTTTTTGGTTTTGTTTTTTCACCCTTTGGAATTCAAGTGATAAGAGTGGAGAAATTTCTTGATCTGAGATTTTTTTTTTTGGTGACTCAACTACCTAATTCTTGGGCTGGATTTGAACTGTTAGTGTACTTATTAGGAAGATTACCAAATTGTTCATTGAGATAAATATACAAAGAGTTTCACAAATTAATTATGAGGTGAGTGGCAGTGTGGATGTATGGTAGGCTTGTATCTTCAACCTTTGACCTTTGCTAATGACGAAGTGTAAGAGCTAATTTTAAATAGTGGTGGACTGTGCCATCTAGTGTTCAATTCAGTACGCTGTACTATCTGCTTGGAAATAGGTGGGTGTTTTTTTAAAACATGACATTTAAGAAAGCAGGTAAAATTAATTTAAAATTATAGATAAGTTTTTACTTAAATTTTGAGATAACAATTTGTAACATTTTAAATTTACTAGGAACTGTTAATATAAAGCAGATGAAGGTAAGTATTCTCAAATTTTGCTGTGGAAAGGGAGTCCTATTTTTCAAATTATACCTACTGGTTGGGGAGAAGCATCCTTATCCTTTAGGTCAGTTCAGCTGCAGAAGTATCTTAGCATCATGGACTGAATTGATGCTGTTTTCAGCTTTTAGCACAGAGAAAATGCTGATCTTTGCATTTCTTCAAATATGTTTTTTTATCATGCAGAAAATCTTATGCTGTAATTTATTTTTGGCTCCAGTTTGGCAGCAAGTCCTGATGAGATATTCTCTACATTCAGACTATTTTAATGAAAGTTCATCTGTCTGAAGCTGAGAAACTAGGAAAGGACCACTTTTTCAGTGTCAGTTGGACACAGTGCCTAAATTGGTGAAAATACTTTGGAAGATTCTATTATATACTTAAAAATACTTTTTGTTGTTTAAATGTCTTCAGAAATCTCAGAGTCTTTGTTATCAGAAACAATCATTGACTTTGCAGGAAAATCAGATGAAATGCCTAGTTTGTATGTTCTAGCTGAATTCAAATTTTTATGTGCACACATCCAATGTAAATCTGAATACAGGTATAAGGAGTAAATAATTTGCCACTTCTTAGTATTAAAAAAAAAAAGGTGATCATTAGAAGAGATTGATGCTAACCTATGTTGTAATGTGTGTGTATCTAGACACTTAAATATTTTGATTGTTTAAAACCCTCCAAAGCCAATGCATTTAGTGAAGAAACAATAGTTTTTGAAGAACTGTTTTCAAAACTACCAACGAACTACTTAGGCCTTGATTTATGGGTTTGGGGTATTTTTGCAAGCCAATTAAGATGATAATTTAAAGCAACTTGATTTTTGAACAGCCACTGTTTTGTTAAGACTTGAGTGTAATTTGGAGTGATGGAATATCTCTGAAATGTACTTGAACTGCCTAGTGATAGATGTGTTTATAATACCTGTTATTTCTCCAGCTCTTTCATTTAAGATTCTTGTTGCAAATATATGAATAGAAAAACTGGGACTTTGCTTCCCTTTTTAAGCTGAGACTCGAGGCTCAGTGTTTGGTAGGGATATGGCAGTGATGACAGAAATAATTTGTTGAAGAGCAAGGGATAGGACTCTTCTCTACTTTCAAGTAGTAATACTTTGACCAAAAGACTGGACTTCTCTTAGCTGAGTTCTTATGTAAAGGAAAATAAAATGGGAATGACAGTTGGAATGAAAATGGTGTATTCCCAACATATTACCAGTGTAACTATGTAATGCAAAAATGAGACAAAAAGGATTTTTGTTGTAAATGCTTACTGTGTGAATTGTAATAATGCCCAGCATCTTCAAAGAGGACTATGACCCATTCTGACAGTTGTTAGATAAACTGAAGTTGGGACCACTGCGTATAACTTTTATTCATCAACAAGGATGGTGCATGTATGGCATGAATAAAAAGTCATTTCTTTGGCATGTTTAAAGTGGGAGGTCTTAAAATTAATTAAACTACAACAATTTTGACATGCATTTATGCTAGTTACTTCCTGTGTTTTGGACTTTGATACTGTTGCAAAACAATTATGCTCTACAGCACTTCATGTATGTCTTCTGTATATTTGTGGGCTGTAATAAAATACTTTGCAACAAAATTTATTTGAAATATTAAAATTTTATCTTCTTTACTTTGCAGCTATATTTATTCAGCAGTGCCACTTTCTGAGACAGGCTGGCCATTCTGAGAAAGCAGTGTCTTTGTTTCAGGCTCTGATTGACTTCACCTTCTTTAAACCTGACAGCGTAAAAGATCTGCCAACAAGGGGACAGGTAGCAATTTCCATTTAAATGGGTGTATGTCCTTGTGTATTACAGAGAATGCTGTAACAGAAAAATGTTGATGATTTTTTAAGGACATAGGGAAATATTTTGAATGGCAACTTACTTTGCAGTTCTTCAAGGTGATGCTTGCTTTGGAAAAATGCTTGTGGGTCCTCTGGAACTGCATGCCAAATGGCTGCTTCTACTGTATATGATAGAAGTATGATAATCAGTCACTTCATGTTTTCTTTTTTACTAATTAAAGATGGAAAAAAATGAGCTGGCTGACCAATGTCTGTGCTTAGTTAGCACTTCCCCTGCTTCTTTTCCCCAAAACTGCTGTTGTTTTGTTACTGTTGATGGAGAAAGCTGCTAGGACCTGTAATCTACTTCTGTTCTAGACAGTTCTTGCAAACGTTTCTTTGGTTCTCTGTTACCTGTTGTTTTCACTAATTCTTTGATGGCTACATTAGGAGCACCTTCATGCTTTAAAGTATCTTTTCTTTGACCTGTGAGATTCCATTCAGCTTATTCTGTTAAAGTACTAAATCACTTTTTCTCTTGATTTGCTCAGGAGAATGTTGGGTGTGCACCTCAGTAATAATCAGTAAGTTAATATTTAGAGGGGGCTGTTGCCACTGTAGCATCATCCCACTGAATTGTCAGGAGCTGCTTCCTTTTTAATGAGTGGTAGGGAGGGCCACCGGTTAGGCAGCTGGGCTACCACAGAGGACAGAGGTTGAATTTCCTTCTATTACCTCACCTCCTTCCCCAGCAACCACTACTGAGACTCCAAGTTTTGCTCTCTAGATTAATGCTGTTGCCCACCAATGGAGCAATCTTGTAGTTTAAATAATAGTGCTGTCCTCTTAAAGAGCCAAAAGTTTAGAGTTCAATCATAATTATCATGCAGGATGGGAGATTTGGTATAGTTACACAGATAAAGCTCGAGTTATACTTCCAGTCATTTGAAAAACTGCAAGATTATCTGTAGTGTTTAAAAACTCTTAAGAAAGCAGGATAGGGAGGAACCTCAGTTTAAAAGGACAGTGTTTAGATTGGAAAGTGCAGTTCTTGAAAATAGGAAAATGCCAGATTTACAGCTGATCACACATTCTGCCCTCTTACAGAAGCATTATGACTCAGTCTTGAATTACTTGTTTCCGTACTGTTCTCACAGTTCACTTTCTCACTTGGAGCAAAGAATAAATCCATGAGGAGCAGAATTAGATTTTGCAGTTACTGTAAGCCCTGCATGTTCTGATATGTTGATGCTTGATTTTTCTTAGAGTAAATTTTATTATTAATATTAGTATTAACAGTCACATCTCAATGCCCAAGCCAAGGTTTGGTACGCAGCAGAAGCATATAATAGGAGAAAGATGGTCTTAGAGCTAAGTATACGCAAAGCAGGGGAGAAATTGATGAATCTAAAGATGACAGATTGCATACAGGCAGTGACAAAGTCAGGACTTAAAAAAAAACAAAAAAACCCCCCCTGGACTTCTGATTCACTGGAAAGTGCCCTGAAGTTGTTGGCCACCCTGAAACCTGAGAGATGAAAGGCCTTTCCTCTTGTCCTCAGTCTGGTCATATTTACGTCCAACTGTAACGTTTTGATTTGACCATAGGTATATGATTGTCAGAATTACATTCCATTAGCCAAATTCTTCATGATCCCATGGAAGACAGGGAGAAGGGCAGATTTGGTTTCTGAAAGCCATGTCTTGGGGACTTTGGATCCTTATCCTTGAAAGATCTGTATAGGACATTAGGCACAAAAGTCTTGGGCTTTCTTTAAAGCCTTTTAAAAACAGTCTTTATATTCATGAGAAGAGCTGATGACAGTCCTGCTGTGCCACAGGCATAATTGGAAGTACTCAGTTGTTCCTGCTGATCCTTAAGCAGCATCTGTCAGTCTTCAGATACAGAAGTTGCACCCAGATAAGTGATTGTAGGGTCTGGAGAACCTAAGTTGAGCCAGGTAGTGTCTGTACAACAGCAAAAATGATTTTTCTATGTTTTGTTTTGGTTGTCCCTGCCCAAAACAACAGGTGGAATTCTTTGAACCCTTTTGGGATAGCGGTGAACCACGAATTGGAGAAAAAGGAGCAAGAGGCTGGAAGGCATGGATGCATCAACAAGAAAAGGGTGGCTGGATTGCTCTTAAGCCTGGTATGCCTATGTCAATATGTGTAGTTGTATGCCCATGTGTTCTAAACATTTTGATTAGAATGATACAAGCTGTTTCTTTTCATGTGTTTGCATGCAAGTTTTAGAAAATATTTACCAAGATTAAGATAAAGTATTTCACACTTCACAGGAGAAGCATGTGTTGAATGTTCAGTGTACGATATTGTTTATGGAATCTTGTTGTCCTTCCTAGGGATGAGAATTAAGGGAGAGGATGGCATATCCTCCACCCTGTGCTGAAAAGGCTAAAGGTGTGAGTACTTGGTTGAGACCCATGCCCGTCTAAAGTGGAAGGAAGCTACTTCCCTTAAGACCCTTTCATCATATTGGTAGACAAGGTGGGATTATAGTATTAGATGACAGTTGCCTCAAGGATTCCTCGCTTAATAATTCTGTTTCTAGAATCAAACTTCACTCTCTTATAGCAAATATATAGTAGAAATAGGAGGAAAACCTTTCCTTTCTCTTTGTGATGTAGAAAATTGAAGGAATTGCATCTTCACTTGGCTGGAGTGCTTCTAGGTGAGCAGGCATGTAGAAAATGCCTCCCTGCTGCTTAGTCCACATGGCTTCTGGTCTACAGTGCTTCTGTTAATATCAAGGACTATTTCTCAAACAGATACATCTTGAAGGGAAGCAGGGGGTTGGAATGTATCTGACCAAAGATAAGCTGTCTCTGCTTTTGCTGTTCCTGCTGCTGTAGCAACTCTAATGAAGCAAGTTTGGTTCTGCTTTTAGTAAACAAAGAGACTGAAAAATGATCCTGCGCTTCCCTTGTCCCTGGATTAAGATGGAATTTCCTTGCCCCTTAACTGATGTCAGCAGTTCCACTGCTGATGACTATAGACATTTTGCCCACAAATTGAGAAGACTCGGTATAGAGAGAGGACCACTGCCAGTCTTGGGCAGGTCCAGCATATATCAATGCTTTTCCCCATGTGTGTCAAGCCCAAAAGTGCAATCTGTGATGCAGTGTAATCTCTAAAATGGTCAATTTTTTTTCAAACTTTGGTTAGATCATGGAAATGTTGTCATTTTTTGTGAGTTGCTGACTAAAGGAGAGGCTACAGGTCACAAAAAATATATAGAGAGTAAAAATCTTGCCACCACCTGTTTGTTTTACCTGAAATTTAAAAATTGGGAGTGGGAGTGTTTCACTTAGTTAATGGCAAATGTCAGGATCAAGAATTTGGAGGTGGCATAGAAATAGCCTGATTTTTGTACCAATAAAAAAGTAGTGCAGGTAACCTTAAATTTTGAGGACTTTTTTCCTCAACAAGAAAGAAAAAAGCATTTGAAAAATCTATACCAGATTTCCCGTAGTCTACAGGTGCTCATAGTTTCAGCACAGAATTAATATATTTCTGTCACAGGAAAAATACACTAATTGTATCTAATAGTCCAGAAAGTTCATAAAAGTGGGATGTGGTTAAGTGCTTCCTTTTGTGTGTGTTTAACTATGTTGGTTGTTTCAATTGCACATTAATTAAAATGTTGAAAATATCAGGTATTTTAAAGCAACATTGCCAAGCTTGGTTTGTGATGTTTAACATTATTTTACTCACAGTGGTTTTCTCAAAGTGTTTTTATGCACATGAGTAATTCATAGAGCACATATGATATTGTATGTCTGGGTATGAAGTGAAGAACCTAAGTTGCACAAAAAGATGACTGACTCTTGGCTGTTGCTTGCAAACTGCTATTGATAAAAGTGGTCCACAGCCTATCAGTGTTTTCTTTTCTCCTCTATGAGGAAGTTTGAGTGCTGACACTGATTCACTGGTTCAAAAAGTTTGGAAACCTCCTACTCCTATAGAGTTGGTGTCAAAACCCAGAACTGTGATGTGGAAATTTTCAGCTCTGTCTTGTGTTTGTCTTATTAACACTGTGTTTGTTTACATTTTTAAAGTAGTTAAATTATATATCAAGTCTGGCCTTTAGATTTGGTGGATTAGTTTTTCTTTTATAATTTTGTGTGTGTGTGTATGTCTTGATTTGGTTTTAGATGATGATGATGATGATGAAGAGATAGATGAGGATCAAGAAATAAAGGATAAAAGTCTCCCCAAGTGGCATATTTGGTTGGATTTTGAATATTCTCGTGAAGCAAGGCATTGGTTACCTTGGAGGCCAGACAAAACCAAAAAGGAAACTGAAGAAGACTGTGAGGATCCAGAAAGACAGGTCACTGTGATATAATAAAACAAGGGGAGATGATAAGGCGAATTATCCTTTCATTTGAATTTATTGCCAATGGATATTTTAGAGGAGTAGTTCTTTTCTCCATTTGGAAAAAGTTCTTTTCTTCGCTTGGAAAAATTCTTTTCTTTGTGTGGAATTCAAAATTTACCTGAGGTTTCGTGTGGAGACTTCTGAAATCCATGGGAAGCTCATGGTAAACTTTGGAAAGTGCTGTAGGCAAATAGTCTGTCTTTGCTGTTCTGTGATTTCTCTCATCCGTATGTGGAAATGTCACAGAAATCTGTGTTTAAGAAGATGTATGCATTAAATAAACAAAGGTTTTGTTGCCTTCAAGTCAGATAGTTGGATTTATTTAACTTTTTTTTTTTTTCTTCTTGGGAGATAGTTCAAGCCCGACATTGATTTTCAAATAAAAATGTGTTAAATGGCCTAAGCAATAGTATCTTTCAGACCTTTAGTGTGTAAGTTTTCTGTGGAGGTCTTTGATACTTAAGGGCAAAGAAATCTCTTGATAGCAGATTTACAGTTTGACTGGAAGAACAGTCAACGTTTGTTTAACTTGTCTGTTTTTAATTTGAATGACATTCTGTTACTATTTAATAGTAATTATAGATCTTTATTGACTTGAATTACAGGTTTGCTATTTTTATTTGATTGCATAAATTAATGGAGTTTGTTTTAATTTGGAATTTTTTTAGGTATTATTTGATGATCTTGGACCATCTTTAATCCAGCTTTCTAATCCAGATCTTCAACATCAACTACTGTACTCATTTTTGCAATTCCTGGGAGTTCCATGTACAAGTAAACTCTTTCCTTCCAACCTCTATATTGCCATGGATGAAAATAACATCTTTGAGAGTGTGCTTTCTGATGAAAAGCCACTGACTTCTGTTAGTTTTCCACTTTCTGGATTCAACAGTATTGGTCATATGGACACGATGCTACGAGGGAGACATCACGTAGGCCACTATAAAGAAGGAGAGGAGTTCATACAGAATGTTTTTCATGTTCTATTCCTGCTATTTTCAGGAAAGGAAAAATCTAACCTGTCCATTTGTTGGTTACAGTATGAAATATCTAAGGTAATGAGGAATCTGCATATAATCACATTTGTGATGAGTGGCTTTCTTGTATGTTAATATTTATATGGAATTAAAATAAATATTCCTTTTCTTCAGGACATGTTACACAGTGGCATACATGTGACAAAATTTTTTTTGCAATTTTCGATAAATGTTATTATATGATGCATTGTATGCTAGACAGGAATGGATGCAAATAATTTTTTTACAAGGCAAAGTGAGTCAGCCAAGTGTTTTTACCAAGCTATTCTAAGTGTGAAATCCCCAATACCATGATAAGAGCACCTTATCAAGAAATTTACTACTTCCTATACAAGTTACATTTGTAGTGTTATTGAAGGATATAACACCTTTTCACTTGACTATGGATTTATTTAAGTAAAAATGCTCTAATAGATGCCCACAGAAGGATGAGAGTCCAGGTTGTCTTCCTAATGCTTCAGAAAGTTTAGTATTGTGTTTCCTTACGGAGAAGTTCCCTGTCTCTTGCCCAAATACTACCTGACCAGAAGATCTGTAATCTTCCTATCCAATCTCCAGATCTGTCAGCACATTCCCCACTGTGAAAAGCTACTTGGAGGTTTAATTGTGCTAGTCATAAGCTGTATCTGTCCAGACAGGATAATTTATTTTCCTTTTCTCAACTATTACAGGTTAGCAGCTCTTTATTTGAGCAGTTGGCCTTTTAAGAGTGAAATTTGATATTACTTAATGGCAGTGGCAGGAGTAAGAATGATAAGCCTGTGTAATTTGGCTATGTTGGAGGGAGCTGACAATGGACAGTTGTGACAACTTACAGTGCTCAGTAGCAACAGATCTGGCTGGTGGTGAAATATGGAACAATATGAAAACAAACACAGTAATGAAATTAAAAAATGCTGTGAGTTGTGTTTTTTTCCTTTCTTCTCCCACCCCTCAAAATTTGTTCTGTTTATTCTCCCCTGCAGGTAGTTCAGTGTCTCGAAGCAAAAAATAAGAAGAAGGTGAAAGCACAAGGGAGGAAGAGTAAAAAGTTGGCCAAGAATCTCCTTAAAGAACCTGACAACCGAAACCACCTATCTCTCTGGAAACTGTATGCCTACCTAGAATGGCTGCTTGGCAACATTGATGATGCCAGGAAGGTATTTGACACAGCTCTTTGCACAGCAGGGACAGGAGGATGCAAGAGTCCCCAGCTCTGCAGCCTCAGTCTGCTTTATGCTCAGCTGGAAGCAGAACTACTGGAAAGTACAGAAGGAGCCATTATATCACGTGCTGTTCATATATTGACCAAATTGGCTGAAAGTGGACCATATGTGCCCTATAGTGGACAAGTGTTATCTGTGAATGTCTTGAAAGCTCGTAAAACATATGAGCATGCGCTGCAAGATTATTTAAGTAAAACACCAGTTTCTGATCAGGATCAGGTCAGTGATGCTAATCAGCTGGTTAACTTGGTTGGTTGTTATGCACTGTTCCAGTATTTGACTGTTGGGATTGATGCTGCAGTATTAATATATGCACAGACTTCAGAAAAACTTGAAGCTCCTGGTCCACAGAAATGTGAAAATACTGGAGAGAATTTTGGCATTCAAAATTTTCCCACTGCTCTTGAAGCTATCACACTGCTGCATACGAATTTACTCAGATTCCACATGAAAATTAGTGTTTATCCTTTGAATCCCCTGCGAGAGGCACTAACGGAGGCTCTGAAACGGTATCCTAGCAACCAATCTCTTTGGAGGTCATACATCCACATCCAAAGGAAGTCTCACAGTGCTAGCAAAGCACGAAGGTTTTTTGATGGTGTCACAAGGTCTACTAACTCTTTAGAGCCATGGCTGTTTGCAATCCAAGCAGAGCAGCTGAGAAAAAAACTCACTGAGAATGTCCAGAGGTAATACCTTGCAGCGCCTTATGATTATGCTTTTTTTGATCTGCCTCATCACTTAGCAGAGGAGAGAAAATGCTATCATAGTTCTCATTTTGCAGATGAAGAAGCTGTAGCTAGGGAAGGTTGGTTGTTCAAGACTGAAGAGTAAGTCAGTGGCAGAATCTTGAATAGAGTTGAAGACCTAGGTGATAGTCTCCTGTCCTTTCTGCTGGATCAGATTGTGTGTTGCTTTGTGTTTGATTACTTGCTACTGACATCAAGATGGTACTTAAATAACTAAGAGCCTGCTTAGATGGCCAAGGTAGACACTGTGATCTTAGAAACTGCTGCATTTTAATACTACAGCAATAAGGAGTGTAATATGGAGCTACACTGCAGTTTCTGACTGAGCTCACTGCCCTACTTTACTCCTGGATCACAGAATACAGTTGTGGCAGATCTGTTTCCATAGTGAGTACTTGAGAGTTTAGTTTTCATATGGGGTTGTTGCTAGGTAGAAGATGCTGGAAATTTCCTGAATTCGCAGTGTGGTCTGGACTCAGGCTTTTTGCTACTGGGAAAGGAGGAAGGGGTAGGAGATCTGGGGAATAGAGATATGTGTTCATTCTTAAAGCTTAGTCTCTAACTGTGTTGTCCACCCGTGGCTTGGAGCTACCTATCCACTGCTACCTACGTATCTCTAATAACATTGGCAGCTAGGTTCTTTGTGTCTGCACATAGCAACAGAAATTTCCAGGGAAACATTATCTGGAAGCTTTACATAGCTGTAAGCTTACAATATTCACACTTGATGAAATTAAAGAATTATCAGTATGCTTTAAAATGATGGTGTGTCCACTGCTTTGATTGCCACAGTCTGGCAATAGGCATGCATACATGATAGCGACATTCCTGAGCTGTCAGTGTATGTCATCCTATATTGTAGGAAGAATTCTACAGCCCCAAAATGTAAAGGAGGATTGTAAATTGATTTACTGTTAATTACAGACTGGCACTATGATAGGTTGTCATTGTAGTTACTGGAAACGGATGTTAAAATTCCAGAATGATGATTTTCTCTGTGACATTTAGTTCCCTTCCGGATTGTTCTCTGCTAGCATAGCCTTTCCTGTAGTTTATATTTGTATAGGGACAAGTTGGATGTTGCAAGAGCAGAGCTGAACTACTGCAACAGAGAGATAAATGGCCTGTCAGTCATGCATAAAAACTAATGTTTTATGATGTTGTGACAAACTAAGAAAATGTCTGTACTATGTGTGACTATTTCCTATTCTGTTTTGTGTTTCTGCTTGTTTAAGTGCATGGAATTCATTTAAAGAAATGAACATGAAGGGTAAAACGGTAGCATATGTAAGTCAGTGTGAGGTACAATGCTCCAAATGTCTGACTCCATGCAGAGTAGATTACATCATTTTCCCTCATGGCAAAGGTTGAGATGAGAGGAAACATGACCTCAAAGACCCTTGAAAAAAGAGGCAAGTTAAGAGCAAGTGTTAAGGGTGAGTGAAACAGGTTGGCAGGCTAAGAGGGTGCATGCAGAAGTGATGTTGCCATGAGTGCTCCAGGCTGTTTCTTCAAGCTCAAGCATCAAAAATAAGCCAGTTTGCATCAGCTGTAGGTAGAAATCAATGCTTCGGTGAAAAATACGTACCTGCTTTTGTGTTATGCCTGGAACTTAGGGGATTTGAATCTCTGTGTGAAAAAGAAAATTATTATTGTAATCATGGTTGAGATCCAGAGCTGTAATCTAGGCCTTGATCCAAGACCAACGTATGGCCTTATAAAGGCAATTGGTAAATTTGAACAGGCTTGCCTGGGCATCAGAAGAAGGCTTGCTGACCTAGACTTGAATTTGGTTTGAGCTGCTGTGCCAAGCTTGGAATGATAAACGATCTTGAATGAAGACTAAGATAAGTGTTTTAAGATCATATGATAGTGGAGCATTTTACTCAAAGAGAAATTACCTCCTCCGATTGGACAGGGTTAATTTTTCAACATGCTAAAATAATTTTTCACAAAAATACCTCATTTGTCTTTTTGAACTGATTTTCCTATTTAGAAATGTGTTAATTATATTAGCAAGTGCTAAAAATCTGGTTTATAACATTCAGAGTTTGTAGCATGAAATGCAAAAACCTGGCTATATACAGTGCTATGTGAACAGAGACAGTACATTGATCTTTACCCTCTCTTACCTGGATATGGTCCTTTAGCTTGGGTTTAAGGGACTGTGGTTTCTTTTTTCTTCTGTGTTTCAGGGCAGATGTTGGTGAAATACATTCTACTATTCCTGAAACTGGGTTAACAAATCGGATTGTAGCTCTATTCGAACATGCAGTTCAGAGTGAAAATGGTACCCATTGTCCACTGCTGTGGAGAATGTATTTAAACTTTCTGGTAAGAAGAGGAGTATCAGTTCTGGTTTTTTGGTGGTTTTTGTTTTGTTTAGTTTTGCTTTGTTTTGGTTTTTTACCATATTTGGAATTTCTCATGAACACAGCTACAAGACTGTATAAAAAAAGGAATACTAAATACTGCTATACCTCTATGATTTGCAAGGTGATATATTTGAATTGTAATGCTCCTTATTGCTGGGAATATTAAGGAAAATGTAATTCACATGGATTAGAAGGAGTAATAGCTTCTGACAGTGTAGTGTTAATACAGATACAGGCAAGTTATTGTGGCTGCCATCTTATATAGATAAAAAATATGTCATAAGATGTCAATAGATGGATTCCATCCAGTCTTACTCACAACATAAAGGTATGTGGGCAGGGGAGCAAAATTTAAGAGGAAGCAAATTGTAGGAGCTTAGGATTTTATTATTTTTACGTAAGTAAAATCAGCAAAGATGACTTGTATTTATGTTTTAGACCTACTTTAGGGTTCTGTAAGGAAATTATAAGGACTTTGAAATTTCAGTCAAATCTAGATCCTGATTTTGTATAACTTCACAGAATCACAGAATGGTTGAGGTTGGAAGGGACCTCTGGAGGTCATCTTGTCCAACTCCACTGTTAAGCAGGGCCACCTAGAGCCAGTTGTCCATGACAATGTCTAGATACCTTTTGAATATATCCAAGGATTGGAGACTCCAGAACTCTCCAGGCAACCCATGCCAGTGCTCAGTAACCCTCACAGTAAAAAAAGTGTTTCCTGATGTTCTAACAGAGCCTCCTGTGTTTCAGTTTATGTACATTGCTTCTGGTCCTGTCACTGGGCACCACTAAAAAGAGCCTGCCTCCCTCTTTACATCCTTGCTTCAGGTGTTTATACACATTGATAAGATTTGCCCCAAGCCTTCTCTGCTCTAGGCTAAACAGTCCCTGCTCTCTCAGCCTCTCCTCATAGGAGAGATGCCCTAGTCCCTTAGTTATCTCAGTGGCCCTTCATTGAACTCTCTTCAGTATGTGCACATCTGTCTTTTACTGGGAAGCCAACAACTGGGCACAGGACACCAGGTATGGCCTCACCAGTGCTGAGTAGAGGGGAAGGATCACTTCCCTCAACCTGCTGGCAATGCTTTGCCTAACAGCAGCCCAGAATACCATTAGCGCTCCTTTGCTGCAAGAGCACATTGCTGGCTCCTGTTCAAGTCTCTGTCTACCAGGAACCCCCAGGTCCTTTTCTGCCAAGCTGCTTTTCAGCTGGGTGGCCTCCAGCATATATTGGTGCATAGGGTTGTTCCTCCCCAGGTGCAGGACTTTGCACTTCCCCTTGTTGCTGAGGTTCCTGTCAGCTCATTTCTCCAGCCTGTTGTGGTCCCTCTGGATGGCAGCACGACCCTCAGGCGTATCAGCCACTCCTCTCAGTTTTGTGTCATCTGCAAGCTTGCTGAAGGTATACTCTGCCCCATCAGCTGCATCATTAACGAAAATGTTAAATGGGATTGGACCCAATATTGACCCCAGGGGTACACTGCTAGTTACTGACCTCCAACTAGACTTTGTTCCACTGATCACCACCCTCTGGGCCCAGACATTGAGCCAGTTTTCAATCCACCTCACTGTCTGCTCATCCAGTTCTTCCATCAACTGCTTGTCTAGGAGGATCTTATGGGAGACGGTGTCAAAGGCCTTACTGAAGTCCAGATAGACAGTGTCCACTGCTCTCCCCTCATCCACCAGGCCAGTCATTTCATCATAGCAGTTCATCAAGTTGGTCAAGCATGACTTTTAGTGAATTCATGCTGGCTACTTCTGATGATTTTCTTTTTGTTTTTGTGCCTGGAAATGTTTTCCAGGATTAGCTGCTCCATCACCTTCCCAGGCATCACAGTGAGGCTGACCGGCCTGTAGTTCCTGGGTCCTCCTCCTTGCCCTTCTTGAAGATAGGAGTGACATTTGACTTTCTTCAGTCTTTGGGCACTTCTCCCACTTGCTGTGATCAAAGATTGCCAAGAGTGACCTGGCAATGACATCTGCCAGCAAGGTGCAGTCCACATGCAAAATAAATGCATGGTAGGGAAAACATAGCTATAGCTTTTATAACTTGCCTTGAATTTTCACAGTCTTCTTGAAATCTTAAAAGCTGCCTATAAAGGTTATGCTAACTGGCATTGCAGAATAACACCGAAAAGCAGTAATCTTAGTTTCTTCTGTAGTTCACCATGGAAGTACATAAATAAAATCAACTTCTCATAGGCAGTTTTGACATTTTGGTTCTTTTCATGCTTCTCCAAAGTACAATATGGAAGATGAAAACAGAAAAGAAATGCTTGGAACTCATGTAAGGGCAGTTTCATTCCACGGTATTACTCCTCTGTTCACATCCTCTGATGTAATAAGTTGCCAGGGGAACAGCAGTTAGCAGGCTGTGAAATATGGGGGAGGCAGAGGAAGGAGAGACTCTTGTGTTTGATGAGATCTCTTGTGTGGGACTATTACTGTGACCATTTCTACACAAATACATGCTTGTAAATATTTTATAGAACTTTGTATATAGGAATGTACAATTGAATTACTGTTGTTCTTTGCAAACTACTAACGAGACTCCAGTATGCACAAATGCTAAAGTAAAATCACCCAGTATATATTTTAGCACTAATGATTAATTCATGTAAGATATCTTTTGCACAAGAACAAGAAGGAATATTTATTAGATGCTAATACGATGGAGGAGAATAATACTTTTACAGTAAGAGCTTTGAATAACATTGTTCAGAGAAGCAAAATCCATTAGAAACATTAAAATTTTCAGATATAGTCATAGAAGAAGAAGTTGTGATTGTCCAGTGTTACCCTAAGTTCCGTAAATCTCTCTGTTTTCTCTTGTCTAGATGTTGAGTCTTCGGTATTTTGGGCAAAAGCTTCTCACTGTTTAAAACCAAAACTTTTATATAGATTTTAAAACAGACTATTTATCTTAAATTCCTATTTATTTTTTACGAAGTCATGCTTGACCAATCTGGTAACCTTCTATGATGAGATGACTAGCTCGGTGGATAAAGGGACAGCAGTGGATGTTGTTTATCTCAACTTAAGCAAGCCTCTTTTTTCGACTGCCTCCCATAACATCCTCATAGGCAAGCTGGTGAAACATGGACAGTGGACAGTGAGGTGGACTGAAATCTGGCTGAACTGCCAGGCTCAAAGGGTTGTAATCATCAGTGTGAACTCCTGCTGCAGGTCAGCCACTGGTGCTGTACCCCAGGGATTGATACTGGGACCAGCATCTTCATTAATGACCTGGATGATGAGAGGGTGTACTGTCAGCAAGTTTGCAGATGATACAAAATCAAGAGGAGTGGCTGATGCACCATATTCTGCTGTTGGCCTGTCCAGGTCCCTTTGAATAGCCAAGAACCATGAAGATGAATAAGGGGTTGGAGCATGTGTTGTACAGGGAGAGGCTGGGAGACTTGCGATTGATTGTTCAGCCTGGAGAAGTGAAGGCTCCTGGAAGATACTGTCAATGTATATAAATATCTCATGTGAGGGTGTGAAGACAGAGCCAGACTCTTCTCAGTGCTGCCTAGTGACAGGACAAGAGGCAATGGCCACAAATTGAAATATAGAAAATTCCATTTAAACATAAGAAAAAGCTTTTTTTTTTTTTACTGTGAGGGTGATGAAACGCCAGAACAGGTTGTCCAGTTGTTATGGAGTCTCCATCTGTGGAGACAGTCAAAACCCAACTGGACATGGTTCTGAGCAGCCTGCTTTTGCTGACCCTGCTTTGAGCAGAGGGGTTGGAGCAGATGGTCTCCAGAGGTCCCTCCCAACCTCTGTGATTCTATGAAAAACTTAGAGGCAGAATGCTGCTGAAAGCTCTTTGCAGAGCTGCAAAAGATGGGTCTGCATCTTAGTACATAGCTCTGACAGCAGGGTTTCCAGTAAGCGAGATGCATTGCTGTTCACTAAAGGGAGATTATGACACCAGAAGAGCACAGGTTTCTACAACCAATGTACCAATAACATGAAAAAGAATTTCTAGATTTTAAGAATTGACAAGGGAACTTGCTGGTTTTTAGCAGCAGTACTGGTGTAGTCAGAACAAGAGGAAATGTAAACTCATGAATGAAGATCTCTTCTTCTCCAGACATCTCAAAACATTTAAGGTATTTTCAGTATTTTGGAATTACTGCTTTTTTGGGATTTGCCGTAATATCCCCTGTTTAAGTGTTTTTTAAAGTACCCCAGTTAAAGAGATTTCTTCACAAGAAATCGTAATTACTTCTACCTGTAACTGGGATGACGGAAGCTAAGGAGACTGTTCAGCACTCTGATCTCTGCTACCCTTCTCTTTTTAAATTTCATGATAGTTGTGTGGTCTGTACTTGTATCACATAGTTGAATGAGTACTTTGAGGAAGAATTTTTAACTCCTTCCACATAGATGCTACTTTGACATAGCCGTTTTTGTATGTAAAGGGATTCAGCCTTAACAAGTTTCTGCTGAGTAAGAAAATGTATGCGTGTGATCTCTTCAGTGCACAAAAATAATGTATTATCACCTTCACTGTACCGAAGATGCTCTTGTGTAGTACATGTGTAGGATATCAGGCGTAAGTTTTGGTTAATGATTTGCACTCTTGCCCATTGCAGTATTATTGTCAAATATAGGCAAAGGCACTGAGTTTAACTGAAATACTCAGCGGAGGCTCTTTCTGCTAGTCTTTGTTCTATTACTTGTCTTACAAATAAAGCCCTGAAACTCCTTAAAGATATCTCTTCGATTACATTGAAGAGTGTAACCAGTGTCACCAGTGTAACCTGTCCAATTGCACAGCTACCACAATATATAGCAATAAGGATTCCTCAGCAGAATAACACTGAGCTTTTCAGCAGTAATTTCTTTGTCTCAGAGATAATTGGTTTATTATTTCAGCTATTACTGAATTAACTATGAACATTTATTTCTCACACAGGCTTCACTAGGAAAAAAAGAAAAAAGTAAAGGATTGTTTTATAAAGCCCTTCAAAACTGTCCTTGGGCAAAGGTAAGCACAGAAAAAATATAAACCTGACATCATACTCTAATTTTTGAAGTTCTGTATTTGGAAAAAAAAAAAGTTTAGTAGTTGTTGTAATGAGTTATATGCAAATGAAAGGAGAGATTTCTGAAGGAGAAGGACTGTAAGATTTTCTACAGATAAGAGATGCATCTGAAGTAGAAACAAACGTAGTGGTCAGTGCTGTTTGTGTTTCAGAACAGAAAGGTGTTGCATTGCATGAGGCAAGGAGATAATAAATTCTTCTCTGTGTGATCTAAAAGTGATAGTGCCTTTCAGACTGTGTTCTGTCATGAGCATGGTAGTAGCAGAAATACATAGGCAAATAAAAATGTGTTTAGTTAATAGTATAATAAATTATTCAGGATTACCTGCAACTCCTCAGGTAACATCTGTATATACTGCAAATGCTCCAGTGCCATCTTAACCTATATTTTATCTTTTTGAATAAAATTACTTAGTAAGAGTTGGAAAAGACTTGATTAAACATCTACATTGCTGTCACTGTAGAAGTACTAATTCTGCTTGTATTATTTTAAAGAAGTACATGATATCTTATGTTCTTGCTACAGAGTTGTTCGTGTATCTACGTACTACTTTATACTATGTTTCTTGCTGTGATAGAAAGATGGCACAGAAAACGTTTTCATTGTTTTTCTAGGTGCTCTATATGGATGCAGTAGAGTACTTCCCTGATGATCTGCAAGAGACACTTGATCTAATGACTGAAAAAGAACTGAGAGTGCGGGTACCTGTGGAAGAGCTGGATCTGTTATTAGAGGTTTAAAAGAAGACTGTAGATGAGTGGAGAAAGTACAGAAGCTAGTTCCAAAACTAACAGTTAGACCTGTCTCTCTTCAAACAGGAAGTCTGTTGGGACTTGGGTACTATGTGCTTTTTTTTTCCCTAAGGGTCATTTTTTGTGGGTTTTTGTGTTTTGTTTTGTTTGGTTTTTTTAAGCTTTTATATAAATTGCTATCAAAATGGAGTTCTATTAGCTGCAAGTATTCTGGAATCAAGTACTGCATTTCACCCACAAAAATGCATCCATTTCTCTGAATTACTGCTGGCTCCCACAGAAGGATACCCTCTTATAAATAGCCTCCTGTTGAATGCTGCCCACATTTCTTATTCTATTGTTTGAAATTACATTCCCTAGAGTTCAGTGGAGATTCAGTACATGCCAACTATGGTTTGGTGAGCAGCACAGGAAATAAACATCTGCCAGATGGATGCTCCACTGTCCTCCAGTTGGCAGACTTCAGTAATTTCCTTCAGCTTGGTATGCATGCGTGTATATATAACTACCAAGTCAAACAGCCGTTACATCTGTATATATACTGTTAGTAACAGCTAAATCTTTGCTTGAGCGGGCACCTATTTTGGACTTATATTTGTATGTTTTGACAGATGACCATTTTAATACGAATATTTATGAAAAATACACCTGAATATTTTAAAATTCAAAAGGAACTTGAGTTAGTTTTTATTTCTTAATTTAATAGAACTGTGAGTGTATTAAAAATGAAAATGTATCTGTAAGGCATCTTTAAGCAGCTCGCTTTTAAACAAGTTCCTGTAATTGATTACTCGCTTTTGACCCAAATACAGGCAATCACCATAAGAGAAGTAGAGGTCTGGTCTGTATTTAATCCTCACCAAAGAAGGCAGAGTAGTCAAAACATGATTGTTTAATTAGTAGCTTCTATTCCAAGAGGCTTCAGGCAAGCTCCTAGAGAAGTAATATGAAATATGGTAACAATTTAAAGATACAGTTATGTTGTATAAGACAGAATATGCTGAAATATGTAAAAGACTGTTTAGCATCCCTGCTCTTGAGACCCAAGTACTCAGAAACTGGATCTTCATCTGAAGAGAGGGTACCTGCAGCCACTGAATACCTGAAACTGTTTCAGAGGTTTTTCAGGAGAAAACTGTCACTAACAGCACTAAAACAATTGGGATCATCCAGCTGGTGAGATCTGATGACACGGAAAACCAGGGCTGGAGAAAGCCATACAATCTATGGCTCGGTTTTGCCTGTAGCACCACAACACAAGATATATTACACTTTAGTTTAGGCTGCACTTCATTTATTCCTTTCTAAAATTATTTTCAATATTACAGGGAACATGCAGGATTTTAAATGGCATTACAGCACTTCTAAAGAGCCTTATAATATTGCTGTGGTTGCAAGTGATGCTGGCTTTGCTGTAGAAGTAATTGATTTTGAAAAAACATTTTATTTTTAAAATCCATGCTTCTTTCAGAAATGACAGAACTCCTGAATTGGAGGTAGGAGTTACTCTGTGCACTGAACAGTAACATCACAAATAGTGTGTGTGTGTGTGTTTTTGCTTTCCCATCAAAGCAGAATGCCATTTCCTCTGAAGACCTGGAAGGGACATGGAGAGGTGGGGAGCCAGGCTGTGCTCCTGCTCATGTTTCTCTTCAGTGTCATAGAATTACAGAGCAGCCCCGGTTGTGAGAGACCTCACAAGATCATCTAGTCCAATCTTTTGTGGGACAGGGAGCCTAGGTGAGATTATCTAGCACCCTGTCCAGTCGTTATCCTGAAAACCTCCAGTGACGGCACTGATGACTCTCGTTCCACTCCCTTTTCTCTTCCATGCATCCCCTCACCTGGGCCTTTTCCCTTGCACAGCTTCTCCCAGTGCAGCACTTGTGCTACTTCCTTCACTTGGGGTCTGCCTTTAACTCAGACCCCAGTAGCTTTTTCTGTCCTTTCAGATGGGGAGAAAATCGGGGAAAAAAGAACCACGACAATTACTTTTGTCTTTTATCTTTGTGACTCAAGTTCAGGAATGTTGCAGAAAGTGGCAGAAGTTAAGTTCTGCTGCAAAAGGCAAGAATTTAATTTTCAAATATGTTTCTTTTTCAGTTACTGTTGTGGCAGACAGTGTACCAGAACACGGTTCTTGGTTTAGCTCAGTACATTGCAGCTTTCCTTCAGTCGGTTGAACCAACCTCTTTGTGGTTGTTGCTTCTAGCCAGCATTAACAGCCATGTCCCAAATAAAAAAAGCCTTGCTTGCCACACAGGTCATAAAGCTCTTCAGCCCTTCAAGCGATGATGAGATCAACTGCTGTGATTAGAAAGTGCTAAAAAATCACTGGCTTTTTGTGACCTTTTCAAGGAGACAGATCTCATAAGGTTTGTAAGAATGGGTAATAAAATGTTGCTTGTTGTTTTTCTATCTCCAGATGAAAAACAAATCTATTTCAGGGTTCCTAGATTAAATAAAAGACTCCATTCATCTGTAGGCTTTGTTTTTAACAATGAACCACATAATTTTTATATAGAAAAACAAAATCTCTTGGCCTTGCTGCTACCATTGTTACAGCACTGGCAGTTATCAAAGGGATTGCTCTGTGTGTAACCCTCAAATGTCTGTTACTGGCCAGCCTTTGCTCCCACAGATGGTTTCTAGAACAAAGGCTACACATTGCTTAACTGTGGTCTGTATATGGAACTTTATATAAACCTTAAAAATCACATGTACAACAGATGGAAATTAATTACTTAGAACTTAAGCACTTCACAAGAGTACACTACACAGAAGACTTAAGCAGTATATGCATTGCTACAACTTAGATTTCTGTTTTGCTAACTCCTATGGGGAGGGTTCTGCAGGCAATAGATTTGTTTAGAGGGGAAGAATTCATTCTAAGATTACTCTGCAGAACACCAAGCATGTGACTTGCAGTTTGAATTTCTCCCTGCACAGCTGCAGCATGACAAACTGTGCCCCTCTGGCACCCAGGCTGGTCAGTGCCTGTGCCCTAACAGCACACACACCTTGCCCTGGGCAGCACAGGGCTGTAGAATGTCCCTGCTGTGTTGGTTCCTTTTAAAGACATTCACTAACTCAGAGCAAAGAAAGCATGTTTATATAATGAACTGTAGCCCTCTCAGGAAAAACAAATTTATAAACTCTTCAATCTTAGAAGTACCTTACCCAAACACATTTAGATCTTTAAACTGAGTGTCCACCTTGCTTTCATGTGATCCCAAGTGCTAGATAGAGATAGGTACTTTTAAAGTATATCTGAATGTTACTTAAGGTTGCATGTTTCTCATTAATTTTTATGTATATATGACTTAGGACACTAAGGTTACACAAAAGTGACTTCTGTCCTAGTTACTTAGCCCCTAAAAAGAGATCTAGAAAAGTAATTACTTTAAGAACAGCAGCAATTGTACAACTACTGTATAAGACTGCCATGCCTAGCGAGGACTGACAGGTGGGGAACCTGCTTATGCACTCCTGCCTGCACCAGTGTGAGGTGGCAGCAGCATGGGTTGGATCACTGAGACCAGCACTCTTACATCACTAGCACTTTTTCTTGAAAGAAAGTCTGACTAAAGCAACAGCCAGTTCCCTGCAGATAGCAGCAGGTCTTTGCTACCAACACAGTTGAATTCAAATAAATGTTTTATTGGGAAATAAGTGTTACACTGAAAAACCACAACCCACCAGCATTTAACCTCTTCAAGAATGAAAATTAGCTAGACTGTGTGGTTTCACACAGGACTGTCATCAACATAGAAGGAATTCCTGATAGTCCCCAAGGAGACAGATGACTTAAAGATACAGTCCCTCAGGGGTTCCCTCCTGCTTCTTATAGAGAACATTCTCTTTAGACTTTTTGAAGTCTTCATTTGTTACTTTCATTCGCCGTTCCCTCAAAGCCATCAATCCAGCTTCTGTACAAATTGCCTGCAACAGAGAAAGCAAGAGTAAGTTACTGTCTGTGCAACCCCTTCAAGCCACGCCTCAGAAGATAGCAGCACCTTCACCCCGCTCCTACTGACTTACTCTGTAGTAAAAGTGAAGTGTTAACAAAATTTACATTAATACTGTTCAGTAGCACTGAAGCATGTAAAGCAATCTGGGTAAAGCTAGATGAGTACATCCTTCTGCAGCCAGAGTAACCCTTCCGTGACAGAAAGGCATAACAACACTGTTTCCCTCCTGGGAGGGACAGATGCATCCAGCTCTGTTAATGGTGGGCTGTGGCATCCTTCTGCACCGAGGTGGTCACATAACATCATGTTTGGTTAAGCTCATTAGTGTGGTAACTCCAGCAAGGGCTCTGTCTCCTTCAGAAAAGCAGACGATGTGTGTCTGAAGCTTCCTCATCTACAGGTGCATTTTTATCTGCTTGCAACAGTCTCTAAAAATGCTTCTTATCCTGCACTATCTTAAGTAACATTTAAGATATCTTGCATGTTTGTGCAAGATTCCACATTCCGCTTTGAACTTCCACTTTGCTACTTGTTATCTGAATATCAAATTTTACAGGTACATACTCTTATTAACACAAGCTACCTCATAATTAAAATTCTGGTAAATTTCCTATTTATAAAGCTGAGTATGTGGCACTCAAAGGTATTTTAAAGCCATCCAACTGTCCCTCAGTGATGTAACCACAGGTAATTAGAGAACAGTTTCAACAGACAATGTTTTTGGACACAATAAAAATGAGATTTGATTTGTGTTTTGAAGTATAAACAATGGTGCTGTACACTAACCTTAATATCTGCACCACTGAGATCATCTTTCGCCATAATCAGCTCATCCAAAGTCACATCATCTGCCAACGTCATCCTACTTGTGTGAATCTGAAAGATTCGTTTCTTGGTCTTTTCATCAGGTAGAGGGAACTCTATTTTCCTATCGATACGTCCTGTGCAAAAGAAAAGTTCAGTCAGGTTTTTTTGCATGCAGCTATTGGAAACAGAGCAGGAAGAAGGTTTCAAGGTTAGACTGACAAGTAACTGTTTCTTCACACCACACTCAATCATGTCAGAATAGAAAGTGAGATCAGACTATTTGCAATGAACAGGAAGCTACTGGAGCTGAAAGATACCATGCTGCTGAAAAAGTCTGTGTCACTGTGGGTAAGGGACACCTCACCTGGAAAACATGAAAAACCTTCCTTGGGTCACGTATAAATACAACAAAAAACAATGTGTCATAGCACAGGGAAGTACTCATCAAATACTTTTGTTCTTGTAATAAATTTTATTCTACTCTGAGATGACATTTAGCTCTGAAGTTTAATTTTTTGCTGCATGCACACACACACACAAAGTAAATCACTGTGGCAACTCGAAGAACTCTTCCTCCCTATATAACCAACCCCCTAAAAAAAAAAAAACCCACCAAAAAAACAAAACCCAACAAAAAACCCCCGAACACCTAACTGAAGAAGGAAGGTTTTGCACACATAGTTCTGTTATAAGTCCCTACACCAAATCTTTCCTTTACGTCAGTAGGGACTTTGGATGTCCTGGTACTCATTGTTCCAACTTTAATGAGCAATCTTTGTAAAGATATTTTCCATCTCCAGATCACTCCTATTTTTCTTTAGTTTTACAGTATCTTTTCTAAAAAGGGTTGATCGCACCACTTGAGATATTCCAGACTGTCATGCACAATGGTAAATCAGTTTACAGAGCTGCTGGAAGTGCCCTGGTTGCTCCAGCAATGGTTACATTTAAACACCCGATAGGTGTAGGAAGTTTCCATCCAACCAACTTTAGATCATCTTAGCTTGTCTTTTAATGCTAGTATAGCATTATCTCCTCTGTAGTCTAACAAACAGCACTGGTCTTGATTTGGAGGGGGTAACGTTAAGACGGTGACAAAACCAGACTTTTTTGAAAAAACACAAACACACCTCAGCAACTTCATACTGTGGAGGATTTTTTTTTCCTGAACTCCTTGGGTCCCTGCAGTCTAGTGACTGTTCAGAATAGTTGACAATTTCACCTTAAATTATCTTTGCTCTCTATCTTACCTCTATTACTTTAGAAGGAGTATCTTTACAACCTCTTCAATACTTAGGATTTACTTGAGGACACTAACGGGAGGCTTAGCTTATTTCTTTGATCTCTGTGTTACTTTCCACCTTCTGATTTAACAGACCCCACAGACGTATTATGTTTCAGTACATCTTCAGAGGCCATACTACTTGTGCTTCTTCAAGCTCTTGGCTCAACATGGAGTACATATGTCAAAATAAGATATTACTTCTCCCTCACTCATCCCCCAAATGACAGTAGTATGCCAGGTCGGTAAGGAAGCAGACTGGTTTCCTTGCACCAAAATCTAGGCTCTCATTGTTACGGCTTAAGTTCTCATCTGTGAAGCACGAGTGGTACTGCCCTACCTTCCCCAGCTGCTGAAGATGTTAACGAAATGCTGCTGCTGCACTACAGCTTGCCTTAACAATTACTTAAACCAGCTGTGCCATCTTAATACAAAGGAAGAATATTCAAATTGTTTATGTATATGTAAGAGGAAATTAACACATTTCTTCTCGTCCATAAGTTTTTCTCCCATTTGGAAACTTGTGAATGTGTTCCAATTTTAACAGATACACCAACATAGATGAGATGGTGAATAGAGACAAACCAGTTACTTGCATTCCTTTTACCAGCCCATGTTTGACAAGTTATGACAAGTCCTTTCACAAGAAAAGTGACATAAGCATACACAGCGGGAAGTCTCTTACCGGGCCTAATTAAAGCTGGGTCCAGTGTTTCTATTCTGTTTGTAGCCATAATAACTTTAACATCCCCCCGGGAGTCAAACCCATCCAGTTGGTTCAGCAGCTCCAGCATTGTACGTTGGATCTCTCTCTCACCACCTGAATTTGAGTCATACCTTTAAGAAAACAATATAGTCAGAAAAAGCACTATGCAAATTTAAGAACATACTTCACATAACTGCCACAAACACAAACTAAATAGTGTGTGGCTTGTTTTTGTTTTTTTTTTAAACACCCATAACAGATGTTTTTTGTTTTTTGTTTTTTTAATTTAACGTTCACCCATAGAAAACAAAAAGCAGGTTTTCAGAATCATATTGTGACATCTAGGTAAGTGAAGAAACATTGAACTATTCTTGTAGTTGGGGAAAGTAACAGCAATCACGTGAAGGAAATCTGTCCTTTTTCCATGCTTGTTATGTATTTGGAAACCTCTTTTTTCCCCCAACAAAATTAACAAATTAACATAAAAAAGGAAGAAAACCTAATTCTTAAAAGCACACGCATCCACTTCATAGAAAATACAGCTTGTCACTCATTTTTCCATTTCAGAGTTTTTCCCTCACACATGCAGTTAGAACTACACCCTTACTTAGTGGATCCTGGTTTAACTCTGCTCTTCCTGAAACACAGGTACCAGTGGCTGTATTTCTCTGCTTTGTGGCTTAGCTATTTCATTTTGCTAATAGCAGACTAGATAACCTACATCCAGAACAACTCCCCCATGTTTAGGAACAGTCTGAAGCAACCTAACATTCATGAAGAATTCCATGTTATGCACTTCACCATCAGTCCAATCCTTTCTACATATGCTGAAATATATGGGGCAGAAGGTGTGTTATACTGGAGCTTCAGGCTAGTAGCTGTGTAGTAATATGCATGAGCACCTTTTTATTTATTTAAAAACCATCTGACTACTTTAAAGGCTATTTGTATTGGACAGTTCCAACTAGCCTATGGAATTTTCAAAGTAATACCACTTGGATACAGGCTGAAGAATAGTTTAGTGTGGCACAAGCAATGCTTCCCCATGACATGACACCCTGTAACTTACCATATAATATTCTAAGAACATGTAAGTATTTAGCCACCTATCTGGAGAGCCAAACGATAAATGGATACATTCTGTATTAAGCACACTGCTTTACTGTTGAATCACTAAATCCCATTACTGTATATTTAGATTTGCACTTAGAGGATACCATATGAACTTATGCACAGTGTCTAAGACACTCTACCATAGAGATGCTACCAGCTAGCAAGAGAACAGAGGTTAAGTCTCTTGTCACATTTATTTAATATGAAAAGGTTGTGATGTATTTTAGTTTCAAAGAAGTTATTTGAAGTCTTACTTGTTAAAAATGCTTACATCAAAAAGAGTATTATGAAAATGCTAGCAGAGCTAAGAAACAGAGTATCAATACGGCTGCAAAAGAAGTGTTTCTAGTAAACCTTGTGGGTGAAGTGGGAGCTAGAGCTAGAATGCTGTACCTCTTTGTACCAATGGCATCAATTTCATCAATGAAGACAATCGATGGAGCATGCTCTTCAGCCACACGGAACAGTTCACGCACGAGTTTTGGACCATCACCCAAGTATTTCTGTATAAGTTCTGAACCAACCACTCTCAGGAAGGTTGCTGAAGTTTGGTTTGCCACTGCTTTGGCTAGTAAAGTTTTACCTGGTTTTAGTCAGAAAGAAATACTGTAATTAGTTTGCGGGGGCAGGGGGGCTCTGTTAAAGCTTTATGCTTTAACAAAACAGTCATGTGACATTTGTGACAGACTTGGCAATGCTTTAATACTAAGCAAGCATAGTTTATTTCACTTGTTTCAGCTCAGCACAGTTGTTACTGTACTGTAAGATACCTGTGCCAGGTGGGCCATACAGAATGACTCCTTTGGGTGGCTTTATACCCATCTCTTCGTAATATTCAGGATGGGTGAGAGGAAGCTCCACAGACTCCTGCATCACAAGAAAAATAAACCAGAGTTTTTGTAAAGAGTGAGCGCTCTCCACAGAAGTTCTGCAGGGATCTTGAGAACAGCATTTGTATTGGGTTTGTGTGGCAAGAACTTCTTAACTGATTTCAAGACAGACCTTGAAAAGTGCTCATCCCTGTTACCTCAAATTCTAAGGCAGACAACTACTCTATCCGAACAGGTCTTCCTATTGTTTCCACTTGACATGTGGAAGAGAAGCAGTGAGTGCTCCCCCTCCTCCAACCTAAACACATCATGCTGAATTTAGAACCCTGGAGTTCCTGACTCCCAAGCACTCATGGAGGATCTTGGGGTGGGGGGACCCTTTATGAAAGGATGCCTTCCACCATGAGTTACCAGATACTACAGATCAATATTTTAAGAGCACTTGTGATTTTGGACGCCTACCCAAAGCAAAAGGGTTGAGTATTACCAGGGTTCAGATAGCACTCTGCTGGTAGGAAAAAACCCCACCCAAACAACAAATGCATGCAAACACAAAACAAGCCAAAAAAACCCCCCTACCCACTAAATCCTTCGATTGCACAGCATCAGACACTCAAAACAACCTCCGCACTTTTTACAATTTAACTCTCATCTTGCAACAATCAGTAACTTTACATGTTGCAAAACAGTAAGTTATTGCAGAGATTTTATGAGCTCAGGGCTCTACGGGTTCCACGGCAACTGTGAAAGGTTTCCGTGCAAACACTCTGTGAATGGGTATGCTACCCACTTAAGAGATTTAGGTCCATGAGTCTCCCTAGCAAAATCAAATGAAAAAATGCAGTATAGCAAGATACAAAAGAACACTACATGAACAGCAGTTGGTCCTGGTGTTACACTTTTGAGTTCCCAGCACAGCAGCTACATTGCTAGCTTACTTAACAGTGTAAATTAGCACAACTGAATACCTTGATTTCTTGAATCTGGTTGTCAAGGCCACCAATGTCAGCATATGTTTCTTGAGGAGCTTTCTCCACTTTCATCACAGTAACTAAAGGGTCTGTGTCATCCATCAGCACTCCTATCACAGCATGAACCTAATTCAAGCATTAAGAGTTGTCAAAGAAAGCAAGCAGCACTATTAGTACAAGCTCAAGCCTAAACCCAATGCTCATCTATTTAGGTGTGTGAAATAAACAGCATTAGCTCCCAGACCCTATGATTCTGTGATTCTCGGGGGGGGGGCAGTTAAAAAGAGTACAAGAACTTGTGCTTCATTTTATAAAAACAACTCACTTTATGATTTAGCAAAACAGAGCAGCCTGGCTCTAGCAGATCCTTGTCCACAAAAGACAGAATACTGACATAGTGCTCTGATCCTACTGATGTGGACACAATAGCATGGTTGTCATCAATAATCTCCTCCAAGGTACCCACGGACATCGGTGTTCCCCTCAGATCATCCACCTTTGATCTTTCTTCCTGTTGTCGGGAAGAATCCAAGAAACAACTCAAGAACACAGGCAAAAACATTCTTGTACAACACTGATTCAACAGTTTACACCGAACATAACAGAACCAGTCTCTGCTATTGTTGTTTCACTGCCCCGAATGGCATAAAAGCATAGGCCAGTAACAAAATCCACTATTATTTTAGTCCTAAATGTATGGACACCACTATATGGATGTGCATACCTAGAATATTCTTTCTTTCTCTATTGATGGAGATATCTGGGAGCTGCACTTTGACAGACCACTAAGAAACAAAAAAACCACTGTGGCCTCGTCTGTAGTAACCCATGCTTGGACTAAAACCATTAAACCACTAGAAAAAAGTCCTCTGTTTTCTGGACAGTAATTGAGATTTAATGAAGAACTGTAATACACATAATACGTTTGTATTGACTTACACATTCATGGCACTTTATTTCCATTGCTTTTGTATGAAGTAGTTTACATTAGAGCACTTATTGTAACATTAGAAGTAACAGTTCACTCAAACCTCACCTCTTGTTTTTCTTCCAAAGGTTTCATCTGTTCTTGATTTCTGATAAATTCTTCCTCCATTAAGAGGTAATCTTTAATTCTCTCCAATTTCAACAATTTGAGTCTGCACTGTGTGTGAGGAGTCACTGTAATCAAAGTAGAATCACACTGTTTTAGACCAAGTTTGACATGGTACCAACTATTCACTATTTCATTACCAGAAATTCTGCTTTATTTTCTGACAATAACTTCTATATGAGCAGCAGTCACTATTTTAGTTGTCCCACTGTAATTCTAGGTTAAAAACATTTTTAGAGATAATATTTCCCCTGCACTTCTCATTACGATTTCTCTCTCTTACCCATGAATTCATGGGAAGCATCTTGCATAACAAAAACCTTATTTTGTGTTTTTACGTTCATTAGAAATAAAATTACATTTGGCCTTCTGCTTAATCATTTACGACCTACATACAGCCAGATCTAGGGGAGAGGACAGCTCTGCACTTCTCGAAGAGCAGACAGTCCACAGGACTGCTAAGGCAGGCAGAATGCTTACCCAGGGGGAGTTTGCTGGCAGCATCTGGTCCCTTTGTTTTCTTCTTCTTTTTCCCCACTCTGGTTGGAACTGGAGGTTCGTATTTCTTCTTCTTATCCTTATTGATAAAAAGAATTTCATGAAAAAAAAAATCAGGATATCAACAATGAAAAAAATATACACAGATGTTAGGCACACAGACTGAGAGAGAGCTCAACTTAAGCTGAATGGCTACATAACAAAATCATCTCCTTTATGATATATAACGAGAAGCCCAAAAGAAATGCTATTCTTATTTTTTAAGAAAGTTCAAAAATTTCTTCTCCTGCTTATTTTAGATCTCTCTTTTTAATTTTCAGTGAATATAGGACATGGAAGGCTAAAGCCTGAAGTAAATCACAAACAAGACTCATACATGAAAGGATGAGGAAAATATTGCATCCGAACATTTCTGTTGCATTTTAATCAACAGGTAACATGCATTTGGTTTGCCAGCTTAGACATAGCTTGCCACGTACATTATACTTCCATCTCCAAAGGAAACTGGAACGGCCGCTAATGGTCTACAACATGAAGTACAGACCTCACGCAGATGACAGTATGATGTCATTTTCAAACCAAAACTAGTTACTTAGGTGACAGCTTGAAGGCAACTAGTCTTTTCTGCCCCAGACAGATTTATAGTTTTATGATTTTAAAAAATAAATTACTACTGTCAAATAATGTCTTCCTTTACACTCAAGCCCCCTTTTCTATTTTTGAACAGCAACCTGCTTTCTCCAATGTGCATCCAGAAGAGATAAGACATCTCATCACAGTTAGCAAGAGCGTAGTTTTATGCACTTCTGAATGCAAGAATGAAAAGTTGTAAAATACAGTCTATTGCAGCCAGCCTCTGTAGTAGCACCCCTGTATTTCATCCTACAAGTATAAGCACTTGTTTTGTTTTTAGTTACCTTGTCATCCTTCTTGCCACCACCAGGACCATGTCCGCCACTCTGACTTTGACCCTAAGTAACAAGAAAAAAACCAAAACGAAAACAACAGCCCGATATATAGTACACTGCTATGGATCTTGAAGCCTATGGACAGTTCCACGTAAAGAAAAGCCATAACTGGATTTCACCTAAACGAATTACTACTACATTCCAGTGGATTGTCAAAAGCCAGTGAATAAAGACAGGTGCGGACTTAAGCGGCAGGGAAGGACACGTTCACTGGTATGTTTTTGACTCGTACGGCGTTGCACTGTCTTGCTACGTCGTAGTTTTAGCTCATTCCTTGCTCGGGTAAATTAACGAGCGGCACTAAGTAACGCGTACCACAGCAAGGTCTCCTTCGCTCTCCTGTCAGCTACGTTACCTGCCCTTGCCCCCGCAGCGGGACAAACCAGAGCTGCTGCCCGCGGGGACTGCCGCCGCTCCCCGCAGGAAGCCCGACCTCTGCGGGGTGATGCCCGCGCCGCCGGCTGGCGGGGCCCTGCAGGCCCGCGGCTACAAACCCACCTCCCTCCCACAGCGGCGAGCGACGAGGCGAGCCCCGCCGCGGCGGCGAGACCCGGCTCACGGCCCGGCCTCAGCGCCGCCGCCCCGCCAGAGGCGGCCTAGAGGCCCAGCGCCGGCGGTGACTCCGCAAAACCCCGCCCGACAGCGGCGGGATGCCTGAGGAGGCCTGGGCCGCCGCTCCGCTCCGCGCCGCCGACGCGGCCCCCTCCCCCGTACGGCCGCACTCCGGGCACCCCAGCCCGGCGCGGCCCCGGGGAGCCGGCCGCGCTCTCACCATCCCGCCTCGGCGCCGCACCGGAAATACGGCCCCGCCGGTGCCCGGCGAGAGGCGCGGCGTCGTCACTACGGGGTACGGCAAGGGCCAAACGCGGAAGGCGGCGCGGGCGGGGCGAAGGCGCACGGCGCCGAGCAGCGGGTCACGTGACTCCGCAGCGGGCGGGGGCCGGCCCGGCTGAGGCGGCGAGCAGCCGGCAACCGCCCGCCCGCCCCCCGCCTCCTCCCGCCCTGCGGGACCGCGGCGCCGGCCGCCGGCCTCTCGCCTACTGGCGGGGTCGGGCGGGGCCGCCCACCCCACCCATCCCGGACCCGGACCCGGACCCGGACCCGGACCCTGCCCGTCTGGCCCCGCGTAGCCGCCCGGGCGGCGCGGGGGAGCTCGGTGCGGCCGCTCGGGCTGTGAGGCCGGCGGCGAGCAGCAGAGGGCTCCGTGCCGCCGGTGGGCGCCGGCCGCGGGGGGGCCGAGCTCTGCTTCGAAGCGGCCCGAACTCGGCAGCGTCTGGGCTCTGGGGGCTCGTTTGCTGTGCAAGGTTGCGAGCGAAGCGAACGCCGTCCGAATGGCGGTTATGCCTGCCTGCAGGCGATTCACGCGGTATCCGAATTAGTCCTCGCGAGGGCAGCGAGCCGTTCACTGGAGAAAAAGTGACTCCCGTCCCGCTGGCAGACGCTTCGTGGTCGCATTTCAACTACTGCTTAGGTTGCAACAGCTTTTGAATACGATTTCAGATTAACGGCGCTTTTCTTGACAGAAGAAACGTGTGGTAATGGCTAAGCGGAGAAGACCTTTTCAACAGTCTGCTAACGGCAGCTTTTGCTTCAAAAGCGTGGAACTGCCTTCTCTGCCATAGAAACCTAGAAGAAAGTGGAGTTTTTTCCCCATGAGATATTTCTCAGGTGTTCTTACAGTTCACATCAAAACATGAAGCTCATTATATTTATTAAACCTCGCAATAACCAGCTGCCGCAATGTTAATATCCATAAAAATGAAATTAAAACCTCTGAATATGCTGGGAAAGTATGCCTTAATCCTGGCAGTTCAAGTTACCTCCCTTAAGCACTACTACTTAGGCACTAAGAGATGGGTCTTCCTGGAAAGACCAAAACACTCTGGTTGTGTTGTGCCACAAGTGGAAATGTTAGAGTTTGCAGCTCTTGCCTGCTTTGTGTGCCTGCTTAGGGAGTGGTCCTGCTCCTGTCCGGTGTCATGGGAGGTTCTTTAAAATACGCTGTCGTGAAGAATTCATCAGTCACCATGCAGCCTTGCGCGTACTGCAAACTCTGCTTTTAATGTGTGGCCTGGTGCTGTGGAAGAAGGTATGTGAACGCTGTAGAGGATGGCAGCTTTAAAGCTCAGGAGAGTAGCCTGAAGTATGGAAAGGCACAAAAACAGAGCTAATGTTTTACAACATTGATGGAAGGATCTTCTACTGAGACCGTGTCTGGACTAGTATAGTGAGTACTGCTTGCCCCAGATGTTTTCAGAGTGCTACTGGTGCTGGTTGTTCTCCACCTGTAGCGTGAGCTGCCATGTGTTTTGACTGTTCCAACAATATAAACGCATTCATTCTGTGTATAAAATGCCAGTAGCTCTTCTTCCAAAAGTTTGTTTTCCTGTACCATTTTTCCATATGTGTTTTCAAAATAAATGAAGGCATCCAACCTTGTTTTAAAGTTATTTGCAGTGGGAGTAACCAGAAAAGTTTCTCCATAATGAAAGAATGGAAATACAAATCAAAGAAAGGGAGGGTTTTCTTTGTATGTCTAGGAATGAAATCTAAGCTTCAGGAGTTTTAACTGCCAAGAAAGAAGAGGCACTGTGACCTTTCTCTTAGGACTTCTTGCTGTGAGCTGACCTGTGTGGGAGTGTAGAAGCAGAGGAGGAAGAGTGGCAAATATTCTTTGTGACCTGTATTTAAAGATATGGGGTTTTTTTCCTAGACCTGATGCTTCCTTCCATCTCTTGCATCATCTAGACAATATAAAAGCATAATTTTTTTGTGTGTAAGAATTGCTTTTCTTACGGGTAGCTGTGTAAGAACACTGGTAAAGTTTTCAGGAAATCCCTCCCTCCAGATAAACATAACGTTTATACCTACAATGAGCTCTACCAATCTGCAATATTCCTGGGGAAATGCAGGAGAAAATTCCAGTGTCTGCTTTTGACATTCCCAAAGGTAAAGCACAGATTGAACACAAGCATGTGGTCAATCCAGAACCAAACGCCTGCTTTGGGTCAAGTCTGTTTTACACTGTGTCCTTGCACTGGAGTCCCTGTCCTTGTTTGGAGCCCGCAGCGGCTGCTCGGTGTCTGCCCACTGCAGAATCGAAGTGCCTGCCTCCTCTGTGGGAGCGCTGGCAGTGTCACCAATGAATTTAGGGGATCTTTGGATACTTTCTCTTCTTTGGGCTAAAAACTCTGTGACGAGATATTGCGGGGTTGTGTGGGGAGTCGGTATGGGAGGACAGGGTCTTTTGTGAGCATCACTATCAGCAGAAAGGTTATAATCAAGATGAGGGTATAGTTTAAACATACTTATATTCTGCTTTCACCCTGTTAACCAGCATATAGACTGTATTTACACCTGTCACTGTTTTCGGTGTAAAGATCAGAGCGTTCATGAAAAGGGCCTCCACTTTTGAGCCGTGGGTAGGATGTGGAGTATGTTTTGCTCTTTGTTTTGATGTTGTATTTTCTTTCACACTTCCTCTAGAATTCAAGTCTCAGTAGGGAACTTTATTTACTAAATACTAATGTAACTGGCTGGGCTGTGTAGAAAGGTGTGAGGTTTTGATCATTCACTTTGGTTTGGTTCCATTTGTTCACAAGGGTTACTGGTTTGCACTGTGGGTTTAATCTGACTTTTCTATTCTTTTTATTCTTTTATGAATTATCTGCATTTTTGTTATGGCATCAGCTGTTCTGTAACTTTTAAGGACACTTGGAATGAAATGAAATGAAAACAGATGTTCTTTGCTTTAATAACATTCACTTTATGGAATTTACTGTCTTACAGGATTGCATCCGTATTTCTTTTAACCTTACAGTATACAAATGCTAGAACATCCTTTCCCTCAAATATATGCAATTTTTCCTCTCTTCAACCTCACTTTAGATTCAGACATACCCATATTTATTTAGAACTATACCTGTAATTGGTAGTGCTGGTTATAATTCAGATTTCTTGTCACTTTTTTCTTACAAAACCCTGGTTTTAGTGGCCTGTAGCTTTGCAGTCATTTGAAGATGGAGAATTGTTTCATAAGCTGACCAAAATGGTAGGGGTGTAGGGTGAACCTAAAAGCTCAGCTTTGCATTTGTGAGCTCACAAGACACGTGTGACAGCATATCTGGTTTTGTAGCCTTTATAAATATTAGGAAATTATATATGGGAGCAACAGTAAAAGGATGTTGTCAAGATTGTCTCCCAGCTCATTCACTTAAATACATGCTGTGGAACAGCTGTGGCAGAAAACATGAATCATAGGAGGGAAATGCTGTGGGTTTTGAACCAACTTCCTGATTTGGGGTGATCTGGTTAATGGCTTTCAATTCTTGGGGTTAGTAATGCTGGCTAACTGTTAAGTGCTATAGAAATGCAGTTCTGTAACCTGGCTGCTTGTCTTAACTTTCCAGATCTTTGGTTTGGTTGCAGAGTACAGATAATGTCAAATTAGGAAGTTTAAACAATAAATATGTTTAATGATCGAAGTGCCTCTGATTTCTTGTGTTACCCTCACTAGAAAAAAACAAAAGAGCAGGCGGGCAGGGGTAACAGGAAAGAACACACAGTCCTTGTTTGCTAAAGATGAACATAGCCTTGGGGGCGTCAAAAAGCTTCTCTTCATATCAAAAAATATTAAGAGTTGTTCAGGGAGGGTGGGGGTTTTTGTGCTTTGTTTTTCTTAGTGTTTTCTACTCCCTCTTCTTTATTCTGAAGTAAGCTTACTGCTGATCTTTTAGGCATATTGTAAAGCCCCCATCTCTGTTCCCAGGCTTTTGAGGAGGAAGAGGGCAGCTGAGGGCTAGGGCAATATTGGGGTTGGGATTAGTACATAGCAAGAGGTTTATTTTCCCTTTGCACATAGAGGAAATTACTAGGATTGCTCGTGTTGTTGATGTTAATTTGTCTTTCTTAATATATGTTTAGGCGCGTAGAGCTTTTTATGTTTCCATAAATTTAAATAAACAAACCTACAGATAAGAAAAATATTAATCTTGCTATTGTAGCTACATATAGTGGGTTACATTTTCAAAATCTGCAATTTGGACTCACTCTTTCCTTAAGAAGTGGGTTATGAACTTACGTCCCCATCAATAAATGAATAAAACTGCAGGTTATTAAGGACCATTTGGAAAAGATTATTTTTTTTTAAGTGTGTATGTGTCTAAGTACCCAATTAACCATTAAGTTTCTGTGCTGCTTACAAGTTGTTCAAACATTTTAGCAATGGAAGGTGTTCCCACCACCTACTAACAACTGGCATGTAGCTATGTGAAGGGTAGTTATTAGGAGGGTACTTGCTCCTTGTAGGCTCCCCACAGAATCAACTAAGAGAAGTTTCTCTCCCAACTCAGAACAAGGCTCATCACCTTCTGGAAATGTCTTTTACTTTACATTGCCCATCCAGGGAACTAGGGACATGGCTTTTTTTAACTAAGCTGCTCAGATAAGTGCCTTATATCAGGCAGCATGACTACTTCCTCTTCCCATCACCAAGCGTCAAATACGATGATTTTAAAAATAGGAATGTAACCTTCACCTCCATTCTTTTCCTGAGGTCTGTATTGTACATTTGCACCAGTTCATTTTCAAAAAGGAGTGGAAGCCTGTTAGCTTCAGCCCTAACTACGTCAATGGCTCTTAGCTAAAACCCATTTGATTTGAATTATTTGGTATATACAAAGACAGCATTCCCTTAGAAAAGATTCACCTGATGTTTCACAACTTGGAGCATTAGTCATAACTCCTGTGACCTTCCTTGACATAGTGCTGTGTTTCTTAACTGTGAATGGTGGTGGTTCTTATGCCTTCCTGATCCCCAGGATGTTCTGTAAATGCCTTGCTCCCAGCGTGGGTGAGAGCAGCTTTTAGTCTCCTCTGATCTGCAGTGACTCTGCTGCATCCCCAAGGCACAAAGAGCTCTTGCCCTGCCTTTCTTTCCCTGCACATAATCGTCATGCTATCACTTGAGAAAAGAGTTAACAGCAACTGAAGGCAACTTGCTGATTCCTCATTTCAGTGGAGAGCCACGAGATGGATCCCCAGCTTTAGTGTGGCTTTATGGTAGTGAATTAGCACCAAGCGGCTGTAACAGAATAGAGGATTAGCATTGCGACTGTGGTCTTATCCGTCTAAAACATTTAATGCATTTTCCCACCAGTGGTACCAAAGACTCCAGTGAGACTGTTTACCTGCTCAAATTGAAGCAAATGCTGAAGTGGATAGATTCTACAGTGCATTGGAAAGGAGACGCTAAAATAGAGGAGAAATCCTTACAGTCTGGCTTCCTGAAGAATTAGAAAAAACACATTTTCTCTGCGTGGTTAGGAATAATCTGGGTGAACTTCATGTTCTTGCAAATGAAGTCCTCCGTTCACACAACCTAAGTTGGCATTTATTATATTTCTAAACATCCTTATGCTTAGTTTTCTGTTGTGAAATTTTATTTCTTGACTGCAACCACATTAAAGCAACATTTAGATATACTAAAAATTAAATGTCTTGCCAGCATTACATATGGACTTGCTCTGAAGCTTTGATTACTGAAGTTTTGCTTAGAAGAAGGTCAGATAGGAAAGGTTACTGGGACCATTGTTTAAAAGTAGCTGATAAGGTTTTATTGCACTTAATTTTTGCAATAACTAGCTTAAGAGGTTTATTATTTAAGGTTGAGGTATACTGTAAAATTTTCTGTGAAGACAGACTTAAGGTTCTTTAATCCTCATGGAAAGGAGATATCTTACCGGACACACGAATCTTAACTCTCCACTGAGAGGGAGGGTCATGAAGTGTAACTTAACAGACTGTGTGTTAAACTTCACTAACCATCTAAACAGGTTGTGTAAAAGCAGTAATAGTGCTGCATCCATTTCTTTGGTTTTCGTGGTCATACATGTTGGACCACACTCTGCCATCAGGTTGGTATATGCAGGTCTCTGGAAGGCTGCAGGGCTGTGAAGGTGAGTGGAAGCAGGAAGGGCTATTCCCTAAACATGGAGCTTTGGTGTGGGGTGGGCTGAGGTGCTGTCGGCAGCCGGAGTAACTCACATGCTGCAGTGTATTAACCTGCAGCAGCTACTGCCATGTTCCCTGTTATCTGCTGGCTTTTCTCTAAGAGCTTGGGGTTGCCCCTTGCACCTACAGGTGGTTTTCTGGTCCTGAAGCACTGCTGGTTATGGCATGGTGTATTACAGCAATTGCCAGATTGACCTTTCCTTCCTCCTAACCTGAGCTGGCAGGACAGGCACACCTACACAAAAACTTTCTGTGTGAGGGTCTCTAACCCATGAAAATTATTTCTGCTGTCACCACAAAACTCAATTTGCCAGTCTTTGCATTTATAATTAAAAGCATTTTTTGTGCTACCAAAATTGCCTGATAGTGGCTCTAATCTGCCTCATTCTTTCCGATTAAGAGGTTACTAGCTAATAAAAAATTCCTCTTCATTAAGAAGTTTTAAATCACATTAAAAACCCCCACTTTTTATTAGTCGGAGGAAATCTATTTCTTGTCATGAAGTCTAAGGACCTAGTTAACAATTTAAATTTCCAAGTCACTTATGTTTTTGAAATATGAGAAGTTACAGATTTCTTGCTTCCAATAAAAGTGATGATAAAGAATAAATGAGAAAAGTAAAATGAAAATTTAGAAAAATTCTTAAGCATTTATTTCATTTTGACATGTTTATTTTTCACTTATTAAATATAGGTTAGCTAAAATTTATAAACAGAAAGGCATTAACAAAACCCTTTTTATTTAAAAAAGCAAGTAGAATGGGTTGACAATGTTGAAGTTTTCTTGAGTAAAGAAATTAACTGTAACAAACCCTTTCTATAGTCTTACTTTTGGCAAAAAACCCCCAAACAACAACAAACACTTTCCAAAGAAAAATGTCTAACCAGATATTCCTAATTAGCTTTGGGAGGAAGTGACTAGTTTGTTCATCTTCCAGATTGACAACAACTTTAAATAAAGCTGAGCAAAACGGGTTTTGGTCCTGTAGCCAAAAATACCAAATTTAATACATCAAAGATTTATCTGAAGGGCAAATGATGCCAAGTTGAATGGAGCAGAGGAAACAATTTCTATCTGCAAAGGGCACAGTTCATTCCAATGTATCGTTACAGTTGGAGGAAGGTATTCCACTTAAATGTGTATATTTGAGAGAGGGAGATCAGGAAATAAGTAAAAATGATCAACTGCTGAATAGCAAGAATCATAAGGAAATACAAATATATGTTTCTTTTTTAGCTTAATAATTATTAAGGGGACAGCTGAGCAGTACAGCAAATATTCACTCTCAGGAGCTGGATTAATTACACTGCACTTAACTACAGTGTAAACAGGATGCCATAATTTTTGCTTCCCCTTTCTGTTCTAGGAGATGAAGTGTGCTGGCATGTTGTAAAATATCTGTCCCATCCCATTTCCCTGCTGGCTGTGTTGGGGGTTGATTAGTGCCAAAACCGATATGTTTAAACCTATTTTTCTGCAGTATCTGTTCATTTGGATAGCTCACCTTAGTTTCCAGCTACTGACTCATCTGCATCACTTTATCTTCAGGTACTTATTCCTCTGCACAACAGCTCCCACTGATACGCATTGGTGTTGTGAAGTCTGAGTACCATGGAAAAGCAGACTTCTTGGAGCAGGAATTATTTGGAATTGGACAAGCAGAATTCAAAGTGAATGGACAATCTGAAGTGAATGGACGCTTTCAAAAATTTTGATAATAAAGTTCTTGGGAATCTTTCAGTGCTGTAGCAAAGTCTGACACCTTGAAGACTGACTCATACATGTTTTCAGAATACTGCAGAACAAGTCATTATATTAAAAGTTATGCTTGTAATATACTGTGTCTTCATATGGTCTCATTTGGAAGTCTGAAAGCAACACACAATTCCCCTAAGTTAAACCTCACAGTCTTGTAGGCAGGCAGGTAGGTGAAGGAGACTGTCTCAGTCTTATCATCCAACAGCTGAAGTGAAATTACTTCTCCCTTAGTGTACGCAGTATCAGATTCACCTCATTCACCTGGTGGCAAATACATTCCCATAAGTGATGGCAAAGTTTGGCCCAAAGGGTCCCAATGAGTGAAAGCAGCACAAGAGCAAAGTGGCATACTAAACCCAATTGAAAGTGACTGTAAGAAGAAAATGCCTTTCTCCCTGTTTTTGAAACAGTGGTTGGCAAAATACTAGGTAGTCTGGCTTATTGGTTCTCGTATTTCTTGTAAGAAAAGATCCTGTAGTACTTCAGCAGTGAGCAAGGAATGATGTTGCTATGGTGACTTTTTGTTGCATGGCAGGCAAATGCAATAATCAGTTGATTTATTCATAAGGTCTAACATATTAGCCAGTCTCTATTTTGTAAGCCTTTTGGTAGCTTTATGAAAGCTGATACAAGAGACTACCTGATGAGAAAATTACGAAATTTGGGGAAAAGAGAAAAAGAGAAGTGGTGAAATACAGAGATATCATCTAAATGGAATAGAGTTCTTCACGTGGCTGATTAATAGTTGCTGATGTTGAAGAGATGCCACCACCCAGCACTCCTCAGAATTGACCCTTTGATATACTAATAGTCTAGGATGGCTTTAACAAACTGAATACTTCATCATTAATTACATCAACATTCACATAAATTGAGTTTGTTCCAGAGCCACTTTGCAGGACTCAGTCAATTGATGAAGAGACACTGAAATCATTTTCATGGAAAGAGGAAAACATGAAGTAGGCTTTTACCCTCATTTTACAAAAACTTATATTTCTAAAGACACATATGAATGCTTTCCAAATATTATACTGACTACTACTTAGGCTGAGAGTCTGAAATTCTTAGACAATAATAGATGTTTGCCAAGTCTGTGAGCTCCATTGAATTATTATCTGCTAATGATTTGTATGGTTTTCCTCATGAAAGGGCAGAGTTGTTATAATTACTTATCTAATGCTGCAAGTGCTCATGTTTTGCAAAACCCAAGAAAGGCATTATGCCTGCTCCACGGGGCTTCTTCTCACAGTGCGGTGCAGGAAGGAGGCCAGGGGGCAAAGCACATCAGTGCAGATACACCAGTGAAGGGTTCGTTAAAGACAGGAGTTTTGAGGAGAGACTTGAAGTCAGAAGGCATTTAGGGACAGTCGCAAAGCCCGCTGAAGCAGATGGAAAGAAAGGCTGAATCTAACAATGAATAGCATAAGTGGACTGAATGCACCAGAGTATTAAAGGGAAGCAGAAAGTGGAGAGAAGGGAGAGAGCTGTCGCTATTGCAGGAGAATGGGAAGTTGTTGTCTGAGACATCAGACAAACAAGTGGAAAAATCTTAATGTCCTTAGTAACCTAGGAGTCACTAGCTTCACCACCTTGCCCCTGGAATTGAGACGAAGATATATTGGTTTTAATTGCTCCTCACTGAAGTAGTGGTTCTGCATTAATCTGTTGGCTGTAATGTAATCACTCCTCTCTGTCATTTCCTGCAGCACTGTAATCTAATACTGCATAAGCATCTCACCATGTTCACATCCTCTATTGAATAATTGTGGCTTTGGTTTCATGATGCATAGTCTGTTCAATTAGCCCATAATTGCAGCACTATCTGGAGGTATGGTTGATATACCTATGTAATTATGTTTACTGTTAATAATGCAAATTGAATCTGTTGAGTTAGTCAAATCAGTCATCCTCACTTGCAAGCAGCAGTTTCTACAGATGATTTCTTCAGCTGCTGAGGGACTGCTTTTTTGTAGTTCTACTTTGCTCATTCACAAAAAATATACTCTTATTGAAAGATAACTTTGAAAATAAGAACCAAAGCCTCATTGTAGAAGTGTCAGCACTTACTATAGAGGCTGTGCAGAAATCTTGTCTATCCAAAACAGCTGGAGAAGGCCCTGAATTCAGTGGAATGAGTGTGGTACTGGCATGCAGAGTGAGAAATGAGAAATGCGTGAATTCCTGTTTGCTTTGGGTATTGCTTCGTATGGGCTTTTCTAATAATGGGCAGGGTGATGAATTCAGGAGTATTTAGAGATGCCAATCTCCTCTGCAAAAGCATAGGAGCCATGCAGATGCTGTGGTTCTGAAGCTGTATTTTATCTTCTACAAAGATGTCTGTTGAAAAAACTTTGTCCCTCCCTCATACAGATTCTTCTCCCCCCCCCCCCCCCCCCCGCAATCCCATATAAAGTCAGCCTTGGCAAAGATTTTCAGGTATAGGTTTATAGTTAGAGGAACTGTCCATATTCCCTGCTGTAAAAATAGCTCTCTGCTTCAGTTTCCTTCTTTTTCATTCACAGCAGTTTCCTTCATATTGTATCACTCAAATGTTACATCCATCAAGATAATATACTTCATATTCTAGTGTGAAGTGTTTAGAGACCATATGAGTTTGATTTGTAGGATTATACTGTTTTTCAATAACATCAAACTGCACTGGGGTCATACTATGGCATTTTGGGTGTCACCTCTTCTTCCATAATCTTCTTTTTTAGAACCTATGCTATTTAGTCTTAACTGCATTTAAAACATGTAGAATCACCTGTTGTATTAGTGATTTCTTGAATGGCAACACGAAGAGGTTGTAATGCTTTGGCGACAGACTAATGTGCACAGTTCTTCATGTCAAAAGTATTACACCACATCAGTGCAAGGACTGCAACTGTCTGTGCTGTGATTATTTGGTAGGATTTGTCTGTAACCCCTCTAACACAAGAGAGAGGCTTCAGCTAAAGATATATAGATTTATACAAGTTAGAGGTAGAGGAGACATTACTTTTTGCAGAATATGTTTCTCAATCTGCAAACAAAATTGATGTAACCTATGAGAGTACCCCCAAGCTGAGTCTGAAGTGACCCATCTGACACAGGCTACATGTGAATCAACAGCAAGATGCAAATTTCTGTAGTCCATTATACTGCTTTCATCGCTCTTAACACCTAAAGACAACTTTCTGCAGCAGCAGTATATTGCTGGCAGGTCCCACATCCAAATAATGATCCAGCCCACACATATTTATACATTAAATGTGATTACATCATGGCACAATTGTGGTTTCAGGAATCTCAAGGAAGTGTTCTAGTTAATTAAGTATGAAACAGTGTCATGGTTTAACCCCAGCCAGCAACTAAGCACCACGCAGCCGCTCACTCACCCCCTCCCCTCCCCCCAGTGGGATGGGGGAGAAAATTGGGAAAAGAAGTAAAACTCGTGGGTTGAGATAAGAATGGTTTAATAGAACAGAAAAGAAGAAACTAATAATGATAATGATAACACTAATAAAATGACAGCAGTAATAATAAAAGGATTGGAATATGCAAATGATGCACAGTGCAATTGCTTACCACCCGCTGATCGATGCCCAGTTAGTCCCTGAGCGGCGATTCCACACCACCACCCCCACCCCCCCATCCCAGTTTATATACTAGACATGACGTTACATGGTATGGAATACCCCGTTGACCACTTTGGGTCAGCTGCCATGGCTGTGTCCCCTTCCAACTTCTTGTGCCCCTCCAGCTTTCTCACTGGCTGGGCATGAGAAGCTGAAAAATCCTTGACTTTAGACTAAACATTACTTAGCAACAGCCAAAAACATCAGTGTTATCAACATTCTTCTCATACTGAACTCAAAACATAGCACTGTACCAGCTCCTGGGAAGACAATCAACTCTATCCCAGCTGAAACCAGGACACCCAGCTGAAACCAGGACAAACAGGGACAGTAGTTACAACAATGTCAACATATTCTGCTGTCAGGTCTTAAGAGTAGAACTCTTTAGCTCATGGTAAACCAAACCTGCCCAGCCTGAGAATGAAAAAGGCAGATGCCCACTCAGAGAACCAATGGTCCTTTACAAAACTAAAAGAATTCCAGCTAAAATGGTATGTTAAACACAGTGCACCATTGGCAATAATTATACAGGCCTGTATCTATCATTGGATCTAAAAGTATAATTTAATTTAGAGAAATGAATGTCTTCCTGTGACTGATTGTACTTTTATTATCAATATCTGTCTTTGTGAGTGAATGTGCTCCACCCACTTGTGCTTCGCTGTGATCAGCTTTAGAGATAACATGGTGTTTACCATATATCACCAGGATTCAGAGTAGAAAAGCATTTACAATTTCAAAAACTGTCTAGTGTTGTCAGATTTAAGTTGTTTCTAATTAATTTCCTGGAGGTCTGGCTCCAAACTCAGTTTAGGGCTAAAACTAAAATAAGTAGCATGTTTCTCTCCTTCTTTCCCAAACTCAGACTGTCATATAAGCCTTAGCTGACCCAGCATACATTTTATGTTTATGCTGTAGAAAAAAAACAGCTCCAGAAGTATTAGAGATTAGATTGTACTTTCACCAGATAAAGTTGAAAGACAGCAACATTGTTTAACATATATTTAGCTTAGTAAAGACAATTCTGACCAGAGAAACAAAATGCTTGAAGAAAGATTAATAACTCAGTTCATCTAGGTGTGCTAGGAGTGTGCATGCATGTGCAAAGAATAAGGTAACTGTGCAACTCTGAGTCCAGGGGTGGAATCTGAGAAGGAGCTTATGGCAGGACAAGTCAGAGAGAAAAGGTAGCAGTCCCCAGGCTATGTATTGCAAGGGAAATAGTGGAAAACAACTGCTTGGACCTTTGAAACTACATTAGTAGTATATTTGGTAGAAAATACACATTAAGAACAAATCATGCATTGTAAGAAAGAGTGCCATGACAACATGACAGTATTCCTCCACAAATACACAAGTGATACTTTATGGTTAGAAGTAAAATTCATTAAACAGTTTACCATTTTTAGACTCATTCTCAATTCAGTGACTCGCAAATAGAGCTTGCCAGCAGAGATCTTCATATGTATGTGTGCTTCTGTCTTCATGAAGAAATCTACTTTTTGCTCTAGGTTATTGTGTTTTTCCTCATTGTTACCCATTTATTGTTGGCTGTTGCTTTTATTGACAGTGCACATCTATGCAGTGGTTATACAATCTAAAAGTGAACTGTCTCCCTGCACACAAAGGTCACAGCTGCAGAGTAAAATAAGCGAGACATAGGCCAGTTTAGCTTCATCCTAGATACATAATAAAGTGAGAGACTAAACAATGACAGAATGGGATGTGATAATACAAATCACCAGGGAGGAAATATTTAATATTGCAAAACCAATAATAAATAGAAAAGAAAAAAAGATCTAAGCTGTATCTAAATGTATGTCAGGGTATACATATGGCAAGGCTTGGGAAGAACAGAATAACAGAATATAACCACTAAAAAGTGAGAGGTAGTATGTAAATAGGAACACCAGGATAACAAAAAGCAGCAGAACATCATGTTATTGTACAGAAAAAGCTGCCCAGAGATGGGTCTGTGGAGTATTCTTCTAAACAGAGTGTTGGAATAAAGACATTTAAATGGACAATGAGCCAAATGTTTGGGTACACACCACTGGCAATGTACCACCCTGGCCGTGAGTGGCTCTGGGTACGGGGCAGGGACTTTCTGCATCCCAGCAGTATGTGGCACATCATTTCCTTCTGCTGAAGCCTGCTTTCCTGGCACTTCCCTGTGAACAGGAGCTACTCACTTTGTGGTCCTTTTAGCTCAGGACGCTCATTTTGGAAATGAAGAATTGCTCATACAGTATGAATAACATTTGAAAATGGATCTCTTGTGCACATTTAATTGAGACTGAATATAGCACTGTTGCAATAAAATAAATTCAGTTCAGCCTCCAACAGCTGGGAATGCTACACAGTTTGTTACACAGTCCCAGAGTTCTCTCCCCTTTTCCTCATTTAGGTGGTTGTTGGAAACCGTTTGTTGCTACTATATTGTTATTCTGGGCAACTGTATTGCCTATGGCTCTGTAAACTCCCTGAAAACAATTATTAACGACTCTGAGTACAGCTATTTACATAATGACTGTGGAGTTTTCTCGGGAAGCGCCCTCTGAACATGCATGTCTTCTCATGTTGCCTGTGTGGTCCCTCAGCTCTGACTGACTCCAAACATCACTTCAGGTTCTCATGTGGTGCAAAAGTGCACAGAAGAAGAACTGCCAAAAAATGGAGCTTTCAACAGGTGGTGTTATTTTGTTTCCACAAAACTCGTAAGTACCCCTCAAGGCACTCTCCCTCCGTCCTCCTATCTTGCAGCCAGCCTGCTGGGCCCACAGGTGTGGGGCTGTGGCCAGACTGAAGAGTCCCTGCCCAGCTGGTTGGAGTTGGCCCTGGCCATGCAGCAGCTCTGCAGGGGGAAGACCCTTGCTGACTTCTGTGGGGCAGGGTTACAGAAAAGGTTACAGAAAACAGTCAAGGGGAACCTACCAAATTTGCTCTTTGTTCCTTAGCGGCACTGTCAACCTGTTTCATACTTCATTCTTCTGTCCAATTTGAGCTTTGAAGTTTCAGAGTATTAGTAAGGACTTCAGGGCATTTTCCTAGTAAATCCAGGCTTTTGGCTTTTCAGACTGGAGCATAGTTACTACTTTGTAAATTAGAAGCACTTCCTAGTTGATGGTATAACAATTAAATGGGAACTGTCACTGTCTCCTTAGAAGTTAGACAAGAGCCCTCTCCCATTGTTTTTGATTTCCACTGTTACTCCACCTCTACTCTGCTCTGAATGTGGGACTTTGGAGATGAAATGGTTTTCTTCTGTATAATATGGGTGACAAATAACATTCATTTGTCTCTTCATTACATCTTCTTGATAATGAGATGCTATTTGCCTTTTTTGGCTAACGTAATCATCATTCCTCTGGAGCAACACCTGAGTCCTTGGAAGTGAGCGTCCCAACAAAGGCAAAATCCCTTTGCCAGGGCTTGGGTAAATGCAAACCATATTATCCACAACTGCTTTCACAACAGAGAAGTAGGGCAGTCCTCTGAAACCTAGACAGCAATGGTCTGTTCCCAGAAAGCCAGTAATTCTCGGGAATCAGCTGTGATCGTGGAGAGTGAAAACTTCATTTTTCACCCTGGTCTATTATTTAAAGTTGCCACACTTCTTCTATAGCAGATAGTACCAGCATGTCTTAAACACAGCACACCACCTGTGAAACTTGTTCTGGAGGCTCTGACTTTTTCTATGCATTTCCCAGGGGAGCCCACACACCCAAGTCAAGGTCATGATTTCCAAGAGGAGACGAGAAAGAATTCACAGTCATGTGATTCCAGAGGATTTTGGTGGGTGTCTAAAGCCCAACTTGGCATTTACCCATCTGAGGATCTAGATTTATGGCCTTTATAGTAACTACAAACTGCCCTGTACTAGTATGAACCATACCCAGGCAGAGGAGAAGCAGGCATGTTACTGTAAGTAATTATGATACGTAGGTAAAACTCTTCATAGCAAATATCTATTCTTTAGCCAGAAAAATCTGTAGCCTGTATAGCCATGATCTTTTTCACTTATGATAGATCCCAAACTATTAATATGCTGTCTTTAAAGCATAAGGAAATTTTAAAAGAATCTGACTCATTGCCTTGTAAGGAGACTCTCTCTCTTTTATTAACTAACTGCAATCTGTGTCTCCCCAAGGTATTTGGAGTGGGTGATCTGTCTTTCACCTCATGATCGGGTTATTGGTTATATCACAACAGGATAAATGGTATCAAAATAAAAGGTACACAAATGATGCATTTGTACACTGAATGGCAGCACTGGCAGTTATGGCTTGTGTGGACTTCATTGAAAGTCTGCAAATTGTTCAATATCATAAGCAAGACAGACTAGAAGTGGGAATCTCTAGAGCAGGTGGATTTACTACCCCAACCAGATGTATTTTTCAGAGATTCTACTGCCAGTGATTGGCTATGTAATTACGGATATGATTACAAATATTACATCAACAGGCTGACAATAATCATGGTAGCCAGATTTTAGTCTCTGGCAGAAATGAGATTAACAATTGAGAAGTCCTCTCATGGAGACTAACCAGATTTCCTGTACAACGTAAGCATTCTTTATTAAGCTTGTCAGACGAAAAGGCCACAAGACATCCTGAAATAGCAGTTCCAAGAAAACTATCATTTCATCTATTTTTCTTCCTCTGAATAGGGCAATGTCTGATGTTCCCATCAGTTTGTTCTATAGACTACTCATGTAGTGTGGAATGAGAGCCAGGTTTGATGAGTGATCCAGACATGGCAGGGAAGGTAGCAGAGCTGAATCACTGCTAGGTGAGGTACCTCATCTGAATCTGGAGCAGGGTAACTCACATGGGTACTGGACACAGTGGGAGGCTGGTGTACAGGCTGTTCAGGGCAGCGGGCAGCAGCCAGGTTTGAATTGCAGTGTCAGAAGTCACCAATGTCCATGCCAAGCAGGCAAAGGTTTTAGCTGAAGGCAGTGCAGCCCCTGGGGAGGCAGGCAGCACCATTCGCTTGAGAGTCTGCATGTTCATAGCACAGGGTACCTTCTGTTCTTGCCGGTTTGCAGAGTCCAAACACTCTCCCCCTCAAGGATGCTAAATCTCTTGTAAGAGGCTCTTCTCAGAGTTTTCTGCTGTCTCCTCCCAATGATTTTTCTGTGGAGGCTGCTGACAATCCAACCCCATGATAACAACTGCTGGCTGCAGTGCTTGTGTGTAACGTTCTCAGCACTGCCAAACCCAAATCACAAAGCCACACTGTAAACACTGAAATGAGAATCACAATCTTTTCCATGATTTTTTAGAAACACATTTTAATGGTCCCTCTGCCCTCAGCTTTATGACCTTACAGAGTGCACCAGAACCTTGTGTTCAAGCTTTTCTTTGTGACCATGAGAAAGTACTTTCTTCTACAAAAGGAAGCTGAGATGCTCCTGGATCACTGTAACACAGGGGCTGGGAGTTCCAAGGAAAGTGTTCAATATCCTCAATACACCAATAAAATCAATGGTGCTGACAAAAACCACAATTATTGATGATCGCTCCAGGAGCAAAGTGGAGACCTTGCAAGGCAATGATAAAACAGTAAGAACTGGTTGGCTAGACAGAGGGCAACAATAGCTGAAGCAATGAAAGGAACCGAAATCTGCCTTTAGCTCAGTTATTCATTTCCTATCTAGTTACCAAGTCATATTTTCTCTTTGTTACAAATCCCCTTCTATTTTATCCCTTATAAAGAGCTAGTCTGAATTTTTACACCCTTACTGCTGTATACCTAACATGTAAATTGCTTCAGGAATTCACTTGGGGCAGTTTGTTAAGCAAAGCTCATTAATTTACTTGCCTGGATTGCCTACACACTTCTCTGCAGCTGTGAGTGCAGGTGCATGCAAACACTGGTGACCCCATCACACAAGGTGCTAGATACTCCTTTCTGGCACACAGCCCTGCTTTCACTGCAACCGGCGTGGTGACACCTAGCAAGCACAAGCACAATGAGTACCTTCATTAGCAGCCTCTTCAGAGAAGGGAAATACCAAGTTAGCTTCGAAACTGGATTCATTTAGTATCAATACTGGTGTTTCTCCTGACTGCAGGACAACGCAATGTTTGGGAACTATGGGAGGATTTGCAGGACTGATGTTGATCTGCAAGCCAGCAGATACCATTTGACACTCTCCTTTCCACTGCTCACTCTCCCTCTAAGTTACACTATTGGACTCCTTTTCTTTGCTCCATTTCCAAATTATAGGGACACAGGGTGTCTCTTTGTGGTTTCTGTTCCCTCACGATCTGTGTGGGAAATCCTTAAGTGGAAAAATCCCTGGAGGCTGAAAGGCTGTATGGAGATACTGTTGCATGAAGTCCTCTGGACTTCTGCTACTGACTGCTGTTGGAAGCATGACTAGACCTTTGACCTGACCAGATCTGGCATAGCTTCATTAAGGTATCTTCCATGAGTGGGTTTTTCTTAGCTTTTAGTGCATTGTAATATAGAGGCTGGTTTGTATGCAGTAAAATGTTGAAATGAGCATATACTGCTACCACAAAGACACTCGCATCTATTCTGTGCTCCATGAGGAATAAAAGCTTATTCCTAGCCACAGAAAGCATAACACTATGCAATGAAAAGCCTTTTTCTTCCATTAACAACTTTGTTTTAGGAGGGCTATGAGGAACCCATGTTCAGGATCTCTTTAGTGAAGATCCATGTTCACTCTTTAATGAGGGGATGCCCAGGAATGACCAAACCCTGCCTCAAGAGGTCTCTGGTTTGCATGCTGTTTCTGAGGTGCAGAAGGCAACTTGTGGGACAGGAGCCAAAGAAGTGTGTTCGCAGAATGTGCTCGATGGCTTGATTTCCTACAAAAAGCTTATACTAACACAGGAGAAATGAGGGAAAACAACACTTGCTCATACCATGCAGGCTTATGAGGAGGAGGAGAATGGGCTAAAGTAATCTAATCCTTTCCCCCGCTGGCACTGGCAAGTGAAGCATGTGCTCCCTTAACTTGCCAGAGTCTGCTCAGAGCCACGTTCCTGTGTCCTGTGCTGGCAGCCACAGCACCCGTCTGTCCTGGGTCAGGCACGGCCAGGGCTCAACCACCTCTGTCCTCAGGAATTTTAATTCTAGAGTCAAGCAAAACTTTACCTTGTGCATCAGAATCAAAGAGCTACCAAGCACATAACATATTCCAACAAGTTAAAAAAGGTGGAAGGGGCTGTTTGGGTCATGAAACCCAGTCCCTACGATTCCAGACAGCTACACAATAGGCATTTAATCCACTGCATTCTCCAGGGCATCCCCTCCATGCCATAGCTCTGGCCTGGAAATATTTCCCCGTATCCTGTGATAAGTATAACATCTTTTGTACACACTACCAAAAGTCCACAAGACTGTAACATGCCTTGGCACAAAGGCACAGGAGATATGGAGAGAGTGACCACAGTCTGAGGTCCCTGCAGCAGTGGGGCTTTTTGGGGTGAACATGCCAATTTGATCTAGAAACTGATGGCAGCTCATCTACCCTTCAGTCTGGGTTTTAATCTACAGATTCTTCCTTTTGTCACTTGGGGACAAGGAATTTCAGTGACTGTTTTCTCCCTGTAAATTGCATGGATGGTTTTGTTACTGTGTGTGTCACCATCTTTATGCCTCTGGTTAGAAGCTGCCAAACAGCTTCTTACCGAAGCACTTCTGATTGCAAATTCCAGATTGTTTACTTGCATTTGATTTGGTTTCTCACACAAAGCCACAGCCAGAAACCACGTCCACAAATGAGAGAACAGGGCTGTGTTGCTAATTAGCGGTCTGCCAATTTATCGTATTTTACCAAGCCTAAGCTCCTGGCACAAGTGGCCACATGTTACACTCTGCTCTAAATTTGCCCACGAGATCCAATGGAAAATACAGTGGTTCTTTTTCAAAAAAGAGAAAATTAAAATTAAAGTGAATGTCAAAGATGCTCTGAGGCCCTTTGTTGCACTTAACAATACATTATTCCTATTGATTCATCTAGCATGCATGAAGAATGTCTAAGCTGCAGCACAGAGTGAATCTGAAGTCTGTCAGGAGGGAAATGGTCTGTGGAAAGACAAAATGATGGGCAGATGAGCATCAGTGCCCACATTCCCCAGCACTGCAAGCAAACCGCAGGGACACCTGTCACCCAGGCAGCTAAAGGTGGTCTTTTGGCAGGGGCTGTGCTAGAAAGCACACGTGTGGAGGTCAGAGCGCCTGTCATGAGCAGAAGTGTCTATACAAATGCCCACCCAGAGGAAACTATAAGACAGTGATGAAGCACAAGGGCAGTGGCCACACTCCCAACCTTTCAGTTGCCTTTCTGCTTTATATGTTAGCCACACAGAGGTCAGCCTGAGCTTCCCAGGGAACACACTTTTTCCTGCAGCTGGGGTCAGGGCAGCCACCTCTCTCCCTGCAGCGGCTTGTTGTCTTCTTCTCATTAGGATGGAAAGAACAACTGTGGTAATACAAGGGCTTTTATATTTTGTTGACTCCTGACTTTGCAGCAGCTGCTGCTGCTGTCCTAGCACCAAGGTGCAAACTCGGAGTTAGAGATGCAAGCTGATGGAATAACTCATTCCTATAGCAGTAATCTCCATGCCTTCAGTGTGGAGTGAGGCACGAAGGAAGGAGCATGCCACAGAAGAGCAGCTCCCAGGATTTTATAGTACAAGATGTCGGTGCATCTGCCTGTCCAGGGGAGATGTGAGAGCACTTTGGGGTTAACTGCAGTGAACAACCTTATGTCTTTTTCATGCCTCTAGAAATCACTCTGAGAAGTTAGTACAAGTATATCCTAGCAGGCATATGTGCCACTGCTGCTTGTGATGCCAGCTGGGGAGAGCATTTGGATTTGAAACATCTAGGAAGGACTGAACTGCCTCACAGAACTGGGACAGCCATGCTGTGAACATCCTGCACCCCAGGTCCCCAGCTGCTCTGCAACATCTGTTAATTCTCACAACATGCAATGGTGTTGATTTTTATTCCTTTGTTTTTACAGGAATAAACAGCTTGAAGAATAGGTGACTGATGCTAGAAAGAGAGTTCTGTTTTGTATAATTTTACCAAGTTTGTACATCTCCTTCTTAAACATTGGAGGAAATTTTACATACTGGTGCAGAGCTCTGGAGCTGGGGTGTGGGCAAGAATGCCAAAAAACTATCAGCAGGGCGCTACCACCATCCCCCCCCAAGTGTGGCTACACTGCAGTTGGTAGCTAATGGTGCCATCCATTGGCACAGTGTGGAGAATGGAGGCTTTTAGAGAGAGGATTTCCCTGCTCAAAGGCAAAAACACTCATAACTAAAAAGAGCATTCATGTCTGATGCCATTATGTTTAATGGAGCTGAATGTGTGACTTCTGCTGAAATAAAATAGTCTTACAGCAGTGGGAGGAGAGAGACACACGTTTTCCATTGTAGCAGCCTCATGGGAAGGAGAAAAAGGCTGTAGATGCTGCGAGCCTAATCACACAACTGTGGTTATTTTGCGCATTGCAAAAGTGAACACGGGATTGATATTTACATAAATCCCTTGAGAGAGTTGAGCAAAGGCGGAGTGACTGGCTTCCCTGCTAGCATGGCCCAACAGGCACATGCGTCTCTGGCTCCCTATTACCTCCTTTGTGATTTCTCTTTGCTTCCAATGTCATGCTGTTATAAAACCCTTATCATCATGTTAAGGGCTTGGTAAAATTAACCTTCCCAGCAAAACAGTTTCTCTCCTAAAATTTCAGAATTTTTAAAATGAATAGGTTAATAAATGGTTGTTTGGACTCTGTGGTCAGAGAGGTAAGTATGAATTTTCCTTTTCCATTCCCATACACCATCTACATTGGACTAATACACAGTGGAAAACTGGAAGCAGAGAGAAATGTTCCTCCTCCCCCTTAATACATGGTCAGAGTCTCACACTCTGGCCCCACACAGGATCTTACAATAGAGTAAGGTTTGACTCTTACTTTTCCCCACTGAAGGGTGTCTAGCTAACACTGACTCTCTGGTCCCAATTTTTCTCTCAGCCCTTCTCCATAGGGCAAGACTTGCTAGCATGAGTAACAGATCCACAAAGGATTCATGTGCCTCAATTCACACAATTGGCCATAGCATGACAATACAGAAAGTCTGAGATGCTAAACTCAGTTGCTGCCCAGCCCTGGAAGTGCCCAGAATAATTTCGATTATTATGTCCTCAAAGTGGGTCCATAAGCAGCTGCACTTTGGCTGAGCACCTGGCTTACACTGTGGCACATTTAGATGCTGCTCCAGCTGTTTTGTCTGCAGGTGTTTTTGGAACATACTTGGTTGGGCCTGGGACAGAGTGGACGTGGGAGCAGTGAGACCTCCCAGCTACCCTTCCTCCAAATGTGGCAGTATCTGCAGCACTTTGAACACATGCTGTTAACACTGGTTTGCCTTGGACGTCAAACAGACATGCTCTTTTTCTGCCTGTCCCCAAAAGCATAAACAAATCTGTACTCATAGAGGAGATGGCAGGGTAAGAACAGCTAAAAACAGCCTCTCATAAAAGTTACAAAAATCCTAGTGTTCATGGTCTGCAGGTTATGGATATGCTGCTACCCCTCTAGATCAAAGTCTTATTCATAGACCAATTAGCAATTGTGTCCTTGCTTTTAGTGCCATAGAATCATAGAATCGTTTAGGTTGGAAAAGACCTTTAAGATCATCAAGCCCAATTGTCAACCCAACACCACCATGCCCACTAAACCATGTCCTGAAGTGCCACATCTACATGTCTTTTAAATACCTCCAGGGATGGTGACTCAGCCACTTCCCTGGGCAGCCTGTTCCAATGCCTGACAACCCTTTCAGTAAAGAATTTTTTCCCCATATCCAACCTAAATCTCCTCTGGCACAACTTGAGGCCATTTCCTCCCATCCTATCACTAGTTACTTGATAGGAGAGACCAGTATCCACCTCACTACAACCTCCTTTCAGGTAGTTGTAGACAGCAATAAGGTCTCTCCTCAGCCTCCTTTTCTCCAGACTAAACAACCCCAGTTCCCTCAGCCACTCCTTGTTCCCTCAGCCTGCTCCATGTACATGGGCAGATCAGTAGCGATGTTGGTACAAGGCAGGAAACATCCCAAACTAAATGCAAAATAGACATTAGCCTCTGGTCATCTTCCAGAGTTGGGCAGCTGCAATGAAACCACATGATTCGGACCATTTTCAGAGGAAATAATGTAGCTACCATCTGGCTTTGTACCATGGCTCCCTGCAATCACTCTTTCCTCAGTGCATTTTTTCACTGTACCATTCAAGTAAATTTTGGAACAATAGATGATAATGTGACTGTCAGTCAGCTTTTTCTCCTCTCTTCTGCTATAATTATGGGTCTCTGTTCAGTTCCTTATTACTCAAGGAATCTTTGGGTTTACATGACTATTTAATTAATCCCATTATTTTCTGAATTACAAATCACATTTTCAATTTCTCCATTTATCAGGGTGGCAAACCACTCAATTAGTTTTACAGTACAGAATTCCCATAAGGTCTGATTATTATAGATTGGCTCCACATCACTGTGTTGCATCTATCACTTGAGGCTCAATCATTTCAATAACCAGCAGGAAAAGAAAGCATTTTGTATTTAAATGACATAATTTTGGTCCCAGTTCAACAGAGCATTTAAGCCCATGCTTATGGGCTAGGAGGTCACCAGGACTCAGCATGTGTTTCAGCAAATGAGTGATGCATTGCTGTGTTAGGGAAGGACCTGAAAGAGCTCAGCTGTATGAAAACAGTGTATCATCTGCCCCTTACAGCACCCGCCACACAGGACAGCTGTGATGCACCTCCAGCAAAGCTGCTTATCTTACAAGTATTACACAGATGCTCTCTGCAGGAGGCAGGGGATGCTGGTAGAGTCATCAGCAGCATTTTCATCTGATTCATGTTTCTGAGGGGCTTGGCCCGAGATCAGTATAGCAAGAATGCATGCTTAAATCCTGCTGCACATAATTGGGCTGAAATCCATGCTGACTTGAAGGTACACACTAGCTGGTATTGCTGCCTTCCACTGCAACCCTGCAGGGCTGTGTGCTTGTTCTCCTGTACACTTCGGTGGGAGCAACTGGAGCCCTGTAGTGCTGTAGTGGCCCACTCCTACTGTAAGGCTGACAATCTTAACACATTTTTTGCAGAAGAATATTTGTTTCTTTGCTAGCTTCTGTTCAAAGGAAGAAGGGAGAGCCATTAAAAGCTGCTTCATGTGTACCGTCCACAGCACCATTTTATCCAAGTGACGATATCCCATGGCAACCGCTGATGAGGATCTCAGGGTGCTGGAGATCTGCTGAGGCCTGGCAAAGCCTGTGAAAACTCATCTGTGCCAAAAGGTAACAAATACCACTCAAAACCTACATATGACTCTGGCAACCTGTCAAAGACTCAAAGGATGCCACCCAAATTAGCTCACTGTTTTATTAACAATTATAATCCTTGGAACTTATTCAGTACCTTGCAGTTAGTAGTCTAGAACGCTATAATCAAATTAAAATCCCCAAATTCCTTTTCTACAGTATGGACAATATACTGCAAAGCAAGATACTATGTGAGTTTACAACATGGAAGTGTTGGGGAGCTGGTTCCTCAACAGCAGGGGTTGAACAACCTTGAAGTCCCTGCAGGCTGGGCAGCTGGGGTGATAAGCCACGTGGCTGAATGTTCGTACCCCTGCATACCCCCTGGTAATCTGCCTGCTCTGCACTGGCTGAGCTGTGGAGGAATAACAGTGATATTCATGTCATGGGAGCAAACCTGGGAACAGACTACCAGATCTCCTACCTAATGCTACAACTCTCTCCTTTGGATCAAAGAGACCAGGCATAAAATGTTTTCTTCAGGGAGGATGAGAAAAATGTTTTTTGCTTTGTTTGTGGGGTTTTTTTTTCTGTTGGTAATACAAAGTTCTAACTTTTTTTCCCTGGGGAACTCCTCACTCAACCTTGCCAGGAGGTACTGTATGAGTACAGCATTATGAAATCAGCTTGTATTTGGTAAGATGTCTCCAGTTCTTCAGACCATGGGTAAATGTTCTATCAAGAAAGGAAACAGTACTTTTTTCCCCTTCACTTATTTATTAGTGGTATGACTTACCATGGGCATAAAAGCAGACCACTCACTGGCATGAAGACTTATTTAAACATTTAATCTGTATTAAGACATAGGCCAGTCCGTGATTTCATCCCTATGGATCTCAGCTTGACCTTTCTTGTGAAATTCTGTTAGCTCCAAGGATCACAGTGTGCTTTGTCTGGGAGCTTGTTGCTCCCATGTGGTGCACTTGCGCCTTGAAGATTACAGTCACATGCAGAAAATACTCATTTAACATACTCTACCCTGAGCCAGATCCTGCAAGGACGCTATGTGCTCCCACAGCTTGCTGAGATTCTTGTTTTGTAAAACTCTCAACAGAATCATATGACAGCTGCATATTTAGAAAAAAGTCTTGTCATTTGGACTCCACTGGGAGCCTTTTGCAGGTTCTGGCTTCATTGGTCTGACTTAACTCCCCTCGTTCGATGCATCAGAGCATCCACTTCATGAAGAGAGGAGCCCTGGCACAGTGCCACAGCCAAAGCAGTGAGGTGTATTTGGGAATAACTGGTTGGGAGCAAAGTGCTCTGACTTCTGCTTGGTTACATTAACAGGTCAGTGTGCTGCTCCTGCAGTTCAGAACAGCCCCTTCTGGAAGTCTTTTGGTTTTGTCCAGGGACTTTAACAACATTAAAGTAACAGCTACTATGAGAAGAATTTGATGCTTCAACAACTAAGCACATTGATTCTTGAGTGAAATGCGCTCTGTTGTTGATTCATGTAGTCTGTATTACCAGGGTTTCTCCTGGAAGAGACTGCATTTCCTATTCTCTTCAGCCTTTGTATTTATTAGTCTTAAGAGTCTCAAAGTCTTCAAATTCTCAGGCAGAAGCACAAGAACACACTGGAATGGAGTAGAAGTTAATATACTATCTCAACAATTATACTCAGTTGGGAAGACAATTTGTAATTACTTTCAGGTCCCTAAAGATAAATCAAAAGCACCTAATACACAACTGCAGTGCATAAATACTGTTTATTACCACTGCTTTTCTTCTGTAGGTCTCAATGCATCCTACAAAAGTAAGCTACTGCAAACCATTTTACAGGTGAGGAAACTGAATTACAGACAGTTTAAGTTACCTTTCCAAACCTCTGCTCTGAACCAACATCATCCAGGCAAAGTCCAGGCTTCATAATTCCATATCTGATGCACCATAGTTCATGAAGTACTAATCACTTATGGAAAAGCCGTAGAGTTGTGCTCCAAGCCACAGATTTCAGATCTCAGCTTGGAGCCCAGCCTACCCATTTCCCAAGTCTCAGGTACATTGGTGTGTTTGTGTGGGCAGGTGTGCTTGAAGTTCCCAATCAAAGGCCACTAAATGCAAAATGCAGTGCAGCTTGAGTGACAACATCCGGATTTTCCAAGGTCCCAGGGAAAACGAGAGCAAAACAGGTAGTATGACCCCTGATTTGGGTCTGCGCATCTAGAAATTATCATCTAAAGCATGCATAGAACTTGAGATTCATCTGGACTGAAAATGAGCTGGGATCAGAAGATACATCTAAGGGTGTGGTTTTGCACCCTCCCCTCTCCTCGCTCCTTCACCAAGGCTCTGGCTCCCACAGGAACTTCTGGTGAGGGCCAGCTGAGATTTCTGCTGCTCTAGTGAATAGACCTTTCTTTTCCCCAATGCTTGGAGCATGAACAAGAGCCCTCACTTCCTCTGGCAGCAAGCTGTTGTTCTGGTCTGAGTGGTCTTGTTGAGCTGTGTCCTGAGACAGCTTGCACTTCAACTGACTATGGTTTGAGGGTCTCTAGAGCTGGATGTATTGTCTTATAATGCAGAATCAAGCATGAAGCAAATCACTGATCTGGTAAGAATTCACTCAAGTAGCTGAAGTTCCTTCAAAATATTTGTACTGTCAGGCTTGCCAACCTTGTATTTTTATCTCCACAAAGTCATGAAGCTGGTGCTTTATTCTGTGCTCTGGCTAATTTAATAAAAATGCAGTTGCATGTATGTGTTGGTCACTCCAGGGCTGAAGTATTATTGTACGGTATATGGATCTGCTGTTAACAATCACAGACCCTGACAGTGGGTCTGATCACAAGAATACTTCCTTCAGTCTCTTCCATCTGCTCAGTAAATTATATTCAACAGCTAACCTATTAAACCAGGGGAGTTTATCTCCTGTGCTTATCTGAACTCAGATAACCACAGAAAATCTAACACACTGTTGCACCCTCACTGAGGACAGAACTCAAATAACTCACAAAAGAGAACCATGAAAAAGCCACATAGCCAAAACACGTACACTGATTTATTCATTGTACGGTGGGAAGATAAACACTCATCTGCTTTTATACCTCAAGCACAACAAGCCTCATTAGAAGTCTGTTCACAGCTCATAGCAAGCTATAGCCTCAAAAAGAGTCAGTGTACTTCAAGGGAGGTGTAAAGGCCATTGTCAGTCAGCAAAGCTATAATTAATCATGATCATACTCTCTGGTGACTAACTGGGAATTAAATTATGATATTATTCTTGTTTTTCAAACAAACCATGGCAGCTTTAAATTGCTGAAGGGAAATATTAGCTGTGATCTTAAGATCCTGAAATTCTGTGATATATTCAGGTATTTAGTGTCATCATTTCTGTGTTTATTTGGAAATGTTTACTGCATATGGCTCACTGTTGAACAGATGGCAGAAATTTTTGCTTCTGAATGTTGCTCTGATGGTGGAGGGTCAAGAATTCCTCAGTTACAGCAAACCATTGCAAAGAGCAACAGTGACTGGTAAGCAAGTATGGTGGTTTTCCTTTCCTGCACAGGCAACCAACCAGCCACTCTCTGCATGAGCAGGAGTGTGTACTTATGGCAAGACAGCCACCCACTGCCACTGGCCATGCACCTCTCTGCTTCCCCCCGTGGTACATGTGGAAGATGGAGGTACAGAGAGAGTTAATGGGATAAATATGTTTTGGCTACACAAGTAAGATGTTAATTCCAAAGATATTGGCTTGATTAAAGGCATGTTGTTTGGCAACACTTGTTTTTACAATTGAAGATTAACTCTGTCAGTCATGATAAAATCCTGACTCAGTCACGAATATGCTCAAATATAGACCCTGAGAAGAGGATTCTAAGGCTTATAAAATGGACCCAACAGGTGACTGGTGTGTGCATTTGTTAGAAAAAATCAAACATTTCTGTTTAAAGAACATCCAGTATTATTGGTATTGTAAGAAATAATTGCCCAGACAGGCCCAGTGGTTTGGATCAATGCAACAGCCATTAAATCACTGGGTACGTTCTGTAATTATTCTATATTTAAACAGTAGCTAGAGTGTCACCCCCCCCCCCCATCACCCTGATCAAAACTGGCTGTGTATAATGAGCTCTCTCAAAGTCTCCCTTCTTCTACATACATGCTGCCAGCAAGCCTTGTTGTCCCATTTCTCACAAGTTCAGGTATGCTTGATTTTTGCATCAAGTAAGTTTTCCACCCAAACAGAACACAGCTGCTGCACTGTGGCCTCTCGCCTGAAGCCACATGAAGAGCTGCTGCTCTCACACCCTTCACCAGTGCTACACCATCCGACTCTTGCAATTCAGCTCCTGCTGCCTCCCTCCCTGCACTTTTCTTCATTGTACAAAATCTGCCCCCATGTCCCAGACTGCCTCCGTTCCCCATCTCACACAACACAGCAGTTTGTGTACTTTTTGGACCATCAGCCTTGCTTTTCTTCTCATGGTATGTTTTAGGAGAGGTCTTCCTCAGCTAAGAGCCAAAAGGGACTGTGGCACTTGCTCATGATGCAGAGCCTGTGGCACACGTAGGCTGCCAGAGCCTGGAACTGGCTGTGCCAGGAAGAACCTGTAAGAGTGATGCATTTTTCCCTCCCTGCACTGCGCCTTTCAGTGCAGGTCACCGTGCTCATGTCTCAACACAAAGACCACAGCAGAAAAGGCCACCATGCTGCTGCTGCTGTCACTGTTTCATCTCTCAGGACAGCGAGGAAAGAGAGTAAGAGGCAAAGCAAACCCAGCTTTTGCTGTGTCCCACTGAGGAAGTTGTGCCTTGGAGAGTGCTGCCAGAGGCTGCTGCAGGGGAGGGCCTGAGTGGGCAAGCAGAGGTGCGCATATGGCAAACTAAAGGACCTGCAGCTGTTAGAGGTAGTGGTCAAAGCACCTCACTTTCACTGAAGGAAATGGGGTCACTGCTGTCACCAGTGTAGGGCATTTTGGTGTATTTGTCTGAGGACAAGACTTCCCCTTTTTCAAATTGCCATAGAACAAATTGCCTGCACAAAACAAGGGGTTTTGGAGACTTTACTCAGAAGGAGAAGACGACTTGCGTCTCACCAAGCACACATAGCTTTCACCTGCGTCGCCTAATTAGCTTCCTACAATCCAGCCTGTGTTGTTTCAGAACCTGATATATCCCATATCCGACAAAGTCATTCCTGTTTCTATGTCATGCTTCAATTGCCCCAGTTTGCAGGAAGTATTTGGATGTTAAATTTGATTTAAGCCATTATGTTTCATTTTTATTAAGAATCTTTGACTCACCATTTATTTAGCTGCTTCAGTTGCTTGTATGGCAGGTTGCCCATTGCCAAGGCATCTGAACACCTCATCACCGGTTTAAAAATCAGCAGACTGACAAGCCTCAAATCCTGAGAGACTGGGCCAGATTTTACAGGAGGTGATTCATCTTTCATTTGACAACTTCCAGCTGCTGATATTGGGAGGTTTAATCCTCTGTATTGACAGCACAAATGTCTCAGCCAGTCTTAGCCATTTTATGCAATACGAAGAGATAATGTCTAAACTAGCTGAATCCTGATGCAAAAGGGCCTGCCCATGTTTATTGGTAATATCTCGAAGGCTGTGTACTCTCTCTAGTGCCACTGATAGCCCTTGACGCCAGTGAGAACAGAGCAGAGGCAGAGGTGTCTGTGTGTGTCATTTTCTTCATCCATGGTATCAAGATCATGAATCAAGGCTGAGTGTGAAGCATCTTGTAATAAAGCAGTATGGCTGGGAGCCACAAGGAGGAACATGCATGGTGCATTCCTTACAGCCTCAGAAACCCTAAATCAATGAGTAGGTTGTGGGAGATCCTGGGGTTGATTTCTAATTATCCTGATGGCAGTCTACTGTCCAAACAGTGTCGTTGAGAGGCAGAATCATTTCACTAGACTGGAAAATGCATGAACAGCAGACAAGATTTATGACACATTGTCTGTGAGCAATGAAGTTGTTTTAGTAGCTACAAACCTTGTCAGATACAATGAGTAACTGAGATTTTCCAAAATTAGGGTACTTTAAAAAGTTATCCTTAGAAAGCCTCAGAACTATTAAAAAGAACTGCAAAATCAAATTAGGGACTTCAGAGTAGATTCACAAAGCTTAGTTAATGTTAGTTTTAGATAATTATATAAAAAATTTAGATTCTCAAAATGAATGTCCTGTTACTATCCAGCTCTTGAGGATGTATAAAACAGATCCAGTAAACACACAGCCTATGGGCATGTGGACAACAACCAAGGTCTGAGTGGCATCCAGCTTCTTCAAGCCTACAAACTGGTGGTACAATGAGTGCTCTCTGACCCACACAGCTTGCAGAACCTTCATCCAACAAGTTAGGAGCATTACAATGTCAAAACACCACATGTTTGGGAAAAGCTAGTGCCATCCTTTTGGGGCAATGCTTAGGGCAGTCTCCATGAAGTTTTTCTACATCCTATGAAAGTGTACTTAAGCTATAAAGCATACAGGAACATCAGCACCAAAACTGCCAAACACTCCTGAGGCATTGCCTGGTGTTTCTGGTGATTCCTGCTCTCCTCACCAGCTGCTGCAATGGCTACACCAAAGTGTCAGCCCCACACGGGGCCACAATCTGAACTTGGCCTGCTCCTGCACAGCTTCCTGACCCCACCAAATCTAAATTTTAAGACAAGGCTGACAAATATGTATTAGGGCTGAGTGTGCCAAGGGGAATTTGCAAGCTGCTATTCGCATCTGTGCCTGCCCAAATACCTTCAAGAATCCAGGCATGAGGCTGTCCTCTGCTCACAGGGAAGCACATACAATTTCATCCTCAAGAGTCAATGTCACAGAGGACAAAAAAATCAATAGGATGACTGAATAGCAGGATCTGGGTCCTAAGAGTCGCATAAATTTTATAGCACAAGTGACTACTAACGTACACAGCTGCTGAGTTGTATAAATACCTGCATAAATGTTTTACAGGATTTGGCCCCCAGTTGCCTGCTTAGTGCCAAAAGACTTGCTTGTCACAAACTCTGACTTCTTTCCTGTACCTTTTTTTTTTCTTTCATCATTGTATTTAAAATACATAGGAAGAAGATGCTTTAAACTGTTTACATTACTGTTTGATGCATAATTAATATTAAACTTGTGCAGGATGATGAAATAGAGCAGAAAGTAACCCTGATTTTGGGTAAATTAATTTCTTAACACCTTCAGTTTGGGAGGGAGAAACCAATTTTTTCTGTTCTACAACCTTTGATAGTGTTTTATTCAAAATCCAATTCAATCACAGCTACATCCAGGCATGCAGCTACCATAAAAGTCTGACTATTGCTAGCAAAAAGTGAAAATCCGTTTCCTGGCCCCCTCCCAGGAAGGGCTGGTATAATTGGGCTGCAGGGAAAGGGTGTGCTCTTTCTTAAATTTGGTTCTTTCACCAGTTATCCCTAGGGTAGTAGTATAATTTTTTTTTTAAGTCCTAGCTCAAGGATATTAAAGTTAACACAGGGAAAAATAATTTTATTGGATAACTATCCAACAAACAACTAAAGTGATTTTCTGCCTCTGGACCTGCCTACTTGCCTTCCTTAAATTAACAGCTTCTCAACTGAAATAATAAAAATATTTCCTAGTGTAAAAACCACCCGTCCTGTTTATTCACACCTAGCAGGGTGAATAGTTCACTTAGTTGGCTCAAACAGAAATCATTGCAAGCATCACCTGCAGCTGGACAAAGGTTGCCCCAGGGCTCTCTGAAAGTCTTTCAAGTCTATGGCTTTCTGAGTCACAATGTGCCCAAGACAGCTGGAAGGTTTCTGGCAGTGGCAGAGCAGACAGGGCAGTGGTCCATGAGCCAGGAGAGCCAGGTGCTGCTTGCTGCAATTTGCCTGTTGCGTGGCCCTGGCCAAGATCTTGCCCTACCTCCTCTATGGGTAGTCTCCTGCTGAGACAGGGTGTTTGTGCAGCAGGGGCTGGATGCAGCAGAGTGAGCAAGGATGCCTCCTAGAGCCATGGAGCAGAGGAATAGGTTTGTCTTACCTGTCAGAGCTGGAGGAGGCCTTTCCATCTCTTGGAGGTGTTCACAAACCAAGCACTAGCTCATGAAGTGAGACTGGGGACAGCTTTCCATATCGCCTAACGGCTGGGATGTTCACCTGAACAATTCAGAACTTCTCAGCCTACAGGGCAGAGATGGGCAGCACTCAGTGTAACACTGTTCTCTGCACCATGGTTCTCCTTTACTGTTTTCATCCAAACCTCTTTTCTCTTTCCAAACCAGAAATATAAATCATAAGGAAAATACAGTAAAGGGGGGCAGGAGGGACAGCTACCTGCCAGGAATCAGGAGAGGAGAGGCCTTGCTCTGGAGCAGAGGCCAAGTCCCTTTACATTCAAGGAAAATCATAGAATCATAGAATATCTCAAGTTGCAAGGGACCCATAAGGATCATTGAGTCCAATACCATGCTCCTTGCAGGACTACCTAAGCCTAAACCATATGACTAAAAGCATTGTCCAGATCCTTCTTGAACTCTGACAGGCTTGGTGCCGTGACTACTTCCCTGGGGAGCCTGTTCCAGTGACTGACCACCCTCTCAGTGAAGAACCTTTTCCTAATGTCCAGTCTGACCTTCCCTGATGCATCTTCATTCCATTTCCTCATGTTCTGTCGCTGGTCACCAGAGAGAGGAGATCAGCACCGTCCCCTCTGCTGCCCCCCTTGAGGAAGTCATAGTCTGCCATGAGGTCACCCCTCAGCCTTCTTTTCTCCAAACTGAACAAACCAAGTGACCTCAGCTGCCCCTCATAAATCTTGCCCTCGAGGCCTTTCACCATCTTGGTTGCCCTCCTCTGGACACACTCTAACAGTTTGATGTCCTTCTTATACGGAGGCCCCCAAAACTCCACACGGTACTCGAGGTGGGGCTGCACCAGTGCAGTGCAGGGTGGGACAATCACCTCCCTTGACTGGTGAGCTATGCTGTGCTGGATGCACCCCAGGACACGGTTGGCCCTTTTGGCTGCCAGGGCACACTGTTGACTCATATTCAACTTGCCGTCAACCCAAACCCCCAGATCTCTTTCCGTGGGGCTGCTCTCCAGCCTCTCGTCCCCCAGTTTGTATGTATAAGCAGGATTACCCCATCCCAGGTGCAGAATCCAGCTAAATTTCATATGGTTGGTGATTGCTCAGCTCTCTAGTCTATCCAGATCTCTCTGTAAGGCCTCTCTACACTTGAGGGAGTCCACAGCTCCTCCTAGTTTAGTATCATCAGCAAAATTACTTAATGTACATTTGATTTCTGTGTCCAGATAATTTATAAAAACATTAAAGAGCACTGGCCCTAAAATGGACCCCCCAAAACTCCAAAGAGTTTCTCATAATCATACAGAGATTTAACTAATTTTCCAGCTAATCTTAAGAGTACATACTTTAAGACAGTCTTTCTAAGCTCTGTACTAAGCTACCTCACTGGTAAAGATCTGGATATGAAGTGTCAACAGAAGATTCAACCTTCACATTCTTCACTATAAGCTCGGTTTACAAAACACACCTGCTTTGGTATGTACAAGTGATCAGTCCCATTTTGGCTTGATTTGTTAATGCTTTTACTAATGTAATCTTCATCTCACCTAGGCTGTCTGGTTAACTTCTAAATGGGAAAGTCTGGGCTAATACTCTGTTCAGAGAAAATAATACTTACTCTTAGTGTAACTTGCAAGTATTTTTATTAGGCAGCCCGTGAAGAACTGCGAGAAGAGAACATACCTTTGTCCTAATATTCTTCTAATTTTCTTGAGACAAATTACAAAAAATCACAGAAGAGGCATCACATTGTAAATGCTAAGAAAATTTTCCCACTTGTTGTGTCTTGGAGTATCTTTTAAAGGAGAATGTCTAATGCAAGTTCCACTTAAAAATATCTAATTGAATACCTACTGAAACTGCTAAGCCAAGGACAGAACTGTTAGAAATTCTCGGTTATCTGATCACAATTTTCTCTCCTTATTCAGGTGCATTAGGCTACAATTTTTTATTTTATATGAGTTTTGGAAGAGTTCAATAGCCACAGTCAAAGCCTTATCTCTGCAAATACACATCCGAACTGTCTGTAAGTACTTATAAAAACAAAGGGCAGGCCCAGCCACGGGCTCCAAGCAGATGAAGCATACCTACATGGGTATGTCAACAACAAATTATGGCAAATCAGGGTAATTCCTTTCTACAAGAGGGGACCTTCTAGCTAAGGGTGAAAAGGTAGAGACCATACATCTTTGCAAGGCTCTGATACCACCTTTCCACAATATTTTCATGAGCAATCTAGGGAAATGTGGCCCAAATGAGACTGCTTAAAGGTGAATCAGAACTGACTGAAAACTGTGTCAGAGACACGGTTCACCATCAAAATGCAGGAAAAGGGGCTTGGTATAATTCCACATTTTCACCAGTGAAGAGGTCAGAGTTAATATTCCTTTTTCTGGGCTGAGTCTACAGATGTCATTGGATGTTTCTGAACAGCACATGGCAGAAGCACCAGGAGCTGAGGGCAGAAGCATTGAGAAGGGTTAGACTGTGGCTCTCTCACCCTAAGTTCTCTGGAAATGGCATCATGAGGTTTTCTGTCTTGTTGAGGGTAAAGGTAACTGTTGCTCAAACAGGACAGACCTGCATTGCAGAAATAATTCTGAAACCATTATTTTATACTTTTCTTTGAATACAACAAAATGTGTGCATCAGATGTCAGGAGTGATTACCGTAATTAGATGAATGATTAGGTCAGATAAATGATTGCAAAGCCTCACAGCAGCTTACTGATTAAATGGAATAATTTTCCTCCCTCCAGCTTCAGAAACATAGCTAGTATTTTATGTAACTGAATTCCTTAAACTTAGGGGTTTGGAACTTAGCCAAATATCTTTAAATTAGATGACATTATCTAACAGCATCCTAGTACAGTTTTGGAGTGCCAAGTTTATACTGCACAAAGAGCTGTGCACGTAACATTAATAGTGTGCAGAACACTTCACAATGATACATAGCTTGCCCTACACCACAGAGGTCCTGTTTGTGATGGTACATAGCAAAGACAATTTGGGAACCCCTGGTGTAAAATTAAGGAGTAGAAGTCCAGAGTAATAGCCTGTAACACTAATGATACTCATTAACACTTCTCACTCCTCATTTTGCCTACAGTAAACTATGACATACTGCATGGGATTAAATTTTAATGAACAAGTGCCAAAAACTCCTCCTTCCCGCATGTTAAAACTGGAAAGCTGAAGTGGTAAGCAATGACTATATAGTTGCTGGGGCTCAGGGGAAACATGTAACAGTATGTCTTTCCCAGACACTGTCACATAAGCTTAAATTCTCCTTGTTCAACTTAATATTAGTCACCTGCCAATTTCATTACACATGAGCAAAACCTGGAATTGTGTGTGTAGTTAGAGCAGTAACATAAGGAGACTTTATAGCACAGAACAAATAACGCAGTACTGGACTACAAGTATTTTTACCAGGAACTTTTTAGAACAAGAGCCAAAGCAGAGAAAACTTGCTTGAAACCAAGTGCTGATGGCAGACCAAGTGGAGCACACCAACATTGTGAGTGTCTGTGCCATATACAATTTTGCAAAGCAATATTGTGCTGCCTTGGAGTGTCTCACACTACAGCGTCACTTTCAGCCTCTAAATTACCCGTAGAGTGTGTATGTGTGTACACGTTTCTGGGCCAGCTAGAATATCATATAATGAGAGTGAAGATGGTGAAGATGGTTCAGTGCTTAAGGTGTTGCAGAGCTTTGATCAGGAAGATTTTCCACAGAAACATCCCAGTTTTAATAGCACTAGCCTTATTCTCCACTGCTTTTCTCTTACACACTTTGTGTAGATGTTTAAAATGTTACACTCAACCCATGAAACTTCAATGCATGATTTCTTTTACACAGAACAAAGTAAGACAGTAACATCTATCTGAACAGGACCATTCAATATTAGACATGACAATTTTCTAAGCAATATAAACTGTACTGTTTCTGGACATAAGCTAAATTCTAAGTGAAAGACATTAAAGAGAAGTTTCCCAGATAAGCAGATTATTTCATAGCTATCCATTAATAGAATTTAGGCAGTCTTCTCTAAGGCATCTTGCACTGGTTGCTGCCAGACACAGATCTGAATACACCATTCATGTCTAAGTATTACATTCTTCTCTCCCTGGAGAGATAAATGAAAGTTCTAGTTGTTTATTCCAGGATTTTTTGGGGGAGGGGCGGGGGTTGTATGGAATGAGACAAGGAGTTGGAGGATCTATGGTTTTGAAGTTTTTGCCTCAGGATGCTCCCTACCACCTATTAACTTCAAATGCATTACATTTATAATAGAAATAGTTTAACTGCACTTCAGGGAAAAAAAAGAAAATTATCACCAAATCCAAAGTATTTCCACCCTTAAAGGCATTGGAATTTGGAATTTAGGTACAGCAAAAGAAAAGAAAATTATTACATTGTGATAACATTTTCCCTACACAAGTCTTGAAGTTCTTTAAAATACTGATTCTGAAAGGCATTATTTTAAAAGAGAGACTGACATGACAACAGATTTTGGAGCCAGACACACGTATGTTGGAGTTGAATGGAATCATCATGCCCAGGATGCCTTTAGACAGCTTAATTGAGTAACAACAGAAGCAAAAGCTGTGACAGGCACCTGCACTTAACTGCACAAGCCTGCCAGAAAACTTCGATATTAAGTCTTGCATCTAGGGCATGCCACAATGTTTATACTGAAATTGTTATTCAAACTCACTGGACTGAGGGGGAAGGGGATCACTACAGTAACTGCAATGACAGAATTGGTAGCAGACCTCAGAATCAGTGAACTGCAGCCCTTTAAGCATGATCCCGTCATGTCCAGCAGTGAACGAAAGAAAAGACAAAACACAGAGAAAATTTAAATTAGCTTTTTTCACCTTTTAATAACTAGCTGAGGAACAACTCAGAAAGAAGCGGTGGTTCTGAAGAATCAGAGGCCTGAGATATTCCATCTGTTGGAGCATAATCTAATTACCAGATGACAGGCTACTCTAGGGTAGGTCTTTTTCTCTCTCTCTTTTATTGTAGCTGTATTACATATTAATATTTGTATAGAATATTTAAACAGTCACAGTGCAATAACTTGACCTCTTAGGTAACCTAACAGGTGAAATACCTGGTTTTCAGACCCTATTCCTGTGGAAATAAGTGTCTATATATGAAAACCGGGCTGTCAGCAAGATACTCCTTGGGAGAAGGAAGAAACCAGCTTGAACATTTGGGTACAGGTGGACAGTGAAGCTCTTTCAAGCTGAGCATATACTGCAACCATAGGAACTATAAGATCACTATCAAGGCTAGCCATAAGAGAGGGGTTTTTTATTGCTCATTTGGCCAACATCTGAATTTTATGACTGAAACAATTAAAATGGGTTCTCTTGTCAATGTACTGTTCTGTTAAACTCCCATTACCTGAGAAGATAATTAAGGAAAAAAGTGAAGTACCAAGGAATAGATCACCATGATACCAAGAGCTGGCTCTGAGCAGAGGCAGGCTCAGGAAGAGCGTTCCCACGCAGATAGAGCTGTGCAGGGAGAACACAAAACACAGCTGCAGAAGTGCGCAAATGGCCAATGAAGCTGGTGGGGTTGAAGGCTGCATATGACAAATGAGGGCAGTGTAATACACCTTACAGATGGGAACATAACATTTAAGTCTGGCATAGCAACTTCCTAGTCCATACAGGGAGGGATAGAGAAAGGCTTGGAAGTTATATGGTGAGAACAGAGCTGGACTAAAAGGCTGTTGCAGATCTAATCTGTAGTTGGCAAGGCCAGGGAAGGTTTGTTTAGTTCTGCATAATCCCTAGCTCAAAAATGTCTCACTAAGCCCAAATGTTGCAGATGTGTTTCCACATCCATTATGAAATGTTGGCACAAATGTAGAGGACTTCAAGGAGAGAAGGAGATGGCACGTCTATCCATTGGACCAAAATGGAATTGAAGCAGACAGCTGCTGTTGTTTCACCACAGTTAGCAGAAAAAAGTGTCTCCAAGTGCCATCATAGAAGAAATACTGTTGTTCAATAAAAGAGATTTTCAAACTCGCAGTTCCAAGTAGCCTGCGTTAACCACAGGCAGTGTAGCACTCACCACCATACTTCAGCTGCCTCTATATGAATGCATATTTGAAGAGTCCAGGTAGTTAATGGGACATCCATAAGCAAGAGGAAGAGGGAAGCAACAGTTTCCTTCTGAAGCATTTGTCTGAGTAGCAAAGAACACAAATGGGTGATTTAGTAAGAGATGGAATTACCTCACTCCTCTTATGGGCCCCATTTTGTAATTGTGAGAGCCAAGCTGCTCTCTGAAGGCTGAAAGTACCATTGTGTCTTTTTCTCTAGACTCAGATAATTTTTGCCAAGAAAATATTCAGTTGAACCACTTGAGATTGATGAGATTTCTGAGTCTTGTCAGGAAAAGATGTAGCTACTAAGTGAACAGAAATTGCAGGGTCTTACTTTGATAAACAAAGACAGTCCAGGCTGCTGAGGAAAAAAAGCAAATTCTATAGCTCATTGGCTTCAAAACACTTCACTAATAAATACAGTTTTGAATTTCACTTGTTTCACTTGTTTCAGAAGAAATGGCTTGGCAAGGCCTAAGCATGTTTAACTAGTCCCTGTCTCTGTCACGACATTTGCACTAGCATAATGATTAGCACAGAGCCACTTGACTGTTTCAAGTTCTGATCCTTGCAGACATGACCTTTACTTTTAATGTCTTAGAAGGAATTTCCTCTTCCCTCTCCACAATCCAACACCCAGAACCTTGTCTAGGGTCCCTACCCATAGCCCATGTTCATTACGTCTGCTAGAACTGGAGTTTGATCTAATTTCTCTCAGATGGATCAGTTTTTGGCTTGAATTACTCCCTACCAAATACAAGCACCGGCTACTCCAGAGAAACACAAATAAGTATGATGTAAATGCAAAACACTTAATAGTCTTTACCCAAGTATGGATGTAACCTATTACTGCACATGGTTAAATTTAATTCTCCTCCCTGAGAGGAGTAAGGTAAAGTGGACTGGAAGCCAATGTTCTCAGAAGAGATCCATCAAGGTAATTGCTAGTGACAACAAAAGAGAAATGTCTTAAATATACCAGGGAACCACCCGCACTGTGGTGCTTTATTAAAGTGAGTGCTAGTAAGGTGTCTAAACCAACTTGTCAAGAAGCAAAATATCTACAAATTACTTTGCAGCTTTGTGACACATTCTCAGAATATTAGAGCTATTATAGATCAAAGCTAATTTAACAAAATGTGTGCTTAAAGTAGTGCTGCTTTGGGGATAACTGTGCAAGTATATTAAGTGTTTGATTATATACTTAATGGCCAGATACAGGTATTCTTTTAATATTGGAAAGTGTATTTGTGTTGCTCTTACATTTTTGCTGCAAGTGGAATTGCTTTACTTTGTGCTATATTGCTAAAGCTGGAGCAAAGTTACCTGTTGTGCTACATTGCTAAAGCTAGAGCAAAGTTAACTCCTATTGCTTGAACAGAAGGTAAGTGCTTCTGAAGTAGGATGATCAGATTTTTGTCCACTGTCACTGAGAAATTTCAGATGACCCTGACATGCTGCATGGTGATAACCACAAAGTGTTAGGTGGACATGGATTTGTTAAAAGGCTTACAGTTAAATGAAATTGTCATCCCTTTTCCTACTACAGATACTTCTGTTACTTCTATCTCCAGCAGATGAAATGGTAGAGTAAGTAATTTTAAGTTTTTTTACCATAAACTTGTCTGCTAACAAGTCATTAAGAGGCAAACAATTCTGAAAGTTGGGAGGAGAGCTACACAGCAGTAAAAACAGTGAACGCATGAAAAAGGATTATGCAAGGTGAACATATTTTGTTTACAGCTAATGTAAGGCACACACATGCAAGAGAGAAATCGCGCAATTTTCAAAGGAAGTTTAGCTGAATATGTCTCTGGGATGTATCTCAGTCATTCCTCTGGCATAGTCTGGGCTTTGAGCTTGTACTGGGGATTTCAGTTCAGCCTCATTTCCTAGACTGCTACAGATACAATATGAAAAAAGCATTACCTTACATTGTGCTGCTGTTTAATCTATTTAGTACTATCATTTTCTTAACATTTGGCTACCATCCTGGGAAAAGCACATAGATAAGGGAAACATTTGCAAAATAAAGGAGAAGCCTTGGAGGAGTTAATTAAAATAAGCTAAACTGGATTCTTTTCTGCAGGTATCTTAGAAAATCCACTTGCATAAATTTAAGCAACGTTAACTTCTAGGAACAAGCTGATATTTTTACTGTAGGTATGACACTAGCATGTGCAAATAAATCCACTGCTAGTTTTTAAATTAGCTATCTGGAAAACAATGGCAATGAAAACACAACCCTTAAACACATTAGCAGATTGCCTGTACATACAGCAATTGCATGGGCAAAATCCCTAGGCACTTTGTGCTCTGGTTCTCAGCTCACAATAAAACCCAGGCTGCCAGATCTTTACTCTGCTGCTTTCGCTACTGCAGTCATGCCTGAAACTTCTTATCTGAACATACTCCAGATCTCCTCAGTGTTGTCGCTTTTATAGTTACTTCCTCTTGGAGGGCAAGAAAAAATATCCATGGTTTTGAACTCTGCACTTACTTACAGACTTGCAAAGATGCGCGCTCCAAAACTGCATAGACATCCTCACCTGTAAAATTCGCAACTCCAAAGAAAAATACTAAACTTTTGTCTAAGGCAAAAGACTTGAGGTAAAATCACATGACTCAATATAATTTTTTCCTGTAGCTGTTCCTGGAGGAGATAGAATGAAGTATTCTGTATTTTCTGCAAATAAAGAATGGAAAGGAGAAATATGTTTCCTTGTCCTTTTTGAGGTCATTTGTCCCATCACAAATTCCATTTGAACAGGCTAAAAGAAACCTGGTGTAATAATCAGGGAGAAATGGAACCTTCAATCATCTCCTTTTCAATCAAACATTCTAATTTAGAAGCAGAAGACTGCAGTTCAGGACGATATGGAAACTCATTCTGCTCTTGTATATCAGATAATTCATAAGGGTGCTACATCTGCTACATGCAGGGGGAAGAGGGAGTGCCATAAATGCAGAGGAAACTACCAGCATATTGAGTAGCAAATCTCCACGAGTGTCCACAGATTTCTATCAATCTGCATATGTAGACTTCCTCTGAGCACAGCTTCTGACATTCAGATCAAAAATAATGGTCAAGAGAGGTAAATGAGACCACTTACATTTATTTCCATCAGCAACAAGTGGTTTTAAATTATCACAGTGGCACTGGCATGCTATGAAAAACTCTGAGTCAATCAGGAAGTAACAGGAAGTAATCAGTAAATCATGGGAGTCTTAAAAGTAAAAAAGAGGACAAGTTTAGCAGGAAGGTCTGCGAAAATTGACATGAAGGGCAATTCTTCCCTCAGCTGCTCTCAGTATTGGTAAAAACAAATGCATTGTCAAAAGTTAGTTTAACCTACTTGGCTACCCCTTAGAGTAAGAAGAAGGCTTTCAAACATGGTTAGACTAACCAGACAAAGTAGAAAACATATAACCTGAAAAAACCCCCATCCAAAATCTGCCTCACTACTTCATTAGGACTATACTAATAAGCACTAAGAGAAACCAGTCACCCAATAAATGTCAGAAGTAACACTTTTAATTGGAAAAAAATGGCAGAACTTGTGGTTATTTATCTGAAGACTGAGATTCTTAGAACTCAAAGACTGAAAAAAACCCAAACCCAACAAAACAGTTTACTCACTAAAGGAAGCCAAGTTAGAATGCAAACAAATGAAGAGTACAAAAACCATTGCATAGCCTCTTCTATTATCTTCCATTATCATGCTAGTGCACTGGCCTTGTCTGAAGATCTAATCTTTTGGATAGGCTTTCAATTCCGACTTTAAAGTTCACTGGAATTGATGAAGATTCAGTGTCTGGAAGACAGGATCCTAAACTTGGGATTTGAACACACCAAAAAGAGTAAAGGGGCAGAGCAGGAATCTTCAATACCTGTAGCTTCCCAGAAGCTCCTCTAGTCTCGTTGGCATTGATATGAAGGAAGGGTAATGTCAGGTAACGACAAGCTAGCATCATGTACTCAAAGCTATTAACATCAAACCAACCTGCTGCTCAATGTAAAGCACAACACATTCCTAACAGAGTACTTGTTGGTTGATATCGATTGCACTGGAAATGAGGAACAGGGAGAGGAAATGAAAATAATATTAAAGTTCAAAGGTACTGACAGCCAATGAATAAAGAACAACGAGATTCACACTGACATTTACATGCATTTGTCCTGTCTCAGCTTGGTAAGTACTTATCAGGCCTGCTCCATCATCAGTCCATTGTGCCACAGACAGTGTGCTACCATCAAGATGAAAATGGTGCTTTTTTTTTTTTCAGCTAGCACAGCAGAGTCATTCACCACCACAGCTACTCCCTAAAATAGATCACACAGAATTTTATGCATTAGAACAAACCCTCTTCCGGTAAAAAAAAAAAAAAAAAAAAGACAGTGGAGTAGTGTCTCTGCTGTGACATTAGTTATTGCCTTTCCTCTGTATAATTGTGCTAGGAAGATAAAGAAATTGAAGGTGTGAAACATGCTGAGTGGAGGCTACAGGACTGAGCTCTTCCATGACATATGCTTCAGCTCTGGTCCCCCAGCTTTCCCAGGCCATGCATCAGTGGCACATCCAGAGACTGGGCTTGAGACCTACACTTACCTCCAGGTTTTCTTCAAAAGGTAGTGGTGGCACAAGTGAAGGGGGTGATCTGGGCTGCTTTCCAACAAGCCTCCAGTAAAGCCTGGTGTGGAGGAAAGGGCGACCTGAGCTGTGGGACATACTAGGGAGACCTCTTGTCCCACCACATAGACGCAGCCTCAACAATGATCACAGCAGTATCACAGAGGTTAGCCTTCAAACAAATAAGTACCTGGAAGCACCCTTAACAGACCTTTTCCCCATCAGTTTGCCTAATTCTCCTTTGAAATAATTGGAATTTTTTTGTCACTTACTAATTGGAGAACTTTTCAGGTCCGTAGTAACATTTTTCTAAGACAAATATAACCCAAAGAAAGTAGTCCATGACTCTGTGACTGAGACACTAACCTGGGATATAGGAGTCTGCTCTTTAGAAGAACAAAAATCAGGTCTGATCATTTGTTTCCAACAGGGATTTCAATCTGAATATTTGTCCTCTTCTTACACAAAGCCAATGCATTTTCCTGCAGCATTTGTTATCTTGCACCAAGTAAAGCAGGAGGAGAGACCTTCAGGAATCTGTAAAACACAAAGCCCAGGTTATGCTCTGAGAACAACATAATCATTTACTTCCCATGTGGGAACTGAGTTCTCCCCTCACTCACCACTGATACCATCTGTATTTGTCAGGAGCACAAACTCAGCCACAAGAATAGCTTCCAAGAAAATAGAACTGAAGACATAAAAACCGTCTCAATTATAGCGACTGAGTTTCAATGAACAGAAAGATCTGCCTTTCGGCAAACAGCATGCATGGGAGCTGTATGCGTGGATTTGATACATCACATTAGAAAGCCCAAGTGTCTCATTTAGCTGTTTGCTGAGACCATGGGAGCATTTTGACAAACCGTGCTAACATACTACTATTAGTAAGGGTTAGAGACACTCTCATACAAAATGTCCCAAGTCTGTGACAGGCAAATTAAATTAGAGAGCATTTAATTCACAGGCTCTCATTTCGGCAGTGAGCGCTGACTGTCTGTCCTGTCATAGGACACGGCGCGGCCTTGCAGAGCTGCAAGGGAGCAGCCATGTTGTGCTGCACCACGATGAGCAAATGGCTGGTGGGGTCTGGACAGATCACTGGTAGGGCTTCTCTGGGGAACCGAAACTGAGCTGAAGCAAACCACAAACATCGTCATGCTCTTGCTGCCCCTTGAGAAGTTCCTGCCTAAAATGGCTGTTTCTTAGCTCCACCAGCTGAGAGACCCATGCCTACGGGCAGCCCTGGCCGTCTGAGCTGGAGCTCTCGCCCTCAGCAGGGCAAACCCCACATAAGCCAGGGCGCTGAGGGCCTCACTGGCCCTGACCAGTCTCTCCCATCCTGCCCACAGCCCAGCGACCTGCAGCAGGGCTGGTTTCCAGCTCCCCACAGCCATGCCCTGCAGAGCCAAGGGGGCCCACATCCTGGCCTGGCCTTGGCCTGGCCCCATCCCCACAGCCCTGCCCAGCCATCCCAGGGCTTTGTCTGCCCCCGGTTCCATCAGCAGGCTCTCATCCAGACCCCTCACCTTTGGCAGGTCTTGGGCAGGGGTCTGTCATGGTGCCTCACAAGCTTGGTTTTCGCCGCAGCCCTCCCTGCTGAGTGCAGCCCTGTGGGGGACAGGCCAGGGCACAGTGCTCCCCGAGGCACCAGCTCACCACTGGCTTTCATCCCGAGCAGCGTCAGGGGATCGCCTGGTGCGTCCCCTGAATGCCTGGCAGCTGTGAAGGGGCGGGGGGGGGATCAGGGCCTGTGTGTGGGGCTGAGAGCAGCCCTCTGCTTTGGGGGCTGCTATGGGGGCCAGGCTGTGTCCCCGTCATACATCAGGAGCAACAAAAAGCCCTCTCGCTTGAATGGCTTGAAATCTCCACTCATGCAGCAGCCTTTTGACTTGTGCAAACACTTTTGTGTTGTGTTGCACAGTGCTAAATCCAACTTTCATCCCAAACCCCAAGTCATAAGTTTCTGTGCCTTGCAGCAGTGCTGCTCATCCTGCCCTTACACACTCTGAAAAGGTGTTTGGAAAAAAACCCGACATGTGTCCTAATGCCTGCTGGTTTGTAGTGTTAAGCAAGTAGTCATTTTGGTCAGTGTTACCTGAAAAAAATTAATCCACGCATATATGATAACATTGCTATCTTTTATTGAATAGAAAAATATCAGTATCTTAATTTTTAAATAACTTAGAAACCATTTCTGGGCACGAAAATAAATGGATTGCATGCTATTAATACTCTCACAGCTTCTTGTTTGTGGGAGCCAAACTCAGTGACGATAGTGCTTTTATAGGGTCAGATTTTATACTTCCTTACTGCTTTCAGCATGCTGCACCAATCTTTCTAAATAGCTGGTTGATAACTGAATATTTCTCAATGAGAAAGTGTCATCAAATGAATAGGCAATTCAAGAAATAGTGGGAAAATCACTTCGAAAGACTTGAATCTCATAAAATGTGAGTTTGAATGGTATCACAGTTGCCTGTCTTCATGGAACATTAGCCTAATCCCTGATGCTAAGCTTATGTACCAATTCCCAACTTCTGCAAAAAGCAAATAGCTGTTAAAGTAGAATAAGACGATGGAATACAACATTTAAAATGCAACCTAAAAGATTCATACAGCTACATATATTAGGCACACTAGTATTCACTTCCTTACAGGTCTTTTAATGTAAATGTCCTTCTACACTGTACCCCTACTGTTATTCTAATATCTAACTTCTGCAAGAATCAGAAATGTGGGCATTCCAGAAGGCTTTGGAGAGAGCACTGCATTATTGTAACTGGAAAGAGCTGGCCTAATATTTAGGCCTCACAGTGCCAAAGGCCGAATCCTTCTTTGGTGTAAATCTGTCAGTTTACCCCCACCTGAAAAATCTGTCTGTGTAACTGCTTTGCCCTTAAACAGTGCACAGCATTTACCAAAGCTGGAAAGGGACTTGGTAGTTTGCATCCATTTGTAACAAACCTGTTACTTTCCTGAACATTTGTCAGCGGAGAAGAAAATCTTTAAATGTGTGATATGGTTGCTGTATATAAACACACATTTTGCTTTTTCAATAAATATTCTGTTACAGGATCCATATTGCATTTAGCACAGAGACTGAATTTCCTTTGCTCATGTACTTCCTGAGCAGTTTAGTAACATGGAAACAGTGCTTAGGAGAACTGCAGAGGCTTATTGGTCTGGTTACAAGTCCTTAATGCCAACTGCTAAAGAGAAAACCTTCACATGCACTTTTTATAAAAAATTATGTTTTGCAGGAGAGGGCAATTTTTTCTTAACATTATCTGCCTGGAAGAATGACAACTCAGAAGCATTATTTTATATCAGATAGCACAATTATTATTTATGTAGACATCCATTTTTAAAATTCTACTGCATTTTTACATGATTATTGTTCTGCTTTAACTAAACACAATATTAAAAGTGCACCTTTTCCCTTTTATTTGCCTTTTTTTGACATTTTATTCCAATTCAATCCTTTTTAATGCTTTCAGTGGAGATAACCAAATGGGTCCCAGTATTTATCTGTTCTGTTCCTTTTAATCTGCAAGCGGTCATTCTGCTGGGCACCCTGGGACTCGAATGAGACGTGTGAGCCTTGCTCCCATTGTACCTACACAGGAGGGAATAGTTTCCCTCCTGAGCACCCATCACAGCTTGTGTTGAAGGACTGGCTTTTCTCAGTCATGCCCTGTGTCCCTTGTTTTTCCTCTTCTTTCCAGACACAGTATAAGCAGGATTCACACTTATTTCATGATTTAGATCTGCAAACAGTCCTGACTTTTTGTTTTCCTATGTGTGTGCCTTGGAAATAAGCATTTAGGGACCTCTGATTTGAATTTTTTTAATTGCTTTTCCTTGGATTTTATTTTTTTACTTTTGTAATAGTCTTTTTGTCAAGCTATTACAATAATAAGCAGGATGAGGACATATATCTGATCTACATAGCACAGTAACACATCTTCTTAGTACAGTTTAACATGCTACTTCTTTTTCACTTGCTTTGCACCATGAGCAGATGTCAACCCTCCTTTGGAGTGCCTTTGGAGATATAGGCAATAGCTTTTTTGCTTGCCTCTATAAATATCATTCAGAACCCACTTCATGCAATTTAATGTTTTCCCTTTAAAAAAGGATATTCTCAAGTTGTCTGTGGTATTACATCTAATAACACAATGTTTCTGGAGTGCCTCAGAGTTCTCTCTAGCTCTATGAATATGAAATATTATTCTTTGTCCAGGTTTTTCCACTGACCCTGAAATATTCTGATATTCTTTCCTGGAATACACTGATTCTAATTAGTTATTAGAGTATTTGTGCTGGTGGCTGGACTGAGTCAGATGCTGATTCCCTTCCCCCCATCACAACACCTATTTAGTATTAGAGGCGTGTCATGGTTACAGCCTCCTGCTCACAATTTTTGTTGGTAATGAGCTGGGAACACAACTGTTTGGACTATTTGAAAGCATTTGAACCTCTTGGTTATTTTCAACCACATTTGTTGCAGGTGTAGAAATATGAAAGATATTAAATTTCTACAAAATTTATGAGGATAAGTGCCTAGTAGAGAAGTGTGCCTGAGGGAAGGGCAGGACGAGCTGTTACCTGGACTGTTAGCAGCCTGCCAGCCACTGCCAGCTTAGGATGCACTGGTCAGGGGCCAGGGGGCAATGTAGTAGACAGGGGTATTAAAAATGTGGAAAACAGGATATCATAGTGGGCTTGCTATGGCTACAGGAAGGAGCTGAGACTATCTGAATATTGGATATTGGATAACCAATGGGGTATTGGATTAGGGTGTCATTTGGAATAGAAAGAAAGGGTCTGGATTGCTTTGCTGGTCATGTAGGGAACATGCGGATGCTACGCTTATTTCTGGGGAACAAGTATAGAGGACATCAGACATAAATTTGTATGCAGACAGGCATTATTAGTTCTGCTGCTCACAGGAAAACTTGCTTATGGTGACCTTTGCTAGGTGTGTTAGTAGAGAGGCTTTTTAAGTAAAGGAATGGCTGAGCAGAATCTTACGATTTCATCCTAAAGCTCTTCCAAAACTACCCATCCCTGTGAGCATCTGCCCCAGGAACATGCAGGGGCTCCAGGCACCTGAACTGCCGGCTGGGCTGTGAAACCTCTGTCAGAGGCCGGGCAGACAGCCTGAGGCACAGCCTTTTCTGCTACCGTGGTGCACAAACACGGGGCTGTGGGTGGGCGCCCTGGGACGTGAGGCCTGGGACACCCCCAGCATGTGTGGCTACCTGGCTGGCGAGCCCACTCCCTGGGAAAATCAGAGCTGGATAACCATGAAAACAAATGGCAAGAGTGGGGAAATCCCTTGCTACTGCAAACACAGCAGCCCTCGTGGGATGGGGCCGTGCGTGCCTTGGAACCTTCCAGGCGTGAAGGAGCCCCAGCTCAGTGTGTGGAGCGGGAAACGTGGTGGCTGTGTTCATGTCAGAGGAGGCATTTGGGGTGACATGGCCACATTGACCACTTTCTATGGATCTGTGGTATAAGGGGACTGTCAAAGCAGGTTGGTGTTGGAAATATAGCTGCTGTTTTAAAGTGGCCCATGGAACCTGACAGAAAATAACTCTAATTTCAGGTTCAGGCACCTAAATAATCTAGACATTTTAGAAATTTTATTTGGGAGGAACCTAGTCTGTTTAAGATAGTTAAGTCCTTCTCTTCCCTTCACAAGAATACTCTGTTCCTGTAATAATAACTCAAACATGCTTTGATTATCACGTATTCCCCTGCTGCAGCTCACCATGGCAGTAGGATTACCAGGATGCTGCATGCAGCAGGCTCTTTTGCTTACACACTTAGGGGCAACTTCTTGAAAAAGCAGCCCTAAAATTTCCTACTTTACCGTGCATCTGAAAGGAGACCAGTGCTTCCCTTTAAAAAGTCCCAACCTACATCCAGTCCTCACTGACATCCAATGTCACTTCCTAATGGTAGTAAGATGAGGAGTATGTTTAGTGAGTTCTCATCACTTTCCTCTCTGTGGTCCTGTTCTACACTGCCTCTGTTGTTTGCTATTATTATTAACTTACATTTGCTTCCAGAGGCCCCATTTAGCTCTGTGCTGTTCTGTGCTGGAAACTGCTTATTGCAGTTATTACTGATGCCAAACAATCGTGATATACAACTCCTGTCATAAGTCCATTCAAAGTTTATCAAAATCAAGAAAGTGATGGCTTTACTGCATTGACCTACTTCCTACAAAGCAGATTTTGTATATTTAATGTGTAAATCTCCAGAGTTCAGAGAGGGAGCAGCACAACTTCCCTCCAGCTGTAGCTCAGGCCAGCTTCCCTGCAAGGAAGATTTCCTTACAATCAGTGTCTGATGGGAAAGCAAAGTACATTTTGCAACTTTTTTTGCTCTCAGACAAGCATTTCCTAGTGGACCATAAGCCAAGGTGCCTTAGATGAATGAATAATGAACTCTCTCACATTCAGGACATTCATTATAAATGCACAAGGTTTGTTTGAGGATTGAAGCAAGGAAGCTTCTGTGATCTGCTGGTCACACAGGTCTATTCCTGCTATCCTCGTGGAAATCAGTGTTTCAAAAAGATAGTCAACAGCCTGACACATCAAGGGACAATTGTTCTTAAAAAAACTTTTCTCACACACACACTAAAGTTGTTCTGTGTTCCAGTAATTTTAGCCAATCAGGTTAAATATGTCTAGCATAATCTCACCTAAAATAGGATTTGCTATACAAACTTAAATTAAAATTTATAGATATTTATAGAAAAATGTTCCATGCTGATGTTTGACTTTTTTTTTTTAACGGATTTTAATCAGTAGAACAGAAATACATGGTGTGGAGGGGAAAACCCAACCCAAGTCCTACCGTGTATTGCCAAAATACTTTTGTATTTATCAGATTGAATTCCTCCAGGCAATCTTTCAAGTAGTTTCATCTACTTCTGTAGCTCTGGGAACATGATTGTTTTATAAGATGTAACTGTAAAAGGACAGAGTGGAGTTTTGTGTTGGAGGCTTGGTAAATCAAGATGTACTTTTGATTTTAAATTTTAACTAATTTTTCCCCCACTGATCAGTTGTGCGAAATCGCTCAGGGATCTGAAAGCTAAATCTTTCCTGGCTCATATCTCACAACCTGGAATAAAAACATTGCAATTGCAGTTTACTGTCATTTACACTTGATGAAACTAACACAAGATGAGTGCAAAATAGATTGGGAAACAGTATTCAGACAACAGTATGTACAGAGTGATAGTTTAGTTTCAAACTGGAAAAAGGTATCTACTGGATTCTTCAAAACTTGCCCTGGGTCAATATTTTTGTTAATAACTTGGACGATGGAATAGAGAACACAATTTTTAAGTCTGAAGATGATCCTAAGCAGTCAGGGGTGGCAAAGATGCTGAAAGACTAAGATTCAAACCAAAATGTATATGGGAAAGGGATCTGAAAAAATAGAAGCAATTCAACAACAATACATGTTAAGATGCTACATAGGAATAATCACCTGTGTAGACTGGAGGCACTACAGTTTAGGTAACAGTTCTGCAAAAAAGAATTTGGCATTAATAACACATGACAAACTGAAGATGAATCAACAGTGTTTTAAAATAGCAAGCAGCAGCCTAGGACCTAAGTGAACACAATGTTGTATGTAAGATGTGGAAAACAATCATGCTGCTCCATGCTCTACTAATAAAATATTTTCTGTGTCACTGTATCTGATCTTGAGCACCATACTTCAAAGGAAAAAAACCAAAGTGGATCAAGCAGTCAGTCGAGAGCACAGAAGAGCAACTATAGAAAACATCACATATGGAAGGGGATTCTTCTAGTCTGGGGTAGTGAACACTGACTGGAGATACTGTAAAAAATACCTTCCTTTGGAAAAGGAAGGGAATATTCTGTTCTCCATATTCAGCATGGCTCGAATGCAAACAATGTGCCTCACCTGTAGCAAGGGAGAGTGAAATTAAGCATTTGGAAAAATGTTTAAAAGTAAAATTAATGATGCTCTGCAATAGGTTGCCTGGGAAAACTGTGGAATCTCTGACACTGGAAATTCATTAACAGCATGACAAAGTTCTCTGTTTTCTTATCGTCATAGACTGTGGTCTGCAGATAATAATTCTTGCTATTGCACAGACCTATCACATGGTGTCAAACAAGGACCAAGTCTTTTGCAAATATCGCGACACACTTCTGTAGTTTCCATTGTTTAAGCACAGGGCCTTTAAGCCTTGGGCACCCAAAGAAGGTAACAGAGCTCAGGGCAGGGACTGAGCTATAAATAAAAAAGTTAAAATCCTGGCAGATTAAAGGGATCTTTTTTTAGCGATGCTAAAATACCGCAACACTTGCTGTTTTCCCTTTGGATCTGTGCTGCAAGTCTGAGGAGGTGTAAGCTCTGTTTGACACCTTGGCTGATGGGACATTCAGAACATCATTCTCTCTGTGTGCCTCACTTTCTTTTCCTCCTGACCTGCTTTGTGTGGCTTTTCTCGTATCTAACAGGTTGCGAACCTGCCTCTCAGACTTTTTCTCAGGGGGAGTGCTAACATTTATCAGAAGGTGTAGGAAGTCGATTCTATGTGAGACCTCTCCTCCTTCAGCAATTTTTTTTTAAACTGGCCAATGTTTAAAACAGAGCAGAGGCACACAGACACATATGTACAGTCTGATCCCATGCACTTTGTTTCCATAAGGCATTAGGCAAAAATGCTTTAAGAACATCTTATTACTGCCTCTGGTACTGGTGCGAGAAATTCCACTCCAATGCCAGTGAAATCATGGCTGAGAAGCTGATGAGATAAAAATCTTTAACATCTATGCCATGGTTGTGTTTTATAGCAGCCATGAAGATTAGTCCTTATCAGAGGAAGAAAGTTAAAGTCAAGACTATTGTTTCCCTAATATGTGGGGAAGTCTGGAGTGTTACTGATTGTTACTGTGCTCACCAAGCAATGCAGACCCATTCATTTATTAAAAATGCAGTAAGCCAAAAGCAACAAATATTGACTCTATGAGGCCGAATCAACTCAGCAGCCTCTATTGAAGGTATCATTCAATAACATAGGAGTCCATGCAAATTGCAGGCCAATTGGACGTACAAAAAGAGGCACAATATCCCTTCCAGATGCCAAGGCATCAAAGTCACTTTTGCTGCTCTCCCTCCATGTACCTGCATGTGATACTTGTATTCCAACTTCCTATAAACTGTCTTGCTACTCTCAGTGGAAGTAGGAATGAAAAATAATACAAACACAACTTTAAAATTGCATTTAATGAATGATGTATGGCTCTGAACCCATATTGAATAAAGAGGTGGGTTTTTTACAAGAACCTTTTTTTGACAGTGAGTCCACTTTGAAGTGCAATGTTCAGCAGAGGTAAACCCCATGGTATATTTGGCTAGGAGAAGGATGTGATGAACTGGGAAAAAGATGAATGGAAACAAAAAAAGGAGGGAAAAGGATCTTGCAGGTGTGGACTGAGGGAAGAAAGTTGAGGGAAAGAACAAGCTGACACAGGCAGTCAGCATAGAGCAAAACCTGCTCTTGCAGAACTGCAGGAAGTTTCAGGGAAAATGTGATATTTGTCAGAGTTTTCCACCTGAGGAAATGAGTGACTACCAAATGATTCTTAGAGATAATAATCTGGATACTTTCAATTTTAAATAAATCTCCCTTATAAGCAGATTATTATTTTGTAGACCAAATAATGGTCCCTGGGTAATAAGCTGGTGCAGAACACAGTACTGCATGAGTAGAATTAGCATTTGCACAGCTGGTGGTAAAAGCAAAGCAAAAGGCTAGTCAACATTTCTTTGGATTATTTTATAAAGTGAAATCAATTCTTGTGAAAAATGCCAGGTAAAGAGCCCAGTAGCAAAGTCTCCATTGATTTCAGTGGAGCAGAATCAGTTCCTGAGCCGAGAATGCAGCCAAATCCAATGTGCAGAGCCTAGCCGAGATGCCATGGGTTGCTTGCCAAAGGGGTAATACCCCTGCCTAGGAGCCTAGGGCTGACAGACTGACTGACCTTTTCAGTCCTTGACATCTCTAATAAGACTGCCAACAATAATGATACCTAGGGATCAAAAAACCCATCTGCTATGTATTAGGCTGAGAAAAGCAGCTGCCTGTATGCTATTTACAAAAAAATGTGTTTAACTTAGAGCTAATTATTTGCTCAAATGCAATAGCTGCAGAGGAAGGGCTGCGACTCCCTCTTGGTACAGGGTGGTGGTCAATACTTCATGAGAGAAGGGCACTTTCAGCACACTGCAAACAGAGTGCTACACACAGAAGCAGCATCACCCAGTGAATTACAGATATTTGCACTGAGATGGGCAGGAGCTAGCTGGACCTGCTTTGGAAAAGGGTTTGGAGACTAGATGGCATCCAGAGGCGTCTTCCAGGGTTTCCTCCACAGTTATCTCCGTTTACTCCTGGCCCAGTACACTAGATGCAGACAATTTGACACCCAGAGGTTAATAGCCAGCAATTGCTCCTACTGCAGCAATATGGACTCCACTGGTCACAGAGTGCCTCCCTGACTGCTGCAGAGATGACAGCAATGGTGATTCCAGCCTCCTTAACTCTAACAGACATAGCACAGCACCCACTGTTCAGACCATCAGCTAATTTCCAGCATTTAGAAAAGATGAACAAATACAACTTTAAAGTTCTTTGATTTGAACTGTGACTATTCACTAATAAGACCAAACCAGTGAGCTGGAGAAATTAAACTCTGAGGCAAACTTCAAGTTAGCAAAAAGAGGAGGATTTTAGCAGCTCTAAGCAGTACATGTAAAGGTTATGTAAGGTTATTTTCATTTTTCTTCATGTGCATCTTTTTCTTCTAAAGATATCAAAAAAGCAAGGTTAAGTTTTCGCAGATAAGACCACAAACAAAACACTAACAGTGTTCTATTGCTTTGAAAGGGGCAATAGCTTTGAAAGAGATTTCAAAAGATAATGTTTGAAAACTAGGCCATCTTGCCTCTCTCTGGGAGCTTCTGCATGGACACCTAATAGGAAATCCATTTGGAATCCATAAACTGGCACACTTGCTTAGAAAAAGAACCTGTTGATTCTACTTTTAATCAAACTTTCCCTTATTAAAAGCTAAGCAGCCTGAGGAAAAGGATATTTCATTTTAAACAAATCTATCATGCCTCTCAAAATCTTTGCAAATTTATATTCTTTATTCTATTATTGCAAATAATTTCAAATAATGAAAACTGCAGGCAAATATTAGAGTGGAACTGTAGAAAAACAAAATATAAATGAGTGTATGTATTCCACAAGGTTGTTCTAACATTTACTAATGCTTTTAAAAGTCTGCGGTAACAGGGTTTTTCTCTGGTTTGACGTGAAACAGCTCTATAAACAGGGGCCATATCAAAAAGCTTCTGACCTCTTGGACCTGAATAGTCATTCTTTGTGTTCACACTGTGTTTCTCTTAAGTCTAATAAAGAATAGGACTGTGTTGGTCCATCTTGATGAGCAATGGCTTTAATTTTCCTAGTGAAGTGTGACCTTTTAAGCAATAAACAGAGGATTGTGTAGGCATTGTTGCCAAGATATGTTTGGAAAATAGGGAAAAGGGAAGGGATTGTATTCTTATTTCCTGGATTAAGCAAAAAACTGCTGTGAAAGTTCTCAAATAGACAGATTGTACTCATATATTTGGCAGGATTTTCTGCCCAGGGGAAAGACAACACTTGGTGATTCTCCACAGCTTGTACATTAAATTGGACAAAATAACTTTACTACTTCTTGGAGAGTCCAAGAAATTGTAATATTACCCAAATGTTAGTAACCTAAATCAAAATGACAAAAGTTGCAAACTGTATTGATTGAAATGCTGACCCTTTTCTCAGCTAAGGCTCACTAAGCTGCTGTTCCCAGAGTGGGGACATCGATGGGTCATAGCAAACGGCTCCACTTCCATAGCGGTTGGAGAGGAGTCATCCAAACAACTTAATACCCTCCATCTCCAGAGGAACTTTATTCAAATATAATGTTAATCAGAAAGGTCCTTCCCCAACCTGACCTCTTGCTCTTGATTAATTCAGTCTGAGAAATGGAGCTGATTTGTTTTTCATGCCCAGCCCAACCTTCTCTTTGTTATTCAATTTAGAAATGTGTCAAATATAATTAAAACTGGCAGAGGCCAAGATTAAATCAAACAAACTGTAAACATTGCTTGTGCTATTTGGTTGATGCAAAGCTTTCACCATAAAAGGCTTTTAAATAAATGAATTCAGCTGTTACTGTGCTGCAGCACTGAGACCTTGCTCCAAGTGTTTGAACTTTTCAGGGACACTGTCAGGTCAGCTTAGATTCAAAAACTAATACATGGCTGGGATTCTGAAATTGCCTAAGGGAATTAGGTACCTGACTTCTACTGAAAGTCAATGTGTGGTGGGAAGTGAACTGACTTTAAGCAGGAGTTAGATGCTTTTGAAAAGCTTATTCATGTCCTTGTAAACAGAAGACCATGTCCATCACGGAGATAAATTAATCTAACTCCTTTGACACCTACATACCCTGCAAAGCATCTGATACACAAATTTTACAAAACCTAAGAAAGCCAGAAAACCCTAAGAGCTACCTTTACTTATTTGATTGTATTTTGGTTAGCACTAAATATTTCCTTTCAATGTGCAATAATTATATTGTACAATAACAATATTATTAACGTGTGGCATAAGTATAAACCCAGCTTCCAGGCGATTATTCCATTAAGGACTTTCAGTTTCAGACTGCCAGGCTGCAACTTGCATTTTAACCTACTGATTTTAGTGGTACTCCTGACCTGTTAAGTTTGGATTCAGAGCCTCAGTTTTCCAAGGTTTTCCCCAAAACATTTTTGCATTAAAAAACCCTCACCCATATCTCATTAGACATCATGCAAATTCATAGCAAGCAATAGGGAAACTCAGTACTTTAGAAAGGTTTCTGTCTTGTTGACTGAGATTTTAGTGCTAAGCAATATGGCATTAAAATTTAGATTACACAGGTTTGAAAACAGAACCCTGGCTGTTTGATGCTATTTTCTTTAATTCCTCATCACTACTTTAAATAGTAATGCAAGAAATGTGATGTTGTCTGTATTTTTACTGTAACTTATTTTTCACACAGGATGGGCATTTGTCACTCCTATGCTAAATTCTGCTTTTTTTTGGCACATGTATGTTTGTATCTCCACATGTTTTACAACTTTAATAACCTGATGCTACATTATGAACTGAGCCTTTGGGGATTTCTCTGTCCAATGCCTTTAGAAAAACAACTGTAGTAGTACCATTGGACGGGAGTCAGAAATTTCCGATCTCAAAAGTCATCTTATTTATCCCAAAATATTCTCTAAGAATTCTACTGGTCTCCTAGGTAAAGCTACCTCATTCAATGTTCAGCGTGGCTGCTAGAGGGGGAACTCAATGACAAAGTCAGAGGTCTTTTGGGGACAGGATGACACCATGATACATGATGGCACAGTCACAGAATGTACAGGTCCTTCATCTCTGGAACTGCAATTCACATCTGATTAGAGATGATTAGACAAAATTAGTGTACTTATTCCCTCTTTATCTTCAGTGGACATGAAATCTGGCCACAAAACCACTGCAGAGAGCCTTGCAACTAGCAGGCTCAGGTCATGAGGAAGCCAGTGCTTGAGAGAGCAGAAGGTCAGGACTGATCAATGAAGACAGAGCTAGCATACACCAAAGATGTCATACAGCCTTGCCCAATCTATTTGATCAAGACTACATATTAGCCCCTTGCTTTCATAACCATAGAAGTTTTCAGATCTATCAAGAATAGCTAATAAAGATTCCTTTGTGGTGATGGGTAAGCGAGGCTTGGTATCACAAAGAATAGAAAGGAGCAATGTAACTAACTGTCTCATGTCTTGGGAGCAGTTGAAACCATCTGAAGACCATCTTAATGATCTGCTACTAGGATGTGCCATATTCTAAAAGCTAAATAATCTCTGTTGAATTGACTATACAAATTGTAATGTTTTATCTATTTCCATCAGTTTATATATGTTTTTCTCTCCTTCAATTTGCTTTCTCACCTATTTGCAATGAAAATTGCTCTGTGTTTAGATTTCCAGAACCAAATTTTGAAAGCTAATTAGATATGGAAGGATTTGAGTGAAAATCCTATATGGAAGCCAGATCCTTCATTAACAATGACACAAAACTATATAATGAATGAACTAAAGAAACTTCATGTTTTGTCTATTTGTCTAAGATGATAATGTGCATTGACTCAATCACCTGGAAAAGGGAACAGTGTTGAGTAACTTCTCCTGTCTTCAGTGCTCAGCAAAATCTCACATTTGCAACCCAGAGTTAATAACTGGCATAAATGGAGAATTAAGCTGCACTTTTCAAGACTGTGGCTGTTCTGCCCAGGATGAGAGCTCTGCTTAAGCAATAGGTCAAGTCCTAAACTATTTTCTGCTAGTTGGCAGCATAAGGAATACTTCTGTAACAATGAGATCTTAGGGTTACAGGCAGTGAACAGAGGCATTACTGAATGAATTTGGAAAGAAGGCTTCAGAGCAGTACTTTTCTCTTTTTATATCCAAGTATTTTTATTAAGTGAGGTTGAGACAAAGAAGGTCTTGGGAGGAAAAAAAAAAGGTGTAACAATGTAACGAGCACTATAATATAATCTAAAATAACTCAGTGGCAATTTTTGCTAATACATAACCCCCTAAAAAAAAAGTCTGACTGCTTTTCCCACCAAAGTCAGGGTTTGGGAGCTGATTCAGATTTTACATGGATGCAAATATGAAGGGACACTATTAGAAGTATTCCACTGCTGCACAGCTGAGTTGGTATCAGGATTTGGACTAACGGCTTCAGCTTGAAGCTCTCCTTGCAACTACAGACAGCAGGATTTGACTTTGAATCAGGACATTTTAGCTGTAATATGTCAAAAGAGCTTGCAATTCTTTTCAGTACTTAAGTATATTTGTTTAATATTTGGTTTTACTTTATTATAGTAAAGTATTCCAAGAGGTATGTTTTTGTTTTCAAATACAAATATTGCTTAAAATGAGTATTAAAATGTTATTCTACAGTATTAGGAACGTAAATAAAAGAACTTTTGGCCAGAATGAAGAAAAAGGATATATTAATTCCTAATACAAATTAAACTGAAGAGGCTATCATCTGCATTGTTCCGTAGGAGAGAAATTAAGAACTGCATAATGGTGTTTTAAATTCTTTAAAATTGTAGTATTCTGCAAGGTTTTCTAGCTGTGAGAAAACATTTAGTCCTGATGCATGTACTGTTCTTTTCAGGGAGAATTGGATCAGGTCCTTTGTGACCAATTTTGCTTATTTACACTCTCATATACTGTTTAGCTTTAATGCATTGCATGGTTAAAGGAGAATCAGGAATTCAGCCCAGTCTTCCTTAAATTCTTGCTAGACTTTATGTTAATTTAGTCCCTTATTTCTTCAGTTATGTAATACAAAAGATGATTTCACTGTCATTAAAGATCACCTCTTTTCCTGTTTTCATATTCTTCTCACTATTATTATTCTTCTCATTGAAGTCTCCTTTCTAGTCATAATGAACGCTTGGAGCATTTCATTGAGAAAAATGAGGAGTTAAACATTTTCTATTTCCCTGATCAAGGCCCTGTCATCATTATCACCAAAAGCCAGAAAAACAGGTGAAGAAAGACAGAATCACATGAAAGGTAAAAAGGACACTGCCAAAGTGATTTTGTGATCACAGTTGCTTATAATAATACACTGAATGTTGGCATGGCAATCTAATTGCATACTAATGCCTGCTATGTAAACTCAGTTACCAGTTGCATTACGTAATGTCGATGCTCAATTGTTTCAGTCACAACTTAGAAAAATATGAACAGAAATTTGGAAAAGTCTCTGATTGTTATTGTGGAATAATTCATACAACTCATCAGTATGGCAGTTTTCAATTTAACTTGATATTTTTGAAACAGAAAGCCACAATGATTGAATTCTAGAAGAAAAAGTAGCCTAGAAAAAAATCATGTGTTTTGCAAAAGAAGAAAACAAAAGTAGTATAAATTTTTATTCTATCACTTTTGACAGTATCCTTTTAAAGGGAAGACTAAATTAAATTCTAAAGGCCAAATTCTCTTCTCATTCACATCACAATAGCTCCAGAATAGTCCTACCAACTTTCATAGAATTACTCCAGATTTACACAAATATTAATGGCAGCAGAAGTTGGCTTTTCAAGCCCAGCTGTTTCACATAGGAATGCATTTTAAGAAGTGATATAGAAAAGAAAATAGTTTGGGTTTTTTTATTGCATTAAATTAGATGCGCAATATCACAGAGAAAGGCTGATTCCTCTTTTGGTCTCAGATAAGCTCCTTTTAGAAAACAGATGTGATGAGAGTAAGACAGAAAGCTCAGAACAATCTTTGAACTAAGTATGTATTCAGTAGACACGCTTGGTTTCTTCCCATACCACAGATTTCTTATCCTGAAATCTGTATTTCACACAAATGGAGGAGAACAGGACATGGAAAATTGATCTGAAGGCTAAATTAAATTTCTCCTGCAGTGACCTGCTTGAGGAACAGAAGGAAAGGGAAGAAGGAAGGCTGAGACTGGTGCAACTCAAAGAGCAAAGACATTAAGTGACAGCCCCCCCAAACTGTCAGAGGTCTTCTAACAGGAGGTATGCCATTCACATCCATCCCACCCTCTGGCGACACTCTCTCCCTAGCTATTTCCACTTGATTCATGTTGTTTCTGTACTTGTTGAAATGGTTCATACTGTTTCACTGTTATTACTGTTATTATTTTACCTATCCACACTTGTCTCTGCCAGTCTGTTATTCATAATTGCTAGGGCTCCAACCCCACCAGAGAATCCATTTTGCTTTGAATTACAGCTCATTTGCCTCGGATAGCCATTAGCAGTTTCCGAGAGCTGTTTCTGCATGATGGCCAGTGAGACTTTATTGGAGGCCAGGAAATCTTTCATGGAGATCATCTCGCCTGACAGCCGGCGTCCGTCTGTGTCGCTCTCATTGACAACATCAGTCTCAATGGAGATGTTCCTCCGGCTGCGCACATTTCCTGGCATTACCACGTTCCTCCGTGAACGAAATAATTTTCTTTGGCATCTGTGGCAGCACCTGCAGTCCAGCTTCTTTAGTACCCAGTTTATGGATTGTTTGATGACAATAGAGATCACATTAAATAAGGAATAGATGCAGCACACACCCATGAGTATGAAGACAAAATTGCCAAAGCGGTAAAGGCCTTGGCTCTCATACTTGATGTTCTGGCTGCTGACCAGATCACCGAAACCAATGGTGCTGAAGGCCACGAAGCAGAAGTAAAGTGAGTCAAAGTAACTCCACCCTTCAATCGGTGTGTACATTGCAGAGGCACAACAGGAAATAATGAGTGATGCTACACACAAAATCAGCATGACGTAGTACACGGAGGGCTTCCAGCCCACCAGGCTGTCCACCTCAGACGTCCCCGAGCCCCGTCGGCTGTTGTGAGGGAGGACCCCTTTCCTCCTCAGCTGTCTTTCATGGCACGACTTCATGACGTAGGCTATGACAGTGATCAAGCGCTCCAGGAACAGGTTAAAGAACAAAATGGTCCCTGCACATCCTATAAGGCCGTAAAATATCAGAAAAATTTTGCCTCCAACGGTGGCTGGGGTGGTCATGCCAAACCCTGGAAGACAAAACAGAACAGTTGAAAAAAATAAACTTGTAGTTATCGTGTCAGGAGTTTTGTCACATGCAAGACTGACAAACTGGCAGGTAATCCCTGTGGTACAGTTCAGCTCTGGGAAAAAGCGAGGACATACTCCCCAGCTGTTATCCACTTGTGCTTGACCATGTCCCAGCAGTAAGAGGAAGGAAAGCCATGCCAGCATTTCCTCCAGAATCAGAATGAAACAAAAAGCAGAAGAAAACACACTGGAAAGAAAAGAGAATTTAGTGGAGGTCTGAATTTTTGTCTGGTTGCTAGGCTCTCTCCATCCGTCTTTGTGCCTTGGATCACTTCCAGGCTTTGGGGTTATTGCACCCGCTTCCTTCTCTCCGATGCTGTTTTCACCATGGGTCTGACCCAGGGTGGGGCTCTTGCCTTGCAGGGGTCCATCCCCACCAGATCTTTGCAATGCAAGGTGAAATTGTTCTGAGCCTCACTTAGCTCCTGCTGTAAGTGGAGGTGGCACATCAGCCAGCACCTAGCACCCGCCGCAGCCTGGCTGGGGAAGCCCAGGCTGGGAGCACACACCGGAGGATGCAGCCCCTGACGGGGTCAGCAGCCTCTTGTGGGGATCCCCAGCAGGCGTTAGAGCTTCCCTGTGTCTGACCCTGGTGTCTGTCACCCATTATCAGCCCTTTTTTAAATCAGCATTGCTGAAGTTTTCCTATTTCTCTGTGTCCCACTCCACAGTTCAAGTCTGTATGTGAGTCTTAACAAAAGTCTTCTCTGGTCTCATTCCCTGTCGTGGGATTTCTCAGGTCAGAGGTGCTTCAGTCTTCTCTCACATCCTTCCCTTCCTAAAGCTTGCAAATAGTAGTTTTGTTTTGCTTACAACTATTGATAAGACAATCTTGCTTTAATAAGATATGACTAAAGAACTAAAAGCATGTCCAGAACATCACTGAGCAAACTGGAGTCATACTCCTGATAAATAACTTTGCTGCTGTTTTATTAGGATTAATAAGGGATTACATAACTGATAATTAAGCCAAAACAATCTTGCTGAGAGGACAGAAAAATCACATTGGACAAGAGACACAGTTATTTGTTTCCCACTCTTTGTAATTGTGAGATGCTAATTATGAAATAAAGACATTAGGCCCTGGGAAATAAAGGAAATCATACTCAGTGTGATGCGCTTGTGCTTGGAAGACAGACAACTGCAGTCTGAAGAGACCATGTTTCCAACAGTGCTGAACTGCACTCATCTTCCCTTCACTGGAAACCTGCTACCAGCACAGATTCCTCTCCAACACTGCTCCTGCCTCACACGGTTAAGCAACAGCCTTTGCCTTCACCGCTCCAGCATGACCCACTCTGAACGACAGCCCCAAGAGTGGGGTCTCGAGGGTTGCTGCATCTTCACCTGCATCCACAGCCAAACTGTAGCATCCAGAGAAGCTACAGGAGGCTTAAGCCTCCTCACCAAATTTCTGTGCCAGAGAGAGATGGACTGCAGCTCTGTGTTGTGGGGAACAGCTTGACAAGAGACTAACCACACAGACAAAACGTTCTTTGTGACAAGAACTTTCTGCCATTGTTCCCCTTGGCACACAAATATTTCCACTCACTTTCTACCTTCCCCTTCTGCTCCATGACCTGATCGCCCCCCAATCCTCGTTTTGATGGTTATTTTCTGTGCAGGCTGACTTATATGCAAGTCATGACCTCCACCCTGTGGACAGACACGTAAAGACCAATGGATGAGAGGAACCTCTCTGCAGCTGGTGGGATCTGCCCAAAGCAGCCGGGGGGGAGGGAGGTGGGGGGCTGCCGCGTCCCTGGCCCACCCTGTTCGTTGAAGAAGAGAAGCAGCTGCAGGCTGGGCAGAGACGGAAAGGTGGGGAGCCTCTGACACAGGGTGAACAGCATGGGACTCCACACAACTCTCACAACATAAAGCAAGTGTCTTGGCAAGAGAAATGCAGTTAAGGCTCACACCTCCAGCGTGGCATTATGCCTTTGGGCTGCTTCCCTCAGGCCCCTCTCGGGATCCTGCCGCTGGCACAACGGCCAGAGCCTGAGCTCCTCATGTTTGTTTGTTTAGTTGACTGGATTTTTGTCTCTGAGCTCAGTTCTGCGTGGGTAAAAACCCACTACTGAAGGCTTTACAAAGGCACCCAAATAGGCATGACGGGAACTACACAGTGAACTATAAATACCAAAAGATGCAGAACATTGATCCAGAGAGGCAGTGAGCCTCTGAGTGTGACTGTCGCTTGACAGCTCTTCCTCTTCAGGAGGGGCACTCTTTTTACCTCCTGGAGTAAATGTAATTTTTTGTTCATTTTTCTATTTACGAATCTCAGTATGTAACAATCAATACTAATATTTCCAAAGAAGCACTAAAATGGAAAACCTGAAAGCAGTATAAAGATATTAATTTAACAAGCATTTTCCTTTAAAGATCATTTATCAAAAATGAGCTATAAGCTTTCAGTCCCAGAAATAATTTCAGTTCTTGAAATGCCTTGTATGTCCATGTATTGGGCCGCACTATGCCTGGTTAACTTTGACAATCACCGTATTACACCTGGGATTAATTTGGGATGCTGTATTATAGACTAGGACTTGTTTGACAGTAAGTGTGGGATACTTGGAAAGTAATGGGCACATAGTGAACAATCCAGACTCTATAGAATTGATCAATTTGTGAGCCAAGGATGTTTTGTAGGCAGCAGGCTTCAAGGACGCTTTGCTAGTGGACACATATTTAGCTAACGGTAGTAAGAGCATTCCAGACGCCTTTAGAAGGCCTTGAACAGAATAAACAAGAAGACAAAAAAAGAAAGATGCCAATTAGAAGAACACAGGTGCGCATTCCACAATAAAGGGAACTTGGCAAAGAACCTCAATTCCACAGCTTATCTTGACCAATTAGATTGAGACAAGTTTCGCATGTTTTAGTTAATACAACCAATTATGCCTTATGTTTATGCGCGTGTACAGTGTTGTTATAACCAATCACTAGGTGTAACTAGGCGCGCGGACAGCTCATGTTAACCAATCTCTAATTTGCTTATGCGTGAACAGTAACTAGAATGAATATATAAACTGAGCTATCTTGGCAATAAAGTGGCATCTGCTTGATCACATTGATTGTGCGCAGTGTCCGTGACTTCCGCGTCAACAAGTAAGTACATTTTTCTTCAAATGGATTCCTGGGATGCTTGAAATATTCATAAATCCAAGTAAATTTGGTGAATTGTTTCAGCCAAGAAGTGCAGGAAGGCAAAATTGTAAAAGGCTGAAACAGGTGAAACTAAATTAAATCTTTTCTTTTGGCATTTTCATGATAAAACTTCTAATTTCAAAATCTCAATTACCTTTTAGCTGAAAAAAATTCAGTTTGAAGTAAAAAGAATGGAAAAGATTCTTTGAAAAATCTTTCAGAATTTTAAAGGTTTCATCGTCTTAAAATGGAATGCAATATTTCACTAGTGGTCAAATAAAACCCATCAAAAATTTCATTAGATTTTGTCCTTCTGAAAGACCTAAAACCAATCTGTTCCAACACAACTTCAGGTTAAGTTTTTGTTCTAATTTTTCTTGCTGGCTGTCAAATAAGAAATGCGTTGCTCATTAACCTCTACTAAAACATGAATTCTTTCAAAAACCCTTTTCATACAACAGCCCTGCAAACACTAGCTGGAAGTAAATGGTTATCTTAGTGGGATCTGCCTCTTCTTTTCCCTAAATTTCTTCAAGGAAAAATGTGGCTCAATCATGGACAAAAAGGCACATCAGTAGGATTCGTTCTTTTTATAGTAATATTACTGATGATCTTGTGCTGTGCAAACACAGAGTATCTATGGATAAATCAATTCCTTCATGAGGTCAGTGAGAGCTCTCACACTAAAACTCTGCCCTCTCACCTAAGGGCACCAAAATAAGCCTGTTGTCCACGTGCTGGGTTCATACACACTACTTGGGCATCAGAAGAGCCGTGAGCTGTTCTCTCTGCAAGCAAAGACAATGCTTAGCACAGTAATGTCTGTCCTGGGGGCGGGTTTCTCCATATATCCCCTCTGCATCCTGGACCTGGTCAGGGCTTGCGGTGGCTCTTTTGCGGGAAGGGACATGAGCGAAGGCTGCTGCAGAGCCAGGTGTGACATCTCCACATGACCGTGGGACATGCACCCACACCTGGTAGCTGCAAAGTGCACCTGTGGTCCCCCACCCAGAGGCAGCATTAGTACCTCACCATATATTTTCCAGAAGATTGATGAGACACTAGCAAAAGCAGTATTTATCCCTTCTCTTCTGCTTCAGACACTCTACAGGGCAAGGGACAAAAAAACATGGATTCCCTACTTCGTTTGTAAAATGCTTTTTTTCCTTCCATTATAGAAAAGGAGACAGGACTCTGGGGTGCCACTACAGCATTTAAAAACTGAAATATTGCAGATTTTTTTTTTTTTCAAAAAGGTAATGTTAATAAATGCCTGGCAGATCTCTGCATAGCAGCTGAGGCTTTCTCTGACATGCTACATGAGATGCTGCCTACCTGACAAACTGAACCAGAGATGAACAGGCCACCAGGTATCTGAATTACTACTGACATGCTTGATTGAGGCAGCGTTTTTAATCCAAAATATTTTATTTTGCAGCTGAAATATGTCAGTTTGAAGTGTTGGCAGAATGGCAGAACACCTATTGCTCTGCCTGGTGTCTTTCTCCAGTCCCTGCACCGTCCCAGGAGAATCACACTCCCCCTGTTTCCTGTTGGAGTATCCCAGAACTGGGCCAGCAGCCCCCAGTTCCATGCCTGTGACCTGTACAGGCAGAACTGTCCCTGAACTGTCCTCTCTTCGTAACAGAGAGTACAGCCTTACAAACAGCAGAGTTTTCATTTCCAATCCCTTAAAATGTTAACCAAAGGCAAAGTCCTTATAACTTCAGTGATTCCTGCAGATGCTAGAGAAAAGACTGTGCATATAGACTTGCCAGTTCATTTTTGCTGTCTCCTTTAGATAGCTAAGCGTGTCACATGCAAGTATTTCTCCACCGTAATTATAAGATCAGGTTTATTCACAAACTGGACCTACATATCTTTCATAGCTGCAAGTCATGTTTATCAGAAAATGTAGCTCTTGGTGTTGTCATTGTCAAATCAACCATTCAAATACATACTACAGTTGTGTAACTAAGCCTTCATAGTTGCTTGGCTTTTCTTACCGCAAAAAATGATGGGTTTAGAAGCAATTGCCATATTTTTGCTTTCCACCTACAGGAGGTGGTCATCCATGTTTTATGTGCCAGCTGAGGGGTGTCAGCTGCCCTGTGTTTAGAGACTTTGGGTGAGCAGGGCCAAACTGCAAGAACACAGGACTGCCATACTGAGTCAGACTGCTGTCGTTGACAGTGAAAGGATACAAAAAAGTGTGAATAGGGAAGAAAATAGGAACAGAGTGATCTTTCCTGGGGATATCCTCCCAGCTCTCAGAAATCAGCATTTTAGAGGCTTTGAGGACATCATGTTTAATAATTTGATCATCAGTCTTGTCAAATCATTTATACTGCTGGTCTCCATTAAACCTGAGACAATAAGTTCCACAATGTAATTGTGCTTTGTGGAAAAGAAGTCTTTGTCTAAGCTGCTGCTTGACAATTGATTTCAGGCTTCCCACTTTTTGCAGTTAGCTGTAGCAATCACCATTCTCTATGTGCATTCTCCCTTCATCTTCAGCCTTCTGATTTTATAGACTTCTATTATTTTCTTCTCATTTCTTCCCCAGTCTGAGGAGGTCTACAACATATAGCCTCTAGTTTTCAATCTGCTATGACATACTTCTAACTAGCCCTATTGCCTTTCTTGTTTCTTTTCTACCTTAATACAGTCTTTCAAAGATAAAGGAGCAGGACCAGAACTATATAAAATATTTGCAATGCAAAAGTACTTTGAATTTATGCAGGGAATACTGATGTGTTGTGCTTTGCTCTGTTTTTCATAGGAATTCCTGTTTGTCTTTGTCGTAGTTTAACCCCAGCTGGCAACTAAGCACCACGCAGCCGCTTGCTCACTCCCCCCCACCCAGTGGGATGGGGGAGACAATCAGGAAAAAAACCCAAACCTCATGGGTTCCAAGAGGATACAGGTTACTTATACAAAAGAACAATTAAAAAGTGTAAACACATCAATAGTATAATATAATCATGCTTCATGATTTCCTGAAGCAAGTACTGGGTATAACCAAAGAAAAGCAAGCAGCTGTAATTCTTATCAATAGTCAGTTTGATAAGAAGGACTGAGGTCCAACAGGAAGTTCTCCTAAAGCAGAATCCTCCGACAGAAGGTAAATATTGAATAACATTAAGCAAATATTGATCTCAATTTAACAGTAACATGCTTATATTGAAATCTAACAAGAGGAAACAGATATCAACTTTCTATAATTAGTCAACTCTACAAAAAATCTAGCTTCTCTATTTTCTTTCCTCATTGCTTTGATTTATCAGACTGAAAATCTAGAGAAACTGAATTAAACCAAGCACCAGCCTCCAAAAGCCAGACCCCCAGGACGAGGCTGTGCAGCCATCCCACCCAGCTCTGCCCAGGTCCCCCAGCCCCATCACATCCCGTTCCCCAGACACAGCCACGGAGGCACAGGACTCGTGCCACCCACATCCTGGCATGTCATACACAGAACACACAGCCTCAGGGAATCCAGCTGCCTGCTCCAGGCCAGTATTAGGTCATTTCACCTTTTCTGTTGTAAACTACTCCAGTGCTACCGATTGCTGTAAGCATTTCTCTTGGATCATTACCCACAGTCACCTCCCTCTGCCTGGTGATACATGGGTTGGCATGTGTTTTCATTCTGGATGTCCTGACATTCAGAGGTTACATTAATTAAACTTTCAGTTTTCATTTCCTGGTACGCTTGATGCCATGAAAGAGTATGAGAAACAGTTCATCAATCCTAATCCCTCATGAATGAAGCCTGGAGCATTGAATATAACGTGTGTGTAGGAAGACTAGGACAGATATATAGATTTTACAGTTAATTTTGCATCACAAGATTGGGTCTTCCTATTGTTCTGCAAAATATCTCTCTTTTCTGAGAGGTTTCATTTCCTTTTTGAATATGCGCAGTTTGCTGCTCCTGCCTTTCCCACAAAGAGGAAGTGGGCAGAAAGAACGGGTAACACTATAGCAACAATAATGAATCATTGTGATGTTAGAAATATAAATATCGTCATGAAACCACTTTCCAGTTTAGCCTACAATCAGAACTCTTTGTCTGTGATGTTGTGGCTGTATTCCTAATGCATTTTCTATTTATTTGATTAACTCTTTTCCTTGTTTTTCTCTATCATCAGCTCTACTTTGGTCATGATGCACTGGGGAAATGAATTTCACCAGTGGAACAGTCACTGGAAAATGATTGAGGATCATGACAGGTGTGAACCAAGCTAAATAATAGGACCAAGACTTTCAACTGCAGTCAAAAGATCAAGAAAATAGTAATTAAGAGAAACATAGAAAGTCTTACATACCTGCAAAGATGCTGACCCTCTTTCCCTCAGACACATTCTGTACTGAGCTATCTACGTAAGGATATTTTGTGCTTCTAAAGGAGAGGCAGAAGAAGTAACTCTAAGAGAAGCTGTACTTCAAAGACTTTATTGAGAAAATGTCCTGTACTGCGCACTGTTCCTACAGTGTGCTGACACTAATAATTTGGCAAAATTCACTTCTGCCATGATAGCCTACTCTGGTGCTCTCTGAGCAGAATAAGTATTCCTAGCAAAACTTTAGTTCTGCTGGAGTAATGGTCACTGGTAGGAACTCTTGTAGGAACAGCTAAAGTACTCTCAAATCATGTCACATCACTCCTTTTATGACATTCCTACCTCAGCAAGCTTGTAACAGAGTCCTGTTCTGGAAAGGAACAAGGACATTAAGTCCTTCCTGGAAGAGAAGAAAAAGACACATTTCTGTGGAGACTTTCACTGTGTGAGAGGAGATGTCCATAGAAGCAGGCACGGTGCTGTCACAGCTACCTGACAGCAGTAAACTTGGACTTGGGTGCAATTTCTGATATTAAAAAAAAATGTCTAGCGCAGTTCATTTTGCTAAGTGTCTGCAGAAAATCACACACACACCTCTGTGATTTCCCATCAGTGGAAGCTCAACATTTGAACTGTGTGGCTGGCTAGTGAGACACACATTCATACATTTTGTCACAACCATTCATTTCAACAGTTTGACCTTCTCTCTGACTAGAAGGGGAGAATGAGCTAGCCATGTCCTGAAACTCTCCTTTACTGCAACAGTTACTTGACAAAATAATATTTTATCAGGGACAGCCTGGTGTGTGGTAGCATTTATTTCATTGGCAATGCTATTTTCTCATGTAGATGGCTACATGGTGGAGAAGGGCTCAGCCTGCCCAGGAAGGCAGGGATGTATGGCTATAACAGTGCTCCTTTGTGCTGTATGCTTTTCTGTTTCTAGATCTGCCTGCCCAAGCAAGCTCTGTGCCTCCCACCCAGGCATTCTGAGCACTCCAGAGCTGTAAAAGCTCGAAATGTCTCCAGGGCTATTAGAGCTGAGTCATATCTGCAGATATACTACTACACTGAGTGACCGGCTGCTTGGTGACCTGGGACCCTGCCTTGAGTGCCATTGCTGCTGCTTCCTTCTGCACCAGTCTGCACCTGCAATGTTGTGCTGAGGTGGGCCGAGAGAGATGTAATCTTCTGCAGAGCTCCTAGCAGGGTTACATCCATTCCTAAAAGGCAATATTGATGTTGAAACTAATGATATAAGATATTTTGATGAAACAATAAACATAGTTACCCAAGTACAGTCTACACTTTCTCATATATATTGAGATTTTTTTCCCTCTCTAACTGGTTTAGAGAGTCATCAAACCTGGCGGACAGCACTCTCACCACTGTTTCAATGAGGCCAAAGGACAGGAGGGAGATACTGCTTCAAGGACTGCACGAGTCCCCGTGCTCAGTCTGTGCCACCATGGAGATACAAAAGACTTGTGTAAGAGATTGTGCGTAACAGTTCTTAGCCTCTGAGAAAAGCCTTCTGAAAACCCAGTCTTGAAACACAGATACAGGTTAGTGTCATGCCGAGCGTGTGAATGGGATTTTGAGGGTAGAAATACCAAAATCTTGGGACTTTCACTGATTTGTTTTTGGAGAGCATAAGAAAAGCTGTTAGTTAGTGTATGTGAGGCAATGTCTGTATGTAACACAGCGAAGTTCAACTCACAGTGAGTCACTGTTAAAACCTGTCTGGAGAGCTGGATACCTGTTACTGTCCTTCTCTCATTTCACATATATAAACCACATGTTCTGCCTTGAACAGAAACCTAGCTTAAGAAAAGCTTCCAATGTTAAGAAATCTAAAAGACGTAAATCAAAAAAATGCTAAAGGGACAACATTGGATGAAAAATATAACAAAAATTCCATTTTAATAGACATCTTTATGGGTCTGTTGATACCTCTGTTATAATGTCTGTGTAGCCCTTAAATAATACATGACTCTTTGGGAGAGAGCCTCTGTAATTTTCATTATTGTAAGTTTTTCACATAAGATAATTTATGGAAACCTTGCCATTCTGCTTTATATAATTAAGGTTATATTTTATTTAAGGTTCATTCCAGGTCTTGTGTGAGAAATGTACACATCCTTGTTACAGGTCCTGTGCTATCATAAAGTCCATGTATAAATATTTTATGCCTACCTTCTGGTTTCCCTTCATAATTCTTATGTAGTTTTTGAAGCCTGAGGCGCTATGTCCAGTGCCTTTCCATCACCCCTAGATAGATTTGTAAGTCTGTACAACTTCTGTGTTACTATAAGGATAGAACAGGGCTCAGTTTTGAAAATACCTTATTATTATTTTCAAACTTTTTTGTGACTTAGTTGAACAGTCATTTAAAAGTTTGTGTAGCTTTTATTTAGTCTTAAAACATAGAAACATTTAACTAATTAAATAATCTAAATTTTATTAACATGTTTGTATTTAATATTTACTTAAATATTAATTTTAATATATCATATGAGAAGGTACTCGAGCCCTATGTATGGGTGCAACACCACATCTGTTCCAGCCTGAGCACCCATCAAAACCAGCCATCAATAGTTTGGCAGGCTCTAAAAGGCAGAATAATATCAGTAACTCTGCTGGGGCTGCAGAAGTGTTCAACTGCTCGATTACATCTATACTACTACTTCCCAGCCCCTGGGAAGGCTGTAAGGGTTCAGTGCTGGCAGCTGTTTGCAAACGTGCTGCAGACACCAGCTTCCACCTCTCTCCTCCATAGAAACATCCAGCCCAGGCGGTGACACCAAGCCCAGCTCCGGCAGGGCTCAGGGCCCAATTTGGGTGTAAACCTGCGCGTGCGTGGCCCCAAGACAACCTGAAACCCTGTGCCAAAATGTGCTTAGCAGCTGATACCTTGGTATGGGTAACGTAATAATGACGAGCGTTAGTTCTGTGGACAAGTAGCATCAACTACAGTTCAGCGAGTGAAGCGGTCAGTGCTCCTGTCCCGCTGTCTCAGGCCTCTGGCAGAGGCTGTAGCCCTAAGGCCGCTGTCTGGGTGTATGGGGAACCAGCTTTTTGCTATTTCTGTTTGGAGAAATGAAAGCCCTATATTCTACAATACAAAAATAAAGTTCTATTTGATGCCTTGATAAAAGAAGAATGCTAAAGTAGTAGTGTTTCTCTTGTTCAAAGTAAATAAATTAAAAATAATTAGATTGCTATGTGCTGGAGGGATGCCCAGCCTGAGTCTCGAGGGGAGGGTGCGCCTGCTCGTCCAGCCCAACTGCACCAAAACCAGGCGACTCATCTGGCCCTGCCACTAACCAACGCATCACATAAGTCCTCTCCCCAGGGAGACACCAACATGCCTTGCAGAAGTTGGCAAAACTGTGGTAAGTAGGTGTGACTCGAGTTCAAACCACAGCAAAGTGTTAGACCCCTGCCCCCAGTGGGTCAGCAGATTATTTAACACTAACTGGTTTTCCTTAAAATTATAACAGCTACAATATCCTAAACTCCAAGCTACACACAAATTTATCGAAGCAACAGAAAGAAAATATGGTAGAATGAACTGATCCTTTCCATAGTTAAAAAATGCCATGGCTGAGGAGGCAGTTTATATAATACAGTAAAAAATAGCAGTATGACCAGTTCCATTCCGTTAAAAAACACCATAAAAATAAAAATAAAAATAAATCAAAATTTTAATCACAACAGAAATATTTTCAATTTGAAAGCCAAAGGCATACACTTTTGTGTTTAAGGTCACTGAGAAATGCAGTAACAGTCTGATTTGCGATGTATGTTCGGTTAACATTTAGCACTGAAAGAAGTCCCCATAAAGACATATTTATAGGAAAAAATGCTTTAAAATATTGGCCTTCTCTTACTGATCCCAGAAGAGTATGTTCAGAAGACAGGTATACTGTATACACTGTATATATGACATGTCTGTGATGTGTTGAAGAATCAAAACCAGACCTAAAAATCTTGAAGTGTGACTGAAACAGGGATTAAAAAATATTTGTCTCAGTTCCTCACAGCAGAAGGAACTTAAGAGAGCATGAATGGATTCACATATATGCAAAACTGAAATATATGTATCTCTGTGTCATGTGTATATATGATGAATACATACACATGTATATAAACCTTTTTTTTTCTGTTGAATAGTCTACCTTACTAACAATCAGCCATACATACACATGTATATAAAACTTTTTTTTTCTGTTGAATAGTCTACCTTACTAACAATCAGCCATAACTTCAAGCCATAATTCATCTTGGCAGGATAATACTTTATCTGAATCGTGAATGTAATTAACACTGTTTCAAGGGTTTGTTTTCAGTCAGTCAGTCTGTGTAAACACCATAACTTCAGCTATTAAGGAACAGGAACATAATGTTGTGTACTAATTAAGCTATAGGTTCACCTACACTAAAATTTTCCTTTTAAATAGTACAAATCTGCCTGTATTTTAAGCGTTTTCAAAGGTTAGTTTAAATTTGCTTATTGTGAATTTTATTCTTGGTATATATAGCTTTTCTCTGGAGTAAGACTTTAGCATTTCTTCTCATTATGGGTAAAACTAGGGGAAGTAAGGCAGGTTTTTTGGTTTCCCCCAGTGGAAAAAAACAAGTGAGAAAATGTGGTGTCTGTATCCTCTTGGTAACATGAGCCTGGGGAAATGCTGTTAGTGGCATTTTAGTGAAGGGGATTTTGTAAAATTAAAGCTCTTCCCTGGCTTTAAATACCAACACAATCAGAGCAATTTTATGCAACAGTGTCACTTGTGGTTCAACTAAAGCAGAAAGACCTTGGCTGTGAGTGTTAAGCTCAAAAAAGTAAAGAAAAGAAAAAAAACCTCCAGCATTACAGGCTGGAAGGAAGCTGGGGACAGATAAGGAAAACTCATTTTTGGTAACATGAAGAAATAGTATATATGCATGTGTGTTTGTGTGTGATTACATTTTCCTAACCAATTTCAAGCCTTATCTTGATGGCAGAGAGGAAGGTTGGGACCCATCGCTACCAGAACCACCACGTGCCAGGGGCCTCAGCATTGCTACCTCCAAGGAACACGAAACTTCACCCAGAAAATTAGCTTGGCCTGATGCTTGGATACATCAAACTGAAGGACAGCTCAAAGGAGCATAGCATAAAAGACAGCATAAACACTGCTTTAGTTCCTTGGAGACTGACAGAAAACCCCCAAAAGCTAAGAATAAAGACAAAAAATTCACAGATCCCAAGCAGGTGCTGCAGGGACTGCAAATGCAAAGCAAAGACCATGAGCTCACATCATACAGAAAAGGCTGTTGGTATGGTATGTGGCAAGATTTTTTAAATATTCTGTAAAAAAAAGGAAGCAGATATTAATGTTGTGATTAAAATTACAAAAACTGGTAGACAGTGCTGACAGCAAATGTTATCAGAGATTGCAGTGAATATTTATCACTGGAGAACTGGTGATGTAGAACTGCCAATTCTGTGAGCGCTTGTGATGAGCATCTGATGAGTATGATGATCTCAAAAGCTAGGAGTTATGAAGGGAGACAAAGGCTATTTCTCACCCTTTCTGACATTTTAAAAGTAAAAACTTATGCTGGGGGGGCTCACAGCTGAACATTTGGGAATAAAAGCTGAGTCTGCAAAATAATCATAGAATTATAGAATGGTTTGGGTTGGAAGAGACCTTTAAAGATCATCTAGTCCAACACCCTGCCATGGGCAGGAACATCTTTCATTAGATCAGTTTGCTCAAAGCCCCATCCAACCTGAATAATGTCAGGCTACTCCAAAGAGTACATCACCTACAAAAGAATTATTGCCACCAGGTGCAAAAATGTCATGACAAACTTAGGACACTATACAGAAGAAAAAAAAAAATCAGAGAAATGTTAGTGACAGCAATAGAGAGCACAGTGAATTTTGGGTTGGAGAAAAGAGTAAGTCATTGCCAAACAGTGTGCGCCAGTATCTGCATAACGACAAGGCATACAGTTTTGTTTTCTAAATGTCTGGCTTTTTCAAAAGGTGAGGACTTGCTAAGCCCCTGGCTTGCAGATGTCCTAAATGAAATGCACCTGCCCCCTGTGTGAAGCCAGAGATGCTCTTTTAGTGACAGGTCTAGTGGCATATGTCTGTAAGACAAGACTAAGTTAAATGATCCAGCCTACTCACAGGATTTCACAGGTCCAAACATTTATGTAAAAAACAACCTATATGTAAAATAGGACAGGGAGGTTCACACTGCACTATTCCAAATCCTCCACAGCAACTTTGTCTTGCTGTCGAAGTATTGTGCCATTGCAAATGTTAAAAAAACCCCAACGCTGCAAGGACTGATGCTCTTCTTACCTATCTCGATGATGACCAGTCTTGCTCTCTGTGTATCAGGCATACTCAAAACCTCAGCATCAGCTGCCTTACCCACACAAACAATTAAACAAGACAAGCATGCAGAGGAGGGTAGAATTGAATGAGATTGTAACAAGATGATAAAGAGTGGTCAAAAGCTGCAAAGCTACGCATTTCCTGATGTAACCAGGCAAGTGATGTACTAAGGACATCCAAAATCAGAGGATGGCTGAGGTTGGAAGGGGCCTCTGGAGACTGGCTAGTCCAGCCCCCCAGCTGAAAGCAGGGCTTCCCACCCACAGCAGGTATCCAGTCGGATGTAAATTCATCTAGAGGATAAAAGGGATGCCAGGCTTTTCAGTCAGATACTTATAGATTCATGGAACCAAAATCATACTTTAATGATGTCTGGAAACAGAGATGTTCATACATGCAAAGATAAAACTGAAGTGAATCCCTTCAGAAGTAAAATTGTGAAACTGCTTCTGAAATTCTTTTGATTAAAGGTTAAACGCTCAATAGTAGCCTTTGAGAGACACACGGAAACTCTTTATTTACTTTTTATCTGCTTTATGAGGTTTCTCTCTGCAAGCTTAACTGAATTGATAGCTTTTGTTTATGAGAAAACACTGCACTGTTGGAAACGTAAGCCGTTTCAGAGGGGCTTTCACCTCTGCCCGCAGGTATCTGCAGCTACCTGGCCCAGCAAAGGAGATTCTTACCAGAGCTCAGTATTTGTGAGCCTCCAGGAGAAGCAAGCTCTTCTCTGAGTGATTACTTGAAGACAATCACTGAGTTGAAATCGTAAGGCTGAAACATGTAAGAGTAAAAACTTTGGGGGGAAATGCCTGGCTGAACTTTAAAGAGATTACATGGACTGTGGAGTGCAACATACGCACTTACTTTCTTAAAGTCTGAAAGACCTAACCTAGGGTTATGTCCTGGCCTCTGCACTAAGAAACAGTCACTTAAGAAAGGCCCATCATTTCAAACATTGGAGTTAAATGAAGGAAAGACATTTTAAAAAGCACAAAGAGAAATATATCGCAAGAATCATCCTAGAGATTTCAGATTATTTTGGAAGATGGCTTTTCCCAGTCTTTCAGAAGCTGTTAAGCCTGGAAGCAGAGAGGTTCAGCTGTTGGCAGCTTGTGTACAATGCCCTCCTTTGTAAATACCTTTTTCACAGATGTGTCGTCATTGTCTACTTGATACTTTTAAAGCTGATCAGTTAAATAACTACAGTTAATGAAAATGATTTTACAGATTCTGCTTATTAAAATGGTGAAGCCAAGAAAGCTTTTACTATGTATGTTTATCCCAGGAACTGAAGTATCACCTAATTAGTTCATAATGTATTCTGCCAGGGGAAGAAGAAATGCACAAACAACTCTAAATACAATGTACTTTTTTCATTTTAAAATCCTTGAGAAAAAGTTACCATGAAATGGCAAAGCAAAGTCCTGGCTCTTCTAGAAGTTCTGAAGATGTCACCTGTACTGGTAATAGGTTTAAATGCTTCTAACCTCATCATTCACACTGCTTGTTCCCCAGCTGAACAGCACGTTTGACTTTGGAAAAGAAGAACAGAATTAAATATTAGGATTTCTCAGGAGTGTAAGCGACCAGTGCCATGGCTAACTGTGTGAAAACAAGTCTGAAAGTTTTTAGGCCGTTTATCAAGTCCTTTCTGCGCTAAAAGGACTCTGTGCAGTCTTTTGTCTCTGTAATGGCTTCCTGGAAGCCATGTCCAAACCAGTTTGCCATACATGAAAAGGAAATAGTGCTTTGATACAGCATATAATGCACATGCTGAAAAATAGGTGCAAAAGCCTGTGTCACAAAGGAATCTCTTTTAAAATAAAAAGCCTGTTAGTGAAGTAGTTGAAGAGGGAGTTTATCAGACTTCCATTAGAGACTTGTTTTCTTCTGAAAACAAGGCTTGTGAACTACATAGAAAAAATATTTTTTTTTAATTTTCTTTTTTACCCAACCAGGAGGTGAAGAAATTAATGGCTTCAAAGTCACAGCAACTTTCTTAACAGTTAGAGAAATAAGTGACATTCTCCAAAGGACGGTTTTAAATGAATGGGAAAAGATTAATCTTTTATGTTATTGTGTTTTAAAAGAATTCTCAACATCTATGATGCAGAACGATATAGACAGAGAAAAATTAACCCTATTTCAACAGACTAGGGAGACCATAACTGTCAAACTCCCACGAGTGCAAAATAAGGAAAAAAAACCCCCAAAACCGAAACACACCAGGCTGTTGTTAGGAGTACAGTATGATTTGAATATGTACTAACGTTAAAATGCTGAACGACCAAGTTAGCTGGTCTGGTACAAAAGTATTTTGTGAAATAACAAAAGGGAGCTGTAGACCAAAAATTGGTTAGTAATTATTCCAATGCACTCAGCTTCATCAAGGCTATTAGAGCTCCTGAGATGCTGATATTTTAATGAAAACTATGACTGAACTGGTGATGCCATATTTTGCTGTATGCTGAGTATTGCTGCCTTCCAGGATGTCTGGGAACACCTGAAAATCTGTATCACACACACTGGCTTTGACCAAAACCCACCACTGTCCCCCTCTGGCCTCCTAGAAAGTGAAAATTGGCTAAAATACTTCTTGCTCAGTATATAATTTTTTTTATAGTTTAAAGGTGTGATTTTAAAGTTTGACTTTGAATAAAATTTTGCTTTAAAGAATGTTACAATGAATGTTTTCTTAGAAGCAGTTAAAGCAAAACTAACAACAAACTAAAACCAGCCACCAGCTGTATTGCAGTCCCAAGAGTGATGTTTTACTTAGAAACATGACAATGACATTCTTTACCAGATGCATGTCTGGGCTTGCTAAAACATGTTTTTAGCTAATCTTGACATGTTTATGGCTTTATGATTTATCTTTTACAAAATGCACCACGAACAGAAGCACTGGAATAACAAGCTTTAAGTATATTCAAATGTTAAATCCTTCTGGTTAAGCTAAGAAACCAAGCATCCAATGTTGTCCATGAGTAAGAGGTATTTTAAGTATCCAGTGCAAAATATAACATAAAATCCACTCTTACTTGAACATTTAATGACTACTCAGGAACAGTATATACAGTTCAGGGAAAGAGGAATGAAGATGCCCTGATGAGTGAACAGCAGACTAAACCCCATCCATCTCTGTGAATGTGCATTGACGGGTAAGTCCAAGGACATAAGGCACCCTGCCACCCCAAAGACATTTTCTTTTGTGTAAGATCTGTTAATTGCCCATGTAATAGCGATGGTAAGGTGTCATCACACAGAAGATCTGAATACATTCAGATAACCATTGGCTAGCAGTGGCAGTGGTTTCATATGCATGTTATAGCTGATTCATATTCTCTTCTTTGTATCTTCTGCCTTCATATTGTGGTTTTGAATATCAAGATCTTTTTAACATCCACTTACAAGCCTCACAGCTGACAGCACAATGTTTAAAGCTGAAGAGGTTTTAGCAGGCTTTCTACTGAAGACATAACTTTCAAAAAACCTGACACCTAGCTTAAAGAACTACCTCAAGAATTGCACTGCCAGTAACTGCTCTAGCTGCTTGAACATCTGTGTGTCATTACCATATAACCCATGCAGTATTTATCAGTGAGGAAGGCCTAGCAATACCTTCACGTCTTTCCCAAATCCTGGTGTGGGTGCAGCCTGTAGTTTACCATGTTTGGTTAGATCTTCACTAACTAAGCAGATGAGCTTATTGAAAGTCATATTAATTTCCACTTCCATGTCATTTAGTAAACTTGTCTTGAAAAAGACCTGGCTGTTGCTCAGGTAAATTGGAAACTCTATTTTTTCACTCTGGCAATGAGTTTTACTTATTTCTTAAATACTGTTTCCTATTGTTCACTTCTGCTGTTTTGTGCCACCAGGTATATTTATAAAACAGACAGAAAATTATTAGGTGAACTACTGGTGCTGAAGGTAAGCATCAGTCTTTACATAAGCAGTAGAGATGACAGAAAATTTCAGAAAAGGAATGACAATATTCCATTTAAAACCAGATAATTTATGCAATTCCCAGGAATAAAAATGTCAAACAGGATTCCTGATCAGCTTCTGTAACGCTAGGAGGGAAATTATCTACTTGTACTTGATGCTGGTCTGCCAGACAACAAACTGGAGCACAAACAGTTTGGAACTGGCACGCTCTTTTAGAGTCACAGGGCAAAACCACACAGGTGCTAAAGGGTTTTCTTTTATCCAGGAAGTTCCCTCTTTTGCCCAGGCATCCTCTTAGACTTTCCGTAATGGCAGGTATGACAACTTAAAGAATAGAGAAAAAACAGAGTGTCAGCATCTTCTCAGCCCAGATCCTTCATGTTGGTCAAAAAAGATTGCCCAAAGTGATGCACTATATCCTTGCCTATTTTGGAAATGCTGGTTTTTATATGGTATAAGAGCTATATCATTGAAAGGAGGCATTGAATATTCCCTCCAGACACACTGGTTCCAGGCAGCACAGGTGGAGGGTGTGCACAGCCTTTACTTTGCAACAGGTCTCCATTTTCAGAATCTGGAGTCTTTGGGTTTTAAAATCCTATTGCACTGCAGCAACTTTGCTAAAGCAGATGCAGATGTGTCTGTTCTGCTCTTCTCTGAATGATGATCACGTCAGGGTCGTGTTTATTTATAGATGCAATGCATTTTGCTATAAGAGTTTGCATGCAATCTGGTAATGTATTTATTATTTATTCTTTAGATGGAGAGGCAATGCAGTAGGATATAAAAAAAAATCCTCTATAAGTGGTTGTTACTTGAGTATGTACAGATACAACCAGTTCAAATCTGTATTAATTTTTACTGAAGACGTTGGATAATCCCAATGAATAAAATCAATGGATGATACTAAACTATTAGCTAATAATCCACTGTTATAAGAAGCATCACAGGATTGAAGTCTAACCTTATGATCTCTGGACTTTCTTTCATATATATAATAATGCAGAGTTGAAAGGCTTTGCCACAACTGTTTTATCTATTGCATCATCCAAAGTAATTAAGAAGCACTTTTAAATGGCCTTTTCTTCTCAGCTGGAATATTTTAATCCCTGTCTTTTGGGGGGCTAAGTAATTTTTCAGTCAGAAACATTTTTTTTTTTTATAATCATTATACCTGTATTCAGGTCTCAGTCTCTTGCTTAAGATATCATTCATGATGAACAGGTCAGCAGTAAACATCTGTTCACAACCATTTCAAAGCCGCCTTTGATTATTATCAAATGATCTGCCTTTGAAAATGGATTACAGACAGGGCAAACTGTCCTCATCATAGACCTTTTCCATGCTCTCAGAAAATCTGTAGGGAAATGTCAGTACATACGTGACAGGCATTTCACAAATTTTGTGTTAAAAATCTTCAAACTCCAACAAAATGCTTCTTAGTAAATGCTGCTGTGCCTCAGAAAATGCTTCCACCTCCTAGATGTTAAGCTTCATTTTGTTTCTGTCATTGATGAAGCAAAAGCTTTCAACAAATTGCTTCACAAGTTATTAAAAATGTCCCCTCTCTGTTTAGAATTTTTGCTATATGCGTCTTCTTAAAAGGCTTTGAAGTACTTTGGCTCTTCAGCAACTCTTTTGTCTTTCAGACCTGAAGACTGAGTTACTTAGAGAAAACGTCTAAAATTTCACTGAAAATTTCAAACTGTGTTTGGTGACCTGCCACCATAGCTGCCTATCACTGAACCTCCTTGTCTGACACACTTTTCTTTTGAAGTGTATTTGTGCTGGTGGTTACAGTGGAAGCCTTCTGGCTTGGAAACTGAGTTGTTATCTGCCTACTGTCTTAGTAAGTGCTTTTTGGCTGCTTGTAAAAAACAACATTCACTACCTCAAAATTCCCACTTCATCTGAGGAATGATACATTGCCTTTAAAAATGCTTTCCATATAAATGTATCTGGATCTAAAATGTTGTTGGCTGGTGAAGACATATTGGTTACATAGATTATAAAAATATTAAATAATACAAACAAAAATGGAGGTGATAATATGTAGCATTTTACAGCTGTTTGATAAAAACATCTCCCTTCCAAACTATGGTAACATGGTGTGTGAGATGATTTTTATATCATTTATTTCATACTCTGAGTGTCCTTTTAAACATCCCTGTCAGGCGTGACCAGCGATGGAGGGTGAACAATATGTTGACTTCTGCAGGACTGCCAGTGTGTAGTTTCTGGAAGGCTTTAAAAGTCATTATCCAGCTATTGAGAATGAAGAGAAGAAACAATAATAAATCACAGCTTTTGCTCTTCATGTAGTTGATCAGTTGCTCTCCTGGCTGCACGCTGCCTTTCACTTCTAGCCCTTTTTGCTCTGTTATCTATTTGCCTGTGCAAATTTGTTACTTCGTTCAAACCATTATATGGATTCACCAGAACATTTCTCCAACAAGAGTTCAGACCAAGAGCGGTCTATCCCCTTGCCGTCTGGGTAGCCATCACTGACTGATGGAGGTAAAGTGATGAATTGTTTTTAGGAGCTGCTTTCTAGACATCTACATTTCCACATTACATTCCAGCTCCTGGGGAGGATAATTTGTCCTTCTGTTTGAAAACTGCTGCTTTTGAGCACAGCCCCAGCCTGAGCAGCCCATTGCTGCCTTCTCTTCCACGTGACCACACAAGGAAGGGAAAGTTTGCCAACTGCAAAATGTTTATGTTCTTTTCCACAACTTACAAAAATGCATTTCCTCATCTCTTGTAAACCAGACCTAATCCTTATTCCTACCTAAAAGACTGTATAAAGATAGAACAAGACACTTGGCATTCCTACCTCATTTCTTATCACTGCGCATAAGGTCTCACACCCAAGGAGTGCTTATATTCTAGATAAAGAACATAATGTGATAGGCACATGCTTCCCAGACTTAATTTAACAGAAACATCAATGTCATGGGAAAGATAAATGAATTAAATAGGAAGACAGAGCATGGGTCAATATGACTATATGCATGTGCAAACTCTTCCCCAAAAACTTATTGGCAGTAATTAAGAGAAGAAGCTAGTTAAATCTTTCAATTCAACAAGAAGCTTTGGCATTAGCAAATACTTGCTCTGTGTTAATCTGAACACCAAGGAGAATTCTGAATTATCGGTAGTTCCTTTCACATTTGCAGCCCCTTCCTTATTGAAGCACTTCCATATAAATTGTCTTTGCCATCTCCTTCCCATCCTTGCAAGAAACACCCTTCTGTTTCAGTAGGCTGAAAGTCAGAGGGAGTTAACCAAAATGGATCTAATCAGTTGAGGCTGAAAATATGGTTCTTAAAATCATATTAAATGTTTGAATTTCATTGCTTATTACTTTTATTTCCAGTAGGCAGGAAAATCCAGTTGACCAAGCAGTAATTACACAGTAGTTTTAGCCAGATTTCTGTACACTTTGTACATGATGGTGTATCAGAGAAATTCACTGTGCAATCAGATTTTGGCCTTGATACAAACCATATTCTACAAATTAGACATAAATCTATTAAGATAAATGGAATTATATTGGTTTTGCAGCAATACGAGTGAGGTAAAATTTGATCCACAGCCCTGGCATTCATTGGAAGCTACCTATTTATAATAAAAATATCTTAGTAGATAGAAGCATAAATACTAAAAATAGAATGGTTACTTTTGCCAGCATTTTATCTTGCCTAGAAATTGGGGATTTGCCTGCTGCTATTGATGTGAAATTCCTGGAAATTGCTACTCACATCTTGGGAAGTGAAGTTTTGCCATTAATTTTTGTGATGAGAGCAGGTATCATACTGCAGAAACAAACTATGGAAAGCAAAGGAATAGTGTAGATCGAGAACCATATACATTGATGTTGTGTGCTACTCTTGTCTTTCCCTAGGTTTGTATAATGTTGCTCAAGATCATTCAGCTTCTTAAAACATGACAGCTGATTCTGAGGAATGAATGAAGAAGCTACATAACATCCGATGATGATTTGAGGACTCTGTGTAAAGCAAGATAAGTAAGTTCAAAGATAAGTTTGCAATTGTATAAAATTGCCTGCCTCAACATGTAGCAACTCAGCTTAGGGCTGACACATATCAACCTCCTCTCTGGAGTAAATAAAGAAACAGAATAAAACAAACAAGAACTTGACTTCAATAACCAAATTCTGGGTAGCTGATGAAGATGCCAAGAAGGGTCTAAAGCCAGAAAATAAGAAGTTTAATTCCTTTCCTTCTCAGGGAGGGAACAATGTGTGATGGTAGGACCTGCAAAGGAACAAACAGAACTGTTTTAGAGAAAAAAACGAAGGCCCCTTGTGTTACCCACATTTAAACTGACCTTTACAGCACTATGTGAAATGTGTCAGGCTCCTGACATCCCTTGAACATATCTTGAATATAAGGTGCCACCAGATACACCTGCACACCAACTAGATAGCTTTCATGAAGAACCACAAGCCACGTGTCTCCATGGACTTTAGAGAAAGCCAAGAATAGGGAGAGGACTAAATCACAATTGTTTTAACAAAGTATGAGGTTGCACACCTGATTAGAGGACTGGAAACAATATTACCAAAAAAAATCATCAAATATCTACTTGAAAACGTCTCTGTTCAGACTCTAACTCAGGGTTTCACTTTAGGTGCCAGAACTATGGATGCAGCCTCATAAACATTCTGCTCTACGAGTTACTTCACATCCAAACTTTCATTTCTTCCTATCTTCCTTCTTTCCTCGATACCAATGAGTCCATCTGAGCCTTCAAAGTGAAGCCAGCTTAGTTCCTTATTTTTTATCACTATGTCACTGTCAGCAAAAATGTAGAAGAGAGATTCTGTACATTGATATAGACAGGAGATCTTCTGAATGTGCCGATTCCTCAGGAATTAGTATTGGGACCAGTTTTATTCAGCTCTTTACCAATGACTGGGAGGAGAGAGTGCACTGGGAGATCCCTAGGTTTGTGGATGACACTAAGTTTGTTTGGGTAATCAAATGCCACTGATAGCCAGGAAGGATTTCACAGAACAGAGTGAGTTTGCAGAAAGGTAGCAGATGAACTTCAGTGTAGAAATGTAGGGAAACATAGCAAGGGAAAAATAACCTAAATCATGACTATACAATGCTGAACTCAGACCTGGCTATTTCACCATGGGAAGAAGATCTTGGAGTCACATTGACATTTCTATGAAATTACTGGCTCAATGTGCAGCAGCACTCAGGGAAAAAAAAAAAGCAAGCCAGAAAAAGGGCACTGAAAATAGAAACAAGGGCATCATTTGGCTGCTATGTAAGAATCTTGGTGTAAACACCTTGAACTGCATTCAGTTCTGGTCTCTGCATCTCAAGAAGGAGATACTGGGGTTACTGGGGTTAAAGAAGATACAAAGAAGGATGACTAAAGTGATTAAGGGAATGGAGTAACTTTTTTATGAGGAAAAACTTCTCTATTTAGAAAGTAATGAGCTGAGGCTGGATATGATTAAGGGTTGTAAAAAATCTATGCAGTAGAAAAGCTGAGCTGGGGTATGGTATTGACCAAATTCTGAAATACCAGAACTAACACATCGTTCAATGAAACAAGTAAGAAACTGCTTTAAAACTTAAAGAAAGTTCTTTTTTACACAAAGGGTTTTGAATGTCTAGAATTTGCCTCCAAAGGAGACCATACAGGTAGACAGTATGAGCAAACTCAAAAAAGAATTGGACAAATTCCTAGACCAAGGGTCCATGAGCAGAGAGTAATTGGAATGGGTCAGAACGTACCTTCTAATATCCACATCCAGTGATTGTGGATGCTGAGGGATTACAAGGGGAATGGACCTGTGACTTTGTCCAGGCTCACATCCCCAAATGGCATCACCTCCTGCTGCTCTTGGAATGTGACATGGGACTAAAGGGACTGTTGGTCTGGATTCATTTGGAATTTCTCATGTTTTTATAGGAGCCTTGCTTCCCTGCTTGCCCAGTCAGGGTTTGCATGTTACTCCAACTCTGTAGGAGAACTTCTTCTGTTCTTCCTCCCACCTTATCCTTTAGTTTTGGGTTAGATGTCACATTTCTATTGCATTCCTTAGCAAAAGTATTAATTCAAGTTCAGAAAATCCTTTTTACCTTGCTTCATTACTTAATAAAGCATATATCTTAGAAAATACATACTATGAAAACATCTTAGAAACATATCTAACTAATCAGCTTCCAGCATTTCACAGAGATCAGTCATGATATACTTACTGACACAATAAAAAACAACACTGAAATGAGGGAGGCTGGGCTGACTGACATCATGCATGTGATTAAATTTTGGGTACCTCCTGCCAAACAAGTTTTGATGTGAGAACTAATCTGTTTTCATAAAATGATTAAGGGATATTAGCAAACCAGGATTACTTTACTGCATGTCAATTTAACTTTGAGTACAAGATTCTATGGCTAAAAATGTAGTTTGAATTGCAAATCACTGTAGTGTCTCCATAGATTATTAAGGTACATACTTCCCTTCAACACAGAATAATCATGACTACAGATATTATTTCAGCTTTTGTTCACAACTCCGTTACGAAAATACACAGTGCTGTGTAGATAACCTCCTAAGTCTCTTGCCACAGCCAAGGCCTCGGAGCTTGTGAGGAAGAGGATGTGCAGTTCTTGCACTCTTGTCTTTCCACAGAACATTCACAATTTCTGTTGAAGACTTTGCTATTTTTACCTTTGAACAATTGAGTCTGAGGAGATCTCTGATGGTTTAGGCAAAGACACCATTTGCTTTGCAGCCTATTCAGCACGAGGAACGGTAACTGCTTTTTTTAGGGACTTTGCTCACTGCACATTTATTGAAAGCATCGATGCCTATGGTATTCTCTTACCTTGGTACATGACAATATGAAAATAAAAAAAACAACAAACTGCCACCTTTTATATATCCCCATTAAAAGCAAATGATAAAAATCTGAGTTAATCCTTCTAAGGAGACAGTACAGTTATGTTTCTTATACTACAAATGAATATTTCTTTACTTGTTCTACTCAGATTAGTAAATTCTGAGTCTTTATTATGGCATCCTCCAATTAATTCTATTTTACATAGGCTGAAGGGACTGTTTTTAAACTCAGCAGTGTGAGGGCAGTAATTCAGCATAGTCAGAACAATGCTGTGAGCAGGTGTGAGGAAATGACAGATTCATTCCAGTGCTGTACTAGTAGGCACATGCTAAAGCAGCCTGCTCAAGGATCAGGTCTTCCACAATGTTACAATACCAAGTGGTAGAGTATAGATGTCTTTAAAATGGAACATCCTGTATTGCTTTGGCTTGTAAGGTGCTAGTACATCATTGAAAAACTTCTGAATTCCCCATTTTACACAGACCTTTGTTGCAGCAATGCTCTCTTCGGAGTGAGGCAAAGCATACAGTGCTGTCTGTACCAATCCCCTGAGAGCTGGATCAGGCGTACAAACAATTTTGCAGGCTGAACTAATTTAAAAACTTAAGACATGGATTGACTTTTCTGAGTAGGAAGGTATCTGTGAGTACCCACTATACTAGCTAAGGAAAATCTAGGTTCCCACTCCCATTTCCATAAGCTTCTCCTCCAGGATTTACACACCTACTATGTATTTTCCAAGTGTCTCTAAAACACATGCTTTACATAACAAATAGAAATTCACTTTCAGTTTGAAAAGCTATAATATACTTCCATTTCACCAAGTTTATTAGAGATCTGCCACACACATTACTTTTCTAATTTGTATTTGGACATGAGAACAGCCATAGCTGTAAGAACAGAAATAATAAACTCACTCCTATTAAGATAAATTCAATGTAATGCACACCAAATAAGAAAATGAAGGCATTATTAGCATTGATGAGGGGCAGGCTTGAGGACTTCGAAGCTTCAAAGTCAGTTTTGAGCTGCACCCCTATTCTGAGTTACAACATACCAACTTCAGCAGTTCTTGCTCAGAGACCTCACTGCGTCGAGCCTTGCTAAATGCTGTTGCAGTTTTGCTATTTGATTAAATGGATTTGTGTAATCTGATGGGTTAAAAGCTACAGATCCATGGTTTCACATAACTGGCAGGTGGTGGCATATGTTGGGGAAGCAGGAAAGAAAGAGGATGCAGAAGGAGCTTGGCATGAGGATACATGACCTGATGTAAAGAGCTTAGATCCGAGTCTAAACATCCCAATATTAAGGCTGAAAAAGACTGGGACTTGGATGTCCAGGAGCTGACAGATGCTGGCTCCATATCAGCATAGGGCATCTCTTACCAAATCCTTTATACTTTCAGGTGATGGCAAATTTGAGTGCAGGACTCCAGGGCAAGTGGGTCCCACCTACCAAGTTCTGTCCGAGCCCCATTGCTGCAGTTACGCCAGCATTGCCAGCATAAATACAGAAGTTGTCAGCTATACTGACAAAAAAATGTAGCTTTCTCAATTTACACTGAAATTGGATAAGCATTTATCTCAGTGGCAATGGCAGCAGAAGCAGCTCTTGCCCACTTAACCCTGGCGTTGGCTTTCTTGTCGTGCCAGTGCAATTGTCTGTGGCTGCACATTGATCCAGAGGAGAGGTTAAAAATAACCCTTTTGTCAGAGTATTTTTAACCAGATGAGTTCCTTGATCCAGCTAATTGCACAGCCCCACAAGAAGCAGGTAGGTGGAAGAGAAGAGGTGGTTCTGGGTGTTGGATGTGGAAGGGATTTGGGGCTATGGGGTGTAGCACCGCCTCTGAAGAAAGATGCACAATGTTAGGAATGTGGTGTTTTCACCAGACCAGCTCCTGGTGAGTAAGTGATTCATCAGATGCTTTTGGTTTTGGATATGCTGTCCTCTCACTCCTGGAAACTGTTGTTTTCTGAAGGTATATTTCCTTCGGTTCCTGCTCACCAGGGGAGGCTCAGAGAGCGGAGCATTTCCCGTGCTGCTGCTGATGCTGGCAGAACTCCCCTCCGGAGGACTGGAGAGGTAGCACTGGGGGCCTTTTCAAATGGGTGTTGCTACGGGCAACTGTATATAGCAGAATGTAGGCAGAGGCAGAGAAAGCCAGGGGGATGAAGTAGAAACAACAGCCCAGCAGGAACAGCTCTCAGAGAGGGTATAAATGCTGATAAAATGGCAACTCAAGCGGTCTGCCAGCAATTGCAAAAAACTCACAGCCAATGCACAAATGGGCTAAAAGTTATCACTCCTGGCAGCAGATGTGAGTTTTCATGCTTCCTAAAATGAGGGCACAGAGGTGCCTGTTCCTCTGAGGATGGGGAGCAGATGGAGAGGTGTAGAGACTCAGCAAAGCAGTCAGCTCTGCAGCTTCCTCTGCTGTCTTCTCTCCTCTCATGAAACATGAGGAGGAGCTGACATCTGCAGAGGGAGAGTTGTCCATCATGATCCATTTACTAGCTTCCTCACATCTAGCTGGGCACAGTTTTTTTTTTATTTTGGAACCATCAGGGAAATTCATGTTTAGTTTCTCTAAAGGCACTTGCAGAGTGTCTGACAGGCATTTCTACAAGACAGTTTAGTCTGAGCAGTTTAGCTGTCCAGGAAAAGAGCAGGTAACCTTCTGTGCAACCCTCCATTGAAGAAAAACGTTAGTTCTTTCCATTAACACAGAAAGTAGCAGAAACAGCTACTATACACTTGAGTTGAGGCAAGGGAGATTTAGGTTAGATATTAGGAAAAATTTTTTTACTGAGAGGGTTGTCAAACATTGGAATGGGCTGCCCAGGGAAGTGGTTGATTCACCATCCCTGGAGGTATTCAAAAAGCGAGTGGACAGGGTACTCCAGGGCATGGTTTAGGGGGCATGGTTAATGGTTGGACTTGATGATCTTGAAGGTCTTTTCCAACTGAAATGATTCTATGATTCTATGATTCTATGAGTTTAAAAGCTGACTGTCACCTCCAGTTGCTTTGCAATTGCATTTAGGAGTCTACGATGGACGACTCCACGCCCCAGCTTTGGTAACCTTCCCATGACTGTATGGGACTGAGTCAGAAAGCACTGTGAAAGCAAGATATCAGGTATGTCAATGTCACTGCTGGAAACCCAGGACAGAACAGTTTTTCCTCTGCGTCCTCCAGTTTGCCTTCCCCTGCTGCCCCGGTCTCACCCTTGAATACTGGTGCAGGGGAGCCAGGAGTGCAATACTGCTGCTTCTGTCTCAAAGGCCACCTGGACAATCAATTAATTGATTTTTCTTAATTTAATATTCCATCCCGTTGCTGTTGCCTTTCTCTTCCCAGATCCAAGATAAAGTATTACCTTGCTTGCCTGTTTTAGTTTTCCTTAGGCACTTTGCTGACAGAGGTCTGGCCAGCTTAAGTGGAGGGGGCTGAACTAGGACATTATGCAGCTAGGCTCCTTCAGGACACACTTGTCCAGATTAGACTCCATCCACCTCTGTTTTATATGAAGGCAGTTTGGCTAAATCAACCTTTTTTTCAAATACAACAGATTACTCACTTTTTAACACAAACCCAAATGAGACTAAAGTCTCCTGGGATCTCATTCAGCCAAACATTATTCATGCACAGCTTTGAGTTTCATGCATTATGACATTTGTTTCTAAGACAAGAAATCAATTGCAAAGATACACAAGAACTTATCCTGAAATTTGCAAGCACTTTTTAAATTTCATATCATTTGTTTTAGTCTGCTATATCCCAGAGGGTAGAAGCAAGCTCTGTGAAGAAGTTACAGTGAAATAGTCATTGCCAGTTTATATTTCATTGCCATATTTTTCAGTGAAGGATGATTTTATTCAAGCTCAACTTTAATAAACTGAACTAAATCATACCAGGAACTGTCACATCTTCAGGTCTCCAATTATTTTCTAGCATCATTAAACATGTACAGTAAGAAGTCTGCTAGCACCTCATGGAAAAACCTGAGACATCTTCTAATTAGGTGTGATTCTAACTGAAGACAACATCCAGCTTTCCAGCCCCTGTTTTTTCTCTTCTTACATTTGATACAGGCATAGTCTGCTAGCAATGAACAATCTCACTTTGTTAAGATCTCAAGCTTCTCTTCCCTACTATTTATGTGCACATAAACTAACTGGAACATTGCAAGAGAGAATTAAAGCTTTATATAGGAAATACAGAACAGGACAAGATTTCTCTTTAAAGCAGATGTACAGCACATGCACATCCACAGACGAAGCACACTGGATAAGATGCAATTGTTGACACCAATAATTAAGAAGTAATTTCTAACATTTCCCACTGTAGAACAAGTGAACAGTTCCATTAATGCAAGTAGGGTCTTGCCAATTTAAAGTAGCAAGATGCAGGAAACTGCCATATTTCCTCTTCATGGAAAGTTAAGCATGTTTCCATGGGCAATGGACATTTTTTAGTCTTATTCCTACACCCTAAAACTTCTGTTTTTCTGACAAAGTTTTTTCCTGCCTTTCAGGATGAATCCCACTGAATGTCAATGAGCAATATTGAACTGCTATGAAAAGATGCTTCCTTTTACCTTGACAGATAGAAATTAGAGCCTTGCAATGAAATATGCACAGATGGTGTGGGGCTTATGCCTTGAAAAAAGTGAAGTGGTGACAGGAAACAGGAACTTCAACTCTTTTTAAAAGAAAAACAGTTGTTGATGGAACATGCAGATAAGAAGTGAATGTGCAATGTGTGCAGTGAGGCTGAGTCTCAAACACACAGACTTCCCCTGGAGTTTCTCACCAAAAGGTGAATGACTGAAAATATTGTCACTGCTTTCAAAACTTACACATTTGCTTAGTTTATCCTATGGTGGGAAATTACTGGCTTGAAGCCACGACAGATTGAAGTGTATGGGTATGTCTTTGAAAGACAGATGAATAAACCGATGGATGGCCATTCAGTCCCACTGATGATTTTTTAGCGCATTTTCAGTTATAACGGATGGGTCTGAAATTTTCTTTCAGTGATACAGAAATCTGATGCTCTGTGGTTTTGTTTTTCTTTTTTTTTTTTTTTTAATGGTTTAAGTTGATCCTGATAAAATCACAATTGGTTCTCCCAGAGATAAATTTTGTCTCTATAATTCAAGTCAAAACCAACTCAAAAGTCAAATATTTCTTTTTCTTCTTCAATGTTAATAACACAGTCATAGCATACTGAATATGAGAAAAACAAGAACAACAAAGCATTTCAGTAATGCCATCTGTGGACCTTCTGAGGGGTTTTTCAGTTATTTTGCAGTTAGTGAAAACAGGTATGAGTTCTGCTTTTATATCTGGGCAGATTCTCAGGCAGCAATATACAATGCCATAATATTTTGGCTGCAAACACTACAGAAGAATGATGATTTAAAAAATATTTCCATTTAACAGTCACCATGTGTGCCACAATAATGTGTTCATCAGCATATGGAATGGCAATTACAGGCTAGAGGAAAACGTTAAACATTAAAGTAGCTTTCTTTCTATGATTTAGACTGTCCCTGGAGACAAATACCTTCCACAGAGCATCTTGTATTTTGATGCCTAGAATGCAGAGAAATATGGGAGGAGTCACATTTTTCCCCACGTATCACATGAAGTTCAGAAAACATGGCAAATAGAAAAAGGAAAAACTGTTCATGTCTGAAAGAGAACATATTATGTAAGATAGAAGATTATGTTTAAAGCAGTAAAATTATTTAGATTAAGAAAAATAATATATAGTTGTTTACTTTCAGTTATATCAATATTCTTGGTGGCAATTCATCTTGACATGGGAAGGTAATGAAATGTTCAGCAGGCAAAAAAATTGTTCTTCATAAATTCTGAATGAAAGAATCCCCAGCTGTAAATGGTGATGGGCAAGTTGTGCCTAAACTCCAATAGGTAAAATGAAACATTGAAAGCCTGAGCTGACCAAACCACACAAACCAATCTGCTAGACTGGCTATCTCTAAAATCAGGTTTCTGTTCCTCATGTGGTCACAAAAGCATCACACACTCTCCTTTTTTATAAATTAGAATGAACTCAAGACTTTCCTTAGAAAACAAGTTTCATGATACTCTACTATTCCCATGACTCTTTCCTAAAACTTTATCTTCTCTCCCTATTCTTTGTATGTAGTTTGAAGCAGGAAAGACAAAGCATAGACTTGACCAAGGGACAGACACCTGGAGAAGAGTTTACGAATATATCTCAGGTGTCCTATTAAAAAAAGTAGATAAAGTGAAAAAAGGCAAGCAATGAAGCAGGATATTAAAGAGAGTCTGTCATAACAAACAACCGTCAGTGCCCTGACATTACTTACTCTCAAACCAGGTGAGGCAATAGGCACAGAATTTACAAAATGTTTCTCTGCAATTTTAAACCTGTATGAGGTGAGCTAAAGAAACCACTTCATTCAGTTACATGCACAAACCCCCCATGCACTTTGAGAAAAATCTCAGCTTGGCACAAATCAATGGCAAAGCACCACCTTGAAAACTGAAGAAGCTAATGAAAATGATGATTAACAAGATTTAACACTGGTATTTATTTGTACTTTTCATAACTCATAAACTCAAATATTAAATTCTATTACGTATGTGATTAAACTGAACCTCGTTGTGGTTGTATTAGACAATTAAGCATTTTGGCCTAATTTGGCAGATGTTTAAACTAAGGCACAGGAGAGGCAAAGCCTATCAGTTAGTGGCAAAACCTCAAATAAATAGATGCTAAAAGTTTTTGACTCCCATTTCTTTAAACAACTCACCGCACTAATTCCACAACTAACTAGCTGTCTCACGAGTATAAAATGAATGCTTATCAGGAAAACATATTAAAGTACTAAATGCGACAAAAAGACTCTGCAACTCATATCATCTAACAGATTAATCACATTGGCTTAAGGCATCTCATAGTAGTGCACAGCTGACATCTAACTGACTTCCCATGGATAAGTTATTCTACATTTGACCCCATGTACACTTCCATTGCTAAAGCATCAGTACACTGTTGCTGTGGCAGAAAGGATGAACTGCAAAAGGCCACGAACAGCAACAGCCTCACATCTTTCTGGTCTATACGCTGTGATATTCCCACCTTTCCAGCCTCCCTGACAAGGCAGCATGCTAACCCTGCAGCACAGTTACAATTTCTGCCTGGCCAGGTTTGGAGACCAGTTTCAGTGGCTGCCCTAACCCTTGTGTGCTGTTCCCCATGTTAGTATCACCTAATTACATCTGCGGTTTTAAAAGAGACCCAGGCATTGATGTTGACTGTGACTCGCATGTCAGTTCCCTTAGCATTTGCAAATGTAGTCCATCCCCATATATTCTGCCCGTTACACAGTACGAGACAATATGCCTAGCATGGGAGCCCTGCACTGGGTCACAAGCTGGAAGAGATTGTAAATGGCATTAAATAAATGTGAGAGCACGTTTTTGAAATTGTGTTCGCTTCACCACTCTTGTGCTACAGTTTGGTTTCCCGAGGACTATAGATACAGCATTATGGTGTCTGTGTGCCCAGCACAGTGCATCCCACTTCTGAAAATAACCAGATAACTAGCCTTCAGAAAGGGAAGAGCTGCTGCCAACTGACTATAGACAAATTGGTCACAGCAAGTTTCTGTCTACGTCAGAAAGCAGTTTACACACCAAAGCATGGCTATTTACATAGCTTATTAAAAAAAACTCTGGAGAATTATCTCTATTTGTGTATATTCTCATTAGCCATACACAGATATTCACATACGAAAATTTTACACTAGCCAAAGAGTTTAGTCTAGTGCTATGTTACTCCTTTCTTATGTCTTTCTAAGTCCATTACAAAAAATCTGTTTACATTGGGGAAACACAATGATGAGTCAGACACCAAGATAGCAAATTCAGTGACATATAAATGTGCTGCAAACAACAGATGTAAAACTTTGCACAAATGACTCAGTTTCTAGCAAAAAAAAAAAAATATTATCTGATAGGGATGACAAAAATTGGGGGGAAAACCCATCAAAACCCCCAAATCATTTTAATAGCCTAGTTGAGTAAAAGGCTACATAATATTTCAGCTACATTACTTTTAAGTTACATTAAAAAAATCTGAAAAGATTTAGTATTCTGAAAGCTACTTGTTGGGCATAGCTTTTCTGTTAAAATAAAGTTACATGATATTCCAGAATTTAAAGTAGGATCCTTATTAAATCAAGACTTCTAACCCACTGAAATTATTAAATTGACTAAAATATATCATGTAGTAGGATCTGCATAACTTCTAATAAAATATTCATCATTGACTCATAACATATTCAAAAACCTTTTCCTGTGCAAGAACCACATCTTAATAGAAGAGATGTTTCATAGGTGCCTCTTCTACCTGTGACTCGGCATGTCAGTTCCCTTAGCATTTGCAAATGTAGTCCATCCCCATGACCAGCTTGGCACAATTGCAAACTTGGAAGGAAATAATAAGAAGAGATTCACAAGACTTTTAATTGCCTTGAACACAACTCAACAGATCAAAGTAGCTAGAACACTTAACAGCAAGCATCTTCTAGACCACTGCTGATTCAAAACCACAATCTGACAGCTAATGGTTAATAAAATTTCCAATTTTTTTCCCTGATATTAATCTTAAACTTTTTCTTACTTAATTTTAGCCCATTACTCTTAATCCTACTCTTTTTCATGCTAAGTAAATCCACTCTTCCCATATGTTTACATTTTCAAATATTTCTAGATTATCACCAGTTTATCCTGTACTATCAAACATTTACAGGATGTTACTTAAGTGCCTCTTACCATGCAATTAATATTTGCCTTTTTAAATCCTCTCTCACCTATCCACACCTCGACCCGCTGGAAATTTGTGTGGCTCTCCCCTAGACTCCCTTTATTCTGTAAAAATTTTGCTCAAAATAGAAAAAGAAAAAAATTAATTGAAAAGGTCCAAAAAGCTATGTGTGTTTACCCAGATGAAGTTGTGAGTAAGCACTTTGGGGCCCCAAAAGCCTCCTCCACTTTGGCCAGGCGTGTGAAGAGACTGAGTTAGGTGAGGAGCTGACCCAGCTTGCTGTCCACCCTCCAGCACCATTTGCCTCTCCTCTGCCTGACCGTGGACAAGGACAGTGGCAGACGACCTGTTTGCGCCACTGCCAAGCCCTGTGCAGCCCACCGATACCCAAATGAGTTTCTAGGAGGCTTCAAGAGACATCGGCTTGAGTGTTTTCTAGAGCAGCTCAGTGCTAGAGAGGCAGTACGAGAGCTGGTGCTACCCTGCTACCGAAATAACGGAGGGTCAGAGGTGCTCTAAGCAGAGCTCCTGACTGCAGACATCTGCAGAGCTAGGAGGACATCTTTCCTCTAGTTCCTCATCACCTCCACAAAACTCAGTGAATTGACTAAGCAATAACTGAGTTTTCTGGCTTCTAGAAGTACGATGGAAATACATAACCTGACTTGCAAAAAAAATTGTATTTTCCTTGCCACTAAAGCATTTATCATGAGGACATGCTATTACTGCTTTTAGTGTTCGTAACTCAGGGAAGGGAACTGTTGAGTTGTTTTTTAAAGAAAATACTTGCTGGAATACTTTCTTAGAAAAGGCAGGGTTCATTTTAAAAAGTCTGTAAAAGCCACTTAGATTCCTCACAGCTCTTTCAAAATTACTGAAATGTGTGATATATTCATACCTACAACAATAGCATGAATATATTTATTAGGAAACTCATGCTGTCTGCAGCCTAATACCATCATTTTCTCTAAAACTCTGTTTCCACTGATATTCATGTTCTGAACAATGACTTACTAGCAGAGTTAACTCAGGGCAGCTCTAACAAGCACTTAGGAGAAAAGTCTGTATGTAGGTCCCTGTTAGAGCTTGTGGTGACTCTCCAAAATCCAAATGCAGCCTCAGTGATAAAATGCACAGTTAGCAGTAAATTTATCCCTCAAGGTGTCCTGTTTTAGATTAAATGGCATTTTTTCAGTTTTCCTCTGATGAAGACAGGCTCTGATTTAAAACTTTATTTATTTATTTATTTATTGGATTTTAAACCACCATTCACATGTATGCACTACAACCACTATCAAGGGCTACTTTAATAGACTGTAGCCTTTCTGATTTCATTATATAACCTGGCTATGGGCAAAGTTAAAAGGCATACCAAGTGCTAAAATGGCAATAATACAAAGTATACAGAGGCTAAGTTAATTTTACCACTAGCTATTTTGCTGTTACTATGGCAAGTGTGAAAGCATTTCTGTTATTTAAGGCAGGATTTTGCAGTGCTGTAAGTCCTCATGCTGTTATCCTCCCAATTCTGTAAGAAGAAACCATCCCAGAGACACTTAAACCCCTTTTTCATATATAAATCACTTCTACATCCACCTCTGGCTTTTCCCTTGTGGAAAAACATTGCCAGCCCATGTCCTCGCATGTCGGTTGCAGCTCTGAGGCTTTCATGACAGCTTCAACATAGCATCTGGATCTGATCCTGTCTAAAACTGTGTGCATGCACTGGCTCTCCTTCCGATTTCATCCTCAGCCAGGGACACCACAACTGGGCCTTGAATTTTGCCAAGGGAGTGGTTCAGTAAAGAATCCCCCCAAAGAAACAGAAAACATCATCAGACTGTGGGAAAAAAGTAGGAAAATAGATATGGAAGAAGAGGCATAAAGTAAAATAAGAATGGTTAATGAACTAAATTAGTCTAATACGAACCTGTCTAAACTAGTCAAATAGTCTAGTCATGTCTCTGGAAGGAATGATGAGAGAGGACACAGCCCTCCATAATAAAAAGAGATGCTGATTTGCCACACCAAACTATTTTATCATTAAAAAGACGTAGAGCTGAGTAACAATCAAAATAGCTAACAAATGCTAGAACATAAAGAACAGGAGATAAGATTCATCTAAAATACAGTACAGGCTAAGGTACTATACATATAATTAAACACTTCCGTAAATTGCTGGAGTTGGGGGTCAGAGTGTGCAGCACTGCAAAGCCCTAGCCCACATCACCAGTGTGATCTCATCACGGTTATTATCTTCAGCTGTGGGCTTCCCAGTGTAGGAGAAAGAGGATTTGGGGTAATAACAATAACAATGAAAAGCACGGGAAAACTGCTGAATGAAAAGAGATTGAAAAGGCTCTGGCTATTAAATATGAAGGGAAGATAGACTATGACAAAAGTAAAAAAAGATACTTAATGGTGTAAAGAAAATGAAGCATTCTTGCTTATGTTTTCTAAGCCAACAAGAAGAGGGTATTTGTTTAAATACAAATAAAATAAAATATAAAAGAGAAAATATTTTCACATTATATAAATCACTGGAGACGGGGATTGCACTTCATCATGCACTTGCACAAAGCAACCCAGAAGTGGGTATGAGAACTCTATACACTACTTCAGTTTAAATATGAACAAACCCAAAAGGTCATCTCATCTATTACTCCACCCAGAACAAGGCTAAGTAAGGTTGTCTAATTGCTTAGTAAGATCCAAAAGGCACTGAAATACATTTCTGCTAACATCTAGCCTGAATCTTTCTCGGTCCCCCTAGCACATCTTGCCCTGCTCACCAGACAGAGAGCAGACTGCTCCCTCTGCCTTTGCAGGTTCCTTTCATGTAATGGAAGATTCTTATCCCATTTTCCTTCCTCTTTCTTTCTTCGGCACAATCTTAAATCTTCAGTTTTTGCTAATAGATGATGTTTTCAGGCTCTGGTAATTCTCAGCCATCTCCTCTAGACTCTCTCCAACTTAGTTCTACTTCTTTCTCTGGGTGCAGTGCTCAGAACTGAGGAGTACTCCAGTAAATCCAAACAGGGTCCGAACAGATGGCAGTGGTTGCTTTGCACACCTTACAAGCAATATTCTTGCTTATACACCACAAAAGGAGACCTTCCTTTCTTTCCAGCAAGATACATTTTCATGTTCAGTGATCCTCTATAAAGCGCAGGTGTTGTTACTGAAGAATTTCTATGCGACCTGTTGTCCAGCTACTGTACTTGCATACCTGGTCATTCTCCAGTGCAGGATTCTGCATTCCCGTGTATTAGATTTCACCCCATTCTTCCAGTTCTCTCCTGCAATTTGAGTTCTCATCCTCCTATTCGAAAGCCTTGCACCCCTGCCACCATTATGACAGCTATGGGTTCGACAAGTAAATTATCTCCTTTTTCATCAAAACAGTCCCAGCAAAAATACTAAATAATTGCACTGGGACCAGATTACCCTGCTGTAGGAGCACCACCTGATACACGTACACACACTCACAGTGATGACTTCTGTCTGAACAGAGTTTTGCAAACAGTTTATAGCCACTTTACAGTAATTTCATCTAGACCGTGTTTATGCAGGATGTGCATGAACAGCCATGTGGGACAGTATCAAAATTTATGCTAAAATGATGACCTCTCTTTTTTCCCACTGAAAAAAGTGGGAAAAAAACCCTTGTCATGGGAAGAAATTAATTCATGCAGGCCATCCCTCATACACTGTCTTTAATGTTTTTGCCCCTCATTTCCTTCCTACTCAAGTTTTCTCAGCTTATAGGAAAGAAAATTGTTTTCTTTCTTTTCCATCTGCTGTCAGTATATCAGCATATATATATATACATATTTAGCCTGGAATGTATTTCTGCTCTTCTGTATTCCATATTATAAAGAGAGAGGAAGAAAGAAAATGTCCTGTTCATAGAGAAATGATTCTGGCTGTAACTAGTCCCTGTAGATGCAGAGATCCAAACTTCAGGCTGCCCTTTTCCCTGACTTCATCATTTACAGTGGACTAGAAACTGGCAACACACATCAGTAAACCTGTTTTTTCTTGAAATGGTCTAAAATTGGAATTATCTAAAATTAAAAGTACTGAAGTGTGACCAGGCAGGAACTTCCAGGGGGAAAAAAAAAGTTCATAAAAGCAAAAGACAATTATTCACAGAAAGAAAATAAAACCCCCCAAAATTATTAACTAGATGAACTGTCACCTAGCATGCCCAACTCCTGTCTGATTTTCAGACCTGTTCTTTCTTCTTCCTACCTAAGATTCATTGTTCATAAAAAATATCCCGCATTTTTTTTTCTATAGAAGAAACTTATTTTTTAAAAGGATATCTTCTAATTATTTCAATGGAACATTTCCCCACCCCCAAAATCTAATACTGGTAATAAACAGCTGTAACTTTTCAATAGCAGTAACCAAACCATTTGAATCAATGAACATGCTCCAATTTATTCCAGATATCTTCTCAATCAATAAAAAATGATCCTGAAAATTTGGGTATTTTTATTTAAATGGCTCATTTTAAAAATATTTTGGTTGTTAATTGGAAAATGTACTTTTTACTTAATTTGTTTCTTTTTATTCCAAAGGGACAATAAAAATTTGAGGGTTTTTTTTCAAATTAAATTATCCATATCTGGCAAAATTATTGTGTAAGAGTATACAGCCTTACATACAATTTATATACTATGAAAGAGTATATAGTATAGCATAGCATAGCATAGTATATAACAGCACCTGAACAAGGTGTTTAATGATTTATTTTATAAAAACATAATAATTTAATTAAGAACATTTTATTTTCATAAATAGAAGTCAGTCAACTGAAGTCACTTGTATTTGTCACAGCTTAACTTGTCAAGATATTGCATAATTGTTTCTGATATCTTCCTTTTTAGTGAAGTTACCATCTGATCTGTAACTGCTTGCTGCATTTCAATGCTCAGATAACAGTAATTCTCCAGCTGTCTGTCTGTCTGTCACCACAGCAGTTACTGGTCCACTTCAAATCCGTCTTTGAAGCTGTTACTAATATTTTGGCATTTTCTTTCTTTATAACTCCCACTGTGTACTTACCTAAGCTGCTTATTGTATGTCTCTTAACTAGCTAATGATTTCTTCAGCAAACTATGCCCAGCTGTTCCCTGACAATTTAAGTCAAACTCCATCCTTCCTCTTCCAGGAAAGCAATCACAAAGTATTCTCCCCGTAGTTTCCTGGTGTTCTTCTAAACTTCTACCTGCTCATTTTCAGTGGGTAACTTCACGCTCTTTTATAGTCTTTCTATCACCTTTAGGTTCCAAGTGAGTAAGTAGTTGTTTCATACAAAGTGAGCAGCAAAGCCATCACAAGAGGTAATAAATATTGGTAAGTCGCAAACCTCCAAATGCTCCATTTTGTTTGCCTACCTGTCGTTTAAAGGTATACCATGAAGCAAAATGCTTCATCACTGCATAGGAAGATGTGTGACGACAACCTCATGAAGGTGAGCATTTTTTTCCTGATTGCTTTTTACCCCAGCAGAATATCACAAATGATTTCTTTTTGGTTAGAGAGCTTCTTAGGGAAGCAAGGAAAGATAACACCAGCACATCATTATTCCTATTGCAGTAAAGGCCTTAGAGGCTCAAATCAACAGCATTTATGCATGTTGCAAAACAACTTGAAGAATGTGTGTATAACACCAATGTGTTCACCCTCATAAATACTTCATAAACACTATATATACATATATATACACATATACATGTATACATATAAATACATATATATGTATACATATCTTATATATCTCTTATAATATATATACACATATATATTATACCTTACAAGCATGTAAGCATTTTTAATTTGCATTTGCATTATGTACTTGGCTGATTCATAAAATATATTCTCTGACAATCTCTGACCATTTGGAGTAACATCTCAGGTGTGCTCAGGTCTTGCCCCAGTGCGGAGCCAGACCAGGACCCAGACCTGTAAGCAGGAATCACTGATTGGTGTGCAGTCCAGCCACAGCTGTCCCATCTCCTCTGGGAGACTAACACAACTCCCACAATTCAGATGGCCACTACAGTACTGTGGTGATGGTGTGCCATATCAAGGCCAAAAAGACAACTACTGCCTTCATTTTTAGCAGACATATGGGGAAAAAAAAACCCCAAACCCCAACAATCTGAGAATGGTTCCTGTTTTTCACTTCTAGCAAAACACCCCCTTATGTCTGCTTAAATTTCTATGGCATCTTCTTTTGCACACTCATCTTTGCCTCCCACTGACAGCAGACTTCATACGTTCTTCTCCTTAGTTTATTTAACCCTTTGGGATCTCATGCTAGCCAAATTTTGCACTGAAAATTTTGTTTTGGTGGTATTAACAGGATATAATTACTGAATATTTTGGCTCTGTCATAATTTGTAATTAAGGATTTTTTTGCTAATAAACTCAGATTCATTCACCTGCATGCCAGCCCACAAAATATTAGGTAAACTTAGCCCTTTTCTTTTCAATGATGTTATTGCATGGAACAAACTCAATTTTCTTTCCTTTTCCTGCTCACATAGGCAAGGACAGATTGTATAGAGCATCGTGCAAGATCTCTATGGTATGGCCAGCTGACATTGTATAGTAGCAGAGGCAGCAATTTCTGAGCTGGAAACATATGACAGGCTCTCCTTTTTACGCAATACAGTTAACAGCAACTTCCTATTGAAATAACACCAAACACATATACTCTTATTAACAAGGGCATATTCTGGCAAGCTTTAAATGAGGTAGCGATGCAAAGTGTGGTGTAGTGTAATATCTGTGACAGTGAGTACAAGTTTCTCTTGCAGGATTTAACTGCTGTTCAGCTGACATATAGGAAGAAAAAGATGTCAGAAAACCTTCGTTTTGAGTGGCACTAGCACAACTTTCCTATGTGATGCAGGTATACATGGGCCTCAGTTCTTTGCAAAGAAATCTTTAGGCAAACAAGACATTCTTCTAGTGAAGTCAGTCTGCCTCTATTTCTATTTTGAATTATTCCTGCAACGAAAGATGAGCAGTGCTTATGTAAAGCCAAAAGGCAACAAATGCTTCTCCTCATGCTGAGACATTAAGACAGTATTTCTTTTATTCATGCATGGTTGCTGTGGAGGTGGGATGTAAAGATCCCACAGCATTTAAAAAGCGTGGGGAAGTCCGGCAGCCCTAATCATATTCCTATCTTCCCATCTGCCGAGGCACAGATCCCTTCCACTCTGAGAAGGGGAAGCCCCAAATATCAGCATAGTATGAGATCGAATTTGGAAAGACAGAAAGATCTGCAGGAAGACATCACTTCAGAGCTAACTAAACACTTTCAGTACCTTGCAAATCATCCCTGACTTTATATAAGTGGGAACTCTGGGGTATCTGAAACTCAGATCATAGCATAGTCCACTTCAATTTTAATGTTCAAGACCATCTGTAAAAAATTGACAGCAACACCTTGGCTGCCATATCTGTCCAAGTGTGAAAACTAATTTCAGGGTCTAGTCTCTTGCACTGAGATAACCAAGCCCATGTAGTCCAAAAGGACAATTTTATTTTAATTTTCTACTTAAAATACCTTGTCAAGGGAGGCACCTTTGCAAGATAACACTGTTTGCAATATTTTAAGGATCTCAGTCAAGTCATACCTTTGAGCACTTCCTAACAAGTGCAGCTTGCTGATTTTTTGGCACATTTCCCATTCCAAAGCACCGAGCCAATCTTACAATATTCCAGGATTAAATACAAATCACTACAACTAACACAACTGGATGCCTCATCATGAAAACACGAAATTATCCATTCCTGAAAGACATTTCTTTCCTTCCAGATCACACATTTATTTTCAAGAGCAAAGCACCACTTCTCAGGGAATATATCCAGTAATATAGAGTTTGGAATAAAGAAAAAACACGTAATCCAAACTTGTGTAGGTGAGAAACTGTGATATCATTTCCTTTTCCTTTCTTCCTTTCCTATTATGAATTGACTACCAAGAAATAAAAGTGTTGCTGAGTTTCCAAATTCAGGAATTTCTGGACTTGGATAATCACTATCAGGCTCTAAGACAGTAGACCTGTGGCTCAAAGCACATTCAGTTCCCAGCAATAATCAGTGGCACTGCCTCTATCAGTGAGGAACTAAAATCACCATTAACAGCAAGTTTCACATCCTGATGTGCTAAGCAAGAACATTAGCATTGTAAAATGTGCAATCACCAGTTTTTTCCTAATGGCAGAGCTACTAATTTCACCACTATATGGCTTCTGAAGTGAGGCCAGAAGTCTTAGGATGATTTGTATTTCAATATGGAAACCAGAAGAACCTGAGAGCTGCAAACTCAGCTTCATAAACTCGTATTGCCATGGGTACAGGACTGCATTAGCAGTGATATTTTCCTAGCAGCTAACAAACATTCTAAGGACAGCAGGCTTTCTTGCCTATGCCTGCAATACTATTCTTTCTAGCTGGCACAATATGTTGGTTCTAAACGATGGTTCCATATTTTTAAAGTTATAAATACCTGGGTGAATCAGTGAATGGTTTGCATTCTTTACATTTCAAAGCTGATTATTTGTCCTGGATTTTCTCTACCAGGTACTGAGAGCTCTGATAATTTACGAGCCCCAGGATTTTACTGGGGGATGGAAGAGTGAAAATCTCCCCCGCAGAATTTTCCTCAACTGACTCAAAGGCTGCTTTCTCCCTTAACTCTTTTCTTACACCTGCTGAGGGAGATCCACTGTGCTCTTCATTTTCATTAAATGTGATCATGAGCAATGTGTAAGAGTCAATGATGATTCACTGGATTTTATGAGGGGAAAAACATGGCTGTTCCATTTTTACCCAGCAAGTTTTTTCATAGTCCCACAGCAATGAGGAGAAATGGAATTTTTCAGCCGAAAAAATGGTGGAGGTAACAATAAAGATGTGAGATGATAGTGTCTGAAAGATGAAAGTGAAGTTTTGTCTCACTCATTTTCATAAAAGATTTCAGTCATCTTACTCATTTTCATTTGCTGCTCAGAAGCTGCTCAAGTTTTAATCCAAGTGTGTGTGAATGTCCACAGCCTATATCCTATTTAGAGATTATCTACAAAGCAAAAACATTTTTAGGCAAAGATTATGTTATTTTGTGAAGATCTAGAACTCATGGGTTCGCTGCCTAATTCTGCTATGAGAAGCCCTCTATACCTCTGTTGAACCTATGTATGTACACATAAAACACGTAAATGCAAAATCATTCTTACCATGCCTAGCCAGGAATTAACAACAAAGCAATTACACCCACAGGTATGTTGTGAAGCTCAAAGCTTTCAGAAATCTAAAGAAAAGCTTGGCATAGGAAAGTCCAGTAGTGATAGCAACTGAAAAAATAAGCATATATATAGTTTTAGTTGGGCTCTGCAATAAAATGGAGCTTATGTGCCCACCTGCCCATGTCTCTGATTATCTGTCAGTCATATTCTGCTTAAGTAATTTTTGGAGTTGTTGATGAGTCTCTGTCAAATATGAAACAGGGCTAGGAGTCTCCAAGATAACTATGATCCTACAGATTTTCGGACAATAAGAGTTGGTGTAACAGAGATCCTAATTCATGTTATTCTAAAACAAGGGCAGTCTGAAAAAACTTCTATTTATTTTGTTTGACAGTGATCAGCATATACACATTGCCCACCATTTAGCAATGTAGCTCCTGATAAGACATAGCATGTGCTGACTTTTGTGAAATTAAGGGGATCAGAAGACACTTAACAGTAACTGTAGAGTGGTTTGGCTGAGGGAATAAAAGGAACAAATTAAAGGAAACTGAGTTCAAGTAAAAAATTAAAATAAAAAAAAATCAGATAGAATTTAAACAATCTTAATTAGGTTTCAATACATCCTCACAAACATATAGGCCAGTTGGGATGTTACACACTCACAGTTCAGTTGAAACCTAAGTTATAACCTCAGCTTTGTTTCCTGAGGTTATTACCAGATGTGTGACTGCACCAGGTACAGCTAGAACCATCTCCAAAACTATCCCTAAACTCAGTTCCTCTCTGTGGACTTCACAGTGATCACTGGTGTCCCTGTGGCTTTGATCAGAAACACACATTTTGTTGTTCAATACAGGACTATTACTCCTGTATTTCAATTGCCTACCAAACACAGAAGTCAGCTAAATGATATATATGGTTTCTACATGAAAACATGCTTTCTGAAAACAGGAAAATACCATATCAAACACAGATAAATTTGAGGAAAACTTTGTGGGTTAGGTTCATTTCTGTTTATTACTTCACTTGTTTGTGTGTAGGTGTGTAAATGAATGCAGGTCTTCTGTGGCATGGTGTGTTTCAAATGCACATTCACACAGAGGTGTCCCAATAGCCTGGGCAGCCCTTGTCTGTAACTTCTGCAAGGAAGCATTCTGTAAGATCAGAAATCTTCATTTCTAAGTGCTGATGCACTGAAAAAAAAATTTCTACCCATGTCTAAGCTAATGTCACAGCCCTGCACTTGCAGATTAGCACAGTTCGTAGGCACGATGGCCCTGGCAGTCAGGCTCCTGGCGGCACATCAAGGCAGTTCTTGGCAGTGCGGCATCTCGTGCCGAGACCGTGTGATTTAAGGGCAGGAAGCCATGCAGTTTAGGCTTCACACTTCATGCATACAGTTGACTAATGACCATGAAACTGTTATTGCCATGGTTCATTATGTTAAGTCAAAGGGGACAATGATTGTTTTTCCAATAAAATGCTCTTAATTCAGTGACACTAAACTGGTATCAATTGCGTCCAGAAAGGTTCAAAGGAGATAATAATCTCTAAAACGCTGCAGGGTTGTTGTTTTTTATTGCTAATTTGTGCATGTTTTGACAGTAATCACTGAACCCTTTGATGTTTCCAGAGGTTCCCATGGTGCTGCTATGAGAAGTTTTGGCAGATTCTGCAGTCCTCAGATCAACAGCAGGAGGATTTATTCAACAGCAAGTATTGGGTTTATTCTTTTACTTCACACATCAGAGCTTCAACCCTACATATTTTTGTCGTAATACGTTAAAAAGCAAATTTTAAATGTAAAATTAAATGGATACTAAAAACTTGAAATCTAATAGATCTAAAAAATAGCTACCTTTTTGTCCTTCTGAGAATGTTTGTGGTTTTACAGAAGACTTCACTTGCTCTTCTGTTTCACCTTGCTGTAAGAAATGCCAGTATGAAGAAAACTAGCTATACTTCACTGTCCTGTGAAGAAATAAATGGAGAAAAAAAGGCAAAAAAGAAATTTCAACTACATTAATTATATTTTATGTGTAATTGCAGAAGAAAAATTTAAAAATTATTTCTGCAGAGACCTGTTTATACCTATTACTTGCCCAGAATAAGAAAGTTAAGTAGTTCCATTATTTCAGGGTGACTACTGAGGATGTGTAAAATTAAGCATCTGCATAAATCTGGATTGTATTTGTTTTGGGCTTGTGTGGCGGGGTTTTTGGTAGCAGGGGAGGAGCTACAGGGGTGGCTCCTGTGAGAAGGTGCTAGAAGCTTCCTCGGCTCCAAGTCGGACCCGCCTCTGGCCAAGGCCGAGCCCATCAGCGATGGTGGTAGCCTACGCCTCTGGGAGAACAGATTTAAGAAGGGAAACCTGCAGCGGAGGAGGAGAGTGGGATGTGAGAGAAATCCCTCTGCAGACACCAAGGTCAGTGAAGAAGGAGGGGGAGGAGGAGCGGGGGAGGAGGGGATGCCCCTGCAGCCTGTGGTGAGATGGCAGGCTGTCCCCCCCCAGCCCATGGAGGGGAGCGGGGGAGCAGATGCCCACCTGCAGCCCGGCGAGGAGCCCACGCCGGAGCAGGGGGGTGCCCCCCAAGATGGCTGTGACTCTGTGGAAAGCCTGCGCTGGAGCAGTCTGTGACTGAAGATCAGCCCGTGGAAAGGACCCATGCCAGGGAAGTTCGTGAGGAACTGCAGCCCGTGGAAAGGACTCACGTTGGAGAAGTTTGTGGAGGCCTGTCTCCTGTGGGAGGGACCCCACGCTGGAGCAGGGGACGAGTGAGGAGTCCTCCCCCTGAGGAGGAAGGAGCGGCAGAGACAAGGTGTGGCGAGCCAACCCCCAACCCCAGTTCCCTGTCCCCCTGCACTGCTGGAGGGGGAGGAGGTGGAGAGAACTGGGAATGGAGTTGAGCCAGGAAGGAGGGAGGGGTGGGAGGAAGGTGTTTTAAGGTTTGGTTGTACTTCTTGGTATCCTTGTTTTGTTTTGATTTGTAGTAAATTAAATTGATTTTGTTTCTTCCCCAAGTTGAGCCTGTCTTTTGCCTGTGACCATAATTGCTGAGTGATCCCTCCCAGTCCTTGTCTTGACCCATGAGCTTTTCTTTATATTTTCTCCTTATCCCAGCAGGGCCGGGGGGGAGGAGTGAGTGAGCAGCTTCGTGGTGGTTTGTTACCAGATGGGCTTAAACCACGACAGTATTTCAGACACTGTCTACAGCACCATCTATTTTAGGCACATTTTCAACAGAGAAATTCAAGACTGCTATTCAGACTCTCCCCCCTTTGCAGATACCTGACTCACTTAAAAAATTCCTAGAGCCTCATTGTTCCTCCACAAAGTACCAGAAGCACCTAAATAAAAGTTGCCATGAATACTCCAGAGCAACTCAGCCTGACTATCCAAACCTTGTGTTCCAGGAGTCATGCAAAAAGATGTCTAAACTCTCTTTGCATCTCTTGACTTAAATTTGTTGACTTTACTATGCACTGGCAATTATGAATTCTGTTCAAAGTACTAGTGGTGGTGCCTAATTTTATTGCATATAGTGGGCAATGACTGAAGTAACCAATCATCTGTGAAGTCAGAAGCTTCCACTCTAAGCCCTACATGGCCACAGGGGGGTTTCAAGCATTGCTCTCCTTCCCCAGCGCAGTATCTAATCCACCAACTTGAACACAAGGCTGGGACAGAGCCTTTTCTGTCCCTTCCTAGGGAACCTGGACCATGGTGCCAACTATAACAGGAGAAGAAATGGAGCAAGGACATAAAGCTGCCAGGGAAGCTACTGACCATGTCACCTCTACTTTTTTAGTTTACTAGTATAGCAAAGTCCTGATACTGAGTGTCACCACTTATGAATTCTGTTAAGGGGTCAACTTGCATCCCTGCCATAGGAAAATGAGATTCTTCGGAGGAATCTGTTCCTGGAAAATCTGCTCTTGTCAGCTCCTTAGCTTATCACACCAGACAGCTGGCTCAGGTAAAGTCCCCCAGGGGCTTCTCCAGAGCTCTGTCCTAGAAGAGCACTCTTCAGAATACACAAGATCCAGTCCAACATAGCCTGAAAGCCTTGGTCACGCCTGTGTTGTCATCAGGGACAAGGTAATGGTCAGGAACGAATTAACAAGTAGACAATAAGGAAAGAAGGGTGAAAAAAAAAGAAAGATCAGGTGCAAAGTCTGTCGTTGTTGAAAGCAATTTTATATGAAGTGGAAAAAGCATCTGAATTAAACCATTCACAGCAGGGTCTGTTGGACTCCTGTAGTCATCAGACCCCACAGCTTTTCTGAGTCCTGAAACAAAAAAGAGCCAGAGAGGCTCTGAGAGAGATATACTTCCTGAATGGACTAGTTGTAAACACTACATTCTCCATTTTAGAAATAAACTTATGAAATTAAAAACCCTATTGCTACTGCTTCTATTTGACCAAAACTGAATTAATGATTTTAGAAAACAAAGCCTAACCAGTTCATGGTATTTCAGGGTCTGACCCATCTTATAGCACTAATTGTGCAGTGTTTAATTATGCTTCTACTCTGCTGAGTATCTTTTTCTTTTACATTGCTTAGTTTTGTGGGATCTTGCATAGATTTACTTTTTTGGATGTCCTCTGAAAGGGCAAGTGCTAAAGACAGTACATTGCTAGAAAATCAGTAGTCATAGGGTTCAAAAGTCTTTGCTCATTCTTTTGAAATGGCTGTTATTCTAAGTACTTAAAAGTTGTATTTGATGTAACTGAGGCTTTTGCTTCTCTCTATCTGTAGGTCTTTTGATCACCTCCTAATTAATGAAGTAATGACAACCAATTATATTTACATCTAACACAAAGCATATTGTTTGTCATACCCACTTAACTTTCCTTTCTTACATGCTAACACAATGTTGTAACCTTAACATTTTCTGCCTTTCTGCCTTACTGCTGCTGGGAGCATTAATAAGTAAAGTTATTCCATTTTAACATTTTAATTAAGTAGCAATTAAATATGAAGAGCTGAAATGTCTGCGTAACTCATCTATTAGGATGCTTCTTCCAAGCGAAGTCTACAAAAGACTTAAAATGCATTAGGATTCTGTTGTTTTGCTATGGACAAAGCATCATTAAAGCTATGAAAGGGAGTTAGACACCTCTTTGCAGGGCTAAATCCATGTTTTATCACTGATTTGAGTTCTCTGTTCTCTGAGTCAGAGCCCTGCAAGAGCACAAGCCTCAGAAATGGTGGGGAAGGCCAAATTCACTTTCTTATCTTCACGTGCATCAGTACTGTCAGGTTTTTTGCCAAGGGGAACTTGAATTTGGCTCTGTGGTTAAGGCAGAGGTTTCTGACATCCTCTGTGGAACAAAAAAGTTTGTTTGTTTTCTCTGGATTCAAGTAAAATTCTGTTGGCCACTGTAGATGAACTTTACTGGGCAGAACAAACTGACTTCTTACCAAGTCCCATAATAGTTACTTGATGTGAAGAAACGCCCAAGTTGCCAGATACTTGATTTGTTTCTAACTTTAAAAATAGAATATCGTTTAAAAAATGCAAACCAATAAAGGAACAAAGAAAGAAAACTACTTATATTCTAATTGTTTCTGTGTAGTGGAATTAACTAGGAATTTTCTAACAAAACATTTTTTCACAGGGAAATAACAAAGCATCAAACCCAAGTGGTTCACAGAAACATTTTGGTTTTGACATATTTTTCCCAAAACAGAAACAGGATTCTGACAATTGAGAAGCCATCTTCCTTAGTGGTCTGCTGAAGAGCCCCAGTTTTCTTGCATGTGGCTGAGATAGCCCTGCTCTGTGGGTTGTCCGGTGACAAGTAACTCATAACCCCAAAACAACCTGTTGCAGAGCCAGAGGTTCACGACAGCCCAGCTGTGCTGGTGGCTCTTGGATGCACAGTGTTCCTCAGGCTCCCTTTGGCATGGGGAGAAACTACCCTTATTCCGGGAAAAGGTTTCCAACTGTCCCAATGACAGAAACTTTCCAAAAACCACTCTCCTTTTTAGATTCACCAAGTGGAGTCCTTGGTGCACTTGGCAGCATGCAGAATCCCTGACATTACATATCTGGCTGCTCCATGTTGCTTTGAAAAAGGAGGAAAAAAAAGTATTCTTGCAGACAACATTTTGTGTATGATCTGTAGAAACTTTTGGAGTCTCTATGCAAATGGTATCTTGAGCCTGAACTAGCTCCATCAGGTCACCTGCTACCCCTATCTCCTTTGAACACGCTGCTACTGCAAACTGTCCTCTAGCACTCTAATTGAGCACTAACACTGTGTCCTGGGACAGTTCCAGAGTCCAAGGGTTTAGTGGGCCAAACACCAATTACTAGCTAGCTCCTTTCTTGAATAAAGTTGAGCATCTGTTTTGTAAACATTTCTGCTAAGAAACCATTTTCATTTTATAACTTGGTCTGTAATTCTGAATTATGCAGTAGCACTGCAGAAATGAAGTCACAGATATCCTGCAGCCTAATTTACCATTAAAGGGTAGATAAAATGATGACCAAATGTTCAGATTTACAAGAGCTCAGATAAAGAGGAATACTCATAATACTCATTATTCCAGATCAGAAGATGAAATACACCTGGAGTCAGGAGGCGACTGCCCCCTTAATATCCACCTCTTTGTGGCTGGTTATCTGCACTCCATGATTTTGACATTACAGCAGAATATAGGGCCAGGGCTCACTAGACATTACACGGAAAATAAGGCTTGCAGAACAGAATGGAAGAATGAGGAAGAAAATATTTTTGCTGAAAACAAGTCCTTCCTCAGCTACAAGAGGCATAATCCCCTGGCAGTGGGGGAATAGTGGGCCGGATACTGTGGGCAGTAAGACAGATCCCGCATCCCTGCTTACAGGAGACTCTTACAGCAGCCAGTATTAGATAAATGCTTCTACATACTGCTTTGCTGAGAGCATCTTCCTTCTCACAAATCGCAGGCATCAATCAAGGCATGAGGCTTCAGTTCTTCCAGTTACATAATTTGGGCACGGCTCCAGTTAATAGATAGGATAACAGTCAAACCGGCACAGGGGGAGAAAAGGGGACTGCATTTGCAACCAAGACCCTATTTAAGATGAAAGGTAAATAAATGATGTGATTTTAATGTTTCAGCCCAATCACACGAGTCTCCCCTGCTGTGGATACTTACCATTTTCCTGTAAATTCATAGCCCTTTACATTTATTCCTTTCTTCCACAGCTATTTTAACTTACAGCTTAGTCACCTGACATTTCTAATACGACAGCAAGGCAAAAGCTGGCTTGTGACCCCTGCAGCCTCCTCACTGCAGACAGCTGTACCTCGGAGTGCTGGCCTGCACTAGGAGCAAGTGCTGGGAAGTGCTTATAGAAGTCAGAGCAGCGCTTCTTCTCACCCATATTTCTCGCTTTGATTTTTCTCTGTGCCGATCAGGTGCTGATATCTCAGACTACTACTTAAATGTGTTTCACGCTTTTTTTTTTTATTATTACTCATTATGTCAGGACTTGACATGATTTTGTCAGGATTGCAAACACTTGCCAATGCTCCCCCTTTAATCTGCTGGGGAGGCAATTCTAGGTATGAGACTGTTGTATCTCACAGCTCTAGCAGCAAATAAACACATCGGAAACTGAGCTGGTATTTTTGTATGCTTCTGAGCTGCTCACTTTCATGCTAGATTTGGGTTACTCCCTATTACTTCCTTCTTGTGCAACATATTCTGTCATGGAAAAAATGATCTGTTTGCAACTGAAAGTGCTGCTGATATAATGCATTGCTCTAAGAAACAAAAAAACCCATAGATGAAGAAACACTACTTTAAGTCATTTATTCTAGCCAGCACTTGATTTACCCTAGTATGGGCAGAGTTACACCCCAGATAGTCAGAGACATTGCTCTACTGCAAGGGAGTTTTCTCCTGAGCAGCTGGGGGGGTGTATGCATGTGTATGGCGGAAGGATCATCCCAGGGACCCCACTGAAGCAGAGCAGTTTTGAATTCCAGCTAGGATTGCATAAGAGACTCTGAGAAAGGATGTCCCCAAAGTATGCAGAATCCATGACAGTTAACACACTTGTTGTGCCCTTTCCTCATCAACTTTGGTGACTGCTTAAATACCAATCTGACTGCCTCGGAGCAACATGACTCCTTATCCTGCAGGAGAATTTTCTGCCACCAAGGTAGGTCCTGTCAGTGGCACTCATGGTGCAGCTATAGCAGTGTGATCTAGATCTCTGCAGCAAGGATTGTGCAGAAATCTGCATAACTTTTTAAATCCTTAGGAAGGTTCCCAGCACACAGGAACAGCACGGGAGAAGGGTCTGAGCAGGACTGCCAGGTTGAAGCTGTGACAGAGGGAAGCGATGTATAGAGAGAGAACGTTTTTATTCTAATTAGGTTCCTAGTTCATGTTAGTTCCTAGTTCAGGAAATTCTTACAATGGCCATAGGATGGGTCCCACGCCTATCCATCCATGTAGATGAAGTTTTAACTTCTGTGCTCTTAATTAGGGTGAGATTACACAGATTGTAAGCCTTTGCCACAGGTAAAAGAAAACGCCAACCGTACCCACTCCAAGCGACTATATTTTCAACAAATGCTCTAAGTGATTAAAATGCTTCCCACTGAAGTGGTGAGAAGAAAAATAGGCATTCCCTGTGTAAAATAAATGGACAGACACCATTAATGAATGGATCCTTTCATTATGTTAAAGATCTTTCCTATTCAGGAACTACAGATATGCCAGTTCACAACAAAGCCTCAAGCTCTGAGACCTTAATGAAGAAATTAAATGTTGTAGGAACAAGCACCTGTGTGATGCCATAGTTGTCATGTGTAAGGGACAAAATCTATCTCAGGACTCATTAAAGCAAGCACTCCGGGAACATGCAAGCCAAAAGATTTTGGAGCATAGCTTCATTGTTGAAATGCAAGTGTTTGTATTCTTCAAAACATCTGGAATACGTGCAAATGAGGGACAAAGGCATTAGCCTGGATAATATTCAGTGGCACTAAAAGACAGCTGGATCACTTCAGTTTGAGCAAGGGGTAACGAGTAGCTGTGCTGCTGCTGAAGCTCAGCAGGTGACTCTAAGCCTGTGATCCTCATCCAAAACACTTGCCTGCCCACTGGCCCTTTACAGGGAGGTCCTTTTTCTCTGCAGTTGCCTTGATCATGTCTACTGGCTACCTCCTCCTCATTTCTGCCTGCTCACTGCCCAGGCACCTGCTTTAAAAAGAGTGGTAATACCCCGCTGACTGCAGCTCTGTCTTTGGGCATGGACAGAAGATTAAAAGTAGGATTTACACCTTCTTTTCTGATGGGGTATTTAGGTTAATGAGCCTCAGAGGTAATGGGAAAGGAGAGCAAATACATAAACTAGTACTAATGGATGGTATTTTACAGTTTTTATTCAATGGGAGCAAAATTTCATTTTTAAAGTGCAAGTCTGCTGTGAAACATGACTGTAAAATCACCTAGTAAACAAAGCAGATCTGTTCTGTGTATATTTTCAGTCATGCCAATGTTTTCTTTAGGGTGAGAAGGCTCTGCAGACAGGTTGTATAAAACATTGAGTTTAGCCCCTTGAATGCTGGCAAAATAAAAAATTAATCCTAAAATTATCTGCCCTTCAGTGCAACAGGCTCTCCAAGATGTGACATAGACTTGTAGACTAAATAAAATGTTACTTTAAAAAACAGTATTTTGTCCTTGATTTGAGTAGCAAAACACTTCACAATCTGTATAGAAGTACGCTGTGAAAGATGGCTTTTAAACTGATTGCAAACTCACCCACCTTGTTATTTACATGCTCAACTTTAAACACATCAGGAAAACAGTTCCAAAGTTTCTGCAATAAAACCTCATCCAGTTAATTTCTTTTGCCAGTACCCTCCTGCATCAGCTCTTGAAGCAGGAGATAATTCATTCTGGGGGAGTGACAGAGAAAAAACATTGCTTACAGGAGCATTTCTCCTCATAAAAGCACAATTTGCAAAGCAGTAACCCAGCTCTTACTGCATAAATTACAAAATATTTAGTACCTAGTTATGACAAGCCTGTTACATGCTACCTCCTCTTCCTCTGCTTTTTCAGATTCCAGACCAAGAAATTGGAAGGAACAGATATGGGGAACCTTGAAATTGTCACTAATGGCCCTCAAGAGTAAATGAGGGCACGCAAGAGTAAATGTTTTATTTCTTTGCAATACATCAATACTAATAACTTTTGAAACACAATTCCTTCCAAAATTATTTTTTTAAGATTATATAGGGGTGTCTTGTCACTGGCACTGAACTATAGCAGTCCTGCCATGAAACAAGGCTGTAATGTAACAGCAAACAAAACCCCATAAGGTATCAGAGAACAGCCAGAATACAGTGTCCAGCTGAAAACGTGGTGAGAATTCCTTTTATGTACCCATACCAGGAGCTTCCAAATTAAAATATGGGCAAGGCTAAAGTCTTACTATTACAGAGGGTGCCAGGACAGTTCTAACGACAAGGGGCTTTGGTTTACAGCTCATCTGGAAGGCAGTGTCTCCTTCAGTACAATGATGTTTGAATTTGTGGTGAAGTAGTGCTTCAGAGGAAGGAATGACCAGTACTGCTCCCTGGAGCATGTAGGACAATCTTTCTCATTAAGCCACAAACCAAGCTTGCACCTGCTTACTCGATGAACTAGGAATATTGCAGCCTGAGATGGACAATGCAGACTCTAGTTCTTTGGGCAGATGAAAATTCCTATTTAAAGCATTATACTTAAAAGATGAAAGGAAGAAGGCCAGCCTGTATAACAAAATTAACTCCTACTTAGAAAAAGAGAGAAACTGGCCATTACAAAATACGATTTTTCTTACAACAAACAGTACCACAGTGCCAGTGCACAGCATACATGGAATGGAAAAGAGATGTGATATAGGGGGAATACAAAAGGAAGGAATAAAAAAAAAAGAATTATTCTGCAATATGAAAGAAAAGTTGCATTTAAAGTGAAGGTTCTAACCTAACAGCACTATCCTATTTATATTTTTATAGAAATAGCTTCAGAAAAAAATCAATTTCTGCTTCTAACTGGACTATAACATCTCCTTATTTTCAAAGCAATTCATGGAACATGCGGGTTTTGTTCTAACTAGCTTTAAGATTTTTGAGCTTGACTATATAAGTAACTTTATGTGTGTGTGTGTGTGTGTAAGAACACAGAATTGATATCATGCCTCCACCAGAGCATTATCCTCCACCAGACAGAATCAGCAAAGCTCAGCTGTCTGTACAGGCTACATCTACATTGCTGGCATGAATAAGAGAATCACAAGTACAGATGTACACAAGGAAGAGTCTGTTTTAGCAAGAAGGCTGGACAGCTGTTGCTGTGAAGTTCTGACTCATCACTGCAAAAGAGTGTTGCAGAAGAGTACAAAATGATGCAAATACATGCTTAAAATAGAAAACTTTTTTTAGTCTGCTTCTTTGGTACATTTAAATTCAATGTTTTGCTACTTGTTTTGCTTTTTTACAATGTTACAGTTTTAGACTGAAGCAATATATACTTTCTACTTCTTTAGTTTTCTAATAGCTGAAGACTATCAGATTTTCAGCAGAACTGCTTTCTATTAAAAAGTGTCACTCTTAAAATAGCCATCATTTCTTCTGTGTGAATAAAATCACATTTGGGGTCTTATTAACATTCTTACTATGAGAACAAAACGACCTCAAACTCAAAATTGGTCTGAGGTTGCAAAAAGCCTGGGCTATATTTGCAATCAACAGCACCTTCTGATACATTGAATTTTCACAAGTCAAGAAGACTGGAACACTTCCACAAGCTATATTCTTCCTTCAGGGATGGCAGTGTGAAATCAGTGGAACACTTAAGCCACATGAATGCTATAAAAATCCCAATGTTATAATCCTAAATATTTTTCCTGGCAATCTAAATTATATAATAGTATTTCAAAGACTACTATTCATATATAGAAGTATTTTTTTTCATTTTTAATATTGAAACAATTCTGTTTTGAAGTATTTCTTACTGCGCTGAAAACGCTTTAATATATTAACTGCTGGTGCATCAATCACTTGAACAAATGATTCACTTTAACAGCTGAAATAATTCCACTGAATAAACAGTACTATCCATATGAGTAAACATAAATAATAAAGCCTTTATTTTCAGTATTTTATATCTTGACTAAACTATTCTAAAATTCAGTTAAGACAGTCAGCTAATATTGGGATTTAAGTTTGCAACCCTTCCTCCCAGCACTTATGATTTAATTAGCACAACCTTCTCATTCTTTTTATATGTGGGCTAATCCAAGTCAAAATAATTATTTTATATTAATAACTATAATATAAATCATTATTTGAACTTACTAGTTTTTAATCACTTAAGTCAATATAGTCTCTCTCATTTTTTTTTTAACAATCTCACTATTTGGTATACCTAGACCCTCTATTCCTAGAATTCATCCACTGGACAAATTAAGACTGCTCCCATAACCAGCAAGTAATTTGTTTAAATTAGTGTTTTTCTTTTCTTCATCCAACTTATCCTACTTCATGGCATGTCTAATGTTCTCAGCCCTGATTAGGCTTTTGCTCTCAATTAAAAAAGTAATTTTCCCTCCAGGAAATAGGAAAACTTAGTACTGCATGTGTCACCACTCCAGTCAGAAAACCCTCATTTGCTGTGTGCTCCAATACATAGAATTAATCTCCAGCTCAGCCTGCAGCATGCTCCTCAGGAAACTTCTGGCTTGGAAAATTACAGATGCCTTAGAAGTAAGTATTAGGCAGAATTAGTAGAATTATAGCAGGGAGATCTTTTCACAAGGTGAGTAAGCTGGAGAGTGGCCCACCTGCAGAATGGACCCATTCTCCAGTTGGCCCATCTGGAGAAAGCCAACACTACCAGAGCTTTCCTTGGCCTGGTATTTGTATGCTCAGTCTTTGCCAGGGAGCTGCAAAAGCAGCCGTGAGCACGGCGCGTTTCCTGATCTACTCGCCTTTCTGCAAAGGGCTGCAGTGTAAATGGCTTGGGGATGGAGGCTGGGCAGTCCAGCGCTGCCTGCAATGTTCCTTCCAATGTTCACCAAGCGAACTTGCGACATTTCCTTTGGACACACAGACCTCCTGCAAAGGTCCCTGCTGCATGTCACCTGAAGGACTATGTTCCATTTCCAGCAGTGTTTTGTGCAAAAAAATGACTTGGCTTGGGAGTATATGGACTTTTAGAAAGTTTAATTGCGTTAAATCACTCCTGAATATAGGATTTGGCCATCCAAATCATTTAGGCCTTCCAGCAATTTCAGATACCTAAGACTTATTACCTGTTTGTGTTTGAAAAGTGGGATCCCACAACGGTGGCCTCAGCCATGTCCCACCCATACGTGAAGGCAAGGTCCGGGCATGCCCAGCCACCCTTCCTCCCTTTATTTCCCCCCATCCCCTGGTTTCTGCAGGAAAGCAACGCAAGTGTAGAGCCCCAAAGTGAGCACTGGTTTATTTTGCTAGGTGTCTCTTTTCAACAAGTGGGAGATGAAGGGAGCAGTGGAAGGCACAGTGGAGAATATCCACTGCTCAGTTTAAATGGAATTTCATTGTCTTAATTCTCCATCTGCTGAATACGGATAACAGTACTTTCCTTGTGCTCTTTGTCTCCAAGTCATATCAGTATATGTAACACTAGCAGAAGGAGGTACAATTAATTACAGCTGCCAAAATAGAGACTTCCAGCAAAGTCTTAGCTCCTTACAGGACCAAGTTCTTCAAAGTAAAGATCTGTTTATTTTTAGCTGGTTTTTGATGAACCCTTTTCCATTCCAGCAGCAGTAAAGATATTGTTATATCTGATTTCACTGCTTTAATTAAGTGCTTTTCAGTCCATGATCAGTTCTATTTTAGGCTTTTTTAAAGTTTATTTAATTTGAGATGTATACTAAGCAGGGTAACATAATTGTGCATGTCAAAGCCTGCTTCATCCTAATATTAAAAAGTTGCTTTGATTTCCTGAAGGTTTAAAAAAAATAAATCTATGAAGTTCCATGTAAATTTAATTCTTTTTGTCTGCATTCTAAAAATACAAGTGAAAAATTACCAAAGAACAGGATTCTACATGCAGTGTGCTGAACACCTTGCCTTTTTTTTTTTTTTTTTTTTTAGGGTAACAGGGATAATGAATACATACCATCATAGAACCTAGGGAAAAAAGCTCTGGCAGAGGCATAAAAAGGTCATGTCATCCATTCACTGCCCAGTGATGGAATTAAAGATTCCAGAGTCATTCTTGTGGGTTGTCTGGTTAACCTGGGTATAAAGGACTCTGGTGATGAAGCCTCTATGGCATTCCTAGGGAGACTGCACAACTGCTTCACTTTACTTAGTGTTAGGAAGCTTTTTCTCATGTATAACCTGAATCTTCTTTGTTGCCATTTAAGCCCATTAACCTATGTCCGAGCTGCCATGCACTTAAGAGTGTTCAGTCCTTCCTGCATCGTATTTTCATACATAATGTTCTCCCTCACTAATTCCCTTCTTTCAGCTGTGCAAGTTCCTTGATTTCTTCCAGTTTTTGCTTAAGTTCTGTTTTCTAGATGTCTGATGATACCAATCATTTCCTTCCAGACCCTGTTTCTAGAAGTGAAGCAGCCCAAATCTGAAAAATGTATTCCAGACAATGCTTCCCAGTACAGCATATAGTGGAAATTTGCGCTGCAATCTTCCTCATACATTTCAATGTGATTTTAAAAAAATTTTTTACGAAGGCATAGCAACAGTTCTGTACCAGAGACAGGCAGCAGGCCCCTGCAGAACCCCATTTGAGACATCCTTCTATTCTGACAGTGATCCAATGAAAACTAGTCAGTGAATACAATTTCTAGCTGGTCCCATTGCTAATTCATCCCAACCACTTTCCTAAGGTTGCTTATCAAATGTGAGGCAATGTCAAAAGTCATGCTGAAGTCAAAATACCTGATATCAGTTGCTTATTTCTTATCCACAGGGCTAGTTACCTTGTCATGCAACAGAACAGACTAAATTTGACAAGATCTACTTTTGGTAATTTCATGTTGAATATTACTTGACTTCCTGTTTCCATTTTGATGTTCACAAATAGTTGATCTGATTACCCATTCAAGCAATTTTCAGTGAATTAAGGTTAAGTTGTTTGGGATATAACTTTCTTTTTTAATTCCTTCCTGTCATCAACCCTTTTTTAAAGACCGGCAAAACGTTTGCCATTGTATGTTGCCTGGAATTTCAGCCCCTTCCATGAGTTGCCAAAGGGCTCCTTATTGCTTTAGTCATTTCTTTGAATATTCCAGAATGCAGTTGAGTTGGCTTAAATGATTTGAAAAGATCTGACAGATTTTTGTTCTTTTACTTTCTCCTTTATCACAAGTGTTAATTGTACCACACATCAGTGCAGAGTTGACCTTTTCAGGAGACTGATGCATAAAAAGGCATTAAATGTTTCAGCCGCCTTGGAATCATTTGTTGGGAGCTCTTCCTCTTTTCTATACAGCAGACCAATATTTTTCTTAGTCTTTCTCATCAGTATTGTGCTGATGAATGAGTTCACATCACCCTTGATATGCCTCGCTAATAGGACCATGTTTTGAGAGGGTGGACTTTTTATTCTGTTCCTGTATTTCCATACTACTCCTTTTATTTGTCTTCACTGATCTTATTTTCTATCCATTTTCTATATGCTTCCTTCTTGTGACTGAAATCAATAACCAACTTAAAATTTAGACATTTTGGTCTTTTATGACAGTTCCTGTGCTCCTTCTACACTTGGATCACTTGAGCCAGCATCATTCATACCTTTTGTCCGAGAAACTGCTAGCCTGCCTTAACTCATTTTTTCTTTAGTTTTGGTTCCTCTACGATAGCACAATGCAGATCTAGGAGTTTATTAAAAGTTTTGGTCTTGAAATCTCCTGGTTTTCTGTTCCTTCCTCCCTCTCCACTAAAGAATAATGAACTCTGCCACTCTGTGGTCAGAGAAGTTGCTTTCTGCACTTCCATTGAAACTAGGCTAGAGTCAAATCCAGAAAGGACTCCTCCCAAGTTGCTTCTATGTTTCAAAAACTTGCCAGAGAACTTGTGCTCATGTCCCAGAACATACACCTGTAAATAAATAAATCCCCTATTATGATCAAGTCATGCCCTGGAGAATCTTGCCAGCTCCTCACAAAAAAACTAATCCCAATCTTCTTGAGAAGGTGTAACTGACAAAATTATTTTCTCTACAGACTTCAGAGTGGTTTTAACTACTTACTGATCTCGTTTAAGAGAGAGAGAGAACCTAGGGCAGAGAAGTTATAGTCAGTGTTACCAACAGTGGCATGCCGATTTGGTTCTGCTGCTGCCTAGGTGCCCATCTTTAGATTGCTAGGGTGGGATTTATTTCATCTAAATTTCAACACCAATAGTATAAATATCTACCTTTGGACTTGGCACCTCAGCTGTTTTTTTCCAGTCAGGGGAGAGGAACAGACACACTACGACATACTAATTCCTCTGACCTATTTTAGATATATTCTGTAAAATTGGATGACTTGAAGATCACTTGAAGACTCTGGCACTAAAAGAAGTAAGAAAATTTACACAGAAGAACTGACCCGGCCTTTCCCGTAAGCTTGTGGGTTACAACCATGTGGTTTAACCCTGTGTTTTAACCTGTATCCAGGAGAGAACATGCTAGGCTATCACGCCTGTACCTTTTTTAGATCTTGCTTGTAAAAGGATTTCCAGGTTGATTTAATTTTATACTTCCTTTCTATTACATGGTTTGCTTTGTTTGAAGATTTCTATTTTGTTCTGCGTATAGCAGAGACTGGTGGCCATCCTGTCATTGTAACTGCTGTTCTCCTTTTCACATTTTTTCCTACATCTTTGCTTTATGCAGATCTGTCATAAATTAGAGAAAACTTTCAGTAAGTTATAGTGAACCATTCACATGAGCATGTAAGTCTTTCAAAGGTGGGGAAAGTCCTAATTTATTAACAGATGCAGTCCTAGGCTGGTAGCAATTACAAGTTAAGCTAGTTGACAGCTACTTGGTTACTTCTGTAAGGTAAGTAAATGGCCTGTTTACCTGCAACATCCCTAAAGCATCAGCCTAAGCACCCCTTATTGGCAAACACGGAACATGGGGCAGGGCGGGGGGAGACGGGACGGCGGGGCAGGGCAGGGCAGGGCGACAGAGGCGAAGGACAGGAATGAAAAGTGAAGAGCCTCTTGCTCTAGAGATGCCTTTCCTGAAGCACCCTCCCAAGCCCAAGGGAAGGGAATCAATCCCATCCTCACTCTCAGAGCACACACACCTTTTAGGCTCTCAGGGCTATCAATGCAGGAGTATTACAATGCATTTTTAAAGATGACCTATAATTAATGAAAGACTTTTGTATATACTCTAGACAAAACTTTCTTCTCAAAGTACCAAAATGAGAGAAGAAACATTCTTCCCTTTTTTTTTTTTTTCACTCTGCCAGCTTCCTGCATGTCAAATAAACCTTGTTCTTTGCTGCCTCTGATTTCATCGTTTCTGGCTGCTGTTTCCTCTTGTTGGCACAGGGCAAGCCTTGTTGTTCCTCTTTCTTTTGTAGCTCCACTTTTGAGACATTTACTGAGTGAGATATTTTTCATCTTTAATTAAAATCCTCTTCGCAGTTCTCTTAATGTAAATGCTACAGTATTTGGAAAAAAAAATAAACCCTGTTCTGTTCTATTTACACAACGAAGGCCAGCAGGATTGTTTCGATACCTCCTGAAAAAACAGCCTCCAAAGCAACCAGTGTAGCAATTTTTTTTCATTTTGTTTCTTGTCTATCTGTGAAATATTTCAAAGCAAAATCTTCCCTTCTAAATATCACCTCCTTGTTAAGCGTTACTGACTCAGCCAGATGCACTTTTCACTTTTAAATTATCACCATACAGTTGTTGATGCATTAATTACTGCAATGGCATTTTTATGAAGCTGTTTCTTGTACAGTATTTCTGCTCATCAGAATTCCTGGTTTTCTGCACTATGAGATCTTTGAATATTTTGTCATGGTGGAAACTAAGTATCATTTTTAAAGTATGCCAAAAGGGAAAGGACAGTAGACATGATATGCAGTAACCTGTATTCCACCTTTTCAGGGTACAAGTGGAATACACTTGTCAAGTCAGAGACTGCAGGATGTGGTAGATTGAAAGGGAAAGAGAGAATGGGTGTCACACTAACTCAAGCAGTCATGACCTGCATTGATATCTGGGGTATTCCTATCCCTCCGGTCACTCTACAATAGAAGAAAGCAGGGAAACCATCAATATGTTACCTTCAACAGAGCTTGTTGGAACTAAATATTTTGGTTTTAATTGTTTATCTGAAAGAGAATCTGAACAGCCTGGTGCAATCTTTGCACTCCTGCTGATGAGTATGGCAAGATGACAAAAAGTACTTTATATTCAGGAAAGGACCCAGAGGCTTAGTGGCTCCAGGCATGTAATCTAGTCGTTGCACGCTCTGGTTCTGTACATCGTACCAGGGTGAAGGTATGTACTGCAGAAGGGTATCATCTGAAACAGCTCCCATGCTGAACAAGGAGTTCTTCATAGGATTATCTCCATCACTGACAGCACCCTTGGTGAAAAGCATCTTGGAATCAGTAAAGGATCCATAAAACTGAAAATTATGTACACATCACCCTCCACTAAATGAAGCCTTCATCAAGAATAGCCAGAATGTGAGAGCTGTGTTCAAAGCAGGGAACCAAAACCCAAACTCCCCTTCTTGTGGCAGAACTTTAATCACTATGCTTTTATTCAACAGCTGCATGCCACTGTTTTTAAGGAAAAGAGGGATCTCTTTAAAATAAAATGTATAAGGGGTTGCATTCCGGACAGGATTCAGGGTCTTGATGGTGTTTTCTGGAGTTCATGTTTAGGCAACTGACGTTCAGGGACAAGAAAGACAGTACACTTTATGGGCACAAAAATGAGCTTAGCCTCTCTGAGTCAAAGAATGGTTCTATTCTTGCTGTTGGGCTGGATAAAGTGAAGCAGAGAGATGAAACTTACACTTTGTTAATGAATAAGGGGCACAGCTAGGAGCATAACTAAAAGCACTGACTTGTATTGCTTTCCTCTAAATGGTAGAACACACTTGCCGCATATGCACAACTTTCTTGAAGTGTTGGCTCACCAAGAAGAAAGAGAAGCCCAGAATCTATGATTAGAAAAATCCAGAAACTGAGTGAAGCTATGAAAAGCAAAACACTAGTTCCTGTGAGCTTATCTCATTGTCCCACCTGGGATTACGGGATGCTGGTTATGGCTCAGTGGCTAAAGCAGGTTGTTTTGAATTATTAGGGCTGCTTGCAGCATGAACAGTATTTAAAGAAGAAAAACGTTAGCTAGGAGAACAACGCACCTTGTACTGTACAAGTTCAAATAGTTCAGGCATGGTATGGTTAGGTGATGGCACATCCTTTGGCCTCTGTGACACCAGGAGTAAGCTTGGCCCTTGGCCCCGGGTGGAGCATTCGGTGCAGTTGCCACCCTTTGTTCACTCTACATATGGTAAAGACAGGGTGATCTCAAGGCTACAAGCAGTAGCCCAGCTCTCCGGTTTTAATGACCTTGGTGGTTTGCTGGGCATTATCCCACACGCACTTCTTGTTTTGCACTGCTGTAATTCCACTCAATAGTAGGTACTGCACTTACGCAGGTGCAAATGAGGAAACAGGCAGTTTCTCTGACATTGATGACCACTCCCTCCTTCACTACAGACTGCTGTAACATGGACAGTGCGGCTGTCTCACCCCATGCAGATTTCTCCATTAGTAAATGACGCTCCCATCAGCAACGCTCTCTAGGCTGCTTCTAGGAGGTGACTCCTTCTACCCATTCTGTACGATATGCCATGTGGTTGCTCGTCACTCTCTATGGTAAAAATCTCACCCTTTGCTCCAGGAAATTCTACCTCTTGGGCCCAGGTGATGCATCGGTGGACAAATCTCTTTTCTCACCTCGCACCAAGACTTTACACTTCCAGCCCAACATGCTGCAGCTTCTTGCAGAGAGGAAGGATGCAAATTTTGACAATTTCTCCAGAAAATGTACCTCATTTTGTGAAGATGGTATAATTTCCTCCTTTGCCTCACTGCTTTTAGACAGTTCACACAGAAAAGACAAGAGGCAACGGGCACGAATTCAAATACAGGAAATTCCATTTGAACAAGAGAGAAAAACCTTCTTTTACTGTGAGGGTGGTCAGACACTGGCACAGGTTGCCCTGAGGGCTTATGAAGTCTCCATCCATGGAGACCTCCAAACCCTGACAGGACGCAGCCCTGAGCAGCCGGCTGTAGCTGACCCTGCTTGGAGTGCAGGGGTTGGACTAGACAATCTCCAGAGATTCCCTCCAACCTCCACCAGTCTGTGAAAAGGGCAGCCATATCATACGTCAGTTTGAGGAGTTGCTTCAGGCTATTCCTTTATGCCAAGATACATTTTATTCCATTTACAGTGAAAATAAACAGGTTTTACTCAAGATAATAATACGGGCTGGGGTGGGCATAGGTGTTTTTCTAAAAAAGAAAAAGGAAACAAAGTCCTTTCAATTTTCTTAAGTTATTCAAAGAAAAACAGCTGTACATGAGATAAGGGTGTCTTGATGCATTGATAAATTCTTCGTTTGATGCAACTGAAGTCAATAACAGTTTTTTCCAATGGTTTCAAAGAGCAGAGGAGGATCTACATGCTGCAAATATCCCAGTATGCTAACCCTCTGTATTGCTCAAGGGTAGTAGTGTCCACCTATTTCCAGTGGAACTGGGGTGCCCAGGTGTCTGTCACGAAAGATAAGCAGTGATCCAATGCGCAGATCTTCAAAACACATGGGCAGCAGTTCCCTACCTCTTGGAGGCACTACTGTCCCAAGGTACCACAGAGGTCCTTAGACGTCAGAGTGCCTGCTGACGATTGCAACCCTTACAGTCTAATGCTGCTGAACACCCAGAGCCTGCTGAACGCTGTACCCCCCTGTATAAACCACATAAAGATTCACTGAAGTGCAAATGGGGACTTAGATCACGTTTTACTTTCTGGTCTGCAGGATATTTTATTAGCCTATGCAAAGTGGAAGAGTTTCAACAGAAAACACTGAGAGTCCTGACTTGAAATTATTCTCTAGACCAGTGGTCAGGGCACTCTGCTGAGACACTGGGATGTTGCTTCAAGTCCTTGCTGAGAAAGAAGTTGTTTTGATCTCTCACATCCTGAGACAGTACTACTACCACCTGATTTCTAGGCAAAACGGACACTACATTATGTGACAAAGGGCTGATCGGAAACCAGAGTGGGCTTATGGAGGAGCCCACTACACACATGTGGGCTCCTCCCTGTAGGTTAGAGTTAGGCACCTGCCTTCATGAGATGGAGAGGCTTTGACCCCACCTTCCTCCTTGGGGTCACCTCCTGGCTAGTCTAGGCAGGTATTTGTGGTTACCTTCTTACATTTCTAATGTTTCCGCTTACTGTATAGGTAACCTTAGTGCTGGATCACACTAAGCAAAAGACACACCAGAATATAGGAGTTACAGGCTGAGCGTTGATAGGAATGAACCCTTTTATGGAACAAATTCTACATCACTAAACTGAGAAAAAACAAATTATTTTTTATTAGTTCAGCTCTGTTTAGCTTTGTATTTTCTTGACAAATGAAAATAGGCTAGTTATATTTAGTTTTGACCTCTTGACTAGATGCACCAGTATCATGCTCCGATACCTATGTGACAAACATTTTGTGTGAATCTTAATTAAAAAGACAGTATTATTCCCTTAGATATTTTAAAACTCTTCTTTCCTCTGAAAGCCAAAAATACATTATGGTATTTCTTTCTAGCTAAAGTACTGGAAGTAGCTGGTGCTACAGGTAATGTTTGAGTGATGCTTTAGCAGTATATCAAAGTGGCTAAGTTTCCTGTATTTACTGCAGAAGAAATAAATTTACTCTGGTGGAGTAGCAAAATAATTTCCACTATGCAAAAGAGAAAAAAAATAATATAAAGTACAAAAGAAATAAAAGATGATTGCTTTTACAACAATTTACCTGCTAAATCAAAAGCTTCTATACCAGCACATAGTACTGAGTGTAGAAGGTTAGCTGATACTAGGAACATGCCATAAAAGCACCTACTCCTGAAAAAGTGCTTTTAACTGAAGGCACCAAATTTTATTTAGCTGTAGAAGTGTATATAGCCACCAGAAAGATAGACTGAAAAAAGCATGAAATAATCCTTCCACTTTCCTCGGAACTAGCAAGGTTGCAGCTGGAGTAATATATTAATTCTGGACAACATACTGGGGCATGAAAGAAGACGTGGGCCATTTGGAAAGGGCTGAGAAGAGAGCAAAAATATTGATATGAGACGTGTAAAACAAAATCTATTGTTAGGACACCAATACGGTTGACAAAAATAAGCATGTGGTTGCAGAGCCTGCAGGAGAATGCTTTAAATTACCAGTTCAGCAGAACATCTAAGCATAGTTCTTGGGTGTTACAGACTTAAGGTGTAAGGACACAAACCACTCAAATCTTGATGCCCTGAGGAAATATAAAACCATCCCGATGACATCTTTCACAACAAAATTAACTCCAGACCTAAGAAACTCAGTGCTAGGGAGAGGTTGAGCAGAACCACTGGGAAATGTCAGGTATTCTACAAACTGCAGGACAGCACAAACTCTCACACGTCCCACGTAAAGCAAGGCATCTCAAAACACCTCTTCAGGGAACAAGTGTTAATGGAGATTTACTGAAGATTTGCTGTTGGTAATTGAACAATCATTCCTCAGCGTGCATTTCACATGTGGAGGGAGACTGATGTGAATTGGAGATACCATGACTAAGATTCAGTGACCCCATTTATCACAGTGGTAAATGTGCACAAGATTGCCTGTCTTTTAACTAAAGCAAGCTCAGTTTCTCCGGGGCTTTTAGCTGTTCGCAGCTGCCTGAATGAAGCCTTTCTGTTGACGCCCATGGGGTCCCAGGGGTGCTTATGTCAGTTCCTGGTGCTGTCCCTGTTCATCTTAATGTACTCTCGTCAGCCCCCTCGGAATTTCTATTCAATATCACCTTCCCCGAAGGCTCCTTCAACCTGAATAAACTTGGGTTTATTCACAAACGAAATAAGCAGCGCCCACTGACTTGTTGGCTCTGCCTCCGAAAGCCAGAAGAGCAAAAAGCCAAGCGGTTTGAAACCCAGCCTTTCCAAGTTGTACACTTCGCAGCTGGACGCTACAGAATCTGTTTTATGGTTCTCGCTAAGACCAGACTAGATCCTCAGAAAGGTCCCTTCTGAGCTTGCAGCCTACGAAGCCACCTACCTCCAGATCTAAGACTTGCTAAAGATTTCCCAGAATGTAAAGACATACAGCGTTCGTTTAAAGCTTTCGGCTTTGGGTGCGACTGTTCCCTCACAACGTCTGCCACCGCATGCCGAGGCCAGGTTGCCCCGCGCAGGCAAGCGGAACTCGCGGGGAAAACTCTGGCGGCCGGTGCCCTGCCCGCCCCGAGCACGGCGCCCACGGAGCGAGCAGCCGGCCGGGCTGCCGGCGCTCGGGCTTCCAAAGGCTTCTGGGGCGCTGCAGGGGAAAGCGCGCTCCGCAGGCGTGGTGCTCCCCGCGGCAGTGCCTCTTTGACAGGAGGAGGGAGGAAAAAGAGCAGCGAGGAGACAGGACCGTGCCCGGCACCGGCACGAAGCCCGCGCCGAGCCCGCGGAGCCGGGCGAGCAGAGAGGGGGCTGCGCACCTCCGGCCGCCCCCGCCCTCGCCCCGCCGCCGCCGCCGCCGCCCCGTCCCCCGCCCGTCCCTCCGCCGCCGCCGCCGGCGGGTCCCGCCGCTCACCGATAGTGGAAACGACGGTGCCCACGAAGTAGAAAGCGCCGGTGAAATCCCACCGGGGCCGGATGTCATCGACGCGGATGCCGGCCACGCTGGCCTCCTCGTACTCCCGGAGGAAGTGCCGGAGCTCGGCGCGGCTGAGGTTGTGGCGCCGGGTGAAGTTCTCCAGCCGCTCCTCCCAGCGCTCCTTGGCCTCCCGCTCCGTGGGCAGCTCGATGGCCGAGAAGACGGCGGCTCCGCACAGCATGTACAGCACGATCAGCACCGCCAGCAGGAGGAACCGCGCGTTGTCCGCGTTCAGGCGACCCGCGCTGGAGCAGCAGCCGCCGCGACACGCCATCCTCCGCCCCGCGGGACCGGGCTGCCGCGCCGCCACGCTACGTCGGGGCCCTCCCGCCGCCGCCGCCGCCGCCGCCGCCGCCGCCGCCGCCGCCGCCGGGCATCCCGGCGCCGCCCGCCGGGCGTGCGCGGGGCCGCGGCCGCAGAGCTCAGGGCGCCGCGAAGCCCGGCGGCGGCGAGCGGCTCTCCTCCCGGGAGCCGGCCGGCACCTCCGCCCCGGGGGCAGGGCGCTGCCCCGCCGCGCCCGGCACGGCCCCGCGGCGGACGGGCTCCGGGCTGCGGCGCATCCCGCGGGCGAGGGACCCGCCCGTCCCGGCCCGTCCCGGCCCGCAGGGGCCCCTCAGCCCTGCCGCGCCCCGGCCCCGCGCCGGGCTCCCGTCTCCGCCGGTTTCATATCCCCTTCCTTCCCCCGCCCCGAGCACGTCGGAGCGGGGCGACGGGACAGGCACCGCCAGGCGCCTCCTGCCCGCCGGGGGGGGCGAGGCGGGACCGGCGGCAGCTCGCCCCGTCGCCCTCCCCCGCCGCTCGGCGGGACGCGGCTGCCCTCGACCCCGGGCCGCCGGCGCCACGGCCACCGGGGAGCCGCGGACCGGGCCGGGCCCGGCCCCTGAGGGAAGCTCCCCTCAGCAGAGGCGGGGCCGCCGCCCCCGAGGGTCGCCCCGCTGCCCCGGGCAGGGCTAGGGCGGGCCGGGCCGGGCCGGCACCTGGCAGGTCGGGCCGCCGGAGGGCGGCTGCCCCCGGCCTCCACCCCTCAGAGGGGCGGGGGGCTGCCCCCCCCCCGGCGCCCGCGGCCTTCCCGCCCGCGGCGGGGGCCGCCGTCCGCCCCGTCCTCTGCCCAGCCCCGGGCCGCGGGGCGGAGGAGCGCTGTGCCGCCCAGCGTAACGGGGCCTCTTACGGAGACCGGGAGGAAAAATCTGCAGCTGATGATATATATGCCCCTAGTATCAAAGCAAGAGAAATTACTCCCTTTTGCCAAAAGAGGGCACCTCTTTCTCTACGGGCCTGGTTACTGATTGCCTTCTCGACCAGTTCTCACATCTCCGTCTTCCAATACTGCGCAGTCGATGGGAAACCGTGTGTGGAAGACGGAGGCAGCTCTTCAGCTGCCGTGGGGTTTAAAAATGCATTATTTTCGGGGTCAAAGAGCTCTCGATCCAAACCTTCTGGAAAAATCATTGTTACTATAAAAAGAAAAAGCTAAACTCAGCAATATCTGGCAATTGCTACAGTGCTGAATTCTACTTTAAAATAATTGGGGGCTAGAATTCAGCTCTGTAAAACATGCTAGTATATAAACGCTCTTTCTTTCCAGTGGAAGAAAACCTACATATATTTTATTTTAGAAAGCAGGTTAATGAGGTATTACTACAACATCTCAAGTCGTTGTGATAGTTGTAGGGATTGAGTGCACCCTCAGTAAGTTTGCAGACAACACCAAGCTGGGAGGGAGGGTTGATCTACTCGAGGGTAGGAAGACTCTCCAGAGGGATCTGGACAGGCTGGATCGATGGGCCAAGGCTGACTGTACGAGGTTCAACAAGGCCAAGTGCTGGGTCCTGCACTTGGGTCACAACAACCCCACGCAGCGCTACAGGCTGGGGGAAGAGTGGCTGGAAAGCTGCCCGGCGGAAAAAGACCTGGGGGTGTTGGTCGACAGCCGGCTGAATATGAGCCGGCAGTGTGTCCAGGTGGCCAAGAAGGCCAACGGCATCCTGGCCTGTATCAGAAATAGCGTGGCCAGCAGGAGCAGCGAAGTGATCGTCCCCCTGTACTCGGCACTGGTGAGGCCGCACCTGGAGTACTGTGTTCAGTTTTGGGCCCCTCACTACAGGAAAGACATTGAGGTGCTGGAGCGCGTCCAGAGAAGGGCAACCAAGCTGGTGAGGGGCCTGGAGCACGGGTCTTATGAGGATCGGCTGAGGGAACTGGGGTTGTTTAGCCTGGAGAAAAGGAGGCTGAGGGGAGACCTTGTCGCTCTCTACAACTACCTGAAAGGAGGTTGTAGTGAGGTGGGTGTTGGTCTGTTGTCCCAAGTAAGAAGTGATAGGATGAGAAGAAATGGCCTCAAGTTGCGCCAGGGGAGGTTTAGGTTAGATATTAGGGAAAATTTCTTCACTGAGAAAGGGTTGTCAAGCCTTGGAACAGGCTGCCCAGGGAAGTGGCTGAGTCACCATCCCTGGAGGAATTTAAAAGACATGTAGAAGTGGTGCTTAGGGACATGGTTTAGTGGTGGACTTGTCACAGTCCTAACACAGGTTAACAGTTGGACTTGATGATCTTAAATGTCTTTTCCAACCTAAACAAGTCTATGATTCTGTGATCTACTTTTTTTTTTTTTCATTTTCTATTAATTATATTGCAGTTAAAATGCAATGGGAATGAACACTAAGGTCTTAGTAATTAGAAATCTCCCTTAATGGTGGATAATCATACATTCAAAGAGTCATTGATGGTCTCACAGCCTGAGGTGGGTTTGGTATTGGTCTGAGCCCTGGGGGTGGACTGTGGGCAGTTCTCTGCTGGTGTTGGAGAGACGATCACCAAGTGTGTGGCAACGAATCTGCTTGGGCCGCAGGCACAGAGAGAAGCCAAGTCCTTTTCCCACATTGCACAGTAAACCAACATCCGAGGATGAATGGGACTCATGCTTCCTCTTTGTTTTTTTGTATTTGTTGTTATTCATAGGTGATGCATAACACATCATGTTACAGGATTTTATTCCCTCCTCCTTAGTCTTCAGCATAGACTGACATATGGCAATAAAAATTAGCAGCAATGCTGGAAGACATTAAACAGCCAAAAAAAGAGGAAGATGAGATGCCAGTCAAACTAATCAGACTCTGTGCCAAGTGCTAAAGGTAACGGCATGCTTCCATAAAAAATGCTGGTGTATCTTTGAAATTATTGATAGTTCCTATTAGAGGGACAGCCCCCCTATATTTCCCTGCTTTGCCAGTCTTTGCCAGCCAGAGGGAAGATGGATCTAAATCAGTGCTCTCCCAGCCAGCAGAGACAGCAGAACTGCCTGAGCACCCTCAGTCGGCACTGAAGTCTCCATCCACTGAAGTTGTTATTGGGTGGCTTGGATTAGCACAGTGGGAACAGGAGCTTTTAACTGCTTGCAACCATGACATCAATGTGATTGCCCAAAGGAATGTGAAGAACAATCACATTATCCAAAGAATTATCCAAGGAAAATTATTCAAGGATATTGAGTTGAGGATATTATTTTGTTAGTCAGGAATAGTTATTTTTGTGTTGGTCTTGGGTGTAGAGAGAGCATTACATTAATGCAGGTAAGAATATCTGGCACAGTTTTGAAAGTATACTACTGTTGCTGGGCATCAAAAATTGCAAGTTCCCTTAATTTTTCAAATCTGATCTTCACCAAACTAAAATGCTATAAAGGACGTGCAGTGATTTAATCTCTTGAGAAAGTGGCTTTTTAAGGACATGCTCACTATTAAGGTATAGAGCAAGTGTAAGTTGATATTGGCTGGAATCCTGAAGTAGAAAATGAGAAGGCGGCTGACAAATATCACAGGTGTGGCACCTTTTGTTGTTTTAAGCTCCTTTTCTTCCTTTACTTCCCCTGTTTTAATTAAGGTACTTATTCTAAAGAATACTTTCTTGTAAAAAAGGTCACTATTCCCTCTGCTCTTGGGTAGATAGCTAGAAAAACTTGAGTGTGTGGAGAGCACAAACAGTGTAATGATGCAGTCACCCATTCAGAGCATTCAAGCAAGGTTGAATAAATAAATGCAATGTATTCACTAGCATAAGGAAAAAAAGTTATCTTTTAGTTTCGAGTGAAAAAAAAAAATGGTTAAACATCTTGCTGACATTTAAATTAACCCCAAATTGAAGTTAACATCTTGTGAGCCTGAACACTGAATTGCCATTAACCTCAGTACAGTCACTTGTGGCATCATTATCAGGAAACCTGCTATGTTTGCTCTACCCCTCAACACCACAAGCACGCAGCTCCCTAGTGTCTGTGTGTGCAGGTATTTAGTGACAAAAAGATTGGTGGTGGTAAGGCTTAGCACGATTGTAAATAATAGAAAAAAATCTATGTATTTACTAGTTCTGTTGATAATTTTAAATGATAAACCTGTAATTAAGAAAGCTACAGTCACAGAGTACCCTAGTAATGATTACCAACAAGTGTCTGGTCACATTATTAATGCATCAGCAAATTACTTGGAAGACTCATGCAGAGATTTAGTTACTCTTTCTCATTGACAGCATCAGTACTTTTTAATTAACTATCTCCTTTGGAAATGATAAGCTGGTACAGGTACACTTAACTAAAATGCACTGCTTATCTTTGGAGAAGCTATGGGAGAGCTGCAATTTACTCCTGAGAAAATTTTATACATAATGAAACATCTTGCTAGAGGAGCAAAGAAACCAGCCTTCTATTACCTTTGACATTGAACAAAACTTCTTCTGGAACTTAATAACCTTGATGTTAACAAACTAACTTGAAAAAAAAAATTCCAAAACTTCATGGATATGTGACACTTGGGGCATCTAGAGTAGGCTAAACTTTTCAACATCCCTGTTGCTTTGCTAAGAGTTTCAAAGAGATTGCATCTCTGGGGGAGTCCTACTGAATGTGAAGTAAGGAATCACAGAATCATAGAATCTGGCCAGGGACGTCAAGGGCAACAGGAAAGGCTTCTGTAGGTACATCCATGATAAAAGGAAGACTAAGGAAAATGTGGGCCCTTTCTGGAAGGGAATGGGAGAACTGGTTACCCGGAACATGGAGAAGGGTGAGGTACTCAATGACTTTTTGACTCAGTCTTCACTGGCAAGTGCTCCAGCTACACCACTCAAGTCGCAGAAGGCAAAGGCAGGGACTGGGAGAATGAAGAACCACCCACGGTAGGAGAAGATCAGGTTCAAGACCATCTAAGGAACCTGAAGGTGCACAAGTCTGTGGGACCTGATAAGATGCATCCGCGGGTCTTGAGGGAATTGACGGATGAAGTGGCTAAGCCACTATCCATCATATTTGAGAAGTTGTGGCTGTCCAGGGAAGTTCCCACTGACTGGAAAAGGGGAAACATAACCACCACTTTTAAAAAGGGAAAAAAGGAAGACCCAGGGAAGTACGGGCCAGTCAGTCTCACCTCTGTCCCCAGCAAGATCATGGAGTGGATCCTCCTGGAAACTATGCTAAGGCACATGGAACATAAGGAGGTGACTGGTGACAGCCAACACGGCTTCGCTAAGGGCAAATCATGCCTGACAAATTTGGTGGCCTTTTACGACAGGTTTACAGTGTTGGTGGATAAGGGAAGAGCATCGGATATCATCTACCTGGACTTGTGCAAAGCATTTGACACTGTCCTGCACAACATCCTTGTCTCTACATTGGAGAGACATGGATTTGACGGATTGACCACTCAGTGGAAAAGGAATTGGCTGAACTGTTGCACTCAAAGGGTTGCTGTCAATGGCTCAATGTCTGAGTGGAGACCAGTGACGAGTGGCATTCCTTGGGGGTTGGTATTGGGACTGGCGCTGTTTAACATCTTTGTCAGGGACATGGACAGTGGGATTGAGTGCACCCTCAGCACATTTGCCAACGACAGCAAGCTGTGTGGTGTGGTCGACACACTGGAGGGAAGGGATGCCATCCAGAGGGACCTTGACAGGCTTGAGAGGTGGGCCTGTGCAAACCTCATGAAGTTCAACAAGACCAAATGCAAGGTCCTGCACATGGGTCGGGGCAATCCCAAGCACAAATACAGGCTGCGTGATGAGTGTATTGAGAGCAGCCCTGCAGAGAAGGACTTGGGGGTACTGGTAGATGAAAAGCTGGACATGAGCTGGCAATGTGCCCTTGCAGCCCAGAAAGCCAACCGTATCCTGGGCTGCATCAAAAGAAGTGTGACCAGCAGGTCAAGGAAAGTGATTCTCCCCCTCTACTCCGCTCTTGTGAGACCCCACCTGCAGTACTGTGTCCAGCTGTGGGGCCCCAACATAAGAAGGACATGGACCTGTTGGAGTGAGTCCAGAGGAGGGCCACAAAGATGATCAGAGGGCTGGAGCACCTCTGCTATGAAGACAGGTTGAGAGAGTTGGGGTTGTTCAGCCTGGCAAAGAGAAGAGAATGCTCTGGGGAGGCCTTATAGCAGCCTTCCAGTACGTAAAGGGGTCCTACAAGAAAGCCAGATAGGGACTTTTTACAAGGGCGTGTAGTGATGGGACAAGGGGTAATGGCTTTAAACTGAAAGAGAGTAGATTTAGATTACGTGTAAGGAAGAAGTCCTTCATTGTGAGGGTGGTGAGGCACTGGAACAGGTTGCCCAGAGAGGTTGTGGATGCCCCATCCCTGGCAGTGTTCAAGGCCAGGTTGGATGGGGCTTTGAGCAACCTGGTCTAGTGGAAGGTGTCCCTGCCAATGGCAGGGGGGTTGGAACTAGACGATCTTTAAGGTCCCTTTCAACCCAAACCATTCTATGATACCATTCTATAATCATAGAATCATTTAGGTTGGAAAAGACCTTTAAGATCATCAAGTCCAACCGTTAACCTAGCACTGCCAAGTCCACCACTAAACCATGTGCCTAAGCACCACACCTACACATTTTTTGAACACCTCCAGGGATGGTGACTCAGCCACTTCCCTGGGCAGCCTGTTCCAATACCTGACAACCCTTCCAGTAAAGAAATTTTTCCTAATATCCAATCTAAACCTCCCCTGCTGCAACTTGAGGCCATTTCCTCTCGTCCTATCTCCAGCCACCTGACAGAAGAGACCAGCACCCACCTCACTACAACCTCCTTGCAGGTAGTTGTGGAGAGCGATAAGGTCTCCCCTCAGCCTCCTTTTCACCAGGCTAAACAACCCCAGTTCCCTCAGCTGCTCTGCATAAGACTTGTGCTCTAGAAAGAGATTTTCAGGAATGAGGAATGTGAAAACATTTTCTGTCTGTTTCACATTAGTTACTAAAGTGTGGCTGATAAAGATAATTGTATTCCAGTCTTCTTGGGGAAGACAATATTTCACTTACACTTAGAGAATACCCTATAGGGGTATTTTTCTTTGAAGATATTTGCAAATTAAATTTTATAATTGGGAAAGTGAGGCAGAGATAGACAGGGCTTAAAAGTTCCTACAAGGAACTCCTCAAGAGCTGTCCTCAAGATCAGCTTCCACTTTTGGAAGCCACTTTACATTTGCATGCTGTTTATCTTCCAGCATTTCAACAGGTAAGAAAAACACGGCTGGGTTGATAGCTTAGTTTTCCAAACTGCATAACAAACAACCAGAATTCAGAGCAAAGTTTTTTGTTTGTTCATGCTTATTGGTACTAGAACTGTGTATGGTAGTGATTTGCATGTTAAGGGAGAAATGGAGACACACGTATCAACTTGTGTAAAGTCAGAACAGAGTCAGAAAAAGAGTTAGTAAAAGAATCCAGCAGCCCCCTCGCATTCCTCCATCCTAAGCAATGGAAAATACTTTCAACTAAAGGATGAACATTTTACTCTGATTAATACAATGGGGTCACAATACCTTGAAAGCACTGCAGCAACATTTAGAAAGCAGTAACTGGGAATTAGTTTGAGTAGAGATAAAATTTTGATAAATGGAGAAGCAGAAAAGCTAGTATATTACAAAAAGAAAAAAAGCCAAGGATACAAAGACTGTAGATTAACATAGGAACTTATTTCTCTGAACTTACACAGCTCCTTTCAGCCTCCAGTACTTTTTGCTATGTTTCTTTCTTTTGCCCTTCAGGATGGCAGTTACAGTTGCTCAGATTAAAAGAAAGTCAGTTAAGAGAGAGGGAATTGTGTGACTACTGTCAGTGTTCAGCTAAAATTGTGACATCCTGGGTCACAGTGATTAATTCCACAGCTGTAAAAGGTCAAGCAACTTTATTGATGCCAGTAGAACTATCTGTGGGATTAGGTGGCATCTAGCATTATAAAGAACATTACATCTCCATTCTAGCTTTTCAAATACACACATTGGGTAGCCAGCATATGTCACAGTGAATATATATTTCTTTAATTTACTGATTTTGATATTCAGTTCTTGGTATCACATCTCTATTAATTTTCATTTACTTGGAATTTTTTGTGCAGTTATTTCTGTTCCTGTGTTCATATTTGTTTACTGGAAGACAGGCTGGAATATCAAAACCATATAAAGCCTTAGCAGAAGAAAGTACAAGGAATGAACATATCACTAATTGCTGAAAAAAGCACGTTGACGCATTTAGGAAAGACACCAAACAAGACAGCTATAATGTTGCATGTTTGCACACCTAGCACAGAACAAAACGCATGATACCTTTTACACCTTCTTACCTTCTGTGATGCTGGATTTAATCTCAAGTGCTGTGAAAAGATGCTAGACAGATCACTGTATCATGGTCTTAAGCAAACCAAAATTAGGTCACTGCTTTACTATGTGACTCCAGTAAGAAACTGCACAATGTTACGCTGCCCTTGACAGAAGAGTGAACCTTTTCAGAATCACAAGTAACCACGAAGTTTCCTTCCTTGTCCCAGGAGGGAGTAAACTGATACTATCCCAGGTTAATGGCTACAGCAATGCAGTCCAATATTGAAGTGCCATTGTGAAACCACATTTCCAGTCATCCACCTTGATCTCTCCTGCAAGGTGTATGGCAGCTCTGCAGAGTTTGCTTCCTTTCCATGCTGTGACCTCTCTGATGGACAGTTTATAACACCAGTATGGGACTTTGTACAGCTGGGGGTTAGGAGTCAGTTGAGCTTTTACAAAACATAACCAACTGCATTAGCCATTAGATTGGCTAGGGCTTGATCAAATGGTTTTAGCCACTTAGGCACAAAAAAATGCACTACTTCTTTACAACCTAATTAGCAGCACTGCAGAAATGTATGCACATCATTTGCACCAGCATGTATCGATATGCATTAACAATAAATTCTTAGACTGTTGTTGTTATGGAGAGCACGTAACTTTAAAGGGGCACCAGAACAGATTCATTCTCAGCAGTAGCAAGAGAAATTCATCAGCAATTTATTGAGTAAAAAAGATGTTATGCTGAATAACAATTACTTCTACAGACAATGCTATTGCCTTTTTTTTTCCTTTTTTTTTTTTAATTCAAACTACCTTTTAAAAATAAAGGAGAAGCACACAGGTCTCAGACCTAAATATCACTTTAACCAAAGATCCCAGATTCAAATCCAGTTATGTATGTCATACATTCTGCTGTGGGTCATCTGTTTTCTCCTCTTTATTCATAGTTCCACTTTCCAAATGTTATGGCCCTGACATGAAACAAAAAATGGTTAGGGTGGTATGAAAAATAGAATTTAAAAATATTCTGCACAAGAAAAAAATTAAAATTTTATTCGGACACTTAAGAAGTGTTCTTAAGTCTGTCCTGGCACCTGAGAGGCTGCATATCTAGAAAATTGTTATTAAATAGCATTTTCTGGCCAGAGGTTTTGTCAGGAGCCTTCTGTCCATCTCCAATATGTCATGAAGCCCAGCTGTGTTTGGGTTGCATAGGACTGACTGTTAAAGACTGTTGGTACCCTGGAGTTTTAGTTATCTTTGGACAGTTTCTTCAAAACAAGTTTTCCTTGCCTTTCTGGAAGAGCATTGTTTGAACAGTTAAAACAGAACTACATGCATATCTCTTACAACCAAACTCAACCTTTACTTGAACCATTAGTTCGTCTCACACCACATACTGTCCAGCAAACCAACCCCCCAGCCTTCACTCTTCCCTCCACCTCTGCCACCCAGCAGTGCCTCACTTCCATGCTTATACCACAGTCCAAGTTGCTTTGGGTGATAGCTCTGTGTTGGAAAGATTTGCTGAGCTTTTCCTAGCAGGACTGATCACTTGGTTTATTTGTTCCCACTGAGGGACTTTGGAAGGATCTTCTGACACTGCATTAATCTGAGCCCTGGAGAAGTTAAATCATGCTAAGTTCCTGGAAACCAAAAAATTCCAGCTGGAATTTAACCAGGAATGCCTCAGAGCTTGTCAAACCACTCTATGACAAAATAGAAATACTCATATATGTAGCATGAATAAATCACATTCTTCACAAATTAAGGATAAATGTCCATTAATTGTTAGCTGACCTTCTAGAACTCTTAAAGCTTTCCTCATGTGAAGACATCTTTCTACTTAGAACTTCTCTAATTCTCACAGAATGAAAACAATTAAAATGATAATACTCTGTTAAAAAGAAAGTTAACAATAGCTATGTAGTTGTTATTTCCGTTTTTAGAGCACACCGCTCCATTTTCGTGTTACCTTCACTGATCCCTGTCTTTTCAGGCTCATCAGGGACAGCATCAGTTTCTGCATGTAGCATAAACAGTACAGATTCTGCATACAGAATCAAGGGAAGGCGAAAGCAGAAAGCAACCTTCCTATCTGTTCCGTGGACATGCCAGCAGCACTCTGACCTGTACTTAGCTCACATTATTTACAAAGTTCTCAAAACCAGATAAAGCAACAGTAATGAGTACTGGGTCTCTAAATTGCCAACATGAGCTAAGAAAAGAACAACACCTAAGTTCCTGGTATCGCTGTGAAGAGTGAGTGTAAAATTCCTCTGTGTTATAGGCAAGGCTATTCCACTATCTAGCTCCGTTTACCCTTTGAATAAGAGACTGTACAATAATTTCCCCAACAATAACTCAAAGCCATAACCTTTTTGATTTGAAAGACCATCTGATAACCGCACCAGAGAGGTGCAGAGAGGATATGAAAGATGGAAAAGAAGCAGTACTTCATGGAGTTTTTCTATGGATTGGTCAGCGACAGTGTAGGAAAACAAAAGAAAACTCCTTGCTAGCCAGATGCCATGATGATTTCCTAACCACACACCCTTTTTATAGTAATTTTTGAATGAAACAGAGATAGACATTAGATAAACATTAGGAAGTAGTGCACTCCCCAGTGCACTCCAAACCATCTTGGGGAATGACACTGCAAAATGAATGAGGTAGCACCGGAACAGCTACCCAGTCAGATTATTTGGGATCCAGAGGGAATTCTGAATGAAGTACCACACTATTCTACAAGATTTCCAGGCTGCAGGACCAGTTGTTCATACATCCCACAGCACTACTTAAAACAACTCTTCAGCACCGAAGCCCACCCACTTCAATTTAGTGTTTTGGACAGTGCTTGGGTGTCTGCAAGGGGGGACCCCCCCTCCCCCCCCAAGGCTTAGGAAATAACTGACCAGGAGCCAAATACTGCAAGAAGCCAACACAGCAAATATTAGAGCTTTCATTAGAAGTGATAATTGCAAAGCAAAGTTTCAATCCAATTTGAAATGTACACACTTAGAAGAAGATGGAACAAAGGATATATAAACAAGATTGACTTTATTTTTATTTAAATTTTACAAACAATAACTTTTATTCCAGCTACTTGGGACCAACTGACAGTCTCACAGAACAGTAAATTTTAAACTCATTACAGCTAAAAATGCAGAGAGAATCTCTGAGGACAGTCTACACTTGTTTTAATCTTGAAAAGCATATTAAGAACCACAGTGAGGATAAGGCATATAAAAAGGTATTTAAAAATGGCGGTTCATTTGTAATGATATGGTTATAGATTCTCCAAAAATCTCCCCGTTATCAACATTTGAATGTTTCTTTCAATTACAAATTAGCCATTATAGCAGACATTATAGCTTAAAAAACAGAAATAAGCAGTCTTGCAAGTAGCGTGGCAGGCTCAGTGTCAGTAAGTGAAACGTCACAGAATACTGGAAACATTCACGATGGAACCCACATATTTCCATGTGTATCAGGTGCATTAGTGTAAGGAATATTCCAAATCCACGGTTGATCTGTAAACCAAAACAAAAACATGCTCATGACAAATTCAGTTATTAAATGTAAAATTTTGATGCTCTTCCTCCCCTCCCTTTGGAGGAAGAAGGTCAAAATTTCCACTGACTTTCACATAACCCCATGTGTAACTCAAGTATGCTGAAAATTTTTATTCACCTATTTTTTGAAAGGGTAAGATTTAGAGTTTTCAAAAGGCTTTGCTTCCCCCCAAATATTATTTTAAATATAATTATCATAACCCAACATACTCCCCACCAGCTGTAAAAGAATTTATTTCAGACAGTAAACAAGAACAGTAATGCAGCCAAATTTGGCTTGCCCCAAACGCAGCAACTTTTGTGCTGTGTATCTCTTAACCCAATGGAATTATTTATATAAATAAGTGCTGTAACATATTAGTATTTTCCACACGGACAGTAAGAATTCAGTATCTACAAATGACGCTGCCTGAACTCTGAAATGTTCGAGTTCACGCCTCACTTCTTCAAATATTACATCTTTAGATGAGCAACAGGTTTGCAGCAGACGGTTCCCTCCCTCCCTCCTTCTCAGAATACAGAAACTATTCCCACTCTTGGGAAGGAGAAAAGGCAACACAGAAGGAGCCAACCGCTAGTTCTGCAACCTGCTCTAGGCTCCTCCTCGTACCACATACATGTTGCAGAAAAGCAGCTGGTCTGTGAAGCCGAGCTATTATTCTACTTCTCTCAGGCTACTCCTACTGAAATACTGAGAAAACTCCTTCAATCCTTTTGGTGATTCTTCTCAAATAAGAAGTTTATATAAATCTAGCCTGCTTCTTTTCTCCATCTACAAAATGAGCCCTGAAGGAAGACAATGCATAGGTTAAACTGAATTGTACTGAGGATGATGGAGTAGTTCATTTATCAAAAACAAGCAACTCATCTACATGATATACTATATATACTTGCTACATGGTTGTCAATTGAAATTTTACAGAAGCTATTGATTATGATTATTGTTGCCCAATTTTAAGTTTACAGGATCCAATGCCAGCTCTCACAATATATGAAGTGAGAATTACTGTAGCAAGAAGAGTAAGAAAGTGACAGAAGCAGTAATAAAGGGACATATCAATCACACAACAGCACACTGTGACAAGTACCAGGCCAATTAAACATGGGGCAGGGAGAGCATTCCTACTAAGTACTCATTATTACTTGCTACTAGAACGCGTTTAGTTCTAGTACTGTAGATCCATACGTTACAGTGAAACACATCCCAGCTTTGCAAATGTTTTACAAAAGTGTCTGTTGAATCTGCCTCACTTGAAAAAAGACTTTATGTTTAGAGTTTATGAAGACTGATAGGGATGTTACAAGCCACAGAAATGTGATCGCCAGAGAAAGAACAGCCTGTGCAACAAATGCCATCTTTCACATAATGTTATTGTAAGAGGACAATAAAAGCAAACATCCATGTCTTCCCGATTTAAAATCATGATATATCTTCTAGGTGGAAGAAGTAGTTGGCTGTCTTTTGGGTACAGTGGATAGGTGATTTCCAAGCACAAAAAAATAAAAGGCATCGGAAACCGGAATAAACTATAGCACTTAACTCACAGTGCACTGCCAAAAAACACCTCTATGTTTCTGGGTCAACTGCAGGATACCTAAACTTTGAGTGATCTCTTAAAAAAAAGAAAAAAAAAAAAAAGTAGCATCATTATTTCCCTAAGCTTATTTTATCAGTCTCCTGCTTGAGAGCCATGTGTACCTCTTGTATTTTAGGTGAATACCTTACCACAGCGTAAATGTTAATAGTTATAAGAATAGGTACAGAATAAAGCAAATGTTGGAAAAAGCATCAAGGATTTCAAGCATACATTCAGATTTAATCATTGACCGCTATCTATGACATCAGAATAAATCCAGTTCCACTCAAGCACTGGAATCTGTCACTTGGAGTACATTATGCAGCTTGGACCTATCCATCTTTGCTACCATCTGCAGTTACTCTAATTCAGCAAAACATACATGCAGAGGAAGACTTAGATGTACAGAAATAACTTCAGTCACTCCTTAAAGTGCTCTGAGATACTTCAATATCTAATTTAGTTCTTTTTTATTGTGGCTATTTTAATAAAATTTTCTTAAGGTAGCTATGAATGTACTTGGAACTTTGTTCTACTAATGGGATGCTGTTGGTTTTATAAAACACCTGATACTATTTTAATAAGCCATGTGTAAAACTATTGCTGAAACAAATTATAATTTGGTTGTTTTTAAAATGTCAGATCCAATTTAAAATTATTTATCACCTTTATCACTGACAGATGGTAGTGCGGTATGTATAGCCAAAACCAGAAAAGTCTGTGAATTACAGGAACATGCAATTGAACAGTAAAGTATAAAATACAATTAAAGCATCTTTGTGATTCTCTTCCTACAGTTTAAAATACAAGTGTCTTTTTCACTGTGAGTGATCTGGATGAGAGCTATTCCTGGTTGATTTCTAAACACAGAGACTAGATTCTTACATCATCTTTCACAATATTTCACGAGCCTTCCAATTGAAAAATGTAGCTTTAAAGTAGTAAGTGTTCACATATATAGAAAGGTTACTCACAAATAACTGGAGTTCTTCAAGTCATTCTACATATACATTCTAACATGGCAAACTTACTCCCTGCTGCATGAGGCTGGAAAGTTCTTCCTTTCAGTATTGGCAGAAGGTGCACACTACATTTCAGACTCTTTTCTCCCCTTCCTTTGGATGAGCATGGCATTTAAAACAGAACTCATATTGTTCCTCTCAATGCAAAAATCATACCTGAAAGATCTCAAGAAGGGGGAAAGGCAGACAGGGTATAGATGTGGGATCTATAACAATATTCACAAACAAGGTAATAATTCCTGAAGGCCAGGACAATGAACACTCATTGGGGAAAAAAAGAAAAAGAAAACAAAACCCAGTACTGCAGTTTAAAAGCAGGATTTGCTTTGTTTCTCAAAGTGCTGATGTGACAAGAAAAAAAAAGTCCTTTGCACTTTTCTGAGGCCTTTCCCAAGTTGTTCTAAAAAAACCCCTTGATGTACTTATATATTAAAAGTTTCAAGTTCCTCCCATACAGCAGATTATTTCACCAGTCAGTAAACTGTGTAATATTTAAATCACAAATTCAGTGACATTCCTTGACTACAGCAAGCAGCTTGTACCTCTTCCCATGCAAAGGTACAACCCCCCCCCCCGCCCGGGGCTGTACCCCTTTGTGTAATGTAAGTCTGTTGTAAGAAACTTCTCAATAGGGTGAATCAAAAGTGATAGGGCTATGAGTCCTCAAGCACTCTAAATGAAATGCTGTGCTTTCAAGAGAGAATCAGGTCAACTTGTTTTGGTAAGAGAGATAATAGCAATATTGCAACTGAGGTGTTGGACAATGGAGCTCAATAAGAAGATAATTTTATACAACAAAATAGCAATACTCATCTGAAAGATTCTAGAGGGAAATAAAAATCTGAATATTATCAAAGGCATAGAGAAATTTTATTTATAAAGATATCTTGCTAAGTAAGATTGGCTGTTGTGTGCATGTTTCCCACATACCAGACTGGATCATTTTCTCTCTTCCTTCCAAGGAACTCTCAGATTATATTACTGGTCTACGGGTTTCTTTTATCTTAGTACCACCAATACATTCAGCTTTGTCATAGTCTTTTTTTGTTATGACAGCCTGAATCTGTTGCTTAACAACAGAGGAGTTCAGGAGATTGTTGTATCTATATAGCTTATCTATCGAGATATTAAGTAGCACTATGAACTACCAGGTAATTTTATTTTTTTAAATTCTTTAAATGTTTTGCCCTGAAGATGCATCTGCTGCCTACAAATGGCCTGCTGCTGTTCAGCTGACTATTGGAGGTGAACAACTGCAATTGCTCAAAGCAGCAATTTGCAAAGAGTTAATAACATACATGTTGCACACACCAAATGTTATCTGCTAAAAATTAATGAGGCCCTTTGTCATTTCAGAGTAGGAATGACCTTAATCTTTATTTTAAAACTGCCAGATGTAAACTGTGTGTGTTATTTCCTGCAGCAAGAGAAAGATGCAAGCTATGTATATCATGCATAATAAAACTGGTTTGTGCTGGTAATTTAAAGCAGCTGGGAAGCAATAGTCTAAAGGAAAAATGTCTAAGTCTGTGCAACCTTAACTCTGATCTGTTAGGATGACATAGTTACATTTCCTCAGACTTCAACTACAAATCTTGCACTCTGCACAAGATGGATCAAATCAAATATAAGTTCAACAACTAGGCTGGGCATCATACTTCTATCCTGAAAAGAATAACAAATATAAAGTGCTTTTTTAAATTCTTGGGTTGACCAACTATTGAAGCAAAATATTGACCATCTGGTGAATTTGCCGTCTCATGATGATGCTCTCAACTAATGATCTGAAGCATATTTTGGAAGATCTCTCTTAACCAAACAGAAGCTTTGAGCTCAAAGAAATTGGCTAGTAATGTGGCAAATCAGATCAATCTAGTAGCTCCTTCCAGTCTTCAAGTCTGTAACCCCATCAAAACAATACATAGAAGTGGTCAAACTAAATGGTGACTCTGTAACTCAAGTTTCCTCTCGTACCAAGTGTTAATTTCTTCACGGTCGTTATAAAAAGCTTGAAGAAAACCAGGTTTTGCCATGTACTCAGATGTTACACTTGGACTCTGGGAGGCCATCTGAGGAAGCATCTGATGTAAAGTTGTCTTAAGAGAGCTTCAATCTCAAATTGCAGGTTTAGTCAATAATAATGCTTTTCGTTCCACCTAGGAAGGAAATGGATGCCAACACAGACTAAGATTGGTTCCAACACCCGCTCCCCACCACCTGCCCTGGTATATGAACTACAATGACAATGTATACTTGCTGCTTGAAAAAATTGAAAACTAAACTTCTAAACATACTCAGATTTACATTTACCATTGCTCTGAGTGTTAAATAAGTGAAATATTTTCTATTCAATGTATTAGTATCACTAGAAACAGGACTAGCTTCTAGCTGTCATCTTCTCAGAAGAAAGGGTATTCTCTTAGAGTTTGTACCATATTAAGCATACTGAGAGGACCTGAAGTTCTCCAAAAATTCATATAGGATGCTGCCAGTCAAGTTCTTTCAAACTCTAGAAAGTACACAGGTTCCATGTACCTATGCAATATTAATTAGAAAAAAGGTTATTGAAAAATGTGAATGACTTGCCCAGAAGTCTTCTTTCTTAATTTCTTCAAAAATGTTTTAATTACTTGACAGAGAAACTGGAGAATTCTAGAACTTTGGACAAAACAACAAAGGTGGGAGAAAGGTAGAGGCCACACACAGTGACATTTTCCCAGAACTTATCTGACCTCCTGAGGATACAGCAGGTCCTTGTAAGGGAGCTCAGAGTAGTAAAGGATTCCTCTAGCTTAGCTGGACAAAACACTGATCTCTTCTTTTAGGCAATCTGTCACTAGCAGAAGGCAGGATAAATGAAAATTATCCCCACTTTTTAAATGATAGGATAAACACAAATATCTAAACCTACCAGAGCTGGAGGCAAATATGCCATTAAGTTTTTCTTGTTTTTATCCAACACAACAGCAGTTTACGCGTAATAAATGAAATGGAGTGTTACTAGTTTCCTGAAATCACTACAAATATTTACCAAATGTAATTTCACCATACTCCCAATTCCCACTTATTGAATGCTAGACAAAATATGAAGTACTGAATATCTGAAGTTACAAGGAAAAGGTCAATTTGCTCTTCCACGTTAGTGTAGCAATGGAATACTGAACAGCAGGGCCCTTCACAAGGGAGAGAGCTGTTCCTGGGAGACATGTTACAGATACTTTTGTGCATCATTAAGAAAATGAAATCACAGCTGTCAGATGTTGAAAACTTCAGCTAGAGAACTAATGAATTAAGTGACTGTACATTTCTCCACAATGCTTCAACTTGCATTAAAGCAAATTTCCATCTCATCTGCCCACCACTCTTCCAGCCTCTCATGGCGTGAGATTTGACAGCTTTAGCCCCCAGTTACCAAGGGTAAAATAGCTTTTCCCGCTGGAAAATACTGAAATACATTTTAATACATTTTTACAAATTGTTAGAATGGCTCAGGAAAGAAGTCTTCAACAAAGAGCAAAATAACCAAAGACTAATGTAATTTATATAATTGGCATATATAGAGAATAATATGTAGTTTCACTCTAACTTTAGATTAATCTGAACTGAGCTGGAACCCGTCTAATTTTCTTGTATACACATATCTTTTCTCTATACTACTAGTCAATTGAACAGCCAGTTGCCTCCCTTGATTTAAATACATACATTGATGAGAAAACTGAATGAGAAATAACTTGTTTATCAGAAATTACTTGCCCCCCTACTTTATGGGGTTCTCTTCCAGAGAGTTTGAGCAGTTCCAGAGCATTCTGAACTAAGAGCTCAGAAAAAGCTTATATAAATTCCTGCCTTGTAACCCAGTCACAGCTCAAAGAACTGCTGATAAATATATATTTTAAGTCATCCCCTTTTCAGTAGCACTGTAAGAGAATTCTGTAACTAGTGCGGGAGATTAATAAATCTGAAATCTGGCAGAATAATAATGCAGAGAAATGTTTCAGATGTTTCACCTGCTGAGGACTCCCTAAAAAAGCAGAAAACAGAGCCAATTAAGCAGAAATCTAATCACACTTAAATGTAACTAGAAAGTTAAGTGCAACTCACTAGGAAAAAAACCAGATGTAGTAGCCCAAAATACTGAAGCTTACTATAATACAACAACAGTATTTGTTGTATTTGTTTACAATACATGTAATTCACTGATTCATTGAGCTAATTGATCACATAATCATTACTTTCTGACAATTTTTAGTTCCACAAATATTTTTTTCAAGCATTATAGTGTCATTTGTTGGTGGCTTTTTGTTTGTTTCTTTTGTTTTTTTTTTTTTTTTTTTTAAATCAACCTATGTAGTTAAAATGAGCTACTTGACATGAAAATATTTCTGCTATGATTTCTCTCACAGAAGAAATGTTACAAACTCCTTATCTCATAGTCAAGTGACTATGCTGCTACCAGCTATGGTTTGAGACCCAGTTAAATTTTATTCTTTCTTCCCTTCAGGAAGATCAAATTACTACAGTTGGCATAAGCTGATGGAGTTCACCTGTCCATGTATCATAAAATGTGGCTCTGAGCAAGTTTGAAATACAGCTGAAAACTAAATGAGAGCAACAGGAAAATTTTAAATACGTTATATGTCACAGAGATGATGTATCATAATTACCCTACCAGTGACATCTTAAAGCTCATAAATGCATCCTTCAGTAACTATAGCTTAGCCTATGATTACGTTTCAGTGAAGGATAATCCATCTCTCTGGGAGAGAAAAACAGTGCAAAACCAAGAAGTTATCTATCTCACAATGAGCTCAATTTATACTCTTTAGAAATCTTCAGAAGAAGAGGAGGAAGAAAATCATCATTGTTTCTCCAAGAGATCCTCTTTTCCTGTTTTGCCTAAACTTGAGTTTTAGAATGAAACCCATTGACTAATGAGGCAAACCAGGCAAAGGTGGACAAGTCCTTTTTTTCTTCCTCTCTGTTATATGGGGTGAGAGAAAAGTAGGACAGGGACCAAATTATTTCATTATTATTGAACATATGGACTTTAAAGGACTGCGGATCAACCTCATGAATTATTATGGCTGAAACCAGACAGATTATTTACATCATTTACCGACGAGTTTATCGTTGTATGTCCTGAGATGTGTTTTATTGCTTTTCAAGATGCATTTACTTCACTGTAACAGTTTTCATGCTGGAAGTCCAGTCCAATCTGATAAACACCAATTAATATGACAGAAAGCCATTGTGACAAGATGACAAAGAATCTCTGCAATTAAATTATTTCCACAAAGGAACTGTTTTTCTTTCACTTTGTTACATTATATAATTCTCTAACATTAGAGTATGTGTGATCCAAGATTTGAATTTGTACAAGTACAGAAAAAAACCAATGCATCTTGATATACCTATCTTCTACTTAGAACTTTAAATGGCAAATCTACGGCCCTGCTCCTGACCATCTATCTGTTCACTATTGTACCTGCTTCTCCTCCCTCCTGCTCCTGATAGGAGTTTTCTGATTATTTGAAAGTGATATGTACTTTGTTTTTCCATGGTTAGAGAATCTGAGTTTGTGGAAAATCCCCCAGAGCCTTTTCTCCTTCAATTATAGGGATCAGTCAATATGGTTTCTTTAGGGAAAGAATAATTACTTGCATTTCTGCTTATCAAGACTTTATTAAAATAGATCTATTTATATCACTCCAGAGACTTTGGGAATTGATAACTGTATTGTTAAGGACAGATTATTTTATGAGTCCATCGCATAACATGGGAATTGTTTAAACATCTTTTCCACCAGGACGCTGAGGCACTGAAACAGAATATTCAAGAAAGAGACGTGAAAAGGCACAGGCAGCTGACTTTGCTTCCATTGCCAAAGCCTAGACAACTTGAATTCTGACATCTGTTCATATCATGAGAGAAAGCTGAGACCCAAAAGCTGAAGTACAGACAAATGAGTTCTCTACAGAAATAAGCTTTCCATACAAAAAGTGAAACAAGTTACTTGGAAAAAATCTTTACATTTAGTTGAAATATGCATAAAACTCACTGACACAGTAGGTTAAATGGAGGAATTAAAGCAAGAATAATAACAATTATACAACTACATTTTTGCACGAGGAAGATAGTATATGTAACACATTTGAGAATACACGCAGATTCTAATTTTTAATCTTTATTTTAAAATTTCCAAAAATTTAAGTATGACCCTTTAGAAAAACCTTCCAGAAAACATCAGTTTGAGCATTAGTTAACAAGAAGACAGTGCATACGTGTCCCAGAGCACAACAGCTGGTTGTAGTATATTCTTCCTCTTTAGTTAGCTAGTAAACCAGGCACAACCCCTACCACCACTTCCTGAAACAACATTAACAGTACTTAAATGGGTAGCATGTTTTATACTAAATAAACCACTATAATAGATTGTATTATCATTTCTACATTGAGCCAGTAATTTTTCTCTAGCAAAACTGAAATACCATTTAAGAATTCTTTTAGGTAAGTAGTAAGCTCTTAAAGCAGAAAATTCATCTTTGCAAGTTACAGAAATAACATGTATCATATTGAACAGATGAATGCCTGGCTGTATAGCTGGTGCCATACTCAAGGTTTTAGCTTCTATAATCATGGATCTACCTGTGATAAGCCAGGTTTTTTGGGAGCTGATGGGATTCACCTGACCAAGTTGGCAAGCCTCTTTGCCAACAAGCTGGCCAGACATGTAAGTAGGGCTTTAATCTAGACTCAGTGGCAGAAGGGGATGGAGTTTTGAGCAACACAGAAGAGCCAGGGGCTGCTGATGCATTAGGAACCAACAGGGCAACACCTGTGAAATGCTGCAAAGGAACTAGGGCTTGTTCCTCTAAAAAGGTGAAATGGTCAACAGCACAGCTGAAGTGCCTCCACATGAATGCACACAGCATGGCTAATAAACAGGAGTTGGAAGCCACTGTGTAGCTAGAAAGCTGTGATCTAATCGTTATCACTGAAACGTGGTGGAATGAATCACATGACTGGAGCACTGCAGTCAATGGCTATAAACTGTTCAGAAGGGACAGGCAAGGAAGAAAAGGTGGGGGGGAGTTGGCCCACTATGTAAAAAAAAAAAAAGTGGATTGACTGCACAGAGCTGTGTTTGAAAAACAGTGATGAATAGGTTGAGAGCTTATGGGTGAAAAATCAGAGGTCAAGCCAACAAAGGAAAGAGGCCACCTGATCAAGAGCATGCTGCCAAAGCATTCTTACTTCAACTACAGGAAGCATCATGCTTACAGGCTCTGATCCTGCTGGGGTACTTCAGTCACCCCCAAATGATGCATCTTTACTGTTATTTACTATATAATAGTCTATAAGTCTATTTACTTAGCTTTTAAACAGTCTTTCTCCCCACATCATTTCTTAGTTCAAAAATCTACCAAAAGATTTGAGTGGCTATAAACACTATCTTTCCTGAACCCTTTCTTACTCTCTATTATTTCGAGCTCTGCTGTAGATGTCTTTTTTAAATCATGGCTTCTCAAAAAAAGTTAGTTTCAATCTTTTTGCATTAATTTTAAGAGCAAAAATATAAATATTTACTATTGCCAAATGTTCCAGGTGCACATCAACATCATTATCTTCAATGTATTTTTAGGTTTTCAAGCCATTGTCACCTCATAGCAGCACTTACTTATCGCTTTCCTGATTTGCATGTTCTAGAGAGAGTCTCATAAGCTGAGAAGGTTGAGATTTTGTGAATCTCTTCAAGTGTTATGAAATATACCCACTCCAAGGAGGATTCCAACACAGATCTTCAAGAAAATGAAGTCTGAAACTATGAAATATAGAATGGACCAAAAGCAACTCTTCTTTCTACTGATTTGCAGCAATTCTTTCACATTTGCTCTATAGTATTTATTTCACAGCCCACTTCCAGAGGCTTGTGTTTTCCTCACACCTGCTCTCTTCCAAACATTCCTCTTTCAATGCTCCTTCCCCCATTAGTTCTACAGAAAAACATTTTGATTCCATAAAGAATATCTATTTTCCTCATGCATACAAGTATCTTGGAAGAGAAATGAAAAAATAATATTTAGGTTGTTGATCCAAAACTTAAACAACAATAAAGAAAAAGTTAGAACCAAAAGACTATAGTTGCTTTCTTTGAAGTCACAAGCAGAATGTGGGACTGGCATCATCTCAAATGCAGTCATACCACAAAAATATTAAAATAAAGCTTTGGAACATAGCAGTGTTCAAATGACTCAGAGTTACTCAAATTAGTTTGCTCCATATGTAATACACCTACTTTTCTTCTGAAGTCACACCTTACCTTTGCTTCCATACTGTTCTGGTGGCAGGTCATAAGGTACAGGAAAATATATTGCTGAATCATTACTTTCTGAAAGCATCTTCCCTCTCACGTGAAAGTAACCTTTGTCAAATCCCTATGAAGAAAGGAAAACATAAAGAAAAAAGACTTATCAGTTTTAGGGGAAAAAACCAAACCTAATCCACAATAGATTCTTTCTCAATAGGAGTTATTTTAATAAACAAAATGTTTTGCCTCCATTACTGAGATTAGATATTTCCTAATGCACTTTCCTGTCTTAAGAACTCAGCTTCTCTTACAACTATTTCAGGCTCTTCTTCTTTTGCATTCATTGGCTTGGCCCCACAGGTGGGTCCACATTGGATATACTCTACCTTCTCAGTCCCTTACACATATACCAATCTATTTCCATGTTCACTAGGTAAACACACTTGTGGCCTTGCTTGTGTGAGCAATTCTATCCAAATTGCCTAAGGTCTTTGCTAGCCCAAGGTCTTTGCTAGTACCATATGGGCAGCACATCTCAATACAACGAGATGTTGCTTCTTTTGCATAAATGCTTACGGACATTGGAACCAAATTTTTAATGATTAAACAAAATACTAACACCTCTAGTGTTTAATATTTAACTAAAGGGAAGAGCTTTAAAATTTTTCTCTTTGCTGTTTAGCTTCATTCTGACCATATTAGTTAGATGTTCAGTGTGTTTCATGAACTGAATTAAAATTCAACTTGTGATACAGAAACAAGCCTACAAACTATACTTTTCAGATATCTTGGGTAACGCTATCCATGTACACTAAAACAATTTAATGAAGATTTGAAACTTCTTGCATAAAAGTTTCAAAGACTATACTCATATTAGAATGACAGTGGATTTCAAACAAGATTAAGGATTACAGAAAAAACTCCTATAACCAATACAATGGCAGATAGATTTAAAGTGATTCAGGTAACTTTGGCAGATGATACTGCTTAGCCACGTCTCCAGAGAAATTGGATCCTATTCATCAACTGTAATGAGTTATACCAAAGCAAATTTCTAATACTGAGATTTCCAATAGCCTATTTTCAGTCAAGTACAATTTGATTAGAACAGGCTAAAAGTTTAAAGGCTATCAAGCTTTTATTATTAATTTCTGAAGACATTACTGGACAACTGTATTTTTCTTTCTGAAATCATATAATACTTTGAGTTGGAAGGGACATTTAAAGGTCATCTAGTCCTACATCCCTGCCATGAGCAGGGACATCTTCAACTAGATGAGGCTGCTGAGCCCCATCCAGCCTGGCCTTGAATGTTTGCAGGGATGGGGCATCTACCACCTCTTTGGGCAACCTGTGCCAGTGTTTCACCACCCTCATTGTAAAAGAATGTCTTCCTTGTATCTAGTCTGAATCTACCCTCTTTTAGTTTAAACCAATTACCCCTTGTCCTATTGCTACAGGACCTGCTAAAAAGTCTGTCCCCATCTTTCTTATAAGCCCCCTTTAAGTACTGAAAGGCTGCAATAAGGTCTCCCTGGAGCCTTGTCTTCTCCAGGCTGAACAACCCCAACTCTCCCAGCCTTTCCTCACAGATAAGGTGTTCCATCCCTCTGATCATTTTTGTGTCCCTCCTCTGGACCTGCTCCAACAGGTCCACATCTTTCCTGTGCTGAGGACTCCAGAGCTGGATGCAGTACTCCACATGGGGTCTCACCAGAGCAGAGCAGAGGGGCAGAATCACTTTCTTTGACCTGCTGACCATACTTTTTATGCAGCCCAGGATACAGCTGGCTTGCTGGGCTGCAAGCACATATTGCCAGCTCATGTCTGAATATTAACTTATGCATTATCCAAGCTGTAGGATCCATCTGTCCAAGTTTTACTGGAGTACTGTTTTGTAATAGTACAAGCAAGCTTCTTAATTACCACTAAATAATCCCATTTTATTCAAACATACATGTTGGCTGAATTGATAGTCCCATCTATATACAGTACTTTTACAATACTAAGTTCCTCTTTACTGAAGTTTTACTTCATCAAATGGTAGCATTGTAAGTTGGAGAAAGCAACATTCATATGACCACACAGAGCATGGGATACAAAGCAGCCTTACACCTTTTTCTTTGATATTCAAGAAGCATAGTAACAAAGGAAAGGGAGAGCTGCCAAAGACAGTGTCAAGCTGTATTACAGCAGTTCTAGCAAGTCAGTTCAAGAAACTCCTTCAGCATATAGATGCTTCTTTTGTCTCATGACCCAAAGTAACAGGAAACTATGAGTTATGATCTAAGAAACACTGTGTATTATTTCAAAGACTAGCTAAAAACCACTGCCTTTTAAATGAAAGAACAGGAGAAACAAACAAACAAGGTCCATGATGAAGAACACCAAAGTTGTACAGCTGTTGCCTGGCACCATCCAAGTTTGAAATTTGTAGAACCATTGCTATCAAAGCACATAGTGTAGAACACCACTTACTTAGGCCTCTACATATATACATAGTAATCTCAGTTAATTCAAGTATCAAGAGCTATGCCACATGTATTCCACGCTGAAGTTCATAGCAGTAGGTGCTTTTCACAAAACATAAAAGAAAAAAGCACCACTTGTAGGACATTTCTGATCTCATTTTCTTTCCTGTTAGCCATCTTTTTTTCAACCCAGTAATGTTTCCATTTCTGCTTCATTTCTTCTACCCTCCATTCCCTGTTATTACTTTAGTGTGTTTCTTTTCAGGCATTTTGCTCCCTTCTCTTTTTCTATGCCTTTGCTTTCCTCTTCATTCTTCCTCAGTAGCCACCAGTTATATTTTCATCTCCTTTGAGAGTCTTATGTCTTCTCTGATACTGTCCTCCAAGCCCACTGGACTCCATCAGTTGATTCCCAAATTGTTTTATTTGTCTGTCAGAATTTAACCTGTAGAGATCTTCCATTCAGGAAATGCTAATCTAGGAAAAGATACTTAGTTTTCCTCATAACATCCTGGAGTAAGGGTCTGGGTTATAGAATACATTCTTTAATAAAGCTCTCTGAGAAGATCCACATGCTTTTAAAAGTCACTCTCATGTCTATCTTCACACAGATCACACAGAAATTGAAATGTCATACATTTTGTCTGTTTTGAGCATTTCCTGAACGTTGACAGCTCTCATTGCTGTTTCCAAAAAACAAACCAGCAGGATTGTGCCTAAAAAAATTCTGCCTGTCTTTTAAATTTTCCTCAGCCATATTCTATTCTTTCAGAATTTTTCCCTCTGCAGCTGTATTTTGTTCTTTGACTACCGTTCACAGCAATACATTTTGAAATGTTAAGAGATACATTTCTCAGTTGGGAAAGCCTATTTTGTTAGATACTGTTGTGGGTCCTATTAGTGCCTTACCATCATACAGTGTAAAAGTAGGCATTGGGAAGAAGAATGGGAGAAGGAAGTAGAACACCTTTTAAAATTCTGCTTTCCAACCTTTTTTTACCCCAAACACAAGGCAGATTGGAGACTATAAAAAAAACCCATCACATAAGACAGAGGTAAGAATTGCCATCCCTACTTAAGTAGGAATTAACACTGATATCACTACAGTATTTTGATACTACTGAAGTAACTCCTACAGGAGACAGCTGATTATTCCACTGGATGATTATGGGACTATCCTTTCCCACGTCAGTAAACAGAAAAAAAGCTTGCTCTTTGGCAAAACTATTTAAAAACTCGCTAGTATAGGCAGTTAAGAATTAAGGATGCACGCAAACTTTACAGTGACCATGCTCCTCTGGCCAGGAGAATACACAATGAAATCCTTACTCAACATTGAGGCATATTTATTCAAACCAGAGCTTTACTCAACTGTGTCAGAACATTTTTTTTTGTAAGAAGCCCACAGTGACAAATTCAGGTATCTAAACCCAAAGTTCCTTGGCTTGGAAAACATGCCTCAGGGTGTCTTTACCACTGGAGTTTGAAAACCCTGTAGCAGTTCTGTGAACAGTAAAAGCAAGGTTTAATTAACATCCTAAAGTCCACGTATAAAATCTCAGTTTACCTACATTGTATTTATTTCCCCACCCCTATTTCAAACAGGATAGAAGACTTCATCTGAAACTAGATAAATCAAAGAAGAAAGTGTTACTACATTACATTGGAAGTTAATGTTACAGTCAAAGAGCTTAACTTACTTTTAGTTCTGGTCTAAGTTAAGCTATGACTGAAGGTGCTTGGTTCAGTTGTTTGAACTCAGCAAAAATTTAAGCAGTTCAGTTCTGATGACACACACATAATGGCTGGCTGCTCTCTAATCCAGATTCAGCTCATACACCCATCCCCACAGGCAACTAACTATAAGACAGTATTTTACTCATTACCAGTGAGTATTCACCAAACACAGCGTTTCAGAATCTGAAATACTATTGTTAGTTGTCTGTGACTGATTATCTAGATATAATTGTAGCATCTGATAGTACTAGGTAGGCAATCATGGGTAAGTTCTCAGTTTAATAGCAACTACTATATTTCTCTGAGTTTATATTTCCAAAAGCTGACTGGCTGCTGACTGGCTAGTACCACATTCTTCAACAGACCTTTTAGAAGATTTAAGTATTCCACAAACTTTTATACCATTTTACAGGTCAAGCTCCATTTATCTTACAACCTTATGAGACACGGAAGCTGTGAGGAGGAACTATTTAGTTAAAAAGCTTTCCATTAGACACTTTCAGGATTTTTCAAACAAAATAACTACTGCAACATGCTTTCCAGAAGTCCATATTGTTAGGTGATGTTTCTCTCAACATGTTTTACATGTTAAAGATGTAACTTATTTCAGTCTCTAGAAAGGAATCCCCAGCAGCTGAACGAGCAAGCTGAACATGAGTGAGAGTGAAGATGTAGGAGGTGAGAAAGAAATGGAGATAGAAAGGGAAATGCAGTTCAAACACAGGACACTATTTTTTGTATAAACATTATTTTTTAATCAAGAGAAGCTTGTGATCTAATGTCAGCATCAGCTGATTTTTCCCTAAACACTAACATTGCAAATGATGACAGCTGCTGCTCTGTTGAGAACAACCATTCAACATATTTCTGAGAGTCTGCATTAGCACACCAGGCCAAGACCCAACCCCAAAGCATAACTTCTGGAAGCATTTTAAAAACCAGACAAAAACTGGCAGTCAACAGCTGGCAAGTGAGGAACGATCCACTTCCAAATTTGTATTCAGCAGAAAATAGAAAGCCCAAACCACAGAGCTAATGGAGTTTTTAAGATTAGGAATATTATATGTGTGCTATGTGAGGGCACCAGGGTAGTGTGGCCGAGCGGTCTAAGGCGCTGGATTAAGGCTCCAGTCTCTTCGGGGGCGTGGGTTCGAATCCCACCGCTGCCAAGAATGTTTTAACAGTTGGATTCTATGATCTTCAAGGTCTTTTCCAACCTAAACAATTCCATGATTCCAAGTCTTAACTTCTACCAGAATAAGTGTCATTAACTTTGTGATCAAACTGCATGAAACCACCTGAAGAAACAGAACTATCAGAAATTGGCAGTATTAAATTGGCATTCCAGTAGCTAGAGTGTGCCAAGTCTCTTGAGGCCCAGGAATGCTCAGTTATGTTTCAAAGCACTTCATCTAGCTTGTATTCTGTATATTTTTAATTGCAAACAAACTTTAGAAAACTCAGTTTCTAAATGTTAGTCAATTCCTAGTTCTCCATTATCTTCACCTAAGACTACTCTGCCACATATGTTAAAACCACATTGAACAAACAACGGTCTTGACAACCAGACTAAGTTATCAAAGAAGGACTTTTTATACAGTTAACTGCAGGGCATATACATAAGATATTCACAAGCTAAGCATTGCAACTTGTGTATCAGATGACTGCATGTACATAAGGCAAGTATTAATATTTGTCTCTCTGACTACCTCCTCATTATCAGGTGACTCCACAGGCACTTCCCAGTGAGGAAAGGAAAGACAGCTGCAGTCCCTCTCCCCATTTTGCTCCCATATACACCATATCATGTGACTACTGACAGGTGACTTAATTTTGAAGACTGGCAACCAGAAAAAACAAGTATCAAAGTTTAGGAAACTGGGAGGAAACTAATATGTATTGTTACACTCTTGCAAGTTTTAGATGAGCTTGAATTAAGTTGTGTTCTGAGAGTTCTGAAACTCAAACATAAGATTATCTCATGCACACTTTAGATTTTAGTCCAGCCACCTGTATAGGAGCACATATTTGCTTGCTTTCTGTAATTTATGTAGGACAAGTAAGAGCTGAGAGGGCTGCAGAGAAAGCATTGTACTTACACAAAGCATCTTTGCATTGCATATGTTTTAATTACACTACTCAACAAAATCAAACTGAACTTTATCATGAAGTATGATATATTAGAATTGTGCTTCTCATGTGTACACATTTCTGTCAATTCCGGATGAACAACTTTGTCTTTCAACATGTGAATGAGAATCAGAGGCTAACCTATCACATACCATTTTGTAAAAAAAAATACAGCAGGCCAAACAGACTCAGTAACTGAGGAGAACCTTGAGAACACCATTGTGTCACAGATTTATATCTGGATCTGTTTCTCCAGATTTATACTTGCATCTCACATGCACCTTTGTCCCTCCACTCACTACCCTCCCACCTCAAATGATACAGAAGAAAAAAAAAAGAGAGAAAAACAGTAAGAACAATCAAACAATCTCCACGTTAGGAGCAACTGAGCACGCTAAGGACTCTTCAGCCTAGAAACAGATAAAGGTCTATAGAAAGAATAGTATGGAAAAGGTGAATAGAGATCACATGGTTATTGCATCTTTCAATGCAAGATGAAACATCAAATAAAACTAATTTTCATAACACTGTGCTTCATGTGACATTAAGTTGTGGAACTCAGCCAGAGCAGGTGTGAATGCTAGAAGCTTATAGGCATTTAAGAGAAGACAAGAGATGCTCACAGAAGAGGCTATAGCCTCCAAGTCAAGAAATCTTCAGGGATAAACTACTACATACATGCCTGACCATTATACTTTTCCATATGCGTCTGCTTTTGGCCACTGAGAGTTTTGAGATGTTCCTTTGATATGACAAAGTAAAGCCTTCTACTCCCCCAACAGTGGCTACTGTAAAGTAACCAGTGTGACAAAAAGAGAAATATCTGGGAACTTGGCTCTACCATTTATAGTGGACAACACATTTTCCTCAGTCAGGTCCTAGCCATTTACACCTATTTTCATCCAAAACCTCAATGATCAGCCTTTTCCACAGGCTCTCGTTCCAAAATCAGGCCAAAAGAAGGTTATCTCAATGTGATCCTACACTCACCTCCATGCTCTCTGCCACCTTGAACTTGCTTCTTCCTAATTCTTCCTTGCAGCAGCACTCACCTGAACATGTTGAGCTGGTGCATGGAAAAACACTGAAAACTTGTGCAATTTGGTTTTGGCCAGTCTGAGCTGGTTTAAACCACAAGGAATCCACTGAGCACCAGTGCCAGTACCACTAAGGGAGTGAAGACAGCCACAGACAGGCTGTTACAATGGTGGGGCCAACCGATGATGTAGTTCCACATATTAGGCTAATCTACTACTTTGATGTGTTTGAGAAACCAGATTCCAACCTATCTTATCAGGTGGTTAATTCTCTAAGAGACTAACCTGCTGAGTCAGACAGGTACAGCAACCTACTTGTCACCAGAACATGATCTTGAGTTACAGCAAAGCTTCACTATATATTATTCTTCCTAGGCTGAGAGCCTAAGCCTGCAGCAGTTATAGGTTTAAAGAAGAGAAGCCTTGAACAAACAAAAATGACTGACACATCCCAAGATTGTCAGCATCCTTTCTGCAACTCTGAACTTGCCCTACAACTACTCAGTGAGATCAAGATCTTGGCCAGGTTTGTGTAACTTTTGTTGTTTTGATCTGCTGTATGTATAGAAATTAGATTAATTTACTCTGAGTAACTAACTACTTCAATTCCTGCTGAAGGCTCCTTTTTTACTGCATAGTTACAAAATTTCCATAGACTTTGATGACAAAGGATGGCCCAATAGAAAAAATTCTTATCTCTAAAGGTTAACGACACCTTTGAAATAAATGATTTTTGACAAATGGAGATCCCAAGGGTCAGATCCTATCACTTGGAAATCTGCTGCAGCGTATCATTAGACTGAAACACAGCCTTAGAGCAAGTTATCTCAAGTTATGGATGCTAAATTAAATCTCATTTGAAGATATTCAGAACCATCTTCTAGAAATGCTGACTCCTAAAGCTGCATAAAGGAAAAACTTTGCCAAAAGCATTGGTTTCTACTAAAACGTTACAAATGTATTTAATTCATGAAAGGCATGCTGCTGTAATGACAGCAGCTTCTACAGATATGCCTGAGGAAAGCTTAAACTAATGTGGACACTGCTAGCACAGTATAACATGATACTTACCTTGCCTGTGTATTAGCTCCAGTTCTTGGACAGTTTTGCCAATTTGTACTGAACTCCACTGCTATAACCATCAACTGGCAATTCTCAAGAAACATCTTGTGTGCATTAAGCTATTTTTGGTTTTCAGATATGAGACTGCATTATGCATGCATCATAAGGATAAATTTATACTGCAGAAAAAACCATCAGCCATTCAAATCCTTGATGACTATGGTTAAATTTGTTTCCAGAAGCACTTATTCACTTGTTGGTAGTAACTCATCTTCCTGATATGTATGTTTCTGCACTTTCTGAAAAGCCATTTGGTTCCCTAAACCCCTCTACTCCCCCTCCAAAGCAGCTTACTTACACTTCTATAACCATGTTAGGAGTACAAGTGAAAGTTCAGTTTTGAAATAGTGGCCCCTAGCTTTTGCATTTGACACTGACTATATTAAATGTAAGTTGTGTTTATTTTCAACTTTAAAAAGAAATCACAAAGCAGCATAGAAACTGTATTTTTCATGACAGATTTTTTCTTGAGAGAAGGTGGACACTCCCAAGATGAAAACTAGAATTTCATTACTGCTGTAAAGTTGACAGTTATGCAGGTGTTAGATAAGACAGCACAGTAACACTGTTACAGTCTCAAAGCCTGAAATCTTTTTCTAGGGGATAGTCACAACAATCAGCAGGGAGCAGTGGAGTAGATGGGCAGTGGACAAATCCTACTTCTCTAATTAATCAGATATTACCTTGCAGGCATACTATACAAGATTACAGTTCCTGATCCCAGTGTATGAAACATTAATTCTCCCACCTTTTTGCTACTACAAACATTAAAAACAAAATAAACATTTTTCATCTCTTTACTGAATGGTCAAATTTTCAGCAGTGACTCTTCTGCACTGCAGAAGTTTTCACACTGCTTGCTGCTTCAATGAATGTCAAAATAACATAGACCTATATAGCAATAGGTGAATTTGATCTTTTCTTGAACATAGTGGGGACTGGAACCAGAATACCCTGACTGCCTTTTCCAAAAGGCTGATCAAAAGGAAAACACACAATGCCAGGAGTCAACGACTCTTACACATTTAAAAAAACAAGTGTTCTCTGGGGTTCATTTCATAAACAAATTTAGAGTGTGCATATGAATGTAGAATGCAGCAAAAATTGCTGAAAAGCCTTTAAGATTCAAAGCAATGCAGCCCCCCTCCCACACCAAGTGGAATTACCTCTAGTCCCTAAACAGAGGTTTGGCAGAGGGAGAAAAGAGGTCAAATTTTTGCAGTGTTTCAGTGAAAACTTTCCTCTCATGAGAGCAGCCCCAGCCAATGTCTTTTTTGCCTCTCACCCTGATGACCACAAGGCTTGAGCTTCATTAGGAACTGTTTACCCAAGAGTATTTAGCAAACCTGTTCTTTCCAGTTGTCATTACTAGTAGAGTACTCACACTGGATTTATAGCAGAATCTCTCTCTAACTTTAGTGTAAACAGGCCTGCAGGCTTCTGCTAAAGGCTGGAGCAGATTCTTAATAAGTATCCAGTGTGCTCTTAATCATCAGTAAACTTAGCTTAGACACTTCCTTTAAATTCTGGTTATTTTGATGCAAGACAAGAATAAAAACACTTCATTTCTAATAATTTTAATCTCTTAAATGTCTAAGTGGATTTTACTCCAACTGCTAAGACTGGGCTGTGAGCAGAAACAAACACATTAATAATTTTGGTCTAAACAAACACCCAGAATGATGAAAAAGTCATTAACAGCAGAAACTTCTAACTAACTGGCAAAGAAGGTAAAGTTGTAACTTCAGATTGCTGAAATTTTCCAAGGTTCAAGTGGCTCAGAACCTTTTGTATTTGATAAACTAAATGCTCCTGAACAGATAACTCTGTTCATCAAATTGAAGTCTGATTTTAGAATGAAACGTGAGTTATAGAAAAACCTCACAAGAATCAGATCAAAGGCATTAAGACTTACAATACTAGGTGCAAGGAAGAAAATTCATAAGTTTTGGCCCTCTGAAAAGTGTTCTGGTGATCCCCCCCCCACCCCTGCTCCACATGCAAAAAATCCTGTGTAGAACGCAAGATTCAAGATGGAATGCAAGCCAAATGTTTTCACAGGGATTTTTCTTTGGGGTTTGTTTTTTTTGTTGTTGTTGTTTTGGGTTTTTTTGTTTGGTTGGTTTTGTTTTTTGTTTGTTTGGGTTTAAGTGAAAATTTTGCAGATTGCTCAGATCTGAAACAGGTATGGTCACTCTTGGCAAAAAGACTAACTCATTCCTGATTTTCTATCCATTTGAAATATGTTTTCCAAAACTAGCAATGCATGGAAAAAGCCAGAGTCAGAACAGGAATATTCAAATTATGTAAAATGACTGCACAATCTGGTGATCAGTTATGTTCATACAAAAAACTTCATTCACTAAGTAGAATCATACCAATACCATACGTAAATTCTTTGCTCAGCAGCATGTGGAGATAACAGCCACCTCCTTAGAACATTATTTTATCCCTTGAGGTCAGTTGCTGTTAAAAGTAAAATCTTTTTGCATAATTTTTTGCCTAACACTTCATTATTCTGTTATTAATAGTTGTTTATGCAAGTGATGGGTTTTGGTGGTTTTTTTTTGTTAGTTTGGGTTTTTTTTAAGATTGCAGTGATATCAAAACCAATGCTTCCTACCATAGGAAGGTTGTAGGATTTTTCTTGTTTCAGTCTAGTCAACACATTTTCTCTAAAAGTTTTCTTCCACATAACTGTGCTGGAGAACAATGTCTGAGATTGGTCTCTGATATTGTGAACCTTAGAGACACACTGCTATGTAAACTCCTTAATAAATGTCAAGTGAGATATAGTTCTTTAGCTACAGCCAGAAACCAATCTTAATATTGCTATCTTAGGAGACTACAATTACATAGTTATGGTACGTAAACATTTTTACGATGTCATAGTATTAGTAAATATTCATTTGGAACTATATTACTAATCACAACAGAAATGATGAAACATTATGTGAATAGCTGTAAACATTATCTAGGAAAGATGTATTCTTCATCAGAAAAGTATTTCTAAGGACTTTTAGCATACAAACGCTTTTTCAGAGAAACTTGCAATTTCTTCTTTGGAAAAGAAGAAATTCCACACAGGAAGGAGTTTGAATGGTTTCTGATCATAGACTAACTGATGTTGATAACATTTTGGTACTAATAGGTTCACCAGAGAGAAGGAGGAATCAACAACAGGAACAAGAAACTCTCATCTCCCCACTACCAGGCAGTAGTTCTAAATAAGACAAAAAACAATCTGAAGAAAAAAGCAAAGCTTTTTTTCTTAAATACAACGCACAATTAACGCACAATTAAGTCACAGGACTCATTACCACAGGATTCTGTAGAGGGCTAAAAACCAGCAAGATTAGTTCAATAAGGAACATGATGTGTTAAAAGAATAAGAGAATAACCTAGTGGCTACTAACCATCATGGTCTGGATACAATTTTCCTCCTGGAAAGCCTTTAAAATAAATCATAGGGAACACATACTAGAGATCACATACATACTGTTTATTGTGCTAATCCCCATGGCATCTGCTACAACTGCACTAAGACTAGACTACAAGGTAGATGGACCTCAGTTACCAGGAAAACATATCACATCTCCCAACCCTCTGCTCCACACACTAGAATAATAGTTATTTTGGGTCAAACTTGTCTTCTACATACCAAGACTGCTGTCACATTGGTTTGGAAGACACAATCCTTCAACTTTTAAACAGCCTTTTATGAAGATGTTCTTAGATTTATATTGGAGATTTTTGAAGATGCATTTGAGAACTTGTTCTCAAAGCAGAAAGTTTGAGAAGAGACAGTCACATGGCTTTGCAAATGCATTTCATGGAAAGAGCAAGATCAGCCACCTTGTTTTTCAGGTTACAACCCATATGCATCACTTCAATGTGACTATGCGCTTGCGGCCTACTTTTAAGAAGCACAGAAGAGATTTGATCATCCTTTCCAGCAACATTTAGTTATGTTACAATTTTAAAATATTATTGCCTTTCAGTAACACGACAAAAGTCACATCAGTACCAAATCTGTACTTGCTGTGTAGGAAAACAGACTATTTCTATTTTAAAGAATACCTTGTATAAATTCCACTTGCTATTAGCTTTCTAAAAGAGAAACACAGAATCTAGTAAGTAGATTATTCAGGCACATTTGTATTCATCAATATTTGCAGATTCTCAGCATATCCCAGGACTTGTACTTGAACTATGAACTTACAAATGCTGAAGGCAAGAAAAGGACTCCAAGTTCATAAGAACGGATCATCAGTTGGGTGCCATTTTTTTCCAGGGCTCCCCAGGCTGCTTTAGATAGATTGGCACTACAAAGAGAAACAAAGCATTTCAGCAAGGCATAATTTTCACAGCAGAAAATGCTTAAGTACCACAGCTGTAGCAATGCACTTCTAGCAGGAGAACTTCAATCAGAACAGTCTTTTCAGAAAAAGTGATTTGGGTGTTATTCCTTATTGCTATTTTTACAGCACAGTGGGAGCAGTAGAGACAATATGTAAGAGGGTATTCATACAACACATGTGGATAATTATACAAGCCTACTTGTGTCATACAGATCTAGAAGACAAATTCAGCCTTTTGAATCTTCTCTCCAGATTTCAGAAAGGAACTTGGTATTTGTAAATAACTTCAATTTGATGACTTAGATCAAAGGCCAGCTCAATTATGACTAGTTACGTAATACATTTAGTACAAAGTATTTTTGCAAGTGTTAAACAATCATTTACTCCTAGCATTTTGTTCTTTAATATATTTATGAAAACAAGTATTTATCAAAGAGTAATTTTTGTTTCAATGTGCTATTCAGCACCATGTTGTAGTTAATCCTTCATCAGTATCTTCTATGAAGTAGATCAAGTTGGGAATCAAAACCAAATACAATTCTGTTGTCAAAAATACAAAGAGCAAAATACAAAGCTTCAACATTACGTTTTAACTGACAGACATAGTGGATGCTTTTCGATAGTAGCAAAGGGTAGAATAGAAGAAACATGAGAAAAAAATAAAAGCAACCATGAATTTCTGTATTAGGTGGACTCAGCATCACATTTGAATGACTTAAATCCTTTAAAAAAAAGCACCTTAGTCACTACTACTATTGCACGCAACAGTATTGAGTAATGGAATTTAAAAAGCCAGAATAAAAAGAGGAAAAAATATTAAAGTAACTGAGCATTTAAGAGTAAGGATAGAAAGATCATAATCTATAGTACATATAGTTGCACAAAAATCAGTTTTGGCAAAACTGAAACCTATCTGTATTTTTTCATTCACAATAAGACCTTCTCCCTCATGCCAAGAAATTTCTTGCTCCCTCTTTTGGCTTCTTTAAAAACAAACAACAGAAATGCAAACCTAGACTTCAAGCTAGACTGCTGAACAACTCAATCTGACAAAAGGTCAGATTTCAAATACTAGGTATCTACGTGTTTTGTGACGATAAGGCAGCACAAGGATAAACTTCAGCTTAACCCATATCTATTTTGTACAAACCAGCACATTCATGTACAGCATGTGTTAAAGAAACTTAACCCGAGGTTTAAAAATACTTATCACTTCAGTTGATGCTGAACCCTGAAATTGGCAGTTACAGCTCAGGCAAGATTTTGGTGTGATTGCCAACAGTTCCTGGCATAATCATTTCAACGTGCAGCCCCAAAAGGGGCAATGCATGAAGAAACATATAATATGACCAAAAATTCCTATCACTACTTATAGTAGTATGAGGATTATGGCAGTAATCACCTGGGCCTGCAGCTGACAAGAACTTTATATATGACTTTAAGTGAGAGGTGTATGGTTAGTTGTTTACCTTGTAACTAAGAACCACGCAATCTTCTGGAAGTCAGGAGAGGGTCTCATGTATGTCTTAATGTGAGGTATAGCATGACTTCGACCCGAGACTTCTGCTGACCATTTGCTAGAGAAAGAAAAGGAATTATTTTCATATACAGTTTTAGTTTGAGGTCTAAAAAACTCACCATACTACAATGCCATGTTTTGCATAATACCACCCTACACTTGTCACATTTAATACTCATTTCCCCTACAGAAAGGCTGAAAATATTTTATTTAACTGAATTTTTAATCCTGAAATCCAATCTTACTAGTAGTCATAACAGCAGGATTTTTTTTTCTTTACAAATATAGACAGACAGATATTCTCCTCAGTGTATCAGGATCTCCTAACAAGTTTTTCCATTCCTCTACTCCAGCTAGCACTCAAGAAACTAAGCCCAAACTTCCAGCCAATATTTCTTCTTTGAAAGCTATCAATGGTCATGCCTTTAAGCAAAGGAGCTTGGCACCAAACTAAACCTCACAAAATTCCCCAAGCTTATTACAGTTTATTATTGCATGAAGTAGAGGCAGGGAACAATTGATAGATTGTTGACACTACCCTTCCTCTTCCCTTTTCTGTGCCCCTAAGCCACTAAGAAATTTGAGGGCTTAAGAGAGAAGAGGTCTTATCTATGTGTATATATAAAAACTAGTTTAAAACAACAAGCCATTGCTGGGGTAATTCAGCATCAATGTTACAGAACTAAACCGTAAGCAAGCAGTAAGTATATGTACATAACTGAAGGTATGTAATCATGGTATTTGGAACCACTTTCCACCCACAGCTGTTAGTCCTCACTCAAAATCAGGAAGAAGGCTTCCAAATACACCTGCCTCCACCCAGAGACTTTTCTTTCCTCAGTTTGGAATATAATAGGCTCTGGTTGTCACAGTCTTGTTTCCCTAGTTTAGCATTCTCTTCTAAAAGGCAAATCAAAAAGAATCAATCAGCTCTGAAAAACCTCTTAAGTGAACTGTGTTTGTTTAAAAGCCTAAGAAACCTGAAGTGGAAGGGCTGGAATTATTTACTGAAGTTGACTTCCAGGACTAACTTTCACATTAGTTAAGTCAAGAGGCTTTGCAGTTCAGGGATCAAGACCTACTTACTTTAAACAACCCTATCCTCTGGTAAAGGAAAGAAAACTGTTTTTGAGAACTGGTCCTGTATTCCTAAAGGGCAAGAGCTGAAACACTGTATGCATGTTTGAGCAAACTAGACATCTTTATATTTTGATGCAAGCCACATTGAAGTCTGTTTTTGAAGAACAGACTAAGATATGTATGATACAGAAACTTGTGCTCCCCTACAGAACTCTACACTTTCCATACATACAGATTCTAAGTCTATACCATAACTCAACAGCTCTTGTTAATAGCTTTTATCTTACAACTGACAGTTTAGGCAAACGTTATCTTTAAGTTTAAGGCACAAAAATAATTAGGTAACTCTACTGAAATTGTAGAAATGAAGACCAGAAAAAATAGTAGAATTGGGAACTGAACACAGATTTTCTTTAGCTCTATCTTGCTGCCTTACTTGAGGACAAACTTCCCCCACTATTAACTGCAATAATTTTGAGATTAGTATCTCAGTCTACTGCCTTTTTGCCTCCTTATCTTTGACAGATACTGTGTTTTAGCAGGAGTATTACCCCTTCTCTTCCATTTACTAACCACAGTAATCTAACTGCAGTTAGTCTCAATTACAAGTGGTTGAAACTGTTACTCCAGAAAGTTAAAATCAGAAAGGGGAGCATATATTTTGGCCACATTTTCTTTAGCAGGACAAAACAAATATGTAAGTACAAAAGGGGGAAAGAAAGTGATTATGTTCTCCAACAAGGTTTGGGGAGGGGGGGGGGCGGCAGTTGTTGTTGTGTTATTAGTGTTTTGTTTTGTTTTTTTAAAATAATTACCTCATTAAAAACTCAGATTCTTTTAGTAAAAGCATTATTAGCAAAGAAGTATTTAAGAAGTGTTTTCTCTTCAACCTAAAAGTCAGCTTATCTTCAGACTGCATAATGGAATGATAAACCAAAAGAACTGGAAGGGGTTTCAGATGAGTACAATATCTCATTTAATCTGTTCTTAATACAGCTAAATTTCAACTTCACCATGGAACTTTCCTGGCATATTTTAGGAAAAAAAAAAGCCAAAACAGATTACAAAAAGCCTGAAGTAAAATACAAGAGCAGTTGCTTTGCACAGCAAGGATGAGAGCATATGTCAATATAACAATTTCAGGCTACTTCTAGTCGAATTGACTTAACATGTTTTAAGCTGTAAACTTTTCATCAGAGTGCAGCTGGCAGAGCACGTACACAGGACTGATCTCATGTTGCAGTAAACTTCAGGCATATTCAGTCTCATCAGAGATAAATATGGTAAGGTAAATGAAACTAGCTTTGAGAAATTTTATGGAGCAAACCCACAATTGAATTGGTTATTTTTCTGACAGTTAGAGGTCATGGTACCATGTAAGCTAAAAGCTCAGGTGTGGAGTGAGGAAAAGGAGTTATGCAAGTAGGTGTTATCAGAATACGAACAGTAAAACGTGAAAGCCTTTTTGCTAATTTTTTTGTTCTTTTACACCCCTAGGACTAGAACTCCTTATCACTAATACAGCTTAACACTAACTTTAGACCACTAATCCTGACATTTTTACTAGTAACTTGCTGCTACTTCCTCCCTCCCAGTCTTTTGTGGCATTTCAATCAGCAGCTTTTCTTTTTGCTTTTTAATTACACAGCCTCCAATGTGATGATTAGGTGCATTGAATTAAAGAGGTAATCTACATTCCAACTCTTAAAATGCAACAGCTTTTGCCCCTCCCATCCCTTTATTTTTCCAATAGCTATTTTTGAGTTTCACATAATTTGTTTTTTTGGGAAAGAAGGGGAAAAATGTTCTCTACCATGAATAAGGTACCTTTTACAATACAGAAAATACTCGGCACTCACTTGCACTGCACTAAAAACGTGAATGCTTACAAGTTGTTGCTTTTATATCTACTTAACTACTTGCAAAATTTCTTAAGTATGTTTTAAACATTTGATAAATATTTGTTTTACTCTGTGATTAATTTTTGAGTTTGAAAAGGAGACTACACTGCAATCACAGTGCATTTAGCTGGAAGACATATAGCAAGTATCAATTGCCACCAATGTCTGATATTTCTGGCACAAATGAGGTAAAGGAGCAGACAGAGGCCCCTTTACAAGTGGAGCTAAGAGATGAAGAAGCCAGATAATCCTAACATCCTGAAAATTAATCTGAGCAGACAGTCAGCCCCTAAGCAGAGCCAGGAATAACTCATTTTCTACAACACCACCTCTTTCATCATTTAGTTCTTACTTCAAATAGTGAATGGGCTTTCCATCTCAAGATACTGGCAACAAGGCTTGAGCATAATTAAAACAACTCACACCAGTAGTCTCAACCATAAGAGAACAGTAGGTCCTCTGTGTAAATGCTCCGTATCTCATCTTTTATGATGTTAGGGGAACAACACTGTAGTTCTTTGAACTAAGAAAGATGTTCTTCAAAACTCTACAGGCCTAGAGAATACATAAAGCTCTAATACAACTACTTTTGTAGACTTGTCAACAAGTCAAACTCGTCAAACCAACTTCCTCCATTCTTTGAAAATAAAAATTTGACAAGGTAACTGCACAAACATAAGGCATGTGGTATTAAAAGTCAATCAATTAGAATGAGCATTAAAATACAATGTTATGTACTGTTAAAGCTGATCAACTGTTTCAAAAGCAGCAATTAACAGAAATCATTAAGCATTGCAAATCTCTCCTTATCGATTAGTAATACTGAATACTGAAAGGAAAAAACAGCAACCCTACCAGAGAGAAAACTGAACAAATTGCACCATTTACACAGTAGCTAATCAAAACCAGAAGAGTCTAGTAATCATTTGCTATGATCAGAAATCTGAAATCAATATTAAGCTTAGTCACCTTACTCTTTTGAGAAAGTACTCTGAGAAATTTGCAAAATTACAATTCAGAGCTGCATTATAGGTTAGTTAAATACACTCAACTGGCAGAAGAGAGAGAGAAAAGCAGCCCACAGACATTATAAAAGTCATATGCCTGGGGCAGAGTTCTACCTCTTTGGGTGAGACTATAGGACACCATTTTCCAACTCCATTAATCTCTCCCTACTTGTAAAAAGGAGCTATTCCTTCTCCTTTACTGTAAGTATAAAAGTATTTATCTTCTTTCAACTCCAGTAGGTTCCCTAGTTTCTTGCTGGTTTTGTATTATCTTCCAGTAAGGTAAAGACAAATTTCTCTAATCCCTCTACTGCCCAAAGCTTTGCATTATGGCTAGTCTTTAAAATAGCTCATCTTGTATTTAATCCTATTGAAACAGGACCTACCATTTTCTGTGTCTCAGGTTACCACATATAAGCTGCTGTATGTCATCTGCTCTACAGTAACAGGTTACAGGCAGGCTGTCCTCAAGGGCTAGCATCTTCTACTACTACAGGGTAAGAATCTGCATCTGGGTAGTCACTACAGAGCAATTATGCAGGGCCACTCATCATCTGCAACCAATTTGACAGATGAATTTAAAACAGCCCTTCTGTTGCCAGAGCAGGACCCTAGGATGCCCAATGAGACAGGTATGTGGGTGTTTTCTCATTGAACAGTAATAAAACAATGAATGATCTCATTATCAAGTAACATTCTGTGCACTAAATAAGAGACTACACTAAGAGACTAACCAACAGAAGGTTACATTTTTCTGCCAGTAAGATTCTCATGAGGTATATGCTTATAGAAACTGAATTAAGGTTGCACAAATACACCCAGTTTTATGGCCTCCTCACTTTTTGAATCATGACTGAACAATCTTGAACTCTTGAAGGTGTTTGTAGCCTTCTTCCTTTGCTGAATGTGCTCAGAGGGCACACTTCAAAGGCAGGAGACAAAGCCTCATGTCTTTCTGTTCCAGTTCCATTCCTTGGACATTGACCAGTAAGGCTCACAGCAGCAATCATGTTCACTCCAGAATGGAGGATGCTCTCTGCAACTAGCAATTGTGTATATATTCAGAGTGTTGAGAATACAACTTCACACACTTACTTAGATACAGGTACACTATCTTAGCAGAACAACTTCCACCTGGAAGGGTTAAAAGTTTCTGGCAAAAGGGGGAGCTGTAGTTTCTAAGAGGTTACAAGATTTAGGTTTTTTGTGGGTTTTTTTGATCTGTGCAAAACAACTTTTCCTATTGTTCTCAAAACACGCTGAAGTTTTTAAAGATTCAGCCTGAGGGAGACATCTGGCATGGCATGTGTCAGACTGTTAGAATTTGGCAAAATTAGTAGCATGTGAAAATAGAAGTTCTTGATGGAAAACGTCAGGCACCTTTAAAAAAAGATGATATTACCATAAGGGACTGAGAATTTTTGCAGCGGGACTGCTGCACTCAAAAAAACAAACAAAAAAGCCTTCCTAACCCTGTTGTGGTTCAGTTGAAATCCTGTTAATGCCAAGGCACAAGTGGGAAAGTGAAATACAACTGTAAATAAAAAAAGGAAAAAAGAGGAGTAACATTATTCCAGTTTAGAGAAGGAAAGCTTAAATAGAAGTTTACAGAATCCAAAATCTGGTAGTGTCCTCCATTAGCAACAGTATCCCATATCTTTTTTACAGGTAAATAGCATGTTTTGACTATGTTTTGGAGACAAGACCAGCAAATAAGAAACTTAAGGCTTTTATTTTAAGGAGTTTAATAATATCATGCTTCTCACCACTTCCCCTTAATTTGCTTTTAACACTCAAGCATTACAGCATCGTAAGTTTAAACATACAGTCTAAGGAAGAAAAAAAAAACCAACACTCAAAGCATTGAGTTCTACTTACTGAAAATAGGAATGCAACCACAGCTGTTTCTGTGCTGTCTGTATACTGTATGGAAGTGAGCCACCAGCTTAAGGAAAAAAAACACCAAACATGTACATTTATATTTTGAATGACATTTTAAAAGCAGCAAGCATCATGGGGAATAAGCTATCTGTACTATCCTCATGACTTATTTTCAGAAAATGGTTAAATGCTCCAATAGTATAAAATGATATATAGTTGGTTTTTTTTTTTCATTCTTACAATTTAGTAAGTTACGCAACACTACATAGCAGATTTACACTAGGAAAGAGAAACAGTATACAGGCTATACAATTAAGTCCTCTTAGAAGATAGGTGCTTATGGGTAATTTTTTGTTGTGATACCACCTGATATCATCAGATTAGAATCATTACCCATACAAGCTAGAGGGAATAAAACAAGCAGCTTTCAGAAAAAAAAACCAAACAAAAAAACTCCCAAACCACAAAACCAAAAGAAAACAAAAAACCATCAACCAACATTATCAACATTATTTTAAAAAGCAATAACTTCTCTGATGAAATTGTATTTGTATTGATTTGGCCTTTGGCTAATGCATGTTGTGATTTCTTGAAATGGATTTAACAAAGAAGAATCAGCCATGGCATACTGAGTTATATTAGTGTTGCATATCAAAAACATGATGCAAAACCTACTGCATTCAACCTGTCCTAGAAGACACTACAAGGACCTGTTACAAAAGCTTTACTACTCTCATGAATGCACTAACTGCAGGAGTCCACGGAGCTGTTAATTTGCACAAATACAGAGTTACATAATTCACTAAGTTATTTCACAATACGAAAGAAATGACAGTAACAAGTCATTGTGCAGATTGCATCTCTGACTTTCAAGAGTATCAACTTTGCTAAACAGATGCTGTAGACAACCAGATGTATTTCAAAAGACTCTAACTTACTTGTAGGAATGATAGATACCTGTAAACTCACTAGCTGCAGTTTCTACATATGTCCAAACACTGCTCAATTCAGAAGAAAGATAAAGAGAGCTGAAAGCATTCTTGCTAGCCCTGTGTTCAAATTCCATCAATTGTTAGAAGAGTTCAACAGCTACTCTACTTCATATGACACAGGAGCATAGGTATTTGGCTTGGAACAAGAACACATGTTTATGGATTCAGCAATGCCAAAGAATCATTGAATTGCTGAAGCTGGAAGCACCCTCTGGAGATCATCTAGAATAACTCCTTGCTCAAAGCAGGGTCAAACAGAGCATGTTGCTCAGTACAGTATCCTGTCAGGTTTTGAGTATCTCCAAGAATGGAGACTCTCCAACCTCTCTGAGCAACCTGTTCCATTTAAACATCAGAAAACATTTTTGCTGTAAGGGTACACTGGAATCTCCTGTATCTCAATTTATGTCCATTGCCTCTTGTTCTTTCACTGGTCACCATGCAAAGAATCTGCCTCTACTTTGCATCCTCCTATCAGATATTTATACACATTGATAGGATCTCCCAGGAAAGTTCTCTTCTCTAGGTTGAAGAATTATCCAGCTCTCTCAGCCTCTCCTTGTATGACAGATGCACCAATCCCTTATTCATCTTTGTGGCCTTTTGCTGGACTTGGTTCAGTATGTCCATGTCTGTCTTGTACTGGGAAGCCAACAACTGGACACAGCACTCCAGATGTGGTCTGACCAGTGCTAAATAGAGGGGATGGGTCACCTCCTGACAACATGCCTACTATGCCCAGTATGCTGTTGGCCTTCTTGCCACAAGGGTGCACTGCTGGCTCATCTTCAGCTTAGTCACCACCAGCACTCCCAGGTCTTTTTCTGCAGAGCTGCTTTCCCACCGGTCAACTCCTAGTGTGTACTGATGCCTGGGGTTGTTCTTGCCCCAGCACAGTACTCTGCACTTTCCTCTGTTGAACTGCATGAGGTTCCTGTCAGCCCATTTCTCCAGCCTGTACAGTCCCTCTGAATGGCAGCACAATCACCTGATACATCAACCACTGCTCCTGAGTTTGCATCATTTGCAAACTCACTGAGGGTGTACTCTGCCCCACCATCCAGGTCGTTAATGAAGATATTAAATGCATGGCCCCAGTATCAATGCTTGGCACACACCACCACTAGGTGGCTGACCTCCAGCTGGCCTTTGTGCCATTGATTGCAACCACTGAGGCCTGGCAGTTAAGCCAGTTTCCAATCCGCCTTCCCTGTCCACTCATGCAGCCTGTACTTCATCAGGCTGTCTGTAATGTTACAGGAGACAGTGTCGAAAGTCTTATTAAAGTTAAGATAAACAACATCCAGTGCACTCCTTTCATTTATCAAGCCAGTCATCTCATTATAGAAGTACATCAGGTTAATTAAGCATAATTTCTCCTTTATAAATCCATGCTGACTACTCCCAATCACCTTTGTCCATCACATGTTTGGAAATGGTTTCCAGGATTCTTTGTTCTACCATGTTCCCAGGGATAAAGGTGATGCTGACAGGCCTACAGTTTCCCAGATCCTCCTTCTTACCCTTCCTGAAGGCAGGAAAGAATTACTTACTTTCAGTCCTCATCAATCTCTTCCAATTGCCTTGACCTTTTGAAGACTAATGAAAACCAGCCTCGCATTGACATCAGCCAGCTCCCTTAGCATGACAGGTGTAACCCAGGTAAGTCCTTGCTTTTGAGAAACAGAAGCTTCACTGCATCAGTATACTACAGTACCTTTTCCTCTTTCAGGCTGGCTGGGGCTATGCTTTCCATACAAATATAGTGACTTCATGAACATAAACGTGGGAAGACTGAACAGAACAATTGCAGATTACAATATTAAAAAAATTACTAATGAGTAGTGAAACATCTTATTCTCCACTGTATCTGATGTGCAGGATGACACTGCAAAGAAAACACGAGGAGGAGAACTTGGCACACTCAAATCTGAATTTTCTGCCAAAATGAAGTATGACTGGAGTTAGAACAGTGAGCAAGAGCTGTTTTTTCCTATACAGCAACATATGAACGTGGCTATACAGACTTAAACATTATAGGCAAGTGCCCACAAAGCTTTTTCTATTCAATCACAATGAGAGATGGAGTCAAGAGCTCCAGTAACAGTAATAAAAGGATTCTACTGCCACCTATTCTACCAAGTTCTCAGCAAGAAGACAACTTCAGGTTCATTGAGCATCAACCACTGAAGTGATTTTGCAGGACATTATGACCATAAAAAGCTAATAAATAGGGGTTCATCTGCTTACCAGGATAGCCTTCCAGACTTTGCCTCACATTGTTCACAGTAGGATAAACCTTCATGGAGGGGGGGGAAAAAAGGTAACTTGAACACAGCTCTAAATACACAAGCTGTCAATTTTCAAACAAAAATCACCTTAAAGAAAACTTACGGGGGGCGGGGGGACGACGATAACACCAAAACATTAAAAGCTTCATTTTTCAGAATGAATAAAATTACACTGCAGCTTAAAACTAGTTGTGTGCCAGTAACGAAGAAAGTCTTTAATATTTTTGCCACTCTTGCAGAGCCTACCAAAGTTAGCTAGCAAGACTCAAACAATCCTGCTTCAACCACTTCCATGGTGGTCAAAGTAAGCTCTTAACATTATTTTATGAGATTTTTAGACTCATATCTCAAATATGAGTATACAGGGGCAGCTAGCACACGCTAAGGGCATAGTTTGACAACATTTGCTCCTTGATTTAACAAGGTCCTGCCACAAACTTGTTTCTGCCCCTCCCCTTATTTGGTTATTAGCACAATAAACCAGGTTAGAAAATAATTTGGTTTAGGTATTAATCACTCAAGGTTCAGTTACATCTCAGTAGCAGAAACAGTTGTATCTACAAAACTCAATGGAAGACAAGCTATAGAATGAGAATATAATTTTGATTAGATTATATATACACTCTAGTGTCATGCAGATGGAAATTATAGTACATTTTTACAGTGTACCATACACAAGTGTCACTAAAGGGGATCCTTAGGATTTCAGGACAAAAACTACATTAATGTCCTCCAAAAGTTAAAAGCAAGTCAATGACTAAGATTTAAACAACAAATGAATAAATGTTAAATAAAGGCAGCTAGCATCTAAAAGGCATACCAAATGAATTGGAACATCACATTTAAGGAGAGTTGTCACACTGCTGCCTGCAGCCACCAGGCTCTCCTGGAACTCCGAGCACAGCCATTTGGACCCATCAGCTCCCATTGAACCAATGCTTGAGAACTGTCCAACAACAGGCCAGGACTCCTGTGCTGGTATTGATGAAGCATGCTCTTTCAAAAGCTAGTGAGGGAAATTAAAACAGTTAGACTTCCACAGGTAAAGAATACCTTAATTAGTGGTTTGATATTGCTTCTGATATAATAAATCCTCTGTAACTCACTTCTGACAACAAAAGAGATTAACATTCATACTATCTATTTAACTTTGCAATAAAAAAAGTCATCAGGCTCTCCAAATAAACCCACTGTTCCTTCAAGAGAAGATCAAACATCACAAGTTTTATCCAAAAGCACAGAAGCCAACCATTAAATAATGGGTAAAAAGAATGCTAGCAGCTCTTCCTAAAAACATAAAACATTAGCTTCAGAAGTCACAGTAAATTAAACAACTAAATCTTTTTATATTTGGTGGTTGTTGGCCATAAAATTCCTCTCATATCCTAAAGCCCCAGCTACAATAGAAGCCTACAATAAGAAGGGAAAAAAAGAACAATTGAAGAGAAAATTGAAATAATCCTTTTAGAGGAGTTCTTTAGCTGTGAATGGAATTTAAAGTGACATTAAAAACAGATGGATACAGACACATTAAATTATATGTAGTGGCTAGCTTCTTCCACCTCTAGAGAGGACACAACTAAATGGCTCCCATCAGTGTAGTGTCACCAGGTCTATCTGCATTGTCACTAGAAAAATTAATCTTTTTAATCACAGAAACATTTGCCACAAGACCATCTTTATCCTTTACAGGCTTTTTCTGGTTTATGTTGTTTTCATTCAGTGTCTTACTAGGCAAAAACACATGCAGACAACACATATCAGAAAAGGCAAGCTCTTTACAAGCAAGGGGAGGTCTAAAAGAGTAACCTTGCGTTGAAAAGCAATGTGATAAAAAGACATTTTGTATGTCACTGAAGTTTGCCATGAACAGCATTAGAATTCCATGTAAAATTGACAACGGAATTTGAAATAATGCCATTTCAGCAGGAGGTACAGGTTGAAAATTCCCCAATTATGAGGGGCATTTAACAGATGACATAAAATACCTTACCTGATTCTAAATAAATACTGAAAAAGAAGGGGTCCTATGAACTTGAGACATGTAATCTTGTACGAAGATTTACCATTATGGCTTATATAAATAACGTGAGGGGGTGGGGGTAAAAAAAAAAATCCATGTTCCTAATTATTCAGTTCATTAATAATAATTAAAAAAAAATCAAGATCTTAGAAACATAGTAGAACAAAACTAAAAACCTGACTGAATTGATGACATCAGCTATGTGCAAACTGATTTTTAATTTGATGGGTTTTTGCCAGGTCATTAGGGAAAGAGAAACTGTAATAGCCCTTAACATTTAAGTAAATAAAATAAGCCTGTTCCCTATGTGCAGGCAAGCCTGTATCAACACATCTTTCCTCTGCGAGTGCCTTTGAAAAAGGCTGTATTTGGTTCCCAGTCACAGAAGACCGGATTTTGGTAGTGTCACACTGGTTAGAAACACCAACAGCAGATAGGAAGTCATTTGAGTAATGGTAACTCCTCAGATATCTGTAAGCACATGACAACTCAGACCACAAGCTGACCATGGTAATGATGCCCAGGAATATTATGTGCACAGTCCACACTGTCATAAATTCCAAGCTTATGTTATTGCTAACTTAAACTGTAACAATGTATTAAAAGATTGCTGATCATAGCTAGAAAAATTGAAAGCAACTAAAGAACAGTCTCCAAAATTATATTTACATTTAAAAGGATATTAACAAAAACGGTTACAGTTTTAGTACCTTTCTGAGCCTAAGATGACCCCACTTTTCTTTATCACTACCTTGATATCGTCCAGGGGTAGAACCAAGCAGATACACTCTACAGAAACAAAAAACCACCAAGTTATTTGCAGCTATGGGGTGTTTTGGTTTGTAAAACATTAAGGTATTTAAGTAAAACCTATCAGCAAGGTTGAACATAGCAGTGCAACCAGAAATATTTAATCTTTCATACTTAAGATTTACAAAACAATGAAAAGTGGATTTTCAGCTGTATAATTTATTACTAGCATCCTATATGCTGTCATGCACCACGAGGCTGTTCTACAGCCTAGACAAGAACTGCATCTATTTGTGTACAGAAATGCAGAAAGCAGATTATGTTAGCAATAAACACAAATAGTTTTTGTTTGACACAGAACTGGACATGTAATTTTGAGTAAAGCCCATCTATTGCTACATCCAAATCAGCAGATTCAGGTATGAGATTTCATTTGGGCACCTAATAGTTCAGATGCAAAGTACAGCTTTTTCAACTGTCTTCCTAATAATGGTTTAATAGCCTGTTTGACTTTGCCCTGAAAACAGAAGACACCTGCCCAGAGTCACAACAAACAGATGTTTTAAGAAGCTGTTCCTTACTGCATCTCATGCCTAGCTTTATTTATGAATGAATCTCCTACATATTTTATATGGCAAGGAACCGATCCTTATCCTAACAAGTGACTCTTCCCTAACCCATGCATAAACTCACATCAGCTCAGCCAACCTGTCCAAGCTCATGCAGATGACCAAGCAACTAACAACAGTAGCTCAGGCTGTTAGTTCACCTGACTGTAAAGGTACATACTTTTTTTTTACCCCCTCCAATCTTGTAAGACTCCATGTAAAGAAAAAAGCACACTTTTTATTTTATGTATTAAGCTAGACAATGCTTCAGTCTACTTCTACCACAGTTTGACCTTTTTCAGCTTTTCAACAAATTTTTGCCAGCTTATAAAACTGCTATTAAGCAGCCAAGGAGATTTACACTTTCTGAAGTATTTCAGTGGAAATGCAGGATGTATTTTTAGAAGTAGATTAAGCATCCTGAATTATGTTAAGTAATATCAGCAACGTGATATTAGAGAAGCCTGTTTCAAGACAAAGTATATTATTATTTAACATAACACTGCCTACCAGACACAATCCATGCCTATTAACAGGCAAAATTCTATACATATGTATATGGATTGAACTTTGCCTTATAAATACAGAAGGCTATTCTTAATAAAATCCCCATTATAATAACCTTTGCTTACATGATCCCTCTTACATGACAAACCCAAACAACATTTTTTGACTGGTAATTTTATTGGAGCAAATATTTAAGCCAGACTAACTTAAATGAAATTCTGAGTCCCTATTACTTACAGCTACCTTCTATCAAGTTACTGCTGATGCCTGTTTTTTCATTCCTTTAAAATGTATGTTCATAAAACTAAAAGTCGGTCAATTCAACATAATCTACAGAAGATAGATTTAAAAAACGGGCTAAAGTTAGACTCAGGTTTGAACACTTAAGTCTGAAACAATGTAAGCTTAAAAAACAAACCCATGGTCTAATAGATCCTAACAGAGATGTTTAATTTTTTTGGAAAAAAACACACAAGTTACTACAAACACAAGATAACATATACCTTGTCTCTGATAAATCATGTTCTTGAATCAGATCTATCCATTCCTTGAGCGTAGGAGAATTGTAAGCCAACAAGTAACTTATTAGGTCAGATTTAAAATTAGTTTCAGATTCACCAGCAGAACCAGTTGCTCCCTGAGGTAGCCTTGGATATAAAGGACTTAGCCATATCCTAAAAACAAAGCCACAAAAACAAGGACACCACACATTAACACATGGTTTTAGTAAGTGATTAAAGCACATCTGAAGGTCCTAAATGACTACTAGACAGATTTATTGTGATACTAACTATAAAGCAACTTGCCTTTATTTTACAATTACAGAATCAAGTCTTACACTCAATATCATAAAAGTAATACTGACAAATGAAAACAATAATCTCAGCACATTTATCTGTCCATACGTTTACAGCTTTCAGCACTGTTAAACAGGCCAGGCTCAAACTTACCAACCAGCAATCCTTTTGTCAAGATTTTCTGTATGAATAGAACACCGCAATGCATTCTGCTAAGCTACTGGTTTGTGTAATGATACAGAAAAACACTAATTAGAGCGTCTGAAAGTTCTGCATAGTTTGAAGAGTAGCCCACAACAGTAACTTGCCTCCCAAGAACTTCCATCAGAATAAAATAGGGTGGGCATTATGCAGGGAAAATATCTAGCATTTCTTTCCAGTCACACATTATTGTAGCCACGGAAACCAAAGGTTCTGCATTATCAACTTTACAACATGTTGATACTATCCTTGAATTCAGAAGCCTATAAAACAGAGAAGCCAGTGAACCATCATATTGGTGATACTGCATATTATTGCAGTGTGCAAAAGCTAAAAATAAAAATGTTTTTCATGTTTGACAAGTAGAGCAACTTGTTAAGCATCCCAAATAGATATTTTCATGCCTTCTTGGCTTTCTGAAAAGCTAACTGCCAAAAGATACTAAAACCATCCCCGAGGAAAAGATTTAAAGACAAAAAAATCAGTGGTTATACTTTTGCCACTCAAAAACCCTTATGAGAGCTTGCCTCAGACAAGTGAAAAGCCTCAAAACCTTGCCATATTTAATGGCAGCAAAATGGATGTCAAAGTGACAGTAACTTCTGAAAAACATTTTCAATTAGTTTGATGAAGAAATCTTATACCTTGAGTTACTGTGGAGATAACTAAAAAATGCACCCATAAAAATAGCCAAGAAAACAAGATGTTGAGGGGCCTTATATTAACATGTCACTTAGTCCTATTTTTTGTGCTCTAAACAAAACTATGTCCCAAGCTGGCCCTTAAGTTTAGAAACTTCTACCAAAAAAAACCAAGAAGAAAATTCTTTCCAAGGAAAGGATACTGGGTCATCTACTGTAATAAGGAACCAATGGTGCCCAGCATTTATCAGGTTACATTCTAGATACAGTCACAGCAGAAGCAGAACATTTGCACATTTGCATTATTCTTGCAGTATTAAGATAACTTTTGAATAGCTGCTTCAGATTTGTATGAAGAGTACTTTATAGCTAGGTAGTTTTTTCATAAAGTGACAGCATGGCATAATAAAAGACCTTAAATCAGTCAGACCAAATTTAAGGTAACAGCAGCTCAGGAAAGTTTTGTTCACAGTAGAAAGCAAGTAGAGTTCAGGCTTAGACAGCTACCACCATTCTAGGTTTGATTTTTTGGGTTTTTTTCAGGACAGCTCTATCTTAGGAGTGTAAGACTTGTAGCACTGGATCATCTGACCTAGTATCCTGTCTCCAGCAGTACAGAAAGTATTAAAGTGAACATAGACCTGCTAGAGATTGTTCCTTACCCCTGAGTTTTCTGGTGCCAATCTTCAGCAATAAGATTGGATGTATGTATCACAACTCGAAGACCTTCTTCATATAACAGCAACATCATTTTCCTTTAAAAAAAAAGATATAGAACACTTCATCTGTTTCAAGTACACTGAGAGTATGAGATAAATTACCAATTCATTAAAATGCTCCAAGGTAATTTTCAAAAGATTTGTTCTGCATAGTGTAACCACTTAGACTCAATCCATGTGTATGCCAAACTCGCGTGACAGTCATTAGACTATCCACATATATTTTGTCAGCAGCATCATACAATATATTCCAGAGTACATTTTAACATTTCATGCAACTGGTTTCCAAAAGCAAAAATGAATACTTGTGGAATGCTTTCTATATTTGCTATGTTCTTCAGATAAACTTATTCTTTGCAGACAGCTAAAAAAAAGAATTAAGGAACACTAAAAGGCCTTTGCTTATAGCTGAATTTATTAAAACATAGTTCTTTTCTCTTAAACAACTTTTAAAGTAAAAGAAGGTATGTAGGTAACTATCCATTGGGATGGCAAAAGCTATTATCTACCATAAATCTAAACTCAAGCTACAGCAGAAAGGAGTTTTAAAACTAGTAACCGAGTTAAAAATAAATGTATTTTTTGTAACATAAAGGCTCAAATTTTCATATACAAGTTTTCAATAGTTGTGTAAAGACAGCATATCCACGTGTCCCTGAAGGATGATACAGCTTCCATAGAAACCAGTGCTCAAGAATAAAAGCTGTAAGGAAAAACACACTTATTTTTATTGCTGTCCCATGGCAAGATAATGCTATGCAAATCACATCAGGCTCAAATTTAGACAATTATTTATTCAGTAATTTCTGCTTTTAATGTTAGAATTCAGCAAACTAACATTCAAGTACCTGCACATGTTCTCCTGTGCTGACTGCATAGTTTATGCAATATGCAAGACCCCCTAACTATAAAAGTTTGCCACATCTGTGGTATGCCTTGATCTAAGCACAAATTGAGTTGAAAGTAAAATAAGTATTTTACAGCAAAATAAAGTGCAAGATTAAGGTATGTAAAAGTGGTAACTGACCAAAACACCACTACCTCAAAAAAAAATCGCTGACATGTAATTTAAGTTTTATATCATACAACAGGAATGACATGAATTTAAGTCTTCATATTTGATGGGCTGAAATCTGTTAAGTTTCCCTTGGAACAAAATTGTTTCATTACCTACCAAGATCCAATTCACTGGTCTGCTACCCACTCGTCGTGTTCCATCTGCAGTGGAACATGCATTCAGAAATACACTACCCAGAACAATCCTTTAAAATATAGCGTTAAAGAACTGCAGCATTTAAGATCACTATCACTTATTTGTCCCAAAGTGTGGTGGAAGAAAAAAAATTAAAGTTGAGCATACAGAGAATGACAGCTGCTGCTTAAACTGCTTAAGTAGAATAAGCTAAAGCTTTAAAAATGATCAATTTGAAAAACAACCCCAATTCCTTCTATGTCCCTCACTAAACCTGAGAGAAAAGCAAGACCCATTTTTTAAATGCTGATTTCTTTCCTTTATTTGCATATTCTTCTCCAAAAAGACAAGGAGGAGGTCAGTATGCTTTCTACCAGAAAGACAGATGCACCTTAAATGGGCATTTCAGATCAATGTTTTAACGTAATGCCATGTTTTATAAAACAAATCATACAAAAGGACTAATTGATTAAAAAATACTGCAGTGCCTTGAAACCAAAGATCTTTGCCATGAGACATAAAATTGAATCCATTCTTATGTGTAGCTTGCAATCTACAATATTCCCTTTGTGATACTTCTATAACATCAAATCAAAGTTTCTTATTTGAAAAGACCCCCAAATTCAGTAATTATTTCCAGATGTTCCACGACAGCTGCAAAAGCTGAGCAGCAAATCCGTGTTGTGTCCAACCTGCCAATGACTGATCAAGTCTCCATTACAGTTTAGGTATTAAGGCATGAGTTAAGAGCCAGGACCTGCAGCTTACTGACTTCAATTGTCTAACTTGCACATCTCATATCTACCTAATAGCAGATTTGTTTCATTAAACTAGAACAATCCTATAATCTGTAAATACAAAATAATTAAGGACATTTTTCTTTTAAAACTCATCAATTTCTATGAAACCCAGTTTTATGGCTTTAAAATAACTTGCAGATAAATTAAACAGATACACATAGAACATGAAACATACTGCTTTTAAGTTTCATCAATATACATTAGGCCTTCAGAATTATGTTTTCACAAACAGTAATAACCTATCTTCCTATCCTATAAATACTTCAAGACACTAGTTAGCAGTCCAATCATGGTAACTGCATGTACCAACGCTGTGGTCATCTTTAGAAGTGGAGCTTTCTGCTTCAGAGCTGTTACTTACGTATGGTGAGTTCCAAATGCAATATCCAGTTTAGCCTATAAAATTAAAAAGTTGGTCATTAAAAATTCCTATTGTGCATTCCTATATGCAAGAATGTTAAAGGAGAAGTGCTTCATTTTGTTTTATTTCACTGCGCTCTAGTGGACAGAACACAAAATACATTATTTTTCCCCTCAACATCTTTAAATGTACTCCCTGATTTCCAGAAGTCAGTCTTTAAATGGCAATGCAACTGTTTGCTGGAACTGCTCCAGCAGAATTTCTGGTCTCATACCAGCAGTATTTTCAGAAACAGTCAGCTTTGCAGAAAAGGACCTGAGGTTCCTGCTGGTCACCAAGTTGAACAGGAGCCAGCAATGTGCCCTTGCAGCAAAGATGACTTAACAGTGTCCTGGGCTGCATTAGAAGGAATCTTGACAGCAGTGCAGGGGAGGTGATCCTTCCCCTCTACTCAACATTGGTGAGGCCACACCTGCAGTACTGGGTCCATTTCTAGGCTCCCCAGTACAGGAGAGACATGGACATACTGCAGAGTCCAATGAAGGACCATGAAGACGATTAAGGGACTGGAGCATGTCTCCTATGAGGAGAGGCTAGGAGAGCTAGGGCTGTTTAATCTGGAGAAGAGAATGCTCAGATGGGATCTGATCAGTGTGTATACATACCTAAAGAAAGGGTACAAAGAAGATGGAGCCAGGCTCTTTTCAGTGGTGCCCAGTGACAGGACCAGAGGCAGTGGGCACAAATTGAAACACAGGAGGTTCCCTCTGAACATCAGGAAACACTTTTTTACCGTGAGGGTGACTGAGTACTGGCATGGGTTGCCCACGGAGGTTATGGAGCCTACATCCTTGTATGTATTTAAAACCTATCTGGACATTGTCCTGGACAACTGGCTCTAAGTCACCCTGCTCGAGCAGGAGAGTTGAATCAGATGACCTCTAGAGGTCCCTTCCAACCTCAACCACTCTGTGATTCTGAAGCATATGACAACTGTTAAAAGCAGTTTAATGGCTAACATTGCAAAGACAAGACAGAAGCCAGACAGAAATGCTTTTTTATCAGTGTTTTGCTTTTACTAAAGAGTATTTACAGCACAATTTCTAGAGAGAGAATGAAACATGAGTTACAGGTGTTAAGAAGATACTTTACCCAATGATGGCTCCAACATTGTGCCTAGTTAATACAGGCGTGGAGGAGAAGATGAAATGTAAATATTTTCATTTTGGGGTACTACCATAATGGAATGCATGTAGACTACCAGAAGAATCCAGAGCAGTATACTCAAATAGGAAAACCATCACAAACACACATTTTCACCTGCTACGTACTATTAATTACACTGACAAGTTTATCATATAGAACATACTACATTTAAATTCTTGTTGTATGTGAAAAGGAAACATTATATGCAAACCCATGAATTTATTGTTAGCATATTTGAAACCTTAATCTAAAATTGTTGCTACTCCACAACTTAGTGCAAACACCTGATTAGTATAGCACACAGCAGCCCAGAAATCCTGGCCTTGAAAACTCACTATGTTTGGCATCAATATAGCGATCTCTAGGAAGCTCATGGTTACCAGACTGCCTGAGAAGGAAGAAAATTCCAAGCTCATCCTCCTCCTAATAAAGAGTAAGATATCCCCATGACCAATAATATATTCCACCCAGCAAAATCATGAAACACTAGCAAGTTGCCATAACCACATCCCTCCCCTAGGCTGAAGCCAATAACTTTACAACTCGGGGACAGCAAAAGAGTGAGCATAACATCAGAGAGAGAGTGGCATGTGCCAGGAAGTGCGCTCGCAGCAATTTTAATGGTATTATGGAGACTATTCGTAACAGCCTTTTCTTGTGTAAAACTTATTTGGACAAATAATAATTCTGTGATGAGACTTAAGATTACAGTGACACTAGGACTAAGTTCTGCACTTTACACAAAAAGTGCTTCATTTTCAACCATTACAAGAATTTGAGTGTAACATGCTAGTGGAGAGGGTGTGCAGCTCTTCTGTGAGACCCATGACATTTTTGTGGGCAGCATTCTGTGCAAACCTTTTGTGCGTGACAGGCTACCATAACCATAGAAGACCAGGGATATAGTTACCATGTTCCTAAGGTCCTAGTAAGTATACTCCTTAAAGCATAACAATAAATTCCTGACTTCCCATACAAGGTATGTCTCTTCATCCATAACAAGATTTTGAGTGCAAAAGATAGCTTAATTTTATCCAAAGGATGATACAAATGTTAGTTACCTGACAAAAGCTAATGTTCTCGTAAGGGCGCGCTTGTGCAAGCAGTTCAGCTTTGGATTCTCTCTTTTCACCATGAACTATCAACAATGGCTTCTTCCTTAAATAAAAGGAGATTACTATTAAAACATCAAATGAACTAGTAGTCTAAACCACTCCTTCATGTAGCTATGACTTCTGGCCCCTAAATCTGATAGCCCAGAAGGAAGATGGCACTAAAGTCTATATGCCTTATTAACTATCTCAAAAAAGTAGTAACTACAATAGGACCTCTAAGAGAAAGACACTAGAAAACTTTAATTAAAAAAAAAAAAAAGGGAAAACAAGAAGCATAGAGTAAATCAGACACCAAAATAGAAACTAATAATACAAGATCTTGTAAGGAACTCTTGTCTATATAGCTGGAAACAGACAAATAAAAGCTCTCAGAAGTATTGATATACACAGTGTGTATCTAAGACAATTTAATCATTGTTACCTTACAGAGAAGATGGGAAGAATGAGAGGGAAAAGGAGTGGGCTAGGTCTATTCTGGCAGTAGTTCCACATTCAATTCCTAATAGTCTGTTCTACTGCGTTTCCAGTAAAATGCAAAAAAAGGAGAGAAAATTGTACGTCGTACACTCACTTCATTTGCAGTAGGTTGCAATTATCAGAAAGGAATTTCAACCAAATGTAAGAACTGCTTCCATGACAATATCCAGCCAAGCCAACTATATCATATCCATGACATACCATCTTGGATCATTTTTGCATAGTTTTCTTGTGCCCTTCCTACATTCACCCTTTCTCTTCCATTACCTTGTTCTTGGCTCAGTACACTGTATGGCAAAAAAGCTTCTTGTTCTGTCTTTACAGGTGATCTACTGCATTGTCATCATGGCCCACAATGGGACCTCCGAAGGGTTAATTAATAAAAATCAGAAACCAGCCATACTGAACTCTGACCATTTAACAGTCTTGAAAAGAGGCAAGAAATCAATAGAGAGCTACAAGTCTGGAATAAGTGTACAAGGAAAACCAGGAGTCTACACAGACACAATTGGTAACAGTAATCTGCAACTTATAACAGGAACTTGCACGAACAGAAGGATTTGGAAACTATGTCATTTCAACTTTGTAAAGTAAACATACCTGAATTCCTGTGGATACTGTCTTACAAGCCATCCCACATCTATACAGTAGTTAAACTTGTACATAAGAAAAGAAAAACAGACTCATTAAAAAGAAAAATCAGAGTTTGTCAGAACAATTAACTACAGCAAAAAAGCTTCCTGCGTAGTCATTACTCAATACCACTTACATCATACACAGCATGTTTCAAAAACAGGTGTAGTTTTTGAATTTCACATACTTTATTTCATGTCTCAACAATTCAGGAATGAATTTAAGTTATTTAAAAGCATGTATTAGTCTTCATAAAATGTAACATGCGGAAAAAAAGAATCACATACACATAATGCAAAAGCTTTGATTCAAGAACCATCTCTTTTCCATGTGCTTATACCACAAATGATAGCAAAAGCTTCTATGCAATAACAAAAATATCATTCCTAGACTGCAAAGCTTTTTTCTTTCAAAAATAAAATCATTTACATGCACATAAATACACACTTTTCAGTTGCACACTCCCCAAAAACACAAGAGAAAGCAGTCTTATAGTTACCCGAATTCTAAGCAGAACATGGTATGATTTTTATATTTCAATAAATTGTTGTACTGTTGAAAACATTTAGAGTTCCCTCTGTATTTTAACAAAGTTCCCTGCTAATATCAGCTACATGGCACAAACATGGATTATCAAGTTTAAGGTTAATGAAGTGAAATAAGCAAGTGAAATCAATTTGGCAAACAAGAAACTCACCTGGGCAGAAGATACAAGAGTCCCAAAAAGAGGAGACAAAATATCTATTAAAAACATTAAAGCATAATTGAGTAAAAAAAGATTCAGGTAAACATTTTGCATCTTGAACAGTTTGATAACTACCACAAGTGCCAGATTGTTCACAGACTTAGTGAAACAGAGACATTCACAATCAAGTTTACTGTTCTGAACATTCAAGTCACCAATTCTCCTGTGAAATCCTTATGGTCTTATATTTATAAAAAGCATGAAACCTCTCAAAGTAGAAAATAAGTTTTAAACACTCATTAGGAGGAAGACCAAGATGATATGGAGAAAGAGACAAACTACTCTCTACACTATAGTGAGGGCTTGAAGAACTGTGGCAGGGTGGAAGCAATAAGGGCATAGTTAATGCTTAAAGACTTATCTACTGGAGACTGACTGTAGGATATGTGTATCCTTAGTTCATTCATGGTAACACAGATAACTAATCTGACTGAGGATGTATAACCTCAATAACTGAAGCACAGCAGCAACTCAAAAACATATCCTACAAATACCTTCTAGGATAGACAAAATATTTCATGCCCCATCTCTACAGAAATCTGGTTTTCCAAGTTAAACAAAAAAACCTCAGCCCCTCCACCAGCTCAACTAATCACCTAGCAGGACAACTAGTCCTAAGAGAGGGCACGCCAAAAGCCACAATGAATTCACAAAGCAGATAAAGACATACAGTAGTAAAGCAATTGAGATCTCTGACACCAGGCTGCCATCAATAATCAATACTCACATGGAGCACATGAAGTTGAGGAAAAGCTACAACCTGATCATATGGGACTTCAGTCACTTGTTCTCCTTCAAAGAACTACAAAATTTTTTGGCATTTTACTGTATTTCTGTACATAAACCTTGTATTAATGCTTGTTTCTGATTCTGTCTTGTGATGTATGAGATTTCATTTCTGAATGAGGGGATGTTTACAGGTGCACAGAGCTGTTCCCCCTTACATCAAACTACTACACAGCATTCCTGAAGCATCAGTATTGTACACTGAATACTTCACTCCATCTTGACTTATGCTCACTTCTAACTGAACTGAAATGGGGCCATGAATCCCAGCTACAGAGCTTCAGAAGTACTATCTTGTATTGTATCAAGTAATAGTGAATTACTAGGTCCAAACCACTCAGCAGCATGAAGACAAGCGCAAACAACTACTCAGGGAGAATGGTTAGGCACACAAAGAAAGCATCCCTTTAAGAGCCACGAAGACAAGTGGTTTTCCCCAGATTAACTCAAGAGAAAGCAGCAATAAGAAGCACCATATGAATTGCCTTGACTCAATGCACATTAGATTTGTGCAGCATAACTCACAAGTTATAACAGAATCAGTATCAGCAATATCAGCAACTTAATGCTTTATACACCATATTTCCAAAACAGAAAGGCGAAGGTAACAGAACCAATTCCTAGAACTTGCACATTCAGAATATGAAGCCAAAGCTGCACCAAGGAATATATGCATTTAAAAATACCCCACAAACTAAAAATAAGCATTGTCTTGCAAACAAGTCTCCCAAAAGCCCACTTCTGTAGAAGCCACTTGTTCACCTTTTATGTGCAGGGCTCCAGAATTATAGCTCTGTTCAATTCCTCTGACTTTAGTGAGAAAAAACCTAAAAGGGTTCTCTCCATTCAACAAATCCCAGGTATCTTGGGCTTCACTGGGTGTTTCATTATACTCCTCTGCTTTCTGATTCTCTGAGAGTTCATCGCCTTTGCAAAGATTCAGAAGATATTCTTTGGGTGCATCACATTTTTCTTCTTTCACTGTTTCTTTGCGGGCATGCTTTCCCTGATCTTCAGGCTCTTCATCACTACTAGAAAGACACCAGCCTAAGCCTTCTTGGCTAGTTCTCTGTTTTCCTGCTGGAGGTATTTCTGTAGAAAAACTTTTATCATTGAGCTTCAGGGGAGAAGCTTTTCTCTTGTGAGCAGCTTTCCTAGCTTCAGAGCATGGATATTGTGGCCCACTTGTTCTGCCACGTGTGGCATCCAATAGTGAAGATGTAGATGGTTTTTCACTGTCAGAATTCTCCTCAGTACTTTCATCACTGCTAGATACTGTCCATTTTCCGTGTGCGCCTTCCTGAAGCATGTTCCTAGGGATTGAAAAACAAAACACCAAACAAAAATTGGGCATTTTTGCTATGCAAAAGTCTGCTTCCCTTCCTAGTTTCCATTTGCTTACTACTAGGGAACTTTGCCTTTTCCATTTAGCAGAATCTCCATACAACTTCTGACTCGGGAAAATTTCAGTGTACAAGGCTTATTCGTTCCTGTGCCCAGAAAACAAAGAAACACGTGCAGTGGGAGCAGCCATCAAGTGGGAAGCAGCTAACGTGGAAATCTGCACGTGGAAAACAGGCTAGGATAGGGGCATAGACAGGAAAGCACTTCAAAATTCAAAAGAGTAATTTGCATCACACAGGTATTTCTCCTACCGACCCTGACGCTCCGGGGTCCAGCGCGCTCTGCTGAGGAGACGCGGGAGCAGGGAGCCGAGTCGCGGCCGCCCTTTCCGGCTGCCTCTGCGGAACCACAGCCTGGGACCGCCGTCCCCCGCCGCCGCCCCCCACGGGGCCCTCAGCCGCGCCTCTCCCCTAAGCCGAGGGCGGCAGAAGCCCGGGCACCGCCGCCCCGACCGCCGAGGGCCCCGTGGACGCGACCGCTGTTCCCGCCGGCTTCGGCGACGCCCCGCGATGAAGACAGAGCCTGCGGCCAGGGCGGGGGAGGGGGGGGGGGGAGCAGCGGGAGCCGCCACCCCGCCCGCCCGTAGCCACCACCCCGCCCGCCCGTAGCCGCCACCGGCTGAAGGGGCGCGAACCAGCATGCCAAGGGCCGCAGTGGCCGCTCCCGCCCCGCAGCCGGGACCTCGCGAGCCCGGCCGCTCGCCCCGGCCGCCAGCGCCCGCCCCTTCCCGCTCCGGGCGGGCGAGCGGACGGCGGCCTACCTGTAGGCCCGACGCCCGGGCGGCGCGCCCCGAGCCCGAGATAAAGAGGAGAAGGCCCAGCCCGCCTTCACCCCGCGCAGCCCCGCCCCGCCTCCCCAGCCAATGGCGCGCGCCTGATGCTAGACAATCGACGCCGGCGCTGCGCTTGGCCCACGGGAGTTGGTGGCGGCGCGCGGGTTGCTAGGCAGCGCGGGGCCTGCCGGCGCCGCCGCGGCCCGAAGGGAGCTTCCCCCTCCGCCGCGGTGCGAGTGGGGGTGCGGGTGGGGGTGAGGAGCCCGAGGGGCGGCGGGTCTGACCCTTCGGGGCCCGGCGATGCCTGAAGGGCCTTTCCGGCCTCCCAGGGGCGCGCGGGCGTCGAGAGGCGCTCGAGCAGCTTTGGCATCTCTCTCAAAGCCGCTAACCGGCAAAACGGTCACGTCTTAGTGAGGTGAATTAATCTTTTAAGTCTTTCTTTGACCTTAGTATTAGTTCAGGGCAGGTGCACTATTTGCATAATCGTTCATTCAGCTCGGTGTTAATTACTGTGTCTGAAGTGCCCCGCTAATGAGATAACTGCGTGACGACTTCAAGAAGGGGGTGGAAGGAAAACAGGTGTAAAATTAATCAAAGGAAGAGCATGGACTACATCAAAGCTTGCTCTGTCTACCAAAATGAACTGTCTCGGCGTTTGGTTCTCATTACTCTAATTTATTACAAGCTTGTGACTGCAGTTAACGTAAGTGTCTTGTATCAGCATGCAAGAATATCGGCAAGCTACACCTAGAAAAACATTAATGAAATTTCAACTTGTTTGTGTGATTTTATTAGTACTTTTCTGCAGAGTTGCGTGTAATGCTTCTTCCTGAAACAATCTCTGGATATGCTCTTCAGTACTCTGAGATTAAATGGTTTATTATCAACCCTTGCAGAAGGTCTTCTATGGGAAAAGCTCTTAGAAAAGTTGCATGTTTTTCTATGTTATATGCATAACCTCTGTCTAAGTATAGACTCTGGAAAGGGTATTTGTTTCCTAAAAGTACTTCAGAAAATTTGATGGCTTCTGACTATGCTTGCATTCCAGTCTCTCCTCATAGTTCCTGTCTATATTGTGACTTAACTGAGAATTAAAGATGCCTGGCACTTTTCAAGAAAAAATTCAAGATCTTGCAGAAATACATTTAATGTAATTTGGTTTCTAGAAGTCTGTACCATATATTCTGAGTGTGCAAAAAGCCTTTTCATAATAAGCATATAAAATGTAGAAGTAGGAAAACTTTAACTTAACAAAAATTTAAAATTAAATGGCCTCAGTCCATTTTCAGCTACTGTAACAGAGTAGATGAACAGAATTCTGACAGAGATGTGATTAATCTTCAATAGTTTTTTAAATAGTATCCTTTTTTCAGCAAGTGGCTATTTTATTCTTCCCATAACAGTTATTCAAAGTAAAAAATATTAGGTCAGGTTTATTGTTTTATAATGCAAGTCACTTTCTGTAGATTTTTGAAGCGTGTGATGAAGATAACAAAGGCTATTTAAGCAGAGAGGACTTTAAAGTTGCTGTAGTAATGTTGTTTGGTTATAAACCATCAAAGGCATTTATTTTTTCATTTACGTTCTGAAGATCCAGCTTATATAGATGTCTCACTATTGAGAACTCTGTGTACTGGCTGGTCCGCACTAATCGGAGTGGATTACTGTAGGTTTGGTAAACAGAAATACCTACAGATTCTTAAAGTAATTTTCTTATCTGGGGGTATTTATTTCAAAAGAAAATAATCAAACCCCTGCCTTTCCTGCTGCAGACTGTGATGAGCAGAAGGATGCACTGTATTTTGTACATGTACAAGACGTATGAAACAAGTGACTTACTGAGCTTTTTATTGATCATTATTGGTTTTTATTAGTGGTACACGCCATTTCTTTACTCAGTGGTTTCAGTAGATGTGAAACTACTGCATGGCCTAATAATAAACATGTATGCTCAAAAATGTAGCTGGTTTTGGTTTCATGTAACAGTTGGGCATTTTTAGTCTTGACTTCTCTAATATAAATCTATAGATGTACAAAAATCTCAACAAAAGAAAGGTTTATTGAGAGAAATCACGTGTTGCATACTCACAGGAAGATACAGGATAAATTGTATGGCTTAATGTAGGTCTGGAAGTTATGTTTCTACTCTAGTATTGCAAGTGATCTCAAAAAGAGTATGAAGAACACATGCAGGATTTCAGAATAAATACACGTGTGTCTGTGAGTTTGTCTTTCTCATGGCATGTCAATACAAGCTTGACGAATATACTACAAAGTATATTTAGCATAGAAATTATGATTCATCTTTTTTCTCCAGTTTGAGCAATCTTCTTCCCCAAGGACCACTTGTGACTAATTTTTTTTTTTTTTTACTTAAATACCTATTTTAAGAAAATAGTCCTATCAAGGTCATAAACAAAATTTTGTGTATGATCATTTAAAGTAAAAACCACAGAAATGTTTTATTAAACTGAAAGCAGTAATCTCTCATACATTTCAGCTGTGGGTAAACATTTTCTCAATGAACTAGGGCCAGATCTAAAAATAATTTTAGACTTCTAAAGTGAGCCTTAACTGCTGAATTATGAATCTGAAAATGCTCAGCTTCCTCTTATCTATTTTTACCTTCATGTTAAAACTAGCTGTTCTGTTAAATTCCCTGAATGTTTCTTCCAGTAGGAGTACTCAAAACACGCTTAAGGCATTCAAACAAGAGCAGGTTCTGTGCATAAGTCACTGATGGCTTGTTCTTGGAAAGAGGATAGAAGTGAAGGACTGCCGGGAAGAAAGGAGGTGCAGGTTTAGTTATTTCTTCCTGAAAATGTGCCAAGTCACACCTGCTGTGTCTCTAGGCAGTGCCGTGACCACCTGGCTGTAGACCATTTTGTCTGTGCAGCTGCACAAAAATTAATTAAAAACATTTGTTCCAGGACTGATTCTGTCGTCTAGTGGTTTTGCTAGCTCCTTAAGTGGGCCTAATTCCAGCAACTGTTGCTCTTTACCCAATGACTGCTCATTGTGAAGTACTAAGAGATCCCTGGGTAGACAGATACTTTCCTTTGTGGCTTTTGCTAACATGAATTAACTATGGTTTATGGCACAGCCACACCTTTTGCTTTTGCTCATGGCTAGGCCTTATAAGTGTTCCTTTCAACATTTTGGTAGTTTTTAATCTAGTTCTGAGAAACATAATTTTGTGCACTAGATAGGAACCAAACACAGAAGTTACAATCCTAAAAATTGATTGTTAAGATCCAGTTCTTGAGCATGTTGTTGTGCATTTTACTTTGTTGTCAAAACGATTAAAATCAGAGACTATAGTAACTGCCCTTGTATTTCTTCGGAAGTCACTAAGAACAGCCCTGGCAAGGAGAGTATTTTCAAGAGCTTTTCCAAGACGTAGGGAATGATGTGCACGTTACTTATTAAGTTCTTAAGGTGAAACTGTTACCTCAACTACACTACATACTAACATAAATTTTTCAAAGAAATGGCAATTGCTTAGAATCAGCTGCAATCAAGCAACTGCATTTTTAGTAAATTGTTGCTGCATGGTTTTTTTGGTCATGCTTTCATTTAATCTATAAATTAGAAGTAATACTAACTTTTCCCGCTAGATGTCATTAATGAACTCTTTACTGGAGAAGGTAGGACCTAAGAATTTGAATCGCATTCCTACTCCACTTGCTTTTTCAAAATAATCTGTTACAACAATTCTGTATTATTTTTTATAAAAATATTGGTTTTGTGTGGTTATTCATAGAGATTCTGAACTTACTACTGTTTAAAATTAAGCCTTCTGAGACAAGTAAGTGGGAAAACATGAAAATAGAAAGAGATTAACCTGATTGTTGGACTGATTATTTTTATCTGATATATTTATTAGCATATAAAAATCACCACTTCTGGGAACTAGCACCATTGTGAGAATCATGTTTGTGGGACTTACACTTTTTTCCTCTGAAAGTTTGATTCAGTGATCCTCTTTTCCCCAAAATTATTTGAACTGATCTAAAATGCTCTCATATTTCAACAACTGTTCAGCTAGCTAACTGCACATTCAGGTGTTAAGTGTTTCAAATGGAAAGGGTACTGCAGCAATAGTAGTCATGAAAATATATCATTTCTCCTGCTGAAGTTTCATTCCTGGTACTGTTACACTTAGATCTAACTAAAAGCACTCTCTACACTGCCTAGGAGGCAAGGCCCCCCAAAATATCCAGTGTTTTCATGACCCAACTCTGTACCTTCACATCAGGACACCGGTAGGTCAGCATCTGCTGCTGAACAAGATGCCAACAGCAGGGCACCCTGACATCCAGAGTAAAGAAAGGCAGTCTGAGCTCAGGGCTGCTTACAACTTCCAGCTGCCTTTCTGGCACATCTTATCAAAGCTTTCTAAAAAGGACTCCTTAGTCTATTTGTATGCCTGACACAGTCTATGTGAAAAGTGTTGTAGGCCAAATGGAACATACAGTCTTAGTTTAACTGGTCATGGCATGTTTGGCTTGTCGGTTCTCCAGAATGTAGTACGTTTAGGTTGCACTAGAAGCTCCTAACATGTCATCTCATCTCATGTGAGTTGTCTCAGTGCTGCAATTATGTGCAGTCTTGTATTCTAATAATATAGATGTGAGAGTTTGGACTCATGAGCATTCAGTCATGCTAAAAAGCGGTATAAATATAGCCCAAAATGGATGGCTGTGCTTTCTTGGATATATACTCCCTTTCTGGTCCTTACATTGTTCAAAGATCTCTCCGGTGATCTCTTGGTCATCTCCCAATTCAGTTCCAAAAAGTCAATTTTTTTGTTTTCATCATGTCATTTAGCTTTTTGCTTTTGTATTATTAATGAATCTTGGTAACACACTAATATTAGTGAGTATTAGTGAATCTTGGTAATGTGCTAATCAACATGTGTCACTCCTGTGTTCCTATCAGATAAAATTGTGAGGTAAGATCTTATTGAACGACAGTAAAGGAGATACATAGTACATAAAATGAGACAGTAGCAGATTGGTTTTAGGAAAGTTGTAGAAGCTGGATGGTGCAAACAGATTTTTTTCATTTCCTTCTCATTTTTTTATTCTCTACATTTTATTTTAGATGGATTTACCAAATGAATTTTGATCAAACTAGATTTCAGGAAATAGTTGGTCTCCAATCTGAATATTGAAACAGAAAGTTCTTTCATTGTTTAAGGGAAATGACAAATTTGGGGGCTGATGCTCCAGAAGTTAATTTTGAATATTACAGTGCCTTTGTGTGCAGTTGAACTCCAATCTGTATAAAGTTAAGCATGTTTGTTTAAGCATACTTAGTTTAAGATTTATATATTGATTAGGATTCTATTAGGACTACATATGTACTTAGTTTACTGGATGAAAAAAAGGTGGTTTTATTTTAATTAGTGTAAAATATTTTTTTTACGTAAATGCCATAGATGATACTGTTGTGTAATCAGTATTATTATGAGATCAGTATTTAGTCAAATCACATACTAGTGATAAAAAATGGAAATCATACAGGAGTTCAGATTTATCACTTCTGTAGAAAACCACTGTGTCATATCTTCTGTGTTGCAGGTGGAGGTGGATTCAGTAATGTCTTCTGTGAGACCACGAAATTCCAGTAATACGCAAACACCTGTCGATGATTTCTATTCCTTTTTCATTCATAAATTTAAAAATCTGAAGCTTAGACTCTCAAGAGTTTTGAAGAACCTGATCTAGATTAATGATAATGTATGCAATTGTACGAGGTTCAACAAGGCCAAGTGCTGGGTCCTGCACTTGGGTCACAACAACCCCACGCAGCGCTACAGGCTTGGGGAAGAGTGGCTGGAAAGCTGCCTGGCGGAAAAAGACCTGGGGGTGTTGGTCAACAGCCGGCTGAATGTGAGCCGGCAGTGTGTCCAGGTGGCCAAGAAGGCCAACGGCATCCTGGCCTGTATCAGAAATAGCGTGGCCAGCAGGAGCAGGGAAGTGATCGTCCCCCTGTACTCGGCACTGGTGAGGCCGCACCTGGAGTACTGTGTTCAGTTTTGGGCCCCTCACTACAGGAAAGACATTGAGGTGCTGGAGCGTGTCCAGAGAAGGGCAACCAAGCTGGTGAGGGGCCTGAAGCACCGGTCTTATGAGGAGCGGCTGAGGGAACTGGAGTTGTTTAGTCTGGAGAAAAGGAGGCTGAGGGGAGACCTTATAGCTCTCTACAACTACCTGAAAGGAGGTTGTAGTGAGGTGGGTGCTGGTCTCTTCTCCCAAGTAGCAAGTGATAGGACGAGAGGAAATGGCCTCAAGTTGCACCAGGGGAGGTTTAGGTTGGATATTAGGGAAAATTTCTTCACTGAGAAAGCATTGTCAAGCATGGTAACCAGCTGCCCAGGGAAGTGGCTGAGTCACCATCCCTGGAGGTATTTAAAAGATGTGTAGATGTGGTGCTTAGGGACATGGTTTAGTGGTGGACTTGGCAGTGTTAGGTTAATGGTTGGAGTCGATGATCTTTTGATGATGACCCTCGATCGAGGGTCTTTTCCAACCTAAATGATTCTATTCTATGATTCTATAAATGAGCTGACCATGGCTATTAAAGAGAATCATATGATTTAATTTAGTTTTGTAATATTTTTGTGCTTGTATGTTACATTTAGCTTGAACTTACTCTTGCTTCTCTAAGTGGCGTTTCTTAATAGTAACATTATATAGATTAGTGATAGAGAAAAGTAATTAGTAATTTTTAGGGTTCAAGTTGTTAAGTGATGAAAAAGTTTCTATCAGTTCTTTGATACTGTTCCACTGTTTACTTGGGCAAATACTGGAGTCTTACACCACAGTTCAATAAATACCTCTTTCTGTAACAACCCTCCCATTTATATAGTTCTGCTTGTTTTTTTCTTGTCCTTGACCTTACCAGTTACGCCCATCCATCTGTTTGTGGGGTCATGTGGCAAGTCTTATTGGGGAAATGATTCATATAAAAAATGAAGTGGCAAAAAAATGTGGTTACTTTTATCAATAAGTTCCCTCATCCCTTTTGCCACATGGCCCCACAAGTATTTGTATCAATATGTTTGAAGGGCATTGTGGAGGCTGGTTCTGTTTATTCTAGCATTGATGCCAGAAACCATGTTCATTAAACCAAACCCTTACTTGTAAATCTTTAATTTAGGCAACAAATACAGAATAAAGATTTTACACAGATTTTTTTCAAGAGAACAACCACATGAATGTCTTGAAAGAAAAATAGTGAACTAAGATATAAAGATAGATTATGGATTTGTTAATACCTAATTGCCTTTGATATTTTTTTAAGATGACCTTTTTGTCTGTTGAGATAGCTTTACAGCCTGTTCTAGTAGCACATAAATTGCCAACTCTCAAGATCAATGAATAGGCGGCACTCTATTATAGGAGTCATTCTATAAAAGGAAAATTGTATACTATAATTTTCTGGGCTCGTATGTTACTCTGAAAGAGAAAAAAATAAATGGATGGAAAGCTTGTATTGCTTTTTATGGTTTCACTTCCATAGTTATCCAATTGAATGGAAAGCTGTTCACGCAGGCAAGTTCAGTATGTTTAGGCAACCTCTGTTATTAAAGAAATTGTGCATGTACAGAACCTAGCAGTTGAAAGCAGCAAGACTTTGTAATCCTGGAAACTGAGACTGTAACAGTTCGTAATATATGATTTTTCAAGAAGAAATAAGGAAAGAAACACCGGAAATCCATACGCTTGGAGTTTAAGATTTGAATTGAGACAGCAGGTGGAGCTGAAGGAGTTGTGCTTTTGAACAACTGCAGAAAGAATAGGATATGAATGAATCAAAGAAAGAGAAGTGCAGAGCTTTTGTTATGTTATTTGATAAAGAAAAATTCCTGCAGCATACAGTCATGTTGCCTTCTAAAGAAAACTAAATTGTTTACAATGAGCATAAAGCATATATTAGAAAGTTATGAGAAAAGAATATTTGTCTGTGTTTAAATATTGAGCTGAAGTGGGATTTTTTTGTAAAAAAAAAATGTATCTGCAGAGTTTTTATGTCAAGATTTTTAAATGTTTCATGGGGAGGCCTGAAGTTTTGGGGGGCAGATTTTTGTTTCTAAATTTTTATGTTTTACTTTTGATTTTAGAAGAAATGGTCAATTAAGAACTTACAAACTAGGTTTGCATTTCAATTTCTTTCTTTTTTGGTTCATTAAAAGGATAAGATAAAGTAAAGACTTTCATATAGTATACAGGAGGAATAACCCATTCAGTTTTACATTCAATTTTATTATGAATTTCATAGGAATCTCTGTCTGAGGTTATAGATTATTTCAGAGTTCTCTCACTGCTGGGAATGATGCCAGATAGATTGTTTAAGCAGCATGGATCTTTATCCGTGGCATGCAAGTGCTATTGACTTAGAAAAGTCCATGTTTCTTTCCAGTGCAAAGAACCATGAGATGGCAGGTAACAAGAAGAAAAAAGTAGAAGTAAACAAAAATATTATACTCAAGTGTAGAAAATATGTGAGAAAATTTAAACAATATTGAAATATTTGCATGATCATGATCTAACTTTGAAGGCTGTTATTTCAGTTTTATTTTTGTGTTTGTTTATATAATGAAAATTATTCATAATGAGTATACCACAGTCATACATATTTTTAATGAGAAAAATAAAACTGACTTTTTTGCAGGGAGATTTATTTATATTTTACATTTTTCTAAGTCTATTATTTGAAAAGTTTTTAAATCTCATGAGCGCAATGAAGGCTGCACAGTTATACAGTAATGAAACAAGGAAAATGTTTTCAGCTTTTGCTGCGCAAGGTAAGTTTTTCTCCTAAATATTTGAAGTATTAGTTTAATTCTAAAACAATTAAGGAAAACAGAACACCTGAAGGAAATGAAAAGAAGTTGAGATGTCCTGGATGCTGCAAAGTTAAGTAAAACAGTACCAGACTAACAAAGATGGTGATGATATTACTGTAAAGTCAGGGTCAGTAGGCTGTGGAGTTCTAGGTGGTAGCACTGTATTGTCTGATGTACTATGAGCTCCTCCGGCTGTTAGAAGAAATCTCTAGCCATTCACCCTACCTGCTTGCTGTTACTGCCTCTCATTATTTCTCTGTTACTCATACTCGTATATCTCCACTCATTTATGTCATATATTTTATGGATTTCTGTCCCTGGTGATGGCTATAGATCTTTTTTATTTCTCATGATAGACCAAGGAAGGGAAACCAAAGCACTAAGGATTTTTTCTTGTTCCTGTTGGGAAGTAGATGTGGTGATTCTTTTTCATTCCTGCTAGATAGCAGAGGATCTCCCATTGCCAAACTGAAAAAAAAGGAAACTTCATCAGTAGCCTCTGAGCCGGTAGACATTCAGATGATCCTTTGCCTTTTTCCTCCTGACCTGAGATAGGTCGATGGTCCTTGAAAAGAGGGAGGGTGAAACATATGGCAGATCAGGTGATGTTGGGATGATCAGATAAGCATCCACTCAGCTTTTTGCCATGAACTGAAAGTAGCTTTTGAAGTGTTATTTTTAGTGAATTATTTCAAAGGACTGAACTGTTTCAAGCACTATGTTTTTGTTTGTCTTGCTATCTGCTGCACACAATCTATGATAGCCCTGTTTGAGATGCTTTATTTTCCATTTGGGTCTGGAAGTGAGTTCGTAACCTAAGTGATTGATCAGTTGATATTACTGTGGTATAATGTATTCAGGATCTTAAGTCTGCAGCGGGATTAAACTGAAGGAGAAATTTTTTATGAAAGAAATTTTTGAAACACAATGCTCAGACTGAGATGTCAATGAAAATGATAGATTTGAAATGTAATTTTGCGTATTTTAGAGTTTATATTTGCAAAGTTTTACAGATCTGAAATTTTCAATTCAAGATGTCTACTTTTAAAACTAAAACTTAAATAAGAGAGTTGTAGATGTTGTAGGCACGGTACTTTTGAACAGGGTTCACAGTGGCAAAAAGGAATTGTCAGTATAAAATCTTTCTTAGACTGTTCGTCTATGTAATGTAGCCATCCTAAAATATTTTCCGAATACAGTAACTTAAAGAGTGTATAATCATTTCAGAAATATGAATTGATTAGCTCACATGCAAACATAATTGTATTAAGTAGTTTAAACCCCCCCTTAATTTATATTATTTTTCTCTTACCTAATCTTCATTTAAAAGATAGAGGATTTTTGACTTTTGAAGACTTCCAGAGAGCCTTCAATTCTGTTTCTCCTAAGTTATCTGAAAAAAATCATAGTCGAAGCCTTCACATAAGATTAACAGAGCAGGCTTTTTGTTGTGTATATTTCAGTTAATTGAAGTTATTAGATTCTATCATGCAGCTGAAGATGTAAGCTTCAGCACATTAGTGTTTCAGTGCTTTTAATAATAAATATTATAAATATAAATAATATGTGTAAATAATATAAATTGTATAAATAGAAATAATAAAAACAATAACTATAATTAAAATAATAAATATTACCAGATACAGAAAGTAATTTGTTGCCTGTACTGTTTCTTAAGAAGCCTAAAATTATTTACTTTTACATTTTCCTCCTGTAATCAGGAAATCTGTATTCAACAGCTGTCTCTTGAAAAATTCAGTTAAACTGTATTGTATATTGCAAGGCAGTAGTGGTGAGTTTTCTTGCAAGGTGAGATTGACTCAGAAGTGAAAGGATAAAATTTTGAGAGTAATTTGCAGATCATAAAAAATTGGTCTTACCTCTGCAGTTGCCAGTAAACATTATTTAAAAAATGTTTTGGAAAACATTGCATTGCAAAGCCTAAAACTTCCTTCTTGTGATGTGAATGTTTTGTTTGGAAGTAACTCAGTCATTGAGAAAAGCCTTCACTTTTGAAGACATGTCATCAGATAGCTTGCTGAGCACCATCTTTAAAAGGTGGTGTTGGATTTTGGTTTGTTTTTCTTTTTTGCAGTTATCTGGAGTCATAGTACAAAGCATTATAGCAGAACAGGAATTGGTCCATACATCTTTCAAGCCACTGGCATACAATAACAAAATCAAAGTGTAGAGTGACTAATGTCTTCTTAGATGATAATCTTGTGGTTTTGCACTAAAGACGTAATGTATTTTGGGGAGAGTAATTATTTTAAGAAGGTTTGAAAAGTTGTGTGGTATATTTTTCTTAATGTCCAAGTGATTTTACTGTCACTTTTTGGTATATTGTCAAGAAATGAATAGGAAAATGTAGGTAGAATAGCTTCAGGTATTATCCTTTCAAAATATTTTATTTCAAGGACTTCTATGAAGGGCCTAATGTTCAATTTTTCTGTACAGTGACTAAAATGTTTTTCTTGAATATTAATGCTTTTTAGGTCAGAAAAGCATATGTTTTATTTTGCATTTTTACATATATTTTTTCATTATCTTTCTCATTTGAAAAATTGTAAAATAAATTCAGACTTAGCTTCATATTGTAAAATAGTTCTGAAAACTTTTGACCCATCTTTCTGTCAATGAAACTCCCCAATTTCAAATCTAAATGATAATAATGATGAATTTAATAAATGAAGTAAAGTTCAACCAAATGTTATGGTATACTATGTATCTAGTAAAGAAGACATGTCACGATCAACAGTGGCTCTAATGCTAGCATATTAGTCTGTAAATATCAGAGTCCAGCAAATGAAACTTGTGATTGCATATTTATGAACAAGGTATGGAACCCGAAGAGAAACGTAGAAAAATTTCTTTTTCAAGAAGAGGTTTGCATGTTTCTTTGGCTACTCTTGAAAGAAATTGCACAGTAGTATTGTGTAATACAGATTTCTTTAGGACTGAACAGGCCAAATCTGTATGGAACTCTTCAGAATTGTAATTTGAAATCAGAGTCCTAAATCCTCTTTTAGGTACACATCCTTTTTGGATATTTCTTTTAACTCTTGGTATGTATGTTGAACTTTATGTAGGGAAACAGAGCTAAGACTTTTGTCCTAAATTGAGCTGTACAATTGGATTAAAACTGTATGAAAAGAAAACCAGAGGAAATATTTTGGACATAGATATTTGTCAGAAGTTTCAATGTATTTGTGGCACAAAATCCATATGACAATGGATTGCTAAAACAAACAGTGTATATAATTTTGTATTTGCAGATATGTTTCTTGTTCTTCCTTCTTTTCAGTACAGAGACCAAAATTAAGTTTTGGGACTGAACATAGTTTTAAAATATTTCTTTCGTGTTAAATAAAATAATTTACAGTACATATACATGTAAGATGTTTAGCATCTTTAGGTGTGATGACTCTAATCAAGTATGAGTTCTAAAATTATATCTATATTAGCAATTAATACAGCACATAAGGATCAGGTCTGTAGAGCAAGAAGTTCATGCTGGGGATCCGGTATCTGTATGACATTCATTGAGGGAGTTACTTGGACTAATTCTAGTCTGGCCAACAGACTGATTAATTACTGGAAGTTGGGAGTGCTTTGGGTGCATGCCGGGAACACGTCTTTTGGTTTAATTCCGTCTGGAAGGAATGCAGTTTGTATACTGTGATCACTGTGATTTTAACCATAGTACAATCAGTGGGGAAGACTGGGAGATTCAACTCAAAAGAGCATTCCAAATCTTAAGTAAAACACAGTGACATATTAAGACAAGGAAAAAAAAAGCTTAATTAGAAAAACTAATTTCAGAGCTTCATGAAATTATTATATGAAAAGGGTATTTCATGTTCGTGGAAATACTATCTCCAAACCATGTCAGGTACTGGTGGGTTCCTTTAATTTGGAGGGTTGCATGTATTATTTTCTTACACTTTAAATGAAGTAAAATGTTACAGAATAAGCTAAGTCTGTGGTTAGTGTCTCAAAGGCTAAAAGGGAAGGAACGGGAAGTAGGAAAAAAAGGCACATACATAATACTTAGCTTCTCTACTTACCATACAGAGCAGGGAATTATTTTCTGCTATAGAGTGTAATTCTCAACATAGATAAAAAACCGAAAACAAGTGTATTCAAGCTACGCAGAACACAAGGAAGGAAGAATATCAGTAATTGATTTATGTTAAGAATGAAGGGCTGCACCAAAATAATTTAGCTTTCAGACCAAGTAGACTTGATATGTAGGTGTGCAAAATGCTCATAATGAGGCATCCATACATGTTGAATGGATTTTAACAAACTTGAGGCTTGAAAATAGAATTGTTGTATTTATCATTCATATATTTTATTCATATTAAAATAGTATTTAAATGTTTGATATAATATAGTAAGAAGCTAAAGAATAACAGATTATTTTTCTAACCTACCTGTAAACAACTCTTATGCTCAAAAACTTTTTATGGCTACAAAGAACACACACCTGATACATAAAGCCAGTATTTATTTTTACTATAACTGAAATCTTAGCAGTCTAGCCAAAGAATTATTAGTAGTACAGATTTAATAATTGAAAAAAAAGAAAAATAAAATAAAGAATACTATGCTAGATAAAGTCTCAATGGAGTTAACTGTGTTACACACCTCCTAACATCTACCCCTTTTTCTGTTATTATTCTCAGTCTTCCACTGTCCCTCTCAGTCCTGAGGTTGACAGGTTCAAGGCAGGCATGGCAGGGTGAATTGCCATTATCCTGACTTCTTCACCAGAGGGAGTATGATACTCATATTGATGTTTTCTTCTCTGTCCCTCTAGCATCCACTTTGGGTCGTTTTTGTATGTTTTCCAACACGGTTTACACCTTCCTCTTTCTTCATTGGTCTGCAAGCCCACATTGCATCCAAATTCACTATATGTGGCATATATTACATATTTCAGATACTTGTTCTTTGCTCTCTTTGTCATCCATAAACCCACTTTTTTCCAGCTCCTGTGTCTGCATTTCTTTAACTGACCATTGGTGAGTTGTTTATAGTCTTGGTCCTCCAGTGTTAGCCTGTGCCCTGTATCTTAACATCCCATGCCTGTGCTCCTCTACTCTATATGCTATGTCTTTACATCTGAAGGGCTCTGCTATCATGCCAGGTCTACATTTCTCTACATCATTATCTTAAACTCATAAATATTTCATTTTACATAGAAGACATTTTTGATACTACTGTCTGTATAAAGCTATGTTTATACTGTATAAAGGTAAGAAGAACAAATTAGACATAGCCATCTGGTCCTTAAAAGAACTGCTGTTACAGATAAAGCGAGTAAAATCTCCATGCAGGTCTGACAAGCCTCAGTCCTCAGACCTTGCAACTCAGTATAGAGTTTGTGGCCTGTTGTTAGCAATGGCTTACTGTATTTACTGGAATACAGGGCTATGAAACATACAGTTAATATCTCTGCTTTACTTTAACATTGTATTTTCTTTTATAAATGTGTAAAGATGTAATGAATTAATTTGAATTGGTAATACAGCTTCAGGTTGGAGTGGTGGTGTTAAATGTTCTATTTTATGAAAGAAAAAAGATACCTCATTCAGTAGTGTTTCTAAGTATAGCATGTGGGTGGTTTGTTGGTTTTTTTTTTTAATTCCATGGGAATAGGAAGAAACATAAATATATTTTCATCTCATACTGATAAAAGAATATTTAATGTAGATGTTCTTTCTCCTGAGGGACTGTTTTCTTGCAGATGCCAGTAATATACTGCACTTAGCTGTTGCTAAAGTTTGCAAAATGTGGGTGAGTTTTTAGTTTATATTTGATTGTATTAACTGACCATAATCTTGCCTGAACAGTAGCATAACATTTATTGTTTCTGAGCTAATAATTGCAGTTATATTGAACAAAATGCTCAAGTGCTTATCATGCACCTGGTGTGCACCTGATTAGAATGCCATTGTACCATAAAAACTCAACATTCTTGACACAGGAGTTGCAGAAGTACCTGCTAAGGTAAATGGTGTGATGATATGTTCTTTCATGATGGGGCTTTTTGTAATGGGTACCACACACAAGAATTTCTTTATAATAATGCTGCTGCTCTGCATGTAGCTACATGGATATGAAATGTGACAAGTCCTTTGCAATAATAATTTCTGATAAATGGCTGTCTGTAAGTGAACATGTCTTTTAAAGCTGGATTCAAATTCTTAAAAAAATATTTCAAGTACTGTTTTGCTTTTTTGTTGTGAATATGAACGTAATTCGAATTATACAATATTATTAGTTACTGCTGCTGAAAATGTATTTATCTTAGCTGTACCATTTGTTTAGAAAAAATAGGTTATTTGTATGCCAAATCCTTAGACCATGATAATGGAAATAGTGACAGAAGTAAGTTGAAAACCAATCACATGTGAATGTGAGTGAACCTATAAATGATGAAAAATGTCTTACAAACCAAAAGTGGACAGAAAAGTCTCATACAGTTTTTAAAGCTAGCAAGCATAAATCAGATCTTGAGGAAGAAAAGGCGGCATTCATGATCTGCATTTTATGCTGCTGTGCCTTTAGATTGATAGGATCACACACTAGAGGTATATTAGTACTTTTCTATGTATTGGTACTTTCCATACGAAAAATGACCTAATTGTCTCGTATTTCTTTCATGTAATTATCTAGTAATGAGAAAATAACCTGTTTTTCAGAGCTACCCCACGGAAGAAATCTTATGCTCTTTTATGCAAGTTTGATTTATAGACATGTACTGCAGAGCACAGTGAATATGAGACATTTATCTTCCTATGGCTAGTTGCCATGGAAACATAGTACACAGTACAATGTCATTCCAGCTCTGGTGATGCCTGCAGTAGTTTATTCCTTTGTTGTTCTTGTTTCTTAAGCAACTGTCTTGCAGCCTTTCATATTATCACACTTCATCACCTATACAAGTCTTTTTCCTTATCTCTTGAGAACCATCTCTAACAGAAAAGATCCGTTTTTTGCCTACACATGCATATCAGTTTATGTACTTTTTTTTCAAATCATGGGTTAAAAGCTTGTCTCATGCCCACAAATAATATACCATTGCCCTAAAACTGGTAAAAGAATATGGTAAACCAGACTGAACATCAAAGCGTAAAGGACCTGGCTCAGCATCTTTATTTACTATCTCCTATCAGGGACTGGAGTTAAGAATGTTTTTCTGTAACCAGTATCTCACTCTAGGAAGACAGAAAGTAAAAATAATCCAACAGATTCTCTTACCTGTCCCTAGCTGGCATTTGTGAGGTTGACAAAAATCCAACACCTGTCTTATAATATTGTCCTGGTTTCAGCTGGGATAGAGTTAATTTTCTTTGTAGTAGCTGGTATAGTGTTTTGTTTTGGATTTAGTATGAAAAGAATGTTGATAATGCACTGATGTTTTCAGTTGTTGCTAAGTAGTGTTTGTACTAAGTCAAGGATTTTTCAGCTTCTCATGCATGACTGGCAAGAAGGTTGGAGGGGCACAAGAAGTTGGGAGAGTATTGTTATTTCATTATTATTACTATTATTATCATCATTATTATTATTTTCTTCCTTTCTGTCCTATTAAACTGTCTTTGTCTCAGCCCATGAGTTTTACTTTTTTTCGATTCTCCCCCCCATCCCACTGGGTGGGGGGGAGTGAGCAAGTGGCTGAGTGGTGCTTATTTGCCTCCTGGGGTTAAACCATGACAGTCCTTTTTGGTGCCCAACACTGGGCCCAACGGGTTGAGATAATGACAAATCCGACTGGAACACGTTAGAACAAATTTGTTATAGGCATTCATTATATTAGTTCAATAGTTGTTGGTCACAATGTCAATTTATTAGCTCTCAAAGTTGGTGTGCTTCTTCTTGAAGTTGCATTTTGTAATGCCTCACTTGCAGTGTATGCTCCCTGTTGTGCCATTTATCACCCATGGGAACTGGGCTAAAGTTATGATGTTGTTGTACTTTGTAACACTGGCTTATGCTGTGATAGAATTGCTGGTTGTGAAACTAATCTGGTATTTGTACTCAGCATTGCTGTCATCTCCGTTCTTCGGGAGCCATCTATCAGAAACTATTAATAATTACACCTTTTACCTTTTCTCCTCGGAGAGCCAATCCATGGGGGAGACACATTTCTTCACCTTCCTCTTCTCCTCCAGGCAAATTATAATAGCTCTTGAGAATTTTTAATATCCTTGGGATGTTCAAACCAGCATGTTCCTATTGCTGTATCTCCTAAATGTGTTCCAGGTCTTGTTTAAGGTTAAACAACTATTTAAGAATATCACCCAGAGATCTGCCTCGAGGCTAGATAATCATGGGTGACGTGGCATGTGGGAAAATATGGGCAGGTATCTGGTGAACTTCTCACCTCCAATGGTTTGGAATTTTGCTCCCGAACAACTGCAGGACCCTGATAAAGTGATAGAATATTTGAAAGGAAAATGCTGTGGCTATTCCAAAGACACACAACTTACCACACTGTGCTGGGTCCTGCCCAGTATCTACCAAACACTGCTCAACATTATGGAGCACCCTCAGGGAGAAGGGAGGGAAAACGGACCAAAAGGCACTGCAGCTACTCCAGCCCCGGTGATAAGCACTGCGGCTACTCCAATCCCGCCTACAGGCACTGCAGATGAAGATGAACCAGGGTCCTCATGAGAACAGGAGGAAGAGGCAGAACCAGAGGTAATCACCTGATCCCTGTCCCTGAGTGAGCTGTGGGATATGCAAAAAGATTTCAGCTGTTGTCCAGGTGAGCACATTGTCACCTGGCTGCTCCTATGCTGGGACAATGGGGCTAGTAGCCTGGAATTAGAGGGTAGAGAAGCCAAGCAGCTGGGATCACTTTCTAGGGAAGGGGGCATTGACAAGGCAATTGGAAAAGGGACACAAGCCCTCAGCCTCTGGAGGCAACTTCTGTCAGGTGTGAAGGAAAGGTACCCCTTCAAGGAAGGTGTTATATGTGAACCAGGCAAGTGGACCACCATGGAGAGAGGTATCCACTATCTGAGGGAATTAGCCATGCTAGGGATGATTTATTATGACCCGGACAACACAAAACTACTCAGAGATCCAGACAAAGTCCAATGCATGCGACCCATGTGGCGGAAGTTTGTACGGAGCACACCATCATTGTATGCCAACCCATTGGCAGTACTGAGCTGGAAAGACGAAGAGGCACTGATGGTGGATGAAATGGCTCGCTGTCTCTGGCAATACAAAGAAAATCTCTCTTCCTCCCTACAAGCCTGCATCTCGGCTGTGGAAAAACTGTTCGAAATGTCCAAAAAACTGATCAAACTGATCAAAAAGTCCTACTCCCCACCTGTATCTCAGCTATTAGGAGTGAGTGTTCCTCTGCTCAAGAGAGAGAATATAGAGAGTACACACCATGGGGTACCCTGTGGTTTCACCTGTGTGACTACAGAGAGGACATGAGGAAGTGGGATGGAAAACCTACCTCGACCCTAGATGCACCGGTACATGAGTTGCGAGGAAAAACAACCACAAAAGGGGATTCTTCCAGGAAAAATGCTGCTCCAGTTTCCAGCAGGCAATTCCCCAGGCAGAGTAGAAGGGCTGATCTTATGTCTGATCCTCTTGAAGGGACTTCTAATTTGTTTTTACAAAAAGTGAGTAATGAATACTCTGACTGGGATTAGAGGGGCCTTGTCTCCAGCCAGGTGGAGGAAAGGGACAACTGGCTTTATTGGGTTGTGTGGATTTGATGGCCTGGCACATTAGACCCACAGGAGTATAAGGCTCTAGGAGATGCCAGTGCACAGTGTACCCTAATGCCATCAAGTTATAAAGGGGCAGAACCCATCTGTATTTCTGGTGTGATGGGGGGTTCCCACAGCCAACTGTATTGGAGGCTGAAGTGAGTCTAACTGGGAATGAGTGGCAGAAACGCCCCATTGTGACTGGCCCAGAGGCTCTGTGCATCTTTGGCATAGACTGTCTCAGGAGAGGATATTTTAAGGACCCGAAGGGGTATAGATGGGCTTTTGGTATAGCTGCCTTGGAGGCAGAGGAAATTGAACAGCTGTGTACCCTGCCTCGTCTCTCCGAGGACCCTTCGGTTGTGGGGTTGCTGCAGGCTGACGAACAACAGGTGCCAATTGCTACCACAATGGTGTACCTGCAGCAATAGCACGTGAACCAAGACTCCCTGATTCCCATCCACAAGTTCATTCGTTGACTGGAGAGCCAAGGAGTGATCAGCAAAACTTGCTCACCCTTTAACAGTCCCATATGGCCAGTGCGACAGTCTAATGGAGAGTGGAGACTAACAGTTGACTAACGTGGCCTGAATGAAGTCATGCCACTGCTGAGTGCTGCCTTGCTGGGCAGGCTAGAACTTCAATATGAATTGGAGTCAAAGGCAGCCAGGTGGTACACCACAACTGATATCACTAATGTGTTTTTCTCAATCCCTTTGGCAGCAGAGTGCTGGCCGCAGTTTGCTTTCACTTGGAGGGGTGTCCAGTACACCTGGAATCGACTGCCCCAGGGGTGGAAACACAGCCCCACCATTTGCCATGGGCTAATCCAGGCTGCACTGGAAAAGGGTGAGGCTCCAGAACACCTGCAGTACATTGATGACATCGTTGCATGGGGCAACACAGCAGCAGAAGTTTTTGAGAAAGGGAAGAAAATAATCCAAATACTTCTGAAAGCTGGATTTGCCATAAAATAAAGTAAGGTCAAGGGATCTGCAGATGGCAAGATGGATGTCATCAAATCCCAATGGATGTGATCAACAAGATAGAAGCTATGTCTCCAACTAATAAAAAGGAAACACAGGCCTTCTTAGGCATTGTGGGTTTTTGGAGAATGCATATCCGAAATTACAGTCTGATTGTAAGCCCTCTCTATCAAGTGGCCCAGAAGAAGAACAATTTTAAATGGGGCCCTGAGCAACAACAAGCCTTTGAACAAATTAAACTGGAGATTGTTCATGCAGTAGCCCATGGGCCAGCCTGGGGTGGACAAGGTGTTGAAAATGTGCTCTATAGCGCAGCTGGGGAGAATGGCCCTACCTGGAGTCTCTGGCAGAAAGCACCCAGAGAGAGCTGAGGTTGACCCCTGGGGTTTTGGACTCGGGGTTATCAAAGATCTGAGGCTCACCATACACCAACTGAAAAGGAGATATTGGCAGCATATGGAGTTTGAGCTGCCTCCGAATAGTTGGTACTGAAACACAGCTCCTATTAGCACCCTGACTGCCGGTGCTGGGCTGGATGTTCAAAGGGAAGGTTCCCTCTACACATCATGCAACTGATGCTATGTGGAGTAAATGGGTTGTGCTGATCACACAACAAACTCGAATAGGAAACCCATTGCCCAGGAATTTTGGAGGTGCTCATGGACTAGCCAGAAGGCAAAGACTTTGGTATATTGCCAGAGGAGGAGGTTACGTATGCTGATGAGGCCCACTGTATAATAAACTGCCAGAAAATGAGAGGCAATATGCCCTCTTTACTGATGGGTCCTGTCACATTGTAGGAAAGCATCGGAGGTGGAAGGCTGCTGTGTGGAGTCCTATACGACCAGCTGCAGAAACTGCTGAAGGAGAAGGTGAATCGAGTCAGTTTGCAGAGGTGAAAGCCATCCAGCTAGCTTTAGTTATTGCTGAATGAGAAAAGTAGCCACTGCTCTATCTCTATACTGACTCAGGGGTGGTAGCAAATGCCTTGTGGGGGTGGTTACAGCAATAGAAGCAGAGCAATTTGCAGCGCAGAGGTAAACCCATCTGGGCTGCTGCACTGTGGCAAGATATTGCATCCTGGCTAGAGAATCTGGTTGTAAAAGTACGTCCCATAGATGCTCATGTACCCAAGAGTTGGGCCACTGAAGGACATCAAAACAACCAGCACATGGATAAGGCTGCTAAGATTGAAGTGGCTCAGGTGGATCTGGACTGGCAACATAAGGGTCAATTATTTATAGCTCTGTGGGCCCATGACACCTCAGGCCATCAGGGAAGAGATGCAACATATAGATGGGCTCGTGATCGAGGGGTGGACTTGACCACAGATACTATTGCACAGGTTATCCATGAATGTGAAACGTGCTGCAGTCGTGCAAGCCAAACACCAAGCAAGTCGTGCAAGCCAAATACCCAGTTAAAGTCTCTGTGGTATGGAGGACAATGGCTGAAATATAAATATGGGGAGGCCTGGCAGATTGACTATATCACACTCCCACAAACCTGCCAAGGCAAGTCCATAGCAATGACCGGATGGCTGGAAACATATCCCGTGCCCCACACTACTGCCCGGAACGCTATCCTGGGCCTTGAAAAGCAAGTCTTATGGTGACATGACACCCCAGAAAGACCTGAGTCAGACAACGGGACTCATTTCTGAAACAACTTGGGCCAAAGAGCATGGCATTGAGTGGGTATATCATATCCCCTATCATGCACCAGCCTCCAGGAAAATCAAACAATACAATGGACTGTTAAAGACTACATTGAGAGCAATGGGGCGTGGAACCTTCAAACTTCAGGACACACATTTAACAAAAGCCCCCTGGTTAGTCAACACCAGAGGATCTGCCAATCGGGCTGGCCCTGCCAATCAGAACTTTTACGTGCTGTAGAAGGGGATGAAGTCCCTATAGTGCACATTAAAAATATGCCAGGGAAGACAGTCTGGGTTACTTCTGCCTCAGGCAAAGGCAAACACATTCATGGGATTGCTTTTGCTCAAGGACCTGGGCGTACTTGGTGGGTGATGCGGAAGGATGGGGAATTCTGATGTGCATCTAAAAGGGATTTGATTTTAGGTGAGAATAGCCAATTAATTGACTTGTACAATGTTAATTGCTATATAACTCTGCCACTGTATGTCCTCATTACTAGAATTGTTATGTGCTATATCAATGGCATTACAGTAAGAATCACTTAGGTTAATGAAGAATGAACTTCGATAAAACTGAGCAAAGCGCAGTAGTGGTGGAACCACAACTGACTTCAGCACGCAACAATCCAACACTACACACCATCCTCCTGCTGTGCCCAATGTCACCTGCTCACTGAACCACACTGAAGCCCGATCCTGCTCTGCTGACTGAGTGGACTTCGCAGCATCCTTCCTGCCCAGAAAGACTGTTATGCCAGATGGAGCCAAAGTCATGGGCTAAATGAACCCAACAGACAATTTATAGGGATGGCCCATAGACTAAGGGAATGATACCTCTCTCTGTGTGTATATATACATTTATATCTATCTATATATATCAAAGGACAGGGAAGGTGATGGTGATTAATGGGTATGTATTGGCAAGTGTGGGATCTGAGCGTGACATAAATGGTACAGAATAAGAGGTACATACTGTCCTGATTTTGGCTGGGATAGAGTTAATTTTCTTTCTAGTAGTTGGTATAGTGCTATGTTTTGGATTTGGCTTGAGAATAACGTTGATAACACACTGATGTTTTTAGTTGTTGCTAAGTAGCGTTTATAGCAAGTCAAGGATTTTTCAGCTTCTCATGCCCAGCTAGCAAGAAGGCTGGAGGGGCACAAGAAGTTGGGAGGGGATGCAGCTGGGACAGATGACCCAAACTGGGCAAAGGGGTATTCCATACCATATGATTTCATGCCCGGTATATAAACTGTGGGGAGTTGGCCGGAGGGGGGGCGGATCGCTGCTTGGGGACTGACTGGACATCAGTCGGCAAGTGGTGAGCAATTGCATTGTGCATCACTTGTTCTGTATATTCCATTTCTTTTATTATTATTATTGTCATAATGTTGTTGTTGTTATTATTAATTATTATTATTACGTTCTTCCTTTCTCTCCTATTAAACTGTCTTTATCTCAGCCCACGAGTTTTACTTTTTTCTGATTCTCTCCCCCATCCCACTGGGTGGGGGGAGTGAACAAGCAGCTGCATGGTGCTTAGTTGCTGGCTGGGGTTACACCACAAGAAATACCCACTCTCACCCTTGTGAGATAAGAAATCAGAGGAACTGGAAAAAAAAAAAAAAGGAGATCCTCATAATTAATCTAAAAAGGTTCTAAGGGTGTTCAGGGGGACAAGAGTCAAATTGAATGATTTCTATATTGAGAAGCTGTACCCTAACACAAGTTCTTCTTTTTCAAGGCAGTACCTATTTCATGATTCATTACACAGAGAACCAATACACAATTAAGGCTGTATGTGTCCCAGGTTCTGCTTAAGTGGGGTGATGCTTTGCAAGAAAACATGTATGGCTGAAAACATTTTGTAGAGTATCCTGAGTTAACACCTAAAGATAGATGTATCTTTTGGGTAATATTAATAATGAGTTTTGGTTTGTTTTTCCTATCTATAGCTCTGTTACCAATTTTGTAATCCAATTACTTAACAACTTACTTTGCTACTTGTGGTGGGTTGACCCTGGCCAGCAATTAAGCACCCACCCAGTGACTCACTAACTGCCCCCATAGTGGGACAGGAGAGAGAATCGAAAGAACAAGAGCAAGAAAACTCATGGGTTGAAATTAGGACACTTTAAAGAGTGAAGCAAAGCTGTGCATGCAAGTAAAGCAGAATATGGAATTTATTCATTACTTCTCATTGGCAGGCAGATGTTTAGCTGCTTCCCGTTTAGCCTAATGGTTACTTGGGAAGATAAACACCATAACCACGAACGTCCCCTCCTTCCTCATCCTTTCCCCAAGCTTCTACTGCTGAACATGATGTCATAGAATCATAGAATGTTTTGGGTTGCAAGGAACCTTTAAAGATCATCTAGTTCCAACCTACCTGCCATGGGCAGGGACATCTTTCACTAGACCAGGTTGCTCAGAGCCCCATCCAACCTTGCCTTGAACACTTCGAGGGATGGGGCATTCACAACCTTTCTGAGCAACCTGTTCCAGTGTCTCACCACCCTCACAGTGAAAAATTGCTTCCTTATAGCCAATCTAAATCTACCATTTTTCATTTTAAAACTATTGCCCCTGTCCTCTCACTACAGGCCTTGGTGATAAGTGTCTCTCCGTCTTTCTTATAAGCCTTCTTTACATATTGCAAGACTGCAAAAAGGTGTCCCTGGAGCCTTCTCTTCTCCAGGCTGAATGGCCTCAACTCTCTCAGCCTTTCTTTTATTGCAACAATAGGTGATATCGTAAGTCTCTTTACAGCATGAGCAACAAATTTCATATGCTATGGAAGATCCTTTTGGTCAGTTTGGGTAAGCTGTCCCAGCTGTGTCCCCTCCTAACTTCTTGCCCACCTCTAGCCTACTCACTAGGGGAACAGAGTGGGAAAAAGAAAGCCTGGAGGCTGTGCAAGCACTGCTCAGCAGTAGCCAAAACACTGGTGTATTATCAACACTGTTCTAGTCATAGATCCAAAACACAGCACCATTCATGCTACTGTGAAGCAAATTAACTCCATCCCAGCCAGACCCACTATGCTACTGTAAATTCAAATTGTTCATTCATTCAAACACTTGTCTAATAAAAAACATCACTAGCTAAATCCTTCAGGAACTGGGCATGCTGTTCCTATGGAGCAGTAAGCTGTTATACATCTATCTCACATCTAGTGAAAGCATGGAGCTTTCACTATAAAAAAATTAACACCAAATCATCCTAAAAATAATTTTACATAGAATTTCTAGCAGATATGATCCAGGTCTATCTATTTTCCCAATCCAACAGAAAATTCATTTAAAATTTTGTACTTTTTTGTGTATCGCTATCCAAAGAGAAAGGGACTGCTAAAACAATTGACATAAGCACACATACGAATTTTTGCAGGTTTGCGAGCAAAACCTAGCATGCGAGTGTTACACAGTATGCTGCACATTTACATGCTCATTCCTTCTAAATAGTTCAATGTACTTTTTTCTAATTTGGGAAAAAGTACTACGTGAAATAAATCTTAAAATATTTTTTAAAGTTAGTAATTTAAATTAAGTTTGTATTTAAATTAAAAATCTGTGCTTTTTCTATTTTTGAGGATATGTCCAAACAGTATTTGCAATTATGTTAGCAAATTTAAATAAGTCACTGGTTAATGCCTCTTAGTGATCACTCCTGCCATTCACACTGGCCTTCTTTCATTAGTCCTTGAAGTGCAAAGTAAATTGTTTTAACATAAACCATTCTTAGTTCACATGAATCCATTTTATTTTGCCTTGCCATGGAGTAGGGATATGCATGTGGTCAGTGACTATAATGCATTCATGGTAATACAACTTATTAAAACCTGTTAATGCTACAATAAGTGCTTAGCTGGTCATATCCTCAGGGCTCTCTTTTAAAGACAGTTTCTTTCAGATGGAATAAAACTGTGACATATAATTAAAAATATTAGAATGTGGCAGCTATAAAATAGACCAAATTCACAACAACAAAGATTAATTTTTTTTTTATTATGAATAACATCTGGGATAATAGCAGTGCAAATATCTTTTTCTCACCTGCCAACATGCCTCAAATGTGAATCAGTTCTTTAGCAGGAGCTTATATTTATTCAGTTTGGTGATCTCTTTACAGGGACTACCTACACAGATGCTGATTATTTTTTAATTGCATTGGATGATAGAAACTGGGAAAAAGACTGACCCCACCAAACTCATTTCAAATAAACTATTAAACAGCCATTAGATGACAGCAATTCTTGTTCATTTTCATCCAAAGCTGAACCTCCACTCTGAAGGGGAAAATATTCCTTAAACTCTTTCAGACCACACTTTTTATTAAAAGTAGATTTTTCTCCAGTGTTAAGAACAAAAAGTTTTTTGCAAAATAAACTGCATCTTTTATTTGACGTGTAACCTGTGATGTGTGCTGGTAGACTCAAAACCAGATATGTTTGGATTTTTTTTACTTTAATCAGTAGAATAGAATAGAATAGAATAGAACAGCATGGAATAGAATAGACTGTTTCAGTTGGAAGGGACCTACTACAATCTTCTAGTCCAACAGCCTGACCAATTCAGGGCTGGCCAAGTTAAAGCATGTTGTAGGGCATTGTCCAAACGCCTCTTAAACACTGACAGGCTTGGGGCATCGACCACCTCTCTAGGAAGCCTGTTCCAGTGTTTGACAACCCTCTCAGTAAAGAAATGCTTCCTAATGTCCAGTCTAAACCTCCCCTGGCACAGCTTTGAACCATTCCTATGCATCCTATCACTGGATCCCAGGGAGAAGAGATCAGCACCTCCCTCTCCACTTCCCCTCCTCAGGAAGCTGCAGAGAGCAATGAGGTCGCCTCTCAGCCTCTTTTTCTTCAAACTAGAGAAGCCCGAAGACCTTAGCTACTCCTCACAGGACATTCCTTCCAGCCCTTTCACCAGCTTTGTTGCCCTCCTCTGAACGCATTCAAGGACCTTCACATCCTTCTTAAACTGTGGGACCCAGAACTGCACACAGTATTCAAGGTGAGGCCGCACCAACGCTGTATATAGCTGGAGGATCACCTCTTTTGACCGGCTGGTTATACTGTGTTTGATGCTCCCCAGGATGCGGTTTGCTGCCTTCGCTGCCAGGGCACACTGCGGACTCCTGTTGAGCCTGCTGTCAACCAGCACCCCCAGAGCCCTTTCTGCAGGGCTGCTCTCCAGCCACTCCTCTTCCAATTTATACTTGTGCCTGGCGTTACTCTGTCCCACGTGCAGAATCTGGTATTTGGACTTGTTAAATTTCATCCCATTAATCATAGCCCAATGCTCCAATCTATCTAGATCCCCCTGCACGGCCTCCTGTTCCTCAAGAGAATCAACAGCACCTCCCAGTTCAGTATCATTATCAAACTTGCTAATGGTGCATTCAACTCCTGCATCCAGATTGTTGATAAATATATTGAACACAACTGACCCTAGAATTGAAGCCTAGGGAACACTGTGGGTCACTGGTCGCCAGCCACATGTAGCCCCATTCACTACAACCCTTTGAGCTCTGCCCTTCAGCCAGTTCTTCACCCAGTGCACCATGAAACCGCTCATCCCACAGTTGGACAACTTGTCCAGAAAGATGCTGTGAGGGACAGTATCAAAAGCCTTAACAAAATCCAGAAAAACTACATCCACCGCCTTCCCTTCCTCCATGAAGTGAGTGACCTTATCATAGAAGTATATCAAGGATATCAAATTAGTTAAACAGGCCTTTCCCTTTGTGAAGCCATGTTGACTGTGCCTGATGATTGCATTGTTCTTTAAATGCCTTTCAATAGTATCCAGTATAATCTTCTCCATAATTTTTCCAGGAACTGAGGTTAGACTAACAGGTCTGTAGTTCTCTGGGTCTGCCCTCACGCCCTTTTTGTGAATTGCAATAACATTGGCTAGCTTTCAGTCAGCAGGGACCTCCCCAGACTCTCAAGACCTTTGACAGATGGTAGAGAGGGGTCCTGCCACAACATCCGCTAGCTCCTTCAGAACTCTGGGATGAATCCCATCAGGCCCCATGGACTTGTGAACATTCAGCTGATACAGCTGGTCCCTTACAATTTCAGTGTCCTCAAATGGAAAGTCATAGTTCCCACACTCGTGGTCCTCTGATTCAGGGGACTGGGCAGCCCAAGGTCTATCAGTATTATTAAAGACTGAGGCAAAACCTGCATTGAATAGAGTAGAATAATATAGTATGAATAGTAGAGAATATAAATAGCAATAACTCTGCAGCAGCAAAGAAGTGTTTGCAAAGTCTAGGGTCCCTTTATAGTAGAAAAAAAAACTGTGACAAAAATAAAAATGAGCCAGTCTACGGCATAATAAAAAGAATAGCCTTCTGTCAAATTGTTATCCAGTTTTCTTTGGTTTTAGATTTTGTTCTTTTTTCTTACAATTTCTGCTGCATTTTGAGAAAACAAATCAGCATCAGAGTTGCAACACAACTGAAAAGGGGATATTGTAATATTATGTCCTAACAAGACTTAAATTAATAGCTAGTTTAAAGAAATACCTGATGACAGTGCTTGTTTTTAACATGACAGACTAAGTTATTAATTGATTTGATAAATGCTCTCAAGTTAATTGGCAGCATGTACTGTTTATGACATAGCAACACAGTGTCCCTTTACTTCATTTTTAGTATTTTGTTTAAATTAGGCATAAAATATTATTAATAGCATTTAAATGACGTATGTACTCTTAGCAATCTTTACATTCCGGAATTGGACAAAGTTTATAAAAGTGTTCGTGTTTCAGTTTTACAAGAATTTGTGAGTTTTTTTAACTGACTTCTTATAAGGCTTGTAGGATAATGGGTGTCCTCTCACTGATACCTTTGGAACTTACAGACTGGTTTCAGCAAAGTATCACAAAGAGCTGAGATCAAATAAATAATTGGATTTCTGCAAATTTCATATAAATAGGTGAAAAAAGAAGAAGAGAGAGATGCTATAAGTGCCCCCAACATAGGAAAGGACTGTTATGTGAGTTAATGAATCTTAACAGGCATCACAAAGTCTACTTGGAAGGAAGACCTTACAAAGGCCCAACTGTGGAGAAGCTTCAGACAAAGATTTCATCATAGACTCTAATGTCAGTCAATCATAAGATGCAAATCTACAGGAAATCAGCCATCGTTAGCTCAACTATTCACAGAATTTTTTGTTTAATACAATTTATAACTATTGTATTCTTTTGTTGTAATATTTCCCTCAGAAGTTTGAAAAGCATAATGCCATAAATCCTGAAATATTTAATAATCAAAGATGATTTCTGAATTTTTAAAGCGTATCCACTGAATTTTTCCTCCAGATCTTTTGTTCATTGTGCAAATTCTCTTAAAATAAGTTTGATAACAAGAGAAGATTCACTTTTAATAATGGAATCCTAGAAAAAATAAGATTACAGATACCCTTGAGCATGTACTGCATCTTGTGGTTTAGTACATTGACGATACTACAAAAGAGGAGTCTTCAGTGCACAAATTCATACAGTCACAAAAAAGGTCCCAGCATAGCACAATGATGTACCATGACAAGAGGCAATGTGTACAAGTTGTGTTGGGGGAAATTCTGTCAGAATATGGAAAAAAAATCTTCATTGTTGAGGAGAATTAATGTTGGAATAGGTTACCCAGAGAAGTGGTGGAATGTCCCTTCCTGGAAATATTCAATGCTCAGCTTGACAGGGCCCTGGGTAACCTAATCTAAGACCCTACTTTCAACATAACTAGGTGATCTCCAGAAGTCCCTTCCAACTCAGAGTTTTGTATGATTCTATGTTTCTATGATTTCTGTTATAGCACAAGAACCTCAGAAGTCACAGGATATTCAGTAGCACTTGAGAGACTTAACTAGAGGACTAGGGTCACACATTGCACTAGGCGATATACAAATACTTAGCAAAATACCATTTCTTTCCCAAAGATCTTGTGAGTTACCACTGAGCAAATAGTAATACATATGAGAGGCAGTAGGTTCCAGAACCTGAGTTCTTCTCTTCATCTTAGAGAAACGAGCTCTGTTTCTCTGGGTGCTGAGGACATTTTGAGGATGCAACACCTCCACAGTTTTACGACCTGTGGCATTTATCTCAGTTAGATAGAGACATGGAACTAACTATCCTTAATGTTTTTGGAAAATGATCTTAAGACTCACTCAGAAACGTATGCACCTGTCATAGAACACAAACTGGAATGGTAAAAAAGAAGTCAGTATGCCAAAGCAAAAGATTGTTCTGCATTAGATAGAGTTGGATTACTATCATTATGTGGGTTAGTAGTCCACATCAGGCCTGAGACTATGTTAGGTAAGATGTGTCTTATGCCAGAAAGATAGCAATAAATGGTGGGTTTTTTCTCCCAACAAAGATTGTCTAGTATGACTATTTGGTGATGGAACAATACAGTTAAAAGAGTGATTGAGAGTGATTCACTGATGTGCTCTGGATAAAATTTCAAAAAGTGTTGAATTGTTGGTAATTGGAATCAACAGATTTTGTTAACTTCATAACCAGTTCTTTTAACAAACTCTTTCTGTGGATTTGTGGTCTGTAAGCCTTTCCCTGCTTTTTCTCTTACAAATACAGTGCTTCTAATGTAAGAAAGACCATATGTGGCTTTCACACAGAACTTCAGTGTAATTCCCAGGGAGTTGGTACAGAGAAAGCTCTATTCAATCCATTGATTCAGTACAGGCAAGAGGATTCCATTTCCTGTCATTGTGAACAATTTTTAGATATTCCAAATAAAATGCTGGCCATTTGGATCCTCTGTTAATATCATCCTTGAGACCCTGCAGTACTTACCTGCCACATATTCTGGAGAAACATATCCTCTTGTGTTATTATTTTGTTTGAAAAGAGCTTTCTGTGAAAAGGCCTTAATTGCCCCACTCTAGACTTCCTTCTCACAGACATGACCAGAAATTGTGGCTGCAGATTTGCTCACTCTGTTTATGTACTGTAGCAGTTGTAGGAAAGATAATTGATTCATGCTAAATTCTCTTTTCCTTTGCAAAAAAGATCTTTCATGACAATTTCTTACCCCATTGGTCTTTGGTTTCTAGACTCTTAAAGTCCTATAATTTCTAATTCTTTCATCCCATCCCACTCCATCCCTATGAATTCACAGCTATTTTTTCCTATTTTTCTTTCTTTGTCTATGTTGGTTATTAACTAGGAATAGGAAAAAAACCAACTTATTAGTAAGTAAAGTGCTCCATTATTATTCTTTATTTGGAACATCTGATGATGCCCACTGTGATAGGCAGGTAATGGGGGAGGAAACTGTTTATTTGTCAGATATGCTGTTGTTATTCCCATATTTCTATAGAACAACATTCTTTTTCCTAGGAATCATGTCATGCTTTTTAGAAACTTTTCAATAATTCAAACTGTTAGTTTCCCATATGAAACTCATAGTTCCATTTAAACCAGGAACTGTCCCCCATCCAGGTTCTGTATCCTAGAATTGTACAACAGCTGTAATTGTCGTCTCTGCATTGAACATAGACTCTTCTAAATCAATTCTTTTTATTTATTCATTTTCACAGCTTAGCCAAGGCTGTTGAAAGTTTGTTTCCAATTCTATCATCACATGATATGGCATCTGAGTAACCTGATGTGACCTCTTCTCATTATTTTTTATATTTGGATCCAGACAGGTATTAACAAGACAAAATGAGCAGAAGAGCCTTTTGTCAAAATCTGATGCACCACCAATGCTCTATGTCTTCCGTTAGGATGGATGACATAATCTTTCTGTCTTGATATGGGAAATGCCATGTATATGCTGTATGAGTATCACAGGTGTACTCAATCTACTTCCAATCCTTACATGTGTTTAACAAACACTAAATGTCTGAGAAATTCGTTCAACAGTTCGGATCATGGTTGTTTCTCTTTCAGGATGGTTTCCTCCAAGTTCATAATCAAGTACCAATAGGCGTTAGAGCTTTAAAGCACATTGCTGATGTCCAGACTGTTGGTTAGGTCAGAAGCAGAGATTCCCCTCCTCTTTTCCTTCCACAATTCCAAATTTCTGCTAACAATCTAGAATTCATCAAGACTTCCTAGCTAGATAGGGTTGTGGGTTTTATCCACCGTGGAGTCGCTTATACCAGTTAAAGTGCTTTCTTTACAGAGTTTGACTAAATGTTTGAATCTTACAGGAATTATGAAAGAATTGGTTTGGGAACTGCAAACCAATTTCAACAAAACTGAAGTTTTGCTGGGTTATGATGTTTCAATCAATTACTTGATTGACTCCCTATTGAAAGCCTGTTGTCAGAATTATGTGAGTAGAAGGCATCAGAATACATGTTCACTTTGCAAGCAGTAGAGCACATTCCTGGGGTTGCTTGGACACGTGCAGAGGTCATATTTCTTACACTCAAAAAAGCATAAGGAAACTGATTTGGATCTTCCTATCAAGGTAATGCATCACTCCATATTGCCAAATAGCCTGCAGAAACAAGTATGAAATTATTTCAAGTCCTTCATGATTTGAAGTCTTATTCTCCAAGCTAGTTACAAGTTTTTGCTGAAAGTAAGCCAAATTCCATGCTTAGAATACAGTTTTACTGCTGAGAAATTGATCAATGATCTCTGTAATTTAACTGGTAATTACATTTAGCAAAGCAAAAATAATGATAATTTTATAACTATCTTCTATTAAGGATATTTTTTTTTATTATTTAGTATATTCCTAGTCAGCCTGTCTACCGTGTTTTATCTGTGTGGTTTTGTCCCCTGATTATAAACTTCTAGTACTGTTAATCTCTTCTGGAATCAAATAATTTTAGGAAATGAGCAAATGAACAACCCTTGTTTTCTCAACAGATAGTTTTGATTCCTCTTGTCTACTGTAAATGACAGTGTGTCTTTTCTTCATCTAATAAATACTAAGCTGTTTGTCTCACACATCTAAATTGCAAACTTGGCAGCAAATTCTCTTCTTCCTTCTATTGGTCTTTATCTGCTGGGTTTTTCTCCCATGAGTAACATTAATATGGTATATGCACTACAATGCCAAATGCAATGTTAATTCTTTACCTAAGTTAGTGAATATAAATACATAGCGTCATTGTCTTCTGCTTATGCATAAATATACATAATATGCTGTGACCAGAATTTTTGAGCATGAGTGCTATTCCAATTTAAGGACCTAATAAATTTTTCCTCATATTAATTATATAGTGAAAAATAGTAATTCTGAAAAAAATTAAACATTTTAGTGTAATTTTGAAGGGCATATCAAGTTTTATTTGAAAGAATTACATCAACTATTTACTCTTTTCCTCCTGGCTTCTTATGTTGGAAGGTTAATAAATTCTTCAGCCTATCTTTTTCATGCTGACAAACTGCATTTCATAAACACTTCAAATGGAGCCTTGTCTGGAGTCATCTAGTAAAAAAGGTCAGTAAGGAGTCACTGATGCATTTAATTAACAAGACTGTAATTAACTAATTTGTTCTCCGGCCCTCACCTTAGTGTTGTTTTTTTTCTGAAGATTGGTTTTAGTAAACTTGTTATGCTTATTTTCATATATGTATATAGCACAGCCATTCTGTTTTACAGACTCATTCCTCTGTTTTTCATACTTTTCACATCCTGACTGTTTGGGACTGGAAGCTTTTCATAGTCAGCCCCTTCTGGTAGTGAATTTTCTTTTTCACTTGCCGATGTCCTTCATATACCTCACATATATACCTAAAGACAGCTGAGGATGGTATGAATTTTAGCGACTATAGCTTCTGAAGTGAAGTGACTAATATTATTGGTGTTCAGAGATCATCGATTTCCCCTGAGCAGTATCCGTAGTTAGAATTTAATGGGTTTGGAAAATACAGATCTTACATGTTAACTGTTCTCCATAGTAATGGCTTGTAATAGTTTGGACATTTTTGTCTTTTATATATATTTTGTCTTTTATTGTTTTATACTTTCAATTTTAGGGGTGGAAAACCTAAGTACCTACACAGAAGTTGGAAATAACTTCTTTCTGTTCTTCAGTTGATATAGTTTTTGGTAGCAACAAATGCTAATTTAAGTCCAGAGCTCAATTAATAATGTCAAGAAATCTGGTGACAGTCCCATAAAAATTTATAGAAAGTTTTTGATCTCTTTATGAAGCACGATTAGGATTTTTTCACTGGCATGAATTGAAAAGATGTTATCTTGCTGAACTGAATGTATAATGAAGCCTGCAGAGGCACATATATACATTTGCTGCTTATTTAGAGCATATAATGTTATTCCATTTTAAAATCTGCATGACCTTGCAATGTAATAAGATACCCCATACAGCCTCCTAGTCTCATGTGAACTCTTTCATAGTCTTGTGTCTTGATAGTAGGAGGTCTTTTAGATGTCAGAGGAACTATTATCTACTACTGCAGCTTTAATGGGGAATCATGAAGCATTCTTGATAGTCTTTAGGGTCATTCAGGTTAAATTGGTTTAACCTTCTGAAACTTCAGGAAAATCCAGCATGGTGGCACATGTCCAGCCACAACCAGGAGCAACTGTGATTTACCTTTGGTGATCAGAGAGATATGGGGTCTCTGATCTGGTTGGCTTCTTTGCTGAGGCTGGTGCTGCCAGTGGTTCCTGATGGTCTAGGAAAAGTTTGGTGGCCACTATATGCAGGGCCTGCTTTGCAGGGAATAACAATGAAGAAAAGCACACATTTATTTTGGTTCGAGATGTCATCCTCAAATACAGAAGAGAGAAGTTGGCAAAAGCCAAAGTGAAACGATGAAAAACAGTGTGAACAAAGAGATTCCTATTTAAACAGATTGCAGAGAAATAAGTAAAAATCCCTTCTTACATCTGTGCTTTTTTAGTAAGTGCCAGAGGCCTGACATGTAAATGGGGAAAGTAGAATGCTTTATATAAAGTTAGTTGACATTATAGATTCATTGAAAACTTGAGGAAAGGAGGGCAATCAGTAAACATGGATGTGGACTAAATCATGCACATGTATGAATGATATCATATATTAATGAAAATCTTAGGAGAAATTGTTATATTGATGGAACTGTTCATTTCTCCTCCTTTCCTCTTCATCCCTTTTAATGATCCGTAGTCCCATGAAGACATGTATAAAATGGAACAAGATTTTTGGAGTAAATGGGAAAATTAGATGAAGATAAAGTTCCATGCCAAAGAATAAAGCTTTCTCCTTTGTGTCAGAAGAGTGATTCAAGACTAACATATCACATAACTGCTGTTTAGGAAACACACATCTTGTGCATTGCTTGCTGATGGTGCCATTTGGCTTACTTTCACATTGGGGTACAGAATACTTTTGTCAGTGCTTGAATATAGTTTTGATTTAAGGGGTCAGTCTTTACTGTATAGTTCAGTGCAAAGTTAGAGGCCTTTTGAAAGGATCATGTATGTGCTGACATGTAGAAGAAAGACTTAAGAAAGGGTAGCTGAAGCAAATTACAACATGCTGCCTACTCTGGAGTAGGGAGACACCTTGACTTTTAATTCTATATGGTGACTCTTGATCAGTACTACCTCTGTTTTTTATTTCATCATATACCATTCTGGTTTTTTAGGGAAGTAAGTCTTATGCATTCACATTTTCTGTCTATCCTGCCTTAATTATTTTTAATACATTGGCCAATTTCAACCAAACTGGAGACAAATAGAAATCTAAACTATCCTAAATTTCTAGAACTTAAAATTTTAGCAACGTGTTGTTTACCAGCTGAGGCAGCAAACATGCTATTTATTCATTCTGAGAAATAGAAGCAGGTTATCTGTTAAGCCTGTATTTACTAATTTCTTACATATATGTAGTTTTTAAACATATATAAAGCTCCAGTCAGTTGTGGCATATACTGCCTCTTCCTCAGCCGAACAACAAGGAAAAGGAAAAGGGTGAGAAGCATGAAGACAATTGGAAGTATTGTAAAGGCAGAGTCACTGAGGAATCAGGTTGTTGTGGTAGGTAGATGAAGCAAATCTATAGAAGGCTAGATTCATTATTTCTCTACTCATTAAACATGTTGTTTCTGCTCCTCTAAGTAATTTTTTTTCTAAAAGAGAAAATTGGATGGATGCTGACAGCATCTGTTATTTGGTAAGACTAATTCCTTAGGACATTATTTACCCCTTTCTACCCTGCCATAACCCTGTGTGGCTTTTTGGAGAGAATTTATTAAAATATTCTGTGACTCTGAAAGAATGTAAGAGAACAAAAATGAACAGAGTTAGGGGAGACTGAAGGATGGCAGGAGGCTGAATTTCTTTCATATGCTATAATAGTTTATAACCAGGCTTTTTCAATTTTTAATGTTAATATGAACCCTTAACAGTAGACACCTGTGTTGTCCATATAGTAAGTCTTAAAAATCTTTCAGAGAAGGCTTACTAAATTTAACCTGTTTGCTATTCTGTGTAGCTTTCAAGAAACATACAGGACCAAAGCCTTCTATTTCCTAATTGCTGAAGTAATTGGTTTATCCAAGACATTCTGCGTTTTAAGTCCTACATTTGCCCTGTGTCTTAGCTACATCAAATTTACACTTTTCTCTACCTTCAAGACCCCACCATATTTATGAAACAAGGTCCATCTTAGATGCTAACTCATGTCATCTTTTGCCCTTCTTGCATGTCCATTTTTGGTAGCCTTTCTCTCTCTTCTATTCTTGACTTCATACCTCTGCCCAAGTTAACAGATACATTTCTTCATACAGAATATTTTCTGTATCATCTTTTTTTTTTTTTTTAATTGAATACAGATAAAAAAGAAAAAAGAGCATCAACATTGAGTATTAAAACTATATTGGCTGGTTAGGAATTATTTTAAAAATTATATAGATACTCTTAGGCAAGTTACTCCAAACAAAGTGTGAAAAAAGGTGGAAATCAACAGCAGCATTGAATGGGATAAAGTATTGGAAAAGAATGACACAAAAAGGAAGTCGAATGTCTTCAAAGATAAATGAATGTATGGCCTAATGTTATGCATGTTGCTTAGCAACAGGCAGTAAAAGTGTGGATGAACAAGTAAGTACAAAAAGTAATTAAAGGAAAGAGGCATGTGCATGGCATGGTATGGTATAATAACCAGGAATACAAAAAAGATGAGAAATGCAAAGATGGAGAAAAAACAGATTTAAAGAATGTTAAGAGAAATATTGAAATTTTTTTTATTCTTTGTGGACTGATTTTTTCCCTGTAACGTTAGCTAGAAAAAAATAGGCAGCAACTTCCTCTGTAATAATGCCTTAATATAATATAGCTTACCCTAAGGAAACATAAATTTAAAAATGTGAATTGACTATGAAGAAAAATGTAGAAAACCCCCACAAAATAATAAATTTAAAATATAATAAAAGTTTATTTTGCAATGTAGAATTAACACAGGTTTTTAATTATTTCAGTTACTTAGAAAATGAGCATTTGAAATAATACTGTTCTCTATTAGCAAGAATCCAATTTGCCACAGTTTCTGCCTCTGAATCACTTCTCAAAAGAGTGTGTTCGTGTGGCTGCTTTTAAAGCTTCATTTTCTAATACTTAGACAAAATTCCTTATAGTACAGTTTTCCACTTGACTGTCTTCAAATATGGTTTGGAATTTATGAAGAATTTTTTATAAAAATTATCAGATTAAATATCAGGCTTTTTTTGCTCTGTGCCACTGAATTAGAATGTTATGCTAAGGGTGTCTAACATACACAGATCAATGAATGTGTTTAGAATTACTGTCTTGTAAGAGGAGTGAGAGGATCTGTGGTTTATATACCTGCCAAAGGTTATTGCATACTCTTCCGCAGATTGCTGTACTGTGCCTCAGTTTCCTCATCGCAAAATGGCATTTCTCACCAGCCACACTGAGCACATTAATATCATAATCACAAATGCTTTTACAAAGTTTGACTATTCATAAGGTGATCATGTCGTAAAGGAGGACTGCAAAATATTTTTGTAATGTATGCCTGTTAATACACGAAACTTATTCTCATAATGTGCATAATCAGTAAGAATTATTGAAAAACAGGCTATTTAACAATAGATATCAATCTAATTTAAGTTCTAGTCTGTTGTTCAGATGTAGTTTTTTTATATTTGTTATGACTATAATAATTTGAATGATGACTTGAATAAAGCCATGTTGTAACAAGGGGCTGAAATCTAAAATTAGTAGGAAGGACTCTACAAGAGATATTTGGAAATATGGGATAATTTGGAATCCCAGGACTCTTGAGATTCTGTATTCCCCTACTCAGTAGGAATTTGTGACATCATTACAGTGCTCCAATTCCACATACAAGGATAAAAGTTGTTAGTATATATAAATATATATACACATATGTATGTATATTCTGTTAGCTCAATTGATGGTAGGATAGATTCCAACTCTAGTCATAAGCTACTTGAATACTATCATACCTGTACTTGATTTTTTTGAAAACATGGAAAAAATGTGTTTACAAAGTTTGTTTTAAAGGAATATTAAATTTGCAGAATCAAGCAATCAAAGATGGATTTGCTGCATGGTTTTATTTGAGCCACTTGGAGATTATGCATTTTGTAAAGGTCTTCAGTTATGTGGCTACATATTGCTTTCTTTTCTTTTTTAAAGAAAGAATTCCCATTTCATTGTTTCATTCAGAGTCATGAAGTGAAGTTTTTCAATTAATGAGCATCTGCTCAGTGTTACTGCTGAGTGCATGGCCTTGTGCCTAGTTTAATCCATACCATTCAAATGCTGCAAAGTTAATTCAGGTGTGATTAATCAAACTGTAAAGCCATTTTCATGTTACTGTATCCCCTGGTCCTGCACCACCAGTCAGTATTGAGACTTCCAGAGTCATAGCCTGTGGTTCTTGAAAGTGTAACCTTCTTTAAAAAAAAAACAGCTAGGAGATAGAAGCTTCTTTGTGACAGCAAAAGATAGGAGGGTTAATCTTTATCTTGGAAGGTATGTAATAGAAGGATATTCAGGTCTAAATTTGCAAGAAGATCCCATTGTTAACTATGCCCTTTAAAAGCTTAGTCCCAGGTTGCATATGGAATTTACTTGATAGCTTCTGGTGACCGTTCCAGTGGTTTCTTCACTTCAGTGTTTGCCATTGCCTCATTGTCTGTCTTCCACTTCGCTGGGTCACAGTGAACAGCCATATATACAGTTTTCCAGAGTACTGATATACAAGACAGTCTCAGGGCTGTTAGGATATCACAGATTTAAGTGTGAAGATGGCATTTATTTAAGCAGAACAGTTATATTATTCTGTGATTTTACTGGATAAAACTTAATGTGCTGTGTTACTAACACTGAAACAAAAGTCTGCTTTAACTAAAATCCGTGATAAACTGTATAATACTATGTCAAACTAAGTTGACCGCTAAGTACTCTGTGTGAAAAGGAATGCCCCCAAAACATCAATGAAAAACCCAAATTATTCCTGTTATCCAGAACACAACATTACCTAAAACCAAAAGAAAATCCTTTGTCAGTAGTAATACTGCTTGCTTTCCTTCCTCAGTCTTGATACTGTTTGCATAGCCATTGGTGATTCCAGTTCTGTGATTAAGGGCAGTTCCTGCAATCCTGTTTGTAAATACCTGCAAATATCTCTGCTACCTCTTTGCACATGGAACACCTATTCCTAAGCCTGTCAGGAACAGGAACAGTTCAGCAACAGCAAAGCTATTGTTCCTCTTTTCAGCCATGAAAGCGAAAGAATAAAGAATGGAAAACCAAGCTGAAGAAGATCTAAGACTCTCTGGTCACAGTTCACAGCTAGTTTACAGAGAGAAAAGAAACAGATTTAGATTAACATTTAAAACTTACTGAAGTTCTCCAATGTGTATCAGTGTTCTAACAAAACCATTATGAATATGTACATCATTATCCACTTCTCCAAGGAGCCAAAAATAAATAACAAGTATCTTTCCTCTGTTACTGTTTCTGCTGGCCTTTTCAAAGGTGCAGTATCAGTGAATAATTGTCATTTTCCTTCATATTTTATACTTGGTCCCCATGAGGAAAATCAACTACTTTGTGTGGAATGTGCTCTAAAAGTGGAAGTGTAAAGTACTTATATTCTTACAAGATGTAGGTCTGCCTTGATTCAGCAGCAGTGAAATAAACAAAATGAATACTTTAATTAATCTGACTTGCAGAGCACTTGAAACAATGAACTCTGTACACAAACATAGAAACAGTAAGTGTCCCAGAGGAGACAGCTCAGGCATGTAGAATAACTGGATGAGAATGCTTAGAAAACAGAAAAATTAGATCCAGTAGGTTCCAAAATACTTTCAATCCAAAAATTGTTGAATTCTGTACCAAGATAATGCTGAGATTAATCTTAGCTAGTACATCTCCTTTTTTTTTTTTTTTTTAATTAGAAACTTATTTTCAATATGCAACTTGCCTTTAATGAAGATGCTATTTACATGTTGGTGGAAAGACAAGAAAACACTTTTTTCCTGTAAGGGTGGTCAAACACTGGAACAGGTTGCGCACAGATTTTGTGGAGTCTTGCCGCGGTTTAACCCAGCCAGCAACTAAGCACCGCGCAGCTGCTCACTCACTTCCCCCCCCTGCCCAGTGGGATGGGGGAGAGAATCGGGAAAAGAAGTAAAACTCATGGGTTGAGATAAGAACAGTTTAATAGAACAGAAAAGAAGAAACTAATAATGATAATGATAACACTAATAAAATGACAATAGTAATAATGAAAGGATTAGAATACACAAGTGATGCACAATGCAATTGCTCACCACCCGCCAATCGATGCCCAGTAGGTCCCCAAGAGGCGATCCCCCTGCCCCCACTCCCCCCAGTTTGTGTACTAGACATGACGTCACACGGCATGGAATACCCTGTTGGCCAGTTTGGGTCAGCTGCCCTGGCTGTGTCCCCTCCCAGCTTCTTGTGCCCCTCCAGCCTTCTTGCTGGCTGGGCATGAGAAGCTGAAAAATCCTTGTCTTTAGACTAAACATTACTTAGCAACAACTGAAAACATCAGTGTGTTATCAACATTCTTCTCATACCTAACTCAAAAAACATAGCACTATACCAGCTGCTAGGAAGACAATTAACTCTATCCCAGCTGAAACCAGGACAAGTCTCCATCTCTGAAGATATTCAAGAACGAACTGGAAACAATCCTGGACAACCTAGCTGGCAAGGGGGTTAGACTAGATGATCTCAAGAGGTTCCTTCCAACCTTAATGATTCTGTGGTGACATTGAATTTAAAGATAGGTGTGTCTATCCTCAAGAAAGATTATGGTTCTGAAGTACTCCATAAATATTAACTGAAGTCAAGCTTCCAGGATTTTTGAAGGCTTTTTAGAATAACCTTTTGGCGAAACTTCAATGATGTTAGCTATCAGTTAAAATGTATTTCTGTACAATGGTGAATGAGAATAAAAGAGTAAGAAAAATTAGGCCATTTTTAATTTTCAAAAGACTTGTAAGGAAATGCCTAAGGGTTTTAAAATCCAATGTAGGAGATGAACAATCAAGTAGCAATACTTACAAATGACATAATGGTATTTACCTTAGTTATACATAGAGAAAGTTTTGAGGAGTCAGAGGCACCCAGTAAAATGAGGAGGAATGATTGATAATTGACCAATGATTGATAAGAGATGTTTTCAACAATAAAGCTAATACAAATTAGAATGAATAATTATTGGGTTTCAGATATCTTTCATCAAATTAAGAGAAGTGCTAATGTTGAGTTTTCACTGGAAATGTGAAATTAATTTCAAAGAGCACTAAAATATCCAATAAGACTAGGATAGAAAAAATACTATGAACAAGTATAGAAATGTGTGAATCAAAGGTATGTTCTGCCTTTGAACACTAGCTTTCTCCAGTTTAAAAAGAACTTAAGGAAACTGGAGCAAGCCTGGTTAGATTTCCACATGAGAGGAGACCACAATGTTGGGGACTCTTTAGTTTAGGAAGCAGGTAAGTATTAGGATACATGGTACCAGTTCCTATTAAGGATGTAAAGTATTGTAATTCCATTTTTCGTCTGATGAGGGTAGTAAAGCAAAGGGGTAGTAATAGACCTGAATGAAAGAATTTCATTTTGCTGGAAGGATATACTTTTAGATATTTGTTTTGGCCAAGACCAGAGAATAGCTAAAGAATGCATTCCATGAAATGTAACCCAAAGTCTAAAGCTTAGCTGTACTGAAGAAGTTGAGACAATTATATGAATAATAAGGATATTTGCAGCTACATTAGTTATTTGCAGTTTCATTGACAGAAGCAGCTTCACAGCCACCAAATAAGAAGTGGCAAAAGGAGGCTTGGGGAAGAGTGGCTGGAAAGCTGCCCGGCGGAAAAGGACCTGGGGGTTTTGGTCGACAGCCAGCTGAATATGAGCCGGCAGTGTGCCCAGGTGGCCAAGAAGGTCAATAGCATCCTGGCTTTTGTCAGAAATAGCGTGGCCAGCAGGAGCAGGGAGGTGATCATCCCCCTGTACTCAGCACTGGTGAGGCCGCACCTGGAGTACTGTGTTCAGTTTTGGGCCCCCAAGACAGGAAAGACATTGAGGTGCTGGAGCGTGTCCAGAGGAGAGCAACCAAGCTGGTGAGGGGCCTTGAGCACAAGTCTTATGAGGAGCGGCTGAGGGATCTGGGGTTGTTCAGTCTAGAAAAGAGGAGGCTGAGGGGAGACCTTATAGCTCTCTACAACTACCTGAAAGGAGATTGTAGTGAGGTGGGTGCTGGTCTCTTCTCCAAGTAAGAAGTGATAGGACAAGAGGAAACACCCTCAAGTTGAGCCAGGGGGGGTTTAGGTTGGATATTAGGAAAAATTTCTTCAGCAAAAGGGTTGTCAGACATTGGAAAAGGCTGCCCAGGGAAGTGGCTGAGTCACCATCCCTGGAAGTATTTAAAAGATGTGTAGATGTGGTGCTTAGGGACATGGTTTAGTGGTGGACTTGGCAGTGCTAGGTTAATGGTTGGACTCGATGATCTTAAAGGTCTTTTCCAACCTAAATGATTCTATGATTGTATGATTCTGTGTGAGCATTATTTTCCCCAGGCTTTGAAGAGGATGTTTTCTGAGAAAACCAGCAGCAAAACTGAAATTAAAGAAAAAGGATAGAGATGTACATAGAGAAAAATAGCATGGATAGAAAGTAATTTGATAGTTGTCATAGCTGTACTTATACTGGCCAGAAGGCCTTTAAACATTGGTTGAAGATTGAGCATTTTTTAATCAAACAAGGTAGAATAAGGTATAGTTCTTTTGGACAGCGTGAGCAGTGGAAACTTCATAAATACTTAATTAGTGTATAGGACTTCCTGTCAGCACATCACAAAGCTCTTTGCATAGGAGATAGTGTCATTCTTCCATTTCACAGAAGCAAAATGTGGTGATCTCATCAGAACTGACCAGAAAACTAAGAGTAGGAGGCTTATTCAAGGCATATTAGACAACTGTCAAATTTTTGTTGTTGAGTGTCTATAATGCTGTTTTCTCTGAATTAAACATGGTAAAGTATCTGACATTTGTTAAGTGTTCTTTAGATGAAAAACATGTCTTCGTTTGGTTTTTCTCGTTGTTGCTTGTTTGCAGTTTTTGGAATGTATGGGGAATGTTACACTTTGCATGTTGAAACAAAGTTTTTCTGTTATATTAATATCTGAAAGAAAGACAAAGTAACTATCCTGTCAGTTAAGCGGATAATTTTCTGTTTTATGAATCATTATGCAGGAACATTACATAAGGACCATGAAAGGTCTTTGAGTTGGGAGCTGGCTTTCAGCTCTCATGGATATAGTAACAGAATGGACAAATGATGACACCGATGTAGATGAGACAGGGTTGTAAAGTACTATCTTGTATAGACCAGTTGGTACAGTTGGAGAAACTGGAGAAGTTTTCAAACGTACCAGCTTTTACTGAGGTCAGAAAGTCAAGCCTTTCTTTATCAGTCTTGAGCATAAATTCATTCCTTATCTGGATTTGTGCAAGAATTCATCAGTTGTAAATGGGTATCTAGTTGCTTGGGCTGAGGAATCAAACCTTGGCCACCTCACTCTCACATTGCTGGCTAGAGAAAATAGCAAGCACAAAACTGTTCTACCATAGCAAATATCTGGGTTGGATTTGGCCTTTGATCTTGACTTTTCAATTTTTCTTTAAATCTTCTACAAATATATATTCCAATTATAGGCCTTTATATAGATAAATCAGTGATGCACTTAGACCTGACAGATCCATTGACTTTAATGGCTATACTGGTACTTCAGCATATGCACACAAGAATCAATTTATTAACAAATACTGCCCTGAACTGGGAGTTAAGAAACGTACACGAGACTCCGTTTTCACAGGTACACAATAAAATATCCAAAACTTTGACTTAGACTTAATGTAAATGTTATGTAAAATATTAGTGCTATAGAGTAGATAAGAAGAATCTAGACTTAAAGCACTTTCCAAATCCTCACACCCTATTTCATTTTACCTCCTTGGTAATCTTTTTTTTTTTCCCTAGTAAAAATCTTCCCTAAAGTAACAAGATACCTGTTGTAGAGACAGAAGATCTATCCTGAGAAAAAAAGAGATTCCTTAAAAATATGTTTGTTAAAGCAGATACAGCCATGTGCTTTGCTTGGAGGGAGTGAATCAATCTTATGATAGTAGCAGCTAGTAAAAGTCCTGAGAAAAGACAGAATAAGGAGAACTGTGATGCTTCAGGAGTGTGCATCTGCTGCTGTAATTATTCCTGGACCCATGTGACGACCAAATCCTCTGTTGTTGGGTAGGAAACTAGCCAGTGAAGTGTTGGGTTTTGGATGGGATCCCAGCTTTATATTACTCCCTGACAGTGATTTCAGTTTAATTAGTATTATCATAAAGAACTCTACCATGTACCTAGAATCAAATCATAGAATCATCGAATACCAGGTTGGAAGGGACCTCAAGGATCATCTGGTCCAACCTTTCTTGGCAAAAGCATGGTGTAGTCAGGATGGCTCAGCACCCTGTGCAGCTGAATCGTAAAAGTGTCCAATATTGGGGAATCCCCCACTTCCCTGGGGAGATTATTCCAATGGTTGATTGTTCTCATTGTGAAAAATTTTCCTTTTGTGTTCAATCGGAATGTCCCCAGGAGTAATTTGTACCCATTACCCCTTGTCTTTTCCATGTGACTCCTTGTAAAAAGGGAGTCTCCATCTTCTTTGTAGCCACCCTTTAAATACTCAAACATGGTGATAAGGTCTCCCCTAAGCCTTCTTTTCTCAAGGCTGAACAAATGCAGTTCTCTCAGCCTTTCCTCAATGGCAGGCTTCCCAGTCCTTTATCACCTTTGTGGCCCTTCTCTGGACCCTCTCCAGCCTGTCCACATCTTTTTTGCATAGTGAGGACCAAAACTGAACACAGTATTCCAGGTGTGGCCTGACAAGCATTGAGTAGAGTGGGATAATGACTTCTTTATCTCTGCTGGTGATGCCCTTGTTAATGCAACCCAGCATCCTGTTGGCTTTCTTTGCCACAGCACCACACTGTTCACTCATATTGAGCTTGTTGTCCACCAGGACCCCCAGGTCCCTTTCCATACAGCTGCTCCCCAGCCAGGTAGATCCCAGCCTGTGCTGCACTCCTGGTTTATGTTTCCCGAGGTGCAAGACCTTACATTTGTCTTTGCTGAACTTCATAAGGTTCTTGTTAGCCCACTCTTCCAGCCTATCTAGGTCTTCCTGCAGAGTGGCTCTCCCTTCTGAAGTGTCCACTTCCTCACTCAGTTTGGTATCATCAGCAAACTTCATCAGGGTATACTCAATCCCATCATGCAGATCATTTATGAAGATATTAAACAGCTTTGGGCCCAATATCGATCCCTGGGGGATCCCACATGTGGCACGTTGCCGGTTTGAAAAGGAGCTATTTACCACCACCCTCTGGGTGCAGCCTGTCAGCCAGTTCCCCACCCACTGGACATACCACCTGTCTAGACCGTAATGCATCAGTTTCTCTAGGAGAAGGCTGTGAGAAGCTGTATCAAAAGCCTTGGAGAAATCCAGGTAGACAAAGTCCACTGCTCACTCCACATCAACTGAGCAGGTTACTTTGTCATAGAAGGCATGTGCTATGTACGTGTATAGAGGACATCCACAGCCACAAATTATTTCCAGTTTTAATTGATCTCCTTTGTTACCCCCAAATCAATGTTATGCTTTACAGTTACAGTGCTATTTCTGGTCTTTTTAATGTTTATATCATTTGCTTAGCATTGTTGCTCTTCTCACAACAGCACTTTTCTCATTAGTATTAAAAGCTCTGTAACTATTTCGCTGCCTCCACTAGACATAGAATGGATTCTGGAAAAGAATAAAGGATTTTTGCTTTTTTTAATACACCCAACATAGTATTTTCCTCTCCCAGTTTCTAAAATTATGTTGTGCCCGTATTGTTTAGAATTTGAAGGCTGGCAGTTGCAAATGTACAGTAGAAATTGTAAAATGTTTTTATAAGCATAGTGTTCAATAATATCCCATAAATACAATAGAAAAATGGTTGGAATAGTTTTCATTCCTAATAAAACAGGTAACTAAAAAAGAATTTAAAATTATGTGAGGTCCCAGAGAGTTACTAGTTCTACTGTAATTGTCTTTATGAAAATACTATTATATTGAAAGTCATGAAAGTCATATTTGAATCTACTATTTTTGAATATTTTGTATCAAATAGTCTTTTATTCCAATGTCTCTGAGAAATACTGCTTTTAAGGGAGAGTTAAATGTGGCTTGTGCTATAATGTGCATACAGCTCGTGCATACAAGCTCAAGAATTTTTGTTAGCAGTGATTTTCTAAGCTATGAGAGTTCACTGTGCCTTCTAGGGCCCCATTTGACAGTACAAATGAATAGGTGTGACATACTCTTTATTAGTTTTCCCTTACTGCCCCCAGCCAGGAAGAATTTGGACAATGCTTGACTTCATTCTGTGAGATATAAGGTTTGGTGATAAAGATGATTGTGTAGATTTAACACACTTATGATTTTGTACAACATAATTTACACAACTTTCTGATTTAAAAGATAGCATTATCGCTCTCTATAACTGCCTGAAAGGAGGTTGTAGCGAGGTGGGTGTTGGTCTCTTCTTCCAAGTAAGAAGTGATAGGATAAGAGGAAATGGCCTCAAGTTGCACCAGGGGAGGTTTAGGTTGGATATTAGGGAAAATTTCTTCACTGAGAAAGGGTTGTCAAGCATGGGAACAGGCTGCCCAGGGAAGTGGCTGAGTCACCATCCCTGGAAGTATTTAAAAGATGTATAGATGTGGTGCTTAGGGACATGGTTTAGTGGTGGACTCGGCAGTGCTAGGTTAACAGTTGGACTCGATGATCTTAAAGGTCTTTTCAAACCTAAATGATTCTATGAATATACATGTGTTATATGGACCAAGAACTGACTGAATAGATTTCAGAAAGTCATTGGAAAATTATCATTGAATTCAGATGCTTCCTTTTGGGTTTTGCGGTTATTAATACAAGGCTTCATTTTATTAAATATTTTTGTGATTTTTCAGTGCTGGTAGAATATATCAATGACTCTAAGATGAGCAAAATAACAAAGAACAATGGTGAAAAGGCAGTTAGAGAGTGACCATTGGAACAAATTATCAAGACAAATAGTGAACTACCTACTACCTGTTATTTTAAAATAAATATTGGCTACTTTAACTACATAGAAGTTATTTGACTCAATGCAGCCAATTAACAAAAAAAATTGATTCATTGCAGTACCGGAAGTCACACTAGATTTTCTAGTGATTCCTTTTAATTTTAAATTTTATTTATCTATGAAAAACTACCCCAATAGCCAGTAGTCATATCGTCTGTTCCAGTAGAAGAAGACAACTAATTCTGTTTGTATTGCTTTTAGGAACAGTTGTGATCAGTTGGATTAGCATATTAATCTCTATGATAAACCTCAGACAGCCTATATGGGTATGCATAATAACGTACCCAGCTACTAAGCACACCCATATGCATGGCTCACCATTCGCAGAGAATGTCTTCAGGCTACTCCTCGGGCTGTTGTTATAGGCTCACAGGATGATGTAGACATACACAGCCAAGACCTCGACTAGCAGCAGCACTGTAAATGATACTAATGAGTCAGTCCAGTGAGATGCAGAATGCATCATTTCTAGATCTGGGTCAAAACCAACCATCTGCTTTAAATTCAAGGTCCCATACCAACAATGAGGCATAATTGCTACTGAGAGTTCATATCTCATCTAGCTTGGACAAAAGGAGTGAAATTTAACTATAGTTTTAATAATGCTGTTTGGTTAATGAGTTTCTGAAGTGTCTGGTATTTGTTTAGCTCAAAACTGAGCTTCCTAAACCATGACAAAGTGCTATTAGGGTTTCTTTGGAAGTTACAGTAAAGACTGTGCTTTTTACAGCTACCATTTAGAGGCAATCTGAACTATCAGACAATATATCCAGGCTCTTCACATTGCTCTAATGGAATTATGCCACAGCTGAGGGAAACGGGAAGTGAAATAAATATGGGGTTTAATTCTCATTTGACAGATCAACAACTGAGTCACAGAAATGAGGCATACAGAAGATAACACACAAAATCTGTAGGTGAAACAGAAACTGAACACAAGAGTTTATGAGTGTAGGCAGGTAGAGGGACCTCAAAGTCGTTCTGCTTTCCTTGGACAGGTCTTTTTTCCCCCACTCATGCCTGTTGTAACTGTTTTGCCAACCATTTCCACTTCCGTTTTCTAATATTGTGAAGATGACATTCAGTATCATAGTTCTATTACTGAATGTGCATGGGTCTCTGTACTTCAGCAAAAGGAAACAAATTCAGAGCTACTGCATGGCTACTGCCATCTTTCTGAAATAATTACGTGTTTTTTATATTTTGCCTCAGGTTCTGTGTGTGCCTCACCTTCATTAACTCTGCTCAGAAAGCAAAGTGCAAACTGAAATTACTGCACCATAGCTGCTAAAATTAGGCAAAGTTTGCAGTTTTGTTATTGGAGACCTGGTACTAGCCTGCAGTTAGTCTTGTTACCCAGTTACATGTAGGTAAGCACTGAACAAACATAGAAACACCGAAGACTGGCATAAAAAGAAATAGTTACCCGCTTGTTATGCTAACATTGAAGAAGAAGTAGGGTTAAAGCTAGCCTCCTTCTCCTTCCATCTTCTCTTCTCAACACCAATTAGTAATGAAACACGGTTCTCTCCAGGGAGTCCTGAGTCTTAAAACATGCTTTGGCAGGGTTATAGGTGATATGGTAATTATTTAAAGATGAATCAATTATGGACACTGGGACTGTAGGCAACACATCACTTTGACTCCTACTTCAGTATTTGCCCAATTTTCATTAAAACAATTGGTCATATAATACCCGTGATATGAATAGATTCCAGAGTTCTTTAACAAGAAGTAAAACTGTGATAACTTGATCTTTGAGCTCCAGAGGTCAAAAACTTAACCTTTTTGTAGAGCTCATTAAAATGAACATGATAGATTTGTGCAACTATATAAGAAGTTCGGAAGACTCCGTCAGTAAAGAAAGAGACTTCCTTTAAATAGAAGTCCCTACCTGCCAGTACTAATGATCTTAACCACCTCTTCTCTTTAATAATGATATATAAGCAGTAGTAGCAGTTCTGCAAGATACCTAAGAAAAACATAGAGCCTGAAGAACTTTTTTTTACATGTGCTGTATATGACTGAGGATCTTAAGTTTAATATGTGAAAATTCTATTCCACATAAGCCCATTAGTATTTTGCATTTATGCTTTTCTTCTGTAAAATAAATACTATGAATGTTAAGGTTCCCCAGAAACATTACATTTAAAATCTTTAAATGGTTAAAACCGAAGAACTTGTGTGGAATCTGCAGGCCCTGATAATGACTTAAAAATCTGTGCTCCAGTTTTGAAAGTTAAAAACATAATGTTATTAAAGATCAAAAGAATGTGTAGTGTTTCAAAACCATGCTACTAGTATACTTTTCCTTAGACACTAGTAATATGCAAAAGTTTACTCAATAATGGTTTAAATTGAGTAATGTTTTATTGTAGGAATGTGTCATAAAAATCAAGGAAAAATAAATCACAGCTCTTGTTTCTTTGTAATCAAATTAAATATACCAAAATAATTCCATAATCTCAAATTATCCAAAGATATCTCCTTATCTTAGATATTCAAAATTTTGTATGAACATACAGAGGGACCATACTTATATGAACGTACAGAAAGACTGTCTTTAAAATTAGAAGAAATCATGTTTGATTTAACTGAATGATGTGCTATAGGTGCAGTTCCACTGTATGCTGTTCTACACTGCCCATTTCTTGTGCTTCAAGCCTAGGCTCGAGGAGTCCACTGTAACAGTAAGAAAATCATTCCATTTCATGCCAATTTTACCACTTTGTTCCTGCGTTTTCATAGCTTTCAACCCCTAGTTTCTTTGCTGAGACTGCCAATGAAGTTGTTGTAGGTGGTATGTTTTTGGCAGAGGCACAAGCTTGTAGGGAACTAGACTAACACTCTCACTGGGTAACCGTTGGTTTTAATAATTTTAAGAATTTTAAAGAATTTATATAAGATATGATCTGGTAAATTGAAGTGGAGTCCTCTGTCCAATTACAAATCTCTTCCAAGTCAGCCCAGTTCCCCAAAATATACAATTATTCAAAGTACTTACTAGTATGAAGAGTGGAAAAAAAGACAGAAATTCCATACCTCATTGCATTTTTTAAGTTTTTTGAGCAAAAGGGGCATTATAGTACACAGGAATTTGAGAATTTTTGCTTCTGGAATAGATTCTCTTTTAATATGGTCACCTAATAGTTGTTACATGTGAAGAAATGTGTGCATGTTCTCTTTCAGCTTGTATTATGTTTTCTGAAGTGATTGCACTGAAGTGTTCTCTATTTTATGTTGTATCACCTTAGTACAAACAAATGTAAAATTAAAACAGTAAAGAAAATTACTGAAGTTACATAATGTTCACATTTTGAATTAATCATATGTATACTTCAGGAGACTTTAAATATTGTTTTTTAAGAATATATATGGATACTCTTCTTGAAACATTATCATCTTCGGAATATTTTAGTATTTTTAATCCCCTCCCCGCCCCAAGCAACATCTACTGAAACTGAGATCAGCATAGTAGGTGGGTTATTCTATAAATCAGTTCAGTCCTTCAGCTTCAGAAAACCATAGTAGTTTTCAGATTAATGCTTTCCTCATGTAACCTATTATATTAATCCAAAATCTTGTATTTTGTCTAAATAGTAAACATCATTATTGGCCAAAGTTAGTAGCAGTCTAAGGCTTACTCATTTTTCTTAAGATACCAAGTTTTTAATGCGTTTGTTAGGATCTCTGTTCCTGGCTAACCTTAACTAATAGTAACAATAAATAATAGAAGCTGTTCAGCATTGTTTCTCTTGGTTCACCAAAAATGTCAGCTCCAAGCATAAATTTACCAGGGAGATGCCCCCCTGTAGCATTTCTGTCCAGCAGACTGAGTCATCACCATCTACATACACTCTCAGTTAAATGGTTAATTCCATTACAATTATGAATTCCTATTGGCTTTGTGGGACAGGATTTCATCCAAAGAGATGAAATGGAGTTCTAATTTGGTCACTTGTGTTCTCAGTAACATCTCTTTAGATTATCTTGGAAAGATATCTTCAATTTATTTTTGTTTTAATTTCTGTGGCAGTTTCTAGTGCTTCAGAGGTCAGCCGACAAGAGGGTCTTTCATGCAGGAAATGCTTTCTCTATGGTTAGTGGAGGCAAAAATTAGCATGTTCTCAACAGAATCTCTCAGGTGGTTATTTGGAATTCCTTTTGCCGAAAATAAAAATGGCATTTTGTAAGGTACATCCTTTTGCTGCAAATTCCAGTTAGAGATTTTGTTATGTAAATCTAGATTAATAAAAGAATCCTACATATTTCTATTATATAGTTCCAATCAGCTGGTCTAGTTTCTGCCACCTTTTACTCCCTTCCTGTTCTATTATTTACTTTTATTTACTTACTCCCATAGATTGCTTGAGATTTAACAGGTTTCTTCCTTGAAAAGTAATCCTGACTGTTATTGCATCTTCTTACTGAGTGGTCTTCTGTCAATGTACCTAGCTGCAAAGAGCTAAGAATATGTGCCTACAAAAATATATTAGCCTATCCTCCTCTTCAAAGGCAAGAGACTCCTCAACATACCACATTTATAAAAAGATACCCACAAAACAGGCCCATTCAGCTATTGCTGAATTCTGTTTTTTCCTTGATTTGACATTTCTCTACGCCCCTGAATTTGTAAAAGGCAAGCGATGGATTTATATATCATAATGACTAGAGTAGTCTATTTAAATGCTGTCCTGGTTTTGGCTGGAACAGAGTTAATTTTCTTCCTAGTAGCTGGTACACTGCTGTGTTTTGGATTTAGTATGAGAATAATGTTGATAACACACTGATGTTTTAGTTGTTGCTAAGCAGTGCTTATCCTAAGTCAAGGACTTTTCAGTTTCCCATGCTCTGCCAGGTGCACAAGAAGCTGGGAGGGAGCATGGCCAGGACAGCTGACTCGAACTAGCCAAAGGGATATTCCATACCATAGGACATCATGCTCAGGATATAAACTGGGGGGAGTTGGCTGGGAGGGGCGGATCGCTGCTTGGGGAACTGGCTGGGCATCAGTCAACAAGTGGTGAGCAATTGCATTGAGCATCACTTGTCTTTTTTTCTTGGGCCTTATTTCCCTCTCTTTTCGTTATGTTCCTTCATTCTTCTTCTTCTTCTTTTATTTCAATTATTAAACTGTTCTTATCTAAACCCACAAGTTTTACTTTTTCTCTGATTCTCTTCCCCATCCCACCAGGTGGGCAGGGGGGAGTGAGCAGCTGCGTGTTGCTTAGTTGCCAGCTGGGGTTAAACCACGACAATGCTTTTCCTAAAAAGCTGCCTCATCAATGGTTAAAACCAGGAAACCTCTCAGTGCATATGCAGTTCTGCAGCATTCCTAAAATCCTTATTGAAAGTATTGCTTTGCTAAAATTGTTGTTTACTATAAAATCAGTGAACTCATGTTTCTGGTGAAGCACAGCTATCTAAATATAGATGGACTGGTATGTGGTTTATATAGATATGCTACAATTTGATTCTGTTCATGAAGAAGCTGTCAATATTAATATCCTCAGAATTTACATAAACAGATACAAGAGTTCTAGATCTTATCTCTCTGTGTGTAATCTTGATTATCTTTTCTATTATTTCAGAGAAATATAAGAAAGTAATATTGAAGTGTTCATTTTATTTGTACAGATGTAACTCTTAAAAGATAAGCTGGAATTCACTTTTTGATATGTTAGTAAATTGAAATTATTTATGTTCAAAATCTTATGAAGATTTGAATATGTAATTCATTGCCAGCAGCCCACTGCTTTTCTTCCTCTTGAAACTGTTTTTTTTTTTACATATTCTGTTACACACATGAAAAATATTTTTCAGATGTGTGATTATTGCAGCATTCTGCTTTCCATGCCTTCCTCATGTTTACATCAAAAGTTTCCCCTCACTTGGGTGTATCAACCTTTTATGACCAGGTTTGGGGGTTTTTTTACTTAGTTGAAAATGCAAGCAACATGTTTCTCCTAGAAAACATATTTAGTGAAATTACAGTCTTGTTTGCCATATGGTGCTTCATACAGATGGATGATTATTATGCAAATCTTTTGATTAGTGAGTTTCTGCTATTCTAGGAATCATTTGTATGTGTTGGCTTTGTACACATTTAGTTCCATTCTTAGGATGATCTGGGACTGTGCCAGATCTTTAATAATCCTGGTGATACAATTTTTTACAACTTTAAACTTTTTCTTGTATTTATGGTTCATTCCATTTTCTTTGTTCATCAGGCAAAAGAATGAACTTTTACTTCAATTTACCATATGAGAAATATAATGCAAGAAGCATCACTCCATGCTGAATGAAATCAATAGCAAAATTTGCATCTTTCCATCACAGACTTTGCCTCCATGGTTATAGGCATGTAAGATTGGTGAGGGGACCTGTCAAATAAAATATTTCATTTCATATGCAGTATTTTGTATGCAACCAGAATCTAGACTGATGGTTCCTACTAGCTTTTCTCCAAATAGCAAGTTTTGTAGTTGAGCACTGGACAGATTGATACATAATGCTAGGGTTTTTTTGTTTCTACATGGTTCATAAAGATTTCGGGTAGGAATTTTATCTTCAGCTCTTCTTCTGTGAACATGGAACGTGAAAATTGTATGTGAAAAGAAAATTTTACTTACTGTAGCTAGCCCTTCTGTTAACTTCAGATCCCTTAGATACAAGGGTCTAAGGTCTGTGAGTGATGGAAAGCATTCAGTATATGTTTAAGTAAGTCCCTTACTAACATAATGTGCTCTGTATTATGATTTGTTGAGACTCATGTAAAAATCAGTTTTTTCCACTGCCTCGAGCAGGCCCAATATTCATAAAAATTAAAGCATTCCTAAATGATATAGCTGAGGTGCATGGACAAGAGCATCAGGCTTCTTATTTCTCCAGAGAGGTAAAAATTAGACCTTAGTACAGCTGAGATCCAAGAAAATACGAGAGATGTCATTTAGGCTCTGCCACAGAATGGTAATGCTGCACATCACAGTATGTGTTCCAGGAGTGGATTTTTGTAAATTAAACTAATCTTTTATCTTTGTCACAAAACATTCTAATGAATGAGTCTACTAAAATGAAATTTAGGTTTTTAAATGTTTTATTTCATGCAATCTTTTGATGTGGTGCAAATATTTCAGACATAAACAGTATAAAATGATACTGTTATAACTTAACAGTATAAAATGCTATAAAGTGATATTCCTTAACTATATAATTCAAGGTTATAGTGAAGGAGATGGTTTCCAAGACTAAAATAGTATTTTATGATCAAAGCTGTTGCCTTTCATCCATTTATCTAAATCAGCTCATTAAAATGTTTAATGAATATATAGATACCTATGCCATAGAAAGCAGCTCTTATTTCTTCAAAGGTTGCTGAAAATAAAGCAGTTTTATCTATATCTATATTAGGTAAAAACCTAATTTGACTAGCTGTAAAGCCAAACTGAATAATTTACTTCATCAGAGGCATTATTGGTTGGAAATTTTGGGGCCTATTATGCATCGAGGAAGACTAGATGGTTATAGCAAGCCATTTCACTTTTAACCCCATGAATCTATTAATCATCTGTCTGTAATCAGTTGAATTGTAGATTTTTTAAGCCACTACAAGTTAAAGGAACAATTTCACTGTTGTCAGATGGAGAATCATTTGAAACACTGTGTTTCTGTATTTTGAAAAAATACTCTTTTATCTTCTCAGTAGTTAAGACTTTGATATAGTAAGAAATGTTTTTTGCTACTTGTAAACCATTATGCCTATATGAAATAATGCTCTTAATTAGCTTTTGAAAATGTCTATAATACTTGGTAATCTAAATACTGGAAATGTTCCAGAAGTGGGTCCTACTTTGAGAGACAGTAGAGCCATCATTGGACCTTCTTTTTCAGTCTGATTTCATATGTGAAGAATTTTACTGTTTAATACTAAATATTTATCACTTTGCTCTCTCTCTCCTGAATTTTTCACTGTATCAAAATGAGATGTTTGTTTTAGTACGGGCCTTCTAAATGGCCTGTCCACAACAGTAAACAGATAGATAGGGCAACAGCTGACAAATAAAGAAACCAAATCACTTGAGGAAAGGTTCAATACCAAATCAGTTAGAATTTAGAAAATTTCTTTCTTAGGGAAGTACAGAGGCTGGATGACTTGGTTTCTCAGTTTCCTATCTGAACCTTTTAAATACATGATTCCTTATCCCTCCTGGTTGCAAGTCTTAGTTCTGCTGTCAGTTTCTCTTTAATCTGCTTGACAGTCCTATCTGTGAGGGTTATGACCCTCAGATCTGGTGTAGCACATGTCCTACACTGAAATATTATAGCGCTATTCTCTAGTTCTTGACAAGACTTACATATAATACTGTGTAGTGAGTGTTCAGTGCCTATTAATGATTGCTACGAATTGCATTAGTAACTGCTAATTTTCTCGGTTTTAAAATCCTTATAAAAATATCCTTCTTCAGAATCTTCTGATATGGAAATGCCCAGTTTGTATTGCTCCTAGAGCACTTTACTTGGAATACTATTCTTGTCAATCTGTCTAAACTTTGGCAATTTCTCACCCCCTCCGAAGACACTGGTAAAGAAACTGTTGCTGTACGTCCAAAACGTTCATCATTTGATTTAGACCATTTAGCTATAATTATTTTCCAACCAGTACATTACTAATTTAACAACATCATCATTTTCTAATATGTTTTCAATGGGAGTAACAAGGAAAATGCATATAGGTGGTACTGTTCCTGCATACAGCTCTTAGGTTTTATTAGGAACTTAGGAAGGAGCTGGTAGGAGAAAAAGAAAGAACAATAAAGGGGAATATATTTTCTTTGACAGCACTGAAGATTTAAGCAATAGGAGGAAAGGTAAGGTAGTCTGGAAAGATGAATATGAATTTAGAGAAAAGAAAAAATTTAAGAATGATAACAGGGGAATTAGGCTGTAAATGCCACTGTGTTAATAGAGGGGAAGCAGGTAGCATGTAGATTCAAACTATACTGAGACATTAAACTGATTTCTTCCTTTTTTATTAGTTTGCATAGCTGCTTTCTGACCCATTCGCACATGAGAAATATTGTTTTTCTTTCTCTAAAACACTTCATACAAAAAAATTATTATTAAAACCATGTTATCTGCACAGAAGTATTTAATAAGTAATCTATTGGAAAATATGGTGAACTTATGACCTGTGAATATCTACTAATCCGTAAAGTCATAGTAAAGGATTAACAGTATTTTGTACCCTTCAGAACTGTATTTTCTTTGTGGATATGTTAGAGTGTATATGAATTTGGTTTTATTGTTCTCTTTCACAGTTATGAGGTTAAATCTGTATTTTGATGCCACTATCATTAAAATTTCAATAGGCAGAAATATTCCCTCATTACAAACAAATTTATTGCTTCATTGGTTTGCATAGTAAAAATGTGAGGAGCTACAAATTAAAAGCATGACTCTCCTCTATAACAGAAAAATGGTTGGATGGAAGGAAGGTAAATACCATTTACTACAAACGTATAATGTTTGTCTTGCATAATTACCCACCAGAATTCATAGACAGCTATACACTTTTCAGCACTTAACTTTAGTATTTTGTTCTATTGGGCTGATGATGATTGAAAGTGTAATTTCTAAAACACTGAATGCACTATGTTCTGCACAAATGGATAAAGCTGGTCAGATGCAATGAAGAAAATTACTTTTGGAGAATGATGGTCAGCAAACATTTTTCCTTCCAAAATCCCACCACTATTGTCAGATATTGACAAAATAAAAATTCACATGTAATTTATTTATAGAAATTGTGAATTAATATCTTCACTAGCTCTAGTAAGAGTTCAGAAAGTCAGATATAGTCGATCTTTTAACATTTAGACCATTATTTCTCATTGTTTTCACTGTAGCTAAGAGCTTTATGTACCTTAGCTCTTTAGAAGTCATACATAAAAGAACTTTCAGTGGTGGCCTCCAAGTGTGCTAAAATCTAGCATGTGCTATTTTTATTTTTAAAAATTCTTGGTTTTGTTAAAGCTCCCTTTATCTTACTTCCATTTAAATTATAATATTGCATTTAATGCGTTTTTTCTATTAAAAAAAATCAATTCATTTAAAAGAAACAAAATTTGAAGAGCTTGTATGCTTGAAATCTTGCCTGATTTATCCAACTGTCTAATGAAATATATTACCTCTTCCCAAGAATTTTTCAATTCTTGGACTATCATCTCAGTTGTGACAACATTACATTGATTTTATCATAACTGATATTCTGAAACAAAAAAAGTCTTTGTCTTACAGAAACTGGATGTTGGATTTCCAAATTAAAGAACTATCTACTAATTTGGAAATGCATGGGGAACTGTTCTTGTTCAGAGACATGAAATTGCCTTCATAACATGTCTCTTATTTTTCAAAGTAAGAGAGTTGAGCCATGCCATATTTACATTTTCTACCTTTTTAGCAACTGATCAACAATGAAGAAAAAAACTAGAATACACGCAAGCTGCATTAATTTTATATAAATATCTTTCCTTTTGTCATTGAAAATAATGATGAGCATCTTCTTCTGTGATGACAAAAAGCTTGCCTATGGAATTTGGAAAGTTAGTTTTTCTTTCATTTTTAATGCTAGGTTTAGGCTAATATAGGTTATTGAGACACAGCAGTCCTTAATGTCAGCTCTATGCAGTCATCATTCAGCTCTACATCTCCTTTACACTTGTCACAGATCGTGCTGCCTTCCAATTCTTCATCTGTCTGGATGAGACTAAAGCTGGCTAAAACACCTCTGAAAAGAAACTTCAAGGGTGGATTAGAGGAACTTTTTCTTCAAGCTGCCAAGTCACCTTTCAGACTGCAACTGTATCCTTTTGGAATCCACAGAGTTACTGGGTGAGCCAGAAATGTGCAAAAACACACTTTTTTTTTTTTTTGTGCGTATGCAAATAAATAGAAGACTGCATTCTGTTGTACAACACGTAGGCTATGCTACAGTGATGCTTGCCTTCACGAACTAATGAAGATTCCAATATGTTAGTCTTTGCTGTAGCAATCCATGTGTTCAGATAAGCTGTTTAAGACCATTAGTCTGGTGTTTCCTACCCAGCAATAGTTTCCTGTTATGCGTAGCTGAATTTGGTGGTTTAGTGTTCATATTAAATACTTCTAACAATATTAGTAAAAGGCGTGTCGTGATTTAAGCCCAGCCGGCAGCAAAGCACCATGAGGCTTCTCGCTCACTCCTCCACCCCAGTGGGATGAGGAGGAGAAAATATAAAGAAAAGCTCATGGGTCAAGGACAGGGAGGGATCACTCACCACTTATGGTCACAGGCAAAACAGACTTGACTTGGGGGGAAAAAAAAAACGATTTAATTTACTACCAATCACATCAAAACAAGGATAATAAGAAGTAAACCCAAATCTTAAAACACCTTCCCCCCATCCCTCCCTCCTTCCCAGCTCAACTCCACTCCCAGTTTTCTCTACCTCCTCCCCTCCAGCAGTGCAGGGGGACAGGGAATGGGGTTGGGGTCAGTTCATCACACGTTGTCTCTGCCGCTCCTTCCTCCTCAGGGGGAGGACTCCTCACTCTTCCCCTGCTCCACTGTGGGGTCCCTCCCACAGGAGACAGGCCTCCACGAACTTCTCCAGCATGGGTCCTTCCCATGGGCTGCAGTTCTTCACAAACTGCTCCAGTGTGGGTCCCTTCCACAGGCTGCAGAACTTCAGGCACAGACTGCTCCAGCACAGGCTTTCCCATGGAGTCACAGCCATTTCGGGGGCATCCACCTGCTCCGGCATGGGGTGCTCCTTGAGCTGCGAATGGGCATCTGCTCCACCAGTTACTTCCATGGGCTGCAGGGGCACCCCCTCCTCCGGCGGACCTCCTCCCTCTGACCTCTTCACTGACCTCGGTGTCTGCAGAGGGGTTTCTCTCACATCCCACTCCTCTCTCCACTTCAGGTTTCCCTTCTTACATCTGTTCTCCCAGAGGCGCTACCACCATCGCTGATGGGCTCGGCCTTGGCCAGAGGCGGGTCCGACTCGGAGCCGGGGAAGCTTCCGGCATCTTCTCACAGAAGCCACCCTGCAGCCCCTCCCCTGCTACCAAAACCCTGCCATACAAACCCAAAACAGGTGCTGGAGGTAGTGCTTCCCAAATTCCAGTAATGACTTTTCAACTCTTAAATCCGTCGTGAACTACAAAGCTGAGTTTCCTCAATGCAAGAGGAGAAGCTTTAAAGCTCTTACCAGAAGAAAGTTGACCTAGTCTTGTCTTCAGGACCAAATACAAATTCATTACTTCAACTCTTTTTCAATAGCTGCAATGAAAGAACAGCAAAAAAGAATGAAAACAGAGAAAAAGAAGCACAGGTAGGAATGAAAAGAGGAAAATAACCCCTTAACTGCAGTTGGCTCGTGGTTAAATTACTAAGCAGCTGTGATTTTATCTATAAGTTGGCCAAAACAGGGAAAAAAGGTCTTGTGCTGGATATCATAATAAAATTATGAATTACCTTAGTGATGAGTGTAGTAAATTTCTTAGGAACTTTTATGTCCTCAGACCAGGATCTGAGTATCCTGCAGCCACTTTTAAAGCATATAATGAGAGGTTTTGGGGGACTGAAGTCTTGCATTCTCTCCGTGTTGTAAACAGGAAAGTTGAAGCACAGAGTAGATGAAATGGCTTGGCTGGTGTTACACGTGGAACAAATAGAAACACCAGTAACTGAACACAGGCCTCCAGTTCTAGACTAGACCATCTGTCTACCAGCCATATTTCTTCTTTATGATTCTGTCTGTGATTGGTTATTAAATTCATATATCAATTTTTAAGTGGAATGACACATTCCACTGTTTATGCAGTGCCTTTCCAATTGTATATGATTTCCTTTGAGAAACAGAAGTGTAACTTATTTACAGAGCAACTACAAGCCTTCATCGGAAAGAATATTGTATTTATATCTAAATAGTAAAATAGACATTACTCACTACTCTGCTTTCATTTGTTTTTCTGTTTTGCTTATAGAGATGTTGACAGTTTGTTTGCAATATTTCAGCATAAGATAAACAGTTGCATCTGATCACAGAGATTTCTTGTCATAGAGAAAACCAAATTGTAATAAATAAAGATAATTATAAGTAGATTTCCATGTAAATTAATAATATCATGTGGTAGAAAATTTACTAAATTTCCTAAAACATTCACCATTGCAGGCTGGCTGTCTCCTTTTTCACATGATCTTTTTACATAATCTACACTGCTAAATAATGGCATCTCATGACTTTCCTTGGGACTTACGGGTATAGGGGATCCAGTTTACCTAACTGCTTTTACGTATTTAATTTGAATTGTTTTTCACCTAGCCTTGGCAGGTGTGGAAGTAGGAGAAAAAGCACGCTTACTTTCAGAAAGAGCATTTAGGGTGGGGAAAAATATGTTTCTTTTCACAAAGACCCTAGAGATCCTCTATGGACGTTTTACTTTTTGTTCCATACAAGCTTCCATGCTGATCAGAGCTTTGGGCACTTTCAGGATTAGGACTATGTCTATGTCTGAAAAAACAGAAAAGTACATGCATAAAATAAAGAGTAAACTGCAAACATGAGACTTGAATAGTGGGATGGCATCTGATTAAATCCTACTTTTTTTGATACATTTATTAACTAAAATGGGGTGAATAACAAAGTTACTAATTAGTAAAGAATGTCAGATTATTTATGTTGGTTGAGACTGTGTGAGTTTATCAAGATATCTAATGGAACCTTCGATGCAAAGTAAATTGGTAGCCCAATAGGAGATGTATACCATTACCTAAAGAATTAAGGTTATATATAGCCAAAGGAATGGTTTGCAATAGTCATGTGCATTTTCAGTTCTAAATTAACTCAGCAACTATGCTAAGAAATTACCTGCATGTTGTCATAGCCATGTCAATAAATATCTCCACTTGTATTCAGCAATATCAAAACCATATGGGGATAGTGCTGGGAAGTGAAAGGAACAAGAAAAAAAGCAATATTGCAATATTTGTAACACACTGGTGTAAATTGCTGTTATTCCTTTCCTTTGGTTGCTCCCCGTAATTCAGTGGAAACGGATAGTCTCATCTCTCATATTCTTTCAAGGATCATTTACAGAGGATGACTGACCCCACCTATCTTAGATGCTGTAGTAGGATGGGATGCCTTCCTCTCAGGAAGTGCCTCTCCCTCTCTCCAGTGGCTAGATGAAACCAAGATAACTAGTTTTGGCTTGACAGAACTTTTTGATGACAAGTTAGACCCCATAAATTCTACCTCCTCACTCAGAAGGGCTTTGTTTTTAATGGAAAAAAATCCAGAAATGGGCAAAAAGTACTGTAGATAAGGGCAAACTTGCATGTGAGGAGAAATTGGAAAGACTGGGATCAGTTAGCTTGGATAAGAGATGAATAAGAACATGCATGAATGAAAGAAACAAAAAAAAGAGGATGTTAAAGAAGACAAGGAACTCCGAACTAGTACTTATCTTCTAGTGTAATAAAAGTACAAACACCATTTGAAAAAAATGCAAATGAGGCTTGCATGAACACAGAACACGTTATATCAATCCTAATATTCAATAGCATTCAGGAAGGCTTAAGCCTTTTACTTCTATGAGGAGTAAAAGTACAGAAAGTTATATTAATTAGATTTTTATTTAGGTGAGAAAATACAAATGCTTAGAGCATAAGGCAGCCACATATCAATCAGCACTGGGAAGAACATTCCTCTGTGAATGCCTGTTTTAATACATAGGACTATTGGCAAGTACTAGTATTTTTTCATGAAGTTTCTCCTATTGATAACTGTCAAAGGCTGGGTACAAGACAAAACCAATTATTTGATCCAGAATGGCAATTTTTGTGTTTATATTCTTTATTTCTAATGTGAAAACATAAGGTTAAAAGGAAAGCTAGTTCATTTCAGATGCTATGCAAATGAATTAGGTTTTGCATTAAATCTTCTTATGGTGTTAGAGGGTGCAGTTGTACCAGAACATTTATCCATAAAATGTGAAGTAGCTTTCTATAGATTGCTGTAGGAATGTATAAATTTTGAAAAACGTGAAGTGCCAGTGAAAAATTATGCTCTCTGAGTCTAATCAGATTCTTGTTTTGAAAACATCATCTTGTTGTTTTTACTCTTTCCCACTACCTTTCTTATCTGTTGCAGTCATATCTCAATAGCAGAGAGAAAACTATAGAACTGATTCCTGGAAGAAAAAGAAATTTTACCAGTGGGTGGAAGAATTTAAGTGTAAATTCTCTGATTTTCTCACTTCTTTAGGGCTTTTCTTTAAATTAGTCTGTGGATGTCCCCACAACAGCAAACAACATAGCTTTTAATGAAACTCAGTATGGAATATGGTATTCGTGATGTAGCATACACCTGGTTCACAGACCTCTGCTTTCCACAGTGAAAGCATGCGCTTCCCAGTAGTGGGGATTGGCTGAAATAGAAAGCTCTAGCTTCATGGACTGGTAAATAGCCTTCTTTTTCTTTAGGAATTTTGAATATAAATGTGTTGCTTCTCTTTCTGAGACTTAGCAAGTGCTCGTATTGTGCATCTTGAAATAACTTTAATATGATATTGGTAAAACCAGGTTATTCTTCTTTAGTACATCTATAAAGTCTTTTTTTAATGTAAATAAAGACAGTTTAATGAAAATATGGTTTGGCCAGTGTAGAATAATGAATTCTATAAAACATATTTATTTAGTAAGTTTAGTAAATAACTAGGATTTCTTCTGAATTTATGATTTCTGTAAATCTGAGAAGAAATTTATTTACCTCTACTGTTTTCTTCTTAAAACTGCTTTTAGTATGTAGTTGTATTTTTATGCTTTGATGCATATCTTTACTTCTTGTTGAATACAATACTGCTGTATAGGAGCACACCTAATGAAGTGTGCAGGTTTAATGATAGTTTTGTTCAGTGTTTAAAGTATAGAGTAACATATCTTTTACTGAAATAGTCTAGATAGCTGGCCTGGTTTTCTTTAAATAAATACTGAAAGTTCCCTTTTATAAAGAAAAAGTATAACTTCAGCAACTGCACATTTAAAGATTATCTTTGTATGATCCCATCTGTTTTTATCAAGGCAGCTTTTGAGGCAGTTTATGTTATCCAGTTCTACGCTACTCTTATGTGATGCTTTATACTGAAACAGATGGTGAATCCAGTTGCTAAACAGGGAGAAAAATGAGAAGAATTAATAAGAAGTCATAAATACCTGAAAACCTCAAAGTGAAACAAGTCTGACGCACAGCTCATGCTATTTTTACCTCTTAAACAATGTTTTTTGCCCAATAATATTTAGTAAATAGAAAAAACAAAGCACAAAAGTGATTTCAGATTCATTGTAACTAACACTTTTTTCAAGTTCATTTGTTTTTAAAATAGTTTCCTAAAATAATTTCCTAAAATGTCTCTTAATATCTAGAAAAATTTTATTTGCTGTGCTCTCAAATTGACATGGAGGTGCATAGGAAAAATGTGGGAGAAAACAGAACACTAAAATATTATTTCTTTGAATGCAAGTATTTAAGGTGTCCATCATGTGACATACTCTTACTAGAATGCAGATAGCATCAGTGAAATGTGTAAATTCCTGATACTGTTTTCAGAATTTAGTATTACCTCCTGATTGATGTTCCTTCAGATTTATGCCTCAAAACAAATAATATAGTCTGGCCTATTGGTACTGGAAAAAAATTTATGATTTACAGAGTAGAATACAAATACTTTTAGAAACTTGCATTTTTGCATCAGTTCACATTTCACAATCATAAATGCAAACTCATTAACCCATCACTGCAATAAAGGCACCTCTGAGGAGAAATGTGGCAGAAATGTATGGTAATGCAAGAACTAAGTTGGAATCAATACGTAAGGCTTACTGTATGCAATTACAGAGAGTTGTTTAGGTAGGCAGAATGTAATAATAAAAGGTATAAGGTTGACTGCGTGCTTCAGTAATTCTTACTTACCTCATGAAGGATTTATCTTTCATGTAATGCTAGTCACAGAAACCATAGTGCCTATATTTCTTAAAGTACACAGAAGACTGAGAAGTCTGTTCTGGTTAATTAGTAGTATCAATAGATGATCACAAGGAGACTTTCTGATGCAAATAAAATTAATTGAGAGATAATAATTTTTCACTAAGCATAGAAATATTTTAGCAAACAATCTTATTGAAAGCCAAGTACATACAAATTACAAAATCTCATATGACTACCAATGCTTTAAAAAGAGGTCTTGTTGACATTTTAGTTTTTCCAGTAGCGCATGTAACAAAATGTTCACATTCTTCCTTTTTCTATAAAATATTATGGAAAAGTTGTGTATCTGAAGTTGACTTCAGAAACTGAATCTTTAAATAATATTCCAGTTCATGCATAGTTTAAGGAATCAGTTATGTAAATCTGAAGGTAGAAGATGCAGTGTGATAGGTCTACTAAGTGAAGTATTAATACAAACCTATTATGACTGTATCTCTGTGCTTCAGTAAGTCAAGAGGTACGTACTAATTCCAACTGCTGTTAACAACACATGGCAATATTACGAACCAGAGCTCTATGTTGTATACTGTTCCCTTTGTGTAGCACAATAACTGATATTAGTTCCTATTTTCCATTGGTTTTGTTTTATTTTGTTCAAGGAAATTGTGTTGTGGTTTGAAAAGGATAACCTATGTTGAATGCTGTCCTCCCTAGACCACATAGAATATTATAAAAAGAAATTAAATTAGTCATTGTCGTGGTTTAACCCCAGCCAGCAACTAAACACCACGCAGCTGCTCACTCACTCCCCCCCACCCAGTGGGATGGGGGAGAAAATCGGGAAAAGAAGCAAAACCCGTGGGTTGAGATAAGAACGGTTTAATAGAACAGAAAAGAAGAAACTAATAATGATAATGATAACACTAATAAAATGACAACAGCAATAATGAAAGGATTGGAATGTACAAATGATACGCAGTGCAATTGCTCACCACCCGCCGACCGACACCCAGCCAGTCCCCCGAGCGGCGAATCCCTGCCCCCCACTTCCCCGTTTCTGTACTGGATGGGACGTCACATGGTATGGAATACACCGTTGGCCAGTTTGGGTCAGGTGCCCTGGCTGTGTCCTGTGCCAACTTCTTGTGCCCCTCCAGCTTTCTCACTGGCTGGGCATGAGAAGCTGAAAAATCCTTGACATTAGTCTAAACACTACTGAGCAACAACTGAAAACATCAGTGTTATCAACATTCTTCGCTCTGAACTCAAAACATAGCACTGTACCAGCTACTAGGAAGACAGTTAACTCTATCCCAGCTGAAACCAGGACATCATAAATATTTGGTAACCTGTATACAAAACAGATCTTACAAATCAAGTTTAATCAAATGTTGCTGTGCTAGTTGCTTTAGTGGTATTTTTACTAGTTTTCTTCTTGAAACTAGTCTTTTAGACCACATGCAAGTTTGATTTAGATCTCAATGCAATGGTAGTTCCATGTTTACTCAGCCACCAAGGGGCATCTGGTTAAAACATTTGACAGTCATAGACAAGCTTCTCTGAAGTATTTCAAAATTGCAATTGAAAATGTAAAAGCAGACTTGGCAAAAATTACCTGGTAGGAAGGTTATACAGTCATTTTCATGCTCTTTTAAAGACACAGCATAGACGGGGAGCTCTCGGTAGGAAGCTGTTTTGGAAGCGGTGTTCTGCTGCCCACCCTGCGGGAAGGTGGTGTCGGGGTTCCACGGGGACAACAATGTTCCTGCAGACCTCAGGACACCCCAGGCATGCTTCTTCCGGGGATCCACCACAGTCTCTTAGCAGCAAAGAACACCAGCAAGCTGGCAAATAGGTTGGTTGTACTTAGTCAAACGTCCTCAGGGGGTCCATGGAACTACCTCTTGAGCAGCTGCACTGCCTTCTTTTCCCACAGCCTACCTGGAAGCTGCGTGGGTATTGGTGTGTCATCTGTCTGCATCTTCAGTCTGGGAATCACGACTAGGATTTTGTTTGAATATATCACTGAGTGTACAGGCAGAACCGTGCTGTCTCTCACCCCATCCAGTCCCATGTGCGTATATATCCTCAGCAGCCAGGACTGGCTTATATGTATTAATCTCTGCTAGGTTAGTTCTGAAGTTACAAATCCTCACCGCAGCTGATGATAGGAACTCGTCACTGTCAAAGACTGCATCAGCACACTCATCTATGACACCATCTGTTAAAGTGGTCAGTTTGCCTGTATTGCTTCTCTTGTAGAACTTTCCGTTACTGTGAAAATTCTGTTACTGGAAACATAATTTTCCTCACCATTATACTTCTTTTCTAGCTGGATCATAACATACTAGAATACTGTTGAGCACAAAGTGGAAAGCTCTTCAGAATAGCTGTTCTTAAGGGATTAAATGATTACCATCTCTGTCCCATTTCTTTCATCTTATAATCAACTTCAAGATGGTACTGGATAGCTCAGTTGAAGTGATTATATATTTGAAATAAAAATTATTTGATCTCCTTTTTGGTATCACAGTGTTTAAGACAGACGGATTTCTTTCCATTAATGTTAATATACTTACGGTTCCTTGTAACTGTCCCCTTACTTGAAGACTTGAGTGACATTTAGAGTGTAAATCTATCTAACAGGAACTGATAAGCTGGAGGTAAGATTTCAAACTCTCTTATTTACATTGATGCTAATAAATACAATTAAGAAATTGAGAAATGTTTTTGTGCCTGAATTAGGTGTAGAAAATGGGAACTTGATGCCTCAGAGAAGACTTAATGGGAGGCAGGACCTTTCACTTGAATAATCATCAGTTTTCAAAAGCCTTTATTGCATAATGATTATATAATTCATAGTATTCCTAAGGTGAATTGATTACAGAACAGTTTTTGTTGATAAAACCAATGTTTTTGTTAATATTATATGGCATCCATTTTGATAATTTGTACAGAGTTACTAAGATTAGTATATCCCTGAAGAAATTTTCATTTATATTTATCCTTTGCTGAATAGAGTGTTTCTGGATTTCCAGTCCTTTTTTAAATTTAATCTTTGCACATGAGATGTGGCATGAGAAATTCAGGGTTTTATATCACCTTAAATATATTACTGTCTAATAAAATTTAAATAGAATTACTAAAAGTGCCTAACACACACATTACTTTCTGGGTCTGTTAGGCATTTACAATTCTGTCTCACTGAAAATAAATTACACTTTGAGCCTCAAACTTTTTAAGTGGTTTGGAAATTTTTACGTTGCCTCTTAATATTTTGCTTTTTTCCTAAAGGTTTCTAAAACACGTTTCTCTGATGTATTTTTTTTTAACAGTTAGATTAATCATCACTGACATGGAATATCCTCATTCATGTAAGACATACAGTGCCACTACACTTGGAAGAAACAGCGAATGCTCTTCTACTCAGATATTTATACGTACTTTATTATCTTTATAGCTGAGTCATTTCCAGAACAAATAGGGGTAACACTTAAGTGTGATTCTATTTTCCTTCATTGTCTTCTATTACAGCAAACAAAAAGTTGTTAGATTTTTGTGATTCTGTTTCAAACTGCTGTATTATTATTACAAGAGGACTAGTTATTGAGATTAAGATCCAAAAAGTACATCTTGTACTTAATAGCAAGTGATGATGCTTTAAATGTTACGAGCATTTGTTCAACTGCTTTAGACTATTCTCTGTCAAAGCTCTACCTACAGCACAAAATAAGCTTTGTCCTTAATGGGACAGAGCTGCAGGTTCCCAGTTGATCCTTTAGGTATTCTGTTCCTAGACTATTGGACACCTTAAAGATAATGACAAAGACATAAAAATTGGCTCAGTATTTTATAGGAGCTACTGTAGAATATGAAAGCAGATTTGATGTGCTTGTAGTACCCTGGGTTGCAGCGGAAATGTGCTGCTGTGTTCTGTACTATTTTGAGTTTCCTAAGGGCTAATGGCTTTCTGCCCAGGATATTGCATTGCTGTAGTCCAGCTGAAAGGTGACAAAAGCACATATTGCAGAGGCCAAATCATCAACAGTAAGGACAGGATGAATTCTTGTACCTGTTTTAGAGTTATTGTCAGAGAGAGAAGTCCAGGATCAGTTCTAAATTATAGACTAACTTGCCTAAATGGGGTTGTGTAACATCAGCCAGTAGGTACTTCACTGTGCCACAAGCTCCTTAAAGCATTTCTTCCTGCCACCAAGTGTAACTTATCTTTTTCTCAGTTTCTGCTTCTATCTTATGCTTTTTATCCATGAGCTCAAGTACTGAGGCAGTTTGGTGACATTGTGTTACTGTGAGCAATACAATATGATAAAAGGGTGGAATTTTGTAATGCCTACGTAGTGTTTTCACTGGAGTTCACGACACCTTTCCAGTTCTTTCAGTCTCTGTGTCTGTATTTTAAATAAGGTTGAAGAAAAAGGGAACTGTGAGCTACATTTTTCTACTGCTCCTCTCTCGTTTTGGCTCTCTTGAAATAAACTGTTTCAAAAGAGTCAGCCTCTTTTACGTACAGTTCATAGTTCATTAGCTATGGCAAATGCTGCAGAGAGGTAAAAAAAAGGGAGCAGGGATGACTACGGTGCTGATAGTGTGGATTGTCTGAGTGTGACTGTAATGCTCTTTCTACCTATGTCCTGCAACAAATTCAGATCATGACAGGTGATTGGTAGCATCCAGTTGAAAGCGTAGGCAACAAGAATATAGTAATCAAGATCTAGCAAGAATATCTTTTGAATATGACATTGGATTCAGACGGGTGCATGTAGTGCTACCACGTCAAGGTGCCATCTTAACTTGTGAAGTTCAAAGCATAAACGTTGCTGCAGCACAGCAGCTGCACACAGATGAGCAGATGTGCATTTGAAAGCATGAGAAACAAGCAGGCTGTTCATGAAAGATAAACATTTAAGAGTGTGAGAAAATTGCATCATTCATCAAGGAGGACACTTGCCACTTCTTTCAAAGTTTGCATCATGGGTTTGCAGCTTTGGACAAATAGGAGAGCTCAACTCACCACCTCTCAGCCTATTCATGTGCCCATGACCTTCAATACTCAACTTTAATCTTTGTAGAAAGATAGCAGCTGATGTCACAGAGTATCTACTTTGTCCATGCTAGAACATTGTTTCAGGAATGACTTAGAGGAATGAATATTGGAACACTAACATTGTTCTTTGCCAATGTATGCATTTTATTTGAAACTTTTCAGATCTGATCCTACCTAGCTTGCAAGATCTGAGAGTGCGGCTTTAAATAGTAAGAAAAACCATGAAATATATGTATGTGTTTTTTTCCTGCAGTCTGCAAGTTAGCTAGAGAATAGTATTCTTCTTTTACAGTATTAGAATAAAAAATGTGAGGATATGAAGGAGGCAAAAATTGGACACCATCTAGTTACATTGAATTCAGTTCTTGATGATGTTTAACTATTTACACTTCTCCAGGGAACACAGGGAGAGTGCAGGTGACCATCTGCTCAAACTGGAGCTTTAGGTGGGTACGTGCCCTCCTCCACTTCTACCAAACCTGGGTGAGCAAGGCCAAACAACTGTCACACGGGATCCTTGGCTAAGCAAGGCCAAACAACTGTCACACGGGATCCTTGGCTAAGCAAAGTGATGTCTAATGAGCTATCGCAAAGATTCAGCAGCTCTGGAAAGCAGGGTGACCATTTGCCACCTGGAGTCTAAGGAAGTTTTAACTTAAGTTCCAATTTAGACAGCACTTGGTTGGACTAGTACGCATCTACTTTGATTAGTTTTTTTCATGTCTTCTTTTTTAGGTATAAGCTCATTTTTAACAGGTTTTGTCTTCTGTATTTTATAGTTCCTTGTTAAATGAGACCTCAAGCCTGATTGGGGCTTTTAGGCAACAGCAGAAGACTAATATTAATGATTAGAATAGTTAAATATGTAGCCATGAAGTAAGGCATTTCATGTTTTCAAATAAATCTATTCAGAGGAAATAAAAGGATGGAAATATTAAATACATTAAATATATCTAAACCCTTGATTTTTAAACTCCCTTTTTTCCTCATCTGATGAGTTAGTACTATGGAGAAAATAGTCAATCTCTGAGTCAGCCTCAGTGCTTTTACTGAGCAATTAAAGACAGAATTAGTAGCTCTAAAGTTAGGTGTCTACTCCTCAGCAAGGATGATGGTTTTAAAGCAGTTACACTTAGTAAAATCTGAACTTTTGATGTAAGCATAGTGATTAAGATTTTTTAAAGATACTAGCTTGAATATTTGTACATTACAGGCTATATAATTTGATTGTTTTTTTCCTAAACATTTTTGGTTTATTCTTCATTTTGTCTCTTCTTAGCCTTTGTCACTGGTTCTGGTTCACTAGCCCTTTGATATTGAGTATCTTCTCTATGGAGGTACACTATGGTCATGTCAACAGTGTCTGATGGAAACAGAGGAACTGAATTCCTTGGGCAATTTCTGTTTCCAAATGATTTTTTGGCAGGCTAGGTTTCTGCATCATCTAATGTTTTAAGTATTCTTTTCAAAAAACAGACACCAGGGTTGAATGCAGTATTCCAGTATTGGTGTTATCCATGGCATTTTGCATCTGCAGCATAAATAGCACTTCTCCCTTATTTGTGTAACTAAAACCGGGTTCACTCTTTATGTCTTGACTGCTCCTTAAAAGCTCATGCTGGGTTGCTTTTCCACTAAGATTCCAGAGCTCTTTATGATCATCTTTCTATGATAAACCTCCCATTGAGGATATAATCTGCATTTCTTTTTTCTAGGCTTCTAGTTCTGACTCTGCAAAAACTGATTTTGTTTGAACAGGCAAGCTTACTGCACAATTCAGACTGTTGTATCCAACTACTATGTCTACCATGTTGCATACTGTTGCATCATTCTCTGAATCATCCATAAATTATATAATATTTATAATTATAATATTATATAAGATTGTATAATTATATAATGATTACATTCTGTATTATGCATTAAATAATCTCTATTAAGTATTATATATTATATATTATGTTGTACATATAATTATATTATTATATATTATAATAATACATATAATATAAATTCTACTTAATTCTAAGTCAGGGATGAAAATATTTATTAATGGTGTTGTTCCTACAACTGCTCATTAAATAAATCTGACAGAAACACACACATTTGGTAGTGATTCCAAATGGCAGTTCTTTCCTGAGCTCTGCAAGGCATTTCTTAATTCACTTATAAAACCTGGAGATCATTGTAGACTTCAGTAGATCTTTTCTAAGAGGCAGAAGCTTAAGAACAAGCAGTAAAAAATATTGACATAAGCAAGGGTCATTTATATTCAAAGGGTAAATTATTTTTCCTGAGTGAAAGAGAGTGAGAAGCTGTCAGGAGACAAACTACAGTGGGCAGCTGCACACCAAAAAATTCAAGATAAGCTATGAAACACACTCAGAGAAGTAGAGGCTCAGAGGTTCTTCCATGGTGCTCTCCTGGTCAGCAGAAAAAAAAAGCAGAAGTGACCAAGAGAAGAGGGTCTGGGGTAGTTTGCTTACGGAGAAGTGTTCGGAGAAATAAACTGAAGAGTTACTCCACCCAACTACCACTACTAGACCCATGGGATCAACCACAGCATGAGTGATAAAGACTTCAGAAAAAAGAACCAGTTAAGAAAGAAGGGACAAAATTTGGCAGGACTAGGGTGTCCAAGACTATTTCCATTGTTCAGAGAGAAGAAAATCAGGGAAAGCATGCATCAATGGATAAGGAACATTGCAGGTAGAAAATTGGGCATCAAGAAGAAAGTATGTTACAGTTATTGAGAGCAGTAGTAAGGCAGTGCACTCAGAAAGAAAGGACAGTATTTATCCCAGAGAAGAAATAACTGAAGGCAGTATATTGTTGGTGCAGTTCTCCCCTCAGCAGTAATTCATTCATTCTCTACTTTTAAAAATAATTTCAAAAACCTGAGCAGCATTGAAGGTAAAGTGAAGTGCCTTTCTACCTTAATATAATTCTATGACAATTTAAATACTTACTTAAGCTCTCCTACCTAACTGGAACTTCTGACTGCTGGTACTCAACAGCATGTCCTGTTTCAGGAAGCAAAACCAGGCATATCTTCATAATTCTTACATGTTTACTAAAGATCAGAATGGCTTTTCTCAACACTTAGGTTTTTAAAGAAGTGAAATTAATATACGCATTAGTAACAAAACAGCTGCGGAGCTCTGCAGGAATCCCATCAACAAGGAAGCAAGCAGGATGAGTAGAAAGAACCAGCTGGTTAATCAGAAGAGAAGGCAGCTTGTTGAAGAAGCTGTCATCTTTGAATCTTCAATCGGTGGGTCATTTTGTCCTCGGCAGGGACTCCTTGCATGAAGTGTAATTTTTACTTTCACTGCTCAATCAGTATGACAGCTTTGGTTCTAAATGCAGTGAAAGTCTGGGCTCTGATTTAAATTGTTCCCTGATGGTTTGTTTAAAAATATCAAATAAATGTAATAGCAATAAAATTTGGATGTAAAAGATATAATCAATTTTAAATTCTGTATGCAAAAACTTTATTCTTAAACTGCTGAGATTATATACACGTGATCAATTTCTGCAGTTTCTAGCAATTGTTTTCAGGTTATTTGGTGGTAGTAGTTTTTTTCTGAATAATCGTCAAGTAGTAAGTTTTTACTCAGAGCAATTCAAATTGTGAAATACAAGTTTTCAGGTGTTGTAGACCCACAGGTCTGTATAGTCATGGTATAGTTTAATGCATATTCAAGTGATATTTCTGCTTACTCTCTGGAATTATATTGTAATCACACGGAATATTTTTATGAATCAGTTTGTTTCACAGGCTGGTACTTTGGAATGTCTCAGAAAGTGTTCTGTTCTTTTCGTTGCTGTTTCCATAAGCAGTTTGCATAGGAGAAAAAAAAAAGGGGGCTTTTTCCAGTTAATATGAGTCATTTTTCCAGCTCATGATAATTGCCTATTGGAGCCAATATTAATTTATAAAACTGTGACCATATAGTATGAAAACATGTTTGAGAGACCTGTATTTGTAAATTGTCTTATTTTTAGGTTTTTTAAAATTATTATTTGTATTGTAATTCCCAAAGAAAGAAGTCAGGACTGAAGTTCTCAGTCAGATAGCAAAGACATAAAAGAAAATTCTGAGCCCCGTGTTCTTAACATTTAATCTGAGATACAAGGCAGTAAAGCAGTCATCTCCGACTCATGGCAGGCAGGCAACATGTTACCCTACAGATCTTTTGACATTGTTCTAGTCACAAGGAATAAGTTAAAATGAGGGCCAACAGGATGAGAGCCAAGTATCATTTACCCATATTGCTTTGAAGCTCAGTGCATCAAGGAGGGTTGGGAGAACATTGTAACAAGTGGCTCTAGAGCAAATTAACATGGATGACAAGGATGTCAGTAATAAGGTTAAATAGAATTTGCATACAGTAGACAAACAAAAGTTGGAAAATTTTATCACCAGGGCACATACAACTGATGATAAAGTTTTAATGGGAAAGATGGTTCCCTTGGAAATTGAATCCAGATTTTCTGACTGAAGCAGAGGAAAGATAGTGTCAGAAATAGTGGAGAAGCAGTAAAGGAAGATCCTTGGATCACAAGGTAAGTTGCATTTCTTCAGCACTTCTGCTTCCTTGAAAATACAAGTTAGATCAAAATTTAATGTCATTTGATATTAGTGAAAAAGGCAATGGGGTTCTTAGGTGCCTTTTCCTTATGAAATCACCAGGGGTTTCCTGCATAGACTGGGTCCCTATGACGTTCATATTAGATTTCCATAAATAATACAATGAGAAAAGTTATTTTAATAGAAAATGGGTTTGGGATTGTCACAGCCAGGTCAGAAGAATGAAAGTAAGGCAGACATTGTTAGACCTGAATGGTGCTGGGAACTTAAGCATAAAAGAACTATGTCCAGAAATACTTGCAGAAAAGACTCAAGGCCTAAATCATTCATAGCAAGCAATCCTGCTGGCCTCTGGTGTCTGAGTAAGATACAGCATTTGAAATGTAGAAAATATTTAATGAGACAATAAATGTATTGTGAGAGTTGCAAGGCAGTACTGCTGAATGGCTCACAGTAATTAAGAGCAGTTCAGATACAATCTAGCATGGTAATTCAGGAAAGTGCACTCCTTAGCACTTCTCTGAAATAATCTAAAGAAAATGCACAACTTCTCTTTACTCACGATATACACCTAAATATTGAGATAGCAGGGAACTTGACATACATAGGTTTTGGAGACTCATGATAGAAATGTGTATGAATGCTTAATCTCATTTGTATGGCTACAATAAATAGGGAAAAACCACTGCTATTCTTGGTATGTCCTAAAACCAGGGAAATGTAAATTGCAGAGAAATTGTGATTTGAAGACCCAGCCCTGTGTGCCTGGCATGCTTTTGTCTCTAATTCAGGAGGACTAGTATATAATATTGCTAAGTCTTTCATTGTGGAGGAAAAATACGGACAATTAAGAAAATCACTCTAGTTCATGGACTATTGCAGAAATAAGTTACTTATACATACGGTATATCTTATTATGTCTTCATCTGCTCTGAGAAAATGGTTGTTATATAGCAATGCATAAAAAGCCATGTATTATGCCTCTACATGTAGGCTTTTGATAAATTGCAGCTGTGTATAGAAAGTCGGGGCCTCTGTAACTTGTTGTTTCTCATAATACCTCATTTAACTGGAAAATAAAAGTGTTTGGAAACAAGTATTTAAAATTCCTCAAATTTCTAACTTTATGTTTATTTGTAAACAGAAGGTAGTCTTTTTATATTCAGTTATGTTAACTGTTAATGCTATTTTACCCAAACTTAAATGTGTTATTAATGCTTTTAAGTCATACATTAGACAATCAATTATTTGGAAAGTCAAGTAACCATTCCTACTACTTTTAAAGAAATACTATTCTTTTCTTTTTTTTTTAGCAGTAACCAAAGTGAACCCCTATTCATGTAGATGCTTTGAGAAGGAACCTTGAAGTTTTCATTCTCAATGGTATATCCCATATGTTATATTTCTCTTCCTGTATTTCATTTATGTGATATATCTGGTGTTTTCTCCTCACTGATCTCTATGAAAACTTCTGCCTGCATAAAATATATTAAATGAAAACTTCCTTCCCAAGGGTTAACTTCAGTTCTTTCAAAGTCAAAGTGAAGACCATCCATCCTCAGTAGTATAATTAATGATCTCTAAGGATGTTTACATAGTGGAGAAATCTAAGCTAGTTTTAAGCCACCTTCTTCACTTGCATATATCTGATGTATGGCCATGACATCAGAGATCTGAGCAGCGTTTAATTTATCCTGGCTCTTATTCGACTTTGGGGCTTGTCCTACTGAGCTAACCAGTTGAAAGCCGACTCAATGGCAGTCTCTGCTGGCTCTGCAGTGCATTCACTACTCTTTTTTTTAAGTAATAGAAATGATTGCTTAAATCTGTGATTCACCACTTAGGACAGATACTCAATTATCTAGAGAAATACAGGGTAGAATTAAAATCTTTGATCTATACTTTTGCATGTTTTGAACAGATATGATGGATTAATGAAAAAAATTATGTATAAATCACATAGATACAGTATATTTCAAATTGTGTGCCTACACATAAAAGGTAGTGCTTATGTGAGAGTCTTTCTGTACAAAAAGAAGAAACATTCTGGCCAAATTCTGTATTTGTGTTTTTATCTCAGGAACTACAAGATCATACCACATGTAAATTGTTGTGGGTTTAGTTGGGAAAAAGCTTAAGAAACTGATTAGTATATACAGCTATTTTTAAAATAAAAAGCTAGGCTGTATTTGCATGTGGATACTTTTCTGATAAGTATTCATTTCAGTGAATTAATAAACACAAAACTTCAAGAGGCAACTTATATTAAACATTAGTCTTTTAGGTTATTCATTTACTCTACTCAGATTTACAGTTAAAATATTCCTGTCAGAAGGAAAGTACCATTTATCTAATCCGGTTTCCTATGAAAATACACTTAGGTGATTTGGGGAGTCTTCAATTACCTAATTGTATAAGAGAATAATTTATATCTCACAGTCAGTAACTTGTGATGCTGATTATTACTCAATTTTCAGTGAAAGATCAGACAATCTACCCGAGGCACTACATACCTTGATATGTCTATATATATTTTACTAAGAATGTTAAATGAATAGTGACCTGTGAAATAAAGATCAATATGCTGTGACATAGTATTTTCATAGTCACAAGGATGAATATATCATTTGCTTCAGCTAGATGAAAATGAAAATTTAACACTCCAAGGCCATTCTCACTTTCAGATTACTTTTGGCAAGGCTCCAAAACCCCATAACATTTAAATAAACGTAGTGTTTCTTCAGATTACAACAGCTAACTACCTACCAGTTTATTTGTCATTTATTTATCACCCAACATATCTTGCTAATCTCTGCTGAAAGGTTGTTCAGAAAGTGATTCTTAATTCAAAGAGTCATTTAGTGGCTTTCAGGGTGTTGAACAAACACCATGTAAAGTTGAGGGCCATTTTTCAAGAGCAACTTCCAAACAGGCACACATATAAACATTAAAGGTGTGATTTATGCCCATAACTCAGATATTTTGGGTGAAATCCTTGCCTCCTGAAAATTAATGGCAAAACTCCCATTAACTTCAGTTTAGCCAGATTGTCAGCGCTAACTTCTAAAACACTCACAAAGTGATCTTCCAGAATTAAATTCTGAGAATACATCATAATACTAAAAAAATAGATTTTGCTATTTGATTATTATACATTCTCTCAGGTATTTAAATCTGTACATTTTCTTTGAATGAACTAATTTACTTGCAAACAGCACAGGTTATATTAATAATTACTGTCATTAAAATAGGCTTTTTTAAAAAAAAAATGCTTCAATGGTTGATCTTTAAAAACAGATCCCTTTTATGCACCCTTTGATACATATAGTCACTGAGAAAGGTACTTAAATTATAAGGAGTATCAAATTACTTGCAGGTTCAAAACAAATAAGAGGTGGTACTTAATCATAGAGCAGGTGCTCAAGCCGTGGGCTTCACATCAGTTCAGAAAGCTGTTAGACAAATCCATGTAATAAATATACATCACAAATAATTACATGCAGACATACATGTGTGGTTTAGGAAACTCCTGAACGTACAGAGAATACACCAAGGGAGGGTAAATCAAGGAAGTATCACTTCCCATATCCCTGGGTAAGTTACCTCAATAGCTCATCAACCTCATTTAACAGAAACCACCTTATTTAAGTTATAAATTTTTCTAGCTTTGGCTTCAACTTGTGCCTATCATCATGTCTTTCCTTGTAGGCTTAAAAAGATATTTACTATCCTAAATATTTTCCCTAGAGATACCTATGGTCTTGATTTGATTGGATCAGTTCTCCAATCTTTTTTTGAACAAAGTATTTTAATGTCTCATTATAAGGCATATTTTCTAGAACTTGTATAATTACTGTAGTTATTGTAACAATTCTTTTAAGTTTCTCAGTATTCTTTTTGAAGTGCTGGCACCAGAAAGTAGACACAGTATTTCCTTCACAATTCTCCTAACACCGTATTCTGAAATAAAATCAGTCTTGTGTTTGTTTTAGATATTACCCTGCCTATACATTCAAGGATCATATTCACCCTCTCATGTAAAGCATCACAGTAGGAGATAACCTTAATTTCATTACTTTCTACAACTCCTCAGTCCTTTTCAGTCACTGCTTTCCAGGACAGCATCTCCAGTTTGTAATTATGACCTGCATTCATTCTTCACTGGTGAATAAGTTTGCATTTCTTTGTATTATAACATGTGGTGTTTGAAAGGATCCCTTTCACCAAGAAACTGAGTGACTGGTCCATCTCCAGCTATCATGTTGTCCCTAAAGACTTGATTGAGGGTGATCATCACCTCAAACTTGTCCTCACATGAAAAGCAATAGAATATCATCATGTTTTAGTCTTAATCTAGAGCCAACAATGATCTGAAAGAATTAATTTAATTTAAATATTTCCATAACAACAGGGTGTCATTTCATATGTTTATGGCTATGTAAGGTTCATTATTGCACCATAAGGCTTGAACTTTGTCTGATCAAGTCTACTTCACAAGAAGTTAATAGTTCATTGATAGCAAAGTTAAGCACTAGTACAGATTGTTTATTGCCGAGAGATGAGAGGAATGTTACCAAATGATGTTAAAAGTTCCAAAGAGGTGGGAAGTTGGTAGTCTGAGGAATTCTTGAAAAAGATGAAGATTAATAATTTTTATTGAAGGAGAGAATAATAACATTTTAATCTAAATAGTCCTTCTTCAGGGAAAGGAGAAGCACATATTACAAATCAAGACCCTCTTCTGTGAAGAAAAACTTAAAGATGTAGTATTTTTTTCAGAAGAAATCTTTCTTTAGTCCCATGATTTGGTAGTCATTGATGTCTTGAAAGCTGGATAATCTAGAGAAGCTGCTTGCAACTGAGGTAAGGATAGGCAGATGTAAGCAGTTTTCTGTTTTCTCTTATCAGTCTTCATAACCTTTGTAACTGTGTTTCTATATTTGAAGCTGTTGTAAATAAATTATTTTCTTTTACCTTTACTAGGCTTTTCTCAAGAGCGCGTTTAGAATAAGTGTCAAACAGGACATCCTACCCCTTTGTGTAAGGCTTTCTTTAAAACTGAATTGCTGTACTAGTTCTTCAGGGTATAGAATCTCTTTGAAATTTCCGGGGCATTCAAAGGATAATAAAATATGTCTCTGCTAAACAGCATGGATTATTTTGGAATTTTCAATTTTGTCTATGTAGAAGATGCATCCCATTTTGCATGCTGCAAGATGGTAGGGCTACTACCATTGAACACTGATGGTAATGGCAAAGTTTGTAGCACTATAATTCTAGCAATCTTTGTGTCATCTGTAAATTTTATCAGTAATAATCATAAATTTTATTCCAAATTATGAATAAAATTATGTACTGCATCTCGGTATAAACCAGTCAAATATTTTCCAAGATGATGAGCGAATGTTGAGATCCAACAACTGATCATTTTTTTTTATTATTTAATTTTAACTTTTTTATAAGTGTCATATTTCTAGTAAGAACGCTAGGCAGAACTAAGACAAATACTTTACAGAATACTATTTTGTCAGCCTAATTTATAACTACATCAAATAATTTTGCAAAACGTATTTGATAAAACTTAACCCTGTGTGTTAGTGGCATTAATTGAATTGCCATTTTCTATCACCTTATGTCATGGAAATAAATATTAACAGCTTTTATTTTTCAGAGACTTTTTTTGACTATTGGAATATCCACTTTAGCATATACTAACATACAAATTAGCTTTTTTTTCTTACAACCACAAGGAGTAGGTCTTCTGTTAACATAATCTTTGTTTCAAAATAAGCTGCTTGCAGCATGTGGAATGTCATGGGGCAATTTGGGAAATTTTTAATGTAAGTTTGTGGTATCTTAAGACCTAGAAGTCTTGGGTTGCATGTTGTGTTACAGAACTTAGAGGATCTCTGCCACAGGTGACTGAATTTGGGGAATTAGGGATGAGGTGTAAGAACTAAATTTGTGCTAAAAAGTGCTAAATTTGCACAAGTCATATTGTAAATAACATTTACATCCTGTTGAATGCACATAATGATACTTGTTCTTCTTTTTTAAAAATCTTTGAGATCCTCATATGAGATGTACTACACAAAAAGCATTTTTTAGTTCATTAATTCTTTGTATAGAATTCAAGTGGTAGGAGTCTTGAGCTCTTCAAAAACAATATTGGTGTTGGATATCAACAGCTAAATATAATGTCTGTTTTACATAATGTCTTTTGGGTTTTAAATACCAAATCTCTTCTCTCTTACAGAGAAGTTGATCAAGATTCTGATGGCCGCACCAGCTTCAAAGAGTTTGAATCTGCAATGAAGTACAGACAAGATGAAGTATCACCAGTGTACTTTGCCTAAAGAATATTCTCTGGTGAAAAGACAAAGTGAAAACTTCAGATCTCAAGATATTCAAAAATCAATGAAACTTCATTTGTTTCAGCCAGCATTTTAAGAACTTTGACTGTAAGTGTAGCTCTGAAGAACAGCCTTTGAAGCTTTACTGTTGACAAGTTGGGTGTATTAATTTACATGTGTATGTGTGTGTAGAATACTTAAAATATTTGAAATCTCAATTGATTCCTAATCACCCTAGTTAGGAACTGTAACTCCGTACTTTTTGACTTAACAGATGAAAAAGGAGCAACTCTGATTTCCAGTTACTGAGAAATTTATTTTTTCACTTTTTGAACAGCCCTCTGTTGACAGACCACAATATCTTACATGTATAGAAACCGATTAAATTTATGGCAGATAATGCCTGGTTTTTTAAAATCAGTAGTATATCTGTCTTTATTGTTTCACTTTTGTATATTGTTCTTTTTTATATATTACTTTTTTTTTAATTTAACATTTATTGGTTAATTAGCTGCCTGATTTATTTCCGAACAATTATCATGAACTGTGTATGTAAGGAAGTAAAGTAAGCATAAATACTTATCTTTTTTTTTTTTTGAACAATTTTTTAAATGGAGGTAATAAATCTTTAAAGTGTACATCATGAACCTCAGTCTCAGAGGCTGAAAATTCTGTGTATTCAAACCTTCAGCTGACTTTTAGGGAAGAATTTGGATATATATATACACTTTAGCAAGATCAGAGAATTTCCCAACAGCTGAGGGGAAGTATAATGTAGAAACTGTCATTGTCTACAAAGCTATCTTCCCTTCTTTCTCTCTTATCCAGTAACTGGGAGGTGTTCTTTCCTGCTGTAACTTTATATACATCCATCCATCCAAGCTGTGCTAGAGTGAGATAGATAAATCTTTCTTATTCAATTTATTTTATCTGTGATCACTTACTTCCTACCGCCTTTGTGTGCTCATATTGATAGTAACAGATAATAGAGATTTCATTATGGGCACTGTCTCTGATCATATGGTCCACTCTATTGCTTCTTTTCTGTTTACCTGCCAGTTGTTAAATTGCTTGGATTAAGGATTTCTTTTAAAACTGTCCAGAAGCAACCCTCTCCTCAAGTGACCTTACAGACTATAGCACATACTTAATACTACTGTAAATAAATAACAAATAATAATGATCAGTAAGAGGAAGAGAGTATCAATTCTACTCTTAAGTTAAGAGAGTCTCTAATTTCTTTCAAATTTTAGTGAGGCATTCCAGAGTACAATTTACTCTGGAATGTAGGCAAAGTATTTATAAAATGATGTCTGTGTTTTCTGTTCCCATTACACGTATGTATCTCACTAGGTACAGGCAAAGTGAAATCTTTCTTTTCTTTAATTCCAAGGCAGATAATATATAAATAATGGGAGGATGTTGGAAACAGTGAATATATCAGCAGATGTATCTGATTCTATATATAAGAACCAGATATACCCATTAGGCAAAATGAGCTGTAACTCAAATAGCATGCTTTATGTGCTAATCAGTGGGAGCAAACTGGTGTTACCTTTGAAAGGTGATGGCAAGACATGCTAATAGATTAGAGGTTTTGCCATAAAAATGCCATTTCCCAATAGATGACTGTTTTCATAAGAGAATCATCACCATGGATGTTAATTAGCAATGCAGGAGATGAATTGCAGGAATTGATGAAATGCAGGAGATGATTGAATTATTATCTCACAGGGATAGTTGCTACAGGTCTAGACACATTCATGAAAAAATGTATGATGATTTGCTGTGATATTACTTACATTGTATTTTTTTGGTCAGAAGACTTCAGTTTTTATTGTGCCCAGACCCTGTACCCTTCCTAGACACTGAGTCCATGCAGTATTATTTTATTATTATTTATTATTTTACTTATTTAAAAAATAATTATTTTGTTTATAAGGAGCAGTTAAAAAGTCTATGGCCTCTTGTTTATATTTCTCGTCCAGCTGTGATTTGTTGTCCAAATAGCTGACAATATATCGCTATATGTCTTCTGTTAAATATTATAACAGACAGAATGGTCTTTGTATACTTTTCATTTTAAGAAATATATATGTCTTGTATATATGGCGAGGAACTCTAGAGAGTAAAGTGCTTTCTATCTATCATCTCTTTTATTTCCATATGTTCTCAATCCTCGTTTTCTCAAGGACTTGAAAAGTTGCTATGAACCTGAATTACTGAGAACATAAACTCCAGGAGAGGCCAATGAAATTATTTTACCATGTTGGAAATTTTTTTAGAAAAGAACAGAACTGTATTAAAGGTTCATAAGTGTTCTCATTTCTCCTCCCATGAGGACTGACAGAAAGAAACTGCAGATGACCACAGCTGAGTGGAACTGAGTAGGCCCTGGTGACACTCTTCCTGCTGAATAGTTGAATAAAAATTAATTACTAGCTACTGCTTATCTGGGTTTTGGCTAGCAAACTGCAGAAACACTTCAGCTATCACTACAAATTGATAAAATTAGGAATGACATTTATTAGGTGGGTTAGGTGGTGGCCTATTCTCAGTTATGGTTTGGGAAACAATAAAAGCAATAGGTACCCAGCTATTGGATGAAAGAGGCCACATGCTCTTCATTTTTCTGTGTTTTCTATTGCTGATGTAACAGCTCAACATGAAAGGTCAACATGAAAGGATCAGCAGAGCTAAGAGCTATGATCAGCCTTAGCACACAAGCTGCAACTCTGACAACTCATGTCAACTCTGGAGTGACATAAAATGGAACTCTACACTCATTAGCAGGTTACATTCTTATCTGCAACATTTCCAAGCATGTAAGGACATCAATGATATGAATTATATCAGCCCAGATAAATTTTCTTTTGTTTGATGGCTACCGTCTTGGACACAACCCTGGGAACTGAATTGTGGCTGAACCTCCAGCACAGAATAAATGAGTTGCAGTAGCTAAGGAGCCATAGCTCTTCAACAAATAATTATTCATGTACCCTATGGAACAGCACAGAGGTGGATCTTCAGGATTTACTTACCACAATGTTATATTATCTTTTCCAAGTTTATAAGCACATTTGCTTTCTTATTATGTAGACTTTTTGTTGTTTTCTGACACCTCAGTTACTTAACAAGCAGAATTGCCTTGTTAAAAATATCCATAAAAAGAATATTTACTTTTCTCAAGTTTTCAAATGAGGAATCATCTGTTTAAATTATTTGCAAGTGGATACTTCATACATGTAGCTTATTGTTGCCATTTTATGGCAAATAGATAGATTATATAACCATAAATACTATCAAGGTATATTTGTTTTCTTCCCCTGGGGCTTCTGTAATTCACTATAGCTGTTGAAATCTAGTAATCTGTAATTTCCTTTTAAAGGATTTGGATGATTTAGACTTTTTACCAAGGTCTGTAGTGACAGGACAAGGTGCAACAGTTTTAAACTGAAAGAGGTAGATTTAGATTGGACAAGTTGCTCAGAGAGGCTGTGGATGCCCCATCCCTGGAAGTGTTCAGCGCGAAGTTGGATGGGGCTTTGAGCAACCTGGTCTAGTGGAAGGTGTCCCTGCCCATGGCAGGGGGGGGTTGAAACTAGGTAATCTTCAAGGTCCCTTCCAGCCCAAACCATTCTATGATTCTATTATTTTATCGATTGAATGAGTGGTTGTTAAACTATGGTCTTTGGGCAACATAACATTCCTGGTAGCCTGCAAGTATAGTATACTGAAATCTGGGAAAGCTTTGACTGAAAAAGAATTCAAACAATTAAGCTCAATATCAAGACTGTCCTCACTGAAATATTTTGTTTACTTTTTTTTTCCCTGGTGTATCAAATAATGAGTATTTAATCCATTTGTTCAATAATCAGAAGAATCAGAAAATAAGTATGTGCAGTACATCATAGAATATGCAATATGTCCCTATAAGGTTCCCAAAATAAAACTTAGCGTAAAGATAGTACATTAGGTTTGTGCCAGTGTTACTGTGTCTTCTATCTTTAATCAGCTGGGTGGGTGGTGGCTGACAAGTCAAACCCAGTAACTAGCTGACACACAAAATGTCACAGTTCAAAGAAAAACTTTGGCATGACTCTCATTTACTATAACATATCAGCTTTACACTTCTCTGGCAATGAAATGCAGTCTCAAAATTAGGATGAATTACAGCTGCATCCCTGCTTTGATTCCTTAACACTGTTCTTTGGGAAGGCTGCCCAAATGTAAAAAAGAGTCAGACCTTTTTGTGTAGAGATTGCCAATAACAATTTGAGAAAATATGTTGCACCATTGTCCATAAGAAACAGGAATAACAAGGGGGGGGGGGTTATCATAGTTATTTAAGGTTCTGTATCTGAGCCTCTTATCTGCCAGAAATAAAAAATCAGTGATGAATTTTAAAAGAGCCCAGAGGTTGTGTGTGCATTAACATTTTGGCTCAAAACATAGTGTAGTTCTGAAGCGAATCCCCTGATCTTCCCCACTTTCTGTGTTTTGGTTCAGTTTGCAGAGTCATTATGGTATGTGCAAATCAAGATTTATTTTGGAGGAAAGTAAACTAGAAGACCACTCTGGGCACGCATGAAACATGCTTCAATACCTAATGGAGACATGAGTCTGAATGATGACTAACTTGCACTACCATGAAGTTCTCCAAGTGCTCCAGCATATATCAAGCAGTCCAGCTGACCATCAGCAAAACAGTCACAGCAGCAAGGCATCCCATTCTCCATGTCTGGTTTTTCATTTGAAAGAAAAGCCAGTGTCACTGCCATCACAGTCTCCTCTTGGATTTCTTTCCATGGCTCCAGGCCTTCATTAGTCCCTTCAGTGGGATCTTTGGATGTTGCTCAAACTTAGAGTGGGGGCAGAGTTTGGCAACCAGCATCGTGGTGTCAGCCAGAAACGAGCAGGGACAGAAATAAAGCTGCTTTTCAATTTGAGACCATAAGGAGACAGGGCAGTGACAAGCTACTGTCTTCTGCATGAGACAGACAAAAGGATGGCATGGAGTTTCCTAGGGTAGAGGATCCTCTGGACAAGAAAGCCACAGTTCTGTGGCATAGCTTCTATTCAGACAAGTTTGAACAAAATGTGTGGTGAGAACATTTCATCTAGTGATTCAGCACCAATGGCATCATAATACTAAACCACTGCTTTTGCACTGAAGTATTTGCTAATGTAGAGTTAGCCAGGGAGTCTGGTGTTTAAAATTGCTTTGATACCTATGCTATGGTCAAAATCTCAGCCTTAGTCAGGTGAAATCTCTCACTGACGCCAAGGAGGAGTATTTCTATGTGCACTCCAGTCAAGTTTGCATTTAGACATATAATTCTGTTAGAGTCATTCTAATTTAAATACATTTAATACGTAAGGTGAAAATTTTGTTTCTTTTACAGTTAGCTTTACTAAATTCAAGAAAATGTTTAAGAATGTAGCTAAAGATGGCTTACAAACTAGCTATGAAAAATAAGACACCTACAATAATACATCTTTGGATGAGTTGCTGCGTTAAAAGACCTGAGATAGGTCTACTGAGAAAACCCTAGTAGCTGCAGAACATTTACGCTAGAAAGGAACGAACTTTGAAATACTTAATCTTTCTTGGAGAAGAAAGCTGTGATAGATGTTAAATAATTGTGAAATATTCAGTGACATATTGAGAAGTAACAGATGCTACGGAATCATGTCATAGTCAAACATTGTACTAATTTTGTAAGTGTCATATATTTGTTAGCATTCCTATTCCTGGCTAAAGGCAATCTTTAGAGTTAGTAATATGAAATTCTAGTGATAAAAGAGTACAAATAACAACTCAGTTGAAGCTCTACTTACTCACTCTGTTGGGGAAGCAGCACAAAGACGTATTTAACTGTCTCAAAAGGCCTCAGAAGGTAAATTACATGTAATTCTGACTTTTGACAGCATTGTTTTGGAAGAGGAAAGCCCTATTCCAGAACTGATATGCTGTGCCCAAAGAGAGGAGCCCCGAAAACAGACCCCAAGTATCCTAGATTTTCCAACTCCCCATTTGGACAGTAAGTCACCGCCTGATAAGCTACCAAATATATTAGCAACATGTTTTAAGCCTTCTTTTTTCTGAGATGCTCTTGATCTGAATTAACATGTTTAATTACATGTTTTGGGGGTTTTGGTTTGTTCTCTTTGTAGTTGGCTTTGTGAAATGAACACATTTTACTGGAGATTTTAATACTGCTCTGAAGTCAGACCTACAGGGACAATTGCAGAATAGTGCAGACGATGGAGCCCAAAAGCCCTGTCTGGACAGAGACAGAAGTTCACCACAAAAAAAGATTAAAAGCAGAGTCCTGAAACTTAAGCTAAATGCCAGAAAATTGTAACTGTTGTACAGGACAGACCTAAGATCCACCTCTTCAATGCCCAGTCTCTGACAGTTGGCAGTAGTGATGATTAGCTGTATAGCAGTAGGGGTGTAGAAGAGTGAGTGTCCAGAGGTTTACAACTCCCTTCTATTATGTCCCATACTATAGAAGTGATTCTGTCTTGAATTACATTTGCTCCTTTCTCTGTGTTTTTTTCAGTCCTAGTATAATCTTTTTGAGATGATCAGAACTGTGCTCACTACTGAAGTTGTGGAAATAACTGTGGCTTTGTATAGCAGCATAATGTTTCCTATTTTATATTCTATAGCTTTCATAATAATAATTTGAAGATTCAGTAGTGAAATGGATGTACAATTAATTCAGAAATGATGTTAGGGAGATTTCTCTTTATTTTTGCCACTATCTTCATTCATACATTACATAGCTTTACTATCATAAATAAAAATACATATATATCTCATAAATAAGAAATAAAATTTAGAATAAAAATATTAGGTGCAACATTTAAACACCTAATTAAATAGGAAGATGGCTCTGGTAATCTGCAAAACGGTTGAGGCAGCTAAGTGCTAGCTTCTACTGGAATCTAATAGTTCATGCACTAACTACATACACAGCTCTGAAAATCCTGAAGGAATCAGCCTGCATTTTTAAGTTTTTAAAATAAGACACTTCATATGAATAAATAGGAAAAAGAAGAATTTAAAAAATCAGACACATATAATAGACAGCCTCACTCCCGCAGTTCACTGAGAACATGAGATCTTCAGACTGGTACTTGACCACTGGTGTATTTATACGCTGCAGGGCAATATCATGCAAAATGCTGCCTAGAAGCAAGATTTGGGTCCTGTGCTCTGCTGTGCTGACACAGCTGTGCTGCTCTGAGTGGTGGAGCAGTCCTCCTCAGCACCTGCTGAGAACCCTCTGCAGTGCTTTCTCATGCTTGGTCTGCTTGCTTAGGCAAGTAGCGTTCAAACCTTTGTGCAGTGCCACAACCTGGGTCTATTATGATCAGAGAGAGACTACTTCATAGAGGGATTTTCTCTGTTCACAGTGATCCATGAGAACAGCTGTGGATTTCTAAACTTAGCAAATCACCTAAATTTACTGGAGCTTAAGAAAATTGAGTCATCCAGATTTATTAAAAAATCATTTGATACTGGAACTTGTTAGGTGCCTTTGACAAAGACTGGTCAGAAACTATGTTTACATTGTTGCCATGATGGTAATATTTTGCTTCTAATTGTGAAAACAATCTACAAGTTGGTATGATGTATTAAAATTTAGATCAGGAAAAGACCAATTCTTAGACATATAGAACTGAGGACTGTAAGTCAAGGGTGAGAAATCAAGTTGGATCTCTAGTTGAGAGCTGGTCATGGCAAAAAGAACGGTAGGATCATAAAGAAAATATTTGTAGCTTGCTGATTTGTACCAGTTCTCCTTTGCAGTGATTCATCATTGCAGGTCTCTGTTCTTTATGGCAGTTCTCTAACTATAGTATGGAACAAAGAAATTTAGAAATGGTGTACATAGGCCAAGGGACATAAAGAAGTTCAGGCACTTTTGTCCTACTAACATCATAAGAACTTTAGAAATTACCTATGGGTTCAGGTCCAAGATCCATCTCATTCAATAGCCTGTTTCCAACCATGCCCATGGGAAACACTATTTAGAAAGAGCACACAAGCCTGGACACTACCTGCAGTTCAGTCCCCTCATACTGCCCCAGCATCCATAGCCACCAGATTAAGAAAGTTGGAGGGCACACTGCTAGTCTTAAAGATCTATAAGGGGAAAAAAAAAACCATTTACTTTTACAAGAATTGCTAAACACAGGCTAAACTATACTTGAAATGACTTGGACTCTTCCAATCATTGTTGAAAAAACGAAATCTAGACTCTGTCATAAGAAAAAGTAAACAGTCAAAGGCTTTCAAAGTATATTTATGATCTTTTATATAGATATGTCATTCACTGTTCTTTTACAGCATGCTCCTTTTTTCTAGGAAGCATACAAATGAGATTAGATTTTAATTGCTAATTAATAGTCTTCCACAGCCTTCTGACAACAGAGGAAATTCTTCAGTGGCAGCTTTGCTCTCCCTTACACCTACTTTCTTTTAAATGACTTTTATCATGCTTTCAGCAAAGATATAGCTCTTAACAGGGACCTTGGTATCAAAGATGGAAAGATCCAAAGATCGACTTGCATACAGAAGAAGAAGTGGAAAATCCTTCAGTTATATTTTACTTCAAAACCTGTATCTATTTGGGCTGAAAATAAGAAAATTATTTTTTCTCCATGACATATCCCTGTATTTCACAAAGATGTGCCTGATGTGTTGTGTGTATTGCATCAAGTGTTTAACTGTGGTAAATAATGAGCTGTCCACTTAATTATTTGCAAGTCTTCATTAATCTACAACCTAACACAATCATTAAAGAATAACATATTAATAAAGAAAGATCACAAAATTACTTTTCTGGAAAATAATTCAGAAAAGATTCCTCGTAAACTCAGAAATGAGGATATTTTTGGACGCTTGAATCCCTTTAGTGTATGCTGTGTTGCTTTTATACAGTAATTTCAAAATCCAAATGTTGTTTAGTACTGAGTCAAAGGCCTCACAGAGGCTGTCATATCGGAACAACATTAATACACCAGACTTGTAATTTCATAGGAAAATCATGTCAAGTTTATTTAACAAGATCTGATTTTTAAAAATGTGTTGATTGACATAAGTACAGTACCATCCTGTGATTTCTTATTGAATGGGTATTATATTATCTCATTCATTATCTACAATTCTTATTTATATTTAGGCCTTTTTATGCCATTCTCACACTGCAAAGGGATGTTAGAATGAGTGTAAATGTAGTTTATACTCTTTTGAACATCCATTTATATTCCTAAAATGGTATAAAATGAACAAATGAAGATCATAGGCATGGTTATTTTTATGTAACTTTGTGTGTCTTTAAAGTTGTGGGCTTCTCTGAGAGCTTGTACAGAGTACCTCAGATTCCAGGAAATATTACATCTTCCCAAGTGAATGGCAATAATTGAAGTACCTATCTTCCATCTCTCACTTTAGAGGTTTTCTTCACTTTTTCTGTTACACAATGGTTACAGACGTGACATCCTGTTATTACATGAAAAAGTGGAAATTTCGAGGAGATAAAATCTCAATTAATGCAAGGACCCTTTGAGCGTATATCTCTGGGAAGTCTACCTAAAAATTCTTCTGAAGGAGAATCTGAAGTGAAGACAAATGTTAAACAGATTGTATTTCGCTGTTTTCCAGAGGTAGCCTGAATCTTCATATTCTAACATGAATGACTTCAAATTCCTTTCTACTTGCTTTTCTCTTTACTTTTCAACAGCATGAATTTAGTTTACACTAGTTTAAACAAAATTTAGACTTCTGTGAATAAAGTTGTTATGAACAAAGAGAAGGTTTAAATACGTTACTGTCTTTAAACTGCTGATGGTATAGCAGAAATGCTGATACAGACTTATTGAGGACACTGGTTTGAAGAACAGAACTGAGAAGCGTCCAGAAACAAACTAGACCAAGCCTGTCTGGCTGACCAAAGCACCTCAGAAGAATTGAGAAAACCTTGGAAAATGACACTAGAAATGCACTTAAAGTACTGAGGGAGATGATACACAAATGAAATTGTGGTTTTCATACAAAAGCAGTTATATTAACATGAAACTTTTTTGTTTGGTATATTTTTATTTGATAGGCATGATTTATAATAGCAATATTAGTTGTGTCTGCTGATTTGTAATCCATTTCACCCAATACAAATCCAACACTGGCAGGGCTACATAGGTATCAGTGAAGGTAAAAGCGGGATTTTCAAAAGCATCTATGAAAATTAGTGGCATGCCTCACTGAAGTAACATACAACACATCATGGCTGAATACCTTAGAGCTTGACTCAGGACATAAAGATATGCATGAGCTAATTTATGTCAGTGAAAAGTAGCTGAAGCTAAGCTGGTTTCAATATCTGATCTAGTTCATCTACTGCTAACTGTAGATGTCTCTAAACTGTGCTCCACAGCAGAGAAATACCCTGGGACATATTTCAATATCCCATCCATAGTCAGTGGAATCAGAGGTGTCAGTGAACATTTTATTTTGTCGGCAGAATCTTGAATTCTGATGATAATGCATGAAAACAGTAACCTAGTTATATGTCAACTTCTGTTGGAAGTTTTGTTGGAACATTTGCAACTACGTGAAGCACCTTTTTACTTACAACTTATATTCAATTCAAAAATCATTGCTGCCCAATAAACAAGAAACACCATGATATAATTTTATAGTCACTTTTCAGAGCATAGCAGTTAATCTAACTACAGTTACACTGTTACTGTACATTACAAAATATATGTGATGTTCACTTACCTGCAATATGGGCTAGGGTTATCTTAAACTTTGTATTTTTATGACTTTTAAAGCCAGCATGCTGGAAACTGCATGTAATCCAGTAAAAAAACCTTTTCTTTCCTTTAAATACACTTGATCACTATTTCAGGAATATTTTCTGCAGCAGTATCTATCCTTGCACAGGATCACAGTAGGCAAAGTACTCCACAAACATGTCTAAAAGGGTCTCTGCCTCTAAGAACAGGGTACATAGTTCGTCTTTCTTCCTGCTGAGATAACGTCCTTACTCCACTGTTTTCTGACTGATTTTACTGATCTCCAGCTATGCGAATACTGCATTTTTGCATGTTTTGCAAAATCTATTAATATCCCTTCCTGAATCAATCAACAGAAAACCTAAATATTTCACCTCTGTGAAATAGTCTCTGGTATTATCATAAAAATCACATGGGCAACAGTAGGTTGGCAAGCTATGTTTGATATTTCTCCTTCCTGTGCCAGATAATATATGTGCATAATTGCTCAAGTGCCATCTGGTTGCAACTTAAGATGTGTTGCTCATTGATAATGAAAGCACTGATTTGGTCCCACACATGAAACAGAAGTGTGTTTAATGTAAGCCTGCATGCTTTTGTAGGACGCTGATGTAAAAAAAGAGCAATGCCTTGTCAAAACCTTTCAAGAAATGTGCATTTTAATAATAATTTTTCTAAATGGAATGAAAATATGGCTGAAAGATACCTGATTATTTGGGGACTGAAGAATTTAGTTTTCACTATGAGCATAGAGTGGCAGTGTGAAGCCTTCAGCCCATTTTATCACACACTGCTAGGGCTTCCCTGGCAGAGAGGAAATGGCAGGGAAGAGCGGAATTCAAAGGTGGCTGGGGCTCAGGCCAGCATCCACTGCAGTAAATGGCAAAACTCCCTTTGACACAAGTGTGTATGGCATTGCCCTTCTCCAGCCGAAACAGGGGGTGGTGTCAGAGCAATTGAAAAAAATCCCAGGAAGAAGTGAAAACTGAGCAAGTACATAGTAACATTATTTAAATGCACAAAAGACTTGCAGATATGAAAAAAAAATTTTAAAAATCCTTTTCTTCATGTCCATTGATAGTACAAAAAGTGACGTGATTAAACTGCAGCAAGTGAGATTACTTTAAAGCAGGAAAAACTCTTTAATGATCAGGGAGTGACTGGCAGGGATCTATTGCCTGGAGCAGTTGTCAAACACCCATTAACAGGGGGGGTCTAAGAACAGGCTGAATGTATACCTGCCAAAAAAACCTTAGGTATACTCCGTTCTTCCATGGGGCAAGGAGATGAAAGAACGACCTCTGAGATCCTTCCAGCCCCTGCTGTGGTCCTCCGTATTCTGTGTGAAGACTTCCCATCTCCCATGCCTTTATGCCAACATTTGTGCATAACTTGTCATTCAAAGGAGCAATGCCCTTAGCAGTTCTTCCCTTTGACCCATATTTGAGACAAGAAAATGGTGAAGCATTTTATATTGGCTTTTTTAAAATCAGTTTTAAAATTTGCTTGTCTACCTAATAATGTCCATTTTAAACACAGATTATTGTCATTTCAAATGTGCACAAAAGTGATAAGGGAGGTGACTAGAAGCTTATTATTAATTTGCTGCTTTTATCTTTGGGAAATTAACATTCTGGCAAGGAATTTAATTGGACTTTTTTGTTAATTCTCACAGTGATGCTTTGTTTTTTTCTTTTGGGACTGGAGAGAAAAACCAGCATCTGGTGTTTGAGGATGCTAGGGATTTACACCATATTATGTGTAATATCTCTACTGTAAATAAACAAAATGAATAATTAAGTGAATAATGAGGTGTCCTGAATGAAGACTTCTCTGACTGTATCCATGGAGTGTTCGTACTCCTGTCATTTGTTCTCTGTTGGCCATCTTGGGCATCACATTGCCCAAATGGATATTAGCCATGTATTCTTTCAAGCAGAAGCCAGAAATAATATTAATGAAGGTTGTCAGATATGCAGAGGGGCTTTTTCTTTTCAGTACTGTATCTGTCTGTATGAGAGAGTGAAACATAAGAATAGTAGAATTTGTATCATGTCCCTGAGGACACTGATGGGCCCGACTGGGAGCCACCAGCCCATGCTGCCGCAACAGGTTGTGAGGTGGTTTCTTTTAAGTTCAGAATAAGTGTAGAAGAGCTACACTGGAAGTGTTGTAGGGTCTGTCCTGATACAAACCTGAGTTCTGTGCATTGTTGTTTTCTTGCCGCAGGGAGAGACCCAAGGGTTTGTTCACCTCCTGGATGTGGACGGTCTCCAGCGCCGGGTCACCATGTGCAGTGCGGGGCAGTCACACAGTCCTGCTGTGCCACCCGAAACAAGGCCAGGCCTCCTCTGGGGCTGGAAAATCCAAGTCCCCATCTTCACGCTTTTAGGACTCCTGAGGTAATGCTGCCATTCCCTCACCAGCTCCTCCCAAAACACCAAGACTTGGTAGCATGTTGGATGTAGCTGCTGTCTTTCATACGTAACAATTTTGCAATGGATGGTGGTAGGAAATGTTCCAATCACTGGTACGTCAGTGGCAAGAAGGGCAACTCTCCTCACAGTCCATGCAGCAGCAAAGGACAGAGCCAGGGGTGGGAGCTGCTGGGTTCGGCCACAGGCCTGCCTCAGCCATTGCAGAGCAATTGCTTATTTTATCTGTTCCTTGTATTTTTTAAAAAATAAATTGGAGGCAATCTGATTTGCTGATTTAATTCGCTTTTACAGAAAAAAGGTGACAACACGAGTGACTACTCAGTACCTCGGTAAAAGTGTGGCATCAGACAAAGTGAAGGCATGATTTTTTTTTCCTTTGAATGCTTTATTAATATGCTTGTGATTAGCGCTGAGCAAGCTGAGACCTGGATTTCTGCTGCTGTGTGAGGCAACAGGAGACACCTCCCTCAGCTGGATTTCAGGTGAACTTTCTGAAGTCTACAACAGGGCAAGAGCCACAGGATTCCAGAGGAGAACACCCCCACCTCCTGACCATCCTTCTTTAGGTAGATTACTGGGGACACCTGACACCAGGGCAGCTGGAAGTTGTGGCTGGAATTAATATTATCTCAGTTTCAGCTTTCCACCTTGAACGTAGCTGTGTATAAGTAGAACGCAAAGTGATTTTTATGTATATGTGATATGATAATCAAACTTAGCACTTTCTCAGCATTTGCTATTCGGAACTGTAAAGGAAAGCTAAATGGATTGCCAAGGAGACACAGTGAAAATTAGTGATGGGGATAGGACTCAGAAGGGCTGTTGGCATCTGGGCTCAGTGCTCTTCTGAACACCCTGTCATTGGTCAAAATCTGTTAATATCACCTTAGGTGAGCATCCTCGGCTTTTCCCTGACAACTCCACTGGCTGCTAGCTATGCTTTTGTGCCTTCATTTCCAGCCCAGTGCCAGACATGCTGTTCTCCTCCTCCTCAGGGAGAAGGCTGAGCCGAATTGGCAGATGACTGCTGCAACTGTCCCACCTCCTTGCTCTGTCCCCCGGAGCCTGTGCCCACTGCCAGTGGTCAAGGTACCTGGTCACAGGTATGCAATCCCCCGACTTCCTATCGGCTGCTTAGGAAGGATAAACTTTAAACACCTGTGCCAGAAAACATCCAAAGTTGTAACAAGTAATGCCACTGTCAGTGATGGAAAACTGCATAAATCTCACTCTGAACCGCAACTGTACAAAAAGAAGTCAAAAAGCACTGGTGCGCTGCCACAACATCACTAAGATTTGATGAAACGGCAGTTCTTGGAAAAAAAAAAAAAAAGGATTCTTATGTTTGCCTTAAAACACAATCTTATATAACAACTCATATTCCCAGTAACATGGCATGAAACCCTTAGACATCACAACTACATGAAGTATGGTTTGTCCAATGTTAAACCACCAGCAAGGACAAACTATTTTTAGAGCTGTCATATATTACTGCACCTGAGCTTTATTTGTCTTCTGATTAAAAGAGATTTTCCTTCAGAGAAGTTCACTTGAATTTTATACTCATTTACTAAGTCTTATGTTCCTATTCAATTTATTTTAAAGCAGATTCATTGGGGAAAATTATAAGGCTAATTTGAATTGATTCTTTAGAGATTCAGGCTTAAATGAAGTGCCATAAAATTGGCAGTCAAAGTGAAAAAATAGAATTGAATTTTATACTTGTATTACTCAATGGACATATGCACCTTGCTCTTTGCTGCTGCTGAGGGTTTTGATGTAGTATATTTCAGACAATTTAAACACACCTAAGAATTAAATTTCACTGAAGTTTTAGTTACTAAGGAACCACAGAGTTTTCCTTGTTCAAATATATTTCATCAGATTACAAATTTATGGCTGGCAGGTTCACAAAGTTAGTAATTCTCTCCAGTTTTTCAAAACTAATTCTATAAACTCCTAGTGGTATTAATCCTAATTTTGGGTAAATAAAATAAAGTTCTATATCTGTAGGACATCTGGAAGATGGTACTTTAGCATCTAGCTGTGGACCTGTCAGAGTAATGTTCCTCACCAAGAATCTCCCCTTTCTCTATTTCCAAGTCCACCAGCTAACATTTGGGTAAAAATACTGAGCTGTTTAGGGTATCCAGCAGTTTGGACTCCCAATTTAAAACATTTTGTAAAAGGTCTGAGGTTTGGGTGGCAGATATGTGGCTTTTTTCTGAAACCAACATATTTTTTTTTAGATTTTAGGATCCCATATTACTGGGTATCTAAAATCATTAACATTTTCAGCCAGTTTAGGCCACCATGGTAATTCATAATCAAACAAGTAAACATTTGGTCTTACAGGTTTTCTGTCAACAGGTTAATTCTGAGGGTTTTTTCCCATTAAGTCTGTTGACATACCTAGAAAAATGAGACCTTTTGCTTAACAGAATTTATGTTTTTCTGTTACTGTTTGATGCATTTACAGCTTAGGAAATTCACAGAAATAATGGCCGAGGAGCTGGTTGTTCAATTTCCTGTCACATAAATTATTGGGTAGATGTTCATTAATCCATCCCAGCACTGTGCTTCCAACCTAATCAGAAGCAGAAGTGAGGATATGAAAAGATGTAGTGGAGAAAACTCCAGTCTATTCTATTATTTGCTCCACACACATGGTCCTGTATTAGAAATGACTGTTATTTTGTATGAGTAAATACATTAAGAAATACTTAAATATTAAAAAAAAAATATTGCTTTGTTCTAGTAGTCTTTATGTGAAAACAATTTTCCTGAAAGAAGTCTTCATTCCCAGCATTATTTTCTGATGGGCTCAGCTTTCCAAAAAGTATTAGTCAGGAGCAGACATGCTTATTTGCTTTGGCTCCCATTGTAAGTGTTCGACACCTGAAGTTAGGCACCAAAGTTGATATTTAAATGTGGAAACTAAAATCCCCCAATCTTTCACACATGCTAAATTGCTACAACCCTCAGTGATCTCAGTGGGAGCTGTAGCTGCTCAACATTTTGAAAATCTCGCTGTTTGAAGTGAGGTGCTTAGTGAAGGAGATAGATGTCTGACTGCCTTGATAGCGCTCGAATGCTCCCTGGAACTGGATGGAAGCGAGGGGGATGCAGTACTGCTCGTGTTTGCTGTGCTGCTGAGCCGACAGAAACCCACGGACTGCTCTCCCCTGTGCCCCTGGCTTTCTGAAAGCAGAGCTTGGCACCTGCTATTCAGAAACTTTCTTCTACCCCCTTTTTGCTTAAGACATTGAGCAGAATTTGCCAAGATGCTGCCAGCTACAAGTGAATCTAGCTGTTGGGGTCTGCAAAGTGGCATGTGGTGCATTATCTCATTTGTAGGGCAGAATTTTGATAGACTGAGCTGATCTCTGGATCCCTGGAAATCCTTTACCATCTGTCATGATTACAAAAAGCATAACGCTTGCTCAAAGACAGAGACCTCTCCTTGGTTTATATCAATGGCTGAGAATCTGAAATTTCCCTCTATTAAAAATGGAATTTTTTCTGAATGCTGTATGCATTAAGAATGTAACAACATGGAGGACAAAATAAAAAATAAGAAAAGTAAATTTTATCCAGTTGTCTCTGCTTTGCATTTCCGTTCTTACTCCACCAGAAGCCTGAGTCTCTCCTCTCCATGCAGCACAGCACTTTGGGAACTAGCACTTACCTGTGATGCAACCCTGAGCCAGGCACATCCCTCTTTTTCTTCAAAGTGAGCATGTGAAAAGACACCAACACTGTCCAGTCCTTAGAGCTTTGTCTTATTCATAGAATCATAGAATCATAGAATCATTTAGGTTGGAAAAGACCTTCAAGATCATCAAGTCCAACCATCAACCATGCCCACTAAAGCATGTCCTGAAGTACCCCATCTACTTGCTTTTTGAATACCTCCAGGGATGGTGACTCAACCACTTCCCTGGGCAGCCTATTCCAATGTCTGACAACCCTCTCAGTAAAAAAATTTTTCCTAATATCTAACCAAAATCTCCCTTGCCTCAGCTTGAAGCCATTTATTGATATGCTATAATACTGAACTAAACCAGGATAACCTTTTTCAATAGATTAACTAAGCTTCCTGGCCCAAAACAGAGCACAAGGTTTGGAAACCAGCCTCCTTCCTGCCCTCGTCTCCCTGCAGGGTACATCCTTCCCCCAAGCCTGGCTTTCCCATCCTGTGATTTTCAGTGGCTTTTCAGGCTGGGTAAGCCCATGAAGCTCTCCCCAGTTCCCTGGGGAAACCTGCCACTCCCTGGGTCCCCACAGGTCTGGGTCTGCTCCCTCCTGCCACCCCCTGGGGTCCCCCAGGGTCCTCCCTGCAGCCCCTTCTGGTCCCCCCAAGCTGAGGAGGCTTCCCAGCAAACTTTTCTACCAACATATATAAAGATGTGCAATGATTTGTTAAGAACCTGGTTTTGGTCCTGTTGAATTCAGGGTAAATTACAAGTTTCCTCTTTTTACCCATTGATCTCTCTGATGATTTTTTTTTTCTTGGGGAAGGAAGATGGCTGGCAGTTTTGGTCGTTACTCAGTTGTAAATAACAATGTAAACGGTTATTTACATGATACTTATTTATCTGCTGAAGATTAATAAAGGCCCTTTAAGAACCCCAGCAGGTATGGGGGGATTATTAAATTATATGGTAAAAGGATGGATCTATACTTGATTCTAAGGGGCAAATTTATTCCAATTAAGGTCTATAGAAAGTATACAAGTAGAAGGAAAGACACTTCATATTTTTTAGAAATAAGCTGCATGAGAACAGGAACTCATTGCAAACAATTTAAATAACATAAGCTTTTTTCTAATTAGACTTTTGTAATTTCAGTGAATTGTCCCTTTTGCATAACTGTGTCTGAGTCTCCTTTCTGATCTGAGTGCTGTCCCTCAAACAGGGGGTCTTGTGTCTCATTTATCTCAGGATGAAAACTCATCATTTTCTCAGGTTTCTATAAGAGTTTAGGTGTAAGCATGTCTATCTTCTAATCATTGTATTAAATAGACCCAACTATATTTGGGTATTTATTTGATCTTGTCACCAGAAATAGTAACATAGTAAAAACAGGTCTGTTTATTAGCTTAGACAATATAAGCTCAGACAACAAAAGAGCTCACATATCTATTCAGCTTCATCCAGTGCTATGCTTTGCTACAAACTAAAAGAGGTAAGTTTTCTCTGTGAGTTAAGCAACAGCAGATGGAATACACATTCTTTTAGCCAGCATAGTCATTTTCTTTAGAAAATTATTTGGAAATGTTCTTTTAAAAGGTTCTGACTTTTTTTGTTCTCATCTCTTTTAGGGGCAATGTGAAAGAAGTAAGGGAGGAAATTCAAGTGCAGGATGAGAAAAAGGAAGAAACTCAGGAGAAACAGAAAAATGGAAATGGAATAAATCTAACTAATCTTTTCATAGGAAGCTGAGCAAGTGCACGTTGTTTATTTCAAAACTACCTATAGAAATAGTAGCATAAATGAAAATATTTGCCATCATTACAAGCTGCCCATAGGCAGTCTTACTGTAATTATTTTACTCCATGTATAATGCTAAGGTATCACACCATGGAGATAAGTGCTTTAGAGATGCCAATAGATAGATAGGCTTTTGAAAGTAAATCACATCATAGTATTCAAGGTGAGAAATAGTACAATGGAAAGGGAATTGCCTTTATTTGAGAACTGGGAGCACATCTCCATAGCAGAGCTGAGGGCAAAGCAGAGCATGTGCTGCACAGCGCTGCGTGTCCTTGCTGCCCATACTGTTGGCGAGCAAAGCGGAGAGCCTGGCTGGGATGGTGCTGGCACCCAGCGTGCTACCCAGCAGCTGCAGTGCCCCACACCTTTGCAAGTGTATCGACAGCTCGTATTCTGTGCAGACAGTGCACTTTTGCTCTCTGGTGCTTTCCAGGTATAATTACAATGGGACATCAATATCCAGTTCCAGCCACAGGTACCTTCGCTCTTTTTTAATTATCTCGTGACCTTGATGACTCCATTTATTTTATTATTTTGTCTAGCTATCTATCAGAAAAGTAAAATCTGAAAAATACATCTGAAGAACAAGAGAATGTAGAAAATAGACATCTTTACAAAAGCCACAATTGTGAAATTACTACAGATAATTATCTATCACAGCATTTACAAAACAAGACTTAAAAGCAAGGAAATTAATACTTAAAGACTGTGCAAGCCTCACAGTAAATCTTGTAGGTCAATATACATAACAAACATAAAAGCATTGTCACATGGAGTAACAAATTCCCTTTTCCTCATCACATAGCAAGACCTCTGACTTGAGGTGCCCCCCAGAATAGTCTGACTTGTTCTTTGCTTGTTGTCCACATTAAATGCAGCACATTTTCCCCTTCCACATAGTTTTGACTTTTAGAATTAGTTTGACATTTTATTATTAATGATAGTAAGCAGAAAACATTATCAACAGACTTTAACTTAACAGTTACTTACATCGTCCTACCTGACAATGAAGACATACATTTTTAGATACCTACATATAAGTGTATTCCAAGATGCAGAACATTTTTAGTTCCAGAAGTCCGTTACCTTTCTTAAGGCTAGTAAAAGTAGCTGAACAAACTGATCTCCAAAGAGACCCGAGTCACTTCAATGGTTTTACAGTAAAGGTAAGTTACAGCTTCTTCTAATCTGATACATCCTGTGAAAGGCTGAGGAAATGAAAGGCATGTTTCACTAGACTAAGGCAGGTGCTCCAAGGAATGTGAAACTCAAAAAAATTATACATTTCTGTGACAAAATGCTAAGTGCTTTGTATTTGCTTTAGTAGTAATAATAGCATAATTATTAGATTGATTTTATTAGATATTATTATTAGATATAAAACTAGAATAATAAATATCAGCATGCTTAATATGCTTCGCTCACAAAACTAGGTGTAAGCTGTGCTTAGGCATGCTTGAAAACTTGCCCCGCCTCCTGTAATTATAATATGTGGAGGATCTAGGCTGCCATCACTAACATAGGTGCCATCCCCCTTAAATTGCCTGGTCACTGCACCATGTAATTGAGGGCAGAAATGGACCAAGATCTGTCTGCTCGTATATGTCAGCAAGGAATTATCTATAATGATTCTTTGCCCATTTATCATTTGGTAGAAGATTTTGTATTACTTTCTTCAGCTCTCGTGCATGCCCACTCCACAGTCATGTTTGCATTGTGTTTCGTTGGCATGTGTTGAAAACAGTCGTTAGCGCACGCTGAAGACTATCAAATGGGATGTTTGCAGCTGTCATTTTGCAGGATTATCTTTTGCTGTTCCCTCCCGTTCGGGCTAATTATGTCTGTTGTCACCGGGCAGTTGGAGGATTGTGTAACAGGGGCCGAATGCAAGACTCTCCTCATCAGACAGTACTTAGGGGTAGGAAACCCCAGGGAAATTAATGCAGAGGACATGAAAAGAGCAAATAAGCTCAGAGAAGGAATAACAGTTTTGTTCATAGCTGAGTGATGTTTGATAAATCCAGCATGATTTGGCTTTTTGATGAAGCTAATGCTTCATTCAATGCAACTTCATTTTAAAATTATCTACAAATTCAAAATGATCTTCTGACTACATCATCCGGTCTGACTCAGACATGGCAAATATGGCTACAAGCAACTCCACATGGCTATGGCACTGCAGCCTGCAGCTGGGCAAGCCTGAGGCATTTCCTCAAATTCCCACTGAAGTGGCCAGGAGGTTTCCCTGAATAAGGGAAGTGAAGTGCCTGTGATCAGACTACAGTCCTCACAACGTGGGGATGTGCCAGGAGAAATCCCCTGTATCTGAAGGCTTGTCAAAAATACAACCCACAGCACATGCAGCGTTTCACAGCTGAGAGCCAGATGGATGCTGGATACCCTTCACCCAGTCCCCTTTCTCCACCTTTGTTTTGTCTCAGATGTTTAAGGCAGAGAGAAGGAAGTAAATAACCATATGTAGGCTGGGAGAAGTGTAGGATATTACACTCAAGGAGTAAAAATGCTCACAGGCACTTGATGCCTTGCTGCACTGAGAACTATTCACAAGTTGCTGCTCCTAAAGTCCAGCCATATGTGTTAGCAAAGCTAGTGTGAAGTTTTAATGCGCAAGTAGATAGTTAGACAGGCACATTAATATTTCATGGAGAATTGTTAGACTCAGATAAATATGCAAGAGGCTTTTATTCAGATCCAAATTTGCCTTTACTCAGGCATTGAACTCAGTAGACAAGGGGTTCAATATTTGATGCTTGAGTGTAGGTATCCATATGAATCGATGCTTTTCAGTTAGATAGTGGGTGTTTCTTTAAAATAAGTCCTCAATCTAATATAGCTTAAACGAAGTCAGCGGCACACAGGATGTGCCGCAGGTAGGAGAGCGATAAGACAAGTATGGCTCTGCATAACACATGCATTTTTTATATTGTACTCCTCAGCTCTTCAGATTTTGTCTGCAAGAGGAGTTTGGTGGAATCAGTCACAGATCTTACAGGAAAACAGAAATTCGTTGACACTAATAATCCTCCTTAAGACAGAGCTTTGTACCACTCCTCCCTCATCTCCTGCTCCTCGCCTGCCAAAATGAGAGTGAGCATCGGTGTGGGTTCCTGCGGGGAGCTGTTTTGGCTGGAGCCTGGCAGGCACAGATGGCCGACAAGCTGCAGCCCCCGGTCCTCCTTGGCTGAACAACCGCGCTGGGTCATCTAACGGATCCTCGGCAGCCAGAGAGAGCACCGGTTTGCTCTGAACCACAGCTCCCCCAGTTTCCTTGGGCTGACAACAACAGGAACATCGTAGTCCCTCTCAACAAATTCTCTGCTGCCTGCTTCAGGCTTGTGGCAAGCCTCATGGCCGCCTTTTCCTCTTCCTCCTCCCACACACGGAGCCATGAAAAAGCCTCTCCCCCTTGCAGCCACCACGCAGCTTCCAGGTGCTGACCCTCTATACAAAACATGGGTCATTAGGCCAATGTCCTGGGACTCCAGCTGATGGTAGCGCCCGCTCCTAAGAAGCCTGTGGTCAAAACTGGCAGGGCAGGCCCATGGCGTGGTCAATGCGGGTGCCCCCGGTCCTGCAGGTGCCACCAGCCCACCAGCACCTCCCCCTTAATGCACGTGGTTCGGTGAGGGCGGCTGGAAAGGAAAAGCCATGGGAGAAGGGGCAGCAAAGGGAAAGGCGGGGCTGCTGGAGAATTAGGGGAGATGAGGGGAATGTGGCCACTGTGGAGAGGCTTTGAATATGGACAGCTGGTGACAGGGAGGGGACTGGGTGGAGAGAAGGGCAGCAAGGGCAGGGGGAAGAAATTCTGTTCAGAGTGGGGGACATCTGAGCACAGGGAAGGCCTCTGCCACAGTGGCTGCAGCCGTTCCTGCTGCCCTCTGCTGCTGTCCCGACTGCCACACGAGCCCGCTGGCATCCCAGAGCCGAGCCTGGGGCCAGGCTGCAGCTGGGCCCCTTTTGTGCCCTTCTCTCTGGTGCTACGTTTCTGCTTTGACCCTTCCTGCAGACAGTCCTTGAAGCCTGCTGGGCCAAGCTTTTTTCCTCCAATTCATTCCTGAAATCCCACTTGGTATATGAACTGAGACTGGTTTCCCTGCTAGTCCCCATGAAACGAGCAATGCTGCATCCATCTCTCTCTTCCCTGCCGTCTCTGGTCTCCTCTAGATTGAGAACTTGTCTTCTGCTTACCTGGCTCCCTTCTGTGTACTCTGACACTGGGGTGTTAGGTGAGTTTCTGGAAAGTCTGGCTTCCCACTCCTGATGCCCTGGAGGAAGCCGGTCTAAGGGCAGACCTTTTAGTATGCAGTGTGGCTCCCCTAAAATTCATGACAACCCTGTGTACTCAAAGCAATCGCATCTAGACAGTGGCTAACACTGCAGTTACTCGGGCTCTTTCATTGCATTTCTTTCTTTCCTCACAAGGTTTTTTCTCCCCCCTCTCTGTTTTGTACTTCTCTCCCCACCATATCCAGCCCTGCAGTCTCCTTGCCCATGCTAGAATAAGGAGGAATCTGTGATAATAGCACAAGAGTGTCTTGTGACTATGACACAGTGGTAGATGGCTCTGACAGCACAATTATGTTGAAGACAGTGGAACTGAGCCTTTCTTTTTCCACAGCTGAGAATCTGACTCCTATATTCAAAAGATTAATTCTTTTCAGGTTTACAGAAGTCAGCCAATGTCTACTTCTTGCTGTTGCTTTTTCTTGTCAAAGCACTTTACATTTCTGCGCTTACAACAATATTTTTGGGGGGAACAATGAAAGAGTTTTATAAGAATAATGGTCTTGTGTATGATGCTCAATCAATATAATTTTCAAGCCTCTTCAAAGTTTGCCAAGCTCAACAGCTTAAAAATCCACATTTCAGCTTCTCACAGCAAGCGTGAGATGCTGCCTAAATTTCTGGGCAGTTGGAGCATTTGCTATCCTCAGGCAACATCAATTTGTCCATTACTACAATGAGCCGAAATTGCTCTCCGTGGTTTGATTCGGTTCCAGGGGCAAATTATAAGATTTAGGCACAGCTGAGAAAATATAGGTGGGAATTTCAGAAGTTCCTCCAGCACATACAAGCTCAGCTCCCCTTAAAACTCACTAGCACTTGTGCTCCAGGTCAGTCGGTAACAACGTCTGCTCACATAACACTTTATTATACCTCTGCTAAGGTGCGTTAGGAGAGCCCAGCAGGCATACTTCTTATTTCTGAATTGACTGCAAGCTGGTGAATAGATGTGATTCCCTCTACCCTCCTGCAAAGTTATGCGGGTAATTTCACCTGCAGACATGCAGATGAATATTTACTTGGTGCAGGCAAACTACTTACATCTGCTACATTATTTCTCTTCATTATTTTGCTGACATTGTCAGGAAGGCATTTACATTTCTTGGCCAAAGCTCCTCAAACAATAATTCCGTGGATAAACTGAATATAGACAATGAACTCATCTGAGTGATTTGTGACCATGCCCCCAGTCAGGCTAATAAGAGTGCACGTTCCTGCCATGGGGCCATTGCTCATGCAGGTATATATTCTTCAGATGTACTACAATGTGGTTTTTGCATTGAAAAAAATGCCAACATTTTGGCATAAAATGCATTAAAAGAAGCAAATCCTTTAAGTTTATTCAATGAAAATAATAATAATTAAAAAAATTGGTACTAAACCTGACAGAAGAATATGTATTGAAAAAAGACAAAAAATGGGTTGCTACTGTGGAGCAGAGGGTTGGGGTACTGAATTTCAACCTAAAGAATTCTAAGATAGAGGCTTCTCTGTATTTCTGTGCTATGAGAAATAATCATATTGGACAACACATTTTACAGCTTCTATTCTCTTGTGACACTGCAGCTGAGAAAACTGAGATCAGGTCTTAATTCCCTTTTACTTTGTTTACTTTTTACGGTTTTGCATTTAGTAACATTGTACTTCTGTATCTGTTTACTGTCAATATTACTTCTAGGCTTTGATGTTTCAATACAATAATATTTCTGTGTTCAATTAGAAAATACTGTCAGGACATACTTATTTGTGTTTAAACACATTTTGGTGGAAAGAATTGAAAAAGAAAGCACTTGAAAACATGCCTGTTGATCTCTGATTATGTGAAATATCTTTTACCTCAATTGTATGCCAGATTTGTCCCTTTAACATTGCTTTTACAAGAACAGGAAAGAATACTATTTAAAATGCATTAAAGAATAGGGAAAGAGCTGATATATCATCTTATTATTCAAATGGTGTCTCAAGCATAAAACAAAAGGTGAAGAGTGAGTAAATATCTTGAAAAGCACAGAAACACAGAATCTATCTTTTTATTTAGAATGGTCCCATGTGTTGAGTTGCAGTGGGAGTCCCAGATACTTTCCACTTATGAAAATCGGACCAGACCAGTTTAACCTAAATCCCCAGAAGTGGATTTGGTACTTATACACCTTTGAAAGCTCAGCAGTAAAGTTCAGCCACTGCCCCAGAAGGTGCCATGGGGGAGCAGCACTAATTAAGGCATTAGTGTCCTGTGCTTCTGCTTTCCCTTGTTCTTGTGCCTCGGTCTTTGCCTTGGGGGCAAGGCTGAGATTTGGTGCACTGAGTGTATTTCATCCCTTGGCCAACAGCACCATGGATCACATGCCAGCGTCTGTGGGTCCCTGCTCTGTGGGGGGACAGGAAGGGAAGCTGGAGGTAACCATGTAGAGATGGAGTTGCAGGACATGCTGCATAGCCTGGGAGCCCCACAAAAGCTCCCCAACACCCCAGCACCCCAGGAAAGGTCCTTCTCCTTGCCCTAGGAAGGCTTGCTGTGAGCTCCTCTTTCTAATCCCACTTGTGGATGTGCACTGTAGGGAAAGGTGCCACGAAGAGACACCCCAAGGCACAGCCTGGCAGTGATGGCAGTGATGCTGAGCAGGTGAAGCGTGACCTGGATGCCCTGCAGAAGCTGTGCCCATGCTTTTAAGGCTGAACAGACTGAAACAGCTGTGGAGCGCTGCCTTGCAGTACCCATGCACTGGCCCTCGGTGGGCGATGCTAAAGCTAACATTCTCCTGTCTCTCCATTAATCACATGTAAAGCAGCTTCCTTCTCTATTTAGTTCCCTGGGCAAACCATAATTTTTTCTTCTCTGATATGGTCAGAAATGTTATGTATAGGTAAACACAAGCCTGAACTCCCCGATGTGACAGGATCACTCACCTTTGCTTACCTCCGCATGCTGCTTTGTGAAATAGGCCCAGCCACACCTCCCCTCCCTGGACGCTGTGCTAGTGTTTCTGAAGTGCTTTGCGCACAGGTGATTTTGTAGGAGCGGTTTTAGAGTGACCATGGAACACATCTGTTAAGGAATACAGATCAAGTTTTGCATATCAAATACCAGTCTATGCAATTGTGCATTGAATTGTTTCCATTCAATTCTTTATGGTGTTTCTGTAGCTCTAGAAACAGCCTGAGTCAAGATGCCAGCATCTCGTGTACCCTGCACTCCCAAGGCTAGTCCGCTGAACTGCAGCTGTGTCTGCTCTGATGACCATGTGAGCCCCACGCTCAGGTACAAGCTGAAGATCCAACACCTTCTCCTCCCTCACATATTTCTTTCCGTGCAAAGAAAACTGGGCATGTAGGAGGCCAGAGAGGGTTGTGGGGAACCACCCCAGTGAAACCAGACAGCAGGGTTCACTGCAAAGTAGTCATGCCCACAGCATAGAGGCTGCCTTGGCACTGAAGTGTCCCTAAGAGCCCATATTTGGAAAGGGAGTAAAAGAGATCTTCATACACTATTACCAAACCCAGCAGGAATTTATGGACCAAATGCTTTGTCTTGAAAAGGCTAAGCAGATGAACCGTTTCTCTGGCTACCTTTACACTTTCTTATCAGCTTGGAGCTGAGACCACCCTCTCCCCACTTGCATTTGTAATTTCTGCATGTTTGGTTGTTCGTTGCAGTATGTTTGCAAGCAGCTAAACCTGTGCTGATGTGGAGAAGCTGGCCAGTTGTGCTGATGTGGAGAAGCTGGCCAGTGCACAAGCCCGAGGCCCAAGAGCAATACAGGTGCCAGCAGCACCCACCTGCCTTGACCCGGCTCATCCACACCTTCCAAATGTGCCTTCAGAGGCAACTAGAAACACCTGCCCTGTTTGTGAGGTGTTGAATGTGTAAGGGTTCCTGCTGATATACTGCCTCTTTAGTAGGGCACTCAGGACTCAGCTCTGGTTAAGGTGACTGTGAGTATCTCTGGTGTGAGAAATTGGGCAGTCTGGTACTCTAATCCCGTTCATGATGCTACCCGCAGGTGCTGGCTTGCAGCAAAGAGGCCAGAAGGTACTGCCGCACAATGTCTTGGTTGCATTAGGGTGTATGAAGTAGTCTGGATGTTCCCCAGGCCCTTTGAACTGGGGCAAAGCAGTATATTTTTTTAATTTTATTTTTTGTACACACATAGCACTAGGCTTCTCTGGGCAGACTGTAACAGGTCACTGATATGTGTATGCTGCTGCTAACATAGTTTGCAAAGCTGTATGGCATAAGCGAAAGCACTATGTGTTTGGCAGTTGTAAACATGGGGTGGAACGGTGTGTCCCAGACTCTCAAATGCATTTTTTGCAATTGCAATGGGCTGCTTCTCTCCACGCTGGGTTTTGCCAAGTTGAGGGTAGCTGTGTTGTCTAGGGAAATAGCAGAGACCTGAGATACAGGAATGGCTTGTACTCTGAACTTTATTCAGAAAAATTGCTCTGAGCTGAGCTTTCAGTTGGGCACCTCTGTGCAACAGGGTACCCACTTGTATGGGAAAGGGCCATTTGTGTACTGAGAGGCCGAAGTGGACAGGATGCTTGTCAGAGGCCATGCTGGAGATTTAGAGCATGACACGTGCCAGCTGCATGTCCTCAAAGGTCCCTGCATGCAGAGACAAGAGGTATGGGAGATGGGAGCCAGCCTGCCAAAATACTTCATGCGCCAGCTGCCAGAGTGTGTGGCTGCGATGGGCTTGGGCCCCGTGGCCCAGTGAACCCGAGTCTGAACTTCAATGATTTTTATAGCCAGGAGAAATGTAACCTGTGGTGTTTCTGGGCAGAGCTATTTGCAGACTAACCTTGGTAATCTTGGATTCTAATAACGCAGTAACTTTAAGGCTAATGTAGCAAATTTAAGCAGTGAAGATCTTTCAGGTGACACTTGCATAATGATTCCACTTTAAAAATAAAGTGTGGATTAGAAAGAACATATTAGTTCAAACATTTTGCAGCTATTTGGGACTTGACATCATAATTCTCTGGAATTAATGAGGGTTGTCTGTAATATTCTGGCAAACATTTCCTTCCCCGTTCCTTGTTTCTCAGCTCTATTGTACCTTGTCATGTTTTTAGTCTATGCTAAGAGGCTAATCAAAAGCCAGATAAAATAGACTGAAAGATCTCTGCTAATTTCAGAGGTCTCTGGAGCAGATTGTAATACTATTAATCTTTTAGAATAGGGACCCAATTTTGAAGGCATTTATGCTGATGGAATGACTGCTTGCTCCAGGAAGTTACTCTGCATTTCCGTCATTTAAACTCTTCCCCTTTTATTCACCTAACTGAATCACCAGGCAACACGACTATGCTTTATAAATAAGAGCGAGTAACAGACAGTGATTGTATCCTCATGCCCTCTTACAAGGACTTTATTTTCTATTAAGTTCTAAGCAAAAAGAAAAAAAAAAGGGGGGGGGGGGCGGGTAAGAGCTTTATGCTTCAGATTTACTTTGGTTTTGTGCCACTTAAATTTTTCATCTGTATAAAGTCATTGTCCCTCCCCAGTCCTTTCCAGTCCTCTCCTGCCCCTAGCTGCTCCTCAGCATTTTAGTCAATAGGAGCTTCATTGGTGCAAGCACATTAGGAATTAGCCCAAGAGCAAGAGTGTTATGAGAAAGGAAATAATAGGAAACTAAGAGAAGATAAAAGCAAAGGAACCAAGTATACACTGAGCAAAACAAGGACAACAGACAGGTACAGGAGCGAGGAGGGAAGATCTGTTAAACTGGCCTTCAACTCGGTGGAAAGAGAATGGGGCCAAGACATGTAGTGTGTCTGCAATTACCATACAATGCTTTGGGACAGTGATTTCCAGTCTGCTATTTCCCACTTTGTTTAATTTTTAGTTCAAATTGTGTACTAAAAATAGGGAGCATTTTGGAGCTGAAAAGATGTGAATGGCATAGGGGCAAAAACCAGAAACTGCAAGAGGAATGCTGCTGTAGCTGAAACGGCCCTGCTGGGATTTTCTAGCTTTGCATCTCAGTCAGTTATGGTTACAAAATGCAGATTTGCCTTATCTGGGTCATTTTGGCTGAGAGAGCACATGGTAGTCCCTTTGTGAAATAAACAATAAGCCAGAATGAGTGGTCATCTGTCTAACTCTGTTTCTGTAGCTACTGCTATTCCCTTTTTTTGTGAAGATGTTTGTATAGCTGATTATTAATAGCAGGAAGCTTTTAATTTTTTGGAAGTTTTATAAAAAATGCTGGAGCCTCCAGTTTTCAATTAGTATCACTGCAGCATGGCTTGCTTGTCCAGAACTAGAAGGTCAAGATACTTTTATCTGCATAAAATTATGAAACCTTATGCTTATGCATTAGCCTCCTCTCCAGAGAATACTGGAGAATTTTTTGCCTGAAGTCCCAATTCAGCAACTGCTCTGAAAAGATCCCTTAAAAAAAGCAGAGATATCTCTTCTCTAGGCTAAGCAAGAAAATCAGCTGAAAAATCAGAAATCAGTCTCATCTAATTCTTAAAGAGTTGTTCTTCACAATCCTTAGAAGTCCTCCAGCATGAGTATATGCATGTGGTGTAGGAAACACTCTTTCCAGCAGCCATTTGAGGTGATGCTGCCGCCTCTGGCTTTGGATGTGTAATATGTTGAGTCTAGCATCTTCATCTTTCCATAAAATAGCAGATTTGGGGTGATACAGACATAAACCAGGAAACTTTCAGAACTTCAGGCTTTGTTTTAGGTCCAAGTTATGCAAAGTTTTGTGAATTGTAATATTTGTAACATCATCTCATATCTTTGCCTAAATTTCTGTGGACTTCAGTTTGATGAAATGCATTTGTCTATGTCACATATTAAATCTTATACCTAGGGAGGTTGAAACAGAATTAATTATCCCGAATTTTGCAAAGCCCCATCCTTCTTTCCAGAGGATGAGAGCTGTAGAGCTTTTCTAAGGTTCTCCAACCATGTCCAACTGGAAGGATTGTTATACCCTAATGAACTAGCTTCTCCCTTAGAAAATACTGGCTCATCCAACTAAAGCAGAAAGTATTTTAGAAAAAATATTCCATATATTTAATTTCCTGACATTTTTAAAACTAATAATCAATCTTGGTTCAGAGTAACCGAGGAAAACTAAAGGGATTTAAGTGCTTAACTCAAGGTTGGACTGTAGTTTTCTGATTTAAAATGACATTGATAGAAATTGGGTACCAAGAGATACTGTCAAATATACTACTTGATGCCTGCTTCCAGATCCTGCTTAGCTTTGCATGATCTGCCCCCCTGAATGTTAAGACTGAGCTAAGTACTTGAAAGTCCTCAATTGCACTGTCAGTCAAGGAATTGGCTTTCTTCTCCCAGAAAGCTTAGAAAAGTTTTTTGGTTTTTTGGTGGTTTGTTGTTTGGGTTTTGGTTTGGTTTTTTTTTTTCCTTTCATCAAAAGTTGTTTCCAGTTTCTAATATGCTCTAGGGCTGACAGTTGGTTTTGAGTTACACTCAACCATAAGCGTCCAGGGTTCAATGAGGATTAACTTACCTTTTAAGACAAGGATTTCAGCTCAGAGGTGAGCCAGGTGATATTCCAGAAGCAGTGAATTTCGTCCAGCCCCAGTGTGATGGACCACTGGTGTCTGAGCTGCAGTTTATGTGTTACAAACATTTTGTGATTATAAGTGTCTAGGAAGGGGTAGTACAGATAGGTACCCTTATTGTTCTCTGAAATTAGTGTATGTCTTTATAGGTGAATTGGTTTCCATACCTGACAGTCTCTCTTGTTTTCTGTCACTGTTGGAGAAGAGATACTAGGGACAACTGAAAGCAAATTACTGGTGTGTTGCATTAGGCTGGAACTGAGCAGTGCTGGACCAATACAGCATGTTGTCGCTGCGGAAGAGGAAGGCAGAGCTAGGTGTGCTGCATCTGCTCTTCTTGGCATCCTGGCAGCATTATTTCTCCTGCAGTAAAGTGTGTTGGAAAGCTTAAATAAACCTTTCAGGAGCATGGCTCATGACACAGTCTTGGTGCAGTGGGGACATGGCCAATGTAAGTGAGGGGAGCCTGTGATGAAAAGAAGACTCTTGCATCTTTCAGTGAAATAATTCCCCAATCAAGTTTGAAGTTCAGCACAAGTGGGGAAAAAATAGCTTGCTGTGTAGGATCACCTGAAGTAACTGCGCCTTGCAGAGCAAGAAGTAACTCCTTGATATCCTGATGACACATCAAGACAGCAATCCTTTAACACTTACAGAGTGCTTTTTATCTTCAAAGCTTCATGAACATTAGCTAATTAATCCTCAGAAAGCCTGAGGGAGCTACGTATGTATTGTTACAAGCCACGGGCCAACAAAGGACTTCACAGTTGTTACCATGCCTCATGCTGTGGCTACTGCTGGCATCAGCCAGGGCAGAAATTAAGACCTTCTTACTAAAAAGCACTCTCCTTTCCTCCAGCAAGCAGCAGTTCAATGAGACTCTCCACAGTGATGTAGAAACTGGGATTCAAAATGAAGCTGGGCTGCTTCTATCCATCACAGTGTTATATAGCCAGTCACAGCCAATGCCTTTTACCCAGTGGGCTGCAAGCTACAGCCCAGGGAACTGGGGTGTAGAGCCTCCAGGGATGTTGCACAGTCAAAATCCCAGCAAGCCAGTGCCAACTCTTACACTGCTGGAGTCATGCTACAGCCCTGAAGTTTCATCTTCACATCTCAGGGAAATGCAGAAGTAGATCTATAGGAGAGATGCACAGAGAAACTGAGCAGCGTTGAGGTAGCTCTACAGAAACTGCAGCTCTGTCTTGCCTCTCTTGCTGCTTCTTCTAGAGCCATGATACCAGGGGTGAAGTAACAGCCTTGGAGCATCTTGCTGCTGCAATAGAAAGAAAATGTGCTCTTCCTTAGCATAGATAAGGGCCATCTGTTCATGGCTGAAGTGAGATAATGTTTAGGAGCCTCCCAGGATACTAAAGACTGCACTTCCTTTGACGTCTTGTGCTGTTCGAGCTCATGGCAGTGCTCCCTTTGAACTCACCGTGGCATAAATTGAAGTAGAATGCAATGATTCATATCAATAATATGGCTCAGGGAGGGCACATGTAACAGTATACATGCTGATATGAGCCAGTTGATGCTTGGACGTCACAGGTCCCTGTAGAGTGTACCAGGAGGTTTGACATCTATGTTGCTACATCCATCAGTCAATAAACTCCATGCTGCCTGCCTTTAGAGGGTGAGTTACATGTGGAGAACTGTTTTCTCTGTAGTTACCAGGACTGAGAGAGAGCACTGGGGTTTGGGGGACTGTCGCAGAAACTGTCGTGCTAGACATGGCTTATGGAATAGAGGTAGATGTGGCGGCAAGGCATCAGTTTTCTGCTTGACTGGAAGTCAGACTATGCACCCTGAAGGATGTTTGTCTTAGCCTGTTGTTAAAGACCTTCTTTAATGGTGATTCCACTGCCGCCTCAGTGAATCTCTTCTAGTGCATCTCTATCCTGTTTATGGTTTTCCTAATATCTAACCTAAATCTCTCAAATTGTCACTGTTGCAATTACATTCTCGTCCGTTACTTCTCCGCAATTACTTCCTGTCCAATCCATCATGGGCATGGAAATTACTTTATTTCCTTTCTCTGTGCAACAGCCTGGTTGTACTTAAAGGAGGCTGTTAATGTTCCAGCTCGGACTTCCCTTTAGTTTAATCAACCCTGGTTCATTCAGCCTGTTCTTGCAGATTGTGATTTCTAAGCAGCTGATCTCTTTTGATCCTCCCATCTGGTATGTCTCTGGTTGTTCCAGGTCCTCCTTGGGACATACTGGAGGTGTGACCTCACCAGTGCTGAACCAACAAGCAAGAATTACCTCATATGTTTTTAAGATTACCCAGTCAGAGATCTCTGCCTTTTGGGTGTGTCAGTGTTCACTGGGGGCCCAGGATGGGCACAGACCCACGCATCAGGGAGAGACAGCATTTCCCAATGGTCCAGAAAACAATTCAATGATACATTTACCACCCTATTTTCAGTTCTTTCCTTTTTTATTATATCAAGTTGTCGTGGTTTAACCCCAGCCAGCAACTAAGCACCATGCAACCACTCATTCACTTCCACCCCCACCCAGTGGGATGGGGGAAAAAAATCGGGAAAAGAAGTAAAACTCATGGGTTGAGATAAGAATGGTTTAATAGAACAGAAAAGAGGAAACTAATAATGATAATGATAACACTAATAAAATGGCAACAGTAATAATAAAAGGATTGGAATATACAAACGATGCATAGTGCAATTGCTCACCACCTGCTGATTGATGCCCAGTTAGTCCCGAGCTGGTATTCCCCCCCCCCCCCCCCCCCCCCCCCAGTTTATATACTAGGCATGATGTCCATTGGTATGAAATATTCCTTTGGCCACTTTGGATCAGCTGTCCTAGCTGTGTCCCCTCCCAACTTCTTGTGCCCCTCCAGCCTTCTTGCTGGCTGGGCATGAGAAGCTGAAAAATCCCTGACTTTAGACTAAACATTACTGAGCAGCAACTGAAAACATCAGTGTGTTATCAACATTCTTCTCATACCTAACTCAGAAACATAGCACTATACCAGCTGCTAGGAAGACAATTAACTCTATCCCAGCTGAAACTAGCACACAAGTGCAGCAGTAAAGGAAACTTGCCTCTGTTAAGAAATCTCGTCTTGTATCTTCCTAATTTAAGACTGCTAAAGCACAGCAGCACTAGTGATGATATCCCAGCTGTACTAGAAAATTCATTCCATAATTAACATACCCAAGACTCCACCAAGTGAAGAAAACATATTGTAATGGTGAGTCATGATAAACTGTAGAAAAAAGGGAGTTCAGGATATTTAGCAGAAAGACCGAAGGTCACATGAGAAACACATGAAGGTCAGTATGAGAATAATTGTGTTATAACATCTTAACTTTTGCTCCTTCAGAAAGTAAATCACATAATTCTAATTGAAAGTGAAGTACAAGTATCCTTTTGGAGAAAGACAAAACAAACCAAATAGCAAGGCACAAGTATGCAGAAGTACATAATTTGTTACCAATATCCTGAACCTGGCCAAGGGGTGTTACACTGGTGAGTAGCTGCAACTTGACCGATATTGTTTTCCAAGTAAAATCAAGGGCACACTTTGACCAGGAAATGTAAAAAGGCGAAAATAAATAGCACTGGAAGAGATATGGGATGGTGTTTCATCAAAAGCAAAGTAGTGTTTGGTGACCAGAAAATTTGATACTTTGGAAAAGGATCTTAGCAATAGGGGAGTGACCTCCAAGTTTCAGGTACTTCTGCCACTTCTCCAGTGCTTGTCAAAAAGGCTGATGAACAGTCCTCCCTGCATTTGTCACTATGTGTTGCAGGAAATGAAAGCAACAAAACTCAGTGTAAGACCTTATGAAAAGGAAGGGTGATTTTATTTGAAACAATTTTATTTCTAGTCCCTCATGCTCATTCTCTCAGATTGCTCATGTATGCACACACATGCATTTCTCACATGCATTCACACCCACTCAAGAGCTTTCTTCTGTCTTGCCCGGGGAGGCAAGGACAAGGGATGCTGAGCCTTGAGCCCTCATCATGTCTCTTGGCTTCCTCTTTTCTGGCAATGACAAACTCCCTTTGGGATAGTCCTTTTATACTCTCTAGGAGTTGAGAAATTACTGTGGTGTAATACATTGGCCTCAGATCTCACTCAGTCCTTGCTCCAAGGATGTAAAGCAAGGTTGCTCCCCCTTGTCTTTGTTTCCGCATCTTAAGATTATAATCCTCTTTCCTGTTGAGACAAAAGGAGGATGATGACAAAAGAGTTATGGTATATCCTTGCTCCCATCTTGCTGTTACCAAAGTACAAGACTTCTGCTGGTGAACCATCTCTGATGGGGCCTTATTGCAGAGTAGCCAACTGGTCTTCATGGGAACAAACTCCCCAGCATTTATAGCTCAATTTCTGCCAGTTGCATCCTTGGTAATCAACATAGCATATTCTTTTAAACTTTGCTCTCATTTCTTATGGTGCTTTGACACAGAGGCATTTCTATTCATATGTCAGCTAGATTAATCTTTATATATCACAAATGTCTACATAGTTAACAGCCTGCAGCCAGGACCTTGCAACTTGAGAGATGTTTCTGCAGACTCCCAAAATCTCCTAACCTAGCAGAGGCTGCCAGATGGAGAGAGCAGCCTGATACGGCCCAAACACACCTCTCATCCCAGTGAGAAGGGGGATCATTGCTGCCACAGCACTCACTGTTGGTCTTATAACTCAATAAGACTGGATAAGAAAGGCGTATGTTTGTTTTATTTAGGTAAAGCAAGTGCCAAAAATGCAGGCTGGCAACAGTGAAAGCTGTTACTAAAAAAAGAGCTATAAGAGAGAAAAAAGCAATTCTGCGTTATCAGTTAAGATCTTCCTAAGTTGTTTCACCATTTCCTAGCCCAGGAGATTTGCCTCCTCACCATCCCACCCAGCCCCAGGACGGGTGCATCCTGGGGCTTGCTTAGGGCCACAGCTTTCCCCTTCCCACTGCTGAGGACACCTCACCCCAGGCGGGCAGGTGAAGAGCCATCCCTCTCTTCTCTTCCTACGAGCCAGGCTGTTTTGTGTGTTTCCTCCTGACTGCCAGGTTTCTTGTGTTAAGGATACAGTGGTAAAACTTTATAAATTGCAGCCCTTGAAAAAAAAGACATTTTACAATCACTTTATTAGAGTTGCACTGTTCATCCTGCACTGGGCTCTTCTTAAAGATCAGAAATGATGTGGCTGTTAGGTTAAGCATCCATCTCTGTACACCTACACAGATAGTTTTAGGGTGACACTCTCAGCCAGGTCCATCAGGAGGAAAAGGATAATATGCTATTAAAGTTGCAATTACTGTATTAGGTCCAAAATATAAATCCATATACTAGCTGTTATAACCTAGATAAAGAGGGGGTAGGAATCTGGCAAATTATTTTCGTGGAGTTTTATATAGCTACTCATAATAGTGAAATTAAATGAATGCATGTGTATGTGTGTACAGCTAGATTTATAGACTCTCCTTAAAATGTAAGTATTTCAGTCCTGCTGAAGTAGGGCAGAAACAGAACCCAGGATTGTTTCACCTGCATAGCTGGCTTCAGCTCTCGTGTATTTGGATACGCTTGGCAATACTAGAGGGACTCACTTATGCTTCATGCAGCCATTTCTTGGGGCAGTTGTGAAAATTTGGGGATTTGAGCCTTGGAGCACCGTGATGCAGGAAGGAAGCTAACACTGCAAAAAGCATTTCCTTTGGCAAGTGTTACCCCTTCTCTGCGCCAGGACCCCTCAGTGAACCAGAGCCTTCAGGGCACCAGTGCTAGCTATGACACAAAGCCCTGCTTAATATCTGTGGTTTTTTCATGTATTTTCTCTCCTCCATTAGATATTTTTGGCTAGATCTCTAGCCAGGGCAAGCTAACGTAGCTTTGCTGGTTTGGAGTACCCGAGGATGTAACCCTCAGTCAACAGAAATGAAGTGCCTTGTTCAGCTGCCAGGATGTTATTCGAGCTGCAGGACAGTGTATACCTGGAAGTATGCACAAGAAGCAAAATAAGTTATAAATACGACAAACTTCGTTATCTGGGATGGTGGACAGGGAAAGGAGAGATTTTGGCCAGTGTCCAGTCTGGCCAGGGTCCACGGTGGGGCAGGCGCTGCAGAGGCATTTCTCTCTCTGCAGGAATCCAGCGTGGGCTCTGCAGGGCTTGAGAGCTCTGGCTCGGGCACTGCTGCCTCTGTGCCACATGCCACCTCGCAGCATCGGACACCCTCTCGGAGGTGGGCTGCGACCCTGCGATGGCCCCACGCACCCTGCTGCGGGACGCGAGGTCTGCTTGGGCTCGGCAAGACTGGCGGCAGTGAGCCCCCTTCTGAAGGACTTTTACTTGCTCCTAGTTGCACGGCCCTGCTCAGTCTGGATGGTTTTGCCTCCAGCATTGCCCCGTGCACAACTGATTTACTTTAATATAATGAGTTCTTCTTGCTCCTTCATATTTCACTTCCTTACTGTGTTCACTCCTCCCAGCCTTGACTTTCTCTGAGCAGAGCAGCCCCCGCACCTCCGGACTCCTCGTGCAAGACGGGCAGACCTTCGGGCCTGGCAGAAGTCCTTCCCCATCTGTTCAGGTCTGAATTCCTCTTCGCGTGTCACCCGCTACCTGAACGGTACAGACATCCGCAGCGGACCCTGCTCAGTGGCTGCAATGGCACAGATGCTTCTCCGAGGATAAGTAACAGTTCTGAGTTCATTCACCACAGTCTAGGAGTGCATATGATCATCTTATAGAAGTACTCACCCTGCAGCTGAGTACCCTCTGATTTTTATCTTCTTTAATTAATTTTCAGCTTTCCATCTTACTGCAACAGTTTTGCTACCAGCCTTTGCTTTTCCAGATAAATTCAGCCTATTTCTGTTTTTCAAAGTCATCTAGGTCTTTCTGCATGATATTCTGACCCTTTGCTGCACTGGCAATGCTTCCTAAACTTGTGACATCAGAACATTTTATTAATAGAAATATATATTTAAATATTATATATTAATATAGCTTCCTTTTTTGTAAATGCCTCTGATGAAGTTATTGTACAAGAGCAGTCCATGGGCATTACTTTCAGCACTTCCCTGTGCAGAAACCTCCCTCAGCACAGTCCTTCCTTTTTCAGTAAAGCCTGTGGTCCCGTTGCACCAGCCACATCACTGCCTGCTGCACGGCTGTGCTGTGCATTGCACATGCTGATTTAAATGGTAACTTCCCACTGTTGCAAATGCCTTGCCAAAGTCCAGATAGTTACAATTCTTTTCTTTTCTTTCTCCAGAAGAATATATTATTTGGTAAGCTCAGGTTACGTTTTATCCCATTTACTTTCATGTCCTCAACTTTTATTTTATTCAGAAATTGTCCTAACAAATTGCACAAAACTGATCTCAGGCAAAAGGACATGTAATTGTCCAGATTACTTTTCATTTTCTTTCTGTAGGTGCTACCAGTGCTGTTATCCAGGAAGCCAGTGCCCCTTGACAGTGTCATTTGGTGTCCTGGTTACCGTGCTGCATCGCTCAGAATCAGGGAGGGACAACACCTACTCTTGCTCCCTCCTTCCCTGCCTGAACACACTACCTTCCACTTCCAGGTAAGGACTTTCTTTCCTAGTGTCCATCCAGCTTTCTGCCATTAAAGTCAGTATTGCTGTCATTACAGAAAACCAAAGTAAAGTACTCATTTAGATTTGGAACCATACTTGAATTACCTTTAATCTTCACATCATTCCCATTTCAGAGCAGTTCCATTTTTTCCTTGTTCTCCTTTTATTTATATAGCTGAGGAGTCATTTGTTATTTTAATTTCCTTTGCAATGCTTCACTTTCAACAGTTTCCACTGTATTTCTCCACTCTCCGACCTCCAAGTCAGTTTTCATTGCTGATCTGTCTATTTTTCCATTTCTTGTAAGTGCTTTGATTACTTAGACTTCAAGTGATTAACTTTGCTTTGTTATAAAAGGGACATTGTGTCTTGTGGCAAGAGGCACGTCCCCCATGTTGGGGTGTGTGACCTGGCGAGGGGCTGATGTTGTCCCCATCTTTCTGTCATGGTGGCATTGGGAATGGGATCGTTCTTGCTGCCTGGAGAGGGGACAAGGAAAATCCAGAGCTCTGTAGTGTCTCAGAGATTTTTGCCAGGATATATATAGGACAATCTCTATCTTTCAGGATGGCTCTGGCAATCTGGGATGTCTGATCTCCCTATGAGTAACAGCCATTTTGAAGTGATTATTCATCCTGTTAGATCTGAAGCATTTCACTAGAAGCTGTTGTTTTTTCCCCCAATTTACTTGAAGGCTGCTTTGATCTAAATGTCAAGCCCTTCCTAAATTGAAGTCCTTGAGTTATTTGGTCAACTTATTTTCACTAGTTGTTTCCTGGTAGTTAGTTCAATAAATAGTAACAGGTCTATTTTTGTTTATTCTTTGATTTAATTTTAACTGAGCCAGCCCATGTCCTCTCATTGCAAAATTCTTGTCTATGATTAGCTCTTGCATGATGCATTCCCTGCTTACCAAAACCAGGTCTTAACTGCTGCTCTGCATATTGATTCAGTGGCTCTTTGATGAAGAAATCTGAGTGTCTCGATCCACGAGTATTTAGGCTGTAATATTGCTGGTAGTGTTTGTTCTGCAACTGAGGCATGAGGTGTGATATTTCTGTAAGAGCATTATGGAGAATGATAACCTTTCCTGATGCTGTTTCTGGGGGCTGTTAGAGATGCAGTAGAACCAACCTTTACCGTCCTTCCTCAGACTTATTTTAGCCTGAACAGATTGCTTCCCATCCGTGCTGCCTTATCTCTTTCCTTTATGAACTACCGCATCATGGCAGTACAATGTTAATCTGCCATGATAATCTCTATTTCCATCTTTCCTGAACAGCATGTACCTTCCAAGGATTTGTGAAACACAAGCAAATCAAGTCATTTTTAGGATAGCATTTTCCTTAGGCCTTTCAAATCCTTTAATCTGCACTAGTAAAGACTAAGTAGCCCTTTCTCTAACTTTTCTTAACCTTATCTTCTGCCTTAGGCCAACAGGGAATAGAGGCACATACTTTAATCTGTGTGCTGAATCATGTAAAGTTTCAGTTACATCCTTTCTTTTTCCTCTTGCACTGAAGTTTACCGTGAGATCCCAACAAAAATAACAATGCTAACCATTTTTTCTCTCTTTCTAGTGCTCTCTCTTTTTTTTAAAAGTTGGTTTCCAGATTAAAAAAAAAAAAAAAAAAAGGCAGTAAAGCCTTCCCTTGGAAACCTGTTTGCCTTGTATGAGGGACAGGTATTTCAAGGTCTTTATTGGGAATACCTGAGTTGTACAAATACTATACTAATGTTTTCTGCCCCCCTGGAGGAAAAGAAGTGCACATTTACCACATATCATCCCCACCTGAGGCATGCCAGAGACACCAGCCTCCTTGGTTTTTCCTCATCCTTTATTGTGTACTCCACTCTCCATCTATTATGAGTCACTCATAAACCTAACCTAATCATGACAAATATGTGAAGAACTAATTTGCAGTTCATAAGATGAACTGAAGTGGATTGAATAATGAAGGCACTGATGCCACTAACTTGTTTTGATTTGTATGTGTTTAGACACATTTTGAAGTCAACAGGGAAGTATATATAACTTGCTGAGCTCAAATATTTCCTGGTTATTATCTTCCCTTTTCTAATAATCAAATTCATTTGCAAGTAACCACAACCAAGCAACCCAATAACAAAAGATTTATACCATGTTGCCAGTTGAAATGGTCATTTGATTTCCAATGGGTGTCTGTTGCCAGGTAGATCCTCAACAGTGTTTCTCATCTTCAGATCTACCTATTTACACAATCTTTATGATTTACCATGTCACAGAGAAGAATCCATTACAATTTCTGCAAGTAAGCTAGATGCTACATTAGATAAACAAGTTTCCTAGAGCTATTAGCCATATATATTCCAGATACATTGTTTTCCTCATGTTATTAAGTCAGAGTAAACCTGCTAAAACAATAACACTATATATCAGTATCCTAAATTTCCTATTAAGTTCCATTTGCCTGCAGCTCCTCCAGCTGGGGGGGAGACCAGGTCGAACAGCTCAGGGAAGTAACATTTCTAACATCCTAATGCAAAACAGTGCAGGGCCATATTGTGAAAGCGAAGCTTATGTGTCATGAAGAAAGTAATGTTTTATTGAATCAAGAACTTGATGTCAATCGAGCTTTTCAGTTGCAGAAGCCTGTTGTTTATTGCAGCAGCACATTTTGTGTAAGTTCCTTCCTGATTTACGATGATTCACATTGATAGACTTCTAGTCTATGACACTGCCATCACAAACGGTAATTTATAACAGCTTCAGCTCTGCTCTTTCAGTGCTGGTTTTCAAGGACTAGAGCCAAGATCTATTCACCAGAAGTAAATCTGGAAGGAAGTTCACTTACTATGAATATTAATTAATGTTTATATACTATGGTTTATTTTGTTAAGCAGTGATTTAATTCAGAACATTCAAAATGGTGCTGTATGGGTGAAAAGAATCAGCAGCCATGTGCTCAATTCATTTCAGAGATAAACCTGGTTCCATTCATTTTCTTTTATGGTGAAACCTGAAAACAAGCTTTAGTAAATGTGTCAGAACGGAGAGTGCATAAGGCAGTGACAAGTGGTGCTTCTGTGTTCTCTGTAATTATGCAATAAAGAGAAGATGTTCAGCTTCACCTCAAAGTCCTTCTCTGCATTGCTCTTCCTATGCAATGGAGTGAACCTCTTCACTTTTTGCTGCTTTCTTTTTATTCAGACTAATCATCTCCTTGTGGAGATACTAGTGGAAGTGATTGAGACTAAGGGATATAGCATCATCTTGATGCTGAAGAGCATTCATGGAAGCGGAGTGCATGACTCCCCAGCAGAATGAGAGAAGAATACACAGCAGAACGATATTTTTCTGTGTCTGTAAGAAAAACAGGAATGGCCAAGTCCTTACAGATCGCTAGCATGCTTGGTTTTTTTATGTTATAGCATATAAAGGTATTGTCTTATTTTACATCTTGTTAATACAAAGCCTGCAGTCTTGTTTGTGATCCCTGAAAAACTTTTGTTTTATGAGGTTATGCTCTCAAAAGCACTTACATCAATTCATAAGCCACCTCCTTACTGGATCAGCACAAAAATTCTGCGCTCACACAACGCAAACAGGCTTTCAGTCTAGCCACTCTCCTCCTTCACAAGCCAACCCCAAGTACAGCCGTCTGTCCAGCACCAGACAGGGCTTCCCAAGGCATGCCAGTGAGCAGAGCCTGTTGGGTTCAGGTCGTCTTCATAAGAGGGTGAAGCAGCTGCAGTCCCCGATAGCTGGTGACCACTGTGCTGGGATGCCTCTCTTCCCACCAGCCCACATGTGGAGCACAGCCCCTCCTCAGGCATCCCTTTACAACTGGCTTTTCAAAGGGTCTCTTGCTCACTGCTGCTCTGTGAAGCTGGTGTTGCTGGCTGCCCTCACCCAGCAGGCACACCAGCCTAGCGAGACCTTTCCTTGCAATTTCTATGCATGGTATATGTTAGATAAGCCTTAAATAGATTGCACCTACTTCAGTAAGTAGATGAAAGTGTAACATACCACAGCAATGAAGAAAACCCCTTATTCCATTAAATTAGGTGTTGGGCATAATGTGAGCTGTATTCCTCCTTCATCTACACCCAGATTTCCTCACTGAAGTCAATTGGAGCTGCACCTTTAGGATTAAGAAAATAATTTGACCCAGTTAGGTGTCACAGAACAGACTTCAGTGGATTGCACAGACTGAAGAGAGAGCAGAATGTTGCCCATTGTATTTACTATCATGTTTGTTTTGGGAGCTAAATTATTCCTCCTAATTCTGCTAGCAGTGTAATACGCTGTCTCAGTAATGGAAAGCATATGAAAGCAAGCAGATGGTGAAAGCAGAAAAAAAACCCAGCATGTCCTGATAATGTAGTAAGCAAGTTCATTTTTTTGGCATTAGGCTTTCATAACCAAGGCATGGTGATAACAAGTACAGACACATTTTTAGAGCGCAGTTCATCAAAAAATATAGCCAGTTTCATTGCAGGGCAATGGAAGATTACTTTTTGAACTTCTATATAGATAAAAGCTAGATGTGAATGTTGTTGAATTAGACCCATCATTTATTATTGCTAGAAGATGAGTGACAGGACAGATACTGGTCAGAGTGGTTCCATCACGGCTCCTGTGATCCCTCATATCATTATAAATGTAGAAAGTTTCACCCATTGATTTGCAAATATGCAGCCACCCTGCATTCCAGAAATACCACAGACACTTCGATATAGGTTGTTATCACAGTGGGCAGTATTGGAAATTCAAAATATTTTATTTTGCTTTATAAGTATGCAGCCTCCAGTTTGAAATTTTGAAGTTCAAGGTTGTTGCTTCTTGGATATTTGTGTGTGAGTGCGTATCTGCCGTACGTGAAGCTCCCAGCCTGCCTTCGGCGGCCCCTTGCTTCTCCCACCCATGTGCCCCATACTTCCAGAACGGAAGGCAAAACAGCCTCAGTGGGAAACGCTCCCATTTGTTTAGCAAGTCTGATAAAGCTGAGACAACCTTGACTCACTGGCTGAGGAAAAGACCCTGAAATGTGATTTCTGGGGAGGACACTATCAGCCTGATAACCTCCAAACTACATTTTTAAGTCTCTCACGACAAAACATAGGCAGAAATGAGACCAGATTCACCGCTTATCATTTTAAGATTCTTCAAAGAAGGGGTAAATGAACCTTTGTTATAATTTTCATTTGACGCAATGAAGCCACATCTTCATGTAGCTGCAACATGGACCTTCCTTCAGCTTCCAAGAGTTCCAGTTTCAGACAGAGCAAGGGAGGAGGAGCCACTAAAGGCACTGCTGCAGTCATGAGAGCAAATGCCAGTGTACAATCGAGGGAATAAACCCGGATCTGAGCGCACTGATCTCTTCTGCGGGGAAAAGGGGCGAGGAGAGACAGCCCCATTTCTCATTAAAGCATATAATTGGTTACAATGCTCTTTCTTCACCATGCAGTAACGCAGCATACTAAGTAATGCAAGGGTTTGGTTTTTTGAAAATATTTCATATGCATCTGGTTCATTCCTGACTTGAAGAAACAAAGGCAAAAGAGTATTCTTGATTGCTTGATCCCTCTGAGGACCCTGTGCTTGCTGCTTCCTCAAAAAAGTTGTCTCCCTTTATCTTTTTTGGTAATGGCTTGCTGATTTAACCTCCCAGGAGATAATGTGTTTTCTTCCGGATTGCTTTTAGTGTCTCTGGGAGGTGGTGGGTGGCATCATTCAGATTTCTTTGATGTCCCTGTGTCCTCTTGTTTTCATTACCCGGGCAGGACTTGGAGCAGGGAGGAAGTGGGATCAACATCACATTCCCAGGTCCCAGCTTTTTTCCCACTCCTCTGCCTGTGCCACCACCTCTTCCTGATGCCACCTCCCCTTTCCAGGTCTTGGGGACATGGTACAGCAGCCAGGTGACCCAGGGCCACCTTTGCTGCCAGGGCCATGTGGCTTTGGCAGCCTGAGAAGGGGCAAAGCCTGAGCATTTCTCCTGGCAGAGTCTTGGGCAGGGGCCGACCTGGGGAGAGGCCCCAAAATGCCCAGCTCAGACCCACAGGCCGGGCTGGGAGCGAGTGGGGGGAGCAGTGGGCTCGGCTAAGCCGCTGGCTGAAACTGCTGGCAGGTCACGTCGGCGTATCGCTTTCCTCTGCTGCGTTGCCTTTCTGTAATCTGTGAATCTCTCTTAGGGCAAGAGCCTGAGGTCCCTCCTGCAGTGAAATTAGACCTTGATCCCAAATTGTTTAGAATGAGGTCAGCAAGCCTGTTTACAATGCAAAGCCCTGCTCTCTGTGAATAAATCTCCCTCTCAATTTTTGCTTGACATCCCGCAGCAAATGGCTGTGCTGTATGTAATGCAGTGTCTGTATGTAACTGCTCTTTTTGGTGCCTTTCCCATAATGAGCCATAACATATGTGTTGTGTCTTTACACACCTCAGCACAATGCTATGCAAGCATTAGGACATTTTTCTAACAACTGGTGAATGTGCTGCTTTTCACAGCTCACCCAAGCGCTCCGGGCTGGTAAGCCTGGCCACTCGAGGGACATTATCTGTATTTCTAGGATCAGAGGAAAAGCAAAAAAAAAAGGTGGGAGGCATATCTGAATATTTTAAACAGCTAATTCTGATGGAAACAAGTCATGCAGAGGACACTTCTCAGATGGGGGGAGGCCCGAGGAGGTGTGTTTGTGGAGTCATAACACTGTCCAGAGAAGAAAGTTCAGTGAGAAATGCAGAGACTCGAACTCTTTGCTCCTTCCTGTCTCTTGTGCATCCCTGAGTGATTTGTCCCATTTCTCCCTCTGGCAAGTGCAATGACAGTATATCCATAGCGATGCTCAGACATTTTAATTCACAGTAAGTGAATTAAATCCACAGCAGCACCATGCGTACCTCGCACATGTGTATAACAGTGCAGGAGCAGTATTTGTCCCAGTGATGTCCCGTCTTCGTTAGGGGAGTGAAGTGCGGTACGCACATGGTGAAGAGCCCTTACTCACCACAGCAGGCGCAGCACCTCCGGAGCTGGGCAGCTGGGGTGCTCTCCCTGAGTCTGCCTGCCTGCACGCTCCTGAACTACCCCTGCTAGAAATGACCTAGCCCCAGCGCTCAGAAAACATCTTTCTGAAGAATAAGTTTTTTGCTGCCTTACTGATTTTTAGCTGAAGCAACCCAGCCTGCACTAGCTAACAGGCATTTTTCAGAAGGATCTTTAGGCCGAGTCCCTCATATTTTGGTAACAGAGCTGCACTGTTACTCGACGCATTGCATTTTCCAGAAATAGACATTTCCAGGAAAATATAGCTGGGTGTTTTTGCCCAGTGGTACTTCTTCCATCTTTGGTTATGGTCATGAGCAAAAGACCTTGCCGTAGTCCATCCTCCCCGTGAGGATGAGCCCCTGAGACACGGTGTTCCCACAGGAGGAGCAAGAGGGGAAGCAATGCCCAGTGGTGGAGGACTGCATGGCTGGAAAGCATGCTTGCTGGGCAAAATATCATGTGCATCCTTGTTGAAAGATAATCTAAGTCCAATTCCAGCTTCAGCAGGCACACAGGAGTCCCCCAATGTACACCAAACCCCCAACCGTGCCCAATGCTAGCACCAACTCCACAGCCCTGCCCCACTCCCAGCCGGACCATGTTACCCTGCGCAGAGATTTTTGTCTGCACCAAAGTCAGGAAATTCCCAGTTATAGTTCCCACCACAACCATAAAACTAGGTATTTTGGATTAATAATGTACATTAAAACTCTGAAGGTGGCCCCACAAGTGTTTCTCAGTGGGTGCATGAGGGACCCCACGGTACAGCAGGTTGGGAGGTGCTGCCTGTAACCTCCACGCCTGCCCCTGCAAAACCTGAGCACAGCTGAAGGAGGGGTTTGGGGGTAAAACCTTTCGGTGGCTGATGCCAGGCATCAGATGTTCTGGGGTAGCTGTGGAGTTTCTGGTGACCTGAGGCTATAATCTTGGTATTGGAGAAGGTGGCGACCACCGAGAGCCAGTAAGCAGCGGGTGTTTGCTGAACTCCGCAGCAATGCAGGCTAACCAGCATCCTCACACAATGCTCTATCTTCTGCTCTATTTACCACACTTAAGTGGCCTTCATCGCTTTGGTAGCTGAGGGCTTTGCACTTGTTAATGTGTTTATCTGTGCAAGGGCTCTGTGAAGCAGAGAAGAACTGTTATCCCCATTTCACGGGGAGGGACTGAACTAGCAAGAGGCCAAACATCCACCCCAAGGTCTCAGAGAGTCTGCAGCAGAGCCTGGGCCTCCCAAGTCTGAGGTTCATAACCTTGTTTTCCAGTAGTGACAGAATAGGATACAGAACCAAAATTTCATGGGTAAATAAGTGCCAGCACCTGCTGGCTGGAATCCGCAAGCTGTGACTTCCTATCTCCACCAGCATTCGTACTTTATTATTTCTGTTATTTCAAATATTTTATCATAGCATTATCTTGTCTAGTGTAAACAATGGTGCCATTTGTTCTTGAGAGTTGTATTCTGTGGAGGAAAACGTTGACAAATTTTATTATTCCCAGCGTTTGGGCCCAGATACAGAGGGGTGGATGCACAGAGTCAGGACCCCTCCACTCCTCTGCCAGCCCCAGCCTGCGCTCTCTGCATGCAGCCGCACAGTGCGAGAGCCACCACCAGCCACACAGTCCCCTCCCGCCCGCGCCGGGGCTGTGCTCCTTCCCCCAGCACAGGGACACAGCTATCTCTGTAGTGTGGAGGATCTGTGTAGCCTTGGTGGCATCGCTCCAGATAGATGTTAATCTAAGACAGGAGAAAAAAATGGCCCCCATGTTCCAAGCTGACCCACCATAGAGAAAGATCCAAGCTGTGATGCTCCCACCTCTGGATATGCTGTCTCTTAAAGCAGGTAGTGGTTCAGATCTCTGGCCCCGCTTCAGTCCTGTTCCTTTGTAAAAACCCAGGTGTTACTGAAAGAACTACCCATGTCTGCTTTGGCATGTGAAGAATGCGTCACTTGCCTCATTGCCTTAAGAGCAATAAATCTCTCTTTATCTTGATGGTCACTTAGTAACGAAAACCAGTGGCCACATCAGTTATCTGAAAGAGGCTAAATGACAACTTGCTCCACACTCTATACAAATCAGCCAGATAGCGTCAAAGCCCTTATCGGTACCACGTGGCTGGATATATCCAGAGTGGCCAAAACAGGCCAGCATACAGAGCTTTGTCATCCTGGCACCTCCTACCCCTCCTGCTGCTGGCCAAACAAGGACACATGGGGATTTCTGAGTTTCCACTGTGATTAGACACAGCATCGTGTAACAGTTTATGAACAAACGGCAACTGTATTTAATCATTCCTTATAATTTGGTAAATGTCCCACCCAGCTATATCAAAGCATTTCACAAGCCTGTTCCTTCTCTTGACTCAGGTAGTCATTGCAGTGGGTAAGACCCTTTCATAGGGATTTGCTTGCATTTTCCATTTTCCACCTGCAAATTGGGAAGAAGGCTATTCAGCTACCTTTGCAAAGGGCTTTAGGAACTCTGCAAGGAGAGTGCTATTTAGGTATCAGATATCTGTATTAGCTGGGGATGGGCTGGCTCTCTTGTTGCAGCACTCATTGAGGACTCAACTCCCAGATGTATTAAGACTCCATGTGTGTCTGTCTTAGTCTTTTTGCGCCTTCATGCCTCACCTGTAAAATGGAGACAGTAACGTTTCATTGATTGCATGAATGTTGAGAAGTAGTACACTAATGGTACTGAGACCATCACGATGCAAATACCTGCAATGGATAATTCTGCAATAGCTGCAGACACAGCATTCATTTGCATTTGTATTATTTCATGAACTATTGAAGGAACCAGACTATTAACACCCCAGTTCTAGGGGGAAATGCCTGGAGACCCAGACATCCAGGTGTTGCTGAACTTCATGGGGTGCGGTGTCCAAACCTGGGCTTGAACATAGATTGCACAGCTAATCCCCACTTAATTTATAATAGCCCAAACCTCAGTGTGAACTCCAACCACTGACTTATTAGAAATCTGAATCTGGATTCGGCTGCCCATTTTGTATCTTGGGTCTATGGCTTAAAATTACACCATTGTCTGCTTCAATCTACTCTGAAGCTGGAGATTTATTTCTACAGGAGGCAGGGAAACATATTATGTTGCCAAACTACTTCCAGCCTTTTCCAGAATTACAAGTCAGGGGATGGTGGGTAAGTCTTGTGATTTCCATCCTACAATCTAAACCAGATGGGCTACCCTTGCAGCATAAACATTTAAGCAAGAAAAGCAAAAAATTGGCAGAAAAAGTTCTGTTTTCTGATTAACTGCATTATTATGACTTACATTATTTAATGGCAAAAAGCTAGTTTACAAGACAACTTGATCATTGTCTTTGATTCATCCCAGTAAAATGTGGAGGTTTTGTTTTCTCAGGGACAAGGAGGTGACCATAGAATAATATAGCGCTTGTGCTTATTAGAAACAGAAAACTCTCAGCCTGCAGAAGGAAAGACTCTTTCAGTAAAGCTCATGTTAAATTAATCCAAATATACGAACAATTAAATGTGATCCAGCAAAGCCAGGTTACTAATATCAGCCCAGGTGAGATTAATAGAACAGAGCACAAACTTTGGCAAGTGAGAAAGAGGGAGATTGTGAGGAAATCTGCGGTCAGTGTTCTCCATCCCTCTCAAGGCAGAACAGCCAAAAGGCTCTTGTCCTCTTACAGCACAACACTCCAGTCCTAGTGCTTGTATCAGGTATGGGGGCTAATACCTGTGAGGTTTCCTTGTTTACTTTCACTTCCTTCATTTTGATACAGGTATCGGGGTTTTTTTAAATGCCTAAGAAGTATCAAATATGTAGTTGGCATGTTGGACAAATAGGATGGTAGTAAAAATATCTTTCCTGACCATTTACTCTTTACACACATGAAAGACAAGACCATATCAGAAGCAGAGAAAAAAACAAAAGACCCAATGAATCAGATGATAGATACCATTCATTTCAGAACCTGAAAGCCAGTGAAATAACCAAGATGCTGGAAAAAAAACCTGCCATAATTAAAATGGCTGGCTGGTGAGTGCCCTGATGAAGGCCAGGGTATAATTTGTCAGGAGCCTTGCTAAAAACATTGCTGGAAGGAGCCAGATCTACATAACTGGGAAATGCAAAGCCAGATGAAGTTACACAGGAATTTCAAAATGCAGGCTTGCAGGATGAACGATTAGCCTCAGCGGCACACAGCAAGTTAGCACAACACCAGAGCAGACCTGAAGCTGCTCCTCCACAGCCCTGGGCACCGGTAGAGCTAAGATTGCCATCACCCGCCCAAGCCGGGTCTCGGGAAGCTGCCAAGCACAGCCGTCATGCCAGGTGCAGCCCCAAGTTTTGACAAATCCCCAAGTAACAGAGATTAAGAGATTAATGGTCTGATCTTCACTCTTTTTGGCTTTATGCATGTGCTGTGCTACCCAGGTCTGAGGCATCGTGGCAGCCCAAAGCCTCTGCGGCAGGTTTGGGGATGGGGTGGCCGGATTTGCTGAGCTGGCAAAGAGCTCCGGGAGACCTGTCGGGGCAGCTGCAGAAGCCACTTGCAGCAGCGTCGTAGCACTTTCTGGCTGCTCCTCAGCCACAAAGAACTGGGGTGCTCTACATTTTTAGTCCATTTCTATGGTAAATAAAGTAGATTTGCTTGAACCGCCTGAAAAAATGACCTGGAGCTTTTGCTGTGCTGTCACACAGGGCGTGGTGGTGGCTCAGCAGTGTCACTTCAGAGGGGGAGCAGAGCTACACCAAGGAGCAAAATCCTTAAACCCCCAAGTGAGATGCAGGAAAGCACATCTCCCTGTGCTCGGCAGCACGGCGGGAGGGCAGCACCGAGGGGCAGCCTGAGAAGGGTGGGAAGAAGTGGAAGAACGAGAAAGTGGGGGGGGGGGGGGAGAGGCCTGGGGAGCAGATGTTGATGTGAATGAGGAGGCAGAGTGAGCATCCCTTTGCCCCAGGGTAGACCTAGAATAGCCAGAAAAACTGAGTGAATCTTATCGGCGTGGTTGCAACATAAGCAACACCTGTAACTACTGTTTAAATTCCAGGATGTTTAATCAAAGAATTGAAAAGAAAAGAAAAACTAGTTTTACAAAACATCACAGACTACCGTGCTTCCCAGTGATCCCCTCAGACAGACAGGTAGGACTAAGTTTGGCAGTAACACAAGAGCTTCATAAATGTTTTCTGGTAGTTTTATGTTACTCTAAAATTTGCCTCTGAATAGTCATCAGTCTTTTTTCCACTGGCAATAAAGCGTATGCTGTCTTGGATCCTAGTTGCATGAGGTTAATACATAACCTCCTTCTTATTTTTTGCTTTCAGTCTTTCAGCATTTCTGCCACTGAAGATCCTCTTCTACGGCTTCAAGTCGAAAAATCTTCGTGGCAGATTTGGCATTGCCTGTAATAATTTATGAATGTGATGTGTTGACATGTTTACTGTGTGCATACATTGAACTACTTCAATAGCTGGATTGTCAAGATGTGTACCCAGGAGAGAGAAGATGGATCCAGGCATACATTTTTGAGGAAACACTTGGGAAACAAAGCAAGCGCCCTTCACTGTGATGTTTTGGCTGTGCCCCTCCTAGGCTCGCTAGAGAGATGTCCCTGGGAGGAATGTGGGTGCCTGGAAAGCAAGACATGAAAGACCCTAGAGAATTTACAGAGAACCATTTAAACAGAGGTTTTGAGAGCAAGACTCCAGAAGGGGTTGAAAGTGCTCAGATCTGTAGATGTTTAATTTAGTAGACGTTGGCAAGACTACAAGATAAAGTGGATGTGAAATATTTTTTAACCAACATGCTTTATTACAACAGTTAAATGGCTCTTCTGTTCTAAAAATGTTGTTTGGGTTATGCAGGAAGACTGAAGGTCTCTGTTCTCGTGTACATGTGTGAGCTTGGAGAAGGCACCAGGTATGTAGGCTGGAGGTTGCTGTAAGCGTGCGAGAATCAGATTATCCCATCCACAGAAAGGTAAAAGCTCAAGGCCTGGCATAAGCAGAGGGTAAGTCAGAAAGACCACTGACAGCCAGAGGTACAGCAGTAACCATAACACCACCATCATCTTTCTTATAAGTCCTTGCACGTAATTCTACTAATGACTTTTATTAAACATTTAAGCCTTAGCATTCAAGTGATTCATATTTGTTACAAAAAACCATCCCATTAACACAAAGTACAAGCCGAAACAAAGTTAATGAGCCCTAATACTTGCAGGATAATTCAAAGTTTAAGGGTGATATTAACAAAAATAAAATAAGGAAGAGTGGAAGAAATCCAGTTTCATTGTCCACCAGAGAACCTGAGTTTTATCCTTTTGGTTCATAAAATCAAATCTATTGCTCAAGTGACTCTTATACTGTTATTAAAGTAGTACAAGAACACATATATGTGCATAATTAAGTACCCCTTTGTGACCATAAAAGGTCTGTCTGGCTGTCCATGGGGAATGTGAGTGGGACTTGATTCATAAGCATGAAAGAGGGAATGTCATTACCGTAATCTCCCTGTATTTCACTACTTTGTCTGGGGCTCAGCCTTACGTGGTGGAGTGGTTGGGTGTACAGCACGGGAAACAGGAGTGTTTCAGTGCAGGGTCTGGGCTGTATGCCCTGTACCTCTAGAGGCAACAGTATATTGACCTGGAACTGCACAGGTGAGTATTCGTCCTACGAAAATCTTAAGTATAACTCAAGTCAGGCACACAAAAATCTTAGGTACTAGCTATATTTTGTATATCTGAAAGATGAGATGAATCTTTTTTTTTTTATTTGGCTTCTGGTTTTGCACTGTCGGATACAAACAGCAAATGGGTAAGTGGAAAAAAATCACTGACATCTTCCTGCCCTTGAAAACACGTGATGTGGCTTAAAGCACTGGCATTTTCATCTTTGTGTTCAAATGAAGAGACTAAACTTGTTCAAGAAACAAAAAGGGTAAACAGCACAGCTATAAAATGCCATTTTGGAAGTGATGAGTGAGCAGTTGTACAGTGACCAATTTCCTAACACAGGAAATTTTTATATGGCTCCCATTACCCATGATACCGGGCCTGGGAGCTCCTCAGCCATCCCAGTCTTGATAAACAATTTTGGGAGTGTGTCGTGCCCAGCCAGCAACTAAGCACCGTGCAGCTGCTCACTCACTTCCCCCCCTGCCCAGTGGGATGGGGGAGAGAATTGGGAAACGAAGTAAACTCGTGGGTTGAGATAAGAACGGTTTAATAGAACAGAAAAGAAGAAACTAATAATGATAATGGTAACACTAATAAAATGACAATAGTAATAATAAAAGGATTAGAATACACAAGTGCTGCACAAAGCAATTGCTCACCACCCGCCAACCGATGCCCAGTTAGTTCCCGAGCAGCGATCCCTCCCCGCCCAACTCCCCCCAGCTTATATACTAGGCATGATGTCATATGGTATGGAATACCCCTTTGGCCAGTTTGGGTCAGCTGTCCTGGCTGTGTCCCCTCCCAACTTCTTGTGCCCCTCCAGCCTTCTTGCTGGCTGGACATGAGAAGCTGAAAAATCCTTGAATTTAGACTAAACACTACTTAGCAACAACTGAAAACATCAGTGTGTTATCAACACTCTTCTCATACTGAACTCAAAACACAGCACTGTACCAGCTACTAGGAAGACAATTAACTCTATCCCAGCTGAAACCAGGACAGAGTGAAAAAAGGGAACGGGTAACAACATAACAGAACAGTTGTGGAGCAGGGTAACAACATAACACAACAGTTCTGGAGCAGAGCACGCACAGGAGCACTGCGCACATCTCCTGCAACACCTCCGAACTCAGCTCCTTGGTAAATAATCACATGGTGCTACAGCAAGTCCTTGAAGAGACACGAGGGGGTTTATAGCAGGACCTACAGCTACTTTGTAGATGCAGTCAAGCTTCTTTTAAGCTGCCTTCCCTGTGGGACTGGAGCCGTTCCCAAGAGGGATCCCTGCGGCAAAGTGCCTCTCATCTGTCTGTCCCCAGATCGAGCACCGCGTTGTGCTGGCAGCAGAGAGGAGGCGGGAGGGACTATTTTTCTTGAGGTAGGAGAAGAGCCGCCTGCACCCTGGGGCTGCTCTGAGGGTCATAAGCTCTTGGGCCAAGAGGCCAGAAATAACCCAGGAGCTGCCAGCTGGAGAGCCTGGATTTACAGACTCTCCAAGAAAACAAGGCTTAATGAAAAACTTGAAGGATAATTAGACAAAATGGACTGACGTGGACATGGGAAAACGTTCTACAGGATAAATCATAAATTCTTCCCCGTTTGGAGAGAGGTAAGAATTTCATCTCCATTAATTTCATCCGGCAGATATAGATAACAAAGCAGCCCTCTACATGGGAGAGTTAACAGTGCTAAGATTGATATGGAGAGACAAGATGCACTTGGAGACATAGGAAAAATGCATCTCTGAAAAAGTTTCCACTATTAATATTTTTCCCTTGCAAATGTGTGTCTTCTAAACCACTCTTTTCTTTAGGAAGGATCTAAATGAAGAGGAGGTGGGAAGTAGAGCTACAAAGCGTGTAAGAAAGCCTCAAATACATGAGTGGGAGGAAGGAGGAAGAAATGAAAGAATAATGAAGCTTGCATCACTGGGAGCAAACAACAGAAGAAGGGAAATGCACATACTTGTGGCTAAATTTTGCAGGAACTTAGGCTGAGGTTTAAAACTGCTGTGGTTAGCATAGATACAGGCACAGAGTAATTCAGATGACCTGATCAAAGGACGAAGAAACGCTACTACTGATTTCATTAGGAAAATTACCTGGCTTAGAGTTAATGGGTAAGCACAGGAAAAAATGCCTTCTTTATAATGTTGATATGGAGCAGCCCTGCAAAGGGTAATCAGCACCTGTAGTGTCTCCAATGATTATGCGATTCGGGGATTCCTTCAACGGGGTCAGGACTTTGCCCTTCGTGGAGACTCCTGTTGGTATCTGTGGGATTTCCTTATGTAGTGATGTTGCAAACAGATATTTACATTTTTGAAAACAATTAATAGATGTCTTGTTATTAACACGGTGCCCAGGGTCCCCAGCTCCAGCTGCATTGATAGCTGAGCCCAAATGCTCAGCTACTCTTGGGGTGTTTTCATTAAAACTGAATCAGGTGTTTCTGCTATGAGAGCATCTCCAGTGGCTGCCATGCCAATGGCCACCCCTCCCAACTACGACACAAGCCTGGAAAAGGAGCCCGTGGCTGGGTTTATTCCACACCTTCCGATTTTTTGTCAGTGCTTTGCTGTAAGACTTTGCTGCAGCCTTAGGCAGTCAGTAGAAAACTTTCAGCTGAACAGGACGAGGGACCTGTGTGTCTTAATGCAGGAATCCTGTGGGATGGGAATGCCTCCATCTCCATGTCACCAAAACCACCTGTAAAAGGAAAGCTGTAACTTTGCTCAGGAAACCCCAGGGTTTTATATTCACTTCGGAATAAACTGAGCCTGTCCATCCACTGGAGGTGCGAGCATCAGGGAATCAACAGGAGGTTATGGCCATCTGCACAGACGAGTAGTGACCAGGGATATAGCTAGGACCGAGGTGGGGGCAGGGAGAAGTTTCATGCCAGCAGTTTTTACAAATGAAAGGACCAAGCTGCTACTTCAACTTGTGCTGGCTTATCAAAATCCATCCTGAGACAGCAAGAAAAAGGGGCAGAGGAACATTTCCATTCCCTTCTACCAGTAATGCCGTATTTGCTAGAGATACAGAAAAACATTCCCTTTTTTTTTTTTTTCCAAATCTTATCATCAAAATTCAGAGTTGCTACTTTTTGTATATTGTTGACCTCCAAAGGTTGCAATATGCTGGTGCAGAATCTGGGTTTCTTTGTGTCCCTCCCACACCAAAGCACGTTGGGTCTGGGGCTGGGAGCCCTGTACAGTTGAGTAGTGGAGTTTGGGTAGGCAGGAAGAAGGGTTGGCAGCACACAGCTCTCATTCTGCCCTCTGTCCAGACTCGGTGTCAAGGAAAGGATGTATCCCCTTGGGGTAAAAAGATCTCAGCCCATCCCGAACCAGTCATTCCCACATTCTGGCAAAATAAATCTAAAGGGATAAAGCTAGGCTGTTCCTATAATCACTACAGCAATCGCGTGTACCTTGAGTTGTCGCTCTATAGGGTTGGTTGGAGACAGGTAAATTTACGATGAATAATTAAATGCCCTTTACAGGCTTGACACTTCCCCGAGCGTGTGGCAGCGCTGACAGCGCCAGCTCCCTCTGAGACCCTGCCAGCCTTTGCACTCACAGACAGGTCCCAAGCTCGCTCTCACCCACTTTCACGGGAGGGCAGGAGAGGCAGCAGGAGGAGGCTGGCACCAGGGTTGCAAAGGGGTACTGCAAGCTCTCCTGGCATGGGGGAGTTTTCTGTTTTCAGCTGTAAAGAATACAGTTTTATGAGGTGCCAGGCCTCGGCTGGAGCTCCCGGTCGGTAAAAGGGTGACAAAAATACCAGTTTTAGGTCTGTATGTCTCAGTTTTCAATACGTAGAGAAGACTGGCTCCAGTGGCACGAAGGTCGCTCACGGTTGCAACGCGATGGCCGAGGAAGGCAGCCAAGGCGTGCAGGCATTCACCGGGGGTCGCGCCCCTCCCGGGTGGCGGGACGGGGACAGGACTGCCTGCCCGCACCACAAGTCGGCCGGGCCAGGCCGGGCCGGGTGGGCGCCCCGGTGGGGCAGCGGGCCCGAGCGGCGTTTCCCCAGAGAGGAACGGGAAAGAAAATGTGGGACCGGCCATCCGCCGCCTTCCCCCAGCCCCAGGGCAGCTGCGTCCCCAACGCACCCGCGGGAAAACACCCCCCGGCAAGCGGCACCCGCCAGCCCGCTCCCGCCGGCTCCCCGCTCCGCCGCTCCCCCCCCCCCCCGAAGTTTCCTTCGGGGAGGCCCGGCCCGGGCACCCGCCGCCAGCTCCGGGGGGGGGGGGGGGCAGCCCGGCGGGGCGGGGCGAGGCGGGGCGGGCGGGCGGCGCTAGGGCCCGGCGGGGCGCGGCGCCGCCGCCGGGGGGGGGGGGGGGCGGGGGCGGCAGGCGGCGGCGCGGGCTGCGGCTGCCTCCCGCCGCGGGGCGCGGAGCGGGGCCGGCCGCGGGGAGCACCCACCCCCGCGGCGGCGGCGGGAGCCAAGGGCCGCGGCGAGGAGGTAACGACCGCGGCGATGGCGTTTCGCGGTGTCACCGGCAGCGTGCGCGTGTATGTGAGTGCGGGTGGGTGCCGGCCAGTCGCCGCCGCCCCCGCGCCCCGTCCCTCCCGCGGCGGGGAGCCCCGGCCAAACTTTTGGGGCCGCTGGGCCGTTGGGCGCCGCGGGCGGGGCGTTAGCCTAGTCGGGGCTGCCCCGCGCCGCCCGCCCCCCGTCCCGCCGCCGAGCCCCGCCGGGCGCGCAGCCCCGCCGCGCTGGGGACGCGAGAGGGCGGCGCGGAGGCGGCTGCCCGGCGGCGGGCAGCGGGGGGCGAGGGGGGGGGGTGCCCCCCGGGGCGAGCAGGGGACGCGTGCGGAGCGGCCTCGGGGCCGCATCCCGGGCGGGCTGTGCCCCGACAGCGCCGGCCGCGGCCCCGGCTCCGCGGGGGCGCCCGGACGTGGCCCTTTTGTTCCTGCCTGTGAGATCCGTGCCCGGGAAGAAGCCGCTCGGTACTTCAGGGGCTCCGTCTGTGCGTGCGCGCACGCCTGAAGGGCATCCTCTGGTAGGGCTGGTCTGTCAGAGCCGCCAGGAAGGGTGTTTTCTTGTTTTCACGTCGTCTCTCCCGTGCTTGCTGTTCTTCAGTGCTGACTCTTAACTTGTCTGGAGTTACGGTGAATTAACTCCTGCACGATATATGCGTGTGCCCCTGCCCCCTGGAGAAGCGTTTCCTTACTAACCTGCCAACTACGCTGCGGTCAGTTATTATTTATATTATCAAAAATATGTCTGTGAAAATCTGTTTGCACGGCTACGGCACGACTGCTCTTACAAGCCAGTCTACTGAAACTTTAATTGCAGCAGGCGATGTTTTACTGTGGAGCCATTTACGTCAGAGCAGACCGTTACTCCGGTGGGATAACGGCGTCTCTTAGACAATCATTTTTCACGCAGGGAGAGCTTGTGCTGTTTCATGGGATGAATCAGAAACAAAAAGGAACAAACAATGAAAACGAGTTTGTGTGGTATTAAAAAACCCAACGTGGTAACGTCTGTTACGGGCACAGTAAATCAGGCAGCAACCCCCCGGTTTTCTCCAGCGTAGCCCACGTATCAGCCGGTAAACAACATAAACTGTGATCACTTTGCAGCCAAAAATATAAGGCCTTGCAGCCCTGGCTGCCTAAGCGTTACGTGTCATTAAAGTAGCTCTCTTGGAGGAGAGGGACTGTCCCAGGAGCTGTAAAATCTATAAACACTTTTCTGATTGGTTTAAAAATTTAGACACAGGAAGCGGATGGTATCTAATAACAGACAAGTGGAGACACTGTTGTCATGGAAACTGCGAAGACTACCCCCCCATTTATTTAAAAAAAAAAAAAGAAAAAGTCTGCATATCATCAGAAATGCCTGCAGACCGCCTTGGCTGCTGTTGCCTTTCCCACAGCATCTGTTGAAACCTGAGAACGTGCCTGTCAAATCAAGGTCATTTTACAATAAAACCCCGTGCCGCCGTCTCCCCTCTTTCCTCTCTGGACATTGTCCCGCACTTTCCACCCAAGGAGGAGTTAGGGAGACAGAGCCTGCCTGCCCCGTGTCCACCGGGCTGCCCTCCGTGTGGTGGGTGTCCTGCCCCAGCTGCTGCTGGGGGCTGCCTGCTGTGGGTGGAAAGGCTCAAAGCGGCAGGACCAAGGGGGTTAAAATAAATAGTAGCGAGGGATGACTTTTTTTTTTTTTTTTAATCGAATGACCAGGCCATGTTTCTTTTCATGGGAATCTATGGACCTGGGAGAGAAAGCTGGGATTGATTAGGTCTCCCTCTGTTCCTCCTCATTTCAATGTTATATTAAAATGTAATAATTTGGACTTGAGTATTAAGGCCATTTCACAACTCCGCCTCACCTGCAAAAAAAAAAAAAGAAAAAAAGCAAATGGCTATGGGAAACCCTGTGCGATTGCTTTTAATAAAAAAAAAGAAATCACCATTTGGTTATAGCATGCTATTTGAGGACAAAAGCAGAGATACGAGAATAAAATATACTTCATTACTGATAAATGCAGCATGAGAAAATCAGACTATTATTGTGGTAAATTGAAGTTTTACTTTGCTGGACTATTGAAAGTTTATTGTGTGTGAAAGGAGAGAGCTATTTTGCTTTTGGAGCTGGAGAGAAGTATTTCACAGCAAACTCAAAAGAAAGATTTCAGTGTTTTTGCTTATTTTCTTCGGCAGCAGCCGTTGATTTCAGAGGTTTGTGATGGAGATATGTCTTTGAGTATTCACTGTGTTTTCTCCAAAACATTTCATTTTGTTGCTCCCTTTAATCTTCATTTTGCAGTGACCAAGCCGAGAAGAAGCATTTGAATGCTTCACCCACTGTATAAATCATCGCTTTGAAACCTTAAATGACCGCTTCGACCTCTGTTGCCTCTTTGCTTGCATATTTCACTTTTTGCATTATTATTTCTTAAGAAAACCAGGGGCTGGTGAACAAGCCTTGTGCATCAGGAGGTAAATCCTGCAGGGCACGGAGGCGAAGGTGCTCAGCGCCCTCTCCACCCACACCTTTGGATCTTGCCATCCGAAAAACCCAAGGCCTGGCTTTAAACTCTGGCTGTCGGCAGAGCAGCCTAAAGGGAGGGTAAAGTCAGAGGGAGCAGCGCCTGCTTCTGGGCGAGGAGTCCCCATTGGCTGCTGGGCTGGGCTGGCACTGGGGTGCAGGAGCTGCTGGGACCCCCCTCCCTGCGTCGGGGAAAGACTTGGGGAGTTGGGCAGTTGCTCGTTTAATCCAGCTCACGTCTGATGAGCCAGATGCTGCTTTTAATAGCTGTGGAGTTCAAATGGAGAAAGTTTGGCTTGGTAGCGAAAGTGTGCTTGCTTCTATAAGTGAATTTCCTGTTGTCGGGAGCACCCTTATCTGCAGGAAGGGTCGCCGGCAGGAAGTGTGTCAGTTACTTGTTTTTGCGCAGTGAAGGAAATGAGCTGGATTAGGTACTTTCTAGATTTACCCTCCATCATCCTTCGTGTCTGTGCTACTCTTATTTATCTCTAATGGTTTTAGTTTGTAAAAGTTTTGTAGTGTCAGTCGTTCCCAAGGGAAATGCAAGAAATTAAATGCTTGTGTTGTCCTGCCATTTTTTTGCTGTTATAAAAAACCACCCCACCAACCTCTCTGGGCCACATTTTCAAAAGTATCCAATTTGCAATTTATACCTTTTGAGCCTCATTAATTATACTCCGATAGGCTTTTTTTTCTTCCCCCCCCGCTTAGAATGAAAGATCAAAAAATGCACCAGTTACTTTACTAATAGGAGCAGTCCTTACACTTCTGAACTGCCTTTCATCATGGATCATAAATCACTTTACAGAAATTCATTTATTAATATCCACAAAAGTTGTATGAGCATAGGAAGCCAAAATGTAGCCTTTCACATGGACTGCCCAAAGTTGCAAGGCAAATTAGGAGCAGAGCTCGGAGTCAAATTAATTACCCCTTAATTAGCAATTGCTAATGGATTAAAACTTTGAAAATGTGTCTGCCTTTCCTGAGTGCACTCGTGCTAATGCGCCAATGCGGTGTGTATGTATTTGGGATGTGGAGTCAGGGGTGAGAATATAAGCAGTGGTTCCAGAAAATACCAGTCGTTTACTGGTCCCTGTCCAGCGTGGCATGGCTGGGATGCCAGGTTGGAGGCTTGTAAGATTAGACACGGCTTTGGATGAAGGTCCAGACTAAAGGCGAGGGCTTGGGTTTAGGTCTTTGTGTTCTAGTAAGCAGGGAGGTTCAGGGAAATAAATGTTATTTCTCCGATGTTGACTCACAACGGAGAATTTATGGTGTTAAGCTGAACTTTCGCAGAGGGTTTTGAGGAGGAAACGTGGAAAAGTTACATAAACTTGTAAGAAGCTGCTTGGCATGCTGAGTGGCTTCAAGTAGTGATTTTTGGCATAGGAGATGTCTTGGTGTTAGGAGCTGTTCCTGGCAGAAGAGGCTGCCAGGGCTGTTGAGAAGCCTAAGCAGGGCTGGAACGGGACTGTCCTGGCTGATGCTGGAATTTGCCAGTTCATGACTTCAGACGTAATACAGTGCAGCACGACTTTGGCCACAATTTTGAAATATTTTTAATGAAACCGCATTTGGCTTGTTACCTGCTCTCATGGCCAAGCCAAAGTAAAACTGTAACAAAATAATGAAAAAAAAAAAAAGGACTCCAACAAAACAGCATTTCATTTAAATGTAAAACTTACGGCTGAAGCCATCGCAGAAGTGATCAGCTGATTCTGGGAAAGCAGCCTGAAGCTCTGCAAGGCAAGGCAGTTTTTGGGAAGCAACTCTCTCCTAGGCTTTGGAAATCCTACTTCATTTAAGGTGCCCAAAGTCGAACTGCCAATCATCAGGGCCACTCAAACCCTCCTTAACTTCACTGTAACGCCACTGCCTTTAGCAGTCTTGGGACTTCAGTTGATCTGGACTGAAGTTGGTTGCCTAGCTTAAAGTTTGCACCTTGGCTGCCTGCGTAGCCCACAGTGGAGCGAGGCTCCCTGTGCCCCAATTGTGCCCCTTGAGGATGGGTGCGAAGTGGTGGGATAGCCCCACTCTGGAGGTGGCTGGTGAGAGGGGTCTGGGGAATGGTTAAAACTTGCCATGGCTGGACACATGACTTTCAGGTGGTTCAAGTTGTGTAGGATCACCCTCACATTAGCCCAGGTGCTGGTGGCCGCTTGCTTGCCAGGGGTCAGTTTTTCCCCACCTCTCTCAGGGAGGAACAGAAGTGACATTAGGCTCCTTCAAGACTCTCCATAAAGCTCATCTGTTCCATAATGTCTGCAAAAATTGGACAGGCTAAGTCTGCTGGAGGTGAAACTTCTGCTTATTATGCTGGACAGTATTTTGTTGCTCTTTCCTTTTAATTCTCTGTCTGTAGTCTAAGAGTCTCTTTGCTGGAGATGGTCTTTCTGTCAACACTGACAGCAGGACAGATGGATGGCAAGGCTGTGTGATCTGTGGTCAGCGTTGGTAGGTGCCACTGAATGGAAAGATCTGCCTAGCTGTTTGACACTGTTGTTTTTTCCAACATGAGCAGGAATTTATATTAATGCTAGTATACAATGAAATTTCCTACACTAGATGTTTCTACCTTTTACTGAAAATAGGTTAAAACCAAATAAAGATAGTTATTATTTAAGGGCTGGGATGGTTTTGGCCCACACTGGCTTCTTCCTTTGCTCACCTCCCATGTGCTGTGTTGTGGTGGGACCCTGTACATGAACTCTGCTCAGGCTGAGTGTGAGGTTCCCCAGTGGGAGCCTAATTGCAAACTGCTTACCTGCCACCTGTTTGCTGATAAAGCCCACTCGTGATGTCTGGGCATATTTTCGTTGCAAGGAAAATACACCAGACTTCCTAACAGACGGGGCTTTACGTACAAGGCAATCCAAGCTAGATTCTGGAAAGCATTTCACAGAATGGCAGCTTTATTGGAAATTGCTTCTTAATACTGTATGGCAAAGCTGTTGCTCTTTTTAGTGTAGTTCTTTGCAAGACCTGTGCCCGCCCTGCTGAACCAAGGAGTGGCCTCGTGTCTTCTGTGATCCTGTCTCCTGTCTCAGGCTCGCCAGGCTCCCCTATCCAACCCCTGGCAGCTCTGCGGCTCCCTGGTATAGAGCTGCTTTTTGTTTTTTCTCTTGGGCTTTGTAGAGAGGCCAACCTTTTCCCTGGATGAAGTCGGCTTCTGGCACAGCAAGCAGATGCGAACTCCCCAGCCCAACCCATCCTTGCAGAACTGCGCTCGGTGTTACTCCCCTCAGTGAGATCTTCTCGTTGCCAATTTAATTGCTGGCTAGGCTTGCTGCGGAAAGGAGCGGAGACATTAGAGGGGTTACAAGAGGTTATTAGAGATGGGAGGAAGCTGAAAGTCTGACCCATCCAGATTTAACTGGATTAAATCTCATTTTACCCCCTACTTCAACTTGTTTTGATCTGGGTTTTACAGTAGATCATTTGTAGAAGCTACCCAATTAATATGTTAATTTTAACACCAGATTTTGTAAAGCTTTTTTGTTGGAGGTGGAGAAGGGATCCAAATGTTTTGATCCTATTTTTATTATTATCTTCACTGAGTTTTTCCTCACTCTGTGCTTTGCAGAGAGGAGCGAAATTTTAATAATTCACTAATATACTTTCACTTCATTAACATTTTATCATTCTGGCATTGTGCATATGGTGAACTCCTTAGCAGTCTCATTAAGAGCCTGATCTTGCCCCCATACTCTCACATCCCTCCAGGTGTGGAAAAGCCTAAATGCAGGCGCTATTGTGCTTTTTGGAAAGAGCTTTTCTCTTTTTCCAATAGATAGTAAACTGAACAAAACATGCAAGGGTTTTTGGTTTTCTTTTTTTGTTTGGTTGGTTTTTTTACAAAATGGAAACATTTGTACAAAGATAGCAGCGATGGTTAGGTTGGAGCCACTAAGTGCCAAGCCTCCAACCGTTACAAAACTTAACGGTGTGGTCCAGAGAGCATGAAGACACACGGGTGTTGTTGTTTGCATCATTTTACACTGCAACATGTTTGGTTTAAGCAGAGGTTTATACTGGTATTAAAATGGTTATGAAACTTCCAGGTGCCTTACCTGGGATAGCACAGTGCTTGGTATTGGGATGGCACAAATAAGATGTAACACTTCATGTAGTCTTGGTGATTAAGTACATAAGTTTGCAGTTGTGTGCCCACATTGTGTTAAACAGGTGCTTTTTAATTGTGTCCCAATCTGAAATTGGGTGTTGAACTTCCATGGTGACTCTCCTTCCTTTTTTTTTTCCTTTTTTTCTTTTTTTTTTACCATAAAATAAGCCTCTGAATTAGTACATGATTTGTTACTGCTAATTAAATACTGTAAGCACACCAAATTACTTCAGGCATATTCAGAAGGCATAAGAAGCCAAGCGTGGCTGAGGAGTGGACAGTGGGTAGGTACAGGAGGCTTCAGAGTGGAAGGGAAACTTCTGGGTTGTGAGCAGTGGAGAACTAAGGGCCGGGTAAGAATTTCAGGAGGTTACGTGTATTGGAAAGAGTGTGGCTGTTGGGAGACCGGAGAGGACAAGAGGTCACAGTAATAAATGCAGTAGATGTTGAGGGACCTGGCTGGAGGTTTTTACTTGTCAAATAGAATATATTTGCTTTTAGAGGCACCAGGACAGAAACTCATCTCTTGTGAATTGGTAGAACGCCATTGGAGTTAGTGGAATTACACTGACTTACAACAGCTGATGGTCTTTCTGGTGGTATTACAAGAAGAGTGAAGATGTGGAGGATGGGGAAACTGGAAGAGGTTACAGGCCAGAGCAACAGGGAGGATGGAAGTTTGTTCAAAAGTGATAGAGAGGCCGGGCAAGTGAAGAAAGATCAAAAGGTCCATTGCAGCTATATTGGGTTTGATTTGACGACAAGATGCCCAGCCAAGAGATGTCAGCAAGGCAGGTTGAGAGATGGGCTTGGCTAGAGAGGAGAGTCGGCGACGGAAAGTATATTTCTCATTGGCAGGGTAGCGATGGATGTGTGAGTGAATAAGATCACTCCTGGTGAGTGGGGGGGGAGGACGTGGAGGTACAGAGCCGTCGCTGGACGAGGAGGGCCAGAAGACAGCATCTCATGAAGCCAAGGCGGGACGAAAGTCCTTCAGTCTGGAAGCAAGAATAGAAAAACCTTACCACATATTATTTAGGGTTGAGAAGAGAAAGGGAATGACATTGACTTCTTTAGAGATGTGAGCCCTGAATAGTCTCTACTACAATTAGTAAATTTTGAAAAGCTGAGCTATAAATAAACTACATCTTAACTGGTATGCCTGATTTTTTTTTTTTCTCCCTGTCTTCTGTTGTTGCAAAGCAGTCTCATGTAATGGTGCAGATCAACGTCCTGGGGATAGTTACGGCAGCATCACTAATTGACGCCGTGCTGCACGGTGCTGCTGCGGCTGCTCTGTGCAGAGCTCTGTGCCTCGCTGTTCTGGGGGGTGAAGTGGCCATGTCAGCCCTGCTTTACCCTGGGCACCTCCAGCTGGGTGCTGTGCTGGTTGCAGTCGGGCTCCTGGGGTAGGCATTGCAGTCAGGTTATTGCTCAGGAAATTCAAACAGGTGCTGGGAAGTCACAGGGTTTTGATTAAATATACCGGCGTTGTAGCTGTGGTTGCCAGACCCCCGTTATTAGGCCCCGGGGGGGGGGAGCGGGGTGGTGCTGAACCACCCATGGGCACGGGGGGGCCCGGGAGGCGGAGGGTGGGTTCCCTTCTGGTCTGCCATGTCTGGTGGGAGCAGGGCTGGGGTGTGGTGAAGATGGTCTGAGGAAAATACCACAGCTTCAGCATGTGTTGTGACTGAGCGGGAGATTGCAGTCTGGACATATATCACCATGGAGCAGCTTTGTGCAAGGAGGAAGAAAGCGCAGATGGGAAAAAATGAGGTAAATGTAGGAAAAAAGAGGTAAAGTGTAGAAATTAGGCGTGTGTGTTAGGATGGTCACCCTTGTTCTCAAGCAGGTCTCATTACTGGAGCAACTGCAACCCATTTACAGTCCTGGGGCCCGCTGCAATGACTGGAAACAGCCTGACTAGAAATGAGACCAGTTTAATTGTACCAAGACAAGAAAAATAAAAAAAACCCACAGCATCAAGTAAAGTGCATTTTAAAAATCCTTTTGGTTTTTGTAAGCTGGGGTGCCATTTCTGATGGGTGGGGACACTCCCATTGCCTGTTCGTGACTGGTGATCTCTCTGTCCAGAGGTGGCCAGGGGGATAATTTCACAGTGTTAGTAGCAAAGGCTTTTTTACCAGAAAAGCTGTGTTATCTTTCATTAAGGGGCTGCATGCAACAGCCGTTGCTACGCTGATGATAAGAATAGTATCAGTCTTGCCCACTTGCCCTTTCTCCCTGAGAGGGTTATGTCCCAAGCTGGTGGACTCTGCCCGCTCCCCGTGTGGGCTGCACTTCCTTTATTCAAGCCAGGCTTCCTCCCTTTTTGTTTTTTTGTGCAAAGTGCTCTCTGCTCAAATGAGTATGCCTGTTCATGGTGTGACGTGGGCAGTTCAGGAATTGCTTTGAAATCTGGAGCAGATTTTTTTTGTCGTAGTAATTTTCATTCCGAGTTTGTGTTCAGTCTTGCTTACTACTATTAACTACTGCTAATTGTGTGTGGGGGTAAGAGCTGGGACCACAGAGCAGCAGGGATCCCAAGCACCTGGCTCTGTCATGGACATAGTGTGGAAAGAAGATTTTCTTTCTGACCCCAAAAACCTACAGCCTAAACAAGGTATTTGACGCAAAAATTACTCCAGTATAGAAGTCTCTACACCAACATAATTATCTGTCCTGCTTTCATATTTCACATGCTTTATTTAAGTTCCTGTCACCTGCTAATAGCATATGAACATTGGGGAAATTTGGAGGGTATGCACAGTATTATTGGCATTTCTCAAGCAGCTGATACTGGCCTGCTTACGTTCAGTGGATTTCTTACTGTCAAAAACACTTTCAGCACATGAATGAATGGGCAGGAAACCACCTAAATATTGATTAATATAGACAGAAACTGCCCTCCAAGCTCTCGCTCATCCAAAACAGCAACAACAAAGTCAGGCAGCAGGATTCAGCTCATGGGCTGTTGGGAAGAGCTTGTTTTATTTTGAAAGTAGAGCTTTGTTTTGATAGAGACTCTCAGGTACTAGTGCTGGGAATGAAACTTTTGTTTCAAATGCAAAGGACAAGAGGTTCAGCCCAGGTGCAACATCTGTAGGTGAGAAAGTGCCTTGACTTCTACAAATGTTGAAGCAAGCAGCATAGCACTTTGGAAAATCTAGCCAGTCATTCCTTCTGGTGCCAATGTGGGCATGAACGCTGGCAAAAATTGAAGCTTGTCCCTTTTCATGCCAAAATCTATCGACTGTGATTGTCTTAGCTGATTTCAGTGAAGTTTTTGCCTGAGCAAATAGCTTGGTATTTGATCATGTAGGTGGTTGATATTTAAAGTCTACCTCCATGTATTCATGCGGAGCTCCCATGGGATGCAGTGGCAGTTGCATCTGATTTTATGGATGCAGAAATTGATGCTCCATTGCCATCACTGATGTAGTGATGGTGATGGTGGTTATTATTAATTTGTATTCCAATGGCAGGTAAACAGTGTTAATATTTGGCTCTTCCCCAGCTACCCTCGCTCTCTCAAGCTCGTTCGCCATTGGTACCAAAGGTGATTTATGTGAGTATTCCCACTCTGACAGTGTAAGTGATGCACATACGGCTCTTTGGAGCTAGTGGATGAGAAGACCTCTTTATACACAGATATGTTGCAACATAGATTTATATTGCTGTAACTGTGAAATCTGTATCTTGTTATGAACAACATGCAATCCATTACTTGTTTGTACAAAATTCAACACCTTACCAGCCAATGAAGTGAGGAGCAGAGGGCCAAACTTAGCCCCCTGGGCGCTGTGTATTGGCCTTTACTGACACGCAGATCCTTAAGCCCATAGACTGATCTCGAAGTCTTGTGACTATGGGATCAAATGAAGATGGGTTGTCAACGCGTTTGTCTTGTGGAGATGAACTCTGATGTCTAATGACTGAACCCAGGTAGCAGCCTTTCCCCGAGTTAGCATACTCATAAGGTCTCTGTCTTGGCCACTGTGATTTACAGAACTGCAAGAAGCTAGTTGTCTTTAAATTTAAATTTGATTGGCTAAACCTACTAAGGAGGAGACAGAGAGACAGACGTGGACAGCAGGATGATTGAAGCCTTTTTTAATAGCCAATAAAGCTAACCCTCTTCCCCTAAAGTAGCAGCCTAAAGAACTGCTTCGTCTGTGAGCTGCAGAAGAAGAAAACATGGTTAGATTACAGAAATGCATGTAATGAGTTTATTACAATGCATTAATTACCACTGCCAGTAGTTATCTTTCATTGTTAAAGCAACTTCCCTCAAGATAAAATAATGAAACGTACATTTTCTTTGCCAGTCAGAAGCTCAAGAAGAGAGTCCTGTTCCACTTCTATCTTGTGGTATAAAGTAATGCAACTCCAGTGGAGTCAGAGGTGGGTAGCTGGGCAGAAGGCAGCTTACTTTTTTACTAGAGAGCTTTAATGCAACATTGTTTTATTTCTGTACATTAAAGTTAATAACACAGCAAGTGTATTTTGAAGTTAAGTCTTTCTAGGATCTCTATGTTAAATAACTGCGAACAAACTTTATAGTCACTCTATAGGCCCTCACAATATATCATTTTGAGCTGCCTTCTATCTATTACATTTTATCTGCCTGCAAAATCCATTTCTAATTCTGGCCATATCTCCTTTGCGATCACTTGCCAGAAATCTATTCCCAGGATTCTCCTTATTTTAGTGAAATATCTCTGCTTCAGCACCTTTCCCAAGGTGGCTGATCTAATCATGGCACTATCAGTTATCACTTCTCATTTCCTTTGCTAGCTCTGTCAAATGCAATGCACAGCCTAACAAAGTGACATTCAAATACTCTCAGTGACCAAGGCTATTTCCCTCTCTTTTACTCCGCAAAACTGGAATTGTACGTGACTTCTTAAAACACGTGCCCTTCGCTCCAGGAATGTGACTTGTAAAGCATGCTGTGAGAAGAGTTAATATTAAGCAGATGAAATAGCTGCCTCTGTTTGTCACAGGTAGGTTCCATTTATAGTGACCATCTGGATATTAAACGCCACATACACGACCTCTTTTTCAGGTAGAGGAGAGCAATGCTTCATTCCTGCCAACTGGCAAGAGAGCCCTACCTTGCCGTCAGAGAAATAAAATTTGTCACCTCCCTGTTCCTAACCTCCATTCTTGTCAGTTTATATATACATGTTTCTCTTTTACATATGAGTGTGACTGTATGCAAAGGTCAGCATATACGAAACAGGGTGCTTGTGTTTCTCAAGTAAGGAGTCACCGGTGTAGTGGGACTTTCTGTTAAGGTTAAATGTGGTTTCTATGGACACGGGTCCAGCAATAGCATCTTTTTTTGGCTTCTATTTTTTTTTTTCCTTGGGTGACAAACCTTTTAGTGTTATCTTAGATTGTTATCACAGACTAATACTTGTTTTAATAAGTGTGTGGCTGACTACTCCATCCGCTCTGGAAGATAAAGTTATCCGCGTGCGTCCTCACAGCCCTTCCTGCTTTGTGCTATTTAACACATGCTGTCAGGAGCCCTGCTTTGCCGCAGTCTCATTTCTCCATTGTTTTTTGTGAGGGACGAACCCTAAATCTTGCTTTTTTGGAGAAAGCAGGGAGCGAGCTCTCACCAGACTGTCTAGGAGTGTGGGGAGAGCCTTCTCCATGCACCCGTCCCGGCTCCAGAGCACCATGAAGTGCAACACTTGCATGGTGCTGGGAGTTTACCATGAGCAGCACAGCTCTGAATTTCCTCTGAAATCATACAGCCTGGGTTTTGGGGGTTTTTTTGTTTTTTTTTTTCCCCCACTGTGTGAATCAAATAAACCCATCTTGCAGTCTGCAGCAGATCAACACACATATTTTCCCTGTAGCCTGTTACAGGTTGCAGAATTGAGTTTATTTGTTTCAGACAGCGAGGGGAAAAATTAGGAAAATGGGTTTTAAGCTGACAAAAAGAACCAGTCTGATTTGTTCTTTATGGCCCAAGGTACAACACCAACCAGGTGCTTTGTGTTTTCAGTTCTTTGGCACATATTTTGATGAGCCATGTCACAGCCTGGCGAGCTTCCAGGGCAAGGTGTTCGCAGTCCCTTCTGGCTGTCCCTTGGACACTGTTCCTCCGGTTAGCTGTGGAGATGCAAACTGGGGAGCATCTGCCCTAACAGGGGATGGCAGAGTGAGCTTCTGTGTGTCCTTAAATGGTCATTTCCAATATGGCTAAATAACAAGGATGGCGTCTAATGGCTTAAAAAGCTGCTCATTGCTGCATTTTTTTCTAGCTATTTCTTCACTGTAGGAAGGTAGAGAAATCGGTGTTAAAATAATAATTAAATGCTGACAGTACTAAATTTCCACCCAGCATGAGTTGGCAGCAGTTGCAAACCAAAACATTAGGTCATTAAAGAAAAAAACCCACCTGATTAAATACCTCTGTATGTTTTTCTGATTAGCTATTCTTAAAAAGAGTGTGTCTGTAATAGAAGGGTGTACTTGACAGCAGCGATTGCTTTTTTTGGGGAAAGGTAAAATACTCAAGTTTTAATGTGTATGTATGTGTGTTTGAAAGGATTTCTTGCTGATCTTAGCTATGGGGATTTATAACTTACTAATCATCCATTTTTAAAAGCCACTATGAAATCTCCCTGCCAGGAAATATGTGAAATCCTCTCAATATTATGTTTCTGGAAAGAACAGTTAACAGTGACTAATGCTCGGGGTTTTGTTTTGGTCTCTTTTTCCTCTTCTCTGGCTAGACAGAGCTGATTTTGCTCTTGAGAGTCAAACATCCATGGTGGACCCTGCTGTAGCATTGATGGTATTGAAGCTCTATGAGGCTCAGGGGCTGGCTGCAGTGTGCATCCTGCAGACATGCAGATAAAAGGGTTTCTGCCCCAAAGAGCTTGCTGGGATGGGGAGGTATGTGAAGGCAGGTGAGGATTCAGAAGGGGGAGAGGGGGTAGTGTTGGGAAAAGAAACCCCTGTTTACCCCATGCCCACTCATGGCCGGAGGTCCACTGCTCTCAGAGGCAGGCTGAAGCTAGCTCTCTTGACTATATTTTATTAAAGCACTGTTGGCTGAGGAGACTGCAAAGTAAAAATTGTCAAAGGTGCATTTACAGACTGCCACTTTTTATCACCTGTTTCTTCCTTTGATGTGCTCTACTGTATATCTGCTCCGGTGTGCTCCATAGCAATGTTTTAGGGGCTGATACCTACAGCACACGTATGTTTGGAGCTCCTTCCAGGTCCTCTTTAAGGGATATTGCTGGAGCTAGTGAGGAGGGGAGCATCCAGTGCTGGTGGGGACTTGGGTCACAGCAGGAGAGTTCTGGCTGCTGCTGGCCCCGTGGGAAGCCCTGGAGCTTGAGAGGGGTTGGTGCATCGAACCGAGCATCCCCTCTCTGAGTGCCGGCAGCATCTCTGAAAGCTGTATGACCTCTGTGGCCAAGACACACTTCCCAAGCATGTACTGAGTGTGGAAGGACATCCTGGCTGCTGTGGCTCCTGCTCCTGTCGTATCAGAGCAACTCATGATCTGTGGTGTGTGTATTACGGTGCCAGCCCTGCAAGGCAGCGCAGGGTCGTCCTTCCCTCTCCCTTCCTTCTGGCCCTTTCTTCCACACTTACATTTGAGAAACCAAGGTACAGAGGGGTTAAGGGAGAGGTTTTGTAAATTATTTCGAACTACTCTGTTGTTTGAAGACATAGCGTAGGGTAATACAACCTTTTGTTGTATTAGTATACTCCTGTCTGCACCCAGAAGTTGCGTATGAACAGCGGTCTCACAAACATAATTTCTGCTACCTGAAAGACATAGGGAAATGGTTCATCTGAAGGAGTTCGAAGGAGGCTCAGCATCATGTGCTTACAAATTTACTCAGCACGTTTACTGGACTCTTTCATTTTTCCCCTGGGAGCTGTATAAGTTACCTACGTTTTTTTTTTCTTCACTATACATTCCAGAAAGCAATTTCTCAGGAAGAGTGGTTCCAGTTTAATATTCAGATTATCTGTTGTTTCTTTTTCCCCCAAGATAAAGCAGATGAATAATCAGCTAACCCTAATTCAGGCAGAGCTGGGGACTATGTATGGGCATACGTGTGGGGATCCAGATCTGAGGAGTGCTGCTTTAGGCTGCAGTGTTTCAGCTGTATAGCCTGAGCACATGAGTTATTCGGAGGTGAGCAGAGGTGCTCCAGCGAGCCTGGCCACTGCTCAGGAGTTGGGTCCTGAGCCCCATGGAAACACACCAGATTTGTAAAACAGAGCAAAAGGCATATTTCTGCAAATGTTAGAGTGGTGAATTTTTTGCAATTCAATGCAGCGACCAAGAGCAAGAGAAAATTTTGGCCCGTATTTCTCTCCTGTACGAAGATGTGCCAAGCAAAGAACAGATGGGGTCAGGGGGCTGCCTGCGGTTGTCTGAGTCTCGGGCTGTCTCCACCCCAGCCCTGGCCGGAGGCAGTGACCTGTTCTCGCTTACGTCTGCTGCCTTTGCTGCCCTGAAGCTCCCGCCTCAGTCAGAGTCCTGCAGGGTGGCATGTGCGATGTGCCCTGGCTGGGACATCCCTCCGCTGTGTGCTGCAGGGGAGCTAAAGTCCTGCTGCGTCGGGACCCTTCCTCATGAGAATCGGCCACCGCTAAACCTTAGTGACAGAAAGTGGCTCTGAGCACCTAGCCCTCATATCTCCAAGTTCATTGGGTCCTTGTAGTGCTAGCACCAGGTTGAGACAAAGTATTTCTCTGCTGACATTAATGTGCTTGACCCTATAGAGCACAAGGTAGCCAAGCAGTTACAGGCCATTAATCTCCAATTGCTCTTGTCAGGTATTATGTTCATTAATCCAGGGCCAAACAGTGGTTTAGTTACAGTGGTAGACCACGGTAAGACTTTTTTTAGCTCCTTGGTTAGTGCCAAGTTAGTATCTAGTTAGTAGTGTTTGCAACCGTGTGGACAGATGCCCTCGAATATAGAGTGCTTTGATATGCCAGGCTGTGATAATTGTGTATAGAGGGGTGTCCTTTTGTAGCTTGAATTGCTATAAAAGGCTTCAGTAGCCTCTCTCTGGCAAACTGCTGGTACCTGTAGTTGGGAGTTTGAGCGAGTTTTGCAAGCTCAGTGCCACCGTACACATATTGATCTGTGGCTGCTCCTGAGGTGAAACTGTTTATGTTTTAATACATTAAGTTCTGCTTGCACCATTCTGTATGGAAGTCTTGTTTTGAAGGTTTAAGAAAAACAAGAAGAAAGAATGTTGAGATGTTTTAACACAACAAAAAGCATTTTCTTCCTACACGGTGCCATTTCAGAGAGGGAACAGCTTCTCCTTCAGTTCTGTTTCGGTCTAGGTCTCTCTCTTCTTAGATTTAAACATATGCTTATATCAGTTCCTCAGCTGGCATGTATCTGTTGACATAGTATATCTACCAACAAAATGCGCTTTCTGTGTTTACACCTGATGTTTTTCCTGTGCGCCTTTAAACTTAGCAGATTCTTCAGGTTTTAAACATGGTCCTTTAACAAAGCTGTAACATATGGGCTTTGGGGTTTTTTGTTTTCGTGAGAGGAACATTGACATAATTACCAGTAGGAAAAGAATGAGATTAGGAAGTTGTTTTTTATCCTGACATCTATAGGATTTCTTGCATCCCACAAAGCAATTGCCCTTATTCAGCAGATGGGGACCGTGATGCTCCAGGTGGCTGGATATCACCTAGCAGTCTGTGGCACACCTGGAGCAAAATCCAGATGTGCTGGTGTCTGTGAAGTGTTGTCACTGCAAGGCTTGCCCTTCTCTCAGGAAGCTGCCTACAGCCGTCCACGCTGGTGATGCACGCAGCATGCTCTGGCTTTGCAGCTGGTGCCGCTTTAGATCTGGGGCAAAGTGGGGATTTCCAGAAGTGCGTAGGTAAAGATGGAGCACACATCCATGGAAAATCCATGTGTGTCCAGGTAAGCAGCTGAGATCACTTGCAAACAGTCACTCTCCTCAGCAGAAATGGAAAGGAGCACGTTTGGGAACTGTTGGGGCTGTTGTGCCTGGCCATAGGAGGCTTGGCTTTCAGATTTTATTTGTTCGTGGGATTTTGTCCTAGCTGAAATAGCATTTGAGGAGCTAGAGTAGCAGCTGTAACCTCTGTTCAGGCCATCTGCAGAAAAGATGTTAATTATCAGAGACTCGGATAAAATCCTCGTCCTAATGAAGGGTCTTGATGACTTTTGAGGATCCTGAGATCATCTGTGGTAGGTTGACCTCATCACCTCTTAGATACTGTGAAAGAGACTCTGGTAGGCCACAGGAATGTAGTTCTCTAATTTTTGTTCTCTTGATTCCCCCTGTTGTCCTGGTGGTGTTAGTTTTCCCCCAAAATCTAAGCATTATTATGTTTTCATCCTATGTCCCACATATGGATTCTTCTGCTAATGAAGAAAAGAAAATGGTCATGCTCAGATTTTGGTCCTTAAAAAACAAGACCATCTTGATTTTGTTACATTTTTGGACAGGCTACAAGGGATAAAGTTGAACTTGTCTGAGGATAAATGGATACCATCATACTGAGAGTTAACTAAGTGCAAGGTGTTTGGGTTTTTTCCTATAAAAATTAAAGGCACCAAATAAGCTGAAGTGATTTCTGATGCAGTGCCTGGGATTTTTTTTTTCCCCAGTTTTTCAATTCTGTGCTACAGAAGAGCTGGTTTTTGAAACTATGTCGAATGGAAGCAAGGAGTGCCTAAATTGTGTAGTTTGGGTGTAAGACTTCAAGCTAGTTCAGCTGTTACTAGGACCACTCTTAAATAAGTCCTTTAGGCTGATGTCGGTGACTTCCTGCCGTAAACACCATGCAGTTTCTATTTTATGGGGTTTGATTTAATTAGAAAAATTCTACTCATTCATCTGCCCTACTATGATTTCTTTGCTTATTGTTTAAAGGAACGTCTATTGCAACTTTTTTGCAGGCCGGTACGATACCAACTTGGTGCTCAAGACCTGCTCTCATGCTGCAGTTGTTCACACTGTTAGGATAAGGCAGTTGCGGAGGATTCCCATCCCAAGGATGTGTCCTCTGCTTCTGCAACTTGGGGACTGCAATCAAACAGGGTAATTTCACCTGGCTGGGTCCGTGGGGGTGCATTGACTTCAGTTACAGTACTGGGAACTGTGTAATCGGCAGTTGTGTTAATGAGAATAAGAGTTCAAGGTGTTTTGTCAAATCTGACAGTGAGTTGCCTGCTGCTTGCGTTTTGTTCGGCAATTCATTGTAAAGCCATAGCTACAAGTTTTACCTTCCACAGGGATGTTCCTATTTTTTGCCTTTCCTAGGCAAGCTAACCAGAAATTGTTGGAGCCTGCTCCTATCTGTTGCTCATATCTATCATCATGCTGTACACAGATATCCTCTCCTCTTCTAAAATATGGAAGATTTCCAGTTAATTGTCTGGAAATTGGGGAGGGGGTGGGATTTTTTCCTATGGTCTTGTTACTCTTGTGTACAGCCACTCATTGTTTTGCGTTAACTGTTCATACTTGAAGATTTCTGAGAAGAGGATTGATACTGTGAACCCTTAAAGAACAAGATTAGATGAGGTGGAACTGGCTTTGATTGCCACTTTGGTCTATGATGCTGTGCTCTTTTCACTGCAGCACAGATGAAAGCATATGTTTATTTGTAAAATAAATAATGATCTGATGCTCACCTGAATTTAGCTATTGGAGGAAAAAGGTTTCCTTAGAAATGAGAAGGCGATTCAAAAATCTGTGTTGGGCATTTTAATTGCAGCGTGCGATGAATCCTTTGAAGTTTTATTACCTATTATATATTTGATTCAAAAGTTGCCTTTTGCAATAGCTTAAGGTTTTTTATTTGCCTGAGAATATTAACATTTCTGTTTCAAGCTTTGAAAGAGCAAACTTTCTGAACATGATTATGAACATTAGGTTAATGCATAATCCCCACTCAGAGGTTCTCCTAGATTTCCATGTGCTTGTTTAGAGGCTGTTCAAAGGTGCTTAGCTTTAATTGCCATTATGTGAGCACACAGAAATAAGGACCCAAGAGTCTTATCAATTATTCTGTTCATAAATTCATTTTTAGATTGTCTCAGAGCTGTTCTAAGTTGAATTTACATTGAAGTTACTGGGAGGTGTAAAGGTTTTCATCTAAATGGGGAAAAGGTTCCGTTGTGTCCTTATTTAAATGCTCAGTGGTTATACCTTTTTTGGTCTTAATGTAATTGCTGATGATTTTTTTTTTTTTCTGTGATGTTTTTTGCAGGTATTTTACCTGCCTTGCATGTACATGTGCAAGCTTTTAGGTGCCCACATAGAAATAACAATACAGGTCGGTTTAGAAATGGCACACGTGACCGAGTTTCTGTGGCTTTCAATGAGCTATAAGATCTTAAATACTTCAGTTGGAATGGAAAAAGGACCTTGCCTTTTAACTGCCTTTGAAAATGTTACTTGGAGGCCTAGAACTGGGGCAACATAACTGAAAGGTGGCTGGACCTGCATCTTCCACCATCCAAGAGAAGCCTTTCTGTAGTCACAGTTCCTGCTTCAGTGTCTTCTTATCTAAAGATCTGTGAAGTCCACAAGGGAATTTAGAGTGAGTCATTGTTGAATAAGAAACTGGAAATGTGTTTCTAGAATGCAGGAAAGCACTAGTGTGTGGGGAAGAGCTCTCTGGTGCAGCCTGCTCAATACTAGAAGGTCACAATAAGATTGAGAAGAAAAAAAAAACATTTTGTGCGTTACACTGCAAAACAGAGTAGAAAAAATATTTTTACATGGTTGTATTGTAAAATCAAAAATTGACTTCTAGAGATCATACAGAAATACCCCGTACTTAATGCTATGTGTTACCCAAATTATGAAGAGCTTTCTGGCACTGAAGATACTAACATCAGCATCAATAGCAATAAAACACAACGGGCTAAAATCTGTTGCATTAGAAGAATTCAAATGGTCTCTGACCTTGCTTGTCCCACCCATGTGCATCAGCTGTGCATGGGGTACTCCAGAAGTCAGGCTCCGTGGATTTGTGGTCTCTTAGCTAATGACAGCCAATAGTCCCCTTATATGTATATTGAAACGAATAATGTGCTGGCAAGGAGTACAGAAACACTGTTTTGAGCCCTGCCACAACCAGATGTTAAGAGCCTGAGGAACGACCCAGCCAGTTAGAATTAGTTTGTTGAGCCCAATGCGGTGGCAGATGCTGCCCAGCATCCTGCAGCCCTGTCCCTGCTGGTGGGTGTTCATGGTCCCCTCCCCGGCCCAGTCCCAGCAGTAATGTCCCTGCTGCCACCTGGGGCTGTTTGCACGGCTCCTGATGCCGGTCTTGGAGAAATAAATAATGCACACGTGGTGTGGTTATCCTCATCAGCTTCCTTTGCCTGCCTTGCAGGTCTGAGTTTCTTGTCCTTGAAGTTACTGGGTTCTGCCCAGCTCCTTGTTTGTACCTGCCCAAAGCCTTGTGCGTTACTGTATTCTCGGCACGGCGTTCACCCCACTGGCATGATCTGCTGCCTTAATCTCCGATTCCCATTCAGCTCTTAGGTCATTTTCCATTTTGCCTTTTCATCTTTTTTTTTAAAGAACTTTTTTAAACTCAGGGGTAACTAAAACATTTTATATATATATATATATATTTTTTTTTTTTTTACATTAAATATTTTTGGTTTAGTTAAAATTCTCCCCCTTTCTGACAAAACGCCCTGTGTGTGTTTTGTGGAAGAAGATTGGTCAGTTTTTCAGTAAAAAATTTTGGTTAGAATAAAGCTTTTCATCTGCAAAAAACCCGAGGTTCTGGTTTTGGGTCACAAGCCCGGTACACATTTCCAGGGTATCATGAAAAACAGTCACCACCAGATTTTCAGAGTTCTCCAGGAACAGCAAGTGCAGTTTGTCATGAATCCTGATTAATTTATTCCCCATTCCATAAATGTTATCCCCTACCAGTCCAAAGGCTGTCATTACGCTACTGTCATTAACCATCTGTTTAGCATGTAAAACTCCTCGGGGCAGGGATCCTATCTTTGCTTTGTACTGTGTAAAGCTGAGCCCGTAGCTGACACTTGAGAAACAATTAATGATAATGCAGCTCAGTAGGGTACTTGGATACCAAGCTAATAAGAGTGGTATAAATGCCTGGCTGGATCGGATTAGAGGGAACTTCTGCATCCCAGTGGTGCATCTCCAGCAGGTAAACGGAAATAGTCTTAAAACATCGTCTGACAAGGAACAGTGAAAAAATAGATGGCATTTCTGAAGGATGCGAAAGAGTCGAGGATGCAAGAGAATTAGCGTTTGGGCATGTATCTGTGTTTTGCTTTATTATTATTATGAGATTTTACCAACTAAATATTTTTCTCTACCATAGAATAAGGGATCACTTCAGAGCATTAATCTCATTAGTGCCTGCGTTTTCCTTTGCACGGTCTTCTGCATGCATTATAAGTCGATGCTTTATCGTATTTTCCTTTGTATCTTAATGATCCCTGTGTGTCGGGGGAGAGAGAGAGAGGCACAGTAGATTTTCATCTTATGTTAATCCATCAAAATCAAGTTAGTTGCGAGTGATGGAGGAGGCGCGCGTGTGCATGCAGACGTCAGTGCCCAGCCAAAAGCTTGCCAGTTGCCCAGCAACCTTCCCGGAGGAAGATGGATGTCCTGCCACCCGCTCTGCTTTTAGCTGAGCCACAATATATTCCCGGTACCGCATCCTATGCGCACGGAGGGGACGGCCGCGCAGGCTCAGCCGGCGGGGGATGTCAAGTTTCTCAATAGTTGGCTCTTGTGCCAGGGCCAGATAAAATGTGTGTCACATCATCCTTGTTAAAACTGTTAATTCAGTTGACTACATCACCTCGGTTTGGGAGCAGGTGCTGCGAGCTGTTCAGATCACTGGCATTGTGCTTCCCCTCCCTCGGGCTCTTAAAGCTATGTTGCCAGCACCATTTCTCCCTCCTTTTTAGAAAGGCCGTTATCTGTAATAACAAATAAAACCACGGGCTGTAGGAGCTCAGTGAATACCATATGTGTCACTGACCTCTCGCTCTTTGGTTGTTTCTTCAGTTCCTGAATCAGGCTCAGCTGGGGCAGGTCCAGGTCTGACCTGCACTTCGGTTGTACTTCCCCGTCCCGTGGTTGTCCAGCGTTAGGACTCCCGGCCATGCATGCAGTAGGACAGGCACCATTGGGATGCAGCCTGAGAAGCCTCTGGAGAAATCAAAGGAAAGGGCTCTTTCTATTGGAGAGTGTTGTGTAATGCCAACGTTTTGAAGCCAGATAGAACCTGACAGTGTCTCTTTAATTTTATGGAATATTTAATTATTATAGGATGCATTTATTCACTGTTTGGATTTCTTTAGAAGAGGTGCCAATCTCACACTCTAGGATGAATTTAAAATTCTTGCACATTTACAATGGCGGGAGCTAAATCATGCTGAAAAGCTCACACAAAATCCTACCTGCGTAATCACAGGTATCTTTCATGGTCTCGGTCTGGCAACTTTATTTATGTTGACAAGCTCTTTACTTAGGGTTTGATTCAGGAAAGCAGTTATGAATGTACTTGACTTTAAATCTTTTAATAGTCCCTGCTGGATCTGGACCTGTGTGAGCAGTGTCGTTGAGCCAGCAGGACCTGGGAACCTGGGGAAGACAGTAAAGGTGCTGTTGGCATGGGTGCTGTCAGATCAGGTTCTTTGACCACTGCAAATTAGGGTATAGAAACACGAAAGGGGTATCGGGGAAAGCACCAGCTGTCCTAAGGAGAAAAAAATTTACAGCCACATGATGCAGCCCCATAAACTGAGATAAATCTGCCCCAACCCAAGAAACATTGCTCCAGTTTCATCTGTGTTCCTCCCTCCATCACCCCACCAAGGAGCAGCTGTTTGCGGGCACGCAGCTGCTCTGAGGCTCTTCCTCATATGCCTGTCCTGGGGTGACTCCGTCCATGTGCCTGTGACCTTAGGGGAGCAGGGACTGCCTCTGAGATGATATTTGTGTTAGCAGGTGGCAAAAACATGCAGCAGCAGTGAGCTGCATGTGGAATGGTTCAGCATGGCTCTTGCTTACTCTGTGCTTATATATGTGGCAATTACATGTCATTTTCAATGCACTTTCTGATGGCAAGCTATTTATCAACTGACTATTGAACTTGTTATTTCCTAAAGCATATGGTGTGTGGCTCCTGACTGAAAAGTGGCTGTTCTGTCTCCTCGTTCTTCCACCTTACACGGATTCTTTCCTATTCGTTTTGTTAAAGTCCTTCAACTCTAGATTGATAACTTCCATCACCTGGATAGTGGAGCTTTGTTCAATGACAATGCCGTTGTTTTTGTCTGTGCTGTTTCCAAAATGGCTGTACACAGGGTGGCAGAGAGAAGTACCTGGAAGCAGAGCATCAGATGCCTGCAATTCAAAAGGAGGAATGTTTTCAGAATGCTGGTGTGCTTATTTGTTGGGAAACGAATAAAGGCTGTGAAAAACTAATGTCATGTTTACTGGATGGGAGCCTGGATAACAGAAAAAGGCTACATATTAAAGTTTTAATTGAATGAATCACAGGTTGTTGGTGAGAAACATTTCTTAAAATAGAAGGTGTGATCAGGGAACAAGTGGTCTTGCTCCTGTCCCAGTCCGAGCACAACTCTTGCCATATTCACTCTTAATTATGAGGGATTGGTGTCTGGTCCTCTCTTTAGCTGAGTCCAGTGGGGATGGGTCCTGTTCCTTTTGACAGAGATAGCAGATTGCAGCTCACGGGTTCCCATTTCAGGGAAAGGTCAAAGAAAGACTTCCCTTCCCACGTTGACATCAACTTTTTTTCTCCCCCCCCTCACTGAGGGGTCAGAAGGGAATGTGCTGTAAGCCGCATACCAAAGAGTCAGTCGGGGTCTTTGCAGGGGAGCCTGCTCACCCTTACCAGTACTGGTCCTAATGAGTATGTCATCAATTTGCACTATTAAAGACTGCTGATGAGCCTGGCTCTGACCTATGATCCTGCCATTACTCAGTGCTGTATAAACACAAACTGAAAAGGACTATTTCCCACCTTAAAGGGTTTACATTATAAGAAATTACCCTGTAGTACGTGTAGGTAAACTGTTAGATTAGAGCCTATATTACAGCTGGAGGAAGTGTTTCAGCCCTGCTGTTTGTCCTGTGTGGTGGGACTCACCTGGCCGGTGTGGTGTGGATGCCCTAAGTGCCGAAAGCAGCCGGCGCCCCTCTGTAGTCTGCAGAGAGAAACGGGTGCTTGGGGTGCAAATTGGCTCAGCCCAAGGAGTGCTTCTAATGAGGTGATTGCCTCCATGAATGCTGCTCTGCCTCTCTTCTGGAGCCCAGGCGACCAGTGCAGCCGTAGACAGAGGTTAGCACTTTGCAGCATCCTAGATTACGTGATATGGATCACAAATGTAACACCAAAATGGGCCCACAACGTGGTTTCACTTAACTGCGATATGTTCAGAGCTTGATTCTGCTTGATGCTGGGTGTTTCTACTTTCCCTTAGGATGAGGAGGAATTGAGATCACCCAGTGCCATCCAGCGTGGTGTCCTAGAGAAGCATGGAGGAATGGTACAGAAGCCAGGTAGCCAATCACAAAGAGCTACTAAAGCAGCAACAAGAATATCTCCTCTTATTTGAGACCATTTAATCTTTTTGAATGAGTAATATAATATTTATAATATTATAGTAGCTGTAATAACTTGCTTAAAAATTAAAAATAGTTAATGGGTGAAGTGGAATAAGCGTGTTTAATGCTTCTCATTCAAGTGCTGCTGTACCTCCTGCTAGAAGAGTTTTATTTAAATGCATAATTTTCTCCCATTTTAACAACACTGACTGGAGCAAACACACTGGCTCTGTATTCCCTTCTGGATGCACATCAGGCTGATGGTATTTATAAAGCTCCGTCTGGTATGTGTCCTAGCTATCTGGAGCACCACCTCCTACCATCAGACAAATTATCCCTAGGCAGTGGAGGGCATTTCAGTGAAATGCATTGATCTGTCACGTCCCTTTTCAGGATGCAATACTAGGTCTTTTGTGGTAGGTGAATTTTGTGTATTATTTTATGTATTATTAGATAAGATTCCCTTAATTCCTGGGAGGTTAGCCCCAGACTCAGCACAGCTCACAGGAAAGTGCTGTTTCCTGCACTGCTTTCCCAATGCAGTGGAAAGCTCTACTGTGCTTGAAGACCGAAACTGCTGACCGCAGCCCTCAGTTGGGCACTGCTGGAGATATTGTAGACAGCTTGGACCCGTTCTGTGGAGGACTTGGTGAACAGGAGAAAACACTGGTCTGGATTTGATATAGTTGGGTGGTGCAAAGCTTATGGGACAGCCATGTCTTGTGTTGCTGAAGAGGTGCACGAGGCATTTCGTACAAGTAGCAGCAGTCTCCATAGCACTGAAGGCTTCATGCCTGGGTAGATTGCATGGCTATTGCTAATTGAGAGGTGATAAAACACAAAAAGTTGCAGTAAGGTCATCATCTACTACAATGGGGAGAGATTCCTGCCTGAAGTTGATAGAAAGTATTTTGTTGCTCACAAAGATTGCTGTGGGGTAGTTTAGTCTCGGTGTGAAATGTAAGCCTGGCTTACTGACTGGGTTGACTGATGGCAATGGGGTAGGGAGCAAGGGAGAGCATTCCTTAAAATGAAGGGACCTGCTCAGTGTGAGCAGACTCCTCAGTGCTGTCCTTTTCCGACCAAACTCATCTTTGCCTTCTCAGATCTGTGAGGTAGCGTTTAAACGTTTTCAGATGAGTGGGGCCAGATAACTTCTAGTCAAAAATCCTGAAAGAAGTTGATGTAGAAGATCTTTGGTCTGCTTCTGTTAACTTCTTACACCTGCTGGAAGTTCACAATGGGTGAATGTGTGCAAGAGGAACATCCCAGGTAACTGCAGGCAGCTTAGCCTGACATCAATCCTGGGCAAAAGAATAGAAGAACTGATAGAGGATTTAGAGAATTAAAGGTAGGGAATATAATTAATGCCATTCAACATTCTTTTTTGGAGAATATCTCTTGTCAGACAAACCTGATTTATCTGATGAGATTGCAAGTTTGGGGGATAAGATGACTGTGTAGATGTAATACACTTAAACTTCTGTAAGGCGTTTGATTTTATTTCACATGACATTATGATTAAAATATTAGTACTATAAACTTTCACTGAAGCACATGTTAAATGTAGTAAGAACTGGGTAACTGACAGAGCTCAAAAAGTAGTTGTCAATAGGGAATCATCACTGAATGGGAACACTTTTAATGTAATTCTGCAGGGAGCAGTCAGAGCCCCCATACTATTCATCATTTTTGGCAGTGATCTGAAAGTAAATATAAGATTATTTCTGATAAAATTTGTGGGTGACACAAAGATTGATGAAGTGAGAATGAGGGCAGTAGGATACAGTGCTCTCGGCCACTTGGTTAATTGTCCCTATTGAAACAAAATTCCAAAATTCCTTTAAATCGAATTAAATAAGAAAGTTTTCATGCATCTGGAGAGGAGTGCAGCACAGAGCTGTTGCCCAGCCTGGAAAGCAGGGTTTATGAGAATCCTTTCAGTCTGCTGGCCTCTCTGGAGAAATGGGGCTTCCCTAAGGAAGAGCCTGTTTGCCTGCAGGATCCCTTGGCCTCTGTGTGACAGCGGTGGTGGTCCATGGCTCGGCAGTGCTGCTGTTCAAGGAGCCTCCCTGAGGAGGCTGCTGATATGAAACAACTCTTCATCCAGAGTGCTGTGGAAGGCCTAAGAAAAATGTGGATTTGGGACTCATTAAATTTCTGTGTTTGGCTGTGTATCTGTGAAATCTTGAGTATGTTTTCTCATTCACCTTTGTCCATTGGAGGTATTTGAAGATGCCCCTACACCTGTATCACAGAAACACAGGAACCAGACTTAGCAGTAGAGTTTAGCCTGAATATGGGGCAGGGTCCACCCTGGTGTGACTGGCTTGTAATTCTCTGTTAGCACCTCCAAACTTAAACAAGGCTGCAGCAGCAGAGGGCATACAGCAGTGACATGAAAACACAGAGGTATCATGTACCCATACCATGGCTATATTATGTTAGTGGCTTAGCATGTAACAGAGGCTCTTCTTAAGTGCAAAGCTCCTTGCATCCATGGTTACTTGCACACCACAGGTGCACATGTGTGCACTCTATGGCATGCCAAGGCTTTTCCTCCTGGTGAGACCAAGAGAGAAGTTGTGTACCCATGTAGTGCACCCTGTTGGCAGTAGGGGTATAAGGTACCACATTATGAAGAGGGGCATACCAGTGCCAAGGGCCTTCAGCAGTGGCTAGGGATAAATGCACAGGAGTAAGATTCTGGAAACGTCTTCAGCTTTGTTATATTAGAAATTTTGAAAAGGCAGAGGAGGTAACAACTCTTCTGCTACTGCTTTTGGCTTTGACTGAGATAGATCTGCCTGTGCATGTAGTGCCAGGACCTTCCTTATTTTCAAAACCTGAACATAGCATCACAGAATTAGAGTCATAATTTAGACTGGAAGGGACTTCTGGCGATCATCTGGTCCAACAGCCTGCTCAGGGCCAACAAGAGCCAGTTGCTCCCAGATGGAGATTTCACAGCCTCTCTGGGTGGTCTGCTCAAACACTTGACTACCCTCATTTTAAGTTTTTTTTGTTCATGATCCGACTGGAACTTTATGTGTTCAGCTTGTGTCTGTTGTCTCTTGCCTTTTGCCCTGTTCCTCTAGACCTCCAAGGGAAATCCAGCTCAGCCTCTTACACCCTCCCATTAGATAGTTGTCGACAGTGGTAAGCTCTCCCCAGACCCTTGTCTTATGTAAAGCTTAGCTTTTCTCAGCACGATCCTAGCGCGTGGCTGTTTTAAAACCCATAGAGGGAAAGTGAGGTTCAGTCAGATCAGAACAAGCTGAACCTTGGGACAAACATACCAGCAGCGAAGTGCCCCCTGGAGAGGTCCACCTCACAGCCAGCTATGGCTCAGCCAGGTCTCTGGGATCCTCAGCTGTGTAACTACCTTGCACTAGAGGTACAGTGTAGATAGAAATGCCCGTGATGAGACTGATGGGAACTTCAGGTCCAAATAACAAAGTGCATCAGGCCATGGTCCTTCCTTCCCTGTACTGCACTGCTGCTTAATGTCTGATGCACACAAACAGTTTTTCCATCACTGTTTGAAGGACCGGGGGCCATTCATAAACAGACCAATTTTTAGTGTAACTTTCCAGCCACAAGTTTCCCTAAGCTAAAACAGTGTATCTTACTAAATAAATGATTAGACGTCAATGATTTTCTGCCTTCTAGAGCAGAGTTATTTGGAAGCATGAAAGGAAATTGCTGCAGCAGTATAAAACCACTGCCCTTTGCACTTGTATCTTTCCCACAGAGTAATCCTTCATTCATTGTTTACTTAATGAGAAAAGAAAGAGGTTAATTTATAAAACCAAATAAAAAACAGACAGAAGACTTTATTTGGGGAACAAAAAACTGAATTAAATGAATAGTCTATCCATTAATGCTGCTAATTGTGCCATACTCCACTGAGGAAAATACACAGGTCTGCTAGTATTTTGCTCTTGCCAGTGGAGTCCACAGGCCCCCTCCAGTGAGGGTCCAAGTCATAACTCTGTGGCAAGAGTTTCCTAAAAAGTTTTCTTGCTTGGTGAACTAATTTCAGCTCCCAGTCTGTGACAGGCTCAGCCTCTCAGGGGTTTCTTAAAATTAATAGATAGAATAATTGGCAGAGCTGATCTTGCTGGTGAATGCTGCTGTCTGAATCATTCGCAAATTCTTATGAACATCCGCAGAGAGCTGCTGCAAGGAAGAGAAAGAGGGACTCCTTAATTCATTTTCCCTGCTCCAGAGAAGTCTGTCGTACCCACGTTGTAATTCAGCAGTTTCTAGGCTATTTCTGTTGACTAAAGGATGTTGCAGAGGTTGGAATGAAACCCAGGTGGGGGGAAAGTTTTGCATTTCACCCGAGTCTCCTGTGGTAGCCATTCATCTTCGCTAGTCAGTGAAAGTCTGAAATCTCCACCATCCTGATTGGGTAGAGAAAGTTAATGGGGAGGGGAGCAGCGTAGCTGTGCCATGATCTAGATGGGTGCATGGATGATGGCTACTTGATGCTGAGGCCGGCTGGAGGCTAAAGCTGCTGTGTCTCCCTCTCTTTCTTGAGTAAGCCTGCAGAGGAGTGAGGGGGCAGGGGAGACCTGGGCAAGCGTGAGTCTGTAATGGTTTGGAAAGGGTGGTCAGTTCATGAAGACATCTAGGAGTAGTTCATGAAGACACCTAGGAATAATGTTTGATTCCCTTTGGGAATTTGGGGATTACTGTGAAGTGTAGATGAAGAAAAACATGTCTGGGAAAAAAAAAAATTAAAGTTGTTTTGCTGGAATTCCCTGTAAGGGTTTAGAAGATTTTGTGTCGGAAAAGGCACTTTCCTCTGGACTGCAACTGAAACTAAAGGAAATACATATAGAAGGTTAATGTATTTACTGAACTTTACCAGCTACCCTGTGAATGTTAAGGCTTCATGGTCTGTCTTCACCTGGTGGGGCATGAGGGCTCATAAGTCCCAGCTGCCGCCCTGCTGAAAGGACCTTGGGAGAGTTTGTTCCTCACTAACTTCTCATCACCTTTGTCAGCCAGTCCTAAACCTTGATTTTTCAGATTGGAAAAGCAAGAGTGAAATGCTAATTGTGAAAACAGTTAGTAAAAATTGAAACTGAACTGGTACCACAGAGCATGTGCAGATTTTAATGTGAAAGAAAAACCTGAAGAAGAAATGTTTTTCCCGTCCTTATGTCAGGCAGATTCATCACTCTTGAATTTAATCTGCAATTTGTTTATTTCTGACATGATAAAATTCTACTTAACTTTAAACAAGACTTGTTCCTATAAATATGTATTTTAAGCATATATATAATATATATGTGTAAAGTATATGTATTTATGTATATAAATGAATATGTATGTATTATGAGTGTATACATATGAAAAGGTATGTAGTTGTTGCTCTGAGATAGCTTACTGGCACACAGAATCATATGCAGTCTTTGGAAAGTGGATTTTTTGAAATGTAGCCGTCTCTTTGTTAAGTATTCAAAGAACATAGTAATTATTGCTGTGAATATCTTTTAAATGCTCAGTGGAAAAATGCAAACATTTTCATTAGAACATGTATTTGTTTGTAACCTGTTCAATACATCACCTGTTTATATGCCAGCTGGCTTCCTTTCAAAAATGTACTATTAAGAAGGTAAATTTTTTTTTATCATTGTGATATATTTTTATGCTGTTGTCACACTTTAATGAAGATCTGACCCTTCCATAATATCTTCTGGAAATATTTGGGAAACATAAGACTATGCTTTTTCTGGATATATTGGCAAAATTGTTCTTGGCTTCAGTTTGGACATGCGAGTGATTCCCCCCCCTCCCAATTCAAAGTAACATAGTTGTGCTTGCCAATGGTTACATCAACATGGCTGTGTTCATTTTGTCTAGAAGGTACGTAAGCTGTAATGTCCTCACGTCTGAAACTGTGGCTCTGGAACGGGTTTGGGTCCTGGGGATGGACTGCTGGGCAGGTGGAGTCTGTGGCTGACGGTGGCTCACAGAGCGAGCACCGGGTCAAGGAGGCACCTCAGGTGCCATGTGCTTGCTGGCTTTTCTTTGTCTTCCCACGGGGCGACCTGTGGTTGTGGTTCTTCATCTGACGATGCTGCAAGCTGCTTGTGCCTCACTTGAGGTTTTGAACATTGCAGGACACGTGTCATTTTTTATGTTCGTGTTTAAACACAGGGCTGCAAGTCAGGAGAGTGATTTTGCAATATAACCAACTTCTGTGTGGTTGTGTTGGTAAAGCTGAACCCCTCTCCCGGTCAGCAGCAGTCTCAGCTCCTGCGGTCTGCCCCCCTGCCTGCCTAGCCCCTTCCTGCTGGGGCATGAGCTGCCACGTGGGGTGGCTGGGCGAGACCTTCTTCTAGTGAAGCCCAAATCAAAGTTAGGATCTGGAAGAAATCTCCACTGGTTCCCCAGCCTCTGGGCTTGGGCAGTCAGCTGCTTTGTCCACTCAGTTTTGGTTTTTAGCTTTTCTGGCTCATTTCTGAGAGCAAGGGCAATGCATTTTTTTAGTGGAAGCTGAGATTCTCCTCTGTATCATCCTTCCTGCATAATTCCTCTAGGGCTGGGGACTTTCCAGCGCCAGAGGTTGTTTGGCTGGTACCTTTTCCCCTTTTCTGGTTTTCCCTGCTCACTTAAAAAGTGAAGCTGGTCCATCTTGGAAAATACCTTTTCTGTGTTAAAAAGACATAGCTGTGCTTTCATGCTTGTATCCTTCATGGTCATTCAGAGCAACCTCTGAACAGGGATGAGGAACCCACCTCTGTGGTGGGCTCAGGTGGGTCCCTTCTGCTCCTGAGCTCTCCCTGGACTGTGCTGTGGTCTCAAGGGGGAGGCCATGGTGTTTTACGGATGCATTTAAAAACGGCTCATTTTTTTTGCAGGCTATTCTGCTTAAATCTGGCGGAAAACCGTAGTAGATCGAAGTAGCTAAAATTGCCTGTCTGTAGTTAGCGTGGTGGGTGCTGTGGGCAGGATATCCTCGGCCCCCACTGGCCAGGCTGCGTCATGCTGCCACAGCAAGCAGCCGGAGTGAGAAGAGAAACCTGAGATACACAACATGTAAATACTCCATAAATACTAGGAATTTGGCAAGGAGGAAGCAGCGGCTTCCTCTGTCCCTGAAGATACCACCATATGCCCAGAGAGGAATCCGGTTATTTCAGCAGCGTTGGCAAAACTTGATTTCGACTCCCTGCCGCTCCCGGGCTGGCATGAGCACCAGCCCTGTCTTCTCAGCACCAGGGAGCTGCAGGGTAAGGGGGTACCAGGGAGAGCAGGGAAGAGCACTGCCACGGGAGTAACAGGACCTCTGGTGATGGCAGCCGGGATGTGGGGCAGGCAAGGCGGTGCATAAAGCAGTGGGCTGGGGCGAAGGGCCGTGCATCCTCATGCACGCCGCCCCCCCGACCTGGTTTTGGGGCGTAGAGTCGGGGCTGATGCGGGGGGGGGCGAGCGCTGGTGGCAGGATGAGTGCCTGGGCACCTCCTGCTCTTGCCCTGCGCCTCCTCCTTTGAGTTTTGAGATCTGATGGGATTGTGACACAAGGTGGAATAGCCACAGGCAAATCACTGTTATGACAGATATATTACTGCAATAAAATTACAAATTTATGGCAGTCAGAGATCTAGGCATGTGCCCGTAACTTTTCCTCACTTCTGTGTATTGTCCCAGTCAGATGGCATATAAACTAAACAGAGCTGTAGAAGAAAGAGATGATACTGGGTTCGCTGTGCCCTCCTGCTTAGCACCTTGGGCCCTGGCACTCTGCCCTGGCGCGTGGCACCACGAGGGGCTGCTGGAGCGCCGAAACACAACGGGGGCTTTTGTGTGGGTTTGGATAGTAGGAAACAAGCTACTGCTACAGCACCTCCTCTGAAAGACGTTATTTATCTGCCTGTGGCAAACCTCAGGCTCACGCTCTTCAATGGCAGCACTTTTCTAGCTCCACATTACTGCTACAAATGGAAGGTACAAGGTGTGGGTTTTGTTTTGGGGCTTTTTTGTGTGGCGGTTTTTCTTAGGGTTTGGGGTTTTTTTTAGTTTTTTTTTTTATTTGCTTCTCCATGAGAGCAGGAGGTATTTCAAAGGGTGGAAATATCAGGGGTAAAAATGCACGTCCAGCTCCTGGCTCCACTCTTTTGTACATAGCCCTTCTCTCTCCACACCATCTGTCTGTTGAAATTAATGCTTTAATAACCTCTGCAGGGTAGCACTGCTATTTATTTATTCCAATGTTTAAGTTTCTTTTTGACTTTCAGGATTAAGCTGGAGTGCCCAGGTGCCCTTGTGGACTGTGAAAATCCCTGAGCTGGAGCGTCACAGGCTCTTGAAAAGGAGGAAAATGTGGGAGATGGTGGTTTCTCTTGTGTTTTCCTTGGCTTGCTTTCCTAGCTGCAGCTCCCAGGGTAGGGGAGGAGACCGAGGCCCTAGTCTCTGTGGTATGACCCAAAGCAGAGGCAACATACAGTGTGCAATGCCCGGGGGTCCTGATGGATCCCACCTTGCTGCTCATCTGGTCCTGGCAGCCCTTCCCTGCCTGCTGCTCTCTGGAGTTCAAGCACAGTCTCCTTGGAGTAACCCTGGAGCTGCTAGTCTTCTGACTTACATGTTTGGTTTTTTTTTCCTTCAGAGGTAACCAGAGCCTGAGACCACCCCACAGCAGTACTTTAACAGAAGAAAAATTAGAAGTATCGTAACCCAAATAGCAACAGGCCCTGTGTTTCTCACCTTGCTCTGCCACCGGGAGCATCTCCTGGATTGGGCTCGGGGTTGTCTGGATCCCACCTGCACCTGCAGCGTGTCCTGGGAAACCTCTTCCTTTCTACTGCCTGTAGTTTCTTTGTTGTATTGTTTTCTATCTCGGGGCGGGGGGGGGAGGGTTGTTTGGGGTTTTTTTTGGCTCAAGTCTAATGTGTGACACAGCATTGCTGCATGTTTTGTTCTGCTTGCTGGTCGCTGCATCTTGGAAACCTCCTGGTGCTTCCAGCTGATACCACCAAAGTGTCTCACCCTAAATCCATGGCTGCAATCTTCTATGAGTCACTACCCTCCTTTGCCTGCCAAGGTCTTCCCTTGGCCATGCCAGCCTGTGGTGGATACCATGTTTATCTGGAGATCGTTGTGCTCGTTAGCCAGTAATTGTCACACTAATCGCTTTGTGATAACTACATAGTATCAAGCAGGGTTCACGCAGACAGATTGCCCTGCTTATCCCACCAGTTTGTCTGCCCTGGCACCCTCTGGGCATCCACTTTGCTGCTGGGGAGCTCACCTCCTACCATCAATTTGCATACCTGGAGATGATGCTTTCTTTCCTGCATGTCTGGATAGAGTATGTCCTTTTTATTTTGCATCCTGGAGCCTTTAATTACTCTCAACAAGTCCCTTTCACACTTTGAAAATCCTGTAGCAATTTCAATTTGAATTGCTTTCTCTGAGGCTTCTGTTTAGATGAGTGCACCTGCTCTGGGGTCCCACTGGTAATTGGGCTGTAATAGTTATGATCCTTTAAATGCACTTAAGGTACCACGAGCTTTAAGAATTGGTAACGATACAATCTGGCATCTCAGCACCAGTTTTGTCTTGTCTCCGAGCTGAGCATTTTGGGTTTAATTGTATTGTTTTGCATTCGTGAAGATTACAAATATTTGCACGTTGTAGAACTTGGATGTATTTAATTAAATGCTGCCCGGTGCTTATGTACCCGTCCTGCAGGTCTGGGTCCTGGGCTGCTCCTCAGTTCCCGCTCTGCCAAATCCCTGCTGAATTCAGTGGGAGTTTTGCCAGAACAGGGCCCTAAAAAAGAAGTGTGGCTCATTTGAGCAGTCGTGCTCATTTGTGCGCCAGCCCAGGCTCATGTTGAAAGGAAATTAAACAAAAAATACTAAAGAACCTGCTTGTCTTGTCCTTGCCCAGAGCAAACCTTTATCCTGGGACTGGTCCAGCAGCTTAAAGATGGAGTTTACTCTGGTTTGTGTGTTACCTAGGATTTTGTATTGTGGGTACTGTGAATAGATCAAAGCATTTAAAGTTCTCTGCTGCCTTAATTCCCCTCTAAGGAGGGGGGGGGAGGGGAAGAAGAGAGAAAGACATCTCTCTCAGGCATGTCTCAATACAGTAGCAAGAGGTGTGCAGCCTGTAGCCTGCTGCTGTACTCAGAATATAAAATTTCCAAAATTACAAGTCGCGAGTGTGATAATGAACTGAAAGTAAATACGGTTCAGTTTGCTGTGAATCATTCTTTGGGGGTTTAATTGGACTCAGATGAACTGACATTGTTGCGGTGCAAGAATAGAGTTGTTTCAGAATTAGACAGGCGTCGTTGCTCGGCAGACCAGAGCTGCAGCATCTGAGTGGCACTGGGGAAACCTTGTCCTCGAAGAAGCTTCCCAGGATGGATCGAGGAAGGTCTCTGGGCAAGGAAGGAGCCAGCAGCTCCCACAAGCCCCCGAGATCGGGGAATCTACCTGCTGGTACTGGAGGCTGTCTCTGCTCTTTGAGTTGCTTTCAGATGAACACTATGAGTTAAGGTTGTCACCATGAGATGGAAGGCTTTACTTCACCCTAAAAGCCTTCTAAGCTCTTCTGGCAGGGAAAAGGGTGCATGAAATGATAGTAATGGAAACCACTATAATGGGATGTTGCAGCAAATGAAAGTGAGCATTTTGTGCTCTTCCTTCCAGCAGGAATTTGAGATCCCAAAGCAGGACCACCAATGGCTCAGACAGCATGTTGCATCCAGGCAAGGACAATACTTTCCTTAGCAAAGTGAATGCAGTTTGGCTCTATGAGAGAGAGCTGGGATGATACCCTAACTTGGTGTTTGACTAGGGTAGCTTGACTACACTGGGGATGTTCAGAGAACTTGAGCACAGGAACTGTCCTGTAATGGAGAGAGACAGAAATTGTGTATGACCCTCTTTAAAGCCATGATCGTGATTATGGGATGAGGTTTTTAACCTGCTGCAAGGAGATTTATATAAGCGATTCTCATTAATGCCAGTGGGAATTACTCAGCTATACAAGTGTATCACAATAAGAAATGTGCCTTGGCAGTTCACTATTAATATTTGAAGATAGTAAAAGCAAAGTCTCTTTCTCTGAGTCAAGTGGGCAAAAACTAGTGATATTTTTTGGGAAAAAAAAAATCTGTTATTTTAGTCTTCTGAGAGGTGAACCATTCATACTTACAGGTCCTCAAAAATAAGGAATTTCTTATATATGTGGCATGTTAACTGTTCCCATGATTATAACTGCAGATGCTTAGCTACTGTCTGCTGGTTACTGAGGGGCAACAGCCTAGGTCTGTTTTTAGGTGCTGCCGACCATCTCTGCTGACTCACTTAGTCCCAGGGCTTCGGTCCTGTCTGTTGCTCACCCTGGGACAGGAGAGGTTGGTCCCATTCTGCTTGCAGTTCCATCCTGTAGTAAAATGGGATGGGGAGCCTGCAGGCAGCAGAAGAAAGGCATAAGCAAAATCAGAATTTTTGATTTTGGTCTAGTGAAATATCTCAAAGAGCTTGCTTCTTTTGAAGTGGCCATTGAAGTGGGTAGAAAGGACTGTGTATTTATGTGAGGTACAGAGAGAGGCAGACATTGACCTCTACTTGATGTTTCCGAGTTAGTCATTATTCTTCTGTTCGGTTTGTATCAGTAAGAAGCTTTCAAGTTGGATTCTTCAAATTTTGGCTTTCTGTTTTTTTAGCTACAGTTGGCATGAAGTTTGAATCTTAAAATCTGAGTTCCAGCAGCAAGCGTTATTTTAGGCACGGGTCCTGTCCTGCATTGTACCAAGTACGCCCACGCAGCCTTCGCCTCTGGTTCACCTTCCTCCTGTGGACGGCAGGGCTTGGGCTGCATCTGTTAGCAGTGTGTTGCTGTGGTTCTTGCCCAGTCCCTGTAAGACCTGTGGCTAATTGCTGCCATGCCGTTTCAACTGGTTTTCTTTATTATTCTTAGCATTATTTACATAATTTTTTATTGGAAGCCCATTTCACTTAAATGAGAGAAAGTAAAATTTACTATTCCTGACAGATGTCCACAGCTTTGGAACAACACAGGACATGGTGATTGTGTCCCAGCAATGCCGCTGGCTTGGAAGAAAGTTCACCAAAGCGGATGAGTCTTGCCCCTCACCCTGCAGATGATAAATGCCGAAGCTAACCTTTATAACAGTACATTGCAGGTGACGGTCCACCCTGAAGCCCAGGGTTCCCCGCTGAGAAGGTCCTTGCTCATGGCTGCACAAGTTGAATTTCATCAGTTTTCATGTTCCCAGCAAATAAACTAGTGAGGTAGAAGTTGGTGCTATGGATGGCTTGGTGCTAACCTTCTTCAGGATTATTTTGAAAAGTCAAGGGTCTTGGAGATCATCAGCTGCTAGATTAGTAACCGAGGATGGCGGTGTATGCCCTCAGGGTATACTCGGGTTGTGGAGCTAGAGGACAGCCACAGTGAAAGTGTGTTTCAGTTTTTCAGCTGAGTGGTGGCCAAATCCTGGCCCAATGTGTATACATCTTACCACCTCTGTATGGGGTGGGTACTCTGATAGGAGGGTTTGGCATTACAATGGTATGTGCTGTTTTAATACTTCAACAGAGATAACAGAATACCGAAATAAACCCTGTTTGATGCTTAGATAAGGATTTCATCCTGCTGTCTGTAGGCAGATAACAAATAGAGTTTATAATTCACTGTCCAAGGATTTGATCCTTTCTTTCACTTTCTTTTGCATTCCAACTTCCAGTATTTTAACTGTATAGAAATTACCATAAGGAAACAAAGAACATAGTCACATAATAGTTGCACAGAATCAAGTCAGCAGATAATAAGGTGTTGGGAACCATAGACCTAGGAAGGTCCAGTTACTTGCTTAATACAAATATCATATTGGATGTTAAAAAGCAGAAATTCTTGAATGTTCACTCCTTTCCTGTTGTTAAAAAACAATCGGACAAACGTTAGACCAAGTGAGGGTACATGTGTCCCTTGCCCTGCTATGCGGCAACAGTTGTGGGGTGTTTTACAAACAATTCCCAAAACACCCTACCACTGCTATCATCTCTGCTGGTTGACAGCTGTTAGTACCAGTGAGGCCCTGCTGGGACCACCGGGCTCCTAAGGCCAGACCAGCTTTTAGACTACTGTGCTAGTTAAACCTGATTGAAGCCGAGCCTGGCTGTGGGATGGGTACAGCCACAGGAGCCTGGCTGAAGTGTGGTTCCCTCCCGAGTGCAGGCGTGGGTCGGTGGTGGCAGCTGGGGACAGCTGTGAGCACCAAGGAGGGAACCCAGGTGAGGGCAGCCAGGTTGTTCAGAAGGGAAAAAGATATTTTTATTCCAGCAGCTAAAACCCTTTTGTATTTTGGTTTTTCTCAGCAGCTCTTTATCCAAAACATTTGGGAGCAAAGCTGTCTCTTTATTAAATATTTAACACCCTTGCCTTCAGCTGTGGGCTGAGAAAGCTCCCAATCCACATGTGAGTCACCAAGAACTCCTCCGACAAAACTAGAGGAAGTCCAGGATGGAGATTGCTACAGGAAAAAAAATTGTTTGCTGATTTGGAAAAAGCCCAGAATGGTTCACATCTCTCGTATATCATAAAATGAGCACAGCAGTCACTGTGTTGTGTATGTGGACAAGGACTTGTAGAGTCCCAGATTTTAAGTGGAGAAGATGCCAGTGTTCTAGGTAACATCACACCCTATATAACGCAGATGAGTAATGCACCCAATAATTGGTCTTTTATTAAACGCTGTTCGAATTCGTATACTGACATGTCAGAGATGACAAGACATAGATCACTGTTTCCCTTAGTAGTTTGTCCCATTGGTAAATTATTGCTATTTTTAATCTTAGGCTGCTTAATTTTCACCTCCAGCCATCAGTTGGACGTGCATCTCTCTGCAAAGCAAGGAGGTCCATGTTTTGAAGGTGCCATGCTCTCTCAGGACGACAGCCTGGGACTCGTCTTCAGAGAGCGGGAATGCAGGCTCCTGCAAAACCAGTGTATGGTAACAAATCATGCATAAGAACAATGTGTGATAAAACAGATAACAAAAAAGGTTACGGCTAAAGTTTAGCTATTCCAGCACTACTGGTGGTGAATAGTATTGTGCACTGTGCTTACATGTGCTATGCATGCATTGTGCTTGTAACCAAATCTGCTATTTATTTCTATTGAAATGATAGGAACTGAATGAATAAAATTAAGATGAAACTTTTTTGGCATCTTTCTCCCTTTGGCCAAATTATTTTTTTCAATACCCAGATGAATTACCTGTTGCAGAGATAGGTGGCAATCTCTGTCCCTTAGCCAATTACAGAGACGTCTCCAGCAGTGGTTTTACACCTCTTTCCACTGTGGACCACTTAAAAATCTTTCCTGGTGATGTGGGTTCCTTGTATAGCAAATGTACACCTACTGTCAAGAGGTTTACTCCTCCTCATTACTATTTGCAGATACTTTAAATGTAGTTCACTATTTTTGCTGGTAGAAAACCATTAGTCTGTGACACAGGTAGTTTCTGTGCACTGAGATCCCTTCTACAGGGAAGGCATAGATGTAAAACACTTCTTTAGGCTATATGCTCTGAGTACTTTTAAACAACTTACTGTAGCTGATGGGCCTGATTCTGATTTCAAAGTACCGTTTATATATCAGCTTGTGGTAAGGTTATTCCTGATTTAAGACTATGAAAGCAAGATCCTTTTTTTTCCAGATGTTCAGCTTAGAAATACAAGCCTTATAGCCTCCTCCACCTGCCCCGGTATGGTGCTTATTGGAAGGTGAGGAGTAACACCAGTAACGTCTGTTAGTGACACATCACCAGTTGAGCAGCACTAACTGGCCAACATGTTCTGGTGCAAGTCACTTGGCCCCTTTGCTCCTCTGACCTCCTCTGCCTTGTGCAGGTGGGACCTGGACAACTACATTTTGTACATGTCTGGCTTTTGGGTAGCCAAGGTTAATGGATATGACTCTTTTTTCTGTAGTTGGCCTGTGCTGTCCCCCCCTTTCTGGGAAGTGCGAATGAGATTGCCAAAAGTCGTTTTGAACATTAAAGACTGAAAGCTCTCAGATGCCACTTTGATGGGCATTGTGCAAATACCTGGAGACAAGATGGTCAGGAGACAGTTTGTACCAGCATTTTGGAAAATGTTAAGACCCTTTTTAAAACTTGTTGCTCAGATGTGCTGCAACATGTACCTGGATGAACACATGTGTAAGGACTCCTCAGTGGGAGGAGCTGGTGTGGCCATCCACCTGCACCTGAGCTGGCTGATACAACTGGCAACCTCATTCCCTACCCACTGCTCGAATTGCCTAATACTGCAATTGCCAGCCTCTTTGATGAAAGGCAGGTTCATGTATCAGATTGTTGAGCATCAGGGATAGGGGATTAGATTTGCAGTGTAATCTTCCGGTAGCATTCCTCTTGATCCGGAGACTGTGCTTTATAAAAGAACTCTTCTCTCTGACATTGTGGTGGCCTGCTAAGGGACGACTGTCTTCCACCTTCATTTGGAGATAGTAAGGCTGCTACTAACCTGATGTTCATGAAGGTCACAGCTGCACCGGGCAAAATTAGTTCTGTGCAGGACAGTGTAAGTAGATTGGATTTTCTCAGTTGTAGCTGACTTGTTTTCATCTGGGTTCCTCTTGCAAAGCCATTTAAAGTCCATTCTCCTCTGCCCCCCATTGCCCGTCTATGGGAAAAGACTGAAAAGGGGAGATAGCTGATCCTGCTTCAAGCCCTATTCTCATATCTTTCCAGGAAAGTGTCCAGACAGAGGCTGGGCTGGGCTTCACAGTTGCTCTGAAGCCTCAGACTGTTATTTCATCCCATCACAAATGTTGTAGGGCCAGTAGGGATGGTCTTCCCCTGTGCCAGCAGACTGTAGCTTTGCACTGTCTGCTTTGGATCCAGGACCCTGCGGGGACGCTTCTGCAGATTCCTGGTAATGTCGCTGAAGATGTGGCTGAGACCCTTTGCAGTCCAGCTTTTTTCTTGTGGCTCAATGTCCCTGCAGATTTTGGAGCCTGATGGAGCCAGTTAATTTGGGTCAAAAGGCAGGCAAAGCCCATGACTTCTAATCAGAAAAAACAACTTCTGCTGACGTCAGTTGAGTACCAGATTTGGCTGGTTAAGTCTGGCCACGAGGAAACGTGTCAGATACCTGTCTGTACTGGTAAAACATGGCATATGGTTGTGCGTGAGAAGCCCATTCATTGTGAGCGTGGTGAGACACAAGAGGGAGAGTGATTTCCACCTAGACACATTTTACTTCAGTGACTTTGCCAGTGGGATGTAATTATGGTGGAGTTTTGCCTGTTGCCCTGGGTTGCAAAGCAACCACTGATGGAAAATGCCTCTTGTCTTCCAGGCATCCTCCTCGTTTCACTCCCTTTCATTGTACATTGTAGTGAAACCTGAAGTCCGCAGCAATTGCTGCCTGGTGAGTTTGGGAAGTGATACTGGAGGTTGCGGTGGAGAACTGATGGAGAGAGGGCTATGTGATACTGGTGATGGACTGTGTGATCCCAGTTCAGCTCCACAGCGCAAATGGGGAAGATTCGTAGGGAGATTTGCTCGAGGGCCTGGGCAGGGGCGTGGTGTGTGAAGGGGATATTTCCTTCTTCACAAAGTCACCTTCAGCCTGTATCAAAAATCCATGCCGCCTGGGACTATATGGAAAAAGGGGGTATGGCTATAACTGAAGTAAAGGAGAGCTGCTGTATGGTATGTTCCCTCCTCCCCAAAACTGTAGCTGATGCAGAGTTAAAAGCAGATGAACCTTAATTGCTCCCAGAGCTGTGTGTCTCTCCTCTCTGGATAGCAGAGCTGCACTGGAGCAGTGTGGGCAGCACTGCTGGGTCCTGTGCAGAAGGGTCTGGCACACCTGGGGGAGCTGGGATGGCCACAGAGAGCACCTCTGCGTCCCCATCCCTGGGATCTTGCGCGTTGTGGTCCCCTCGTGCCAGGCAGGTTCCCTTGACTTGGTTGTGCCAGTCAGCTGTATGAACACAGAGTCTGGCTGACTCTGGGACCGTGGCATGCTGCAGAATGTCCTGCAACTGATGCTGCGATATCCTAGTGTGGAAGCTGTTGCGAAGGAGAAGCACCAGATCAGCTGATTATAAATGCAGCCAAATCAAGATTTTCGGATTCCATTTTCTTTTCTAAAAGCTCTGGTAACTATCATTTTCCCGTACTGTGCTGAAAAACATGCAATGACCCTGGTTTTTCTTTGGCATTTTCTATTACTTTTTATTGGCATTTCCATTTATATTATGACAGTATGTCCTGTACTGGCTTACAGGTATAAATATTGCTTCGAGGTTTGAGCTTTTTAGTCAACATGCATTTGGGAAAGGTGCTAGTGACTGTCAAGGGGTCAGCATGCAGCATGTGAATGTGCAGTCGTTGGAAACATCAGCATCCTTTGTGTCTGTGTTTCAGAACAGGTCTGAGGCGTGAGGATTTTAGGTTTTCCTTTCAGACAGTGTTGTATTAGGGGTATGAAGTATTTGACAGTTCTTTTATATTTACTCTTTTAATGTCAAAATGTGTCACATCTGGTATTAATTGGTGGAAAATTATGGCTCTAATTTACCAATTTGATTGTCTGGGAAAATTGAAAAGAGTGTAACATAATAAATGAATGCTATTAATCTTTTAAATTTGTCTGTTTACCACCAACTACTATATGCTAAAATGGCTTGTTGCGTGGTGCTGTAAACAGCTTTTCTGAAATACTGGTATTCATGGAGAGGAATTACTACTTGGGAGGGCAGTGGCCAATGCATTTTGGACTCACTAAAGGGAGGATGGGGCCTGGAGGAGTCCTGGGGCCAGCTGTCGTGGTTTGACCCCAGCCAGCAACTAAGCACCACGCAGCCGCTCACTCACTTCCACCCCCACCTAGTGGGATGGGGGAGAAAATTGGGAAAAGAAGTAAAACTCATGGGTTGAGATAAGAACGGTTTAATAGAACAGAAAAGAAGAAACTAATAATGATAATGATAACACTAATACAATGACAACAGTAATAATAAAAGGATTGGAATATACCAATGGTGCACAGTGCAATTGCTCACCACCTGCCGATTGATGCCCAGTTACTCCCCGAGCGGCAATCCCCACCCCCAGTTTATATACTAGGCATGATGTCTATTGGTATGAAATATTCCTTTGGCCAGTTTGGGTCTCCTCCCAACTTCTTGTGCCCCTCCAGTTTTCTCGCTGGCTGGGCATGAGAAGCTGAAAAATCCTTGACATTAGTCTAAACACTACTTAGCAACAACTGAAAACATCAGTGTTATCAACATTCTTCTCATACCAAACTCAAAAACACAGCACTGTACCAGCTACTAGGAAGACAATTATCTCTATCCCAGCTGAAACGAGGACACCAGCGGTGGCTGAGACTCACCTGAGGCAGGGTCTCCTCCAGGCTGTCCCCCCTCAGGGGAGGAAGGAGGCTGCTATTTAGTAATAATCCTGGGGGGGTGACGGCACAGTGTCCCTGTTCCCGTGTGCATGCTGGTCCTGTCCCCCACTGTCCTGGGTGCAGGGACGGAGGAGCAGCCTGCTGGGGACATGGCCTTTACTCTCCTCCTTTCCTCCACCTGGGGCTGTCTTCTCCACATAGATTTCTTAGTCCCGGGCACAGGCTGCCGCTTCGTTGGTGCCCACCACAAATATGCGTATTTGTCCACTGTAATTGTTTTAATCATTATTAATGAACATTAACTATTTCCAACCAGAGGTCTCCAAAAGCCTTGATTTTTTTCAGACTTGCTGACAGAGGAGCATTAGCAAAAGAAGTTGGGTTGTTCTTCCTGGGGTTGCAAATGAAAAATTTTGTCTCAGAGGCAACATGTGGATCAAACCCAAACTGCCGATACACTTTGGCAAGGCACTGTCACTCTGTCCTGACAACTCCAGCTCTAACAAGACGGGTCGCTGCTGCCTTTCCAACTGACACACAGGTGAAGCAAAGGAAGCCGGTGGCAGTACACTGTTATTTGGGTAGTGTATGTGGATGGTGACAAGCCCTGTAGCTTTTCTATCAAAAGACACCCATGTGTTTGTGAAAATACATTTTTGGAGGATCAAATAGCAGGTGCTTATTTTAGTAGCAGAAATCCCTGAAACATGCCAACTCTGGAATAAGCTGATTCTGAAAACTGACATATTCTGTATGATTATTCCGGTATATGCCATCTGTCAGTAGCATATCCAAATATTTATGTATTTTGATTATTGTAACTGTTATGAGGATACTCAAGCTCATAAATAATTTCATTTTCAGCAATCATTTTATTACTCTTCCATGGTTTGATAATGATGTTTTGCATGTGCCCGCTTAGGCTCTGACATAGGGAACAGAGTCACAGCGTGGCTATGCAAGTGACACCCTTCACACAAAAAGCCTGTGGCCAGGGGATGCCTGAGCCTGTGTCCCCTCCGGGTCCGTGCCGTCTCCCACTTACTTCATCTCCTTGGGCTTCAGACCATGCTGCGCTTTCATTCAACTCCATCCCGCCTTTTCAAGTGACTATGCTTAGATTGGCAAATGATATAATATGACTAATTATGTTTAATGCAGATAATGTCTTATAATCAAAATAAAGAGTGGATTGCAAACAGATCCTTAAAGGGCACCAGGCACAGAATTGACACTGTATTTATTACCAATAACATCACTGAAGTGCTAACAGCTGCTTGGCTCTGGCAAGTGCGGCCCCTTTGCAGAGTTTTCCAGAAGAAGGGCTAAGTGCATCGGAAGCGCATTATTGCTGATAATAGTAATCAGTTCAGTAGAGCTCGAAATGTTTTGTAAAATATTATTATCCCGATTTTGCAACTCTGCAAACCCCAGCACAGAGAAACAGCTTCCTCGGCTCGGAGGAGTCGCTGCTGGCCATGGAGATGGCCCTGGCCCTGGGTGTAGGGCTGCTGCCTCTCTTGTTGGACTATGTTGCTCTCTCAGCTGACTCCAGAAGTAGAAGGGATATCCCCTCCGTACCTCTGCCTTCATTTTCACAAGCGTTAGCAAAGACACTTCAGTAGATGGAGAAATGCACTGATGGGAAAGCAGATTTGGGTGTTACATTTTTGAAAAGCCATTGTTAAGCTAAAAAAGAAAACTGCAAGCTGTAAAGGTTGACGAAGCTCCTCAGTAAGGGACTCTTATTTTGCTGTGTACATTTGTTTTCTCTTGCTTACTAAAGGGATAAAGTGCAATCTAGGTTTCAGAGAGAGATGGCTGATTAATCTATCTGCCAGGTACATATGGAAATAAATTAGCAAATGGTGCATCTGGGATTAAACTACTGCAGAGATGATAAATTATTGCTATCTTCCATGGCTGTATTACTGAAGCTTCACTGGGTTCCCAGTACTCAGTTACTTGCTATTCACACGGTATCACCGTGGCTGTGGAATGGAAAGCCTCTACATTTGAAGCAATTTTCTATGATACGCTAGTTCGAGAATAGATCTAGCCAGACCTATAGGGATATGCAGTATACTTAGATTAAGTATAAGTGAAGAGATTTGAGTCGGTCCTTCTGCTCTGGATGAAATTCTGCTGGTGTCTGAGGGCAGGAATGCTCGGGAAGGGGAAAGGCAAGGACCTGCAAGAGGTTTTTCTGGTATCTGCAATCACCCGCCCCCCCCCCTTTATCCCAAATAGCAGAGAGTTATCTATGTTAGCACAAAGTTGTAAGAGCCTGGAAGTGAGCATCCTCTGGCCTGAACCTCTCCCACACCCTGGGCGTGACTCAGATGTAGCTCCAAATTGCACAACTCCCAGCTTATCTCTGAGATCAAGACTGAGATGAAACACCGCTGGGGCAGGTGGTATTTGCATTGAATCCTGATACAGGCTTCTCAGCTGTGTCTCTGCTTCTGCTGCATTTTTCATGTCCATTGAAACTGATGTATAGCTGATGGGCTGGCAGCTGAGACATACCAGCGATGCCTACAACAGGACATGCAAGTGGACTAAGTGTAACAGAAGACGTGGTATGCCACGTTTCTGGAGGAAGAAAGGGTCATACAGAAGTTCTCATCAAGGCTTCTGCATTATAATACTTACCAAGATTATGGCTGTGTCCACAGCACTTGTTGGGACCTCTCTGTGGATCATCTGGACTATCATTTTCTTTCCCATCCACGTACCTGGGTTTCATTTCAAAGGAAACTGGGACAGCTGCGGAGATGGTACAAAAAACGGTGGCTGTACTTGCTCGGCCAGGAGAGGTTCCTTATCTATAAAAAGGTGATCTACGATAGCAGTGCAGAGTAACAAAAGGTCTTGTTCTGGTTTCCTTATTTCCTGAGGCCTTTACTTGGGGTCTTAACACTTGCTCTGGGCTCGCTCTTCCCTAGAAGGGAGTTGAGGGGATAAAGCAACTCTGTGAATGGTCACACAGAAGTTGAGGAGGGGGGCAAGTGGGAGCAGTGTTGGACACAGAGATAAATCAAAGATCAAGTTTTGCTTAACATGCCTGTGTTTAAAAGCTTGTATTTTAGTTTGAGAGCGTATTGAAAGAGTAGGTTGGCTTGTCCTAGGGCAGGTCTGCAGCGCGGAGGGGCCAGATCCCGTGGTACACCAGCGAGCTGTGGGAGTGGGAGCAGCGTTGCTGGAAGAGCTGCAGCCGGGCTTTCGCGGGGAGTTTGCAGCCCGCCGTGGAGAGCTGGTGTCTCCACGTCGACCTCCCGGGCCCCACACGGGCCTGCCAGGTCTCTAAAAATTGGTCACTGCGCAGGGAGCTCTGCCAGGGACGGATCCCGCAGGCTGGCCCTGGGGCGCTGGGTGGAGGTGTGCGGAAAGGGACGCTTGCGGAGCTGGGAGCTGCCGGGCGCTGGTTGTCCTTCGGCTCCCGTCGGTGGCTCTGGAGAGCAGATGCGAGCCTGTTGCCGGGCACAGACAGCCGTGGGACGGGTCCGCTGTGTCTTCAGGCTTGGCAAGCGGCAAGAGCTGGGCTTGAGGGACAGTTACTGGGTGACTGTGCCCTCTGGTTTTATTCTCCGAGTCACTTGTCACGGTGCTTGAGTCAAGCACAATTAGGATGTATGTGTTTGTAATTGAAAAATACTAACAACAACGCGTTTCGTTACGAGATGCATGTGTGGATGCCGGGCTGTAAATCTGAGCTAGCAAGGACTAGCTCTGTTCAATTAATTCAAACACAGAAATATTTACTAGAAATAGATTTATCTTCCAGTGACTTTATTTGCAAATTTTGGTTAACAACAACAGTTTGCTTGTAATATAATCATGTCAAGCAGCAAGTGGGACTTACTGTCGTTCTTGGCCTTTCCCACAAAGTATTTGGAGCAGAATGCGGAGTGAGTCAAAGGAAGTACCAGCTGATGGATGAACAGATTGTGGCACAGTCATCTATTCTACTGCGCACTTCCAGGGAAACCCCTGCAAATTAGATGTGCGGTTTTTAAATGTACAGAGAAAACTAAAGAAATTACATTACGAATGAAAAATTAGATGGAAATGTCTATTCCTGTCTCATAAGCAGTTCAGGAATAACTCCCTCTAAAATATTCTGCTTTAAGCACGCATTTAATCTGTGCTCTGGGAGCAAAATAAAGTTGCAAAGATAAAACATTCTAATAATGATTTATGTAAATTTATTTGAACAAAGCAATGATGTAGTTGCCTATAGCAAATTGTTTGGAATGTGAAATGGTATTTACGAGCTGCTTCTGTCTATATGAATACAATAGATGATAGGAGATGCTACATAAAGAAAACATAATTGTACAATCAAAATGGACTCTGATGCCATGTTTAGTAAGCGGGAAAGCCAGTTGAACAGATTGCTGAGTGTCTGATAAAATAATCTCCAGCTTGATTCTTCCTAGGCTATTTATAGTATGTGTTTAATTTAAAATTTAGGTATGTGCCACAGATGACCATAACAATCATACCAGGATCATGTATGTTAGATAATACAAATTGCCTCACATTGCACATACACAAAAATCTCAAGTTGCTTTGCAAGCAGAAAATCAGGCTCCGTAGCCTCAAAATATGGATGAAAAGAGGAAAACAATTGTAGTACCCAGCTGCTACAGGCATACGGGGCCAAATTTATCCAGTCTGTTGAAGGTTATGGAGTTCCGCCAGGGATGACTTTGATCCCGTGTGTCTAGCAAAGTGGAACCAATATGTCAGTATAAGAGATCCTGCTACTTCTGATGTTCTCCCAATAAAACGACGTCATTCAAAGTGACTTGAATTTCCCAAGTGCCCGAGTCACAAACATGATCAAGGGGGATATTTCAAAAGTGTTCTGATTCTTGCGACATTGATATTAAAGCAGTGAACAACAAATTGGCTTTTTTGTCAATGAGGGCTTAAGCCTAGGAGTTGCTGGAATAAGCGCGTGTGCATCAGCCCTAGGCGCAGAAGACCAAGGGCCATTTGAAGCATTTTAACAGAACACAGCAGGACAGAGAGCTGTTTCTGCATTCAGGTAAAGCAAAGCATGTTTTACTTGAAAAGCTTTTTTCAAATCAGGAATGAGAATGCCATGTAGAAATAATAGGGTTATTTACTGTATTTGCTTTGGCATACTAAGGCATCTCTAGATACCTGGTGATGGGCTGAGCCACAAAGTTTCCATTCAGCTCCAGCCATTTACAAGTTTAAGCGACATTTGAATCTCTTGCTTTGAACAGGGCTGATTTCCTAGTCTCCAGCAGCTACACTCTTGGGGACATAAGGCACTTGTGAAGTAAATTCAGGTGAGCACCACGTGAAGATAGGCACATCTGGCTATTGTACAAGAGCTGAAAAGTCTGTGTGTGAAAAATTGTGCCTGTGGGAAACCTAGAGGGATTCAGGTAAAATAGTGTTCTACCATCTGATTAGGGTTTGGGCAACATTTTTTGCAGGGTTAAGTTCCTCCTGGTTTATTCTGGACTAGCACTAAGTGCCCAGTGTAGGAAAGCTAAGGCTACTGCTCAGGACTTCACTGGTGGAAACAGAATGGTCCGTCCAGCACCAGACTGGCGTGTTAAAGGCAATAATGAACTGAAAGTAATGCTCTTTGGTCTCATGCTTACAGCCTGTTGTTTTGGGCCCTTCATGCGTATCTGAGTGAGGCTAGGAAAATCATATAAATGCCGGCATGACGAACCTGCAAGTGAGAATCTCTAACCAAGTTGGTGTTTATTTCCAGCGATGCTACATTGGACTGTATGAAAGGCAGGTCTTGGTAAACACTGTTCCTTAGCATAGCTGACAAAATTTTACATAAAAAGATCCTGGGAGATGATTGTAGAGTTTAAAATTTAACCACAGACATTTATAATAAAATTACTTTGCACCCATTCAGTATATAGTGCCTTGTAAAGAGGATTTTGAATGGCTGTGGACAGAGCCGCTCCAGTCTCTGTTTATAAAGCATGTAGGCACGGTTATCGCAGAGTGAAGAGGTATAAAGGTACAGTAGACTCGCCACACAAGGAGCAACTGGAAGATCATCTATTTTGCTCTATTTATTCCTTTGTGACCACTCTCTTCTGCCTGGGGCTTTCTCATCTGCACACTCTGCATTACTTATGGACTGCCAAGCCAAATCTCCAAAGACATCTGAGAAAGCCTGACAGGTTCACTTTCGAATCTTGATCAATGCTGGTTTGCCCTCCAAATCAGAATTAGCTGCACAGACAGTAGCCCCTGGAAACTGGGGTGAAGCCGTATGTGCCTTTTTTTTTGCTCTTTGGGAAGCCATTCCTTTGCTGCAGCAGATCAAAACCCGGGAGATCACCAAGTCGTTTACTGAGACGGCACATCTTCCTTCAGAAATGTGCAGGACTCGGTTAATTTTAATAGCTCACCTATTTAATGTGCTGGGTTATAGCTAACACCGTCTATTACATGTAATGAACTAAACTGGGACATCTCTGTCACTTGAGGGTGCTACAGCTGCAAGGAGGGTTTCAGAAGAAGCTCTTGATCTGTCAAGATTTGGCGACCGTAGCTCAGGCATCTTTAGCTGAGATAAAAGCTTTGTTTGCTTAACAGGATCGAATTTTCCTCAAAGAAATGATTGAAACAATAGAAGAATCGCCCAAACCTGTGCTGAGCATTAGCAGATGAGCTGTTTTGAAATCGATCCATTTGGAAAGGAAATAATGTGCAGATTGGTCAAGGTAATGATGGTATTGGATGATAAAGTAGATGCAGGGGTGGAGAAAGCTTGTGAGGTATATAGTGTCACCTAAAAGCTTTGCAGAAGTGCTTTTATTACCCTGAATCAGCTTGGCTTTGCACTGACACTTTGCTGTTTGCAAAAGAATTATACCTGCTTCTGAGATAAATACATCTGACAGTGAACTCTTAACCCCTCTTTTGCAGGCCCCTTCTGGGTAGTAGCCATGGAGAACGAGATGCCTTCAATTTTTCTGAATACAGAGTTAGACAAAATGGGGTGCAAAACTATGGTACATAATTTCCTAGTGAGCAGAATGCTTCAGGAAAATTACAGTCATTATTGAAAGTAATGAAACCTGACAAATTAGAGTTTCATAGGCCCTCCTTGAGATTAGTGTGATCCATTAAACATGCTCTCTGACTGCTAAATGGCATTGTCCCATTTCACCATAAGAACTTGAGAAATCCTGAGGTAACTCTGGCTAACAGCTGATTGAAAGCACCCAATCAAGAGCTCTTTAAAGTAAGAGGAGAAATTATCCTTATTATTTCCAATAAGGTACTCTCTGAGTAGGCTGTAAATTGTGTTAGGAGGATTTGGATATTGCAGGGAAGACCAAATTTGACACTGAAGTGGCCACAAAGTAATGTACGAAGTGGAGTGATCAAGGGAAGAACATTTTGTTGATTGTGGTGGGAAAATTGAATTACTCTGAGTTGCATAGCTATTCAGAATATGTACGTTAAAGTGAATGATACTCAGTTGAAAAGAAGAGCAAGCAAATATGAAGAGCAGAAAAAGGCCCTTTCCCAAATCCTTCTTGCCTCATGATTTACGTCTTAAGAATGTTTTCACAGGGAGTAGTGTGGCACACTCCTCATGAATACCTTATCCATTATGCTAAGACATCCCAGTGATGCAAACTAAATCAATACAATAGTATTCCTTAAAATGATTGCTTTTTCCTTGACTGATTGTGCATTAAAAGCAACCTTTAAATGATGGCTATTAGCACCTGAGACCTGGTCACTGGTGCTGACTGAGCTGACATGAGATAAATTGCGAAGGATCTGTGCGAGAGTTGGTACAATCCTTCTGAATTTCACAATGGAGCCTTCAAACAGGGAGTCAATGAGAGCGCGTGTAAGTCGCCAGTACGGGATAGAGGGTCTTTATCCTGTGGAAGAGGTAGCACATGGGTATACTCTAGTGCCCGGTCCTTCAGGGCACTAAGACGACCTTAGACAGTTTTTGTTGGCATTGGCATAAGCGAAGGAGAGAGCGCTGTGGCTGTAGGTGAGCATAATAGCATTCCAGCAACAGATGAGCCTCTCCCTCAGTAACCTGTCTAAAAATCCAAATCCCACATCTAAAACCGGTATATAGCATATGTGCAATGGAGTGATGCAACTGCAATTTAGTTTCGCTTGTTCCGTCTCTTGGTCTCACCCATCGCCTGTCCCACGTCCCAGTTTGGGAGGTGCAGCACACTCACTGCTAGGCAGAGTCTGCAACATCTTTTTGAAGCTTCCAGTGCAGTGATGCATGACACTGAAATGCAATAAAAATTAAAATCTGGAATAATGGAAGGCATTAATAGATATTTCTGTAGTTTTTGGGCAAAGATTTAAATGAAATTCTAAATGTCAAATTAAAAGAGCCACATGACTACAATTTAATGCTAGGAGCTGTCTAGTCTGGTAATGTCATCTCATTTCATGACATCCTCAATGACTAAAGCTGATCCCAAAGATTGATTTGTGGTATTTTTCCAGGATGACTTATTAAAAATGGCTCAGTTAGTGGTGCTCTGGGTGTTGTTTCAGCCAGAGCAATGGGCACTGGTATAGTGGTAGAGTGCCATCATGGCATATACAGGAGAGTTGAAGCAAGAAGCATTGAAAGTTTGGAAAGCAAAACAAGCATTTGAAATACAAATAAGATTCCCATAATCTTACCTCTGCCTAGAAGAAGGAGTCTGTCAGCATGGCTGACGTGGTGCAGAGCAGAACATGATGAACATGAACACAATCCCAGAGAAGTTAAGTTTATTTCCCCCTAATCTAACTTCTTAGAAGCATTTATGGTGCCCATCCGTGTAATATCTGAGCTATATTTGACATTGTTGTTCAGGGCTGGCGGCTCATGTCTGCTATCAAGAGCAGATCTTTAAGGAAGATCTCTGTTGGCTATGATGTAGCTTATACATAAAAATATTTGCAGTAGCTGCTTACATTTATCCTCTTCTGAAAGATAAAGCACTTGAGTGCACACTGAATGCGTGCTACCTTCTCATCTCCCTGACATTCATTATAAACCGAGAAGCCAAGTTTTTTTAAAAGCTATTTAGATGTTTTGTGCTGTAACTTTCTCTAATAGATATATTCCTATTGATTGCAATGAAACACAGAGTAGAACAGAACAGATCAATTGAAAAGTAAAGTTAAGACAGCAAGTACACTTCTTTTCCACTTACCTTAATGGAAACAGTTACGGCTGGATCTATCCCAGGTGTAATGCTGCTGAAGTCAATGGAGTTGTACCAGCGATGAATTTGGCTCCTAGTGTTTTGTTTTGACCTTTTCAGAAGGTTGCTCTGCAGGAGCAAAACTATTACACACAGCCAGCGATACCTTAAGTCGAAATATAGAAAAGGCAAAACTAGAGTGCATAGCACCTTTTTCATTAAGGAAGAGGCCTGACTTGTATAGAGTGAGGGCGAAAGAATTGATTCCAGATAAGTGCTAAACTTAGTTTCAGGTTTCCCTGGTGAATAACAATCCCAAGCTGGCCTGAGACTTGGACATCTCTGCATTCACGCACGGCTGTCTGGAAAGGGCTGCATGGTCTTTCTGTACGTCTGTGCATCAGGATGGTTTTGAGTTGGATGTCAGTTCCTGCAGGTAGGCTATTCATCCGCTCACCAAAGATCCATGTAAACCAACTGAACATGCTGACGGTTCAAGTGTCCTGAAATTGCCTGGCAGTGCTCTGTGTGGTGATCTTTATTAGCAGGTATTTTTGGATTTCAGTAGACAACCCAGATTCTTCGTGCACTGCAATTGTCTCAGGAAGGCGGGGAATAGCGCCGTGACTTTGGAGTATTTTCAGCTTCAAGCCATTCTGTTTTACACCTTTGGGTGCACTAATCCAGGCTAAGAGACAGCAGCATGTTCTATGGCAACTGACAGGCAGCAGTGCAACTGAGAATGGGCCCTCAGTATTGGCACCATCTCCCTCCTGCTGCAACGCCCTTTCGTTCTCCACTGAAATTTCCAATGATCTCCGAAAGCAGGTAGCAGTGAGCCATGCACGATGGGGACAAGGGCTTTGCTAATGAGGAGGGAGACAGCCAGAAAAGCTCCGTTTCCTCCTCAGATAGCTGGATTTGGAAGGATGGCAGAAGTCCAGAGGGGTGTATCGGAGGTGTGCCCCGGGAGGTCCCCTTGCCTGCAGCGGGGCTCAGGGCAGCAGGAGCCAACACCGGGTGCTGCCGCGGCCGCAGCGGGAGCTGCAGGAGGCGGTGGCCAGAGATGGCCGTACCGCTGCACCGCCTTGGCCCAGGCGCTCTGCTCCTGGGTGCTGTCTGTGTGCTCCTACCCCTCTTCTCACAGCTGCTTCTCTTTCTGTTCTTCGACATCCAGGCGTCCCCTGCCCTTTCCTTTCACGGGCCCCTTTCCTCCCGTCCTCCCCAACAAAGCCCCTCCCCAGCTGTGTTTAAGAAATTGTTGGTACCAACCCGACATTTGCAGACCGTCGGTCTGCTCGTGCAGGGTGCTGCTGTCCTCAGCCCTAAGGCAGGCTGTGGGCTTTTGGCAGGCAATGTCTGATCCTGCATGGCCTGGCTCAAACGGACCAAGGCCTCCCCTTCTCCTTAGCTACTTGTATAGTAAATACGTTGATTTGCAACAACTCCTGATTTTCCTGGTGGGAGAGGGAGGAGGAGTAGGTCTAAAGATTCCTTGAGTCACTCGCACCTACTTACTATCCTGCACATGTAGGTGAGGTGAGAGGATTTCAACACTGACAACTCAGAATAAGACTGTTCGTGTTAATGGAAAGTTTCATTTATAATATTGCTCACTGTTTTCCATGCTACATTTTGGTTTGGTTTTTTTTTTTTAAAGTCAAATACAACCTCAAATTCCTCATTTGTGCTAATCCTTGCACCTCATAAATTCTTTACTAAGTGAGGCTTGAGTCCCTGTCCCAGTAGAGGTTTCAGAGCAGGAGGCCACAGGGCAGTCTCCCACAGCAAGGGCTTTCTTACTTCAGTAGAGTCTACTGCACTATGTTTACTAGTTTCTTCTGAAGTGTTATCATAAATAATTAAAGCTAAACTGTGCTTGTTAAATAAATGAGGAACGCACATGTTCAGATGCATTATCTATGCTTTAATTGCACTCATTTGTTGAGGCCCTCCTCCCGTAAGGAGGCAGGAGCCTTCTGCCTGAATGGAGGGCTGTGGGAGCTGCAGGATCCGGGCTGAAGTACTGGGCCCTCACTCGTTTGCCCAAGAATTTTTAACACGTTTTTAGCATCGTGGTGAACGTCAGCCATTGCTGTGAGATGATGTTCCTGGAGGCAGGAGCTGTCCTTTTGCTATGGGCTTTAAAAATGCAGAGAAACTATTTCATGGGGTGAAACCTTTACAGAGGGAGTTTCTTACATCCAGGCTGCCATTCAGCGTGTACAGGACAACCAGGTGAAGCCCAGCGTCTCTCGCGTTTACGGCCATGTAGGTTCGTGCTGCGTGCTTCACGGGGCACGCTGCCCGCGCGTGCCCCTGTTAGCCTCCCGGGGGCTGGGCTGTGGGGCTCCCCGACGCGCTCCCCACACTGCTTCCTGCACGTGGGTTTCTGGTTGTTTTAATTTCTCCTACAATCTTCTCATGTGCTTTTAGTCCTTCCATGCTTACGTAACACATACACGCCAATGCACATGCTGCATATGACCTCATGGGTCCCGGTAAGTGGCTGCTGCGCAGCTGTAGGCACACGGGGCCCCTTGGGGTTCACCGATGTAGCATCACTTTCAGAAAGCGATCCAACTTCATCTTAAAACTGGTTTTAACACTAATTGCTGCACAGAGTCTCACAGCCATCCTGATCAGTGATTTAAAACTTCTGGACTCAGTAACTCTATCTTCATTAGGAAGATCTGTTTTTATAATAATTGTCTCTAAAGAGGACCTGGGGGATTATTAAGAGATGGCATTCCTTATCAGTGAAAATACCATGAAGAAATTTCCTAGACAAATGTTGATGTTCTGGATGTTGTTAATTTTTTTCCACAAGGAAACAGAATTTTATTTAAAAAGCATGATTATCTTAATAATTATCTTGAAAGCTAAATTGGATTTTAAGGCTTAGTCTGTGATTTAAGGCTTGGTCAGTGATTTCTAGGTGGTTGACACCTGCAGAGCTGAGCAGCTGGGAAAGACTAAGGCTGATTATTTGGGGGAAAAAAACAAACAAAAACCAACAGAAAAAAGGGTGCGAAGGAAGAGGAGTAGTAGTGTCATTGGTAAGGAAAGGCTTTGGTAGGATCTGACATTCAGGAAGCAGGCAAAATTGGAGAGAAGTGAACTCAGGCAGCAGAAACAAACTTTGGAGCTTGAGGGCTGAATGCTAGGAGAATATGGCAGATGGAGAATAAAGGATTTTGGGGTGGTTGTTGTTTTTTTTTTATAACTAGGAGGGTTACAAGAGAGTCTAGTAGCTAGAAGATCTGCTAGAAGACTGTGTGATGACTAAGTAACTAGCAAGAGGACTTGCTGGTGGCAGGACTGAGGCTGGTAGGTGGAGGTGCAGTAAGGCTGCCCTGGCTTAGGAAGAGATGGGCAGAGCAAGATGATGAACAAAAGGAACCGGTGGCTGCTGAATTTCTGGAGGTTTTCTAACTTTACAGAAACCAGATTTGGTGCAGATCAAAAGGAAGAACAATACACTGATACAAGGCAGCTGTAAGATCAGAGTCAGATGTCCGTCTCTACAGTCACCAAAGGAACACAGGTATCCCTAGATACTTCTCACAGCATCTAAAATGGTTTTTATTGAAAGACTGTTGTCTTTATAGAGGATGTGGTTATAGAGCAAGAGGGAATGAATAGATGTGCTTTTTTTTCTGTACCTCAGCTTTGCCTTCTTGATGTTTATTTTGGTTATTGTGGCTTCTGAGGCTTTTTGAATTAGTGCTTATTTCTTAAACAGAGTGCCTGTGAATGGTCCAGAATCTCATGTCCAATGCTGCAGAAAACATATTTTAGTGAAAAGGAGTGGGAAAGTGAATTTTCTTTGAGGAGATAAGTTTTTGAATGATTGTTTGTATCTGCATCTAGAAGAAAGGAAATGAGTATTTCTTATGGCAGCTGAGAGATGGTCATGAGGAAAAGGAAGCCATTATTAATTAATCATCAATTATTACTTTAATATTTATGTAGCACTGTGTGACTGGTGCCCCACAGAGAAAGAGGATCATCTCTCTGCTTGAGGAGCCTACATTCTAAATTTAACCATGGTGAGGGCTGCTCATGGCAGATGATGTGTTTTCATCATTCCCTGCTCTGCCTCAGCTTTTCAGTTGAATCCCATTTTAATTCCCCATCCCCAACAGAGGGGAGCCTCCGCTAAGCAGAAATGGCGAGATCAGAGTCTAAAAGAGCACAATCAATGCAGTAAACAGAGAGGCAGGATTATAGGTCTGATCTCAGAGTTATATCTTGCAATCCTTACCCAGAATTGCAATAATGTAAATAAAACCTTTCCAAGAATAAAGAGTGCAGGATTTGGTGCCAATTTGGAGAGACCTGCCCTTCCTGGGCCCTCAGGCTGGGGTCCAAGTAAAGTTTGGGGGTTTTTTTTTTGCAGAGTCTTTAAATTGACACACTTAATGGTGAGACCTGGCCTGCATGGGACTGGTGGCAGCAATACTGGGATGTTTCTCTCACAGATGTTTGCCCTGACCTTACCTCTTGCTGAAGTCCCATTCCTATTTCTGTGCTTTCAAGCAATTGTTTCTAGATGCTGTGCCTGTACCTGATACTACGCTCAGCTGGCAGCAGTCAGCAGGGTAATGAAGTCTGATAGATGTATTCTGATAAAACCCATGTATTTAGTTCCTAGTAATTAGCTGATATACCACGAGGATTGTATTGTAAGGAGGTAGTTCTGCAAAGTGTCAAACTGAACTCTGATTTGAAGAATATGTGTATGTGGCAGCCCACTTGAAGTAGAGTGGATTTGAAAGGGCAACTGAACATATATAATACTGAGAGAAACCAATGTTTATGTAAAGTACCTATCATTGTCAAAAGTGTGGTGTAGTGGCTAGAACAGAAAATGGGAGCCAAACAGTCTAGGGTCTATTTTTGGCTGCAGCATATCTGTACTGAAGTCAAATTAATTGGAGCTAAATACAGAAATCTTTCCTTATATAGGATTTTTGATCTACTTTCAGAACTCTGTAACAGGGATGTGCTATTCTGTTTTTCTAGAGGATGATCTAAAAGCATGGAAGGAAGTTGCTGTGTTTCGTATTAATGTATGCAAGATTTTTCCATAAGCATCTGAGTTAGCATCAGACATATGACTTCTGTGCTATGAGGAATGAATCTGTGGAAATCTATAGCTATTGCCAGATGCCAGTCTTGATCAGAAATCTGTTTGCTTTATTGAAATTTTGCATAGATATTTTTCCCTGTCAGGTGACCTATTTAAATATAAGAAATACTGTATAACAGTCTTACAGAAGTTTCGGGGCAGAGAATCCCTCTTCTGCAGTGTAGAAGCCCAGGACAAAAAGACAAGTTTTCATTTATTGGTACATTTTCCTTTATTTAAATAAAAATTAATATTTTGAATGTGACTTTTGCTTGTTAAAGATCCTTTAAAAAACCAAACCAAAACAATCTGTTGTCTCCAGGGGCATGCCTGTGTAGTGCTCTGTAAAGGTATCCTAGTGCTGTCTGAAGGTATCCCAGTGAACTGCAGGGGAGCTCTCTTGAAGTTCATCTACCTGGACTGTGAGTTTATCTTTGTGTTAGCATGGGGATATTGCTTACAGGACGTGCCATAGTTTGGCTGTCCCTACACCGTACCATGCAGGGGGTAGCAGATATATCCTTAGAGATTACCACACCAGAGGATGTTGTGATTCCCCTTAGTTTCAACTAGCTTCCAAATCTAGATGATTGCTCATATGTGCTCCCAAGAGTGGAGGCTTGCTAATAGTTACAGAGAAGGGACGATTTAAGCATATGGGAAGTAGACTCTGCAGAAACATGATTTGGCAGTGGTTTCATCCTCTGGACTGGCTCGGGCCTCCATCGCGCTGAGTGTGCTCTCTCAGTCTGCGCAGAGCTGGGCACGTCCCTTTTGGGGATCAGTACCTCTGTCGTGATTTAACCCCAGCCGGCAACTAAGCCCCACACAGCCGCTCGCTCACTCACCCCCAGTGGGATAGGGGAGAGAATCAAAAGGGTAAAACTGAGAAGACTTGTGGGTTGAGATAAAGACAGTTTAATAGGTAAAGTAGAAGCTGCGCACGCAAGCAAAGCAAAACAAGGAATTCATTCACCACTTCCCATTGGCAGGCAGATGTTCAGCCATCTCCAGGAAAGCAGGGCTCCATCACTCGTAACGCTTACTTGGGAAGACAAACGCCATCACTCCGAACATCCCCCTGCCTTCCTCCTTCCCCCAGCTTTATATACTGAGCATGACGTCATATGGTCTGGAATACCCCTGTGGTCAGTTGGGGTCAGCTGTCCCAGCTGTGTCCCCTCCCAACTTCTTGTGCACCCCCAGCCTCCTCACTGGTGGGGTGGTGTTAGAAGCAGAAGAGGCCTTGACTCTGTGTAAGCACTGCTCAGCGATAACAAAAACATCTCGGCATTATCAACACTGTTTTCAGCACAAATCCAAAACATTGCCCCATACTAAATACTCTGAAGAAAATTAACTCTATCCCAGCCAAAACCAGCACAACCTCCTAGGAGTAGGACCTAAACCAGTACTTGCAATGCACAGTCCTGAAATAATTCACAGAAGAATCTGTATAACAGGGTGTGTTACCATCTCATCCATCTGAGTTAGAAATTAAAAGTAGAGCTATCAGAGGAGGGGGAGACAATGATTCAGTTGTCTGTGTTGCTGTCTCCTGCCTGCTGCGCAGCAGGACGGGCACAGGACTAACAGCAGCCACAGACAGTTTGGCCATACTGGTTTGTGTAATGGCTGAGGGCCAAATATACCCAGGGTCACGCTCATTTCTGTGCAGGACATTGCCCTTAGGCAAGACAAGCATCTTGTAAGATGAATATCCCGCTGTAACTGCCCTCCCCTCTCACAGGAGTGCTGTGTCAGTGGGGAGAGACAGGCAAACCTTTAGGCAGGGCTTTAAGATGACACTTTTCAAAGTACCTGAAGGCTATAGCTATACTAACTTCACTGAAAGTCAATTAAAAGTCAGTGAGACTTGGGCTCTTAAATCTTTCCAGTGCTTTCCTTACAAGTTACCATCAGTACTTGAAAATCTAATCTGTTGGCTATGCCTCCATTGCACCATCCATCTGAGGATCTCTAATCAAAGCTGTAAATATCTATAAATCTGTAATACCTTATGAATTCTCTATATTGACTTGAGTTTTGGGATGTTTACTGTATGAGTATATTGATTTAGGTTAATAGGAAAAATAACCCAGTCAGTAATAAAAGCTGATGGTAAATCACTTTTCCAGGAGCGCAGTTCAGGTGGGTGATGGGCAGTGTGAGGATGGAAGGATCCTGCAGGCAAAGGCTAGCAAGTCGGCATGAGTGGCTTGCGCGGCCAGTCCTTCCCTCACCATGGCGAGGGAGAGTCCAAGGGAGAGCAGGGTCTCCTCAGGAGATTGTGAATGAGTCAGCTGTAGCCAGGTAACCGTCGGGTGACACAAGATAACACCTGTCCGCTCTTCTTTTTCTGGCTGTTAAGTAACAACCTGAATTTAAAGGAACTGTTGTTACCGCTGTCACAAGCCTCTGACAGAAGTCCAGTGGAGTCCTCGCAGTTTGTTAGATAAACAGGGTTCATGCTCAGGGTGCTGCTTCTCAGGCCTGCCTCTCACGGGGGGAGCAGCTGCAGGATTGTGCCCCAAGAAAGTGAGTGATGCCTCACACCCAAGGAAGGTGCAATCAGAACAGCAGAGGTATCACTAACTGCAGCACACTTCACCTGTATCCCATGCTCATGGAGGGGAACACCCGTAGGTTATCCCATCCAGTAGCTGGTATGGATCTGTACCATTTTGCCTGAAGCCATTCTGTAGGCTGCAGGGAAAAATATTAGCAATCCGCAGGAAAAGCCAGGCTGCCTGACATGGATGTAACATTAGGCTTAGCCGCAAGACCAGGAGCGGTAGAATTTGTAACCGGAGTATGTTTTTTCTCATCAAGCTCCTTGGGATGTTAACTCACATTGTTCTAACTCAATCTCTTGTCCTTGTGGTTTATAAAGCAAAAGAGCTTTTTTGCCCTGTTAATTTCCTGAAGCACAGTGTATTGCTTTCTTGTTTTAAATAAAGCTCCTGCTCTATTTTTGAATAACATAATGAGTGAAAAATGGCTTTATCCATCCTGGTGGCAGGACAGCAATTTGTTACGCTGCCAGCTGGAGGACCTGGATCAGAAACAAATTTGGGTTCCCAGGCTCTGCGCCAGAAGAGCTGAGACATATTTTTGAGGTGATGTGCTTGGACTCTAGAGGGAGATTGTTGACTGAACTGAGCTGCTTTCAGAAACATCCTGCCAGCTGAGCTGCAAAACACTGCTGGTCTTTGCCTCAAAATGGACAGGTCTCCTGCCCTGCACTGTGCATGGCGGTTAGGAAGTGCTCCCAGAACCTGGAAGCACAGGTAAAGAATTGAGGATACTTTGAGCAGAAATTAAGTTCCTGCATGTATGTTCACCCTTATTTATCAGTTATTATTATTGCATCGATCCAAGCACAAGGAGGTAATGTGTAATGATGAGTGCAGGTTGTTGGAGCAGGGGTTGCCCTTTTCACATGGGGCCAGAGCTGAAACTTGAGTACAAGATGATGCAAGGGCATTGCTTCCCATATCACCACCCTGGACTCGACATAGCCCCATGCCACTCTTTGAAAGCACTCTCTCTCTGTCCCTTCCCCATAGCCCTCCCCACCACACTCCACAGTCCTTCCTTATCTCCCAGACCATTTCCACCTTGGCCATGCTCCTGCTGTCTTAGGCAGGTGCCAGGTGTAAGCCAGAGGCTGCAACTTGCACTGGACCACCCCGAGAAGTTTGGTAGCTCTGAAGCTGCAGCTTTTTTAAAGGACTGAACCTGCATAGGGCCTGATCCATTACAGCTTGTGTTTGTGTGAGGCAGTATATTCCAGCTGCTGTTCTCTCCATGGATAAAGATATCGTCAGCTGGAATGATCTGCTTCCACATTTTGTATGGACATATTAAGTGCTTGGAAAAGCTCCAGGTACTTAAAGTGAGAGTATAAAGGGAAAACTACAGAGTGCGACTACAGGGGAAAGCATGTTGTTAGGACCATTTTATTGAAAAAGCACACTCTTTTCTCCTATCTGGGTAGACACAATATTGATAATTATGACTATGATTAGATAGATGGTCATTGATGGGTATGTTTATGTATTATGTTTTATTGTTAATGTATACCTGTAGTTACTTCAAAGAATGAAATGCAGAATTAATCATATTAGTAGCACTGTCTGAGCACTAGAAAGGCACTATAAAATCAAGAGAAGTCTGCATAGACATGAGTCACATGTCCTAGATATACAGTAATTATCATAGTACAAGAAATAGAGGTTTCAAGTAAAGCTATCAGGTGGCAGGTTTAAAGCAAAGGAAGAACTTTTTTCACACAGTCAATAGTTAAAAAGTGGAACTGCTTGCTACAGGCTGTTGATGCTGAAGCTTACATGAACCTTTTTTAGACAAGTTGATAGAAGAAAAAGTATCTTTGGGTTTATAGCATACCACAGCATCTGATCGCATTTAAGCAGCAGGTCTCTGGAAGTACAGGAGGACGCTGCAGAGTATCACTGTGCATTTGCCCTGCCTCTTCCTTAGGACATGGCTGGATGTGGGCAAGAGGAGCTTTGGTCTGACCAGCTTCTTCAGCTCTAACAGTAAAGGTTAAATGGGAGTTATGTGACAGGGACATAAGGGGAGAAATAAAGGTAGAGGGTTGGATGCTGATTTAGTTAGCACTGGCGTAAATCCAAGGGTGCAATCAAATAGTGCAGGAGAGCCACAGTGCCCTGGGGTACCTGAGAGTAGCTTCAGCCCACCTCCCTAAGGACTCTGCAGGCACCAGTATCACGCTTCCCACTCAATAAGGCAAGCACAGGCATAAATTTCCATCTGGCCACTTTCAAGATCTTATTCTATCTGCCTGACCTATGAAGGAACTCTGCTCAAGTGGAACCCGTTAATTTCAGTAAGAACCCACTTTGGGTACTTGACAACCAAAATCCCAGTCTTGAAGAGACTTGGAGCACATACTTGCCATGGCATGCAGGCACACACACACACCTCCCCGCACACACGTGCTTGCTCACTCACGGAGATTAGCTGCTCGACAGGGGCCATTCTGCAAGTACAGAGGGGTTCACGGATGCCAAGTCAGCGTGTACAGGTGCGTTAGGAGAGCCATCAACAAAATCCAGTGAAAGTACGCAGTCCTCCAAATCCAGCGGTGGGCACCTAAGTGGTCAAATTTGCCTTATTGTCCTCTTGTTTCCCTGTTGTCTCTTGAACTTGGCTGATTTTGATGCAGAGACAGTTGCTCTTCCTTTGCTTGCTCGGTACCTTACACCACAGGATCCTGGTCCACAGCTAGGGAGCACGTGCCAGGTTTAATTTCCCAGAGCAGCTCATGTGCCAGGGACCCCTCCCTGCGCTGGATTTGTGGGGAGTCTCCAGACAGAGAGTGTCTTTAGGCCCAGTTGCAGTCCTGTGCTTCATGCGTGAGTGCAGCATGCCTCTGGCTCCCTAAATCTGATGGGTGTGTATGAGAATCCAGAGTCAACCATGGCTGTGTACAAGGAGTGTGCAAGACCAGCACTGTAGCAGAAGGGCAAGTTACTGATGGCAGTGCTTGTTCTAGCCCATATGTTTTGCCTTCTCCACTATTGCAGAAGTTGTGACAATAGGTAGACGTAAGTAAAAGTAAGGGTGATACATGTATTCTTTGGCCTCATCTGGCCAGCTTTTACGGACTTTTTCACTCTGCAAAGCTGCGCTCTCCCACTGACTACCCTGTAATCGCTGGAGCATATAAATGTTAGCTTTCTTTGGACTGGGACCTGTGCGTGGTAATGGATGAGCAGAGAGGCAATTTCATATATAAGGAGGTGAGCATTGTGCAATTCAAAGAAGCCACAACTTTTCGTTTGAGTTGAATATGTGAATTTTTTGCTTTGTGAACGTCTGAATTTGCTCATTTCTGGTAAGAAATTCTACACTTTGTGGTAACAGTATGACCAAAGCGCAGAGAAGCGCAACCTTCCTGACAGATGGGCACACACTAGGGTCTTGAGAACCATGAGATTGTGTGGTTTGGAGAGCTGAGAGGAAGGAGGAGTTGCAGGAGCAGTTTTCCAGTAGAGGTAACAGCTGCACACGGCTTTGGATTGGGCTGAGGTTGGCCTGGTACCCAGTGTCATCCAGCTGCCTTCACCTCAGCGACATCAGCTGGCCTCAAAGTGGTGGTGAGGATTACCCAGTTGGCTGGTGCTGGCTGTGCACCCTACCCATGGCATGGGAGTCTCGCATGAATTTGCTGAGACCGGTGTCTCAGGGACCCCCCCCAGGTGACCTCTTAGGTCAAAGCCATCCAGGGCACCCTCAACAATAGTGGCATTGACCAGTCAACAGATTCATTGGCAGTTGTAGCCAAGTGTTGGCTTTGTTGCATGCAGTTAAAAGCTGTACCGTCAGTTTGTTTGCTCATCCTCCTCCAGATTTGGCATTCCTCTGATTTTGTAGCCACCTGTAGGTTGTTTTTATTTGGACCAAATCATGCCTTGCAGCAAAACTGACATCACTGCTGGGCCTCGTTAGGGAAATGAGGAGCAGGGTGTGGGGGAGCTGGCTGCAGGAAGCACCTCCGTTTCCCACCACTGAACCGGGAGGTGAACTCCGCTTGCCAGACAGGTTAGTGGGGTCCGGCATGTGACGGGTTTCAAAGCAGCCCTTTGCCAACACCCTTCAGCTACAAGAGGCTCAGGAATCTCGTCAGGTGGAGAGCTTTTGATGAGTTAAGACTTGCATGCTATGTGGTGTAGGCTGCTCTGTTGCTGTCTTGTGTTTGTCAGGGGATTTGGGGTTTTTTTTTAATCATCATTTTACAAAGCAGTACTAACAGGGCAACAGGGTTTCTGTGCATTTCTGGTAAATTCAGAATCCTGGATGTAAATAAATGAAGACCAATCACATGGTTGTCGCTAGGTAGTAAAGTCCTTTTCTTCAAGTAGTGCAGAAGTTCTTACTCTGCTTAGTTACAGCACTTCCAGCTTGGAAGAAAGAGAGTGATTAGTAAAATTGCAATGGTTATTTAATTTGCAAACTTCCTTTTTTTCCTTGTATTTAGGTATCACTATGATGTTGCCTTACGTCTCCCACACTTTACCTTGTCTTATACCTTACACAGTGACTGGACTTTAGCTATGTAATTCCTGGCTTTCCCTTTTATCTAGTTGTTTCCAACCTTTGGAGTTCGATTGTGTAACCAGAGGTGTGAGTAACGTTTTTCCACTGAAGATCAGACACATGTCATATAAGACAGTGTCTTTAATGTCACTTTGTAGTTGCTAGTTCAACATGCAGCGAGTTACTGAAGTTAATTGGTAAATATTGTGAGCAATTTATCTTCCAAAGAAAAGTACTGTTTGAAGAGAGCCAGTGCCTGTTCCAGCCACCCCAGCAGCAAACACCGCCGTTTGCGCTGCTAACATTGAACTATAACCTGTCTCTTATTTCACGCTAAACAGGATAACAAAAGCATTCTTAGAAATGGGCTGTTTCTAAACATATCAGAAGCTTGTTTCAGTCCAGCACCTAAAAAAATGAAAAGTGTGTTTTTAAAGTCCTCTGTTTTCATTTTGGCACAAATCATAGGTGTTCACAGAAGTATCAATAAGCACAGGCTCTGGAGATGGGCTGCTTCTCATTAAACATGCATGTGCCGTTGTCTTCTTACTTCTTTAGACCCGGCCTTCATTTTGAGGTCAGACTTTAATTTCTGAAGAATGTAATTTAAAGCTATTTATAGCATTTCACGATTACCTGCAACTACTAATGAAAAAGACTTGACGACAGAGAAATAAATACGTAGCAGCTGCCGCTGCTTTAACTTTGCTAGAGGTAGTAAAAAAGAAGGCCTAAACATCGCAGCGAGTTTAACAAGGGGGCAGAAGCAAGTGAAGTGTCTGTTTGATCGCAAAAAGTTTTACAGGCAGAAGCTGACAACATAGGAGGCTCCGGATCCCTGTATTTAAAGTTTACTTTGCAGTTTGTCTTGAGTGGGGTCAGTGTTGTAGTGAATAATTTATAGGCAGCATGAATGAGCTCATTAGTCACCTTTTCAGAGCTTAAATGAGTTTTGTGGTTGTCATTACATGGGCCTTCTGTTCAACAGCACAGCAAAAGGACAGCTCAGCGGCTGGCTGGCTTGTGGCAGGACAGCCTGTCTCCTTCCAGCCTCAACTGGCCTTTGTCTTCTACTGAAACCCCTGCTCTGCTGCGCAGTGCTGGTCCAGTAACCTGCAGGGTTTTCTCCAGTGATAGCTTTTTTTTTTTTTTTTGGTTATATGTGACGTTTGGTTTGATACTGTGCTGTTTTCATGTTGTATTTCTTTTTTCCATTATGGAAAAAAATACTGAAGATTATGGGACAAATGATGTGGAATAAGTAAAACGCTCTACCTATGTACAAGCAATAAAAATGATTTTTCTCCTCAAACGTGCTTCAAAATTTTGTTATAGCCATAGCGTTTTTTTGTCCTTGAAATGTTTGTGGAAGTGCTAAACTGGGCTGGAACTAGCTGAACCTTAGAAGGAGACATAACTATCAATGTTTACAGGACTGCAGATTTAAAGAAAAAAAAATTCCCAAGATAATTTCGTAGTGCTTTGGCTGCTGAGGCCCACTCTGTCCTTGTGGCATGCTTGTGATAAACCTGTGGAATGAGAAAATTGCCTGCAAAATATCTGTGAGGTGTCAGATGCGCCGTATCCAGATGTCTGCAGCTGTTAACTGAAGTTACCTGTTGCCAAAAAGACTAGAGCAGTGCCAAAAGACTTGGCATAAATTAATGCCCCAGTGGATAAGTCAGACCATAATCATAATGAACTTTTGTCACCATGGAGAAGCCAAAAGCTACTCAGGGAAACCCACCTCACAGGACATGAATCTGGCAGCCAGGGGGTGGTTCTCCGGCCATAGCTGGCAACAGAAGTTGCTGCTGGGATGTGGGTAATTTAGTTGTGCTTTTTTTCTGTGCCAGCTTTCCTCCTTCTTTCCCAAGTCTTGCTTACCTGCTCTGCCTGGCAGCTGCTCTCAGGTTCAGCCATGGAGCCCGCCTCACCTGTGGCTGTGGAGGGGAGCACAGGACAGCGCAGAAGCTTTCTGCAGATGCTACTGACTCTTTTTAGTCCTCCCACTGCACTTTTTCATTGCTTTCCATTCCTTGCTCCCTGATGCGTTTGGTAGGCTGGTATGTAGTACTAAAAACACACCAAGGATAAAAGTCTGCTTAATCATTTTATGACATGTTGGTTGTTTCCCCAAACCTGCATCCTCTCAGCATCCCTTCGCAGACACAACTGTAGGTCAGTCTTGCTTGTGCTTCGTCACTGCATCACCTCATACAGGCTCTTGTAGCTGTCTCTGCGTTGCCGCAGTCTGGGAATCTAGACCCACATCTCGCAGGATTTCCTCCGGGAACAGTGTTCAAGAAATGTACAGGAAGAGTAGTGCCGAGTGCTAAGTAGAGGAAAGCACCCTGGAATATCCTGTGCTACAAAGAGCTGGAAATCAAGCTGGGACTCGGTACAATCGTGGCTAGGAAATCCACCTGGCGCAAACAAATGGTCAGAGGAGAATAATCGCCTACTAGCTCACAGCTCTAGTGATAGCAAATTGTGTTTAGTGTCAGGTCGCGAGATCCTCAGTTGAACGAGATGTGAACACAAACTACTACCTGTGAGGTCCTGTTGCAACTTAATTTTGCGTGCATAGATGCAAAAATAAAGGACAAACTCCTGAAGTCTTTGATGAAATGAACAGCTTGTATTCAGGAAGGCTGAGGCAGGACTTGAGATGTTGTCCAGAAAGAATTTTGTCTTAGTTTTAGAAATTAAATTTGGCAATACTGTTGGGGAACTTTATAAAAGAACTTGGTTCTCTTACAGTTTTCCCCCAAACTTCTGATCTTTACTTCTGTACAGTGTTGGCTGCTGTTTTTCCTCCACCTTACTTTTAAGAACAAAAATCCAGTTGATTTCTGGTTCTGCTGATTACTTGTAAGTTTGACTTCAGCTGCCAAATGGTGAATACTAATGTCGAGATAACTCCAGGCCACATTTTGTGGCATTACACCTGTACAGTAGATAGCAGAGTCCAGGCACCAAACCTCAGAAAACAGTTCTTTCTTTTTTCAGCCTCTTCAAACACTGCAACAGTACCAGAAATACTGGCTTGTATTGCAATTAATGTTCCAGCTGTGTTAGGTTAGGTGTGATTTCAGACCAATATAGCCATTATAGCAGAAGACTCCAGTAAAGATACGTTTATCCCAGCAACATTTTGCTTTTGCTTCTGTCCTGGTTTCGGCTGGGATAGAGTTAATTTTCTTCCTAGTAGCTGGTGTAGTGTTATGTCTTGGATTCAGTATGAGAAGAATGTTGATAACAGACTGATGTTTTCAGTTGTTGCTAAGTAATGTTTAGACTAAGTCAAGGATTTTTCAGCTTCTCATGCCCAGCCAGCAAGAAGGCTGGAGGGGCACAAGAAGTTGGGAGGGGACACAGCCAGGACAGCTGACCCAAACTGGCCAAAGGGCTATTCCATACCGTGTGACGTCATGTCTAGTACATAAACTGGGGGGAGTTGGCCAGGGGGTGCAGATCGCTGCTCTGGGACTGACTGGGCGTCGTTTGGTGAGTGGTGAGCAATTGCATTGTGCATCACTTGTTTTGTATATTCCAATTCTTGTATTATTATTATTGTCATTTTATTATTATTATTATTATTAGCATTATTATTTTCTTCCTGTCTGTCCTATTAACCTGTCTTTATCTCAACCCACAAGTTTTACTTTTTTTCCGATTCTCTCCCCCATCCCACTGGTGGGGGGGTCTGAGCGAGCAGCTGCGTGGTACTTAGCTGCCGGCTGGCGTTAAACCACAACAAAGTGTTCCTACTATAACATCGTAAATGTGCCTACATTATTTCATAAAGGTACTATTTCATAAAAACGCTGGATTTTATTGTAAGGAATGCATTATATTTTAGCCTGTGAAACAGAAATGCTGTAGATACTTTTGTTTTCTTGCACTTCTGACAAAGCTTCATATCGGTGCTCCTTTTCTCACTGATTCAGTTCTGTTTCTGTTGGGTTTCGCCAGCTGGGGTAAATGAGAACTTGAAGAATAATTAAATGAAAGGCTGGGAAAATGCTTTGTAAATCTGATTCCATGGTCTCAAGTGAGTAAGCAAAGGACAGATCTCCTATCAGTAAGCTGGAGTAAGCTGGGCCTTCATTGCATGTGCAGCTTGTATCTTTCTAGTGCTTGGGGTGGGAGAAGAAAGGGGGAGTGCGTGCTTGTAGAAGACATGGGGCAGGAAGGCAGGGTACGGACTGCGCTCGGAGCAGCTGCGAGGCAAGAGCTGCTGTTTTTCACGGGAGCGAGGAACTGTTTGTCATCCGGGTTAGGTGTGTTACCTCTGTAAGAGGCAGAGACTCCGGCTGTTCGGGTGGGAATTCAGATATGGCTGTTTCTCTGCCCCAAAAGTGGGCATAGCGCAAACAACAAAACCAGGCTGGTCTGGCGTTGTTAAAAATAAAAAAGTGTTGATGCTGCAGGTTCTGTATGAGGGACTGGAGAAGAACGCTGGGAACAGGAGTTGTGAAAGAGGAAACGAAGAAACACGTATTGTATTCACAATTTAGTTTTTAATAGTGCCTGAAGGTGTTCGTCGTGCTTCTGCTCTGTACAAGCTTACATCCATTACCTCAGAGAAAATAGAAGTTTTGAAATGGCAAAAGTGATGGGGGACGCCAGTCATTCTGCATGGGGGAAGAATGGGAACAAAATGAGATGGCCAGGGTACCGTGTGAGAGCCTGACGTGTCCCACTATGAGGGTCTGATCGCTGATCACAAGGGGCAGCAGCCCTGTCCACTTCCATCTTTGAAAGGTACCCTGCACATCAGGACCCTTTCAGAACTGGGAGGTTTTTGGGTATAGCTGCATGTCAAATTATAAATCCTAATGAGCAAGCTTAGTTGGCAAACTTGCAGCAGACCTCAGGGAAGAAATCTGACTCTGATGTAGAGAGAATAAACATTACAAGGATGCCAGTCAATGAAGACATTATAATTGGAGATCAGGTTAGGAATGGGGGCTTAAAGGTGAGGATAAAAAGTGCAGGTCTCTTGAATGGTGAGACTGGTGAGGTCAGAGGGCAGAAAGTAGAAATATTTAGCAAGGTCATGTGGCATGGTCATAATACTAGCAAAGGAAGATGTTCCCAGCAGAGATGGAAATGGAGGGGGGAAGATGAGCTTTGGAGGGTTGATAAAGAGCCCATGACCCTTGCTGTGTTCATGTGCTCGATGGCTTGTGGGAGGTTATCAGGGATTCCAATCTAGAGGAGGATAAGAGATAAAGGAGTATAGGGCGATGGCTGGAAATCCTCATTAAATAAGATGCTGCAACATCTGCAGTTAGTATTCTGAAATCTGAGTGGAAAGATTAGAGTGTTGTATATTAGCCCACAAGGCTAAAGTGTAGCTCTGCACTGTTGGTACTTCTAATCGGCCTTCAGTATGGCAGATACTTCGCTCTTGATGTACAAACAGTTTTCATCTGTCAGTGTTGCAAATCTTCTGCTAAATGAGTTAGTATTATTCCTGTCTTAGAAATGGGGAAATTGACACCCTAATAAATTTGGTGGCTTCCCTAAGATTACAGTGAGCTACTTGATGGTCATACATCAGATGTTCTGCTGCTGCTGTAGTCTCTAAGCCAGCAGTTAATGATCTTTCAGTGGTGCCGTGTCAGACAGTATTCTCCTTTCTTAAATAAGTTGTATTAAGTATTCCAGCAAAGAGTCAGAAGCAGCTGGGGGACAGTCTTCCCAAGAGGCAAGATATCGGTGTTTACCTCACTGCTGGTGTTTTACCGCTCTGCAAGCCAGCAGCTCCGGTTGCTGCTGAGCGCAGGGGTGAGTGGGAGCCAGCGAGAGGCTGCCCCGCACCGCTGCCCCACGCGGGGTGCCTCAGCCGGGAGCCCCGTGCCAGCCCTCCGACCCGGCGTGCAGTCTGTCCCCCTGCTCTCCTAGGCTTCTGTGTCACCCGCTGCTGGCCCCTGCGCTCGATCACGCTGGCTTTTCTGTCTACACAGCAAATGTCTCGCAGCGGTCCTTCACTGTAATCTTTAGTGTGTGCTCTGGGGAAACTCCTACCCACCACGGAAAAGGTATAAAACTCTGGAACTGATCTTATTCCACCCATATCGATGGGGAATTCGGCACTAACTTTGAACAGAACTGAGCCGTGTACCTGAATAGGACGCATACATAATGTATTCAAGGTGTAATATTCTTTGCATGCTATTCTGCATCTCAGGAGGCTTCCCCCTTCTCACTTCAGAAATACTTCTCATTAGCTGAATTCTTCTTGGTAGTCTGTTCTAAGACACTTGACTTTTACAAGTGATGATAAATGTGATAAATCTCCTTGCTTGCTGATAAAGAGAAGTGTTGATTCACTCAGAAAAACGTCTGAAGCATTTGGAGTAAATTCAGGTGGGTGGAGTTAGGACTTGGTAATTTAGTTTGGGTTTGAAACCAAACGGCCATGAGATAAGAACTGTGTAAACTAATGGTCTGCTGACTGCTGGAGCGCTGGGGCTGGTGGAGTCACAGGGCAGGGTTGCCAGTGGCTAACAATGATAGTCTGCAGCCTGGTAGGTATTCTTACCATTCTTCAATCTAGCTGCTGGCCTGTCGTCTTGAAAATATGCAAGAATGTGAAATAGCAGTTCACTGGGTAGGGGAGGGAAAGCTATCAGCAAAAGGTCTTAGCGAGTTATGACAGGAATTTCTAGTATGAGAGAATCAAGGAAACGCTTTTCAGCCCTGCGCTTTGAGAATGAGGTAGTTGCCACTCTTGTCTAAAAATGTGAATTTCGCAAGTGTCAGAGAGATTAAGAGAGGTAACCTGTGCCTTGGGAAATGACTAAGTACCGACACAGACATGCAGGAGGATACAGTGGTGATCCTGGTTAAGCAGGATAATATCGACTGTGTGGGCCAGCACAGTATTCCTGCAAGGTCTCAAGACAGCTGTCCTAACTTTTCTGAATAAAATGGCTAAAATGCTTTTCTTCTTGGCTTAGGGATAATTTCTGTGTCCAGGGCTGCACTGGAAAGGATCTACCAATATACCTGTATTTCTAACTCATACTATGTTGTTCATACCTTTCTGCAGCAGACCTTCTCTATACTGAAAGGAAAAATTAATTATGAAGTATGCTAAATCTGCAAGCCTTGTTTGCCCAGAGTGGAAAATCCTTGATTTTCGTGGATCGGCTACGAAACAATTTCGTGTCCTTGTTTTGCGGGTGGACAGCCATACCTTAATTCTGTGCTGTGAATCGCTGAAGCTGCTTGAGGTCAAGCACGTTGCATGTGGGAGACCGTACGTTTAACTAGCGCTGTCTAGACCGGGCAACTTTTTTAAAATTTTTAAATCGAGTTAGTTCCCTCCAATTAATTTAACCGATGTTAAGTTTTTTTTTACTCGGGTTAATACTGGTTATGTCAAGGTCCGGTAGCAGAGGAGAAAATGCACCGTTCTTCCTAATTAAATCGGGCCTTATTTTAAAGCACATTTCCGTAGACTAAAGAAATAAAGTGGTTTTTTTTTCCTCGGCAGTTATTGCAGATTTCTGCAGCGTGGTTCTTCCCCGCACAAGGCGAAGACAGACCCTCAGCAGAGGCCGTGGTTTCAGGATACGCTGCCTCAGCAGCAGAGACCCTTGCGTTATCCCCCGCTTGTTGCTGCCCGCAGGCGTGCCCTCCTCCCCTGCCCTGCCCGCCTCTGCAGGACCTGGCTCGGGACGGACGTGCTCGAAGCTGCCTGCCGGGCTCCCCTCGCACCGGAGGCTCGAGTCATGGGTCCCTGGTGGCCCTGCAGGTTTTCCCCCTCCTGGGCAGGAGTTAACTGCCCGCCGGGAGATGCGCAGGACGGAGCCCGCCGTTTCGGCGGTGAAGGATGTCTCCCCTGCTCCTCTCGAGGGGGGAGGGAGAAGCAAGGCTCCGGCGTCTCGATCTTTGGACCTCCGGTGCTTGGCGGTGCCTTCAGCGGCCACCGCGCAGCTGATGGCAGTTGAGCCGCGGCCGGTCGCTCTGGCCGGGCCTCCCGTGGCCAGCGGCCGCCAGGCCACGGGCGGGGGCAGAGACTCGTACAAGTGGGAGCGTCGCCGCCGCCGCTGCGGACCGGCAGCGCTGTCCGTTCTCTCCGCACCGCAGACTTGTACCCGGGCGCTTCCCGCTTCCTCCCGACCTCGAAGACCCGCCCGCCCCAGGCAGACGCCGCCGGCCCGGCGCGACCCCGCCGCCGCGAGGCCCACGGCCCCCGCCCGCCCGCCCCGGAGGCGACCCCGCCGCCACGCCGGCGGGTGGGGGCCGGCGGGCCGGGGCCGGGGCCGGGGCGGGCGCCCCCGCGGGAGGGACCGCCTCCCGGCGGCGGGGGCGGGCGGCGGCGGGCGCCCCTGGGGGGTGGCGGCGGGCCGGGGTCCGTCCCCGCGGCCTGCCGTGAGGCGTGCCGCCCGCGCCGCCGCCCTCCCCCACCGCCGGCGGCCCTCCCTTCCGCGGCTTCTCCCGTCTCGGCTGGCCCAGCCCACGTTTTCCCTCTCTCCCCTCCCTCCCTGGTCATGTGTCGCCTTTTTTGTTTGCAGTGGAAACAATTTCTCGCTCTTCGGCTCGCACCGAGGCGGACCGCTGCCCGTCGGGAGCGCGGGGCGGGCGGGGGGGCGGGCGGCGGCCGGGCCCCATGCTGGCGGCGGTGCCCCCTGCGCCGGGACCCCCGCGGCACCCTCGGGGCTCGGGCTGAGGCGGGGGCGCGCGATGCCCGGCTCCGTCAGATGAAAGTTTGCGCCACAGCCATGAAGGGACCGCGGTGAAACCGCCGCCCCCCCCCCCTCCTCCCTCCTTCCCTCCCTCCCTCCCCGCCAGGTAAGTTGTTGTTGTCGTTGTTCGCGGGGATTGCGCAAGGCGCCGGCGGGCCCGCCCGGCCCGGCCCGGCCCGGCCCGGCTCGGCTCGCCCCGGCCCCGCGCCACAACTTGGCCAGGAGTTGGCGCGCGGCCGCGGCGTGCGCGCCGCCGCGTCCCCGCCGAGCTCGGCCGCCCGCGCCGCGGGGCCGAGCCGCGGGGCCGCCTCCGGCCCGAGGTGGTCCCGCCGGGGGCTTCCGGGAGCTGCTGGGGCAAGGACTTCGGGACACGCTCACGCACACACACGCGCGTACAAAAAAGAGGCTGGAAGAGGCGCCGCCCGGCGGGCCGCGAGCGGCGGGGCGGGCGTGGGGAGAAGTTGCCTTCCCGGCGCGGCGCGGCCGGCGAGGGCCGGTGACATCTGGCCGGCATTGGAGGTATGCGCGCCGCCGGCCGCCCGCCCTCGCCCGCCCAGCCGGAGCAGTCCCAGTATCCTAGCAACGCCATTGATTGGCTGCCGCGGCGGCCAATGGACGCCCGCCCCCCGCCTTCCCCCCCCCCCGTGCGACAAGTACGGTGGGAGCGCTGCGCAGGGGGGCCGCCCCGCCGCACACCCCCCCCCCCCCCCCCCGCCCGCGGTTGTTCCCTCACTCCTCCCCCCCGCCCCCCCCCCTCCGCCGCCGGGCCGCGGAGGCCCCGTCGGGCGAGCGGCCGCGTAGATGCGTGGTGGAGCACCCGCAACTGGCAGCGGATTAAAAATGTTCGCCCAACTGCGGGCTCTCATGTGACCGGCGCTCCTTTGTCTGGCGGCGGGGCGCCGCGGCAGCCGCCGCGGGCCTCGTTAAACCCCCCCGGGCGCAGCCACGGCCGGGCCCCGGGCACCCCCCCTCGCCCGCGGCGGCCCCGCTGGGGAGGCTGTCCGGCCGGGCTCCGCCGGCCCTCCCTGCGGAGGGGGCTCCGCGGGGCCGCGGCCGCCCGGTCACCCCCGGGGACCGCTGCCTGGAGAGGGGAAAAAAGAAAGAAAGGGGAAAAAAAAGGGGGGGGGGGAATGGTGTGATACGGCCCTTTGGGTGGATACTGGCAAATAAGCAAATTAAACAGAAAGAGAGCAGCATGTTGTCATAGCAACAGTGCAATTAAATTACTTTACTGTCAGCCATCATATAATTTTCCTGTTTAGAAGCTCATGGGATGTAACTTCCATTTGGAGTCAAAGTTGAGCGTGCAGCGTAGGTAGGCGATGCCGGTGCCCCTGGACGCCGGTGATACTCGTGTTTACCTTCTGGCTGTGCGGGATGCTGTTTTGAAAGCTAGGAAGTGGAACCTACGTAAGTTTGGCCTCCCGGTGTTTATATCTGCCTTGGTATTTTTTCCTCTTCCAGATACTTGTGTAAAACTACACATGTTCGCTGAGCTTGTTGGGTGATGGTGTGTATTAAGGGACTTCTCTGCATAAAAGTTCTGTATGTTTCTCTCTTAGTAATGGCTGCTTTGGTGTAAAGTGTTTATAGGAAGACCCAAAGAACTTTCCTTTTTCATTTTTGCCCTTTTGTAACAGCTGAAATGAAGTCCATCATTTCTCTTTCCCTGAATGGCTATCTTGCTCCTTTTTTTTTCCTGTGGATGGGTGGTTCATTCTGATGTTACCTGTAGGTTTTTTGCCCTTCGTTTACAGTATTGACTGTGTGACAGCATGACTTCAGGGAACTGCTGAGGATACATTTTAGATACAGGGAATCATCTTGCTCTCCTTCAGCGGTTGTGCAGGAAGTTTCGTTGTTTTTAAATGCGTTATTAACTCCTTCCAATTTTTATTTTGTTCTGTTCACATCTCCAGACCTAAATCCTGGCAGTTTTACTGTACGGAGAAGCTAAGGGAGCCTGTCTCCTGCTTCTGAAGTAGAATTGTTGGGCTCCTGTTTGCTGCTGTTAGTTGGTCAGGTGCCCAACCTCAGCCAGCTTCTGAAGGGCTTGGGTCCTCCCGAACATTACCACTCACAGGTGTTTGCCCGGGGCTTGCTGCTGCAGTACACTCGGCAGCTTGTCCCACCTCTCCTGGGCCACTGTTGAGCATCACGGTAGTCTTTCTGAGTCTGTTTTCTACTGTGTTTGAAATACAGTTCAGCTTATGTTAGTCTTTTCTGTTTATATATGTTTTTGAAGTGCTCTAGTCCTCTGGCGCTTGTTCTCCCATGTCTTGGCCTTGGTCCCAAAACTACTGTGGTTGCTTTCCCTCTTCCTTTCTCCCACCCTTACTGGTTTTGAAGTTCTGCTGTCATTTCTGAGTTTTGTTGCAACTGCGACTGTGGTGAGACTGGATGCTTGCTGCCTCAGCCTTTACCCAGAGTGGCTTTAATCACGGTGCTGTTGTATCATCCTCAAAAGTGAAACAGCTGAACTTAATCTGAAGCAACTGGCCTTAAGCCCCTCTATTTTTTTTTTTAAATTTTTTTATTTTTAGTTCACATGCTTATTAAAGTGATACAATCAGAGTATTCAATGATTTGATACACATATTTGTCATTAAAGGGACATGTCTTTACGATTTCCTGTGTGGGGCTTCACATACATGCAGAACTGAAGTGTATCGGGATTATCGTCTTGTTCCATCGACTGAAATTTCTTTCCTTGCCCTGACTTTAGATTATTTTACTCAACAGTTGCAGATGAGTGTTTATGTGAGTCTGTCATTTTTAATACAGATGGCAAAAGGCCGACTGACCGGTTAGGGAAAAGCTGTCAAAATGTTACGCGGTATCTTTTTATGAGCTAACTTTTCTCTCTGTTTCTTTCTCCCCTTCCTTCGGATTTGCTCTCCCAGGAGTTGCTGTCTAAATGGGTCCAGTCATGCCTCCCAGTAAGAAGCCAGAGGGCTCAGGAATTAGTGTTCCCAGCGGATTGAGCCAACGTTACCAAGATAGCGATTTATCAAAGGCGCTTCATGATGACGAGGACCTAGATTTCTCTTTGCCTGCCATCAGATTAGATAAAGGGGCCATGGAAGATGAAGAACTAACTAATTTGAACTGGTTACACGAGAGCAAGAACTTGCTGAAAAGCTTTGGGGACTCAGTGTTAAGGAGCGTTAGCCCTGTTCAGGACATCGGTGATGACACGCCGCCGTCTCCTGCCCACTCTGACATGCCCTATGATGCCAAGCAGAACCCCAACTGCAAACCTCCTTATTCCTTTAGCTGCCTCATATTTATGGCCATTGAGGACTCGCCAACCAAAAGACTGCCCGTAAAGGATATATACAACTGGATCTTGGAACACTTTCCGTATTTTGCAAACGCACCCACTGGATGGAAAAATTCTGTGAGACATAATCTATCCTTGAATAAGTGTTTTAAGAAAGTGGACAAAGACAGAAGTCAGGTAAGTCTGGAACTATGGAAACCTGTCTGGCTCTGAAAATATTCACCTGCTAATCCCAGAATGTGTCCATAGCAGTGAAACGCAGGATATGCAACGCTGTCCCTGGTAACGTAGTTCATTAAATTCAGAGAGCCAACATTTCTTTAGCGTGGCTCATTCTGATTTTATTAAATTCATTGTCTAGACATCTGTAAGAAAATACTTGGGGTGTGTGTGTGTTTCTTCTTTTCCCCCCAGCTGGTGTCTTCATGCATAGTGGTTAAATATTGTTTTTAGTTATCATGCTGTGGTAATGGTTTCCAGCTATACTAGATGAATGTAATCATGTTATAAATAGGCTGCTTGCTGTTCTTGGCTTATACAAATGTATAGTGAAAGGGTATGCCTTATGTAAGAGCCCATCGCTTTTTCCCTGTCTGTGTTGTAATCTGAAAAAACTGTTCTTTCTCTTAAACAAACATAAGTAGTTCTGAATTTTGGTGATGAAGCTTCATTCCAGTTCAGGCAGGTTTTAAAGTAACTCTTCAAGGAGAGGAGATAGGTCTGGCATCAAAGGTGAAAGTTACCATTCACTAAAATTTTGGTTGTTCTCTCCCTGGGCTCGTGTAGCTTCTGTGACCGGTGTGGTGGCAGAAGCCCGGGGAGCACATTTTTGCTTTCAGATCTCTGTTGTTGTCGCCTGGTTTCATTGCTGAATCCTCAGTGGTGTCTGCAGGAAGGGGCTGTGTGTGAGGGAATGGGGAAGCGAGCCGAGCGGTGGAGGCAGTCCTTTGCATAGCCTTCTACCTTGTCAATCTGCCTGGGAGCAGGTATCAGTTTCCGAAGGGGACCGTCTCAAGAAGCAGTGGTCTGGATGAATCTTTGGCAAAGTACAAGTATACTGATAAAAATATCAGCTTGCAGATTAATTTCACAGGCCTTCTCACAGGTTAGTGAAATAAACAGCGGGTAAAATCGCATCACTGACCGTCTGTCTCTAAAATTGGCTGAAGATCAGAAAGAGGACACTTTCTCCTGGCAGAAACAATAGATGCACTCAACTTTTGTATTTCAGTGAAGTAAATGCCGTGATTGTCTTGTAACTGGTTACCCTGAAACTAGACTTCTGTTGGTGGTGCTGTTCTCCCTATTTTGTGTGCGATTTAACTTTAAATGCTGTGGAATAGGAGCTCAAGTAACTCTAGAGGAAGAGTCATACCTTACCATAAACTAGCAACTTCTCATTTTAGATTACTTAACTTTCTTTTCTCTGGAGCTTTCCTTTTTTAGACGATGGACACTTTTATCTTTGTTTTTTTCTTCTTTATTTTAAATGTTACTCCCTAGAATCTGCTGTCCACATATTGCTGATCACACACTGTATGTTGGTATTTTTATAAACTAATTGCTGTGAAAGATTGTGCGTGAGATTAAAAAACCTGTTCCTGAACTGGATCTTGTTTTGTGTAAACCTGAGTCTTAAATTCTTGTTTGGAAGTGAGACTATAATAACAAATGCCGCACCAGACCTTTATGATCCTGTCCCAGACCATAAGAAACCTTCACACAATACCTTTAAAAAACCACAAAATATTGTAACAGGCAAGGCATGTGTTTAACATTGCCATTTGTGTTTTGTTCTATTCCTCTTCCTCTGTTTACAAGTTGACTATTTAGATTACAGCTTCCTTCCTATGAGGAACTTGTCTTCATGTCTATCTGTCAAATATCCGGCAGTCCGCTGAGCCCGTATGAACAATACCACGACGCACTGCTTCTCCACAGGGAAGTGGCGGAGCACAATGCATGACTAGTCACCTGCGTCTCGAATTTATGATTAAAGCCATGGTTACATAGCTAGACAACAAGGTGTGGTGGGAGGCCTTGCCTGTATGAATAACGATGTGGCTTTTTATTCATTCCTGGAAAATTCCAGATTATGAGAAATAATTTCTTCCATCTCCTGGAGATGCTAATAACTGCAGGTTGCCAGCATTAAGGTGAATGAGATGAGAATCTCAAATGTAAAATGCAGCAAGGCAGGTCATTTAAATCCCCTGCTGGGCTTTTTCTCGTGTCCTGGCCAAGGGATGTGGCAGACAGAGTCCCGAGTGCAGAATTGGCGCTTGGTCAGGGTTGCTGAATCAGGTGCTTGACAGCTAATTGTGGAATTGGAAAGCTGTAAACGTCAACTGCTGGCTTTGAAAATACCTTTGTGTGTGTGCACACACACACATGCTTGGTGTTGATTTGAGTACCTTGCAGCAAGTATCTCGGCTGTTGAGAAGGAAGGTGTCCATCTGAAGGGTTCTCTGGTTTTGGGCTGAGGCTTAGGGCAGGGGAAGGGGGTACTCTCCTTGGTAAGGAATCATTTCATGCCACTCCTTCCCCTTTCCAGCCAGATTCTGCAAATTGCAGGTTTGGAGTCTGCCTGTCTCACTGATTTTTTTGTGGGGAAAAAAAAAAGCATTTCACAAATCGCATGTTATAAAATGCTAACAAGATAGGCTCTGAAACATGTACAGTATGGGGGGGAAGGAGTTAATCAGTGCTGGGAATTGCAGGCATTTGCTGGTTGGTGTGCATTGACACACTGTGAAAAGCTAGAAGCTTTTCCTCTCATAGTTGTGCTTTCCAGTGTTTGTTTGTGTAGCCTTTCAGTAATGATTTTTTTAAAAAAAGTTCTGCTGAACACTTAATTCTTTTTTGAATTCCCTCTGCATAGTAGTTTTCTCAATCTTGGGTGCCAGTAATTTATATTCATGGGGCTAAATATGTATTTAGTAGTATGCAGCTTTTTCTGCCTGTCTATGGATGCTTGCATTTCCTGACGTGAGATCCTTGTATCATGGGGGAAAAAAATACTTACAGGCTGCATCACTTCAGTTTTTGTCTTGCCCTGTCCCGGTGCTTTTAGGTCTGGTGTGGAACGCCAGGAAAAGACATTTTTCTGCTTGGATTTGTTTATGCATTGCTGCTATTCCACTTCAGCTGCAGTGCTATCAGGCTTACCTGGCAAGCCGACAGTGACTATTCATGTAACTTTGCGATGAGGCTGATCTCCTGGATCAAGGCAGAGAGCCGGGCCGAAGAAGGGAAAATGCTGAGCCCTTGATTGTACAAACCTCTTTGCATTGAGCTCAGCAGTTTAATAATAGTTGGCCAGAGTGTGAAGTATCACATGACGGGGAGTAGATGAGGAGTTCCCTGGCTTTGTTTATACTGCCAGACCTGTGAATTCAGTCATTCAGATTAATCCTATTGTGAACATACAGATCTAAATGTCCTCTAGTGTGTGTCCCATTTAGTACAGCCCGTTAGCCCATGACTTCCCTGACTTCCCTACCATCTGGTCCTTGGCTATAGAGAGGAATTTTTCTTGTATATGTGTCTCCATAGCAACGAGTTTGCAGTTGATATGGAAAGTAAGCAGTTGCCCTAGCAACGGAGTTACTGATGTGGCAGCTTCTCTGCTTGCAGGGAAAGGGCTAAGCTAGTTCAGACGCATTATGTAGGTTTGCTGTAATTATAGCTGCGCCCACTAGTGCTGCTCTAGCTCAGGGTCTATTGAAAAATTTTGTTCTAAGCCCTATTTTTCCCCCCCCCTTGAAGATTTGTTTAGGGATTGTGTAGGGATTCCTGCTTTGAACAAGGGCTGGTAGGATTATATTTTCAGGGGATGTGATACGTTTGTGCCTTTTATGAATGCAAACTTTCTCGATGATTATTGTCAAATGAGTGGATGAGGGGAAGGGATGTTTGACCTCGTTGGCTTCTCTGCAATTTTTTTGTCTCCGTGGACAGCCCATGGTTAGAGAAGCTGGGGCTGTCATCCCATACTCTTTTCTGCTATTCTGCCATCTTTTCCCCGGTTTGTGCTTCTTCGTGCATCCATCCTATCAAGAGGGTTCCTCTTTGTGTCTGCCCTGTGTTGTCTGAGATAGGGAAACGCACACATGCTCCTAGCTGTATGCATGCTGAAGAAATTCACGTCTCTTAAAGGTTTGTTTGGCACTCATGCTGAGGGATGTCTTAATAAAAATGTAATGAGGGTAAAGGATATGTTTATGGGGACGGGAGAAGAAAATTCTCCTCGCTTGATGTGGAAGTTATTCTTAGAAGTACGTGGTCCATAACTGGGTCATGGAGATCCAGCCAGGCTCCTCCTCCATCTGGAGCAGGCTGTGAGATCTGAGGACTCCCGAGTGGTCCTTGGGCTCTGTGAGAGCCGATGACCAACTTGTCCTCATCTAATGCACTGCCTGCCTCTCGTAAGCGCTCTGCCAGGGCACCAGATGAGAGCCGTGGGGGACGCTTTGGTCACAGGAGACTTTTCAGGAGTCCCTCCTGCCAACATCTTTCCTCTGATGTGGTAATGTCTGGGCTTTTGACAGGTAAAACCCTGCAGAAATGTAAGCCCTAGCTGGAGTGAGAGGAAAAGGAGCCTACTTGTTTTTCCTTAGAATCCCCTAATCCAGTCTGCATATATACAAAGGCAAGGGACCAGGGACCCTGTCCTCCCTTTTTTAACGTTATTATTCGAGGATATTTCCTGTGAAAGCACAGTGGCACTCTGGGAATAGGAATGGTCTCCTCCCTTTTTAATACTGTTATCACCTAGACTGACCCAAACAACACAAGCATCAGAATTTCACTGCGTTTATAACATCTGGTGGACCTAAAGTGTAAAAAACAAACAAACAAACCAGACCAAAACAACCCCTCAGATTCATGTTAAAGACTTCAGATGATGTTGACTCCATTAATAAAATAATGTCCTAAATAAGCTGGTCCAACTGTTAATTTTCCAAATTGTTAAAAGGAGATGTTGTGGTTTTTAAGCTGGAATTCGTCTAGTGTAACTTGAAATCCATTTTGTTATACCCCAGTCTGTCATACTAAAAAGCTCTCTAGTATCAGAAATTTTCACCTCAAATTGCTATTTAGAGAAATGAGGGTCATCTCATTCTAGAGCAGTCATAAAAGTCTCTAGAACCATATTGTAATGTGGGGTTTCCAGATAGCAAACGATTTATGGAGAGCTTTTCTTGAACCCTTTCAGTTTTGTTTTTGAAGTGCAAACCCAAGAAATTATACAGAATATTTAAATAACAGATTTCCTAAAGCTGTGCATGGAAATCACATGTTTCCATTTCACTAGCTTCCAGTGAAGCTTCTCTTTACATGAGAGCTTACTCTTTGCAGTGGAGTCTGCCTGTATTAACTGGTTGTCCTGGTTTCAGCTGGGACAGTTAATTTTCTTCCTAGTAGCTGGTACAGTGCTGTGTTTTGGATTTAGTATGAGAGTAATGTTGGTAACACACTGATGTTTTAGTTGTTGCTAAGTAGTGCTTGTCCTAAGTCAAGGACTTTTCAGTTTCCCATGCTCTGCCAGGTGCACAAGAAGCTGGGAGGGAGCATGGCCAGGACAGCTGACCCGAACTAGCCAAAGGGATATTCCATACCATAGGATGTCATGCTCAGTATATAAACTGGGGGGAGTTGGCTGGGAGGGGGGGATCGTGGCTCGGGGAACTGGCTGGGCATGATTGGTCGGCAAGTGGTGAGCAATTGCATTGCGCATAATTTGTTTTTTTCTTGGACCTTATTTCCCTCTCTTTTTGTTATCTTCCTTTTCATTACAATTATTATTATATTTTATTTTATTTCAATTACTAAACTGTTCTTATCTCAACCCACGAGTTTTACTTTTTTTTCCGATTCTCCTCCCCATCCCACTGCGGGGGCAGGGAGGATGAGTGAGCGAGCGGCTGTGTGGTGCTTAATCGCTGGCTGGGGTTAAACCATGACACTGGTTTAGAGCTGTGCAAAGCATAATCAGTTCTTTTTCAAGTAGTGATGAAGAGCTGGCAATATCCAGAGACTCCTCTGGACCTTATATCTAAGGTACCTACGTTATCTTGCTCTTGGTTAAGATAGCCCGTGGGCAGGTGCCCTGCTGGGTAACTGGGGTGTTAGTTGCACATTGACAGGCTATTGACCTACCAGAGGGTATTGGCTATTTAGGTTAAATAAACTGGAGTAACTGGCCGCGTCTGTGCTCTTAACCCACAGTAAAGATGATATGAAGGATGCTAAGCAGCACTGAAAGAGCCCAGACAGGAAAGCAGGAGCAAGCCACTCTTTACCTGTTGGGCTTGGGCTGTGGTGGGGTTGATGAGTCCGTTTTTCAGCCATGGTCGCACCTCCTTTGCTCCTGGCTGTTCGCTCCAACACGTTCCTGGCGGATGAACTTTTGCATTTCTGTGACAAACCAGGGATCTGGTCAGAGATCTGATCTGGCTGGATTTTTATCTTCCCTCTTTTTTTAATTCTTGAGTTGATTTTCAGCTTAATTCCCTGATTTGGGTCATAGCGCAGTCCAACAAACAGTTGTGCCAGCATGTCGGAGGGAGTAGAGATGATGGGGAGGTTGGGGCATACCTCTGTTTGGGATTGCTAAGGAGGCAAGCCATTCTTGATGGAAGAGAGGTCTGGTAAGAGGCTGGCAGCTGCAAGGAGAGTCAGTGCACGAGTGCTTGATGGGATAATGGATGTGGTCCCTACCACAAGGTAAAGGATAGGGTGAAATGAGAAAAGAAGTTTAAATACAGTGGGAGGCTTGCTTCTGCTGGAGACATTTCTTTTGGTTTTCCCCTAGGAGCAGGACTGTGTTACTTGTTGTTCAAGTGGCCTGCGTTAGTGGCTCTTTGTGGTGTTATACAGCTGATTTAAAGGGATCAAAATCTGGGCTGCCACCATCAGGCATGGTCCCTGCCCAACCTGGCCACCACCTGTTCCCTTTGCTGGGGGATTGAACCGATCCGGGGCTGTATTGCCTCCCCTCTTGAGCTCATACTGGCACGTGTGTCACCATGCAGTAAGCGGGCTGAAAACTATTTGTGTTTATTTTCGTTTGGGTTATTTTTCAGTGGGCGAATTTAGTTGGATTCATTTTCAGCTCCCTGCTTAGCTCATGGTTACTGTGGTCAGACGAGCACCCGTGTCAGCACAGGCCGTGGGCTCAGCAATGTTTAATCTGGCATGAAACCGTGCCCACGGCTTTCAGCCAGCTCAGAGCTGACCTGGCGGCAGTGGGAGAAGACAGGGAAGGGAAAGGGCGGAGGATGCTCTTACCCTCGAAAGCACAAGCTGTGCTGAAATCACTGGGGCTGCTTGTATGTTCAGTCAGATACGTGCTTGTTGCTGGATTGGGCCCATATGACATGGGTGAAATGGTCCTAAGAAAACTGTGCGAGGGTGGGTGTGCACACACACATGTGTTTTCTCAGCTTTGCAAGAATTTTCTTTCTGTTGCCCAAAAGTCTTAATACTTGCAGTAGGGGTGGCTCTGAGTGGAGCTGTGCTGTGGATCCTCTGAAAAGCTATTATGGAAGAGGGAAGGACATCCATAAAATCAATTGTCAGGCGTTTCTGCGTAGCTGTCTTTACATCCCCATCACCACCTAGGTTTCTTCCTAATTCTCGGAGAGCTAGCGAACTGCCATTGTCACTGCCAGCAAACGAAGCACGGACCCTGGGGCCGTGCTCTGGTTTCAGCACAAGAGGCCTTGCTGATGATGGGGCTGGAGTACGTGTATACACAGGAGCGCTTTATGTGTCCATTAACGAGTGCTGGCCCATGGGCGATCCCCGTGAAACTCCTATGGTGGTAGGCACGGCATGCCCCTGAGGAGCAGGCTGATGATGGCACCTGCACTACCTCTGGTTGTGGCTGAACGCTAGAGATGAACTGGGCTTGCTGGTCTGGCCAAGCATGCACTTTTCTGTCTCGCACTTCAGTTCTTCAACAAAACATCAAATAATCCATTTTAATTACAAAATACGTGTCCTTTAGACTTCTTCCTTCCTTTCCTAAAAGGGAAGTGGAGTGTTTTAAGTTGGCGTAAAGAGCACAGTAAATTGTGCTGCATGGCTTCTCTTCCTGGATGAAGACCTCATGAAAAAGCATTTAAGAGACTTGATTGTAATTGAGCAGTTGAAAATAATTGAGTAGTTGAAAATACTCTTCAGGCAGCCTGAAGTAGCCTTTGAGTTGCTGGAGAAGCTTCCTTTCCTTGCTCTGGTTTCAGGCAGTTGCTGTGTCCCACTTGCTGACCCAGGCAGCTGAAACCGTGGCTCATTCCTGTGGCAGCTCCACATTCCTGGTAAAGTCATTTGGACGACTGGCCTGGTGGGGTCTGACAAGGAGTCTCCAGGCTGCTCATACCTGCTCCTTCTGCGTTATTTTCAGCTAATTGCTGTATCTTCATCGTAAATCTAGTTAACACAAAGGAGTGGTCCAGGGTAGCACAAGCTGGAATCCTTATGAAAAAGGGACCCAGTGTGACTCTATTTTTAATTTAGTTTGTTGGTATTTGTACATTAGTCAGTGGTGGCTTAGCGTATAGAAGTAATTGACTTATGTCATTTCAGGACTGGGCAGACCATTGCTAGATGAGGTCGTGGTGCAAACATGGTATGTAGCTATAACAAAGCAATATGTTGTGATGCAGTTAATCTTGTGAACACAGATGTGCTTAAAAAAAACCACCCACATGTCTGCCTCTGGTGAAGTTTTGCTCAGTAAGCATCTAGGGAAAGACTGTGCTGCATGCTCCTAAGTATTTTTTAAGCTAGTAAAAATTTCTCTCTTAAGTATTTACTTCCATCTTTTGATTCATAATCTGGTATTTTGAACCAGTATAAGTCAAGTCTCCTGTTTTCTAGGTAAAGGAAGATTCTGAAGAAAGTTTACCTTAATGAGACACATATGAATCTTGCTGGTTTTCTGGTACTTCTGGTTTAAGTCAGTTTGATATTAAGTAGTTTAAGAACAATGACATTTTGCTTTCTTCAGTAGTAGCAACGGGCTTGTTATCATTCAGTATTTAAGTTTTGGTCTCAAGGAAAAAACTGTCTGATTTTGCTTCCTAACATCTGTCATTCCATCTAGTTCCCAGTTAGTTTCAGTCCCTCCCACAACCATTCCCCACCTGCTCCAGTGTCTCAGAGCTGGCCAAAAGCAGGGTACTTGCTCAGCTCCAGAGCCGGGAAATTATTACAGGTGGGCTAGGGGGAGAGAAGAGGTGCCAAAATTGATTATCTGGCAGTGCTTAATTGACAAGCAGCAGAGAAACACAGGCAGTCCATTCTGGTGCGCTTATGAGTCCCTGTCCTTGACACTTGTGCTCTGATGTCTTTAAAGGTAAAATGGATCCTGTGTATCTGCTTGAATGCTTGTATCAGTCTTGTATCTTAGTTTTTCTGACTTAATTCCTGTGTGAGTTTGGAAGAATTCAGGCACAGAAGTAGTACCGTACACTTTCTTTAATTGTGGAGGCAAAGGCGGCTCTTCTGAAGAAGCAGAAATGTTGTTGCTGTTGGACAGTGGCTCTGTGGATGGCTACTGGGACACTCACTCACTGTTCAGTGGTCTGGCTGGCCTGGGGCTTCTCTTAGCCTGCCTTCAGATCTTACTGATGAAGTGGCTGGAGCTGCTTAGATGCCCAGTAGTTGAGATACTGCACCCACACCATGCTCATCATTGCTGCCATGTCTGGTCATTTAGTGCAGATTAATGCAATGGCAATAAAACTGTGGTTATCTTTTCTGGAGAATAAGCACATTTATAACAGTCTAGATGCTGACAAGATTTATATACTTACTGGCAACTCAACTGGCTTCCACAAAGTCCTATATTTCTTATAGTTGTAGGTGGTGTCAGACTCATCAGTGATAGAGGTCATGTAAGATAAGCAACAGTAGGGAGGAAGAAGGGGAGTGACTTTTCTATTTTGGCATAATTTTTTTTTCCTCCTGAATTTTTGGTAGATCACTATTGACCCTTCTTAGGCTGGGACGTTACTTGTTTTGTTCTATTCTCCCACCAATTTGGACTCCTGATTTCAGAGGAGCTGCTTTTGATTTACTCTTGAGTAAACAACAGCAGAATTGGGACTGAGCTGTGGAAAGCAACAGCTGTGGCCATAAATGATGTCTCTGGATCTTACTCAGTTATCCATAATAGTAATTTTGGAGACAGTACATCTTAATTCGTTAGTTATGTTGTTCAAATTCCGTTCTGGGTGTTACGGAAACTTTTTCCTGGGAACTGATGTAGGAATTTGTGGGAGGACTCATTCCAAGGATCTTAAATGTGAGTGGGTTTTTTCATGCTACAGTAGAAAAGAAACCAAATTGCTGCCCTCAGCTAGTGACTTAAGATACCAAAACACTATCTACGGCATGCTGAATTGCTGTATTTCGTTGCAGCAGTGAATGGTAGCAATTTACCACTAGTTGAATGCCATCAGGATTTTGAAACGCTGGTGTAACTTGCTGAAAGACGACTGTTGGTAAGCAGAGGAATGAACAGGCTTCTGTATGGGGAATGGCATGGAAAAGTGTCTGTGACAGTACATGGAACAGAAACCTACTGATGGGATTTTGCATAAGATAATCTAGTTGAATGCTGAATTCACACTCACTCAAGCTATGAGCAGAAAATTAGGCTCTGCTCCAGAGCTGTATTGATGAGATCCCATGGCTGTCTACTGTGGGAGGGTTACTCACTGAGATGAGGCAACTATTGTAAATGTTTTTCTGAGTTTACAGTTGAAAGAAAATGCCTACGGTGCAACTTGCAGCGGCTGCAGGGGTTAATGCAAGACTAAGGTTAGGTACTTGGATACCTTATCTCAAGCTTTCATTTACATATTTTTATCTCTTTTCCTCACCCTTTAGGGTGGAGAGTGGGGACACACCTCTCCTTAGGTTATGTCTGTTCCAGTGAAAATAGGGAAATCGTTCACGAAATGGTCTGGTTTTAGGTTGGGGTGTGTGTGTAAACATCACTGTTAAGGTTGAGTGATACAGAACGTAATAAACATAGCAGTTTTGCAATTAGATCTGTTTTCTTTAAGTTGGTGGGGAGAACTAAATAGTTTTCGCATGATTCATCTTCAGGAATAAAGTCTTTGCCATGCAGGAAAAGCTGTATTTGCAAGATTCTCCTTAGTACCACTACCTTGCACTGGCTGTCTGCGTGCAGCCTTCTCCAGCCCTAGAGTAACACAGAAGCACTGCACTTCCAGAGGTCCTCACTGCTCCCGGGAGCACTTTGAAGGCTTTTGGAGAGGAGTGTTTGACGGCTGTAAGAACTGCGTGCTGCCAGCTCAGATGGAGCTACAATTACGCTTAGACTTTGAGAGAAAATGGTACAGAGCTCCTGGATCAAAAGGTATTTAGTTCTGCAGGAATCCCCTTCAGAGATTATATTTATTTATAAATTTAACTGGAAATAATGATACGATTCTTACATAATTCCACCCTTCTTGAAGTACTTTAGGACTAAGGAGCTGTAGATGAATAGTGTGATTCGTTGGCTTGCCTGCATAGCTAAGTTAGGAAGAAATGCATGGCGTGCATGGGAGGTGCAGGTTTTCAGTCTTTATTTGGGAGAGATGGAAAGTTAGAGAGTCAGGATGTGGCTGAGATGGCTGGAAATCGGACAAATGCTGGCGCTTTCAGTGTTGCATGGTTTGTTTTGAAGCAGATGAACTTGTCCAAAATGTTTTTTCCTGTTTTGGCACTTAACGTTAGCGCATTTATTGTTACATAATTACCTCGTTGCACTAATTTATTTGGATTTTCTCTCTCTTACCCCCTTCTCTAAAGATGAATGTTTTCCTCCTCAACGCTTGGGTTTAAATTTATAAACCTTGCTGTTGTAAAAGAGGGTAGATTTGTTTTTTACAATTTTATATCAAGTTCTAATACTTTCTAGACTTCTGGCTGCACAGCAGAGAAAGAGGAAGGAAGCTGTCATAGAGACAAATTGCGCAGAAGACTCAGTACGGTGCTAGCTCCCAGCTATTGAGACAAATGGGATTTTATTGTTCAGGCGGTACCTCCTTTTCTGCTTAAATTCATTCATTTTTGTATCTCTCTATCTGTATATGTATGTGTGTGTATACAAATATATTTTATATATAAAAAGCATTACACAGTCATACTGTTTTTTAGATCATCCAAACACTTTTAAGGCAAAATGGGAGCAAAAAGTAGTATGGATTTGGGCTGTCACACAAAGCTTTCTATCTTCTTGCATCTCTGTGTTAGGAAAACAAGATGCTATCATAGTGGTACATCTCTGCAAAATTTCCTTAGGACAGACGTGTTCTTTTGCCACAACTGGTTACCAATTAGTCTAAACAGATCATTCTAATTTAAGAGTCTTAACTAACCTGAACAGTCTGTCTTGTTTTTTCCAAAACAAACCACTCAAAATTTAGTAAAACACCTCCACTTTGACAAATTTTTTGTTCTTTCAGGTTTTGCTAAAACACCTGTAAGACATCACTGCCTTTTGGGCAGTGATGCTTTTTTTTGGAGGACTGAAGTTCCCTGTTCTTGGCTTAGCACGTCTGCTTTGATGTGTCATTTGCTGTTGGCTTTTAGAGTGGAGTAATTTTGAATTTGGAAAAGCAGAAATGTAATTATGACCCTTTCCATTAAGAGACAAGCTTTTCTGTCACTCTTGTTTGAGAAGAAATATAAAATTTTCATTTCGAAAGCTTTGATTTTAATTTGTAGTATTGAAATTGTAGGAAAGATCTTGCTTTCTCATCCTGTTTTTCTGCTGACTAGGAAAAAAAAAAGAAAATGTCCGTCCGTCCCCCCCCCCCCCGCTAAAATCCTTGCGTTATTTTAGTTTCAAAGTAAACATGCTTATGATCTAACCACTTTTGCTAATTACCATCTGCTCCTTCACCAGCACTTGAGTCCCACTCACCCTCCAGCGTCTAGTGTGCCAAAAATGCGTTTGGCTGGGCTTGAGCTGACGGGACAAGAGTCCGTGTCTTAATTGTGGTGTAATTATCCACTTGTGTGCCACATCAACTTCGATTTATTTCCCTCCCAATTTATAAAACAGGGCCCACAAACTTGTTGGATTTGTACTCTGAATCTTTAATTTAGACATACATTAAAAAGAGGAAGAATTTGCTTCATCAGTAAACTCTTGTTTTTTTCCTGTTTTGACTATGTGTTGATTCCTATTGTTTGGCATCAGGCTAGACAATAAAACGGTTCCAGAGCTGGTTTAAATGGCATTTCATTTCACGCCACATGTAGCCTCGGCCTTCTTGCACTGTGTAGAGACATGCTTTTGTTTGGAAAGGAAGGGAATTCTGTAATTGCCCAAATAAATTCTCTGTGTTTGTATTGCGTGGATCTTATACTTAGATCAAGTAATGTTAGCATCTACGGGTGTGTGTGTAATAATATGGATGGATATGATAAGGATGGTGTGGAGGGCTATTTATATAGAGATTTGGGCCTTAGAAGTTACGAAATTAACTTAAAAATCATGTTGTCATTTAATGGGGGAGGGGAGATATGTGCCTTCTTTTAGAGCCTTTAAGATCTTTTACAGGCTCTTTTACAGAAGTCAAGACAGATGGAAACATTTTGGTTTGGGTTTTTTTCCCCTTCATGATTTTGCACCATCTCATGACTTTAGAAACACCTAGAATCCCAACATACTAAAAATGCTATGAATTGGCAATATTAAAGCCAGATTCTGGAGGTTACGATAAAGCTGTAATCTGTCAAGTTTCTTTCAAACTCTTGGTGGTGGTGTGTTTAGTATTGCCCTGGAGAGTCTTCTGCAAGGAAAACACAGCAATTACAGAAATCCTCCTCTGTACAGTGCAGATGTCAGCATTTGTGGTCACTGGGTGTGACTATGAAGAGAAGAAGGACCCTTGGGAGGATGCCAGCCCTTTTTCATGGGCTGGCGCTTGGAGCTGGTGTATCTGGCTTCCTTTTGTGGGGCAAGCAGTGGTGGACTTTCACTCCACCAGCATGCTCAAGGGCTGCTTACTGTTTTTCAGGAGGATTTGATACATTATGCAGCTCTGAAAGGTAAGATCACTGCTGTCAAAGTTTTTCATCATCAGTAGGATGAATGGAGTCAATTACAAGGTGCCCCTTCCTTTTTGGTCAGTCTTTGGATAGGACTTTCAACAGTTTGGACCTCGTTTTCTAGCTACGCATTTTTCTCTATAAAGGAGTTTGTACATTATTTTTGGTTGCTTTTCACATTCAGGTATTCACTTCCGATTGCTATTTTTGTGGGTTTTTTCCCCTCTTTGTTCTCTCTTTTCTTACTTGCATCATCTAGAAATGGAACTGTTCATAAAAGTCTGTCTGAGGAACGCGTGGCAGGGGCAAGTGCTTTAAATCATTGTTGCACTGTGCTGAAAGTGCATTTGCGTTTCGGAAAAAATTTGCAACCTTTTTTGAAGCAAGATTTTCATTTGTAAACCATCTGCTATTTTTGGTGTGTCAAATATGAAGGCTTCCTGTGTGAAGCTGATAGAAAAAAAGATCACAGGAGACCTGGAGCAGTGACTCAGGTCACAGCAGGCCTGTTTGCATGACACCTGTGTCATCAAAATAGCCTTGCTTTGGCATCCTTAAGTGAGATTTTCTTTTCCTTTAGATGGTAGATCTGTTCAAAGGCATATTTGATCATGAATAATTTGGAGGAAAACAATTTTCCATCTTTCTGAGACTATCATACATCTTCTCCTCCTTGTTACTTATGAACTCTTCACAACATCAACATCTGATGTTGGGCAAGTTGTCAATTTTCATTACTGGAGTCTGCTCAGAAATTGTTTCTCCCTGTTGCCTTCCACTTCAGGCGTGTTAAGTCAGGTAAGTTCATACACTGATGTTTAATCACTGAGCACTAATCACCCTTGTGCAATATTGATCAGCAGCCTTTTTGTATACGGGGATCAGAATGAGTAATAGCTTGCTAGTAAACACCAAGGAGTGGGAGGGTGAAGACAGTGAGTTAGCGCAATGTAGAAGTTGATACAGCTTTTCTAATCTCCAGAGGTTTCTAGACTCCATCAAAAAGCATTGTCTTCTCTTTTTCCCCTCCCCTGCTCCAAACTGTTTTTCTTCTTGTTCTCATGTTCAAGCCAAGCAGTAATCGTTCCTTTCTGTGGACAATGTGTCTTTCAGCAAGCGGCCCGGTCCCTCTTCTCAGGGCTGCTGGCACTGCTGAGCTTGTCCATGGTCTCATTTTGCCGAGGAGCCTGTTATTTCTCCTTCTCCTCCTCCCGGCACTCTTGAATCAGGCACAGGCTTCCCGCGCAGCCCTATTTCATGGGGGCTACCTGTGAACATCACACTTGAAAACGACTGCTTGCGAGATAATTCAGTTAAAAAGAGACCGGGGAAAACCCAAGTAGGAAGGGCTGTGGTGTGCCGGTTGAAAGGTCCCCCCCACCTCCTCCCACTCTTTCTTTACTGGGTAAAAAACCTGGTCTGTGCCTGAACTTGCTATTTTAAATAACCTCTTCTCTGCACACAGCGACTGATGCTCACATCCTGTTTGCTACCAGCTTAGCTGAAAGAGCATCCTGAAGAGTGACATTTCTATTTCTGTTGGGTTTGTTTCAGTAAGTTTGCAGGCTGGCTCTCTGCTGCTGCCTCCATCACGTGCCTTTTGATTTCTCTTCTGTGAATTTGAGGAAACCCACGCTTTTCCTTTGCTTTTTGTATGAAATGGCAACATCACTGTGGGATTTGGAATCGCATCTGGAAAAATGAGATGGACTTTAAACAGAGGAAGAATCTATATTGAGTCAGGATCCTTAAGTATTTAGACTTTGATAGTATTTAGACACTCCCTAGTCTGCCTGGGAAATAACATGAATAAACCTGTGAATCGTGTTCTTGCCAAGCTGTAGGTTGTGATCAGGGACTTGCTAGCTTCCTTGGAAAAAATTTAGACTTAAATATTCATTTTTTTTGCTTTAAATCCATGCACACCAGTGAGTCTACATCTTATTTCTCTAATGTAATCACTTCGACATGTTTAATAAACTATCTGCACACTTTCAAATGTTTTACTGGTGGCGGTGCTCAGGGAAGCCGAAATGCAGTATTAATTATCCACTCTAAAATATGCTTGCTTGAGTGGCTCATGCTCAGAAGTTCCTCATGCCAAGCTTTGTTGCATCTGCTGCTTTTAGCATTTTACCAGTAGCCATGCTTGTAAAAATACAGGCACCTAAAAAACCCAAGGCAACAAAAATCCTATAATTGTCAAATCTATTTTTGAGATGCCGTGTGGAGAAAAATAATAAAGGGGGTCTTCTTACAGTTTTAATGAATCTTGCTGTGAATACGGCTTTGAAGGCTAAGCAAGTTAATCTTCTTACTGTTTTTACAAGCCTGTGCTTCTACAGTGGACTTAAAGTAAAAATGGGAGGAAACGTAAGCACATCTGAATTAATTGCTCCCACAATGAGAAGTTCCCTTATTGTTCTTTTAACTTGCTCCACGCTGAGGATGACTTGGATGAGACCTGGCAACGTAGCTTGCTTTCTCCCCCTGCCGCCGCATCCTTCTGCTGAGAAGGACAATTTCTCACCTGCTTCTCCCACCCCGACCTTCGTGGTAGGATGCTCATCCCCTGGGGCTGGGCGCAGGGTGGGCCGGTGCCACACACCTGCAGGGAGGGCAAGGGGACTGTGCTTGCTGCCAGTGTGGCAGGGGTGGGAGGACATGCTGTGCTTAACCCGTATGCCACAAGTTTGTGCTTGTGGTAATGCCATAGCCCTGGCTGTCTCCTGCCGCCAGTGGGTTGGGGCATCTCACTAGCCAGAGCGGGAAGAGCTTTTGTGCACTCCTGCACAGGTGGGCTGCGGGGCAGCTGTCGGCGGAGACCAGTGTTAAAGCTAGGATCGGGAGAGGGTGCTTTTTAGCGACCTGCGACATGGTAGTGGGTGGAGGCAGGCAAGCGGCTTAGCAGTCCACTGCCCGTCTCTGCCTGGGTATGTAATTCCCTTATAGTCTTGGGGTCAGAGCCTCCCCATGCCGGACAGCTTTGATGCAGTCGAGGTGTGTTTCTGCCTGTCCCGGGAAGGGTTCTACGGCCAGCTCTCCAGAATACACAGGAAGAGGTTAGTGCCGAAGGTGGGGGTGCTCTTCCTCTGCAGCTGGGCCTGGCGGGGGCTCGCTGCTCTCTGTCTGGCCATGTGTATGTCTCAGTGGTGTGGCTCTCAGGTGGGATTTCTTGTTTGTTTTGTATTACAATAAAAAGAAGATGCCAAATCCCACCAGGCGAGGAAAGCCCCCTCCTGCAGGTGCTGCCGTTTTAGTCCCGCCAGGGTGCCTGGTGTCTTAAGAGGGAGCGCGCTTGCTGCAGCGGCTGGGTTTTGACCTCCCCACAGGAGGCTGGTTTGCTCCTGGAGCTAAACTTGGTCTTGCCATGGTTCGCCTTCATTGCAGAGCCATCGATCTTACTGGTGAATTTAGGAGGTGTTTCTCCAGAGCCTTGTGATGGTACTTGGTGTTTGGGAGGAAGGAGGATTAGTGTAGGCTGCTTGCAAAGGTGCCGAGTCGCAGTGAAGTCCCAGGTTTGTCAGAGTCCGTGGGGTTTGAGATTGTGACATTTGGGCTGTTGAGGCTCCTGAAGCTGGGCCCTGCCCTGGAGAGTTTGTGCTGATCTGTGCTGTGTGAGTGAGGTGAAGGCTTCAAATGCAGTCAATAAGTTGCCTCATTTTGGAGGATGTTTGCAGCATGGGGTGGTGTTTTGTTTTGCTTTCTGGGGTTTCATTCAGCCATGAGAAAGAGGAGTGGGAAAGAGAAATTATAGTAAAAAAATAAGTATCTCTGAACTTAGTGTAGAAATGGGACACAAGCAGACTGGAGTATGTGTAAGTGGCAGAAATAATTTGTGTGTTGATAGATGTGCGGTGACACTGAGGTCTCTGTTGCAGGAGGATGGTTTTTCTTCAGCGTGTGCCTGCTGCAGGTGATGGGGATCTGTTGAGGCTACCAAGCAGGGCTCAGGACGGAGCACAGCTTTGTTTCCCTAAGGAGCCCAGGGACACTTGGAAACCCCACATCCAGGCAGCCTCTCAAGCCATTTATCAAAGCGCCTGGTTTCCCCCCTCAGTTCATTGTGTGAACCAGTATTAAATACTAAGCAAGGAAAAACCCTGTGTGAAATGAACAGTTATGGGGGAAATGGTGCAAATCCATTAGCTTTTGTCAGCTCTTCCTTATTTCTAATGGATTTAGTGCAACCTACTCCCTCCCACCTGTCTCTACCAGCTGTTAACCCCTTCCCCTGGAAATTCACTCACTGGCTTATTTCATCATTAATACACTAGTAGGCAAAAAATTACCTGTAAACCTTTAGCAGATACAAGTGTTGAATAATTTTTTTAATATCTGTTGTGTGATGGGTTGTGTTTTAAAATTGTCACTAGGTTTTCATATATGATGTTCCTATATGTTTGTAAGAAAAGGCAATTTGTGTCTTTTCCAATTGTATAATCTAGATAACATGAAGAGTATCGGATGACTAGTGGGTATTTAAATGAGTGCCTTTCTGACATGAAATTAACACATCCCACTAAATGGGCTGTTGGTCTGGAGTCTCAGGGATTTTTTTTCTTTTTTCTTTTTCCTTTGACTTTATAGGTGACCTTGAGCACTTAACTTCTTTTTTATTCTTTTGTTTCTGTGTCTCCTCAATTTTCTTTTCAATAGAGTAGGGATAATTACACTTTCCATGTATACACAGAAATTCTATAGGCTGAAACAGCATTATTAATGCTACTTGCTACCTAATGTCCCTGAAGAATGACATGTGATGGCCCGTCATGCTGACAGGCTTGTCTTTTGGGCTCTCCTGTCTTCCCAGCCCAGTCTCCCTGTGTCTGTTTGATCTTGCACTTTGTTCCTCCCTAGCAGTGTCACAGGTTGTCTTCTTCAGCGCCCAGACTTCACCTAGCCTGGAGAGGCTTTGTGGAACGTCTGGGGTTGCTAGGCATTAGCATGAAACAACGTACTACTACTTTATATAGGAGCCAGGCATTGTTTAAGGGCAGTTAATGACGGTGCTTTCTTCAGTTGCTTGCAGGATTTCCATATGGCAGCCTAATAGCTTTATAGGGTGGTTTGCAGGTAAACTCAACAAGGAGATATTTAACAGGCTAAATGTGACTCTTGGAGTTGGGTGACACAATGCAACACCTCCTGAGCCTGTTGAAGGATGATGAGAGCAGTGGGAAGCTAATGTGGCGTAGCAGATCCACTGCCGGCTGTAGGCAATAGTATTGTGTGAGCTTATGTGTACTAATGGACATACAGTTGCTGGTGTGCTTGGAGGAGCAGTGGAGGAGCTAGAGGAGGAGCAGCAGACCAGCTGTGCCCGTGGTGTTATCTGGCAGTGGGTTACCGTGATTGAAATAAAAATAGAGAATCATTCCAGACCCGGTGTTGAAGTGCCCCTTGTGGGATCAGGAGCCTGAACTCTGCGGACATGCCTTGGGTTTGTAGTCTTTGGCAGCAGTTCAGACTTGGTGGGTGTCGGTCACTCACTAGAAGACATTTCTGACTTCTCTGTACTCACGAGGCGGAGTGCCGAGGTAAAAAATTGCTTAAGATCCCATGAATGCCTTCATTTGTGTAAAACCCGAACCGTCCACGCAGTCACTCCTATGCTGTCTCGCAGCCATTGCAGTGGGATGTTACCCACTGTTTCTTTGCTCTACTTGTGGTAGGTAGTCAAGGCCATAGGACCTGTGCCTGTGGCTCTACTTATGGGGCACTCTTCAGAGGTTTGTATGGGGGCCAGCCTCTGAAGGCACTGCTGACGGGAGCAGGGCCCTTCACACTGATAGCACGTACAAGTCCAAAGGTAAAAATAAAACTTCTAATATGTCTTGTGCTGGCGAGACTTGAACTCCTTTAACATTGGAAGACTGCTGGACAGTGCGCATTTCGGTAGCACTTTCTTGTGTTGCAGGATCTTACACTACATCTTGCCTGTGAAATAGGCATTTTTTTCTTTGACTGTGGAGTACCACAGCCTTTCCTTTTCTCCAGCTGTTACTTCACAGTGCTGGTCTGGCCTTTTTATTCCTGTAGCATTGTTTATTTGCATGCTTGGTTTCCCGTTTGGTTTGGGGTTTTTTGTTTTATTTTGTTTTGTGCTAAGTAGGCCTTTTCCACTATAATCATCCTTCTCATTCTCAGTGAAGTTACTTACCTACCCAGCCTCTCCAGTTGGAAAGACAGTGCCCATTTTGTAACTGGAAGGACACGAGAGGCATGGGCATGGTTGATGCCCCTGCACCACTTGGGGCAGAATCAGGCCATTTTCCTAAAGGCAAACCAGGGGTTTAAAAGGTTGAGGGCTGTGGTGGTGTCTGGGGTAGCTCATTGAGCAAGTGAGCTAAAATACCAAGAGGTAAACATGAAAAGCAGAGACTTGGACTTGTGTGATTTGAACTAATGGATGTTTTTACTTGGAGCAAAATAAGATTTAAAAGGCCCCAACCTTTTGTTTTCTTGAGAAAAGTGGGTGATTTCTTGATGCAACTGGTTTACTTGGGTTGAACACTATACTTCAGCAAGACTTCCCATCAAACCTTTAATTTAATGCGTTAAATGAGCATATATTTATGGTCATGTAATTGTGTTTTAGCTAGTCAGAGCTCTTTTTCAGCTTTGTGCCTGAGCTGAGCTGTGACTGCTAGTTTACTGAAAAAAGAGTTGAAACCATGCAGGAGGAGTGGGTGTGAGGGTTTTGTTATGCTGCATGCAAATACTACTTTAGTTTTCTCTTGGTGTCAAGCTGTCACATAACATTGCCAAACTTTCCTCAGGAGGGCAGGGGAAGTTTCCAACTCTTGAGTTCATAGGTAAGGGGGATTTTGTGTGAGGGTTTCTGAAAATTAAATGCTTACCATGCATTTGTTACTGTCATTAAAATGGCTGTTAAGGTCTATAGTGCAATTCTTTAGAACTGACCATGTAGAATTTCACTGATCTGTGCTGGAAATGTTGGAAGAGAATGAAGAAAATCTACCCTTAAACTGCATGAATAGTTATTTGTAATTTTTATGTGAGATTACAGTGGATCTAAGGAATGTGTTTTATAATAATAGCAATCATTGGCAGTGGCTTTGTTTTTCTTTCTTTAAGAATTCCTTAGCAGTTATATTTCTTTCTTTTTTCTTTTTTTTTTTTAAGTAGCTGACCTCAGATGATTCAAATGTTCTGTTTGTGTCTTTCTGCAAATTACTTCATTCGTTTAAAAAAGGAGTAACTAGAGAACCTGTCAGCCTCATCTGCAAGGTGCATAGCTGTTGAAGAGGATAAAGGTTTACTATTATCTGTGACCACTCATAAAAAAACTATTTAAAACTGGAGAAAAAAATGTAGGCAGGCAGAGAAAGCAACATTATGTGTCCCGATAACTTGAAATACCCATGAGCAAAGATAACCAGCAGAGTTTTAAACAGACCAGCAGACTAACTTCGGCATCTTAATCTTAAATCTTCCTGAGCATTTGCCAGTTAAACAGTTTAAAATTTGTTACATACTATCTTTCCCCAGTTTTTGTACTAGTATGCTAATTCTGCCTCATGTAAATGAAGGAACTACAATTCTGAGTTGGTCCTATTTTAGCAGTGATGCCCTTCATTTAGAGGAGGCTAACATGAGGGATGGGTAGCTGAACTAAAAAAGTAAGGCACACTCTTCTTGGCATCGCTGTCTGTGAGTGAATAGCACAGAGCTGGCCTTTGAGCAGTGTTCCTGGTTGCACAAGTTCTCTTTGGATATTGAAAAGCCTTTCTGCCCTTGCTGGTGCAGTGCTGATTCAACACGGCATTAGTGGTCGCAGTAGACTTGCATTTTCTAGTCTTGGTGAATTTTGTAATTGTGAGCCACTTGTTTCCCATAGTGCCTGCACAATGCTTGGAAACCTTCAAGAGTAGCGGCATATTTGGTGAAGGATGTGTAATCTGTGTTGTAATGCAGGGTGTTTTTTAAGTCATTTGGCAGGTGTCTCTGCATAGTGCAAGGAAGTTACTTAAGCAAGTCATTTTCTCTTGAGGTGGATTTTGGAGTGATTTTTGTGTTCCTCTTGGTGCATTTCAGACCTGAAGGCAAGGTGTCACGAGGTGCCACTCAGAAAGTATTTTACTTCCCCTCCTCCCGCCTCTCCATCTCCTCACAAAAATCTCTCACTTATCAAATAGATTTTTTTCATAAGATGAGAAGAGGGGAATTTGTGTTTGCTGTCCCTGGGAACCAACCAGAAACCTGTTTTAGTGAAGGTTTCTAGAATCGCTCTGTGTTTTGGGTGACTGCAGTGTCGGGTGGTGAGTGAAATACCCTGTTCTTTTCATGGGTAGATGTTTCCATCCTGCCGGTTCTCTTGGGAGCTTGTATGGGTCCTTGCTGCCTGACAGCCCTGGGCATGCTCTCAGCACCCAAAGAGGTTCCATGTGCAGGTGTGAGCAGTCAGCAGTGGTTCCAGAGACATGGCATCTGTCAGGAGGAGGCTGATGACTTCGTGCCGCCACAGTAGATGTGGTGCAGACACAGAAGCTGAGAAATGTTGTTCTTATTTGTACCTTACGCACAGAAATCTATTTCTGGTCTAAAAAAATTATTTTTTCAGATTCTGGTCCTGGCTGTAGTTACTTGAACAGTTGTTTTAAATTCTGTGGTGACATCATGGATATTTCTATCATCCAATTCTTTTTGATCCTATAGAAACATTTCTGTGCTTGCATGGCATACTCGGACATCTGTAGAAGCTGTATGGCATTCCCGTGGATAAACTTGGTGGCAAATCTGTGTGAAGGGCTTGCTTCAAGCCCGCTGTTGCAGGGTAGCTGTGCACAATGCGCTCAGGATAAATATTTCTTTCGAGTAAGAACCTTTTGATACCCAGTAATCTCTCCACTATTACTAGCAGAGAGATCATTTGCTGTGACAGTAGGTTTCATCCATGAGAGCAAACGCTTAGATCAGTAATAGTGGATACTGAAACCAAAAGATTCCTCATCACTGCAGAAGGTGTCCTTAGTGTTACTTACGGGTCCTGCATTAACGGCTTCAAGAACTCACACTGAGCTAGGCAGGGACTGATAAGTCGTAGTGGTGTGATTTAAAGATTTGATAGCATGGGACTGCAGATGCTAGTTGGAAATGTCCTTTTTCTGAGTTGTATTGGGTTTGTGTGGCAGGGTTTTGGTAGCGAGGGAGGGGCTGCGGGGTGGCTCCTGTGAGAAGGTGCCAGAAGCTTCCCCGGCTCCAAGTCAGACCCGCCTCTGGCCCAGGCCAAGCCCATCAGCAACAGTGGTAGTGCCTCTGGGAGAACAGATTTAAGAAGGGGAACCTGCAGTGAGTAGTGGGATTGGAATGTGAGAGGAACCCCTCTGGCAGACACCAAGGTCAGTGAAGAAGGAGGGGGAGGAGGAGCGGGGGAGGAGGGGATGCCCCTGCAGCCTGTGGTGAGATGGCAGGCTGTCCCCCCCCCGCCCATGGAGGGGAGCGGGGGAGCAGATGCCCACCTGCAGCCCAGGGAGGAGCCCACGCCAGAGCAGGTGGGTGCCCCTGAAGATGGCTGTGGCTCCATGGGAAAGCCCGCACTGGAGCAGTCTGTGCCTGAAGGACTGCAGCCCATGGAAAGGATCCACGCTGGAGCAGTTCATGAAGAACTGTCTCCCACGGGAAGGACCCATGCTGGAGAAGTTTGTTGAAGGACTGTCTCCTGTTGGAGGGACCCCACAGTGGAGCAGGGGACGAGTGTGAGGAGTCTTCCCCCTGAGGAGGAAGGAGCGGCAGAGACAATGTGTGATGACCTGACCGCAACCCACATTCCCTGTCCCCTGTGCCACTGGAGGGGGAGGAGGTCGAGAAAATCAGGAGTGGGAAGGAGGGAGGGGTTGGGGGAAAGGTGTTTTGAGATTTGGGTTTACTTCTCATTATCATTGTTTTGATTTGATTGGTAGTAAATTAAATTGACTTTGTTTTTTCCCCAAGCTGAGTCTGTTTTTTGTCGGTGGCCATAATTGGTGAGTGATCCCTCCCCATTCTTGTCTCAACCCATGAGCTTTTCATTTTTTCCTCCCCATCCCACTGGTGGGGAGGAGTGAACAAGTGGCCTCATGGTGCTTTGTTGCTGGCTGCACTTAAACCATGACAAAGTAATGGGAAATGTGTGCTTTTTCTGTTTGCTTCTACAGTTCCTGAAGCAACCCTGCAACCAGCATGGCATGTTTCTCAAAGATGGTGTACATCTACACCAATTCAGCCTGGGTAGCTGCCATATGCCTAATTCATGTTGCTGACAGTTTTGGTTCAGGAGAGTCTAGCCACGGCCACTCATCCCCTCCTGGTTTAGTAGTGGAGAAGTAAAAGGACAGATCTACTCAGTGGGGAGCTGTTGGCTTGGTTTTGGGTTTGTTCACTTGTTTGAAGTAGCAGGGTCCTTAACTCGAAGAGTTCAGTTTAATAATTTTCAGCTTGCTGGTGTAGCCTGGATGCCTGTGCAGAGCTGTGGGGTCACTCACGCACTCGTGGGTCTCTTGTTTTGGTTCCTCTCCTCCAAGCCTCCGAGCCTAGCCCTGTGTCGGTGCCTAGCATCTTGGTGTCTCTGGTCTCGGCTGCGCGGCTCTCCTGGTCTTTCCCTTGGGGCTGTGTCTGCCAGCCTCACTGCCCAGCTCACCCCAGCTCTCTCTCCCATGTACCCCTGCTCTACGTCACACCAGTTTTCCCATTCCTCTTCTGAGCTGCTTTGTGTCCAGCCAGAGTCCTGGTTTTCTTTTCTCAGTGTGCTGTTCTGAGAGATGCATTGAGTTTAAATGACATAAAATTGTGCCAGCAAAATAGTTTTCTTCGAGGAAAATGACTGAAATGGGCTTGTAGAAGAAGGGCCGGGCACAGGTAAGAGGACAGAGAGGAGAGCATTGCAGCGAGGACCAGGGAAGCAGCAGCTCAGACCCCTCCATCCACTACATTCCTTTTGGGGGATGTTCCCTTAGGGGTCTGTTCCCTTAGAGGACCCTCTTGGTGGTGATGCTGCTGCAAGAGATGTGGGTGCCTGGAGCTGCTTCTCCCTGGTTTCAGCGCAGTCCCATGCGCATTCAAAGCGAACGTGTAACTGGAGCTTCAGAAGGTACGATTTTAAATTGCCAGTGTCCCTCTGAGCCCGCGTGTTTTGCGGTTCCTGTATCTGCTCTCTTCCCAAAGCTTCATTTTGGGCAGACTGTTTGTATGGCAATGAAAAGGAAAAAAAGTTGCATTCCTAACACATTTCAAGTCTGTGCTAAAATAACCAGGGAACAAAATTCCTCATATAAATATTTTCTGGAATTTTTATATAGACAGGGTATATATTTTTTCCCAGCCATTGGTCTTGGAAAGAGCTCAACACACAAGTTTTTTTTATTGAGCTCTGGGCAGACGATAGGTGATACGTAAGGCCATGCAGTTAGTTGTGAGGTATATGGAAGCAAAATCTTCATAAAGAGGAGTTTTAATAGTGGATAATGCTGTTATCCCCAACTATAACAACTGAAAGAGCTGACAGGCAGCATTTTAGTTCTTTTGAATTTCAAACTTTTTTTTCAATTCTACTAAAAGATGACCAAACATTTTTGTTTGGATCCTAATAGGTTGCATAAAGTAGGACTTTAAAACTTTTATATGCAGTCCATTGGGAGAAAAAACAATTGGACACTGAGTGTATCACATACCTTTTCATGGCAATGCACTGGTTTTAATTGTTGGGGGGGAATCAGATTTTCATATTTCAGATATGAGAAAGAGCAAATGAATTGAGTTGGGATTTAATACACAATATCCTGATAGAATCTACAATACTTACAATATTAAATGACAGAAAAAAGCATAACAATTTCTTAATAGAAAAGATAATCAGGAATTTTTTAAAAGAAAAAGTATTCAGTCATAAATTTTCATGGGGTAACTTCTATGTGTTACTTTCTCTCCCCATTAGTACCTCTGAAATAGCTTACCTGCAACTATAGTCTACTCTTGGTCAAGGTGAAGGGGACTCGTAGTAACACTCCCCTTGTTTTTAATAACCTTAAACATGAATGCAGAAGCGGTAACCTGTGATGGGCAGGAGTGAGGGAGGGAGGTGGCTGTACCTGGCCTTGAGAGGAGGCAGCATGTCAGGAGGTCTGAAAGCACTCCAGTGCTGAGATGATCAGGGGGCTGTTATCCACTCCTCAGTGACTTGTTGCCTGGGAGACAAATGTAATCCAGGGATTTTTTTTTCCCCTTCCTTGCTGGTTTTTGATTGGAGCCACTATTGACTTTTGGCTTGGAGGAGGTAGTGAAGCAGCACGCCAAGTGTCATAAGATGGAAATTAATCACTAACCGATGGGTCTGAGATCCAATGATTTCCTTTCCGTTGATTGCTCTGTATATGCGAAGAATAATGACACATCTAAACAGCCAGTTAACAAAGCTCTGCACACCTCTGACAGTCAAGAAGGATTCTTGACCGGATGACACTTCAGTTTTCTTTTTATTTCTGCTCTCTTGTGTGATTGTGGAAAAAACAAAAGTAACTACCTTAAAAAAGGAGCTTTGCATGGTTGGAGAGCTTTGCCTTAAATTGCATTTGTTTTTGCTGCTAAATTATAAGACAGCTCAGTTGCAGTGAAAATGTAGCAAATCTGCTTTCCCAGTGTTTCTTCTAACAAGGAGTATAATTCTTCTCAATGCTTTCTGTGTGAGAGAGTTTCTGTTTTTCAGTGAGATTATTTTTGGCTTTTGCAAGAATATGGGCAAGCCAAACAATTTTAGCTTAACAGTAATGAAAGGTTTTGAAGTTACTCTTCAGTAGTGACTTCATCTTGTAAGGCCCTCAACTTGAACTAACTCTGATGGGTTTTGGGGAGTAATCTCTTCCAGGTAGATGAAAAGCCTGTCTTGGAAGTAAATGAAAAAACAGAGAAGTTTGGAAACAATATGTTGTGTTCCAGTAAGTACAAATAAGGTAGATGGTATTCAAGTGTAGCTTTTTTTTTAAGCTTATCCCGTGCTGTAAGGAGTAAGGAATCCAGCAAAGGTTTTCTCCTGAAAAACGTTCCTAGTTTTGCACGTTGCTTGCTTAAAAGGAAATTTTATGTTCTTCTTGCTCTGGCTCTTGGATGGAGCATGGAAGTGGAATTTGAGAAGTTTGGATGCTATTTTTGACTCTGTCCTTTGCCTAAAAAGTCACTTACTAGGCTTATCACGTCAAGTCTCTGGCTCATTGTCCCATATTTAAAAGAGGGCTAAACATAACCACCTCCTTTTTGCAAACTGGTTTGAGATGTGTGGCACACAGCTTCCACCACTGACACCAGCAGTGGATCTTTCAGTCATCTGCTGTAGTGCTTTACCAAGATGAGAGCCTTAGAGTCTTCCTTGCTCGCTCTCTCTAGCCCCTTGAATCTTGGGCTTTTTGACCATGCAAGCGCCCTGCTTCACCTCGAGAGCTGGAAGAAGTCTCCCCTTAGACTGTTCAGTGGCCTTCTGGTAGAGTGTCCTTGGGAAGCAAGGGGAGAGGCAGGCTTGAACCCTGCCATCCTGAAGAGGCTTGACCCCCTGTTCCTGGTTCTACCAGAGCAGCATGCAGAAGATGGTTCCTTCTTCATCCCTCCAGCAGATGTGCTTGTTTCTGAAAGAAAGCGGTTGTGGCTCCTGCAGGTTGTGCCAGCCCTTTCCTTCTTTCAAGCCAAGTTTCATGCGGTGCTGTGAACTTGCTAGTTGCTCCCACACAGCCACCCAGTGATGTTGGGGAAGATTTTTCTTTTTTAGTCTTCTATTTTTTGGGGGGAGAATTGAGTGCAGATTTGCTGTCTGTAAGCTTGGAACAAGGTCTGTAAGCAATTTGCACGTTGCCCTGTGTAGCCTAAAGTTGTCTGTGAGGCAGAGGGCTTAGGAGTTGGTAGGGCTCTGCAAAGATGACAAGTTTTCAAAAGGAAACAAACGTCTTGGTCTCCCTTGTGGCTTTAGAAAATAATATTCCACTTTTGGTGTGATTTTTGTGTGTGTGTGTGTGTTTGTTCTTCAACACATGAAACCGAGAGCCTTGCTCAAGTTGAAGTTGAGAAAAGGGATGGTCCTGTCCTGGGCTGAAAAGTGGCTAGAGGTAGTAGTGCAGCCTCCCCCACCTGTTCCAGAAAACATCAACATTTACCAAAAATCTTATCATAATGCCTTGAAAGCCTGCCAGGGGAGTTCAGTCAACAGTCAGGGTTGGTGTTTGTTTTTACATATGTTCAAAAGCAGACCAAGGCTGCTCCTGAGCTGTCATTTTGTATGCTTTCATAGGGGAGCCGAGGGAAAGTTGTTTTTCTGTTTTTTTGAGAACTCACACAAAACAATTCAGAATATCTGCACCCTGACCTCTGATGGGATTGAGACAAGAACTGAAATTGCACTGCTTGTAACTGCAGAATAAATACTGAGTTGTAGCGTAGTCTTCGCATTACCAGTTGACTGCTTGAGTTGCTCCATGTGTCCAGAAAGAGTAATTACAGTAACTGTTGTTTTCACCGATCACAATTTCACAACACCCTTAAATGGTTTAAACTCTGATTATACTGTGGGCTTTTTTGTTGTTGTTGTTTTGGGTTTTTGGGGTATTTTTTTTCCCCTTAGGGGAGAAGAGATGATTAATTTCCTCTTGTAGTATAATGGCACTGATGTCATGTGGGTTGAAGGATGAAGTCCTTTTATTTTTAAAACAGTTGCTAGGGTGTTTAAAACCCTCCTTTTTCGCCTTGTTTCTTGTTCGTATAACAGCAAAAGGGAAAGAAAATCACTTCTAAAAAGAACCTACTTTTCTTCAAAGTTTCCATTTAACAGTAGCTGTAGCTGCTTATTTTTCCAATGTGGGGTGATGGGGAAATTGCCAGATATTATTAAATCATATTCACTAGTAACAAGGGGCGGGGGGGGGGGGGGTGGGTAGGGAAGCAAGCAAACATTCGTTCTTACTTTTTTCCCCCCAGAAGTGTGATTTAAATCATACAGTTGCAATATGTTATTAATGGAGCAATAATCTCTGGCAAGCAAACTATGTTCACTTCTGTCAGACAAAAACCACAAACCCACTGCTTTTCCTGACAAATACTGCTAAATAAATAAGGCTATGCCATTAGATCAAATATTTGATTTTTTTTTAATTCTTTTTTCTTTGCAGAGTATTGGAAAGGGGTCCTTGTGGTGTATAGACCCAGAATATAGACAAAATCTTATTCAGGCTTTGAAAAAGACACCCTATCACCCATATTCGCATGTGTTCAATACACCTCCCACATCTCCTCAGGCATATCAAAGGTAAGAACTAGATGCATTTTACAACTCTAAATGTTTTCATCCAGTGTTGTGTATGAATCTTGGGTAAGACGTTAAATGTAATTAAGTGATGCCATTTGGAAACGTGCTAGCGAAGAAAGCCCGGGAGCGCCGGCGGCAGCCTGGCCTTGCTCTGAGTGCGGCCGGGACGCCTTACCTGCCCGTCCCCCTGCGCGGGCGGCGGCAGCGAGTCCCCGGAGCCGAGCTTGCAGTCCTGCTCCTGCGTGAGCTGCAGAGCCTTTTGGCAAAAGAACGCCTGAAATTAAAATACGTATAAGCAAATGGAGAGCTCTGAGGCGTCCGCTTATCCCCTTTGCAGTAGGTGAAAGCACAGGACCCTCACTCGGAGGACAGATGGGCTTGGTTTTTCCCCGAGCGAGCTACGGGGCCTGTGTTGCCTGTGCAACCTTCAGGTTTCCAGGCGAGCTCCCTGCCCAGGTGACTTAAACAGCCTTTGTTGTAGTTACGCGCTCCCCGCGCCAGTGCCTGCCCTCGGGTTATCCCAGAGGGGTGTGGGGGAGAGCAAGAGCCGGTTTTCTGCCTTGCTTCGGTGAAATAGGTGTGGGGTGGGTTTTTTTCATTTGTCTCGCGTTTGGTTTTGGTCTGGCCGTTGCTTGTGACTGACCTTAGTGGAGGAAGAGGCATCGCCTACGACTGCCGTCCACCAAGCAGGGAAGCAAACGGCAGGTTTTGACACAACTGCTTTCTCCTCACTGCTAATATGGAAATCGTTTTCTTCACTTTTTCCAAATGTTGGCAGCGCATCACGGCTGGGGCAGAAATGCCGGTCGTGGCCAGTGCTGTACCACAGGAAGGTGTCTCTAACCAGCCCTAGTCGGGGTCAGCAGCATCGCCGGGACTAAGAAGTGACAGTGGTGGCTCTGGTGGGGCTTGGGGGCGCTGTTTGGTTTGGGGTTTTTTGTTGTTTGGGGGATTTTTTTTGTTTGTTTGTTTTCTGTTCTTTTCCCCGGAGCCGTTTCAGCGTCAGCGTTGAGGCCGGTGGGGAGGGCGGGCTGCGGCGGGGCGCGGCGGCGGGCCGGGCCGGGCCGGGCCGGGCCGGGGGGCGAGGGTGGGGACGGGGACGCGGGGCCGGCGCCCGGTGGGCGTGATGGTCGCCATAGCAACGCGGGCGTCTCCGTGGCAACGCGTGGCCCAGGCGGGTGCCGTTGCATCACGGCGCTGCCGGGCGAAAGGGACCGGCCGTTGGGGCTCAGCCGCGCGCCGTTGCCATCGCAACGGGTAACCCTGCGCAGCAACGGCAGCCGCTCCGAAAGTTTTTGGAAAATCGGGATCCTGTACCGGGTTTTGCGGTCCGCGGAGAGTTGCAGGCGCTGGGTTCTTACCCCCCCCGCCCCCGTTTTGAAGTGAGCTTGGGGTCAGCCAGCAGCCGGAGGTGACAGGAGTTTGGGATTTCCTGAAGCAGCACAGCACCAGTGGTCCAGCAGCAGCGCGGGTCACTCTGTCTTGCGTTTCATGTGGAGCTCTAGAAAAATATTTTCCGTAGTACCCGCCTTTAGAAGGGATTTTTTCACTTTTCCCCTGCTCCCAGCGATCCCACCGCTGCTGTGCTTTGCAGAAGGATAGATAAATAATTTGAATAATAGCATTAAAATTGTAATTTGTGTGTTTGAACAAGGCTTGGCTCCAGAGCCTTATCACTTCCGTCGCCTTTTTAAGAGTATTTTAATTATGCCCATACAGATTTATTCAGAGATTCTCGTATCAAGTAAAAGTGTAATGCACGTCTGACATAGAAATGGAGGGATTTTGATCCCTTCTAATCCCTGCAAGCAAAAAAAGTCCAGCAAACACACGCAGTGGAAAGCAGGAGGATCTCCGAATTTTTATGCTTGGAAGTGACTGTTGACTTAATAGGTAAGGTTTGCCAGAACCGCTGTGCAATTTGCTGGCAGACGTTGCCTGCAGGAGCTCGCAGATAGCTTTTCCAGGTTAGGTGGAAGGAAGCGATGCAGCAGCGCTGGCGCGAGGGGTCCTTGCAGGGATGAGCCCGTAGAGATGCCCTGGCTGGGTGCCGGGTGTCAGGGAGCCTGCCCTGGGGCAGCTGCCCTGCATCCTGCACAGCCATGTGCCCGCTGCTCTCCCGTCCTCGCTGTGCGTGGCAAAGGACATCTGCAGAGCCACAGACCTCAGGTAAAAGTTGTGCTGCCCTCTTCTAATGGGGTGGGTGGCCAGAACCTCATAGCCTGTTTTCATGTGTGGGAGAGGAGAGGTGTACTGGCACGTGCCAAAGAGCATGGGATTCAAGAAGGCGTTTTGAAAGACTGCCTGCTTTTGCCGATGCCCAGATGTAGCTGGGCAAATGGGAAAGCTGTCTTCTGTGCGAGGGAGAGGGAGGGTGCTACCGAAACACCTGCAAGCGAGTCCCAAAACTGAAAGGGAAACTTCCTCTCCTTGGAAACCGTGGGATGTCAGAGCGGCTGCTACACTGCTGCTGCTGCCAAGGGTTTTCAAGTCTTCCTTATAGTGACTGCATCATAAAACAAAGAGCTTGCATGGCTGCGGGAGCAAATGCCTCGCAAATAGACGCCCAAAGGAGGCCAGGTTTTGTATGAAGAAATCGTGGTCTTGCTGATATTTTTAGCTGGCTATCTTGCAGCAGTTCCGCTGTCAAATAAATCTTAATCATCCCATGGTCTTCTAAAATATTTATTTATTCATATACTAATGACTGGTGAAACATCAACACGAGGCTGGTCTAGGCCATCGGTGACTGTTGAATTAATTGCATTGGCAGTTACATGGCAAAATCCTTTTTTCAAATATATTTCTGATATATTCACAAGTAGTTGAACATGCCCTGTGTGTTTGGAAAAGCAATAATCCCATATGTATGTGATTGCTTTCTCATGTGCACAAAGACTACCCAGTAACGGGTAGAAAATGTAAATCCACTCCACCGTTGTCAGATCTCCAGAGCAATACATCGTCATAGTAACAAATTCCAAGGGAAATTTTTCTGATGCTGAAGATAATATGTCTAGAAAAAATCCTTGGGTGGCAGAGGTTTTGCTGTCTATCCATCTTACGTAACTGAAGCCCACAACTACGAGAAACTATGCCACCTGATATTAATGAAATATGTCTGGAACCAGATAATTCACCAATATTACTCCTGCCTCTAGGAACGGGATTAATCAGAGGAATTACAACGTTTATAAAGATCAGTTGGTGCGATTCCACAGGGGCAAAGTGACCTATTGCTTGTCTTTATCAGATGTTTTAAAAGAATAACGATACACAAATGAATCACATGTTCTGTTTAGTATCTGCATAAGCACCTTAGGGGTGAATTGAGCACAGAGTAAAGGAATGTATTGTAAAAATATCTCAAGCAAGATGGTCACTGAACAGACAAATTCTCCTTTTCTGAGCAGAGTTAATTACATCAGATGATTTAGCTTTACAGCTTCATTAGAGCATCCTGCATAAGTGTAACAGGGAGGACCTTTTATGAAGGAGGTTTACAATGCGCACCCACACATTTGGATGGCTGAGTCAGTGTTAATACTGGTATCGTTTAAGATTAGACATATGATTCAAACCAGGAAGTTTGGATTATATTGGGCTCCATGTATAGAAGACCATAGTTTCAGGGAGAAAAGCAATCTTGCAGTGTTTGTACATAAGAAGGAACTTCAAACTGCAGTTGTCTGAATTGCTACTGCAATTCAGGGTGAAGATTAACAGTAAGCTAGAAGAAGACTGTAGTAATGTGAATTATTTAATTTTAGTTGGATTGGATGTGTATTCTTAAAAAACAATACTCATGCCAAACAAAAAAGATTGAATTTTTATCTGGTTCTTCTAATTGAAGCATATATCATGTCATTTACGATGAATTTCAAGGGCAAACTAACAGTGATACACAGCGTTACAAGGAAAAAGCTCTCTCCTTGGTGTGGAAAAATTGCTGCTTTAGTCTAATGTGTTTCTTTTTAAATATTTACAATTGTGTTGGCAAGAGCAACCTTGAAATACATTTATAGACGCAAACTTGGTTAAGTAACTATGTAAGTCAGTGCCCTGATATTTCGTCTATATGTTTTATTTCCAGTTTTCTGACTCTTAACTGAGCTGTAGGTGGGATTTTCTCTTCTAGTAGCACTTTGAGGAGATCTTGAAGTGGATTTTTCTTTTCTCTGTGTGTATTACACGGGGCTAGTTCTCAATTGTATTTCTCCTTCTACTGCTGAAAACTATCAGGAAATGTAATGTAAAATAACAGAAATTATTAGTTTCACAGATGGATAAAAAATATTTGAAGATCTGGGTGACCACCTAGGAGTATTGGCTAGATCCCTTTACAGACTTGTGGAGCATTACTGCACTGCTTTTAATTTTTCCGGTGTGTTTTGCTAGTTGTAGTTTGTTTAACCAGTGGCAAACATTGACGCATCTGTCCTAAGTTGCCGTGTAACTGATGAGATTGCAAACATGCCCGAGACAGAAACTGAAGAGTGGTTTCTTTCTTGTGTTGCTCCAGCCCGCCTGTTCATAAAGGCTTCGTTGGGTTCCTTGTTGGTTTGTTCCTTCCCATTGGAACAGCTCCGTGGGTGAGCTTGGCTGATAGGTTCTCCTTCAGGAAAGATTGAGACCCCAGTTAGTTCTGAACTGGATTTGTGCTTGGCTTTGGACGTGGAGTCCACCTGTGCACATAAAAGCACTTTTATCAGAAAAATATCTCCTTTGGCGTGCTTCACTGCATTTCAGCCTGGCTGCCCTCCATAGAGAGGGCTTGAGCCTTGCAGGGCTGGAACCCACAGGAAAACACGTAGCAAAAACTCAACTGCAGTGCAATTTTGGTCATTGGAGAGCTGAGTCGATCTGCAGTAGGTGTACGTGGCGTCTGCCGGTTGTTGGCAGAGCAGGTGCTGCAGAGCTGCCCCGCTGCGCTGCCGGGCTCCCGGCTGGTGCTGCAGCCTCGGTGGCTGGCGGGGACCAGGACCCACCAGGAGCCAGCAGAAAAACACTCCTGCTTCTTGTGTGGAGTCACTTTCCAGAACAGCATTTCATTTAAATGTGCTTGGCTTCGTGATCTGAATTTCCTTTCCCCATCCCTTGTTGAGGCATATGGTACAGGTGTAGGCCAATGGATCACAGAGGGCCTGCAGGTACATGAGTGACCAAACGATTTATGGACCTTTGCCAGCCTGGGATTTGAAAAATTTGAAGTGGCTTCTGTTTTATGAAATTTACTGTCTCTTTTAACTATTTCCTGCTGCTGCTGCTGGCTTCCCTAAAAATGCTATGAGCTTCTTAAACGTTCATCACTTCTCCAGTGTCTTGTCTTTTGATACCTGTTTCTGATAAAAGTGTTTTTCTTTATTCTTTATCCCGAGGTAGAGATTAAGAAAAGGTGACTTTGTGATTATGAACCCCTGTCTAACTTTTGAAATTTATTAATAGAGACACAATGAAAAATTTCTGAAACTTGGATTTCAGGAAAAAAGCTTTAGCTGCCAGGACCTGCCATCACTGCTGACTGGAAGCCCTGTGGTAAACGGCAGGAGAGGTGGCCTGGGTACGCCTACATTTGGATTTGAACTAAAAAAAAATTGCATTTGCCTGTCTTGAGACTGAAAACACACAGTCTTACCTCTCTTTAGTCCTAGCTTTCTACTTCCATCTCACCAGTACCAGTCCTGCCGCCGTGCAGTGAGGAGGGTGAGGGGCGGCTGTGCGGCGGGAGCTCCCCGGGCAGGGCCCTTGCTGTGCCTGCGCCTCCCAGACCCCCGCGCCCCCCACGCACTGCTGCAGCAAAGCCCCTCGGGCAGTCACCCCCGCACGCTGTCGGTACGCAGTTGGCATACAGCCTGCTCAGGATGGGGAACTTTGAAGCTGTTACGCGGCTGCAAAACAGACAAGTGTTCCCTGCCGAGGACGGCTGTTGTGAATCGACTGCTTAGGAAACTGATGTTACTGGAACAGCTCCTCCAAATATTTGCGGGTTTTGGCTTTACTGTCACAAGCTTCTCCCTTTTGCAGTTGTTTATTGACGCTAAATCTGCATCAAAGTCAGTATGTTATAGGTTATTGTTTTGGACAACATATAAGCACTCTTTTTATCCATACGCTTTATAAGTTGAGATCAGAAATGATTGTCTGTGGCCATTTGGTGAAGTTGGTCAAACAACCTTTTTCTGTTCACTGAAAACTTTGAAGCACTGAACGACACTGCACGGCATCTCCCTGCAGGAAGAGACTTGGAAATTAATTGGTTGTCCTTTGCAGTCTGGAAACATGGATTTAATTCTGTATTGTTGTTTTTGCTTTCAGTAGGAAATTAAGCTGACGATAGAGCAGTCTAATGTTAATTTCTGTGCATGTTACAACCCCTTTATCAAGACCAATCTAGGTATTTTACTTCCCAGATGGAGTCAGAATGAGTTTTCTTCTCTTGGTGTGGTGTTAAGGTGGAGTCTTTGGGGAATTTTTTTTCACTGTTTTTGTAGTTCAGAGATCACAGAGAACACAAGTTCTTCCAAATTGTGCCCTCTGACACCATAACATGTTTTGATTTGGAGAGCATATATACTTTGGGATTATGCTGCTTTATTTCTGTTTTCTGGCAAGTTAGAGAACATCGATTCTGCTTGGTGCCAAGTAGCAATAGCAAAGAAAAAAGAACTTTTGCTTGAGTCTTGCTTGAGATGTCTGTAATGCTATCAGCGCATAAATAATTGAGGATTTGCCAATCCAAGACTTGTTTTCTAACATACTCTTATCAGCTCACTAGCCAGTAGACTTTGGTGATATGGGAAGTATCCCACTGAGCATAGTTTCAGAAAACAAAACAGATCAGCTCTTAACTTTTAAAAGGAATGTTCTTGTACATTATAGTATGAGGGAGGTGAAGGGGAGGGAGATAAATCGGGAAAGGTGGCAGCAGACCCTGGACAGAAAAAGAAGAGCAGAAAGTCCCAAGTCTGCCCTCTTTTACACAACAGTTTCATGCGTCCTTTCTGCAGCACCCTTGTGCTCAGCAGGAACGGCTGGTGGAAATAAAAATAACCCTCTAATCATGTTTTCATTCCTCTCAAAATTAGGTAAAAGCTTCTGAGCCTTCTCAGCTGAGATGTTTTCAATTCTTTCTCATCCATACACCCAAAATAGTACAAATGTTTTGTTTTCCATTTGCCAAATACATAAAGATTTGGTTGAGTCTTTGTTTTGGCTGCGTGTTTGCAGACCTTTGGTAAAGAGCTGTAAAGCAGCATCCTTAGCCTGTCATGTTTCTCTAGGTGCTGGGCAAACACCAGCTCCTTGCTTTATGTTGTTATTATTCATAGACCCATTTGTTGAACAGTCTTCCCAGTTACTTGGCTTTTTAAGCTTTTTCCCCCCTTCTCTGTGCCTTCTGTAGATAAATACAGCCTTATTCCAAAGATAGCTTGGAATGGTAACCATAAATATTTCCACTTCAGTTCATGAGAAAAGGAAAGTCTAGGGATGTGTTTTGAAATCTTTCTTAGTTTGTTTGTAAATCCCTCTCTAGCCCTGGGTGTTTCCCTATGAAAATTGTTAGAGTAGCCTCATTGACAGAGCTCTGAATTGCTGACTGCAGAAACTTGGAAGCATGTGAGTGCTGTGCTTCTGCAGATGTCTTCTGCAGCTCCCCATCCCTCTTCCTCGCTGTCCCCAAGGTGTGTTCTTGTGCAGTTACAGCATGTGTTGCGCAGTGCATGAGCCGTATGGTATGGCAAAAAACAGAGCACGTGGCACACCTCTCCTTTGGTTACTTGGCAGTGTTCAGTTAGTTTCTCACTCTCCATCCCATTAATAGCCATTGCATCACTATTACAACTGCAGCAGTTGCATGGGTGGGGAAGCCTGTGTAATGAAATTCAATAACAGTTCACTGAAATTTTAGTAGTTGAAAATTAGGGCTCAGGAGCTAGTGTTTGTGTGATGAAAAGTGGCCGACATGAGCATCACGTTTGTTAATCATACAATATTACAGCAGCGGAAATCATCTGATTTCTGCATTTGAAAACAGACTCATGAAGCTTGGGAAGCTGCAAATAGTATCATAGTGTGTCACATTTTATCGCTGTTGGATTCAGAAAAGGGTTTTTTATTTCTAGAACTCAAGTTAAATTTGTTAAATTTATTTCTAATTTTTTTTTCTTTTAGATTTTCTTCAGTTCTCTATTAGTTATTGGACTTCTTTGGTGCCTGTATTAAGAGAGATTTACAAGGAAAGTCACCTTATTTGCAGTTCTGTTGTAAGACTGACATTCTTAGAACAATTTCTAATCTGATATTAATAAACTTTGTATGAGTAAAAAATGTTAACATTTCAGAGTCTTTCAAACAGTAGGTAAGGGATGGCTTTTCCGTAATGGTTACTCATGTGATTTTAAGGCATTTTGCAGTTTAACTCATCATTATTTATTTAATATTAGTTTAGACTCAAAGTAAGGTGTGTAAACTGTTTCCAAGAATTGCAGCTCTGTCTTAAAAACCTGGGTGGACCTTTCATCCTTTTACCTAACATTTGAATATATATTGGCGAATAGAGAACATGCTTTAAGTGTGAGGGAGCTGTTGCAGTTCATGCGAAACTCCCAATATTTGTGTAACCAATATATTCCATATGTAATATACTTCTGAGAGTGTCAGTTCTGCACACAGGTTCAATGGCCTTGGCTAAGGAAGAGGCCGAGCAGACTTGCTTGGCAGCTCCTCATCATCTTGGGACAGTCCACTTGAGTCCAAGAGCTGGAGGAACTGTCTGCGAGTGACCCGGCTTCTCCCCAGGTCATAACAGAAGGTGACAACTGTACCATAAAAATGCTGGTTGTCCATAGAGGAACATCCTGGGAGATGAGCATGGCTAGTGACAATCAATTCCTCTTTTCTCTGCGCAACATCAGTGAGAAGCAGAACAATAAGAGGGTCCCGTTTCGTTGCTGATCATGGTGCGACTGTGGAATATCCTAACAAGGTGGGGTCCAGGTGATGGAGGTAGCCCATCTGGCCTTGGGTTACTCAGTAGAGGTGAAAAACTGAACTAGATGGTGGAGCCTCAGCCTGGGCTCTGGGCCAGCTGGCAGCAGGTTGGGAGATCTTGAGCTTCAGGGAAAGGTAGACTGACCTTCAGACCTCACAGACCAGCTGGTCTTTGTCCTGAACAAAATCTTCTCTGGTTTCCTTATCTCCCAGTCATAGGGGGCACCTGTGTACGAAGCCAGGCTTGTCACAATAGTGTTTCCAATTATTTTATACATACAATTAAGAGAAAAGTGCAGCTGTATTTCATACCTGTGTTAGGTGTCCACGTAATCCCTGCCTCTGTATCTGACCCAGTATTTTTCAAAGGATTAATCAGTCTTTCTGCAAATGATTTTTTTAAAAAAGTGCAGGTGTCCTAAACTTTTAGAGCTTTTACACTATCATATTGCAGTGCCAGTGGCCCTAAATCTTAAGCGAAAGGCAGTTCTCCTTGAAAGCTATTTCTTTTGCAAATATTTATTCTCAGATAAAAAGCTCAAAACAAGTTTCAATGGGTTAGTCTTTTTGAATCTTTATTAGCCAACACACTTTTTCTGGGATACGTATGGTATCCCAGCATATAGATATGTGTATATACAGTATTAAGGGCAACCATGTTGGTGAAGGGTCTAGAGCACAAGTCTTGTGAAGAATGGCTGAGGGAACTGGGGTTGTTTAGCCTGGAGGAGGCTGAGGGGAGACCTTATCGCTCTCTACAACTACCTGAAAGGAGGTTGTAGCGAGGTGGGTGTTGGTCTCTTCTCCCAAGTAGCAAGTGATAGGACGAGAGAAAACGGCCTCAAGTTGCACCAGGGGAGATTTAGATTGGATATTAGGAAAAATTTCTTTACTGAAAGGGTTGTCAGGCATTGGAACAGGCTGCCTAGGGAAGTGGTTGAGTCACCATCCCTGGCAGTGTTCAAAAAGCACGTAGACAAGGCACTTCAGGATATGGTTTAGTGGGCATGGTTGACGGTTGGACTTGATGATCTTAAAGGTCTTTTCCAACCTAAATGATTCTATGATTCTATGCTGATAGTATAGTATCTCTATATATAGTTTGGTAAACTTTCTGGAGAAGGCAGGTTTTTTAATTTGTTTGGTTGAAGAAAGTAAGTTTTGGGATAATTCTGTTTGTTAATAATTGAATGCTTGAATTGTGATTTTTTTCATTACCATTGCCACTTAAGACTTCACTTCTGATGTCATAAAACCTCAACTAAGGGCTGGAGTTGCCACGTGCAGGTCGTGATTACTGACCATGTTTTTTCTGGCTTTTATAACTCCCTTCATCGCCTGGATTTCTGGATACCTGGATTTCTGTTGTATCCAGTTTTTAATGTGTGTGAATCTCTCCTCTGATTGTATGATCCTACCATGTAAAAGCGATATTCCTCCTATTTTGATGGAAGAGGGTTTTATACGAATAAAACTATTTTGCTACAGTTGTCTCCTTTCACAGGAACTTCCATGGCTCAGAGGAATAAAAACTGAAAGGGCTTAAATGGTATTAAAATGTCTCATTCTGAAGTTTTGGAACAAAAAGCATAGAGTATTTTTTCATACTGAAACTTTTTTACACTTAGGTTTTGAATTTTGACTAGGAAAAATCAAGCTGCTTGTTTCATCAGAATGAAACACTTATATAAAAACTGTGTCTTGGAGGAGGTAGGGGGTCCTTAGAGAAATTTCCATCCTCAGCAAAACCCTGTATGGCTGGGAAGAGAGGCTGTCTTCCTCCCATGTTCACCTCTTTGTCCCAAAGTGAAAAGACAGGAGGTGAGAGCTATAGCTCTTTGCTTGTCCAATGTGTTTTATACCACAGTGCCCTGATAAAATGTTCCTTCCCCTTTCCCCTTGCAAAACAGAAGTGCTCAGCACTTGCACTTCTTGTTCTTTTTCAGTAAAGCCACGATGAAACTCTGAAGGTTATATTTTATTATCTGGACTGTATTTTTTTGTAGATGTTTTGACTTAATTTTGGGAACCCCACAGTTGTTTAAAGAAAATCTGTCAAGCAATTTTGGTACATCTAAGCATAAATGAGAATTAAGGGGCTGCGTTTCAGATGGATTTCAAGAAACTCTTGTTGGGTTTCTTTCCATTCCAGGTGGCCCCAAAGCAGTGTCTGTGCATGGGGTGCTTGTCAGTGGCATTTGTTTTGTCTCTAAATTATGAAACTGTTTGTAAAATGCAGCATTTGCTTTTTTTTTTTTTTTTTTTTGCTACTGGTTAAAAAAAGCAGGGCAGGAGGGTTAGGCAGTGTGTAAATTAGTTAATGGAAGTTGCTACCGCAGGAAAATGCCAAGGCTAAGGATTAAGCAATAGTCCCCCAAATGGTGAAGTTTTGTTTAACTACCATGTCCAGAGCTAATACAAATACATCTGGAAGAGGATACTAGACCTTGTGGGATTTTTAGGTTTAAATCAGTCTCTCCGATATTTCAAGTCCCCATGGGCTGTAGTAGCAAGCACAGATTTACCGTGCTATGCCACTCTTCCACTTTCTGTGAAACTTTCATTTCTGGCATTGGGTCATGGAAGCCCTGGACCAAACAGGCTGTTGGTTTCATCCAGTTCAGTGGTTTTCATGTTGTTATACTTTTGATAAGATTCCCCATTTTGCATCTGAGGCTTTTTTTCCCCTATGACTGCATGTGGTTTTAGTGATAAACGTGCAAACCTCTGGGGGTTTCAGTGCATGGGTATATGTATATACAGTGTACTTTTTATGTCAAAAGGCAGCCTGGCTGCCAGGGAAGCTGCTCTCTTTTGCACTTAGAAACAAAATGTACTGTTTTAGTGCGGGTGACCTCTTTTCATTACAAAAGAGTAAATACAGCAACAGTGATAGGAGAATTGCTTGAGACAACTAGTCTGAAGTGGGTTTGTGTAAGCAGTTTGACTAGCAAACACATTAGAGAAGTTCATTTTGTTGATGAATAACTTGCGGATACAAGAAGAGGAGCACTGGTAAGGTGCAGTGTGGTTCGGCTGCTCAGAGTGGAGTTGGTTGGGTTGTCGCGTACACCTGTGTATCTGTTTACAAAGTAGCATGGTTTCTACCTCTGTGTTTTAAGATCGTTTTTTCCTTTGTGAAAGGGGAATGACTGAAGAGATTGGCCAGCTCAGATATAAGTGTGGATCAGAGGTCTATAAAAGATCTTTCCTTTCTTTTCATCCTGACTCATTTCTGCTTTGTTGGCAATCTCCTCCTGTTAATTGCCAGAACTCACTCTGTGGGCTTATGTGTATGGTTCAGTTATGTATGGTAATTTTTCATTGCTCTGCTCTTAAAGCAGCCAAGATTGCACAGCCAATGGGTCTTGCTAATACAAATGTAAATGTATTTCTTTCTTGGCTTGCTGCAGCATGCGTGCACTTGTTAAATTTTCTTTTCATTAGCTTGTATTACATATTTTTGGTATTAGAATCAGTACTACATGGACTTTATTTGTGAAAGTGGAATAACTGTAGTTTATTATTCTGCCCTTTTCAAAGGTAGTAGTCAGTGTCCAACTTTATACAGCTGATGGTTTTTTGCATTTGTTGCTTATGGCCCCTTATACCTGACTGCTGTTGCTAGTTGTTCTCTGTGCTGCATTTTTTAACCTCACTGATGGGTACTCTTATGTTGTCTGCCTGAATAATATAAATATTGCAGAGCTCTACGCCTCTCACTGGTTTTTTCTGTAACTATTTTTATCAGGATTCCATTATGTATCCTTCCAAAAAGAAATTCTGTTCAAACAGTGGTTACAGGCTTGACGGAAAACTTCCTAAGGTTAGTCTGAAAAACTGAGGTGCTCAGAACAGACTCTTTTTTTGATGCTTTCAATTCAGTATTTGGAAGCATGTATAATTCTGGGTTTTAGTCTTGTGTGAGTGTGGTGGTGGTGGTGTTTTCTAAGACAGAATATGTAAAATTTGGAAAAATGAATTGCATAGTAAGGCAGATACTGAAGATTATTAAAAATGTAGTGATGCTTTAATACGTCCATGCAGCATTGGGAATTCATAACTGATGGCAGTGCAGGGTGCAGGTTCCAGTAAAAGTATATGAAAGATGTAAATTTAGCAAATTCGGTGTCATTTGGGTTTCATTAATTTTTATGTTTAATCTGGATTAGCAGATGGAGAAACAATCTAAACAAAAAAGAATTGGCTTACTTTTAATTATGTAACTTTCCTGAAAAGACTTTTTTTCCAGGTAGCTGTCTGATCAATGGCAAAATTCATAACAGCTCCCCAAGTATTTAAGATCTCTATTAATTGGAGTTCCTTCTCTATATGAAAAATGTTCTCTCGTTAGCTGTTTTGCATATGAAAGATGAAGACCATTTTTCTAATGAGACTAAAAAAATAAGTAAAACAATTAATTAGAATGAAATAATTTTCTAAACTTAAGGGAATTAATAACAAACAAAGCTTCCGGAGTAGCCAGCTTTTATTTTGTAACTTCCAAATATAACATAATGTAAGAGGAAGACTTTATACAAACACATTTATTCCATGATAGTTTAAGAGCCATAATCAGCTATATTGCTAAAGCGATGTAGATGTTTTGGTTATTAAGTGTATTTTGCTGCTTTTGCCTTCGGATGTAGAAATAGACTTGCTCAGATTTGGGGGAAAAAGAGAGTGGAAATTTGTGCTGGAAGTGGTAGAGCTGGTGTTTTGCCATCTCCCTGGGGATATTACCATCAAAACCCTGCTTTGAAAACAGCGGGAAAGTTGTATTGATGAGCTCTGTATTTTGTAATGACATGGAGCAAGAGCTTTAGGAGTTCAGTTTGTGTTGAGTGGCACTGCCAAAAAAAAAAAAAAAGTAGTTCATTTTTGCCTGTTTCTGTGCCCATTTGCCATCCTCGGTTCTCTACGGTGGGTATGAGATGCCCCTGAGAAGAGTGGGCTAGCACTCTGTGGGTGGTACTTTCAGGCACTACAGTTAAAAACCCCACTAACAGTTGCTGTCTGATCAGTTAAAACCCCCCAAACTAACAGAGGAAACTTTTCACAAGCTGTTCGGATTTGCCGCTGAGTTTGCCCTTTGACTTGTCTAAGACAACAAAAGCGTACCATACCACGCGTGACAGTGGTGTGCAGCAGTCTCCAGACTAGCTCTCAAGCAGCTACCTGAGGGCCCTGGGAGCAGTATCTTCTGGTTGTTCAGTAGAGGGTTGGTTTGGGGGTTTGGTTTGGTTTTATTTTGGTTTTTTTTTTCCTTTTTTGTGTGTTTTCTTTGGGGTTTTTTTGCAAAGTCATTTTAAGATGCTCTTGCTGCCCTTGTACAATAGCAAACTGTCCTCTCAGTTGTGCTGGTGAAGATACTTCTGTAGTTGCATTGTAAATGGGATCCTGGTGATTTATGGTTTTTTTTAAGGGATTGGGGCTTGTCAAGGAGGGGTGAAGGCTTTCTTAAAGCATTCCTACCAGAGAAAATATGTCACTGAACCGTAATCTTACTGAGACTAGTTAGATGGCACAGTGCTGTGCTAGTAAAATTATGCTACGTCTGGCTCCCAAGGCTTAGTTTCTGCACAGAAGAGCATGGAGGCATCATCGTGCTTAGTGTTGACTCGGGTGTGTTCTGGTAGGTGAGTGCCACAAACCTGCCTTAAAGGTTTCTTGACTTGCAAACCTGTGTTGTCACGTCACTTACATGCTATAGAAAAGTTTTCCAGTGCTGGGTAAAGCAACAGTTGGGGAAAGAGGTGCTGCACCTCAACTTCATGATTCCTCAGTCTTCACAAGCTTGGTGAGAGAGGGTAATTCACATGGCACAGTTTGGCAGTCTGCTGCATCTCTCAGCCTATGCTCTAATGCAATAGCAGTAGAGCAGCCTGGGCTGGCACAGGAGTTTGGACCGCACTGAAGCACGCAAACGCTACCCAGGGACTCCAACTTGGGGAGAGGGAACTGACTGCAGGAACTGATCTTCGCTTGCTGTCTTCTGATTTCCAGTTTTGAAACTGCAGGGTAGAAAACAGAGGTTTCTTTGGTGCTATAAACAAGTAAACAGTATCCCTCTGTGAACGCAGATGCTCAGATTTTCATGGGGATGTCTGTCTGGCTCTGTTGTATTGCTGTTGTGAACAGACTTTGACACTTGGATGGAAAACTTGCCATTTTAGTAGCATGTGAGGAGGCGGCAAGTACATAGACTCCAGCTTATCTTTCCTTGGTCACTGACCAGGTGCAAATAATGAACTTACTAGACTGAATTAATTTCTTAAAGGAAATGGTCTGAAATCCATCTGGTAGAGTGCTGAAGAGCAGACTCAATAAAATCCTAGAAAATTGACTGTAGGAAGGAGTCTTCTGTTGGCAGAAAGCTGAATTGGATGACCTGAGGAGAGTCCTCCGTGTGAAATTTCTGATGGAAAGGCAAACAGAAATAAGCAATGGATCTTGAGCACAAGGTTTGCAGACTGCATCTTCAAGAGATGGAGAATTTAAATGCACTTGTTCCAGCTGATCTTCTGTAACATGATTCCCTCAGCGAGGTGTCACACCGTGGGTGGCTTTAGTGTGGTGGGGGAGCCTAACATTCAGAGGATAGTAATATGCACAGAGCTAAGCATACCTATTACCCATCTTAATTCAAAAGCCACCAAGACACCACCTGATCTCAATCTATGGTGCAAACGAAGAAAAATCATCAGTAATTTCAGCTCTGTGTTCAAACCTGCTGTAGATTTCTGTGACTGGAGGTAAATAACAGGTTCTTACTGTGTGGCTATTGTGTACCCATACTGTTTCTAGAGGGTACTTGCAGTAACAGACTGTGTTTTTTTTCTCCAGTGATAGTCAGATGCCAGCCGAGTGTGCGAGAGAGTATGCCTTTTTACACAGAAACTTTTGGTGTTGCCTCTTTGCACTGGCAGTAGATTTCCTAAACCTAGTGAGACCTTGTGTCTTGTGTGCCGGCTTCTGCACGAGTCTCGGCACCTGACAGCCCGTCTCTTATTGATGCTGTGCAAGAACTGATCTTTCAGGAGAGTGAGGCAAGTTGTATTTTTTTTCCTTTTTTAATGCTAACATATTCTTCATAGCATACCTGCTTACAGATGCCGAAAAGTGTGCAGTAGTGAATGAGGGTGCGGACGTACTCGCAACTGCATTTAAACTCCAGAGCACTCCTTGGGGCTACGATGGAAGCAATGTGTATCTCATCAGATGGAGTTTCTTGTGTCGTCCTTCAGCTTCGAGGCAGTAGAAGACACTGTACAACATCTAAGTGTCACAACTTTATGTGGACTCTCGGTGAGGCAGTCCTACCAGCTTGAAAAACTTTTGAAGCTTTTGGCTTATTTTGCCTGAATCAAAGCTCAAGGTTAGCCTTAGGTTTGCTGGAAACGGACATCCATTGGAAATAGCTTTTTTGTGGTTTTGTTTTAATGCACTTGCTAGACTGAAGTTTCCAATTACAGAAAAACTAATTTTGCTTCCAAGTCTGGCTGGGAAGTAGTCCCTCAGTAAGAGAAGTCATTGTTCCATTTTGGCACTACCTGCAAATACAGTCATTAGCTGAAAAGTAGCAGGCTTTCTTCAATCTCCTCTTTGCTAGTTGTTCTTCAGGGAATTGTATTCCGGAATATTTCTTAAACAAAGCCTGTCCTTTCACCGCGCTGCCTCAGTCCTGTCACGTCAACGCCTTCCTGGGCGGCAGCACGGCCGGCCGCAGTGCCGGAGGTGAGGTGTGCAGGCGTCTCCCTTGCTGCCCTCCTCCATTCCGCTGCCGGCGGAGCTCCGGGAGCGCCGGTGCTGCCCGTGCTGCCCTGCGTGCCCGGCTGGCAGGGCTTGGCCCGGGCACGGTGCCCTGCGTGCCAGCCGGCCCTCCCTCCGCGTGCCCGGCCTGCAGATCGCCTGCAAACTTGCGGAGCTCCTTGAGCAACAGTGAAGCAATTCTTTGGCTCTGCAAAATCCTGCTGTTCGTGCTGTGCAATTTAAAGACAAAATGCTTCCTGCTAATTATTAACAGTTACTCTGTAGGAACAGCCTCATTATAGGGGCGCTGAACCCTGGCCCGCCGTCCTTTTCAGCACCTGAACAATGCGAGAGGGAGGGGGAAGAAACGGCGAGAGAAACTGGAGTGCTGGCACCAATTAGTCCCAAGATTAGTCCTGAAAGAGGATTGCGATTTCAAGGCCAAAAAGAGTAGGGAGTGGGTAAAAGGATTTGAAATGAGATTATAGGACCTAAAAGCGCCTTTCTTTTGTTAGGGAAATAATTCAGCAGTTTTGCTCGAGCCAGTGAGACAATCCAGTTTAGTGGCTGAAGTAGGAGATGTATGTCCTGTTGCTTTTTAAGGTTCTTTAACTAAGTTGATCCGCGGTTGCATTTGTTAGTGCTTCCTGCGAAATCAAAGTGTTTTCAACAAACAAACAAAAACACGGAGGAAAGCTATTGCCTCATCAAAAGGCCCATTGTTTTTCAGGAAGCTTATTTGTATTCTTTAAAAGGGGAGCCAAGGAAAGGAGGCAGATTGAACTCCCTTTTTTTCTTTGGGGAAACTTTTTTCCTGGTCGAGACCAGCACCGGAGTCACCCTTTCACCACCCATCCTACAGATGAGTTTCAGTGCCGGTTTTTGTTTGTTGGCCTGCTCAGAGATGCAAATCAGGCAGTTCCTACTTGAATTAAAAGCACCGTCTCCTGTCAGTGCCATAGTGGTGTATGTCCTCTTCCTCTGGGAGGGAAGCGGGCACTAAGCCTTGCTGCCCTACCAAAGAGACCACGATATGCGCTCATGTAACAGTAAGCATTCAAGTGTCAGAGGCTGAAGACTGGAGCTTGCTTGGAGACAGCAGAAAGAGAGGGCTTCCCCCTCCCCTCTCCCTCCAGAAGGAGAATTACAAAAGGGAGAATTATTGAAGAGAATTACAGACATTGTGGATTTAATAGGAAATGTTTTGGTTTAGTCTATTCATGCAAGACTGCATGAAATGGTGACTGACTCTCTGCCCTTCCCAAGAGGGAAGCTGTTTCTCTTGGAGTGGCTGAGACTCAAAAGGTGTGGAGGGATCATGAATGTATCTATTACCAGCTTTTTTTTCTTTCTTTCCTTTTCTTTTTCAGTGGAACTTCTCAGTGTGAAACACTGATGTAGGCAGGCTTGAAAGCCTTGCTTTCAGTTCGCTATGCCCACAGGTTTAGGGAAGTTTCTTGGCATAAAGGAGTAGTGAGTTCTGCCACGCTCTTGATTTCCCTTACTGCTGCGTTTCACATGAGCCCTTGTTGAACCTGCTTTCGTAGGCAGATGCTTAAAGCTGTCTTCCAGTGTGGCACTGAGAGGTTAGCAGGCATCGTCTTGTCACTAGTGTAGCCTGAGTAATGGGCAAGATCGGGTGGTATGGGGAATATACTGTTTGAGAAAACCCTTTCTTTTAATAGAGGGACCCTTTTTCTCTAGACAAAGTCATTAAAATAGGACATTCTGCATACTGTTCTTGGAGTTGAGTTCTTCCCTTTGGACTCGCTTATAAATAAGCGTCTTAATTCCCATCCAAAGCACTTGTTAAATGCTAAATTTTTGTCCATTTTTTTTTATTCCATTACACTGCTGTCATATCATCTAGTGAATCTGGCTTGCTGCTTCCTAGCCTTCACAACCTATTCTAGAGTTCCTCCAAGAAAAGAGGGAGAGACCGAGAGGCGAACCCATCAGCAGAGTTTCCACGCAAGTTGGTGAAGAAACACACGCTCTTGTCCTGTCTATGGGACTTGTGTAAATGGCTTTAATAAGGCTTTCGTTGTGAAGTTGTCCCATGCTGAGATGCTAAAGGGTCTACAAAGTAGCCATAAACTTTCTGAAATAGAATAAAGACAATAATAAAACCCAAAAGGGATTCAGCAGAGGAGCTAATGTGGAGGAGGAGACAGTTTAAGCAGGGGTTGGCAATGATAACAGAATGGCAAGTCCTCTTAGGAGTAGGACAGAAGAATGGTTTGAAAAGGGTAAAGAGTGCAATGAGATGACAACAACTTCTGCTGGTGGTGTCCAAGTCCTGCTTTACTTCAGGTCGTGTTTCTCTATGATCTAAAATTTAGGTTCAGGGATTTATAAAAAGGGGTTGTTGGTTGAGCATGTTCCAGTTGAACTGAGAACTGCAGGTGGTATTTGCTGCACCTAGCAGAGGCAGCTACCTGGATGGATCAGTGCTGCAAATGGCTGGGCTTGCTGCTTTCCAATTTATGTGCATTTACTTTGTGTGCTGGCTGGAAAATTCAGTGATGCACTGTACGTGACATTGGAAAAAGAGACTTGGCTATCAATGAAACCACCAACATGAGAATTAACTGGAGTGGTTTGGCAAAGTCGTTTGTTCCATTTTTCCCCCCCATGATTTGTCAGAAGTTACATTAACACATGAAGAAAATATTTCTGCTTAATTGGTTGTAGTAAACGGATGTGCTATAAATTAATTGCCTCTTTAATGTTTAAAAGGTTATGTCCCATTCATTTTATGACTGATTAGTATCATTTCACTAGAATGAGCAAGCTTGAGGTCATCTGATGTTTGAAAAGCATAGTTTGTTACTTTCTGTGATTTGCTGCTTTAGAGGGCTCAAATGCTATCTGGGGATGTCAGGGTGTCAGTGTCTCTTTCTAAACACCAGTGAACCATAATTAATTGTTTCCTGTAATCTAACTCATTGATTTTCTATATTTGAGGTGATCCAAGGAACAGCTTTACTCCAGGGATTAATTACAGAGAGAGAGTGAGAGTGCACATACACTCATGAACATATTTTTGCTAGTTAATACTAATGAGGATTTTTTGCAACCGCGTGGCAGATACTGATACAACTGGCAGGAGAATTACACAGTACCTGACAGATAACCATGCCCACCCTTAGCAGCAACTTTTGGTGCCCACAAAGATTGTGGTCTCCGTTAGTGAAATACCTCTGGTTTTGGTGTTGCCCACCAGCAGATGGACCTCCCAGAACCTCTTGGTTTGTTGAGGAGAGAGCTTGTGATCTCCTCCACTGGCTGTTAAACCAGAGCTGTTCAGCGAGGGGCACAGAGGATTGCTCAGTTGTCGTATTTGGCTTTATTCTTTAACTTTCTTGAGCTTTATCAAGAGCGAGCGAATGGCCTAAACTCTATCTCTAGGCTTCTGTGTTTTGGCACAAGGTTGTTACCAAACTGCTGATTAGATATGCCATGCAGAAACAGTAAACTTAGATATTTGCAACTTTTTGTGACTTTTTTTCATGTTCATAACGACTTTTTTCAACCTTCCCCGCATGAAGTCACAGCGGATAAAGCAGAGGTGTAGAAACCAGTATCTCATCACAAAAGCAATTGCCTGCCCACCTTCACCTTCCTTCATACAGCCTTTATTTCTACACCTCTGCTTTCTGCTATGAATTCCAAAGTGAAGAGCAGAGTGTTTAAGCCCTGTCTTACTGAGTCACGTCCAATTTCTGCACCAACAGCTGAGGAGAGGCAGCAAACAGCGGAAAACTTAGACCACATCGTGGATTCCACCAGGGAAGCTGAGATTTGTTGAAATAACAATGCTGTAAGACAGTTCCTGGAAGAGTAGTCTCCTTCTTGGTAGAGATACAGCTTCATCAGTCATATGAGGAATAGCTGGCTTAAAGGTAGAAGGGTGACTTCTCGCTGTAAATTATGTGAAGGTCAGCTTTTCTTTTCCTTAGTGACTTCCTTCATTCATGCAGGTAATATTGTAACTTGAGAGAATTATTAGAATATTACTAAGTACAATGTTAGTATTCTCAACAGGCTGAACAGCTGTTTGGAGAGGTAAGGATTAGGGATAAAGATGCACACTGAATTTTATTTCCCATTACAGGTATGAGGTTTATTTTTCTGCTAAGATGAAAGTGGCTAAAGATAATTTAAAAATGAGTCAGAATGAAGTCCTCTGAGTATTTGTTTACAGTTAGATTTGCAGAACGTGTGAAATTCATTATTTCATAGCTCTGCTTTGAAAATGTTAAGTAGAAGATAGCGGGAGTTGGGTGCTGTGGTTATTGCTACTGTAAAAATAACTAGGAGTGTTCTTGTTCTGGAGACCAGAGAAGTACAGGTCATGTACAGTTCCCAACCACAGTTCAGTGGGGCTTCTTCATTTTGGCAGAGGCTGTAAAGAGGGAAGAGACTTCTGCAGTGTAAATACCTGTGAGGTCTCATCTGCTCTGCCCCTTGAATTTGAGGCTTTGTTGAGTTGAAGACTTTTCTGGAATAAATGGAAAATTCCCATCTTCTCCTGATTGATTGGGCTTATAGGATAGAATTTAGTCAAACTTGTGCAAATTGCTTTAAATTTACTGTCCAGTGGAGGGCATATTATAATTCTGCTTTTAACTTCCCCTGCATACAACCTGAGGCATTTGGGATCCGTTTTGGAGAAACACTGAACTCTTGTAGGTGCAACTAATGTCAGTCAGTGAAGAGGAGCCCTAAGATGATGGCAGTGTGGGTTGTCAGCAGGGGCCTGGAGCTGAGAGGTGGGGCGTCTAGGGGCTGGTCCTGATCTGCCATGGGTTACTGGGACTTTTGGAGGTACGTTGTTATCTCTGTGTGTATGTTTCCCTTTCTGTGAATGGAAATGGTATCTCTATAGCTCTGTGGGTGGGAGGACTGATCTAGGTGATGTCTCTACAATGCTTCCTTACGCAAAAAATACTGTATTCTCTTCCCTCTTTTGTTACGTCTGTAGACCCAGACTGTGAGATGAAACAGCCCAGTGTTAGGTGCTGTAGTTTCGTGTGTGTGTTGGTCTGTCCCTCCCCCATCTCTAAAATACAGCTCTGAGTGCTTCAAACTGAGTAATCACAGGAATGTGAATGAGTGAAAACTGACAAATTTTGATACTCAATTTTTTATGCCTTAGCAATTTATTTCTAAAGATGTATCTTCAAGGATAACTTGATATTTATGCATTAAACTTTTGCACTGGAGATAGAAGCTCCCACAAACTATTGTTGTGGTTTAAGCCCAGCTGGCAACTAAGCACCACGCAGCCACTCACTCCCCCCCATCCCCCCATGGTGGGATTGGGAGGAGAATCGGAAAAAAAAAAGTAAAACTCGTGGGTTGAGCCAAGAACGGTTTAATAATTGAAATAAAATATAATAATAATAGTAATAATAGTAATGAAAAGGAAGATAACAAAAAGAGAGGGAAATAAAACCCAAGAAGAAAAACAAGTGATGCATGATGCAATTGCTTGCCACTTGGTGACCGATGCCCAGCCAGTTCCCTGAGCAGTGATCCGCCCCTCCCAGCCAACTCCCCCCATTTATATCCTGAGCATGATGTCCTATGGTATGGAATATCCCTTTGGCTAGTTTGGGTCAGCTGTCCTGGCCGTACTCCCTCCCAGCTTCTTGTGCACCTGGCAGAGCATGGGAAACTGAAAAGTCCTTGACTTAGGACAAGCACTACTTAGTAACAACTAAAACATCAGTGTGTTATCAACATTATTTTCATACTAAATCCAAAACACAGCAGTGTACCAGCTACTAGGAAGAAAATTAACTCTATCGTAGCCGAAACCAGAACAACTGTCTGTCATTCAACTTTTGAGCACCTTACATGCTGTGCAGTATGATCCTCAGGCACTGATCTTTTGGGGGATAAGAGTGTGACCATTGAATGCAGGACTCACGTTTTTATGTGATATTCTGACATGTGCATCAAATGTTTTGGTGTATGGCCCAGTGGCTGCAAATCTCTGCACACTCCTCTGCAGCAGTGCTGCGGAGCCTATGAGCACGTTAAGCTTTCCAGGGAAAAATACCCTCAGCATCTGGGAGAGGTTAAATGTTCCAGGGGAGAGGTTAAACGTTCGTTTTGTCCTCTGCTGCTGTAATTCCAGAAGCCAGATTAGCTCTGAATCATCTGAACCACATTCATTCAAGATTAATGAGAAAGACCAAGTATGGAAAATTTCAGCTGGTAAGCGCCTTGGCTTTGAGCAGGTGGTGGAGGGGGAGTTCATACTGGCAGCAGCCTGTGGGTCATGCTTAGTTTTGAGTTTCCTTAGTACTTAAATTGGTGAAATGGGGAATCGCACCACACCAAATAAGCAAGAATTTCAGCAAGCAATGTGAAGCATTTGGGGGGGGACTTAAAGGCCTTCCATTCCTTTTTCCCATCTATTTCTGTTGCACTGGAGATCAGATTTGCCCTTTTGCGTATGCACATGTTTATAATTTGTGCATGTTCAAGGTATGTTAGTGTCTTTGAAATGAACAAGAGGCATATTCTCAGTAACGGGTGACAAGCCATTCTAGCAGAGATGTGTGTTTGGTTAATCTCAAGTCCAGTTGACTGACAGGCCATGGTTGAGCCTTGGTTAGCAATGTGAGTGGGAGCCTCCTATAGAAAGTATTTATAAAATCCAGGCAGGTCTATCAGCAAAGCTGTTTGAAGTTCTGCAAAAATAATAAAGGGAGAATTCAGGACTAGAATAACAGAAGTCAATTGGGTGACCCTGGGCTTTTTAAAAATTTAATCAGTTTCAATTTGGGAGAAATGCTTCTTTTAGTAGAGCTTTACAGTGTTGTGCCTGGTTGGCAGCTCTGCGGGTCCACTGTGGTTTGGTTGCTCAGGTGGTCGGCATGGAAGTTCTCTAGAGCCTTGTCTGTGCTGTAGCGTTAACTATCAGAGCAGACTCATTACATCAAGTTGAAAATGAAGGTGAGCCTAGATATAGGCAATTGCTAGGAGTCATTTATTTTCTGGAATCTGAGATTAAAGACTTTTTTCCTTCCAGTGCAATTCTAATCAAGTAAAACCAAAACAGAAATGAACCTCTTCTTCCCCATCACTTGTTTTTCAACAAACGAAGGCTATCTTCAGAAAACTCGAGTGCTCCATTTCTGATCTTGTGGAATATAAGGGAATCAAGCTTCTCCCCACTGGCCAGGTCAGTGTTTGATGCTGCTACAGCCCAAAAGAGGCCGTGGTCCTCTGTGGTCTCAGAGGCCAATGGCTGTCCATAAATGGGATTTTCTATTCATCTGGGCTTCAGGGGACCAACCTGCCATGCCTGCATGAGCTGGCACAGGCACGCTCTGTATCACATAAGTAAGTTTAGATAACTGTGAAGTTTCCCCAGCCTGACAACCACCAGCTTTTCATCCAGTGATAGATAGTCTAGGAACCATTTAATAGCAGTTGTGAAATAAGGAGCAACACAACACTACAGCATGTGAAGTAACCTGCAGTGTTTTTCCTTGCTTCAAAATAAGGAAAGCAGGAACAAATAACAACCCATGCACTAGAAGTGAGCTATGTTGTTCCTTCTTTAACTACATGCACTTCAAAAGACTATTCCCTTACCTATTGTGTTGTTACTTAACAATTCCTTATTCCTTCCAGAGATATGTAGACTATGTCGATAAGAATGTATTCCTGTTTTTAACACAAAAGAAGAAAAAAAAAACCTGAGACAGAAAGGATGAAATGACTTGCCTGAAGTTACTGTGTGATTCAGTGGTAGAGGCAAAATTAGAACTGGAGGCTGATAGCCAGCATCTCCCAATTCCCAATGGAGACAAATCTTTTTTAATTAAAAGTAACATGTGACAGTTGTCTCACCATGACTTTTCAAATATATCTGGACTTTTTCCTATTTCAGTATTCAGCCTGGAATTAGAATGTGTTGGGTTTAACCCCAGCTGGCAACTAAGCACCACACAGCTGCTTGCTCGCTCCCCTCTGGTGGGATGGGGGAGAGAATCAGAAGAGTAAAAGTGAGGAAACTCATGGCTTGAGGTAAAGGCAGTTTAATAGGTAAAGCAAAAGCCATGTGTGCAAGCAAAGCAGAACAAGGAATTCATTCACCACTTCCCATTGGCAGGCAGGCGTTCAGCCATCTACAGGAAACCAGGGCTCCATCACTTGTAATGCTTACTTAATCTGAACATCCCCCCCTTCCTTCTTCTCCCCCCAGCTTTATATGCTGAGCATGACATCCTATGGTCTGGAATACCCCTGTGGTCAGTTGGGGTCAGCTGTCCCAGCTGTGTCCCCTCCCAACTTCTTGGGCACCCCCAGCTTACTCGCTGGTGGGGTGGGGTGAGGAGCAGAAAAGGCCTTGACTCTCTGCAAGCACTGCTCAGCAATAACTAAAACATCCCTGTATTATCAACACCGTTTCCAGCACAAATCCAAAACATAGCCCCATACTAGCTACTATGAAGAAAATTAACTGTATCCCAGCCAAACCAGCACATGTGTTCACAATAAATGTGTTAAAATATTTAAACACGGATTAGTGAGAAATTTGCATTTTGCACTGTGGCTGGCATACCTCAAATAGCCATCTCTTAAACAACTCTCTAGAAATTATGACATTTTTATTTATTTAAAGAACAAATCCTCTGTTGTGCACGTATATTCAGCTCTTGGCAAAGACCAAAATTCTGGCTGAAGGCTACGGAGTCTCACCAAGGGGACAAGGCAGCTTCATGTATCACGTCAGCAGTGAGAGGAGTCTTTTGAGCACCACAGCAGAATCATTGATGGGCTCCAAAAGACACATGACCATGTGGGTTTTTTTGAAATCAGGAATTACCCTTTTTATCCCAAATTCTGAAAAATTGAGAAGATTTTTTTTTTATCCTGATTTTTTTTTTTCTTTCTCTCCCTCTCCCTCTCTCTGTTTTCCTGCTTAATTACTTATTTTAAGTGGAGATAGTGGAAGGAGAATGGCTTTGGCTATTGGGAAAATGTAAAGATTTGGCTAACTTTCCCCTTCATCCTTCAAAAAGTACCATTAAATTTTATTTTCAGGCATTTTGTTCGTGAATAGCTTTCCCAAGCAACTTTTCTTTTGTCTTTAATAAAAATTTAGATATAATCCCTCTGGCAGTCGTGTCATATAGAAAACTCATTTAGAGTGTGCAAGAGATCAAAATTTTATTATTCGCTCAAAAATGTGTTAGACACCCTAGAGAAACCAGGAAAGACACCATCTAGGAGCTTAAAGTCTCAAGCTCACATGTGGCAGTAAGTAGAGAGATACCGAGAGACAATAAAAGAGGGAATTGCAGAGGAAAGAGAAGCATTACCAGAATATTAGATCAGCCTTCATAAATTAAAAATTAGTGTTGTGAATTCATAAATCGCTTTAAGAATAATGTTTTGTTAGTTCTGGAAAATTCGAGAAGATGGAGTAATGGGTTTATGTATTTAAAATCTCTGAAGTAATCAGTTTTCATTAAAATCAGGAAATACCTTAACACGTACCTTCTAGATATTTTTTAATGTATTGTCATTAGCCCAGGTTAGTAGAGGTTTTTTCCCTTTGATTGGAGAGGAAGCTTCCTTGCCTGTTGCTAGGTGATTGCTAATTGTGATATTAACTGCCAGCAAGCTGCTGGCAGGGATTATAAATTTTTTTTTCCATGTTAACAAATCGCATGTGTTAGAGGTGTGGCAGTATCTAAATACTTCTGTATTGCTCAAAATTCATAATGGGAGTGATAAATTCTTTAATAGAACTATGGTTATGTACCCAGGTGCAGAGCATTAACCCCTCTTCGCAGTGCAATAGTCTTGTTAGCCCCTGTCCAGTAATGGCATTAAAGTTGAGTGTAGAAAACTGAGCTGATATGGCAATAGAAGGATCTGAGCTCTGCTGTGCAAGCAGTGAAGAGCTGACAAGTGTTACGGGAGTCCTCAACCAGAATGAGGTGCCGTCTGTCCCATATTCACTCTGCAAGCTCGTGGCTGTGTGCTTTGGACCGAGTGACCTCCTCCCATGCCATCCAACGGCCGCTCTGCAGACTGTCTTTGTGTAGCGTGGGAGCCAAGAAGGCTGCTTGTTGCTGTAGTGATGAATATTTCTCATGCCTTACACAGGGTGACTGCCGTAATGAAGTACTACGCATCTTTCAGCATCAAGGGATGCTGTATTCCCACAAAAGTAGACTACTTAAAAGTTTTTTCTCACTTACCACCCCATCCTAAATTTACTTCTCAAGGAATGGTAAAAATTATGATTTTCCAGCTTATTTGGACATCCATTTATATACCTTATGGTAGCAGTCTTGAGTCCAGCTTGCATCAGGAGCTGAATGTACTTGTCAGGAGCATCTTTCCCTCCTGCCACTGGATACAGGGTTTCATGGGCTCCAGCCAGATAAAGGCATCTACAGCTATTGTTATCTCAGCAGCTTGAACATAAGAATAATTGTGGTTTAGTTGCTTTTCAGAAACTTTCGGAGGTGGGTTTCTATACCTACAAGATGCTCTGTTGGTTACTCTTTGACAAAATGGTTTGTTGTTTCTAGGTTTGGTGTCCTTGATATTTCCTTCAGTTTGCTGTTCATCAGAGGTGTAGGTGAGACTTGCAGTGAAGTATTTTGTACTGTGGGTGGTTGGTAATGGAGTACTTGCAGCGAGGGTACAGCAATGCCTTTGTTCAGTTCATCTGTCAGCTACAGCTTCTGCTCCTGGGAATTTTCAATTGTATTGCTGTCCTGATAACTGCCATCGACCCCAGGGCAAAGGGTGGTGATCGCAGTGAACTGGGTGCTCTCCTGTCCACTCATTCTGCATTACTGGGAACTTACTGTGCTTGTCAGGAGGGGAAGAGTTGTATTTCTTCCTGCCACACCTTTTTGCAAAATCCGTGGGCTGAGCTGCATGTAGAGGCGCTTCAGTCAATCTTCTTAGGCTTGTGCTCATCATTTTTGCCACGGGTAAGGGCTAGAGAGGGGTCTTCTGTGTCACTGCAGCATGTTTGTTTCTGGTCTAGCAGCTGTTTGCTTACTGCAGGCTCTGTGTTGGGTATACTGTGTGCAACCGCTTGTTAGCTTACAGCTGACCCCGTTCATGGTTCTATCCCTTACTGAGCTGTCTTACCCTGTCCTCTAAGCTTTCCTGAGAGCCAGGGTGTACTTTGGCACCAGCTATGCCCCAGCAGCTGAGCCCACCACCTCTTGGCCGTGGTGGGCCGAGCTATGTGTGGAGCATCTTCACTGCCTGAGCCTTCCTTCTTCGGGCTAATAGCTCTTAGCCTCAGGGGCCTTTGACATGTGTGTTTGGGGGTGGTGGGGGGGCGGGTTGCCTTGTTTGTTTGTTTTCCCCCCTTTCTTTGTCCTCCTGCTTACCATCACCCTCTTGGTAACACAGTCATTGGCCTATATTTATTGCCTTTCTTCTGTGTTTTCATCATCCATTAATTGTGGTGTGTAGTCCCACACAATTGAATTTGTTTTGAATTTTTAGTTGTTTGGCATTTTTAAATCTACTAATCAGGCCTCTGACAAAGAGGCCTGTGAGAGTTTTTGGCATAGTTGTGAAATACTGCAACTGTGAGAGAGAATTCATACCCTGGCTTTTTTTTAGTGCTTGGCTTTAAGAACTGCAGTCTCCTTGCTGTAATGTGAATTCCAGAAGACAAAGGATATGTATTTCCTTTTTTAAGTCTCTTGAAGCCTATGCACCTTTTAAAGATTTTTATAAATCCGTGGCATATGTTTTGGTAGAAATAATGAATCGGAGGGGGGGGGGGGCTCACATGCATTATTGCTTCTGTATGCCCTGGGAGCTCCTGGTTGGGCTGGCTGGCTGCCATGAACCCTCACTGGCTGGCCAGCCAACCTTCACATCGGCCTGGTTTCCAGCACAAGTGGTATCAAAATCAACACATTCCCATGGAATGTTTTAGATTTCAGCAAAGCAACATTTTCCTGTGGAAAAGCCTGCCCTCAGAAAAATCCCTGCTAGCTCTTGGTCAGGCGGCTTCCCATGCCTAGGGCCCTACAGCGTGACGAAGTTTCCTACTGGTTGTGTCATCAGAGGAGAAACAGTATATCGCTTGCCTTGAGTGGAAATCGAGTTCCACTTATTGTTAAAAATCGATAGTGAATTCCCGGGAAGGGTTGCGTTTGATCAGGGGTGGCTCCTAGTTCCATTTATCTCATTTCACACAAGCAGATGCTCACGGGTTAAACACTGTTAGTTGTCAGTTCTCTCAGCTGCTGGTTTTCAGCAAGCGTGTGAATACTTCATTTGCTCCCTGTGGTGGTGCATGGATGCTGCAGTGACAATGACTGTGCTTCAGTGAGAGGTGGATTCTGCACTAGACGGACATGAACTTGCACCCCTGGATCCTGTTTTATGCGTTTGCTACAAATACTGTTGCAGCTTGGATAGCCCTTTGCTTGTAACGATAGTATTTTCTGCAAATCAAACCAACAGTCCTTGACAGGTAACTGCTGGTGTTTCACATGTCGTCTTAGCCATAAACTATGCTAATTCATGTTCTTTCAAGTTGTTAATTTGAAATCTCAGGTCTTCATGATTGATCCAAGTCCATCTTTCCCCGCCCCCCGCCCCCGCCAAGTGCCCTGTGGTGGGAGTTAAGTCAGTCCAAACCTGTGTATAATGAAAATGTATTAGGCCACAAGTTTCTTTGCACTGATATAAGAGTTCAAACTAGTTACTGCTTTTCTTCTAGTAGGTGTGTGGGGATTTATTAGAAATTAAATATTACTTTAGTCAGTGTGTTTAGTTGATAAGTTTGGGGAAAAACTCTGCCATCAATAATGCTAATTGCATAAGTATTAATCTTACAGCATGTATTGATTATAAAAGGAAATTCTAAAGCCAGATTTTGCATTTTTATTTTGCCTAAATACGCAATATGCTGTTGCTTCTATAGGACAACCAGCCACTTTTCTCCAGTAGCTTACAGACTACACTGAAGAAACAATTTGTTCGAAAAAACACCTGGGATGGACCAGGTCTATTTTATTATAGATGGTCTTTAGAAGAATGAACTTCTTCAAATGGTTTCTTAATGTGGAACAGGGAGGAAGCAGCTTTTGAACACTTTAAAGTGAGAGATAGTTTAACTCTGTCATTTCTCAACTTAAAGTATGTTTTAATAATTAATACCATCTGAGATTTCACGTGCAAAAGTTTCGGAACAGAAAGAGAATTTATACAACGCAGATCAGGCATAGCTCAACTTCAGCAAAGCCCTGCAAACACAGAAGTTTGTTGTTTGAAAGGCTTGACCAGTTGCTGTGGTACATTATTTACATGCCTGAATTCCTTAGCTTCCTTCCCTGGGAAGGCACAGTTAATTTTTTCAGTTCATGTGGGTTTGTGCTGAATCAAATGGAGTTTTTTATGAGAGCCTTGGGCCTTTTTTCAAGTTGGAAAATAAGATAAATCACTATGGCTTTGTTTCTCTAGTGGAGACATTTTGTCTATTCAAATATATATGCTTTTCCCTCTCTTCGCTTTAACCCTCTTCCACCCACATACAGGCATACGGCAGCCTGGGAGTAAATTTTTTCTATGGCTTCATTTCAGAATTTCACCATTTTTTTTCTTGGGGTTTTGAAAGGTATGTAGTTGCCATGCTGTGATTTCTGATTTCTGTGGCAAATTTGTACAGTATGAAGACTACGCTATGGGTTTCCACTTGTAGTTTGATGGGTCCTGTCCCAGAGATTATCCTGGACTCTGATGCGCTATTAAATTGTGAGCCTGTCCTACAGGAGTGTGAATGCCCTCAACAGCTCTTGACCTTCATGTGAGTTGAAGAGCTGGCGCTTACTATAAGGAATGCAAACAATTGGTTACATTAAGCCCTATGAAGTGAGCATGTGTATTCAGATGAGTGCATGCCCCAGCACACTCCAGCACTTACAAATGTAGACCTACTTAACTTCTTTTTGGTCATTTTGCTCTCGCTCGCTCGCTCTCAACTCCCCTTTTTGTTCAGGAGTATTAAAGGCTTTTATTACTCATGTAATTGCTTTGGATCCTTTTACAGTCTGTATTTTAACACAGTGAAGTTTTTATACGTTAGCACAAGAGTCTCTGCAGAATAATTGTGAAAGCAGTGTGTTTTTTATATATGGCATTTTATCAGAACTTTGCTAATGCTGTCAATGTAATAGACAACATCTGTTTTCATTTCATCGCATTTTGCGTAGTGGTAGTCAACTCAAGAGGAGACAAAAGTAACTTTGAACAGAAATGGCGTGTGGGGCTTGGTTCACAATTTGCATCCAAAGAGGAAGCTGGATTACCTTAAAAAGGCAGAGTGCCTTACAGTAATCTTAGCGAAGGATATTTAGTCCCTTGCTTTTAATTTGTGCTTGAATTTGGGCATAGGGCAGTTATTTATATATTGATAGCATAGTTTCATGCCATCATGATACTAAAGTCAATAAAAGCTTAGTATATTAAAATATCTATGATTGTCTTCAAGCTTTAGAGGACTTTGAAACATGTTTCATGACTACAGGAACGACCCCCCTGGCAATCTGTCTCTTCCACCTGCCTTGACAGCGCTGCTACAAATCTTTTCCGTGTTTTTAGGTATTTCCCCTAGGTACTGTGCTTTTAAAATACTTGCTGTGCCTCAGCCCTCGGATGCGATCAGTGAACTCCTACAGGTAGTGCCTCTCCTGGCGAGGACTCCCCACGCAGCAAGAGCAGCAGCAGCGGTGGCACTCTGGCTCTGGGCAGCACCGCTTGTGGATTTCCCTGGGGAGGGCAAGCTGTGCCCTAGTGGAAGGAGGGGTGCACGTGGCCAACAGTCCTCTGCGCTGTTAAGAAAAGAGCAAGGTTGCCTTTTATGCCTGGGAAGTTTGGTCCTTCTGCCGAAAGACGCGGCTGTGGGGCAGCTGCTGCAGGAAGGAGAGCTGTTCTGGTGTGGTGGTGTGGGTGCAGCGGTGCTCCCGTGCCTTTGCGGGAGAGGAGGGGTGTGGGCGGCCGTGAGGCCCTTCCTCACAGCCTCCCTGCTTCTCCGACCCGCTGACACCGCGGACTGTTGGAGCGGGTGCTCCACAGTCCTATTGCCCGCAGTGCCGTGGGGCTGCTCCAAGGCAGTGAAGGAAGCAAGGTTTAGAGGATCATCCCGATGTTCCCTCCTCTTCCTCCTCTTCCCTTTCCTGAGTTTGAATCCGTTCTTCGCCTGCAGCCACGCTTGTCACAGGAGAGGCCTCTCGGAGGCCATTCTCTTCGTGCAGCCTCTGCGCAAGCAGGAGGTGAAGTGAAAGAGGGAGCTGGCGGTGGCCCGAGTTCAGGGAAGGGCTTTGGGGCAGGCGTGCACTCGCAGGCGGCAGGTGCCCCAGGGCCGGCCGTGGCCACCACCCTGCCGGGGGTCTCGCAGGAACCGTCATGGTCACCAAGCAGGCGCGCACGGCAGAGGCCGAGCTTCATTAATGCTGGTGCTCGCGGGACAGCTCGTTGAGCTGTGTGTTCTCTGATGCGGCAGGTGACCTCTGCGTGTGAGCGGGTTTGGTGGGCGAAGTGCTCTGGTGGAAGTACAGAAGCCGCCCGGTGTCTGGCCAAGGCTTTTCTGGGTTGATGTGTTAGCCGGGGTTGTTACAGCTGAGTAGAAGCCATAAAGCATTTGGGTTTTTAGCAGATGGCTTTGGGAAAAGGCGTATATGTTGCTGTACTGAGAATTCAGTAAATATTTTTGACACTGATTTGAGGGTTTTTTTATTATTTATTCCAAATTGCTTTTTTCTCTCTTCCTCTAAGAGAGTGTGGGCGTGTGCTTTGCTGAGGAGAGAATGTGAAGAGAATGTGAATCTTGAATCAAATTAACCTATTTTTAACGTGAAATTGTAAACCCTTGCTTGAAGGCAAAATGCCATGACGTTACATTAGCTTTAAACCAAAACAGAATTAATGCAAATAGTAATTTATAATCGATTAATGTAAATGAGATCTTCTTTACACTTATTTCTTATTACCTCTAGCACATCAGGTCCACCCATTTGGCCAGGAAGCACCTTTTTCAAGAGAAATGGAGCCCTTCTACAAGGTAGGTGATGGATACTACATCTTGGAGTAATTGTTCTGCTTAACAAATACCTCTTGCAAATTGCACAGCTTTTGTAATACTCGCTGGGCAAGAAGTAACCAAATGGTTTTTGTTTCCTTTAACCTGTCTCCTTTATTGCGCATCTGGTGCCTTGAAAATGACAATTTACTACATACAGTGAGTGTAGTCTATGAAAGTTGCTGCTTTTTTTCTTTCCTCAGATTATTAATTTGCTTACTGTAAAATATGGCAAAGGGTGGCTTTTTTTTTTTTTTTTTTCCTTTGTGTGGATAAAGAGTGCCCAGAAGGAAATGTTCCAGGAATACTGCTTTTAGTTCTGTGGATGAAGCGAGGTTGTTCTTTGAGGGAGATCCTTTCTTTCACTCCCTAATTGTGCTGATAGCAAAATGTGCCCAAAGGTAGACAGTGGTGGTGTTGTGGGGAAAACAGCGGCAGAGTATTTGTCTCAAGAAACCTACCATGTTTAATGGTGCTTATATTCATAGAGGAATATTAAATATCCTACTTCCATTGGATGGGCAATATAAACAGAAGCTGTATGACTGCAGTTGTGATAGGTGAAGATCTTCAGTCTATCTTACCAGATTTCTTAAAATCATTATTCACTGCTGAGTGTGTTTATATTTCTGCCATTGAGTACATAGAACTACTGTCGCTCTTAATGGAAGTGTCTTGGGAACACAGATGGCTGTTTCCCCAGACTGCATGCATTTGTCTCTGGTGCAAAAGTAACTTACACCATTTAGGATAATTTTATGGTCTTTGCAAGTATTTGTCCATGAAGTGTCTCAGTTTTGTGTTCATTCTCATGGTGCCAAGAGTTTTCTGGCCTTCTTTCTGGCAGAAAATGCTGTATAATGTTCTCCGGAACACTTATCCAAATCACCTAGGATGGAGCCTTAATCACAACTAGGCTCACAAGCAAGTAATTGGCAGGCAGTACTGCTCACCTTCCACACGCCAAAGTAATCCAGCATCTGTAGTTTAGCGGAGAATATTTTTCAACTGATTCCTTGCACATACTTAGGAATTTGCATCATTCTGTTATCTAATATATATACTGAGATTTGGTCAAACAAGTTTTAATTACGTTAAAGCATTCAGATTATTTCTTAACACTAGGAGATGGTATAAATTGTAGAGTTTGGCAGCTTTTGGCTTTAGTCTTGATGGGATAGATCTGCTACCTTTGCAGTCCTTCCTAATGGAAAGAATTAGAGTTTTTAATATTTTTTTTTGGTAAAGGAAAAAAAGAAACTGTTGTGAATGGATATGCTTGATTCGTTTTCAGTTGTTCAACAATTCTGGTTTTAAATGTGTATCTGCACATACACAGTCTTCATAATTTGAGTTCATAAAATGTAAACTACTCTGTCAAGTCTGTATGGCACAAATGTTTTACCCCTTCTTATGACGCAAGATATTCAGGAATTAAGAACAACTCTTTTGTAGTCCTTCCTACCTCAGTTGTTGCTAAAAGCCTTTTCCCAATAAAGAATAGTATGCTGTTCTCCACCTTCTTCTCATCTGCCCTCCTCTGCCTTCCCAATTGGGAAAAAACCCTAAAAGCCCAAAACATTTCAGCATATTAAAGAAATAGAGAAAAAGAGATGACTACCTTTTCAAGCAATTAACAAAGCCTAACAGACCTTTAACTGAGCTGGCATTCTGCGTTGCCATTTCAAGTGGAAAACCAAGCCAATTTGAACTCTAATATGCATGATATGACTGAGGTTGGAAGGATGAGAGAGCGTGAAGAAAAACCTCAAGAAAGTAATCTTTTAATACTTCCTGGTTTTAATTTTAAAAAGAAAATAACTCAACTAAGCCTTTTTTTTTTTCTTTCTGTCTTTCATTGTTCCCTACAATAAGCTGTTTCACATACAGGCTTTAGCAGGTTGTATGGAAATAGTGCATCCACCTCTTTGCTGCTTCTGACTGTCTTTTTCCAAAAGACCTGTGTAGAGGAATGCTAGCGGGTACGGGGAGGTGTGAGATGAGGGGGTGGAGAGGTTTGTCGAGTCCTACCTTACATGACCATCTTAAGTCTTTTTTTCCAGTGCTTATATCCAGCTTCATGCAAATAGGAGAATGAAAAATTGACTCAATTATTGGTTTCAAGTTATAGTACTACCTTTTGATTGACAAAAGTTTAGGTAACAAAGGGATTTTAAATTATTTTTACTTGATAAATGTTTTGCTGCATTTGAAAAGAATGTTCAGGGCATGTTATAGACAATAATACAGAATAGTTCTGAAATTTTAGTAAATGTGATATTCATGTGCACTTGTCACACCTCATTTCTTCTGAGTTGTTAAGGAAAATGCTCATTTTCTGGTCTGGGGAATGAAGAGAAAAAAATTCCACAATGTAAGTCGTACTTTTTTTAGCCAAGAAAGACTTGTAGAGGCTCCTGGTTTCCATTCATTTTATATCTGAACTATTTGGCAAAGTAATCTTAACCATTGTAAAGCATTTAACATATCTCTCCAGAGAAAGTGACTGAGAAACTAGTTATCTGTGTACCTCAAAATAGCAAAGGAAGAGAAAGGGAAACTAAAATTCATTGGCGCTATTCTGTGGCCTTAATGTCTTTGACATGAGCAGGATTAATTCTCTGTTCCTTTCTGGCTATCTTTGCTTGTACTTTGTTGAAGAATTTTGAACAAAATATTTATATGCCATTTTCTTTTTGCCTGTGATTTTATTAGATACAAGACAGCTACCTCAGTTTCTTCTTTGAGGATCATGGTACTGTTGTTCCTAGCAATAACTCTCTAATCAAAACAAAGAAACAATAAATTGACTTTTTGTGTTGAGTAAGTCACCTGCTCAGGTGCTTTTTGAAATGTTGAGCTCCTTCTACTGGGTAAGGATTGCTCCTTATATCCTCGTGTTCTTTGGTCTTCTCATGAAGTCCCATGCAGAGCTTAATATAGGTAGGACCTTCGCCTTACCAGACTCTGATACCTTCTCTCAAAACTTACTTGTACCTCTGTGGATATTGCTGCATTCCAGCCTTCAGGATTCCCAGATAAAACAGGTTTTTGCTCTTACTGCTTTACTTTTGCTGTTGGTTTTTGTAACTTGTTATTGTACATATGTGGTTTTGTTTCAAATCATGGCTTAATTTTTTTAAACTTGCTATATGGAGAGCCTTTGTTCCCACTGTTTTTTGTGTTCTCAGCTGTCATAACACATCAATTTTTATTTAATAAAATGTATGACAGAAAAAAGTCTTTACAGTGCAAAAGGTTTAGATGTATTCTAAACTCTTCAGGAACTTGTGCTGGGTGAGATAGGCGGGGACATAATTACATTAACTTCAAGACCTTGAAACTGTGCATTGTGTTCAGATAAGGTCAGTTTCATTGTGTCTGCTCTGGTCTTGGGTGTTAAGCTCATGTTATAGACTTGAGGATGCAGTTGCTCACAGATCAATGGTAATAATAGAACTATTTTGCTCTCAAGATACCTAACATTCTCCCTGAATAAATTAAAAATACATTTTCAAATTAACTTTTAGCAGCAGTCCTATAAATTCCAGCAGTTGAGTGCCACCTGTAAGATGTAACTGGACTGTGGAGGGTTTGGAGTTTGTTTCTTAAAGATAAAACTTTCATTTTGAGGAAAAAAAATACCGAACTTACCACTCTATTTATTTTTGTCTTATTTGCCCTCACGCTAAACTAAATGCAGCGTATTACTATGTCTTCTTTTATCGAATTTGTCCTGTCCTGAGTTGCAAGGAAGCATATGTAGAAGGTGCTTGTGAGTGTAATTACAGCTGGCACAGAAACAGAGCGCTGTGCAGTGAAAACAGTGATCTGCATCTGCTGTTGCTGCTGCAGTGGGGATTGAAATGAGTGCAAGAGCTGTGGGAGTTGCCCCAGAAGATGTGAGAGCCCCATGACTGGGCAGTGGCTGACACAAAACAATGCCTTCCCTCTGGCTTACAGCAAGTACGCGTCTGCCGGGCTTAATGCCATTCTTGGGTAAGTTTCCCGAGTTTCTAGTGAAAGCCTGGCAGAAGCAGGCCCTCGTGGTAGCAGAGTTAGTGATTAGGGAAGGAAAGTGAACCTGGGTCATCCAGTCCCTATTGCTGTTGGAGCTGAAAACGGAGGTGGCCCTCATCACTGTGACTAAGTGGTCCACCTTGGATTGCTGCTTCCAGCAGTTCCCAACCAACTGGAGGTACAATCATCTTTGCCGTGCTGTCTGCTTTCTTCTGTGAGCAAAGTCCTACACTTCCTCTTCTGATGATCAGTACAGTTTAAATCTGCTGCCTGTGGATGTTAAATCAAAGATACGAGCTCTTGCTCCACAGATCCTGCAGACCTGGACTCACACCTGTGAACAGGATTGCAGCAGTCAGTGAACTGAGTCCAGACTGCATGGCTTTCCTTTCAAGCCGTGATTCTCTTTTAATTAGGATGGAAAAAAAGATTGGCAAAAATCCCTTCCCATTCACAGAACACAGGAGGGGAGGAGTGAGGAGTCGCGTGTGGCCTCCAGTCCCTCTTGGCTGAGGGAGCCTGAGAAAGGAGGGATTGTCTTTCCCAGACCTCACAAGCTGCTTTGTTCACTCTCTACCATTGGCTGCAGGGAACAGGCATCCTCATGCTCCAGAACAGAGCAAACGATAGGATGCTAACATGGGGATGGCTTGCCCTCTTCTTTGGGAAAGCACTATATGAGACACTTTCATCTCTGACCGATGTTTCCAGCAGCCCATGTGTGATCTGCCTTGGTCCAACTGCCATAGCTGTAGCTGGCACTGCCTGTGAGGAGCTCTGGCAGGAAAGAGTTGGAAGACACTGTCTTCACAGGGTCAGGTATCACCAAAACCAGCATGAGACAGTGAGTCTGCAGTTCGTTGCAGAGCGGAGATGGAAACCCTGGGCACTGCTGCTGCATCAGTCCTTGATGCCCTCAATCTAAGATGGTGGCTTTCACGTGTTAGTGTACTGACATCTGATACCTGACCATAACATGAGATTTTAAGGAAATTGCCAAAGCACACGGATCACTTTATTCTTGGTTGAGAATGGTGATTTATTTGAGAGAGCGAGAAAATTGCATCCCTAATTCAGAAAGTTTATTTTGTATGAAATGTGGACAGCCCAGACCTGAGAAATCCTACATAAAAAGATGGGTAACCAGCTCATTTATGAACACATGCACACATTTGTACAGAGATCTTTTTCTTCTCTAGTAAGCTTGAGAATCCTTGAAATGACCAAACAGGCTGTTTAATCCATTGTCCATTGAGTAGTTGTAAGAAATGAGAGCAGATTTGGGACTTCACATTTCCAAGTGTTAGCTATTAATAGAGGTACTTGTTGAGGTAGAAGTAAGCTGGCGGGCAGGAGGCAGAAAAGGGGCAACTGTTGCTGGTTTCCCTTGAGAAGGCTAAATTAGAATCATTTGCTCTTACAAATGAAGATGTTCAGCCTGCGTTTTTATGTTAATAGTGACATGAGGATAAAAATATAACAACAGCAGGGAACGGTTTCTTTGGACAACAGGTATTGCCCATCCAAGCTACTCAGTCTTTTCTCTGGAGAGGTTTGGGAGGAGTTGTTCTCGTTACCTTCAAGATGGAAGTTGACAACAAGTTCGCAAAGAGAAGATGCCTACGTGCATGCAGCCACATGCATTTGCTCTCTAGTAATGTGAACAATTGGGATGTGTTTGTCAGCACCTACCAACAAATACCTGAGGGCCCCTGCAGGCATAGTGGGCTTCTTTCTTCTGGTGGAAATGCAGTTCACCTGCTCTTTCCACTGCACGAGCAGGACAGGTGCAAGTCCTGGGCATGTGGGGGAGAGGTGCAGCCCTTCAAGGAACGCAAGGTATCCGTACCTGCTGGTGCTAACGGGGGTGAGGAGAGGAGGAGCAGGGGAGAGCTGAAAGACAAGAGGATTCAGTAAGTCTCATGTGCATTTAACTTTCAGAATTGCATGTCTTAATACCTCAAAAGAAAACCAAACTTGGAGAGAAATGCTCTGTTTTCCTCTGCTACCTAGAGGTGCAAACAAAAACCAACATGTCAAGGTAGCATATATATCACAGATAATTTAATATTTTATAATACTTAAATGTAATGATGACCATAAGGAGAAAGGCCAAAAGAAATGCAAGACAGTCCAGACTTAGGTGCTATGATCTGTAGCTGTGATCTGTGACAGAACCTTGGGCAAGACCCTTAGGCCCAAATCCAGCTAAACATTGTTTCCTAATGTGCATTTGGATGTCTCATGATCCCCAAGAATCTAAATACTTTTTTTGCTTTCGGCTTATAATTCCTTGGTTTTCTGCTCTCTGAAATGAGGATAATAATAGTGGTTCTCACTGCCCTGAGCTGTCAGTCTACAAAATATTGGCTCTGTATCATATTCCAATGCTCCACTAATGGGAAAACCTTAAACAGGGGCAACCTAACTGTGAAAAGCAACAGTGCTGTTTGTTATCTTTTGCAGGGATGTGTGGTTTAGATTTTGGGTGGGGTTTTTTCCCATTGAAATTTCAATTAAGCTCCTTACTCTTAGAGATGCACTATAAGAAATTGGCTGTTTAACTCCATAAATGACTGTTTTGTATGGAGATCTGGGGTTTTGAGTGTCCAGATTAGTTCCCATTTGGTTGCTTTCATCAGAAGAACACCAAACTTTTTGACTTCACCATGTTTTCTCTTCAAATTTTGCTTCTCCAAGCTCCCATTCCACCCTCTTTGAAACTGTGGTGACAGTCGTGCTCTATGTTTGCTGGTGACTTGGCTTTGGTCGACCAATTTAATTAACAGCAAAGCTACTATGTCTCCTTGTTACAATAAATCACTCTTCATTCACGTGGCATTATTATTTAAATCAGCTTTTTTTTTTTCCTTCTTCCCCCCCCCCCCCCCCCCCCCAACCCCCCATGAAGGTTACCTGACAATCTCTTCAGGATTTTCTTTCCAGGAAGATGATTCGCGGGGTGCTTCCGTAGAGACCAAATATTTGAATAATTTTTTTATGATTAGCGTTCATTGCGTTTGCAGTGGTGTTATTGAAAAAGTAGAATTAAGTCAGAGGGGTTGTGCACTGTGTCTCTAAGGGAGTAATTTGAACAGCAGAGCTCTCCTTTGTTTGGGAAAGTGGGTAAAACCCTAGGGGGCTGCTGGGGTCCTGAGGGTGCTGGTAAGGGCTTGTGTTTGTGAGAGGATTTTAAAATGGCTTAACACTGTGCATTCAATAAAAACCCAGTGAGAGACAGCATTTTGCAGTGATTCATACAGAAATGGTCACTTTGGTGTGACATTTTAGCTCTGTGTTCTGTGTAGGACTTTTTTTATATAGGGTGCTATGGATTAGTTATGCAGTATGTATATAGCCTTTTTATTCCCATTTTTCTAGTTGAGTGTGTAAGACAATGGCAAAAGCTGTAATTTATTAAGTGCCTGAAGTGTGGTACTGTTAACATTGATCTTAGAGCCATTAGTAAGGAAATGTGACCACTGGCTGTTTATATTCCCTGTGACCAAAACATCTGAGCTACCTTTGGCCTCTAAAGTTGAGATGGAAGAAAGCCGAACTGCGGCAGACAGGTGTCATTAATAGTAGATCACATTGCAACGTACACAAAGATAAGTTAAATTTCTACTGTGTTTAAACTTAGTAATTTATGTTTTAGATCTGCATAGGTGTCTTTGCTGTCTTTACAGATAATTTTGCTTATTTTCTAACAGTCCTGTGTAGTGACTTTTGAAATTATTACTTCTGAGTGACTCAAGATGAAGTTTACTGGCTTTGTTTACTTTCCTTGCCAACTGGAGAGTGTGGGTGAGTGCTGCAAGGCAAGTCCTACTGCAGTGCTAACCTTGGGCAGAGAAGAGGATACATCTATGTGTACCTGCCCGTTTCACCTTCAGTGTCAACGGCTGTGTGAGCTGTGGCAGTAAAACAGCACTTCGCAATACACACCAAAGAGAGAAATAACTGCTGCTGCTGCTGCTGCTGCAAGTCCCCGCAGTGCTGGCCTGGCTGCCTCAATAACTAGTGTAAGTGTAGGAAAGAACAGGGATGCTAACCAAAGCATGAAGGAGGTGAGGAGTTGGATGGTCCTTAACCAGAGTTCAGTGCTGAGGTAATCTACAGTTAGTGTTGCTCCAAGGATGCTGCTAAATGGCTTCAGATACATTCTTAGCTTCTTTTCAGTTTGGTCCTGCAGGTGATGTGACTGTGACTTTGCGATTTGAACACTGGCATCTACTTCCTTTAAATTGCCATTAGCTGATCTCAGCTTTTTTAGGAAAAGTATTTTCTGTGACTGGCCCTTCTGTAGGCATTGGCACAGGTGTCCAGAGACATGTCCCCCCCCACCCCCAAACACAGCTGTGGGACTTACAAATGGAAAACCGTGCCACCCTTGGGTTTCAGTTCAGTGAAGGAAGATGTACACTAGATACAGCAAGAGAAATGGCAAGTTCCTGTTCAGTGGCTTTCTCCTTTACCAGGACTGCCATAAATCCAGGATTCCATCAATGTTTTCCTTTCCCCAGCAGGAGCTATAATCTGCTCAGAGCATGGGGGTTGTTTGCCAGTGCCCAGGGTTTCTGCATGCCTGGTGGCATAGTGAGAGCATCTGCTAAGGCACTGTCATGTAGCTGGGAAGTCCTGGGCATGATCACTGCAGATACAGAGACAAGTCTGACAGCAGTTGGTGTCAAACCTTTTCTGTAGGTGGAATTTGGGGCCAGGCCACCTCTGGCTGGGCTGGGGCTTGGAGTAGGAAATTTCAGTGGCCTATGACAGGGATGTAGCGTACCACCAGTTAGATCCCATTTTACAACAGCAGTTCTCTGAACAAGTCACAGTTAGAAACTAGCAGTAAAATTTGTATGGCAACTCGGAAAATGGTGGAGTGTGTAAAGATTTATTTTCTGTAACTGTGAGATTATTGTGATTATTGCCATCAAAATCTCTGGGCTGATGAGCTGGAGCATATGCTCCATGCTGAGAGCCTGTGAATGTTTGGCTTTCCTAAGATGTGAAGGTGGCTGATATTAGAAGTAATCTTAGCTTTCATAATTCTAGATTCTGTTTGAGAGCACAGCTACGAGACAGGCGTAAGCCTGTGCTTTACATGGAGATTACTTAAATAATAATATTGCAGTTGTGTTGCTATGAGCAGTTTTGGTGATGTGCAGATTTCTATGAGAAAGGGAAAGCTGTTGTCAAGTTGGGCTTTCCTTGCCTACATGTCAGGTTTCTTGAGACAGACCTATATTGAGAGAATTAAAACAGAAGCTCTGGGAATTTTTAAGATGCTCTCTTACTATGACCTGCTTGTGTGATGGGCAGTTACATGTTTTTGGATCCCTGGGGAAGCCAAGGCTTCATAACTAGTAAACAGAAGAACATTAGGGGAAAAACAGTGGTGATGAAGTCCAAGTGCTGTTCATGTCTTGTGGTTTTTTGTATGCTGTCTGTGTTGTTGTTGTTCATGGTTGACATTGGCAATAATTTTTCCTCTCTAACATGCTAAGAATTTCTCCCTGCTGGTCAGAGCAGATCTGTGTGCTGCTGGTTAAAGATTGGTAAGTTCTTGGTTATATAAAAGGCATTTCTTAAACATCTAGAAGAAATGGCAAATTAATGGAAATGACATACTACTAAGAGAGCTTAATTTTATTTGAACAGTTGAGAAAAGTAGAGGCTATCTTAAATGGGAAGGGTGGTCAGTGGCTTGCACATTTCACTGCTGTGCGTTATTTAAGCTAAATGTGAAAAAAATCTGTTGGTTTCAGATATTGGAATAAATCTTACCACTAGAAACTCTTCAGTGGTACACTTGAGGGTATGCAGAGCTCTGGGATGGCCAAGTTGGTTCTTAAAACTGTGAATGCACCACTTTATTTTCCTGCAATTTATAACAGACCCAAAACTGAACTGGGACTTCAAGAGGGAAGGAGGCAGAATTTTTTTTCTTTATCAGTAGAAACACAGATGTTCAGAAACCACCAAACCAAAGCTAGGGAGCCTTTTGGGATAAGTATTGTTTTACACTACTGGTTTCAAGCCACTTGAAATACACCTGCCAAGGCAGTAGGCTGTGAACATGAACCTACTGTATACAGCACTTCTTGCTCGCATCCCTCCCCCTTTGTAAAGGAAAGATAAGTTGCATCTGGATCCTGAAGGATGAACTTTTAAAAAACAGTCCTCTCTAATCAGCAGAATGGGATAAACTCTCATTTTCTTAAAAAGGTGACCTTTGAGAAGAGTCTGTAAGACTTTTAGGCTGGTAAAAGAATTTATCCTCTCTTTAATGCATTTAATACCAATCACAAATTAGCAAAGAAAACATGTCTTTTCTTTAAATTATCTCAGGACAACCTCTGTCAATTTGGAAATACCATTATAGGATCCTTGGCTTCATGTTATAAGTTATTTCTCTTAGTTTCCTTTCTCTTTATAGGTCAGAGTCTCACAGTGCTTGCAATTGCATACAATAAAGGTAGTAAATTCTCTTTCCCTCTTGACAGTACTTATTTCTATATCTAGCCCATCATACTGCTCTCTAGTGCACAATAAGGTGAAGGATAAGGTGAAATTGAAATTAAAATTGTTCATACAGTGATGGGAAATTCCAGTCCTGATTTTTACATATATGCCCAATTTGAATGAAAATACTAAGAACACTTCCTGCGTATCTTTCATTTTCATATTTCTACAGTATATCCATGCTTTGCAGCTTTTAAACATTATTTATTTTTTATGAATATGTACATTGTTTTTCTTTCTAATAAAATAGGATATGCTGCTGTGTGAAACACATGTTGAGTTTCAGCACTCAGTTTCTGATACTAATTTATTAAGTTGTTTCCTCCCGAGAAATAAGAACAATAAGTTGTTTCTCCTGGAGATGAAAAAATAAAATGGCTAAGGCCAGACCACCTGATCAGCTGTGTGTGTACAAATATGTCTGTGCCTGTGTGTATATTTAAATAAATGCATTTAAATATAAATATGTGTGGTTATCTAATACACTGAACATGTATGAAGAAATACACAGTTACGTAGAAAAGTATCACTTCTTGTGCTAGAGATCTGGTGCATCTGCCCTGTTCTTATATATACAAATAACTAACTAATAACCCTGTTCTGAAGTTGTTCCCTTAATGATTTTTTTCCTCCCCTCTCCCCTTCAAGCAGTTCCAGTTTTGATCACTGCAGTTGAAATTGCTAATGCTTAAGGCAATTTGGAGTTAAAAAAATTAGGTGTCTTGTAAAGTTGTCTGGGTTTTTTTGAAAAAATAAATTAGTTTAATTAGTGTAAGCACTACCATGAGTTTGTGTTGACTTTTTCCCCTGGATGTTATTATGTCAGTAGCAACTTACTCTATTACCAAACAAAGACAGGTTTCTATATTTGTCTTAGGTAGAAGACAGTGTATTTGCTCTATGATGTCTGGAGAGGTCAAGGTATACTTCTGGATCTGTCTCTTGCAAATTTTGCTATAGTGGCTGGTGAGAGAGGAGGGAATTTTTTTGGTTTTAATAATATCACAACTTGCCTTGGTCACACTGATAAACTGTAAGAATAACTAGGTCTACATTTTCAAACTTGTAGAAATGAGTTAGTGGCTTAGAAGCATAAAATAACAAATGCTGGCCAAGATGCATGATCAATTCAGAAATTAGAGACATTTATTTATCTATCTATCTATTTATTTATTTATTTATTTGGGTTGTAGTCAGTCTCTGAGGTTTTCTATTTGGTTTTGCTTTTTTGCTTTTCTAGATAGTTCCTTTTTATTGTGCCTGCAACTTAGCTGCTTCTTTAAATGGGTTACAGTATCTTGCACAAATACAGCTGTGTCTACCCTTCCTGTGCCAATGAAGCCAGTGTAGTATTTGTAAGAAGATGAAGCCTGAAACATTTGAACTGGTATCTGAGTAGGGGCTTGACAATGACCAGTACAGAATACAGCACTGACACTTGTTTTTAGTGCTTTGGACAGTATTAATCACTGACAAGGCAACCTGGTGTATAACATGAGTGCTCAAGAGTGCAGTTTCGTACAGAGAAGCAAGAGAAACAGCTTGGTACAGTCTGCTCAAATTGATACTCAAAATACCCAGCAAACCCTTAATTTCCCCATACCATCTGTTGAACAGCTTAATGCTTGGAGGCAGAAATGAGACAGGGCAGAACTGGATGGGGACAGAACCTAGCGAGCACCCGGTACTGCAAGGTCACAACTCCCTGGCTTTTGTCTTCAGTCATGATGGGGTTAGTAGAGCTCCAGTTACTTCTGAAGAACAGGATCCAAATTTACTGGAAGATTTCTGAAATGAATCCTTCTGAAATTTTGTTGCTAGGATCAGCAGTTACTCTCTTGCCAGACTTGCAGATGCATATAGGTTGGTGGTGTCATGATTTATATTGTAAACATTTCATGATTTGACTGCTATCTTTAGAGATGCCCCCTCTGTCTACATGTAGATGGTTTTTTTGAAGAGTGACACACATTAAGCTCTTCCAGGTAGCCCTTAGTCTCCACTCTTGGGAGGACAGTGAGCAAAGATTATAAAACAAACATTGCTGAGTTTTTTTATTGATATTTTGCTTTCTCTGTGATTAACTGCAACAACAAATCTTAAATATTTATTTTGCAAGAGGAGGAAAATTAGTGAGATTTGCATATAACTAAAGGCATCTCGGGTTTTTTAGTTTATCTGAACAAGTAGAGATGCTGTGGCAGTACTTTGAGCAGGATAATAATCTTTTCCACTGAAGATTAGTTTAAAATAATACTAAGGAAAAAATGTACCTTAGAACAGGTCTGTTATGTGAAAACAGATCCTAATGTATACAGTTCCTCTAAATGTTTTATTCAGCTGGTAAACCTGTTCCATAAGCTGAAATTCTTTTCCAGATAATATCCTAGGGGAGCGTGCTCTGTAAGCCTGACAGGAGGAGGGACAGCTTTATAGACCTGAGACAATACGCGAAGAATCTTAAAACTGCTTCTTGGAAAAGCCTGTAACCTGCAATTTGGGGCACACCCAAGTTTTGCAGTGGCTGGCCAAGGGTCCTGAGAGAGGAGAGGAGCTGCGAGCTTCAGCAGTTCATTCTGCCTGTCTGCTGCCTTGGAAGACTCTGGTTTGAAAATGACTAGCTGTGGTTTCATTTTGAACTCTTAACTCATGTGGGCAACCGTGTCTGTAAATGTGTAACCCCTCTGCCATCCTTTGCACATATTTTAGGTTATTTTACAAATACTACTTCACAAATAATTTGATGAAAATTGGAATATTCTTATCAAAGGACATGAATTGCATGAACCACTGTGTGGTAACTGTAATTAGCATCATGAGCCTCCACGTGTATGTCTGTGCTAGTTAAAATAGCCACCTGCACTGCTGTTTGGGACTGCCTGTTGTGTTCAAGTATAGGACCCAACACACTTGAGGCACTGTCTTACTACAGGTATCTTTTTCAACACCTCAGCTTTCCTGGATTCTTCATTTAGGTTGTTTCTTCAGTATTCATTAACCTAAAATTGGGAAGCGAAATGCTGTTGAATTTACATAGGAAGCCAACAAGCTGAAGCCTGTTAGAAGTCCTTCCCTGCAGGCGTGACATTTGGTCATTCAGAAGCAAAAAAAGCCTGTGTGATAAGTAGCTCCAGGTACGCAAACTGCATGCAAAATAAGAAACGAGGGTTTCCCGTTGTCCTCACTGGTTGAAAGGCGGTGGTTGCCTTTGGCCAGGAGACTGGCTGCTTAAGGTTACGCGGCAGGGAGCTGCAGTCAGCCCTCCTTGGGGAAGGTGGTGATCCTCAGCTGGCTGGTGCCAGGAGGCCCCTGCAAAGGGCAGAGCTAGGTGGCTTCTGTAAAAGGAAACAGCCTCTCAGTTTGACCCCACAGTTTGTGTGAGCAGCTACTGTTTTGAAAAGAGGCAATTGGAAAAGCAACATTGAAACCCATGAAAGGAGAAACCAGGTGATGAGGACTAATTGGGGTAGACTATACTTAGTATTAAAGATGTCTTGAGAAACACCCCATTGCATCCTACTCACCTGTCTGAGAATTTGGGTATACATTTTTCACTGCTTGGATTCTGTGAGCTGGCAAGGAACAGTTTTACATTGAGTGCTAAGTTTCCTAAATGACTCATGATTTAGCCAGTTCTCATGAGTTCAGGACAAATGCTGAAGTTTGGGAAGATTTTTACATGCTGTTCTTGTTACACCAACACAAAGATTCGTCCCAGCTTTCGCTGCACTGCTTTGTGGTAGTGGTTTCACAAGTCGTATTTCTTCTATGCTTGCTGAACCCCGTCAGGCTGCTGTTCTGCCTTAATGTATTCTACTGACAAAGCTGACTGTCAGTTACGTTAATTAGCTATTGGTAGTGATTTGTCTACTACAAGTAAAGTATAGGCTGGGAAAAAAAAAAAAAGCTTATGTCTTTCCATGCAAGTTTAATTCAACTCTCCTGTTACGTGTACTTAGGATACAGATCCTGTTATTATGTAATTGCTTAATCTTTTTTTTTCCATTAGTCTCCTGCTTTATTCAGTGCATTAACTGTGGAAACTGAGATTTGGGGGGCTACTGCAAATCTACCAAAACATAGCATTTCTTAGTTTTTAAGTGCTTCACCTTTTGGTGGGTGGAGTTGGGTTTGGGGTTTTTTGGTTCTGCCACCTTCATGACTTTCACTTAGGTCAGTTATTTGTATATGTAAGAAAATCTGGACTACCGGTTCTGCCATGCTTTTGCATGCTGCATGCCAATTCTGTATAAGATGGAATGAGTTTGTTTATTGTATTATCTGAGGTGCTGGAAGGATAATAAAAAAGGAACTCCTGAGCACCCATTCTAAAAGTTTGAATCTACTCAGGTAGAGACTGAGGTATCCATTTAACTAAAAAGATTATTCTGTTACTTAGTTGTTTAGTTGGGGGTTTGTTCCCCTTGCCTCTGCCCATTACACGTGCTGGTGTCATTATTTATTATTTCCTTCACTGAATTGAATCTCTGGGTCAGTTTCTGTTACCAAAGAAAAGTATTTGCATTTTTTAGGACTTCATAATCTGGTCACTCTAATAGAAGTAGTTTATGATACCTAGGTTTATTCAGGCAGTACTTTTCTGTAGGTGGCATGGCACTTTGCAGAAGATCAAAATGACAGACCTTTGCCCTGCAGTATCCAGCATCTAAATGGAACATGTCTAAATAGGACCCCTTAGATATTTTTTTTTTTTTGTCCTCAAAAATTATGAAATGTTTTCAAGAATGATAAATTACTTGGAAAACTCTGAGCGGTTGCCACATACAGCACTTCTCATCTTCAAAATACTTTAAAGCATAATCTAATTAAATCACACAGCACCCTTTTTAGTTGGTTTGGGTGAGCACCAGTACCCCTGGCTTAAATGGAGAGTTTGAGCAACTTCTTCAGGGCAAGCCTGTGCCCATTGGGTGTGGCAGGAGCCACAGGATCCCTGATCCCTCCTTGATTCCTCCACACTTTTAAAAAATCCACCTTGAAAGAGGTTCCCATCATAGTCTAGGAGCGTGCCCCAGAATTGTTAAGTATCTGCCTGTATGTTTTGGACATGGAGTTTTGAAGGACTGAATGAATAATTGCATGGTCTCTCAGTTTGGTAGGAAATTTGCCATAGGTTTTCTTTGTTGATGGTGGACATATACTGCAAGATAGCTTCACAAAAGACCAGGAATAGGCAGGTGGTAAAGGGGATGAAAGACCACCTGCGCTTGTTCAAGTGAGGAAGTGCACATCGTGACCAAGGAGTGGGGAAAGGAACCGGGCAATAACAGATTATCTGTGTGAAGTGGTTGTAAATCCCATTAGTACTTCCATGACCAGAAAGTATCTTTTTATCTCCAATAATCTGTATGACTCTTCACTGCAGGCATGGCTGCTGTGTAAGATCTGGGCTAGCTTCCATGTGACAAACCCCAGTGACATCTTCTGTTGTGGGTTCCTGAACTTTTGCATGTGAAGTCTCTGAAATTTCAGTCAGGAGACTAAGGATTTCTCAGGTGTTGTTGCTCGAGTGTCTCTACTGGCAGCTGGGGTTGCGCATACCTGTGCAGCTCACTCTGTCCGTACAGCTGTTGGAGCAGTCATATAAGCAATTATAAGGTCTGTCATTTCCTGCAGTATTTTCTCTATTTAAAGTACTTGAATTGCAGAGCACTCAAATTAAGCAGTTCATGCACTTTGGAATTGAAGAGACTGCCTTGGAGAAACTCTCCAACTGCAGCTGAATTAATGCTAACCAGGGCCTGACGATTGCTAGAAATACGAGCGGATGAGGGGCTGAGAAACCTGGCAGAGTTTCAGAATGCAAGGGTGGGGTGGCTGGGGAGCATTATCTTATCTAAATGGTAATTTCTATTCTGTACGTTAATTAAAACACATAGTGTACAAACTAGCATTTAGGAAATCTCTCCGAGGATCTTTCCCTAAGGGGATGTTTTGGAAGTAAATTGCAAGTTCTACATGCTTGCTCAGTGCAGCCTCTATGAACTGTACTGAAGCAAACAGTCCAAATTATATGCCCTCTTTAAGCAACGGGGGTTTATGTATGTTGATAGTTTTGGGGGAACTGTTTTTATTTTGTTCTTAATAATGTATTTTGGGTATCCTCCTTCTGTCAGGGAAGGAACAAAACCATCTTTGTCAAATCAGTAGAGATTAGCAGTGTGAGATGGAGGACTCTGCTTCAAGAATACAGAAAAGAGTCATCAGTTTTAAAAGAAATTTTTTGATAGCAGATAAGAAGTTTTACTTATTTCTTAATGATTCTTCTTCGTGAAGACTACTTGAACAAACTTAACCAGGAACCAGTTTATATGTGTTAAACCTGTTATAGGTGGGACTGATCGTATATTTATTGTAAGTGTAGAAACAAGGTTCCCATTTAGTAATCAAAAAATGTTTACATGGGAGGCATGTTTTTTGTTATCTTGTCAATCTTGCTTTCTTTGCTGTCTTACTGTGCATTCATAACTCTGATTTGTATGCATCCTTGCTTCTGCATGACATCCCATATTCTGTGTCTCGGGTGGAATGATCTCATGCAGTGGCCAGAGGTGGGTACTGCTATTGTACTTGCTGCTTTGCCTTTTTTATGGAACTATAGGCACATACCACCTCAAAAAAACGAACAAACCAATCCCCCTGCAAAATATTTCTCAGCTGAAAAACTGTAGAATTTATCGGATTCTTAGTAATTGCAATGACCCCAGGTGTAGCAAATGAGTAACAATGAAAGCCAAATAACAGTCTTTTGCTGGGTTTAGAGGCAGGGATTTTGTTTTTTAAACTTTTGCAGAGGGACAAATTTTCCTGTCATGCGAAAAAGAAGGTACAAATGCCTTTGTGGAATTAAAAGGGATTAGGAAATGAAATGCAACCAAATATATGTGCCCCAAATATGAAATTGCATGTGGTTTGCCTGGGCATTTCAGGAAAATCCACTGTCCTAATCTAATCCAAATAATTAGATTTTGGATTAAGGTAGGCTATAGTCATCAAAACCAGAACAGGTAGAGATAATTTTTGTCCAGTCTGGACCCTCTCTTATTATGCCTAGATTATTTTTCCTATTTATAAACCTCTGTATCTTTGCCTTCAATGATTTTTCTACAGGCAGAGTGCAAAAGTTATTAAGGCTAGAAACAGACAAAAAGATAAATGCTGACCTTTCTAATTGGCTCTTGAAACCTGAAATATTTACCGCTTGGAGGATTAATAATGTTTGTGGAATGATTTGTCATCCAAACTAAGTATTTGTTACTTCTTCATGAAGCCATTCTAACCTCAGATAAATAAATATCTGCTGGTGCTTCCACGTAATGGATTTTTTGACATCATAGAAAGAAATCTTACTTCCAAGGGATTCACAACAAACTTCAGTAGCTGAGCATACTTTGCTCTTGGTTCCCTCGCTTGCTTTGCTAAGTGTGATCATGGCTGGAAATTAATGCTTCGCTTCTTTATCTGAGGTCTTTGGCACCAGGAATCAAGACTTAATCATTCTCTGCATTGATGGGTAGCAGACCATAACGGCTCTCTCAAAGCTGACAGGGTGGTATTTTGTTCTTTGCTTGTGTTCTCTGGAGTTAGTGGAAAGGGCTATAAAACCTGTGATTCTTTGCTCCACTATGGATTAGGGGTTTTGAAGCATAACTCGAAGGTTTTTTTCTCTCTCTAATACTGAAGCTGAGATGTCTGGTAGTACCCTAGAAAGCATAACGATGTCGCCACTGAGAACGTGCTTGTTTTTACTGTGTTCTGCAAAGTAGCTAGGATTAAATATTTGCATTGCACTGTATTACAGCAAGTTTTATTAGCAGAGGATAGTAACTTCAGCATTTCACTGGCAAATCTATAGTCTCTCCTCACAATTGGGACTCGGTAAATGTGATGAAATGGGTTGCCTTTGTTGGAGTGTTAGTCTGTTAAAAGTGCTGTGAAAAGAAAAGAATGCTAGAAAGTACTATACTTTTACAAAGGGGGGGGGGGGGAAAGGCAAACGTAAAAAAACCAAAAAGACCTTTCCTGTGGCTTTGTTGCTGTGATAAATGCAGTAGGTTCCAGGGACTTCTGAAAGTGAGTCTTTAAAACTGGCCTGACACACGAAAGTGCAAACACTGAGCTAATCTTGAAAAGCAAGTAAAATCACATTGTATTTGACTTCAAAAGGAATGGTAAACTCTATCCTCCTGGACCCCTGATGGATAAATGAACATTGATGTTTCAGAATAAAAGTAGCCCATGTAAATTCAGTCTTATGTGTTATGTAACAGCTGAGGATTTTAGGAGAATTATGACGTAAAAGCCTCATGCTTGTTTAATAAACTGATCATTAATTACAGTTAAACAATTTACTTCTGGAGTGAAATTAAGAGTAGCTTTGCAGCTCTTTTCATTTTAATTGCAGCATCTGTTGCAAGCCTAAGTTTCTCTTCCCTGGCAGAGTATTTTGCTGCATTGATGCTCTATGCGTATTATTGGCAGTGTTTTAGCACAGCTTAGTTGTTTATTATGGGGGATGATACGTGCCCGCTCCATGAGACACTGACCAGTTTGCTTAGGGCAAACAGCAGGAGCAAATTGTTGATCCACTCTAGCTGGTTTTGATAATGGTTTCCTAGCTGTGCTTTTTCTTTTTTTCCCCTCTCTCTACCACTTTCAATTAAATCATGTAATTGTAGAGGAAGGCACATGTCATTGTACCAGCATTATAAAAAGATGATTTTGTAGGTCATTTATGATTAAATTCGCTCAGAAGCTCTGCTGTGGCTGGTGGAGGGATCCGTCAGTAGCTAGCAAGCTCTCTAATCAAAAGCTCCAAATAAGGCACCAACTACTTAAAGTTTGGGACCACCTATCAATTGCGCATCTGAACCTGCCGTGTACTGTGGCAGCCACTTCAACTTCGAAGTTGTTGCTCTGAAGTGCGAAGTAGGCTCGCACTCTCAAAATGTTTGAACTTTTGAATTGCCTCCATTTCTGCAGCAGCCACTGACTGAATCAAGAAAGAAGGATGGGCTTTTCATATTTACGCTTTCCAAGGCAAGGTTGTCCTGTCCTAGAAGGGAGATTGTGGAAACAGATGCAAGTGTTGTAGAGAAGGAAGAGTTTAGTAGCTGAGCTGCTAGATAAAAATAAAAAAAATCAGCAGTGACAAAGCACTACATGGGAGATCAGTTAAAAAGGAAAGAAAGTCAGTATTATCCTGTTGAACTAAAACCAGAACATCTTACAACTTCAGTTCTTCCTGAAAATCTTTATTTTCCAAGAACAATTAACCCTAAACTTTGCAGTGAAGAACTGAACTTCTTGTTGTCCAGAGGTATGAATAAAAATTTACATTTCCTGAGAGGGTAAATAAATTCAAGATAATGATGCTTCAGGTTTGATGATAATTCCTGCAGTCATTTTCTCCTGTGGCCATTAGCAGAATAAAAGCAAACAGATTCCTCTTACTTGAGCCTGTGGTGTAAGGCAGTGTTCACAGCAAGCAGTGCTGGGTGTTGGTAAAAGTAGTCTTGGGAAAATTTTTACCATTTCTTTTTAGGTGGAAAACCTGTTACTTCCCCCCCTAACCTTTTGACAGTGTTGCTTTGCTTAGTTTTTGGGGAAGTCCTGATTTCACACAGACACAGTAATAAAGAAAAAAAGTTTGCACAAGATTTGCACTGTGCATATTTACTAGTGTTGATGCAGAGAACAGTGTTCCAGTGTTGCCTTGTCTAAAATTTGACGGGTTTTAATTGTTCTTCTTCTTTTATAAGGGAGCTTCAGGGAGTGGTATATCAGCTGATACAGCGGAATAAAAGGTTTTGCGTACACAGTTTATGAATACGAGTACTAAAGCCACTTTTTTGTTGCCCATGTGTGGAGTCCTGGTACCAACCTGCACGTCTGGTACACACAGTGCAGTGTTATCACTGGTAGGTGACAGGAACACCAGCAGTGATGTTCAGCTATGTCACATGAAGAACTAGCTGTTTGGCCCCTGGAAGTCTGTTGAGTTACAGGAGCTTTCGCCAAAGGATTTCAGACTGCGCGTGTTCTCAGTGAAGGAAATTTAAAGAAAACTTTCCCATAAAGGCTGAGAGTTTGCTGTGGAAGTTAGTGCTGACAAGACCCTTTCATGTAGTTTGAACAGGCAAAAAAGAGCTTGTTCCAAAATATTAGCATAAATTGGGGACTTTAAGCTTAATTAGGGCATGTATGTTGAATTGCGTGTATATGAATTACATGTAGGGCATGTAAAATGAATTGCGGGGGGGGGGGGGGAAGTTTCCACCTTATTGTTAATTGTATTTGTACAACTTTTAATACAGTAATTATGTGTTTTACTCGGAACATCAAGTTATATTGGGAAGTAAATGGTATAGGCTGAGTCTGAATTTTAAGTGTGAGCAATGTTTAAAAAGCAATTAACACAGAGAGGTGTACTGAGTGATAAATGGGGGAGGAGGCAAGCAATTGAAGGTGAAATGATCTTGCTGTAACAGTTTAATGTTCAAGAGATGCGGTAGAGAAGCGACTCATGCATTGCCTGAATTTCTGCTGGGCTTTTGCACAAGGCAAATCCTGTGGCAGTGCACCATTTGTATGCAAGGCTTCAGCTGGCAGCTTTGACTTTCCCAGTGGCTTTCCTTTGCCCACAGTATTGACGAGTGTTTAATTACATAAACATCATTTACTGGATATAACCTAACTTTAATTATAAAAAGTGTAAGTTTTATTGTGGGTTTAGAAGACATTAAAGAAGCAAGATTTCTATGTGTGTAACTTTTCCTCCTAGTGACTGATGGACCTTTATGCAGCACTTTGATAGTTGTATGATTTAGAGCTGGGGCACGTGTTCAAAAGTAAACAGACTGAAACTCTGAAGAGGTTGCAGTAGTACTATCATGTTATCTAAGGGGCCTTTTGACTACTAATGAACTTGAAATATTTTCTTTGTATGCAGTTCTCTCGCCTGTGTGGGTGTGTCTGACTGCCAGTCACGTTATTGGGGGCAACACGTGTACAGGAGGAGAACAGCCCCCCATGGCTTTTATTTAGTTGGATCTTTCAAGCAAGCACTTCCTTTCCTTCCAGAAACAACGGACAGAACCTGAAGTAATAGAATATCTGAAGTAGATTTCAGGGAGATGCAATGGGTGATGAGTCATTACTTCAGTTCAGTTTCTGTATTTTAAAATGTTTATTTTGTCTGTAACCTAAAACTCTTCCCAAACGTTGGGCCGGTTTTAATGCTTTCTTGTGTTCAGGGAAGAGGGTGATTTACCAAAGTCAGGGAGAGTAAGTTATGGTACTGATTCAATTGCCAAAAGAAATAAAGAAAATTAAGTTTCTGTACTGTTTTGAAAACTCATTTCTTTAAAGACCTTCCAGATCTTTAAGCTTCTAATTCTTGCAAGTGCAGTAGAAATGATTTAATATGCAAAGCAGCAATATTTTGAAATATGAGTAACTTTTTAAAGCATCACTGCAATTACTATATTTCAAAGTACTTATTTGGAAATAATTCAGAGCACTTTTTCTTACTTCATGGGTTGTGCTGTATTTCGTTCTACAAGAAATGCAGAACTGTAGCTGTACTGAGCACTAGGTTTGGGCAAATTTTGTGTTGGTGAGGGTTTGCTAATGTGGTTTTACAGGTAAATTCTCCTTGCAAGAAAACTGTGTACCACTAAAAAGTGTTTTTGCTGGCACAGTTGCATTTACTAACTAGAATATATCTTCAGAGGCATCACCAAATACAAATTGGCATGTGGTGACTCTCTCTGCATTACACTGACGTAGCACTCCCTCACCAAGCCCGAGTACCTGCTGAGAACTGGCTGTGATCCGGTTCCTTGGGAGTGCAAGACGGTGCATGAGAGGATCATGCCCCAGCCCTGCTGCACTCTGCTCACCCCTGGTTTCATCTGAAGGTGACGTGGTTATGTCCCTGGCCAGCGGTGGGGCAGGATCCTGCTGCACTGGGACATGGGGCAGTAGCCAAGTGCCACCCCAGGGGGGACCCCACCAGTGTATGCCAACTAGACCTCATCAAGAAGTTGGAATTGGCAAGTGTGTATCATTTATACTTACTAAAACTGGAAAATTTTTTAGCATTGTTACTGCTGAACAGCTTCATGGCTGTGTGGATAAGACTGCCTTTTGGGGAAGAATTGCCACTATTAAAGCATTTGAGAGCACAGTGATAGTATCAGCAATAAGCAAAACTCCATAGCGGTAGATTAGATCACACCTGTGGTGGAAAGGTTTTACTGGGAAGGACTGTTTCTTCTGGCACAGTGCTACACACCTTGCCTGTGTTTGTGTGGTTTGTTGGCTCTTTGCTGTCTTGCAACAAAAACTACTCCAGACAACTGTTGCTATTGCTGAAAATGGAGCACAAGTTTGAAACCAAAACGCTTTCTGGATTTCAAGTTCCAGCAGTGATCGAGGAGGGCAGAAAATCAATGCTGCCAGTGGCAAAGCACCAAGCGAGCAGGGGGAATAAATCCAACTCTAAGGCTCTGAAAAGGAGGTTACAAGGATTGCCTATGCCATTATTTATGGTGGGTTTTATTTAGGAACAAAGACTCCATATGCATTTGTAACCAGTTGCTTACACTGTAGGCCACTTCTATTTTCAGTAATACTCAGAAGTACATTGTAAGTTGGCATTTCTTTGCTATAACTAGTTTAAAATATAGACATAAAGGAATAGGGTTTGGGGGCTTTTTGAAGACTTTTTTTCTTAAAAAATTGCTTGTATCAAATATGTTTTAAAATGTTTTGTTTTATATTGCCAGTTTGAAGTGCAGATCAAGTCAGCATTGCAGCAGCCACCGTGTATAGATGTATGAAGAACATCTTTTTGTAAATATCAGTCAATACATCTTTGAGTGTTTTATGGAACGTAACATAAAAGGCACATTCCTTGCCAAAACTTCCTTTGTGCTGGGCTTCTCTCTAACGTAATTTCCATCAGTTAAAGAATAAAGAGAGCATGTTTTTGGGCCCATTTTGCTTGGCAGTGCACAAAGGAAAAGAAGGTTGGGGGGGGTTGAGAGTATTATTTCTCAGCTACTTCACACAAAGAAATACTGTATTGCTTTCAAAAATCTCTTAGTACAAATGCCTCCTGTCACAGGCGATCAGTGTTATGGCATTTTGACACAGCTGTACGGGATACTGTAGTGTATTATAAAATTGTTGTCCTGGACTCAGTACAGGAGGGCCGGAACTGGACAAGAGCCATAGGTCTGATTTTCCATACTCACGTGGGTGCTAATTGTGGAGCAAGAATTTTTTCAGTGAGTAGCTCTTCGGAAACGGCATTGTCTAACATGGTGCATTTAAAGGACGAGGCTCACCTAGTGCAGAGCTGCTTGGAGAGAGGCTGACTTGGAAGGACTGAGGGTGTCTGTGTCTGTCTCCCTTTGGGTCTGTGCGATTGTGCGTACTGTCTTACAGGAAGGGGTAGAGACATCCTCCATTGCTTGCACAGCACTGACATTGACTTGGCCTTCTCATTTTGTCAGTATGTCTCTATCACAACCCTGATCATTTAAAATTGGGTTGGTTGTTCTTTCCCTAGTTTGAACTTAAACACAACAACTTGCTTGAATGCTCCATCTTAAAAGGGATCCAAACAATGTGGGAGGGCTTGACGTTTTGGGGACTTCTTATTTCAAGCCTTTATATCCATAGCAGTAGATGTCCTACCAGTGTGTTAGCCCAACCTGAAAAGTTTGACTGTAGAACACAGAGTGCATGGCTCTGTCTTCTACTGGCAGAAGAGTTTTCTGCCAGTTCTCTGTACCAGGAGCCAAGGTCTGACTGGGAAAAAGAGCTGAACCCTCACTTCAGAGGGGTGGGGAGGGAAGAAGCCAGAAACCTGCAAACTCTGCCTCGATTGGGCAGCGCTGCTACCAAAGAGGGAATAGCCCTGGCTGCCAGCAGTTAGCCCGGTTCAACAGCTGCCTAAAGATGTCGGGAGGAGAGACTCTGTGCTGCGTGCTTGGCATGCACTGAAGTTGTTCTGCTGTTGTAGTCCCATGCAGGGAAAAGGCAGAAGGTAAAGAGCTGAAGTTCCCTGTGGTTGTTAGCATGAACATATGTACATGGACGTGCTTCATGCTTGTTAAACTTATATCCCTGTTGCCCTCTTTTCAAATGATCTGTTTAATACTGAAAATGAGATAACAGTAAACAAAATGTTTAGCCTACTTTGCAACTGTCAATAAACAAATGTTTCCATTTTATGTTGTGTGCACACATTTGGTTATCAGATGTTTCCTGCAGTCCTGCTGCTTGATGCTCTTTGTATGTCTCTCCTTTGGGGACTAGTGTATGAATTTTCTCTCCTAATTACAATCTTGCACTGCTTAAACTAGTTTAGTAATGACGAGAGTGGCCATTACTTCATTAATGTGTAAGAAGAAAGTAAGATTCAACTCCCTTGACTTCTGCTGGTCACAAGTACTTTGAAGGTAGGTGACTTTATTCCCATGCTTAAAATTTGAATATACTATTTTTTTTGTGCTCAAAACATCTAACTTCCTCATTAGTGGACTTACTGTGAGAATATCCTCTAGATCTGGCTCTTTGTCTTAAAACAGAAACTGAAAATTTAATCGTATTTATTTGTTACATTGAATTCCATCAGATTTTCTTGGTGTCCTTATATTTTTCAATTTTCATGAAAGTGCTTTGTTTAAAATTTAGTTGTAAGAGGTAGTTTCTTGATGTTGGTTCAGTATGGCAGCCTGTTCTATTTGTAGTGTGTCTCCAGTACATGGCCCAATATAGCATGCTGTCATACTTGGCGGGGGGGGGGATGTTTGGAGATTTGAGAGGAGGCAAAGGCCTGTCTGTACTTTTTTATGTTTGTTTGGGCTTTTTTGTTCAGTTCTAGTTCATTGCTTTTTAATAAGTGTGAGCCATTCAACTTCCAATGCTAGTTCTGTTTTTTCTGTTCTTGAAGTTGAGGAAACACATCAATATTTGTGATTCTAACACACTTTGAAACAGAATTGGCATATTTCTTTGCTAGTATATTCTAGAAAAATTGCATAGGCATTGCATGATGAAAACAACTAATTTTGCCTCTGGGTATCCATTTTATCTGCAGTGATAAGGGGAATCCTGATGTGCAAATGAAGGGCACTCTGTGTTTGCGTAAACTGTTTTTTTTCTTGGTCTTTCAGTCTGGTGTTTCCCTGCTATTTTGTCTATTGCAGGCATTTATACGTGGTCAGTTTAACAGTTTTCTTCAATAGTTTCTGGGGTTTTCCAGGTTCGTTTGGATGCTTACTCTTGTATTTCCCTTTAAAAGAATCTTCTGTCCCTCTGTAGATAATTTGGCAGCTTTGCTCAAACTGCGAGGTCACAAATTCTGTGTCTTCAAGTGAACTGTAACTTTGTGTTTAGCATTGGTTAGGTTCTAAGTTCTTTTGCTTTTAAATATGGTTTCATGCTTTATTTTCACAGTAAAGGCACGCTGGCTGTTTCAGTGCAAGTACACGGTGTTCCTTTATATTTGCTGTTGGTGTGAATGTAGGCTACTGCTAACATAGTAAGAAGAAAGGTTTTTATCGGTATTTATATAAGGTGTGTGGTTTATTTTTCCCCATTGGATGTGTTGTTAAATAATAACCGCTATAGCTCAGTGTTATTTCTAGGTAAGTTTATAAAAGTACACACATCATGTGAAGGACTAGGGTTTTTTTTCCCTAAACTGTTGCATGGAGACTACCATTCAGTATATAATGTGTTAGACTGCGGCAGTGAAAAATGTGTTCTCTAGGTAGAAAGAGAGAGATGTATGACACTCTAGTGACATGTATATAATTAGTTCTGGGGAAGCGAAAGAGAGTTACAGTTTGTGGTCAACCATGTATTAAAATAGGTCTGTGTTATTTCCTTAAACAGATGTAGAAAGCTTTAACCAAATTGAAGTAGTCCTGGTAGTGCATTTTTCCTTGGCTTGGGTGGAGCAGCCTGCGCTCTGAGGGCAGAAGGGGACGGGTGCAAGTTACCTTATCCTGGCACAAGAAACAACTATTTGCCTTATCATCTAGCCTTGTTTTTGGTCTGCCTCATACTTGGCTGAGGTGGGGGGGGCGTTGGGGGCCCTTCTGCTTTCTGAGGCAGACAGTGCCTCTGCACAGGCTGGGTCTGGTTTTGCCACCAGTTGGAAGCTCTGTGAGGAGGAGACATGACTATGTCCAAGTTGGTTGGCAACTGCTTAAAAGGAGAGGTAAATGCTGAAAAAGCAAAGGCTGCCTCCTGTCTGGCTGACCGAAATGAGGCCGGCTGGGTATTTTGGCCAAACAAAACACTTCCCTCAGAGTGATTTAAAGCACAGTCCACAGCCGAGCGTGCGGGGCGAGGGAGCGGTTTCTGACAAGCAGATGATTTCATCCAGCATGATGAGAGTTGGGGTCTCTCGCTCTCTTCTGTGTGGTTTTGTTTTGTCTTTAAGGAAGGTGGCTTTTAAGTATGGCACGGCATTTCCGGTCCTGCCGGGGTGATGGGATGCGTTCCTTCCTCTGTGGTGTGTGGACTGCTGCCGGTTGCCATGGCAATAGAAAGCCTCCCCAGCTGAGGACAGAAATGCTCCATCGTGATGTCTTCGCTGGGAAATGGCTACAGCGACCGAGACATCTCATCCTGTTGGGGAGCAGAGCTGCCTTTGAGTATCTCATCGGTGATTGAAATGTACTGACCCTACCTGATGCAATTGTGGATCATAGGATGAGGGTGTTTATTTTTAGACCGAAAGGGTATCACGGTGTGTTGAAATACATCTCTGCTCTCGTGTGGAAAAACAGACCTTTCTGGTGTACTGTGTTCCTTCTGCCTAGCAGGGATGCTTTCCCCTCACCTCCTCCCACAGGCAGCATGAGTACCATATCGGACTCTCTTAGCTAGATCAATCAAATCCTGTATTTAGTCATCTTTCTCTTGCCTGGGAAGTTATGTTTCGGTACGCCATGAGCAAGTATAAAGATGATTCTTATATAAGCCACTTCAATTGAGTTTGTCGACTTTAATATCCCATTCTGATCTCTTTTGCTGCTCTTCAACTTCACTGACTTCAGCAGAATTATTTCTGATGCACGGGATGATAAGGGAGGTTCACATCCAAAATGCCCAAGTGCTGCAGTGAGGGGAGGCAGCTGAGAGCGCTCCCTTGCATGTTGCTGTTTTCACGATGTGACCTTTCCGTCAGAGGATAATCCTCGTCCTCATGTGATGCAAATATCTATTGGTTAGAAGGGAAACTGATAGCTGTTTCTGTCTACAGACAAAACACGTCCTGAGTTTCAAAGCTATTGTATTCTCTCACTCTCTCTGCGCACATAGGAATTTCATATAATTAAGTTTGTAGACCATGGCCTGTATTTTCATAACTCCTTTTTTACCTCATCTAGCCTGCTGTGGGTGCTGCCACAATATAAAAAGCAAGAAATGAAGGGAATCTTCAGTAGGGTGTGTTTGAAAAGCTTTTATAATAGTTTATTTTAAATCCTTGCCTCTGTGCAGGTAAAATGTAATTAAAGCAAGAGCTGCATTGCGAATGATGCTAATTCTGAAAATATATTAAGTATATATCATCAAAGTTTTTATTTCTGAAAGCTCTAATTTTGTAAAAATACTGGAAAGCAATGGAAATGGAAGCCTGGTTGCATTGTAAATACCGCAAAAGTATTTTAGTAACTGTAGTACTAATGAGCAGAACTTTTTTTTTTCCCTTTAATTTTTTTAAATGACATTAGTATTCCAAACAGCAAAATCCCTGGCTGGAGAATTGTAGAAATGATGATTGCTCATTAGCAAATAGAATACAGATGTTCTGTTCATTTTGCCTGAGTGCTTCACATAAACACCTTGGGGAGTGACTGGCACAGAGTACAAAACTTGATAGCATAACAGTGTGCTAAACACTTTGGGGCTGGCAACAGAAGCAGAAGCATACCATGTAATTTTGTAAAATTTCATGTAATTTTTAATCATTTGTAGTGTTTGTGTAATGCGACAACCTTCGTGTGGGAAGTGCAGCGGGGGGGTGTCTCTACAGGGCTGTAATCAACACCAGAAACTAGAGTTGGGTCAACTTTGTGGAGGTCTGTTTATGTCTTTTTTGGTTGACTTTCTACCTTCAGCTTACAAAGGAGCAAACTTCTGTCCCCCTCCAGGTCCGTGAATCTTGTATTGGTTGTACGTTTTTGTATTTGCCTGACCAGTTGCCCAGAATTTCTTGGGCCTCTGAGGCAGCATCTTTTTGGCTCTTTTCTCATACATCTTCAGGTGGTGTTACCGGGGGAGAAATCTGTTGTTCCTCTCCCGTTCCTCCATTCCTCCATCCTCTCCCCCAGAAAGAATCCCAATTACTTTTTAAATTTTTAATCATATAGGTGCCATGATGGTTTTTGAGCATGTATTAAATAAGGAGTAAGGCAGCATTAGGGACTTTCTGATAGTTGTGTGTTAGTGGCTATGGGGTTTTACATCCCAGCGTGATGTTGCTGAATTCACAGTTCTCTGCCAATGCCTGCAGTGCATATGGAGTAGCTGAAAGGGGAGATGCCCCTGCTCTGCTGGAGGAGCCAAGTGAGCCTGTCTGTGTCCCCTGCTCTTGAACTCTGCTCCTTGCAGAATTTTGTAAGAGACAGAGTTACATTTCAGTGAAGATGCAGGAATTGTTTGGTTTTTAAAACCCATGTAAGAAATGCTGAATCTCGTTCGTGCAATTGGGTAAACTTTTAAAGAAAGGGGATTCCTAGCTGTGATATTACTCTGGCCCCTTGCCATGATGTGTATTGTACTTGTTTAGTTGCCAGGGCCAGGCTGGGAAGAAGCTCAACGAACTTTGAAGGGTTCAAAACACATTTATTTTATTAAAGAATATGCTGATTCCAGTGGGTTCTTTTTGTTAATTTTTTTTTTTTTTTTACATTGGGTAAGAAGTCTTCAAATTACTGCCATAAAGTCATGGAGCAGTAAAGTTGTGCTTCAAAGCAGTACCTATTTCAAACTGCAGCTGAAGTACCATATGCCAGACCTGATTGCCTGCTGCAGCTACTCTGCAAAATTATTATGCAGCAGTACATCCTTTGCAAGTAATTATTAAAAAATGCTTTTGTGGGTGTTTTTTAGACCTTTTAAAGTTGCTTTTTCTTTTCCACCTTAGTGGAAAAGTCTTAAAAGTATTAAGCAATGTTAGCACTGGGAATTGGTCAGATGATACAAATGAGAAGATGGCATTGTGCACCCAGAGAGCTAGTCATAGCCACAGGGTTTGTTGGTTGTGAGCTCCCACCCCCCTTTTAAGCAAATACTCAAAACTAAATGGAACTTACTAACATTACTTTGTCCTGCTGAGTTGAAAACAATCTGTCTAAATGTAAAAAACCATAGTAGGTATCAAAGTTAAACCACTTCTAGAGGTGGAATCAAATTAAAGTGAATTGAAACAAGTTGGATCAGCATGAAGTGACTCTGTTTGTATAAAGAGTACTTTGCATTTCTATATCTTTTCACAGCCATAATTGAGAGGAGAGTATCGGCAACTTCACTTACAAAGCTGCTGTTTGCTTCCTCCTTTTGCCCTAAAGCAAATAAAATAGGCCAGCTCCCAATTTGGAATCTATTGAATGAACCCAAATCACTTATGTGCTGTTTAGTTGTCGTGGCAGCAAGGCAAATAGATGTGAAAAGATTAGCCAAACAAAAAAGCAAAAACCTTGGCCCTCTTGTAAGGATTTGGAAACCCAGTTCGTAGTTCATCACTTGTCGAGACTGCAGGATGAAGGCATGTAGGAAAAAGCAAGCTGAAAGTAAAATGCCTCATCTGTGAGTTGTGTAGGAATAGGGGGATTCTTGGGATAACGTTTTAAGTTTTACGGTCATCTCCTCCTTTCTCTTCCTGTTTCTGTTTCATTGTAGCTTCAATGTGTATTGAAAATCACATTAACAAATAGCAAGGGTGTGAAGGAAAGCATGTTAAAGAAGAAAATTAATGATTATGTTAGCTTCATGACTGACACTGCTCTGTTTCGCAAAAAAAAGATATATCTGAGAAAGGTTTCGGTGAGGACATTAGGTTTCTTAGTCAAGTTAAAAAAACCTGAGAAATTGTAGACTTCAGGACATATATGTAATAAGACAGTCTTTGCCTCAAAAAGCTTGCAGAGTGAGTACACCGGCCAGGCAGCCTATGCAAAGGAGAATAATTAAACTTCATCCATTTAGAAGGGAGAATGAAACACATTATCTGAAACCACAGTGTCTGCATGGAAATAGGATGTGAATTTGAGGCCGTGCTACTCCCAAGGTTTTGCTGGCACAGGTTTGCTAGGCGTAGGTACAGGTGAAGAAGGACTGTTCCCATATATCATACTCTAGACTCCATCCTTGAATATGGACCCAGGGCTTAACAGAGAGAGTCCAGATGGATTGAGCCTTCAGTCTGCCATCAGTGCCTGGAGTCTGAGGTACTTTACTTTGAAATTGATAAATGGAGTGGTAGAGAATTGTTGCTGTCATATGAATTATTCCCACTGTTATTAAATAATAAACATGACCACAACGACCTACTCACTCTCTAGACTGGATTCTTTCTGTGGCTTAATCTTGGTAATGGCTTCATATTTGAACTACATAATGTCACGGGTGAGCTTCGGGCCGCTGAAGAAAGGGGCAGCAGAAGGAAGTTGGTAGATTGATACCATATCATGTGTATCATAAAGTAAGGTAGTAAAAAGCCTCAGGAAATTGTATTTCTTAAGTAATGCAATCAGAATTGCACTTAGACAGAGAAGATTGCTTTGTATTTACTAGCTGTGTTTACTGCTTTTTCTGATGTGCCTAAATAGGAAAAACAGGTATTTGGAAGCTTCAGGGAGTGGAAAATGGAGTTCTAGACCCAAATCTGTACAGTTACTTTTGGGAATAACACAGCAAAATGAGTGAGCTTGATTTGCTGCACAGCAGATGCCAGGATTATATGATGTGGAAGGAATTTTTTACTTTTAAACCCTTTCAGTGTGATGAAATGCAGGGGAGAGGAAGGAGGGGCTGACATAAGTGCCCTCATTTTTTTTAACCTCTTCTGTGCTCTGAATCCAGAGATACCAGTTGATTCATGCAAGCATAGCCCGTCTGCGTAGGTGGACTCTACCAAAACAGTAATTAAAAGTAGGGTATGTTTCTGGGCTAGAGCTAAAAGGGAACAGAGAATAATACTATTTATTCTGTGGTTTAAAGCCGTGCTGCTATAAACAGAAAATGCAACAGACAGAGAACCGAGTTCACATGAAAATTGATGAAGAGTACAGTGTGTCTTTTTTGGTATTTATGCATTATTTAAAACAAGTTTAGCAGACTATAAAGCTTTTGATTATAGTCAGCTTGTAAGTGTGTTCTGCTACATTGTGGAGCATCTCAAAATAAAGTGGACCAGCAGTTGTTTACAAAAGCTAAAGGCTTTCAAGACCAGCTCATGGGAGGAGCAGATGGTATTTGGGCATTGTGTTGTGGTCTTGCAGTTCATGCAATGCCATGTTGGGTTGATTCATGGAGACCCATTTGCAGAGGCATCATAGTGAGCTGCTTCATTGAGAGAAGAAACGTTTGTCTTGCCTTTTGCACTGTATTTAGTAAATGCCATTGACTGCTGTTATATTTAAAGAAAATGACAAGAGTGTATCAGAGCCTTTTTTAAAATAAACTGGTGTCCTTTGCAAGCAGTGATCCTTCTGTTCAGGGGAGCTTTCTGTATCAGCTGTGATAAGGTGAAGAAGCTGTGTGGGTAAGGCTCAGCCCCAGGTTTTTATGGTGGGATCACTGAGGACTGTATTGGTGGGCCTGGTGAGCAGGCAGCCCAGGTGTGCTTCTGCTGCGCGAAGGCCCAGTGTGCTATCTCGCACCACGTTTCACTCCAAGGTCCGCTTCGTTGCGCAACTGAAAACTCCTGCAAACTGAAAAGTGTTCCCACTCCCCTGCAGGCAGGGTGCTGCCCCCTCCCCACCTCCCATTCCCGCAGGTGCTCGCGTGCAGCCCTGCTTCAGGCACACATAGTACGTGGGGACGCTTAAATGTTTTGGTTGGACAGGAGGGAAATGTTTTTCTTGACTAATTTAAAGAGCGTCAAAATACTTCCTTGCTAAAGGGGGGGGAGCTGCACTAAAGCAGGGACAACAGTGAAACCCCAAGTGACAAGATCTTTGCAGTGTTTCCCTTTTAGGCACTAATAAAGCTCGAGGTGACTTAATAGTCAAAACCTGTTGAACCTGTTGGCAAGAACAGAGCCTTAGATCCTCATTGCAGACATTGCAGGTTTGTTTGTTGCTACCAACTGCATTTCAATTGCCTAGCGATAGTGTTTGTTTTCTTGGAATTTGCTTTCTGGTGCAAGGTTTCAGCGGTGGCTCCTGACCGAAGCCCTGCAAAGGCAAAGTTGCTGCGGGCCAAGGTACAGCGGGGCTGCAGGCACCCCATGAGCACTGCCCTGCCGCCTGGAGGGCAACGGCAGAGCAGGAGTGTTGAGGCTTCGAAGGGGCCGAATGTGGGAAACTGGGGGGGGGGGGGAAGCAGTCGCTTCCTACTCCACTGGTACGCACGGTTGGCATTAAACCCGTTGCTTTTATAGGAACAAGCTGACCTACTTATTAACGCATTGTATTTCAGTGTTCAGCTATGGCTGTCTGCCCCGGAGGGGTTGTGTTTCTGACCCCGCCGAAACTCAGGCCCCAGCCCTGTCCCAGCCTTGCTGGGGGTCTTGGGCAGAGTGTGTTGGTGCATCTGTCCAGCAGTGAGGAGCTCTGGTACCACAGCGATGGGTACCATGCACTTATCTGTGTGGAAAAAGGGAAAAAGCCTGCTGGAAGGACTGATATATGCCAAAGAGGAACAGGAAAGTGGAAAGAAAGGAAAATTGGAGGGCAGTGATGTTTTAAGTATTATGAAAGGTTTTGACCAGAAAGGTGTTTTCAGTTGCATTCTGTGGGGTAAAGAGGGGCAAGCCACTAATGGCAATAGCTTTGGGTACGCTTAGGGTATCTGAAAGGAAAACTGTTTTGCCAGCTTGTGAAATACAGATGTAATTGTAGTCAGCTGCTCTTCCCTAGCCACATTCCTAAAGCAAGGTAAGGGTCGGTTTGATAAGAACGTGTGCAAACGAGCAAATTTGGAGAAGACTAAACATCTGTGTGGGGTCAGTGAGGAGCTTCCTCTAGATTTGGTCAGCTGGTAGCACTGTGGTGATGCAAGATTTGTGCATCTCCTGTCATGGAGATGATGGCATCAGCTGACATGGGAGGCAATCGCGCAGCTCTTTGCAGCCAGGGCTTTGGTCTGTTGTACCAAATACAGATTTCTGTGAGCAAATGATAAAAGTGTGGTGGTGGAGAACATGGGACAGCACTAGGGAATGTCCTTCCTGTGGCAGACCATTGCTTCTGCCTCTGCTCTGGGGGCCTTTCAGTTTTTCAGAGCTATTGGATGACCATTTTGCTAGGCCGGCGAGAAATATCTGCTCCATCTATCTTTAACAGTGGTCTTAGAGCCTCTCTGTTGGTCTGGGTGGAATATATACCCTTACATGACTTTCCAGTAAAAATGGATTTGCTGCTCTGACAGAACCCTTCAGCTGATTAAAAAAAAAAAAAATTACTGCTATGTTGTATAGAGGCTCTTACGAATGTATCTGTTTAGTTTCCAGCCTGGAAAGCCAACATAGTTGTCCAAATAGTCAAAGCTTTCCAAGAGATTTCCTCTAGTTCTGCCCCCTGAAAAGCTGTGACCTCCTTCGGTAATTACATTGCAGTGTAGCCTTAGCTTTGAGGACCGGGGAAGGTAGAGTTCATGTAGGATACACACTCAGCCAGAGTGTTATTACAGGGTTTGCTGAAAAAATTCATTTTTCTACCTTCTGCACTTTTTCTCCAGTAACGTGTATGCACATGCATGTCTCTTTTTCTTTGATGTACACATATACCCTTAGTCAAACTACTTAATCTAAAAATTTTGAAAGAAGAGAGAATTTCTGTGTTTCAGTTCTTGAGAGGCACTCTGCTATCATAATGGTAGAGCTGTAGGATTACCCAGAGATACAAAATGACAGACATCATAGTTAATACTCATCAGCATCCTTTCTAGCAATCTCAAAGCAGTCCCATCAGTAAAAAGCCTAAGCAAGCTGTGCTGCATTATCATGATTTGAGGGCCAGATCACATTTGATGTTGCTGACTGGCATGAGAGGAGTAGAAAAGGAAGTTTTCCCACTTCTAAAACTAACTTTATAAATAAGCTCTTTGTAACATTGCAAATAAATCCTCACACTTCTGTTAAAATACCAGTAATGACATGAAAACCAACCTCAAACGTGTTTCTATATACTTTGCCTTGAAACTAAAAGGAAGGGAGCTGCTTACATTCATCCCTGATAAAGGAAGATGTAGCTCAATGCTTTCCTGGCATTAAAAGTTTTGGGGTTTATGAATTCCAGGCCCTTCCCAGCTAACGTCAAGTCTAGCAACATTGATTTTTAATCAGGCATAATTACCACTGTTAGTCTCCTCTGAAACAAGTGAGTGATAGAACTTATCTCCAGCCATTTTAAGGCCTTACACTGTTTTCTATAACTGTATTGTCGTTGTACAATCTAGCACTTGGTTTTCTGCACTAAGAAGTCCTGTAACTACCAGGTCTTTGACTTCACTGAATTTCACTGACAGTTTTTCATAAAATAGAAATATTTTCGTTTGTGTGTTCCCAATGGCAGAATATTTGTGGCTTTTATAACAAAGGCCCTACAAAGACTGTAATACATGCCATTAGCGTGTTTGTTGTACCGGATGAAATGTTGCACCAGATTTATGAATAATTGTTTCTAAATTGGGGCATCAGGTATGTGTTAGGGGAGGGGAAAGGATCCCTGTAAGGTTTTCAGTTCTATTCCTGACTGCGTGCAAGACAGCTGTTTGCCTGTAAATGATGGCATTAAAATGAAAAATAAATAGGAGCTTTTTTCTTTCTGCATTGGCTTTTCTGGAGGTCTGCCACCCTTATACTCTGAGATAGTTCTACCCCCTGCTGGAGACAGGGAGAAGCAGGGAGGTTCAGAGTGGGGAGGGAAATCTTCAACAGATACTGGGCTGCTTAGAAACTCTTCATCTTCTGGCCGTGAAGGGTGGTGAGATGAGTTGGGAGGGCCTCTGTGCGGTGGTGGGTCGCTGTCCATTTGACTCTCCCGTGAGAGGGCAGGCGATCGTTAAAGATTAGTGCGCAGAGAGGCAGAGATGGGGAGGGGAGCAAGACAAATGGGTTCTCTCTGTTTTGTTTTGTTGTAATCGATCTGATTACCAAACATTATTAAGATTTGTTTCCCCAGACAGCTGGTGCTTTACTCTCACAGACACACAGAACTGACACACAGATCACACTAGTAAATTGAATTTGAGCTGGCAGAGTTAGTATGAACCATTTGCTGTATGTACATGAAACAGAACTCTCTAAAAGGCCGGAGAGATGCCTGTGTGCTGCACTGACAAGAAACTCATGCTTAAAATGAGTAAACCAGCTCTCACAAGAGTTTGTTGACATTTTGGAGTACAAAAAGAAACTTGCAGCATTTTTTCTACTTGGTTATAAACACAAAATTGACGAGAAGACTTCATACTTACTAGAAGCAAGCCTTCTCTTTCTTTATGGCAGCTTTTGTCATGCTGCTCACTTGGCTGGAGCGACAGCCATCCCTCCCCAGCAAGGACACGGCCGCCTGGGATGGGGAGCTACATTGGGGAGCTGCAAGGCAAACAAGATCTAGCATCATTTAAAAGGTGGTTTCCTCTCCGGCCTTGCTGTATGCCTGTGAGAATGGCGCAAAAGACACTTGTGATTTCTTTCAATGAAAGCACTAATTTTTTACAAAACTGTCCTGAGCTATAGTTAAGCTGCCCAGCTGTTCCAGTCTGGGGCTGAGCCCTGCAGGATGCTGGTACTCTGATCCTCTTCCACAGGCACCACGCGTTGTCTGGCTTGTATACACATATAAGTGCTTTCCTGGATTACAGCCACAACTCTCACTACTATCTGGATAAAGCTTAATTTCATATTTTTTTTTAATGTCCAGCAACTTCTTCTAGGCACAGCCTGTGCATGTGGTCAGTTTGGGTCCCTGTTCACTGCATAAAGAGAACGGGATGAGAGCCCCTTAGCTTACCCACTCTGTTTTGTGAAGTAAATACACTTCAGCTGAGGATCTGAAAGAGTTTGTAAAGGAATTCTGGTTGTATTCTGCCCATTCCTTACTCCTCCGATAACCTCACCTGTCAGCTAGCGGCAATTCAGAGTTTGAACAGGATCATTCATAGCAAATCGGAGGTTGGCAGAAGTCGAATCTTGTGTCTCTTCTTCTTTTTTAATTAAAATGTAACATAGTCAGTAAAAAGTTGTTTCAACCGTTTTGGTTAGAAAGAAGCTACATGATAGCAGTTTGGCACCTTAGAAGCATCCAAGGGGCCTGTAAATGCGACTGAGCTGCAGTCTTGCATTTGTGCTCGCTCTCTATAGACTCAAGTGAATCATTCTCTCACATTTCAGTTCATGGCATTTCGTATTTCCTCTGTTTTTGAAATGTTTAAGTAAATATTCCAGCAAAGCCAATATTTAACTTACACGTTTGCTACTATATAGCGCAGATGGTACTAAATCTTTGCATTAGCAAAGTGTTTATTGGAAGGTCTGAGATACATATGCAACTGAATTCAAGAAGAATGTAAGTGAAAGCGAGTTTGATAGTTTTTTTCAGGTTTGCAACATATCTTCTACAAAATCTCTTCTATGAAGTATTGAAGTAAGAAACAAAAAAAAACCCATAATGACTAGGATGTAATGCTTAGTCTAAACAGTGTTGCAGTTGTTTTAAATAAATCCTAGTATTATATACGCTATTTAAGCTAAGTTAAAGCCCCAACCTAAGGCTGACTAATTTCACTCTTAAAAGTGTCTTCAGTGTTCAGGCAGCTTATGTTCCCTGTGTTGCTTTCAGCAGGAGCTTTCACTGAAAAAGGCCAAAATGGTCTCAGAATATTTATTGTTGTAATTAGAAAGTAATTCTGCTACTCCATTGGTTATCTTGTAGATGTCTGCAGTGGGAATGTCAAGATCTTCAAAGGCTATCTTTGTTTTCATATTTCATGATAATAATCCTCCAAAATGATGTTACTTCCTGCACTGCCTTACCATTGGCCTGTGTGTCATCCCTCAGCCCACTTGGGAACCTCTCCAGCAAAAAAAGTCAAAAGGCCCTAAACACTAGATTCCTGCTCTTCTGTCATTTCCTTTATTTGAAAATTAAAGAAGTTTAGAAGGAGTATTGCAGGAAGAGTGGAACCAGTTTTGTCAGATGATGGCCGTATTGCTGGGGCTGTCTTCCTTCCTCCATTGATTTCCTTTTGAGAAGCAGAAGAGCAGCTTGTTCCAGCCATGTTGAACATCACTCCCTGCGGAGAGTGCTAAGCCATCATCCACGGACCTGGGCGAGTCTTTAGCGTCTCCATTTACAGGCTGGGGCTGCCTCGCAGCAATGCAAAATAATGATTGTCGTGTGCTCTGATGGAAAATAGGCTTTAGTCTGCTTCCATTTGTTTGGATAAGTTTGTGTCTAGTCCTGTTGGTCTTTAATGGGGATATACTTGCAAGAGATTGGCAAGGGAGAAACAGTTGCCCCAGCAGGGTTTTGCAATGCGTTTAATAATAGGTTTCCAAAACTAGTAATTTGATTTATTTGTTTATTGATTGATTCATACTAGTGACTGTTAGTTGGTCTCAATCTTAGGAAGAAGGGAAGTAAATGGTACAGACTTTCATTTTTTTCTATTTATAATATGCCTGCCTGTCTTGGACATAACTCTACAAACAAAAAGTGATCTATTCTCTCACATGGGACTTTACCCAAGAATTAGCACTTACACACCTCCGTTTATCCAGCCTCCCTCCTGAGGAAAAAACACCTAATCTAGAACAGGAGGGCAAGCCTGGGCTGGCTGTCATGGCTGTGTGGTATGGAGTTGAGCCCCGGCAGACTGCATGCCTGCCTGTCTGTGTACCTGCTAGTTGGTCATGCTTATACTGTTTTTTTTAACATACTCCTGGTGGCAATTCTAGCTGTCCTGCCTACATCCATGCCTTGAAACCCAGGATTGCACAGCATACACCAGAGTGGGAACTGTTGGGCTTGCCAGTAATTTTCCCAGCCTTTCCTAGGTTCACGAGGAAGCCCCTGTGCACAAACCTCCCTAGGCTGTGGGCCACCATCCTGCCCCTCTGGTTCTCCCAGTCCCCCACGTACGAGGCTCTGCCTGCGGGCACCTCTCTGCACCTTCCTGCCTGGACCTGCTCCACTGTCCTGCAGAGGAAAACAGAAGGGAGAAGAGTCTGAACAGAAGTTGATATGCAGGCGTGGGAGTGCAATGGGAGACATGAGACCACTTGCAAGCCAGGTCTCACGTGGCTTGCTCACTGGCTTTCCTTCATAGTGCCATGGTTCAAGTGCTACTGGAGTAGCCTTTGTCTAGCTCCTCTTCATTGTACCAGGAGTGTTGCTTACACGCTTAAGGCTGCTGCCACAGAGTTCAGGCTAGCTGCATATGACAGCTGTGGGCTTACATCACCACTCCACACTGCCTTGACTGTCAGGTACGAGGCTCCAGCTCTGCGCTGCTCTCCTCCAAGTGCAGATAGCCACCAAGCTTCAGGCATCCCGCCTGACTTCAGCAGCTCAGGGCACATCACACCCTGGAAGCTGTTAGGCATGGGTCCTGTGCATCTGTAGCACTGCCCGTAAGCTTTTTGCAGGTTGGCTTTGTCATGAAGTGCTGCAAGGTCTGGTCCTGGAGTGTCAGACATCATCCTGGTGCTTCTGCAAGTGCATGTAGATGAGCCTCTGTGCAAATAGGCTTCCACTGGCATAGTTTCTTCATGACTGTGTTTTTGTGCTCTTTCCTTCTCTGTCATAGAGTTTTGCAGCGGGCTTACCTGCCCTAGAGAAGCACAGTTTGGAAGGCAGCTTCTGGAGAGTCCCTTTCCCTGGGTCACACTGTGAGCAACAACACTGCGTAAATACTTCTGAAAACTCACATTCAAACTTTTTACTTGTTCCAGCTCCTGTTAGAAGAGTTTTCCCAAAATACCATTGGTCTATTTATAGAAATGTTCTGGTTACCATTCTGTCTTCAGCCAATGTTGCTTTACTGAAACTGTCTTTAAACTTAATAGTTGTTCCTTGCTTTTCCCCCCGGCATCCCATGGTCACCTCATTGTATTGGCAGAATCTTACTTCTTTTCTGCCTTTGTTTTGCTTAACTGAGTAAGCCAAGCTCTCTGTTTTCTCTCCTAAAGTCAGTTTCCACGTCGGTTCAGTTGTACAGCTTGGCTTTTTAGCTTTTTTGTTCTTTTTTTGAAAGAATGAATCTTTCCTAGTTTTCTCAGGATACGATTTAGAGTGAGCTCTTTGCATAGTGACTTACAGAAACTGCAGCATCCCTCACGCTGAGGTCTAGAGTTCCTCAGCCCAGTCTGTTTCCCAGAGGTTCCACAGGAGCCATTTAGTTCATCAAAACTTGCTCTTTGGAAATTATAGATCTTAAACAAAATTAGGCTTGCTGTTATCCTTCCCACTTAATCTAAACCAAATCATTTTGTGGTCCCCTGTTCCAAAGTCGTCCTCATTACTTAAGATAAAGAGCAGAAAAGAATCTATTCTTGTTCATTCAGCAACATGGATAAAGAAACTTGCCAGCTGTCACATCCAGGAATAACTGGCCTTACTGTGGTTAATAGCATTTGTTCTCCAGTCTGTACTGTGAAGTTAGTCTCCTGTGTTGACATAATTCCCATTTCTTCAATGATGCAGAGTGCTATCCAGATCCATATCTGGTGCAGGAAGTCAAGAGCAGACCCAGTGTCTCTCTTAGATGTCTTCTTTGACCATCTTTCCACAGCATTTCCAGACATTTTCTGTTTTCTTCTATTTCCAAAGTCTGCTGTTTCATTATTGCATGACAGTGTCCTACCATATAAAACCCGTATTTCTTTTCCTTGAAAAGCACAGACCTTTTGACACCTGTTTCAATAATAATTGCTGTTCCACCCTGTTTGTGAATTTTCCTGTAATAACACTAGTGCCTTGAGTTCCTCTTTTGTTATGTCAGTCTGCCTGCATTATTAGCACACAGCTATTTTAGCTACTGGGTTTTTTGTTCACCTTTTCTGCTCTCGTTTTTGGTTTTAGACTGCATTTGGCTCCCTAGTTAGACTATATACAGTCCTTTCACTGTCGGTGTCACATGCCTGACCCCTTTTCTCATCATTAGTAGCATTTTTTTCCTTTAAATCCCTGAAATACCTTTCTCACTGTTGTTTTCATGTTTATCTGACATCTTCCCCTTTGCTTTCTGGATCCTGAAACTGGTGTGGAATTTATGTTCACCTCCCCAAGCCTTCCCTTGCCATGTTCATGCTGTGGCTTGTGCCATGGTGGTTCCAGTAGCTGGGATGTTTGGGTGAAGCCCTCCTGAAGACTCATCTTGCAGTGAAAGTACCCAAAAGCCACCTTTTCCTACAGAGCCAGTGGCTGGGGGGCGGGACTGTAAACATTCCCCCAAGGGTCACTCGGGCTATGCGAGATGTGTCAATTCTTTTCCAGTTGGCATGTCCTGCGCTTGCTGGACTGAAAGACATACTCAGTTCTCAAGGTCTGGTGGACACAAATGTATTTTGAAATAGCCTGAGAAAGAAATGAGTCCTTACAGCAAACATTTGTATGGGACAATAAGGTATGGTTTATTTGGTCTTAAATGGTAAGAGTTTTCTAGAGGGCTTCCTCCTGCAAGCCATCCTCCTACTTCGCTGGAAGAAAAACCTATTGTAAGCAGCAGGGACATTATGAAAGCTTGAGCAAGGATGACCTTGATGTCCCAGTTAGAGCTAACACACATCTGCATAACTGGGGACAAAGAGCATGTGCATTTGTGGGTATGTGTATCCTTTGGTCAAAAAAAATCTGTGTGCAATCTGTAAGGCTGCAAGGAGTTACGGCCCTCATAATCCCATCTTCCACTGTCGAAGCTGAGGCTGCAGCAAGCAGTTAAGAAGATGGTTGAAGTTCCTCATCACAAATAAGGTAAGTACATGATGGAACAGCACGTTGTTTCTCTCTTCTGTGCTAGGCTCACTGGCTGGTGCTTTCTCCAGCTGATGTTTTCTGTTCAGTACTACACACTGCACAGACTGCATGGAGTCAAAAAAGACTTTACTGTTTCATTTGTGATGGGTAAATTTTATTTTCACATCCTTCAGCACTGAAAATTAAGCTTGCCAGTAGTGTACACCAAAATGAAAAAATACTTTAAAAATAAAGGAACAAAACCAAAGCAAACATCTCCACCATGTTCTTAAGCAGAGAATGTATTATAATACGCCATTTTTATGTATAAGATCTATATCTCATCTCTCTTTAGTTAGCTGTCTCTTAAAAGATTTTTATCTTGCACTGGTAGAATATATATCAGTGTTGTGAGTCTTTCTTTTAACAGTTAACTGATCTTAATCTTTACTACTGAGATGAAAAGTTAGGATGATATGTTTTGGTTTCATACAGCTTTCCAAATGATAGATGAACCTCTTTGAGTTTGTGCATGCGCAAGACCTTCTGTAACTCTTTCTCCTACCATTCTTTTTATTAAAGCTAATATTTTTAACAAGCATATATGTTGTAACTGTTTGTTTATACAGTTTTTCAGCTGATAAAATGGCATTGCTAGAGAATGGAAATTGTATGTATAGCTTCATGATGATACAAATTTAACAAAATAGAGGAGCAGGAAGAAGGTTTCTGTTACAAGTATTCTGTATGGTTTTTTAAATTAGACCTCTCAGAATAATTTGTGCTGTAGCTTACTTGGCAGTGCTGGAAATGAACTTAAAAAACAGGAAAAATTATTGGTTCGTTTAGACCCGTACCTTTCTTCTTCTGTGTCTCATACTAGATCCTTTCAAAGGCATGGGAGAACCACTGTGACTGCCAGACCAGTTTTGTATTGCTAGTGAAATTGCTTCCTCCTGGCCTCTATTATACAGCTTCCAGAATTCTTATTCTTGGTCTTTTCGTGCACTGTTCTTGAGGTATGAATATAATGTCTTGTTTCTTCCCAAGCTCTTGGTTCTGAATCCTGTTGGTTTACCATACGCTTCCACAAGTATTCTGTTTATTTTAAGAGCTCTTCTCAACCTCATTTAAATATTTCAGAAGTGGCCTGAGTTGCATCCTACACCAAGGACTCTGACAGAATTACCATGCTTACAGTTCTCTTCAGGTATTTCTTTCTGTCTTGCACATTGCAGTTTTATTTTAACAGCTATGTTCTTATTCTGTCATCAGGCAAAATAAATTAAAAATCGAAAAGAAAAAAAAAAGGGGGGGGGGGGAAGCCTTCACTCTATTAATTATTCTCTATGTCTTTGACCTAACCCAACTCGTACCAAGGTTAACCATCATGATGTGGGAAGGGAAAAGGCACATCTATTAACAGACAAGTTAAAGAGAGGCAAGCTGCTATTTGCTCTGTTGCAGTTTAATAAGCCTGAAGGTAAAAGGTGGAAGACAGAGTGTTGCTTTTGCAACATTTTCCTGCTGCTGAAAATTGAAAATATCAAAGGATCGAATCACAAAAAATGTGTAGGAATGGGCTGTGCTAGGAATTGAGGCAGGGAGTAAAAAGACTGATCTTGTAGAAAAGTAATAAACTGGACTTCTATCTTCTGAGTACAGTGGCAGTAAGTTTTATGCATTCCAGCTAGAGGAGAGCATTTGAATGGAAAAAAGCAGTGGAGGATGCTGAGGCAGAAGGGGCCAAAAACCAGCATACTGAATGGTGAAGTGATATTCTTTACAAAAACAGTTCTATTTTAGATGTAGTAACTTTAAATTAAAGAAGATCTTATAAATTCCTTCCTGATGAGATAACATGGCAATGGTTGTAGTGTACAGATGGTGCAGTTTATTTACTAACTATATTTTTTACGTCAGTTGGCAGTAACATTTTAGTAGTACCTAAATATGCATCTTAAGTGCCTCTCTCTAGGCATCTGTGCTGGAAAATTCAGGCCATGGTTGCTTTGAACTGCTTCAACTGCTGTTTTCTTTAAAGCCTTATAGTATGGCTGTAAAAATAAATACCATCTAGCAAAATCAAGAGGGACTGTGTTATCCTAATTTTTATTATGACTTAGTTGGAAGGGGATAGATTTGAAGCATTCAGTGAAATCAGATCAAAGTTTGGAGTAAAAATATGAAAATAATATGGAAGATTACAAAACACTTCCTCTCTCTATTAAATGAACTCGGATCGGAGATCACAACATAATAAAAGGACAGCTGTCACATCCGGCTTTCTCAGGTACCTGTTTGTTTTTAATTATTTTTTGTCAATTCTAGAATAAATAGTCTGCTACCTGAGGGCTATCCTCTGCATTGCTGAGTGTTTGTATGTAATCTCATGCCAAAATATTTCATGCCTACTATTTTGCCACTTCACATGTCTGTGCAGGACAGATTCTGATCTATACAGGTGATGTGCAGAGTGAAGTTTGGCTCAAAGCACGTCACATCTTGACAATATGCACTATATATAATTCCACAGAGTGATAAATTGTAGGTTAGTTCCTCAATGAAGGAACTAGATGCTGTTTACTGATTTGGTGTTCACTTTTGAACGCTTTGCTGAATAATAGGGACTTGAATCTAAAATGCAGCGAACAGACCTGCCGTGAGGTTTGTGACTTATCCTTTGTTTGTATTGCCTTCATCAAAAGAAGTTTTGTCTTTGAAAGCAATGCTGGCAAAAAATAACAGTAGGCTCCCACTGCAAGGGGAGGTACTGCAGCTGTGGTGGCTTTGAACTGCATTGCAATGTATGCTTTCATGCCTTATGAGTTAGTCTAAGTGCTTAAGGTTTCTTACAGGTCCTTTCTGATACCCTGGCAAAGGACACTTGGTGAATGAGGGACCAAGCACTGAAACTTCAGATTGTAGCATGAAGCACTGAGTGTGTAGACAGCAGTCATCTGTTAGGGAGAGAGCTGTGGCTGCTGGCAATTTTTGTCACTATTTTTTTGTCACTCTCCGATGTTGCCTGTTGAGACTTTGATGTACTCTTCCTTTGTTGTACAACACTCACAATCCTTCCTTTTCTTTGTTGTTCCTTTCTTTCCTCTTCCACTGGGAAAGTTGGGCATCTTCTACTTTCCACTAGCAAAAACCGAACATACAGTTTGTGTATGCCGTCAATTCACCACTTTAATTAGCAAAAAGAAACCAGAAGGCATTCATTTAAATACTTACTTTTCCAAATTCCGAAACTTTGTATGTAGTTATTTTTAACCTGGTTTCCTAGGGAAAGATGTTCCTGCAATCATTTTTCACTAACCACCCACTGTTAATAACTTCAGGAGCTTTTGTGTTAATTGCAGACTTTAGGCAGGGCAGAGATCTTGGTTATGAAATCCACAGCTTCACGAACACAGACAGACAGGTAAAAAGGAGAGGATCCAGTTACCAAGCTGGTTGGGCTGCCACGCGAGATCAGCCCTTACTGCTAGAAGTGAGAGGATCCGCATGGAAGAGACTTCACGAAGACGCCATCCGTGGGGAAAGGGCCGTCAGCGGGTGGGCACTGGTGGGTACCAGGAGCCTAAGCAGGAAATGCCAGTCCAAGGAAGGGTGCCCTTCATTCGCCTGCCTTCAGTGCTGCTCCTCATGACTACTTCTTGGCTCTTCTTCTTGACATCCTTCTCAGGAGAACACCTCCAAATTGTGAGCGTAAACGCTGCACAAGAATGAACCGGCCTTTCAATTTGCCCTTGGATGTTGCTTCTGCACCTCTTTGTGCCGTCTCTTGGCTGCTGGCCCTCGGCCCTTGTCTTCCTTGTGCGGCCAGTCCCTCCACCTTTTTCTTTGATCTCTGCAGAAGGACAACCCAAAGCACGTTGTCCTCGGTCCTACTGACACCACCCTGGGTCCGTGTCTCCAAGCCCTCTTACCTCTGCGAAGGCATTATGGAACAGCTGTCTGGTTTCTTCAAGAACAGACCAAGAGAAACAGAGCTGGAGACAGCATAGCAGGCGTGGATGGGCTTGAATCATGGTTGTGCTTTGGAAAACAGCTGCTGTGGATGTAGTCATGTGTTGTAAACAGCTCGTGTTGCTTTCATGAAGTCATTACAGAAACATGGTGGTACCATTAGTGGTCCGAAGGCTAAGAATGCACCTTTCAAGATAAACTGGCTGCATCAATTTTATCTCAAAGCACAGAGTTTGTTACACAAGCAAAACCCGAAGTCAGCAGGAAATGTGTTTTTTCTGGTTGTGTCCTTCTATTCTTTCAACAGCAAAATTAACATTATGCTACAATGTTACCCAGTAGTGGGTTCTTCTTTAAAGTAAAACAAGAAAACACAATTTAGGAACAGCCAACAAATGAATGCTGAAGTTGGCTGTATGGATTATGATACAGTAAATTCAACGTCTAACAATCTCCTGATTTTATGATATGAAAGAGATGGAAGAATTCTGGTTTGGTTTGCTTTATTTCTCAGGCTTCTTTGCTCTTTGTCTTGCTTTTTAATGTTAGATAGATTATCCCTCTTCAGTTTGACTAAAGGGAAACTCTTGCTGCGTGGGCTGTGGGCCTTGTGCTGTGTGGACCCAGTCCTGCAACATGGCACGTGTTTGGGAGTGAAGCTGTTTGGAAATGGCACTTTCAGCATAGATGCTCACAGCAGGAATACTGCTTTTGGTGTACCTTCAAACCTGAAGATGAACATAAGTTGGTAAAGCTGCTTTTCTGAGGAGTCTCCTGATGACTTTTGGAAAAGGATGTGCTGACCTGTCCAGGAGACAGACAGACACCTGCTTTCCAGTATGAGAGCACCTTTTATACTAATTTAGTCTGCTGCTGCTTCAACTTTAGTTTTACACCTGCTGCACTGTTGCTCTCTTTACTGTTACAGCAATTAAATAATAGAGTAGCCATTAGAAGTGTGTTTCCAGCTATTCACAGAAAAATACTACATACTTAAACTAATAAAAAATCCCTTTTTTTTTCCTTAATTGGTCAAGTGAATTTCTGTTTTCCTTAAGCAGATATTGAAATCCTCTCCATCTTTTGTATTGTTAATAAATTGCAGGACTTTATACCACATCACATTACTGGAAATAGATTTGAAATATATAAAGGTACAATACACATATACTTTTAACAGTGAAAAGTAATTTTCTGACATAATAGCCAAAATAAAGTGCCATGGAGCTATTAGCATTAAATTGAATTTTTTGGTATGTAATTTAGTATAAATACTGACAAGCTGAAAAAAAAAAAAACCCAAACCAAACAACAAATGCATACTCATTAGTCATTCAGTTTAGCAGCACAGAGGCAGCAGTCGGCCAGGGTGTGCGTTTTTATGTCTGCTTCAATTGCACACTTCATTTATTTGGACATGGCATAGGCGGCTTTCTCTGTCACAGGGCATCACTGCACGATTAGCAAGTTGCGCCCCAGGGCAGCTGGGACGCTTTGCTGGGGCAGATGTTCTTTTCAGCTTATTCAGTGGCCGTTGTGGGGTTGTTTACTGTTGTCATAGCTACCTATATTTCCATAGCAGCCAAGCTGCTGTGTGTGAAGCCAGTGAATATAGTTATAAAAGGATCATATTTTGTTCTGTCTCTATAACTTACCATCTGTCAAGTGACTGTTCATGATGGATTCAGAAACCAATTTAAGAATAACAGCAGCCAGCCGATGATTTTGGTTATATTAAAGTGACAATGGATGCGGATGCAAATAAGTTGGTGCTTCAATGAAATGCTTGTTTCTTTTTTTTATTTTTCCCTTAATTGTAGTGGTTTAGCTTCCAACAGTTTCTCAAACCGCTGAAATCCTTATCGACAAATCCAAATGACCGAGTGTCATCTTCTGTACTTGCTCAGGTGTAGGTGTTCCTTACGCTTTGCCACTCCACCATCAGCTCATCCCTGTGTGTTGCTTCCAAATTGTGATGTTGCACCTGCTTTCACAGATCCTTTGTAATGAAATCTAAATACTCTCCACAGAATTAAACAGCAAATTCATGAGGCTAACAGCAAAGGTATCATGCACACAGAAGTATGGTTTGGTGACACTCACCACCGCGCTCTACTTAATAGTAGCAATGGGATCACATGCAAGTTTGGGGGTAAATTCAATGTGTGATCAACGAGCCCTCTGAATAATGAACGCTTATACCTTTTTACTGCAGAGATTTGGTTGAACCTATAGTTTAGCAACGGGGGCAAGAAGATTAGCCCAGTTGTAAATAATGTATTTATTGGTTGATTTTTCCAGATCCTGACATTGATGCTGCCACTGCCATGATGCTTTTGAATACTCCCCCTGAGATACAAGCAGGTTGTGAGTAGATATTTCTATAGCATATAGCAACATAGACGTGTAAAGTTAATACTCTATTTTATAAGTATACAGCGTACCAGATAAAAAGAAGGGTTTAATGAAGGACTTCAACTTCCCTTGTAGACCCTTACACTTCCTTGACCCTTACATGAGTGTAATTTTGTGGTTCGTATTACATTATTTGTTACATGAATAATAGTAATCCATGATCTCTAATGTAAAAGAGGGGTTATTGTTATTCATGACGTACACATAACTGAGTAACATACTATTATCCGTACTGATAGAAAGACCTGGGGCAACAGCCAGGAGAAAGGCAGGGAGAGAAAGAGAGCAAGAGAGCGAAGGGTACATGGCATATGGTTTTGTTTTCATTTTGTTTTGACTTGACTCCCATCGTGCGAGTTACCACAGCCATCTGGATACTTTCCTTTCACTTGGGCACTGTTTCAACTCCTTCCTTGCACACATCCTGCCCATTTTGCTTTTTTGCTCTGTCTGATGCAAGGCAGTAGGCAGGCTCCGGGGAGCAAGGGAGGGTCTCATTTCCTGCCAATGCTGTCCTTCTTGTTCTGTGACCAGGCCCAAGGTTTTGATGCTGTGTATTAACAGAGCTCTGAAGGGGCCTTGGCCCCCACTGTACTGGGCTGTGCAAATAGTGCAGGAATCATCCTGCCCCACAGAGCTTGCAGTGAAGGTATTAGAGGAATCCGTAGAGGAATACAACTGCACAAAAGTAGGGAGTACAAGAAAACAAACATATTGCTGGTCAGCAAGCATGGTAGTAATGCCAAGTGACAGGCAGCTCTAAAAAATAAAGGCAGAAGTTAAAATAGAAGCCATTATCAAGCCTGTCTAGTATCACCACTATTGTTCTAGCTCAGGCAACCAAATCCAAATTCCAGGGGAAGCCTTGATTCGCACTTTGATACTCTGCCTGGGGAAGAGAGTCAATTACCATCAAAGCATTTCCTGTGCAGCCAAGGAAAGCTATTGTCAGCCTGCTTTGTGACCCTGCCAGAGAAATGCCTCTTGAGAAGCTCCTCTCAGGGAGAGCGCAATGTACCAAGAAACCGTCCGTTCCGGAAAGAGCCAAGAGTGGTCCTTGTCCTCCTCTCCTAAACAGCCTTCAGGGACTGTGCATGGTAAAAGGGCAAGCAATCCCAGCAATGTGTAGGTAGGAAAAATGAAAAAATTTTATCGGGGAGAGGAGGTTATCATTGGGCTTAGTGGGAAGAATAAAATGAGAGATCTTCAAAGGATCAGAAATTTAAAGAAGCCATTTTTGTGGGGCAGAGAAAAGGGGAAAAGAAGTTGGGGTAGAATGAAAGTGCAGAGTTAAAAGGGTATGTGAGAGAGAGAAGGAGACATGAAGCAGTATGTGCACAGAAAAGGATGGGGAAAACGCAGAATAATCTGAACTCCTGGAGGAACTGGAGAGCAGAAGATTGCAGAGAGGAAAGGGAGGAGATCTATAGTAAGCTGCGTGTACTAAACGCACTGCAGATTTTTATCACATGCTCATGTTTGCCAGCATTGCAGGTGTTTGCGTGGAAGTGATTTGGAGACTTGGGCACTGTCACTTCATAGAGATGATAGCTTGCAGGTTGGCAAATGGCTTATTGCTATTTTAGTTTGTAGAGGTTGCTCTGAGGAAGGAAGTTCTAGCCTTCTACGAGTTTGGCATATCTCTCCCCCCATGTCACCTTCCCAGTGGACTGTTGTGTCGGGATGTCAAAAGTGAGAGGAAGATGAAAACAGAAAGGTGGCTCCTCATTCACATTGCTCCCTCCTTGATGTCTGGAAGTAACAAGGCCTTCCTCTATGCCTTTAAACTTAAATGTAGGGTCTGCTCAGAACTTCATGAGTCCTTCCACATATTGGGTAGAATTGGCTGGTGCCAGGAGGGAAGGGCCGAAGTTTTTATCGTAACCTCCTGAGAAGTCCTCTAAATTACAAAGGAGAAACATTTGTGTGTGTGTATGTGAATGGATACCTGAGGAAGTAAATCAGCCTGTCTTATGAATTGCAGTTGGATCTTACTTATCTACCATGTTAGGAAAATCTCAGGCAACTTAAAGCAAATTAATTACTACTGCATATTGAGAAACAATTGCATGAAAAATCACATTTAAAATTAGTTTTCAAATAAAAGGCAATTGGACTATAATCCAATTATATCCACAATCCACAATGCTGAGCATCGTCTAGAAGCTCACAGTTCATTCTCTGCTTTGTCAGTGACTACAGTGGTCTGTAAATCAAGCTGTGAATGATCAGGGCAGTAAGCATGCTGGTACCATTTGATCCCTTGAAGATTCAGAGTTCTGTTCATCATATCAGACTGTGGTGTCAAGGATGTGCTCAAGCCATCAGGGCTGCAAAATGCCCCATCTTCTGAAGACAAGCTTGCCTGGAAGTGCTTTGAAGAGGGACAGACATAATTTACAGTTTGGCCAAAGGTGTTAATACCTGACTGAAAACACCCTTTCAGTCTGAGACTCTGACTCCGAGTGTGTCAGATACTTCCACAGCAAAGATGGTCAGATGGAAGCAGATCCTGAGTGTTATTTCATGGTATAACAACTTGACAAGTCAGAAAGTTCAAAACTCTGGTCCATTAATGCCTTTGCCTGTCCTACAAACACTTAACCATTGTTGTGAAATGTGGATACCTCCAGAGCAGATTGTGACAGAGTCTGGATTCATGTTTGTGTGGATGGTTACATGTGTTGGCTTTTGACTTTGAAGGCATCTCCTTGGATTAAAAGCTACCTTTCAAGCAGGATAAAAATCTCTGCTCGTCTAGGCAATGTGGGTGCTAGAAGCATCTTTAGGATGAAGTTACCTACAGCCATCATTCAAAGTCTTATTAAAATTTATTCTTTTAATATAGTCTGTCAGAAAAGAATCCCATCTCAGTGGCATTAGAAGATCCAAAGTAAACTGTTCCTGCTTTGTAACAGATTGATTAATTGGCTTTATGGTTTTAAATGACCATTTAAAATTCCATACCCATGTGTGAAACACTACTAACAACCACACATGAATTTTAAAATCAGCTTTTGCTTTTATATGAAATCTTGAGATGGTGTCTGAGCTGGCACAAACATTGCTTACCATTTACCCCAATCACCCCATGCTTTAGTTTTCATGGAAAAAAATAATATGGAAGAATGAAAGAGTAAAACAACATTATTGGGATTATTTGTGTTTGTGCAGGTTTTATTTTATAGACTCATGAAATTGGGTGTTCCCATTGTCACTAAAGGTTGGAAATAATGCAATTATAGTTGGGGTGTTGACATCAGAAATCAATTTCTAAAATATTAACACTTTGCAGTATCTTCCCAGACCAAATATTTCTAGGCTGTAACTAAAGGAAGAAGCTCAAAATACCCAGCTCTGTGCAAGACTCTACTGAAACATACAATCCAGCTGGCACCAAGACTAAAGCATGAAAGATACTGTGATATGCTAAGAAAGGGCATGTAGGAACATGGTTTTAATACTTTTTTTGCTTCGGTTTATGGAAGTCCTTGTATTTCATCAAGTTTTGTATGGATTGATTACGTTTAAAAAGAAACAGCAGCTATCACAAGTTACGAATACTTTGGATTTTATTAGTAGCCAGTACATGAATATTAATTCCAAAATACATGAGTTGCATTGAAAACTGTATTTTGACCTGCAGCGAACTGGGTACTGGCTGGGCCATCTTGGGCAAGTTGCATCAAATTTCTGGGCCTGTTTTCCCTGATGGGAATCTAATTCACAGAGAGGACAGAGGAAAAGGAGAGAGTGAACAAATGGTAAAGCTCAGTTTAGAAGTCATGGCTACTAACTCAATGAAGCCCATGGATTAGTTTTGTACAATTGCTAAGATTTTCAGTACTTCAATTCTTACCAGTGTTTTGAAAGGAAATGTTACCAGCTGTCACTCAGTGTAGCGTTCCCGACTCTCAAGAGTATCATCCTGGGCATGTCATTTAGTCTTTCCAAAACATTGTGGTTTTGGTGGTTTTGCAGTGTGTTTGGACTTCCTGAGATTCAAGTCACTGTAAGCATTTTAAGTAGCAGTACCTTCTTAGTTGGTGGGGTCATTCTGAACTTGGAACCATTTGCTCTGAGGGAAGGACCAGTAAGAAGGGAGCGTGTGTAGTGTATTACTGCTACTGCTAGTGAAACAAAGCTGCCGTCAAAGTGATTATACTGGAAATCTTGATTTAATTCAAGAAGCTCCTGACTCAGTGATATTATACATAGCTTCAAATTCATGAGTAGTCCTTTGCCCATTGCTATATAATTTGGGAATCGCACACAAATGTAAGTACGTTGCTCAAGCTGAAGTTTAGTACTGCAAACAGCTATAAACAGTGCTCACAGAAAGGGTTTGGGTAGAAACCAGGAAACTGAGAGTCCTCAGCTCTGAACATCCCGTTTTCTCTTTTTGATACTGCTCACCACTACGCACCCAGGTTAGCTGAAAAGTGGTGGCCTTCAGGAGACTTTGCAACACTGGTTTTATGGGTGGTTCCTTACAGGAGACCGAAGTGCTCTGGTAGAGATGTTTGGGAAGATATGACCATGGAGTTTTGCTGGGTGCTTCTTAAAAAGCAGGCTTTCCAGTGGTGAGATCAATGTCTCTCTGGTTTGGAAATCTTGATTAATCTTTGTCTCAAAGCATATAAAACCCAGAATAGATACATGTATTTTAAATTTGGTGGGAGAAGAAATTCCCTAAAGAGATCTACTAATACTGTACCTCTACACTTCTAAAATTGTACCCCAATGAAATTTGCTTTTTAAGCTAATGCAAGACAAAATCAAGACAAAAAAATTGATATAAAATTGCCTTAATAACAGACAGTAGTCCTCCAAATAGGATCAAATAGAACATGCTGTTTTCTTGCGACATTTTTATTGTATATGAAACTCAATGACTGTAATGTTCTGTTTGTACTGCTTGTGGACAAGTCACTTATCGTAACTTATTAGACAGCTTCTAGCCTAACTTTTTATATCAGAAAATGATAAATCGTTGACTGTAAAATGTTTCATAAAGCTATTTTTTCTGGCTGTCATGGTTTCTGTATCAAAGTGAAAATTGGAAATTAGGAAAAGACATTTTCATAGGGTATAAACTTTCCCTACCAGTTGCTGGGATTTTGGGGGGAATGGCATCCTCAACTTCTGTTAAGGAGGATGTTTTTTTTTATTTTTACTTCAGTGTTTCAGTACCAAGTCATTAAAGTGAGGAAACAGAATTGGGAAGAAAACTTACTTTTACAAAATACTTTCTACTTCTTTCTCCTTGCTCCTCGTATTTTGATTTAGCACCATGGTTTAGTTTGTTGTTGAGCAGTTCCAGCATCACCAAAATGAAGAATGGCTTGCTGTGGTTTTCTGCTTGCACAAAAAATAACACAGAAGATTGAACTATTTTTATTAAACGTCCTTAGACAAGGTATGAGTGTGATAGGTTTATCAGGATACACTTCTTCCACCCCCACCCCACCCCAAAATTTTTGTTTAGAGTAAATGGCTTGTTGGATGTATCCTTGATTTGCAGTTTGTTAGGACTACAGACTATGGAGTTTAAGAGCTGTAAGATTGTCCTTGAGCAGTAAAATAGAAGTTAGGCAGATGGCATCAAATTTATGCCTGGGATAAGAGAGTTGAAGTGAATAAAGTTACACATTTGGCAGATAACAGTTGCTTTTGGCAACTTCTGATGTCCCATAGATTATACATCATTAGCAATTTTCTATTTTCAGTTCTTGTAGCCTGAGATAAAGTATTCTGCTGAACACTGTCCTGGAAGAGAGATTGGCAGAAAGAAGCTGAAGCTGACAAATATTAGCAGAAACTCAGTATCTCTTGTCTATAATGATTTCTTCTGTGCTACAAGAGATGGGTCAGGGAAGACAGCCCTGAGATAAATGCATGTGCTACATGATGACAGAAGAGGCAGAGAACCAGTCTGTCCCTACAGGATACCTTCATACTCTTAATATTCTACTTTTTTAAAGTTTGTTTTCAATAAATATTATTCAGTCTTCCTCACTAGTCTAAATGTTGGCTACCTTGAGCTAGACAGTTTGATGAACTGTACGCTTGTTTCCTCGATGACATAAAGACATGTTTGTTACCCATTTCTGTTTAATTTTCCTGATTTACAACAAATCACTCTCAGCGCTGATATTTCACTTAACTTCCACGTGCCAACATTTAAGCAGGAAGTTGGTTTCCTTATTTAGTGAGCTGTTGGGGTGTTTGATGACTCTATCCATTGAGTATTTCCTCCTTCTTTTTTCCATTTCATTTTTGCCAAATTGCTCTGTTGTGTGATACACAATCAAATCTTCAGCAAAGGACCCAGTCTAACATGGTTTTGATTGTTGCAAAGGTCTTGGATGAGGTTGTTAGCTCAGCTGGATAGGGGAAGTTTGCTTTCCCCGCACACATGCTTGCAAGTAAGAGATTATGGATGCAGTCTGTCAAGGGTTGTAATGAAAGAAGTCCATAGTTTGGGATATTCTATTCACTAATGTGCACACAAGACCATGCTCTGAATTAAAACAGTCCTGCACTGGCTGTGGAGTGATCATGTGGCCTTCTACTTATTTTCCACCTCCAGAGGCTGAGTACAGGCTACAAAACAACACTGGATTTTTGAGGGCTTCTGTTGGGTATTTTTAACACTATCTGAACATAGTGTTTCGATGGATTCAGATTACGGTATGTTCTCCTACATGGCATTCAGTTCATTGTCTGTTAAACTGTAATGTGGAAGTTTGCTACAAAAGACCCATTATTTTCCCCCTTGGAGAATTTCAGAGATGCAGTCTTGATTTTTTACATTGGATGCATTGCTTCTCTCTGCAGTTAGCTGGTAGAGACTTGAAATGCCAGCAGATCCTACCCAGCTTGTGGAATTCCACCAGAGCAGCATAAGATCCAAAAATAATTTCCCCGTTCATGCAGCAGATTAGGGGCAGATTCTCTGTACACGGTTTAACTCTACTCCAGTGGAAGTATTTCCTGGGTTTAAGCTTCCTGAGAGCAGAACGAGATCCAATGCCTCCTTGAAAACATAGCAGTGATGAGTGATGAAAGCTGAAAGGTGAATAATGATTTTGTTTCAAGACTCTTTGCATTTCACTAGGAACATTTTGTGAAAGAGGAAACCTTTATCAAAGAGATGCACAAATCTTTTTGCATGTTTTCTTGAGCTGAGTTTCTCAGACATAAATGTCTCTTGGCACTTGCACAGAAAAGGTGTAAATTACATTTCACACTTCTGCCTAGGAATTGGGAACCCTGTAACCTGCCTGTACTGTTGGTTAAAGAAGCATTAGAAAAGAGGAGTCTGGACTGTAAGGTGTTAGTCCAGACTGGTGCTGATTGATGATATGGCTTAGAGTAAATTATCTTACCTCCACACCTTGAATCTTCAATCTAAAATATAAATACCTCACCTCAAAGTATGGTTTTGAAACGTAATTAAAGCTTGTAAGGCATGTATCTTTGGAATAAAAGCACCACATATTTTCCAGTAAATAATCCACAACCCTTCAAAAGTACCAACATGTGAAAATAATTCCTTGGGTAATAAGTAGCCATCTTCATACAGCCTGCACGAAGGCAGGGAAAGTGTCTGGGTAGCAGGCACAATGTATTAGCAGTTTATATACATAGATTTTTTTAAAAATAAAGTAATTAATGTCATTTTGGGAAGGATGGGTATTGATGCTTTAAATGCTATAAGTAGAGATGTGTGAGCAATAGAGATCAGTCTTACAGTGGTACATTGGTTATGTGGATAACTAGAAATTAATAACTTCTACCATTGAATTAGTTTGATCCTGCTTTTCATTTTAGGTTTAGAACGCTACAGAAACTAATTTACCAGCAAGTTGTGGTGGGTTGGGTTTTTTTTCCATGGTTCCAGATGTTTACTGAAAGGATACACCCAGTGTCCTTCTTCATTTGACTCCTTGCGTACAACCTTTCTGTTTGTCTGTCTGCATAACTTAAGTAGTGATGTAGTGGTATTGCTGCATTGTAATTCAGAGTTTTGGGAAACAAAAAAATCAGTAGCAATAACACTGCTGTTGCAAGCTGAAATAGTTACTGAATTCTGAGTAGTGATTTCAATATACAGAGCGGTGGTGTACTTCAGAGAAAAGTTAAGGTCCCTTCTGGCATGAATAGTCCTATTGAAGCCTTTCAGTGAGTGGTGGCATGCTGAACAGACAAGACATAATTGAGGCGAATTTCATAAGCAGGAATAGGTACCAAGTTGTCTCTTTGGGGATATTTTCAGAGGACAGCAAACGTCTACTTTTTTTTTTTTAAAAACAGTTGTTAATTCCTGAAGGGAAGATGTGGAGAGTGTGTATTGATGGGGGGATGTTTTTAAAGGTGAAGCTTTCGAAGAGGGTGTTCCTGAATAGCACACCTATTGTGTGCTGCAAAGGGTCGAGGAAGATGGAGGATGGGTTCAAGTGGGGGTGTCAATATATAGAAAGTCTAAGCTATGAGACTTAGCAGTGTATTTTATATCTATAGGAGTGCAGGAAAAAAGGAAACTCTGAGAAGGTAAAGAAGGAAAGATGAGAGTATTTTTAGAGAAGTGGTGGGGAAGTAAACAGGATTTTTTAAAGAAGCAATGGGAGTTGTCAATAAGGCAGAAAGAGAGGGTAGGAGGAGAAAGGATAAGATAAGCATCAGCTAACTCTGCCAACAGATCAGGATAATGAGGTAACCAAGGAAAGAAGAGTTTGGGCATCAAGGAGCCTGTTGCTCTTTTTTTGCAGTAGAACTGTCAGTGTGGTTGCTTTGAAGTTTTGTATGTGTATATATTTAGGCAACATCCATAGCTAACTGACACATGGCTCTGTGTGTATGCATAAATGTTTCATTTCAGTATAAAACTCTATGGTTGGTATCGGAGTAAAGAGAAAATTCCCAAATCTTTCTTGGTCAAAACTTCTGGTTCATTTCTTTTAACGGGACTTTGTATATGTAGAGAAACTGTAATATGTAGTGCAGTACAAAATCTGTCCCACTTAAAAGCCTGTTGGAAAAACCATGCCCATTGGAAATGATGCCTTTTTATCGATCTTTTGATATTTAGCAGGTTTATCTGTTACTTTGAGTTTACCTGTTATCTGTGCATTTTAGTTTAGCCATATCCTTGAGCAGACTGCTTTTCTTTTATGACACTGGTATTTTGGCCATCTTTGAAACAAATGTAACAAGAAATTCAGATTTTGGAGTTTTTAGCAAGATAACATTCCTCTACAGTATCTAGAAACTCAAATATCGGAGCATTGAAATCCTGATAGTGCCCCCTGAGTGAAACAGATTTGACCGATTTCTCATAATCTAGTGCTGAAGGAAAAGTGCACAAAGTAGTGAAGTATCAATAGCAATTTTTAAATCATTTTGATCATTGAAACCTGACCCTAGTTGTTATAAAGTAGGTTCTGTGATTTTAGCTATTTGAGGCTGTACTTAAGCACCTAAATAGAAATGACCTATTCTTCACAGGTGCTCAAAAGCAAGGGTGGGTATAACACAGTGACAGGATATGATGAGGGGGGTGATGTTCTCTCACCAACAGGAGAAAGAAGATTATTTTCCCAGAACTAATCTGTGTGGTCTGGAGTGAAGCAAGGCGAGCATCAGGATGGCAGCAAGGGAGGTGTGGATCTGGCTTGGTGTTGATAGGAAGTTGAAGTGTACCTCAGCAGCTTAGAAATAATGTACTTCTGAGCCCATATTTCTCTGCCTCAGAATACACTAATATTTTCAGATGTGAGCGTTTGAAGTTGGACATGTAAAGTATATGCGTTGATTCTTAGGCTGAATGACTTTTCTAGTCTCCCTGTAATGTGTTTAAAAATAAAATTCTGTAGGTGTACATAAAGTGATATGGTTTACATTTATCTTATATGTATTTATATAATATCTGTATGTTTAAAAATAATACACCCAGAGTTATGATTATCATTCTCTTTTTGGACATTCCCCATCAGGGGAAGTTATGGTTTGATGACTTACAGTAAAGAAAACATGAGCATACTGGCTAGCTGTGGACATTAAAGAAGCAAGTTCAGGTTGATGCTGTTGGAGGTTACTGTTCCAACCTGAAGGGACATAATAGCTGTGCAAACAAATGGCATTACGCATAAGTCCCTGGTAAGTGCCTAGGATAAGAACTGTGTTCAGTAGTCCTGCATCCCACAGTGGAGGAGGAAAATGCCGAGGACCTGCTAAGGACAGACTCCTCCTTTGGTGGTGCCTTTGTAGTGCTTCCTCTGCTATTCCTTCAGCTGGGGGGTTGGCTGCCCTAGGCTGAGCAGCACACAGAAACATGCCTGGATAGAAGAGAAGTACTTGGTTGTAGGTTAAAATTTTTTTGGCCAGAGCTGCAGTTGTTGATACACAGCCAAGTTAAAAGGCCCCAGTGAAATCTCTCATCTGTAGTGGCCAGTACCTACGCAGTTGCCTGTCAGTGGCATCAGTGCGCCGCGTTGGATGAGGGAGGCTCGACTGTGACCCGGCCGTGTGCTGGAGGCGCATGACTGCTGTCAGGCTGGGTGACAGAGGTCATTGGTGGCAAGAGAGAGGGGCTAATTAGTGGTATGGAGCTAACGCTTTTTTAGCTTCTTCTCTTCCCCTTCCTGGTAAATACACATTTGTAGTTAATATTTTGCAGGAGACAGAGGCCGAGAGATTGCTGCTCAGAAAGTAAGCTGGGATGATAAAAAGCTATGACCTACGTTCTTGCAGTGAAGTGCTTATATTCTGTTGATCTGTAAAGGGTCGTTGTTTCTTCTTGTAGACAAAATAGTTACATCTACGCTTATAGCTGGTTTTGACTCTAAGCACATGCATTCCCAGCAGGATGACGATTACAAAACAAAAGTGATTCAGTTGTACAAGGAATGATCTGCAGCAACTAGGTTAGGCAGTGGCTTCCACAAGCTATGTTATCATTGGTTGCTGTTAATTTTTTTGCCATGAAAATAGCATTGGAAATAGCATGGCATTCACAAGAGTTGAAGCTGAGAAGTTCAAGGTAAGCAGTGTACTACACAAACCTCTCTAATGTTTTCTCAATTCATTGAAAAGCTTAAGTTCCATATTTTGCTCCTACATTTTTCTAACTTTTCCTTTAAAAGAAAAAATGTTCTTTTTTTTGTTGTTTTTTTGTTTGTTTGTTTGTTTGTTTTTTTAGTTTCTCCGGGAGTGATACAAAATGGAGCTCGAGTTCTGAGTAGAGGAATATTTCCTGGAGCCAGGCCATTGCCAATCAACCCTATAGGAAGCATGGCTGTTGCAGTAAGGTAAGTGTGGCTCATTGCAGGATCTTTATGAAATAAATTGTTATTTTGCAGAGAATGTAAAAGTATATGTATATGTAAGCTCTGGTCAACAGATACTTTGCTGCTTGCTAATACTTCTGAGGTTCTAAATGAAATAAAACTCTGCCACCTAAAATTCTTGGGTTATCATTCTTTGCAAGATAGTCATAGCATATCTGTCTGTTGCACACTGGTTTGTAAAAAGCACTTTTATTTTCACTAGCAAATTGCTGGCCGTTTATGGTGAGAACCTCCTACAGTGACCTGTTTTTCTAAGTGCAAATGCTTTTTCCTGCTCCTCCCTCACTCCCTTTTCCTAAAGACCTTTTCCTGGATTAAATACCAGTGAGAAGAATAACAGTAATATTAAAGCAAATTCTGAAAGATATCTAAACATGTCGCTGTCATTTTGTTATTAACTTAGGTCTTTGTGAGGCAGTTTGTTTCACTACAGTTTCTATTTCAAGGTTAAACCGAAACATTCAAGGGTAAAATGTTGTTTGAAGATATTCAACTTTTTCAGAAAGCAGGGCAGTAAGAGACATCTAGTGATGACAATAAGAACTGTGGTTCAGTGGTTTGCTTTACTTAAAGCAGTGGTGGTTTATTGGTGGAAGAATAATTTGCCTCAGGTGTAGCTCCATTTTCAGTCAGTCACAACAGAGATTGATTTGGTCAACTGTGCTGCCAGTGCCCTTCTCTTTCAGAACTCTCAGTATCTGCAAAAGCTATTTCAGCTCAGGCAGTTGGGTATTCTGGGTGGGGTTTCATAATTAGTGCTGACCCTGCTTTGCTGGGCTGTTGAAATTACACCCTCTGATCTCAGTAAATGGCTGCAAGGCAGTGAAATAAAGTATCTTGATAGCTACTTACTCCATTTTTATTTACTTGGGATTTTTTTCCCATTTGCTCTTTATTTTTTCATCTCTTTTCAGAATCGGTGTCTAGCCCTTTGGGCGCGCAGTATTTCCATCCAATAAATGGAGGGGGCGGGGGGGAGAGAGAGAGAACCTATGACATTCATATACTCTTGATGCTTAAAATGCATAGAGGGGAAGACACTAATTGGAATAAAATCCATATTTTTTGATGGGCAGCTGTTTCAGCTGGTTTTCACATTTGCTACACTGAAGGGATGCAACCCTGAGGGTCATCCTCCAGAAGTCTGCAGAGTTCCTCTCCATCTCATTTTACCACAGTATGGCCTTGCTAGCAGTGAGGTCAACTGTCTTCAGTAGCTTTGCCACTGGCTTTAGCCAGGACTTGTATTCTGCTCTAGTGGGGATTGCGGAGCTGTGGGACTACTGGATCGTTAATTATATATAATTTTTATGAGGTGTCAAAACTAAATGGAGGACATAGTGGTCAGAATATTCTCTCTTGAGTTTATCTGCATTTCCTGCTTAGACCCTGTTTCATAATCGGGGTTGACTCAAGGAGGAGATAGAACTGTTTTTCCTTCCAGGCCACTTGAAAACTTCCTTTTGTGTAGACATCCTCAAATTGCTATGCCATAAGGCTGTCTGTAGTTAAATTTTACATGTTTTCTGAGGACTAATTCTCATTTTTTTTTCCAGCAGGTAGAACAGGATCTTTACCAGCTACTTGCTAATGTAGATTTGGGAAATTAGGGATTTTACCTCTTCCCTTGCTTATGTTCTTTTTGCTCTGCCTCAGAGAAGAGCATTTATAATTAGTTAATGCAGACATTTCTAATTCTTTTTGTTCTCTTCTCCAGCCTTAGGCAGTATTAGAAATAGCTTGCTATGAATATATTCCTGGTCTGCATGATGTCTGCTTATGTTTAAGAGCTCCTGCAATATCACCTCTTCTAATTCTTGTAAGGGGGGTGGGGGGAAGAAGAGGCTTTGAAAGCTTTTAAGAAGTTAGGGGACTCTGCAGTAGAGCAAGTTCAGCAGGCAGTTTTGTCTTGTTTCTCTCAGGGAGAATAAGATTCAGGATTTCTTTAGGAGGAAGGTCAGTCTGGATGCATGATGCCTCTTCGAACATCATGTGGTCCTCTCCAGACTGGATACTTCTGTTATCAGTTACTGTAAAAATGACACCCTGTTTCTTGGTGCTTACCCCTCTCCTCAGATACACAGGGCTAAATAGGAACTGTCATGTCAGGCTTTCATGGCATCTCATGAGAATAAATTCTGCTTATCGTGCGCAGCAGGAGGAATTTACCACGGCATCCGTGCAGCCTTCTTCTGTTGCAGTTAAGAGTAGGAGTACTGCTGACACAGAGCTGTCATTCCTGCATAGAGGAGATGCTCCAGTCAGGCTGGCAGGGGATGTTTTTAGACCTGTTCAGGTGCAGGAAGGTTGATTTCTCCTTCCAGCTTTCACCAGGAAGGAGATCTGCTGGGCAGCCACGGGAGGTGGTGCAGTCTCCTGTTACAGTTACCTGCAGAAATTATGTGCCTCTGCCTATATATTGAAAAGCCAGACAGCTCTTCCCAAAAAGTTTTTACTCAAATGTATATTTTCTTGAGAAGAGTTCCTTCAGTGCTCTAAATGAAAGGCCTAAAAAAGGTGGTTTTCACCATTCATATAGGGAACTTAGTATTTTCTTGGTAGTGGATCCTTGCATAATAAATTAAACCTCTTACCTGGTTTTCTTTAGTTACCATATGTAGGAGTTATATCTTCTTCTGTAAGGTGCTGGTCTTCTGTTGGCACTTCCTGCTGTCTGAGCTCTTTATTTCATTTCATGTTTATTTCATCAATACCTTAATGGTCTTTGGTTTTGTTGTCCCCCAAACTGCGTGCGAATAACTTGCAGTGTGTCTTCCTGTTGTCCAGACTGCCATTAGTGTCACAAAAGAGTAACAAAAAATTTTGCCTTGTGTTAAATTTGCAGTTGTAATTAGGTGGAGTGTTTTGACTATCTGTTATTCAGAAAGGAGGCCAAAACCATAGCACTGGACTAAGATGCTGAAATCTGTGATTTCTGATGTGTTAGCTCCCATCAGTTGGAAAGTTTACTGTGCTATTCTTCTTCAACAATGTGACTGAATGTATTAGCGTATTTTGTTCCTGCACAAGGTATCGATGTGTTGCTGTTCCCATGTAATTACATGTAATTATTTTTTATATATAAAATAAAGTACGATTGAATTTAGTAGTTTGGATTAAAAAACCCTACTGAAAAGTATTTAACAAACACAACAAATCTACCACTTTCCATGAATAAAGAATAGCAATTGCGGAGAGCATCATTATATTGTAGTGCATTTGGCTTAAATTGCACAAATAGGCCTTTCGTTCCAAACTAATCTACAAATGGAAAAGGCATCCCACACTATTTTTACTTTGAAAATCATCCTCTGGTGTTAAATCTCCACAGCAGAGCATAATTGGATGTGTTTTGACAGTAGCTTTTTATTTACTTTATTCACACCACTTTTAGCTTGTTTACCATCCATATTTTCCATGTTGCGGCTGACAAGTCTAAGACCCACCCAAAGACAGCAGGGGAAAATAACGCTTCAAAGCTGCACAGCGTGTAGCATGTCTCTAACATGAGATCCATCATAAATATTTTTGGCAGACCATATCCCCATACAGTTCCCTGAGAGAATCTAAAAGCAAATGCAGTGATAGTCTGGATATGTAGAAAAGAAAATACTGACTTACAAAGGTATTAAATGAAAGCAAGCAAAGTCAGTAGTGCCTTACATGCAGCAAGGAGTTGGTTGTGCTTTGAGAAGGTGAGCTCTCGGTCTTACTATGTACATCCATTGGAAAATACTTTTTAAATGTTTACTTAGGAGGACTTCTGTGTCCACTTTAGTAGGCATAGTCTCTATCAAAGTGGCCAATGCATCTGCCAACCTGCATCTTGGCAAGGTGCAAGAAGCTCTATCATATATAATCACCTTCCACATGGGTAAGGTGTTACCAGTTACACCAAGCCTTTGGAGGAGCAGAAGCTTGGAAGCTGATATAAAATTAGATCTGTTTGAACTGTGGTTTCAGTACATTCAGCAGACAGCCTCCACTATGATGTTTGTGCTTTTCTTCGGTTATCCATAGTGCCCGAGTGGTTTGTGTCTATGTCCACGTCCTGTCCTCGTCCTACAGTAGACCTACTGAGCCTAAGCCTCATCTGCCTGAGGTGGGCAAATGCACTGAGGTGAGGTTGGTGGAATTTCACCCCACAGAGAATCTCACCAGCTGTGTGGCATAGGCCTTGTAATTTGGTCCAGGTTATTCTGCAAAAGATGTTTTACAAAATATCCTTGGTAATTTTTATGTATTAGGCCTTTTTTTCTTTTCCTCTGCCCCAAATGTTGACTGCTACAGAGGCCAGAACAGCGTTCAGATGGGCTCCCAGGGAATCCAGGGTTTATGAAGCTCTGGTCTTCAGTGCACTTTGTACTGCGTAGGCCATGCTTCCCCATTTTTTTGGCCAGATTAAGGTGCTGTTACACCCGGCCAACAAGGCTTAATGGCCTGTTCAGTGGCCTGTTCTGATGAGAAGACCAAATGAAAACCCCATCCCGTAACAGTAGCCAGGAAATGCACATGAGATGGAGGTGAAAAAGGGATGAAAGAGTTTGCAGCTACTTTGGTGGGAAACCTTAAGGAGTGGGTAAAACTTTTAGGATTTGTGAAGAGCTAAGCAAAGCCAGTCCCAGTAAAGATGCTTTGGCTGGATTTGCTATTCTCTTTGTTTGTCAATGCATCAGAAATGTCAGGATGGAGGATAGCATAGACTTCATGGCTTAACTGCCTTTGTTAGCTCGTATTTCCCTAGAATGAATCCAAGCTATTGTTTCAGGCTAGCTGAAAACTTAGGGAAAACTTCTTTATATGCCACTTATACTTAGATAATAGGTTAAATTACTTTTGGTAGTGTTTGTTGGAATTACTCTGGGTTTTTAAATTATTGCAGGTTAAAAATAAAAATTAATGGGAAATTACTTAGGTTTTTCCCCCCTTTTTTTGAGTTTTCCTTTCTCACCAAACGTGTAGCTTCTCAAGGAATTTCCCAATTATCTGTAAATTGCAAACACAAGCTTGCCAGGGAATTTCCCTAAGAAAAAATTTTCCATTCAAGTTTCCAAGACAAAATGTTCCCTTTTCCTAGGGAAAAGAAGTGCATCTGCACTGGCAGAGCTACTGCTCTTCCTTTATTCTGAAAAAAAAAAAAAAAATTAAAAAACAACAGAAAACCAATAAAACACCCCAAAATGCGACACTAACAAACCTTACCTACTTCCCTACTTCGTCATGAGTAGATTTTAAAATATCTGTTCTCCTGCTATTAATGCCACAGTTCCTTGTGCCGCTTCTGATCATTGGGGTGTGACAAGAATGAGTTTTGTGCCTAACTTTATTCGAAGATGGAAAATTGTTATTTATGATTATTTTCACTTCAAATTTATAGGGCAATTACTAGATTATTCCTCAGGCCTAGCTTTCATTATAGTGACTTTATTTCTCATGCTGGCTTTATTTTTGCTTATTTTTTCCTCCCTTGAAGCAGCCATTCAAGCAGTGATTAAATAAACCAAACATAAGTAACATGTGCACCGTAGGTGCCAAAGCATAAGTAAAATTATATACTTACATTTTCTGTGAATGATTATTTTTGCCTAGGTAAGGGAACTGGTAGGTACTTCCTTTTATAAATTCTTCATCGTATATTCTTAATGTTCTTGCTTATTGCTGGCATGATCAGCTTAACAAACCCCAAATCATCCTTGTTGCATTGCATTCCCCTTCCCACCTGTAACAGGCAGGATGAGTTATCCTTGGCAGCTGAAGGAATCCTTCAGTAACTAAAAGGACAAAAATACTGGCTGACTTGATTATTCTTTTTTGCAAAATCCAGAGGGCTGCATTTGTCTTAACTTCAGATCTGCTGTTGATACTGACAGAGTGCTCTTTCTGCTGGCAGTTCATGACTCACATTTACTGTGGTCCTTTGCATACAATTATGCTGTGAAGTACCTTTGTAAGAGCTTCTATCAATACTGTGACCGACTTGTTCTTGTTGACTTTTAACTCAGTAATCCCTGATAGAATCTCATCATACAGCAAGTGAGCACCACTTTTCGTATGTTTGCTCATCCTCCTGTCTGCTGGCATGTAGTGGTTTTAAGTAACAGTTCAACAACCTGTAGCTCAAAGTTCTGACTGTCTGAATTTCCCTTTGAAATTACGTTACCTATACAGTGAAAAAGAGTGTTGGGGGTTTTTTTAGCAAACCCAGAACCTGTCAAAATCCACAAACCCAACTTACCTGTACTGCTTTCTTCATATCCTTTAACTGAGCTTTTCCAATGACATACCAAAACTGTCACCTGTGGGTATACAGTGTCTGTCATCCAGAAGGATCAGAGATAGACAAGGTGATGTTTAAACTCCACGTAGGTTTGCTTTGTTCATCAAAGGACCATACCTGTCTCTGGTGTGCAATACAGCAAGTATTTTTCAGCAAAACTTTTTGCCATTTTGCAAACATAATGTGATTACCTATCTTTTTTTAAAGCTAGTAGAGAAATTTAAGGAAGATATGTCTGGCTTTGGTAAAACGACAGAGACTTACTTTCATCTCATCCTGAGGAAGACCCCTTTGAAAGGCTGAGGCACTAATACTGTGCAAAGGACATTATTTCCCTGCTGACTTGAGATCCAGCTGCTGTGAGTCCCATCTGGCTCCTGATGACATTAGTAGCAGAACTCCTGTCCATTAACAATGGGAATGGAGTCAGGCTTTCAAAAGTCCAAACTTACCTCTGCAGTGCTTGAGGGTTGTGTCACTGCACTACAGCCAAATTGAAGTATTTTAAGAAGAATCTGTGCATGGTACTTTTATCTGTATAACTATGGTTAAGATCCTTCAAGCAAATCAAACGGTCCATGTCAGTAGGATGAAAAGCTCTAGAGACTGTCCCATAGACTCCCCTGAAAGGGCAAGCCACTGCTTTAAAACATGTGAAAAATACATCAGTTTCTGGAAATTTTGAAATAAAGTTCTGAACAAAAAAATAGGGTAAAAATAAGGTATTACTTGAAATAAATTTCCCCTCACTGTTATAGTAAGCACAGAATTCTTAAATATCTTTTCATCCCCTCTGTAATTTAAAAATAATCCAAACATCAGAGCAAGCACTTGTTGTAAAAATCTATTATTGTTTCAGTAACAAAGTTAGAGTTACAACCAGAACTGTGAGCAAAAATAGATTCAGCTGGCCAAAATCTGTGCCCTGAAACCCAGGGGAGTTCTGTCCACTGATGATCTAGATTGAACTAAGTAGATCACAGATTCATTTCTTAGTGGGAATGTGACTGTATAAGAGCAATATAAAGCTTTAGAATGTCTCAGAAGCATGTGCAGAATATGAATGGTTTAGATACTAGTTTATTCAACTTATTAATCTACTAATATCAATTATAAGTAATTCTTCATATCTTATGTTTGAGCTATTGTGTATCAAAATACAAATCAGATTAATTTATTTTCAGGGTACATGACTTTTGATCTTGTGAATATCCTAAAACACTCTGCCTGTATACCTTTTTCATTTCTGCGAATATCCTTTGCTAATTCTCTCCTTGACCTGCTTTCTCTTCCTTTTTTATTTCCCCAAGCAGAACTGGTTGGAAATCTTTCAAAATGTAAGTGAAAACTAAAGATTTTTCTGAGATGCAAATGCTATCCATTTCCTGACCAGTTCCACCATAGATGCCTTTCTTCTGAAGTGTATTGGTATTTCCTTTCCTTCCATTTTTTTTAAGTGATTTCTTTTTTGCACCTTTCTGTGGACTTCTGTTTTTCTTTGTCATCATCCCTATTTGCAGTTGCTCCCTGTGGGATGCTAACCCCATAGTAGTACACATTCCCCCAGGACACTGCTTCTGTAATCCCCAGGCCTTTCATTCTGTTTTTATGCTTTTTTGAAAGGATTGGGATCTGGAGTCAGTCCCATGGGCAGAGCTTTTCAATCCAAATTATAGCCCCTTTATGTAAAAGCAAACACAAGAGACTCAAGAGTGGGGCAAATCGGGGATGTCTTTTTGGCACATGGTTGCTCTGCTCCGTGGAACTGTAGCTTTCCTTTTATTGAGTCTCTCAGTACAAACTTAAGAAATAGGAGTAGATCTAATAACATGAAAATGGGCATCTTGATCCCATCTGTTAGAAGCCTTGTTCACTAATAACCTAGTCAGTAGGAATCCCATTTGAGTTCCCACCTATTCTGTCCTGTGTTTGTTTCCTTGGAGCAAGAATTTATTGCTATTTTTTTAATGGAAAATTGGTAGCATGTGATTTTTATTGAGCCACATTGCTCTGACTATTAGCTGCCTAGTAAAATCAAGTAACTTTAATTTTATGCTAATTTATGATAATGTTTAACATCTTTAAATGTAAATTTACCCTAAAAATGAAGAATCTGTCACTTAAAATGCATCACATGCTTCCTTGTAATGACTGATCTTAAGGAGTTGGTTATAAATTCACCTTACAACTAGTTTAGTATGGATGATTTCTTCTTTTAAGCATTTGGCATCCTCTAATGACAACCCCTGCAGTGGCAAACCATCACAGAGTAAATGCAGCTGGCTTGCTGCACAATCATGAATGACACTGCATTTAGTTATTAATAATTGAAGGAGCTTTGTGTATTCCTTCTGGGTTCTGTATATAATTTATGGATCATAAACCTCCCCAAAAATCTAGGGGAAAATAATTTTGTTGAGCAAAAGACGTTGGCAAGAGGCTTTCTTTGCTAATAACTGGGCCTTCTATTATATACATTTCTTTGAAAATACTGTAAATAAGAACATTTGAAATGCCTGATTAATTTGCTACCTTCTAGCATTGTCCTGTCATAGGTTCACAAAAGCCTGTTTCTTATTACAGCAAGCTCTACAGACAAGAGCATTTAGATGAATAGGAACTGTGGAATTATATACCACTCTTACTTTTTCCACCTTTCAGCCTTACCTTTCAGAAATGGGTAATACTCTGCTGTTTCTTCTATAAAGAAACCAGACGTGACATCCACTTTCCCATTTTTAAGTAGAAGAGCAGTAATACTCTGGGCTTGCCACTGTGCCATTCCTCTTAAGAAATATCTGTGTTCAGTGCATGTGTTTAAGAAAAGGTTTTAATTCAACGCTGCCGTGAGTGTGCAAAAGCACTCTAGTGATAGCATGAAGATGGCAAGAGTGGAATTTAAAGCAGTTTGTCATGTGGTAGTTTAAACAGTCTTGCTTGGTTGGTTGGTTTTTTTAACTGATAGAGGAGTTCAAGGCTGGTGGACTGGTAGGTGGCAATGATGATGCCTTTACTCAGTGATGAGCATCTTCCTCTCCTTTTCAGCAGGAATTAAGCACTGCACAGGGTCAGTCCCTTCTTTAACAGACTTGCAAGCATTGTATTCCATATTGTAAAGTCAGTGGCAATGCTCTAATACTTTCCAGTGCAGAAAGGAACAGTGTTAGTTTTTAAATATATCATGTTGCAATAGTTCCCAGAGCACCGAGTGCCATAAAACCAAAGGGGAAAATGACAACTTCTAGAGCAAAACCAGTGCTTTTTTTCCTACTGTTTGTTTTTAAACACATTGTAATATTTTGTTGGCAGCTAGTGGCTTAAGATTGTATTGCTTTTAAGATTATTCATAAACTGATCACAATCAGAAATGTGACTGGACCTGGGATTTATACTTAGTTGCTCCTTCTGTTGGAAAGAGTCCTAAATGGAAGCTGTGCTACTTCCAGGTGAAACATCTCCTACCCTTGGAACGCTAGAGCTCTTTGAGAGGAGGCAAAGAATTACTCTAGAAAGCTAGTGTCTCTTCCCCACGTTTTTGGTAGTATCATTTTATATGGAAAAGGAGAGAGGATATTTATGCAACTCATCAGAGTTTATTTAATATCCAGTAGATAAAAGAATGGGGTTTTTTTCTTTTTATTTTGGAAGTGTAAACTATTAGTTGAAATGTAAATCAGGACTGTTCAGACATCATTTATTTGTAATCATCCCCTACTTGCTCCTGCCTCTTGTGCTGTTACGTGTCTTCTGTCTTGTTTTATGCGTGGAGTCCAATCCATGAGCAATTTGAGTCAGGCTTTGAAACCAGCTTGCATGGACATTACTTTGATAGTCATAATTTTATACTATCTGTCAGTTGGCTTTATCATCTTTTGCACTGAAGCCGGATCACATCTCTGTGGCTTCTAAGACTGCTTTGATTTGTTTTTACAGGAATGGAATAACAAACTGCCGGATGCGGACAGAAAGCGAACAGTCCTGTGGCTCTCCAGTTGTTAGCGGTGACCCAAAGGAGGATCACAACTACAGCAGTGCCAAATCTTCCAACCACAGGAGCACATCACCTGCTAGTGACTCCGTTTCCTCTTCCTCTGCTGACGACCAGTATGAATTTGCAACTAAAGGTAGCCAAGACAGCAGTGAAGGAAGTGAAGTTAGCTTCCAGAGCCACGAGAGCCATAGTGAAACAGAAGAGGAGGACAAAAAGCAAAATCGGAAGGAGACCAAGGATTCTTTAGCTGACAGTGGGTATGCATCCCAGCACAAGAAAAGGCAACATTTAATGAAGGCGAAAAAAGTACCAAGTGACACACTGCCTCTTAAAAAGAGACGTACAGAAAAGCCCCCTGAGAGTGATGATGAGGAGATGAAAGAAGCAGCAGGATCGCTCCTGCATTTAGCAGGAATTCGATCCTGTTTGAACAACATCACCAATCGGACGGCAAAGGGGCAGAAAGAGCAAAAGGAAACCACAAAAAATTAGAACAAATCAATGATTTGTTTGAACTTACAAAGTTTTGTTTCAGCACGTCAGGTGAATTCTAATGATTTGTGGCAATATCAGCAATTTTTTCCTTTTTGTTTTTCTTTCTATTTGTTTTTGGTTTGTTTCTTTCTTTTTTTTTTCTTTTTTTTCTTTTTTTTTTCTTTTTTTTTGGACCCTTAAGATTTTTATTTTTAAAGGAGATTGAAGCCATAGAACTCATACTGACACTCAGCTAATTTACAAAAGCTTTTCATTACCTGAAGACAAAAAGTTAACAAAAAAAAAAAAAGCCAAAATCGCCATTGCTTTCTCCGGCTTGTCAAAAATGCATGGTTGAATACGCAGTGACATCAACATTAACGTGATGGGAGTAAAATTGGGCACTTGGAAATCTCTCTTCTACTAGAAGAGCTGTGCATAATTTAGTAATCATTCAGGCCTGGCCCTTAAGAATTTTTTTTAATGGCCTTAAGATTGGGTTAGAAGTGAATGTGAATAAAGAGATTTGGGGAAAGAGGAGGCACGTTACTTCTCAACACCAAACCAAGAACCATCTAGCGGCACTTGGATGCGTTGTGCCATAGAAGTCTTTGGACAGCCACTGGTGGCAACTGCGCAAACCATAATGCACTTTTAGTGCTTCACGTACTATATGTGGCTCATAATGTGAAGACTGATAACTTTAAGTTTGGGGAAATTTGAACTATGTATGCAATGGGTTTCAGTGAAATAACGAGAAGAAATGGGGGGGGGGGTCACTGTTAGTAGCATCGTTAATCATTGAATTCTGTCTTCTATATTAAATTAAAAGAATGTTCAAAAAGCCATAAGCCCGAAGATTGGCACTGCGTGCAAAAAATAATAGTAATAGGGAAAAACAAGCTATGTCTTCTAAACTGCCTGAGTGAAAAGCAATCAAGTCTAAGAAATTACAGTAGATATTAAGGAAGGAAATACATCAGAATCTTTTTCTGTGGATCAAATCCTTGATCTAACTGGGGGAAAAAAGCTACAAAACCTGCCATTAGTAGCATTCTGTATTTAAAAATAAAAGGAAAGCATATTGGTGAACAGTAAAATTCAGAAGTGCAACAAAAGAGCTCCTACACTGCCCTCAGAAATGAGTGTGCAGTTACCGTCAGTCAGGATTCATCTGTGCAAAAATGACAACAGGTTTCCAGATTCAACCAGCATAGCCAGCAGAAGAAATTTGATCCACATTGCATGGATTCCTTTGGGGAGGGGGGGATTACAAAAAGCAAACAATTTTTTTTATTCAAAGATGACAAAGTTCTTGTAAGGTAAATAATGTATTTAGCATGACGCATGAATTATTTTCATATAAATATAGAAAATAGAGAAAAAGGCTATGCCTCTAATTTTTAAGCCCTTAGGCTTAGAGTTTGTTTTTTGGGGGTTTATTTTTTGTTTGTTTTGTTTTGTTTTTGTTTTGGTTCTTTTTTGTTGTTGTTGGGGTTTTTTTGAAGCAGATGTTTAAGGTTTAACCTTCTTCAGGGACAAACACTGACTGTTGGGGAACTTACTCTGCAATATTAAAAAATAAAATCTTCATGCTCTGGTAGGGCTTGGATGGTTGAATTATACTGCCTTGTCTGCACATTCAGCCCCCCTCTCCCTACTTCTGTTTAAAAAAAAAAGAAAAAAAAAAAAAAGAAAAAAAGTAAAAGTGTGTCCTTTCTTCGTCTGTACATGTGTAACATGACGCAATAATCTGAGGGCAAATTTAGTAGTGAGTGTGTATGACAGAATCAAGAGAATAATGGGAGGTTAATTGAGGAAAACTCTCTGATTTGATTCAGGAATAAGTAGCCAAGAAAATAGCTTTGCTAATTTGCCATGAGAAAATGAAGTTAGTAAAGAGCCTTACTGAGGTGTCCAGAGAAAAAATAGTGTTACAGAGAGTGTTATTCAGATACAGTGCTACTCTCCTGGTAATGATGACTATTAGATTGGAGATCCCTACAGCAGAGGGAAGCTGTGAAATAAATAAGACAGTCTCTCTCACTTGGCTTCATGAATTTGGCATGAAACATTCTACACTTAGAATATCCTAGAGGCAAGAAGAAAATCCCAGGAACCAACCACTTAACAGAACAAAATGGTCTGTTTCTTAAAAAGAACATAGGTTTATATTTATCCCTAACAACTGTTTCAGGCAGCAGCTTCACCAAGACGGATCTAGTTTATGAAGAGTGAGTTAGAGAAGGGTTTGACTTCCCACTCAGTGGAGTGAACTAAAAATTGCATTTGGAGATGCCCATGGTGGTGTGTGTTCATTTAGCCAAGTGGAAGGACTGAAGGGTGGGCTGGTCTGGACCTGTTCCTGTGCTCCGCAAGCATTTTGGCATGTAAAGAACAGGGCCACACTGGGGGCAGCACAGCAAAATGGTGCCTCTCCTCCCATCTCACCCAGCATGTCCTGGGATCCAGGAGCTGCCTGACAGCTGCCAGAGCCCAGCACAACTGCCGACTCTGCAGATAAGGAAGGAGAGAGCCAAAGATGGTGCAAGGAACAGCTCTGCGCTCCCCTCAGTTTGCTGGGGCAGATGCATGCAGGGTTGATTCCCAGCATTGCTTAAGTCAGGAGTACGTGGATACTAACTTTTGTTGGCTGTGTGCAGCCCTTAAGATAAAGTTGGGGAAGACAGGAAGGACCAGTCCTGTGGCCAGGTAGCACAGAGATGAATGAGCCATAGCTTTTCCCTTGTGTGATTGGACTGGGATAATCAGCTTCTTCCCAGATCGACGCTCCCTACAGCCAGAGTCCACAGCATGTGAACCACACAACCCCTGCACAAGAAAACTTGGTCCTTCATCTTTTTACGGACTTTGGGGAGAGTCATTTGAAATATCAAATACTACAGTATCAGTTTGCCACCACCTTTGCTCATTAATGCATAGTTGTACCAGCTCAGGAGTGGTGTAATATTTGTCAAAAAGCAACACTGAAAAGTCAAATTTAGTGGCATAAAATACACTCAAACCATGGCTCAGCCGTCTCTGTCCTCCAGGGAAAGCGATATGGTTGTGTGCCGGTGGCCAGATTCTGTCCACAGTCACGACACTAATTCCAGAGCAGCTTCACTGATTGCAGTGTGTCAGTGCAAATGAGATCAGTATCTGCTGAACAAGTACCATTCATTAATGTGGACTCTTGGTGGTTAAATATATAATTACTGCTAGTATTACTCACCTTAGAAAACAGTCATTTTGCATAAATATCTAATGAGGCAGGTTATCTTTATTTATAGATATATATATAGATATATATATATAATCTATCTAAGACTTCAACAACTCCTTTATATACTTGCTGGTAAACCTAAAATGTTGGCAAGCATCTATTTTCATGTAAAAGTCGTTGCTCTTAATCTGATCTGCTAAGGAGGTATTATTCGGTAGGAGTTTGTACAAAGTTATGTTCAGGAACCAGCAATTTGGCTGAGGGCTAATGCCATCAACAGATTATTTCTGGAGTTTAAAAACAACTTGTCCTTACTGACCCTTACTCTGAGTATTGATGAGAAGTACGTAACTCGGATTTGTATAAAATATTCAGGAGTCACCTTTTAAACCATTTTTGTGCCTGGCTGACAACGTTAGCTTTGTCAGAACTGGTTCTACTCCATCAGAGAAGTTCTCTTTTTTTGTAAGAATTAGGACTGATTTGTTTTCCAAAAAATATGTCAGCTTTTCAATCCAGTTGTCTCTACTTTTACTGAATCATGCCAAAAAGGAGTAATAATTGCACTGTATTACGAACTCTCTCACTTGTCAGACATGAGGTGGTTTGGTTTTGTTTGCTTTCCTTACTAAGCCATTTTGGGATGAGAAGTCGTTGAATCTCTGACTTTCCATTTTCCTCACTCTATCAGTATTGCCAAATTAGCATTTCTCCAAGACAGGCGAGGGCTAGGGGAATCCCAGTAGGTCAGCAAGCATTCAGTGGCGAGTTTTCACGTGGGCATGAATTGTAAGGGTTGCTGGACTTCACGGCAGGTTCCTTTGGAATATGCCTTTTGCAGCAAGAAGCTCTTGCAGGCCAGAGCTAATGCCACAAGGAGATTTCACCAGTGTCTGCGGGGAAGTGAAATCTTCCAGCCATGCTTGTGTTCTGCAAGCAATTGGATGTCCTACTGCATTTTGATGCAGATTTTGCCTGCATTTAAAAATTCAAGCGCAGGTCTTGAACAGCTTTAATGTATCACCCCATAGCTGTTTCTGAAAGCAGTCTGATTCTGATCTCCTGGCAAAACCAGCAGTAGTTCTACCAAGATCACAGGGTTTTACAGCTGAAAAGCCTGATGTGGGAGCGAGGAGGCATGGACTAGAGAACTGTCCTGTGACTGTGTTCTCTTCTCTCTGGCAATTCAGTTGAGGTCCATATTCTGGCTCCTCTCTTACCTTAAGAGGAGAAGGGAATCCCAAAGGAGGTGCATTGGCTCCCAGTGTTCGGCTGAATTACTGTCTACCTTTGGAAAAGATACAGAGAAACTCAGGGGGCTGCATTCTTCACTGGAGTGAGGTAGAGTTACATCAACGTACTTCAGCAGAGCATGAAATCCTAAATTGTACACCAAATGGCACCAGGGATAAAATGACCAAAACAACACTTTGTCCCGGTTTCTCAATAGCTGTGAGTGATTTTCACTGAGATTTTGGCTCCCAAATCATCTAAAGATGTAGATGAGCACAATCTGAGGTTTTCTAGAACCTGAAAGGTCTGATCTCCTTTGCAGTCAGTGGAGCTATAGACATCCAAGTGCTCCTGGAAATCTTCACCGTTTCACTACTATTATTACCATTTTTCCTTGAATCTGGCCCTAGGCATTTTTGAAAACATTACTTTCCTGTGCTCCAGGATCAGAATAAAACTAGCGAGAGAATGCATTTCCAATTTCAGATGCAATGCAATTTACTTCACTTCATGGAGAATGCAAACCCAGCTCCTTCAGGTACGTCACTACTGCCTGAATAGCTCATTGGCATATTTTGTAGGAAATACTTTGAAACATTTTCTTGACTTTGCCACCAAAAGAGCATTTGAACCATACATCCTCCTGATTGTAACAGAGTATCAGTGTTGACCGTCTGACCAGTTAAGTTTTAGTAGTGTTCTTCACAGCCCTCCAGTAATATATCAAACACTGTTATGCACATAATGCAGCACTGTGATCTAATTTAAATAATACTTTTTTATTATTTATACTACTCTATGTAATATACATCAACACTTTGCTATATAACCTAAGTGATAATCCTCTTCTTAGTTATCTGCCAAACTTTGAATTTCTGTTTGGTTTATATTGCAGTTAGCACAGTTACCAAGTTGTAATGATGTCTCTTTTCCTTTGAAATGGGATGTGTAAGTCAAACTATACATTTGTGTGTTTCTGTTTTGAGCTGGAGTTTATAACGATTTACACACAACATTCGGTGTTCTGTATAAATCTGCATACATTTGTGAATTCATCTGTTAATCCCCTTTTATTTAGAAAGTATTAATTGATGGTGGTTTATTAGGGGTTTTTATTTTTGCATTTTTATTTTTAGTACTGGTTATTCTTGAATTAAGCAGAGACTTGTCAGCTGGGTTGCTTTATCTTTGATCATGTACATGACCTTATAATTCTTCCACAGTTCAGCAAACAAGTACTAGCTTCACTGACCAAAAAAAAAATCTCAACCTAATGTGTCTATGGTGCTGTATTTTGCTGGTGTACATTTAAAACCAGAAATGATTTAAAGGTCACTTTTGAGTTGTTCTAATAAGTAGCCTTTCCTGGTTTGGGGAGTTCGGGGTTTGTTTTGTTTTAGCATTGAAACAAGGTATATTTATCTGAAGCTATATAATGGTTTTTCTACTGTATCACGTTTCCTTTTGCAAAGAGGGGGAAATCAACCTGATGTAACATCCTTTCACAGTCAATGGAAGGGGGTTTTGTTTCACTTTTTTATTTTCAGTTGATTTCGTTGGGCTTTGGATCAGGCCAGCAGTTATGAGCGCTCATCACCTGAGGGTTTAAGGGATAAATGACAACTTGTGCTGGCCCTCAGTGCTAGAGGGCATTTTAGTGGGTGCTGAAATTAAGTGCTGGATTCTGGAATGACTGATTGTCTAGAAATGGGAATCTTTTTCATTTGTTTACTCTGGCCTGAAATCCCAAGACTTTCTTTTTTCATTCAGATGACATTGAACTTAAGTACATTTTTAAGTTGCTAGAGCATTGTCCATTTCCTGAGTATGTGTGTGGGACAACAATTTAAAGTCATACCTGTATTTGATAACCAGTTCCATGCCTGCATCATTCACACTCACTACTTAAAACTGCCATGATGTAAAATGTTGGGGGGAATGATTTGTGTGTGTATGAAAAGCATTATGGACTTGTACATTTTTTTTATACTCTGATCTGTAATTTCTGAAATATTTTGTTTTACAGAAAAAAGTGATAAAGCAATCAAAAGACCAAGAGATTTAGTATCAGTGCTTAAGGGTCACAGGACCTTAACTGGCCAATAAGTTAATTTAGTACAGTGATAAGCCAATTTTTTTCCTGTACTTGGCGTCTGAAACTGCCAATTTCATCAATATTAAAATATGAACTGTGATGGGGAATGAACAGTGATGTTAAGTTGTATTTGTGTTTACCTAAATGAGCAGTCCGAAGGCAAGTGCAATCAGCTGATCTTTAGGAAATATGAAAATGTTGATTTAGAGGCATACTTGCATTTTACATTTTCTTGATGTGTAATCATATTGCCAAAGACAAACTATTTCATCAATTATTATTGTAAATAACACTTTCCCAAAACCTACCATAAAGTTTCTGTGATGTATTGTCTTCCAGTTGCAATAAAAATTACTGAGTTGCATCAATTGAACAACTGTAGTTGTGTGAATATTGGCTTCAAAATATGCCCAGATACTAAGGAGGAACAACAGTGATTTTTTTACAAATTAATTCCTACATTATTAAATAGCCCCCATGGGATGTTACCTGTATCTTCACTGCAGTAGATACCAGCTCATGTTAATTTGCTGTCATGTGAAAATAGCTAGACATACTAAATTGCTGTTAAGTTAGGGCCTGATCTTCCTTTCTCATCAGTTTTGCAGCCTGGAAACAAAGCTGATTTCACTGGGAGTTGTATCTTTTTTTTTTTTAATTAGTAACAATCAGAAGAGATTCAGTAATAAGACATGTCTAATGGTGTATATATATATAATGTCCTGAAAAACATTGCTTTCTTATCTTTGCATCAACCCTCCCCAGGCTTTATTCTGGTTTCTGCAGCACCAGAACTCTTAATTTTTTTGCCACTTCACTCCTTTATCTTGCAGCATGAAGGGATTGTTTGCAGGAGGAAATCCTGTAGAGCCAAGAGCTTCAAAGCTAGCTGCCTCAACTGACTTGATCTGTAACCACCTAGGAGGTATCCTGCTCTTCAAATACTTGGAGCCTCCCCTGGTCACCTTGGGCTGCTGCAGGAATCAGTAATGCTCTTTGTTCACCAGTGCTAAAAACTAGCCTGTTTGGTGCCCCTCTGTATAGATCCAGCAATCAAACCTAAGTCTAGAATTGAAGAAAACAGTGCAAAAGTCAGCCCTTCAGAGAGTGAATAATAAAGGGTATAAAAAATTGTAGTTGCCTCATAGCATTCTCCAATTAAACTGAATAGTAAATTCTTATCAATAACATCATATCCCAAACACTGTGGTTTCAAAGTGTTCTATGAAGACCCTTATGTATCTATAGATCAAACTTTTAAAAGGATTGAGAAGAAAAAAAGCCCCCCTGTTCGTCTGTCAAATTAAAATCTTTCCCACACCTGGTTTGAGATGCTGCTGAAGCAAGGAAGGATGGTTTCTCAGCTATGTAATGAGAATGTATGGCTGCTGAGGCTGAACTCCAGCTGACCCAGAGCTATAAAAGTGTCCCCCTCACTTGATGCCATCCTGAGCTGTTGGTATTGGAGACCACCGTGGTAGGCATCTGAGGGACAAGGTGGATGTAAACAGGTCCTGGGAGGAGTGGGGCAGAAGAAACAAATGTCCAAGATATACACAAAAGAGCATAAAAATGCCCAGCCCCAATATCTGACCGGGCAATTGATACTTCATTTTATTGCCTGAAAAAGTTTCCGTTTGTAACCTACCCTCAGTGTCCGCTGCTGCTGCAACGGAGCAAAGAGGAGAGAAAAAAACTTGGCCAAGGAGACGAGATGAGAGGAAACTGGTGAGAAGGAAAAAACACTTAACTGTGCTCTGGACCATCTTCCTCTAATGGATACCCACTCCCATCCGCTGCCAGTTAAGCAAGTATCACTCGGCACGGTCTGTGGATGGATCTGTAGTGATGTGTAGAGGAGCAGGGAGACCCACAGACTCCACAGAAAATGTTTTAGCCTTTACGCGCAAGCCAGCGAGCTTGCCAAGAGACCGGTCTTGGGCTTGTTTCAGCGTAGGGCACTATGCGAGGGCCTTAAACCATTTAGATCAGGCACACTATCTGAGGTACGTTGAATCCCAGTTGTGCTACAGGCTTTTTGTGCAACCTTGCAATTTGCCTATCATGGGCAAAACACTCTCAAATTGCAAGTTTTAGTTCATTGCCAATTAAGACAGACTTCTGATCGCTCATTTGGGTATTTAGAAAGGACAACCAACCAACCGCTTACATAAACACCTGTCCTACCTCTTCTCCCATCTCAACGCCCTTCTTTCCACCATGGGTTGCACTCAGTTTGTCCAAACACCTCTGGCAAGCCGCTGGGCAGCGTGAGCAGTGGAAGTGATTGATGTAGGGGCTCTTTCTGCTGCTTGGTTCCTCTGCTGCTCTTCCTTCAGGGGTGTCCCTGCTCCGGCACGGGTGTCCACGGGCCGCAGTCCCTCAGGAGCGCACAGACCCCTTTCGACCTCGGATGGGTCTCCAGCAGCCCTTCGTTTGCTGGTTCCTTTATGAAATAGACCCGAGGAGGAGCACCCCCTGCTCCTCCCGGTGCCCGCAGCGGTGGCGCCCAGCAGGCTGCTCCCTGTTGTTGCCCTCAGCTGGCTGGAACCGGCTGTGACCAGCTCAGGGTGGCTCCTGGCCGGCGCCCGCAGGGGTGGTGCTGGAATCCGGTCAGGGCGGCACCTCGGTCCCTCAGCACCTCGGCCGCCGTGGCGGTGGTGTTTGGCCTGCTCAGGGCCTGCCCCCGGCCCCGAGACACCCGGGGAGCAGGTGCCGTGGCTGCGCTCTGCCATGGAGCCCCTGGGGGCCGCACGGGGCAGAGGGAGAGCGCCGGCCCGCACCCCCCCGGGTACGGGCACCCCCCCCCGGGGCGGCTGCTCCTGTGCTCCCGGCCCCCTGCGTGTCTCCCCTTTAGCAGTCCCCAGGTAAAGTGTGATGGCAGGGCTCCTGCCCCTGCTCACTGGGTAGAAGTAGATGTGGTTGTGCAAGCGTGTGGTCACATAAGTATCAGACTGTGAGCTTTTACATTGCAAATTTTGGCTACAGAAGTGCAAACAGCCCAGACAGCACAGACAGGGTGCTTCCCACTGAGACCGCAGAGCTACTGTGCATCCCCACCTGCAGTCTCCTCGCTGAAGTTCAGCAGCTGCGCAGCCAGAGGTGCGAGGCTTTGGGCACCCAAATAAGCAAGCAAGACAGACCTCGCCTGGTCAGGGCACTCGAGGGAAAACATGGGTCCCCAGGCTCACCCAGCTTGCTCGTGGGAGCAGGTACCTAATGGGTGTCTTGCACAAAATGGGTACACACAAAATCATAGAAAGAATCATAGAACTGTTTAGGTTGGAAAAGACCTTTAAGATCATCGAGTCCAACCGTCAACCGAACACCACCATGCCCACTAAACCATGTCCTGAAGTGCCACGTCTACGCGTTTTTTGAACACCTCCAGGGATGGTGACTCCACCACTTCCCTGGGCAGCCGGTTCCAATGCTTGACAACCCTTTCAGTGAAAAAATTTTTCCTAATATCCAATCTAAACCTCCCCTGGTGCAATTTGAGGCCATTTCTTCTCATCCTATCACTTCTTCTTGGGACAACACACCAACACCCCCCTCACTACAACCTGCTTTCAGGTAGTTGTAGAGAGCAATAAGGTCTCCCCTCAGCCTCCTTTTCTCCAGGCTAAACAACCCCAGTTCCCTCAGCCGCTCCTCATAAGACTCGTGCTCCAGGCCCCTCACCAACTAGGTTGCCCTTCTCTGGACGCGCTCCAGCACCTCAATGTCTTTCCTGTATTGGGGGCCCAAAACTGAACACAGTACTCCAGGTGCGGCCTCACCAGTGCCGAGTACAGGGGACGATCACTTCCCTGCTCCTGCTGGCCACGCTATTTCTGATACAGGCCAGGATGCCTAAGTCTGTATGTCCTCTATGTTAAATTCCTTTATTAACACAACAACATCTGTTACTATGGACCTCCCTGTAAAGAGACTTCATTTGACCCTTATGCTCATGTATGCACGCTATCTGGTGAAGTTGCCTAGAAAGAAAGAAGAGAATGTAAATAACGACAAAAGGCTTTGTTCTATGTACTCCAGATCCTGTATTATGCCAGGAAATGAAATAACAATGGTTTCTGTGACGTCTGCTTCTTAAAAAACCATTATAAAGGAATAAATCTTCAGCTTTAACACTGTGATGCTTTGACTGGGCACGTTCAATCCACATAAGATAATTAAAGAGTTTTTAAACTTCATCATAAAACACAGATGATTAACAATGGTGAGAAACTCCGTGCAAAACACTCTACAGCAAACATCTGTCAGAATTAATAACAAACATACACTCTGCTTTTAATCTTACACTATTTGACATAATTTTGATTGCCTATAAATCTGCAGGTTTTGTTTATATTTCTATTTGCATTAGGATTGGTTGCTGCTTTATATTTGATCAGCAGTGCTGCTATTCACCATGGTGTAAGAAATCAAATAATGATTGTGTATATATAGCAATCTAAGCATTACAGTGCAGGAGACTGTAAACACAAAATTTTAAAATCTCTGTTTATCATCATAAGCGATGTTCTCTCCAGGTCTTTAATGACAATCAGTTTCTAGAGGCTTTTCCCAAATAACTGTCATTGAAAACAGCAGCATCTTTTTTGGTAGGTTGGTCCTGAAATGTCATATCTTCCTGCTGCTGAGACACAACTTCTTGTTATCTGTCTGCTTTCAATCAGTTAGACAATACACAAAGATAGTGCCGACATTTTTCTTCTCCTGCTTTTTTAAATGAATGTTAGTACATCAAGAAATAGGAGGAAAAGACTTTTGCTAGATGCAGCTTAGGAGTCAGAAGCTGTGCATTAGGGACACCCTGTAACTCAGCTGCGTATTGTGGGATGACGCAGCAGATTCCTCCTGAGCCGACATTTCCATATGTACACACCCAGTCTTAAAAAACAAATGGCTTATTGGCAAAATATAATAGAAAAAGTAGGATGAGTTAGAATGACAACGAAGGGGTTGACGATGTGGCTGCTTTGCCCTGAATTAGGACAAGCAAACAGAGAGCCTTTTAAAATAATACAGTCTCCTCTCATTCCTTTGCAGCTTTGTTTTTGCATCTTTAAAACACGGATTGGTCTGTGATGCAGGGACCTGATTTTAATCATCATCTTACATAATCTCTGCAATCATTGTAAAGAGCAGTGCTGTTCAGTGATTTTAAAAATAGCTTTATTCTGCTATCAGCATACTAATTAATACACTGCTTATTCCAACCTAGTTCATTCACCGTCTCAGTTACAGAAGCCACACTACCCGGGGTGTAATCAAATACAACTAGCTTTGCGTATTACGGTATTGTAAGCAGCAGATCATCAATCAGGAGGAGAGACCCTACTCCTGTTCCTGGTGGCCACTGCCTGCTATCTCCTCCTGGCGCAGCAGTGGGGAGGAGCTGTGCCTGCAGCGAGATCTAGCTGGTGATCCACCATGCCAAAAAAAATGGATTTGGGGAATATTGTCTAAAAGGCTGCAAACAGCATTCAGTCAGCCATTTTGAACTGCTGAGCTTAGCAAGCAAGGTAGGGGGGAAGGGAAGGCAAAGGAAAGCTCCCACTGGCTGCCAAGGAGGAAAAGGTGATAGCATGGGAGGTTCCTGGTGCTGCCTGAGGCATCCAGGAGCTATAGGGAAAGGACTGGGGGAGAAGCCCTCTCAGAAGCAAGTGCTTGGCATCTGAGGTAGGAAGCCAACATGGCTTTGTCTCTGCTAGCCCTTTTGTTTCTGAGAGATTTCTCCCTCACCACTTTTTAAAGCATTTTGCCTGCACCAAAGCACCGTGGCTGCCTATTCGGTGCCATCACTGCCACCGTCCCAGCACTGTGGCTGCTCCTGGCCATCTGGGGCCCAGCTGTCTTGTGTGACTTCCTCACCCAGGTACCAAAGTTAAAAGAGATTAAAAAACTGCCTGGAGGGCTTGCCTGAATCTCAGTTAAGCTAAACGCCGTTACCTCCAGTGGGCTGGATGGAGGCTGATGAATGCTGATGTGAGTGAGAACAAAATCACAGCCTTGAAATTATTCCACTTGTTAAATGACTTGGAAGAGAATCATCAACCGATTCCCAGGTACCGTGTTAGGATACATCTCTGCTGCTGAAAAGTCACGTCCCCATCCTCCTTTCTTCTGCCTTACTATCCTGTTTTGCTTTGTTTCGAGCAACTGAACCATATCCTAGGTAGTGGCAGGCTGGCTGCCTCAAACACAAAATCAGGGTACTAAGTACCTTTCACCATTTTTTCTTATCTCTGTTTTTACAGCTATTTGCAAAGAGAGCCCTCTGACTTAACCCAGCATCTGACCTCTTAGACAGGTCTCACCTTACACAGGCATTGTGTTTGCTTTAGTAAGCTGGAGTGTAAACAAATGTGAAAACAGGGGGCTGCTTAAATTCAGTGAACGAGAAGACTAATTGCTTGGGCATTTAGCACTCCCAAGCAGACAGTAGCTGTTTGCTTGCTTTGCTGCTTTACCACTCCCTTCAAATGAGGCTGCAGTAAAATTAATAATCTGTGACAATGTATCTAACTGGAAGCAAATCAGTCACCTCCATCAGGCTGGTAATATCGCCTCCATCAACAGTGGTGTTTACAGCGACTGGAGGGATCATATAGGGACGCCGGTCTGTAGGACAAGTCACTGCTGAAGAAGTAAGGACTGGACATGGCCAAGTAGCCATGAGTAGCTGGGCTTCGAAGCCTCCATTGGGTGGCCTGTTTTAGGGTTAAGTAGCAGTGGCAAAAAAAAAGCATTCATTATTTCCAAGAGCTGGGAGATTTTTTTTTTTTTTTTTTTTAAGCAATTCATCTTGAAACAGCCAAGTAATAACTTGTGCCTCGCTGTGTTTGCAAGGTAGAATTATAATCATTTCTGGTTCAGGGTTCAGGGGCAGAAGAAAAGATTATTTGCTCAAAGGCAGGCAAAGCTTGTAGCCCTTCAAGTGCCTCCAGTTGTTTATTCATGCAGACTGTAAATGCCACTAAAATACATGAGAGCTCACTATGAGGACAACTGTCTGATGCATATAAAAATAAAAAGACAAACATATTTCATTTTAGAAGGAAGACGTGTTACTATAAAATACAGATTTTGCAACAAACAGAAGTTTGAAAGTAGCTGCCAAGGGAAGAGGTGGGCTGCCAGAAGGATTAGCCCCTCAGAGGTATTTCAATGGGGCATGGCCAGGGCTTGTCAGATGACACTCAGCCCACTCCCAATGTTAAGGGTTAGGGTTAGGAGGGAGAAAAAGCCTGGAGCCCCTGTACGATTCAGGCTGCAAAGGGGCTGCCAAAGGGAAGGGGTATGTTGCCAAGAAGGAGGTTTTTCATGGGAGCCAGGGCTGGGATTCTGGGGCAAAGGCTCAGCCCACGCCTTGGTGGGGAGATGGACAGAGCCTGAGCTGCGGTGTGAGCTGCCAAGGGAAGGGATAACCAGCTGAGAGGGTCCTGCCCTGACAACTTTTTCATCTGGGCCAGGGTGTTTTGTTGCATGTCCTTACCAGTGAGTGTTATCAAATTGTTTGCATGTCCTTACCAGCGAGTCTTATCAAATTGTTTTCATCTGCTTACCAGTGAGTCGTATCAGATTGCTGGGTGTCATCTGCTCAGTCTTCTGCTGAGGTATGAACTCATGGAAAAGACCCCAGTCCTAATCCCAATATTATCCAAGACATCTCACTCCCTGTCTATCTTTGGGTTTGAGCTTCCAAACTGCAAATTTTTTGTCTCAGTCTCTGGCTGTTACGGAGGCAAATAGTGTGTAGATTTATTGCCTCAAAATACACAGCACATCCTGGCTGGGATTTAGTCACCTCTGGCAATAGAGACTTACACTTTCTCTTGTACTGTGGCTCACGCTACCTAGAGTCTGGATGTGGAAGCTACACATCCAGTGAGGCATGTGGGGATATGGTGCAACATGCAGTTTTCCACTGCTAACTGGTGAGGAAAATCTTCAGCGTGCCAGAACTAACCCCACTCACACTGTGGGGAGGAGAGGAGGCTGGTTGGTGGGACCCCTGGGTGCAGGTACACAGGGTGGTTGGTGCCAAATGAATTACCCAGGGGACAGGTCAGCACATCCCAGCTGTGCTGTGCTCTGAGCAGCAGAGCTCACTTACCTTGAGACCAGTATAGCAGGAAGACTCTTTCAGGACCAGCTCTGACACCCCCGTATGGCATTGCTGTATAGACTTCAGCGGGACTGTGTACTTGGAGCACTGATTGACTTACACTGGCAATAGGGATGATCAGTGTCTGTGAGGTGCTTGAGATACCTTTGCACTTCACTCTCCATGGGGGTCTTTTGTGCTGTGCCAGGGGGGTCAGCAGGCCAGACAGCAGCTGTGCTGGTCAAGGGAGTCCAGTGTAAACTGTCAGAAATGCTTTCTGCATAGATCCTTAACACAGCAAAGGAAGACTGCACTGCCTTGCATTGTCTTCTGAGCAAACACCTGCACTTCTCTAAGATAACCCACCCTGTGCTCTGCTCAAAGTTTTCAGTACAGGGGCGGATGCTCCAGAGCAAAATCCTTTTTAGACATAAAAGTATCATAGCATGTTCATTTCATCCTCTTTGTGAGCTTTTCCTGCGCGTGAAGTGTTTACTATCATGACATGAGCAAACACCAGCTCCAAACTGAGGTTCTTGCTGAAATGAAAAAGCAAACGTTTGTCTTGCACAATCACATTTAATGTCAGGGTACTAACAGACCTTAATGGCCCTGACCAGCTGCATCTGGGGTGTCTACCTACACCCCTGCCCATAGACGCAAGAGCCCCATTTCAGCTCAGCCCTGGGCTGTCAGTCTTTGCCTGAGCTATGCTGTAGGAGTACCAGTCTCCAGCTCAACCACAGCCATGCCTATGCCTGGCCATGGACCCTGAGGATCCAAACCCTGACCAGCAGACTGACTTCCCAGCTTGACCCCAGACCTGCCTTGTCACTGTGGACCTGCCCAGCAATCGCTGTGCTGTATCCAACCCTGGTTACTGTCACTGAACCTGACTCTGACCAGCTGATTGACTTTCCAGCTTGATTTCAGAGCTGCCTCATAAGCACAAAGTTGCCTGATGAGATCTGGATTCTTGGTAGAACCTGGCTACTGTCTCCAAGTCTGCCGCGCTCACCTTGCTCAGGTACTGTGGGACCAGGCCCTGGCTGGAGAGGTCCCTGTCTCTTAGGGAGCAGCTTACCTTCATGGCTCGCTGGCACTGTGGTGGAGTCAGGCCTCATGGTGCTCCTTAAGGAGCTACAGAACTCTTAGGTATTGCAGATGGGGCACACCGTGCCATGAAGCTAGCACATCATTTGCTTGTCTAATCTGTTCAGTAGGCTGGAAAATATAACTAATTCATTTAAATTGCTACTGCAAAAAAGTTGTCTAAATGTCTAATCAAGTCCAATTAGAAGTCTAAATGGATTATGTTTTCCATTGGGATACAAACAACAGCCTTGTTTCTAAGCACCAGTGCTGGTATCGAAGCCATGATTTTGCATTCCCCACAGCCCTGAAGGCATACCTCATGCATGCATGGCTTCTTTCCTACCAGAGAAGCTCATTGCTGGAGGTCACCTCCTGTCCACATGGTGCAGAGCTGCTGTGCAGCTGAGAGTGAGCAAGTTCCTTTGTGTGCTGGACCTAGGACCTCATGCACTTCTTGCCAAACTGGTCCCCATGTAACCAAGGCTTCAGCAGCCCTTAAACAGAGGGCTGCCTGCAATTCTGCCAATGGCACTACTAATTTCATCCGCATTCTACTGACATAAAACAATTACTCCCTTTGATGAAGAAAGCAAAGCATTTTTGGTGTGTTCTTTGGTTTGGCTTGACCCGCTACTTTGCCCTGCCCTACCCCTCATTTGAAGGAAGTTTTATATGTGAATAACCAAACAGCTATAACTAACCCTAGAGGTAAAGCAAGGAAGCAAGAGGAGCAAAACTAAACCTGTGCTTTCCCCCATTATCTGTTGTACCCGTTGCATATTCATCTTCTCAGGTGAGAAAAAAATCATGAGATGATTGTATTTTTGGCATTTCTTACTGTCTTGGATTTGTGTGGCAAGGTTTTGGTAGCAGGGGAGGTTACAGGGGTGGCTCCAGTGAGAAGCTGCTGGAAGCTTCCTCTATGTCCGAGAGAGCCAATACCAGCCGCCTCCAAGACAGACCTGAAGCTGGCCAAGGCCGAGCCCATCAGCGATAGTGGTTATCATAGCCTCTGTGATAACATATTTAAGAAGGAAAAAAAGTTGCAGGGCACACAGAAACAGCAGCCAGAGAGCCGAGTGAGAACATGTAAGAGAAACAACCCTGCAGACCCCAAGGTCAGTGAAGAAGGAGAGGGAGGAGGTGCTCCAGGCGCCGGAGCAGAGATTCCCCTGCAGCCTGTGGGGAAGTCCATGGTGAGGCAGGCTGTCCCCCTGCAGCCCAGGCAGGTCTACGGTGGAGCAGATATCCACCTGCAGCCCATGGAGGACCCCACATGAGAGCAGGTGGATGCCCAAAGGAGGCTGTGACCCCGTGGGAAGCCCACGCTGGAGCAGGCTCCTGGCAGGACCTGCGGACCCATGGAGAGAGGAGCCCACGCTGGAGCAGGTTTTCTGGCAGGACTTGTGACCCCGCAGGGGACCCACGCTGGAGCAGTCTGTGCGTGAAGGACTGCAGCCTGTGGAAAGGACCCATGTTGGAGCAGCTTGTGAAGAACTGCAGGCTGTGGGAAGGACTCATGTTGGAGAAGTTCATGGAGGACTGTCTCCTGTGGGAGGGACCCCATGCTGGAGCAGGGGAAGAGTGTGATGAGTCCTGCCCCTGAAGAGGATGAAGCGGCAGAAATAACATGTGATGAACTGACCATAAACCCCATTCCCCATCCCCCTGTGCCACTGGGGGGGTAGGTAGAGAATCCAGGAGTGAAGTTGTGCCCAGGAAGAAGGGAGGAGTGAAGGGAAGGTGTTCTGAGATTTGGTTTTATTTCCCATTACCCTACTCTGGTTGATTGGTAACAAATTGAGTTAATTTTCCCCACGTTGAGTCTCTTTTGCCTGTGATGGTAATTGGTGAGTGATCTCTCCTGTCCTTATCTAGACCCACAAGCCCTTTGTTATATTTTCTCTCCCCTGTCCAGCTGAGGGGGGCGGTGATAGAATTACTTTGGTGGGCACCTGGCATCCAGCCTGGGCCAACCCACCACACTCAACTATGATCTAATGGTCAGGCTAAAGTTTTCTTAATTTTAGTACAAATAGAATCATAGCATCATAGAATGGTTTGGGTTGAAAGGGACCTTAAAGATCGTCTAGTTCCAACCCCTTCTGCCATGGGCAGGGACACCTTCCACTAGACCAGGTTGCTCAGAGCCCCATCCAACCTGGACTTGAACACTTCCAGGGATGAGGCATCCACAGCTTCTCTGGGCAACCTGTTCCAGTGCCTCACCACACTCACAGTGAAGAACGTCTTCCTTACATCTAATCTAAATCTACCCTCTTTCAGTTTAAAGCCATTACCCCTTGTCCTGTCACTGCATGCCCTTGTAAAAAGTCCCTCTCCGGCTTTCTTGTAGGACCCCTTTACGTACTGGAAGGCTGCTATAAGGTGTCCCCAGAGCCTCCTCTTCTCCAGGCTGAACAACCCCAACTCTCTCAACCTGTCTTCATAGCAGAGGTGCTCCAGCCCTCTGATCATCTTTGTGGCCCTCCTCTAGACTCACTCCAACATTCTTTTTGTCAATATTGGCCCACGGGTACAATGCTGGTAATCTTGTCAGAGATGTTGCCATCCAGGTAACCAGACCATCAGTCCTGGTTCCACCGAAGCTAGCGGCCAAAGTTAAATTGGCCAAATAGCAGGTCTGTCCCTTTAATAATGCACATCTGTAGGTACATCTATTTGCATTTGGTCATTTTTTTTACAATTTTAAACTAATAGAAGATTCAGTTACTTCTTTTCCAAGCCTATAATTTTCTTGTCATTTCCCTGCTCCCTTTTCCTTTACACAGGCTATTCTGTACAACTGCTGGAAGTAATCTCCGCAGGCACGCACAAAAACATGGCAATGATTTTGCCCCTCTCCCCCCCATGCACGTTATCTTGTTTTGCTCTAAAGGACCATCTTCTGGGCGGGGTACTGCAGATCCAATTAAATATGCTTCTGTATCAACACTGCTCTTAAGCAAAATATATTGATTGGTGAAGCTTTGGACCTACTTTAATCAAGTAATCTAAACAGGGCTTAAGCTTCAAAAGCCTGGTGATGCTCCTAGCTTCAAAGTTTTTACTTACACTGAATTAATTTATCCTGGATGTTCTAATGCTCCCAGCAACCCTATGGATTATAATGTTAGAGGTTGAAATCATGGCTCTGATAATATTCCCTAAGCTTAGACTGTATTGATCATAAGGTAAAGGCAGAAATGAGAGTGGGGAACACAAGGTGAAAACAAAAGGATTTTATTTGAAGCGGGGGTGAATCTGTTCACCCCTGTAGCAGGCTGCTGGGAAGGAGTATCAGAAGGTGTTAACAGTTGTTTTTTTCTGGACTGAAGAGCTATTCTGATATGGACAGTGTCAAACGCTCATTTCCAGACTCCTTCTTGCATAATATTGTAGGTGTATTATGTCATAAATATAATTCTTTGGCAAAAGGAAGGTTCATTTGGATTTCACATGCAGTAGCTGGCGCAGCATTGTTGAACATCAATACAAGTTACAGTATTAGTCTCAGCTCCGCTCTGGGAAATGGGAATAACATTTTTCCCCAGTCAAAGCGAGAGCTAGAAGCCATTGTGTGTAGCCACCTGCTGCTAAATTATGTGCACTAATCACACAACCAATGCATGCTCAAGAAACAGACCTGGTAGTGTTAGGTTAACAGTTGGACTCAATGATCTTAAGGGTCTTTTCCAACCTAAATGACTGTATGATTCTACGATCCTAAGAACATTCTCATCTTTATGAACCAACATGTTTATATTTGTAAGAACCAGCCAGGCCCTTCCTCTGATGCATCGAACACCTGTGCAAACACAGGGAAATGTCTAACCCGATGTGCACTGTAGTCTAAAGATGCCATTAAATCTGATATGGTTTGACCTTCATTAGTGAGAAGAGAAACATGACAGTGTTTGCTTAAACAAACGTAACTGCACCCGCTCCAGTGTTGATGCAGAGTCTCTCAGGGCTGCAGGCATATAAGCCAGTGGCAGCTAGCAGTTTTATCTGAAACACACAGGGCTGGCGTCCTTTGATCCTGTTCCCCTTGGCGGAGACCTGGGGTAGCCTACATGGGCAGCTCCAGCCTGACAGAGTGCTGCCTGGTGAAGTCTGCAGAGGGGCTAGGGAGTAGGGCAGAGTTATTGCCCATCAGTGGAGGGTGGCAGAATCCCCTCCCCAGATAACTACCAAAATTTCTTCAGTAGCCTTGCCCTGTGCCCTGCCTGTCTTCCAGAGATTATAATGAAAACAGCATATTGGTGAATGAATTAAAAGATGATTTAAAGCAAAGCTAACTTCTACATTGTTATTGCAGCCAGGTAAAGGCTCATACTATTTTCAATACAGACTATCTATCTCCTGCTTTATGAAACTCAAAGCCTATGAAGCGATTTCACACAGAGAGCTCTGATTACTACAGCAATAATTTCTTCTAACAGCCTTTCAAACACTTATTAATAGAAAAAAATATCAGTTCAAACTGTCTTCCCATCACACAGAAAATATCAATGTTCACAGTGTGAACTTTAAAATCCCATCTGATTAGCTAATGCCAACAATTATTAGTGTACTGTCAATTTAGATTTCTATTGTCCTCCATTGATCTGTCTCCATATACTGTGCAGTGCACATCAGTTAAAAAGTAACTTTCCTATGCTAACTGCCTAGGGATGATTTTCTGTCCTGCTGTCAACTGGCAGTGAGTAAAATAGGAAACTTTGGCACATTTTCCTGTGACGGGCTCCCACCTCGCTGCTTACCACCAGTAGGACAGCATCTTTAAGGATACAGAAAGTGGCTTCAAGAAGAGAGCAGGGAAGCGATAGCAAGAAGAGTGCCACTTGTTTTTGTTTCTTATACTCTTCTCTTATTTCATAAACCTTTGGGCACATGCAGATGGCAGCTTTTCTATTTTCATCATGGCAGAGATGACTGGTACCTCCCATGAGAAAAGACACAAAAAGGAACTAAAAGGTCAATCTAGGTCTAGGTAAGATATTGATCGTGCTGCACCTGGTGTTTGGAAGGCATCAGGGCTTCTAAGGTATTTCTTTCTTCTAGTCTGCTAGTGTCAGGAATTGTATTCCTCCAAGGGGTAAGGTAAGGCAGCCTCTGGCATTTTGGCATTCCTTCTCTCAGCCCTAATTAAGCTTGAATACTATTTACAATACTATTTAAATTCTGATTGACTATATCATGGCCAACCTAACCTTGCCCCTTTTTGCACTTAGGTTCCAGAATGGGTTGAATTATTCCATGGCCACTAATTTAATATAGACTGTAGCTGCCAAAGCCATGAATGAGGGGATCGCACCAGCCCCCACTTCCCTTACAGTTCACCCACCCTATAGTCCGAGATCTCTTAAGAGAGACCAAGACATTTAGACAGCTGCATCCCGGTGGAAGGGAGGGACTGACTTTTAGGTCTGCAAAATCTGCCTCTCAGGTTCACAGGTGCTGGAGAAGACCGAGGAGACTCAGTCCAGCTGATTAGTTTTGCTTAAAGTCACATAGCACAACCTCAGTCCTGAATAAATGTGGACTCCTTGCATACATGTCTGACTTTGTGGCACAGTATGTTTTTTTCTATTTTATTTCCAAAGCACTTGGAAACTGTATATAGAGAGTAGACATCTGGACTCCTAATTTCTTTCTCCCTGTTCCTGCCTCCCTCCCCCCCGAATAGTAATCCCTTTCTGTGCTGCCTGCAGGAGAAAATGAGTCCGCTTGTACCTTCTGTGCACTGCTGCCAGGCCATTTTACGTAAGCATCTTTTTCTGTTCTCCATTGCAGGACAGCACGTTCTGTTGGAGCCAGTTGTTGTCTTTAATCTCTGAACATAAACATGCAGATTACATTCCATTCTGTCACCAGTGTTCAGTGGATAACAGACATGCTGTCATATCTGTGCTGCTTTCTCTGGGCTGTGCTGATCACTCTCCTACTGAGCACGTGGCACCGGATCACTTGCCATCAGTGATACACAGGCCAGGATAAGCCTTCCTTGCCCCCCTCTTCCCAAGGCTTTGATACATCAGGCTGCTCCATTCGACCCTCTATAGGAAGCTTTAGTATCATCCTCCTACTCATTCATGGATAGGAGGACATCACAACGGGCAGGCTGGGGTCTCTGTGGCTGTGGTCACATTTGGGAGTCTCCCCTCTGCCCTTAGAGTTTTCCGGTGTTTGACCTTCACGGCAGCTCCCCCCAGAGTTGTCAGAGTTTGGAGAAGAGGTTTGAATTGAAATCCAGCTGTCACTAAAGTACTGTGTGGCCTGATTGCTCCAAACAGCTTAATGACAGTGCAAGCAAAATGCCAGGAATGTTTGTCTTGGACAATTCCCCACCCCCAGCCTTGTCTCCTTCCACTGGCGAAGCTGCTTTTAGGACAGGAGATGGAATTATATAGCTTGAGGTTAGACAACAGCTGGACTCTATGTGGTGTCTTCACTGCTAGGGGTAGGTGTGTATCCACACGGATATAGGTGGGGGAATACAAGTTGCAACCTTCTATGTTGCTGCAGGCTCCACTTTCCTGTAGATGTCATGGTTTGGCTGCAAAGTGAGAAAGAGGGGGTTACAAGCAAGATCTCAATATGGGGTAAGTCAAGGGAGTGCCTTAACAGCAGAGGGGACTGATTAGGATGCATGATCATATTAGACATACATGTGACTCCTCACTGACAGAGAGGTGCAAGCAACATGATTTTTTTAAGTGCAGGTTGCTCCCTTCCACCCAAAGCCTGAGGTGTCCAACCCTCACCATGTTTGGCTACACCATGGCTGAAAAAGACTCACATCTTGCACAGTCTTTGAAACCCTTGCTGCAGGTTTCTCTACTGGGTGATTAGCAGCTGCCTACACAGTGCGTCAGAGCCCATTTTACCTGATTTTCATCGTGGCATGCAGTAAGGGCTTCAGAGCGGTACTAGAGAAGATCAAGCATCCTTATATTGAGGAGGGAATGGGAGTTTACTGAGAGGTTGCAAAGCTTCCCGAGTGCCTGATTGCTCATTTTGTATTCATGTGCCGCTTTCAAGCAGGGGGTGGCAAGAGGCGGGGAAACACCGTGGTTCATTCAGTCATTAATTTAATAAATATAGGGAAAGGGTAGACAAAATTGGCTGTTTCCTTTGCTTAATGTTTTATCATTTGACCTTTATCTATGTCAGGAGATGAAGAGTGGCAATATTGTATGTCTGCTGTGCTGGCCACTCTGAACAAACTGCATTCTGTGGGCTAAGTTGGGAATTCGGGCGCCTTCTCAAGCTCAAGCTGAGGCATGGGCAACCAAAGTGGTGCTATGAGGAACAAGCCCACAAATGGGACTTGGTGCCCAGCTCTCCCTCACATCAGCATTGCATGAGCCTGGAAAATTCATCGGCTTTCTGCACGGATGGGATCCAACAGACTGCTTTACCTAACGCCAACACAAATCTCTAACACAGACTTACTTGCACTGCTTTGAACACCCTTACCAAAGTTGAAAAGGTTGAAATAAAGGATGGCTTACAACCATTTAACTGCATTTACTGTACAGGTTTCTACTGGATCACCAGTCTCTACGTTGGTCACACCAGAGAAAACTTCCTAATATAACCAAATCCCGAGTGACAAAGCAGGCTGCATCCCAGGCTCTGTGCTAAATTGCTGTTCACTCTCTTTCCAAGTCTTTGTCTTTCTCTCATTTTCTCTCTCTCTCATTTCTTTTTTCCTTTCTTCGTGCAGAGAAGAGAAATGATTGCTAATGAATTGCAAGCATGGGGTATGGAAAGATCAGTTAATACGGCCCAAGTATTCAGTAATACAAATACATTAAAGTGATCAAGCAATGAATGAAAATTGACCCAAAGAGCAGGTTCCACTGAGAAAACATGTGAGAATGTAAATTAATGTGACTTGATGAAACTTGAAATGTCATAACACAGCAGGGTATACAATACATCAGAGGAAATGTGAAAATTATACTTTTTCCTGAAATCATAGTTTTCAAAAATAAGTGGCTTTTAAATTCTTCTAAAAATATAATAAAGGAATTAGTGTCAAGAAAAAGGTTATTGTTGTTTATCAGACTGCAGGCTCAGTCCATGGTGGCTTTTCATAAATATCCTCTTTTATTCCTCTGACTATGCAGTGGGAAAAGGAAAAGAAAAATCCTGAAGTCTTTCTACTTGTCTCGTTTCCTCTTCTTCTTAACTTTGCACAAGGGAATTTTTAAAGAAGTTGTTTGGAGGGTAAATGGCATGCTAATCTATCGCTTTTTTTGCCTTTTGGCCATCTGCTTTCATCCAAAAGTTCTAACGCTTAGAAACAAGCAAACAAAACAAGAGGAAAGGTCACTTGAAATTAGTCTGTCTTCTAATAAAACTTACTCAAAAGGGAGGGATAAAAGCATCGGGAAACAGAATTAAATAGTTAGGCTGGCAAGTTTCCAAACCCAAACAGAAAATGTAACATATTCTCCCCCATCCCACGTGTCTGTATTTGTTTGGTGATGGCATGACTGGCCCATGTGTTGGGAAAGTGTTTCCTCTCTTTCTGTCACGAGAGATGGCAGATTTTTCTGCTGGCCTCCATGCTGGAATATGGTCCTCAAAGGGGTAATTGGGTTTTTTCATATTTGAATTTATATCCTGAAACATAAGGCCACTGTAAAGCAAAAGACCAATAATACAATAGTTTTGCCATCCTGAACAAAAATGCAGCCTTTCAGAAAAATTGAGCACTTCAACTAAAGGAAAAGATATTACAGATTTCAAATTTTTTTTAATGTGACTAAGCAAATGATAAATGGGAAATTATTGAATAGCTATTTTTTCTGAATATTTTCTTGGCATGGCTTCTGCATAGCTTCTCCAGTTGGGTTATGGTGTAAATTAAAGTTATTTTTCTTGGTAAGATTTGTTACATAGTTATAATATGTCTACAATTCACACAGAAAGTGGAGTCTATGGAATGAGACCCTGAATAGTCCTATGTCTTCTATTAATATCGGCTGAAGCATACAGAAGAGCCTTCCACTCATATTAGAAATTAATCTTGAGTATCAATGAAAAGTATGATTGTTTAGTGTTGTCTGGTTAGGATCCAATTACGGATGGTGTATTTATTTTAAACATATAAGATGCACGCTAGAGATCTCCAGGAACAAAAATGAGGTGAAATTGGCTGAGCACTGAATGGAAAAAATAATGATCTGTGTTACATATCTTGTGTACTGGAGACTACAGATGAGGGATTAAAAAATTAAGGCCATGGCTATTTATGCTGCACAGCACAGATTGCTCTGAGTGTTATTTGAGTGTTGGCACCCAGCAGATAGATAGACATCGCGTTTTATCTGTGATTTAAGTACATCTTCTGCAACACAAAAGGATGGCACGATGTATGAGTGTAAGGTAGTAGCTACTATATCAAACCCAAATGCCAGCTTTGTCCCTCAAATTGAACTCCTATATATGCTGAAGGGCTCACGTGCCCTCCGTGCCCTGGTGTGCTGCATGAGAGGGGCCCTGATGCATGGGCAGCACCTCTGAGTAGTTGTCGATACTTGCAAGAGCTGGCATCCCGTGGCTGGAGGTGGAGTTCTAAGGCAGAGAGCGTATTGTTCTTACAAATACAGATGCATAGCCACGGAAGGGCCACGAAAGCTTTCTTCTGCTGACTCGTGACAGACACAGCTTCCCAGGGTTACCGGTACGAGGAAAAGCCTGGTAGTCATTTGTGTTCAGGCACCCAAGGTCATCTTTTTCCAACCAGTACCCTGACACAGCAGATTAATGTGGGGAGGTTTTGCCCCTGGGCATGCAGAAACTGTGGTGGGGAGGAACGGAAACTCTTTTTCCTAAGGAGATGGCTGTTGAAGAAGAGGGTTTCTAATTCCATGAGAATTGGTAGCAGAATATGAAGTAAAGCAGTAGAAGTAGAGCCCCATCCACTTACTTGGTAGAGATAAGCTGAAGAAGCCAGTTTGCTTTTGCAGTTCTCTGCGTGTGTGATCTCTCCAAGATCCCTTTTATTTACTTATTTATGTATATTATTGACAAGGAAGATGAATAAACTTCCTTGTTATGATCCACCTTTGACTCAACACATTACTGTATTACTTTCTAAATCCTTCACTGCATGTGTTTAGACAGGACTTCTGAAATATCTTCCTGAAGGAGGAGTCGGTGGCCTGTGGAAAACCTCTTTTGTCTCAGAAAGCCGGGACTGCACACAGCGTTTAGTCTTGTCTTGTTCTAAACAAACCTTACAAATGACCTTTCCCTGCTGGTAGACTTTCACTGCTGGAAGTTATTTCTAAAGCAGTTTTATGTCTTGTCAGTTTGTCTGTATTTATACTGCAGCCCCATCTGTCTGCTTGCATTTGAGCCCTAAGACCGCTTTGCTGCCCACTTTAACTTTTTTCCTGGTGGGATGAGATATGTCTGTGAATGGGGAGCTACTGTTATTAGGACATTTCCAGAAGGATTCATTCTGACTAGTTTCTCATATCCGTACCCTTTCACTTCCCCACTACTTCTACTCTGACTTTGGGTGGCAGCCTTTGTTTACTGCTTAGAACCAGCAACGCCAGAAGAAGAGACATTAGAATCCCACAGTGCAAGCCAGTTTTTAAGAATAAACTCATTTCCTTAGTAGCAACTGTGAACCACAAGTGGAAACTGAGCATCTGGGTGAGCTACACCTCAGAAGAACTTAAGAGGATGAGCCATTGGGGAAAATCTGAGCCAGGAGTACAAACGCTAGCCTATATCATCTCAGACTGCAGAGTATCAACAGGGATGCCCATACTACTGGGATCACTGGTAGGGACCAGCTCTTTGAAAGCTTCTCACTGGGTTAAATAAGATCCAGTCACAGCAACTAACTGTCTGTACGTTGTTGAAGTCCTGGGATTGGTTTCAAATAAGTTTTGGAAACCAAATGAATTGCAAAACAAATAAACAAAAACCAGAAAGGGGGTAAAATATTTTACAGTTGCTTAATAGAAAATGGGACATTATAATAGTTTTTTTGTTGCAGAACAGTTGTGCGTGTTCTTTGGAACATTTACTCTTGACATACTCTTCTAACAGCTATTCATATAAACAAGTACTTTTTGCCAAGACACCAATAAAATTATATGATTTATGTAATCATAATACAAATTATTTATCCAGATGATAAAGAACTTAGGGAGTGAAGAGCTGACCCCTTAAGTCTCTGAGAATATTGGTTTCACTAGGATCAGGATTTCACTCTCATTTCTCAGTCTCTGACATACTCTGGTAAAATTGTTAATTATTGTATCTGATCACCCTGTGCTAAACTGACTTACAATTTTCTAGCTCATAGGCAGCTGTCACAGTAGTACAAAGGATTCACTATTTTTAAGCAAAACAGAGTCAAAATATTTTTATGGCATTTTGGATATTGCAGTAGCCTTTAAAGAGCTTAGTGATGATATAGTTGGAATTAAGCTACAAGTCTCAGGTAATATTTTGTGGTACTTGATGCTTGCTGTTATTAGCATGTTTGGTTGCCTTCCGTCTTAGTAAGTCTGTAAGCCATTCGTACGAACCACTGAAGTCCTGTAGTACAGTATTGAAGCATTTCTCTAAAAATCAATATGTAAATCCCATTCCTTAAAACAACAAAATTAAAGGAGGAGATCTCAGTTTAAAAACTATTTAAAAGAGTGTCAGCCACCTTCATTTTACTGTCACCTGCCTGGAAAGTAATGAAAAGAACAGATACAAGTGAATATGAATCACAGGAATAAACACAGGGGTTTTTTTCCTCGGGAGCATGGGCTGGTGTCCATCAGGCACGACTGTTGAGTACTGGCTCATATCATCAGAAAACACCATGCTCCCACCGCAATCTGTACAAAATGGGATGGACTTAAACCTCTTATTTCTCATTCTTCTCCAGCCATATCTCATTCTCTGCCGCTGCTTCATTTCCTTGTACTGTGCCCCTTACCACACTTTATTTGCTAGCCACTGCTATCAGCAGCAGCAACAGCAGCAGCTCCCTGTCCGTGACAGACCATGTCCCTCTCTGAAGCAGATTTTGTAGTGGTAGTATTATGTATACCACAAAAGGAACATCTGCTCCATGCTATTCCTTCCTCCCCCTCTCTTATTTCCTCCTACTCCCAATCTTTGTTCTTTCAACTTAAATATTCCTCCTATATATAATTTCCACCACTCATGTTTGCACGCTTTTGCTGAGCTGCTGCTTCTTAGCACTTGGAAACATTTTTCTTTCTCCTGCATGGGAGGTCAGCAGTGGGTTTCAGGTTCCTAGTAGCAGCTATTGAGTGCTCTTGTAGTCAGATGAGCTATCACCCATCCTCCCTTTGCATCTTTTTGAAAAGGGTATAGATCACCTGAGTCATATTGGCCATCATGTTGTGAAATCCTAAATGATTTTAAAGGGGCACTAGACACCCATGTTTAAACACCTGAATGGCTCTCCAATTGTGGTCAGCCAGCTTCTTTCTCCAAAATTCCACGTTATCATTTGTTATCAGATCTCATAACTTGGCCGTACCTAGTACTGTTCACAAACATGCAAGGGACAGTATCTTACTGGTAGAAATTCTCATAGCTCACATGAAGTCATGGAAGCTCCATGGAAGCTGCCAAAGCCGGAGGAATTATGCCATTTATTATGCCAGCTCATGACATGACCTTCTGTTGTAATGTGTGCATCTTCTTATGCCTACAGATTTCTTGTGCATGTCTTATGAGCAAAATCCTTGGAAAAAGGATGTTTTTCTCAGCACAGAGCTGTACTTCAAGGTGTGAGTAACAGAAAATCTGAAGTAAAGCCCCCAAAGGACTGTCCAATTATACTAGTTAATTTTCAGCTCACCTATTTGTCTCTGTCACTTGCTTAAGCATTCTGTAATATTCTGTTTGGAGGTTATATTACCCATTTTGAACTCAATGGCAGTGTTCACATTGTCTTGAATGGAAGGTGGCCTGGATTTCAACTGGATGTATAAATTACGTGTAGCAAGAACCTTTTGACAATCTTCCAAATTCTTCCATTCTTTCCAGAGTAGGTTATGATGCACCTTGTTGAGAAGAAAGTACCAAACTGCATCAGATTTGGCCAAACTTTTCCAATAAAATGTTGAAGTTGAGATCAAGTATTCTATCCTTACGTTAAATAGCCAATGCAGATGTTACACAGATATATATTTTCATAACTCTTGCATAAATTATCATATCCTAGTAACTATTCATATTAAAAGAATGAGTTGTACTCAAACACTTGTTCATATGTTGTGCATTTGATCCTGTACCTCTCTCTATATATCATGTATTTATCAGCAGAAGCTTGGGGACTAAACTATTGATAAGTGGTAGACAGGCAAATCAGTTACCCTAAATGAAGGCCAGTAAAACCATACTGCTGCACCACAGAAGTCTGTACTCCACATCATATACCACAGGAAGATTGCTTTTGGATATTTCCAGGTTCTTCCAGTACTCTCCACTGCATCCTTTCCATCTGTCATGGAGGCAGACTTCTTTATTCAGCCCCTACCTACGGCATCATAAAAATTGTCCCCCTCCCGCCCTCCCAGCCTATCTGTGGCTACAAGTGGCATGGAAACAAAATGTGCTGTTCATCAGTTCGGAGAAAGGAGACATCTTTGATTAGTAGGAATCTCTTGTCTCTAGCTTGTAAGGTCTTGGAGGAATGGTCTGTCACTCATTATATGTGTACATCATTTAGCACAGGGGGGCTGCCCCACTGGAGGCCCAGGGGTGGTATTGCAATACAAATGTTAGCTGTGCAGGTTTGTGGTAAAATGATGAACTGCACAGCCATGCAGCATCATTTATCACACAGCCTTCACTTCAACAAACAAAGCATGGAATATAATAATTTATAAAGATGTATATTACTTTTTCTTCCTCCCTTTTTGTCTTCTTTAGGGGGGAAATTTATACAACACCATGGTAAATTGTGACTAAGAGAGTTGGTACCGTTAGAAAACAGGGCTGCAGAAAAAGTATTGTTTCAAAATACTGAAATGCTTAAGAAAGCTTCACTAGAGGAGGCTGAAAAATACTTGATGATAATCTGCCCTCAGTCTAGGAAGAGTAGGATGATGCTGATAAAGTAACGTTCAAAACTTGAGCATTTGTCTGTGGCGTTGGGGGTTTTTAATTAATCAGCTTTCCAAGTGCACTACAATTTATATCTGCGTTTGGCATTTAGTCATTGCAGATAGTAAACTGTATTTAGTAATCTTGCCTATTCCTCATGCATCTTCTTGACAGACAGATAGGAGCTGTGCATCTGCCTGAAGCCAAAGAGGTCCTCTCATACATGACAAAACCTATCATCAAAACCAGACCAACAGAAATGATCCCTCAAAGTCAGTGGTCCTGTGATAGCAATGCACAGGAGAGCAGGAAAGGGTGGGAAAGGGAGCAGGAGAGCTTGATGGGAAAGAGTCTGCAGGGTGGACCAGGACCTGCAAAGGGATGGGGAAGGCATGTCTGAGGCCGCTGGGGAGGCACAGGGATAAATGAGGCAGTTTCCCACAGACCTGAACGTGCAAATGGCCTTTGTCTCTCGCTACATCTGTCTCCCACAGGGAAAAGTCTGGCATCTCATCTCCTGGGTCACCGGGAAGGAGGGGGCTTGCCAGTGCATGTGTGACTGGGAGCTCCCAGCTCCATCTCACACCCACCACTTTTACTCTGCTGCTAAATGCAATATGCTTTGCCATTACCTAGCTGTAATTCGTTAAATTGTTATAAAGAACTTTATTACTATAAAGAAAAGCTTTGGCTGCAGAGTTGAAAGGCTTGTTCCAAATGTGAATATTCCACATGAAAGAATTTCTCTTGTTTCAAACCATTTGCATTTTCCTTACATGTTATTGATCTGATTGAACAGTTCCCAGATCAAAGGCATGCTGGTAAATGAGCAGCCAAGGTGCCAATATGCGAAGTGGACAGCTGTTAAGAGAGCAGCTTAAATAATTGCTCAAAGATTTATTGGGCAACATGATTAATGATTATGGAAATATGATGACATGATACCAAAGAGTAGTGTGCAGTGATTGATGGGGAAGTTGGATAAGGCCAAGTTTAGATGCCAGAGTATGGGAAACAGTAGTATAGCTTGTAATCATGGTACATGTGGTGCTTAGTTGTTAGAAAATTTCGGTATTCATTTTTGCCTTCCAATAGGAACTCAAACTGCAGAGTATGTTGTGTGTAATATTTCTGTTGTAATGAGGTAAGGAAAAAACCTCCTGCTAACAGTGCATTGTAATAGCAGGACTGATTCAAAGAGACACCCTTATATTTTAAAAAAATAATCTTTTAAATCCCCGCAAAACTTCCTGGAAGCTCATGCTGCTGTTTTAATTAACACCTGAGAGAACTATACGTAACACATTAAAGGAGAAAAAGATCTCTTTGTGGAATTGACAGTAGTTTGCGTACAGACATCTTTTTTCCTGTCTGGTTTTTTAACATCAAATTCCAGCAGCCAGCAGTAGCATAATGCAGGAGATGGGAAAGCAGATCTAGAGCTACTCCATGGCAAAAATATTGCAAACTCTTGGAGTTGATTCTCTATTAAAAGTTGCATGCAATTCTTATTTGCTCTGCATTGGTGGTTGATACAAACTCTCCTCCTCCTTCAGAAATTTTTGTTTAAGAGCTCATGAAATAGAAGATAATATTTGAAAAATTAATAAAAATCTATTATAAAATGTGAAACATTAGCAGACAATTTTAGAGGTGAAAGTAGGCAGCGAAATCCTCAGTGTGAAACCCCAGTCCAGGAAAATGGAGTGCAAAATTGTTACTGACTTCAGCATGGGCAGGACTGCATGCTGGTTTTTTGTTTTGTTTTGTTTTTAAATTCTATTTCCTATATTGAATATACTTGAATATAAATAGGGTCCTACACTGGATTTGAGACACACAGTTTCTGCGTGCCGGGGACTTGGCTGCTGTAAGTGAGGGGACCTCATCAAAATTTTCACTTGGGTTGCAGTAGATGACAGTTATTAGGCCCAGAACTCTAGATCCTGCCATTAGATGGTTGTGGTATGACAACAATTGTCATAGCTTTAAAAACAGTGATGTGGGTAGAGCTATTTAAATGAAAACAACATTGCTCATGCTAGGCAAAGCAGACAGCTCTGGAAAGAAATATCTATATTTGAAACCTTGGAAATGTTGTTAATCTCTTCATGGATGTGAGACAACAACAGAGATGGTGTAGGATTTGAGAGAGATACCAGGAAGTCTGGTATTTTAAAGCCATAACCTAGTTTGCAAGCCTCAAGAGTGAGTATTAGTGAGATTACAGTTTTGGTGATGAGTTTTCACAACAGAAGGCAAGAGGTGGAGTTGGAGTGTCTGTTGGCATTTAGGGGCAGATACATTTGTAGCCTTAGGTGATTTCCTTGGCGTTATTCAGGGCACAGGATTATGTGAGGGGTCAAAACCCCAATGTTTAGTTACGGTCATGCTCAAACACCCTGAAATATTGTCTCTTTATTTAATCCATCACAAATACCATCTACCCCATCACTCTTCACCACTGGGAAGCCCACACCTCATTTTATAGGACACACAGGCTTCCCCATGAGAGAAAACTGGGATCTCTCTGCGGCCCTTTCACACCAGCTGGATGTGCCAACTCTGCCTGGCCCTTCTGGGAGCTGTTTTGAGGCAACTGCAAATAAGAGTTTGCTATAGGGTTCACACACCATTTCAGTATTTTTAAAGTGTAGCCTGTAAGTACTATGTGGCAAGGACTGTGTCTGCCCAAGTGTCTCTGTATGCTGCAATCATGGTGTTAGAACCAGTGCACTATAACTTATAACCTTGTGCACACCTGAAAAAAAAAACCTGATGTGTGTTTTTATCTTGTTCCAGAGACTTGTTCTTACAGAGTTTCTCATGAATATCAGACTGCTGGCACTGGCTTTTTTTCTAATTATATTTATAACCAGCATCAAATCTGGGCTAGCCCCACCTGGCTTCTGCAATGCACTATGACAAATTCTGTGGTACATTGGGATTTCTGCAATGGCATTCTTTTGAAACAAAAACAAATAAAAAAAGGAAAAAGTTTGTTAATGATTTAAATGTGATCAGGACAATCTTGTTTATCTACTTTGCTATAGCATTTATTTTGAAATACTTTGTTGTCTGTTCTCCTGATCATTTCAGTTCTCATTATTTTTCCAACTGCAGGTTGTGCAAACCTGCACTGTAGAAGTTTGGAAAGCATGTTAATACCACTGAAACTGTGTATGGGTCAGCTGAGGTTTTGTGCATCAAGCTGGGGTGGAAATGCTTATGATGTTCTTGTTTCAAGAGGGTCTGACTGGCAGGCGCTCTGTCCTTTCTCACCCTCTGCCAAGACCGTAGCTCATTTCTGGCCAGCCCAGCTTTCACATCCCTGGCAATCCCACCTGTGTTCCAGGTTCCTGGGACTGTCCCACATACCCCTAACAGGCAGTCCTGCTTCCAGGTCCCCCTCAACACCCAGAGAAGTGGGGAGATGGCTCCGCTGCTGCCTGGCCCCTGGACTGCTCCCTCTAGTAACTGAGTGCTTGGTGACTGGGCAGCCAAAGCCATTCTTCAGCCTGCCCATCTTCCTGGCTGTGGTTCTCCCATGAGGAGCACTTTACACCTTTAATGGGAAATTTTGTAGTTCCACTCCATTTTATATTTCTACTTTAGAATTTAATTTTTTTCATTTAGTTATCTGAAAGTAGTTATTTAGCTGCAGGACAGGAATTCAGGTAGGAATGAGCGATCAAACCTTTCATCTGTGACTCCAGCTTTAAGCTCAGGTTAAACTGCTCTTGCTGTGTCTGGTTATTGCAATCAAATTATTAGTAAAAATATTAACTGGGCTAATTTGAATCAGTGTAAATGACTGATTAATACTGTAGGCATTATAAGAACCCAGTAGCTCAAGCAAAAAAATGAGGGTTTTTTTTTTCATAAGTACACTGGAAAGTTACATGGATTATTAATGAAATAGGGAGCATTTGGTACCTTTTGGAAGGCAGTGAGGTTGGTAATGAAGCTCCTTTCACAGAACATGAGAGCAATTTGCATCGCAGGAATCCCTAAATCTTTCTCAGATTGTGGGTGCTTGTTGGCATAAAGAATCTGATAGCTTCAAACTTACTTCTGATGGAAAGGTGTGCAAACCATAAAACATCACTGCTACACTTTGCACACTTGCTGGAAGTTGTACCAAAGGACTGATGACTGAAAAAGTAAATGAGTGTGAAGACAAAGGCTCAGATCCAGGGAGGAACTAGAGTTGCCTGCATGATGGGTTCAGTTCTGCATCAGAACTGTGTCCAGTTCTGGGCTTCCCCGTACAAGACAGACATGGACTTAAGAGAGTCAGTCCAGCCAAGGGCTGTGAAGATGACTAAGGGATTGGAGCACCTTTCATATGAGAGACTGGGACAGCTGGGACTGTTAAGCCTGGAGAAGAGTAGGCTCAGAGGGGATCTTACCAATGTGTATAAATACCTGATGGGGAGGAATGAAGACAAGGGAGCCGGACTCTTCTCAGTAGTGCCCAGTGATAGGACAAGAGACAATGGGCACAAGTTAAACCACATGACATTCAAACTGAACACAAGAAGACATTCTTTTTTACTGTGAGGATGGTCAAACACTGGCACAGGTTGCCCAGAAAGGTTATGAGTCTCCATTGATGGAGATATTCAAAACCTGACCAGACACAGTCCACGGCAACCGGCTCCAGGTGACCCTGCTTGAGCAGAGGGGTTGGACTAGATGTTCTCAAGAGGTCCCTTCAGACTTCAACGACTATGTGATTCCATGATTCAAAACCCGTATTCAGCTGCTGCTCAAATTCAGCTGGTACATGCCCTGTCTTCCTGTATGTGTCTGTCTCTGAGAACTTGAGAGTCCCTTTGCTTCCTGGAGAAAGAGTAAGCAGTGGTATGTTATCTCTGCAGTAGCTTAGTGATTCTCTCTGTTAGAGAATCCACAAAGATGTAAGTGAAATTATTTCCTCAGCCTGAGACATTCAAACCCAGACCTTTTGCTGCCCCAAAGTACAAGCTACAAAACTAGTCTATTGCAAAGTAGAAGCATTCTTCAATTTTTCTGTTGAAATTACTCAACTGTACTTAAAATAATTCATCCTTTATTGCACCAGACTTGGAGGATGACATGCTGGCCTAAAAATCTGTAATTTTTGCTTGGGTATACAGCCCTTATCTAAACTCAGTTCGTCTTGTAAAACATCTACCTCAAAGTAGCCTACAGCCATGTTATTGGGGTATTCCTGTGGGAGGCAGGAGCTGTGAGTATAAATCCTAACTAGAAACACATAATTAAGACCTTGCAGAGCCAGGAATTAAACCACACTACTCTGCTAAGCATTCCCTATTGTGGCAACTGCGCACCCTGCATGCTAGGTGTGGATGTTGCTGCAGACGTTGAATTCTGCAGCTGTGTGGACTCCATTTTGAAAGGTGCACACTTAAAAGATAGGCGTTGCAACAGTAACCGACAAGTGCCTAAGTGTCCTTCTGGATCTTGGCTTTGGTGGCTTAATCTCCAGTATGTTTCCTCAGATCAGAGCTGAGGTACTTCATCAGAGGTGCCCATGGGGGGAAGGAGGGAGGAGGTGGCATCACAGTGCAGTATTGCTGTACTTGCTTTTTGAATAGGCTCTAGTCATTAGTGTTGTCACATCACTGGAAATTCACTCAAAGAAGACATTTGAAGGAGAACCTCTTTCTTCCTGCACACACAAACACACACAAGCAAAGTTTTTTTGATGATGCTTTCAGATAAACAGCCACAGCAAAGCCTCAGTTTCATTTTATCTCCATAGATAGTTTCAGGAAAAAAAAAATCACTGCTTCTGCCTGCAGCCTAAACAACTCACTTTGCTGCAAAGTGCCATCTCAAAAAGAGGAACAATATAAACTAATTTCATACCTATTCAGTTCAATAATAGGTATTGTTCTAACTATACCTCTAGTGATAAGAGACAGAACAGCTTATTTGCCATTGCTAAGCAACTGTTAAAACAGTGTGCAGAATTCAGCCAGCTCTAATGGTCTGATAGGAATCAGTGTCTGAAGTTCTTGTTTGCATTCTGAAGTCAACAATAATTGTCCTTCTCTATTAACATTCATTTAAGATAGTTTATGGCTGCACCAGATTCAACTGGGATTCTGTCTTAATGGTGTTCTGAGTGGTCTGCTTTCCCTAAGAAAGAAATATTTAACCATAATGCATTAAACTGCTTTAATCCACTTGTTTTGCTTTGATGTAGTGATGAAGTGGCATAGAAGGTAACACAGGAAAAAGAAGGTAATATGAAACACTGCAAAAATAAAAGCTGACGGTATGAATGGTACCAAGTTGCAGGCAGAGAGTTTGAGGTATTTAGGTAGGGTTCCATAAATCACAAGATGGCATTTGTGTCTGAGACGCAAAGACATCTGCAAAACCCCTATAGATTTCAAAAAACGGAATCTAGGCAAGACAGATGTAAAAGCCTAAGTGCATTAAACCATGGGATTTTTTTCCAGCCTTAATTTATGAGTTCAGATTTTAGTCATTTGTGTACATGATTTAGGAGAAGGGACTTTCTGGCTCTGATCATGCCTTACCGAGATAAGGAACAGGCAAATGAATAAATGCAAAGGAAGAAATGTTGCACAAGAGGATCCTGCATTCATAAGCATTTCTCTGTAGCTGCAGAATGATTTCTGTGACCTAAAAGGAGAATGCATTATCATGAGAGGATGATATCTTTTCAGATGCTCTGTTCCTTATCAGTAAGTAAAGACGCATGAGTAAGTAACGATGCATAAGCAGAGGGACTGAAGGCTTACTGCTGCCGGAGCTGGAATTCTGTGCTTGTACTCAACACTGCTCCATTGCTTTTACGGGTACGTAAACATATGATTAACGCTTATGCATGTGAGCAATCCCATCACATTCAGCAGAACCACTACCATTCCCTGTTAAGTAAGCACTTAAATGCTCTGTTGGCACAAGCTGAGAAAATCAACACTTTGTCAGATAGAGCCCATGCGGGTGAAACAACATTGCCTTGCTTAGCCCACTGTGCCTCACACCGTGACTTACAAGAGCCAGGTCTTAATGTAACAACAGAAGAATAAGTGCTTTGAAATAAGGACTTCAGCCAGTGCCTGAGTCAGAAAACTAGCTTGTCACACAATGATATGAAAATGCAGGGGTAAAAAGTTGAGAATGTCCCTCCGCAAAGCTTACAGCAATGGCTGAGTCACCACAGGACATGAGAAAGCTGCAGGCAATGGCACGCAAAGTAGGCTTGGTCTGACTTCTCCTCTAATGTAACTCCTACGTTGGCATCTTCTCTGCTCCATATATAAACCCAGAAAACATCAAAAAGCTGTTACTGAAAGTAGTACTCTTATTTATTCATTTGTATGAGCTAAACGTGACTTAAAAAATTAGGTATTTTCCATGCAAGCTTTAGTACAGGACCAGGCACTTCCCTTGCTGGTACTGTTAAGACCATTTATTTCTGGACTCATTAAAAGGATGTTTGCACCCCCTAGTGTATAAGAATTTGCAAGAAATCAGGTTCTTATAACAGCCTTAGCTGAGTGAGGATGTTTAAAGTTAAACCATAATAAAATCTCCCTGTTACAATCTTAACAACTTTAAGAGAAAGGATTGTAAACTTGAAGATCATCCTAGGTGTAATCCCTCAGTCCCTGTACTCAACAATTGTAGGACCTGAAAACGGGTTCTACTGAGTTGGATTTTTATCCCACTGGAAGATATCAGGGATTTATAGTAAAAAAATGAGACTGTACTGAAAACAGACAATTCAAATCCAGACCTTCCTGAAATTCAGGCATGCCAAATCCAGGTTCAACCCATGAGTAAGATAAAGTCTGTAGCTGTGTTTCACCGAAGGACAGGGATCTTTGGATCTGGACTTTACTCCAGTTAACAGAAACTGTAAAAACGAGAGGCATATGCTTAACCGTCCTCCAAGAACTACTGCCCAGATTGTCACAGGTAAGTAGACTTCTAACTTCTGACAATGGCCTGCATCCCACTGTTTGGAGTTAGGTCTTAAAACACCTTTGAAAAACTTTTTACAGCTGTGGATCACTTCCTCATTCTTCAGATGTGACTTCACTTATGCCAAGTTCTGCTCATTGTGTTAAACAGGGTAGAACCAGTCACTGAGATGAACCAATTGAGCTTGCCTTATTGGGACCCAAAGTGGCAGTTCAGCTCCCTGTGTCCAGCATAAGTCTGGAACCTGAGCAAAACCTGGGTGCTCGTGGAACCAAACCAAACCCAAGTGCTGGTTCCTGGCTGTGAGCGTGGGAAGGGAATGGCTTACGGGCACACTTTCCGGTGGCTCTTGCTCTGATTTTTGAGGGTTGGAATGTGTGACCTAAACCTTTGCAGCACGGTCTGGTATGTGCTGTTTGGCTGGCTGTCACCAATGCGGTCATGGGCAGGCTCTGATCTGACCAAATTACATATATGTGTTTTCAAGAATTCCCTGCTCACCCCTTCACTGAAAACAGGATTTAACCGTTTCCCCTGAGGTGTCTGAAACCCAATCACTGCAGCCTTGGCAAGTGCCTGACAACCAGAAAAATGATATTGCCAAGGGAAAAGAGTGGTCTGTTTTCATTAGCCAAGCAGAATTAAATGAAAAGAAGCAAATAAACTGCATAAATGATGAAAATTAAATTAGATTTTCTTTACTTTCATTATCTAAGTAGTTTCTTATAATAAATGCATTCTAAAATATGACTTTCAGCCAATGGTATTTACTATATTAAAACCAGACTGATTTTATTTGCTGTACAGTGCTTAATTGCTCCTCCAAGCCACTTTATTCTGTAATTTTAAATGAATTCTTTGGGCTTTTTTCAAAACAAGGAACTTGGCTTTTTGACAGAATAGTCCTTCTTAATAACTCACACTGAAGATACTGCCAGGAGCTGTGATGATGACTTTTGTCAGGTATTCTTTTCTTCCAGAAGAATGGAGTCATCATTATATTAATGCAGAGTTCTTTTTGCCATTTGTGTAAATAAATAATAATAACATAATATATGAAAAGCACCAGCATATTGCTGCTAAGTGTCCCCAAAGAGTTACATTTCAAGGCTCAGTAGTACTAATGTGATATAAACCAGGTGAAAGGTATAATGAGAACATGTTTTTTAAATGTATGTTAACAATAAGAAAATTATACTGGCATGTGCAGGTGCCAATTTTAAAAGCAACTCTCCACCCATAGTTGGAAAATTAAATATATATACTTTAGAAGCTGGACTACTTATTTGCAAACTCCTTTTTTTTTAATTAAAAAGCCAGATCTTTCCATATCAATTAATTTTTGGTTTAGAGCCTTTCTTTTTCACTATCATAACTAGATAGCTGAAACTGTGGTTTCTGTTAGACAAAATTCTAGCTGGAAAATTACTGAAGTTTACAAACTCTTCATTGTAATTAAGTGCTGGGACCATGTGTCTCATTTCTAAGAACAGAGAGAAAAATGCTACCTGTTTCCTTCTGCAGATTTCACATTGGCATTAACTCCAGACCACTGAGGTTGGGCTGTGATGGTACTGCTTAGCCATGGCCTCTACATCTCTCAGTGGCTCGTGAATGTAGGACTGGGGTTCCTGGTCACAGGGTGCGGAAATATTGACTATCAGGTCAAGGTTCAGATGCAGCTTGACTTGGTGATGATGAAGTCATCGCTCTCTCAGCCTGTTTGAAGTGAGTTGGTAGAGTTTTAATTTAGATATTGCTATTGACAGTAAGCAAGGAGGAGCAGAAGACTGCTTGAAGTTTCAACAAATGGCTCAAGTGAACGCTTGAATTCTTTTCCCAACCAAAATTGAGATGTTTTAGCAGGAGAATATGGTGCTATTGGTACAGAGCCTGTTACTGGCACATAGAGCTCCTAGGTTCCAACTAGAATAGCCCCAGGACTCTAAATTAGCCACCTAAAAGCAGTGTGGATAGAAAACAAGAAGAATTTTTATCACACTATAAAAAGAAGTCTTGCGTAAGCAAGGAAAATCTGCCCATTACACCTGTCATTTTTCACAGGGGGATGTCAACATAAAATGTAGGTAGAGTGATGTACTGCTTTCTGGGGGATTCAGCTGAAATCAAACGAAGTGGAAGATGTGATAATCACCCCCCTTCCCGCCACCCCCCCCCAAATAGTGAAAATAACTCAGGAATTTGGAGATAAGGTATGGCTTGCAATGAAATATACTGGCTACATTGAAACTCCATATAAACTGAAATGGGCCTTTGGTCTCAGTGCTCTCAAAGAGATTGTTGTACTTTCTTGGTCTTCCAATAATGCCCAATGATGTTTCCATAGGAATGGCAGAGTGAGTTGCTTCTACTCCTTATAACATTGCACTGTGCAAAATAAAAAATTATAGATGAGACAGGTCCCTGCATTGATTTTACAGCCAGTATTGTCTGCAATAATATTCAAGGTTTTGATTGTTTCTTTCCTTTTTAAGGAAAACCAGTCCTGCTCTGTTGTTGGTGAGTTGCTCTATTTCATTTAATAACCCATTCTTGTCCCCTTTGAATGTCTAATATGGTATTTTATATGAATATTAGAGTGCTTGTTCACAGGGAGATTTTTTTTCCTGCTTCAAGAAGGCTGAAGGATTTGAGCCTTTGCAAAGATGCTAATACTCGGTCAGATTTCCCAGCAGCCTCATGCAGCTATTATTCCAAGAGGCATCACCTTAAAGTCTTGGAAAGAAAGCATTACAGTTAATGCAGTTTGGCAAGTCAGTGTAATATTCACTGCATTACCTTGACATGGTTTAATGGCATGAGCAGCATGCATTCTGTGTCAGAGAAAATTACCTGTTGACCCTTGCTGTAACTTGATGCCTGTTCTTAACTGGATAGCTACGAAATGGTGTGGAAAATCTTATATGAATTCCACTCCACCCCGCCTCTGTCCCACAGGGAACTCATTTCCTATCAGCTTGCCTATTAAAAAAAGAAACTTGCTTTGGTGTTTTCATTTGCTACAGTATTATTTCATATACACAACAGAGCTGCCCAGAGAGCCTTTCTCCTGGCCTACCCTCCTAATGAAAAGATAAACCAATAATGGAAGTGAATACAGAAAGAATTAAAGAGAGGGAGATGCAAAGGGACTTTTTTTTATTGTGATGGGAAACAAAGAGACTATGGCAGTCCCTTGGCAGGAAGCAGTCTTGGTCCACCCTTGGGAAATTCCTTCTTTGCTCGGGAAACAGACTGGCACAGTGAACACACAGGCGATCTTTATAGCTGTGTAATATGAGAGAACTAAATTTTACCCCTCTGCATGAATAAATAGATTAATTGTGAGTGACAGCTGGGATATGAATTTCAGGCTCTTGAAAGACACTGGATGATGTCAAGATCCTCTGTCGATTCACAGCAGAGGCACGTCCTCTTCCAAGGACCTCACCCCTGACCAAGGGACCAAATTGGTAAGCATTGTTGTAAATGTGCAGGTCAAATCAATTTATTCCTTGGCTCATCTGCTTAGACTGGAAGATTCCTAGTCAGTGCCAGCTGCACTGATGGCTCCTGAAGTGCACACAGCTTCAGAGATGTGACCAACCAACTTACCACTTAAGAGCTGGTTCTTCCCTTACTTTGGTGGGAATTTAGGCAACTGTCTGGGGCGGATCTTTGAAGCCTCATGTGCTGACCCTGCAAACTCATCCCTTTGGACTTTGTCTTCTCGTTGCCAGCAGACTTATTGTTCAGACGTCTGCATCACAGCTCCAGCAGGAACCTTCTGCTTTGGCACCTCACTTGCCCAGCACAGGAGGTTTTGCTGTGGGAAAGAAGGCAGCTGGGTGCAATGCAATGGAGGAATACGCCATTGGGCACTGCTGTCCCCAGCCACAGCCTCGTGTCATGGTTCCTAACCCGTGCCATGACCTGGTGAGCTCGGGAGCAGGACCACTCCGTGGTCCAAGGCATGAGCATGTCTACCATGTGGCTAGATGTGACTAGACTTATGCTCAAATCTTCTAAGAGCTTGAAAGCTGTAAGCTGGAGCCTCCGACACAGTAAAGGCTAGCCTGCCACTCATACGCAGGGATGCTATTTTTGCAGTATGTTGTACTCATTAGGCATGAGTGTCAGTGCCTGGAAAAAGGTGGAAAACAGTAAAGAGGCAGGTCCTCAGTACCTCCCTTTGATGTCTCAGGTAACATGATGAAAGGCAGCCTATGCCACTGTTCTGGTACGATGACATTGAAAAAATCAAAAAAGAGAGAGAAATCATTGACTGTAGAGGAGATCCCTGCAATTTAGCAGTGTTCCCAATCTACAAAGCTACTTTTCTGGTTTCTCCCATTAGCCTAACTGCAATATGTGCAGAACCCTATTACTTATCAGGCCAGAATATTAACATTCACAGCATTAATGTTTTGGGGGCCTTAAAATGAAGAGAACTAACAGAAAAATCTTTTCAATCCTTTCACATGAAATCCCACTGTTCTGAACTGACAAAAATAAATGCAGTGAACTTTCAGTGATATTGCACCATATAAAAAGGTTATTAAAAATGTATTTGAGGGACTAGCTTTGTCAATACTAATGCACTGAAGAAACGGAGGGTTTCCCAGCTCAGACACTGATGTACAGACTTAGTGGGAGTGATTACTGCAATAATAGATTTTGGTAGCTTAAGTTTGGCAAGCATTTTTAGACTTCATATGCAAAGGATCGCCCTCTGTTATAAAAAGATGGGATACTCAGTAATATTGAGGTGAAGTAAGAATATGTGTTTAAAGGAATATTGCCAAGTAGATATTGGTTTGGCTCTGAAAATGTTTTTGAAAGATGGGGGGAGAGATAAAATAGAGAAGTGTAGAGGAATAGAAGAGTACCAGTAGGAATGCAAATGATTTATTGGTTTATTTGTTGATTCTTATTTCCATAGTAATCAGAAGGGATTTTAGAGATGATCTGTACATTCCCTAAAGTGATGCGAACATAGCAACAAAGTGCCAGCATATGAAAATTTTAAAGCACAATTATCTCCACTTTGAGAACGGGGTCCATTCTCTTATCTTGAATTCAGACACCTCTGTCCTTGTCACTCATTTCTGGACTAAATAACTGCTTGATCAAGATTCAGTATTCCTACTATGGGGTTTTGGCGCATGTCTTCCAGGACCAAATGAAAACCAGTCAATCTTGGTTTATTGCTGTAAATGAGCCTAGAATAAAGAGATAGTAAGGAGACAAAAAGCCAACCTTTCAAATTCTCACTTTCAGTCACTTAGGATGATGATAAGAGAGGTAAGAATTTATTTTTAATTATCATTGCGGGTTTTTTTGATAATGCTCCCTTTGAAGAATGCAGAAAATACTTTACTCCTCCCATTGATATGTGCTGCCACTTTCAGTTTTCTTATCCTCAAGTGTCACAGCTGACGTTTCTTTTGGTGTGTGAGGGAAGGTGAACATCTTTCACTCCAGTAGTCAGTCCTTGTTGAAGTGAGAAGGTAAGTGCCAACCGCCTCAGCAGTGCTGCCAGCTCTCACAAAGGTTTTTTACAATCCTGTCTTTGTGAGTCTCAGCTCCTAAAGAAACTATCAGCTGCATGCCGTATTGCTTTTTTCAGTGCAGAATTGTCTGCTTTTCCCAGGTTAATTTAACCAGTGGAAATGCCCATTAGTTGCTGAGGACTGTCTTTCTTAAAGGTGTAAGGGTTTTAAACAATAAACCCCGCACAATTATTCTTGTTTAAAGAGGGTCCCTTTGTCCTATAGCTCGAATCTGGGGCAGCTGTTGCCCTAGGGGTGACAGGTCCATCCCCATCAGGACTTTAAAAACCTTCCTGAAACCTTTTTTGGTTGGTATGCCTTAGCAGTGGTGTGCGGTATCAGAAGAACACAACAGAGGTTTAAGAGAACAATATAGTAACATGTAACAAGTTTCCATGAAGGGTTTTTTTGTTGGGTGTTTTGGGTTTTTTGGGGGCGAGGGCGTGTGTTGTTTTTAATAATGCTTAAATATGTTCTGGACTTCTTATGCATCGATGCACTTGCATAATAGCCTCCAGTAACCTTCCCAAGTTCACAGATGGGCATGTGGTAACTCAGGCTGAGCATGAAAAGGGGCACACAGGAGAAAACTGCAACATCTTTTACAAGGTAATAGGATTTTTTCTGTTTTTCAGGCTGTAACAACTAATCATGTCAGTATTATCTTGACAATGAATAATCCGTATGCCTTTTGTTTTCTACAATGTTGTTCTCCTAAACTTCCATTGCATTACATACGTGCACATAGACACACACATGCATGCACACATCTATTATAAAATTTTCTGCTGAGATCCCTCAATGCTGTCTAGAAAAGCATTAACGCTGCCACTGGCAGCCATCACAGTTTTGAAGATTGAAAAGCCTGCAACCTGGCTTATTATCAAGTATAATATCTCAGAGGAGACATGTCCCTAGGAAGAAACACCATAGCAAATAATGTCTGATTAACAGATGGATCTGTAATTTTAACAAGAATATCTTTGTCATGATAACTAGTAATACAACTTAGACTTTCCTGTTATTTCCAGAGTTAATATAGAATTAAGAGGAAACTCTTAGTGGATTTAAAGACTTATCTTCACTGAATATTTTCACAATAATTGGAATTCATACCCATGTAGTGAATATCATTCAGTGGAGAAAATGGACCTGCCCCCTGTTGCTTTGTTGACTGTATCTACTATCTCGCTGCCCCATGGAGGTTTGTTCTCCAAGAGTCAGCAATAATTGTTCAGAGTTTAATTTCAAATTTTACTGCTGTCATTTATTACAACCTATCAGGGGGTTAATGTGAGAAAATCCTTTGATAGGAAAACTCTTTGGGCAGAAATCATGTATTTATACATCTAGTGCCCGGAGTACTGCAGACCCTGATCCTGCTGCGGACTTTGGGGTTTATTTCCTTTGTATAACATTCTTTATAAGACTTCTCTAAGCCAAGCCAGGTTTATGAGCTATCCCATTGCATGTCTTTCCCACCCGCTGACCCAAGCCTGAATTCTATAGAAATAGATCTTACTACAGAGTCAAGACAAGGCCCTGAATATCGCTTCCTGAAAGGCATATGACTGGAATTTAAATAATTTTATCTGCATGCAGCTTAAAAAAAAAAGTCCAGTCCAGCCACAAGCGATCGAAGCTCTTTGCAAGGCATCTGCTTTAACATGTGCTATTAGGAGTGATGATACCCAGCACCCGCACTGGACGCAGTGTACTTAAACGAGTCCTACAGCATTGCCGCCTTCCACCTTTCAGCTACTAGCTGAAGCTTCCACCTTCTAGCTCTGAGCCCCATAACCTCTGTGAAGGTGGCTTGTAGGTACCAGCTGAGAGAACAAGCTGGGAATCGTCCCAAAGGTTAATGCTTAGCGCTGTCCGGGGGGGTCACGCAGCAAGTGATGCTCGGAGAGCCCCGGGGCAACACCTCCGTCCTTCAGCAGCGTTTCTCAAACTTCCCAAGACTACCCAACCTTTTCAGAAAACAAACCAGCCTGCACCGTCTTACAGAGCTTTGTCACGACAGTTTTTACTCCTAACCTGTAAAAATCAGGCTGTATTTCAAACATCCACCATTCTGACTTCTGCTCTTGTGGTGTTTTGTTGTGAGTTTTTGGGGGCTTGACTGGATGCGCGCACTTCCCACCTGTTTCATTTCTTGGTTTGCCAACGCCCCGGGGACCCTCCTGCGGCCTGGACGCTCCGCAGGCAGCCGCGGCGCCGCCCGGCTGGAAGCGCCGTCAGCGACCTCCCGGTGCTGGCGGCCGAGGCAGGGCCGCCGCCCGCCCGCCGCCCGTCGCCCGTCGCCCGAGGAGCGGCTGCCGGCGGGCCGCGGGCTCCTCCCGGCGGCGGCCGCGGCGCCGCTCTGCAGCGCGAGCCCCTTCCCGCCGGGGCGGGCGGGCGGAGGGCGGTGTGCCCGGCCGCGCGGGGGCCGCGGGGCGCCCGGCAGGGGGCGGCGGGAAGGCTTGTGCCGGGCCGTTAGGGAGCGCCGGGGAAGCTTCCGAGCGGCGGCTCCATAGCTCAGTGGTTAGAGCACTGGTCTTGTAAACCAGGGGTCGCGAGTTCGATCCTCGCTGGGGCCTTCGCGTATTTTTAGGTGTCGCCGCCCCGCATCCATAGGCGACGAGCCCAATTTTGGGGTGTTTTGGCGGTGGCGGACCAGGGCGCGCGTGCGGGCTCCGTGGGCTTGTTATTAAGACGAATGCTTTAGAAACAAACGCTCTTGGTAAAATACGAGTGCTAGCAATAATATTGGTCACCAAATTAACTCATGACTCTGCTTCGTGCTGGTAGGGGAGCAGGGGGCAACAATAAGCGCTTTGGGAAGCCGCGTGGGGATGGCTTAGTAAATATTTGTGCAGCTCACGTCACAATTTTCCTGACGGGAGCTTTGGCAAAATGCTGTTAAGGGGTTTAAAAGGAACAAATTGCCCCTGAGTGGAGAATAAGCTGGACAGGATTATCTGACTCTTCACAGCTTGTCAGGCAAGCTGACCAGTTGGTTTTATTTCTGTGCTGGAGGCTGGACAGAGGAGGTGTAATAATTCTTAGCCTTTTTGTTTGTTTCTTTTAGGTTATAGAAAGAGCTAGAAACCTCCGCACAAATCCTCTTGAGCACCACACTTTAAAAATATGCATTCATTTTTCTCAGAAATCTTGTGAGCAGGGCCTTTAGTTTCTAGCGCTGCAAACACCACAGCAATCATTACTGACATCAAGCAGGCAAATTAATACACGTGCTTTGGAGAGGGGAAAGGACAACACTTGTGGCGCACATGCTGCAAGGGGCTCAAACCGTGGCAGAGCCGTTGAACAGGCAGGCAGCTGCTGGAGGCTGCGGCTCGGCATGCCGGAGGCTGCAGCTTGATGTGTCGAGAAAGACGCGTGGGCTGTGGCGTAGCACTGCAGCCTGTGTTATACCCTCCCGGCTCCTGTGACAGCTTCTCTCCAGCCTCCTCTCTCTGCTGAGAGCAGATCAAAGCTGTGGTGATGCACAGGGCTGTATGAGTTGCCATTGCCGTTGTGAGAGGAGCAGGGGGCTGACAGGCTGTTTGCCCCTTACAGTAGGAGCCGTGCTATGCCATGAGGCCCAAAACGCATTTGAATTTGCTGTGCTTTGGGGTTCTTGCACAGAAGAGTTTGCTTGGCATGACTCCTTGTTTGCAGCATTGCCTCCCCGTCCTATCCGGGAAAACAGTGCTTGGTCCTAATCTCAGTGTTACCAGCTGACTCTCACCCTAGCCGGTTCCTTGGTTCGGCAGTCCTCCCGGAGTCCTTGCGTCATGTTCACGGAGGCGGTAATAAAACCCATCCCTCGAGAGGATCTGTTCTCTCCGGGGGGGTCTGGTCGAAGGCTGGGTACAGCGTTTCTCCATTGACAGGGCACTGGGTTTCGCCATGACCAACCAGAGCATCATCAGATCCCTGGGATGCCACAGATGGTCTTAAGAAGCAGTCACGCGCGTGCTTGAAAAGGCTGCGTAGTTTGTTCAGTCTCTCGCAGGATCATCCAGAGCGAAGGTGCAGGACCTGCCACTGCAGCTGGGCCCGGCACAGCCGAACGCCATCGGTGCTGCGTTCAAGGGGATGGGGCCATGACCCTTCATGCGCGTGGTGCTTGGCTGCTCCACTCCCCACAGCCACGAGGTGTGGTAGGAACAGGGTTCAGCTCTTCCCATTTGTGGTAGCTGTATACGTATGAGCTGCCACGGAGGCTTTTCTAGAACGCTGACAGGTTGCTACGTGTGCCCTCAGAGCAGTCCGGAAGCGTGAGTGGGAGCTACGGCACCCCACGTTAGGAGGGGACCTGCGCCTCCGTGGCAGGGCCCCGCGGCGCCAGCCCTCGGCGCTCGGGGCGCGGCGGGGACGGGAGCGGCGGGCGCGGCCGATGCAGCCGGAGGCCTGCAGAGGGAGAGCCAGCGCCTCAGAGCGGGCCGCGGGCCGCTCGGGCTGTCGCCGGGCGGAGCTGCCGCCGGCCGCCGCCCCGCGGAACGGTGCTCTGGGTTCGCTGGTCCCTCCGGGCCGCCGGAGCACCTGAGAAGGGGGCCCAGAGCCGGCGGCGTCGGTTAGGAGAGGCAGAAGGGAGAGGAAGCCGGGGCCAGTGAAGGGGCGAGGGACCACGCTCCTCCCTTGGCTTCCCAAAGTCCGTGCCTGGGATCCCCTCGCCCGCCCGTGGCGGTGCAGGACCATCCCCCGCCGGCACCGGGAGGGGGACGCGGCTGCGGCGGGGCTGGGGGCGATGCCTGCCGCGGCGGCTGCTAGCTCGGCAGCCTCGGCCCTCGGAGCGGAGCCGGGAGTGCCGCGTTATTATTGCAACGCTGCCTTAAATTCCGAGCTTCCTGCTGGTGCGATTGAATTTTCAGTTTTCAGAGGTATTTCTTCACAGTTGAACGGGGCCTGTTTGCCAATAGCAGGCTTAAGAGTCTTTTACGACTGCTCTGCTGTCATATTAGACATGGCGGACTGGGTGACCTGCTGTCACAGCGGGCCCCGCAGACACCCGCCGACTCCGGCAGCCGGGGCCGGGGGCTGGGACCGGCAGGGCGTGCCGCCCCCGCGGTGAACGTGGCTGCACCGCGCCCGGGGCCCGGGGCCCGGGGCCGGTCCTTACTCTGGCTGGCCCCACTCCGTGCCTTTCTGTGGGACCTGTCTGTTAGCGGTGCCCAGTGGCAAGAGCGATCGGTACCACCGCCCCTGCCCCCGGTGCGTTCACGCGCGGGCGTGAGTGGAAAGCAGGAGGTGTGCCCAGGCCTCCTCTGAGCTGATTTTCCCTGCCTTCTCCATCTCCCCTGGGACACCTATATACCATTCCCTGATCACAGTCAAGGGGGGACCCCAAAATCTCCTCCGTACTCTACAAGTGGTGTCATCCACACTCGGTTTCATGCTACAGAGGAAGATTTATTAGAAGCTGTTGTTACTGAAGGTGAGAAACGTGTCAAAGCCTTGCTCAGAAAAGCTCAGGTGACCTTCACTAGGTCCAGTGATACAGTCATTGGTGATATCATCAGAAAATGTCTTTATGGTTTGTTTCTCCAAACTGTGGTGAGGGCCCCAGACAGTACTAACTGTGTTTTCATTTTGGACCACTAGCACAGCCCCTTAGAATTACCACAGTGTCTGCAAAGACAGATACCTTGCCATCACTGCAAGGCATTCTGAGCTCATCTCGGAGATATTTCTTCTTGTTATGTTTTTTTCCAGGAAATGTATACGCATCTTGCTCAGCCTAACAGCAGGAGGCCTTACACGAGAAGAGACTGTTTTCTTCAAGAGTCTACTATTTTTCTCTCCAGATATGTAACAAAAATTGACATATCTAAGCATAGCTTACTGCAGTGTGATATCATTTTTGACAATGGGAATAGGGAGTCAAAGTCAACGACTGTGAAACTGGTTTAGCCAACAGAGGAAAAATGAAATACAGACTCTTTCATTATTCCACATGCTTCAATATTGTACAGATGCTGCCAAAACATCATAAATTTCTAAAAAACCCAAACAACCTCTCTCCCACCAAACTCCAAGCACTTTCAAAATCTTAAGATTAATAAAGAATGCTTCCATTTGTTTAGTCAGAAAAGTACTAAAGCAATTCTGACTTGTGTTTCTGGACTTTCTGCAAGAACTTAAAGTTTGATGGCTTTGGATTTGTGCCAGTGAGGTAAAGCCAAAAAGTGAAAGTCGAGACTTATTTTGTCCTCACCTGATGCAAATACAGCCATCAAGAAAGTCTTCAATGAACAGTGAAAATGTTTACTTGTAATAACCTCAGGTGTTAACAGTAACACCAAAAAGAAAAATGTGTTTGTCTTCTAAAGATACTATTTTTAGTCAGACATTGCTCTTTTAATTCTGTTCTTCCGGTTGCTAAAACAACACAAAATTCCTTGTGCATGACAAGATATCATGCTCCTAGTCAGGCTCTTCCAGGATGTTCCAAAAGTTGATGCCTGAACACTTATGTTTACAAGTTTGATTGTCCTGTTACTTTGTGTAGAGTTCCTTTCCTAAGGTGTCATTAACAAATTTGCAAGAGTTGTTTGAAGGTGGGTAGAAAGAAGTCTGAACACCATAATCACCAGCTATAATACTGATCCAGTCTGGTATATCCTGACCTCCAGACCAAGCTGTCTCCTTGCCCCTTTTCCTCCTCCTCTGTCAAGAAATCTCTCCCTCTTAAAAGAAAGTAATTAAAATACCGCTGTTCAAGACCAGGTGCAGGCCAAATGCATCCCCAGATGAAGTGGGAGCTCAATGCATTGGGACTTTGAATGATGATGCAAGGCAATCTTCACAGGAGAGTAACAGTAGATAAATCTGTGCTTAACTGGTATTCTTGGCAAAAGACCATATTTCTGAGCCAGTTAGCTATGGATGGAGGGACAACTAATGAACCCATTTGGCTTCCAGTATGGATGTTATTTACTGTGATGTTAGCATATGAATAAGGATGCTTAAAAAGAACAGGGGCCTCTTTGTTAATGAGAAAGTGCAGATGAATTAAATCCTTCAGCCTTGGCCAGGAGAGTGACTGTTCTGTTTTAAAGAAAAACAACATTTTCTATAGTTTTAGGGAATCTTTCCTAACACTTGAAGATTAGAAGGAAAGCAAACAGAAATGTCTTTTATTAAAACTCCCCAAGATATTTAACTAACTGGGCAATATGTGATACTAGCCTTGCTTATGTTTTAGTATCGCGGTCTGTCTATAGGTTTTGATGGTGCACTTCAGTAGAGAGATGTTGCCTAAGGTAAAACATGGCCTTTTTTTCCATGCAGTTTATAATCTAATGATGGGAACACCAGGTCCTGGCAGCACAGAATCTAGGCACAATACAATAGGTTCGAATGTAATAAAATGCATAGAGCAGTAGAGGGAAGGGTCCTTTAAAAATCTTGTGTGTGTGTGTAATTTATTATGACTTGACTGGATGAAAAAGTGCAAGAGAGCTTGACTTTAGAAAGGATGAAGCACTGTTCATTTAGAATCTATGTATCTTACGTATAGATGAAAAAAAATCCCTGCTGACATCACTAAACTTAATGGGCTTTTCAGATTATTACAATATTTCTGGCTTTCAGGTGACCAAAAATTAGTATGCAAGTAGAACTAGTCTTAGGGACAAGCTGAAGCTTAAATAGAATTTAGAAATACAATCCTAAAGTATTAGGAAAAATAAAAAAGTAATTCAGCTTTCTTGCCTGCTTCTCTAGGACTAGTTCTCTAAATTTATCCAGTTCCAGCTTACCTTAATATGAACATAATTTAATCCAGAGACTGCAAATGGAGAACTTTTGTGATTAAAAAAGGCTGTTATCAACTGTGTCAACCTCTGCTCAAAGCAGAGAGGCTGCTCTGCTGACAACAGAGCCAGCAAAACACTACCCAACGCTGGATGTATCTGACTGCCCATCTGCATATACCTGATTAACTCTCAGACAGACCCTGTGCATAGGCTTCTCACAAGTAAAGCACATTCATTCCTTCTGAAGATAAAGAGAGGAGTTGTTCCTTTTGGTCACCAAGTTACAGACTATTTTTGGACAAGAACACTGTTGCTTGCAATCCCCTTGCTGTATCTGTGAGACTTGCTAATGATCATGGTGTCTGTACATGTAAACAGTCTCAAATCTGAGAACAATCTGACAAGAGGCTACAAACATGCCTGCTTATTCCCTTCAGAGGACTGGTACTGTTGATCGCATCGCCACAGCAAGAACTTTAGTCCATACCAAAAGCCATTTGTAATAGAAATTAATAAAGAGCAAACCCACAAGGACGAGTATTTCTCACTGTGTGTAGCAGCTGTATAGAGACAGCTGTCTCTGTCAACATGCTAATATTTTTTTAGATTGATAAAACACAGCATTGAAAAGCCATACAGTTGAACTATGCAATAAAAAGACTATAATTTAAACGCGACCACATCCTTCTGTAGAGGCTTCCTCAAGATAAGGATGTAGAGTTTCTATGCTTAATTTACATTGAAGCACCGTGTGTTTTTTAAAGCAAAGCAAATAACATGAGAAAGCTGAAATTTTAGACACTGAAGTGTAATCCATGAGAGACCTTCCTTGTAGATTAGAAATTCCTCAGCTATTCATAACTTTTTAAGCATTGAGTAATGTGAGTATCACATTTTGTTTGGGCTTGTCATTTTAGAATTATCTGTGTAAGAACTTGGGATGTGCATGTTTAATTTGCAGCGAGGTACTTGCAGTTACTACTTGTAATTTGTTTTATTCTAGAAGCTAGATGAAAAAAATCCCCAGGAACTGACTACATTAAGAATATCTACCATACTTGCAGAAGTGGGATTCTATGAAGACTACTGATAGTTGGAAGACTAAAACCAGATGATCTTCAATATGTAAGGTTTTTTTAAATCTTGGATTTGCAAAGAAACAACAGTATTTGCATCCAGCTATCATTCTGGGTGTTATTTGTATTATAGATTGTTCATTGCTTTTTGATTATTACTCAGTTAAACTGTAAATGTTTTTAGTGAACCAGAAAGAGTTTTGCTTTCTAGTGCAGAGAGCCCTGCCTTTGGTCACATACTCCTCCACTTGGCAGGCTACTAAGAAGAGGCATGAGAAAGCTCTCCCTGCTTCTTTTATGTTTTGAACAGAAGGGGTTTTTTTCCTATGATTTTTATATTTTTTGTTATATTTAATGAGTTTCCTTGGTTCTGCGGATCTGTTATCCCATGAGGCTGATGGAAATGCTGATATATTTGGGTCCTCTTTCAATGAATAATAGCAGCCATTATTCAGCGTAAAACTTCAAAAATTACAATCACAGTGCATGTGCAGCAGATCTCCAGGGCAATCAGATGTGAGTGTGCCAGCAGAGTGTTCACTTCACCTTGCATAGAAGGGCTGTTTGAGTCTACTAGGTTTTTTGAACTAGCCAGGCTGGATTTATTGGGGGAAAAAAGCTTGTTCAGTTGTTATAATTAACTGTTTAATAAACTGCAGGCTCCTTACCAGAAGAACAGCAGGAACAAAACTGAAAAGTGGTGTCATGACTGTTCTAAAATCACCTGGTTGCCCCTTGAAAACATTTCTACTGGGTGCTGGCCTGAGCAGTGTGTCTCTGCTGCCTGCTTTGTGTACTCCGAGGGCAAACATGTTGTCTGCTTTTTTTCAAAAATCAGACCATATTTCAAAGGCTCTGTGGCAACTTCTGTGTGGCCATCAATGTGATTCTCAGAAGTGGTGAAATACCTGAGTAAGCTGTAACTCCATGTTAGGTACCAATACCTGGGAAACGGAGCAATCTGGAGTTCAGGAGCTTGACATCCAAGTCAGTGTCCAGCACCACAGGCTGGCTTTTTCAGCCCACACTGAGCCTCTCATGCTTTGCTCCAACTGCACCTTACGGCTGGTTTTTGGAAGCTTGAGCTCACCAAGTGCAATGTACAGCCTGTGAGCCCGAGATGGTCCTTCTGGGCTCATGCTTCCCACTTGGTGAAACGGTTTGCTTGTTCCAGATTTGAGCCAAGGTGAAACCCAAAATGTGGGCCTTGTGAATGATAAAAGAGTTAGTGTTTGATGGAGAGCTTGAGTCCTGAGTGAGCGCAGCAACAGAGATGTAACTGGAAACAGTGTGCTAGCTGTGACATGCTGCAACACCACTGCTGTTTGTTTAGCTTAAAAATGTCAGTTAGCCAATGAGTTCAGTGAAGCTTTTCAAAACATTGCCTGTGAGGTTATTATAATTAAAGCACTAACACAAATAGCCCACATTCCAAGTTCTGAGCAGCAGAGAAGAAATCTCAACACAGGGCCGAGTCTGGACCTGATAGAAACTGTGCAGATAAACCCTTGACATTAGAATCAGGGATTTTTAATGCCTAGCTTTCACTGTGATTTTCATCTCTCTGCCCCATTCTGCATAGCTTGCTTAGCACGATAGTATGTCTGCTTAGTTTCCCTCCAGCCAGCTGATGAAAAAGCAGACTGCTGAAGTATTACAGGTGTCCCTCATAAACTGGGGCTGTTACAGTATACAGCCCCATATAGCGCAAACAGGCTGTGCTCCAGCTGTGCTTCAGGGTTGAGGGGAACTTGCTGTGCAGCATGCAGTGGAATTAGTGACTGCATTCAAGCACAGCAACATCAATCATGAAGAATCGATTCTTGCTCCTCCCCTCAGAGCTGCAAAGTGCCAGGGGCCAGCTGCCCTCAAACAGAGTTGATAAACACATCTGAGGAAATGTCAGGCTGGTTCAGACAAACCTAATACTCCTAAACCACCACTGACAGGAGCCCGTATCTCATCCAGCCCTCAGTGATGCTGCTGTAACAGCTCAAGCCTCTGATCCAGCATGTCTTTTATCCATTCCTCCATCCTCCCCTGGGCTTTCCACACATCCTTGCTCTCTTGGATTCATGCTGCTTCGACCCTTCATTTGCATTTACCTCTTACTGTTCTAATCTGCTTTTAAAAAGCCGGTCTTTAATTTCTATCTCTTTGTTGCTTTATCCCACCACAAAAGCCCTTAGATACGCTTTTTCAACACACTCTCACAGACAAGTTCAACCTTTTTTTAAAAAAAAAGTCCCCCTAAAAATAGATTTTCCTGTCGTGATTTTTCATTTTCTTTTTTTTTCAAGACATTTATATCCCACTACTCCAGCATTTCCAATGTCACTTAATATTCAGCTTGGTTTTTCTGCTTCCTCAGGGGTTCAATTTCCTTTTGGCTAAGAAAGCGAATCCAGGTGAAGATGTAATGCAGCTGGACAATTAGCCACTAAAAATAGTTTGCTAAAGGTCTGGGCAATACAGAGACCTCTATAAACATCAGATTTGGAGACGATGTGGATTCAGGCCGAGTAGTTTGCTTAATCCTCAATGCTCTGCTAAATGATTTACCAATAAATTTTAATAAACCTCCCTGAACCAACTATATTCTTCTGCTAGCAGCAATCCCCAAACTTGTAAATACAGTTGCCCACCATGGCCTACAGAGTTTAAGTTAGAAATAAAATCCTAAAATAAGATTATGGTGACAACTATATTGTTTTGTCTCATAAAATTTATGCCATATTTGCTTAATTCAGAAGGACATCAGTATCAGTTATTTAATGGCAATTGAATTAAAGTAATGTAACTGAGTAGGTAAAATTAAAGTCCAGTGGGACTGAGTTGCTAGAATTTGAGACCTACTTCGTTCAGCTATGCCTCTTGGTTCAGTGCTCTGTGGCAGCATCCTCAGTCAGCATTTTACTCATACCTACCTCAAAACTTCCACTGACTTAATCCTGAGGAAGTGTTGGCTAGATGCTAAGTAAGGACTTAAGCATTTGGCTCTCAGTGGTGACAAGTCCATCAGTCCATCTGTAAAAAGTGTACAGATAGAAGGAACTGTATTGACACTCAATGTCAGTGAAGTGCAAGACTAAGAGCAGGAATGACACTGTAAGTTCTGCACAAGCTTGACTTTTAAAGGTAAGTTAAAAGTTACTGCTTTTTAGCCTGTAACGTCATAGTGGAAAGGTACTAAGTTCTGTTCTAGACAGAGTGCTCATCTTTGGTTATCACATGCCCTGAATTTCTGAGATGTGGTTTTGTCAAAGCTGCAGACAACTTCTAAAATTGTTTGGGTTCCTAAAGATCTCAAATAAAAATTATTTAATCAGTTAAACTGTTGTTTTCAGGGTAAATCAAGGTTATTGTATGGTTCTTAATTAATTCATTACGCTCCCATGCACAATCATTCCTGCTTCACTTAATATTGCCTCTCAACTTTCTCTAATTTTTAGGTGTGTTCAGAACCCCCCCCCCAATCCCTCAGAACATTTCTTTGCCTCCCTTTTCTGATCCTTCAGTGTGAAATTGTGTTTTCTAATGCTAGCTGGTAGTTTTTGTCCTGAAAGAAGCATGAGAAAGTTTGTGATATATTGGAGTTAGCACCAAAGACTTTTGTGATAGCAAAGAGTGATGGTGAGAAAACAGGGAAGTGGAAATCTTGCAGACACTGAGAGATGTTTGACCAAACCAGGTTTTCCTTTTTCCTGAGGCTTCCAAAGCACAATAACAATGCAACATGCCAGCTAATGCAAAGGATGATCAGACCTATTATCTTGATAAGGCTTACCTATTGAAAATTTAGTGAAGGATATAATTACACTGATTGATAGCTGCATTCCAAATTATTATCTGTGACAATAAAATTATTAAGCTTTAGAAAGCCGGTCAACTAATTAGTTCAGGAGAACTATTCAAAACACTGTCCTTGAGGTTATTATAATTAAATTCCTAATATACATAGCATATATTTCAAACATAAATTCTAGTGTAGCTTGCTCCACACAAATTGGCAAATGCCAGGACCTTGCAATATTGTAAAGAGTAGACCAGAGTCCCTCTTGTCTTAAAGTTGATGAAAGAATTAATTGAAATTTCAGTCAGTCACAAAAGGCAGCTGAAGCTGGGTGGACAAAGAAGTAAGTGCTACAGAGGAATGACCGATGAGTCTGTTGAATCCAGAGATCAGGCACACATCCACACTAGCAAATTTCTGAGCAGCAAGTCATCCCTAATGAGGTCTCAGCAGTGGTATCAACAATAGTGAACTCTGTAGTGCCTCGGCCTGCATCTCTCTATTACCCTGACATGCAGTAAGTACACACCATGGTGGAAAAAAGCTACTCAACTTTATCAACTTAAACTGTAGTACAAACACTCACAAACTCTTTTTACATTAGCATTTCTGTCATTGCTACCAATGAATGAGGGAGGAGATACCGGAGAAGATTTCTTCAGAATGCTGGAAGTGGACAAAACCAGAGGCTTCTTTTTCCCTTTCCCCTTGACCTCCTGACTGCTTTCTAATATCTTTCTGCTGAGCTACTGCCTCTTCCACTGGAGTTCCTTTCTAGCTAAGAATGGCTTTGGCTGGATGATAACTTGGCATGGCAATTTTAGACTCCTGTCATTACTCTTCTTCCCCTGCAAGCCCCACAGAACAAATGATACTTTATGTAAAGTTGTTTTGCTAATGTAGGTGGCACTACTTTGATGGGGGATGCAGAAGTACATTTCGTAAAACACCATGCTGTTGACTCAAAGGTAACGAATATGGGCTGTAGTTTGAACTTGTGATGAAGATTCCTCCCTTCCCTGCTCTCCACCCTCATCAAGATGAGAGCAGGAATCTAAGAAGCCAAAGATGTCATAACACTTGCTGTTTGACATGGGGCAGTCATCTGCCATTAAACCTTTGTCTGAACTGGTTGTTAATTACAGGCATTCTGCCTTTGTACTGTTTGCCTTTAGATGAAACCTTACTCCTTTTTCTGAGTGTCCCCTGTAGACAAGCCCTTAGGTGACTCTTGCTAATAACCTCATTTCTGTGACACCCCAAAGGCTCCAAGCAGAACCTATAGATCAGTTTCTACTTGAACTTAAATCAGATAAGGTAAGTTATAATTTAAAACCATCCTGAGGGAGAGATTAGTCTTGCATGGTCTAGTAGCTGTCCCTGACCTTGCTTATTGAAAGAAAATGACCCGTAGGAAAGCTGATAGGAAAAAAAAGCATTTTAGTCACAGAATATTTATTATTAAAGATGTATTTTTACTTTGTGGTAAGAATAGAGCCTATTACTTGATCTCCTGATTTTAAAGACAAGAAAAGGAACAATCTTAACTGCTTCTATTAGTAAAGGACTATTATTATATATTAATAAAGAAGCCTATAAAAGTTTAGGAAAGATGTATAAAAATATAGTGGACCACATCCAGATGTAACACAGGGCTTAGGAACATGTTGTTGAAAATATTTTGATAAAGAAATTAAAATCTAATTATATAAAAGAGTTTGGTTTGATTAAGAAGTAAAAAATTGTGAAGCATAGGTATGGGAGTGTTAAGTTTGAAATGTAGTCATAGGAACTTAGGAACTTTAGAAAATGTACTATGTGTGACTATAAGAATTCAAGTATTGTCTAAAATCAGTTAACCACAGAAACTTTGACAAAGATTTGTTGGTTTGTAGTGTTTTGTTTTAGGAAACTAGGGAAACTGTTATGGACACCAGTTTGCTGCCTGGAAACCCCTTACCCTTCCCACCTCAATCTAATTATCGAGGATTCCAATCAGTAGAGTTAAGTGAGATTAACCAATGATTGTTTTAACATAAGAATATTAATAAGATGGTGTGACTGAAGGACCAATTATTAGAAAGGTTAAATTTAAGAATAGACATAGTATGCATTTTTATGTAAACTAATATAGATAAAGGTGAGAATCGTACTGCGCAGAATCACCTAAGAGAGGTCAAGAAGCAGACAAGTGAGGAAGACTATGGAAGACCACCAGAGGGCTTCTGAAGACCACCAGAGACCTTCACTGCGCTTGCGTAAAGGACATTTACATATGTTAATAGTTTCCCGGAAAACTAATGATTATGTATAACATTTTTCGGAAATCTAGTGAATACGTATAACAGGTGTGCATTTAACCTGCATAGTTAAACCAGACAGATGCACACAATAGGTGGAGCGATCCCCCGTGTGCTCAGCGCTGCAATAAAGGAGTGCCTGCTTCTTAACTTCTCATTGCTGTTAAGGAGTTTTATTCCGGATTTTGGCAACAGTTTGATCCAATCCTGTGATCCAATTAACTATGTCAGTCTGTCAGCTAAAGTTACTATAGGGGACTGCATGTATGCCTCAGTTGCTCAGTTAATTGCTCAGTTCATGTATCTCAGTTGATGAAGATCAGTAATTTAGGAATATAATAATAAGTAACTTGTTGATACTCCTTGTAAACAAATGTACATGTGCAAAATAATGCGTGTTGTGTATTCAAAAAAATTCCTTCATTGTTCCCAAATTATCTGTTTTACAGGAATTTCATATATATCAAAATTTAGGACTTGTAGTTAATGACCTGAAAGTATCAATTCAGTCACTGTGAATTATTATAAATATATTATTGTACAATCTGTGAATTGATGTATATTTTGATAAAGTTGTAGATACTTTAAATTACAAAGAGTAAAGACCAGCTGGATGAATTTGTATGTGCATGTGCCTTTCCCATCTGGGACTAAGTGTTAGGAGACATTCATCACGGGGCCGGCACAACCAGATTGAATTTGTTTGCTGTAAGTCAAGGATATGAGGCAGGTATTCGTCTCCTTCTTTTCTACTGACATGCTGAACAAGGTGCTTTTTTGAGGTGCCCTCTGAGACAGGCATTTTTTCCACCCGCCAATGTCATAGGATCTTCAGGCCAAAGGGGACCAGGGAAGAGAAACTCAAGCATTGCCAGATGCCACAGTGATGTAGCGCAATACTAACCACTGTTTCCTAGGGATACTTTGGTTTATAGATGGAGCTAAAACTGCTAATTGCATTGACATTCACTGACAATCAGGGTCACTGGAAATCAGTCGTGGCTACTTCCCTCTGCCCTGACAGCACCAGTCACCCTGCATAGGAGGAGAACTGGCTTAGCGGTGGCTCTCCCACAGAGATGTTTTAGTCCTTCCAGACTAACTGTCTGCCTCGAGTTCCATCAGTTTGTCCTGTGATAAGCACGGGTATTGTCTGGCACACTTCCTCTGCACAAGGCTGCTCTCGCTGCTGGCTAGAAATCACCCCTTCCCATTACAGGTGTGTTGAGAACAGAAGCTCCACACTGTGAAGGATTTCAGTACTTCAAAAGCTGGCGCAATCTCAAACTGGAATGAGAATACTATTCTTTGAGCAGGCCTTTTCCACAGCTGACAGGCTTATTTTATGGTGATACAATAGAGGCTACATTCCCTGAGTTTGCTTGTGGAGAAGGTTGTCTGAGACTGCAACAACTTCACTAAACTGAACATCCATTTCCTCTACTACCTTCCTCCACCCAAAAAGGCAAGTTATTCTGAAAAGTCAAGTTATTCACTTGGAAAGAAGTTAGCTTGGTTTAACACACTTTATTTTGATAAATACAAGCTGGCTGTTTTCTTATCATGTTTATGTCTCTAGATACCTATTGTTTCACATTTTGTTGTGATATCTTTCCAGCTATTAAACTTAAGCTGACTAGCCTACACTTTTCCAGCTTCTCCTTTTCCCTTTCTGTGGAAGAGCACTATCGTTGTTCTCGTCAGTTCTCTCTGTGTCCTCAAAGTAGTTCAGATTGTTTCAATTATTTCTTAATCTTCTAAGGTGAATTTCAGCAGGCTCCATTATCGTTCATACGTGTCCCAGCTAAATATTTGCTATCTGTTCTCTCCTAATTCTAGCCAGTGTTCCAGACCACTGAAATGCGTTAAGAATCTGGTCACAGCTACTCTTTTTATGAAGGCTCAGGCACTGAACACTTTGTGCTTTTATATTCCTTCACACATTTTTCACCATTCCTGCTTAAGACCAGTGCAATGCTCTCCATCTTTTATCCTGAATGTATTTATAAAAGCTTTTCTCATTGCCTTTTGTGTTCTTTGCTGGTTGCAGCTCATTTTATGCCTCAGATTTTTCTGACGTTATCTGCAAATCACTTTAAGTTATGTTCCGTGAGTGTCTGTGTTTCCATTTTTAAACAATTAATTTTTGATTTTTAGGTCATTAGCAAGCTTTTGATGTTCTTGATATTGAGCATTTATAATACTTTTTATCTCTGCTCTGCAGAGGGATAACCTCCTATTGTTTCAATATATAACACTGCTGTATTCTACTCAAAAAATGTCAAAAGGATATTTCAACACTGGCTGATCTTTTTTCCAGTTTTATTCTATAAAAAAGAAATCGTAGCAAATCAATTCCATTTCAGAAGAATGTGGATTTTGACAGACTGCATATAACACTTAAATAAGATTTCACCAAATTTTTTGCAGCCAGCTGCTACTTTAATAATAGCGTTTCAAAAATGGACAACATCCGCGGGAACAGGAAAAAAGAAGGAGGAGATAAAAAACAGTCTGAATACATCTAACATGGCAAGAACATCAGATAATGCTCCATTACAGCAATGCTATTGAAGACACATTGGCAATAGAGATCTGGCAAAGAAAGCCCTTCTAGCCTTCTGCAGGACAAAAGTGCATGTGGGAGATCCATATCAAGGAACAAGCATGCTGCCCTAAGGCCATGTCCATGGGGAATGCAGATCAGTAGAACTGTGGTACCAGGTGGCAGAACTGTAAAACTCTTTCTATATGCCCTAGTTATCCCTGATAATCTGTCAGGCCTGGTTTATAAGTAAACTGTGTTCCCTTTTCCTGGACAACTCAGGTTTTTTGTTTCTAGCTAAGTGGTGAATTTTCTCAGGTGAAGAAAGTCCAAATCAATCAGTGAGAACTGTCAAAATAGCGGAAAATGCTTTGTTGGAAACAATAGAGCTTAGGCCCAATAGATGTATATTCTGATTTTTATGTATGAATTATCTTTGGAAATCTGTCCTGCTATTTGTTATTTCTTAACTTGAATAGACTGTAACTATAACTTGTTATAATCTGTGCAAGATCCCTATTCTGGAGGTTCACTCTACTGCTGAACTCAACCACAGCAATGAAGCAGTCACAGGATCCGACCCACAACGAACTCTGTGTCTTATTTTGGCATGGCAAAGCATTTGCTCATTTGCTTTCCTCTGGGTGTGTGGAGCCCCACAGTCCAGAGGTCCTCAGCCCCAAGAGCTGTGCTGACTCCCCAGCTAGGTTAAGGACATACTCCCACAGACCACCTCCATCCCCACCCTCATAGATAATTAATAACTATCTCATAAATAATAATTATCTCATAAATAATAATTATGTCTGATTAATAATTGCATCTTTCAAAGACTAGAAAAGTTTCATTAAGTTTTGCACATCTTTGTAAAAGCTCTTTTAAATTCAAACCATTACAGCTCTAAAGACAGTCCATGGCCAAAACCTGCCAAATCACCTCTAAGTTTTGGTGTCTTATTTGAGAGAACTTCTGATTGTAATAAGAGTCTTCCACAAATTAGAGCCTTCCTATTCCTTTGGCCAAATCTAGAAGTTTGTTTCAAACTGATTTCCCTGAGGTTTTTCTTCTCTCCACTCTGCCACTTCCAATTCTCCCCGATGGTTACAGCAGATAGATAAGCATCATTAGCAAATCAGTAGTGTTTGGCAGGCTGTCTTCATTCTCCTGCTAATGCAGAGTTATGCTGTTGTCAGTAGTCCCTCAGTCTTCCCAGATTTCACAGCAGACACTGAGGCACAGCTTTCAGCTCTTCTAAATGAATTACATGATCCAGCTGGATCCAGTCAAGAATCTTGGAAGAGCAGACCCTATGGCTTATTCTGGTGGCTAGGGAGAGGTGAATGCCACCGCCTCACGCTGCTGACACTATCTCAGTCCTGGAGGTGACAGAAGAGAATGGAATACATATGTGCGCTTGTGCTGTGCAGCTTGGCAGGACAGGATGGTGTCAAGGGCCCGGGAGAGGGCACTCTGGAAAGCTATGGCAATGGAGAGCAGGCTCAGTTGGGTTAGTTCTCCTTACAGGCTGTACCCAGTCCATGAGCCAAAGGCTGAGCTCTTTTGATGTAATCGGAAGTATAGAGTAACAAACAGAAGTAAGGTTATAGCCATATGGACAGTTGATAAAGTCAGACTGAGTATATTGGTTTATACAGATAGCTCAGACTGTCAGGGGAACACTGTATGACTGACACAAAGCAAAGTGATATTTTTTTTGTGGAGAATCAGTTGTTTGATAAAAAATAAATACTTCCAGACTGCACAATACACCTCACAAGGAATATATTATGTTGCTAGCATTATTTACAGTGAACCTTTCCTGGCAACTGAAAATACTTGTATGACTGAGATGTGAGCAGTAAGTGTTAATGATGTCCAATTCTGCTAATTCTCAGATGAGTTTATGTGTTGTGGCTGCTACCTCTGAAAATACAGAAGCAGTAGAGAAGTTCTCAGCCAGCCTGATGTGGTGATTGGTACATAGCAAATTGCATCGATGTGGTGATCGCTACATAGCTTCTTGCAAGTATAAAAAGGCATTCCAGGACTCATGTTATGATAGATATCGTCACTTCTGAGGGCATTTGTTTTTTATTCAGACACTCAGCTTTGCCTCGTGCTTTGCAAATGCACTTGAGGCAGACTGACATTCGACACAGCTCATGGTCTGGTGTGTCCTAGCTCTGAATTTCAAACCAGCTGTGTCTTAGCTCACTGCTCAAAGCAGCTGATAATATCAGACTGCCCTATAGTTTAGGCCAGATGGGACTCAGCTGAGTTTCTCAGAACAGCTGGCACCTCAAATGAAATAATTCTTGCAGCTAATCATAAAAAGCTTGAAAGATCAAATTAAAAAATAAATACAGTAAGAAATCTGAAGCCTTTTGCATTTCTCTGATTGGAGTATATTTGCTTTTCTGACCTACCTCAGATTGTTTGGCCTTTGTTATTATACTGCACCCCAACCCTACTATGCATTAAAATGTTTAGCTAGTGCAGAAGATACAAAAGTTACCACACTGTAAGGGCTTAAGACAAATACCAAGGTTGCGTGCTGAAAGATTCAGTCTGATTGCCAGGGTTACACATTGTGGAAGGAAAGCTAAGTTGGGAGTTAACATGGGAGAAGTGTGGACATAAAGAGTAAGGTATTGAAGGAAAGGAAAAGAATGTTTACATGAACTTTGAAAACAGTACATTAATGAAAACATTCATTATGCCTGAGTTTTGTCTTAGCTCAATATCTAGAGCTTATGCTGAAGCTGGTCAGAGTCATCTGGTTCTGTGAGTAATGCTGTCTTGATTTAAGTAATATAAGGTCTCACTGCTCTTGATAAATTTCTGCTTTTGTAGATTGTTGACTTTTCTTGTAGTTATGCTTGCTTATTTTCCAGGAGTTTAGCTATGGCTGCTAATACTGCTTAGTGAAATGCTGTCAAATTATTTGTGTGCCTCTGTCAAAACTGCCTTGTGCTGACACTGAAATGCTCTTCCCAGGCTCCAAACAGTCTCCACTCTCCAGTGGCTGTGCACTTTCAGCTAATTGTGATGGTACTCTGATATCCCTGGGCTGTGACTGGAGACTAGCAAAATGAAGGCAAGGGTTTTGGACATGGTTAGATTAAATACAATGGGCAAAATATGCTATGTAATAATATTTCTAATGAAAACATTGGAGTATGGGTCTCCACTGGCTATTGAAAATCAGCTGCAGAAAACATGAACAATGTGCATTCTGTCTCTTCCTGACTGGAGCCAATCAGTTCTCCATAGATCTATATTGTTCATCATGGATAGAGCTCCTCAAAATGAAGTCCCCAAGGCTGTGCAGGTGGTATGTAATGAAACCATAACAGTTCTATTAAGCATACAGATACTTAATTTTGTAAGTGAAATGTACTACTTACTTGCTCACAAATTTCAAAGTCAACTTGCACTTAAAAAAGTACATTTAATGAGTTTTAAATCTGATGCCATTGCTGCCACTCAACTTGGTGCTGGATTCATCGTTCTCGTGCTAAGAGAAGGGAACATTAAATAGCGACTGACCACCAAAATATCCTTTGTATATATATACCCTGTATCCCCTTAGTTATCACCAAATTTCCCAGGAAAATGTTTAAAAAAAAAAAAGGCTTTAAATGGATTTTGTTACTTGAAAAGAACCAAACCTCTTAGGATTATCTGACTTGGTTGTTTTTCCCTCACTTTAGAACTTCTAGAGTTGATTTTTTTTTCGTAGCTGTTATTAGCTGATTAGCCTTGAACATGTTGGGAAGCAGTGTGAGATTTTTCACCACAGAGCATGTCTTCAAGTTTTTGGTTCTTTTTTATGTATAACACAAGCTGATAAGAACTTCAGTTGAAAGGAAGGAAAACAATGAGTGTAGAATAAAAATTTGTTCTTCAGATTCTCTTTGCAGCACAAGCTGAAATAATTTTGACAGAGCATTTAAAGAGACATGAAATAGGAATGTGGAAAATATTTTGTCCTCAAGTTCTTTTTGACACAAATGCAAAAACAAGGAAGAAAACTTGTTTATAGGTTAGAAATTCAGGGTTTTTTTTCTACTGTGCTTTTCCTGGTTTTTAATAAAAAATATCAAGAAAATAATGCTGGGCAACTGAAAGGGGAGGACTTGCTTGTCCTGTTTTAAAACACTGCGTTTTGGGGGTTGCCTGTTGTTGCAACATATCCTCTCAAACACATAAACAGGTAGTTGGGGGAAAAAGGTCTCATCATTGTTTTTACTGTTAAAGGCCCAACATTCTTTCCCAGGAAGGAAATGCTGAAAAATCTCCCCCAGTGGGGACAGATAGTACCTGTCATCTTGATATGTTCAAGGTGGTAATAATATCTAATACGTTATTTATTTTTGTTGTGGGAAAATGTTACTCCCCGGTATTCTGTCTTTCATGCTTTATTTATGTAATTTAAAAAGGAATGAAATAAATTTTTTCTCTTTGGAAATCAGTATAAAAAGCCTGCACTATCCGTATCAAAATTACAACTGCTTATCTGGCTTTTCCTGCCCTCTTTCAACATGCATTAAGTGGACTGAGGTATGTTCGCTGGGCCTGGATTCTTGTTAGATATCTCTAGGTAAACAGGGTCAGCATTTGATGTTTCGCATTTGATTAAGATGTACTTAAAGAAAATGTAGGATACTGCTAAAACTAATGTCGTAGCTTTTTCTCTAACCAGTGTAGTACCAATTCTCCAGAATACTGATACAAGGTAGGTGAGGTCAGTAATGGCAGGCTCCTGATGAGCACAAAGACTTTACCTCTCTTTCCCTAAGAAAAGGGCCATTACCTTGATGTGTGGGCCCATTTCTAATTTGTGTAATTCTGCCCTGCTTATCTCCACTTCCCATTATTTCAATGGATCACACTGTGGTTTTCCCTACCATGCAATGCCTTGTGGAGTGGCACTGTGAGCTGTTAAATGGGCTGTTGCCATCCATCTCTGTGGGAGCAACATGATAGTTAGATGAAGTTACTTCTGAATTTGTAAAGTGCACTGGAATCATTTGGGATTGTAAAGCTTTCAAGGCTTATCAATATCTTTGCAGCTTACTGGAGTCTGACATCTTTGATGCAATTATGTTTATTTACAAAAGGTATCTACAACACAGTGTTTCTCTGAATTAGTCTTTGCTCTTGTTCCAAGTTATTCAAATAGCGTTTTGCCCCAGAACTTTATTTCTAGACTTTCTAGGTTTTTCCCAGGGTGATATCTCATCAGTTTGTTCCTCTGCTGCATTCTCTAACACCTTTGTCATTCCCCCTCTTGAATTCTCCTACTTCTCCAGCCTCTGCTAAAGCAGTATGCAGAAGCTGTTCTCCTGCATAACTCCAATTACTGACCAGACTTCTTTAGGCAATGATGTGTCTGTTTTTTTGGTTTTGAGGTAATAGTTTTTTCCTTAGGTTCATCCCAGATGATGGATGACTCTGTACTCTACCCCAGGGCAGAGGGAGGAGAAATGTGCTGTAAAATGCAAGGTATTAATTTTTTCTCTATTGTTTTCTTAGATGTGGCTAAACTGATGTAAGCAAGCAATATTCTTCCCTTCCATCCACTCCCATTCCCTTTCCTCTCCCTTCCCTTGCTACCACTAGGCTTCTTCCACGGCAGCGTGTAAGCTGAGTTCACTTCTCAGCGGCTGTGAGCAGCTTCAGGCACCCAGACAGTGAAAGCACTGCATAGCCTTCCAAATAGCCTGCACAAACACTGGCCAATCACGCTGTGGTAGAGCTGGTATTTTCAATATTGTCAGCAAATGCTGGGCAGTACTTCTTGACTGAAAGAGAGAGAGTTAAACTGTTCCCCAGCTCTACAAGCTGTTGCAAAACCAGCTTCTGACCTGCCACTGCTCTGAACGTGGAAGTCTTACCAATGTGAATGAAGGTTGAAGTATATGAGCCTAAGAAACAGTACTAAGCCTTTTAAGGGAGCTTGTGTATCTCTAAAGTTAATAAAAGTAGCCTAAAACATTTTCTGAAGACCTATCTATAACCTAATGTCTCATCTGTATTAATATTCGTCAGGAGCTGAAGCCATTTTCCTGTGGACTTTGTGCAGCGTGTTAGGGAAGCTTAGCCTGTGCAAGCAGCTAGGCTGTAGTGAACTACTGGCCATCAAAAAGATTTAAGTTGCTTTAAATAGACTTGTAGGAATCTGAAATACTTTAATCGCCTAGCTTGCAGCAAAGCATTTGCAGTGTCTGGATTTATTTATATTCTCCTCACATCCTCTGGAGCAAGAGATAATGGCTGATAACATTTCCTTCTACCCCACTAACTTTCCATAATTATTGTACAAAGGTTTCTGCACATGTCCCCAGACTTAAAGCATGGTGACAGGGCTGCCTGTGCAGAACAGAGGATCTATTTACTGGAGTAAATAGGAAGGGAAGAGTCAAGATTAGATACATATTTTATGAATAAGCAATACGTGGAAAACAATTATCGTTGTGAAAGAGTAGGTGGTTCATTAAATTTTAAAGTCAAGGAATTTGAAATTATCCACTAGCTACAGCACGGTAGGTTTGTCCTGGCCTTGGACAAGGGTAATGGCGAGGTGGAAATCTCCTTGCTGTGAGGAAGGAAGCATATGATAGACATTACATAACAACTACATATTTAGTATCCACTCCTTAAATGTTGTTTTGGATAGTTTAGTGGCCTTTTTGACATCCCAACTCAGTTGCTTTCATCATTGCCATGATTTGAACTTGAACTGCATGTTTGCCTGATAGAGGAATTGGTTGGATGAAGCTCTGAACAACCCGGATTGGGGGTCCCGATGTCTGAACTCCTCCATTAAACACACAGTGCCCCGCGTTTCCTGCTCCTCAACACCAACCGCTGGATTTAGCAACAGGCAGACATGGATGATGAGCCCTTCGTCAGGGCCCTAATAGGCCCCCCCCCGCCCAATTTGGGGTCTCCCCCACCCTACCCACAGCCCATGTCGGCCTCCCAGGGCCGTCAGCCCCTGCCCCAGTGATGCTGCAGCAGGGCCGGTCTCCGGCTCCCCACTGCCCTGCCCTGCCTGGCCATGGGCCCTACCCGGCCCAGCCCAGCCTTGGCCTGTCCCCACTGCCCAGGGAGGTGCCCGATGCCCGGGGCTGGGGCTGGCCCTGGTGCCCCTGGTGCCCTGCTCCTGGCCGGGGTGGTGGGACAGGCCCGGGCTGCTGGGCCCTGCCCTGCCACCCTGGGGCGGCCCACGCCACAGGGAGCTGCTGGCCATTGCTGCACCCTGCTGCTTGCTCTCAGTCCCATTTCCAACTCACACCAGGTTGGGTTTTCTGAATAAAATGTGAAATGCAACCTGATATTTCTTTTTGCCAGAAAGGTCAACAGAAAGCCCATTTGGGAATGCTCTTTCATGCTTTATAAGCAGAGAGATCTCCTCGTAGGACAGAAAAACAGTTTGTCCTGCAGGGCTGGGCCCAGTCTTAACTTGCGTATCTGCATAAAATGTATCAATGGCTCATTTCAAAATTCATTCTCAGTTCATCCACATGCTGACACCCCAGCCCAGCTCATTTCTCCGCATACTTTTCACTTCAGTGCTCTTTAATTTATGCTGAGTTTTTCCTTAATTTATGCCAGCACAAAAGTTTGAGCTTTTAATGCCCGAGGGGCATCCTGGAGTGAGACACAACAGGCTGTTGCTGACAGTGAGGAAACAGCTGGAGTTATTGACTGTCTTGATCTTTGGCTGGTCATTTGGGAGGACATCCATGCCTGCCTGATAGCTGTCAAGTTGACAGAGGAGAGCAGATTTTGCTGCATAGAAAATTTCTGATGAGATTTTTCTGCTTCTCTGAAGTCAGAAAGCTAGGACCTGTGAATGCAGCTCTCCTACTAGGCAGGTTCAAGCCTCTTACGTAGGTGAATCTGCATTCACAATATCTGAGTCTTGGTCTTGAACACCCCGAAGTCTTGTGGGCTAAAGTACAGCAATGATATTTCAGTTTGGATTCTGTATTTTGATGGTATTCAGCTCTAAGTGTAAAAAAATCAGTAGTCAGAAGACACCTCCTACTCAAATAGTCATATTCCTGTAATTACAAGGACACAGAGGAAGAAATGTCACCTGATTTGGCTGAATTTTCTCTACTAATTTTCAGTGATGCTTAGAAACAAACAACGGTGGGTATTTTTATATACATGTATAATCTAACATGCTACCACCTAATACTTAAGGTACCTTTTTTTTATTTGGGTAAATCTAGCACAATTTCATACACAGACACAGCTAGAAATGGCACTAAACTTAAGGTGAGGAACAAACAGCTTAAACACAGGGTCATATCTCTGATGCCGTTTGTGGACCAGGAACAGCTTTTCTTCCTTCTGCTTTTCTGCAAGGAGCAACAGGTTCAACCAAGAGCTTCGGCAATGTCAAGAGTTACTCAGAACTAGCAGGAAAGTCATTTTTTCATAAGTGACAGTGAAGAAAAGATTGGATTTGACTGACATGCACTTCAAGTTGTATATCATATTTCTGGTCAATGCAGAGGTGGAGGTGAAACTGTTGTGTGGATTTTCTAGATCCTTTCACTCTTTCCAAGATGGCCCGAATGGTTCATGCAGCTAAGATGGTACTCCAGATGACTGCCTTGCTTTGTGCAGTGTGTGTCACTCCCTCCTCTATCCCAAGTCACACTAACTTTGTTGACATAAATGTAATAGCCCAGGATCTGTCTCCATGAGGACTTCCTGTCACATCCTGAATGAGCATGACTATTATATCATGGTAATTGGGTATAAAAGAGGTCAGCAATATTCAAGTCAAAAAAAAAAAAAAAAAAGAATTTGCTTCTAATTTGCTTATTTGGACTGCAAGTCATGAATATCCAGATATTTCTGTTATGGCTTCAGATTTCATGATTTGATTTTGGAAGACCCCTTCTCCCAAAACTAAGATTTTTTTTGACAAAATTTTTTGTAACATTTTATCACTTATTGTTATTAGTTGCAATTTGTCTTTTTCCTAGAATTTGTCACAATGTTCCAGAGTTGTGTTAACAGAATTTTAAAAATATAGCAGTTAAATGCTTTTCATACAGCAATAAAAACAAATCTAGTGTTAGAAAGATGAACAGGGCCTACATTCAGCTGCTGTTTGCATAGTAAATATTAATTGGCCATAAAGAAATAAAATTTTATATACACTTGCAACAACTGGCAGGCTTGAAAAAAGGCTTCTTAGATTTCCTATATTTATTACCATTTGGCTAAGAGTTTTAGAATATGCAGTGCCTATGTGCAAGATACAACAAGTGGTTTTTGTGTTTATCATTAATCCATTTGAAAGCTGGACATCTGTAGTGTCTGTGATTAAAATCTCTCAATATTGTCTCATGTATTATGTTGTCTCAAAATGGCAGAGTTTCACAGAATTAATAAAAAGAAAGCAATCAAACAGCAAACATCCGTTCGTCTGATACAAACTGGGACCAGTAAGCCCATCACACAAGGAAGCAGCCATCCACATTTCTCACAGTGCTTGCATAAAGTTCGGATAGCTGGGTCTTTCAATGACAAGTGAAGCTAGAATCAGCAGCAGTCACTTGCCTGAACCATCTGTTCTGTTCTCCATTCAGTGGGAAAGGAAAAATAAAATGGCATTGTAAAAGACCTGGTTAATACGTCGATTGAACTCAGGTATCTGGAAGCATCCAAGGCACGTGCGGCTTTTGTATTAGTGTGAGTCTTCATTGAACTGATAGCTCTTCATCTGGAAACTGGCATGGTTCTCGGTTTTGCACGTGTGTGTGTGCGTGTGTGTGTGTGTGCATTGAAACTGCAATGTGTTATACATACAGATGATCAATCATTTGCTTGATCTCAATACTGAGATTATTGATTTGGGACCATGAAGAAGAAAGAGGTAAATCATGGTTTAAAAGCTTCACAGCATAGCGTGCACTGCTTCAAGTGGTCCTCTTACTGTACTGTTTGTTCATTTGAAATAATACTGATAGGAATTCTCAAATGTGATCTGTAATAGAGAGCAGTGTTAGCTGTATCACTATAAAAGGTGGCTTTTTATATGCTACTTGTGTATTCAAATTTATTAAAAAGGCCTGAAAATTTCAAATGCTTCTGCATATGCATAAGCATTTAAGAGCCAGATCAGAATTCAGTCTGGCTGTTCTGATTTAGTGCATTGAATGACTAATGGGATGAAAATCAGGAAATCTGGGCTTTCTTCCACATTTTGCTGCTTGTTTGTCTAATTTTTTTAACCTGTTTGTGCCTTGGTTTCCCCATCTCTAAAAAGAGGAACTTTTCATGTGTCCATATTTGTAAAGTGTTTTAAGACATCAACTAAATTTTCTCCATCAATGGAAAGTTTTATTTATCATCTCTTGTTCAGTGCCTGCTGCTCATGGGCATTTTGGAAATGGATTCATCAGATGCAGATGCACTGGTGCATTTGTGAGATTATTTCAGTTCAAGAACTAATTAGAAAACCTCAAAATATTTCTGAAGATGCTGAAAGAAAAAATAATGTAAGATTTAACGAAGGACTGAAGTCTCAAGAGTGTAATGAATGAACAAATCTTGAGAAATTTAACAAATTGAATACACATGATAAAAGTAACCCATTTTGTGCCTCAGTTTCTCTGTCTGCAGAATGGGATTAAGGAAATTAACGGCCTCCCAGCAAAACAGTGAGAACTCAGATCAGTCATAGCTACCCAGTGCATCAAAGATGTAAATTGCTATTCATTGCTTTGGTTTTTTTTAAAGCCACAATAAGGTAGAACTAAGGAACTGAGACTTCCTTAAAAAAAAAGTGACTTCAAATGCATGTTTACAAAAAGATTATTGGCTTCTTCAGGTGATCTATTTCCTTTGATATCGATGAGAGAAATTAGGTAGACTTTTCTGGAAATAGGATCAGATTCTTTTTCTGATCCATCTAAATCTAATGATGTCGTGTTTTGGAATTCATATGGGTAACAGTTGGCAGTACTCAGACAGATTTATGGACCCTGACAACACCCAGATGTATACCAGGAGCAGCAGACAAGCAGCAAAGGCTGCAAGTGCATATGTAATGAAAGTCAGAGGATACGGTTCATGAAAGCAGTTGAAGAAATTTGGATGAAAATCCAGTGACCTTCCTGGTATTGGTTCCTGTTGACAAGTGGCAGACATCTGTCCTGCTATCTTGCTGGGTGTCCCACAATCACACATGTTGAGCTGCAGAAATGGAAGAGTCAGGGAAACTGAGCCCCATCCATTTAGGAGTGAACTCATGGGGCATGTGATTTTTTTTGTAGCTGGTTTCATGTAGTGATAATGAGCAGCCGTGTGGCATTGCAACCTACTCCTCATTTACAGTATAAAACAGCTTTATTCCTGCAAGGGCAGAGCCAAATGTTTTACAAGCAAGCAGTCTGCACATTTCAAATGAGCTATTTCTGTAATTCTAGCACTTGGTAGTAAGAACCGAATAGCATAATTATAGGTAAGGAAGTGGTGGGTTTGGGAGGAGATGATGGAAGGGTTTTTTTCAGCAAACAAGCAGAGCTGGGAGCACCACAATGTCTCCAGAAGTCACCGAAGGAAATCTTCAAAACATAAAACATAAAATGAGCATATCCTAAACAAGAGCATGTAGTATAAAATGGAATTCAAGTGTGCTTGGCCCATAATCAGCTTCAGAGATACAGACAGGAGTCCTCTGATCTGAGGTCAAGGCTGGCATATGGCTGCAGCCACGTAGATAGCTCTGAATAGATTACTTTTGAAAATGAAATAAACATCAGGAAGAAGCAGGGAGCAACAGGGTTTTTCTTTTTTTGCTGCAGCAGCTCTGGTTTAAATTAATGATAGCTATACTGGGCTATTTTTTTCTTTTCACACTGCAGAAAATTTGAGGAAGGCTGGTCTGTGGGCGTGCCCAGATGCTATGGGGTCTCGTCTTGTAACCAATAAGAAATATTTTAACAATCAATCACTCCTGCACAATACATAGAAGGGAATTTTGTTTATTTGGTAATACATATTTATATAAAGAGCATGACATTAGAAACTGTTAATATTTGGACATGTCTCAAGATACACTATGTAGACAGACAATGTAATATATTGCATAAAATGTTGCACCAATTGTACTGCAGCCCACTGTTCTCCTCTCTAAAATTATTTTTCCTTGTCACTGTCTCCTGTCTCATCAGTATGGAGTCAATATGAATATGTTTATAATATGCAGAAGGGTCTTTTCACTGGTGTGAAGCAATATGTATAATCCACATTGCACTGGGCATTTAGCCAGCCAGGGTTGTAGACAAGTGCCATATGTCATTTCTCAAGTACATGATACATCATTGCTTGAGACCCAAGCATATTTTACCACACACATTGCCCATCCGTTTCTTGTTTTTATCTGTGGATTCTGCATGTTTCTCATTACAAGCTCTCTGCCTTCTGTTCTCTTTGGGAATCACTTTGCTGATTATGGATACTATCAGCACAACCAAGAGCGGAAATGATGCCATATCCTCATTTCATGTAAAATTGAAGGTTATATTTGTGAGATTGATCTGTCATTATGATGCCCAGAGGAACTCTGCAAAATCGAGGAACAATACAGCTCCTTCATTAGCAGATTAAAAAGAATAACACTCAAAGCAGTTACTGAAAAGGGTAAAATTTTCTCTGGACTCTACTTGCAGGTGTCTGGTATCTTCCATAAGGTATAAGGAGATAACAGTTCTGTTTTATCTGCCTATTTATTCCTCTTGCAAAATTCCTCTTTAAGAAACCTTTTTGGTTTATTTGTAGGTTTATTACATTATGAATGAACAAGTGATTATTTACTTCTCAATCACCAAATAAATCCTTGAAAATGGACCAAACAAATAGGACTATCTGAATAGTAATGAGGACAAGACATTTTTGAAATGGAACTGTTTCACATTGAAATCAGAGTTGTATTTCTGCATGGCGTGTTCCATTGGATCTGCAGTAAAATACATTTTGTGGGTATGTGAGACTGAAAAAGGTGGTGAGTTAGAGTTGCAATCTTGGAAGCAGAAGCCCTCAAGCCAGTAACTGTGTGGTGAGGATTTTCTCCCAGGGCACAGGAAACTCAGATTCAGTTCTGTCCTTCTCAGCGGGATTAATCCCATGTTTTCTGGTTTTCCTCCTCTCTGTGCAGGTAAACTTCTGGCTGACCTCTTTCACTTTGCGTAGATAATTAATGAGCTCCCAGAACTGGGATTTGAGGTGCTTTCTCTGGGCTAGAATGTGATTCTCAGTGTCTGGCTCCATGGCTAGAAAATCTTGTATCATCACCAGCATAGCCCTCCCAGCAGTGCTGTGGATCTAGCCACAGAAATCTGGCCAAAACTATATAGCAAATTCACTGTGGATGTACAGATAATCTGGGGAATGACTGAAACAGTGTTATTCACTTATAATTATCTTTGTCGTGAACAGTTTGTACTCTAAAAGACACAAATAAAACTAAGACAGCTGGAATACCCCAAACTATCATTAGTATGGTTGCATACATCCTGTGTGGCATTTTCTCTTTACTTCTTTTTCTGTGTGAAGGAGTTGGTCATCTGAATTTTGTGAATAGTCGCTAACAGGTAGAGTGGAGGAAGAGCTCTGAAGAAGGATGTGAACAAGGACTAGTTAGACATGCCAGCTATCATGAGATTACATAGCTGCTTCATGCTTTGAGAATAGCAGAGGCACAGTGGCAAGACTGGCAAAAAGAATCCAGTATGGCTCTTCTCCCATATTCTGTAGGGCCCTGCCATGAGCACAGCACCCTGTCCTGGTTTCCCTCTCAGTCACCAGCCTTCCCATCCTTGATTACAGCTTCAGGTCCCTGGTCAGCCATAAGCGAATGCCATTGCCAAGGGCTGACGGTGACCCATGGAAATACACAGTATTTATTTCCTGATGAGCAGGTGTAGCCCTTGCAGTAACCAGCACTGCTTCAGGTACTACTGTTTGCAGATTAGTTTGAGATGACTAGTAAAAGCTCCCAAGCCATACAACCCTAAAGAAAAGTGATTATTACATTACTTTATTATGTTCTCTTTTTTGAGAAGACCATCAATGGAATCTCAGGGAGAAATGTTCCCTGCATATGGTTTTTTTTAGCATTTGGGTATCTTAATTCACAATAAACTCTCCTTATTAGGTCATTTGTACAGATTTGGTGAGTGTGGGGAGGAACCTGTGTTTGAGATGATTGTTAGTCATGCTGCAGATGATGCCAATTTGCATGGTGCAAGTTACTAAATGGATGAAAGAAATGTTAATGGAGTCTTACTTTGCAGTTTTGAATGGACTTTATATTAATCAAAATATTGACTTTATAATCCTTGTCTACTAAAACTATCCTATATGCTTTTAAAATCAGGTTCAAGGAAAATGTAGATACACTTGGAGAAAGAGTGTTATAATTAAAAATACAGTTTCAAAGCAATTAAAAGTGGCTAGGTTTCTGGATCAGTTTTACTTTGATCCTGAAATCCCATATAATCCAAGTATAACTCACTTCTAGTAGGATGATAATTGAATAGGCCTCTGCTTCTCTCTTCTTTTTAAGCCACTGTGCTATACTTTGGAATAGGCACAATATATTTGCTGAAGTTTTAAAACTGGGAATTCAGACAACTGCTCCCCACTCCTGGTTTTGTCAGAAGCTAAATATGTGCACTTTAGGACACACTTTAGAACAGAGCTTTTCCTTGTCAGGGTGTCCTTAGTTGTCAGTTGAGGATGATAACATTCCTTTATTTCAATATTACAAAGATAAATTCATTAACATTCATTGCACTTGGGCTGAAGCTGCTGTAGAAATGCAACCCTTGCTACAATGATGCTAAGGGTTGGATGGTACTTGGTACTGTACATGATGGGTTTTGTGCAGCCTTAGGCAGGCTGTGGTTCAAGACCTATCCTCTCAACTGGGCTTGGCTGTTCTTCCTCCTCATCCTTTCCCTTTGAGAGTGCTTGATTGTGAATCCCAGTCTTCGGTCCCAGTCTGTATCCCCATTTGCAGCAGAGGAAATGTAGCATCATGAATTCCATTCCTGCAGTCATGTGTCTAAACTACTTCATTGAGTGTGCCTTTACATTCCTTGATAATCTACTGGTTATCATCAGCTCCTCTTTTGGTATATTGTACCACTACTGGGGGAGGGAAGTAGCAAATATATGAGACTATCGCCAAAGATTCTAAAATCCTTTTCTTTGCTACTTGACTGCACAGGAACAAGACACAGTCTTGTTTTAGTCAGTAACAGTATCTTTACTTGCAGATGGAAATTCAGTGCTGATGATATGTTGGGTTCTTATCCTTAGCTGAATTTTAAATACATAAGCTGACATGTCAAAATGTAAGTATAAGCAAGATCTGAGATCTCTATTATTAGGTTTTTAAGTCTATCTCCCAAGTTTGAGTTCAGTGCAGGACAAAAGATATCTGAATTTAAATATATTACTGTTTTACTTGTCATCAATATAAATGTTAGACATTTTCTTTTCAGAATATGGGACTGCGCACCAGTACAAGTCATTAGCTGTAAACCCCTTTACTTTATGCAGCGTCATTTGCTGCTGGATTTGCATATATTTTTCTAATGACTCCACCTGTCAGCTGTCATGGTTTCTGCAGTATTTTAATATTTCACTGTTCAGAGTTAAGAAGGCTTATGAGATCTTGGATCATTTATTGGTATTCAGTGTGGAGTTTCATTATTCCAGGGTGGATTATGGAGGCACAAACTCTTATTCTAACGGCTTCTTTGCAAGTGACTAACAATGTCTTATCAGGGGCATTTTATGTAGCTGTACAGTATGTTTAAAATAATGCGATGTGGGGTGTGCAGTGGACAAGATACCAACATTTGTTTTATTTGAATTCTAGGACACAAGGGTATTAAGGAGAAATGAAATGGCAGCTGCAGCTGTTGTAGGCATTCCCCAAAGGGATAGCGCTAATAGGATATATATCTTCATCCACAGCTGAGTTAATTTTGAAAGCAGAGGATGAAAAATGAAACTAAGCACATACAACAAAATCTTGGATAACAGGGGTGGGAAGGAAGTAGCCGCCCTCACTAATCTGTGACATCATTGTGATAAGAAAGGAAATATTTCAACTTGAAATCCTAAAAGAGAAGGTTTTGTGAGGCAGCTGAAGTGTTAGTCTGCCTGAAAAAAAGAACACTTTGGGGAACTGTATGTCTAATGGACATTGTTCAAAATCTGCAAATACTGTATATCTAGAGTGCTGGAAAAGTGTTGCCCAAAAAAGGAATAACTTTAAATCTTTTTTAGACCTGGCATTAAAGGCTGTATTTTCTATGTTTATGCTGTAAATGAAATATGGTGATGGAAATACAAAGCCACAAAATCTACAAGAGAAATTTAGCTTTTAGTCAAGCCCTAACTTAATTCTGACTAGATTTATATTCTGCATTTCTTCTAAAATGGTATAATTTTTTTAATGCAGCAAAATGTAGCTTTTCATTTTGTCTTTGAGAAGCTTTCAGTCTGTCTCCTAGATGTCAGGGTTTATTTCTCTCTGGAAATTTGCTGGGTGCAATACTGTGGAGAAAAATGCCTCAAACCTTTATTTAATCTTTACTTGACTCTCCCACCCAAAGAGCATGATTCACAGTAAAATGTCCTCATCTGCAATGATTTCTCCTCTGCACACTAGTGGACTTGAATGTCTTAAAGCTGCATCTTTGCTGGCAATTCTAAAAAAAAAAAAATCTCCCAGAGGGGGAGATGTGATGATGGCAAGGGTGTTATGTAGGCAAGACTCTAATTTACCACTTGGTAAGCTAATATTACACAGAACAGGACTAGAAAAAACACATCCGTCTACAGCCTGGCTCTCTGAGGTATAGTCAGCCTAACGCACCATTCTGTTCCTTGAGTTCTTTTTTTTTAAACAGACTGATACTTGAGGAGCACAGCAACCTTGTGCTCTAAGCTTTCTTGCTAAAGTATTTCTTTTTTATCTCCTTGGTCTGTCTATAAACCCATGGAAATGCCATGTTCTGCAATACTTAGGCCTTTACGTAAAGCAAAGTAGTCTTGGGCAGAGTCTAAGCAACAGATGTGGTTCCAGAATCAAATGCTAGTTGATTTTGTGAAGTATCATCCTGCCAGTTGCTCAGTCATTACAGAGTTGTGCAGGTGTCTCCAACCCTGTTTTAGGCTTTTTGAGGCCCTCATGCAGGAGCAATGAATGTGTGTCTGAACTCTGCCCGACTCTAGGTATGTTTGAGCAGAAAACATTCACTGTTGGTATTAGGCTATGGGAAAATTTTATGTTACAATATGGATATGCCGTGTTAAGTGTACCAAGACAAGGGATGAGCCCCTCATAGGAATGTCCTTTTATAGTGTAAGTGTCCTGTCGCTTCTGAGTATGTCACAGCAGCGTAGGGTGCTTTGGAAAAGAGGTTGCCAAGTCTTGGTGGTTGGACTCTCAAAATGTGTAGATACATTCTCACTGCTTTTCCCTTTTTTACATTCTTTAGTTCATAAGATATGCTTATAAAATTAAATGAGAGAGGGCAAATTTATTAGGACTGAGTTTGGTCAAAGGTGCTAGCTGTGCTCTTTCTGCTATTCTTTATGTGCCTTTGTTTCCAGTTCCTGTCATTCCAGGATTTTTTTCCCAGCTTCTGTGTCATTAAGGATAACTGTCACTAGCCCTTTCTCTGGTGTTACATCTGAGCAGGTGCAGGGGTAGATCTACATGCATTTACAATTCTATTGTGTTCACAATTCAAGGCGAGGCCCCACTCCCTGGGTTGAGCATGGTGAGTAAATAGGCCTGAGTCATTTATATTAAAATAGGAGATTGGGTCAAACTACAAAAGTCAAATTTGGGGGTTCAAACACCCATTAGCTCCTAAGATTCCAAAACTTCTCTTTATCCATTATGAACACTGAGGTTATTTTGTAAAATTTAAGTCTATTTTAGGGTCTACTTTTTCTGGGTTTACTGGTCCAGAATACCATTAAAAATTGGGTAGCTGCTGATTTATGCTTATTTTGTGCTAATTTTGGCTCAAACTAGAAGGAAAATCTGCCCATTTAAATAAATTATACCTAATAAAATCTTGATTGGGCATAATGGAACATAACAAAATAGGTTGTGTTAATACATAGAACATTTGAAAGTGATAAAAAGTCTTTGTTCTATACAATATATAATCTTGGTAGGATATAAGAGTAAAGAAGTCCTCTTTATAAGGTTTAAAGGCATTCAAAGCAATAGTTTTTACAACTTCTATGATAAGTAGAGTGAAAATATGATAAGCTTTCATTTTTCAAGATAGCAACCATTCATTTGTTATGGTGAAAAAAATGTTTACTCATGCTTACTTGATCAAATGACTGGTTTTTTTGTTTTTAATTTCCTTTTTCTGAAACATCAAGAATGGGTTGCATTGATTCAGTGGCCTTTTGTGTTGGTTTTCTTTTTCTGTTTAGTCCCTGTGGAAATAGTGTAGAAGCTGTTGCTAAGAGCTTGTGGAAACAGAGGTGATGGTGGATTCTTTACTGCCATCCAGGAAGCTCATATTTTCCTTTGGTTCCCTTCCAATTTTGGGAACCTATCATGTTTGCTAATAGGAAAGTTTTCCATGGATATAAACATTTTTCATTCGTTTTTTCTCTTCATCATGTCACTTTCCCCATCAGCATAATTAGTTATACTAATTACAATATAATTAGTTTTACTAAGTTGCATATTAAACCCATGTATATTACCAACTGTTCTGCAGAAAAAAAAAGAGATGCACCTTAAAAGTAATCTCTGAAGATCTGAGGCAGTATTCGAATGGATCAGCAGCTACAGCTGCATAGTGGGACTTACTTACCCAACAGAGAGAAGAGGGGTTTGTTTCTGATTTCAGAGGCATGCATAGTGCTGTTCTGTACCATGGAAACGCTTCTCTCAGTCCCTGCAGTGGAAGCAGTGAAGGATGAGGTTGTTTAAATGACACAAATTATCTCTCCGTCGGAGTGTGAGGTTGAGTTTTTCAAGCCCAGTGCTCAGAGGTTGCAGTAGCTCGGTGTCAGCACTGGCTCCTGCAGCAGTACTTAGCATTGCACGGACAAAGCCTCCCCCATGTACACACTTTCCAAGTTAACCACTTGTCTTTCTGCAGCTAAATCAAAGCTCTTTGCAGGGTGTCGTGGTTTCACCCCAGCCAGCAACTAAGCACCACATGGCTGCTCACTCACTCCCCGCCACCCAGTGGGATGGGGGAGACAATCAGAAGGAAAAAGCTAAAACTCGTGGGTTGAGATAGGAACAGTTTAATACAACAGAAAGGAAGAAACTAATAATGATAATAATAACAATAATAAAATGACAATAATAATAAAAAGATTGGAATATACAAAACAAGCGATGCACAATGCAAGTGCTCACCACTTGCCAACTGATGCCCAGTTAGTTCCTGAGCAGCGCTCCCCCCAGGCAAACTCACCCCAGTTTATATACTGGACATGATGTCACACGGTATGGAATACCCCTTTGGCCAGTTTGGGTCAGCTGCCGTGGCTGTGTCCCCTCCCAACTTCTTGTGCCCCTCCAGCCTTCTTGCTGGCTGGGCATGAGAAGCTGAAAAATCCTTGACTTGGTATAAACACTACTTAGCAAGAACTGAAAACATCAGTGTGTTATCAACATTCTTCTCATACTGAATCCAAAACATAGCACTATACCAGCTACTAGAAAGAAAATTAACTCTATACCAGCTGAAACCAGGACACAGGGCAAGAAGGCAGACTGAGAGAAACAACAAAGTAAAGAGAGAGAAAGCAATCAGCAATTCCATAATACTTTTCTTGGACTCTGTGGTAAATTGCCTCTTGAGTTTAATGGGGCAAATCTGCGATCTGGGTAATAAGGGAATTGTGCCCAGCTATCTGAATGAAAAACTCATTGTACACGTGATACTAATTTGGGGGCAACATTTATTATCATGCTGCAATCCCTTTTCTGAAGCCTGCTTGTAACCTGGACCGTCACATTCCTACTTAAGAAGAAGAGCATATCAAGACCAATTACTGATATAGCACCCTGCTTGGTTCAAGTTATTGTTTTATTAATTCATTGCAATGAGATAATGGGAGATCATGTAAAACCTAGCCACTTTTAGCACCTCAGGTGCTTTTGCCTGTCCTGGTGGTGCTTCACAGGTAATTGATAGTGACATAGCAGTGTCCTTCAATAGGGAGCTGCTCGTTCAGGTTACAAAGCACTTTCCAGAGGACTCCTTGATAAAACCAACTAGAATTAATTTTTTTCTCCTTTGGGAGAATGGAGGAACTCTCCTGCTACACCTGCCTTGCTTCACGCCCGATGCCACACTGCCTGTGCTGCAGAGGCAGGCAACTCTGTCAAGCAATATACATTGCAAGACTGGAGCCAGAGCAACCATCTGGCTAATTAAGGTGTAGCGCTGGCGGAGATGAAGGTGAATGCTGCTGAATACTCATATGACTCCGTAGGGTATAGGAAGAAAACTAATGGGGCAGAGAGTGATTTGGGCCTGAATGTGATCAGTCCTCTGCTTTCCCCCACTAATTGCTGAATAATTTGAGTAAAGGTTTTAAAGCATGAGGGTTTTTTTTGTCATTAGCTAGTGGCTTTATAAAGTAACATTTATGGTTAAAGCAATCAAGAACTGTGGTCAAAATTCCTCTGTTCTGCTGCTGCCTTAGCCACTGGCTTCATATGCAATGGTGAGCTGCACACCCACTGAATACTTCAGGTTATTCATAATAATTACCCTCCTGTGACTCAGGGCAGAATATGGTATAGTTTCTTGGAAATCATTAAGAACAGGCTTTACTCGGAACAAGAACTGGTTCTTTGCTCTAACAACATGCCTGATGAAGTAATCTATATGAACTTTGTGTTTTAAAATAGCCTTCATATTATGTTCTATTTTAATGTTCTAGCTGTTCTTTAAGGGAAAATGTAAGGGAAAAGCATTTTGCAACCCTGTAACTGAGCAGATCTCCCTCTAATATATTTGATGATAGCATAATAACTTCTATCTATAACTCCCATAGCTAGAATTTATCTTTGAGCTCATGGCAGGGAGAAACAGGAGTAGGTAAGCACATCAGCTACCAGATTTATCTGGTGCTTTTTGTGTGAAAACTTTTTCAAATGGCAGTAACCTAGCATTTTAGAAAATTATTGCCTTACCCAATAGTGCAGCATGATGAGAATGGATGTCTAGAACAAAATTGCTGATGCTGTGGATCAGTTGTCCACACTATACATTTTCCAGGGGATTTCACTCCCAGTCTGTTTCTAGAATGGTCTTGAGAACTGCGTTCCTATTAGTGGTTCATCTAATGATCTTCCAGTTTAGTTTAATTTGCAAAGAATCCAGGTTGTGTGTGCCAAGACAGCTTTCTGGTGCAACCCAAAGCACAGTAAAGTGAGCATTACTAGGAGTTTACTTCCAGAGTGCCCTCCTGATCTGAACTTAAACACTAGTGTAGATACACCCATCAGTTGATGCTGAATTAGCAGTATTTGTGGCATGTGTCCATTAGAGGACTGCGCCTTCTCTGCTAAGTGCAGAGCAAGTATCTCCAAAAACAGCCTCTGCACTTTAAGCCTCCCCTAAGGCCTATGAAGTAGAGGAAATCTGCATTTATCTGTGATCTCAGTTAATTCAAACAGCAGTTATTTGGAACAAATCGTAATCACTCCTTCCTGTAATGAATGCAAATATTCACATTGCCAGATGGATTTGAATGAGCGGCAGCCTCATTTTGGCTTACAAAAATAAAAATAAAAAACTTAAATTGAAATATTTCTGCCCCTCATCTACAGTTAGAGTTAAAAATGAACAACATATGGAAATGTTTTGAGGAACACGAGACCTCAGACTACTATGTAGCATTTGGGCCATGGATTCCGCCACATGGAGCCTTAACAGTGTGGTAGAAAAGTGTGATATTTGCATAGAAGGTGTATGCTATAGAATTATCAATCATGTCCATGTATGTTCAGTGTTTATACAGTTTCCCCCAAAGACCTTTGACTTCAGTAGTCTTAATCAAAAGTACCTGCCTACTGACTAATATCTAGTATTTATATTCAAAACTCATAAATTCTCGGAGTGATAAATAACCAAGAGTATTGATCTTGGAGTATGAAATATGACCCTTTCCTAGTAAGTGGAGCTACAGTTGCAATAAGCAAAATGTCTTGGGATCAGCTAGAAATCTGCACAAAATCCAGTATTACTAGTGGCTTTGCACCTTCTGCTTTATTTGTCTGATTTGACAGAGAGTTTATTTTCAAAGCAAAGATGCTGCTTCTATTGCTGTGTCTGCTTTAGATGGAAAATATCTGGTTTTGCTGGAAATTCATTATTTTCTGTGAGAATTATCACACCATAAGACACACCAAGAACAAGGGAAACATTCATATTCACCATGAGACATCTTTTCTGGTAAGTTCTTGTGTCAGAAGATGAGAGGTGGGGAAAACCACTACAAACAATAGGCTGTTGAATATCCACTGTGTGTTGTTGCACTGCACAGGAGCCAATGGGGACTTCAGAGAACCACAGCTTTTTTTTGCTAGCTTGGTAAAAATATTTCTCCAAGATCAAACTTCCAGACTGATCCAGCCAAGTAGGACAGGGCAATGCATGGAGTATTAGGCAGTGAGTCAGACCAAATATGCAAAGGGTTTTTTTTGCAAATTAAGTATCTGTAACATGAATCAAAGGCAGTAAGTACATCTTCAAGATGCTATTCCATAAGAAGGCTGTATCTAAATGCAATATTGAATTCTATAGGATGTAGCTGTGCATAAATAATGAATTAATCTCTCCAACTTGTCAAGTGGTGCATGTATTGCTCTTGGCCATATTAACAATACAGAGGGTGTAGGCTAGAGGCTAGAGGAAACTGCTGTTTCTGGATAACCCTGATGTACTTCTGAACAAGGGGAGCTTTCTTTGGTGGAGATATTATCACATGCTCATCTCAGCAGACCGACTCTCAAGCCTCAGCGAGCCCTAAGGTTCCTCAAGAGGAAGGTGGCTGACAAAAAAGCACTGGTTTCTAAGGAGACCTCTCTTTCTGTCTTTCTATCTTAGCTGCACACATTAATTGTCCTGCCGTTACAGGAATAATTCACTTTGTATAATTCAGTTTCAGGTGCTGTGTAGGTACGGAAGGTAGCTGGTGTATATGAAAGGAAATCAAATTGTCTTCTCTGTTCTAAGATAACAGAAAGGAATAATGAGCTATTATTTGTCTTTTCTGCTAAACAGAAATTAAGGAACGCCTCGCCTCTGTGCCAATGGACTTCTGATTGCAGGGGGACACAAAGAGTCATCTTTTTTTTTCTTTTTTCCTTTTTTTTTCTTTTTTCTTTTTTTTTTATTTCTGACTTGTTCTTTTTATCTTAGTTGCATGACATCCTCTTTACGCCTCAGGCTCCTTCAGGTCTCTGTAAAACAGCTATAAAAGGATTGCAGTATAACTTTTCTCATCAACAAAAATCCTCCTCATCAGATAAATTGCTACCTTGAACAATCCTCTGAATGAAAGCCAGCATCCTTGGAGCATGGGGAGGGGGTGAGAAAGGTGAGACTGCCAGGACATTTGCAGAGATAGGGAGGAGTCTTGATATCATCTACCATCCACCCTGCCTTGCTGACATTGCCCTCTCCGTGCTGCAGTAGCCAGCTCTACTGCAGTTTACCTGACATAGGATATGCTAACTTGAGAGCCCCATGTCCCGAGGTCATAGTAGTGGCAGACACAAACCAAGAGCTTGTGGTATGCCTCTGCTGTGCTTCTCAAGGATGCAAACTTTGGCTACTAGAACTTTTGTGTGATATACTAATGTTTCAAATCCTCAGGACAGTGCAAGGAAAAGTGAAAATGCATTGCCTATGACCATAACCAAAACCCAGGTCTCAGAGGAATTCTCAAAAATGATACATTTCACTAAATGATATACTTCTCTCTAAGAATGCCTTCAAGTGAGGAGACGATCATGTTCCTCTTGCAGCTCTCCCCAGTTTGCCAGCCCTCAGGCATAGCAGCTCCGGCCCATGCTTCTGCTTGTCAGCCCTCTTCCCTGCTGCTCTGCGTCCCAAACCTGGAAAAAGAGCAAAGAGGGCAAATGGGCTCAGCAGCTCTGCTTGTCAGGCCATGTCTCAGTTTCAGTTTGGGAGGTAATAGAAGGGCAGAGGAAGGGGAGCCCTTATAAATGGATTGTGGTTGGCAGTGCTTGTGCTGCTGAACAGAGAAGGTTCTGCCAGCTCTTCCTGGGCTTCATACCTCAGCGGTGAAAAATTGCTAGAGGTTGAAATATGTCATCGGAAAGCTAAGCCTGCAAGGGCAGAGTTTTAGCTGTGAGGGTGCAAAGTGGTATTTGTCCACCTGTACTTTGAGGATTGTGTTTTGAAAGTCCCTTAATTTTGAAAAGCTACAGGTGTGATTCCTTCTGATGTCGGACACGCCCACCCATATCTAACTTTGGAGGTGAAGTAAAGCAATACCTTATGACTCATTCTCCAAGGTTAGGGCAGTTTGACCCTGACTAATCATTTTCATTTTTAACACCATTTGCAATGTATACTGTGATGCCAACTCAGGTCCACCAGTTGTTTCCCTCCCAATGAACTGTAAGTTTCCCAATGTGGAAACATCTGTACGCTCCTCTAATAGGAATCATCTAACAGGCAAGGCACACCCATGGGAAAGCACTTGAGAATGCCCATCCTAGCAGTTGGGGGAACACTGAGAAAAGTAGTTAAGACTTATTAGTCTCCGAGTCTTTAATGATGAGGAATTTCTATTCCCCTCATCACTCTACAAACCTGTCATAAACTGAAAATGAGGATGCAGTAACAGTTATTGCCTATTTCACTGCATAACTTAATGTAACTGAAAAAAAATGTACTTCAGAAACTTGGAATAATAAAAAATGCATGCCATTTATTAGCTATTCTAATGAATCATGTTGCTATGAGAGTTCTGGAAAGGCATAAAATGTCTTCTGATTTAAAATTAAGTATATTATCATATATGAGGGCTTGCTAGTATCCGTCAGCACAGGACTTCAAATTGCTTTATGAAAAGGAAATGCTGAATCTTCATAGAAGATCTTCAAGGTAGGCTGATACTGTCAGTTACTCTGAAAGGAGGGAAACTGGGGAGCAAGAGAGCCGTGCCACTTGCTCATTTGCTAAACCCTGAAGAGAAAGCCAGCACTTCTGCTTGCCAGTCTTGTGCTTTGACCACATGCAATTCCAGCAACTTTAGAGAATTACTGTTTGTGATATACCCCGCTAGCATTAAAGCCTCGACCTGTCTCACAGGTCCAGAAGGTATAAGCTAGGGCATGGAAATTCACCTCGCAGGTTTACTTGTGGCTGAAAACTTGTGAAGCAGTTATGGGTCAGCTCCTAGACCAGTTGTGATCCTCGCTCTAGAGCAGGTGAAACCTTCTCTGCCTTGTGCTGATAACTCACAGTCCTAGCCCTTTGAAGTGGCCATACCCTTTTCCCTTTGCAATGTCGATGGGTAAGGAAGTGAAAGAAATGAAGACGCATATAAGTGCATAGCTCTGTATTATCAAAGGATTGTCTTTATCCTGACCTGATTTTCTAAGGAATAGTTTTCCAGTAAGATGGAGCCAGGGCAGCAACCATACTTGACTGAAGACTCCAGACCAGTATGTATGGGAAGAAGGCAAGCCTGCTAAACAGGTCAGATCATGGGCTGTTATCATTACCCAAGCTGTACATCACTAAATGCTCACCAGAAATTTGCTAGAGTGAATAACAACTCAAGATGAGGCTGAAATTCTGCTGCTCTTTCTCAGTTGATGGACTTGTGAGTGTTTCCAAGCCGCTACGTCTGGGTGTGCACCCTGACTGTGTCTTAGCACCATCTCAGGGTGATCTTTCTTGGTCTTCTGCCAGCAGCATTCCTCAGGATTTCTGGGCAGAATCGGCTGCAATCAAGCCTCACCACCCTGGGCTAGAGGCCAAGCACAGATTCCCCTGATTGCACCTACTTCTTTTTTTAATGCTTTCCTCTTAATTATCTAGATTTCCTACTAAAGTAGTGGTAGGTGGGAAGGATCAAACCATCTGCACTTCAAGCCCTAGAGCTGGAGCCTATGTTAAGAATCATGTGCTTGGCATTTGGGTTTCACTCCAAAAAAATAAAAACTGCAGCCCAAATGATGCTGATAAGGTCATCACTGCTCTAAAAGGATTCCTGCAGAGATCGTTCCATTGAGGTGGATTTTTCACCCGTGGAGACTTGGTATGACTATACTGTAATTAAGAGGACACCTGCCGATCCAATGCGTATGAAATATAGAAACCTTCTGTGAAAAAAATCAACATTCAGGCAGGTGACTTTCCCACTCGCTGTATGACTGGCAATAGATATGTTGTTGCCAAGTGTTGTTGCACTGCAGAGTATGTCTGGGCCAAGATTTCTTTTTCTACAGATAACTGAAAATTAATGGCAGTTACATTCATAGGATTGAAGATAAAATTAGAACTTGAGAATATTTCATTTGAATAGATCCAGGCAAGGGCCAAATTCTCAGCTAATTTATGCAAGGTTAACTTTGAGATTAGTCTTGTCAATGACTGTTCATCTCTATTATCACTAAAACCAAAGTATATTAAGTTATCCTGTTATTAAAAAAAAAATCACTTCATTGGATCTATATATCATTGCTCACCTTTGAGGAGCATCACACCTGAGACAGGCTTGTCTCATGGACAGACTCATGCCATATCCACTTGATCCCACCTTCAGCTTTATTCTATCCTCTCTGATGATCCTGCTGTGTTTAAATATTTTTTCCATTTATGTTTTTGTTTGTTTTTAGAAATGAAAAGCTAACTCCCAACAGAAAAAAAAAAAACCACAAAACCCATCATTTAGATTTAGGAAATACCTTGCTTGTTTGAAAACAGGTATAAGGGAAATCTCAGCATTTTATAATGAAGAATGTTCCTGTGGTGATTTCAGTCTCATTATTCAATTATGTGTTCCTATAACTGCCATAATATGGATATGACATATGCATAAATGGAAATAAATTGGGTAGAACTGTCAGGGCATCCATTTCATCTTTAAATTTCTATTCTATTCAAAGACTCTTTCCCATCGGGTTCTTGTCTTTTCAAGCTTTAACTGCTGCCAAAGACATGGTGCAGCTTAACTGTCACAGATAAATAGAGGAAGTTTTACAGCAAATACCTTGTTGGTATCTCCATGTCTGTGGATAGGATTCAGTTCTCTAGACTTAGATTCCTGATACCATTTTACATTTCCTAGGACATGCTCCCTGGTCTCCCTCTGGCACTGCAGACATGGTGCATGTTTCCCTGGGTCTGTAGATGTTTAGGTAACTGAATGCAATGCTTCAGATACAGTACATGGGGAAGTGCTAGTCATGTTAGAGACCATGAGGGATGGGCCCTGATGAAGGTATGGTAAAAAAAGAAAAAAAAAAAAAAGAAGCTTTTTAGGGCTATCTTATGAAATAATTCTGAAATATCAAGGACAAGGAAAGCAGTCCTACTGGAACCACACCTGAAACTAGGGGAGAGTCAAATTAAGAAATTAGGAGGAGTACAGGTCAGGTAACCCTAAATGAAACTGTTCCAGTTAGCAAAATCATCCTGTGTGCTGTTCCTGCCCCTGATTCTGAAGGACTTACTTGCCTGCCTTGTGATTGTCCAGCAACAGCAAGAGCATTGACCTGTCAGTCAAAAAGGACTGATAGCTTTTCCCATGTTTCCTACAGGAAGCACCTTTTTCTAAGGTAGCAGGGAGGAGAAAGGAAATTTGATATCACCTCGTATAATTTTCATTCTTTGAAATTATAGGCAGTAAACAAGGTCTGAATTGATTTAATCCCGCTCTGGATGTAGCTGTTATTTGGTTTAGGAGAAATACAAACTCTGATTGTAACAGTCCAGCTGGTAAACCAAACTACTAATTTTATGTTTCATGAACACGTATGTGCTCTCTGGTGCCTGGACCAAAGTTTTGTCTTTCAGAAAGTGCTTATTCAGTGCTTGTCATCACGACCAGAACTGCACGCCTTGAAAATCACATTTCCAGGTATGTTTGTTATGCTGAGGTGTCATGGAAGGGAACTATGGAACCATGAATAGTTACTGAATGACAGGTCAGGAAATTAATAATGGACAAACATATATAAACATGGGACATGCTGAGACTGTCATTCAGGTCCTTGTAATTGAGGGACACTCAGACATACTTTTTACTGCTTATGTCATCTCTGGTTCTTCCTCATACCCAGATGATCCTGCTTAAGCATTACAGTTCATATGCCAGTTAGTTCTTATACTTTACTTACCTGTCTTGAAGCGGTGTCAACTGACGTTATAGATGAATAATGCAACAAACTTAAAACCATGCCCTCTGGCAAAAAACCCCAACTTTCCAAGGCAAGTAGGATGAATCATAGATAAAAATGTTTAAGACATTTAAAAGTATGCCTGTAACCACCCCTGCATAAGCTTCCTTTAGCAAATCAGAACCTATGGTAGGATTACGAAAGCTCGGCCATGTGTCTATGTTCTTCCAAGTCAGTTATTACTGCTATTTGAGTAGATGACATCAAAATGACTTGTCAAAAAGGTAGGGAAAGAAACTAGGGAAAAACTGGCATTAACTTAAGTCTTCATGACTACATCCTCATTCCAGGATAGAGAGGTAAACATTTCTCTCAACTTCATGGAAACTTGGTGGCTAGTGCTTTTTGGCAGTATTTTGACGGCCGTGGGCATTGCCTAAGAATCCTAATGCCCCAATAAGCCTCTATTTCATATGCACATTTCTAAATGTGAGTCCTGGTGGTAAGAGATGAATTCTGCCAGGTATCAGGCTTCTCCCTGAAAAATGCAAGTGCTGAATTCATTCATTTGATCTTGCCTTGCATGTCATCCTTGCAACACCGAATAAGCTGGTATGTTGTGGTTATCTGTAGGAGGACAAAAATGAGACTACATGAGTGGATAGGTCTTTCTGAGCACTGTATTTCTGAAGACCAAGAAGAGCAGCAAATACCTTCTCTCTGTACTGTGCGTGCTCCTGCCTTTGGGGAAAGCAGGAAAGACGAGTCAACACAGCACCCACTTTAATAGCTAAGCTTAATTCACTGTCAAAAATATTAAAGTCATGACAATGTTATACAATCGCATTAAGAAAAATATTGTTCCTATTTCAAAGACTGTCTCATGAGGATGATCAATTGTAGAACCCTGCCTGTGCTGTTTTAAAGGAAACCATTCCTGAAAGAAGGAAGAAGCAAGGAGTTAGCTGCACTAGTAGCTGGCTGCACTCATCTTTCAGCCCTGTTTCTCTCTAGGGGGTGAAGCAATTGGCAGTGGGGACTGTGGCTTTGCTCTGCTCTGCGGGGACAGTGAGCATCATGTGCCAACCTGGAGAAGCCATACCAGCCTGGACGTATACTTCAGAGAGGTCTTCTTTTTTGCCACGAAATTTTGACCAGGTTGCCAGGTGTCTAGAAGTCATGGAGAAAATGTCTTGCTCATCCTGAATATATGAAACAGGCACAGTAATGTGTATACGTTGGACAGTTCTATGGGTGCTACACAAAAGCTTCCTCTTCCCTTTGCAACCCAGATGAAGTACGATGCTATTTAGCATGAGTAAAGGAATCCGAAAATGATCATCTGAACATGATTTGTCTTCTCCCTGATGGTCAATGCTTAACATGGCTGTACCTGCTTCCACCAGCACGTAGAACTGTCTACAAAAGTTGATACCAAAAATACTCTGAGTAATTGCATTTGTCTTTCTGTTGTGTATTACAGACAACTGATGTTGAAAACAGATGTAGTTTGAATGCATTTCTGGTAGTAAATATGATCTCGGATATATGCCAGGCAGTAGTTGTATTATTGGAATTTTCTAGACATGATATGATTTTTGAGAGTCTCAATTTTAAGTCAGTGACTGAAGCTGTTGTCAGGTTCCTTAGTGTGTCTCTGGCATAGTGAAAGGAAGTAACAGTATTTATTATTGACTCTGCCACCTAAAAGATCAAGGCTTTCCACGTGTTTTGACAGCCTCTTTGTATCTCTTTGGTGATGGTGGAAAAAAAGCACTGATGTAGATGGAAGTTCCAGCAATAAATATTGAATGTTCTTTATACTTTGCCCAGAAGAGAAGGTGAGTTTTAATCTATTTCTTAATAGAAAGCACTTCTGTACATCACCAGTACCCATCATCATAGAGCTGCAGCTTTAGGCAGTACTTTATGCCTGATGATAATAATTCAAAGTTACAAAGAGTTTTTTTAGACTCTCTCCGAGAACAGTAGCAAAAGCTCAGCAGGAGCAGGAGCTCTAGATGCCCTAGAGCTTCCTTTTGAGCAGGAAATCAAGAAAGGTGTCATGTCCTGACATCTTTGCATTTGGTGATTTCCCTGACCTTGCGACACAGTGCAAGGGAAGAAGTATCAGCGGTGTCCATCTGCAAGATAGCATTTAAGGAAATACCAGGGATAATTTTTGTACCAATGACATATCTGGCATGCAAATTCTTCTGATACTTATCAGTAGTAATGCTGTATCCTGGTGATTCCACAATCACTCTTCTGCCTGAGTAAATAGGCATAATTTCTGGAACTATGTGCAGAGAGTGACTGATCTTCAGAATGTGGGATGGGCCTTGTACCTTCCCTGAAAAGATATGCATTTTGCTTGAGTTGATTTGATGGGATTTGCATCAGGGTGAGGCACAGTGCTTGTGCTGTGGGGTCAGTACTGAAGCAGCACTGTCCACTTTGATGCCCTCCCACTCTGGCCTCTGGGGTTTCAGAACAAATTAATGTATCTAGTCAGGTAGGAGAGATGTTGGGCCAGAGTCTTCTGGGAGGACTTCCTCCCAGCTGCTTTGGAGCTGATTTCTTGTGAAATTTGCTGAGTCTCTAAACTGTTTAAAGTGCTAAGAATGTGTTAGCAGACACCCCCCCACCCCTGCTCTGAGTTACTGTGCTGGAAGCAATGAGTTCGTCACTTCAGCAGACTTCATCTAAGCAGAAGTTGTTCTTTTTCTTGTGTGTATTTGGGGATGGGAGTTGCTCAGTTTTTTCTGTCTGTGTTAAAAGTGGGTCAAAGCCAAAAGACTGGGAACTGCACTGCATGTTGAGCACATCGGGGTGCATGCAGAACGTGACGTTCATTTGGAACGTGGTTGCATTTGGAACACGTTGAGGCTACTCACCTCCTCGCTTTGCAGGTAGAGCAGAGGGATGTGCGCAGGGCCCCAGCAGCCCATATGGACACCGCTTGAAACGGCTGGTGTCTGGAAACAAGGGCTCACTCATGGCATTTAAGCACCATGATTATTTAGGACGTCTAATGAAACAGGCTGCTCTCCACCGACTGCTACGGTGGGTGATACCTTATACTGTGGGGCTGGGACCAGGTTATGCAATGAGGGGAAACAAGCAGTGAGCAGCACCAGCCAGAAAATGGGAGTCCTGCAGGTCCTGGCATCTGTCCAGAGAGAAGTGAAGTAAAATAAAATAAAAAGTGACTCTCTGTGATTCAGTCTTTGACTTGTCCTAAAGTAAACAGTTCTCCAAGGGTCCCAAATCATACATTAGAAAAGCCCCCCACCCCCACTGACAAAAAAAGCATGTATTTGTCTCCCTTGAATTCTCTACCGTGCTTTCAACAGCTGAAAGCCTGAACATATTTTATATATTTTCACAGGTTTTCTTTTGTGAACAATAAATCCCTCTCTAAAATATGTATAAACATGGAACAGGCAGCACTTTTTAGAAAAGGATTTTGATTTTTCTATTATTACTGGTTTTCTGCATTGTATTTCATGTTATTATCATATTACATTCAGTCCTGTATGAAACTGTGGCATTTCATATTTACCTCTAGGGTGTGCCTGCTTATTTTAAATCAACATACTGGTTTTTAGGTTTTAATGTTAAGCTGGGAGCTAAGGTTTGCTTTGATCAACTGAATTTTCTGACCGAGCATATTAGTGCTCCAGATTGATCTGAAGATTAAGAAAGAATATGTAATTGTAAGTATTTCTAGAACTGTGAAACATCTTTGCTCTTTGCATAGTTTTTCAAGTTTTATACAGCAATACATAAAAATGTTTTTTTTTCTAATTAATCATTGTTTCTGCTATATGTATTTTAATCATCCAAAATGTCAGGGATATGATCTTAGGATATAAACAGAGAGAAATAATCTCTTTTCTCCTAAATCAAGAACATTTTTAAAAGCAGTTATCCAATGGTAATGCCAAGGGTTCCACACTTGTATCTGATAATACCAGATGCTGTACAAATAAGGTAGAATCAGCCTCTGGAGAGAAAGAAGATTTAAGAGGGCTTATAAGAGGCAGGAGGGACAGGGAGTTGTTTTTGAAACTGTGACCTTCCAACTTTCTAACATGCCTCACTTTTTCCATCACTAAGCATGTGGTTGTAACTCCCAATCAGCTCAAGTTTTGGGGAGAATAACATCTGCTCTGGGAGACTCTGCAAACGGAGGAATACATGCAGAAAACATACACAGGCACAGCTAAAAAATGGGACAAGCTGGGTAATGTATTCACCACCTGTGGTACAAATAGAAAAGACTGAAGAGCACATCTAAATTTTCTGCCTGCAAATGACCTTGGGCAAGCATTTGGCTCACGTTTAAATGCGATAACATGAGCTTTCTTCTTCCTCCTCCTCCTCAGGTAGAAGCTATCGGCGGGTGCTGCTGCTTCTCATTTGTGCTGCCCACGCATCTCAATCGGTGACCTCCATGTTATCAGGCTGTCCTTCACTTTTCATCATAGGCTAGCATTTCAGCCCTCCTGCCTCCTTGCCTGGGGCCTGGGGAGGTGGTGCCGGTGGGCTGGAGATGGGCAGACCTGGGGCTCTGCGTCACGGTGGGGACTGGCACCGGGTGAAGGAGGGAGCGCTGCTCCCGTTGCAGCCTGCTCACTCCAGCTGAAGGAGAGGGACAAAACCGCAGGAAAACCCCAACCTCAGGGAGACCTTCCCAAGACAAATCCAGCCTTGAAGGGAAAGGGACCTTGTGTTTACGAAGCAGCCACAGACACATGGGCGATGGTGGCAGCTGCAAAGGGTGTGTGACGTGGCTATAGATGAAAGGCAGGCAAAGGCAGCTCTGAGTGCTGAGATGTGTTCCTGCCACCTGCGCTGCTGCTGGTGAAGCTGGAGTCTCTTAGTCTTGTACAGAGCTTGAGCGCACAGGTTTCTCCTGGGGCCCTCTGAGCCACCAGAGTGATAATGATGGAGCAATGTCAGCCACCGTTCAGACCTGCAGTGAGCACCTGAGAGCTGAAGGAGACTGACATGCAAGGCCAAAGGAGTGACCGCATGCAAACCAGCAGGACTGTGGGTGCAATGGGAAGATACTTGACCAAAAAATGAGCGCTGGGATTTAGCTTTGCTCAGTGTATGCTGACTATGCATACGCGTCCAGGGCAGTTGAAACATCTGCACAGGGCCAGCAGATATAACATGGGACCTCTGGAAGACCAATGGGGATCCTCTCAGGCGTCATGGCTGGCACTGGGTTCCTGACTTGGGCAATGAGTCCCACGCTATCTTCAAACTGTTGTGTAATTTCCTGCTCTTTCTTATTTCGATGCCATGTTTTATCCAGAGATGGCTGCAGCCTCATACTGGATGGACTGAATCCCAACATCTCATATAGACAAGCATTTGCCAAACTCTTCCTTCTCATTTGCTTGCAAGCATTGCAATGCATCACTCTGCAAAAGGGCCTAATCCTACAAGCACAGACTGCATTGTGAAGGAGTGGTGAGTACTCACCGGATCTTTGGCTCAGGCCCAGCACCTGAGTCACGGAGTTGGTTGGTATCTCCGTTTGATAATCAGAGTCTCTATTTTTCACAAAAACAGTTGTTAGAAATATTTGTTTATTGATTATTCTCTTATTTATCTGACATTCTCAGCATCTTGTAATTATCTCATGCTCTATTTATTTATTTCATTTTGCTTTGGTTGTAAGTGTAATTAGCAGCAAAGCTGCTAGCAACACCTGAATGTTTCTGCGGATATTGGAAAGAATAAAATTCTCTCATTTTCTAAAGAAATGCTGACTGTGGTGTGTCTGCTGCTACAGATGGCAATATATAACTTGCCAAGAGCACGAGTAACTTATTTTTTTTTAATTAGTAATTCTAGCATGGGTCAGAGCTGTCATGCCTGACTGACAGATTGTAGCCCATTGCTTTCCATCAGAGGTTAAGACTGGGCTTCTGGTGTTTATAGGGGACACCACTTTATGTCTGTCCAAAACTTTTCTCATCTGGGCTTCAAAGCGTCCAATCTGCAGGAGCAGTCCAGGGTTCAGATATCCAAGTGGCCTGCATGCAGGGGCAAAAATGGGAGTGGGTTAGAAATGGTCTGGTCTACGATGATTAAGCAAATATTTCAGACCTAATAGCATCTGTATATAGAGTTACACCACAAATGCAAATAACTTCGAAATGAGTTACAGCTCTTTGCATAATAATTACATTTGCACATTGAGGAATAAGTGCATGTTTTCCACCGATAACTTTTCAGCAGCTCCCATAAGATTATTATGAATTTCCCCAACAGAGGATTAAGTCAGGTGGAGACACAGATCACAACTGATATTCATTAGAGCACCTTTTCTCAATTAAGCGGTTATTCTGAATGGAATCCAGCAGTTATTATGGTGACCAGACAACCATCACAGAGTACATTCAATTACTGCCTTGAGTGTGCACACATGCTCCCAGTTACCTGCTTGGAGCAACAGCTGGGGGGCTGACCCCAGCTGGTTCCTCAGACATGGAGGCTCGTACTGACACACTAGTGGGTTCAGCAGGGCCCTTGGGGTCCCTTGTTTCAAGAGGTGTGTATTTAAGCCTGTAGTTTTTGTCTGCCTATAGCAGCCACTGCCTTCTCAGATGTGGTCTTAGTTGTACACCATGGTGGACACTGGTTTGTGCTGGTGGCTTCAGACAGATTCAGCAGCCTTTTTGTGTCATGAGTTTATCAGTTCTTGTGGATTCAACAGTACCATAAGTCTGCGGCACTTATCAGCTCTTGGGAGGCTTTCACACATTGCCTCTCTGTGTGAACTTGCCCCTCTTCAGCCTCCTGTTTTCTGGTAACTATTTCTCCATCTGTATGCATGGGTACCCACAGAGACCATTCCCACAAACTCAGGCAGAAATGGCTTCTAGAACGTGGTAAGGGAAAGCAAGGACCAGAAAATGCTAGCTCCTCCCTCTTGTATATACACTGAAGTCTAGAGCCAGACATCCTCAGCTGGAGAAGGAAATTTGGTTAACCCAGCCTGGGTGGGTACCTAGCTCAGGCAGAAAGTCAAGCTACTGCAGTTACAAAGCTTTGGGGCCAGAGTTGACCACCTTGGAGGATGGGTGGGGTCCATTTGCACATCTCCATCTGTCAGACAGCAAAATGGAGACAGCAGGACTGGGTGAAACGCTTGGAGGGTCTGCAAGCTCTTCACAATGCATGGGTAACATCTCACAAGATGCTTATACGGTGTCTTGTTTGGTGTAGATGAATAAGCTAATTTAAATTTGTCAGTGGCTGCAAAGGGCAGCGCTCAGCCTCTGAGTGAGTTTATTAAAGGAACCTAATGCTTCACCCTAACCTAGGCTACTGTAAATATTCTTTCCCTTCCTTCATAGTTGTAGTTGATCTATAAGCGTTGCTAGTCATGGTAAGAACCATGTCTGTGTACATGCCTACAAAGCCCTAGAGTTTTCAAATGGATAAATGGAGGCTGCCATAATCCAGACATATGAGGAAGTACAGATCACATTCCTCCCATAATCTCTATATTTCCTTGGGTTTGCCTGCCTAAAATCAAAATCCTCCTGTTCTCCTAATTGAAGGAGTATGTTTTGGCAGGGAATATAAATTGCATTTTTAGGTCTTCAGTTGGACAGTCTTAAAATAACTGTCAGCCTTAGTTCTTTCTGAGACTGGATAGTGTGGATATTTATAGTAAAACTGATTTGATGGGTTAAGACTGAAAAATTAGAATTTATATTACATTTCAAAATATTACTGTACAATTTTGAGATGCTGCCATGGCGACTGCAAGATTACCCTGCTTTACATGCACGTTCAGTCACTAGGTCTCCCTGGGCTTTCAGAGCAATTCAGTATCCTGGGGTTTTTTTTTTCCTTCTTGTTCCAACTTGTCTGTCTGATGGCTCAAATATTAGCAAGTCGCCTGTCGGGGGAGCAGAAACCTAGATATGACTTAGCCATGGCACTACCAGTTTGATCCTAAGTGCTCCTATTGTAGTTGCTTCTAAATGTGGCAAGAAAGAAAGGGGTCTGGACTCACACACCACCTCTGACTCCAGTACAGATCATGGGCACTCAGTTGCTTAAATAACACAGATAAGAAGAGCCAGTTTACGTATTTAATAGTGGAAATATTGCACCTGAGGCTTCACCTTAATCTTCCTTTTAAACTCTCTGACTTGGCTATCCATGACCCACAGAAGGATGTGCATACACAGCTGTCAGCCCATAACCTCCAGGCCAGACATCTCAGTTCACTTCTGTCTCTCTCTGGCCACAATCCCCTTCCAGCTTCCAACTGTGATGCTCCAATTCACTTGTCAATGCAAAGTAGTTGTCAGAGCCGTTACAGTAGCCTAACGCTAGCTCTGCAGTGGCTTTCTGGCTTGGTCCTCACTCTCCTCCAGACCTAGTGGTCGTGGTTAGGAGGAACTACCAACATCCTCTCATGACCCCAGAGCACAAAACCAAGGCTGGCAGCAGAGCGCTTCACTGCAAGTCATACACACCGGCTAGAGAGGCACATGCACGGGGCCTGAGAACAGCAGGAGCAACCTCTTTGTATTTTCCAATATCTAGCCCATTTTTACCCAAGCCACAATTCCATCCTCTAGCCTGCACTCACCTGGCAAGATGTTCGGTCTTTCTCAGGGGATGTGATGGAGTTACAACACAGAAGTGGAGCCTTTCTAACAAATGGTCAAATACAATGAGGAAATAGGCAATCCTATGGCCCAGCATAAGATGTGTTTTTGCTTTCCACCTTGAATTTCATTTGACTCCTGTAATGTGCGGTGTGCTTCCTCTTGTTCTTTTATTGCCTGAGCCTTCATTATAGCAGAATATTATTGATGCAGTTAGTTATTAATAAAGTGGCCTTATAAAACATCTGTCCTGTTATCATGCTGGTCCCAGTGGGCAGCAGCCATACAATCTCCTCTCCAATATACTTCCAAGCAGCTCAAAGCATATAAAGCAAGACTTGCAATTGAAGCTGTCAGGCAACTACGCTGAGCAGACACTGAGTTGAGATGACAACATCAAGGCTTTTGAAAAAAATAAAGGAATAAAAATGTCTGAACCAAGTAACTAGGGGTTTTAATTCAGCGGACAGGTTTGGGGAGGCCACTAGCCTGACCACATAAGATCCATAACAATACCTGACATTTGTTACTCCTCACATAGTTTCTTCCTCTGTACCAAAACCAGACATCCATAAAATATCTAAAGTGAGGCACATTTTTGTTCTTAAATAAAATAATACACTGGCAGCATTTGCAATCTGGTATCTTCACGTGAAGTCCACTAACATCAATGAAGTCAGAAAGGATTTGGATCAGGCCCTGATTTTTTTCCCACTTCAATACCCATATTATCATTAGAGAATAATAAATTTTATGGAGTCTGGTAATAGCCTCATAATGGTCAGGGCAGGTGCAATCTTCTCTGTTACCTATTTGAACAACCTTTACCCTTGATTTCTGGCAAGGTCTTACACACCATCAAACAAGAATAAGACATAACAAAAACTGTACAACCTGAAAGTTATTGAACTACAAAACTATACAATAATCTAAATCAGTGGGAGCATGGCTGTAATGCTGCTGGTGACCTCGAAGGAGATTGCATTAGTCACCTAGAGTTCATTAACTCAAAGAGTTTCCCAAACTTTTTTATTTTTGAAAGGTGCCCTCTTAGCACAGTTTTCACAAAATTTATTTCCTGCAATGGTTTAACATTATGATTTAAGAAGTTAGTGCAGAACTCTCGATACCTGTGGAGAGTCATGAGGCTTCTGTTTTTATACTTGCCGCTTGAATATTGCTGTGGAGGAATATAACAATTTAATTTGGTGGGAATGGCCTGGCACACACTGAATGGCTTCTCACACTCACTGCTGTGTTGGCACTGAAGCACTCCGCTGAGTGTCAGCTATCAACAGACAGCACGAGTTTCTAATGTAATGGCAGTGGAGGTGCCCTGTAAGAAAACCCTTTCCCCAGGTTGGCACAAAGAGAAAAATTTGCTATTAAATGCAAATGCTTCAGAGCCTGGGTCACTTGCCTAACTGCACATAACGAAGAGGATTTAATAACCGCAGTGGTTGCTGCCCAAGCATCCAATGTACTTCTCTGCAGTGGGGAGAAGCGATGCTGTGTCAGTTCCTCTCAAGCTACACCACATCACGTCATGCAGCACACACCGATGTGACCTAATGCAGTAGGTAATAGGATCTGTGCCATCTTACCGAATAGAAGGAAAACATTTTTTCTTTCATGCAGACTACTTCAAAACATTGAATACTGCTGTCTTGTTGGGCATGTTTCTGAATGCTTTTGTGGCCAAATAAAACAGTTATGCCTTGTCTGTATGTGTGCTTTGTTTCCAAAAAAGAGAAGCAGCTGGCAATTACTGCTATGGCACTGGAGATTGTCACCTCCATTCATAGGGTCAGTTGTCCAAAGGCCAGTATTCATAGTTTTGTCTGGAACTCCTAGATTAGAACTGTGCCACCAAGAGAGACCTCATGAATCACCACACCACATGAGCAATTTTGAGCAATCGCATAATAATCTCTTCTTTCCTCATCCCTAGCCTGTGGATCTGTCAGGGACATGAGATAGGAATCCCAACGTATTCAATTGCATCTTGTGGATGAAAGTCCCAAAGGAACCATCTGCTACAGCACAGCCAGGAGATGGAAGCTCTCGCTGCCTGGGTGTCCCATGCACCTACGTTGCTTTTGAACAAGGACTGCAGAACAGGCACCTTTAATATCCTTGAAAAGTGAAATTATGAAAATGTGGAATTACGTCCTACTTGTATGTTAACACTTTCTTCAGTATGGCAATCTGGAGTACAGTTACATTCTGGCAAGCATGGAGTACCTGGGCTTCCAGCTTTTGGGGATGTTGTTCCATTGCTGAACCACAGCTGCACTGTATACACATTATCCTACTGACACAGAACAACTTAATAGCCCTACTGCAATGGGATTTAATAAACCATTTTCAGTAACCGTCCACATAACTTCAATAATCATAAACAAAACCAATACCTGAGGAAAAAATCTACTTCTAGCTGGTTCTAGGCAGAAGGAGGAGCACACTGAGGAGTATTCAGAGTGTGAATGCAACGCAATGCTCTCCATCCCTCCCCATCCCTCCCTCCCTCAACCACCCTTCTGCCCTTTGTAAAACCTCTGACACTCCATGTGCGCCCATCTCTGCTGTCTTGCAGCTACTGCCAAGCACCCGTGCTGGCCTGGGGCGGGGTAGCAGCTTCTCACCCCCAGCACTGTGGGCAGCATAAAAAAATTCCTCTTGCTTCCAGATCCATACAGGCTTTCCTGGTGAAATCAATCAATGCCCATTGACCTCAAGTTTCCTACAGACCCAGGGCTTCTGGCTCAGGTGGGTGTTGCGTTTTGGTGGGTATGGTCCCAGACTGGGCTTTGGACTCTGGGAACAGCTCAGAGAGAATTGGCTGTACTTGGATTTCCATGTCTCTGGTGGAGATGCAGCATTTAAGCATTAATTTGTTCTGCATGAATTTGCACAGGAGGCAAACACAGAGGTCAGACTCTGCGACGTTGAATCATGAGGGCCTTTTAGTTCTGCCTGCCTGCCTGCTGATCAAGGTTAATAAGAGCTGGCAAGCTCCAGAGGCCCAGTTACACTGATTGCTTTAAAATCTTTCAAAGGCCACATTGACTATCATGAGTAGAATCAACTGTGCTGGTCTCACTGGAGTTATGTTTGCTTGCCCCAATTGTCAGTTTATCTGTTAAACAGGTGAACCTGCTGCTGAAATAAACCATCTTTCTTAGGTCAATATTGATTTAAGCTGAAACTGCATTGAAATGGGGATTGGAAGCATTTGAATAAATGGACAGATAGAACACCTACTTGCATTGCAGTTTCTATATTGCACCTTCAACATCCGCAGTGCAAAGAAAGTTTTAGGATTGAATTCTCAATCACTCATTCTGCTGTAGCTGACACCAGACACCCCCGTGACGTGAGGACTGAAGACATTAGTCTTCTTTTCACACTAGAGATGTTGCCAAGAAAATCTATCATTAAACAGAATTCTTGCTCCATCAAATAAGTCTACGGAGCACCTTCAGTTTGGCTCAGAGACGGAACCCTGTGCTTCACACCTGAGCTGAACTGCCCGAGTCTGCATTACTGAGCTACAGCCCAAGGCCCATTTTCTCACAAGAATGAAGGCAGCATTCAAGTTCAAGAGCACAGCCCCACAACCATTGCCTATGCCCTACACACTGAAAATTCACAAGCCCCTAAGCTCTTGCTGCTAAAGTTCTTGGTGATCTGCTACTGCCCATGCCTGAAATAGCTTCCTTATTGCATGCTTGGATGTCTCCATGCTTATCTCACATCTGCACTTTGATGGAAATCAGAATCTCTTCAGCTTAATCCTCCACGCACCATGCAAGCATAGTCTGGCATAGCTAGCACAGATAACTGCTGTTCTGCATTCAGGATAAAATTTAAAAGTGATTTCATTTCAAACCAGTAACAGTGCTGCTGAGGGAAGAATGGGGAAAGTGCATCCACTTTTTCTAGACTGTAAAGATGAATGTAGTATTGTCTGTGCTTTAAAAGAGCAAGCCTGCTGCCTCTTCTGAAAAAGATGGCTCAGATGTTTAAGTCCAAAGTGGGTACTGAGCTTTGAATACCAGGCTTACGTAGGCACCAATCTCAGGTTACAGAGGAATGCCTGCATTCAGGGGTGAAAGCAGGATTTCTGACACCTCTTCTCAACATTTTTGCCTTAGAGGACTCCCTCATCAGCTGGCTGTCTGGCAGGAATCCTGTTTGGAGGTGGTTCACAGTCCCAGCACACCTCAGCAGAGCCTATCTACGTAACGCCAGTCAGGTCCTGCATCCAGAGGATGGGAAGATGGCAGTAAAAATACCAGGTGGGAATTCCCAACAGAATGCACAAGGCCCAGCCGCCCTCATCCTGACACCAAGGCAGGGCAGGAGGATAATCCTCCCGGCTACGCGAGGCTATGACGCGTATTTTCACCTGCTGGGCAGAAGTAGCAGCACCAAGTGACTGCAGAGCGGCGATGCTCTGGATGAGAGGGTTCATGCTGCTGGGTTAGCTGCTCAGCATTAGCCTGTCCTCTCAGCCTGGACACTGGGCTGCCTTTTGGCGATCCCGTACTGATCTAAAAGAAGGAATATATAACCCAAACTATTTCATGGCCAAGCATTCGCAAACACTGCCATCGCAGCAAAGGCTCTGGGCGATGTTATGTTAATGAGAGTCCGTGTGGGAGGGAACTGGGTACCGCTGTGCACTCAGTGCTAACGCATTTGGTTAAGCATAATCCAGCTGAAGGTCGTTTCAGTACAGCAGAGTTCAGTGGAGGACTAGCTGAGTGTGCTGGTTCAGAGGGCACTAATGCAATTGTGTGATTAATTTACGTCTGTGCTTTTGTTCGCTTTGAAGGCTGTGTTCGGTGGAGATGGGCAGCGTGATGCGGTCAGTCACTCCTACAGTGCTCGCTGTCCTCTGACAAAGATGACTGCTGGCCTCTGAGAGCTGTCTCCTTCAGAGCAAGGATGAGTCACTGCCCCTGGGTAAATAGTGAATGCTATGATGACACTCACAATTGAAAACAGTGGGGTGGAACAAACAAGGTAATTTCCTAATAAATATTTATTTCAAGGAAACATATTGGGCTTAATCCTTCTTCCACTGATGTTAATGAAAGTTATGCATTGACAAAAGGCATTGCAGCATTTGTAATGTATTTTGACATCTGTGGGTGAAATGTTCTAAATAATAGCTAAGGATTATGTATTCCTCAGTGGGAACATGAGCTAGCCCACTGGATAAATTAATAAACACATTGTTATCTAAGTATGGTAAATGCTTCCGATGCTTCATGCTTAAACTTGACCTGTTGACAAAAGGAAGCTGAGGATTTGGTTTATTTTATTTTATTAAAATTTCATACCTGTAACACTTGCTTGAAAAATCTCCAAGTGCTTTCAGTTTTAAGACATTAAATCTCCAAACATAGACAGATGTTTCACCTCTGCTTCACAGGTAGCGAAATTAAGGTATGCAAAAGATCACTGAGACTTTAATGTCATGGGATCTGTGAACAAAAGGCTGCACTTCTGGTCATTACAAAGATACAGGAAGAGATATTTAATCATTCTTGTCATGCAAAAACCTCAAAATGGCCTCATTTTGAAAAGAAAGGCACCTTCCTGGTGTAAAAATGTCAGAAAGCAGATGTTCTTTGGGTTTGGATATTTAATAATAGCCAAGAAAATTTACCATGCACTCATTGTGGTATATCTTATATTCTACCCTAAGTCTTACCATGAATGCTACAAGTGTGGAAGACCCCAGATGGCTTGCTTTGCTGTGTGGGATACATGTTCCTGTCTCTGGGAGTTTCACCATTAATTTCTCAAAGCTTCTTAAGAAGTTTTTCTCACTTCTCTACCCAGCTGAGTTTGCCGTGCAGCATTGCTGGCGGGTGCTAAAGCCTGTCCTTGCACTCCAGCCCCAACGCTGCAGGTCTGCTAAGTGCCACTGTAATTAAGCCAAAGACCTTTCTTTCATCTAGATCCCTGAACCTATTTTAAGCATTTGTACAGTGGTCCTCACTGTGGTACCGGAGGATCATTTAAATACGAAACTTGATCTCAAAACTGAAATGTCTAGCACCTAAAAGTGATATCTAGTGGTAACACAAACTTGAAATCTGCTTTCAAGCATTAGACTATGTGGTACATAAGTGATTGGTGTTTGCTACTAAGTGCTAGACAACCTAGTATGGAGTATTTATAACAAAATACAAAATATATCATGGAAGTGATTCTTTTTTCCAGGTGCAGCCTACATCCTTCCTGTAAAGGAAGCCCATAGAAATGACCAAGAGTAAAATTAGTTATCACCAGCTAACTTTCAGTGCTTCTGGCTTAGTCTGGTATTGTATTTTCTGCACCTCCAGCATCCACAATTATTCTTCTGGACTTGGACAAAGTAAAGAGTAAAAGATCACTTTCCAGTGGATGATAGTTTCCTTCAGAGCTGAAGAGGGTATTGGTTTTGGGGTGGGTTTGTTTGGTTTTGGGTTTTTTTTCATTTTTCCTTCAAATTTAGTGATTTGTACCTGAAAGATTTCAGTACCCTGCCTTCTGTTTCTGGACCCCTGATCTGCAAAGACTACTTTGATATCTATGCAACAAGATGTCAGGCTCTTTAAAGGCTTTTTTCATAATGACATTATACAGATTGGATGTCCTGCCTTTCAGATGTTTGACTGGCAGCTTCCACTAAGGGAAAAACAAGGGATGCAACATCAAGTCACAGAAGGATGTAAATAAGAAAACAAACAGGCAAGCAAAACAAAAAAAAAAAAATCAGGGAAACCTTGTGATATTTCCTGTCATCCTGCTTTCTGTTCTACCTGAAATTTGTTACTGTTTTCCTGTGGGAATGAGGTTTGGCATGATTGTGCTGCCTATCTGTATGTCTTTCGGTATGCCTTCCAATTTCAGTGACATTTGGCAGAGAGGTAATGGTCTGAAGGAGATGATGTTTTCACAATTCTCATAAACACAGGTCGTTCTGTGCAGGAGGCTGACTCTAAGTGCACTGACTGGGAAGGAGCTGGGGTGGGAATCTCATGCACTATTAGACAGCAGAGAATTCAAGTGATAAAGTCTTTTTATGTATGCCAATCATAGATAAAACTCAAGAATTTATACCTTCTGCTATACAAAAACAGTCACCTCAGAAAAATATCCTTGGGAAATCAGGTGCCTAGTGCTGGTGCTCAGGGATCTGCTTGTTCCCTGCCTTTTTGAAATGTTTTATCCACTTAGATGACTCATGGGGACAAGGACCGTCCGTCCCTAGCACAGTGAGTACCAATCTCAGCTGAGTCAAGGGCTCTTCCACAGCAAAGGCAATTATGCACTGATGGAGCCTGCTTGCTATGAAACAATAATACTCAAATCAATCAGGTCAATCACTAATCTTCCTTTTCTTCTCTTAGATACAGATAATGGAGATTCTGCCTTCCATTACTCCTCTGGTATTAGTAAGAAGAATAATTTATTACCACAGGAAATGAAAAAGCCAAAGACGAGACTGAAACTCATTCCAACATAGTGGAGACTTTGATTCCTCTTTAAGTGTCTCATACCAGAGACTTCAGGCACAAAGAAAGGGTGAAGTCAGTGTCATGGGCTGGCAGTTCTAGCTTGCACTGCATTTGCTTGGAGGTAAGGGAGTAGAAGAACCAAGGCTGGAAGAAAACTAGGCATTTCTCTGTTCTCTCTTTACAGGAGAGGGGCATGCACTTCCAAATGCATCTTGTCTTCATCCCACCACCACGACCATTGGTGTCAAAAGCTTTTCTTGTCAAGTTTTTATGTGCCAAGAGAGGGTCTGGCTGCTGGAGCAGCATCAGCAGCCACCATTGCAGGCAGCACAGCTGGGGATGCCTCCTGGAGGTCACAGCCTGTGGGTTGCTGCAGACAGCCTAGGCCCAGCTGCTGGTTTTTTTCTTAGCTTTTAAACAGATACTCTGTTTGGTGTGGGGTGTTTCTCTCTGGACACAAGTACAGCAGAGAGCAGCGCTTCCCTCCTCATGGCACAGCAGCTAGCGTGCAGCTTGCTTGTCTGCTTCACGCTCTCTTTCTTCCTTTGCAAAATAATTGCAGACAGAAAGCAATTACTTAAGCAATATTGTCAGTAGGATGATCTCTGTGCTACTGACCTTTTCCCAGTCCTGGGAGGCCAAACAGGCCTTTTGTCTCCTGCTCAGCCCTGCCAAACACGACATCTGCCTGTGTGAGACCAGTCTCTTGTCACCCCAGCTCGTGATGCTCCTCTGCCAGCATTACCTCCCTTTCTCTCCATTTCCCTCCTCTGCATCCACCCCTCTCTCACTGGCTCCTTTCCCCACACAAGCCCCAGCGGGTCTCCGCACCCCACGCTCCGGCTCTCCCCTTCGCGGCGCAGCTCCTACTCAGCCCCTTTTCCAGCCGGACTGGTGCTCAGCCTGCCGGCTGCAGTGACCTTTCAAGCGCATGTAGTGCCATGTGTGCTGTGAAAATATGCTCCCCTCCACGTGTTGGCACAGCCACAGCCTCTCATAAACTTTTGACCCTTGCTTAGCCCTCTGCCATCCCCTGGCAGAAACAATGGCAGGGTTATACGCCTTAGTTACCAGGGGCTGGAAATTGCCAGGGAACACAGTGTTGCAGCTCTGATTACACTTATATGGGAGAAAAATACTCTTAAGGCAGCAGCTGTCATTTTCTTCTTATTTGCATTTGTTCTCTAGACTGTTTTTCCTCTTCTTTGATGTGCGTTTTCTTTCTTTTTTTCTATTATTTGTCTTTAGGTTGCTGCTCAGGAGCCAGCTATGAAAGGCTACATCCCTTGTAGTAACACAGTGTAGTGCTCCCTGAGCTGTATAAAAAATCCCTGTTATGGGTGAAGGCAAGGAAAAGCATAGAAACAGAGACGAGTGGCTGCAGTCCTTTTGGCAGAGTGCGGTGGAGGCAGAAGCAGCAAGTCCATGTGTCTGAACGGGAGACTTAATGAAAGAAATGCCTCCCCTGATTCCAGGCAGCAGAAGAAAAATCCCTCCCCAGTCGAAAGCTGCATGGGATACTGTCCATTCCTTTTTTCCTTCTAGAAAATAAATAAAAACAACTTTCCAATGAGCTCCAGTGCAACCTTCAGTACTCTAATCAGTGCTTTGCCTTTCTGATTTTCAGCATATCATTCTCCCACTGCAGTTGTGCTCTAAACAAATTATAAACTTCAAAGCCTTGCTTAGAAAACATTTTCAAAAGCGATATCCTTTCACATAATTTATTTGTAATACAATAGTTTTCTTTTCAGCTCCTGCCAACTTATTATATCAGCCTCAACTTTCCTTCTTAATTCCATCTCTTAACTGTATGTTCCACTGTTTCTTCCACCATTTACAAGGTCCATGTTATTTAAGTGAAAAATAGTCAAGAAAAGCCAACCGTATCCTGGGCTGCATCAAAAGAAGCATGACCAGCAGGTCAAGGAAAGTGATTCTCCCCCTCTGCTCCGCTCTTGTGAGACCCCACCTGCAGTACTGTGTCCAGCTGTGGGGCCCCCAACATAAGAAGGACATGGACCTGTTGGAGCAGGTCCAGAGGAGGGCTATGAAGATGAACAGGGGGCTGGAGCACCTCTGCTATGAAGAAAGTCTGAGAGAGTTGGGGTTGTTCAGCCTGGAGAAGAAAAGGCTCTGGGGAGACCTTATAGCAGCCTTCCAGTACTTAAAGAGGGCCTACAAGAAAGCTGGAGAGGGACTTTTTACAAGGGCATGCAGTGACAGGACAAGGGGTAATGTCATTAGACTGAAAGAGGATAGATTTAGATTAGATGTAAGGAAGAAGTTCTTTACTGTGAGGGTAGTGAGACACAGGCACAGGTTGCCCAGAGAAGCTGTGGATGCCCCATCCCTGGCAGTGTTCAAGGCCAGGTTGGATGGGGCTTTGGGCAACCTGGTCTAGTGGAAGGTGTCCCTGCCCATGGCAGGGGAGTTGGAACTAGATAATCTTCAAGGTCCCTTCCAGCCCAAACCATTCTATGATTCTGTGGATGGATGGTGTGCTCTAAAATATGTTGCATTGGAAGTAGTCATACTGCAGAATGATTGGTTAAATGGCAAAAAGGCAATAGCGTCATTCTTCCAAGGGAAATTAGCTAGTGAAGATATGTTTAAATGCATAAGATAATTGGTAAACTGCAGGACTTCTCTGAGAGCATTCAGAAGTTGGGTTTCACTGGATGGTTCTTTAGAAGAAAATAAATCCCTCAATCTGAGATGCCCCTTCTGTACAGAAATGTCATGTCTCACATCTTTGGCATGAGCTTTACTCCTTTGGCCCCAGTCTCTGCTGTCCATGCAGCTGGCCTCACACATACTGCAGTGAGGTCTCCATCACTGTGCGAGCTCACATGCCTGATTTGCCTCCTCCCCAGTTGGACTAGCTGCACTGGTGGGCAACATCTTGGAGTGGGAGACAAGCTGCAGCATTGCCTGGCAGGCAGCCTGGCTTGGAGGGCCCTGGTCTCAGTATGAGCTAATGTTAGGATCTGGAAAAGGTGGGAGATGTCTCCCCATCACTGATGTTGTCCAAGTGATTAATCTGAGCAGATGACAAATGAGCATTCAACAAATAAGGGGGCAGTCTGCTCTCTAACAGAAAATATTTTGCTGGTTACTTATACCACAGTGCTCAATTACATGGTCTCTGTTAACAAGAGCTCACAAATCCACTGGCAATGTGTCCTAGGAGTTGTGGGAACCTGGGAAGGTCATATGGCATATGTGTGTATATATGCACATTATATATGTATGTATAGCATGTGTACTGTATATATTATAGTCACCTATAATAATATTTTTCAGTTCTTTGAGACTGGTAACCTGTACCAGTCAGGTGGCTTCTTTACAACCCCTCAGCCATTACTTTCCTTATCTACACCTGTCTTATTTAGGAAATAAAAATTGAACAGCTATTTCTCTAGGGTTTTTATTTTGTTTTGGGTTTAATCATAAGTGATTAGTTTGAACTGCTCCTCACACCATCTTGAGCAAACTTCTGAATTTTTGCTGTGCCCCTTTATCCTCCTATCCCTGTTCCTTCTCCCTGTTTAACCAGTGCAATTATGGGGAGGCTGAAGCCCAGATAAGATGCCTCTCTGCATCAAAGTCTGTGACATAGACCAAACTGATAGTGAGATGGAGCTTGGGTTTTTTTCCTCTCCAACATATATCCTTCCTACAAGCATCAGTTTGAATACATGCTTTCCAATAACAGAAACCTTTTTTAGTTGCTTCTTTCTTGGACTCCGGCACAGCTTCCCTCAAAACCCATTGCTTCTTAGCTGTTGCTGCCAGACAAAAGCCATGGAGACACCAACAGGGCCATTGCACATTGCCTCCCTCCCATCACCCTTGCAGTCACCCAGCACCCCCGGGGCTGCACCAGGCTTCAGAGCCGGGGAGAGTTTGCCACCCCCTTCAGGTGGTGCTGAGGGTGATATGATGCCTTCATACCCCTTTTTTCTATCTGTACCTACAGCATTGCTGAGGAAGAAGAGCTGGCCTCATTGCTCCGTGGAAGTGAAAAGACTCAGCGACTCTTGAGGTTGTCTAAGTTGCTTCTGTCTGAGTGGCCTGGATGGATGGAGAAAGGGTAATAGCAACAAGCATGCTGCAGCATTTGTTCCAGGATGCCCTTAGTGAGTGCATCTTTGTGAGGAAGGCTAAACCCAAGGAAGGACAGACATGCTTCTCCTGACCCGGGTTTAAAGCCTCGGTGCCCATCTGCCTCTGCTATTCTTGCGCCAGGCACAGCAAGCCATAGTGTCCACAAGCCCAATGGTTTCTTGGTTTTCCCCTGGGGCTGCAATTTGCTCTCAATGAGAGAACAAGCTTAGATTTCATTTGAAACCAAATCCAGAGGATGTTTCTTGCTGTTACAGCAAAGACAGAAAGCTCAAGAATAGCTAGAATAACATATATCCAAACTGCTTTATATTTGTAGTTGCTTGATTTTGGAGGTGAGGCTGACTCAGGACTTTCTGTGCTTGACTTGGCAAAGTCCGCTAGCTTTCACCAGTCAGGCTGTGCTTCACGCCTCAGCCTCTGAATAGTTGTCTGCTTGACGCCAGACATGTACCCCTGCAATGCAGATTATAGGTAGGACACGTTGTTATTTGTTTCTTTTCTACCTGGAAAAATATTTTCCTTTTGTATAGTTCAACATCATCTAAATAAACAGTTATTGTCTTTTTGTGTCATTTTGAAACACAAGTTGATTCTGCAGATGGTGCAGCACACAGCATTCAATGCTTAAACTGTCTATTTAGCTCCACCCAGACACCATGGCCTTGAAAAGAATGTGTTACACCACAGCATAAACTCACTGGGGTGAAATAAGACTAGTTCTGGTTACTGGATTTAACAGATTATGTTTACAAAGTAGCTGTTTGATTCTTTTCATTTCTTGTCATATCCTATTCCATTTAAACTTGATATCCTAGTTTTTTAACAGAACAGGTGCCACAACTTCAATGACTGAGACACAGTATCTCATTACCCTAAAAAAAAATCCCCAAAACAAAACCCCCAAAAGTTCACAGCTTATTGTCAACTTTCATGAGAGAACTTGCAGACAGAGCAGGAAAATGCAGTCAGATTCAGGAACCTGATGAGGAATACAGAGAAATGTTAAATAAATTATTACTTATGAATTATTAAAAATAACAGTCACACTTCAATAGCTCCTCTCAGATAATGAACTCAAAGCCATTTATAATTAATTTCACAACTGCATGTAGGTGAAGGAACTATGCCACATTGTTTTTATGAGCAAAGAGCTGAGACATCGAGAATTGAAGTGTTTAAAGTCATGTAGACCCCCCCCGAATAGCACCAGGGAGTTTTTCCCAAAGGGCACTCTACCAGGTAAGTAAGGTAGGCAGGCATCCCCGTTGGTTTTCCAGGTTTTAAGCTCCTGAAGCTGGGACGATCTGTTTGTCCTGGATTTGGCTGGAGTCTGGCTCAGTGGGGTCTTCAGATTCGCCCACCGAGGCACTGACCCAGCATCCCTAACTCTGTGGGATGCAGGCTGTTCAACTCATCACCCTGAAACCCAGAGTTGCCAAAAAGACATCTCACAGTGCAATGCTGTAACAAGGCACTGAGGGCTCCTGTCACTGTTGTTGAAGCCTGAAAAATTGTAATGCTGCACAGAAGAGGGAAAAAAAAGGCCACAACACATAAATGCTGATTTGACTCATGGATGGGGGAGCTGCAACCGCCGAGACTGGAAGCTGTTGTGCCACGTGCTGATGGGAGGCAGCAGGGCAGTACTTGTACGATCTGCTGACATGCAGCGAGGAAAGCATTCATCTGCTGCTGAACCCAATGAGGAAATTAAAATCCTACCCCAAATGATTTTCTAACATGACACATTTTAAAAAAAAAAGCAATGACATTTACTGGGATACTGACAATAACACGAACGTTACACATAACACAACTGAGTGTTTTATCAGAGCTGAAGTCAACTCTGCAGCCCAGATTACTTCCACTTTTGTAGACTGCATTGCAGAGAGTACTGTGGGAAGCAGTATTTCGCGAAACGGCATGATTAGAGAATCAGAGCCCCGTGAACCCAGGAAAGCGTGACCCGCCCTCCTTTCCCCAGCACTGCTCGGGTTTGCAAATGGCAGAAGCTTTTCTTCTCCCAGCTTTCAGCATTATTTTATTTCTCATTGGCAATTGAGTCAAATGCACTGTACGTGTAGTGTCCTATGACTGTGTTCCTTATCGGGCAATGGCAATCTTTCTGTGAAACAACACATCTAAATATTTCCTCACATTCTCATCCTTGCCCAGATGAAGGTATGCTGTGGTTGGTACCTCTGCACCTGCTCACTGTGTCACGCGGGGAGCAGCAGTGAGGTCCTGGAGGCAGAAAATGCTATTTTTAGTTCTGTACCTTAAATGTGCATCTTTTTTCCCTCCTCCTAAAATTGCGTTTATTATCTAGTCATGTTTCAAAGAGGCAATGAACTTCTGCATTTAAAACACTCCCCCAGAAAGTGGTGGGCTTTCTTAATGAAGAGACAGGTAGGAAGAACCTGTTCCATTTCAAATCTCTGAAAATAAAGATCCTGGGAAATTATTGTTGCTCCTTTCTCGTTTTGCTTTTCTTTAAGCTGTTCCAGAGGCTTGTTGTGCCTGTATTGGGCAAGAGATGCGTGGAAGTTGCCTCCAGTGTTGGGCTGTGAAGGGCCCAGGGAGTGTCAGGGAAGAGGATGATCGTGATGAATGCCCACTTTCTCCTGGGGCTGGCTGGCTTCCTCCAGGAGGTGGGATCCAGATGGTGAAAACAGGTGATTTGCTATTCAGATAGCAGTAGAAAGGCTGTCAGGACTCCAGCTGCTGATGGATGAACTCTGGTTCTCACGAGGGTTTGTGTATTTTGTGACCGTGAGTTTTAGCTGCACTAAATATACAGTTTCCTTCCTCAAAGCACCATCCTTTTCATAGGAAGTATTTTGTTAGCTCCTGTCCTGCAGCCTTCTACTGACTTAGGGGTTAAATATGCTACAAAAACTGCCCATAAAATGGACTATGTGAAGATTTAATGAATATTGTGATATTCTTAATAATCTGGTGAATAGTTGACTCTTATCTCTGTGTGTATGTGGAAGAGCATGAAGAGAGGAAATCTGTGACGAGTAATGGCCATATGAATAATTTATTTGACACAAAACTATTTTGTATCTTGACAAATCTTGTATCCCTATGAAAGCAGAAGTTCCTGAGGCAGCGCAGTTTGCCTCTAGGGCAAAATGCTTTTTTCTTATCTTAGTTTCTCATTTTCTAGCAACAATCTTATTTACTCTATCAGAATTCATCATTAATAATCACTTCTCAGGAGTTTTCTGACTCTACCAGCAATTATTTTGCCATTCTGCGTTACACATTTCCAGAGTGAACAATAGACTACATACTCCATATTTTGTAATAAAGATATGACAAGAAAACATTTATGTTTTTGTGAATAAACAGAGTGGATGCAAGATCTGAACAGAATGATGTACAGGTTTGGGATTTGATTGCATTATTAGCAAGTGAAAAATGATATTAGGATTCCCTTCTAGGGAAATATTTGCTGAAAATAAGAAAAGGTTACCTCAACTTTTTTGCAGTTACAAGATGGTATTCAAAAGAGGTATTTTTATACGCATTGGGGAGCCATCCAGGGTTTATGCAGATTTGACATTTTCTTCTTTCTTCTCTATTTGTATCTGGAGCGCAGGGTGAACAGCCTCCTTTTTGTTTGCTCTCTCTAAATATCTTTGTCTGGGCAGCTGTTGATTCAGGCCCTGTGAATAAATAAAACAAAGAGGACCTCCTGCATGATTTAAAAAGCAATGCTCTTCTCTGAATCTCGACTTGCCATTTGTGGTGTTAGCATTACCTTACTTAGACAAACAAACGGCCTCTTCTCCCTCCTCACGAACATATTAGCTTTTCACTTGCAAAAGCTGCAGCAAGTGAACTTTCCTGACATTAATGGGAGGTGACAGCAGGCAAGGGAAGATGCTGCCTTTGTCTGAGAGGAGGAGAAGTGCTGTGAGCCCAGCGCGCCTGCAGCGCTCCGGCTTCCTGCACAGCTTTTATTCTCCCAGTGCTTGTGAGTGTTACTGAGGGAAATCGAAGTCCTTTAAGAATTCAGTCCCGTCTCCCCCCTGCACACTGCCTCTCATCATCACTTAAGGATTATTCACTCAAGAACCCCAGTGGTCACTGGATGCAAGCATTGAAAAAGGGGGTCAGCTGACAGAAAATGCATTAATTTATAATAATAATAATAATAATAGCAGCAACAATCCTGTTAGCCTTATTTTACACATGTGGAAATGGAGGGACAGAAAAGCACAATGTGCTGAAGCTGGGAGCACCAGCTGGGGCTGGGACGTGGGTGCTCCCCTCTCCAGGTCTCTCTTCTAATGACTAGACCAAATTGCATGATCCCAACATGCGACTGCTACCAGGTGTTCTTTATTAAGCGTGACTAAAACTTGTTAGGAGGGCCTCACACAGCTCTTTGACATTCAGGTGTCCTCACTGACCCTCAGTCATATTTGCACTGCCTCTTGAGGAGCACCAGGCAGTTTGGATGGACATTCCTCACCTGGCAGCTCAGAGGCTGTGTTTGTATGATCTAGCTCGCCCGAGCCCTTTTTTACATCCCGTTAACATGTTTGAATGTTAAATGCAGCACTAACTGCACCCTGTGCCAATGCTTTAGCTCCCGTTCCTTTCAGACAGTCCAAGCCTAGGGAGGAGGGAGGGGAAAAGGACAAAAATCATACAGACAACATGCCATGCTGCTGTGCAATGATTGGAAATGTTAGATACTGAAAGATGCTAGTTATTTTAAGGTTGAAGGTGCAGAGAGTATCAGAAAAAGTGCTGAGCATCTTCAGCATCTGTTGCCCTCAGCAGGAGCAGAGACACTCGGCTTCTCTCAGCTGACACTAAGCACTCACCAGGATCACCCTGATAATGAGCTCAGACAAATCCATGCTCCTTGGCTGGCACAACATAAGAAGACATGAGAGCTGTCGAACAGAAAGTGGAATGGACACTGTGGCTTCACCAGCCATGGAAGAAGCCTGGGAAACCCTATGTTTTTATTTAAATCATACGCACAAATATGCGCTGTGAAAAACACTACCCCATGGCTGTAAAATCTGAACGACCCATTGAAGCTCAGTCTCCAGGGCTCGTGCGGGTTGCGGGGGCTCGCTGGCCCGGCGACTGCTCCATCAGTCCTCCCCCTCTGCCCCGTGCCGGGGGACGGCCAGTGCAGAAGCTGCTGCTGATGGGGAAAGGGGTAACTGCAGCAGCCAGACGGAGCGCGTGTGTGGTGGCAGAGCGATCAGGAATCTTCACCATGACAATTTGTTTTCAATAATCTCTTCAGGGTGTCCTATTAGCCTTTGCTTTTCACTAGCTAAGAGGGATGTGTCGGTGATGGGGAGGTGAGGGTGCTGATTTTTAGGTAGATCTGGAAGGACTCTTGTGTTTACTGTGACCTCATTAATGCTCTTGAGGGGCACACTTCTGGCAGATCAAAGTTCTTAAATAAGCACCACTTCAGTGCTATTTAGCACATATTCTTCAACATTTGAAATCAGAAAGAAACTTTTAGGTCCTCTCTCTGATCCAGGAGATATTTGGTAGAGTAATTTTATCAGCTGACTTCTGTTCAGATCTGTCTGCTATTTTACCTTCCTCCAGCATTATCCAGGAGTTTAGTCACCACAGTTTCTTCTCACCTGGCCTGTGCTGACCCTATGCTCAGACCATGGCCCATGTGCAACTGCTTAAAGTATGCTCCATCCCTCTCACGCTCCATCCTGTTCCCTCCTGCCAGAGGGAACTCATTGCCACATGGCCTTCAACAAGTCTCATTGCTCTAGCAGGAGACCAAAGTACCTGTCTGTGTGTCTTCAACTTCCCTTAGACAAATGAATATTTGATAGAATATGGAAATGACTCATGGGGATGACACCTAACATGGTTATCAAGACTCTATCTGTGAATTTGGCAGCCCTACATCCTATTTTCAGTACCATCCTTTCCTTTATTCTCTCAGTCCTTTCTGATACTGTTTATGATCTTTGTCCCCCAGGACCTCTGCAGCATGGTGCCACATCAATATCCTTTTTCCCCAGCATCTCTTCCTCCGTGGTTCTTAGCCACTTGTTGGTATGACACACTCCCTGGCCGCCAGCTGGCTTGCGTTCAACTGCTGTCACACAGGGCTACATAAGCAAAGTTCTTGCTACTAGCGCAGACCTTTCACCTTATCTGGGTCCCTTCATGCCAGGTCCAGCACGGCAGGGCCCATGATGATGGTACGAGCTCATGCAATAGGAGCACAGGATACCCGTGGGCAACACAAGATCCCCTGTGGGGTACAGATACACAACCTCGTGCTTGTCCAGGGCCCTCCCGTGCCATCTGAAGCTGGCAGGCTGGTCACCAACAGGTCCAGCTCTCTGTGACATGTAGGGTCACAAAGTGGAAAGCTGTGGTATAGTGCTGTAAATGCACAGTGAACGTGCACTGCAGAGGAGATAGGTCTGGAAGGTGTCCAAACAGCATGTCTCATGCTTAGCAGGGGCGATTTGACAGGGCTGCTGTGAACATATCAGGGAAGATTATTCTAAGCAATCTCTATTGTCAGCATGCATTTTAGAAGTTGCAGAGATTTAAAATGTTCTGGAGTTTCCAGTGTGTTAGATCAGGAGGCAGTGGAGATACAGATAAAAGTAAATACTGCTCATGTCTACTGTTGTACTCTTCTCCTAAACCTCTAGAACATTGGAAAAGGACATCAGATTAAATACAGGTTATCAGGCTGGGAAAGGATGAAGTTCCTGCTAGTCAGCATGAGCAATTAAATGAAATTGAATTTGATTTCCAAATGTGTGCACAGGACAAACCCAAAGCATCCAGCTGACAAGCCCCACCAAAATGGACTGTTTTGCATTTCTCTTCAAGCAAATGGTAAATCTGAACCACTTCCAGAGTTGTTGGTGGCTGTGTGGCAAAGCTGGCCTGACATGGTGACAGCTCGAGTGGATGGAGCTGAAGCCTATCTGAGGAATGCATTTATTTGGGAAAAGCCAGGCTTATGCAGTCAGCAGCTGCAGGAGGAAAGGAAGGAATGTTTTTGGGGTCATATAGACCAAACTGCCTGGAAACAGAACATGAAGTCACGGAGAGTGCAAGTGCAGCGTGGCAGGATGAACACATCCCGAGATGAAAGATGAAACTAGGTCATAAAAACTGAGAAAAGAGAAGAGAAACCACACTTATTATTCGTTAGTGATTCCTAGGTTGCTTGGTAGCTCAGATCAAATGTCTGATCTAGAGAGGGATTTCACAGTGATCAGAATGATTCCTGGTTTTGGCTCACTTTTTGTGGGATACTTGGAAAGTAATGGGCACATGGTGAACAATCCAGACTCGATAGAATTGATCAATTTGTGAGCCAAGGATGTTTTGTAGGCAGCAGACTTCAAGGACGCTTTGCTTGTGTATACATATTTAGCTAACGATCGCAAGAGCATTCCAGACGCCTTTAGAAGGCCTTGAACAGAATAAACAAGAAGACAAAAAAAGAAAGATACCAATTAGAAGAACACAGGTGCACATTCCACGATAAAGGGAACTTGACACAAAGAACCTCAATTCGGCAGCTTATCTTGACCAATTAGACTGAGACAAGTTTGGCATGTTTTAGTTAATACAACCAATTATGCCTTATGTTTATGCACGTGTACAGTGTTGATATAACCAATCATTAGGTGTAACTAGGCGCGTGGACAGCTCATGCTAACCAATCTCTAATTTGCTTATGCGTGAACAGTAACTAGAATGAACATATAAACCGAGCTATCTTGGCAATAAAGTGGCATCTGCTTGATCATATTGATTGTGTGCAGTGTCCGTGACTTCCGCGTCAACAACTTTTAAGAAAAAAACTTAAATTTTGCAAGTCTTATTCCAGAAACTAAAGGTATGTCTTACATCAGCTGTCATGTGCCAGCCTACTCCAGCCACACCGCCAGGCTGTAACTCCCAGCAAAGGGTTACAGCTCCCTTTCCTTATGTCTCTGGTAGCAGTGTGCCAGCCAAGGGAAGTGGCAAGCAGCCTCCTGAGCCTTTGGGAGCTACGCAAAGCCCTGGGGCACCCACATCTTCCCAACAACTTTCTTTTAAAGGTAAGACAAGCCTTAAAACAGTGTCCTGGGCTGTCTGTTGAGGTTTTTATCAAGTGTATCTTTAGCTGCGTAAAGCTTAATCAAAACCTGACTGGAGTTGCTGTATTCATACTGAAGCTTATAACACAGGATAGTTGGTTTCTTCTTGCCCGGTGAGATGGACTCAGCCTGAGAGTGCTCTTGTTTCTCAGCAGCTATGAGGGGCTATCATATCTACTGTTTCTCTGCTGTAAGCAGTTTCATCACCAAAGTAGAGATGCAGACATTGGTACAAAACCCTGAAATCAGGATTGATGAAAAAAAGTTGTTCTACTACAGGTATAATCAACTGATGGGAAGCACACCACTGACTACCTGCTGTGGATATGTGTGGAAAAAAGAGCGTGAAAGAAGCATTCATCTTTCTTGTATCTAGCTCCTTTGCTATTGTTAAAACAAAATTGTTATACTCAGCATGTCTGGTGATATGAACTCCTGAAGGGGCAGAAAAATGTTATGACCGTGCCTAGCACCAACTTTCAAATGTGCATGCTCACAAAGACAAGGAGCGTGGTAGCATGGCATTCCCCTGTGCTCTGTTGGCCCCTTAAAGACCAATCGGTTTATGGTAAAACACAAACTATTCCAGTATTAAACTACCTGCTGTGCTGTTTTAAACCTGAGCTAAAGTGGGACTTCCAGAGGGGGAAGGAGATTTATTTACAGCATGTACATCTTAGAGTCCCATGTAACAAGAGTGTTGATTTGTCCTCAGGATGCTAGAATAGGCTTGTATGGGTAAAGTTTGTCCGTTTGCACGTGGTTATAAATGCTATTGTGCTGCAACAGAACTTAATCATGGAAAAGTTGGCTATGTTGCTAAGTGAAAATCTCCAAGAGACCCAGAGGTGCCCCTTAGTATAACATGAGAATATTGTTTGCAATCCAAATAACACTTTCCAGGTTTTCTCTTACTCTTCCTCATTCAAGAGATTTGTGCCTGAACTACCTTGTTTGCCCAGAAATGACAGGTATTTAGCCAGAAAGGAATTTGCTTACAATGTATGTTACTTTACATTGTGTCATTGGCTTATGTTGCACCAGATAATATGATATGAAGTTACAGATGATGATGTGACATGAGTCATGGGCTACCCCAAAACCCAACTCTCCCTCTCCTTCAAAATCAAATATATGTCATTATTCAGGCTTTGTTTCAAGGGTTTTTTTAAGTTTTGATTTAACAGGAAAGGGATCTGTTCTGGTGGTGGTGGTTTTTTGTTTTTTTAAAGGCATTGGAGCATCTGAAGCTTCAGCTGAATTAGAACCACTTTCTGAGATTGCTGAGTATGTCTAATTTTTTCTTTAAAGATGATGTTGTATTCAGGTAGACGGTATGAGACTTGTCACATAATGCCAGGGGTTTGAAAGTTCTGAGCTTTGCTTGTAATTACCTAAAAATGAATATTTGATAAATATATACACATCTGCTAATAAAGATAATAAAGATGATTATAGGTGTGGCTGCAAAGTATAAATTACCTCAGTCATTTATAAGTAGCCACATTATGTTTATTTAGCATTAATTTTCTATATTTTGCAAATATATGTATACCACTGCAAACTAGGATCTCCCATTCCACCCACATTTCCCAGTGTTCAGTTAGACCGGGGTCTAAGGAAATCTTGGAGAGTTATTTCCTTCACTGTCTACAGTTACTGCCTGATTTGAAGATACAGGCTATTTGTGGATATCTTGCATATATGTAGTAATGATATCCCTGTATTATACTGTAGAGATTTTTGATATATGACCTTGGCATAGCTTGTGATCCTCTGCTTGTTAGCCTGCCTTCCCAGGACTTATGTTGAATTTCAGATCTTGCGTTCATCCAAGTAGCTACCATTTAATACCATAATAACTGCATGCTTTGTAATGACACAGCATTTTAAGCCTACCCCTTAGACATTGCAGGATTGCAGGCAGAAGTCAGAAGCTTTTAAAGTTTTTCTGCTGGGCCTTCCACATCAGCATCTCTGGAAGAACCAACAATTACATCCTTAAAAGCTAGGACAGATACATGCATCTGTTTTTGTTCTACCAATTAAAAAAAATAAAAATCAGTGATCATATATTTTAGAAGACTGTAGTTTTATCTGAACCCTGAACTGTTGGCTTATGGTAATTCACAGGAATAAAAATAGTCTAGGGTTATGTTCCTAAATTAGCTTTTGTGTGGTATATGTCATATACAAATAGACCAGAGTCTCTTGATCGAAGGTTTTATGACCCTTGATTAGGATGATCTGAATTTATTGTATGTAAGGATTAATTAGTTAACATGTGTAATAGCTTTAAAGGTGCTTGGCATTATTATAGCATATAGACTTGGCAAAATATGGAACTGATAGTAGTATAAAATAATACCCATGCTAAAATGTAAAGTCTTGGCAATTACTTTATGGCTATGTACACTGAATAACCTGAAAATGAGATGAAATTGCTGGGGTGGTCTACTAGCTGGAACCAAGTTTCCTGGCTTTTAATGAGTTTGCCCTTTCCATAGTGCTGAGCAAGGTTTGGATCCTGCTGTTTCTTCTTGCATCTCATTTCTAATGGCTTCAAGACTTATTTTTGAAGCAATATAATCGGTTTCACTGGCAATACCTGTCAAAAAGCAAACAGGAAATTGGGAAAAAACAGACATTTGTATGTGCTGGTATATTCACATACACGTTTAAACACAATGCATTCTGTGTTGGGAAGAGAGATTTTTACTATAAACTCATTGATTTTTTAAATTTTTTTTGGACATATTCTATACAGATCTAGTATCTAACTAGGAAGCCTTTTTCAGCTAAACCTTTATGACCGTTTTGTAAACTAAACATAACAAGGGAGAAGGCTGTGCACTAAGCAATTGCTGTAACTAACCAACAGAAAAGAGAAGGTAAATATAGTACTTGTACAGATCTTTCAGTTATTCATCGTAATTCAGGGTATGTTTACTTGATAGTTTTGCAATAAAAACTGCTTTCTCTGGTGGCATATCTCCCAGATTTAACCTGCTTACAGATGCTTCTGAGCATTCACAGCTCCTCAGCACTCCTAACTCTGAAAACGTGAATAGGGAAATTAGTAACACAACTATCTTACCAGCACAGGAATTCAAATGCTATTGGAGAGTGACTGGAGATACAAGTCTGTCTATGACTGGAATATCAGGGTTTCTTGGCTTTTGCTTCATTCATCTTCTAAGGCACAAAGAGAAACTTAGTTTTGTTTGTATTTATAGAGAAAGGGGCATTTTGCATTCTACATCTGCCATCTGCTCACTTGTTCCCAGTGATGGCTGGGCTATCAGTAAAATACTACTCTGCAGCTGGCAGAGCTTGGCGGTGCAAAATTGCAATGTGTGTACACACAGTCATCTGCCGGGAACTGGAAGTTTGCAGCAGCCCTAGACCTTGAATAAATTCCAACAAGCAGACAAAATTGTGCGAGCTGCCTCTTGTCCTGGCCCTCTGATGATGAAAGCTCACTCTTTCTTTGAGTCTGATTCCACAGTAGCTTATATTATATTATTATATTCCCCATGTTTTATATTGCTGTGTGCAACATAAAAAGTTTCTCATCTGGAAACGTGCTAAAATGGCAATTCTGAGACTTCCTCTGGAGTAGGTGAGGAACAGGGTGGGATCTCACAAGGCCTTTTAGTCAGCCTATTTAGTTTCCTGGTAGGCAGCTGCTTTCCCCCTGCACTTATCCTGAACTGATTTTTTTACCTGCACTTCAGATTGTCCAGTTCTGCCCTTGCTGAAGGGGCATAGCTGATACCTGCCAGTAAGTGTTCACAGAAACTGCTTCTTGCTGTTTGGAGTAAAACGGCATGTCCTAGTTTAGACAAGTGGGCTGGTGCAAACGGTTCTTCTAAGCTCTCTATTTCATGCTCTCTATGGTAGGGAAACAGCCTATTTGGTCAAAAATAACCATCACAGATGCCAGCGATAGCTCTGGTGACAGAGGCAAAGTAGGTATTGCCTAAAGGAGGCAAACCGGCCATGGTCCTACTCAGCTGTGGCAGATCCTAAAGGTGGTTCAGCTGCTGGTGCTGGGGTATAATGAGTACCCACTGGCTGGGAGATGGGTGATGAGGGGGACATGAATGAGCTTGAAATGATCTATCAGAAAGAAAACAAACATATGGTAGTGAGAGTGACTAAATACTAAATCTTTCACAGAGGATGCTGTAGCTTTTTCGTACCAAAACTTGCTGCTGCTCTGGCAGGCAATCGCTAGTCAAGCACAAGCTGGGTTCATTAGAAAGAGCTCCTGGATTAAAATGTTTGGCCTATGTCATATCAGAGATCAGACTGAATGACCCCCAAATCTCTCCCTCTAGCCTACAAAGATAGGAAGAAATCAAAGAAAAAAACCACCACCACCAGCAACAAAACCAAAATGGGATCATTATCCAAAGTCTTACAGTGACTGAACTGTTGCACTCAAAGGGTTGCTGTCAATGGCTCGATGTCTGAGTGGAGACCAGTGACAAGTGGTGTTCCTCGGGGGTTGGTATTGGGACTGGGGCTGTTTAACATCTTTGTCAGGGACATGGACAGTGGGATTGAGTGCACCCTCAGCATGTTTGCCAACGACACCAAGCCGTGTGGTGCGGTCGACGCACTGGAGGGAAGGGATGCCATCCAGAGGGACCTTGACAGGCTTGAGAGGTGGGCCCATGCAAACCTCATGAGGTTCAACAAGGCCAAATGCAAGGTCCTGCACATGGGTCGGGGCAATCCCAAGCACAAATACAGGCTGGACAGAGAATGGATTGAGAGCAGCCCTGAGGAGAAGGACTTGGGGGTATTAGTGGATGAAAAACTGAATATAAGCTGGCAATGTGCCCTCGCAGCCCAGAAAGCCAACTGTATCCTGGGCTGCATCAAAAGAAGCATGACCAGCAGGTCAAGGAAAGTGATTCTCCCCCTCTGCTCCGCTCTTGTGAGACCCCACCTGCAGTACTGTGTCCAGCTGTGGGGCCCCCAACATAAGAAGGACATGGACCTGTTGGAGCAGGTCCAGAGGAGCGCTATGAAGATGAACAGGGGGCTGGAGCACCTCTGCTATGAAGAAAGTCTGAGAGAGTTGGGGTTGTTCAGCCTGGAGAAGAGAAGGCTCTGGGGAGACCTTATAGCAGCCTTCCAGTACTTAAAGAGGGCCTACAAGAAAGCTGGAGAGGGACTTTTTACAAGGGCATGCAGTGACAGGACAAGGGGTAATGTCATTAGACTGAAAGAGGATAGATTTAGATTAGATGTAAGGAAGAAGTTCTTTACTGTGAGGGTAGTGAGACACAGGCACAGGTTGCCCAGAGAAGCTGTGGATGCCCCATCCCTGGCAGTGTTCAAGGCCAGGTTGGATGGGGCTTTGGGCAACCTGGTCTAGTGGAAGGTGTCCCTGCCCATGGCAGGGGGGCGGAACCAGAGGGTCTTTAAGGTCATTTCCAACCCAAACCATTCTATAATTCTATGAACTGGCACCTAATGGCAAACTGCTCCTGTCCTGCCCAACGACCTCTGAGGATGCTTTTTCCAGCTAAAATGATCCACAACCCTTAACTGTGAATTCTGATTAACTTCAGCCACAGTTTTGTAGCTGGTGCTGTGGCTATAACATCTTGCAAAACAATCAAAATCTATTAATAACCTAACCCTTCATTATCAACTTTTAAATGGATTCATCCATCAGAAGGACCTCAGCAAGAGGGCTGGTCAAAAGACTGACTGGAATTGGTGGTAACAGCCATAAAATGTACAGACCTTTCCTGCAGGGACATAGAAGCTTCAAGACCTCCCAGCAATCTGCTTTGAGCTTCCTTCCAGGCAGCATTGTTGTAGACACCACCTCCTCTGTAAATTAAAAAATTGTTTGTGTTGGTTTTTTGTTGTGTTTTATTTTCTACTCCCAAGGGGCTTTATAAATGCTGGCTGGACATAGCTGGAGCTGTGCTACAGGTTAGAGGAAAAATTATTTCCATGTTGCAGAAATGCTGCTTGCAATATTAAGGTCACACCGTCCTAACATGATCCTACCACAGAGATGAATACAGATTCTGATGCATTTTATTGTGCTATGTCGTCCTCAATTAACTGAAGGCGGTTTGCCCCAGGGCCTGCCGATTCATCTGTTCGTTGGAGCTCACACCGAATTAACATACAACAAAATCGAAAGATTCTTCCACGACAAACAGCTTGCTCATTCATCTGCTCTTTTGTTGTGGTGCTGTTCTCATTACTGCATTTGATTTAATTTGTACGTGTGCTAGTCATGAAAAAAATAGTTGTACCCTTGCTTTGGAGCAGGAAAGGTCAATAAAGCAAATAGCTGCTGCCTTTTGGGGCAATCAAAATACACCATGTAAGATAAATTTTGAATGGCTTGCAGATGCTGCAAGTTAGGGAGCTAAAAAGGTTTTAATCCTTATTTAGAACTTTGTGTGTGGGCTGGGGTTTTTTTATAATTAATTTGCACAACCATCTTGTGTAAAGGATTCCTTACCATACATGAGCATTTTCCCTTTCGCTCTCCACACAACCCCCAATATTAAAAGAATAATCATGTCAGGTCTATCTTCTAAGGAGCCCTGTTTGCTAAAAAGAAGAGTTAATCAGATCATTAACTTGAGCAGTGATCACATTAAGTGGTGCTTATAAGCACCTATGAGGAACTATTGAGCTGCCACACTGGATTAAAAACTGAAATTGTATTACTAGTTTCTGTTCCAGTTCATGTAGAAATAACCTTATTTACTATGCAATTTTAAAAATACTTTGAGTTAATAATATGACATTCAAAAATTCTCAACAGTTGTGTGTAAACTGCTAAGACAAACATTTTCTTTTCTGGTAGCTTCCTAAGTTTAGCACTGTGAACTGGAAAGATGTTAAGTAGATCAAAGTAGATCACAGTAGATCAAAGGGTGGAACTTCCCTATAAATTCTTTGGTTTTAGCAGAAAGTACAATCTTATTTAGGTAATGAAAATTACTGATAACTAAGGTTCTCTCTTAATTAGTTTGTGACTAATTTCTGACAATATAAAGATCAGTGTGGAAAAAATAAAATTTCCATTAAATATGCTGCATCTATTTAGCCAATAATGCTTCTCCATTTTACAACATGATGTGACATCAGTTAATGATAGTGTTTCTGTCCCCTACACACTGCTCCGTGGGGAAGCCTGTCGGTACACTTCTCTAAGTTCCCCAGCATCTGCCTTCACCAGCTGCAACAGTCATAAAAGGTGAGGGTAGGGAAGTAACAAATAGTAAGAAGGAAGACATAATATTCATAAGCATGTTTAGGGTTGCTCCCTAAGTCAAGATAATCCCTTAATAAATCGGACAAACATGAAAAGATTTTAAAGGCCTGTTTCAGGACATGCCATTTCAGAATGCCTTAACATCCCACATTTCTTTAAGGTCTTTTAAAAAGGTCAAGTTGGGAAATCATGCAAATTTATCCCTTTTAGTTAGTACACAAAGATATATGACAGAGAGAAAGTCTGTCTTTGTTGCTATTAGTACTATTCTTGTAGTTAGGATGGCGCAAACATTTATTTAGCAACGGTGCTTATGTGGTAGCACAGGTAACCACCTGGCTCAATGCCTTGTTCTCAATTACTAGTACTTAACTCTGCAAGCTTCTAAATATCCTTTTCCCACACTGAGATCAAGAATAAACTCTCTCCTCGGTAGAGAGGAACACGCATATTTATGCTATTTTGTACCAGTTCTGTGGAGTCCTTCAAATACTGGGCCCCTCACTGCAGGAAAGACATCAAGGCGCTGGAGCGTGTCCAGAGAAGGGCAACCAAGCTGGTGAGGGGCCTGGAGCACGAGTCTTATGAGGAGCGGCTGAGGGAACTGGGGCTGTTTAGTCTGGAGAAAAGGAGGCTGAGGGGAGACCTTATCGCTCTCTACAACTACCTGAAAGGAGGTTGTAGTGAGGTGGCTGCTGTCTGTTGTCCCAAGTAAGAAGTGATAGGATGAGAGGAAACGGCCTCAAGTTGCACAAGGGGAGGTTTAGGTTGGATATTAGGGAAAATTTCTTTACTGAGAGGGTTGTCAGGCATTGGAACAGGCTGCCCAGGGAAGTGGTGGAGTCACCATCCCTGGAGGTGTTCAAAAAACGCGTAGACAAGGCACTTGAGGACATGGTTTAGTGGGCATGGTTGACGGTTGGACTTGATGATCTTAAAGGTCTTTTCCAACCTAAACGATTCTATGATTCTACGATACTAAGATCGCTGACTCTAATTTTCATGGCAATAAGGACGTAATTTTAACTTACATAAACAAATGATACAAACCATACAAAATGGAATTTATTGAATTCATACTGTACAACAAGGAATATAAGGACTTCTGCTTTACATACATATTTTAAATTCTTTTTAGGTGTTTTAGTTTTAAAACTTCACATTCAGTAAGAAAGTATACTATCAAAAGCCAAGCTTGAAGACCAGTTAGGAAGTACTCTTTCTCTGCATTACTTGACAGATTGTCACACAGAAATATTTAAAAACACTTTTTTTCTCCACAAAAGTCAGAAAAAAATCCTTTAAAATGTTCATTAATATTAAATGGAGACTTACTTGCTCATATACTAGACAAATGTTTCAAAGTTGTCATACTGGCAGTATCCTGCCATTCCTGTAATCTCTCATGTATGTAGTTGCAATGTGTTTTAGCTGCATTTTAGTAACTGATATGTTTTATGATGACAGAAACTAATTGGGACTCTTAAACCTTTCCTGCTACTGAAAGTAACACAGGCTTTGCCACAGGAATGCATTAACTATAGTTTGTCTACTTTGATCTAGCATTTTCAAAAAGATGTATCGGACATTCGCTCTGGCTAACTGTTCTTACATTATAAAAACATCATCAGAGCATAGCAAAATGCTGTTTTAACTGTTTGATGAGCTGTTGTGTATCAACATGGCCTGGAAATGCTTCTTCTGACTTCTGAGCAGCTGTGTAACTCCTCTGAAGATCTCCAATCTGTAAGAAACATACAAACTAATTTTGTTAATCCAAGCACTGCAGTATTTGCATCGTGTATTCTTTGCAGTACATTTCTGATGCTCACAAATGTTTAAACATAGCTGGTCCTGAGAGTGAACAAATAAAACAAGAGTCAGTATGGAGGCTTTTGAACTCAGGGTTATGTCCCACTTACAACAAGGGATGAGAATAAAAAGACAGAAATGTGATTTTAACGGGAGGGATGCTTCAAGACAGTAACTTTATGTCCCATTCCACCTGACTTCTTGGAGAATGGACAACAAGGTACACCATGCCCAGTGCTTGAAATGAGGAGGAATAAGAAATGGAAGATTTGTTTTTAAATTCCATAGAAGTGCTGTTGTATATTCAGGCAAAACACTACCAATCAGGCCTCTGCAAAAGCCTCCACTCCATGTGATTTCCTGCTTCCTCACAGAGAGGCACAACAGTCTTGGAGAGCTGATGTTGCTCCTCTGCTGCTTTTAGAATTATGTTTCCACATTGTTCCCTACTTCGGGAACTTTATTTTTTCCTAAATAGCCATCATTTTTTGGAAGGAGGAAGTGTACATAAGGAGAACATCTCAAAGTGGTTCAGCAAAGAAGAACCCAAATGTTTGGGAACACATGTAGTAAAAGTGATAGCTCCTGGGTGAAAAGGAAGAAGCTATGGAAAGTGTCAGTAGGAGGCCTCTGTTGCCTGTGCATCAGCCAACACAGAGCTTCAGTGCAGCAAGAATTCTCTGAAGGGGAAGAATCCAGGGTCCTGGCCAGAGAAGCTATGTTCTGTAAACCATGGCCTAACAAACCAAATCTAAGGATTGCATTATCACCCTGCATCAACAGCTAGCTGATCTGGCCATTGGTCTTCTCCCACAACCTATGCATGTTCTTTGTGCAAAAGCTACGTAACAAGACATTTGCAGACTAGGATTTACTCCTTAATCAGTAAGTACAGATTGTAATTATTCAAAACCATCTTATGTTTCACAATGGAGAGGATACGCTTACAAATTAACGGGTTGTTCTCTCCTTGACACATGTACTTTAGTATCTGTAGGAGTTGAGCTGCCCACACAACACAGACTCATAACAGAATCTTGAAGGTGTAGGCACAAGCAAAGGAGCAATTTTTCTTGTGAAAAATGTAAGGATGTACAAGTTTCTCCTTATTAACAGGAATGTTGGACACACTATTAATTCAGTGTCTGAGACATTCCATATGAAAGAAATCATTAACACACAAAATTCAAAGGTTGTAAAACTGAAGAACAGACTTTCCTTTTGAGTTCAGTAAGATCATGGGATGAATAATTACTGATATATCATGATACCATTTCACTTCACATTCTGAAAAAGCCAACGACTGTAAAGACTGTAGATGTAATTGTTAACAGATTGTTCATCTTCTGGGCATTTGGAAAATTACAAAGTTACTTTATAGCTAGTTGGCCTCACTTATTCTCAAAAGCAAACATTTGAGTAACTACTTTTACACACAAAGCTTCTGGGTTTTAAAATGAAAATGTAACTTTCGTTTTCCTTGAGTTTATGCACTCTGTATTCTTCTGTCTCACCTATTTGGAATTCTCAGTAATAACAATAAAAACCCAACTGCCCCACCAAGGCTCAATTTTTAGATTACAAGAACAGGATAGTGTATTACCTTCTCTGAAAGTATTGCAAAATTGAAATGGGGCTCATACATATGAGGTGCTAAAGATGAAGCAGTCTGCAGCAAAGCTCTTGCCTATGTAGAGAAAGAAAAAAAAAAGTGAAATGTGGGAGGGAAGGAGAATAACAAGAATCTAATGCAATTTTCATCATTCTTAAAAGAAATCATCCTGTGTTTTCTTTACTAGGCCTTTACTAAGAAAGCCATCTTCAGCTATGCATGATTTACACCAATAGTACATTTAGGCATAATACAGTTTAATAGCATTGAAATGAATAAGACTCTTGGCTGAGTCAGAAAAAACATGTTGGAACTGATTCAATTAAGCAACTCAGTTCTAAACACTGAACATAATATATTAATTTTAAAAAAAAAAGTATTTAAAGTCCCACCCCACTGTATTTATCTGTTGTCTCTGACAGCACTGTCTTAAGCATCCCTGAAAACCTAAATTTTATCATAAAAATGACAGTTTTCATACTCAGAAATTGTAATAAAATTAACTATTTTTTCTGACTACTAAACAGTAGCATTAAAACCTAATGAAAAATTAAGTATCACAGTGTGCATTTTCATGCTGTAAATCCAACACAAAATTAAGCTCAACTTGTGAATGCTTTTACTAAAAAATAGAGAACTTCAGGGGAAAAAACCTGATCTTTTAAAAACAAAAGTATCTGTAAACTGTTTGGGAAGGTATTTACAAGTCTTTCTACCATATTGTGGCTCTTGATGTATATATGAATCAATCAAAATAGGCTTGCTCCCATAAGGATTAAAACAAGCTCACAGTAGTTCAAACTGTCCAACATATAATAATTAATTATATATTAATTAATTTAATATTAATTTTCCCTGCATGTGTATAAAAAATGAATGCATTTAATCCACCGGGCATGTCAACCATACATCTAAGCACCATACAACTCAGTATACTCACATTACATAACCACCAAGCTTACTGATGCAAAAGTTATTTATCAAGAACCTGCTGCTTTGGGACAAAACTCTAAAGCAATCTCCTTGTTGAAAAAAATCTTTTAAGAGCTGACCTGATTGCTGTCTTCTGCCACCCAGCAGAAGTATATTATCCACATTTATAAACTGAATATATAGTCGAAGTTTTAATGTAAGTGGATTACAGAGTGATGGGTTTTGTTTTGGGTATCAATTTAGAAGAAGTTCTCAAAAACTGCAAAGCCACTGTAAACCTTGTTTGTCTTTGGTGAACCATTTGGATATGCCTAAGAATTAGCAGTTGAATGGGAGATGGCACGACAACGTGGAGGTTACACTGAAACACGCGTAAAAGTTATCTATGTTTTCTGCCTGTAATAGTGAGCTAGATGTTCAAACGATGCCTCCACCTCAGAGAAATGACACGTATCTTAAGTACCAAAGGGCCAAAGGAAGCATTCTGCTTAGGCTGAGATGCAACACCAACCTGTTCAATGTGACCTTTTCGCATTTCCAGCACAGCCAAGTTGTTGTAAGCTTCCGCATAGTCGTTATTGTTGACTAATGTTAGCCTGAAACACTGATAAGCCAGATTCAGGTCTCCTATCCCCTAAAAGCAAGATTGTATTTTAATTTGTGAAAAGATTGGAAACAACATGCATCTGTTTTGTTGTCTGGAGTATCTTTTCTCCCATAGGTACTACCATGGAATACAAATTACAATAAAAACACGCTGATCAGAACCATATGTGCTTTCTTCCCAGACCCTCTCATTTGCTTCTTATTCTTCCTCTGGACAGAATCATTTCTCTCCAGCACACACTTCCATGCTACAAGTGATATTCACTTCATCTAATTTAACTCTTAGATAACTAAAGGGTCATCTAAAGACTACGCTATCTGCTACCATCTATGGTAGGGCAAGAAAAACAGAGATGTCTCCAGAGAGGAAGTCATCTTGCCTTTCTGTCTTTACACAGATTTAAAAAAAATCACATATAAGCCTAGTTTTTAGAAGATAAAAATTAAGGGAGGTGAATTTCTTTGTATGGAGCAGCTGACTACTCTTTAGTATTATGACCAACACTGATACAGCACCAGGTTAAACATTCAAAGTGACAAATGCTGAAAAATATAGGCACATCAGTTCAAATTTCAATGTTTTAAGCAGTATAAATTATGTGTTTATCCAGTTGCAGTACAATCAAGATAAACAGCTGAGTTTCTGACCTAAGTTAAATCATAATCAGCATTTGAAGACAACTCATATTAGAAAGCTGTCAAAAACTTTATTCAGTAACCTTATTCTGGGCACGCAGCTAAACAGAAATCTAACACAACTTCTAGAAGAACATCTGAAAAAATGGCCAATGAATGCAAATTAGTGTAGAAATTTAACAAACTTTATCACACAATTACACAATATTTCTATAGCTGCCTATAAGACAGAGGAACATGCCTTCTCAACTATGACATGCATAGTGCTGTAGTGTCTGCTACAAGCTGCTGAGTATGTTATTTTTATGACAACAGACTTGATCTAATGCTCCATGTAACACAAATAACAGCTCAGAGAAAAAATCTTGAATTCAGTTTTTTCATCAGATTAGCTTGTATTGCAGCAAAGGCCTTCAAGGGCTGGTACATGTTGCAATTTTTTTAGAAAGAAGGGAAGGTTAAAGACGATGGTGAGGGAGCATCTTTTAGCAGGAGTAAGCCACATTCTGTGAAGATGTACAGAACTTTTTTCTTTTGCCTCTTCCTCTCTACTGAAGTGCAAATAAACCTTTAATCTGTACTGCACTTTATCCTGTACACTATCAGGTTTCATATTTCAACGTAGGGCAATGACTCCTTCCTAGTTATTCTTTTTCCAGTTTTTGTAAAATTATATTTATTCAGAAAGGTTGTTAATATTTTTCATACCACAGCCACGTGTCCCAAGTTGTACCACACATCTGCTGTCTCCTCCTGATTTTCAGCCAAAAACAGTGCACGTTCAAACGAAGATAGTGTCATATCATATTGCTGAGCATAGAAGCAACAGAGGCCAAGATTGTTAAAAAGTTGGCAGTTATAAACACCCATCTGCAGGAGCCGTCTAGATTGAAAGAAAACATTTGTTTAATTTATTTTTTTTAGATTAATTTCAAATAAGACTTCTATTCTAAATTACAAAGTTCTCTCCTCCTTTCTCTCTATTCTGAGAGGGTATAATAACCAAGTGTTATAGTCTTACACTTGGTTAAGTTTTCATGAACAGCAGTGCAGGACATTTTTGACTAGTAGAATCAAAGCTGTGCAAAACAGTCTTCATGTAAATTAGATAACTTCTGTCTTTTTGACTGTGCCACATGATCTGACTTTACTGTAAGACAGAGCTGTATGCAGCCTTTCTCCATTTCCTCTTTCCAATCCCTCAACCTCAATCAAGCTGTAATTTGTTGCAGTTACTTTTTATGACTCTTCAGACTCCAATTTTTTGCTTGATTCCTGCCCTTCAGCACTGCTACAATCACTACTAGTACATCTAGTATGTGAAACTACATTAATCCTACATTTGAAGCATAACTCAGATTTTGATTCAAATTTATGTTGTTTCCTGCATCTTTTAGAATGGAGATGTTTTATATAAATTATGTTTATCAATATTTATATGAGAAACAGATATGCTAAGAGGGACAGGGAAAAAGAGGGCTGTCATCTGCAGCATGACTGTGAGTTTCTGAACCTGAAGCATAAAAGAGCTCAGGTCCAACCGAAATGAGATGGTAGTGCTTATATTGACTTAACCTGCTCTTAGGTTTAAGAACATGAATAAGGCTCCTTTGCACTCTGACTGTATTGAAATAAAAAGCAAGCAGCATCATTTAACGCTATCTTTTTATTGCTTTCAGTAAAACATGGGGGAACCCCAGCCCACGTTCAAGTAAGGGATTTTGGGGTCAAAACTGCTTGTGACTTCAGGTGGAGTTTTTCAAAGACTACTCTTTTTCAAAGGGCTAAATAGGAAGTCCACGTGTCTTCTGAATGCAACTGAAGTTGAGAGTAAGGTCCAGTGTTCTCAGACTGTCTCATGCTGTGAAAGATCATTTCTTGTTTATTAATCAAATAATAACTGTTTTGATAATCTTTGTTGATACTTTTACATACTCCGCATGTAATGGTGACAAGTTTTTAAGACAGAGATGTAATTATCACTGGCCAAGAAGATATGTTAAGTTGGTATGCTGATTTTGTGGTGATATTTGTCCAAACGCTCAATCATTCTCTCATGACAATCTCCTAATGTTCTTTTTTTGCTATCAGCATTACAAAAGTCAACCCTTTATATTACCCTCCCACACAGTCAGTTCCCCCTCCCTCCCCACAAGTGTAGATACCTATAAAACCGCAGAGCTATCTCGGGCTGGTCTGAATAAAAATGGTTACTGCCAATGCATGCAATGGCTTCCACGTGAGTGTTGTCTTGTTTTAAGACATCTTTATAGTACTCTGCAGCTGAGGAGATATTGTTCATTTCCTATACAATTGGAAAAAATTTGGATTAATTCAACTTTTTATCACCAGTTTTTATCATAAAACTTATTAAAATGTCAATCTACTGAGTGCTTTATCTATGCCCTGTACAGTACTTAACTGAGATTAATTATGTATGCTCTTACAGTTCTCTGATCACACAATGCAACATCACCGATTGGCATCTTCACAAGCGACACACACATCCACAAAAAGAATGTACATTAATTTATCAGCACTTGCTGTACCTCTCATTAACTCTATGCCATAGCTACTGTCCTGGTTTCAGCTGGAATAAACTTAATTTTCTTCTTAGTAGCTAGTATAGTGCTGTGTTTTGGATTTAGGATGAGAATAATGTTGATAACACACTGTTTTAGTTGATGCTAAGCAGTGTTTATACTAAGTCAAGGGCTTTTCAGCTTTTCATACTGCCCTGCCAGCAGAGTCTGGGAGTGCACAAGAATCTGGGAGGGGATACAGCAAGGACAGCTGACCCAAACAAGCCAAAGGGGTATTCCATACCATATTACGTCATGCCCAGTACATAAACTGGGGGGAGTTGGCCGGGGGGCACCGTGGCTCAGGGGTTGGCTGGGCATCAGTGAGTAGGTGGTGAGCAATTGTATTGTGCATCCCTTGTTTTGTATATTCTATTATTAGGAGTAGTAGTAGTAGCATTTTCCCTTCCTCTTCTGTCCTATTAAACTGTCTTTATCTCAACCTACGAGTTTCACTTTTTCTTTTCACGATTCTCTCCCCCGTCCTACTGGGGGCAGGGGGAGTGAGCAAGTGGCTATGTGGTGCTTAGCTGCTGGCTGGGGTTAAAGCATTAGAGCTACAAAAAGAGATTTATTTGGTTTTTATATTTTAGAAAAAGAGATTGGTCAGAAGCTTAGCATGTGCAATGGGCATTTGCTACTTTTTGCACAATGCCTTGTGATCCACAGTACTGTGCAGTCAGTTTCCCAGTATGGTAACATACAGTACTTATTTCCCCAGTCAATGTCTCAATTATTTTCAATGCTTTGTAAGTCAACTCATTAATTGCTCTGAACACAAATGAGAATATAATTGCATATGAAGAATTATTACATGCCTTTGAAAACAGGAATCATGGATTTATTACCAAAACTTATACTAGCTAGGATATGCCAGTTAGGAGAACTATATTGTATAAAAATATATGCTTGGATGTATGCTTCTTGGAAGATGAATTAGGGTGAACTCATTGCTGTAAACAACATCACACTGTTTCTGAGGAGTGCAAGTCACCAGAGGACTCTACCCCATATCAGAAGAAAATAAATTAAAAGATCAAAACACATGTCTTTGTTTAGAGAGGAATAATTTCTACCTGTGTGCTGTAGATACATTGTACTCTCAACATGACTAAATAATAAGCTTTTATTTAACCTCAGCAGCATATTTAGCTATGAAAAAATGTATTTCCTGTGATTAAAGGAAATAGTACTAAAGCAGTCCCTTTAAAAATAATGGTTTTTTTTAAACCAAAAAAGGTCTACAACTCTTCCTACTGTCAAAAGGTAGTGACAGAGAAGAAAAGCTCTGATTAAGACACCTGATGCATATATTCAACTTATGAGTCTATGTAATGAGAACCACCCTGTGCTGCAGTAAAAATCTTTGCTAATGAAGCTATAATCCTGCACCCAGGTGTCAGAGCAAAACTAGATCCTGTCAACTATATGCTGCTCTTTAATAATTCCTTAAAGTGTTATGCAATGTTATGTATGGTTCTGCAAAATAATATCCATATTAAAAACTGTTTAACAATTCAGAAAGAAAAGCCTCCAAAAATTATGCAGCTGTTTTCTTCCTTGCTGAAGGACAAAAAGGATTTAATATGAAAATGGATTAATGCTTAGGGGTTAGATGAGAATGATGAGAACAGGAAAGAATGCCAAGTATGAATGTAGACCAAAAAAAAAATAATTCATGACTTTAAATCATTTGTTCTGGAATAGCATCATTACCGACTTTCAGTGAAAAACAATATTAAGTCCATTGTTTGACATGAAAATATACACTTTTAAAATACAAAATACATGGTTACCAAGGTAAAATGACACTACTTTAAAACTAATCCTACTTAAAATAACATCTACTTCCTAGACTAAGAAACATTCACATTCCAACTGTTCTCACTGGCTTAAGAAACTAACAGTAACACATAGTGCTAATAAAGACAACATTGACGAGTAGACTATTTTGCTGTTTAATCCTGCTAGCAGGCTGTTGGTGACTTGAGCAGTTTTAGTACGATGAAACATACAAACTAGACCTAGCTACATGGACAACACCTGGAACACTTGCCTTAACGTGGACTTGCTTCTGTGTGTCAAGGGTAAATAGGATCTCACTAGTGTGATTAACCATTTAAACAAATAAGCCTGCAAGGCTCCCCTGATATTACTTTTGTATATTTGTGTAATGTTACCTGTTTTGCAGTAGTGATACTAAAAATCAGCGTAGTTAATTTTTTATGACCTTACAGTTCTATTCAACTATTGGCTCTTTTTTCTTGCTCAGGCAGCTAACCTTGGCCACAGTAAGGATTGCATTGTGGGTGCATACCTCATAGATTCTGGCAATTCCACAAATAAGAGTTACTTCTCCAGGAAATCGATCTAACCCTTGCTTGAACACATTCAAAGCTGTTACAGGCTGATCCAAGCGCAAATACACCTAAGCAAATAAAAAGGGTATATAAATGTCAAATGTCTGACTTTTGTACTTGTACTGCTGTTTAACAAGGGAGATAAATAAAAGGGATGACACCTCCCTTTATGCAGTAAACCATTAGCTGAGATAGTGAATAACACTGGGAAAATAATGGAGTGAATACTGAATAAATCTCTGTAATGAAGATAAAATAGGCTAATTAAGATAATTAAATTTGCATGCATATCATCTAGACATTATTAATTCATCTGGACATTACTGATAAACCAAAAAAGTATCTTGTTATTTATTATCATATCAAAATATACTTTGACACTGAGGTGAAGGTATCACCTTGAATATTTTCCTGTTTAATATATTTTTTATAATCTATGTTTAGGCTTGAAAGAACTGGATCTTCAGGTTGACAGTGCTGGAATACCAAAATATTTTACTTAGTCAAATAAGACTGCACTGCACAGAGCAGTGACACTTTCAAATTTCCTTACTGCTTTGTCAACCTCCCCTGTCACAAACAATAAAATCCCACAACAGAAAGAGGGCAGTTTGGTCTCTGCGATTTTGGCTTCTGTGTTGATTATGACAATGTGTGATGTGGATAACGTTGTGTGAGAATTGGATAGAGGACATCACCGTGTTGATAAAGACCACCTCTGCAGCTGTCTGAGAGTACAACTGTAAAGCCCTCCTGTTGTGGGGTATGGTAAATACAGCTACAGCAAAGGAAAAAACCCTGCACACCTACTTTGGGAAACCAGATGGCTAGAGTGATTAATCTATCTCCCACTGAGTGGAAAAGTGTTTTGCGTGCTCCTGTTATGAGAAATATTACATTAAATAGTGCTTATACTTGATATGACTAAAAAAGGGAAAGAATCTGTGACTGGCATATTGACACAAACATTTTGTGATGCAATGTAAGAAAAGTATCAATGTTAACTGAACACCTGAGAAACCTCCAAACACATTTCCTGCTTCTGCCCTTGAGCTTCATGGACTTTTGAGTGCCAACAATCAAAATACTAGTTAAAGTCATAAGTTCTTTATTTGCATCCCGATAGATACATACTGCTGTAGACATTTGCAAAGAATTCTTTCCTATGAGCACTCAAGTGACGTTCTTAATTGTCAAAGAGCTGTTGACTGTGAGTACCTTCCTAGTAAAGGGACTGCCATTTCAAGTTGATCACTGGCAAAAAGGAAAATTTTTTTTTCAGTCATTTTGCTAATGTCACTTACATTTCCTGTATTAAGCTAGAAAACTAATTCTTTCTTGTGAAAAGCAATAAAAGAGCAAGGGGTTTGGGTTTTTTGGGGGGTGTGGTACTTGGTAGACTAGGACTGCACTAATGATGCCATCAGTGTATATGCTTTAAATCAACAATTTATTCCTAATGCACTCTATCTGGGCATGTTGCTGTATCTAAAACAGACTTCAAGTCATTTGCTATAGTTTTTCATTTATAAACCATGGAGCAGTTTCTGATGAATTTTATGTCTACATTAAATTTTAAACTTTAAATAACTGTCTCCGTTGTGACTGTCAAGCTCCTTATTTTCTTCTAGCAACAGTTCTCTACAACTAAATTACTCTGTAATGAGTTTCAGTGGAAAGTACGCAGATGAAAGAGAGGACATGATAGCTGGTTATAACTTAATTAAGAAGAACCTTGGCTGGTTGTTTTACTCCTAAGTATCACCTACATGAGTGACTTGTATAATTTATCCTGAATATGTATAGTAAGCCACTGCACACTGCCATACCTACAAACAATTTCATACTTTGTTTGAACTGAGATAAAATTTTAATTAGCTGATTTTTTGTTTTGTTTGCCTGCTTGTTTTTTTGACCTGATCTAGCTACGAAGCACAGCTATCTTCATATTCTTAGGATAAAAAAATGTAAAAAATCGAGGATGGGAAACTCCACTAGATCTGCTCCTTTTTTATCTTGTTATGTTTGTTTATGAAGTATGTTTTCTAAGTGTTATGACTCAGGTCTGCTCTATTGCTTTATCTGGAGGTTCACTCCAAAGATGCATTCGCTACAGATCCTCTATGCAAATATTACGCTAAGGCAACACAGCCACAGTACTCTACTACGTAATTCCCATATCCAGTGGCACATCACACTGTCCAACATCTCTGCAGACTGTAGAGCTGCTGTCCAGATGAGTGGCAAAAGAAATTAAAAGATAGGCGGGACAACTTCCACCTACTCGCAGCTGCTTTGGGGAGACCTGCTCTTTAAGAGTACTACAGCTATAGTCATTAAGTTTTAGATGCTAAATGCAGAATGGCTCCATTTTCTTTTTGTTATCTCTCTTATCTCAGGTAAAAATATCCCATTTCCAGCTCTTCTGTGTCATGAAATACTTTTTAACTTTTCAGCAGCCCTGACTTCTTTAAAGACTCTTTATTTTTGTTTTCTTTTGGTCTTTTATCTTTTCATAAATTACATTTCAAGGGAGAGTTAGCCTTCAGGAAAATATTTTTAAAAACCCAGATAGCTGTTGTAATAATGAATATAAACAGAAAACTAATCGGTACCATAGTATTGGTCTGTTTGCACAGAACTTGATGCAATCCTATTATTTTTTGTAATGGCTGCTTAACTCAAGTCTTATCTTTTCAGTACTGTCAGATTAAGCTATATTTCAGTGCCCTACTCTATTGCCTGTCCACCCACAGTCAATAAATCATGTTGTGTGATGCTTTATACTTGAGCGAGCTGGTCTATGGAGTGGGAGGTGGAAGTTCAAACGTAGCTCCTTGAGCTAGTAGTGATGGGGTGGAGGGGGGAGCGGGGCAGATGCATATCTCCCATAACGAATCACTGTTTGTTAATCCAATTACTCTGCCAATTTAGTCACTCTGTGTAGCTTGTGTTTTGCAGAATGGCTCCCGGTAGTGACAGAAATATAAAATTACTAAGCTTAATTGAGTAAACTAACTCCAACTGCTGTATTGAGGACAAGTCTCCAGATAGCAGTGATGATCATTTAAATACAAAACATAAATTGCTCAACAAATGTAAAGGTAAAGCAAGTATCATGATATGAACATCTGAATTATCCACTAGTAGCGATGACTTTTGGATAGGCCTGTGACAACTGGCTTAAAGGGAGCTGACAAAGAGCAATGGATTTCATCTCTTTCTAGGACAAGAGGAGAAAAATGCAGTTTTAGTTTCTCACAGGCCACCTTTTCTTGAATGTCTTGGAAAATGTTTAGAACCTGATGTGTACCCTGGTAAACAAGTAATTCTGAGGCTTAGCTTGCCACTTGTTCTTTTAAAGCTTTTAATGCCTTTATTTTGACAGAACATTCTCTGTTTCAAGGTCTCTGATTGCGTCCTTTAAGCTCACTTTGTTCTGATTTTGCTTGTTAAACTAGGATTTTGAGCTTCACTCTTCACTTACCGATTTATTGCATTAGTTTCCTAGGAGACCATATATAGCTACATTGTTCTTCATACTGGAACTCCAATAATTCTTTAGCTATATAATCCCCACTGGAGTTTAGAGCAAAGAATGACAGTATCGTAGGAGATTATTTTTTTTGTGTGTGTAAAATCTGGAAGCTCCAAAATCTTTTTGTAAACTGTAGGCTTCAATTTCAACTGTTGGCATGTATTGCCTCAGGTCTATATGGAGATCACACACTATTAAACTTAAGGGTGTATCAAGCTCAATACTCAGCTATTCTGGTGTATGGACCTCTCAGGGATAGTCTGGAATTTCACTTCATTCTTAAACAAGTAAATCTATGACTTACCTTTGCCAAATACAAGATTGTATCAACCATGTCCTGTTGCTTGAGAGCTGACTTAAATTGTTTTTCGGCTTCACGATATAATCCTAACCTAAAGAGACAACAGAGAGATATAGAAGGTTTTTTGGGTTTTTTTTTTGTTTGTTTGTTTTTTAAAAACTTATTAAATAATGAAGCAGTGCACACCACACCAGACATGAACTGCCCAAAAGCATACTTCAAGGTCATATATTTGTGTGCATGTTAATAAAACCCATGCTGTTAAATATATTAACATTACAAAGGCAACCATTCAAAATGATGAAAAAGGCAAATTAATGAAATTTGGCCCCCTTCTGTACATGCAGCCTTCTGGTGCTAATTGAATAATGATGTACTCATTTTCATAGGACTCCTTCCAACTCTTTGTAAAGAATGGACAGTAGAAAATGAGCAATTAAAGTCATGTCTCAACCTCCACCCACATGGTTTTGGAGGAGAATTTCCTCACTCATGGCAAAGATCATGTAGATACTCTCCACTGTACAGTTTAGGGAATGCTTAATATCTATAAAACACTTTCTCCTAGCCTTGTATAGGAAATGGTGAAACTTCTGTTGCTGATACTAAAAATCTTTAACTCTGTGTTGAAAACATTCTGTATTGTAAATGGCACCACAGCTTAACACCACTAAGCAGATCACTTGGGAGGAGGCAGTATATGGCGCATGAACCTCACAGAAGTCTATTTCATCTCAAAAGCATTTGTTTTGCCGTATTACTGTAGAATATTTTGCAGTAATCTATAAATGCTATATAGACTACAAAATTATAAGGATTGCACTGTTTCAACAGCAAAAAGGTACACTTTCTCATATGCAAATTGCCTTTTCTTTCCTTCAATCAAAGAGCACATATACTTGGTGAAGAAACACAAACCACAGCCAAAACAAGCCAGCCAAAACAAAGAAACACAGCCAAAGGGGACATAAGGTAAATCTGGATCTTGGAAGTACACGTGCCTGCTTGGATGTTTTAGTCTCTATAACACTATTCATAAAAAACCTGAAAGTAATGAATGACCTCTAAGCTCATGCATTGGGTTTGTGGGGCAAGGTTTTGGTAGCTGGGGGGCTACAGGGGTGGCTTCTGTAAGAAGCTGCTAGAAGCTTCCCCCATGTCCGACAGAGCCAATGCCAGCCAGCTCCAAGACGGACCCGCCGCTGGCCAAGGCCGAGCCCGTCAGTGACGGTGGTAGTGCCTCTGGGGTAACAGATTTAACATTTAACATTTAACAACATGGGATTTTAAAGGGCCAACTGCTTTGTGTTATCAGCCTGTTCATACAAGAATTGCTTATAGAATTGTAAAGACTGCAGATGATGCTTCATTTTTTTAACAACCAATACAGTATCCATATGTTTTACATTCATGGGACAAACACATTGTAAAGAATGAAAGGGGGAGCTGCCTCAGTACTTATTTGAATTATGGGAAGCAGAGTTGTATCAGGAGGCGTTTCACCCAGTTTGGTAGAACTGGCTGTTACCATCATGGCTAGATCCTCAGCAATGACTCTAAACGCTTGCAACAAGCTCTCCTCCCCTCTGTTGCCACTCTTTCCTCAGTGAGGCATATCACTGCACAGTGTCAGGGTACTCCTAAGTCATTTGTATCAGATGCTCGGGTACAGGATGCCAGCCCTGAGGCCTTGGCATCTTTGGAACTGGTACTTCTTGGGCAACGTTCCTCTGGCAGAAAGTGTCTAACGTGAATATTTCAATTTTTATTATTTCATCAATCTGAAGCCCTCATTGACAGTTAATTTCTCAAACTAATATTGTAATATTCATTTTGTGTGGTCTGTTTTAACACTAGTTCTTTGCATTTATTTACTGACTTTTCAAACAACGATGTTGAAACTCATTAACAAAGGTGAAGATGCAACTAATTCAGTTACTTAAAGGTACTCAGTGTTGATGCCTTTACCTCAAGCAGTTGAACATAATCTCCTTGTATAATAAAGGAGATTTAACTGTAAGCACAGCGCTCTCCAACTAAATACTTACTGAACGATTTCTCAGTGTTCAGCATTGCACAATACACCCAGCAGTTCAGGTCCTGCACTCATACTCACTGATCACAGAAGAAAGGAACAATGGCTTACCTATAGTAGCACTTCCCAATTTGGACTTTCCACCACCAGTCCTTGAATTGTGCGTGCTCGGTGGCAAGGGCTGCCAAATCTAGAGCCTTCCAAAACAAACCCATCATCTTAACATTAATACCTTCAATGGTTAGACAAAGAAAAAGATCACGAAGTGAACAATGTAATATTTTTGTAAAGAGAAAATTTTGAACAAAAAGTCCTGGTAAACTTGAGGTGGGGGGACTGCTTTATGTTTACTGTTTTTATAGCTTAGTGCATAGAGGAGCTGAAAGGATAATTTGTCTCTGTAAGAATATGTAATCCAAGTAGCTTCTAGTAATTCACAGAGAAAATATAAAATTAATTTGATCAGAGTCCTGAAGTGCTGCTTCAGAATATATAGAATATTTGTGTAAGCTGACGCACTTTTTCCAAGCTTCCCATCCTTGTTCACTAAAAGTTGTTAAAACCAAGTAAAAATATACTAAACTAAAGAAATCAGTTCAGCCAGTTTAAAATACTGGAGAAATTGTCATCTCATTGCTAGTATCAGGCTGCCTCCGCTTCTAGGAACTCTCAGATGTCTACATTAAGAAATACTTCTTCCTTTAAAAAGTCTATGATGTAAATAATTATTTTCTGACAGATAGGAAAAATAGATGAATATTCTTCAATAGCTATTGAAGAGGGTGGAGGTCTAAAATCTCTTTTATCTGGTATATTGGAAAAGTAGGTACACTAATCAATGTGCTACCATCAGCCACCACAGACAGAATCTACAGCTTTTCATGTTTTAGTTATAGTTTCAACATTTCTGTTAGAACACATAGATGTGTGTTCTGCACCAAAACCTACCAAAGAAGCAGTTGTTAGTGTTCTTTTTTTTAAAGTTCCATTTTGTCCCAGAACATATCAAAGCCATGCTACATCTGTTACTTATATTTTAGGGACATCATCAGAAGTAGTCTAAAAAGCTTTATCAAAGTATTTTTATAACAAAGAGCTGACCTTTTTTTGTTTTCATAAACACTTTGCAGACCACAGAAATCAGAAACTAGCTATCTACAAGGAACAATATGGAAAAGTCTGTGCGGCGGCCACTCAGTAGCAGAGGAACCAATAATTTCCAGGAAAAAAATAATCTCAACACTTGAAATATTAGAAAGAGCCTAATTTACTGACACCTACCTCTGGGTTTGATTCCTATTCTTCCTGCTAGCAAAAGGAGGCTGCAAGTAATCAATGGCTGTAGATTTGACATAGCACAGCAAAGCCAGGGGAGCTATGACAACTTAGATAAGTTGCTCTCTTTTGGCTCTGTGAGAACGAATAATTTGTTTTCTCTAGCAATTCAGGCTAAGGAGTTGCATTGATGCTGTCCTCAAAGAGAAAGAGACAGTTGTCATTCCCTGCCTCTATGACAGGAGAGAGGAAAGCTTACAACTCTGAAGTCACTATTTCTTCTAGTTAGGTGGAATCCTTGAAGTCCTCAGATGGCAGCTCTTATCTTGGTTGTCCTTTGTTTCTTAATGGCTTTGCAAATTGCACAACAGGGCCTCTGGATGCTACAGCTATAATAGGGAAGAAGCTTGCTTCATGACAGAAATTATCTGTTTCCCTTCCAGACAAATACTTTCTTTCATCTGAAGGTATATAAGCAACTTTGTCCCAGTACTGGGAAAATTTGGGAAAGTAGTTGATGCTAAAACATCGGTTACATTTGTTGCATTTACAAATGTATAAACAATGCGTGGGTCTGTCAAATACCACACCTGCTTCTAATGCAGCATGAGCAGCCACTTAAAATGAGTAAGGATCATACTGCAAGTAACATGCTTCAAAGAGCTTTCCTTAGAGTGCTCTGATGACAAGTATTCAAGAAGAAGGACTGAATTTCAGAAAACGACTCCTTCTGCACCTACACATTCAGCTTTCTTTCTGGTACCCTAATTATTTCTGATAACTATTTTATGCAAGGCTAACAATTCTGGCTGCTGTTGGACAGTGGGAACTAAGACTGCTTCAGGCTTAGTAAACACTAACATCAGCAGTTTATCTGTCGGTGCAGATCCTGAACTCTTACTGGGATCTTATTACCAACATCAAGAAACAAAGCATGACTTCATTTTGAAGTTTCTTTCTGAAATTAAGTCCTATTTTTATACTTTCCTGTTAAGGAAGTAGGAAAGGAATAGGAAAATCCTGTTTCTGACACTTTACAAGTGATCACAAAAACTTTAATCCAAAAATACCACAAATTTTATCAATATTTCTAAAAAGTGTTTGCCTGAAAAGGCTTTGTGCATGTCAATGTCAGCTTTTTGCATGCTAGTAGTTAGACTTTCTGCTGGTATTACAACAAAATCTTTTGACAATGTGGCCTTTGAAATGTTAGTAAATTGATTAAAATAGACTTTTAAAAGTCAAAGCCTTCACCTTGCCAACTGCTAGCATATTTCAATTTCAGTTTGCTGCAATTTTTTTTTTTTTAGTTGCACAGTTTAGGTACAAATCAATGTTCAATCTGCACAGCATATTAATTTAAAACCAATCTATAATAGAAGTAGTAAGTGTTATGCCTGTCCTGCACTCCTGTGAATTGCTGAATGTTTGTGTAGCTGTTTTAATAACTAGAAGGGAAAAACAGCACGGATTGTGGACTGGCAGATATTGGTATGTCCTTTTAAGGATTTTTGCTTCTAATGTATGTATCAGAAAAAAACCCACACTGATGGTCCCAAAAGTTTTAATAAACTTTAGGATATAACTCATCATCTGGAAATGCTGATCAGCTGAAATTGTTACTCTATAGAGCACTTAGCATAGTTACTCATGTATGCAGGAGTCCATTCCAGTAACAGTTTTAGCCCTGGGAAGCCTTTCAGAACAAATTCATTTTACTCTCAGTTCTTATATTTGTGCAAATAAAAATAATAAACCCCCCTAATACTTAGTGGGTTTTCTGTTTAAAAAAAAAAAAAGGTTCTTCTTAAAGAATGAATCAGAGCTGGTTTTAAATGAAAAAGAATGTAGATTCTTTAATTGCAACTGTATTTACTATGATTCTGAGATTCATTTTTCTACCATTACTTTCCTTAGCTAAACTGTTATACCTAAGACTTCCAAATTGTTTACCAGCTGTAACTCAGTATAAAACAGCTGCAGGGTTGTGGTAATTTTCTATTGTATTGCAAAATTAAATTGGTAAATGTACATTTGTTTGAAACTTAGTAATTTCATACATAGTATTGTATGCACCAAGAAATTAGATAGATGGAAACGATAGCAAGTGTCTGCTGCTTCTTTCACCTACTGTTGAATGCCAGTAATTCTCCCAGCAACAGTTATTAACTAAAGTCTTATTTGTAGACAAATCAACACAGGATAGTCTACAAAACAGCTGAGTAAATGACATTAGCCACAGTCAGTTTAACACAATTTCTTTTGGTGAGTGTCTTCCGGATTTCTATAGTTTGTAAATCTAATGTAATTCCATTATAAACAGATTTCTATCAGAGAGTATAAACTTCAGAGTATTAGGAAGAACTAAGGAAATATCAGAGGTCATGACTTCTGGCCCAAAGTATATATTGTACACTCATTGTTCTTCCTCAGGACAAAATGTCTTGTCATCATTATCCACCTGTGAATAATGGCAGAATACAGTCTCACAGTCTACTGCTGAAAAAAGTAGCAGCTGAACTATTTCTGGACAAGTCTTTTAAACTGCCCTGCTCTTACAGCATTTAGCCCATAAAATGTCTTTTAGAAATAGCTCAAGGGGTACAGAAAGTCATTTATTAAGTATATGTGTTCAAAATGAAACAAGTCAAGAACGATAATGGATAGGGTAATAGTAATTTCTTCAGGGAAGTGTTTAATTTTTCATTAAATAAGATGAAAGACTTTTGAATACATTTTCAAGTGCTGAAAAAGCTCAGTGTTTCTCTCTTCTTGCATCCCCACATTTCTGATAATTGATAGATTACAGATGTATTTACTTTTAATTTGAACTGAGTTCCTGGCATTATTTGTCTAGTTGAATGCACATGGATTCATGATATTTCTCAACTGAAATTGCTGAAGCTTTTTTTTCTTTCTTTCTATATACTGGCTGAATACTAAACAGAAGATAAATAATAGAACTGCTTTTGCTTCTTAAATAATAATGCAGCTGAGAGCAGTACAGACTGTTCCAGATCAGCACAGTGACAACAGAAGGATATCGTCACTGCTACTTTTGTGTTTTATTTGCAAAACTGCAGGAACTGGTCTTCCAATTCTACCCATGCAGAAAGTCCACAAGTAGAGGTTTTTCAGCCTATACAGTCACAAACTTAAGCCAATTTCCCAGGCTTCCAAGCCTTCTTTCATCTCATCGCATGCAGAAAAGTGTTTCAGGGTTTTTTTTTTTAAGAATGTGCAACATCACACAGTAGCAGGTAATACAAAGATGCAAGAGATGTCAGTGAATGTTCTAATGGGTGATCAAACAAGATCCCGATCAACTTTTAAACAGTTAACATATGTGCTGATTGTCTGCTGAATCCTAAGCAACCAAATTATTTTCAGGGAGAAGCAAGAAAATTAATTAGTAAAATGCCATTGGTAGGAGAGGTGAATAAACAGTGATGCAGCCAAGTTTAAGCAGAAGTATTTCTTTTTTTGTTTAATGCAGATGAGGTTCGAAAGGAAGGGAGGACAGTTTGGAGAATAGAATTATATTGAAAATGGTGTAGAAAGCACAGAAAAAAAGAGGAATGAAAGCAAACGAGAGAAAGCAACCTGAACAGTTAAAAAAAAAAAAATCTCTTCAGAGATACACATTACATTATAAAGGCACCTTGTACTGTGAAGTGTGACACAATTTTTTTTTCCTACAAGATGCTGTCATTAACCAAACATATTGAGCTCTCTCTCATTACACAATAAACAGTGACGACTAAGCTGACACTTCTTTGCTTACAGGTATTTATTCAAATGGCTAGAGTGCATTAAAAGCCATGGGCAAAACTTTTCCTGCAAGACAGTGATTTGGGATTCTCAGCAAGGATTTCAAAATACATGCAGTACAGTGTAAAAACATCTTATGATTTTTTTCTGGAGTGTTTGGAAAATTCCTTGCATTATATGAAATTATCTGTCTAGCCTAAAGATCCTGCATGTCCTTAAAGTGTAGGTCACAGGCACACAGATGTGTGGCATCTTATCAAGTGACCGTTTTATTCTTAGTGAACTGAGTTCTCAGTAACAAACAACATAAATTATAATTATTAGTGGCATAAAACCCAGACGCTTTCTTCATATTCAGTATCAGAATATGTAAATGTTAATTGCTATTTCTCTCTGACATTTCTGAGACTTGCACTTACTGTTTCAAGCATATTTTGGATTAATAGTGCATTGCAATTCAATCCTCTTAAAAGAATGCTATGCAACAAATTGACAGTGTCCAACTATAATCATTTGATACTAGATTAAGAAGCTTCGCATAGCAGTACATTTGGAAATGGTTCTGATCTATGTCAACAACAACAAAATATTTTTTTCTGTGTTATTAACTGGAGAGTTTAACTTCAGATCTAATCACACACCAGTTAGTAGTATTGCAGAAAATTCAATAACTGGTCAGTATCCATTATTGACACAAACAGTTCTTTCAAACAAACTTCAAGCAGAAGTTTTGATTCCATTTCAACTGGGTGCATATATCTAACATAGTAATGAAATATTTTGACACTTTACTCATTGAATAAATTAATTATTTTCCTGGATGAACTGCCAGAAAAGTTCTGCAACCATTATCTATTTCTAAAAGTTTAAACAATAGGTACCCAAAATTGATCTTATCCATTCAGAGCGGTAACATATGAAGAACCACAGAAGAAAGATTTTGGATAGGATAAGAGGGAAACTGTACAATTAGGAAAACTTTTGGAGAATAAATGTTATAGACAGTCGTATGGACAATATAATCTTTCTCTTGAGGCCACAAAATACCTCAGCACTATGGAATTAAATTTCTAGAAAAAGTGTCCAAAGTCCTATTGGTATTTATTTTTCCACAGTTTCACCAAATACCTTTCCTTTCTATTCACCCAAATGCAAAAACAATCATCTCAGTAGTTTAAAATGTTGAATGATATTCAGTTCAATCACTAACTACTTTGTCAGATATTTTCAGCTTCTCCTGTTAACAGACAGTTTTCTGTAACTTATTGCTTACTCTCAGGCCTCAGGAACTCTGAATTTTCTAGGCAGTCCAGCTACCTGACATGTAGTTTCAGCTACTGCTCAGGGTCCAGTAAATTCTGTTAACATGAAATCATTAGATACAGGGATTGTATCATGTTGATAGATGAGGGAACTAGTTTTAAGCATTAGAATGTTTTGCTTCTCAAAAAAGAGAGCAGTCTGTATCTTGGTATTGAAAATTATCATCCCTGATTATCACCTGTAAGAAAGGATTTTTCTCTCTTAACTTTTAATGCTTCACTTCTGTACTCCGATGGGATGTACTACCTTGATCCTTAGTTTAGCAGAATACTGACAGAAATAACTGAATGATACTTAACAAAAACTGAAAATGGAACATATGAATTACTCACATTTTTTACGTCATTTTCATGGTGAAAAATATATTCGAACAATGCCTGTCGGAAGAATATTTAAAACATTGTCATATTTGAAGATAAAAATTTATAATATTATTTGAGAAGAATACAGAATCTTGATTATGTTAGGCAGAAATTAATTCTTTGTGAAAGCAATCACATCCACACATCACAATTGCTGACATTTACATTTAATTAAGACTCGAACAGACAAAAACTATAGATGTGCTACATTGTCATTACAGGAAAGCATTTTAATTCTTAATTTGTTGCAAAAGATTAGTAGAATTGTCTCTTATCTTTGGTCCTTAAAGTCACTTTATAAAAAAAAAAAGGGCAGCTATAATTGAAAGTGAACATAGATTTGAAAACCTGGTACAATTTTTATGACTTTTTAACTGTAAAATCAACAAGTGATCTAACAAAGACTTTTTGTAATGTATAGTTAGGTGCTTATGTAGTGCAAAATCTACTTAAACATAGGTTTATTAAGAACGTAAACTGAGAAAATTTTGCCTTAGGGAAAAAAAAATTCTAAACCCTACAGAATTTTGGGATCTGTAAAGGAAAAACTTCTTTTTTATTTGTAAATGATAAATGCTAACAATATTGCACTTCTGAAACTCAAACACACCATCATAATACCAAAGCTTAAAGAAGTTACATGCATCAGCTGTGCTGTGGTACCTGCTCATAAGCCCACAACAATTGCACGGCAATATAACTGCACCTTTGTTTACTCTTGTATAAAGCTAAGTCAGTCATACTACCTTGCAGCTGTTCTACACTAGAATATAGAAGAGTATATAACAGATAATGGGGGTGGCATTTTAAGTGAATAAAATGATGTTGAAAGATACTAGATAACTAAATGGAGACCGGAAGCCTCTATTCCAGGGATGTTTATAATTATTCATTATAAAAAACTAAAAGAAAATATTGCTCCATGAGGAAAGAAATAAAGAACAAGACAGCAGTCTTCTAAGAGCTTCCATGACTCTTCTGCCAGCTTTTCTTAAGACAAATTCTTAAAACATTTACCTTAAGAAAACTAGAGAATTACTGATGAATTGTCTGGTGAGGAAAGTAGCCCACAACCTACTTTTCTTCTACTTTTGATCAGAAAAGACTTTGAACAGATGAAGTAGCAGAACATTTCCTCCTCTACTTCAGTAACAGGGAAGCATTCAGTAAAAGTGAGGAAATCTAAAGTGATAAAAAAGGTGTTTTCTTGCATGGCTGGCATGAGGAATTTATGCTGTTATCTATAGGCCCTGACCTCCAAAAGGATTTAAATGACTGAACATTCACCTGGATAAAAATATCTAGAGTTATCTTAATAACTCTATTAAAAATCCACAAGCTAAAAAAGATAAAACTTTCTGTTTCATACCATAAACCAGTTGCTAACTGAGATTTACCAGAGGCTCTCTCTGGTGACAGGTGATACCTCATATGTCTACTATGGGGTTTCCTGCAATAGTCCTTAACATGGCTGATGCTAGTCAGAGAGTAGCCACATTCCTGTATACTTCAAAATATCAGAAGACCTAGTCATGCAATGAAAAGATAATCTAACTTAAAAAAAGATGCGAGTATACTTTGCAAACACATAAGGAAGAATTACATAGGAGGAGTATATACCAACATGAATTCATAGGCTAATTATGTGAATTTAATAGTTGCGAGATTTATCATCTTTTTGCACCTGGGAGAGGTGACAGCTCAAAGAATTTTAAAACTTTAATCAATGATTCTTAACACAGAGTGCAGTCTGCAGTCTTACCTCCTGCTTTGGCTTTAGCCTTAATGCTGTCTTGTTTAAAAAAAAGATATAAATACATGTAGCTCCAAATTTAAACTTCAATCTTACATTCTGTGTGAAATGTTAATGTCATAATGTATTAGCTTCATAATACTGACAAGTACACTTGCTGCCTATGGATGTTTCTATGACTGTGGCTTTACTTTTTTTGGCTTAAGCCTCTTTTCATATGAAACTGAAGGAAGATACAGCTACCCCATTGTCCCAGAAAATGCTAATGTTTTTTAAAAACAAAATTGTTAAAATTATATGTTTCTTATTCCTGAGAATAAGTATTTCATCTGAAAGCTAACCTACCTACTTAAACAGTATATAGAGTTACCAAACACAATTAAAAGCTAGCTGTCTTCAAGCAGAATGAAGCCTAGTTTCTTATGGCTGTGTCTTCTGTTTCACAATCCTTCCCAGGTTTCTCCCTATTTTACAGACTGTGATGGATTTAGAATAATGTGTGTGCTGGCTGATTGCTGGCAAGGACATAACCGGACAAAGGCCTGCAGTTTTTTCAGAACTGATAAAGAACTGACTCGTAACTGCCCTCAGATGATAGTTTGGAAGTCTTTCATTATCTCACCAGACTAGAACTTACTATACTTGATATCTATTCTTCTGCATAGTTTGGTTAAGAGGCAAGGGACAGTGATATAAGGAGTGGGTAAAGACCACAGTGCAATCACACAAAATTTATTTCCTTTGAAAACCACATTGAAAAGCAATGCCTTACATCAGTCTAGATCAGGTTTTAAAAAGCAAAGCAATTTGCTAATTGTTTATGAAAAGTTATTAATTAAAATTTTGGACTGGAGGAGCTAATTTCCACCAGCAGATTTTTAGGTACTGCTAGTCTTCTAACAGTGTTCACCACTACATTTCTCAAAATAGACTGAATACATACGGGTTCCTTCAACTCTAGGTTGCTTGCCAAATACAGCTCCTGAGAGTGTGTCCGATAGTCGTTTGATACCTTGTGCAAAATGAGTTGTTGGTCTCAGCCCAGCAGTTGTTTTTTGTGAACAAAGTACACACAGAAAACATCTTAATCTATACAACTAACTGGTTGTGTTGGGGAAAAATTCAACTGAAAGGCCTCAGAGTGATAAATCATTACACAACTTTTAGGTCACTTCCACTCAGAGCTGAAATCTGTAAATTGGGCAGATAACCTGGATAAACCTGTTCTACCGGCAGATAGTCTCAGTTTCAATGGCTGTCAATCATAAAATCTTAACTGAAAATGAAGAAGAATTCTGAACAGAAAGATGAAACCTTTTTATATAAAAAGTGTTAACTCATGCCATAACACCAGAAGGAAAAATCCAAACCATTTGAACATTTTTAGGCCAGGATTGCCATCTATTTGTACACAAAACCACGTTTCTGGACACTAAGGAGGGTTCTGCTGGTTTTTTTTCCTGCTGGCATTTTTTTTTTTAGTTGCCCTTCATCACTCCTATATGCACAGTTCAAAGTGCATATTTACCAATTAAATATTTTATTCTATACAAATATTTTTCCTAGGTTATACTTTCAACATAACCTCTTCAGACATATTTTCAACTTCAAGTCTGGTAATCACCGTCAAAAGATAAGTAACACGCTATTTTTCTGAACTTTACATCTACAACACAGTTCATCATTGTTTGTATCTCCAATCCCATGTACAGTTACATTAGAATGATGACAGAAAATAAGAAAAAGATATCACAACATTAACCAAAATAGTTACATACCTTTGCCAGTTTGGGTTTTTGAGCATATTTTGCTAAATTCAGTCGAGACAGGTTTATGAAAGGGCCATCTGGATTTGTTAGCATTGAAGCCTGAAGGGGAGAAAAGAAGTTTCTAAGTGGGAAGATCCCCTACACTTTGGCTGAAAATTTTCAAAATATTAGTAGTACAAAAAACAAACAAACAAAGACCCAAACAAAGCATTAGTAGATGCACTGCTCTACTGTGCAGTACAGACTCTTCTTACTGAACTTCATCTTTTCTGAAAGCCAGGAATTTGTCCTACTCCCATACAGTCCCTGAAAGAGGCTGCATGAATTACCTTCAGAAACTACCATTTTCTTCCCTCTCTCCACTATTTCCATAATGTGCCTGAGCACGTAGCTTGGACAACTGTTAGATGGACTGAAGATAGTTGGGATACATAACAAAGAAGTCTTCAAGAAAGATTTAGGAAGATCAATTCATACCTGCGACGGTGAGAAGATACCACATTTTGCCATTAATGTGATGTTAATCTGTATTATATATTCGTGCCAGTTGCAGTTTATTAATTTTGCCAATAGAACAGGTTAAAACTAGTATAGTTTATTTTCCTTATCTTCTGAAGTGACAGACACTGAGAGATTAGTAATTGTTTTGTAGTAAACTGAAAAACCTGGAGAAGGTTTCAATATACTTACGGTGAAATCATGTCATAGTCTTTTCATAGCCTTCAGTGAATAAAAATGAGTCTCACAGAACTTGTGAATTGGGAATTTATGTGAATTTTTGTGAAAGTGTGAATTATGTACGTTTTTTATATAAACAGACTAGCAAACTAACAAGAACCAACATTTTCAAACTCCAATTTGAAAACAATTTAAACAAAAAATTAAAAATGCTCATCTCCTTCAAACTTGAGTTTAGATGCAGCTTTTAAGTCAACTACATTGTCACTGTACCAGATACCATGACCAAGAAAGCCACTGTTCTGAGAACAGAGTCAAACAACTTACCGTTCCCAGCCTGACATATCTCCCAGAAGCACTAGTAATTGGACGAGCTGTGAGAGCTGTTCGAGGTGTTTTTATAGCTTGTTCCATAGTACTTGGCCGTCCACTTTGTGTACTGGGTCTCACAAATCCTGTGATAGGTCTTCCTGATTGAGTTACTGGCCTGAAGATGTTAAGCACATTATCCTTATGTTGAGTGGTATTTATCGATAGAGAATTTAAACACTTATATCTGAAGCATTTCATTTTCAGAAGTTAAATTTAGGATTTGCTCATTTACAACTAGTCACATTTTAAAAAAATAAAAAATCACATACCTAACAGCTGGGCTGGGGCCTCCACCTTGGCTAGTTCCAGGGAGTTTCAAAGATGTTCCTGGTCCTATAAAATAAAGAGCATTTCTCACTTCCCATTGAGATACTACACCCTTGTCCAGGGGACTTTAAAAAATGATTGGGTCTTACAATAAACTGGAAATTTCTTTGTTCAAACTGAGGGGACACAGCACTACACAAAGAAGACAAAAACCAAATATTGCACTGTACTACTGATAAATTGTCAGACTATTGCAAGAAACCTGCCACAACGAACATGGTTTTCTCACTTTTACCCTTCACATCCTCTCCCCCATCCCACTTGGGGGGAGTGAGCGAGTGGCTGTGTGGGGCTTAGCTGCCTACCAGGGTTAACCCACAACAATTCTCAAGAACATCTAAGGAGCAACAGATAGCACTGAAGTAAGAAAGGTTACTGGAACAACGAGATCATGCTAATTTGAAATGGCATATTTTCTATCTGGGACCAAAATAGCACCCAGACTTCAGTAAGTAACCCAAAACCTTCAGCTACAGGGCAGATGGAGAATGATATCTCATGTCATTAGATCCATGTAGGACCCCCACCCACAATTTAGGGCACAGTGAAGTGCAAACTCATCCACATCCAAAGGTCATCAATGAAAACACTGAATTGGCTTGAGCCCAGGTGAACAGATAAAGGGTCCCCTTTTTCACATATTTCTGTTTTGACAGTGGATCATTAAGAATTACTAGTTCCTGCATGTAGATTTTCCATCACCTTCAATGACATTTGATTATAGTCAGTTTTTCTAACGTCCTAAGTGAACATCTAAGAGCTGGTTTTAAAAACTTGGTTAAAAGCAAGATATGACATCTATACCTTCTGTTCTGTTCACTGCTTGTTACCATGTACAAAAAGAAACGAGATTTAAGTTGAGACAGCCAGTTCTTGACAAATCACTGTTACTCATCTACTTACTTTCTAGATACTTATGAACTGCTTTTATTCCAAATGTTTCCAATAACTGAAGTTAAACTGATAGGTAGATAGTTTCCTTCCTCCTTTTTTTCCCCAACATAAACCCCAAGTTGCCCTTTTTCAGTCTTCTCTCTCTCCTGCCCTCGAGCTGTAATTACCTCTGAGATACTATCAGTCCACTGTTTAAGCAAGTTTAGTAGACTTGTCCAAATCGATAACTTCTAACTCAGTCTAAATACCTTCTAGCTTTTTTAATCCATGCTGATACCAAGCACCTCTGACTGCAATACTATAGCAGCCATCTAGCTACAGCTGCATTTAAAATTAAATAATACAAAAAGGTATTAACCATGATCTCCTTGGTAAAACCAACTAAATACGTAAGTGATGTTAAAATAAGGACCAAAACTCAGGATGCTCCCTCTTCTGGCTGGCCACACTTAGTATCTCTGTTGCTTACTTGTTCTTTATAGTCCTGTGAATCTTGAATTTTTTACTCCACAACAGAAAGGGTGGACAGTCCACCCAGCAGAGCTTCTGACATGATAACTAGGCCACTCTTCTGAGAAATGGAGGAAGTGGCTTTCAACTTTTCAGGCTAGCAGACAATGAACTGGTCTTCTACTTTCTGAGCCTTTTTTTTAACCATCGCAATAATGTAAAAAGGGTAGGGCATTAAAATCCCTTTTGTAGACATGTTTTTTAATAACTACGATTGTTTTGTGCTTTTGGTGTACTGGGAGAATGTTTACAGGATTTATTTCCCTTGATCTCAGCCCAGGCAACTCAGCCTTTGAGAATCCCAACTGAACTACCTATGAATAGGCATCAAGAGGCCACAGCAGTGCATGTGGCCACTAACAGCGACAGAATTTAAGAGCATAATTTCAGCAGTTAGTAATGACTGCAGATGACTCCTTCAACTCCCTAGTTAATGAAACAGCTGTGATTATCCATAATGCCAATTAGTATGAGTTTCTGAAAAATATGTTGTCAAGGTAACACTTTTAAACAAGATTATAACCTAAGCTGATAAAATTGATGGTGTTAAGAGTTCAAAGGTGACATACTGGGAATTTTCTGTAAAATGATGCTATAGGATATTTTTATTAATAAACAAGACTGATGGAAAATTAACACAGCAGAATTATAAAAATTTAAAAACTGGTGGAAGACAGATTTTATTATATATGTTTGAAGAGGAACCACAAGTACTTGTTTCCACTGGATCCTATACAATTTAGTAATTATTTAATAATGCAAGACTGAGAGCAAAATCATTATTAAGATAGTTTAATCTGGAAACTAAGATAAGGACAGATGCAAAATTGAAATGGACATGTAACAGATGCAAAAGGATTTGAACTGCTTAGTAAGCGAAGTACAGACAATACCAGTTGAATATGGAAGGTATGACTACACATTTTTAAGTTTGTAAGCTATAATTATAGAGGGGGAAGATATCCTGGAAGATTTGCCACAGTAAAAGACCCTGAGTCAAGACCAACTATGGTTAACACACTTTAACAGCAAAAGAAAAAGCCCGCAGTCAGCAAGCACACATTCTTCCTAAATCATGCGTAAAAGTGGAAGTGACCATACAATCACAGAATGGTTCAGGTTGGAAGGGACTTCTGGAGGTCATCTGGTCCAACCAGGCTCAAGCAGGGCCACCTAAAGCCAGCTGCCCAGGACACTGTCTAGATGGTTTCTGAGTATCTCTAAGGAGGGAGACTCCACAACCTCCCTGGGCAACCTGTGCCAGTGGTCAGTCACCCTAACAGTAAAAAAAGTGTTTCCTGATGTTCAGACAGAGCCTCCTGTGTTTCAGACCTCTGGTCCTGTCACTGGGCACCACTGCAAAGACTGGCTCCGTCCTCTTCGCACCCTCCCTAGAGATATCTGTGCTTACCTTTTATATAAAAGTGTAACAGAAGAACGCTTCAGATGTATAAAGAAAGTAAAATCTAGCTGTAGAAGAAAAACGTATTTTCTATGTGTCAGTGGACTGTTGTCTGGTTTGGTGAAAAAGCATGCAGATTAATTGGAAAGGATTAAGAAGAGAGTTTAAAGACTCAACTCAAAAACTAAAAGATACACCTCAGAATGAGAAGATTGTTTAGCTTACCAAAGAAAAGATCACTGGATGACTTAATGACAGTTTTAACTATTTACTTTGGAAATACACCTTTGAAAATAGAGAATTCATATCAGGCATAAAATGTACACAAAGAAGAAACAGCTGGAGCTGTAGTTGATAATTCCCGCTAAAGATATGGCATACACTGATAAAAGCTAGCAAATTTAATAATTTATTAAAGACTGCAGGGGGTTCTTTCTCTCTGGAAAGTTCTTATACTTTCTGAAAAACTATATACTAGCTCAGGCACGTCTAGTGGATTTGAAGCACGAATAGCAAAGTCTTATCTCAATGATTCAGGAGTGCAGGCTACATTATCAAAATGATTTTCTTTGGCTTTGAGATCTGTGACACACTATCTAGAAAGCCACCTTTTTTCAGTTTAAATATAGTATGAATGTATTTTTCCAGAATGCCTTATTTCTCAATAATATTCATCAAATTATTTTTCTTGGCAGATGGTCTCTACCACAGGGGGCATAAAATAAAATAAAAGTCTAAATTATATTATTATGCTGTTTTAAGACAGATACATGTAATTAGATTATCATAATGTATAAACACAACTTGAGAAGTGCTTGACTGTTTATATGTGACCAAGCATGTACTGACAATTTTTAAAAATGTAATCAGATAGATATGCAGTTGCCTACTTCTATCCAGATGAGAAAAGCTTTTAATGCTTCAAATATTAGTTCTGGCCTATGTCCAGTTCTTCCCTTGAATTCCTTGACATGGTAAGTGGTTGAGAGCCACATCTAATAAGATGCATAAAAATTCGCATGTGGATTGTGGTAAAGAAACAGAGAAAAATAGAAATAATGCCAAAAAGTAGTGGAAGACTAATTATGGCCCACTTTTAGAAGGGAACTGACGAAGCTGAAAAGAGCTGCATACAAGAAACAATGACAGGGCTGAAGAACTGCCCTGGGAAGGAAGAGAGGAAAAAGTAGAGAAAAGCAGAAGCAAGATAATCAGTTCAAAACTGTTTGCGGGAAATGATTCAAAAAGGTGATGTCAGATTTGGCCAGACTGTTGCCTACAGTACAGGCATATGGATGAGATTCATAGTACATCAAGGGCATATATTTTTCTCTAGTTTCCCACAGTGCCTAAAGAAGCCAGAAAGGAGTAAAAGAAATCAGTGCACTGATGGAAAAAAACTAGAAAGTACAGAGATGTACAGGAAAAGCTGACAAAACACTATTTGTCTGAACCGCCGTCTGACAGGCCTAAGCACTACATCAAGATCATGTGGTGTATCTCAACATTGCCATGCAACCATAAACCAATCTAAAACTCTTATTGTAGCAATAGCTAAAAGCCATATCAGGTCACCTCAGTATCTACTATTTTATGCTAGATGACAATCCTGACCAAGAGAGCTCTTGTTGCTTCAACGCATTTAAGTGAAAGTCATTCTTACGTGCAACTTGAGCAATGGCATTTTCATCTAGCACCATCTCTGCGATTCCTTCTTGATCCATATCAATTTCATCCACGTACACCATTTCTGTCAAAGCTCGTGTTTTCAGGCTCCAGGCAGCCTGAATAAGGATAAAAAAGTAAAATATCTTTGAGACACCAAGTAAATAATCTTATCAGAAATTTTGACATTTTTTTATTATTATTCCCTTCAGAGTTTTAATAGGTGTGAATAAGGTATTGACTTAAACAGGTGGGTATGTCCATCAGTTGCCTGATGGACGTGGAAAGGGGACCAAGACTTTAGACAACTCTTTTGGAGTGGAACAGCTACAGTCACTGAGTTTGGAGGTCAGAATTTCATACCTCATGAAAAGTTATGACTAATTTAGGTCACAGGCAACTCTCTGAGATCTTGGGCTTTTGAAGAAATCCCCAGCTACCAGTGCCATTCAAAACCCACTGCTGACAGACACCTTATTTAAATTGAGAGGGGAGAGGAAGGTAAGAAAACCACTGTAATGCAAAGTAATGCTCTTCCCAGGCATCTGTAGAGAAAGAAGGAAAATCTTTCAACCAGCAACTGTAAAGATACAGTACATTACTATCCACAAGCAACAGTCTTTAGAAAGATAATCTACAACTCTGTTCAAAGCATCAGCTGTATAATATGTGTAAATGTATAGATTAAGCATCTCAGATTGTGAAATTATTGGAGTACTTCTTAGTGAACTGAACCGACCAATTACTACATTAAATGTCTTGGAGGATTGTATGAGCAGTGTGGAAAGACAAGCATAATTCTAGCTTTTGTGACAAGCTTTGTGTAGACTGTAGAGACACCAAACCAATGGGGAGAAGAAAAACCAGTGCCAGCCATACAGAAGTACCAACAAAGTAAGTGCAGTTCCAACCACTTTGATAACTTAACATGCCTGTAATGTACTCATAGAGCTGGCATGATAAAGGGAGCCACAAGACCAATCCCTGATCTTCCTTCAGATATTGAACAGATCATCATAAATTTTCCAGAGAAAAAATCACTGCCGAATCAATTAGATTTGTTACTTTTCTGACACGTACAGGAGTCTGGTGTAAAAGCATGTTTAATATTTTCTAAGGAGATATTTCAAAATAGAAACAGACTGATGCTACCTTAATAGAACTAAAGGTCAAACACATGGAAACATTTTTCTTTAAGTAAGAGGTAGGAGAAGATCTGGACCTTAGGCTTATTTAATAATTTAAGTAATCATTTAATGGGACACTTCTCATGTCTCAGACCATCCCTTCCTCTACACTTCCCTCATATTTCTATGCAACTTTCTAACTGTCTATCAAAAAGAAACTATATCTAAAAATGTTGCAATATTTAACTCTCCTTTTTAAAAGTGCTTTCTTCCAAGCAGAAGTAAAGGAGGGATTTAGCCAGCCAGTTCAAACACAATTAGAAATCTTAGTTCAAGTACGAAGAGAAAGGAACAGGGCAGGATGATTTGAATCTAGGCCAGACAGCCATAATCCAGATCTGCTTTATTATCTTTTAGTTTCTTCTTATGTAGTTGGGTGACAACCTTTAATTAGCATTGAGTTTTGCAGTTAGATGTTCAAGACCCTTAACTGCTTTTCATTATTCTATAGAAGTATTTAGTTTGTTGAATTTTTAACACATTGATGGTACTCTGCTTTTTTCAAAGACACATATGTCTGAAGTCAACATAACCATGTCTATATTGGGAATATGCTGAAATTAGAGCTCTCAGTATAGCCAAACACAGGCTAATTTCCTACAAGAGATAAGAAAAGCTGTCTATAGTAATGATCTTTTCCGTGGAATTGAAAGTAGCAACTTCTCTACACTAATTGCTAAAACTGGGGCGAGTTCTTAACATAGACATAAGTATTATCATTGTGATTTTTCCAATAACAAACATGAGATAAAGTGTTTTTAAAAGCAACATGTCTCTTTGTCGTTATTGGACAAATATCTGTCATAACAAATAGATTCCTTAGATTGCTCTTCCAGTCTTAAGCTCCTAGTCTGAGGCTTCACAGCCAACAAAAAATTCAAATATTGCATATTATTCCTTAATTAAACATCAGTCTGCAGAGTATGCCTGCAGAAATGTTTGTTACAGGACTTCTGATCAAAACAGCAAGCAAGAGAAAAATGCCAAATTCATTACTTAAACTATAGAAAGATGACCTTTACCTTGGGAGACAAGAAGACAATTCAAAATTCCTAACTACTAGTTACATAACCCATATGAAACAAAAGTATCATTTCTGTGCATGCACACAGTTATGCTGAATATCTGAAAAATCAAGGTGTGGGAAAAGGAATTAGAAATGTATACTGACACACAAATACAAAGGGAGACATAGGAAAAAGATCTTTTTTCAAAAGAATTAAATGAAATTTCTGACACCCTTCTCATTCATAAAAAATTTGCTACTTATTCATAAAAAGTCACACAGGACTTTATTAGAACTATGGCCTATGGCTATTGCTTACTTTTTAAAAGAAAACCTGAGATGTACATTTCTCTGTTAAAACAGACCACCCCAACAAATTTTGATTTTTTTTTTGTTCATAAAGTAAAGGTGTCTTTTATCACATGAGACGTAAAACTTATGCAAGATTCAAAGATTTTCTTAACAGCTCAGTAATTTCAACTTTTGCTGACTTTCTATAAAGAATTTGTACCAGTAGTCCTGGTATTTCCTATAGCTACTTTATCCTTGTATGAAGCTTACTTTCTGTGTTGTCATTTTTAGTTATCCAGAAAAATTTTAACAATTCTGTTCATAAGAAAGTACACAGTTTTAGTAATTTACCATAGTACAATACACAGATTTTTCACTCACTGAAAACCTGTAAGGGTTTAATCTGAAACTAATGCAGAAGAACTTCACCTGAAAAACTTCAATTAAAATGAATATAAGCAGCGCAAAACTGGAAGAACCACACTGCCAACAGTGAGACGAAGGCTCACTTATAATCACAAAAAGCCATAAAAATAAATGCACACATTTCTGAGTAACCACATGACAATATTTACACCTTGACTTAGCACAAGTTTGTCCACTCAGATCGTTGCCTCAGATTCCACTTATATTATCTGCTCTCTCTTTGCAGGATTGATAATTTTGTTTTATGACAAGCAACATGTCTGGCGTTTATGAAGACAACTTGCATTTTTATTAAATGGGCACAAGGAACAAGAAAGGGACAGCTCATTTCAGACAACCCACATATTCACAACATAGTAACAGATTTAGCTTGCTTAACTCATAATCAGAACAGAACTTTACAATAACTAATAGTAATTATAGAAGGAAGCAATATCTTAAGTACCGTAAGTACAGAAATGTGATATGGTATTTCTTAAGAAGTCTAAACTCCAGAAAGAAAAGTGACAAAGTGTTTTTCACCTAGTTCCTGAGAACTGGTTTGTCACTGAATCAAATGTCTTCCTCTTGTTCCTAAAAAGTCCAAAAACTAAATTAAAAAAATATAAAATTTAAATCTAAATGTATTTCCTGAATCTGGTAACACACATTTTTAAGAGGTTTCATTCTCCAATAATCCTTTCCATTACCATAAATTTTATTCTGTACACAATGAAAACCCCAGAACACAACCACCACGTTGCAAAGCGTAATCTTTAAAGTCAAGAAGATATCTGGCAGTATTTCACTGAAACCATTTTGTATGCAAACAATTTGCATGACTTCACTGGAATGTAATTGGAGACTTGTAAAATATGTTATTGAGCTGTATTTAAAGATGCAATTTCACACTGCATGTAATCTCTTCTGACTGTGAGCTGGAGCCAAAAGATGCCACCACCTGCATATTACTATTCTGCCCATTGCAGTAATCTAGTGCTAATGTGGACAGAGTGAAAACTAATCAATTACTCTGAGTCTTCCATGACTTATGTAAAGCACATCACGCAGCTTCAAGACTACCAGACTCTACACAAGGTAGGCAGTGAGAATGAACTGTAGGAGCAGAAGGGCATGGGTAACAGCCCACCATTACACCACATTAAATGAAACACGAAAGTGAGCCCTAAGAACATAAACATTGTTCTGTCTGTGAAATACACATTGGCTTTTTCTTAATCTCATCATCAGATGAAGGTCATTCAGTTCAAGATAGATTCAATTCAGCTTTTAGAAGGCACTAAGCTACTGAACTGCTGAATAAACCTATAGGAAATATATGAGAGAGAGAAACTCCTATAAAATATAAAAGCTGCCTATTTAAAATACCCCTTATCAAATGTACTTCCTGACCAATGATGAAAAACAAATCTATGCCATTAAGGATTTAACAATAAAACAAGTATTAGTCAGTGTATCAGAAATTCTTCCTAATGATTGTATCTAACAATTGTATTTATGAAAAGAATTTTACCTGAAACACGGTGTATTCAGAATCAGGCTCCTGAAAAGAGAGGAAATAGAAATTGAGGAATGGAAATGCAAAACAATAAAAAGAACAACAAAAAATGGAATTATCCTCTGTGGCCACCTCGTTTTGCACAAACATTTTCTCTCCAACACATATATCCAAATTTTCATTTTATTACATTATCTCAACTTACACGCATTATGGAGGTAATCAATGTTTTACACAATGAAAGCAGATTTGCAGTAAGTAGATTTTTCAGATACCTTTTGCTTTCTTGCTTCTGCAGGATCACGTTGGCCAAATCTTAGATTAACATTACAGAATTATTAAACTGAAAAATGGTACATTTTAAAAAAAAATACAAACTTGGAAGATGTAAGCACATCTCTCAAAAGTTAACCAGATTATTAGGCCATGGGCTTTAGAATGCCTACATAAGAAAATCCATCTTTGTGCGTTTTTGTTAGCTGCTGATGGTGATCGCACTGATATCACTGAAGTATGTAAAAGAAAATTTCTGCATATATTGAATGGGTTTTGTACTTTTATGATGGAAATGATATATTTATTGTATTCTGAATACTAATGCTGTAAGTGGAATAAACATCAAACTAATGGCTTATTGCACCATCCAATAAACAAAAGGAAAACTACCCGATGAAGTTCACTACAAGCCAAAAGGCAGGAACTTGCATCTGCTTGAAACTTGAGGTAAAAGTGAGTAAATACTAACAACAAGAAATGTAGGTTTATCATCATTCATTATGTACTTATCATGTTTGTGTAATATTTAAACTATCCTTCAGGGCTTCTGCTGCTCACTTCCAGGGACTGGGGAAGAATTTTTCCTCTCTAACATATTACTTAGCTTTAGGGGGGAAAGTCAAGGAAAGCGCGAGATAGATGTTACTTTCTTCAATCACGATTAGTCTTTTGTAGAGTCAGATCACTTCTGCTCGTAGAGGCAGCGGAAAATTTCTTACATATCTGGCCTTGTGTAAATCTATCATATTTAAGCCAGCTATATTAGATCGAATATAGAACCTTAGAGTAATTCAGACTAGAAAGGGACATCAGGAGGTCTCTAGTCCAAAGCCCTGTCCAAAGCAAGGTCAGCTATAAGGTCAGTTGAGCTTGTGCAGAGCGTTGTCCAATTGGGTCTTGAAAACTTCCAAGGATGGAGACTGCACAATGCCCCTGTGCAACCTGTTCCACTGCCTGACTGCCCTTATGGAGAAATGTTTTTCCTTATATCAAGCCAAAGCCTCCTTCATTTCAGTTTATGTTCGCTGCCTCTCACTCCATGCACCACTGCGAGGGGCCTAGCTCCATCTTCTCGATAACCTCCTTGTATGTATTAGAAGGCTGCTATTAGGTCACACCAACGTCTTCTCCAAGCTGAAGCACTGCCCAGTTAGCTGGTAGCTTCCTTTGCAGCCAGGGCACACTGCTGGCTCATATTTCACCAAGCCAATGGCAAGGTCAAGCTTGCTCTTTTGCTCTGTAGTATGAGATGTGGTCTACCTCTTTCTATTTGTGCATTTTCACTCAGTAAATTCCATGACAACAGAGACCTGGAAGACTGTTGATACTCTCGCATCTTCCTTCTGTAGCGTACTGGAATTTCTGTGGCCTTTTAAGTATCATATTTGGAATCGCAAAGTTGTTCACCCGTGTTAGAATGCCTAACACAGCTTATAAACTGAGTGTTCTATGGAATGAGCGATTAATCTCAGCTGTCTGTGATGTACCTGGTCTTGACTAAGGCACTGAAACTGCCTTTATATTTTAGATATATGATTAAATGAATTCCAAGTTCTTTTAATATGTTGTTTTATTTATAGTATTCATCTTCTAAAAAATAAACTGTTTCAGCTTTCTAAGTAATAAAGAAAAGGACATTGAGATATTTCAGCTTGCATTTTATTCACCCCATTGTGTCTGAGTGTTACAGCACATATGGTGTACCAGAAAATGGTTTAAGAGCAGTAGGTGATCTTCCATACCATATGTGCTACAGTAACTAATGAGGACAAGGTTAGGAATATTACATCAACACCAACTCAAAAATGCCTTGATGTTACAGATGTATATCTTAACAGATGTGTAACTTACTTCGGCACTGTTCATTAGTTTAAAAAAATAGTTTAAAAATAAAACAGATTTTCTTATGTAGGAGCATTCATATTGTTAAAAAATTCAGAAATTACATCCCTCATCACTTTAGAAAAGAGTTGACCAATAACACTTACTAAAAACATTGCTCTCTCGTAATGGTAGGTGATAGTATGCATTGTTCATACACCCTAATATATCGTTTCAGTTTTTGACAAGAAGTAACTTAAGATTTTAAATAACCCTCAAGCAGGTGATAGAACCCTTCCATTAAACACAAGTCTGGCACAACAAAAACTAACATTAAAATATAATATATTTTAACATGGGTGGATCCAGCAGTTGCTACTCATGCAGGCATTGCACTGGAACTAGATTCCGAATAAAGATTTCTTTGAGAGGATTAACAAATAGCATTGCCCTGTAAGCTTGTATCTCAAAACAAAAGGTCAAATTTATTCCTCATTTACATATATAAAGCTCCTTTGAAATTAATAAGATTGTAAAAGCAATGAAGGAAGGATTTAACCCAGATCTCTAAATCCACTGAGGGCATTTTAAAATTAAAGTTAATATGTAAAGTCAGTTTATTTGAAGACCAAAAATATTCAGAAAAATTAAGTCTTCTGATGCTTATAGCCTAGAATAGGGAATGAAACAAGATTACACACCTTATATTCTAAGAAAGCTTTATTCTACAATTAATTTCAGGTGAGTATGATTTAATACATGAAGAATATTAAAATTGGTATATTCTGAAAATGGTCCTCAAACTATTAAAAGCAGAAACAGAGAAAAAAACATTACCCAGGAACAATGACTTCACTGTATGTATCACTAATATTTATGCATAAACTTAATAATTACAGTCTCTTGAACAAATAACTGATTTCAGTTGAAGATGCTTTTTCAAATCAAGTTCTATATACATAAACATATCTGTGATAACTTTATTATGACCTTACAAAAAGCAGTATGCAAGTAATAGTAGCTGAAAGTTCACCATGGGAGAAGAAAGGACAAATGAACAAAAGCAAATCCTCATAGTAGACCATTAATCAAATTAAAGGCAGGACATCCACTGTATGTCTATTAATTACATTAGACAATTTTTTTTTTTATTGTTAAAACTACAGCAGGCCTCATACATCGGTGCTGATTATTGCCTTGAATCTGACATATGGAACACAAAGAAGAGTAATCAGATTAGGTAACTAATCAGGATGATCAACAGAGACAGCCCTGGATTGTATTTCCTCTAGGTCATGCTATTACTATAAACATAGAAGACAACGCCTGTCTGCTTACAATAGGATATAATTAAACTGAACATCAGTGCTTTATGTGTTTGTATGCCCAACTGCTAGTCATAGAAAATACAGCTTTTATCCATCCTGAGATAAGATTGTCAGCATAGAAGTAAATTCCATCAATAAAATTTATATTCCTAATTCTTAACTGAAGAAATGCACCAGACATTTTATAGAAAAAAATATTTCAGTCTTCCATAAAATTTCACTCAGTAGCAGCTAATTATTCTTCTATCAAAATGTTCAGCCCATTTTATTCATTAAGAACTCTTCAGGAAAACATAATGGATTTTAAAATGGTTTGATTTCATTGATGTGCTCTTTAAGAATTCAAGTTTATAATAGCATAGCATTTGATACAGCCACATAAGAAAATTCCCGATTCATGCCCAGTTGGCTAAAAGGTCAACACGATACCTTAAAAACCTCCTAGGGCTTACTGCATCTGGTGACAGAGTTCAAAGAGAGTCCTACACCAGTGAAGACAGCTTCTGAATGTATGTACATGTAACTATTGATTGGATCATCAATAAACTTATTTTCGAGACCTTCAAATAATCTTTTACCATGTTCTTAAAGGAGAACTTCTTAAACATTATTATACTTGTGATGAAAACATATTCTGAATACTAAGCTATATGTACAGGGACTGGTAAATTAAGAGATATATCAAGATGTACTGGTCAAGAAAATTTCTTATTACATTTATAAGTGTGACTGGTAAAAATGCCTACTTCTAAGGCTATTGTAGAAAGCTGATTTCAGCTGCCCATAGTTTTGTGACAGTGTTGCAGATGCAATGCGGCAGGGGTGGTACTATCTTTTAGCAGAGCAGATGACAGCTGGGAAAAATGGACAGGCTTTCAGACAAGCAAGGTCGTCTCTTTCAGGCATGAAAACACGCTAAGATTATGCACTGTTAGTCTCTTCCTTTACTTACTTATTGTTACACTACATGTCTTAGAAGGGAGAAAGCTACTTGCCTGAGCATGAAAAAGTTCTGACCTGTAACAATCACAGTTTAACTCAACCATTCCTGAGCATCTTTAAAGGATACCATCTCCTGTGGCTTGGTTTATATCTTACCCTAATGCATGCTGTTCAAAGAAGTGAATCCCTGAACACTGACCAAGGCTACTGTTCTTCTATGATCTTTCTTTCCCTGGTTGTAGAGCTTGGGAGGCACACGCTTAGCAGAATATGGGACAAGAGGATGAGAACAGATGGCACAGTGATTACAGCAGTTGAGTATTCCCTTGTGCTGCACAGCAGCTCACTTAATCCAAACTTTCTGTAAGTGTTGCCATTTGTCTGTTTGCTTTCCTGGTGCCCAACATGACATATCTTGGGCCTGATTTGCAGAAGTGCTCCCATTAAGGGTTTGATCATTAAATATTTTAGAATTGCTATGTGTTTTTTAAGCATAATAAACCACACATTAGGTTAGGTACCAAAAATGTTACATACTTAATTTGAGATATTTCTCCAGGTTATACTAAAATACTGCTAATGTAATTCACACAGATGGAAGACAGTACTATTTTCTGGTAGGTGGCTGGAAAAGACAGAAATAAATTTCAATCAAAATATTTAGGAACTACTGATTTCACTAACATGCCACCTTCAAAAGTAACACAGACTTCAGGAATCAACAGTCAATCTGCCTGAGAATGGTCTTGGATTCTTAATTAACTTAAAAAAAAAAAAAAAGTCATCTTAGATCACTTTTCTAGCATTCACAACTACAGCAACTTAACTGATACACTACCACTGGAATAAATACAGAATAATGTAAAATAGTATTAGACCAGGCAAGCCAGGAGAATTAAGTAATGTATGTCACTTATTTGAGTTCTAATTACATCAATGTTCAGCCTTGGAGTTTAGTATCTTTCAAAGGTTTTATAAACATAACGGTTCTATTAAATGCAAAGTATACATGCTGCAATACATAAACATGATTTGCTTTTTCATTCTGTTGTATTAAGTAGGTTCAAAATAATTTGTAAGGTTTCAACTACATATAAAACACATTCTTGAGGCGTGTTACTATTTCCTTTACTCTGTGCCTGAAGTGTAGCAGAGAAAATGTGACAGAGTGGTACCTGAAAGCAGCAAGTGTTAGAAAGTAATGAGCTGAAAGTGCAACAACATAGCTAGGGAAAAGACCTGCAAGGCTTTCCAAATGAGAAGCAGAATAATAAAATACAGGCTTACTTGGACAGATAACCAGTAAATATTAAGATTTTGTGTTGATTACAATAAAAAGTGTAAAATCTAAACCATCATGAGCGCAGTTGACTGAAGGAAATGCCATTCCATGTTAAGTCTGCCATGAATGTTAACGTTATATTTTAACTAAATAATTAGAAAATACTTTACTTAAAGAGATTTCAAGTGTAAGATTTTGTATGTTGAGTTGGTCTGAGTTTGGTTCAAGTTGCACTCTTGAAAGTTATTTAACCAATATCCTGGTTTCTCCAACCTGCTGTACCAAAATAAACAGGTGGTATAAATAATGCTACATCTTCTCCTGTCAGGAGCTGTGCTCTTTGTCTGGACTAACAGAGAGGAATGATGGAAGAAAGCTGCGTAGCCATTACATTATACACCATGAAGTACAGTATACTCCATGATCCTTCTGAAGAAACATGCTGAATTGCCACATAATAACCACTTTTCCATTTATTTTACTTTTTAAAAAAGTCTCTAAACTGTTCCTCCACTTACATAAAGTACTTATATAGAGTAAAATTCACTTGCTGGTGTCTGCAAACTTGTGATGTGCTTTACTCAAACACTGCTCTATGAAATCTCTTTTCAGAGAAAGACTGAAACATTGTTCCATGCACCTTTAAAATGTTAAAGAGGAAGACTGGTATTTTCCAAGCTAAAGTAGATGTATTTTAAAATATTTTTAGAAGTGATTTATTCCTGCTTAGAAAGAGCTTTTAATAAGGATTCCTCAAGAAGATTATATGGGGCAAGAGCCAAACTAACCGTATTTCAAGTTTGCCTCTACAGAAAGCAAAGACATTTCTCTCCCATCTAAACTTTCAGGTAGGTTTGAAATAGGCTGCTGCTGAAAAGTACCTTTTTCACATAAAACTGTGAACAGGAATATAGTTCTGAAACGAACATACTGAAGTTAGAAGGTCCAGTCCTTTGCAGGCAACCATGACCTGAAGTCTCTTCAAAACACTGATGAAACTTGATCTTAAAATTCAGAGACTTCATACAGGATCTCTTGTAAGAATGGAGTACAGACACCATTCATATCCCCATCTTCCACTGTTTCTCAAAGCATAATTATTTTAAATGTTTTCACTCTTTCATTCTTATAGAAGATGAAGCTTACAGGCTGCTGTGATCATTTCAAAGATTAAATTAAGTGATCAATTGTTTGTCCCAACTTTATATAGTATTTGGAAAAACTCTCATATTGCTGGTATACGAGGTCCTGGTTCTCTAAGGAGAATGTGTAGCTTTATCTAAGAAAACAATTTAATTCATATACTCAAATGTTTGCAGCATGTGTGATCAATATTTAAAAGAAAGAAGGAAAACCAGATGGGATCTACATCCTCTCACTGCTGTTCTGTTATTTTCCCTCTAAACATTTTTCCTGGCCTTGTACACCTTCTATTCCTTACCCCACTTCTGTCAGCTGCAGATGTCTTCAACGAGTTCCCCAGTGCTACTAGAAACAGCCCAGCAAAAGTTTGGATTTGCCAGGTGTAACAAAACAATTTTATACTTGAGCTTCAGCACACAGTAGAAATGCAGTTGTCTTTATATTTCCATGTTGAGATCATAGATCGGAAAATGCTTTACTAGTTAAAAAATTTATAAATGAATAGCAACAGAAGCACTGTGACCTTTACAACTCTTATTTACTGTTATTATCTGTACTGTCTCAAGAGTTTCTATCACGAATCAAGTGCTATACTTCCATATGCAAAGATTACACGTATCAAGACCCAATAATGTAAATACACATAAATGATACAGGACTTGCACAGAACTAATACTCGGTCCCATTTAGTGTTCAGGACCAATTTTCTTGGAATGTCTTCTCTGCTAAAAATTTTTCTGCTGATGGCTCCTTGTTGGTGCCATATATACATAACATATAACATAAACAAAAGCATCTTTTAAATATCTAGTGTAAACCAGTTTAAACAATTACTGTGCTTTACATTTACACAATTGTGTGCCTGTGCAGCTTTCTTTTAAGACTTTTCCTTTGTGATGAAAAGAACGGCCTTCAAGGTTCTTAAAATCCGTAGCTATTTGAGAGAGTTACTAATTTACTGTAAAGTATTTATGATGAAGATAAAGTCCTTTCAATGGCTGTTTTCCAAATATGGCAGTAAAAATGTTTACCTGCATACAAGTATTAACCCAGAAACAACATTCTCAAATCCTTCCTTCTTACAGAAGGGTGAGAAAATAGGTAGGTCTTGAACAACACATGCCCAACATTTCCAGAGACTTTGCAGCTGGAGAAAGAGCAAAGAGAGAGGAATGGAAACGCCTTCTGTCCCATGGTAATGCTTGTAAGTAAGCTGAGACAAAATGGGTGTCTCTTAAGCTTATGAGGTTTAGTCGATACAGCAACTGTGATATCTGAACATCTGTGTAAAATCAACAGTAACATCCTTAAGCAGACCTGATTTTCAGACTTGGCTTTTCATCCCTTAACTCCGTAAAATCCTGAGCGAGTTAAAATCCTTGTTGTGGGCAATGCTGGGACCCCACCACCGTCACGGTTTCATTCCCAGCAGCACAACGTACCTGTTGCACTACTCCCCTCTCCTTACTTGGCCGGGGCGGGAGGGCTACTACCAGGGCGTGTCTGAGGAGGAGCCGGCAGCCCCGCACTCACCGCCTCCAGCTTCGGGAGGGATTTAGGGAGCTCGGCGAGAAGGCGCTGCCCGGCCCTCTTCTTCCTCCTCCTCCTCCTCCTCCTCCTCGCGGAGCACGGCGCGGCCCAGCCCTCCCCGGCCCACTACCGGGCCGTCACACCGGGCCTCTCCGGCGGCTGCAGAAGGTAGACAGCGGGTCCCGTGGTGCTGGCCCTGTCGGGCGGCCGGGCCGCTGCCGACTGACACCACCACCTCCCGCCCCCGCCTCCCGGCCCGGCCCCCGCTACCTGCTCGCCGGGCGGCCTCTCCAGCAGCTGCGAGCAGAGATCCGAGCACTGCCGAAACTTCCTCCGCCTGAAGTAGCTCCAGGCCTGGAACAGCGGCTCCAGCTCCAGCCCCATCCCGCCGGCGGGACCGCCGCAGCCGCTCCAGCTGGGCCCCCGGCGCCTGCCGAGCGGGGCCCGGGGCGGAGCGCGGGCGGCCGGCCTGCTGCCACGGAAACGGCAGGCCCCGCCTCGGCCCGGCAGGGCCTGCGCGCCGCGCTGCGAGGCCGCGGGGGAGGCGGCCGAGGCGCCGTGGGCGGCCTCGGCGCGGTCCCGCGGCCGGTCCCAGCGAGCTGTAGCGAGCTGCGGCCCCGCGCTTGGGCCGAGCTCCTCCCTGCAAGAGCCTCCCTAGGCTCATGCGTTGATGACTGAAAGCCGAGTGTGATCTGTAATATTGGGAACAGTGGATTTCGCATAACCCCACTATTTTTAACGGTGTCCTATTAATTGCTGTCCTATTATCAAGAGCCATTTCGAGTTGGAATATGTGCCTAAACAAGAAGAATACGGTCCTTCAATCCTTACTTGGGTAAAATGTCCTTTAGAGCCATGGGAGTCCTAGTGTGAACAGCACTGTCTTCAGTCTTGCAGACTCCATTAGTTCCTTTAGTTCATTAGCTCTTGCAGAGAAACAATAAGACCGAGATATTTAGACATGAAGAAAGCTGGAATACAACTACTCTTACTTTGTACGTATTGCAAGATGCTGATAGCAACCATCAGCCCAAGTAAAAGGAAGAAAAAAATCTCTAAGGATGCTTGGAGAAATAAGTGAGTTTGTGATGTGAAAATCTCTGATGGATGAACACTAACTTGATAGCTAGAATCATATCATTGGCATTTTAACCGGTCATCTTAGTTTTATTGCTTCTGTCTCACCTAAACGATCAGTTTGTCCAAGATCCACGAAATGGATATCCAGGCTAGCAAGATCAATGTCAAGCGGAAAGATGAAGGAACAGAAGTGCCAGTCCCAGGACTATGGCTTATTCTAATACAGGAGTAAGTGGCTTAAACTGAAGTAGCAGCTATAGCCAGCTAGGTTTTGGTTGTCCCACAGAGCGAGCACAGGTGTATTGGGTTTGTGTGGCAAGGTTTTGGTGGGGGGTGGCTTCTGTGAGAAGCTGCTAAGAGCTTCCCCTATGTCCGACAGAGCCAATGCCAGCCGGCTCCAAGACGGACCCTGGCCAAGGCCGAGCCCGTCAGTGACGGTGGTAGTGCCTCTGGGATAACATATTTAAAAAGGGAAAAAAAACCTGTGCGGCAGCAATTGCAGGCAGAGAGAGGAGTGAGAACATGTAAGAGAAACAACTGTGCAGACACCCAGATCAGTGGAGAAGGAGGCGGAGGAGGTGCTCCAGGCGCCGGAGCAGAGATTCCCCTGCAGCCCATGGGGAAGACCGCGGTGAGGCAGGCTGTCTCCCTGCAGCCCAGGGAGGTCCACGGTGGAGCAGATATCCACCTGCAGCCCGAGGAGGACCCCACGCCGGAGCAGGTGGGTGCCTGAAGGAGGCTGTGACCCCGTGGGAAGCCCACACTGGAGCAGGCTCCTGGCAGGACCTGCGGACCTGTGGAGAGAGGAGCCCACGCTGGAGCAGGTTTTCTGGCAGGACTTGTGACCCTGCAGGGGACCCACACTGGAGCAGTCAGTGCATGAACGACTGCAGCCTGTGGAAAGGACACATGCTGGAGCAGTTTGTGAAGAACTGCAGCCTGTGGGAAGGAGTCACATTGGAGAAGTTCGTGGAGAACTGTCTCCCGTGGGAGGGACCCCACACTGGAGCAGGGGAAGAGCGTGAGGAGTCCTCCCCCTGAGGAGGAAGGAGCAGCAGAGACAACGTGTGATGAACTGACTATAATCCCCACTCCCCATCCCCCTGCACCACTGGAGGTGACGAGGTAGAGAAAATCAGGACTAAAGTTAAGCCCAGGAAGAAGGGATGGGTGGGGGGGAAGGTGTTTTAAGATTTAGTTTTTGTTTCTCATTACCCCACTCTGATTTTTTTGGTACTAAATTAAACTAATTTCCCCAAGTCAAGTCTGTTTTGCCTGTGACAGTAGTGAATGATCTCTCCGTGTCCTTATCTCGACCCATGAGCTTTTCATTATATTTTTTCTCCCCTGTCCAGCTGAGGAGGGGAGTGACAGAGGGGCTTTGGCAGGCACCTGGCATCCAGCCAGGGTCAACCCACCACAACAGGGAAACTGATCTGAGTGAAGCCTTTTCTGGGACCCATGCCATCCCTAGTTAAGAAGGGTGGAAAGGAAATTATACAATAGTTTCTGTCCCTTCTCTGGTTTTAAGTCATTGTGGGAGTCTGTATGTGCTGCATTCCCACAAAACATGTAGAAGACTTGCACAATGAGACTGACTGTATACCTCAGGTTGGTCAGAATAGTGAACAGTATTTCTTGTTGCTCTGTCAGACCATCTGCTGTGATATTGCTATGCAGTTGTACTACTGTCACTGAGTAACTATTGAGCTGTACGATATTATCCCATTTTGTTTACAAATTCTTTTAAGTGGCAAATCCTTCAGCATGTGTTTTATGGTCAGGCTTAGCACAATAAGCAGGATGTGCTGTTCAGAGAGATTGTGAACATTGGTCAAAAACTACAGATTTATTAAAAATACTAACTGGAAGTTCCTCCGCTTTTGTGTACGTATATGAGATGATCTGTTTTTAAATGCTTTAAATGCTTGCTGTTACCATGTTAGGTAATTCAGCATGTTTGGGCTGCTACTTTTTCATAGAATATAATGTGAATGGCATTTTCAGTTTGTAGAGACACATTTTGAGGTCAGTACTTTAGTTCCAAAGTTGTTAGATTAAAATGCCAAACTGGTGTTAGTTGGTTTACTGGAGACAAATAATGCCACAATGTTTTATACTTGCTGTTTTTAAAAGGCAGTTTTCTTCTGTGAACAGCCCACTGCATCAGTTAAACACACCATTTATCTGCACAGGAAAACAGAGGAGACCAATAGCTCCTAAATTTTATTGATTCCGACACTACTGTCTCAAAAATCTCATCATTAAAGTGCTTTTTTCTTTGTTAACACATATTTTAAGCCTTAATATCTTAATGACTACTTCCAGACTACAAAGTAAATTAAACGTCTAAGGATGCTGAGAATGTTTGATTGTAACAGTCTTTTTGATGATTTCCATTTTGAGATGGTGAATCAAAACCAAACAATGAAGCAGTGATTGTGGGCAGACACAACAGATTAAGGTTTCCAAGTACTGTCAACCTGGGAGCTGTGCATTCAGGTGAGCAAGTAGTGGATTAGTCATAGATATCATTGACTACTCCGTGCTTTGGCTCACCTGAGGGTGTTTGGCTTGACAAGGAAATAGTGTTTTCTGTTTCCTAGAGAAAAGACTGGATCTCCAAGGTGACTTGGCTTTCCAGTAGCAAGCAATGGAGACCCAGAAAGAGGCATGAAGCTGTATGCTTTATTTGGGGGATGAGTTTGGAGTTCCTCTGATGAAAGCTGATGACTTTTCAGAAGAAAAAAATGAGATGAGCCTGTGTGACTGGAAAGCAATGGGAATAAATTGTGAGTCATGTGAGCTTCCAGTATTTGGTCCCTGGTCATGAGAGTATGCCCCTGAAAGCAAGAAAAACAGTAAGCATTTGAAATAGCTCTCGTGGGAGGAGAGGTGGAAAAAGAATGCTTTTCATATAAAAGAATTGCTGTATATTTAATCAGTAATACACGTATTGCTGGACTTCAGCCATACTTTTATAGCACCAAGATTCTGTCTATAACAAGAAGGGTCAGAGTCTTCCAAAGTTAGCCTGTTAGCCATATGGCTTCTCAGCAAAAGAAAGGGGAAGATGGTCCCAGAGCAATTTTTATTTGTTACACTGTTGGGAAAGGTATTTGTTGCACTTAGTGATCAAGCTGAAGTTATGTTGTCCCATGGTAGCAATTGGATCAGGATGGATCTTCAGCTTTCTTAAAATAAGGAGATTTTACAGTGTTGAGAATGACAGAAAAATTCTTTTTCCTTCTTTTCAAGCTGTAATGTGTAAGGGGTTTTTGCTCTCTGTTTGGCTGCAGATACAAGAAATTTTTTTCAGTTTCTACATGATGGTATACATCTAATCCAAATGTATGAAACCAGAAAGAGTTGTCCTGGCAAGCCTAATTCATCCACCCATGGTAATGTGACCACTCAGAACTAAAATCATAAAGCAAAAAACCTGTACCTTATATCAAAGTTCAAAGAAAGATGAATCTATATAATAATTTGTCAGCAATACTTATATGAGGAAGAGCCTTTGATTATTTCCTTTAAAGCAACTGTGATTCTGGAAATTTAGCTTTTATCAAACCATTTACTTTCACGGCCTACCTACCAGCAAGTAGAATAGAAACACAGTCAGTCTCCTCCTGCTTCCAGATCACATTGCACTTTTGTCTGTGTTCCAGAAGCTACACATGGTGCATTGAACATTTCACCGATAAATGCTCTAGACAGACAAGTGTGTATAAGGGTAGAAAAAAGCAAAGATGGACAAAGAAAGGTATATCCACCCAAGCTGGCGGTTACAGTACATATAAGTCCTGCTCATGTGTTGCCTATGTGCACTATTCAGAGGATGAATATAGACCTGAGAATATCTGTGTTCATCCTCCATAAAATCTTAGACAATGTCAATTCTCTAAACTGTGGCACTGTTTTGTTCTCGGAAACAGCTGTCTAAAAAGTATGTCCTGATCCTGGAGGAACATTGCAAAGAAGACTCAACCCAGTATTGACAGGTTTCTGTACAAGCAGAGGACTTAGACATAAAATTACATATGATTCAACCTGTCCTACCTTTCAAGTAAGGCCAATCCCCTGGTGCAGGTGCTATTTGCATCCCTGGAGTCCAGTCCTACCTCAGTAGCAGGCATAAAAATGCATTCTGTCTGTCACAGCCTGCTGCTGCTACTAGTGAAGCAAAATCCCCAAGCGTGCTGCTGGTGTGCTTTCTTGACATGCTTATATCCTGGGCTGTCTCTGGTATTGGCACAGAGATCATCCTATGCATATCATCTTTGAAGTCTTTTCCACTGATAATGCTGGCTTTCACTTCCTGCACAGGGGAGTGTTTTGAGCTTTTTAATATGGGGATTCTCATTTATGTTGAGTATCGAAATCCCCAAATTTGAACCTTTTAACCAGTGTAGTACTTCCTCCAAATAATAGTCTCTGTAGGTAGCGGTATTCCACTTCTCTAACTTATTAAAATCCTGGAATAAGACACACAAAGTCCCTGTCTGTCTTTGTGTGCTCTGTAAAGCCTTGTATGGCAGTCCCCCTCCAGTGTAACTGCATGAAAGCTAAACAGCTAGGAATTTGATTCAGGGCCTATGACCAGACTACCTTCAGGGAAAGAAAAAGACATAATCCATTGCAGCAGAAGTTAGGCAACATAAAATTGGGAGAAGTTTCATACCTGTTCAACTAAGCAACTCACCCTATCCATCTGCTTATGATATTTATTTCCAAATAAATCTGGATCTGAATACTTCTGGCATGTATAGAGGCACTCTTGCCCACTTGTGTAATCCTCAAACACAGCACGGAAGCCAGATGGGTAGTCCAGTGAGTGTTTCTAATACTTGCTACCTACTTTTTGGGACACTGATAACAGGATTTTGGAAGCCAGTATATGGCAACTAGTACATTAAGGAATATGTCAGATAAGAGTACATAGGAAAACTTTACTTGCAGGAATACAGAAGTCCTTGAAGGCATGTGCAAACTCCATGGCTGACCTGGGATATAAACAAATCCTGATCATGGTTTAGGACTAACTGTAGGGCTGGCTGGTAGTGCTGATTAACTATCCTACGGCATATGAGAAAAAAAGGGGGAATTGTATTGACAGAGGAAGTAAAAGAGGAGCTGATGAACAGAGCTTCTATAGCTCTGGCTGTCCTTTTCTGGACTCTGAGTTGCAGTCCTCCCAGACTAATAATGAGATGAGTAATGGGAAGAGACTACAGAGGAATTTTCATGCCTTTTTTTCTATGTTTCTCTTAGTTAACAGCAACAGCAACTTTTACAATAGGTCATCAGCATGGCCAGCCATGCACTTTAGTTAGCTTGAGGTCATTTTGCACAGTTTGAGCACAGGCTTGTAGATAGTTTTTTCCATGTCACCTTCTGAGAAGCATAGATTAATTTAGAATATTTCATGTCCAGCTATATAATTAGGGTGTTTTAGAGCCCTGCTGTAAGGCCTCTACAGTAGACAAAACCAAAGTGTAGATTATTTTTTGTTTTATTTCCTTCAGGGTCTGCTGCTGGCTTCCTGGCCTTTAAAGACCCAGCTCTTTTTATTTTCTTTGAAGTCAGGTGAGCAGTATTCCTTTTACACAAGTATGCCTGGTTCAGAGCTGCTGCGTTTGCTCTGGTGATGTGGCCTCCCTGGATGCTAGTGAGTCCAACCTGTCTGCTGAGGTATCTGGTAGCAGCAAATGCTGATGCTTATCCCAAAAAAGTGTACCATATGCATTTGGCTGATGCCAACAGTAAAAGGAAAAAGCCCAGCAATTGCCTTTCTGCAGAGTTGAGGTGTATATAAAAGAGCAAGTACAGAAGGCCAGTAACAAAGCTGATCAGATGCAGGCCTAGAATGCAATCTCCTGCTCCTGCCACCACCTCTGGGCAGCTGCCACTACTGATTCATGTGAACACGAAAAAGGAACTTTCTCCTCATTTACCATAAAGACAAATTCCTGTCTAGTGCATAGTTGTGCAGTGTACCACACACCCCATTTTTCTAAAGCCATTCTCTATCTCGAAGTTGGACTGGGTGAGTCTGAGCCAAAGATCGGTGGAAATTTCACTCTGCAAAAGTTTTCTCCATCAAAGCTTTTTGCTCTCAAGGCTTCATGTGGTTGCAACTCTGTACACTACTAGTCCTTTGTACATATGACTTTCTATGCACAAAGTGAGCCACTGGTGACTTGCGAGTTATTCAGTCATTTAAGCTGTATATGCTAAATCTAAAAAGAATTCAACCAACTGGGCAGCAAGTGTCCTGTGTCCCCTGTACGTAGCCATGCTACACAACTGGCCTGTAAATAAAATTACTCTGCCATTGAATTGTATTCATCATTAGGCTGATAGAAGCCTGGAGAGCCTGTTTGGCTTCTCAGTTTTCTCACATAGGCTGCAGTGCATGAAATAACTCTCAGTCGCACTCAAAGCTCAGCACGCCTCTCAGAGCTCGTGAACTCTCCAGTTTGTGAAAATCAGAGGACTGTGGCTGAAAGCTGACAACGGGACCTGGGCTGATACTGTTCACTCCCTGAGGCTCAACCCTTCACCTGTTGAGAAAATGCGGAGACATTTGATATGAATATTTCACTGAACTTGAGGGGAATTTTTAACAGGTATACCTTTGTTTATACATATATATCTTAATGTCTGTGTGTATGCATGTGTGAATTGACCCGGGCATCCTACAGCAAGTATAGTATAAATATTGCCCTTTTGAATCTGTAACTAAGTCACTGCTCTGCTACACACATAACCCTTTAGACATAAACCATTGACCAAGTCTGGGACTAGGAGTAGATCCAGCTGCACCTAAGCTCCATCAGGAGTTTAGAAAGCAAGAGGGTCTTCTCTGAACCTTGTGACTCAATGGGAGGGCCTTCCTTACCCTTTTGTATTCCTTCCATTAGACATAAACCGTTGCCCAAGTCTGGGACTAGGAGTGGATCCAGCTGCACCTAAGTTACATCAAGAATTTAGAAAAGAAGGGGGTCTTCTCTGAGCCTCATAACTCAACGGGAGGGTCTTCCCTACCTTTTTACATCCCCAATTTCAGTGCAAATCATGAAAAATAAATTCTAACTCGATTTTCCTTTGTATGTTTCTCTCTTACCCTTTTGCGTCTTTAGTCTCTGTATAAATAATTCTAGTTTGAGTCTAACTTCCTTTGTACGTTTCATCCATCTATTAAGTAACAGAGTGAACCTTGCCATCGAACTTTGTGAAGTCACACTTTTATAAACTCCTATTAAATAATTTTTTGCTAATACCCTTGATGGTGATTCTTTAAGCAGTCCAAACCACTCATTTTCGCCACAGGAGACTGAACATGCTGACCCTCCTCCTCAAAAGCGAGAACACAGTATCTTTCAGACTCTGGCATTAATATCTGTAAGGTATTAAGGAGTGGTTTTCAGCTCTGGAGGATTTCCTTTGTGATGTCATTTATTCAAATATATATCTGACAACCCATGTGAGAGCTGGAAGTGTTATCTATCACAAGATAGCTATTCAGTGGCTTATGGGAAATCAGTGGTTGGTTTCAGTAAAATCAGTAGTGCTTAAATCTCCATGTTACACTTCAGGAATTATCACTTCTGGCATACTTGTGTATAGTGTGCGGAAAAAGAGTAATTTTGAATGTGTGTGGAAACTGCTTAGTTTCTTTCCCATAGCTCAGGGCTAAGACACTGTTTGAGTAACTTGCTAGAGCTACCTGCTTCTTGCACCCACTCTCTCCGAAAAGGAGGAAAATTCATTCTGTGGAAAGTCGGACAAAATAAGTTATACCTCAGATGTACTTGATTTGTGGGAGAAGAACAAATTATAAATTTCCTGTTTAACATTGATAGGAAAAAATCATAATTTAGTAACAGCAACATCCTGGGAAAGATTGTCTAGGTGAAAGACAGGTTTCACTGTGTGAAATGTTACAAGTAGTGTTTATGTGTGATACTGTGAAAGGTGGAAGTTGCTTGGCTTGAGTGCAATATAGGCTTGTCTGCACTCTTTTTCAAAAATGTTGTAGTCTAGTGGTTAGTCCCTTCCAGTACTTGTCAGTAGAAGTGCTTAATTTGGTCATAATACTCAAATGTCCTCCAACTATAATGAATCCCTCCATGTTCATTGTGTCAATGCTATCTTGGGACAATGATAGGTATGTGATACAACTATAGAAATCACCAGGGTTTATTAAAGAAAAGTCATGTGCTTGTCTTGTATAACTATGCACGTTTGTTCTATTAGAAGTGACCTGACCTTAGCTAGTATGTTCTGAGAGTCTATTCTCATCTTCTGTGAAAAGACAGGAAATTCAGTGGTGCTGCTTTATTTACAGCTGGAGTATTGTGATGATATCACTGTCTCATGGGTAATTTGAACCTTGCCTTCATTTATTTAAACCAAGAACAGAAAATTCAGGAATCAGAAGTAAGGGACAGTTCAATTCCTCTTTTGTCTATGGTTTATTCTTCATTTGAAGACTAGATGTCCCTGAGACAGGCTACAATAAGAACTCTTATTATAATAATTTCTAAATGAAAATATCCGGGAGCTCTACTGAACATCAGGAATCCATTATTTCTTATCTTTATTCATAAAACATATGGGTTTGTATAATTGCTTTTTATAAAATGTAGATTTTGTTGACATCTATATCTGTGTACTGGATTTCAGTTGTGTTTCAATTAATTGTTCAATTACTTGTCGAGATTAAATGTTGCTTAGAGATTTAAATCTGCTTCATATTTTCACCTTTTATTTTAATACAGTTTTTTCTTCCTACTGACAAGGGCACTTTAAACTGATACTGAATACTGGCTCTGAAAGGATAGATGTATTTAATGTTTTTCTCCTTTACATACTCCTTCAGAATAAACTATTGGTGTGCCTAAATTGCTTTGCATTTTCCAAATGTTCTTATGACTCTTCTGCATCAGTCTCTTAACATTTAAGCTGTGAGTATGAGACACACGAATTAGATTCTTACAAAGTGCGTATGGAAGAGGAGGGTAGAGCAGGACCCACTGATATCAAGACCTCTTTCATTTTAAAAACATAGATGCTATAGGCTGACTTTGTCTTTCTCTGTAACTCTCCCATGGGGGTCTTCTGTGCACCAAGCAATCATACTTGTTTCTTGAACTAGAAGTGCTAATTCTCAGGCCTTATTTCTCATCATGAACTCATATTCTTATGATAAAACCAGGAATAGAACCTAAAAATAGTTCCTAAAATTCTGTTGGTATCTTAAAATTTCTTACACAACTCTGTGGAGATGATATGTCCTGTATCCCTGTCGTGGTTTCAGCCCAGCCGGTAACAAAGGACCACGCAGCCGCTCGCTCACTCCTCCCGCCCCCCTCCGGTGGGATAGGGAGGAGACGGAGGAGAGAAAAGAAAAAAAACCTGGAACCTCGAGGGTTGAGACAAGGGCAGTTTACTGGGACAACACAAAAAAAGGTTACAAAAACAACAACGGTACTAATGAAAGAATATACAAAACGAGTGATGCACAGTGCAACTGCTCACCACCCGGAACGCGACGCTCCGCCACCGAAAGTCGAGAGCCCTCCCCCCGGCCAGCTCCCCATTTATATACTGAGCATGATGTCACATGGTATGGAATAGCTCCTTGGCTAGTTCAGGTTGGCTGCCCCGGCTATGCCCCCCCCCCCTCCCCGGTTCCTGTAAAAATGAACCCAGGACATTATCCACCCCTTATTCTATACCATCTACATCATGCCCAGATCTTAAATTTTCCAATCAACTACTACCACTTTCCTTGTCTTATATATATATATATGTATATGGACACTATGGATACAATGACATACATTGGCAGGTTATTTAGCAGTTAAATATCAAACAGCCTAATTCACTGGCTATTCTCTCCCAAAATCAAATCTCCCTGAGGTACACATCGAACTTCCCCATCCTTCTGCATCACCCACCAGGTGTACCCAGGTCCCTGAGCAAAAACAACCCCTTGCATGGGTTTGTCTCTGCTTGAGGGGGGACTAACCCAGACTGTCTTTCCTAACATAGTCCTCACGTGCATTACAGGGACTTTATCCCCTTCTACAGTATGTGGAAGTCTTGGTTGGGCGGGGCCAGCCCGATTGGCGGATCCTCTAGTATTAACTAACCAGGTGGCTTTTGTTAAATGTGTATCCCAATGTTTGAAAGTTCCACCCCCCATTGCTCTCAATGTAGTTTTCAGCAGTCCATTGTATCGTTCGATTTTTCCGGAGGCTGGTGCCTGATAAGGGATGTGATATACCCACTCAATGCCATGTTCTTTGGCCCAGGTGTCTATGAGGTTGTTTCGGAAGTGAGTCCCGTTGTCCGACTCGATTCTTTCTGGGGTGCCGTGTCGCCATAAGACTTTCTCTTCAAGGCCCAGGATAGTGTTCTGGGCAGTGGTGTGGGACACAGGATATGTTTCCAGCCATCCAGTGGTTGCTTCCACCATTGTAAGCACATGGCACTTGCCTTGGCGGGTTCGTGGGAGTGTGATATAGTCAATCTGCCAGGCCTCCCACTGTTTATATTTCAGCCATCGCCCTCCATGTGACAGGGGTTTTAGCCGCTTGGCTTGCTTAATTGCAGCACATGTTTCACATTCATGGATAACCTGCGCGATAGTGTCCATGGTCAAGTCCACCCCTTGATCACGAGCCCATCTATATGTTGCATCTCTTCCCTGATGGCCCGAGGTATCATGGGCCCACTGAGCCATAAATAGCTCACCCCTACGTTGCCAGTCCAGGTCCACCTGAGACACTTCAATCTTGGCGGCCTGATCTGCCTGCTGGTTGTTTTGATGTTCTTCAGTGGCCCGACTCTTGGGTACATGAGCATCTACGTGACGTACTTTTACCACTAGCTTCTCTATCCGAACAGCAAGATCTTGCCACAGGGCGGCCGCCCAGATGGGTTTACCTCTGCGCTGCCAGTTGCTCTTCTTCCATTGCTGTAGCCACCCCCATAGGGCATTTGCCACCATCCATGAGTCAGTATAGAGATAGAGCACTGGCCACTTCTCTCTTTCAGCAATGTCTAACGCTAGCTGGATGGCTTTCACCTCTGCAAACTGACTCGATTCACCTTCTCCTTCAGCAGTTTCTGCGACTAGTCGTGTAGGACTCCATACAGCAGCCTTCCACCTCCGATGTTTTCCCACAATGCGACAGGACCCATCAGTGAACAGGGCATATTGCCTCTCATTTTCTGGCAGTTTATTATACAGTGGGGCCTCTTCAGCCCGTGTCACCTCCTCCTCTGGCGACATTCCAAAATCTTTGCCTTCTGGCCAGTCCGTGATCACTTCCACAATTCCTGGGCAACTGGGGTTTCCTATGCGAGCTCGTTGTGTGATCAGTGCGGCCCACTTACTCCACGTGGCATCAGTTGCATGATGTGTAGAGGAGACTTTCCCTTTGAACATCCAGTCCAGCACTGGCAGTCGGGGTGCTAAGAGGAGCTGTGTTTCAGTACCAACCACTTCTGAGGTGGCTCGAACTCCTTCATATGCTGCCAATATCTCTTTTTCAGTTGGAGTATAGTGAGCTTCAGATCCTCTGTATCCCCGACTCCAAAACCCCAGGGGTCGGCCTCGGGTCTCCCCAGGTGCTTTCTGCCAGAGGCTCCAGGTAGGGCCATTCTCCCCAGCTGCAGTGTTGAGCACATTTTTAACATCTTGTCCTGCCCGGACTGGCCCAAGAGCTACCGCATGAACAATCTCCCGCTTAATTTGTTCAAAGGCTTGTCGTTGCTCAGGCCCCCATTTAAAATCGTTATTCTTTTGGGTCACTTGGTAGAGAGGACTTACAATTTGACTGTAATTTGGAATGTGCATTCTCCAAAAGCCCACAACACCTAAGAAAGCCTGTGTTTCCTTTTTATTAGTCGGTGGGGACGTAGCTGCTATTTTGTTGATCACATCCATAGGGATCTGACGACGCCCGTCTTGCCATTTTACTCCTAAGAACTGGATCTCCTGTGCAGGTCCCTCGACCTTACTTTCTTTTATGGCAAAACCAGCCTTCAAAAGGATTTGGATTATTTTCTTCCCTTTCTCAAAAACTTCTTCTGCCATGTTGCCCCATACAATGATGTCATCAATGTATTGCAGGTGCTCTGGAGCTTCACCTTTTTCCAGTGCAGCCTGGTTCAGTCCACGGCAAATAGTGGGGCTGTGTTTCCACCCCTGGGGCAGTCGATTCCAGGTGTACTGGACGCCCCTCCAAGTGAAAGCAAACTGTGGCCTGCACTCCGCTGCCAAAGGAATGGAAAAAAATGCATTAGCAATGACAATTGTGGCATACCACTTAGCTGCCTTTGATTCCAGTTCATATTGAAGCTCTAACATACTGGCACAGCAGCGCTCAGCGGTGGCGTGACTTCATTCAGCCCACGATAATCTACTGTTAGTCTCCATTCCCCACTAGATTTCCGCACGGGCCATATGAGACTATTAAAGGGTGAGTGAGTCTTGCTGATCACTCCTTGGCTCTCCAGTTGGCAAATCAGCTTATGGATGGGGATCAGGGAGTCTCGGTTGGTGCGATATTGCCGCCAGTGCACCGTCGTGGTAGCAATTGGCACCTGTTGTTCTTCAACCTTCAGCAACCCCACAACCGAAGCGTCTTGAGAGAGACCAGGCAGGGTAGACAACTGTTCAATCTCCTCCGTCTCCAATGCAGCTATACCAAAGGCCCAACGGTACCCTTTTGGGTCCTTGAAATACCCCCTCCTGAGATAATCTATACCAAGGATGCACGGGGCCTCTGGGCCAGTTGCAATGGGGTGTTTATGCCACTCATTCCTGGTTAGACTCATTTCAGCTTCCAATACGGTTAGCTCTTGGGATCCCCCTGTCACACCAGAGATACAGATGGGTTCTGCCCCTTTATAACTTGATGGCATTAGGGTGCATTGTGCACCAGTGTCTACTAGAGCCTTATATTCCAGTGGGTCGGACGTGCCAGGCCATCGAATCCACACTGTCCAGTAGACTCGGTTGTCCCTCTCCTCCACCTGGCTGGAGGCAGGGCCCCTCTAATCCTGGTTAGAATATCCGTTACTCACTTTTCGCACACATGAATCAGAAGTCCCTTCAAGAGGATCAGAAATGGGATCAGCCCATCTACTGCGTCTGGGGGACTGCTCACGGGAAACTGGAGCAGCAGTTTTCCAAGAAGAATCCTCTTTTCTGGTTGCTTTTTCTCGCAACTCCCGTACCCGTGCATCCAGGACTGAGGTAGGTTTTCCATCCCACTTCCTCATGTCCTCTCCATGGTCACGCAGGTAAAACCACAGGTTAGCCCGTCGTGTGTACTTTCTCTCTCCTCTCTCTTGGGCAGAGGAGTGCTTACTCCCAATAGCTGTGATGTGGGCCTGTACAGGTGGGGAGGAGGACATATCCACTTTGAATTGCTGGAACTCTCGGGACAATTCCTCTACAGCTGAGACACAGGCCCGTAGGGAGGAAGAGAGACTTCCTTCGTATTGCTGGAGTTGGACAGCCAATTCATCCACCGTTTGTCCATAGCCTTCTTTCCAGGACATTACTGCCAATGAGTTGGCATAGGTTGGTGGTGCACTTCGTAGAAACTTCCACCACATGGGTTGTGTGCATTGGACTTCATCTGGATCTGTGGGTGACTGCGCATTTTCTGGATCATTATAAATCACCTCCAGCATGGCTAATTCCCTCAGGTACTGGATACCTCTCTCCATGGTGGTCCACTTGCCTTGGTGACATGTAACTTCATCCTTGAAGGGGTATCTTTCCTTTACACCTAACAGAAGTCGCCTCCAGAGGCTGAGGACTTGTGTTTTTCTCCCAATTGCCTTGTCGATGCCCCCTTCCCTAGACAGAGATCCCAACTGCTTGGCTTCCTTACCCTCTAATTCCACACTACTAGCCCCATTATCCCAGCATCAGAGCAGCCAGGTAGCAATGTGCTCACCTGGGTGGCGGCTAAAATATTTTCGCATGTCACGCAACTCACTCAGGGATAGAGATCGGGTAATTATTTCAGGTTCTGCCTCTTCCTCCTGTTCTCGCGATGACCCTGGTTCATCTTCATCTCTCACTAAGTGAACTGATTTCTTTGTGTGTTTCTTTTTCTGTACAGGGGCAACTGATACTGGCACAGGTTGGTTCTCTGGTTTAGCTGCAGTATCTGTCACCGGGGTTGGGGTAGCCACACTGCCTGTTGCCAGGGTAGGGGTAGCCATGGTTGCCTGTTGTCGGGGTTGGGGTAGCCACAGTGCCTGTTGCCCTGTCTTCCATCTTTTCCCCCTTCTCCCCCTGAGGGTGCTGCCTAATATCAAGCAGTGTTTGGTAGATACTGGCCAGGGCCCAGCACAGTGCAGCGAGTTGTACATCTTTGGAATAGCCACTGCATTTTTCTTTCAAATATTCTACCACTTCATGAGGGTTCTGTAGTTGTTCGGGAGTGAACTTCCAAGCCACTGGAGGTGAGAAGTTCTCTAGATACCTGCCCATATCCTCCCACATGCCGTGCCACCCATGAATATCCAGCTTTGGGGCAGATCTCTGTGTGGTACTCTTAAAGAGCCTTTTTGTAGCCCTAAACAAGACCTGAAACATATTCAGGAGGCATAGCACTAACAGCACACTGGCTTGCGCATCCCAAGGATATTCAAAATTCTCAAAAGCTGTTGTAATTAGTCGAAAGGAGAGAAGGGAGGCGAATGGACGGGGGGGAAGTATCCCCCCCTAACTTCCCCATGGATTGGGTGTAATTACCAATAAAATCCGATAGAAGGTGCCCGAAGTATGGAAATGATATCACTGCCTCATACAGATACCAGCTTAACCTCATGACCAGTGATGTAATCATTTCACAAGTCGACGTTGCCCAGTACAGCAAAATGATAATCCCAATCATTCTCCCAGAGGTGAGAAACGTAACTACAGGCAATACATAGAGCATATAAGAACTTACAAAACGCCACCATGTAAACAAATGAATCAACATTGTGACTAACATCTATTTATCTAATATAAGAAATGCGTATGACAAATTTGTTTCAACACGCTCTGGCCAGATCTGTCGTTATCTCAACCCTTCGTGCCCCACGTTGGGCGCCAAAAAGGACTGTCGTGGTTTCAGCCCGGGCGGTAACAAAGGACCACGCAGCCGCTCGCTCACTCCTCCCGCCCCCCTCCGGTGGGATAGGGAGGAGACGGAGGAGAGAAAAGAAAAAAACCCTGGAACTTCGAGGGTTGAGACAAGGGCAGTTTACTGGGACAACACAAAAAAAGGTTACAACAACAACAACGGTACTAATGAAAGAATATACAAAACGAGTGATGCACAGTGCAACTGCTCACCACCCGGAACCCGATGCTCCGCCACCGAAAGTCGAGAGCCCTCCCCCCAGGCCCGCTCCCCATTTATATACTGAGCATGATGTCACATGGTATGGAATAGCTCCTTGGCTAGTTCAGGTCGGCTGCCCCGGCTATGCCCCCCCCCCACCTCCCAGGTTCCTGTAAAAATTAACTCTATCCCAGCTGAACCCAGGACAATCCTTCAGTAGCTAAGTCATTCAGATGCAGGCTACTGCTTCTGTCAGTTACGCATCTCTCTCAAGATGTAACAATACCGAAGAAAGATGTAATTAGCCACTCAATACAATTAACAAGGGCTTGAAAATGAACATTGATGTTACCACACGTCTACCTGCAGATTGCCTTAGCTAGAGACGTCTGGCTTGCCTTTGAACAAGAGTTGGCATCATGAAAGATGACATGCAAAAAGGGTTCATTCTAATGATTCAGATACATTTGATGTTGGGAGAATTGAAAGCAACAGAACATAGAGCAAGTTTTGTTTTGTGTGCTTCAAATGAGCCCTGAACAGGACTACAGATCAGGCCATGCCTAGTGCCTGCTTTTCGGGAAGGCACGTAGGTGTGGCAGAAGAGCACAAAGAGGAAGTTCCCTCTTTACATGCTATTTTCAGCAAGGACCCTGCCCCTGAAGTTGAGTTCAAATAATATTTGCTTGTAGAACCCATTTCTTACTGACCGTAGAAAATTAGGAGAGGTCATGCAAATGAAATTGCATTAAGAGCAGAGTTTTCTGCTGAGGCTTAGATTCAGCATCAGGGAAAGTAATTTGTAGTAACAGCTGCAGGTTTCATTCTGTGACCCGCCAAGACAACAATATGCATCAATAGCAACTACTGCTATCATAAATAAGAATACTGCTGCTTCTTGCTGATCATACATGATATCCTAACCATAGTTACCATGGTCTAGCTGAAAAGGGATCATCCAGCAGTTGATAACAGAACTTAGGTGGCAATACTGTTCAGGTCCAAAGCCATTAACCTTCATATGACTTTAGGTCTGCCCTATTCTATTTACGCATGGACTGAATACCATCTTTGTGATCAGATCCACACCTCCTTCAGTGTACAGAATGAACAGGATGTTTTTCAAGTGAGATTGTTACCTTCCTTTTTATCTTTAGTGTTTCATATGAGGCACTACTTCTTGTTTGATGCAGATGCTCTGTATGCTGCGCTGAATACAGATTGGTGTTCATCACACTAGCAGGAATCAATGCAGCTATAAAAAAACCCCAGTGGCCTATGAAAAAAGCTGGTATGTTATTTCCATTTAAAGATAGGTTGCAAAAAATTGCAAAGGATCCACTGATGACTGGATGCTTAGCTTAAAAAAACTGGGCTTGACTTTTTCTTTTTTTCCAAGTTTAGAGCAGCTAGACTAACACACTTATTTGCAGTGGATCCTAAATATCAAAGTAGGAACCCTGCTAATAATACTAAGTTAACAGCCATATCTGAAAAGCTTGATGTAAATGGGTTTGCTCATATATATATATATATACACACATAAATATATATATGAAAGCCGTGGAGAGAGAATACAGATCTCCTAGTATTCAGTCTACTGTATTAATTACAAAGCCATTCCAGCATCATCATTTGTTATATACCTGTTAGTTCCCACAAAAAATTTATGTGGGTGCCCTACAAATCTACTTTCTTCCGTTGAGGAGTGTTAGTCTGTTTTGTTATTAATTTATCATTTTTAGAGCAGAAATGTGGGAAAAAGATCTATTTTCCTACTATGAGGAGTGGCTATTTTATAGAGGCTTGTGAACAGTAAGTTACACTAAAACGTTGTATCACGTAGCAGTCTCTTGCCCATATTTTCTTTTACAATTGGAATCAGTTAAAATGAAGTATTTGCTCTCCTTAAAGTAGGCTTACTTTACTTGTCAGTAGACTGACTTAAGTGCAGCATGACTGTAGGGAACCAGCCTACAGAACTGAGTATCTAAATCAGAGAGTGATTTAAGTTGAAAGGGAACTTTGGAGGTTGTCTAATTCAACCTCCCACTCAAAACATGGTTAACTTCAAAATTGGATGAGGTTGCTCAGGGCCTTGTCCAGCTGAGGCTAGAGAATCTCTGAGGATGGGGAACCCACTGCCTCTTTGGACCACCTATTCCAGTCCTTAACCAATCTGTTCCAGTGCTTAGTCAAATCTGATAGTATGGAGTCATACAATGAAACGAATTAATTCCAGGTTTGCATTCCACTGCTGGATTAATAGTGCTATGCTATTTTTTAAGTTTCTCAGCATTATGAGAATTAATACTGTTATTTTTTTTAATGTTTAACTATTTTATTTCCTTCAGTTCTTCTGAATATTTATATTAACACTGGTAAGTGATGTCATATTTGATAAACCTGCATTATGGTATGTTGATTCTACGTAGTGACTTATAGCTAAGCTCTTCCATGATTCCTTTTGACAGCTAAGCTTTTTGAGAGCTTTTGCAAAGTCAGTACTGTGCATTATATTTTGAAAACCTTGTCAACTACTGTGTAAAAATATGTCAACTTGACCTGACAATTTTTAATCTAATAATTAGCATCAGCCAACTGACATATTAATTCGTCCCCCCAAAATATTAACAACATGCTTTGGGGTTGATCACCCTACACTATCCTAGCTGTAAAGAAAAAATGGAAAACAGGTAGAAAAATTACCACTGCATGCAAACAAGGTGTTGCTTCACATTGGTTTTGATAGTATCATAAGATGGAGCCAGAGACAGCTGTCACATAAGTAGACTTTAAAATGAATTGCATTCTATAGTTTAGTCAACAGTTGAAATCAATTGATTTTGAGAGTTCAGAATCAGATTTTCATCATAAGTCTATTGATAGAAAATGCATTGGGATTTAATCAGCCTCTCTTTATGCACCTCATTTAAGCCTGTTTAGGTTGTCATATGTTATATCAAGTGCTGGTGCTTGATACAAATTCTTCAAATCACCTAGATGAATGACTTCAGTACACATATAATTGTGCATAAAACGCAAGCTGAAAAAAGCTGGTTAGATCCAAGTGTGTGTGTGGTAACTAAAGGCGTGTTGTGTAAACACAGTGTCATTGCTGAAAGAAACTGAGTGCTCCATTGAGTGGCTTCAAAATGCATTCTGATGTCAGACTGTTGGCAGTCTGAAACACGGTAGTTTTTTCATTGTTTATAGGCTAAAAAGAATTATTTTTAGTGAACTGTTCCCACGTGCTAACACAGATTTTAGGGCCAATTTTTAAAGTTTGTGATAGACATTTTAACAAAGAATACAAATGTTAGTGCCTAATTTCTGAGACTAATATTAAACATCATTTTACTACAGCAACTTCAAATCTGGAACTAAATGTAGAATTTCTTCTGCATTTATTTGGAAAAATTATGTGCTGTGATGGAAGTTCTCAGACTAAGATTTTTGCCATTGAAATCATGGTAGAAACCCTTCTCTCAGTTTCAAAAGAAAGACAACTTGAACTTTGGATTACAGGAGAGACCCTAAAACAACATCTTTTGGTAAAAATGTCAGAGCTAAGGAAGCCAGTATATGGTTTTCAGTAATTGTGTTCCCCGTACAATTTCAGCTGGTATTGTTTACTGATGTACTTGCATCACTTCCTGTCCTAAACAGATTTATTTCTGCTTCAGAATGTCCAGAAGAAGTTGTTGCTTTCTATACTAATGATGGATGAATTTAATTTCAATGTTTGTATCTTGTCCATCCCTTTACCAGCCCTATGTTAGGAAACCATTATGTGAGGACATTTCCAAATCAAATTTCCATGAATAAACTTATTGCAGACCTAGTTTCTGTCTGCATTGTGAAAATTACATGTTCTTTGTCTTTTCAATAGGGTGCCTATTTCTTCTAGTGCCCAGAATGAATATTTACCAAATGAATGCAATTCCTATGATTATCAAAGTGTAATTTATCTTGCAGAAGCAAGACAAATTAATGTCTGTAATATTTAATTTCATACACATATAATTCTTTTATTTTCATTTCAACCATTGTATCTAGTTTATCAGTCAGTACCAAAAGAAACTATGTGGATTCATAGTTATCAAGTTCATAATAGAACTTGCTTTTAAAATGGTTACAGTATTGGATGATACTTCAACATAGGACATGATTTTAAAGAGCAATTGCATTTTTCTCTTCAGAGCACGTCAGCTACAACATTTTGAAATTGTCAGAATTTTTTGAGGTACAGTATAATGTGCCTGTGACTTGTTGCTCTTTAGTTCATCATTTTCCAGCACTTTGTTATAAAGATATCTCCTTCTGTGGCCATACCCTGTATGTGCTCCCATCTTGTATTTCCCAGACTCTTCTCTGCTGAGGAGTGATGTGAAGAAATCAATAACTATTTTTCTGTGCCATTTTCTTAACCTTAATTGGTTCCTTTGCTTCTTGATGATGCAGTAGACCTATGGATTATTTTCAAGGCTTCCTACTTCTAAGGTTACTTTAAAAAAAAAATTATCTTTCTATTGTTAATTTAATAATATATCTTAGTCCTTTAAAATTTCTTAATAACTTGCATCTTATGTGTTGGCTGATAGGGTATAAAATCTCTCATTAATTTTTCCATTTTCTGGAGGAGAATTAAGTTAAATAGTGTTTGAGTTTGCGATGCTGTCTTTTTTCCTTGACTTCTTATTTTTATCCAGTAGTAAACAGGCCTTTGTGATCCTTAGTGTTTGCCCCAGTGCTATTAAATGGTAGTAGGTAATTCTCATTACTTCCTCTCTCAAATAGGTTTTGTAGTTTTGCAAAATATTATTTTCAGACATTGTGTTCCCATAATAGACTGAGACCTTTTAATCCTGAAGGATGTTGAAATTAATGTTGTCACTGTTGCTCATCTGTTTCATATTATATAATTACTACTTGAACCAGCTACTCTGTATTACTTAGGACTTAACAGAGAATAATCCCTCATCTTGTGTGCTCTGGAATTAGCTGTTCCAAGAGCATTTGTTTAAGAAATCACTTCTTTAAGCCTTGTTCCATTTAGCAGAACACGACATACATTGTAAATATATTTACGATATGCTAGGAAGTATGTCTTCTTATAAGTACGTGTTGTGAGACATTAAAACGCCACTTACTTGATTTTATTTAGAGAAGTGACGTACTTGTGTCACTGTATACTAACGAAACATAATTTGCCGTGTTCTATTTGACATCATAGGAAAGATACAAAACCCGTCATAGGCAGCTGAGGCAAAACAGCTAAACACCACGTTTCGCTTGTAAAATGCCTTACTGGGAGCACATAAAGTGTCTTGTTTGGCTAAAAGCTCGTTTATTTCCCACTATAACCATAGGTCTAGTGGATAGACACATACCTTTCCTCTGCCTGCCCATACCGCCTGGCCTCACGGATCCTGCCTGCCCAGATCAGCACCGCGGACAGCGCCGGCCGTGCCTCCTCGGCCCGCGCGGGCTGCGGAGGCGGCGGGTCACAGCCTTCGCGAAGAGCCTGGAAAGCACAGGCCAACCTCAGCCGGCGCATCTACCCAGAGAAAGAATGGAGAGGGGCTGGCGTCAGAGGCTGGGTGTACCTGCGCATCACACACAAGAACACAACGCTGGCGGCGGGATGGATGTCCGGGGTCCTGGTGGTTCCTCCAGCGGTGACTGCCCCGTAACAGCCACACTGGGTGGAGATGCCCAGGCTGGCAGAGGCCGAAGGGGTTACGTGTCAGAGCTGAGTGGGAACGCTAGACAGAGCGAGGGGCGAGGGAGAGGTTCTGATACTATGCTGCTTCCTAGTCCTGGCAAAAGTAGATGCCGAGTGTGTAAAACTTCACTTGCACCCCTTTTGCGTAGGCACAAGGTTAGCAAACTACAACAACGAGTAAGTTTCCTCTTGGAATTTTCTCTCAGGCATTTCCTCATCTTAGAGATGGTAGTCAATTCCAGAACAGTTAAAAGGAAATATTGGCTGTTCATGCAGCTGTTCCCATCCTCCTTGCATTGCATATACGTAGTTTTTCTGACTACAGTTTTGGGTTCTCCTGTTCATACAGGAAACATGGTCTGCAACTTCCACTTAGAGCCAACGTCATTACATATTAAAGTTTCTTCCTGATTGCTCTTTTCTCTTTTCAGTTTTAGTAACAGTGGTTTTGGAACGTGTGGCTGAGAACAGCCTATTCACTTTCCCTAACCGAATACTCTCTTGTTCTGAGTTGTGCATAAAGCCACAAGATTAAAATTTTAGCTCCATTGAAGTTAATACCACACATTAGAATTGATCTCAAGAGGTCCAGAATTTCACTTTAAGTAATAACCCAACAAAAGTATACATTTATATAGAGTAGAAGAAAGTAGAGACACCATAATTATGTATTTTTGTACATTCGTGTTTAAATATGCAATAAATGTGCAGTAAAGAGAAAATATATTCTTAATTTATACCACAAAAATACTCCCACTTTCAAATGGGCTTTTAAAACAGCAGAAGTCAAATATGTATCAAATGCCTATGTCTGCTGATAATCAACCCAATTAACATTTCAAAGCTTGAAAGAAGTTATTTCAGTCATCATGTACGTTCAGTATTTTTTGAACCTACTCTCTCATAAGCTTCGGCTAATGAAGGGAACAGTCTTGCAGTTGTAATCTTATTTTTAGCCTCAATATATTTGTAACCTTATGGAACTGCACAAAATATTGATAGCAGTTTGATTAAATGTGTATCGACATTCAAGCTTTCTGTGGAATTCAAGGGGAAGCGACACAGAAATGCAATTTTTTTTTTTTTTTTTTTTCCAAAAGGAAGCCAGTGTTCATTTCTTTTCCATATTATTTCCAGAATGAGGCTAAGCATTGTTATGGACTTTTTCTGTAACCACCTTTCCCATGAAAACAACTGGGATAGCAACATGGAACAGCCATGCAGAGTTAACATCAGATTAGAAAGAATAATACATTTTGTACTTCTAAAATGAACTAGTTGGGAATTTTCCAGTCTGTTTCCCTGGCTAGTCTCCCATCTTGGGGACTCCTGAGAAACTGCGGCTACCTAAGTTCCAAGGTGCTGTGGCTGTTTAGGAAGCAAACAGAAGGGAAAAAGACTGCTTATGATTTTTGTGGAAGTAACATTTGCTTTATCTGTTGGTGAATATATATGACTTTTTGTCCTATTTAGAGATAAAAGCCCTTTTCTTTCTTTTTTTCTTTCCTTCTTTCAAAAAATTTAAATTTTTCATGGAAGGGGAAGTTTCCTTAGCTGTATATTTGAGTCGAGTTTCAGGCTGCATGAATCTCTCTGCAGATTTCTGTTATGTGCCTTGTGTTGTTTTCAATAAACGTGCGGGACTGAAAGCTGCGCCTGCTCCTGGTGTCATGAAAACCCTTCTTGTCAGAGCTTGACAAAAATATCGTCTCTTGGTGTTCTAGCCTGTGAAAATATGTTAGTATAAAGCTAATTGACTAGAATGCTTAAAGGCGTGATTTTACAAAAGAATTCTTTTTCTAAAACAAAGTAAGGAATAATATAATATTAAGTTTACTCAAGAAAGATTTAAGAGGAAAACCTCCCACTAATTAAATCATAAATAGAGTAGCATGGAAAAAAGTCTCCAGCATGAAGTAACTAGTTAGAAGTAGACGTTTTGTGGAAGAAATGTCAATATGACTAATGAAATAGTAGAAGAGAAATAGAAGTTAAAGAAAGGGAGATTTAAAAACACATCCTGACAAAATACATACACTTGGAAAGCCAAATCTGTGCTGAAAGTAACAGGAAAATGATTGGGTTTATTTTCATTTGTCAAACCAGGCCAGTTATCCAGGAGCTTTTAGAACAAGTATTCAAGTTTATAGCGCAAAACTGTTTGCATGACCATGTACTGCACATTTATTTAGCCAGCAAGGTACTCTACAGTGTGACAAAGCTGGGAAAGAGCATGTTCTCCTCACCAAAATTTTGGACGTGGTGGGGGGTTCCCCTGCAGTGCTGCCTCATGCAGCACAGAGAAGTCGCTTCCCCTCCTGTGAGACAGGAAAATGGTGACTTTCCCCATGTAAAACGCTTTGAGATCTAAGGATGAAAAGTTGTGCCATGGGGAAATTACGGCACGGATGGGGAAGTGACTTTTGTGTGGTGTATGGGGCAGCCGGTGGGGTTAAAGGATTAAATATCAGTCATTAAAAACTACAGCTGACGTTGTCTTCTCGGATGGTGTGGAGCCGGCCTGCCGCTGGGCCCTCAGTGAGAGTGGGGTGAGGGGTGGTTTCCACACACGGCTGAGGAGGGACTCAACCAGCCGCAGCGGCTGCTGAGAGTCGGGCGGCAGTGCGCCGACGGAAAGGCAAGGAACCGGTATATTCCCCGAAAGGGCAGCTTTTAAAAATATAAAACTAAACTTAGGGAAGGGAGAAAGGCCACAGCCTCGCTTAAAAAGAAAAAAAAAAGGGGGGGGGGGAGAGGGGAAATTGTAAATAGAAAAGCCCCCCCAAACCCAGGAAGGCGAAGCCCGTTGTCTCCTGCCCCCCACCCGCCACCACTCGGCGGTCGGTCTGCCCCCTCCGCGCGCCGCCACCTCCTCACCGCGGCGCCTCCGCCCGCTCCTCCCGCCGCCGCCGCGCGCGCCCTTCCCGCCGCCGGCCGCGCAGGCCCGCTTCGCCGCCTGACGGCGCTGCCCTCGGCGCAGGCGCAGGCCGGGGCGCAGGGAGGGGGGCCGGAGCGGCGCCGCGCCGCGCCTTCGCTCCGCGTCCCGGGCGGTGTCTCAGTGCAGCCATGTCTGGCGGCGCGAGGCGGCGAGGCGGGCTCGGTCGGCGGCGCCCTCTGTGAGGCGGCGGCGGACGAGCGGCGGCGGCGGGCATTCATGTCGGCGGCCAGGGATTAGCGCGGCAGACACCGAGCCGAGCGGAGGGGCCGGCCGACCCGTCGCCCCCTTCCCGCGGGGTCTCCGGTGGGAGAGAGCCGTACCCGGCTGGCGGGGGCGGGAGGACATGGCTGACCGGAGCGCGCCGAGCTGCCACCTGCGGCTGGAGTGGGTCTACGGCTACCGGGGTCACCAGTGCCGCAACAACCTCTACTACACGGCAGCCAAGGAGATCGTCTACTTCGTGGCGGGGGTCGGTGTGGTCTACAGCCCCCGGGAGCACCGGCAGAAATTCTACCTGGGGCACCAGGACGACATCATCAGGTACCAGCGCCGCCGCCGGGCCGCATCCCGCCGCGGGCCCCGGCCCCCTCCGGGCGCCCCGGCCCCGCAGCCCGGCTCGTCCCCTGCCCGCTCCTCCCGCCCCCCTGGAGCGGGGCGCGAGTATCCCCCGCGTCGCCGCCTGCCCCAGCTGCCGTCCCGGGCTGCGCCGGCAGTCCGCCCCCCGCGTCCAGTCAGCGCTGTGGGGATCCGGGGAGCGGGTCGAAATTCGTCAAGGACAGTCAGCGCTTCCTCACGCCCTCCGCCCCCCCCCCCCGGGCTTCGCCGTGGGTAGAAACTGCCCGGAAATGGCTTTTGGCTGTCGGGTTTAACGGGCCGTGTCGTGTCCCCACCACCGTTGCGCGGTGCCGAAACTTGTACGGGCGCTTGTGCGCTGGGGTGCCCGCGGGGCACGGCAGCCTGAGGGTCGTTGCTCGGTCCCCGGCCGCCCCTGAATGTCAGAGGGCCGGCGGGAGGAGAAGGAGTAATCTCGTGTGTGCCCTGAAGTACTTGGGCTGCGGAGGAGGTTAATCTGCAGCAGGTAGACCTTTGGCTCACGTTTAAACGGCGACGATTACGTGGGGAATTAGTGGCCTGCCTGTAACTCCTGCAACTTTTAGGGTTATCTTAAAAGATCGGCCCTTCTTGCAAAACTGAGGCTTCTGTAGCTCAGTAGTTCACTTGGAAGTGAATGCTATCAGGTGCTGAAGTTCATAAAAAAAAAAAAAATTACAAACTGATGTTGCAGAATAAATGTGCTGGTTACATTTCTTAAATGTATTTTCACTCTAAGGATGCTTTTGTAAGCCTAGTGGGGTTGTGAGAGCAAGGAAGAGCATTTCAGGAGTATGAAGGGCAGATGTGAGCCTGAGTCATCAATCCTTTCCCTTCCAGTAGGTGTCATTGTGGATAGGCATTAAATTCTCATTTCCTTTGCTCTTCCTGTTGGGGTAAGAGCTAGCAGTAGACAATTTTGTAGGTAATTTATAGCACAAAATTTGTTTTCATGATGCTTAGTGCTCCAAGGCATACCATACCCTCTGTATGAGTTACTCGTATGAGTAACAGGTATTGCCTGCGGAGAGCAGAATAGATGTTATGTCTTTCATTTAAGCTTTTAGACACACTAGAAAACCTGGTCATAATGGCTACTTTTTTTTTTCTTTGTTTAAATCTTCTTATTGAATAAATCTAAGTAGTTTTGAACTTTAGCTGGGAATGTCCCTTAGAAGGGTGTCATGTCTATAGTATATTTCTCCTTGGTGCTAAAAATGTGAAGAAAAAAGTAGGCACACAAGGTACCATTATAGATCGTTGTACTAGGGGTGTTGAATCAGAAGTTTGAATCACTGTTACTTGCATCATTTAATGGTCTAACATTCTCATTTTAATCCAGGAAAAAGTATTTTTTAAGAACTGCTAGCCATCTCTGATGTCAGGTGTTGCAGGAAATCCAGATCCGCAACTTCCCATTAAGCTAAGGAAGTGGTGGCTCATTACTTGTTCTAACCTAAGGTCCAAGGTTGCCATAGTGTCACATTTAATATCATGCATTCAGGAGTGCTTCTGAATGACAGTGTTCGTTTCAGTAGGACTTCTTAGAGTATAAGAATTATGTGGTTTGAGCTACAACTGGGGAAGTTGTTTATGTTTTCCTGTGGTAACAATTTCCTGCTCACTCACTCTCAGTTTTGGTACAATGTGCTATATTTGGCCAAAATGTGACAGAACTCATTATTCAGAATAGTACTAAACCAAAAAAATCTATCAAAAGTCAGCAAACCAGAGAGAAAGAATATAATGACTTTATCTGATTTGTATGGGGATGTACTTTAATTTGTATGGTACCACAACCCAGCATACTGGAGTTGCTCCTGCTTTGAATTGTACTGATGTTGAGAGAATATAATTCTAAGTATGTTAAAGCATTACAGTTTTATGCAGTTAGTTTTGCATGTTTCTTAAATGCAAAAGCTATACAGAAATGTTAGTATGCTTAAAGAAGAATGCTCGATTTAAAAGCAGCATGGCTGTTTCTGATAGTAAGATTAGACTTGCAGTGATCAGTGTTGCACTTGCTGCTTTTTCTAAAAGCGACACGGTACCATTTAAATGTCATCATCCCATGCTTTTCCTCACTAAGCTTGGGTACCTAGACGTGGTAGTTCTCAATATTTAAAGCAGTAGGAAGGTCAAGTGTTAAAAAAATGGATTTTTAAAATACCAGAACACAGGTGCAAAAATGGGATTATATGCTACAGTAATCAGTGTCACTAAATTTTCTCTCTGAAAATAGCAAACTCAACTGTTGTATTGCAAAAAAAAAAAAAAGCATATGTTTTGTGTTTTAATAGGCTGAGCAAGTACCATCCGAATGCTGAGGCATTTGTGATGTTTTAGTGAAAGCAATGAGAGGATTGAGTGTCTTTTTACAAGTATGGGATTTCATTTGTGAAAGCGGGTCTGGTGTCTGAAAATCTTATATAAAGAATCAAACTTCCATGAGCACAGCTCCATAGCTACAAAGACTAAGCAGTATATATTGCATTCTACATGGTGACATTATTAGTACTTTTCATTATGAGAACTTTTGTATCATTAGCATGCTTTGGGTGACATTCTAATTTTAAGCATCAGTCAGGAAGAGAGGAATTGCAATTCTTAAGTCAGAGACCAGTTCTTTAATAATAGAAAACAGTATTAGAATAATGGACAGCTAGAGGATATTTTCCTTTGGAAAATTTCTTTCTAGCACTAGCAGTTAGTTTGTCTTCTGCTGTGAAGTTTTACCTCCTTTTATTAAACAAAAACCTATAAAACTGCTGTAACATTTTTGATATGATTAGATGTTTTAACATATTTTATTTCCAGTTTAAATGTCTAATCTCAATTTTAATCACAGTGTCCACACCCTCCCCCCCCCCCCAGCCTCAGTTAACTGTGTACTGAAAATATGAGAGCTCTCTTTCAGTGTTTTGTCCCTCAGTTCTATCGAACAGTCTTTTGGAATAGAAGAGGGTAATTAGGATCACTTGGGACCTCTTTTATTAGTCTGGTTTTTGAATTGAACAATCTCAGTCATACAGCTCCAGTCTGTCTCTAAAAGGACTTCTCTTGCTTTCTGGTGAGCTTTTGTCTTTTATCTTTTGGTTTTTATCTCTTCTGAGAATTACTTTCCAGAAATCAACCCACTATTCTGGAGGATAGAGAGTATCATGTTTTCGATCTTATTTATCTCCCATTTCTTATGCATCTGCACATTGTTATTGTTGAGGTCCTGGGTGTGTGCAGATACTTGTGGAACATGTCACTTAGATGCAGAAGTGCTTTGGAAATTTGCATCTTTTGGGAGTGCTGATAACTGAGGTTTTTTCTTGCGTTTTTAGGAGTAAATGAGGAAAATCTTGTTCATGAAATCTGAGGTGACTTGCTTTGATAGTGCCATCCATTGCCAGCAGCGTAACTTGGACGTCTGCTGTGTTTGTAGAAGATAAGATCCCCCATCCAGCCTGGGCTGTATGTATGTAGGAGATACTAATTTTGAATGAACATGTGAATTATTCCTGCAAAGTTACTGATTTAAACTGCGTGTTCTGTAGGATTTCATAAATCACCAAACTAGCTTGTGAGGTGTAGATTGGTTTGCTTTACGGTAGAGGAGGAAGAAACAATGTCTTGGTGTGTCTAGGTTAGATCGATCCTTCCTTTGTTCTCTCTCCCTTTGTAGTTTTAGTGGTTTAGAGGAGCATACGTTATTTAATGTAGGCTGTCCTTCCCTTGTCTGAGAGACCTTAGGGTGATCATATTTAATCCTGATCTGTAAAAAGATTTCAGAAGATGCCCCCTCAGAGTATTAACTTGTCATATTGGAAACTGATGCTCATGTTGAGCCTCCTTATTTGTCTGAGCTAGCTAAAGCGTGTTTATGTACTTTACTTTCTCTGATGGAAGGTGAGAAAATTGGAAACCCTGAACTCATCCACCTTTTTAAATGGTGGTGCTGGCAAAAGCCTTTGATGTTACCAGGACTGTTCTCTATGCTGACATGCTCCAAGGAGAATTCTAGGATAATTTTTTCTTTTGATGCATTTTTTTCTTTTTTTTTTCCTTAATGCTAGCCCTGTGACCATCTTTTTTAGTGAGCTTTGGAGTATTGGAATTTTACTGGGAATTAACTTTTCACCTGGGATCAATGATGCTATTTAAAAGCAAAAGCAAAACCTGAGATCAAACCAGTGCGTCTTTTTGAGATCTTTAGCAGGCTTGGCAAAAATGCATATTTTGCTTTCCATGATGTCTGTTCTTCAGTTCAAACTTTAGCACTCATTCATAAGTCCGTCCTTGTGCACCGTTATCTCTATGCCAGTGCAAAACAACTGCACAACCATGCAGGTCAAAGATAGAAGAGGAACTACGTTTCTCTGTCAAAGTGAGACAAATTAGGAAGAGTTGCTGTCCCTCTCCTACTTCTTTTAATATCTATCATGGGAGTTAGCTGGCAAATAATAGTGCTGTTGCATATTCTTCCTAGAACTTTATCACCAGTAAACTGTGACTACTTGATTAAGATGTCTGTGATACATTTAGGTTTTGTTGCTAGAGATAGTAACCGGTGCATCTTGTGCTAGAAAAAAATGCTTGAATTTCTGCTGATAATGCCATCTCTAGCTCTGCTGTAGAGCAACCATAGGCTGTGTCTAATAAGTTAATTTCCCTACTTGTCTAGAAATCTGTGTATTTTTCCTTGTCTCAGACTAAGTTGGGGGAAAGAAATCATGCATTGACTGCCCTAGGACTCATGTGGAGTTCTGTTTTTAAGGCAGACAGAACTTAAAAAATTATTCAGAAGACATTAAAATTCTTTATTATTAGGAGTTCTAGTACCAGAAACTTAACAGATTCCATGCTACAAAGACAGAGGAGAAAGAAATTGGTACTACCTTCAGTTTGGTTAAAAACATCTGGTTCTTTTCCCCTTTGTGCCCCTCTGTATCCAAGACTGGAGAGAGGTAAATTGCATGCTTACAGAAAGCAGAGGTATGTGCAAGACAGGTAGAAAGAATGACAAAGCATTTCCCTGTGTTCTGACAGAGATAGGGTTTGGCTGTTTTCAGCAAAATAGTTTACTTGTCTAAATCACAGCTTTTGTTAAGACAGTTTTTCTTATTATTTGTGGTGAACTCTGTAGGAATCATCTTGGACTTTATTTCCCAAGGAGCAAAAAGAAGCAGCCAAAACTCTGGCCACTCTGAACTGTGGTCTTTCTGGGCACTTTATTTAAGACTGTCATTTTTCTATTTTTCAGAATTTGGCTCAATCTACAAGGGATGGTCCTGCCTGAAATTCTGTGATCTTGCTCCTGTATTCCATGGCAAAATAAACCATTTCTTTCTAGTGTCAACATTTCTGAAAGTCTGGTGAAAATCAAAATCATTAAAATCATGTCTGTGCTGTCCACCAACTCTGTTTGAAGGAGATTTTTCTACCTGTTGCACTCTCAATGTTAGTCTAACTGTCAGCATCTAAGAAATTGCTGGACTCTGTCAGCTGCTTTCTAAGACTGCTACTAGATAATGCTCTCCAGGAGGCAGGTCCAGGCTTCCTCTGTGTGGCTGTCAGCTGTGGTTTGCAAACAGAAGTTCTAGCCATGCAGTGATTAGTCACATCCTAGTTCTGAATGATGACTCTGGCCTTTTCCTCATCCTCTCTCTTTGTTAACTATGCATTGTTATGACTTTGGATGACTAGCTGTTGGACTTTCTCTGTAAAGATGCTGTGTATTTCTACCACCTCATTGTGTCATTCTGCCTTTCTTTGTTCCCTTTTCATTAGAACCATGTCATGAGAAAACCTTATGAAAGAAGCTAATATCTTTTCTCAGAAAAAGAGCCAAACAGAAGGTTTCACAAGAAAGTAGAGGGAAATTATTTTACTTCTGTCTTTTCTATTCCTCTAGTAAACTGACACCCTAAGATCCATCTTAGTTCTCAAAACCCTCAACAAATAATTCAAGTAATTGAGAGTTAGGGTATCTACTGTCAGGTTTATTGTCTTGTTCTTGTCTGGAATAAAAGGTGTATGTCTCTGACCTAACTCCAGATGACAGTCAAGCACAAATGTTAAGCGATAACTATTATGTACAGCTACAAAATTGTATCAGATGGAATTCTATAAATTGTTTTGGCAGCAAATCTATGAATTTTCACCAGGAATTTCACGATTAATTGTGTATTTCAGATTCCAGGGAATGTAACTGAATAAATACCACAGTTGCCACATAAGGAGAAATTACTTAATTATCCATTACATGTGCAACCTCTTCTGTCTTTTGAATTACTAATGTGATAGACGAAAAATGAGCTTCAGCATGTTCTGGTGAGGAATTCTTTGTATGCCCTTGAATTCTATGCAGTCCAGATCTTTCCTTCTAGAAGAGAACTCTGTTGTTTATTTATTTGCAGAAATGTAATCTCCCAAATTATTTCAAAAATCATAGCCTTTGAAGAAGGCCAGTCATCCCCCTTTGGATCCTCTAATAACTTTACTGGAGGAAAACTGGAGTAAAATACATCTTGCACTTAAGCCTCAAATGTGAAAAGGGTTATACATAGAAACACCTCAAAATGTTGCTTGTATAATACGTAGGAACCTACAAGGTGCATACATTCTGGATTATTAGGGATAGTCCTGGGAAACCAGTCTTTGTTCTTAAGTCCCAAAGAAAGTCTTTGGTAGGAATCCTTCCCCTCTACTCAGCACTGGTGAGGCTGCACCTGGAGTACTGTGTCCAGTTCTGGGCTCCCCAGTACAAGAGAGATACAGTGCTACTAGAGAGTCCAGTGAAGGGCCACAAAGATGATTAAGGAATTGGACCATCTCTACTGAGGAAAGGCTAAGAGAGCTGGGACCACTTAGGCAAGAGAAAGCTCAGGAGGGATCTTATCAATGTATATAAATACTTGAAGAGAAAGTGCAAAGAAGATGGAGCCAGGCTCTTGTCAGTGGTGCCCAGTGAGAGGTCAAGTCACCTCCCAACCAAAAATCAAAATTGGAGCCCCGAGCTGAATAGTGGGGGCTTCCAGAATTGGAAGGTCAGTTCCAAAGCTTCAGGATTTTCGACTACAAACATCCATTTATGATCTTCTTTCCACATGCAAATTCAAATAAAAATCATTTTATGTAAGTCTGTAATTAAGGAAATTATTTTTGACATTATTTTTTCTTGAAGAAAATTAGACATTGAGAATAGGTTGTGTTTTTTTGATATGAAATGGAATGTTTACTGTGAAACCTAATAGCTTTAATAGTTTGTTTTCTGCAAAGAAGAGCAGGCTTTGGAGTGTGTGCTGGTGCATCTCTGCTCAAACGTGACAACTGGGGTTCATTCTCCATGCAAACTTGATGAGGAAACCATGTTGTTGCTTCAAAGGATGAAAGCAATCTAATGGTGAAATCATGTAATGTGTACCATTCCGAGAGGTTTATTGCAGCAACCCAAATCACTTGAATAGATTAATTCACCAGCTAATGTACTTCTTTGTGAATAAGGCATTCTCCTTTTTTAAATACAGTATTTTGAGGGACTGATTGTTTTTTTTTTTCCCAGAAAGTTTAGATTTGCAAATTAAAAATCAAGTCTTCTCCTTAGCTTATTCTTAGGCTTATATGGTGGCATGTTTGTTTTGTTTATACTAAAGATAAATCCATCTACTCTCACTTTGTCATCTCCAGATGTTCTTTAAGGGCATAATCAGTTTATTTCCCTCCATTAAAAAACTCATGACTTAATGGGACCTAAATTATGTCATAATTAAACTAATCAGTCCTCCTGTGAGCCTCTAGCTCAAGTATCTTTTGACTAGCTATCAGGCAAAAATGGTATTTCTTACAGCAGAAGTAATTGCTGGGACAAGGAGTGAGGTAATTACTCTGCTGACCTCTTCATTTTATGCCATCGGTCACAAGGACAAAGTCCCAGTTAAGCTCTGTCCAGCTTTTCATGTTAAGTGATCTCAAATTGTCAAATGTGTAAAAGAGAGAAGATTTGTGTTCATATCTTAGATCAGAGGGAGAGAGGAGAGAGAATGATCTGCTTTTTCCTTGAGAAAACCATGTTTTCTGGGTAGTTCTAGAGCTGTTCTGGAACACATGTTGTACCAGGCTGGAAGACATCCTTTGAGGGATTTATTGTTGAATCTTCATTACAAGTTTTTTTTACTGAGAGCTTTGTGTGTTGTCTTTTAAAAATATCTTTTGCTTGGATTTGGTTTGATAAAATGAAAATATTTTAGGAATACAGAATAAATTTCCTGGATTCAGTTTTGAAATGGGACTAGAGTATGCTTGTTTTTTAATATGCCTGCATACCATTGAAAACTTTATTTTTCCTCATTAAAACTACATGAATAGAAATACCAAAAATACCCAACCAGAATTGAACATCTAAAAGATACTAGAAGTTGATTAAAGTAGATCAACACAGCAAGGAGCTACAGGCTTATAAGCTTGCCTTTGTGCATCATGCTTTTCATAGCCAATAGTCACATCACCTCTGATCTGATTCTGTCAGCACTCACAGGCAGGTTCAGATCAGGTCAATACTTAAATGAGAAAATGTCTTGGTGATGTAGAAAATTATTTTCTTGATTTGGTAGTTGGCTCTTTTTCTCAGAACTAATGCAACATGAAGCTCTAGGACAACATCAGAGAAGAACAGGAAATATAACCAAAGGCTTAATAATGTTTGATCATTAAAAATTTTAAAGGATTTTCTGCAGAAATTTTGAGGTCTGCCCTATCTTTTAGCTTTTCCAAATTGCAGTCAAAGCAATTATGTTTCTGCTAGCCTATGTTTTCCATGTTTTAATTTGTTAGTCATCTTCTTGATATAGGTAGGAAAGTAGATTACTTTCCTGGCTGATTTTTTGACAGCATTATGAAGTTAACTTATTATTGTGTTTACAATGTTGTTATGATAGTGATAGGCAGTAGCTTAGCATGTTTGAATAAAATAATTCTTTTGAAGGGTTTATCTGAAGTCAAATGTTTGGGTTTTTTTAATGCAAATTTTAAAGTTCCAGTTAAGACATAAAATAAACTTCAGGTTTAAAAGTTAATTATTTAAGAGTTGATTCCCCCCCCCCCCCCCTTTAAGCGTTTCAGATTGAAAAACATAGTATACTAGTTCTGTCTGATATACTAAAAAATGAGTTTAGATTTTACTGTAATTTTTAACACAAGCCCCGTAGGCTTTTTAAAAAAACATACTTTGCTTGAAACAAAACCTGAAATAATTACAAAACCTCCCTCAAAGAACAAAAATTATAAGAAGTTGTTTCTAGTTTTGTCATCTAGAATATTGGGGTTTTAAAGTTTAAGCAGACATTGACATAAAGCTAAAAAAGCCAGATAATTTTGTTTTATATTTTATAATATCTCAAGGTTTTTGTTTTTTTTTTACTTCAAAATGTAGTTTACCTAGTTCTTCAGAATATTATTCTATCACTTGCAGAATTACATTTGTGGTTTAGGACAGCACTTTTGTCTAGCATCAAGGACTTTTAAAAGAAAAATAATTATTACTCATACAAATGGCAAAGTTGTCTAATCTGGCCTGATAAGGATCAGTCATATGTTCAATTTAAAATTTAGATTTCTTAAGATATACTTAGAATTATAATGCTGTTGTAGTATTATCAAGGAAATTGGTTTATTCACGATGTATTTATTTGACTTGGAATAATCTGTTGCTTTTGGTACTTTCACATGGTAGACAAAGTTATGAGCACTTGAAATAACTTGAAAACAAAAATAAAGTTATAATATTCCTTGAGCTTATGTGGCAATGCATTAAAGTTCCCTTGGCCATCATAATTCAGTTGAGCATTGAACCTAGATGCTATTGAATGTTCTCTTCAAGATACATGTAATCAAGATTTTCTACATTGTGAGATTCTGGTGTGAGTGCCATCTGGCGTAGTATGAATTCCCCCTGGTGGATCAGTCAAGCACCTTACAGAATGTTACAGATACACGTAAATTACTTGCATTAGGGTGCAGATCGCTCTGATTACTCCAGTGGCTACAAAAGACTTTAATTTCTACAACAAATAACCAGTGTCATTATTTGTATTGCTGTTGTAGCTATTATGATAGTAATAGACGTTAAAAATGCAGTGCTCGATTTGCACAAAAAAGGTCAGAATCAGCCAAGATTGCCTTAACTCTTGGTAGCAAAAGATACAAGTGAATTTTTAAGCTGGGCTTACGACACCTATCAGTTATATATTGCAAAAGATAGAAACCACAAAGAATTCCAGTGCACCATTTGATAACAAATCCCTGAAATGTTTTTGGTGTTGACCACCATTACTTTCATTTCAAGTTTTTGTCTTTCTGCTTCAATTTCGGTCATGAAAATGGCAAAAGTGATGTCAGCTTTACTAAGAAAGAGGACAAACATTGATATTCATTAGTAGTTGGTACCTGAGTTGAGTGAAATTACTCTTGGAGACATCTTCATCAGCCTGTGAACATGAAGAAAATCTGTCCTTTGAAGGCCCCATCCTGACATACCTATTGTTTTGGCGATAAGTTACATATCCCACTTCTACGCTGCATTTAAAGCAAGATGTCTTTGTGTGACCCTTTCTGTTAGAAAAGCAGTTTTTTCTTTTTATTTTACCTAGCTTCTAGAGATACCTGTATTATTAAATCTCTAGAGAAATACTGTATCTCTTCTTCAGAATAACTTTCCTTGGCCTAGTTAAAAAAGACTTTCCTGTAACTGGGAATCCTCATTATTGTTGAGAGGCTTCCTGGTAGACTCCTCTTCTTTTGAATAGGATCTGTAAGATGGTGCCTGATGCTTATCCTTCTGTGAAAGCCCTGGGTATTCAGATATTACTTCAGAAGATAGTGGATAATCCTTCAGCCATTTTTCACAGTTTTCTAATTTCATGTCACTGCTTGATCTTCCAAGCTTTTTCAGGTGAGTTTTCTTTATAGTGCCTATTGCTTTGGCCTGCAAACAGGATGGATCAAGACCCGTATCTGTATGCCTAGAGCAGTCTGGTTATTTTGCTTTAAAAACACACATTATTTCCTCTCATTTTAGCCAGAAAAAAATCCCTTATTTTAACTCCCATCCTAACAGCGATGTCCAACTTCCTATTGGTTAAATATTCATGGGATCATCTTTGACAAGTATTTTGGGGGGCTCACTTTTTGGAGGTATCTTGGTATTGTTTGTCCATGGATTAGCATTGTTTTGCATCAGAATGATATTTCTATGCTGAAAAGCGGTGGATTCATACACCAGGAGTAATAAGTCCTCTTGAGCTGTGAAATGCCTCTTTTTCTGAGCTAAGCCAGTTTCTTCACAGGAATTTTTTTACTTTAGACTGTCCAAATAGAAACAGAATTACTAGGTTTTGAGGTAGGTACGTGGAAATAAAAGAATCTTCAACATAACGCTTCAGATCAATTCCAAGAGATTTCTCTGCGTTTGATTCAGTTAACAAACTGCTGGGATGCATATCCAGTCTCAGAACCAGGACCCCGTCTTCAGAAAATCCTCACCTATGCATCCTTTTAGAACAACCTGTGCCTGATCAGTGGATAGTGGGTAGGATTTGTGGCTGGCACAGGAGGACACCTAAGCAGACCATGGCATTCTGTTCAGATTTGAACTTTCTTCTTCACAAGGATTGCTGTGGTTTGGAGTGGATGTTTCTTGGGGGTTTGAACTCAAGAGTCAAATGTCCCAAGAGTTAGTGCCGAAACTTTGGAGACAATAATGTAGTTTTGAACAAAGTGATCACCTTTATAGGTACCACAGGGGGTGCTTTCCACTGATGGTTTAGCCAGATCTGTGACAGATGACATGCAGGGAAATTTGTCATTTGCCTTTTACATTGTGTTGACTACAGGATTTATTAAAATTTAAACTTCCTTTGGCTTCATACAAGGTATGTTTATTAGATATTTGACATAAAATTATATGTAAATAAAATGCTTGATTCAGGTAAAGAATTCAACTGAAGAGAAACAAAACTGAGGCAAAGGACCAGACCTAATAATAAGGCAAATGTGTCCAAGCTGAAAATCATGTTTATAAAGTGCTTATAATTATAGTAAAATCATTGTATTCTCACCTCTAGCTCACACTTTTCACTCCTGATTACGTATTGTATTTTTCTCTTTACTGGAATTGGAGAATTAAATTTGTAGATATGACATAGTTTTATAACAATAGTCTAAAAGACTAGATGGAAGAGAATTGTTTTACTGCTTTGCTGCTTTGTATTTATGGGCTACATTTCTTGTGACTAAATCTAGTTGGATATAATGTTAAAAATAACAGTAACCCTTCAATTTTCTGAATTATAGGGTAACTTATTTTAATAATAAAGCTTTGAAAGTGTCAGACTGTGATATTGGTGCATGCAAACATTATGCATACATACAATGCGGAAAAAAACCCCAAAACATACTTAAGTAGAAGTCAGTTAAAAACATTTATGCATTTTAGTCATTTAAGGTGAGTGGTGGTGAGATGTCTCCATTTTATTGAGGCAGCATGCACGCAGAATGAGTGGATTAATTCTATGTTTTGGTTAGCTGACAACTGTATCAACCTTATCCTGACTTTTAGAACTGTGTTAATCCTTGTTCCCTGCTTATAATCCCTCTACAAGAGCAAGCAAGGTGTATGATGCTTTATTTTAGATCAAGACAAGGCATCTGACAGTGTTTGGAAATTGCCTGAAGATTTATTGTGGTGAGTGTGACATTTTAAGCTAAATAGTCTTCCAGAGTACTTACAGAAATAACAGGAAAATTTGAAGAACTGGTAAATGTTTGGTTTGGTGGTTTTTAGATCAGGGTTGCACTTTAGATGATATTTCCATTTTTAGTTACAGGTTCCTTTTTTACTTACTGCTTTAACAATTGCTCTTTCTTCTACCATAGAAATTAATACCATAAAAATAAATAGCCTTTGGAACCTTATTCAGTAATAAATGAATTTTATCCATCTCCTTTTTAGTGGTTTTTAGGAATTAAGTTCATGAGCCCACATGTGCAATAGCTTTCATTGCCTACCAAATACATGTTGACCTTGGAGTCCCTTTAGTGTTCTTGCATATTCCCATGCTTCTTTCATATTTTGTTTACACTTCTGGTACATGTGGGGTTTTTGTTTGTTTCAGCAGACAGTCTTTCATGTAAATGCTTCTGTTCTGTGGCCTCCATCACATTTTTATAGTTTTTCTAAACGATGGTTCAGATGTTGTCCCAACTTTAAGTGGTATCCTGGCTCATTTCATCTTTCTGGGCATGACGTTAGATACTGGATGGTAAATTTGAGACAAGTGTTATAGATGTCCTTGGCTTTCCTTTTCTGTAGGAAAACACCTCTGACTAAAACCTTTGGAACACCTGTAGGCTTGGTGTTCTCAAGAGCTCGGGAAGAAATCTAGTGTATCTGCAGCCTCCAGGATTGGCAAGATAAAGATGGTCTTAGTGCTCTCTTCTGCTCTAAACCTTCTTTGGTTGGCAATGAAATACAGTCCATTGAAGCACAGAATATTGTACTTATTTCAGCTTATTTCACTAGGAGCTCTGCCACTGCCTTCTTCCCACCATTCCTTATTTTAAGCTAACTGCTAATTTTATCAGGGTGACCTTTCTCTATAAAAGAAAAACCTTTCAAAAGTTGTCACTAATTATTCTGTGACTCCACTCTTGAATATTCAGATGATAAATCCTCACATACTCAGATAAGTTTTTCATAATACATCCCATAGGGGAGAAGACTGAATTGCTGTTTAATATACTTGTTCAGAAATATGAAAGAGAATTGTACAATCTGTGATATTTTTTTTTTCTACGTAATACTAGAAGATCCAGTATAAATTTCAAAAATAGTAGAAGGAAGATTAATCTAGCAGTTAAAAATGGTTGTAGATCTTTTATGGAGAAGAAGCAAACAGTAATGACTGGATGGAGGGCTGTTTGAAGGGTTTTGCCATGATAGTGAAAGATTTAGAAACAAGAAAATTTTGTACCTCAAGCAAGTTGATTTAGTTAACTTGTGAGGTCAGAAGCATCCAAAATAACCTTCTTTTGGAAATAAATTTTTGAAATTTTGCTGGCTAAATGATTCGGAATAGATGCTTCTTTGACCTTAAATCAGTGATTCTGTACATTTCTAATTCAGCAAACAGTGCAATAAGGTTTTGTGCACTGAAAAATTAGAGTGATTTTAACTGTGATAAGAATTGTTGTCATTCAGTTCCCTGTTCTAGCCTGTATTTCATTGCAAACTTTATTTGAAATTAAATCTGACTTTATAGCTGTACTTGTCTCAGTGTCCACAAAATTAAGTGGCTACAGCTTGATAATCTTTACTTAAGGTAATTAAGTAGTTTCTTAGCTTGTAAACTGTTTAGAATGGGAAATCAGTGTGTCCACTTTAATTTTAGGCTGCCTCAGTTTTTTTAATCTATGATAATTTTGTAGGTTTGTATACTTTTCATCACTTGTATTCAGGAGTGAAGAACTGGTTTCTAACTTTGTGACTGACAGATACTAACCAAATCATTTACTAGTGCTTGCTGTTTTGTTAAGGGATCTCCTTTGGGTCATCAAATGTAGTGACCCAAAAGAGCTGAATAGCTGGACTGCCTCTCTCCTAAATTAATGACAGCTGATTGCAGTACCTCTTCTTTCTGCAGATCTTGCTTTTCTGAATTTTTTTCCCCCTTTTTTCCTCCTTTTTTTTTTTTTTGTTGCTGGTATTGAGGGGGGTATGTTTGACAGTTTATATCTAATAATGGTTTAAAGAATGAGTGTTAAGTCCTTGCATTGTGTCATGAGGAAAGAAGGAAGTTGGATATTTTTTTAGGTGGGATTCCATTCCTTGGTTACCTTCAGGCTCTAGTATGTCACATTATTGTACCACCAGTTATTATAATCAGAATTGCTTCTTTCATGCAAATAGCTAGTAAAAGATTGTTGTGGTTTAAGCCCAGCCAGCAACAAAGCACCATGAGGCTGCTTGCTCACTCATCCCCCCTCGGTGGGATGAGGAGGAGAAAATAGAACTAAAAGCTCGTGGGTTGAGACAAGGACGGGGGGGATCACTCACCAGTTATGGTCACGGGCAAAACAGATTTGACTTGGGGGAGAAAAACCAAAATGAATTTAATTTGTACCATTCAAATCAAAACAAGGATAACAAGAAGTAAACCCAAACCTTAAAACACCTTCCTCCCGCCCCTTCCTTCTTCCCGGGCTCAAGTTCAGTCCTGATTTTCTCTACCTCCTCCCTGCCAGTGGCGCAGGGGGACGGGGAATGGGGGTTGTGGTCAGTTCATCACACATTCTCTGCCACTCCTTCCTCCTCAGGAGGAGGACTTCTCCCACTCTTCCCCTGCTCCAGCGTGGGGTGTCTCCCATGGAAGACAGTCCTTCACGAACTTCTCTAGCGTGAGTCCTTCCCACGGGCTGCAGTTTTTCACAAACTGTTCCAGCGTGGGTCCTTTTGATGGGCTGCAGTCCTTCAGGCACAGACTGTTCCAGTGTGGGCTTTCCCATGGAGTCACGGCCATCTTCGGGGGCATCCCCCTGCTCCAGCATGGGGTCCTCCATGGGCTGCAGGTGGGCATCTCCTCCCCCGCTCCCATCCACGGGCTGCAGGGGGACAGCCTGCTGTCTCACCATGGGCTGCAGGGGCATCCCCTCCTCCGGCGCACCTCCTCCCCCTCCTTCTTCACTGACCTTGGTGTCTGCAGAGGTGCTCCTTTCACATCCCACTCCCCTCTCTGCTGCAGTTTCCCCTTAAATCTGTTCTCCCAGACGCACTACCACTGTCGCTGATGGGCTCGACCTTGGCCAGAGGCGGGTCCGACTTGGAGCTGGGGAAGCTTCTAGCAGCAAATTTATCTCCACATCATTTTGGAGCATATGGTATTTCTGAGTTTTCTGTGAGAAGAGTCTTTTGCTAGGAAAATGAAAGTAATTTTGCTGCCTTCTTTTTCAAGGGACATGTTAGAAAAGAAACTTTCCTCAGACAGTGAAAACCTGGTGGTGAAAGATCATGTAGGATTTGGAAAAAAACCAGCACCCCCGGCTCAGTCAAAACATGAGTTCTCCTACGGGCACTGGCAAAATCATTCATATTTGAAAAGAAGGGGAATATCTTTATTTTTAATCTCTTTTCCAGAGATGGTAACTCTTCTACTGGAAAGCTTAAGCTAATCCCTTCCTCAGCAGTGGAAGATGTGACTATGCAAGGCAAAAATGGGCATCTGCATAAAGTAACATATAGTTCCCAGATTCTTTTTCCTCACTTTTCATATCTGATGAGTTGGGAACTTTGCATCACTGTTACTGTACTCCCTCTCTAACTCCTTCCTTCTCTTTGAAGTTCATTTCCCACCCCCCCCACCCCCCACCCCCCGTTTTCTGCTGAGTTTTGGAACAGATAGGAGCCCAAAGTGATTTTTAAGATTCTCTAGGGTGATTATAAACGTTTCTTCTTCATCTAAAAACATTTAGATCCGAGAGGGGAGAATATGGAATGGTAATGAGCTGGGAATAATCAATGTACAGTTTTAGTCTATCCTCCCTGTTTCCAGTTCAGAGTCTCTTACGTTGAAGTAGGATGCTTGTACAGTTTAGGGAATCTTCAGAAAGCTATATTTGACATCACTGGTGCCATGACAATAACTATATGGAGGACCCAGTAGTGATGCTCCATGATGAGTACTGCTTTGTTTTGTCTGTGGGAACTAAGTGTACTCTGACTTGATCTGTTTAAGCTTTGATGAGGGATATTTGCTGATTACAGCTCTTTCTGCTTTAACAACTTAAATAGTATGACAGAAATGGTTTGTAGTTTCTCCTGTCATTCTTTCTGGGGAGATATGGATAAATGGCAGCAAATAAGGAAATATCCACAACTATATGTAAAATGTCTGTAAACATACAATGAAAATAATTTCTGTATTTACTCATAGAAACAACTTCACACTTGAAATTAACTCTTAAGTAATAGATACTTGAGCTGCTGTTATTTTACTGCAGTATTCTTTTGTGCGTTTTTAGTGGTGCCCTAGTTTTATGAAGCTCAGGAATAGTCACATGAATATATTCTTGGATTTTCGTCCAATATTGTTGCTAAGGAAACATCATCTTTAATACAGCTTGTCTGTATTAATCAATGCCTGTTAATGCTCAGCACAAACCAAGTAAAAATGAAAAAATCTTAATTTCTTTTATAATAAAGTAGTGTATTATAGACTATTCTCCTTCAGGATCCCCTGCCACTACAAACCTCCCACAAATTGGAGGGTCATGTCCATGTCTCTGGTCTCATGCCAAACAGACACAGTATAGACAGTTTTTATACTTTTTTTTCATAGGCTGCCGTTAATATTTATTATCATTAATCTAACATAGGTATTGTACAGTGCATGCATCTGGTCAAAATGGTGAGAATGCTTACATGCTGCTCTAAAGGGGAGAAAGAATCTTTTCTGTATGAAGTATAGAAGAGGAGCTTGAATGCACCAAATTGAGAAACATACCTCTGTTCAGTATACTGTTAAAATTGTAATATTGAATTTCAGCCTGCTTTGAATATCGATCTAGGAAAAGACCAGTCAGTCAGAGATATCAGTGGAAATCTCAGCTCTCTACAGGTCCAGCTATTGGTTTTGTTGCAGTAGTGACAACAGATTTTTCAAATTTTCTACTTCTGAACTCTTCTGAGAACTATCAAATTTTATAGCCAATTTCAAAATTAATTTGACTTAGCAGTTTGTTAGCTTAATTCCTGCTTTGTTTCATGGTCACATTTGCCTTTTGGACATTTTCCTTCATATCTGCCTCTTCAGAGACAGTACACTAGATCTAACATCTGTTCTTGAAAAGTCCAGGTCAGAAAGGCCAGAGGCAAGCAAGAAGGCCTAAAGAACTTGTCTTGTTAGGAATATTTGTTTCCTTTTTTGGACAAACAGCAATATTTTGTTCGTCAGCTTAGTCATCCTTCAAGGAAGAGGAAAGAAATCAGGCACAAATTTACAGTCTAGCTGTGTGGGCTAGATGCAAGCACAGCTTCAGCAGTCTAACCTGGATAGGTCATCCCAGCTCTCATTACCAGGGCAGCAAAAGGAACATGAGTTCTCTCCTGAGTGCAGAGCTTCTCATTCCACTAAGCAATCTCCTTCTTCTCCCTAGGAGAAAAAATGTGAGAAAATCCATGTGAGGGGGGCAGTATACTTAAGTCCACAGAGCCCACACAACAGATTTGGAAGCTGTCTGAAGAGCCACGCCACGCTCATGTTTTTCTGCCTGTCCTCAGCGACTGACTGGATGGATAGTAAGCAACTACTTCAAATACCATCCCAATAGTTGCACACTGTTAACACATCTGTAGAGGTGTCTTGGAGATCTTACCTGGGGTAGGAGGAGACAATGCACACTCACCGTTTGATCCTGTTAAATGCATCGTGCCCATGAGTCAATGTAGTCCCTGTATAGTGAACAGGGTTATCCATTTATGGTTATCCATTTTCGGGCACCCATTCTAGTTACATTTTTTCCTTCTGCACTGAGAAGCTATTTACAATGCATTGCTCAGGACTGTTTTAATAATGAAAGTTCCCGAATATGTGAGTTGTATCAATGCTTTTACTCTAGAGGTTAGACCAAGGTACTATATTTTTGTATTAATTGCTATGCCTGTAAGGATTGCTTAATCAGTCATAGTCCAATGAAAAAACTGAAAAGGGTCTCCATATTGCTTAAAACTGAAGCCTGATCCTTGAGTTTTGATCAGGACTCAAAATTTCAAACCTGAAATTCTGCATGGTGCCCCATGGGTGTGATAATACCCAAGACTTGAATATGAAGGAAAAGCATCTTATTATCATTCGTGGTTCACACGACAATCATGTAAATAAGTGTGGCAGTTCCTTTTCTTAGTGTTGGTAATAGAAATAGCAGTTCCTTGATTCTTTCCATGCTTCCTTTTTCCATCTGTCCTGATAGCCAGTGAGATAAAATACTTGCAAGTAGTACTTTAACCTATCCTTTTACTCCTTGGTCTGGAAGAAACAGTGAGGGAAGGTGTTTTTAGGTAATTATTTCTTCAGCCACTGCCAACAGCTCCGCTGTTTGGTTTCCCTGAAATCCCCACATATTGGCATTTTTTAAAAAACCTTGCTTTTTAAAAAATATTTATTGCATATTTATTTTCTTCTACTTTCAGTGACTGTCTGGAAAGGTTGTTAGCAATTTACTATAGAAACTAAAGTGATAAGGGAAGGATGTTGGTAATTCTACAGTGTTGTCAGTTGCGATTAAAATACAGGCTTTGGATCTTAATTTGTGCTGCATTATCCCATATGAAGGCAGAATTTGAGCTCAGCTGTTTAAGCCAATATTTTATATCATGATATAGAAAGAACTAATACTATAATATTGCTATTATTATTTGTCATTTATTAATTAGAAAGAAAAGAAATATTCTCTGTATTCACCTAATATGCTTTGAGTGGAATTAGTTGGCTCATTTGGGCTAGGACAATGTTTTCCTGGCCCTTGGTAGTGCCTTTACCGTTGTTCCTTTCCACCTCTGATGCATTGCCTTTGTCACTTCTGGTCTTCAGTTAAAAACATGCTAAACTAATTTTTGGTTGCTGGAAAGTGTTTTGTAAGGTGTGGTGTGAAGGTACTTTTGCATGTGTGGGTGCTCAGGGTGGTGCCTGAGTGTTTTTCAAAGTCGCAGTTGTGGGGTGATTTTCACTTGCCTGAAACTGCACAATGCACTAATACCAGAGCTAAGTATGGGTTTGAAGAGGTCATGAATCAGTAATAAGACTGCTGTGTTTTCACTTTTTCCTCTTAGTTTCAGTCTCTGTCTTTTTTTTTCTTTTTTTTTTCCCTTGCATATTCTTTTCACTTCCTTTGTCTTCTTGAATTTCTTTATTGTCCATGTGGTCTTCTCTCTCCCTCTCTGTGGTGTCATTGTAAAAATTAGATCATTTTGAATGCAGCATTTTCTCCCCCTCCTGATGCTTTTCCTTTTTCCCCGTGCGTACACCATCTGCCTGTGTGTGCTCTGGGAGATGTGCAGGTGTTGGTCAGGATTAGGTGGCAGAACTGAAGTGAAATGTGATAAGTTTTGCCTGCCAGGTCCTTTCTGCATTGCTATTTAATTATGAAGTTGCTCTGTCAAATAAAGAAGGAATTGAAGAACTGGAGAAATAACTCTGGAATTAAGAGAAGCAAAGTGGGGAACTGTTGGTTGCTTGATCCCAGTGCTGAGGATAATGCGGAACAGCAAAGAAGAGGAATTCCTATAGAAAAGTTGAAAGGTCCAGAGGCTTTTTACCTTTTGTAGACACTTTGAAGTTAAAGGTTCCTCTCAGAGTTGTGCATGTGGAATTTGTCAAGCAATATCAACCTACTGAAATGCTATATTAAAATAGAAAAAATATAAAAGTGTATTCTGTAGTGTCATATGACTTCATGAAATATTAAGCAACTTCTAACATGGTTTTCACTTGCTCTTTTTGTATATAGAAAATGCATACATCTTTTAAGTTATATCTTTTTTTCTGGTCATTTCCTGATTAGCTTTATCCTGGCTATTTCTTCGTTTATAGACTCCCCTTGTCTCCACCCTTTGAACTTCGTTTATCAAAACCTGTGTTCTTACCATTGCAAAGTGCTCAACCTTTCTCCTTTCCAAGTGATGTTGAGAAGATAAATACATTTAGTATACATTGTTAGTGGTTCTGTCCTCCAGTCTCTCAAGATCATTACTCTATGATTAGTTAGGGGTGGAAATTTTTTAGCCAAATTAAATAGCCAACTTTTGAAATTTTATCTTCCTGACTTACACATGGTATTTCTCCCGTCATTTTGGACTGCTGTACCTAGTCTGTGTAGAATATCATCAAGTAGCTTGTCTGGTTTCTATTAGGATATATTCTTACTTACTTTTCTGTATTATGAAATATGAATCTTCAGACCTCATGTCCTCCCTTGCAGCTTCCTTGCATAAACAAAACAAAAAACTATCTTGCTGACTACTGTGCTTTCTAGCTTGGTCCTAGATTTGATGAAACAGTTGTAATGATCCTCTGTGGACTGTGAACGACCCTGATATACGAAGTATAAGAAAATTCTCTGCAATGTTAGAAATGTGAAAAGTTAATAATTATTCAAAATCAACTATTCCCAATTGTTCTATATTAAAATTAAGATATTTAATGTAATCTTCATCTCACTTCAGTTTAGTCATCTGAAGAGTGGTCGTAACATCTAGTCTAAGCTAGTCATGCTTTGGCTTGCTGTTTGATCAGTGGAGAGATAGCTTCAGAAGGCTATTCAATCCTCTCACAAGAAGGATGTCAAGTAGTTTGTGAAATGAAGTACTTCTGGAGATGCATATCTCTGTTGATGATAGATGTGTAAATAGCTGAACGCTAACTTTTGTTGTCCATCCTTTGTGTTTTCAAATGTTAAGAAATAGAAAGAAAGGGAAAATAGGTATTTTTTTTAGTGCATGAAAATCTGACCTAATTTAATAAACTGTATTTTGGAACAGAGGATTAATGACTATTCTGCAATTAGTTTAATTGGAGAAGGCTTGAGGGTTCAAATTTAAGAAAGGTGGTGGCATGTACTTATTAAGGGAATTTTACAGCTATTGTGGAATCTGTGATACAAAATGACTTGTTAGTATCTACTATCAATGGGAAAATATTGTAGAATCATTTTTAAGGAAAAATATTCATGCAGCCAACTAGGCAAATGTAAAAGTTTCATGCAAAAATATTTTATATCTTTTTCTTTGGCAGCCTCGCTTTGCATCCTGAACGTGTGTTGGTGGCAACAGGTCAAGTTGGAAAAGAACCATACATCTGTGTGTGGGACTCGTACACTGTGCAAACTGTATCTGTTCTGAAAGATGTTCATACCCATGGTATAGCTTGCTTGGCTTTTGATTTAGATGGTCAGGTATGTAATTAATATTCTTTTTTCAAACAAATAAATTGTTTATCTGTCAGAAATCTTGTTATGTAGCTTTTTCTTTTTTTAAGGGAGTATTTTGACTCAGGTTTTATCTGGTTATTCTCAAGTTGAGGAAAAAAGCTGGCATTACTAGTGACTGACAAATATTCACATTTGGCAAGAAAAGTCTAACTTCGGAAGAGTTTTGAATGAAGATGAGGTGGTAGGGAGATTCTTGCGATCTGTGGGCCACAGTTCAGGGCTGTACCAAATGGTTGGAGATAGTGGACCTCCCCTGTGCAGGGGCATGTCTTGGGCACACAGTGATGGCAGTCCTGTTGCGTTACTCATCTCGGACTCTGAATGTCTTCAGGCAGTATCCCCTTCTCTGTCATGCATTTTGCATGTGTTGGTGGCTTTCCACATTTTGATTGTTTGTTCACACTCATGTATCCTGGATATGGGTGAAGAAAAAAGTTTTATTGGATTAAAATTTTGTTACTTTAAAACATTCTCTGAGTAGTAAATTGGTTCTCAGAGCTGCTACTTATAAGGGAGATCATTTTTAGCAGATACTTGCTCCTATGAGTAAAGAGGCTTTCTTGATTGATGTATTAGAAATGGAAAATACGCATTAGGTAGCAGCTGAAGAGGTATTAGCCATGGAAGTCCTTTTTGCAGTTGTGCTCTCCTAGTCTTATGCAGCACTTCTTCCCCTCCCACATAGCCTTGCAATGTGATATTCAGATTTAGCTATATTCTCAGTTCCTTTTGCTTACTAAAAAGGTCAATATCTTTCTCAAGGGAGGATGTATTGTAGAGAGCAGTTGCTGTCCTTACTAAGACAATATCAAATGGAGCTCTATTGAACACAAATAGAAGATAGCCTAGCTGTAACTTGTTTCTGTTAAAACATGCTGTAGTTGTTGTAGGGAGGTTTTGACTTTGTTGGAATGATCTACAGATTTTATCATTTAGGTTTCTCATTGTTGAGGGAGTCAACTCCTGGAGTCAGCTTCTTTCTAGAACATAATTTCTACTTGACAGCGATATCTTTTCTGTATGTTCTTTTCTGTGTAAACTTGTGTGACTTCCTCACTTGAACAGCCTTAATAATTTAAGGTGAAAATGTATCTAATTAGGGTTGAAGTCCCCTAACTCTTTTTTACAATGCAGTTATGCATCCCCTGGGTGTATTAGAGAGATTTGAATGTAGATCTGTGATTTGTTCTAGGAGTACCTAGTACCAATTCTTAGGTTTAAAGCCATAAATGGTCAGAATTTAGGCTGTCCACTTTTCTCAGCATTTCCATATGATGACTTTTTTTGTTGCATTTGTTAGAATTTTTATCTCAAAGGGAAGCTGGATACAGTTTTTTCAAGATCTGCATCTCCAGAATTGTCTTCATATGGAAATACAGTAAAACACAAATCCAGTTCAGAAAGATCTGCAAAATATGTTTGCTTACATCTTGCCTATCCTTTTAAATCCAAATTTGTCAGAGTCCCTGACCAGGTTCTTTTAAAGGGTTTAATGTTTGATATTAAAAATACTTATTTGATATATTTGGCGTTATATGGGATTTTGATTTAGTAGAGTGATACAGCAATATACTGAAACCATAACACAGCAATTGCAATATACAGATGTATCACAAGAAAAACGTGATAGAAACGTTTATCTGTTACTGTCATGATGCTGGGCATCTCCAGTCACCAGGGAGAAATATGTGGATTGAAGTGAGGTCAAGCCCATTGCCCTCTTCAAAGTTTGTTTTATTAATTGTTCAGGTTTTATACTTTATGTTGGGCTGTGCCACATATACACTCTCCTCCCCACCCCCAACTGGTCTGGCTAGTTCAGGAGGACGTTATTTATTCTTTATTTATTATCCTTTGTTAATTGTATTGGGGAACCTGATGGTTCACTGGTGCAGTTGTGTTATCTAAAACCAAGGTTACCCTCCAGTCTCACTGGTGTTGAGAGAAGTTCAGCTTGCTTTATGGTACGTTGTTCCCCAAGCTCGCTGTTTGGTTTCTTGTTTTTTTTTTTTTTTCTTTTGCTCTTCCCTGAGCTCTGCTTCACTGTGGGGGTGTGCTGGTTGGTAACAAGATTTTCTAGTTCTTAGGAGAACCGAGAACATAATTTAATCTCCCTTTTTGAGAAGTCAGTGTACCAGCTTATGTCTGGAAAGGCATCACCCAAATTTTTTGTGATGGGTATGCAGTAATTGTAAAACTGGTCTGCATTTACGCCTCTTGTTCTGCAGTAGGACTGGAATTGAACTGCTTGGAAGTGTAGCTGGAATTGAAACTGATGTTCCTTCCAAGAATGTTTTCAAAGACAGAATGGAAAGGTTGGACTTTGTAGTATCTAAAAAATTGAAGTTGGCGTTAATAAATAGGGAGCATGGATAGCAATTTTATTCAACTCGTTTCTTTTGTTCTCATAATCTTGGAGCTTTTCAGACAGTAAAGAAATTATGTTATTGGGAGTAGGCTTTTGCTTTTACAAACTCACTTTGATAATCTACGTAGAAACTGAAACTAAATTTGTCTTTAATGTGTGTAGGTATTAACTGCTGAACAGTGAAAAAAACTTTGTCCTAAAGACTTGCAAAGCTTTCATTTGTCAAAATTAAGATGTCACAATTCATGCATAAACTGAACAAAAAGACGTAATTTTCTTTAAGAACAAAACTCAAAATCACTCAGTTTCTTTTTATCCAATCTTTAATACTGTTAGTCTTGCTGTTGAGAATTTCTACAGGAAAAATAACATTTTTAACTGGTTAACAGATACAGTAAAAGTGGGTTGTTGGCTAATATGGTCAATGATTTGTGTCAAGAAAGCTGCACAAAATATCTTCATAGTTGGAAGACAAGACAGGCTGCAGAGCATAGAAAGATCTCAAACTTTTTATTTTTCTGTATTTTCTTGGAACAGTCTTTTTGTGCTTCCTAGTTTTACAGTTCAACTGGCTTCAGACTCTTTCTGAATATTAAAGACTTCATGAAATTTGTATGTTCGGGGTCTTTTGGGATTCTGGTTTGAGAAAGGATTCAGAAAGGAATAGTTTACTCATGCATGTTTTGAAGAATCAAGCAAAAGACTCCTAAAGCTTTTAACTGTTTTTAGTCTTCTGTTTGTTTCCGAGAGGACTGAAGAAAATATTTTTTTCTTTGTATCTCCTGAACTTGTAAAATAAATACTTAAATTCTGCAAGTTATATTTAATTAAATGTGAACACATGTAGTTTCATTAACTTCAGTGAGATTATTCCTTTTTGCAAACATCTCATGACTTCTACTTGCCATGCGTGCTATATATAATTATATATATTAAACATTATAAATCAGAAATATGTTGTTATCCAAGAAGATCTTACTACTTTATGACTGTGATGTCGTAACTAAAGAGATGCATGTATGGATGCTTTCGCATAAGTTGTCGTATCTTTAGTTTTCTTCTATATTGAAATGTAGCTATGACTTCTAACTTAAATATGTTATGAATTTGTTATCATTCGGAATGATGACTCTAGCATTTATTAATATATTGAGTTATTTATTTATTTTATTTGGATGTTTTTAGCGTTTGGTCTCAGTTGGTTTGGATTCGAAAAATACAGTTTGTGTATGGGACTGGAGAAAAGGAAAATTGTTATCAATGGCTCCTGGTCATACAGACAGAGTAAGTATAACTAAAGAATGTGAGTGTCAACGTAATTTTAGTTTGTTAAACCACGTCTGTGTATACATAGAGCTATGTCTTTACAAAAAAGTTTTATGTTTTAGAAGTTGAATCTGCATAAAGCTTGGATATGTATTAAGGTATGTGAAGATATTTAAGATATGTACATTTATTTCTAAAATAAAATGCATAACTTGCCGTTTATTTGTGTGTGATTTGTTGAGAGTGTAAGCATGTAGGGGAAGTGCAAAATTAATGCACTTCCTAGACCCTAATTCCCATATGGGAAATCAAAATGTAAATAATCACTTAAATTTTTCTAGTCTGTAAATTAACCTTAATGTTGTTTTATCATGTGTTGTAATTACTCTAGGAAAAAAAACCCAAGCAGAACTAATACGAGCTATACATTGCATTTTCAGTGTTGAATGAGGGGATAAAAAAGTCATTCCAGTAGTTCCATTTAGAACCTTTCAGACTGTCTGTTAATTTGCTACAAGTTTTTACTGTTTTAACTGTCTCATGCTAGAAAAGCCATCTCCGCTGACATCCTTGGGTTTTTTTATGCAGATATTTGATATTTCTTGGGATTTGTACCAGCCAAACAAGCTTGTCAGCTGTGGCGTAAAACACATCAAGGTAATGAAATAAACGTTAATTCAATTCATAAAATATTTAAGCTGTAGTAGTTTATACTCTGTAAAACATAGAATAATAGAATCTGAAAGCAATACATAATTATAATATGAAAGGTCCTCTGTAAGAATAATATTACTTCTTAGGAACTGCAGTCATGGATCACACCTGACTACGCTAGAAATTTTGCAAGATATATATATAGTGGAAAACACACCATCTCTGCTCAAAAGAGTTCATGCCCTGACAGAAGGAATGCAGAAGGAATGAAACAGTTGTCAGTAGCATCGTATGTAATGATCGTAATACAATTTAAAATTTAGGGTGTCTAAAACATGCTGTTTGAAATCCCAAGTAGCGTAAGACAGGATGCACACATTTAAGGTGAGTCTGGGTACTCAAGTTTCTGATTCTTGAACAAGTAATGAATTGTTACACTGCAGAGGTAAAATGAGTAGAAAAACCATTTCTTACAGTTTTGAGAGAGTGTGGGGATACAGTGGAAAGAGAAAGGAAAATGCTTGATCTTTCTTTTAATTCTTTTCTTTTCCCTGCTGTTATTTCTACCTTTGTTATTTTGAACACTCTGTACCTGTTACAGGATTCATAATTTGGACAGTTCATGTCTTTTTCAAGCAGAATGTTTCTGTGAAATGCTCTGCTTTGTTTGATCTATGTACTGACTGCTGTGCAGAAACAGCTTCTTCTTCAGGTTTAACTCTTGTCAGCAAGATTATCAGTGCTTGACTGTCATCAAATATGTTTCCTGAAGTCACTGCCTTCTCCTGTGCACTGTCTTCTGTGTTACCACATAACAGCAGTAGATGGCAGCTTGGAAGTTCTGTATTGCTCTTATGTGTAGGTTCCTGTGGTGGGAAAAATGTGTTGCTTTTTATACAGTGAACTTTAGATTAATATGTATTAATGGTTTATTGGAAAAAGTATTCAATATGTTGGCTAGATTGCATACGTCTTTGATTTAACATAGTGTTTAGCATGGCATTCACAGATTTCCATGAGCTTGATTGATAATGATCTTTTTTTCTACTTCAAGATCTAAAAGGACCGTTATGCCAATAGTGAGCAAATATTTGCCAGCAGTGATTTGGTATATTTAAGGTGGCTTCATGATGTCAAAACATATCTATTTAGATAAGCAAAAGTTTATTTGAGCAACTTCTAAGGCTCTACAAAGCCTTTTAAAATAACAATAAAATTTTAAAAATAATTGGTGTTTCCTTTTAGGAAACATTTAACTAAAAATCTGGATCCTAGAGATTTATAGGCATTTGGATCAGGCAAGAGATTTTTGTTGATGTGTATTTTTCTTAAACCATCCCTTCGTCTAGTTCTTTCAGATATCAATAATTACTTTCATGTTTGTACTATTACTGTATTTTTCCTCACATAGTATTACAATTTGCATAAAATATCACTTAATCAAGTTATATAGGTAATTCCAAGTGAACTGATATTGAGGAATTACTTTTCCTAGATATGGTACCTGCTTCCATATTGGAGCTAGGTGTTTGATTTATGCAGTGATTGTGCAGTTACTTCTCAAAGAACAACATAATCTGACCTGTGTACTTTGGTTAAAGAAACACTAGTTAAAATACAGGGATTTGTCTAATCAGTATATGGTTACGTCTTAATTACAGTATTGCTGGTACAAAAATCCGTTCATTGTAACTGCTTACATTATCCTGTATTAACTGAAGTCTCTGCTCAGAATTTTGAATAGATTATTGGTAAGAGAGAGACTTGCTGTGAAATACAGTTTCATAAACATGTATACAGGGAACATGCTGAGACAATGTAAGAGTAACCTGTTAGCAGTGATGAAATAAATGCTTTCACATTTTGCACTGGATTACTCCAGCAGCTTGTTGACTTTCCAGTGCACATTTACATATTTGGACAGGAGGGTTTGAAGGGAATATGCAAGTGCTGCTTGTCTGCAGAGATCGCAGAAACTAGAGTGTAGCTGGAGATTTGGTTGGCGAGTATTGTACTCTGACAAGAGACTTCGCATGTCTTTAGGAGTCATTAGTACATGTTGGATCACCTAGGATGAAATTCACTCTCTTGTGATTGCTGTAATCACAAATGGTTTATTAGAAAGTTCTCAAAAATGCTCACCTTAGATGGCTGCTTTGCATGCTTAGTGGTTCTGATGCGAAGTGGTAAGTCTATAATAAAACCAGCTGCTTTCAAACAGAACAAATGGCAACCTTATCACAAATTTACATGCTTAGATTGCATCTTTAAATGCCTAAAGTAACATAAAATACAAATGCAGCATTTGCAAAGTGGAAGTCTTACATCAAAGAAAGATTAGATAATTCTATTATAAAATGCTTTTCAAAAATGATTGAAAATACAACTGACTCACAAATTATAATTTGAAAGAATTTCAGTTTGATTTAATACTGATACCCTGAAACTCTTTCTCAGCTAGTCTGCTATGCTGATTTTATGGAAAGATAAAGTTTGTTAATAACATAAAAAGTTGATAACCAACTGGAGAACTAAAGCAGGGAAAAGGGTGGTGTTGTGCTAAAGCGTAAAGAAGTTTGGCAGAAAATAAACCCCCTTGCATTCCAGCTTGTCCTCAGATATCACAGGGTCTGGGGGTGGTGAGGCTTAGATTCTGAGTGATGCCCAATTCAATGCTGTACATCCAGTCATGTTCAATATATTGAACTATCACAATTATGGATGCACAAATAGCACACTATACTTTCAATTTAGTTGCATTCAATGAAATAGAACAGCCAGACTTAAGGAGTTTGATTGCATTCAACAAACTGTCATGGATAGATTTTAATGAATAGTACAGTTTATTAAAGCAACAGGAGTACAGGTTCTTTTGGATTGCTGGTGATAAATACACTGTCTGCAAAACATGTGCAAATAATAATACAGTCAACTACAAGCACACTAAATGATGGAAAAACTCTACAGAGATTTGTAAGTTTGCTGGGGAAGCACTCAGTATAACCGAGGGTTCAAGTCTTACCCAATAGGCATCCCTATGGGGGGAGAGAGGTTCAGCCTATGGATGGATCCCAGAAGTCAGCAATGTCCTCCCAACTTGTCTATGATGGTGTCTTCCCTAGCATTCCTCCTCTCTTAAGCCCTTTTATACTATTTTCTTATTTCTAGGTAGAGCTTGAGTGACTCTAGTCATACATACCTTTATTATGATTGGTGTAAAATCTCCTTGCTTTAGTTTTAAAGGTATATGCTAGAGAAAATTCAGAGCACATGCTCAGTGAGGGGTGGTCGCACCTTGGAGGTGGGTAGCTTTTGGGATGGAAGTGTGTTTTGGCATTATAATGAGATTATAATGAGCAAAGTTCACCCAGAGAACATGACTTAGCATGTCACTACTCCAGAACTGGACACTTTTATATCAGAAGTAAGGCAATAGTGTTGACAGAACCCCATTGTTTCACCTCCTTGCTTCAATGGATTCAATGTAGGGACCTTCTATTCTTGTTCCAGTAGTTTCAGTTCCCCATCCCTGCAATGATATTACAGAACCTGGCCGTGGTCCTTCCACCCTGTGTGTTGTTTCTCAGAGTCAGCATACCAACCTCCCCTGGTGTTGCTAACATCTAAGGTTGCAGGTTATGTTGCTTAGGGAATTATTATGAAACAGATTTCATGTATATCCACCGCATTCCACCCTGGAGGTTTATCTTCCCTTAAGAGGTGGGAGGGACATATCAATAAGTCACCTCCATCAATCATTCCACAGGTATGAATGATGATGCCTTTTGGAGGTAAGGTGCTTCTCTTTCAGATGTACGTATTAAATTATAGATTATTAGCAAAATATCCATCTTTCTAAATCACTTTATGTTGCAGTTCTGGAGCTTGTGTGGCAATTCATTGACACCAAAACGTGGTGTTTTTGGCAAAACTGGTGATCTCCAAACTATATTGTGCCTAGCCTGTGCAAGGGATGAAGTGACATATTCTGGTGCACTGAATGGAGATATATATGTATGGAAAGGAATCAACCTTGTACGGACAATACAGGGAGCACATGCTGTAAGTATATCTCTTTAAATTAATATAAAATGTTAAACAGATTTCTGGAGAGCTGGAAAGGGCAGTGCAAGATCACCTGGTCTGTGTTCCTAAGCAATTTTGATGATAGAAACTCACTATGTCTAATTTGAATATATATTTTTTTTTTCTCTCCTTTCTGTTGCTTAAGATCGCTGTTATGGTAGAAAGTGAATGCTAGATTGAGAAATACATTTAGGTGTCTATTTATGTACCGTCTCCCATTATCATTGATGGAGGACTTAGTAATCAATAGAGCCTGGAATGCATTTAAGTTTACCCTTAAGTAGACATGTATTACTCTGTTCAATTACTCATGCGTGGATATATATAGTGACATCTTATATACCAGAGTTGAGTATATAGCTGTCTCCCCCAGAGAATATGGATCTACTTTATCTGACTTTCTTTTGTGGATGCGTGACTAATCCAAAAGGATGTCAGGAGGCCTGGTCTCCTGTATTGGTGTTGAATCAAAGAAACAGGTCCCCAGAGAGGCTGTGGAGTCTTCATCCTCATCTCTGTCCATTTGGAGATACAGCACAGCTGGACACAGCCCTGAGCAACCTGCTGTTATCTGACAATGATTTGAGCAGGGGTTTGGACTAGAAGCTCTCCAGAGTTTTGCGCCAACATCAGCTATTCTGATTGAGTCCTACTGACTGGTTGTCTGATAGCTCTCTAGAGTCTGTTGATTCTATGAACTGTAATGTAAGCCCAAATACCTAGCTCGTTTGTAGACACATATGTTTAGTCATTTTGGCTTAACTCAATCACTCTTCCTTGTCCTATGTTGCTGCCTTTCACTGTATTCATTCAGCTTTTTAGAACTGTATACAGCTTTGAAAAGTGAAGACATACCAGTGAAAGTGTAATAAAATTATTCAAAAGTGCTTGGTAAGATTTACTTTTAATCAAAATGTTTAATGTGACTATGAAGTAATTATATTTTTGCTACATAAGTTTTCATTGTATTTTCCATATTCTTTCAAAGCGTACGGTTTTGTGATTAAAGTAGGCAGCAAAAAAACACATAGTGGTTTGCAATCTAATTTGTGCATGCCAAACTGAGAGTTCTCATTTCCTCTCATGGTAGTAAGTCATATACAGTAATATAATGCAAGACTCAACTTCTAGCTTGTCTGAGTATTACTTTAAAAACAAAGCCAATCAATTTCCGGTTATTTTAACCTACGAGGCATGAAACTGCTAAAGTAACTTTATGAAGCTATATTATTTGCTGGTCGAAGGTTGATTTTCATTTCGAAAAGCACTGTGCTATCTAGATAATATTTGAAGTTCCCTTATTAACAATTTAAAATAGTGTGAAAATATAAGCATATGAGTTCCTATATTGCAGCTTTGAAATCCTAGGTAAAAATTAATAACAGTTAATTATTCTTTCTTATAAGAATGCGTGTTTGTTTTAACTGGCAGTATTGGACTGGAGGGGATGGTGTATGTAACAAATATTAAAATCACTCTTTATGATTTGATCAGGTAGAATGGAGGGGACAAAGTGATGAATTATATGTATGTGGGAGAGGTTGCCGTCAGTCTGTAGTAAGGAGACTCTTGGTTTACTGATAATTTAGAAATGTACATTTAGGATGGTTGTTGTAGCTTGTTGAATTAACTAATAATTTAAAAGCGATAGGACTGCTTATTCAGACAGCTGTATAATGACAGTGTATCTGAATATGAACAAAAATAAAGTTAGGAAGAACATAAGTATGGGAAACATATCCTAGACTATATGTTGCATTTGAGATTTCTTTACATACGTATAAGTGTATGTATATAAAAAAAAAATATATATACACACACATTATACCCTTCTGTATGCATCGATAGAAATACTAAATGTATTCAAGAAGACCCACATTAAAAATGAAGAAACATGAGGAGATATTTTAGCCTTCAAATATTCCCTGATTCTTACTCTATACCTTCAGAACTGGTTTTAGTGTTCATATTTAGTCTTTAATAGTGTTCTGTTCTATATTTTCCTAACATGATGTGGGCATTTACTTTTTGATGTTGAAGTTAGGGAAATGAAATTTTAAAATGCTTATATTGCATATGCAGACCTGGATTCCCAGAGGGATGTGTGCATTTTGCCTCCTATCCAAAACTCATCAGGAAAATACCCTCCCATCCTCTTTGGTGCTGTAGGAGACACCTGACCTGTATATTCACATATATGTTACAAGGAGTGTTGCTTTTTAGCTGTTTCAGTGTGAAATGACCCAACCGATAAACATAGGATGACGAGAGCTTGTTACTCCATTACCTTATGTGCTGTGTCAGTCCTTTATTGACCACAAGATCAAATTTGAAGCACTCTGCTCCTTATCTTCAGTAGCGTCAGTGGACGGAGCTCAGGTGACCTTGGAGTTGGTCTCATCTAGCCTTCTATTTTTGGCTCTGTCCTTTTAGGCTCAATGGAATTGTACTTTGCAGTACTGAAAATTAAGTAGGGGCACTAGTCCATGGCTTTGGAATTCATTTTCACAGGAGATTAGAGTCACTACAAATCTCACCAATTTCAGGGGAAAAAACCCCACAATAAAATCTCTTCTGGAAGCTTACTTTCCAGCAAAATGAAACCTTGCTTTTCAATAAAATACTACCTTAAAGAATAATATTGTCAGACTATTGTAATCACAAAATGTAGCAGCTTGGAATAAGAGTGCCTCTTCAGCCAAACTAAATTATTACCATCATATTTTACAGTTATTTTGTACTTAATTTTATAAATCATGTCCTTCTTATCCATTCTTTTAAAAGAAAATGCTAGTGTAAATGGTAACATTTGTGATGTGCATATTGTTAAAAGCACAGTGTGTGCATATTAGGGAATTGATAGAAATTTCCGTTCAATATGCTAGTGTTGGAATTGTCATCCCTGCATGCCTGTTTATCATCTCGCATCATTACTCCTCAACAGGCTTGAATTAAACTGAAAATTTGTTCAAGGAAAACATGCCTCATTATTTGCATGAAGTACCATGTATTCCTTTCTTGCAGCATAAACAGTAGGTATCTGAGATGCCGGAAAACATCTCCTAAAGCACTTTAGTGATGTGGGCATATGGTCCATCCAGCTGGCAATGGTCTACATTAATATAGAAAATGGGTTCTTTTCAAGGGTTGGCCATCTTTGTTACAGTTACCCTAGCTGAAAAGACATTTTTTATTTTAAGAGTAATTCAATGTGAAAAATAAACTGTGCTGTCCCAGTATAAGCAACCGAGGCAAGAGATAGCTAGTTTAGCAAGCAAAATAAGAATTCACAGCTAAGTCAGATTATCTGTCTTCTGTCACAGCAATACTAAGAACTGTAGACAGAGGAAAGAAGAGTTTCCAGCAGATTCCTATCTGAGTTTGAGTAGAAACTAAAAGTTGAGAGCAAATACATTGGGATGACTGGAGAATTAGTTGAAAGAGGACTGGAGAATTCACTTAATGTGGAAGTAGGAGTGAAAAGTAGGAAAAGATGGAAACAAGCAGGGGTTAAGAGTAAAGGCTCAGAGTTCACAGGGAACACTGGATAGCAATGGGAAACTCAAATTCTAGTTTTGCTCATCTCTCCTAAATAATACTACTAATAATGAAGGTTTTTAAAGAGAGAAAGAAAACAGAGCAACATCAAAGCATATGTAAGTTCATTGACACTGGTAGTACTTCAGGAGTTTATTTGTAGGCAGTGCATCTGATTGTGGAAAGTTAATATATACCTTGGAAAAAAAAAATCTTGTATTAGATGTCTCATTTTTGTACCAGTGCAAAGAACAGATGATAGATTCTTTTATTTATTTTATCGTCTGACATGTTCTAAATTCAAGGTAGTCCATGACTATTAGGATATATACACAAGATGTTACTCAGGTATTAAAACAAAATAGCATGCTTATTTAAAAACACTGTACATTTTAAAGATTCTTGTGTGCTATGCCTTTTCCTTGCATAGTAAATGTACATAAGATGCTTTCTCAGCAGCTGAATAATTTATTTTGAGGTAGTCTTTCAGAGGTACACATTAAAGTTGTGTGGATTGATGTCAGAAACTGAGGTTAAATAACAGGCTCAAGGTTAAATAACAGGCACTCTGTTAAAACTATTGCACACCTATATCAGTTGGCTGACTAGTAATTAAATATAGATGGAACCAATATAATGAACTTAAATGAATGGTTTTAAGCTGATCTCATGTACCAACACATTAAGTCATGCAGTATTTTTCTCCTGCTGCTTAGACTAGTCATAGATTTGAAGGGTATCTGTCTGCTTATTTCAGCCAATGAGAGGCATACAGGCAACTATTTAATTTTTTTTTAATAGTAATATGCCCATTTTTAAACTGGTTTACGGGTGATTTGTTAGATAGGAAGATTAAATTTCACAGTAGTGGCTCTCCACTGTAAATTTACTGACCCCAAGCTTAAATGTTTGCAGTCCATTTCCTTACTATGCAGTATATATTGGGAGAGACAGTATCTTAGAATAAGTGCCCAACATATGTTGCTTCACATGTTAGCATCTATGTTCTGAGTTGTATCTAGGAGTAAAAAGGAGACACTGGAGTTCTTACTGAACTGGTATAATTTCTCTGTTCTCCATATTGCTCGGTAGTATTCAGTTGCTTGTGAAGTTTCCGTATGATCTTTCAAGCTTGGTCCTAATTATAGCTAACTGCAGTCATGTGTTTTAGGAATTGCATAGTCAGAGTTAGTGTGGTGGATTTTATATAAACAACTGCATTTAGATAAATTAACACTTGATTTTTGTCCATTGGAGGCAAGATAGGTCCAGCAGCAATATATTGCTGCAAAATATTCATGCAGTAGAGACTATCTTTGTCAAGTTCTTCTTGTACTTCTCCAGCTTTCAATTATTATTTCTGGTAGATCTGGGCATTTATTTCTTTGTTCTCATTCAACTCTTTTATCAAATTTGAAGAACACAGATGTGATACCAGCTGGTTATACTGGAAAAATAGGAAGTATTCTGCATTCTGAGAAAACTGCTGATCAATTTGAGATGTTATTTCTAGAATTTTCCTGTTCCTTAGGAAGTGTAATGAAAAATTTGTAACAGAAGAATGCAGTCTGTATGTCAAACTTCGTAACTTTTAAGATGGAGGAATTTGATCTACACCTTTTATTTTGATTCAGGAGCACAATCAATCTTTGTTGCTCACATTATTCAGTTGGATCAAAGTCAATACAATTGTTTGCCTCTCATTACTGCTAGAAGGCTATAGACCATCAACAGTCAAATTATGTTAATGAGAATTTCAGGCTGAAGGATTAAGAGAAGCGTGGAGACTCCAAAGTTGATTTGCATTAACAATCTTGACAGTTTCTAAAAGGAAAGATTTAGTGGAAGAATTATGACTGGCCAGGATACCAGAGTAAAGAATCTGGCTTTTCCCCATTAAGTGTGAGCCTAACAATTAAATGAAGAGTAGCTAAGCTCAGCCTCTTCTATTAGGTACTTACAGTCCCCATTAGTAAGGGACCTTTTTTCTAGTTTTCATCTAATTCTTCTATTCCAGTGGCACATAGACTGAAATGAGAATGTCCTATTGCATTTCAAGAGATTGAGCAAGCACAACATCTGCCAAATCTCCTTGACAACCAGTATGTCCTTTTCAAGATAAAGATATTCTGTGAAATGGAAAACAGATTAATCCTGGATCCACTTGATCTTATCTTCAGAACATTCAGCCAGCTTCCCACATCGCCAAATGTCTGATTCTTTTTTTAATACTGACTAATTAAATCATAGATTTCAGGAGTTAATTAGAGAAAAGAGAATAATTCTATTATCAAGGTTGCATTCCAAAAAGAGCTTTAAAAGATTTAAATATGCCAGAACTTGGGCAGAATTCAGTGTATGGTACAAAATGAGCCAAAATTCCTCTAGCCTTTTATTTGCTCAATTACGCTAAAAGGTTAATGCAGTAAAACAGACAGACACACACAGAGAAACAAATACAGTTTGGGTTGTATTTTCAAAAATCTCTAGGCTCCTAAAGGAACAGAAAGAGGATTTTCAGGATGTTAGAGATAATGGGAGTTAGCCTTCTAATCTGCTTACCACTTAAAAATTCCACTAGATTTTTGTTTAGGCACATACTATTGAAAATGTGGCTGGTCTTAACAAGTCTGTATCCTGAGGATGGACATGACACATCAAAAAATTTGAGTTCTGTCACCCTAGTCTTTCAGTTTTGATTGTCATTTGACAGTCTAGTAATAATATGCGCTTTTTTTTGTGAAAGCTGAGAGATTTCTTTTTTCTGAACTTGAAAAATTACATCCTTGTTACCTGATGCTAGAGAAGCAAAGGCAGTCCATGTTTCATTATGATCAGTCCATTATGGTATTTTCCTTAGACATAATTTAAGAAGAAAAAACAGCTTGGTAGGAGAGCATAGTAATGAATACCTGGGAATTCTCACAAGCCACAACACTGGATGCTAATTTGTTCTGTGAGTGTACAGCTTTATTTTCCCCCCAAAGCCAATCTCTCCTTTGCAAATTGCTTTCATTTTGGGGGTTAATGTGCTTCATTACTGTAAAATCCAGACGCCCAACCAAAGAAAGTATTCGAACTTTACATTTACTTCTTTACAAAACTGAAATTTCAGAATTGTTATATAAGATATATGTATGTTATTGCCTGTTCTACCTTCTTTTGGACAGGAGTTAGAGACAGATTTTCCCTTCCATTGTTTTCAGTGCTTTCCTGTTTTCTTTTGTCATAGCTGAATATTAAATATTTCCAATAAATATAGAACAATTTTTTTTTTTAACTTCTCATAAGCTTATTAGCCAAAGTTGCCCTTTCAGTAGCTTTGCTTACTGAAATGCATGAGCTACTTCTGAAAATAAGACTAGTGAGTTGTGTAGGTACTTTTAAAAAAAAAAGCGTATATACTATTTAGATAATGTGTCATGTTTACATCGGATATAGTGACTATGTGGATGCAATACCTTTTCTTTAATAATATATCATCCTTGGCCTCTTTGTTATCCTGAAGAAAACATGTATCAAGTGAGTTAAAGAAAATGTGTTAGGTTTTGTTTCCTGATATCCACCTTTAAAATAAGAGCTTATATTATGTATTTTTAAATGGTGTAGAGTCATCACTGTTTTTCTTATATTTTCCTTCTAAACTTAAATTTTAAATCAATCTTCCTTGGCTTAAAATGTTAAAAAAATCTCAGATATTTTTTTCCTGGTTGCATAGAAGCTGAGTAATACCAACAAAGGCCCTGAACCAAGCCTAACAGAGATCAGTGGAAATCTTCCTGGTGATACTTGTGAGAGTTGGACCAGGCCCTCTTTCTAGGGATAAGAAGCAACATGACTATAATCATCATCATCAGGATGAAAGCAGTATTGCAGCAATTCTCTTAACTTACTGTTTGTCACTGAATGTGAATTCTGCTTGTTTTGAGTTTGTTTCCATTTCTGACTCTTTCATATTTAAACCCTGTATTAGTTGCATATGTTTATGCCATTTTCAGCAGTGTAAGAGGCAAGAAGACAGGACAATCAATACTGGCATTGACAAGAGTTCCATGTTCCATATTGGTATATCTAATCTGTGTATTTTGTTAAAAATAACTTTCTTCTCTCTTCAGGCAGGAATTTTCAGCATGAATGCATGTGAAGAGGGGTTTGCCACTGGTGGCAGGGATGGCTGTGTTCGCTTGTGGGACTTAAATTTTAAACCAATTACTGTGATTGATCTCAGGGAAACAGACCAGGGATATAAAGGTAAAAAGAAGTTTGTCGCTTTTGACATATGGATAAGGTAGGAAATCTACCAGTGTTTTGAACAAGAAAAGACTTTAAAAAAAACAAAAAGGTTGTCTCGTGTGTTACTATGATCTCTTGCTAGAAAAGGAATTTCATCATGCCCACTAGTATGGAGGTCACATAGTCCTTCAAAGTTACTGTATAACATACTATGAAGTTGTAAACACAGAGATTTAATTTTTTTTCTTTTAAACCAATAAAATGCACTTCTTTGCTATAGCACAGCAGTTTTTAACAAGGAACAATAATGCTTTAAGACAACTTAGAAGACACGGTGAGATCTACAGTGTAAAACAGCAGAGTACAGAAATTGCATTTGCTAGTTATCCAAATTTTCATTAAAAGTATTTGGAAGTAATCTACAGTTTTGTAGTACTTAGAATGCTGCTGACATACCGATGACTTCAATTACAGTTTATGTCATGCTAAAATTTTACATCTAGCAGTTTATAGCATGTTTTGTCAGTGTTCTAGATATTGTTGCTGTAGTGATTCAGGAAAAGAATACAAACATATACTGAAGCACTAATGTCATTTACAATATTGCTTTTGTTGGCATTTGGTTTTCTTTGCCCACAGTCACTTTGTTATTTTCTACTATCTTGCCAAGAATTTGACAATGTGGTAGAATGTCTGATGGCATTCTGATAACTGATTGCAAGTTAAATCTTTGTATTCTGTAATTGACTTGGCATTTCCACCAAGATTGTGAAATACTGCAACAAGATGGAATACATTCCATTTTAAATGCCCTGAGGTACAGTGACTCTGATTTAAATTTAAATTTACTCAGCTGCTGTTTCTCAGCTCTGTTGCATGTACTTGAAAGCTATGTTTCATTCCCCATTTCATTCTCTCAAACTTGTTCTCTACTCCAGATTGTCGTCTTTACTTTGGAACAGACTCTCGCCGTGAACTCTTTTGGTTCTTCTTGATCACTTATGTGAACTCCATCCTCATATTTTTGACTTGTCAAATGCCCATTACAGAGCTAACAGCTTTTTAAAAATCCTATCTTTAATAAGTTTAGTTTCCTGAATCTTTTCCCTTCAGTCTTTTTTCTTATCATATCCTTTTGAGGATTGCCTTTATGACTTGTCCTTCTACTCGTTTTCTTAATTGCATTTTCTGCTGCTCCTATACCTCACCTGTTGGTAATTTTATCCATGAACACAAACTCAAGTTCTGTATCTCTGTGAATGGCTCGCAGAGCAATTAGTCGACTCTAGATATATCTCCAAGTAGTCAAATTGTTTTTCAAAATATCTCCCACCACCATAAGGAGTTCCAAATTACTAAAACAGGTGTCTTAATCATCCTTCATCAAAGATTCTGGTTGTTTCTTTCTTTATTTTTTAATCACTGTAGACAATATAACCATATAATGTCTAGATTATAGGGCTGAATGGTAAGGTGGTTATATTCATCAGTGCAGCACAATAGGAACAAATCTGTAAAGGAAAACAGTTGGTGTAGAGGGTTAGAGTAGCACAATATATATGCATTTTGAAGGGTGTTATCTCTAGTCTGGTTCAGTGGACAGAACATTGTATTGCAGTTGCAGTGCAGTGAGTGCACTCCTGGAGCACATCTTTCAGTTCTGTTTCATATGGAGGGAGTCTTATTTGTGTGGTTGAAGGCTATGTTGTAATGCAAGGCACAGTAAGTAGGCACGATCAGGAGCTTTGCTTTGAAAGCTAGCATTTTCAGAGTTAAAACATCAGTGCAGATGCACCAGACTGGCCTGCTAACCCACCCATTTGCTGCTTCCAAGTCTTGCAATTTTTTTCCAATGTAAATTTAATAACATAAGGCTATTCTTTTCCCTCTGCATAGTTAAAAATATTTTTTAGAAGCACATCAACTCATACCATTACAATATTCCTTTCTCTCTTCCAAGAGATACAATTTTATCTCACATACTAATCCGGAGTAGTTTTTCGAAGATCACTCTTGAGCTATTTTCCACAGAAGTCAGTGTTTAGGCAAAGTGAATTAAGTTAGGCATTGCTACCATTTGGTTATCTACACCTCAGATTGGCAAAACTGAGTTGTGCTATCAGAATGTAATAAATACAGCCCGTTTTAAAAGGTGCATATTCCTAAAATTGGGCGCCTAAGACTGGGTTCTCAGTGCACAACTGTCCTAACTTCCGTTTTATTATTCCCAACCTTATCTACAAACAAGTGCAGCCCGTGAGTGCTTACCTCCACTGTAAGCCTGGAAACTAATTCAGTTGTTAGGAATGCATGTTAAATCCCATCATAAACCCCTTTCATCTCTTTATATGTTGTTTCAGTTTGATTTATTTTTATTTTCTATTTAGTGGGGAAAATAATTCCAGATACTATTAAGATGTTACAAAGATCTGCTTTAGGGGGAGCATCTCAGAAGCAAGCTGGCGAGAATTGGGGTCTTCAAACATCTTGCATATAGTGCATGTTCCACTGATGCTTCTGTCACTTATGTAATATAGGTTCATCTAGCTGGTACTAAGGTCCATGGTTTGATCACAAACTGTAATTTATATTGTCTTTCTACCTTTATTGAAATTTAAAGACATTAAATGTGTAATTTCAGATGCAAATGTCAGTATTATCTTTGTCAGAGATCTTGCAGTACAAGAGTTAGGTACATGTCCTTTATTAAAATGAGGCTCACATTTTATTTTAGAATTTTTGTAATGCTAAGCTTGAAAAGTTAAATGTTCCAAGGGCAGTATGTATTATAAGGAATAGATAAAAGGAGTAAATGGAGGAATAAAAGAAGGTATATGAGTATGTCTTGACATTTTCTTGCTTTTATGTTTTGTTATGTGCTACGTTACCTTTGTTTCACAAATTCTCAGGATGTATCTCTCAGTAACAATCTCTTCTATAGGTCTGTCTGTAAGAAGTGTTTGCTGGAGAGGAGACCATATACTCGTCGGGACACAAGACAGTGAAATTTTTGAAATTGTGGTGCATGAGCGTAATAAGCCTTTCCTGATAATGCAGGGGCACTGTGAAGGAGAGCTGTGGGCTTTGGCTGTCCATCCTACAAAACCACTAGCAATGACGGGAAGTGATGATCGATCAGTCAGGTTAAATCTTATTTGTTTGTTTGTTTGTTTCTTTAACTGCATAAAGTTTTATACAAACAGCTCATTTTCTAGATAACCTAATTGAAATGTATACATTTTAGAGGTATTAAAATGTGGCATTGAAGTGCTTCTGAACCAGTTAAGTTATGCATGAAATTAGTGCTCCCTCATAATAACATGTAGTGGAAATGTATATTTCACAAAAATGAAATGTACAAAATTTGAACAAGTTTCAGCTAGCCTAACATTAAGCACTCATTCACAAGTATCCCATAACTGTTTTCTATTCAGGAGTTATTTTAGGCATTCACAGGTTACAATGAAAAAAATTTTAATAAAAACTTACAATTTTTACTCTTACCGTATTCACTTTTTCACATGCTGCGAATTAACTTTTAGCTTGGGAGTTTCATCAAACAATGTATGCATAGTAAATAGTATCTATATTCTGAGAAAACCCAGTAAATTACTCCCTTTTACAAGTTCATCTTTTTTTGTCAAAAACATCTTTTCGTTCTGAGAAATTAAATGTGTTGGCATTTTTGTTAAGTACCTTAAGTGTAACAGGGTTAAGCAAAACAGTAGTTGAATTATGAATATTGAAATAATGCTCTAGAATTCCAGATATATCTTGTAAATGACAGATGTTGTAATGTATCTTGTAGTAAAAACTTACGTGTTATAATATTATCTAGTTATATGTAAAGAGTTATGAATAATGACTTCTTAATAAGAAAGGATATTTTACTGAGCAAAGTCTTTAACTGTTCTTTAATGTTGTTCTTGGCTAAAATCATTGGCAAAACAGTGGAATTTTCAGAGCTGTCTGAAAGTATGTATCATCATATGTTGTCATTCTTTTTATATTCAGAAAGTCAAACAAAATTAATCTGTCCCTGCATTTTCTCATTAGATATCTTCTCACTATTTTAAATATAGGAATATTCTTTGTTGTATGCAAAATTCACACTTTTGTCTTAGATTTTCCTTGTGGAAAATTATTTTAAAATAGGACACTACCACATCCAGCGTTCTGCAGAAATTGCAGGCTTCATGCTATCTATGACACAGCTACAAACCACGCCTTACATTTGTAATTATTACTTTATCTTAGAATTTGGAGTTTAATAGACCATGCTCTGATTGCCCGGTGCAATATGGAGGAACCCATTCGCTGTGCTGCGGTTAGTACTGATGGAATCCATCTTGCTCTTGGAATGAAGGACGGCTCTTTCACTGTGCTTAGAGTCAGGTATGTTACAAAAATTAAAAATAGGTATGTTATTAACTCTTTCAAGCATGTTATCTAATTGCTTTTATAAATTGTATGTATATTGACACTGTAGTGACCATATATGAGTAGATCACTTACATTTCTGTTTTAAGTCTTGAGGGTGCTCAAATTTTTTAAATGTGTGTGCTACATGTGTTCATGTTGTTCCATAGCAATACATTTGAAAAAGTATATTGGTCTGTTTGCAAAGAATGGCAGTGTTCTAGGAAGTGTTTTACTTTAGGTTTTAGCTTTATTAATTATTCTTGAATTAGTAAGAAACAAATTTCATTACTTCCTAAATTGTTTCCGTGTGTTGGAATGCTGCTGTCAGCACATCAAGCATACAAAACCAGTGCTATCTTGTTGCTGTGATCCCACAGTTTCAAAGGGAAAATGAGATCTGTGTCTCATGTCAGTGAAGTTTTCTTCCCTGAGTGAATAAAGATGTGGTAATCTACCTGATGAATTTTTTTTTTTTTTTTTTTTTTGCAGACCCAGCTTGAACAGTTCCTTTTGTTCGCTCTCCCTCAGCCCAGTGCAGCACCTTCTTGTGTCACTGTTCCCTTCTCTTTTTTTTGCCATGAAGCCCTACCCAACTGTAAAGATCACAGTGTTGTGTTTGCACATGTGATAGTAAAGTTCACTTCATCATTTCACAGTTTTGTCCATTTTTTAAAACTGGGTACTTGACAGTGTGATAAGGCTCTTCTATACTTATGACATGCTTTCTTTCATACTACAGAGATATGACTGAGGTTGTTCATATCAAAGACAGGAAAGAAGCTATTCATGAACTGAAATATTCACCAGATGGGAATTTCCTAGCTGTTGGTTCCAATGACAGCTCTGTGGATATATATGGTGTTGTTCAGCGATACAAGAAAGTTGGGGAATGTATTGGATCTTCAAGTTTCATCACCCATATGGATTGGTCTTCGGACAGTAAATACTTACAGACCAATGATGGCAATGGGAAGAGACTTTTTTACAGAATGCCAAGTAAGATTCTGAGTTGGCTTTATGATATTTCTTACTTATTACAGAAAGAATGTATAATAGTTTTGTAAAAACAGCCAAATACGGATCCTGGTTCAAAGCACTGGGTTACAAAGAAATTTTTTTCTAAGTTCATATAAATACTTGCTATATTTGATTAATTATTATATACGTATAGCATTTTCTGGCAAAGTTACTTAAATATTTTTATCCTTCTATGTTTACTCTTCTTTATAATGCATCTTTTCATGGTAGAGATGCTGGCTTATAATTTATTTTATTTCTCAAAACAAAATTTTTGCTCCCACTTTTTTAGAAAAAGAAGAATATTGCATTCAAATTCAATTTTGCAGTAGCTTAATAGCTTTGTACTTATTCAGCTTGGATATTAAATGAATTATCATTTGCTCGCACTGTATGGTTTTTAAAATGTGTGGAAATATCAATATGGTGCATCTTGGAAGAGTCATCTAGTTTTCTAGAACTATGTTTGCAGCAGAACTGAGGAATTTAACTTAAATGAGCTTTTACAGTGAGAAATTTGTAATAGAAACAATTGGAATGCAAATGAATTTGGAGGTATAATGGGACTAGGTAACTGTAGAGAAAATAAGAGTACCTGATATAAGGATGCCAGAATGTTAGGAATTACTCACTGGAAGCAAAAGTATATTGAAGCTGTGATACATATATGATTCAATCATGCAACCTTCAAAATGAATAAAAATAACCAAATGAAATTTAGCTGGGCAGTCTACTGATAATGCAAGTTCAAATATGTTTTTTCTCTTTTATGGCAGGGGACTGTTAAAAAAAATTAGTATATTAGATAATACTAAAATACAGTTTTCAGATTCAAAGTATGTGACAAGCCCATTATTGTAAATATTTTCAAGACAACATTGTCTTGAAAACTTGACTGAACTCTCCCATACTCTTGAAACAGTTTTCATCAAGACAGTTCCCTCTGCAGAGGACATACGCACATAGGACATATATCTTAAAGCTTCAAATTTAAGTAGTCCTGATTACAATATGTCAAGGGCAGTGTTTGTCACAAGATTTGACTTTTCTTCTGTGTGTATACACTCTTTATATAATATCATTCTATATTTTTCCCACTCATCGTATTTGTAGTATTTATTTATTATCATCACCACTTACTATATTGTCCCTTCATTTGTTACACAATATTTATGCTTTGCGCTGTACATTATTCATAGTTCCATGGAGCTTTTTGTGACTATCTTTGCTGAAGCATCTAATTCATTCTATGCACAAGTTTGATTTTGTGCACTGAATGAGACAGAAGATATGTAAGAAAAGATATTAAATGAGAATTTAATTAGACTGTAACAAATACATACATACAGGAGGAGCAATTTGAAGTTATATAGGCAGCTTTCAGACTGGAGTTTCTTGATATATTAGAATGTGGGATTGTGAAAGCTTGTTTATGAAAAAGTTTAGCAAAGTCAGTGAAGTTAAAGGATTCTCCTAAATATTTCAAAATAATGATTGGAATCATATAACATTTGAAATTCCACTATAAATGAGTAAAGAACTTGTAGTTGCCTAATACAAGAGATGTAGGACTTAGTCACGGATATAACCAGTATTAGTAGTCATCGTTTACGTGGATTAGTGATTGAAAGAGATTACAAGGTAAACCTTGTCAAAGGGTGCAGTTATTTCATCAGAGCTGAAGGATCTTCAAACAGGGTGTTTGAGTTCCTTTCCAGATTTTGGAGGGGTACATAGTAGTTAAACTCTTCCTCGAGTATGGGGTTTTTTGGTTGGTTGTTTGGGTTTTCTTTAAGTTTTCCTTTCTGATTTATTTGCCATTTTGCTTTATCTTTTTTCTATGGCTGTTCTTTACTCTGTTTATTCCAGTCCACTTGAGTTCTCCCTTGCCCTAGCCCCCTGTTGAAAACTTACCTCCTTACAGTACCTGAGGCTGCTCCCCCCTACATCCCATCCTATCCCCTCCCACTAGTCAGAATCCTATTAGCAATAAGAAAACAGGAAAAAACCTAGCCCAGTTGCCTTCAATTTTGTTACCACTGAAGACTGAGAGGTGAGTTGTTGGCAGTGTCCTGCTTAGGTTCTGCAGTTGCACGCTCAGTCTGACTCACAACTTTTACATTTGCTTGCATTGTTCTTGTGTTGCTCCTGCACTCTGCTTCTGGCCATTCCTGAAACAGTATTTATTAAATGAGCCTTTGGTCTGATTCAGTACTTAAGCTCTTAGATGAAACTTTGTGGGATTGGAACAACCTTATTACAGCTAGAGCTGATGTGAAATAATTTATCAAGGATCTAAGCATAGAATTGGTATTTTCAGTAGTTTACAGCGGCCAAATAGAAATGAGTTCTTCAGGTTTTGCTCTAAACAGCCCAGGTTTCTAGAATAGTTCAGCAACAAAATTTTTCAAAACTTTATCTTAGAATGGCTACATGTATTTTTTGATAAACATTTAAAAATGACACAGACTCAAGCAGATATCAAGAAATAATAAAACCTGTAAAGTACCAAACCCTTGATCTTCTGTTAAGTAGTCTGGAGAAGCCTTATTACTGATACTGTTGGTCATAATAGAGAATATTAGATCACGACAGTTTTAGAAGTCAGTTTTTAATTTTGTCTCACTTGGATTTGATTTCTGGAGAATTTTAAGAAATTTTACATTCTTTAAAATTGCATAAGTGAATATTGAAAAATAGCTCTTTATTTTTGTCTTAGGTGGAAAAGAAGTAACAAACAAAGAGGAATTAAAAGGCATTCAGTGGGCATCATGGACCTGTGTTTCTGGCCTTGAAGTTAATGGAATCTGGCCCAAATATTCAGATATAAATGATGTAAATTCTGTGGATGCAAATTTTATTGGGCAAGTTATGGTTACAGCTGATGATTATGGAATAGTAAAGCTCTTTCGATACCCATGTCTAAGAAAAGGTAGTACTTTTAAGTTCAGTTATAAATGCGTATTTTTGAGTTTCGGTTATTCAAGAAAAAGGTTTTAGAAAACTGGGGTTTTGAAAATTATATAAATAGCCAATATTTATTCTTCGAAGTTTAGTTTGAGCTCAAAGGTGGAAAACAATATTAGGCTGGTGTATTGTATTGGTATTCATTGTAACAGTAACAGTATTTTATTTGCACTTTGAATAGGGTAGCCAAAAGTTTTACATAGATTTTATTTTGTAAAATAGTTCTCCTTCTTTCTTTTTTTTTTTTTTTTTGATAGAATTTCACAAGGCGATGCAATATCTACCCTTTTATGAGATATGTATCTTTAATTAGTTCACTTTGGTCTTCAAGTAGTTTTCTTCCTTCCTCTGGATCTGTGATGGAGATTTGGGCTAGGAACTAGAAAAAATAACTTTCTAAATTATTAGAGGCAATTAATAAGTGAACAGCAAATTGGTCCTGTAATCGGAGTATGCCACTGTACATTATTTGAAGTTTAAAAACTTTTCCAACACACTTTTCCTTAAAAATTTACTAGCAATAAGGACAAACCTCATGTGAAATTTTTAGAACTGAAGCCTAAAACGGGGTATATAATTTTCAAGTTTACTATTCAGGACTGAATGAACAGGGGAGAGATGTAGATCCTTTTAGATGAGAAAGCTTCATTTTTTCAGAGCTGTTTGAAGAACTTGATTCTAGACATCATTCAGCTTGGAACTGTAACAAATTATCAGTAGCGGAGATCTCTGTCTTGGAGCTGGTAACATGATGATGATCAGAGAAAGCCTGTGAAACCTTCCCTAGCTTTTAAGAAGAGTCCTCTTAACCTAAAAAGTTTGCCTGGGGACTAGATCAAATCTCTGTTTTGAAAGGGGAAACAAAAAGTTGCACCATTGCATCACTGCAATTTGCAGCACTGCATGTTTAATGCTGGCTAAAACTGCACGATCTTCGTAATGGGTCTTAGGATATGTCTTCAAGCAGTATGTGCTTAAAGAATTTTATTTTTTTTTAATGGCTGATACTCCCCCATAGTTTTTTCAACTCTTTTTGTCAAAGGTGATATTAAAAAACACTTCATTTCAATCTTTCCAGTTTTATTTTTAAAGTGATAAGGCTTTATTGGTACCTGAGATAATAAAAAAATATATTCTTTTAAAAAGTCTTCTGTCCATTTGAAAGAGACTGAATTTGTTCCCCTTTTGTCCCTATTTTGCACTAGAATTATAAAACCAAAGAAAAGGCACAAGAATCTGTATAATAGAGTGCTGTTAGGAACTTCTTTTTAGTAACTGATCCAATGATTGTGTTGTAATTATGTAGTAGTTAGTGAAAACATTAACTTGATGTAGTTATACTACTGCTACCACTGCTGCTGCTACTACTACTAAAGGTGCGAGGACAGAATTGCTAGAAGTGCTTAGCACTCAAATTACACAAAGAGTGGGAACCAGCACACATATGGGAATGTTTTCATAGAGCTAAATATACATCATTTAACACTTAAATAATTGCATCTTTTCAATGTAGAAATAATAATTGGCAAAATCTTTGTTTGTAAAAAATAACATAAAATTAATACAATAAAATTTTTTTTTAAATCTTCCTTTAGTACACCTCATACATCACTATCATATGTTTTCTCTCTTTGTGTCTGACTTTTTAAAGCTATTATATCCTGGAATCCAAACTTAAAAATTTACCTTTAAAGACAGATTAAAATTTTGGAATACTACCAAAAGCTGCTGCTATTAATAAAAATATCACTAGTAATTAAAATATCTTAATTAAAGTAATACTTTTTATAAAGGTTCCTTGATATGTTTTCCTGAGGTGCTTCTGAAACATCTTTTCCACATATATTGAAAGATATTTTTATTCTTGTTCTAGGAGCAAAGTTTAAAAAATATCTTGGTCATTCTGCTCACGTGACAAATGTCAGATGGTCGCATGATCACCAGTGGGTTGTTTCCATTGGGGGAGCTGATCATTCTGTCTTTCAGTGGAAATTTGTCCCTGACCGGAAGTTGAAGGATTCTCTTCATATAGCACCCCAAGGTAAGTAACTTATTTTAAAAAAAAGGGTGGGAGGAGGGGAGGCTAAAAGAGAAGTAAATTTCTTTGGTGCAAGTATAGAAATAAATATTTAGAATTTTCAGTCTGCACAAAATTGTTGTTCTTTAAACTTTGCAGCTGCCTGAAGTACCTGATAGTGTTGCCTAATACTTGCCTGTACCCTTGTATGCTCAGTCTAGCAAGATTGTGAGAAAAATTCACTGTGTTCCCTGTGCAAAGGGAAAATTTAAAAGTTCAGATCATAGATATGAATTTATGAATTCTGTACATATCATCCTTTACTAAATTGACAACTGGATGCCCAGGTGTCACTGGAAAAAAAAGATGTATATACTCGTTTGATTAAAGTTTGAAGTATTTAGATGATAATTTAAGCATTGTAATTGATTTTTTTTTAAAGCAGAGTATTAATAGCAGAATATTTGGAAAAAAATACAGATCATGTTTCAACCAGTGATTAATACAGCAATTATTCTCATGACTGAGTTTCCCAAAATCAAACAATTAACTGAGTACCTCACTTGGAAATTCCTAAAGGAATTCAGAGAGTCTTTTGGGGAAATAAGTATATAGAGTTACAGTGAAATAGGCTGTTTCACCCTTGAATTGCTAAGATCAGTTGAAAATGTATCAGAAATGAATGCTGATTCAGTGCTGGCCTTGTCAGCGCCAAATGCAGAAAGAAGTAATAGTTCTCTTCGTTTCCTTGATGAAGCCTCCAAAATGCCTTTAACTGGTTTGATCCTTCATGGTATGAATTCATTTTCAACTAATTATTTCCTATGAGCCAAATTTCTCATTAGCTACTGCTTCCCAGGATAAAATTCTTATATATGAAGTGTTGTTTAGATTCCTTGTTCCTGGATATATAACCTTACTTCTGGCTATCTGACAGTATGTGCAACATACATCTGTTTTGTCACTCGATTGATAACTGTCCTGTTAATGGCTTTTCTAACTCTGTAATCTGCTACCTTTATTGATAGCAATATTGTTTTTCTTTAGATCACTGATAAAAATGTTAAGTAGTGTAGCTCCAAAGATTGCTTTTTATTGCATACATCGAGAAACATTTCTTACTGATTGATGATTCTCTCTTTGTAATTTCATTTTGAGATATTTTAAAATCCATTTGTGTTCTACGCTGAATTTGTGTCTGGCTTCTTAATCAAAAAATGTGCCACATTCAATCAAAGGTTGCAGAAAGATCCAGAAATCATTTATCAGCCAGCACATTCTTTTCACTTTCTGTTGGAATGAAACTCTGTGCTACAACTTTATCTGGCTTTCCCCAGCTGTAAAACAGCAATGTCAAATGACTACTCTTTTTCTCCACAGTCACCAAAAATTTTACCGCTTCCTTCCTGTATACGATTCCCCCCCCCCCCCCCCCAATGTACCTGAAGAATTGCTACTTATATCAATGCCTCACCTAACCATAAGTTTCTCTTCGGAGCCCTTTACTTCTCTTGTTAGTTTTCTGCATGTCTTAGTTTCTGCTTTATACTCATTACTTCATTCTCTTCTTTCTCCCTTTCTTCCTAACGTTAATGTTGATGAAATAAGTTGAATGAATGGAAACTAACCAGCTCCCCAAAACAAACAAAATGATCATACTTACAAGTTGGCTTATTTCTACTGTATCAGCAGAATTGATCTGTCAGCCTGTCAATTATTAGCAGTTTATGTTGTAGTTAATATAAGAATATATTGTCAAATCAGAAACATTAAGCAGTTACTTCAAACACTTTCTGGTTTGTAATTTAGGTTGCTTCATTTCCTGTTTCTTTTTTCTTGGTGGCAGAGAGTCTGGTTGATTCTAATAGTGATGAGTCAGATTCAGATCAGTCTGATGTTCCAGAGCTGGACTCTGAAATTGAACAAGAGACACAGATCACCTATCGTCGACAGGTAAAGATTTTAGTTTTAATGGAATGCCTCCCAGGGTTTAAGTTAGTCTTTCACAAAGACCTGTTGAAAACTGAAAACTGGGGAGACTGAGAGCTGAGGAGGAACAGACCAAAACCTTTAGAATTGTTATTATCTGATGCATTCAAAATATTAAGATACGATAGAGAAAAAAAAAGTGATTACATGTATTCCTAGCATGTTCTATTAGAGTTTTGGTTGTAATTTAAAAACAAGTTACACTATACGATAACCAGCTACAGTTATTGGAGATTTTTTTCAATGATGTCAGTATAACATTTTTGTGGATGATAACTGTGGCTGAATTCTCAGAAACATGCTTTTCTTATGAATCTCTTAATTTATAAGTGTGTTCTTTCTTAAAGGTTTACAAAGAAGATCTACCTCAACTTAAAGAGCAATGCAAAGAAAAAAGAAAAAGTGCAGCTTCTAAGAGACGAGAGCGAGCTCCAGGGAACAGTATAAGATTACATTTTGTTCATGGGTATGAAAACTAGGATTCTTTAAAATATACAAGCAGACTGTTTGTGTTTTGTAGATTGGTGTTTATAATTTAATAATCTGGTGAAAGACTTTTAGGTCAGTTGCTTTGTGATTTATTGTTTTTATTTGTTTCTGTAAAAATAAATGTACGCTAAATTAATAGAAAGCTTTGATGCCAAGCTAGACTGATTCTGAACATGAATTCTGAAGTGAATTTGCACTGAAACTTTAGCTGATACTTACTATTTGAATAGAAGTGACTAAATACAATATTTGGTTATCACCTGTATTTTTCAGTATCTGGAAAGTAATAGCTCTCTTTGGTGTATTATTTTGGAAGCTATGACAGAAACTTGGTGTAGCTGCAGATGACTGGGTTCTGTGCTAAGTGGTGTTTCTATCAGTGTTTTATTTAAAAAAAAAAAAAAAGTATAAACTGTCTGTACCTAATCTGAAACAATTTACACGTTCCTCCATTTAGGAATTAAATTTAATTCTTAATAGGTACTGTAAGTGTGTTAAAATTCAGTTTCATTCTCTTTTTTGTGCTGATTTGAGTAACAAAATGACTTTCAGATACATCTTTGAAATCTTATGATTTTGTCTTTAGGATTGGTAGTCTCCCATAACTCTTCATAAGTGAAGACTTTGTCATGAGAACAAAGATGTGATGTTTTAAAGCAAACTGGCAGTAGATGTTACTACATTACAATAATGATCAGAAATATAAATTTGCTTGATACAAAGCAAACCCAAAGCCTTTATTAAATTAAGACATTGGAAATCAGGTAATGCTCAAAAGATACCCCTTTGCAGGAATACAACTTCTTTTTAGAGATAACTAAATGCACAAATAAGTTACTGATACTATCTATCTTTATAATGACACATAAACAATTTTAGAAGGGCTCCACATGGGATGCTTAACAAATGAATTGACTAAGAATAGTTAATCATTCAACTCAGCGATTTTGTCTATAGACCGGCTTGGAGTCTGAGGAATAGCTTTGGAAATAATGAGAACTGGGAAGCTTGGTACAGGGTTGGTTTTTTATTTCTATTTTTGATGCTCCAGAATTCTCAGTTGAAGATTTTTATATCTGTGTAGAAAATGCATTAAGGTGGGTAGCTATATGTAGTCTTTAAAATTTGGTCTAAGAATCAAACCAAATGATCCTGAAGAAGATGTAGCACAAGCAAGGGCCCTGGATCTTTGGGATTATTGTTATTTCCTTCACAACAGAAGTGAAGCTTGACCAGAATATCCAGGAATGACCAGAAGTAGAATGTCCAGTTGAGTTCTGTCTGGTTACCCAATGGGCATCAAGGAAACTAATGAAGAATCCATGCTGAACAACAGATTTTTCTCAATGTCCAGGCTGTTAACTTTAAAGTGACCCACATCCAAGTGAGTAATAGGCATATTCTCTGATTCAGGAAGTCTGCTTTGCTTCGTCTTTCTTTAGCTGCAATGGAAATGTCTTGGATGTTCCTTGAAAGTGTAAAAGGTGGTGCTTTTTTGAACTAGGGGAATAGGAAGCTCTTTTTCCTTTGTTTTTGAGCACATTGGTTTTGTGTTTTGAATTTGTCAACTGCCTTGAAAGATGAACTTTTAAAAATCTCTTCATATCCTGTACTAAATCTTTTAAACTTCTGGTTACTTCCTGTTTTGGAAGGGGATAAAAACAATAATGCTGAGTATGTGAGCCAGCCACTGACTGATATGGATGAAAAAGCAACTTCTATTAACAGGTTAATCTTTGAGTGCAGCTTTCGCTAAGAGGTCTGATGCAGTCGTGATCAGGAACGTATTAAAGTGGTATACTAGTTTGGCCTCTTTTTGACTATTCCTGTATTTTCTTGCTGCCATGTCTTTGAAGTGGTGGTGGTTCAGAAACGTCAGAAGGATACATCTTTTGAGATACTCAGAGGACCCCCTTTCTCAGACTCAATGCTTATAATACTTTCTTTTTGCTGGCAGGGAATAAGGCTGCAAATGTAATACTTAGATCCTGTATTCTCTCAAAGCTATGCTGCTGGTCTCACAAGAATGATTTTTTTTTTTTTTTTTTTAATATTCAAAAGATTTAAGCAAAATCTAGTTTGAGTTTCAGGATATTCGTTGAACTGACCTTATCATAAGATGAAATTTGGTTATGGTTTTAAGATGACATGGGATTTCTCATGCTCTTAAATGAGAGTCTTACGGCACCTTGCATGGATTCCTACCACATGGCTACAAACACCTACAAATAACATCTGAAGGGAGTAAGCTCTGAGTGGGTCCTGTTGAGAAAACACTATTGCCATGCGAAAGTATTTAAAAAAAACAACCAACCAACCAAACTCTACCTTTGTGCTAAAGACTCTGACCTCAGCCATGTTTAGTTTGACATTTGGTTCTTCTGGAGATTTCTGTGGGAGGATTGCACTACGTTCAGAAATTTCCCATATATACTTTGAAGAATAACATACAAATTTTGAAACTCTTACAGCATCAGACTAACTATGGACATTGACTCTTTTCCCAGAGAGGACACTACTTGTGAAGTTGCCCCTTAGTTGGCTATAGATGTGTAACTTGCAAGTGTGGGTAGGATCCAGCTTCAGGTTAAAGAATTTACAATTGTGTGCCTAAAAGTAGGTGGTTTTATGTGTGTATCTAAACTTCTGTCACAGTCTATGGAGATCCAGTCAGTAGTCAGTGGAGCATAAGGAGTGATTTGGCTCAAGTAAAATTAAATGCTGATGGTTGGTCAGCTGAGTAGCCCTGCAGGTTCCATTGACTGTATTGACTAGAACACTGTTGATCAAAATATAGGTGTTAATATATCTAACACACATGTGAACATCTATGTTTACATGTCTTAATCTCAAACTGAATCCAGTCTCTGCTTTTCATGACCTTGGTAATGGCAAATTTTTTTTCCTACATAGCATTGAGGTAGCTATCTTTTCTTCTGAAAGTTACTGTTGTATTAACTTGAATCAGTCCTGAATTGATGGTTTGATTAGCTGTTACTGAAGACCACTTGAAAACACCAACTGCTGCAGAATGCAGTGTTATGTTTATTGTGCCTTGTTATATATTATCCGGTAGCTATGATGTAGAGCTTGCTTTCATTATTATTTAGTTTCTAGCTGCTAATCAAGATGTCTTGTAAATTACTTCTGTGGTTTGTTTTCTGCATGTGAAGAAATTGTTTCTCTTTGTGCTTTTTCTAAGATTAGCTAATAATCTCAGTTCTAAATTGGTTTAATAACACAGAGCTGTAAATATTTTGGAACTGTGTAGCATATTCTCAGGGAATGATCTTGTACACTGAAACATGCTTCTTTTCATCTGTGCTTGAACTGTCTAAGCCCATCACTTTATGCTTCCAGTGAAAAGTACCTATATAGTCAGGGAGTTAGTGAACTGGCATGTGGGAAAGACCAGATGTGTTTAACTGGGTTACAGAATGTCTTTGTACTGTGTGATATTTTGGCAAAATACATTTTATTTTAATTTTAAACAACTGATTGTACACCTATTTTTTTTATAACTGGAGGAAATGAACTAAAATCTAAAGTCTGATCATAAAAAGTCATAGATACGAGTAAAGAGAACTATTTCCCTGCATCTTAGATACATTTTGGATGGTTTGGGTAGTCCTGTGATATATGGCATTAATGTATGACAAGAGCTGGGAAAATTCTGAATTTCTGGGTTGCAGGTAGAAGGATCTGAGACCCATTTGCTGTCTTAATGCTTTTTACTTTTGTAGGTGACTGCTAAGCTTGTAAGAAATTGCTCAATGTTCAGTATTTCTAAAGCATTATTTCTTTCAGCATACATGTTTTTGTAGCTGCTTTTTAAAATATTCTCATTTAGGGTGCATATTTAGCATTTTTTTAATTATTCTGTTTTTGTATTCTGTATTCCTTTAATTTGCAAAGGAAATCCAGTATTTTTAACAGAGCACAGTGCAGTGAAGCACAGGAAAATGACATCTGAGCAGCGATAGGTCCAGATATCATTTTTGGCATTGTGCCTGCCTTTATAATCCCTGCCCCTCACTGAATGTTGTCATGTCCTTAAACTGTTGAATTTGCATACTGTGATAGGTTATTTTTGTTTTCTCTCTTCATAGTTACTGTAGGTCATTGTATATTATGTCCCTTTAAAAACTAGTGGCTGGACATCAAAGGGTGCAGCCAGGCAGGGCAAGCAGGCAGTATTTTGGGTCAGGCAGAACCAGCTTCAAAACATCTGCACATGTTGCTGCTGGGGGAAGTTGTTAGTTCAGGATATGGGTGGAGGGAAAGTGAAGCTTGACTGAAGAGTCTACACCTGTATTGTGAGTCTAAGTTGTTGATCACTTTGCGAAGAGCAGGGAGCAGACATATAGCTGAGCCTCAGACCTAGTGGAAAGAGAAGAGATTTTTCTAGAGACCCTGAAGGGACAGTAACTCAGGAGACACTGAAAAGTTGCTGGACTGGGACCAAACCTGAAGTTAAGAACCTGCCTGTGAGTGCCAATCTAAACAGTGGGTTGGAAGGAGACTTATTTAAAAGTTTTTATTTCTGTGCTATCACAGTTTTTGCTGGTTTAAGAAGTTCACTTTGCTTGTTCGTGATCTAATGAGACCCAGCTTTAGACTACACAGTATCACAGACAGTACAAAACTGGGAGAATTGGCTGGTACACCATATGGCTGTGCTGCCATCGAGAGTGACCTGGACAGGCTAGAGAACTGCACAGGGAGGAATCTCATGAACTTCAAAAAGGGGAAATGCAGTGTTCTGCATCTGGGGAGGAATGGACCTGGACCATTTGCTGGTCTGTTTAATAACTTTGTGAGATGATTTTAGCAATTTTTCTCTAATCACATATGATCTGACATAAGTACCATTGCATGTAGTGTAGGTGAGCCAACAGAAATACAGCCTATTCAACCCTGGTCCAGGTATGTGCTGTTTTCCGGTAATGCTTAGGTCTGGATCTATATGGATCCATAGCTGGAGTTTTCAGAATAGTATTCATTAAGCTAAAGTTGGTCAACTGTCTTAAAGATTAATTACTTGACCAGTGCATATGGTTGCACCATGTACACAAGGAAAGCTATGTATAATTTTATGAAAGACTTTTCTACTGGACTGCATAATTTCTGTGTCATTCAAACCTTTTAAGTGTCTCATATGCAGTAATTATCTTAATGTTATCCCATTCATTTTGTGTATGACACTTACTGGTATGTGTACAGATGCATCTTTTTCTTATGTGATACTTTAAACACCTGCACTATTGCAAAAAGATCCTGCATTTGTTTTCTTCTTAAAAAATAATGTAATTTGTTCTGATGATGTGTGCTTTTAATTAAGCAAAGAAATTAATATCATGAGAAGTGTAACATAGACATTAGAGATTTCTGTTAGCTTGCAGTTGCTGATGGTGAAAGTTTAGTTATTTTGTTTGCCAAGAATGACTTACTGATCATTTTCAGGGCTTTTTTTCAACTAGTTCAATTAGAAGTTGGGTGCAAAAATACTTAGGTAGAGCCTTATGATCCCTAAATAAACATAATTCATGGCCGATTCAAACACATTCAAGTGATATTCCCTTCCTGTAAATTTAACTATCTATTTAGAAATGTAACCAGATTTTTTATATACCAGAAATGTAACCAGATGCAAACCTGCATCTTTGTAAAAGAATTAAAAAATTGATTTAGTGAATATCTGTAAGAACAGAAGAAGGAACAGAAAGAAGTTAGCTGGGGAATTAATAGCATAGAAACAGGATGTGTCAGGAGTATATGGAGTATTGTTTATGTCAGAAGAAAGGAAGGAATGAATTTAAATTACACATTTTTAAATGTTGTCTCCATTGACTGGCAAGGATAGCATTGCTAAAAACACTTATTTAAAACTTGCTTGCTTGTTTAATGGTTTTTAGGTTTCTGAGCCTCTTAAATTACTTCTGAGCATAGGACCCTAGCCTTTTTGAAAATACCACCTTTGGTTTTTATGGGGTACTGAATCTTAATCACACCTAGGAAGAAATGTGTATACTGTGATAGTGCATACAGACTTCAGTTGGGAATTGGCTGCTCGTGCCAGTTGCTGTATCAGTACAGAAAGGAGGCAGGTTTTCCTTCAGAAAAGAAACTGATGTGGAATAACATTTATGCATTTGTTTTCTGTTAGCAAGTTTCCAGAAACTTTCAGTGTTATGATATTTGTGTTGTCCACATTCTTGTGGAAACTTTTGCTGCTTGATTTTTGAGCAGTAAGAGAGCAAAAATGTCTGAAGTATTAGTTTTGGCTATTTCATTTAATTACATGTTGCATGCTCGAATTCTCCTTGTGGTCTGAAAAAATTACTAGCTATTACTTCCTCTTCTGAACTAGCTGTGGAGAGTAACTATTAAATAGCAGCCACTTTCAAACTAATGCTAGTAGTACTGATGTCTGAATTGTAAATGACATTGATAAATTAGTGTTTCTTTGGGAAAATATGTTAATAATCTTAAACCACCAAAACAATAATTGGTAAGTAATCTGAGTTTTCACATGTGCAAAATGCATCTTGCATAATTTTATCTCAAAGTTTCAGTATATATGGTTATGACCTTGATGAGTAAACTTTTTTTCTTTAATTAGATACAGAGGTTACGACTGTCGAAGCAATTTATTTTACACTCAGACGGGTGAAATTGTATACCATGTTGCAGCAGTGGGAGTGGTGTACAATCGACAGCAGAACACACAGCGCTTTTATCTAGGTCATGATGATGACATTCTTTGCCTTGCTATTCATCCCTTAAAGGACTATGTGGCAACAGGCCAGGTAGGATGCGTGTTTATCTGCAATAAGAATCTGAAGTTGTTACTGCTGAATTTAGAAAAGCCTATTTTGGAGGAAGGAAGTCCAGTCTACATTTATTCAGGTGAAGGACTGCACTTCTGTTCCAGATGGCATCATGTTAAAAAAATGCATCATAAGTGTTTTTTCCAGTTCTTTATATTAATTCTGATAAAAGTCTTTAGTTGATAGTTTTTTTGAACCTCTCTTTTATTTAAGAATAGATACATATTTTTTATTCAGCATTATGGTGCTCCTCCGCTGTAACAAGTGGAGGAAATGTGCAATTAAAATATATTTTTTTAGTATCTTAGTTGTGAAGTTAGCTATGTTATTATTACATTCATGTATTATTACATAACATGAAGTTAGCAGTTGTTACTACATTCTGGTATTTCAGTTTCATGCACTGTGTTTTTGGTTATCACCTATAGCCGAACTATTTACTGTTTGTACATGCAATACAGGTATGTGTGTTGCTAAAGCATTTATAATAGACCCTTTTATCTTTCGCCAGACAGTAATTTTAGGTAAAGTTTTTGCACTCACGTTTTCGGACAAACATCTCTTCCCATAAATGTTTATACACCAGGACTTGAAGGTTTGATTTGATGTTTCAGGGTTATTTAATTATTATTATCTTTATTATTGTTGTTGTTGTTAGTATTATTATAATATAATAAATTGGAGAACATGTGAACTGAAATTTTTGATAGAAGTAAACTTTTGCTTATAATGCCCTTAATATGTGTAAAAAAATATTTGAGATTAACATAAATTTGCATGTCAGTTTAGAGATTAAAGCCTTAAATGTGAGAATTGATTCTATTTAATTTTGGAGTAGTAAAGACTATGAATAAAAATGTGCCTGGATTTACTATATTCTAAAATACCTTATGCTGTCAACAGAAGGACACACTCTGTTACATACTGGTTTTTATATATACACATTATGTTTTATTGTATACTACATTACCTGCAGAAATTAGGTAATGCAGTAATCAAATTCCCCATGCAACACTGGTTCAGATTTTCCTGATAGTGGACATTACGAAAAGCTTTGCAGACATCACATATTAAGTTTGTGGCAAAACCAGAAACAGATCCCAGTTTTCTTGAGTCCTGCCCCCAGTCTTAAACACAGGAGAGTGTTATTCTGGTTTTGCAGCCCTTTTTTGTGTACTGAGGTGCAAAACCTTTGGAATAGCAAATAATCTTGTAAATACCGGCTAATAATGCTTGTACATAGTTGAAAAGAACAAGCTATATTCCATTTCTTACCAAGTTCTGGTTACCTGCATTAGTGCCATTCTAGTAGAGATTACTCCACAGGTATCAATGCATTAGAATCTCACTTGTAGGCACTTGCAATGACACCAGAAAGCAACAGAAATCACCTTGATTTCTCAGACATAGAGTAGCTTACATGCTAGCAATAAAAATAACCTTTTATTTTTAGACAGGGAACAATTGATAGAGAATTGGTGGAATAAATATGGCACAGTGCAATCAATGAAGGGCACTCCCCCCCCCCCCCCCCCCGCCAAGGACGACTCTAGTTAATTGTGATTAATGTGCCTAAGTTCTTTGAAGGGAAGAAAGAGCCAGCTGGGGAGTGGTATTTCTAAAGCAGGAGAAGGAATAATATACTGCTAGCCAGACAGAAGTAATACTAGGAAAATTTTGTATCACCATAAATTTTTCAAATACTTTTAAAAGTATTTGTCAATATTATACTTTTAAACAACTGTGTGAAGTAACTGAGAAATTTAAAAAAATGGTTATAAATATGTATACTTTCAGGTTGGTCGAGATTCCTCAGTACACATTTGGGATACAGAAACAATAAAACCACTCTCAGTATTAAAGGGCTATCACCAGTACGGTGTTTGTGCTGTTGATTTTTCAGGTAATAAGTATTTATTTATTTATTTATATACAATTTTCCTCTTCTGTATGAAAATACAAGCTAATCAGTTCTAATGAGCAATTGGTAATGCCTTTAAACTGAAGATTTTATATTAAAAATATTCTTCAGTAATCAATGTCAAATGAGAGAGGCTGTCTTAAAGTGATCGTTCATTAAAAAGAGCTCCTGTGGAGTCTTGCACATCAGGAAATGCAAGAACAGGTTCTGTGCCGTTTAATAGCTGAGCTGATCACTTTGGAATTTCTTTTGGTTGTGTGAAGCAGGCACACAGATCTTGAGTGTTATGTCTGCATTACAACTGTGTAAGCAAATTTTTGAGCAAATTGATCAGGTGTGCTTTTTTTTTTTTTTAATTAAATCCTGCGAGCCAATTTGGTAGCACACTGATAAATTCAGAAAGTCCAGTTATTCAGTTCTTCTAGGCAGAAACCCAGCCTCTCTCTCTACCTTATACTAACATAAGAGACTGTCGGTTAAATTTTTTGAGATTTTTGCACCCCATACGTTGAATTCCTGTACCAATGTTAAATTTCCTCTTCGCCACTGGCTTATTTTCATTCTTCAATTGTTTGGATTTACTAAATAGGATTTCTTACCTCACAGTGAAGATGTGTGATCACAAAGATGAGCAGTTTGGGGTCTTTGCTTCTTACCTTTCTTTGGTTCTCCTTTTTCAAGATAGGAATCTCATTTCCCAAATTCTGGCATGGATGCATAGCAATTTCAAAGATAGGATACATGTCAGAAAGTCATTGATCACGAGTGAGCACAAATAACTTCTTTCTTGGAGGTTAATGTGGGATACGTGTCAGAGCTTCTCAAAGATTTCACACTATTACTAAGTTTAAGGATATTTTATAAACTTCATGATATTGCTTCAACACTTTCCTGTTTAGAAATCAACAGGGATTTGCAGAGTGAACAGAAAATTCTCACAGTACAACCTGTGATGAAGGTTTTTGTGCAACTATGTCAGCAACTAGCTGAACAAAGGATTTGATACAAACACAGAGAATCTAAGTGGAATTTTTAGACAGGGTAACTTAAAGTCCTAAACTCCATCCAACTGACCACTCAAGTTTGAAAGCAGACAACAGATGTGCCTCTAAGCACACGTCATACGATTATTTACCTGTTTGTACATTCTTCTTATAATACTTGTGAAGTTATAATATTCTTTAATATGGTTTCTTATTATTGCAACATAATGTTATCCATCTACTCTCTTAATAATAAATTTAATTTTCTAGCGGATGGGAAACGATTGGCTTCTGTTGGAATAGATGACAATCACACTATTGTACTCTGGGATTGGAAGAAAGGAGAAAAGCTTTCAGCAGTAAGGTAGGAATTTAACTTTGTTTTAAAATTTGTACCTAGAATTACTGTCAAATGACAGTAAGTAAAATATTTTCATTAAAGAATAATAGTTCTCTAATAAATTAGCAGTTTCTGTAACTTAAGTGGTACAGGCGATAACATTTAGCACAGACTTAAAACTTTCTTTGGAAGGAAAAACTGAAGCTCTGATAGAGTCAACAAGAATTATTACAGTGACAGCTCAACGGGTGAGGTAAGACGTAGAAGACAAAGTTTATTTACATTTATTTGGTGTGTTCTGAAATAATTTCTTTAGAACTTACTCCATGCACTTCTGTTGGCACTCCCAAAGATGGTGATGTATGCTCTGCTTTTCAGAACTCTTTCATCAGAGGTCACGTCTTTCTTGGGATAGTAGTTTGCAGTCGTTTTGCTCAGTTCTCTTTTCTTCAAGGTTCTCTCTTTTTGCTTGCAGAGTCCTGAGCAGCCTGATCTAACTTTGAAGTTAGTTCTGCTTTTAACAGGAAGTTGGACTAAATAACTTCCAAGGGTTAAATAATTTGGAAGTTTCTTTGGCTCTGCACAGAGTATTTCATATAAGTTTATTAACTAGAGTTTTAATCTACAAGATAGTCTCTTGTTTCTAATGTTGAGTAGTGATTTTGAAACCCTTGTCTTTGTTGTTTCTACGGATCTATTGCTTTAAATAGAGCAGTTATGTAGGTGGGTTTTTCCCCACTCTGTCCGGATTCAGTATGTATATTCTAAATACTGTTCTAGATAGGTTCGAAAGGGATTTATTATTCTCTGCTGATACTTTTAAAATTGTATCAACTTCCTTTTTATCTATTAAGTTCATTATTGCTCTTCAATGACATTTACCTCATTTTCTTCTTAAACACGCTTTGAGTTTCTTATCCACTGAGGAATGAAAATCCTGAATAGATGATGTAGATAAAGAAGAGTACTCCCTTCCCAGTTACTTGTCAGATGCTCAGTTAGCTTGGCTTCTTTGAAGATACTGGTTTGGGCCTCTCATTAGTCTGCCTTTCATGTGATTTTTTTTTTTTTTTTTTTTTTTTAATCCCCCTACTCTCTGAACCCACCAGTCTCACTTAATTCTTTTTTGTAATCAAACTTTAACCACTTTATACTGGATTTAGTTTCTGGAGTGTTTTTCCTCCTACCTACTCAGAAGAATTGAAAAGAATTTTTGAGAGCAGCAGCTATACTTTGAAGATTACAGTGTGAATTTGGAAAGAAACTGGTTCATGGTTTTTGCTACTAGTTCATTTAGTGGTCTGAAAATGACAAAAGGTAAAAGATTATTGCCACTCTTGAACAGGGAGCAAAAATTAGGGATTAGAGGCTCTTCTGCATTTTCAAGAAAAAAAAAAACAAACCTACTAGTGAGCATTGATTTCCTTGCATAGATAGCAAATATAGTTGAAAGCTGTTTTTCAAACTATAGCACTGACGCAAGGCATTGGTTTTATAGAAGCATAGTAAGAAATCTAAAACACACAAGAAGTTTTAATGTTTTTAGAAACAACTGAAATTTCCATTTAAAATTGATAAGCAGCATAAGTTTTATTCTAAGAAGAAAAATAGAAAAATCAATTAAAAGGTGAATGAGAATGGCAATTTATTTTCAAAATCAGAGGCTTTTAAATAAGATTTACAACTTTACACCTTTAAGTTTCATTATGAGCTGTCAGACGTCTAAATGCCATATGCCTAAACTTAATGCAAATATATATTCTTTTGCAAAGAAAATGCCACCTAGTGGATTTCTGAAGTAACATAATTACCTGCTTTGGAAACTGAAGGGTAATGAAAATAGAACAGGACTCAGTATGTGAGTTCTTTGGCTTTCTTCCTCCTCATAATAAATTATTGTTAATAATTTGGAAGTAAATGTTAACAAGATAGAGAAGATAGTTATATTTTTATTTAAAATATTTTGCTTTGCATTTCAGGGGAAGCAAAGATAAGATTTTTGTTGTTAAGATTAATCCTTATATGCCTGATAAATTGATTACAGCTGGAATTAAACACATGAAATTCTGGCGTAGAGCAGGTAAGGAAACTTCTCAGAATTACAGCATTTTCTGTTACTTGAAGTATAAATACTGCATCTCTTATAGTATGTTTCATGCATTAAAGGCAAATGTTTTCTCTGTATACCTCTCTAAGTTAGTTTTGCCCTGGTAGAAATAATGTTAATTGGCATTATGGTATTAGTGGGAATGCTTTTTAAGATCAATTTGCTATGGAGCTAGAGCTACAGAAGTGGAACAGACCCTGGATTTCCTACTGTCTGTTTTTATATCTGATAATAATATAGCACATCTGTAAATGTTACAGAGCTGCTCTAAAGTCATAGAACAGTTTTTGGAAGAAGGACCTTTAGAACGTGTATGTTATAAAGAGGCAGAAATATAAATAAATCTGAGGTTATAAAAATCCACATACAATAATTCAAAGTGCTTGAAGAGGATACATGTGCCAGTTGAGACCTGTTTGTTTAGATACCTCTGTTGAACGTGACAATTAAAAACCAAGATAAAGCAGCTTGCTTTATCTGCTTGAAAAATTTTGAAGAGTGAAAAATCCATTCCCTGATATTAGTGTGAACTTCATTGTTTCAAACCTCAAAATGTATATAAAGACATATGTGCTACAGAAGACTAGCTTATTTGGTAGGAATGTTCTAATTATTCATGCACAATTTATGCTCACATGAGCCCCTCATAAAGATTAATTGTGGAGAGAAAAGTCTGATGACAAAAATTACACTAGTTTTCTCAGTTCTGGCTCCAACAGAAACTAATCAAGATCGCCTGAGAAGGAAGCTGTTGAAGTCTATGTAAATTATTAATTTTAACAATTGTGCTTGCTATCTATAGAGAGAATAAATGCGTCAGAATATTTACTGAACGAATTACTATAAATTCTTTAGAAAGAAATTTCTAACTGTGATAAAAGCCTGAAGGTGGTGATTTTGAATAAAGAAATGAAATTGTTTAAAATGCCTCTTTCTTTTCTCTGGCATTGCTCAGTCAGCAGAAATAAAATTTCTCTGAAGCTACAGCCCATCTGTGCGAAACTGCAGTGGCACACTGGCTAGGCAGTCACCATGAAACACATTTAGCAGTGTTAATGTGAGGAGTGGAGTATCAGTGCACCTTAACAAATGCCAAGTCTCTGAAATCTGCAGTAGAGCAGGTGCACTTGATTTGAGAAGTAACACCAAAGTATATGCTTTGGACTAAATTTTCATCAGTGCCATGTGATGGCAGATTGGTTCAGAGACCTTGCCTCTCTAAGTACGAGAACGGTATGAAGTGTCAGGTCCTGAGGGGCTTCTGTGTTATACCACATGAAGTTTCTCTGAGGATTGTGAAAATATAAATCTGACTTTCCAGTCAGAAGTTACTATGTCTTATACCTGTCAAATGATTTTAGGTATGTTATTTTAAAGAATTTTTAAACTTACATAGCTGTAACATTTCTATTATCCCGAGGCCAATATAGCAAACTTCTAAAATAAAATTAGAAATCTTCTCAGTGAAAACATATTGTGAAAAGGATGGGATGTCAAGATTTAAACTTTTTTTTTTTCTTTCAAGTTAATTTCATTAGGAATTTCTGTGAACTATGTGGTAAATGTTTTTTGTTTAGATGTGAGTTTGCAAATACACTTTCTCTTTGTATGTCTATGTGGGTATATGTACGTATTCAAATCCAGATTCAAGTAGTAAGTTAAAAGTAAGGGGTTTTTGTTGAAAGATGCCAAATAGTACAAAAATTTTATTTTGTGAGAACTCTTCTTGGGCTTAATTTTTTGGGAGAGCATGGGTGAACCAGAAGAAAAGGACTTCTTCCTCTGGGTAAGGTTGTATAGTTTTTGGAAAATAATTCTAAGCAAACATTTAATGACTTGTTTTTGGTTTCAACCAGGCGGAGGACTAATTGGGAGAAAGGGGTGCATAGGTGCATTGGGAAGAACCGATACAATGATGTGTGCAGTATATGGCTGGACTGAAGAGATGGCATTCTCTGGAACTTCCACAGGGGATGTGTGTATTTGGAGAGATGTGTTTCTCATAAAAACTGTCAAAGCACATGATGGTCCTGTGTTCAGCATGCACGCATTGGAAAAAGTAAATAACCTGCTCATTGTTTTTTGATGTCTGGACAAAAAAGTCTATGAAGTTAGGCCTTTCCCAAACTCAGGAATCCATGGCTGTATTTTGATTACAGAAGCCTTGTGAGGTCCAGATTCAAAATAATGTTTTATGCATGTCTCTAATTCTTGTTATATATCATGCTGTTTCTCAAACCGGTGTGGTCCAGTGACATCTTATTCAGTAATTTTCATGACCTCTTACTAAAGAAATAATAGTAACTTATGATAAGTAAAAGTACTTTTTGATTTAAGCATTCATAAGTTTAATGGAATATGTGAGCTTGTGAGAGAGGAAGATGGTCATACTCGTACTATTTTGTGCTGTAGTTACTGTCTACTAGTAGAAGCATTCAGTCTGTAGATCACTAAGTACTCTCTCCTGATTCTCAACTTCTTTTGGCTCAGGAAAGCGTTTTAGCATGTGCTTAAGTGTGAATGGGTGTTTAGTTAGATTACTTGTATGTTTGAAGTTATGTATATGTTTGTGTTTTGCTAGGTTAGACAAAGTTGCTCCACCTTCTAATATATGAGTTTCAGTATAGTAGCTTTGGACAAAGCGTGTGTTATTTATATTGTAAGAACTAAGTTCTTCAAAGGAAAGTACTAATGATTTCAGTATTAAGTATACCAGTTGCTTCATTAAACAGCTGTAAATACTTTTTGAAGACAGAATAGTACAAATATGCATATATTTGAACAATTTAACCACTAATCAGATTTTTGTGAGTGGTACTAAATTTGGCTTGGAGTAATGAGGTGAAATGCCAAAGGGATATTGAGGCTAAGCATCAAGAAAATCATTTCAGTATGTCAGTTAAATTATTTTTCTGGTATGGTAGAAGTTTATTGGTTGGAACTTTTAAATCCAGCCTGTATACATGGACTGTACAGAACTGTGCTGCCTTTGTCAGGAGGAGAATTAATCACTTTGTTGCTCCTGATCTTTTAATCTCTAACATCTGTAGTTTGGTGCATTACAGTGTTGTATATAATCCATTTTCAGTATTGGCAGAAATCACAAAAAAATTAAGGAAAGATAATAATTGATTGTAACTTGTGATTTTTTTTTTTTTTCATGATTTTTTTTTTTGCCAGGGATTTGTCACTGGAGGAAAGGATGGGGTAGTAGCTCTCTGGGACGATACCTTTGAACGTTGTCTCAAAACCTATGCCATCAAAAGGGCTGCTTTGGCCCCTGGGTCTAAAGGTAACACAGACTTTATCCTATTTTTTTATTCTATTTAAAATACTTTGTTTAGGAAACTCTTTCTGTGGAGTTACTTTCCCCAATAAGAGGTAGTCTTTTTTGACATAACAAATACTAAAAAATTTTTTTTAAAGCTTTATTGATTATAAATAAGTCATTTTTCTGTTGGCAGAGGAAAGGTATGTTGTAGCATCTGTTGGCACATTTAGTGGGTGCAGATCATAGTATTTACCTTATTATCTGCCTGGTAGCAATATAGTAGTATAGTTGATACTTCGCATGGACACTTTTTCACTAAGATTACCAGTAAGTCAGGCTGATTAAACTTCAAAGATACTCTGAGAACAAAGATTAGTGTCAGTTGGGTAATTGCCAAATACTCCCAAACGAATCCAAACATACAAGTTCTTCCATGCAGGAATATGTTCTTACTTGTTTACTACTGAGTATCTTTTTGTACAGTGAGAATGTAATGTGCATATGTGTGAAAAATCCTCTTTAAGGCATACTTGAGAACTTGTCTTATAACATTTTAACACTCTAGGTCTCCTCTTAGAAGATAATCCTTCTATACGTGCCATATCTTTAGGACATGGTCATATTTTAGTGGGCACAAAGAATGGTGAAATATTGGAGGTGGATAAAAGTGGACCAATAACTCTGCTGGTTCAGGTACATGTTAAATATCAGTCAAATATTCCATACCACAAACACTTGGTTTTGTTTTTGTTTTTTTTTCCTCAAGTAAAGACTGTTGTGAAATAACAAGCATTTTAATTACTAGTGAAGTTAGCGAGTTACTATCATGTCATAGATTTTTAATGCTAGGCTAGACCATTATGACTCTTTAATGAGCAAAACAGATCACAGAATTTCATGTACTACTTTGTTCAACAAGTTCATCCTTACAAACAGACCAAGATCATATTTCTGTTTCAAAAAAAAAAAAAAAAAAGTGTGAAACAGTAGATCCTCCACCAAATTCCTTATTAACTTTTTCTGAGTACAAGTTATTCTTACTATTTTTAAAAGTTGTCTCCTTGAGGTTTATTTTTAGATTTTCTTTGTAATTATGTAAAAAGCATTTTGGTTTTCTTTGCCATACCAAACAGACTGCACTTTTTAAGGCTGACAACAAAACAGATTTTTACATCATATCATAATATGATTTTCTTTCATACTTAAATAAAAATCTGTGGATCTTTAATTCACACTTTGAGTGGCCAATGCAATGTGTAAAGAACTGGATTTTTTTAAAGAATGTGTTAGAACCTAAGGTAAAGTCTAGATCATAGAATAGTTTGGGTGGGAAGGGACATTTAAATGTCATCTAGTCCAACCCCCCCTGCAATGAACAGGGACATCTTCAACTAGATCAGGTTGCTCAGAGCCCTGTCCAGCCTGACCTTGAATGTTTCCAGGAATGGAGTATCTGCCACCTCTCTGGGCAACCTGTTCCAGTGTTTCGCAACCCTCATTATAAAAAATTTCTTCCTTATATCTAGTCTGAATCTACCCTGGTTTAGACTAAAACCATTATGCCTTGTACTGTCGCTACAGGCCCTGCTAAAATGTTTGTCCCCATCTTTCTTACAGGCCCCCTTTAAGTACTGAAAGGCCACAATAAGGTCTCCCCAGAGCCTTCTCTTCTCCAGGCTGAACAACCCCAACTCTCTCAGGGTTTCCTCATAGATAAGGTGTTCCATCCCTCTGATCATTTTTGTGGCTTCCTCTGAACCCGCTCCAGCAGGTCCATGTCTTTCCTGTGCTGAGGACTCCAGAGCTGGATGCAGTACTCCAGGCGGGGTCTCACCAGAGCGGAGCAGAGGGGCAGCATCACCTCCCTCGACCTGCTGGTTACACTTCTTTTGATGCAGCCAAGGATATGGTTGGCTTTCTGGGCTGTGAGTGCACATTGCCGGCTCATGTCCAGCTTTTCATCCATCGGTACCCGCAAGTCTTTCTCCGCAGGGCTGCTCTCTCTTCATGCACCAGCCTGTATTGATACTGGGGATTGCCCTGACCCATGTGCAGGACCTTGTACTTGGCCTTGTTGAACCTTATGAGGTTCACATGGGCCCACCTCTCGAGCTAGTCCAGGTCCCTCTGGATGGCATCCCATCCCTCAGGCATGTCAGCCGCACCACAGAGCTTGGTGTCGGTGGCAAACTTGCTGAAGGTGCACTCATCCCACTTTCTATGTCATTGACACAGAAGTGTGTAAGGATTATTTCACAGGGAGAAGTTTTCTCTAGTACTAATTACTGTAATTTGCACTTTTACTGTAAGTAGCAGGGTGAGGTTTTTTTCAGGTGTTCTATGTTTCTATTCAGATATTTCTTTATTATCCTCTAAAGAGACACATGTTCATTCTCTGTTTTGTTTTGGTTTTTTTAACTTCCCTAAATATATTATTTCATATTTCAGTTTAAAATACAAAGTCATCTGATTCATTGTGTTTTTTCAGGGTCACATGGAGGGGGAAGTTTGGGGTCTAGCTACTCATCCTCATTTACCTATCTGTGCCACTGTAAGTGATGACAAAACCTTAAGAATATGGGATTTATCTCCTAGCCACTGTATGTTAGCTGTTCGCAAATTGAAGAAGGGTAAGATGCTTAGTATGAAAAAATATTTAACTGAATTCAGTTGACATTTACTAGCATTATGAATATTTCAAAAGCAAGACTGAATAAATTCCTTTCTTTGCTCAAATTAATTTATCGATGCTGTGTTCACGAGTTATGTAGCCCTTAAGCTAATGAATCTGTATGAAAGATTTCTATGTAATACTGTTCTTAAGGTTATTTGCAATTGTAACATATTGAAGTCAGTGAATTTACAATAAAAGTTGAGCCAATTACATAAATCTGCCGTGTTGCTTATAGTATTGCAAGCTTTTTTGAACAGTGGAGGACTTCAAATGTAGAAATTTTTTGAAGTCTTAGAAGTAATGCTGAATTTCTCTTCTTTGTGAACATTAGAAGAAACTGGAATCTCAAGGAAAGAGAACAGTCATAAAATTCTTACTCGTTGTATACTATCTAACTAAATTCTATTTTGACAGATGGAAAATCTGTTGTAAGTGACTTCATATAAGGAGACTTTTTTAGGATTAGACGAGACTGGCCTTAACAAGCTTTTAATGATATATATACTTTGCTAGACAGAGGAGTACAATATCTATTTGGCATTCAGTAAAGCATTTTCATCCAAACCTTATAGGAAGCTTAGTTGAAGATGATTTGGATTGATAACGTAAGAAGAGTCATGAGTTGGCATGAGCAGGGATTAAACAAGGAAGTTTCCAGTTGGTGAAGTCTGTTCAAGTCTTAAAGCTGATATTTCTTAATACTTTTAAGAGTAGTTTTGGCAGAAAAATAAGGACTGCGATGACTTAATTTGCTGGTGAGACCCATTTTGAGATGCTTTGGTGATCTCAAAAAGTGCCTGTGTACTGTACAGAAAGAGCTGAATACTTACGCAGGCTGCAGTAATGGACATGAGATAATATTTGGTAATTAAAAAAGGCAAGACTCGATGACTATAAGAAAAATGTCTGTGTAGCTGAGGAGTAACTCAGGATGTTCTAGCTGATCACAGGATGACAATTACGTGTGATAGTGAGGTATTTTTCCCAGGACATATTGAAGTATTCACCTAATTTACAAGAGGCTAATCAGAATATTTTTGGTGTACACTTCTCATCTGTGTTCAGCTGAATGAAATTAAACTGAAAGTTGAGTATGGAGAAAGAGGAGCTACAGGATAATGAATGCAAAGCTTTGTGGTGGAGTCAGCTAAATAAAGGGTTAATGTCTACAAGTTAATCAGAGGAACAAATAGTAGGGAAAAATATTTATACTAATGGAAAATTCTGGCATGGAAGCAAATCTGTATAAACTGACCTGAAATAAATTTAGATTGGAAATTAAACTGTTTTTCAAATGAAACTTGACATGTTTATTAAAAGGATTATATGACATAGTGACCATGATTGCAAATGACTGGATTCTGTGAGTCTAGAAGGTCTTTTCCAGCTGTGTTCTCCTTACCAGAGCAAATGGTAACAAACAACTGGTACCGGATACTAAGGAGAGCAAATTAAAAATATATAGACAATAGTGATTAATCTGTATTACTAATGTAGAACGTACATCAATTAATATGCAAATAAATGTAATCTAAGATTCTGGGGTTGTGTACTTGTCGATTTGCCAAGAGCTTCTGTGTGCTATCACAGATGTAGAGCTTGGAAATTATCTTGGCAGCATCTAAAAAATTTCATTAGACTATAAACTATAAGAACAGCTTTCTTTTACCACTGGAAAAATAAATCTAAAACAGGGATTGTGCACTGTAAATGTACCTGAATGCCACTTCTGTATTCCTCATAGGAGGTAGATGTTGCTGCTTTTCTCCTGATGGAAAAGCATTGGCCGTTGGTCTCAACGATGGAAGTTTTTTGATAGTTAATGCAGATACCCTGGAGGATCTAGTCTCTTTCCAGCACAGGAAAGATGTTATTTCAGAGATCCGATTTTCTCCTGGTAAGTGATTTAAAATGAAGATTTTTATATCAAGGTTCTTCAAGCAAACTTTATAACCTTTAAAAGATAAAGAAGTAGACATTTGTAGTACTTTTTTTACATGTAACAAGTCAGCAAGACTAATACTAACATTTTAAAAAATATTGGGTGTGAAGTCCTATGTTGCTCATTTAAGGATGAATTTATTGGAATAGGCTTGCTCATAGTAACCTCCTGAATGCAACAGTCAATTTTAAATCATGAACATCAAGCATCCTCCCTAGGTCCCTAGGGTTCCACTTTGAGCTGCATAAGTTTGGCTCTTCACTGAGGTTGCTGTTAGCTAATGAGAATGCTTGAAAGGGATGTGTCAGAAAGGTCTGGCATCTTCCTTTTTCTTCTTTCCCCCTCTACAGTGCTTAGCACTCCTGGTGAGGCTAGTTTTTTTTCAAATAGTACAGCTTTTATTTAGGAACTCAAATGTATGACCTAAACTAATAATACTACTTTAGTGAAAATACTCTTCTGTAGGAGAAATTTGATGCAAACTACTGATACCAATTCTCATGCAACAGTACTTTCTGGTTACCTAAGCCTTGCTGCTCTCTGAGTGCAATACATGTTTAAAATTTCATCAAATATAGTTTTTATTGTTTGAAGATGTAATCATGTAATGGTTGTATATTTCATACTGATTTTGATTATGTGATATGAACATTAGTCTGTCAGGGACTATGTATAAATTAGCAAGTTCACTTCAAAGAACTCTGAGTTGCATATAGCTAAATTCCAGAATGTACTTGTGTTTAATATACAGAGCACTACAATTTTTGAAAATGTCTTGTCTTTCTACTGATGTGTTTTAGGGGCTGGAAAGTACTTAGCTGTGGCATCCTGTGACAACTTTGTAGATATTTACAACGTAATGAGCAGTAAACGGGTAGGAATCTGCAAGGGAGCGTCCAGCTATATCACACACATGGACTGGGACATAAGAGGTAAGTAGCATTCATTCTAAAAATCTGCTGGAGGACTGATTACATTATAGACTAAATACACTACATCTACAGTATGAATTTGTGGTATCACTGACACCACACTGATTTGTTTCTTCAGTTTATGAATATGCTTACAGCACCTGAATAAATATAAAAACATGATTTTTACTATTGTTTATATATTTAGAAGTTGTGTAATTTGAAGTAGAATAGATTGTCTATATAGATTGGTTTGCTTGGAGGTTTGGGGATTTTTTTTTTTACATCTTCTGTGTTTATTGTTTGACTTCTATTTCTTGAATAATGTACTGCATAATGCAGTTGCATCTGTAGCTCAGGAATATGTATCCTTGTTGTCAAATACAGCAGAAAGACTGGATTTCCTGTCTTCCTGGGTCTTAATACATGTTTAATTTAAATACTAACTTTAGTCCTGTTTCATAAAAAGCAAGGCAGTGCGATCGTGCAATCTGTTAGTTCCTGCTCTTATTCCTCTACATAATCACTTTTGAAACAGTCTAATTTAATTTGCAAGAGTGTTATAAGTTAGCTTCCCCTGAGAATTTTGAAAACAGGAAGAGGACAGAAACATTAATGAGAATTTCCCTCAGAAAAAAAGTAGTATAAAGGCAAGCAGTCAGCTGCTTGGAAGCAGCCATTGGCTAGGCAGCCTATGTGCTTCTCAATCCCAAGAGCACATGCATACTGGTCAGCCAGATGTCACAAACAAGCTCTGAATTAGACCCAGTACATGTTGTCCACCATCTGATGGGACAACCATAAACAGGAGAGAAAAGCGGTGCATTATTACAGTTTTCAAAGAGAGGAGGAAGGACTGTGAATTTAAGGGATCAAAGGACTCAGATCTTCAGAAGCCCATACTTCCAGATCCACTGTTCATGTATGCAGCTTTTTCCAATGGAAACAAATAATTTGTGTAATGCTGTTAGAAACAAAAATTTCAAAATAACCTTTTTTCTGGGTTTTTTTTGTTTGTTTTGTTTTTGGTTTGTTTTTTGTTTTGTTGTGGGGTTTTGTTGTTTTTTTTTTTTTGTAAAATGGAATCTTCTATTTAATGTCAATATATAATATGTAATATGTTTTATAGGGAAGCTCTTGCAAGTCAACACTGGTGCTAAAGAGCAGTTGTTTTTTGAAGCTCCTCGTGGGAAAAAACAGACAATTCCTAGTTTGGAGGTGAGGAAATAGACTGCCTTCTTAACTTGTTTGCACATTAGAGTTATGATACAACCATCTATACCACGTAAGAGAGAAGGATGTATAAAACTATAATTTTAACTGGTCTGTTGAAAAAACTTTGGTTTAGGCATTTGCTGTCCTTCATCCTTTTTTGCAGCCTGTTCAATTAGATAATGTAATCAGAATGATAAAATACGTAAGGGATTATCACATTTGTCTCTTCTGTTAAGAATGGACATTTGGCTGACTTATGCACGCATGAAAGTCTCACTGGACTTCTGTATGCCTCTTTTGATACCTAAACACCTTTGAAAATCTATTTGCAGATTACTGAGCCCGAATCTTGCTGTGGAGGACCTCATGTCTAACTTTACGTAATAGTGCAATACAGTATACATAATATATATAGGCAAGTGTAGTATATTGTAGCTATAATACTGATTTGTTTTCTCAGACATAGAGCATTGTCATAGGGCAGGGAGTGAAAATGGATAATTTTCAAATAATGTTTTCTATGAGATTGAAAGGCAGTGTTGAAAAATGTAATTTGTTTTCTCTAGCCTAGAAGGGCAGGTAAGGTCAAAATTTTTTAAATACTTCTAGAGGTTTTTGAACTGGAAGTTAACAGAGGTAAAATTAAGGGTCTTGAATGAAATCCTGAATAGTCAGAAAATAAGTGGTTAATATGTTAAAATAGTATCTTTTTTATGTGATGTATCTTTCAATGCAAGGACTTTTTCTTGAAATCAGATATGGAAGAAAACTGCCTGGGAAGAAGCATGCTCTGTCTCAAACAGGTTGTTTTTGTAGGTGGAAAAGATTGGCTGGGCATCATGGACAAGTGTTCTGGGCTCTTGCTGTGAAGGAATCTGGCCAATAATTGGTGAAGTCACAGATGTAACTGCTTCATGCCTCACTAGTGATAGTAAAGTATTAGCCACAGGAGATGATTTTGGGTTTGTGAAACTGTTTCGATACCCTGCTAAAGTAAGTAATTTTCAGCTGTTCATAGAGAAGATTGATTAATAAAACTGCCTTTTCATAACTGTAAAAATTCATCACTCGGAAGAAAATAGCGCTTTCATAATTTTGTGCTTGTGATCAAAGAATGCATTCAATATTACACTGCAATTTGCAATGCATTAAACTTTCAGTTAGTAAGAATGACCATTCCAGGTCAGACTAAGGAGCCATCTCATGTAGTGTCTTATCACCGATAGTGGCAAATACATAGGGGAAAACTGTAAGAATGGGAATGGGAAAGGCACTGTGTAATAATATCTTAGGCATTAATATCCTCAGTGTGGTTTTTATCAGTGTCATTTTTAGCCCCTTAAGCTCTTGTTTTGGAAGACAATGAACACTTCTTCCTCACCTTCATTTCACTCATGATTTTATAGACACTCATTCTGTCCAACCTCTGTAATTTTTCTCTTAAGATGAAGAGATCTAATATTATTTAATTATGCATCATGGAAAAGCCATTCCAAAAACACATTATATTTTTACTGCTCTTTAGAACCTTTCTAGTTTTCCTGTATATTTATCAGTAAATATGTCTTCAGTTTTGAATATTTTGCCATGCTAGGGATGGTGACAATGCACAAGTGTTGACTCAAAATGTTCTGTGTGCATTTTATTCTTAATCTGTTAGATTATCTTCTCTTTTAAGAAAAACAATCCAGTGTTTATTGCTGGAATCTGTTTTTAAACAAATTCTTGCATGCTTGGTATGGAAATATGGTTAACATTTCAGGAAGCTGCTATAGTAGAGGAACTTGGCAAATCATGTGATGCATACTAATGCAAAACAGCTGAAGCATAGACTGTAAAGAAGTTAGGAACATGTGCACTGGCAACTCATTTCAGTTTTATCTAGCAGATTGGTTAAATTTGATCTGTGCCTTTTCTTCTCCCTTCTTAGGGAAAGTTTGGAAAATTTAAGAGATATGTTGCTCACAGTACCCATGTAACAAATGTCCGTTGGACCTATGACGACAGTTTGTTGGTCACTGTTGGAGGAGCAGACACCTCTTTAATGCTGTGGACTTACGAAGTGGAAGGACATCGGGATAGCAGGCAGTGTGACAGTGAAGAGTCTGATCTAGATTCTGAAGAAGATGGAGGTCAGTAATAATTTGTAAAACTAGCTGGATTATGCTATCTCAAGAAGACTTTATTAATGCAAAACTGCTAATTTAGAACTAATCAAGTTTTATATATGATTGTTTTAATCTTAAATAGTGAAGACACTTCAAAAACATTAAGTAAAATTTCTTTGTGGGGAAAGGACTGATAAACTGTTGTGAAGAAAGTTATAATGAAGTGTTTGACTTACTGCTTTGAGTCAGAGTATATAAAAAGACTCTTGACATCTTTTAAATGAAAAAATATTAAGTGCCAATTATAGGTAACTTCTGAAAATCTATATAGAAAAATACACTCATCACAGTTTGAATTAGGGCACTAATTATGTTGAAATCTGTATAATGTGAGATCATAGTTACCTTGATGTTATAGCATCTGTTTCCATAACACGAACGCATAGTGGACTGAGGTAGGCTGATGTTCATATATGGAACAATCTATTGCAAGATCATAATATCAATAGTTATAAAGTGTTAATTACATTTCATAGAACTAACTTCCGTTGGTTTTGCCATACTTAATGTTTTCCTTTCCATGTTATAATTCCAAGGGTTCATGAGCCTCCAAACTTGTTCTCTGCTCCCAAGTGCAATTTTTTCTCCTTGTCAATTCCTCAGTCTTCAAGCATTTTTAAAGTATCACTGCTACTCTTTCAATAGTTCTGTGAAATAAATTAACTTCAGTTTTCACTAAAATCTGCTAAATGACCAGAGAGATACTTTAAATATTAGAGGCTGTCCTGGTTTCAGCTGGGATAGAGTTAATTGTCTTCCTAGTAGCTGTTGCTATGTTTTTGAGCTAGGTATAAGAATGTTGATAACACTGATGTTTTCAGTTGTTGCTAAGTAATGTTTAGACTAAAGTCAAGGATTTTTCAGCTTCTCGTGCCCAGCCAGGGAGAAGGCTGGAGGGGCATAAGAAGTTGGGAGGGGACACAGCCAGGACAGCTGACCCAAAGTGGCCAACGGGGTATTCCATACCATGTGATGTCACGTCTAGTATATAAACTGGGGGGAGTGGGGGTGGGGGGGATTGCTGCTCCCGGACTAACTGGGTGTCGATTGGCAGGTGGCGAGCAATTGCACTGTGCATCATTTGTATATTCCAATCCTTTTATTATTACTGTTGTCATTTTATTAATGTTATCATTATCATTATTAGTTTCTTGTTTTCTGTTCTATTAAACTGTTCTTATCTCAACCCACGAGTTTTACTTCTTTTCCCGATTTTCTCGCTCATCCCACTGGGTAGGGGGGGAAGTGAGTGAGCGGCTGCATGGTGCTTAGTTGCTGGCTGGGTTAAACCACGACAGAGGCATATTAAATATTCTTTGGAGAATAATTTTTTTGCACTTTCTGCTTAAAAATATTGAAGACTACATCCACAAAGTAATTTTAACTGCCTACAGGGAGACTTAGTCAACTTTACCTTTCTGAATCAAAAACTGCAATTGTCAGAGTTTTTGTTCGGCTTCTGCCTGCGACCTGTTAGCACATACATGCCCAATAACGTTCCCTAGGCTCTGGTACTTTACACAGAACCCTCTTAAGCTATGTGTTCAAAAATACTCTAAAAGAAAGAGAGGTCTGTTAAGCTTTACAAGAAAAGACATTGACGTCTTTTTCCACAAAAGTTTCTCTTCATCAGGTCCTTTAAAGTTCAGTTAGAGTTAAGAACTATTCATAAAGTTGGCATTAGTAGCCTCGATCTTTGGGGGAAAAAAAAATATGGAGGTAAGTAACAACTCTGTCACTATTTAGCTTTTTTGCCACGTTTACTATAGTAAACATCATCTTGGTGTCCCTGAGAGTCCCTAAGCATTGTGTAGGAACCCTGTGCAGACCTATGGATTCCACCCTAATGGATGGATCCTGAAATTGAGAACAACCTGGCGCTAAGTCTTCCAGAACTTAGCAGCAGGTGTCATGTAGGAAGGTCCTTTGTTAGTGACCCTGAGTTAAGGCCAAGCAGAAATGGGCTAGCTTTGAATGTCCCTTGAATCTTTGTTAATCATTTTTTCCACAAAGATATTATAGAGAATTTTTTTCTTAGAATGCCTTTTATTAACAGTGTTCATGATTTCCAGCTATTTTCTTTCTGTTGTGTATTTATGTTGCTAATTATACATGGTATAATTGTTCTTGTAGTCCAGTACATTGTTGAAACCTGCAAAAATTATGATTTAATTTTTTTTCTGGTATCTTATTTTGTTTTGATACTGTTCAATCTGATTTTGTTAGGTTATGACAGTGATGTGACAAGGGAAAATGAAATTAATTACACCATTAAAGCCTTATCAACAAACATTAGACCAATGTTTGGAATTAAGCCTCATCTGCAACAAAAGGAGCCAACCTTAGATGAAAGGTAATTGCTAAATTAAAATTCTAGCCAAGAAAGCAATCTGAAAAGATGATTAATAGTAAAACATAATTATATTGGAATATATATAACTTTAAAAGGGTATGTATAAAAAGAGTGGAAATACTTCTTTAAAAAAAAATAAAAATGAAGAAAAGTCTTGCCTAAGTACTAGTCTGTATCTTTTTCAGAGAGCACAAAAGACTACAAATGATGTATGTATATTATGTTTGGGGGTTTTCTTGAGACAATTATTTGCTGATGTTTGATAATATGTTCTTTTTGAAACTGAAATACCAAGTGGTATCTAGTGATGGCATTATAGGCATGAACCTCTACAATTGTTTTATTGAAAGACAGCTCTCAATTTTTTGGCTTTTTTCCAACAAACTAATCTGACTAATTCAGCTGTAATTGCTCGCTGCATTGTTTCTGCGTCCATATAACTTCTATCTTTCTTTGAAAAATTCTGTCCACAGTGGTTCTGCAGTTTCTATTAATGAGTCTTGGAAAACGAAGTTGATTTGCTTCGCAGTGTTACTTGTATTGCTTGGTTCACTTTCGTATGCCTTAGAAGAGAAGGGGGTGGGGAGCAGAGTAGAATAAGACCAGCCAGTAAAGTAGATGTGAAATAAGAAAAAGAATTTATAACCACTAGAGCATAATCTGTTGTAGAATCTGCAGCTGAGCACAGGACCCTGCAAGTTGTTTGTTGGCAGCAAAATAGATGTGGACAGCGTGTGTGAGGGAAAAGGAAAGAAGGAATCCTAATATGATACAGTGGCAGCTGAGGAACGCTAGTATTAAAGAGAGGGAAAGGAGGAAAACAACACGGTATAATTAGGTGTAAGGATATACAGAAATAGCAGACTGGAAACTTCCTGCAAGAATGTGAGGAGTTCTGTTATGATGCATATGCTTCTTTCAGCAGTGAAGCTGACAGATCTGTGATGCTCTTGTTGAGTAATGCAATCTGACGTTTGTGGGAGTTTTGGTGTCGTCTTCTGTTTTTAAGTTGTGTTGTTGAAGGAGAGAACGGATGCCTGCATATAAAGCTGTAGCTGCCTGTCTTGCATTTAAAATGAGAAATGGTCTTTATGTTTATTAATTAGATGTATTTGATGTGGAAATAAAAAAGAAATAATGTGCATGGTATCAACATTTTGGATTTATATTTACTCTTGTTAATGAAAGCTGTGATTAAAGATTTTTTTTTTTTTTTTTTTTCCTTAATGAAATTGTAAACCTCTTGTATTTCTTTGAATAATTGTTTCTGGAAGCTGAATGAGTTGTGTTTTTCAGTTTCAAATAAAACATTAAAGAAAATTAATTCTGTAGTAAGGTAACAAGGTTCTGATTCAGAATGCATGAAAGTTCATGAAAAAATTCCATTGCCTGTATTGTTTAAAAGTTTGGGGCCCTAAAACTTCAAAGTAAAGTTTTTGTGAAGAATAAAACCGAAATATGGTTACTGTATGCATTTTAACTTCTGTTTTGCTGAAGTTAATATTGTGTAAGCTTAGTAAATGTTTTAGTAAGACTACTTCCATAGATACTAATTTTATTTTCTTTTTATTTCCCTTTCCTTTTTCCCTTTCCTGCTTCCTATGAAGGCAGGGGGTAGTGAGGTAAGTTCATTTACACAGAGTCCAGGATCAAATGCATTTTAATAACTTAAGCTGCTTGGGAAAGGAGTTGTAATTTGAAATAGAAGTGGAGGCTTTAACTCTTTACTATTAAATAGTAGCTTGTTAATGGGTAGAGAAGGGATAAGGGACAAAGAATAAGCCCAGTTCTCAGAGCAGGCATGAGTGAGTACTAAATAGAGTATTTGGGAAGAGGTGATCAAATCTCATCCTCTTTTCCTCAAGACTTTGGAGTGGCTAAAGGAACAGCTTGGCTTAAGTAGCTATAGTCAGAGAACTTGCTGGACTTCTGTAAGACTGTATCACAGTGTTGGTGTAGATGTCCAACATGGAATAAGAAGTGCAGGGAGCATGTTGTAGAGATGCCAGAAGTGGCTATGCAAGCAGTATCACCATGTCTGCACCACTGTGTTGGAAATAATAAAGCTTCAGGGATGAGAGGAGCATTATTGACTTGACTGCAGCATTTTGGCAATGCACCTATACTACTTAAGGACCTGAGCTGCTAGGTCCACATAGCATTCATATGACATACAGAGTCACTAGCTTAGGTGTCAGCATTAGGTAATGAGGTTTTGCACATACTCTATTTAGAATATATGCATACACAAAAATGCGCTCTTGCATTTGTAGCACAACAAATCCTTAGGCTGTAGGCCACCCTTCAAACTTGTAGACTGAGCTGCCAGGACACTTGGAGCCACACTGGTTAAGAAAGAAGAACCCCTCTCGTACCTGCCTGGACCCTGTTTCCACACTGAAATCACATCCCCGTGGTGACAGATGATAGAATTGTGTTAATCTCTGTGTATCCTTCTGCAGACAACACTGTCTTCATCTGAATTTTAGATGATACCACTAGCAACCTTTATCAAATTAATTCTGTTTTTAGGCTTTTAAAACAATGTAAAGTCAGTGTTTCTGTATAAGTTATACAGAGCATGTGTAACTTACATAGACTTTTCGTCTGTGTTTGTTCATTTACAGGGTATTTGGGTATACTGCTGTGGTGGGTTGACCCTGACTGGATGCCAGGTGCCCACCAAAGCCACTCTGTCACTCCCCTCCTCAGCTGGACAGGGGAGAGAAAATATGATGAAAGGCTCGTGGGTCAAGATAAGGATGGGGAGAGATCACTCAGCAATTACTGTCAGAGGCAAAACAGACTCGACTTGGGGAAAATTAATTCAACTTAGTACCAATCAGATCAGAGTAGGGTTAAGAGAAATAAAAACTAAATCTTAAAACACCTTCCCCCCACCTGTCCCTTCTTCCTGGGCTTAACTTTACTCCCAAGTTCTTTACCTCCTCCCCCCAGCAGCAGAGTGGGATGGGGAATGGGGGTTGCAGTCAGTTCATCACACGTTGTCTCTGCCACTCCTTCCTCCTCAGGGGCAGGACTCCTCACACTCTTCCCCTGCTCCAGCATGGGGTCCCTCCCATGGGAGACAGTCCTCCACGAACTTCTCCAGCATGAGTCCTTCCCACAGCCTGCAGTTCTTCACAAACTGCTCCAATGTGGATCCCTTCCATGGGGTGCAGTCCTCCAGGCACAAACTGCTCCAATGTGGGTCCCTTCCATGGGGTGCAGTCCTCCAGGCACAGACTGCTCCAGTGTGGGTCCCCCGCAGGGTCACAAGTCCTGCCAGAAAACCTGCTCCAGCGTGGGCTCCTCTCTCCACGGGTCTGCAGGTCCTGCCAGGAGCCTGCTCCAGTGTGGGCTTCCCACGGGGTCACAGCCTCCTTCGGGCACCCACCTGCTCCGGCGTGGGGTCCTCCCCAGGCTGCAGGTGGATATCTGCTCCACCATGGACCTCCCTGGGCTGCAGGGGGACAGCCTGCCTCACCGTGGTCTTCCCCATGGGCTGCAGGGGAGTCTCTGCTCTGGCGCCTGGAGCACCTCCTCCGCCTCCTTCTTCACTGATCTTGGTGTCTGCAGAGTTGTTCCTCTCACGTGTTCTCACTCCTCTCTTCGGCTGCAGTTGCGCAGTATTTTTCCTCCTTCTTAAATCTGTTCTCCCAGAGGCGCTACCACTGTCGCTGATGGGCTCGGCCTTGGCCAGCAGTGGGTCTGTCTTGGAGATGGCTGGCATTGGCTCTGTTGGGCATCGGCGAAGCTTCTAGCAGCTTCTCACAGAAGCCACCCCTGCTACCAAAACCTTGCCATGCAAACCCAATACAGCTGCTCAGAGTGTGGGTAGTACATCTGTGGCATTCCATGTTATGCGTAGGCTTGTTATATTGACTGCCAAACATCAGAAGAGATACGCTTCTTGTAGTAACATTTTATTGGATGCCTTGTATTCTTGGGATCACAGGTACACACCAGTGTAGAATGTGCTTCTGAGAATGTCTTTCAAGTAATTTTGACTTTGCGTTTAAAGGAGATTCCTTATCAGAAAGTATCTGAACCTCTTTTACTATTGAGTGTAGAAAGAGTTTAATTCTCTGTGGGAGAAGATGGAGATAAATACTACCAGATAATTGAACTCTAAGGCTATGTATAAAGACTTTAAAGACCATACCAAAAATATAGTTACTACTTAAGATTATTGTACCTGACAGCTGAAGTGGAATTCATAAACCCTAGCTGAGTAGTGACGTTCCCTCTATATAGAAGGAATATGATTTTTAGTATCCAGAGTATTAAATGAGGTAGGCAATAGGAGAACACTAAAGGAAGAAGCATAACTGACATCTCATCTGTTTCCTACTTCTGTCTCACAAAAGCAAATCTGTGAGGCCAAGAGTTGTAGTCCAGGACTGTGGCCTGGATTTAGAGTCAGAAATTACTCAGCTGGGTACCAAAAATTTATTTACTAAATTTATTTTGATTGAAATATTATTAAAAAGGTTAAGTTGATCTCAACTTTTATGTTGTAAGTAGTAGGATGACATAGAAAATCGGAGTTTTAGGCCATTAGTCTATCAAAAATTCAAATACACATCAACAGGTGGGTCAAAACAGCGTCACTCCTTTTTGCTAAAGCTCTGCAGAAAGGAATGAAAGAATCCCTGGGGTCAGAAGGGGAGAATAAGCAAAAGAGGCTGCAAAACACTGCAGTCTGGTGGGTAGATAACTTCTCTGTGAAGTGTGGAACATCAGAGTCTGCTTTTGGTGTAGCATAATAATTTTCTTCCAGTGACCCTTAATTCAAAATGTAAATGCAATTCGCAGAACATGAATCGGAACAAAGAATTATTTTTGCTCTCCAACAGAGGTAGTGTCCTGTTCTTAATTTTATGGTTTTGCTCATAAATTATATTTTTTCCTTGCAATAGCAGATTGTAAAAAAAATTTTGTTTTCCCCTTCAGCACAGTTTTACTAGGAGCAGTGGACATTTCTATGTTGTAATCATTTTTGTGGCTAACACATTAACTTGAGATATGAGTTGCATCAAGTTGTACTTCTAGGCAGTACTGCCCTTATTTTTTTCCTTCAGGACAAACATGATTTTCCCCAGCTTCTCTGGGACATTTTTTTTTTTCTTATGAACAATCTTATCAAAGCAATTCAGTATTTGAAAGAAAATAAAGAGAGGGGTATTCTTTGAAAATAAGAGATGCTAGTGCTATAAAAGTTGATATGCTGAATAGTAATATGTCGAAGCCTCAAATTTCAGGCACTTTTTAAAAAAAGCTTATGGATGCTAGAACTCAAGATTTCATTCAGATTTAATCGGTTTAAGGTCTGCTTGCAGTGTAGTTTAAGGCCACCTCTGCTAATGATATGCCATTCTCTAGTAGTAAAATTACCATAATATATTGACATGGGAATACTTATTTTAACTTCTGTTGAAAACAAAATGGCATTGGCTGTGAGGCAGCACTTATGTCTTTGATTTTAATTATTTACAATTTCTGAATAATAATATTAAAAGATAGTATTTTTATGTAAAAAGATGTCTACTGTGTGTCTAATGTGGTTGTGTAATAGCTTTATGGATATTCAGCCGCACAAAATAAATTGGAAAACTGTTTCTATCCTTTACTAAAAGTTCTTTCTTAGTATGTTTTTGTGCAAGGTAAATTGCTCAGAAGAAAAATCCATCATGGATGGTTAATTTTGAAAACACTTCTGGCTCAGCTAGAATATAGAATTGTAGAATATCACTCCATTCTTATTCTGTTCTTATACTCCCTGAAGCATTTGCTATTTGTCACTGTCAAAGGATGATGCTGTGATTAATGTACCTTATGTAAGAATGGCTGTACCAGGACATCTCAAAACTAAACAGCCAGGAATTCTGGTTTAATTTTTCACCATAAATTTACCATACTAAAGATTTGCAAGCAACTAAGACCTCTGATAGAGTTTGTCTCTCATAGTCATCACTATCCTGTTTTCTTAATACATACCATTACTCAGTCCGTGTGCTGAGATCTCTTGCATGGGAAGATCCCAGTGTTTGATATCTTTTGAAAATTCTTTAGGTGCTCTGCATCTACTCCCAGATGCAATTCAAAACCAGGCATTGTGACAAAATTGCTTCCAAATTTATTTTTTTTTCTTGAGGACTTTTTATGTGTGTGGATGGACATATGCAAAAATACATAATGTATTTTAGATCCTTGTGTATTTATAATGGAAAGGGAACTAACAAACTATTTACAAACTATTCTTTTACTGATCCAGAAGTGAGCAATTTTTTTTACCTGATACAGACAGTAAATAAACCTCAATTGTACTTCCAAGGGTGTGAGAGAGGGAGGAAGCTACTGAAATGAGGCTGCTTTTATCTGAACCTTACAATTATCACCTTGTAATTGCCACTGAAAGAGAAATGCAGAGATTTTACACAAACATCTTCTGTACGTTTTGGATAAATGAACAGAATGCAATTACATTTTTTTGCTTGCTGGTTTAGTGACTGTGATATGAATATAAATAGCACAAATTCCAAAGTTCTTTTTGTAAAAAAATGGCTTTATTCTCTCCTTTTGCTCTGTCAGCTTGTGTGATTTGGGAGAGAGGAGAAGCCAGGTATCAAAATGAGAAATTATAGCAAGGAAGTTTCTATTAGCAGCTTCTTCCCTCTCTGTTCACCCTATTTGCAGAATGTTAGATTACAGGAAAGTTTAAATTTTAAGTTAAAAAAATTTTTTTTTAACAGTTTTAGAAAGAAAGCAGGGCTTTCTGAAGCTAACTTTTCTGTGAATCAGTTTCTGCACATTGGAATGTACATTAGTGTGGGGCATTAACCTTGAGATTGAAACCCCTGAAATTTCTGGAGATTTTCTTCACAGGCAAGAATTTCATTATTATTAGTTACTAGTATTACTGTGTCTCTGAGCACTAGCGATAGACTAGAACAACATTATGGAAAGGAATGGTCTCCCTTCAGCAGTTTGAGGCAATTTTTTCCTCCCAAAGCTGAGCTAAAAGTCATGTCTTTGAGGAAATCAAAAAGCCAGTTACCCAAGGTATCAAGGCTTACCAAATAATCTCCAGTCTTGAATGCAAGGAAGAAAACCTGTTCGTTTTGCAACTAAAATAATCAGATGTGACCAGGAAAGAAATGTCTAGAGGAGTGATTGCATGGCCCAGTGATGAGGGTTGGAAGATTTGTTACTTGGGTTATGATCTGTGTAGACTGACTTTATCAACAGAACCTAAGTTATTTGAACAACATGCATTTATTGAAGACCTCAAGGATAGCTGAAACACAGGCATATTGCTGGATAGGTTGAATACAGCTCCACATAATATTTCAGTGATGAAGAAAGTCAGCACAAAAGCCTCTTATGAAATCTGCCTTGTACCAGTTAGGCATCCGATCATACCTCCATATATGTAAATATTTGCCAGGTGATAATTAGATATGTCACATGTGGTCCATGTGGAAAATCTTGTTCCATACTTAAATCATAAGATTGAGAAAGCAGAATTGGAGATTAAAGAATTGAAACTGCCAAATGAAGGCTAAACATTTTCCACTGATGATGTGAACATTTGGTTCAGTGGACTCAGGAAAATTGTAAGAGCAAACTGTGCTTCATTCTTGGAGAATTTCCCCTCTATAGCGCTCATTCTGAAAAATATCTGAAAGTATTTGAATTCTGTAGTCCTTGAAGAATTGCATGTTATTGACTGTAAAACCTGTTCAAGATACATTTGAATTTTATTGGGAGAAAAGGTTTAGCTGTTTTCCTGCATGAAGAAATATTGCATTAGTCTTACATTGCAGAATAAAGTTGGAAGTAATTAGAAGAGATTCAGTAAAACAGACTATTTTCATTGGTGGGAAAAAAGAATCCATTTCTAAGTTGTTAACAGTTTTCTTAATTTTCTGGTAAGTTTTCCCTAACAGATGAGAGAAAAATAATTTTTGCTTCACCTGTAAGTGGAAAAGACTGATAACTAGTGTCCTCCTTGCTGCACTGGAGTTGCTTGGTAGTTCTTAAAAGCAAATTGAAACAAAGGAAGTGTACCTGCTAATTGGACTAATGAAAAGTGCCCATGCATAGTACAAATATTAGGAAATAATCTGTACATGCCTATATATTCTGATGGTTAATAATGATTTTTTGGCTAGTCAAAGTATAGGAGTATGCATCATACGTGACTGAGAAAGCCATCCAGTGCAACAACTTTGTGAGGCAGATGCTGAAATATCTTCAGTCAACAAAACTGAATTAAATAATCATCAAAAAACAGTGTATTTCAGCAGTCCTCAGTACTCCACACATTTTGACTAGCTGAGATAGTTGTATTTTAGTATAACTGAATGTATTTTTACGAGTGAACTTGAACATCTGTCTGTAATAGTGAGTTGGCTGTTCTATCCATCAGCTCATTTTGGGAAGTTAAACCTGCACAACCTTTCTTTGAGTAAATCAGGTGTTGTGTTTGTCAACTCTTTGAACACTTGATATACTCCAGAGGTTTTTGTGTCTGCTTCTGCTTTCTTTCTCTGCTTACAGTAGGAATCATTCCTAAGAATTACATTCTCATGCCAACACATGTTCATAGTTCCCATTTAAGTGAATGGGGAGTTTTCTGTACAAAGAAGAGATTTACATAACTCATGAAGTTGTGAATAATCCCCTTGAAAAAGAAGTATACAAACCAGAAAGTCAATAATGATTATTTCTATGAATAATTCACTGACACCTAGCTTTCAGCCAAACTTGTAAAAGTAATCCTTTTCTTTTTCCCACCTGCTGCTGAAAAGAGGTTCCAGGTAATGCTTTTGTTTTGCTATCTAGTCCATATTTTACTGTCATCTCCCATTTTCCTTAAAAAGCCATCTGTCATGTTGGGTGCTATACCATGCACCTATCACTCTTCAGAATATTACTGTATTACAAATTTTAAATTTATATGTGTTCATTATAGTTCTGTTCCATACAATAAGCTAGATATTTATTTACCTACCAATATAAAATTAACCACATGGACCATTAAACTTGCCTATGTTTTACAAATAGTATTTTTCAATAGTATTTATTAAAACATAGAGGTTAGCACTCTCTCCAGTCCCTAGTGCACAGCTATCCACCTCAAAAGTGGATTGTTTTAGATTTGATGGGACAGTCTCACCTGACATGTCAAGGTATATATATGTTGCTAAATTATTTAAGTATTAGATTACCTATATCCACATTAGTGTGTACAAAATGACACTTACTACTCATAGGACACATGAAAATGATTATGACTAATAGTTGTCAAGAAGCAGTATTTAAAAACTACCAGGTTTCATTATCTTCTGATGGAAATCAGACCTCTAAAAGTTTCACAGGTGACTCTGAAAATCTTACCAAGAGTAAATGGAAAGAACTCCTTATTTTAAAATTAATTCTCTACTTCATGCTTGCCAACACCTTTTGGGGAGAGCAGTGAAAATCACTTCATGCTGAAGGCTAGTGCAAAATCAATTGCTAAGTTCTCTGCAAGTCCCCCAAAGTACGAGGTGCAGCTACGGTGACCCTCACAGGAAGGGACTTTTTCTTTTGTACCAACAGCTGTAATTTGCTCTATGAAATCATGCCCAAAAACCCACTTGGATTTTTAAAACAGAAATAAATGTTGTAATTGACATTGTCATAAGTTACCATGGAACTCAAAGAATTGATGGCAGTTTATATTGACCATGGAAGACCATCCCTTGTTCTGTAAATAACTTAGAAACTCAGTATCAATAATAAAAATAGGGAGTGAAATACAACAACATTATACAAGACAACATGGGTAGCAGTATCAATAATACTGAAACTATGTCTGAAACCATGAAAAAGAAATTTCTTTGTTTCACAGACTACTTCAAAATGCTTGTATTCCTTTTTTATGGTCTCTTAACAAGAAATATTAAAATATACCGATTCTATTTTCATGTTGAAAATAAAGTGCCAATATTAAGGTATTTATTTTCCCTATGATAGATGGCTGGAACTTTCCTTCCACGTGTTCAAACTGACCCCATCCATATGTGCATTCACCCCAAAATGTTATTCATGCTCTCCTTCCCATCTTTTGCACACAGTTTTTGAGCATGCAGCCAGTTACATGTGGGTATATGACCACTGTGTGTTGTATAGGCCATTAGTCACTTTCCTGCACATTAAATAGTACATGAAAAATATCTTCAGCTTTTGCACCTTTAAAAAAAGCACTTGGAAAATGTATTCTGGTGTCCTTCAGCTTTCCTGCTTTTAAATGCACAGGTTGTCATCTTGAAACTTAATTGGGAAAAAATACATACGTGCTTATAATTTGTGTTCCAGTTCCACTGCTCTGAATCAATATAGTCTTACATAGATGGGTACTTGTATAAATTGTTTAGGTCACCTGTGAGATAATATAGCTGAGTATAAATTGTCAAGTTTTACTGACCAATGGTCATTCACTTTATTCTTTTGTATGATAATGTACAAATGTAAATGTACTGCAATGATTGGCTAAGGATGGATATCAACCTATATTTGTATCTGTTTGTCTGTACAGCCTTTAAGTATAGATGGTCTTTTCAAGCAGCTGTATAATGTGAGATTGTTTTACCCCTTCTCCCATTCTGTGACGAGGCATTAGCAGACAGTAGATGTTATAAAAATGCCACATTCTAGATCCAAGGAGCAGACAAATCTTCACCTCCAGTCAGTTCAGTTCCAGTACCATTGAGCCTGTGCCAGAACCATGTCCTTTCAGTTTTTACTGCTTTCATGAAACTTCAGATATGGTCTCCAGCTTTATTCAGTTTTTCTGCTTTTTTGTCTCTAACTCACTTTTCCCTCCATCTTTCAGGGACATAAATGAAATGGGGGGGGGGGGGGGGGGGCCAGGACATAGAAATGAGGCTTAAGTGCTCTGTGTCAAATGTGAGCGTGACAAGTGGAAGAAGGGCTCTTTATGCTATATTCTGTCAGTTTCTAGAGCAATAGTAATAAGACTGCTGGATTGTCCATCACAAATCAGAAATTAAAAAGATAAGGTATTTGGAAGCATTCTGGAGTGAGCAGGAGATTTTATAGCTGCTGCATAGGATGAGAGAAGAGGTAACGTGCCAGTGGAGAACTAGTGGACATTGATACCATTTATTATAGGTTCCTCATTTTCCCCCTTCTCTGATTTTTGGGGAAACTAATGATTAGGACCAACAGAATCACTGGTATACGATCTGCCAATTTTCAGCACTTCAGCTTTGTTCCTGAGTTTCATTTTTAAAAAGAGAAAGGTACATGTTATGTTTGCTTAATTTAAAAATGGATTTAAAGTCAACATTATGTAAGTGGTTTTTAAGGAACTACTTTTGTATAAGTGTTTCTAAGGAACTTCTTGCATTTGTAAGTGTACTCCTAGTTATCTAATAAATGAGCAGCAATTATGGAGGTATCAAAGGAATTAAGGAATTTTAATTATAATTCAAAGTAATAAACTGTAGGTGGGAAAAAGATTGGTTAGCAGTGCTTAATATCATTAACCTGTTACACAAGTCAGGTATTAGATATATTTCAATAACTATAATTCTTACCCATAAAATAACAGGATATGTATAATCATAGGTATGTACAATTCATTTAACTCGTTAACCCTGTTCATTCTTCAAAGACTTTTGATTGCACAGGCAGAGAACTGGTTATTATTTTGCCATTTAACTTCAGAGATTGTAAGGACTAGAATTTGTTCAGTTTTAAGCAGTACTTATATTCATGTGCAAAAAAAAAAACCCCAAACCCACTCCAAAACCCAAACAAAGCTTTATTTCTTAATATTTTGGGAGGCCAGTGTGACCATTTAAAAAAAGATATTAGGGAAAAAAGTTCTTTACGAAAGAAGAGGGAATCTTAATGTAAATTTACCTCAGAAGTTTGATGAACCTGTCTGATTCCTGCCCCCCCACACCAGCAAATTTGAATTGGACCTGGGCTGCGTTAGTTTCTCTCTGTCTCTTCATTTACTTGAATGAATAAGGGCAAGTTTTTATTCTCTGTATCACTGAAGTGCTTTCAGAAAGCCCATTCCCCATACAGAATCTGTACCTTCCGATTTTTGTTCATGTGTTTCAGTAGTTTTACTTGATCCAATTTGAGTAGCACACAGTGATAAGAAGGTTTCTGTGGTACTAGGAGATCCCTGTTACCTCTTGATTGGTGTATTTGTAACTGAAAGTGCTCATGTACTGTGAAGGTGGGGAACAAATATGGTGAAAGATTTTTTTCCTCTGCAAAAGTTTAGATGATCTCTCTCCATATGTATTTAATATGATAAATGTTGTGACCTATTGGGAGTGTTTTCTGTTGATAATTTAGAAACTTCTAAATGAAAGTGTAGTTTCTTTGGTTTTTCAAATTAAAAAGTGAGAATTTTAATCATACTTAGTGATACTATTGTTGTAATATGACAGGCTAGATGAGAGGATGCTAGGAGTCAGTGGTGATAGGACAAAGAGAAGAAAAGACCTGGAAAATAGCTGGAGGGGCTAGGAATTTCACCTCAAGTATAAGATCTGGAAAGAGCTGGTTGAGAAAGTAGTGATTTGAGAGTGGTCATGAAATTGGATGTTGGGATTGCTGACAGAAATGGGATGTATTCCTTGCTTCCTGTACTGGCCAACATGCCTGTATAGATGATGAGGGCAGCCCAGACTCTGCTTGGTTCGCTTTTCGTTCTCTTTTCCAAAAGTTAGGAGAATACTTTTTCACCTTCACACACTAAGGGACAGGATGCTGTAGCTGTGAGCTAGGTCCAGGCTGTATCTGAAAAGCAAATTCAAATGCTTTGCTTTTCTGTCTCAAAATGTATGTGAATTCCTTCTAACTGGAAACCTCAGAGAGGAAAACAAGATCTGTAACTGAGGACCTTTGAGAATGAAGTCTGGGGGTACATTCCCACCAGATATATTTCGAGCAGGAGTGAAAGAATGTATTTAAATGCTGCTATCTTTTAATATTTGTCTCTGAGTGAGAAGACCTTTAGTGCATGTACACATTGGACTCCGTTACCAACCTGCATTGCTATATACGGTAGATGTCCCCAGATTTTGCCTTTACTGACAGTTTATTAGAAGTCTGTTTTCCAAGAGTAAGAATCTTGGAGTAGCAAAAACCAAGTGTTAGACTACCATTCTTTGTGAAGTTATAAAAATCTTCCTCCATACTTCCATTAGTGTTCTCTGTTTTAATTTGCACTTATTTATCAATGAATGTGAAATATGAGCCTTAGTTATTTTCCTTCATGCCTTGACTTTTTAACTTTAAATTATTATTTCATACTTTGCTCTGATAAGAATTTGTTTAATGCAGCCCATATTCCCTCCCTGCAAAAAGACTTACTGTGTTAACTGTCAAATGTAAAGTAACAATATTTCTTTTTGGATCTGGATTTGGGTTTTCTATTGTAAAGATTTTACATTTCATAAAATCTAGATTTATGGTGCTGAATTAAATATTTCGAGTACCTCCCTCTGGCCCTATCTAACACAATAGCGAGTTTTACTAAACTTCATCATGTTTGGGTGATCCAGGCATCCATCAGACTTCTTTACCAGACAGAAATTTTTCACCTGTTTTTCTTTTGTAATTTTTTTTTTTCCATAGGTACTTCACAGGCTTCTAAGCGTAGAGGAAGTAACTGAAGTGTCTCAGAGCACAGTTTATAGTTGCACTGTAATTTGCATTATAATATGTACACATTTTTCGATCGGTGTTACGGCATCAAATTATACTAAAATTAGGCAGGGAAAATTGAGGAATAAAGCTCAGAAAATGGTATTGTATTTTAATAACTGAAAAAGTACTTTTCGAATGTAGTTCAAAATATACAGTGTACAAACAAATCATAGTCTTGTTCTTAGAAAAGACACAGTGATTTGCATCAAAGTCATCATTCAAGAGGAGAGATGGAATTAAAAGTACTTCATACTAAAAAGGCAATATGAAAGAGAGCTGACCTGTTGCTTTATGTGTGGTATTAGCTTGCCACACTGCCTACTGGATTAAATCATCTGGATTTCATTTAATTGTTACGTAGAATTTATTTTTAAATGAGTTGTTCCTCTTAAGGGTCAAACTTACAGGTTTCTTTTCATGGCCACATGTGCTGTTTATATAGAGTCAATAACAAATGCTCCTGCAAATTACTAGAAATAATTGCATGATTTTGATAAATAGGACTTATTTGTTTGTATGTTTCTTTGTATATGAACAGTTGAACACAATCTGAAAGATATGCTACAGATATTTATCAAATATATCTAATTGAGATTTCTTAATTAAATCTGCACTATTCAGAACAGTGGAACGTAAGTTATGGCTGATATTCATGCATTTGCATGGTGATGGTTTACATCCAACTAAGTGCTGATCATTAACTTGTTTCTGTTGATATAAGAGCAAATGCGCAAATGTACCTGGAGTTCTTTACAAACTATTACAAAAATAGGAAAAGCTAGGGCCTACTGAAGGCATGTGGGAACAGGAATGACTCTCTTAAGTATTTAAATTAATCAGGTAAGCCTTTAAAGTTTATCCAATAAAAATTGCTACAGAGAAGATTGAAGTACCTTAAGAATATAGCATGAAAAAGTTAAGAATATTATATCAGTGGTCATTCATTGTAAAACAAGCTTTTGCATTAACCTCATGGATTGTTGAAGAATTGTCGGAAAACCTAGCATGTTAAACAAAGGTGTGGGGTTTTTTTCCTTTGACAGAGGTATTTTTTAAAAGATGAATACAAATATCAGTTAAGTAGGATAGGGCTATAAGTTTTCCATATGCAGTAGCAGGTTGGAAGGTACTGTGTTAGTATGGAATGGGTGACGGACAGCCTTCTCTTATTCACAGTTCTTTATTTCAGACCACCAGTTAGTAGGGCATTGCCACAGCCGGAGAAACTTCAGACAAATAATGTTGGGAAAAAAAAGAGACCTATAGAGGTAAGAAAAACATTGATCACTTCCTCTTCCTCTCCTTTTAGGATTTTTTTTTTTTTTGCCAGAAGTTGACACATTTGTGGACACACTAAATGATTGTTTCATTTTAAATGTATTAAAGATGGAAATATTGAATAGTGAATAAACAGCAAAAAAGGTGGGAGAGAACTTTTTTTTGTAAATCTAAAAAAGCCTGATATTACTTTTTCTTGCAAATGAAATGGAGCACAACTTAATTCTTAGTAACAATAAAATTTTTAAATGCACTGCATAGAAAGCAGTATGTCCTGTTTCGATAATTGGATTGTTAGTGGGTTTATTATTGCTAATAAAACTAAGCATCTTTTACTGCAAAATTTTTTAAAATTTATTTTAAAACTTCATTTAAAATTCATCATTGTTAACAGTTTTAAAAATAAAATAATTTAAAAAAAATCTATTAACGATGCCTTTAGCTCAGACATCTTTTTTTTTTTTTTTTTTTTTTCATTACATGGCCAATGCAAATAAATTACTCAATCTGAAGTGGAAATTTCATCTCACCTTCAGAAATGCAGTTCTTCGTATCAGCTGAAATATTTTCTACAACATGAACCAAAATATTTGGTGTAGCATAATAAACAGCCTTTTGCCATCAGTGTTCTAGAAGTTTTAGGCTATAATTCAGCTTTCTTAATTGCCAGCTGGAATTAAATTGTGGACCGGTGTTTGTCATTCTTTGTTTCTTAGTATCTTCTGCATCAAAAGAGCTGTGTTCTTCTTGGCTCACTGTAATTTATTTATTTATATGAATGAGTATGAGTATCTCTTTCTGTGTATATACACGTGTGTGTATGCACATATAAATATTCTACAGCATCCACCAAACAGAGATCATAGGATGATATGACTGTGTACGACAAGAATGAGCAGCAATGTAAGCTGACAGGGAAGGCAGGATCTCAGTTTCTGTTGGTTTGAGACATCGTTAAACTCTTTTTCCTTTACTGCATAAGGACATATTTGAAAAATAAAATCCTGGAAAACATTTTAAAGTTCATAATTGCTGTAAGGTTTTGAGTATCTAATAGATGTAAATATCTTTTTAGGACCTGATTTTGGAGCTGGTATTCGGGTACCGAGGCAAGGACTGCAGAAACAATGTGCACTATTTGAATGATGGTGCTGATGTAATATATCATACTGCATCTGTTGGGATCTTGTATAATGTGGCAACAGGTAGGAGAAAACCCACTTGAGGAAAAATGTTTCTTCACACACATGGAGTTACAGTTTATGAAGTTACTGGTATGCTTTAAATCTTATACTAGTATGTGGAAAAATTAATATTTGTTGCTGAAAATTCATTCTGTAGAGATGATTCATAATAGCTGCATAAGCAAACTAAATATATTGAAATGTTTCTGGTGGCTGAATTTTGAAGGAAGTAAAGATTTGATTATTTTGGTATTAGCTTTCTGAAATTTGCTTGTTAAAATGATCACAGAAACTAAAACAAGTGAACAATGAGGTCGTAGTTTAATGTTTTTTCTAAGACTAAGTTAATTATTTTTCATTTGGTTTACTTTTCAGTCCTCCATATCACATACATTCATTCCCAATAATCAATTTAGTTTAAATAACTTAGACCTTTTAAAGAGTAACACAATGTCGTTCGTTTCTGTGATATTTAAGCAACTTGATGTAGAAAACTTGAGGGAATAGTTCGGAGTTATTGAGTGCTATTTGTTAAAATAGAGAAAAAAATTAGGAGTTTCTGTTTCCTGGTTTTAAGCTCCAAACTGCAACATCACCATAATGCCGTTTTCTAACAAATATTACAAAATTTTCAAACATTAACCATGTCTATGTGTGTATAAATGTTTCAATTAAGGTGGGACTTTTTATTTTATTTTTTTAGGCTCTCAGTCTTTTTACCAGGAACACAATGATGATATTTTGTGCCTCACTGTAAATCAGCACCCCAAGTTTACCAACATAGTGGCAACTGGCCAAGTAGGTATGTTTGTATTTTTGTCAAAAGAAATTAACATAAAAGCATGCAATTAGGGCTTTGTGAGTTCATGATAAATCACAAAAATACTTGATTATGCTATCTCTGTTTGTATGAGTGTTACTCAGTTACCTGTCCTCTTTATATGTTTATTTGAGTGTAATTTAATAAAGTTGAACAAAAAAACATTGAGGCATGAAAGAAGATTAAGCTTATCTTTCGTTTGGAGTGTTATCAAAAATATTTTTTTAGAAATCTTAAGCCCCATGAAATTAGTCTGGTTTTATTTAACTATCAGCCTTGTTAGGCCTTCCAAAGAGTCATAGGCCTTCCAAAGAAGCTTAATTGAGCTATCCTTCATTTCTATATGGACTAAACCCAGAATTCTTAAAATAGATGTCACTTCATGTAGGTTTTATCTCATCAGGCAGATTTATAATACCTACCTGGTGTTTTGATAATACATAGTTGTAATATTCTAGGCAGAACCAAAACCCTAATGGTGTTTCCCTACAGATAAATTTAGATTTAAGGGGAAAATATATGTTTCATAGTAACACTAAAATTGGATCTATGAACTAACCAGGTTAATTAAAAAAAAAAAAAAAAAGAAAAAAACCCCACTGTGCATCTGCATAGCTGAACTAATACTGCTGTTTCTAAATTTTGCAGAAGAGTGTAATTTTTATAGTCCTACAGCCCAATTGCAGTTTTCATACCTTTGATTGTTTCTCAGCAGATTCAAAACCACATTGTTTTCCTTAGTGCATAGAATAAAAAAAAACTTTGTTTATTTTAGCCAGAATAGCTTTTTTTTTTCCCTGTAGGTTTGTTTTAGAACTTTCATCTAAATATGGTCAGTTTGTCAGAGTTTATTACCTGCTTCCCTCTGTCTTTTGGATTTTTAGGTGCATGTCTCATTAAAATTGACTCATGGATAGTAGTAAGTGCTTAGCTAAAATAGCTTCATTTCTTGGTGAGCTTCTTGCCTCACATCAATTTAAAGAAATCATTAATGGAAATTATTTAAATGAAAAAACTTACCAGCAGATTTTTGCCTATGCTTTGATTGCAAAGAACATTTGCAGGAATTTCAGACCTTTTATTGTCTTTAGGAATTTGCTTTTTCAGCGTATTTCCTAATCTGTCCCTGATTGCCTTTCCATATGATAGAATATATGGGAAGAATATAGGCATAATGTGAAAACTTGTTCTTCGCATGGATTTTCTTCAGTGTTTATCTTACTGAAGAAGAAACACAAGACCCTTAGTGCTATTTTATTTCAGCATCATTTATACATGACCTAGCAGTAGAACAATTTTAACTGTTTTGTGATGTGGATTAAGGCATACAAATCAGGAGCAGATGACACTTAAAAATTAAACTACAAAACATATTTTAAAGGAGAGAATTAAATCAGAAAAATGAGCTGGAAGCAAAATATCTTCAAACAACGCTTATTTTTAGATTCTGAACAGATGCTAAGGGGTACATGCTCCATAAAGAACATACTTAACTGCTGCTGCTTTTCTTACTGATATGACTGGCACAAACATAGCTTCACCATCATGATTTAAATCCTCAAAATATTTACAGAAACATTATTTCAAGTATTTTTAAAATGCAGTGCTGTTACGCAGTCTTACTTCCCAGAAATGTTAAAGTAAGGGTAATACTTCCCAGTACCTGAACCTTTATAATCCTGATTTCTTAATGCTCCTGTAGAAGAATATTGGGTGTATTTGCCACTTGTCAAGATCAGACTCAAACATTACTATTTAGCAGAATAGCAATCAGCATTTTTTTCACTTAATTTGTTAAAATATCAGTAACATGTAAAATATGTTTTTTATTTAGTTTGGCAGAGAGAGACCTAACATACAGCAAAACTAGATTTTTGTGTTGTAACTCAAAATGGAAATCAAAATATATTCATTCTACGAATTTTTATTTCTGATGCGACCACCTATTATGAGTAATTGTTCATCTTTAACACTAAAAGCAGTACTGGTGCTGCTGCAATGCAAAGAGATGACATCAAGGTGTGTGTTAAGAAATTACACTAAATGTGGCATATATTTTCTTTAGCACTTAATCTTATTTCTGGTCTAATTATTTTTCTGCTGCTTTTCCATTACAGGAGACTCAGCAGATATGTCAGGTAAGGGAAATAAAATTTTAACATCTTCAGGTGTAGTTAGCCTATATAGTAGCCGTCTACAGCTTTATAGAGCTATAAGTGACGTGAATTCATTTTTGGTTTAGTAAAACCCTGTATCAGTCATATTACTGTCAGCAATGAATATAAACCACAACAGCTCAGCAAACTGTAAATATAGAAACAATTAAAATGTTAGAACACACTTTAAAAACTACTTTTGTTGTAACGTATTCACTTCTTGCTGCCCAGTGATTAGTGAGTTCTAATACATACTGCTACTGTAGCATTCCTATGTATGCTTGCAGGTTTTATAGACATGTTGGGGCTGACAATTAACATTTGTTTTAGATGCTCAATTGAGTATAATTTTAAATATGCATTTCTAAAGTAAATTCCATTGAGGAGGCCTAGGTGACTGAGTGAAAAAACTAATCACCTTTCACATTTATGTATGATTGTCATGCAGTTATTACCACTGATCCAAAATGCTTGTTATGATGTCAGTCTAATTTTTTCTGTATCATTTTGGGTCTTTGATAGTTTGACAGTCTTGACTGAGCTATTTTTTATTAATTCATTGTTTTTTCAACTGTAGTCTTAAAAATTCATCACTATCATGTGTGAGTGAGTTCATTGTTGAGCAGCCATAATTGTCTTGTGACACATCTTCAGAGATGCGTCTAAATGTGTGTTCGTGTGTACCTAGAAAGTATAATAATCTTCATGTGGATCTAAAGCTTGTTCTGTGAAGAACAAATGTACAATGGCATTTTTCATGTGTGTTGACTTTTTAAATATGCCAAATTGTGCTTGCTCTAAGGATGGGAGGAAGAATATAGGTACCTTTTCCAACACTTTTAAACTGTGTAAAAGAAGCAGTGATGATATAATTGTTTATATGAAAGAACATCTCTAGCCCTACATATAATGCCTGGAGACTTTCCCTCTCTCATTTGCCTTCTTCCTACTGCGACTTTAGTTTGAGCTTGTGTATATTACTAAATTCTGTTGTCACTTCCCGAAACCAGCACTCTTACTTTTTTCTTCTTTGTGGAACCATTAGTCTGGAATCCAACCTGCTGCCTGCCTTCATTAGAAAGTTGCATAGTTTCACTTAAAATTTATCGATGGCTATTTGGCACCTTTCTTACTGACAACTTCTGCTTTTCTAGTTCAAATTTTCTGTTGTCTACAGTGATGCAGGGGTTCTTGAAGGAGTAATGTTTGTAATAGGCTGGAATGGCAAATTAAATTTCATAATGACTTGGTATAGATTCGCTTCATCTTACTGAAGATATTTTTTGTCCTGCCAGCCCATGGTAGCTTTATCTATCTTCTCCCAGAAGGAGATGACACCTTAGAAAATCTCTCTTGTGAGAGCAGATGTTGAGCAGCTGGAGTACTCCACAAGCAGGACGCAATGTCAGGACAGAGACTTTCAGAAGAACACCGTCAAGTAGGAGGACTCAAGAGTCCATGTTCTCTGTCCTGCAAATCTTGCTCTGAAAGATTTTGTCAGTTCTTATTCATGAAATCTAGGTGAAAGTTTCTGTCTGCTACCCAAAAGAAAAATTTTGACCAAGGTTATAGGGGAGGTACACAGGTCAAGGGCAATACAGAGTTTTACCAAGGGCAGTGCTGAAGTGGAAAACACAGTTCAGAACCATAATAAAGCTTTCCCTTCCCTCAATTTTCCATAAGGACAGGAAGGAGTTTGCTGAAAATTTTGAGACATACCAGTTGCTGCCAACCGCTGCCCTTTTTGTTTTAATGGCATGTCTATAGTATGCTTTAGTGCCTCTCAAAAGGTGACGATAACAGCATGTTGGTGCCGTGAGAGGAAATTCCAATGGGAAAGAAATGAAATTAGGAAGACTGTTCTAAAGACTGTTTTGGAACAGCTGTGGGATTGTGATCAAAAACTTATTTTCATGTGGCTAATATTTTACCTAGGTCCCTGTGCCTGCTGTGTCCCATCATATGTGCGCCTTTGAGGGACTAGATTTAGCTGATTAGAAACACAAAGCATGGAGCGGAAATAGAATTTAGTTTATGGGAATCTGGGTCTATGACAACAACCAGTAACCTCCAGACTCTGCAGTCAGATTTACTAGAGAGCAGAAGTAAGGAAGTTTGAGGGAGAATCTTACTGTCCTGGAAATGCCCTAGGTGGTATTCAGAGATTGCAAACTATACACGGATTGCAAGATCTTTGGAGAAGGCATTGCATTTGGAAAAAAACTAGCTGTCATCATAATAGAAATAATCACATACATTAGTAGCATGGAAAGACGGTTCTTACTGCAAAGAGCTTGCAGTCTAAACAATGCAAACTAAATTAAATACCCTAGTTCTTCTACATCAGTAAGCAAGCTGATTATTCAGCTGATGCTCTCCTAAGAGAGCATGCATTTCAGACAGATGGCCATTTTGTAGAAAAGGAGATTTTGGCCTTGCACTGTAAACTAATTTATCTGCAGCTATCACTTGTCCAAAAGCCCCAGGTAGAGATTACATTCTTGATAATCTACTCAATATTTATGAAGGTTTTTGAGTTAGCATGCTGAACTAAGTTTTACTAGGAGAAAAACAGGAGAAGACAGCTTGCTTTCAAAGCTGCTGCTGTGCTTCAGAAGTCCAGTAACAGGTTAAGCAACGTTTTCATCTCCAGTAGTGTAATAAGGCCAACTTCTTAGTCCTACTTAATGATCCTGTTTGCCGTAAATTGGTTTCCAAAGGGAAGCCAAAATCTCCTTTCTTTTCTTTCTTTTTTTCCTGTCTGACCAGAACAGTTTTATTTGTCTTATTAAAAAATATTAACTGCTTCAATAAGCAAATCATTAGACATTTTCAAAATGTATACTAATTACATATTTTTGTATTTGTGTAGCTACAGCTCCTTCTATTCATGTGTGGGATGCAATGAACAAACAGACACTGTCAGTACTGCGGTGCTACCATTCAAAGGGCGTTTGCTCAGTCAGTTTCAGTGCCACTGGCAAACTGCTGCTCTCCATAGGACTGGATCCCGAACATACCATTACCATTTGGAAGTGGCAGGAAGGTAGGAAAGTGATTGTTTTTGTAGAATGTGTTTATATTGTTAGAGGTATATTGGCTTGAGTCAAGACCAATTGTAACATAAAAATATCAGCAGATGGAAAATTATTACGATAAAAACTGTACACTGTGCACTATACAAGAAGAGGTAAAATAAATGTAATTATGCATACTAGTAACTATCTAGTAACTAGGTAGGTGGTAACTAAATATACCTCTTTTGGAACTGTTGTGTAAAGATCAAGATAGTTCACTGATTTCCAGTTGGAATAATTAAAGAAAATCTTAGTCTTCATTCTTTTTTTTTTCAGTCATTTCTTTGCTGCTTGGTAAAAACTTTATAAAATCTTTTTGCTCCCAGAAGAAATCTTCTATTCTCTGTTCTTATTCTTCTCTAAAGTCTGATTACTGACTAGGTTGTTGTGTGCCTAAAATTATCCCCCCAAAATGGCAAATTGTAGAAATGTGATGCCAGTACAGCTCTTCTATGCAGCTATGTAATTGGTGTCTTAAGCTATACTACGTGTTTTCAGATTAGCCTAAATCCTGAACTCAGATCAAAGCCAAAGCGATTTGGTCAGGTCCTTTCCTCATCTCCTTCCTGTCTGGCAAAGCCATGCCCAGATTATGAAACTGATTCTCTAGTCTTAGGGCTTTATTTCCTCTCTCTTTGGAGATTTCTGTTGATCAACTAGTATCTCTCAGAAGTTTAAAGATCAGCTATCAAATTAATAAAAAGTGATCCTTCACAGCTTGTTTGCTAGATCCTGTGGAGCTGGACGCAATATCAAATGTGTATTTGTACAATCTTAGGTAGTATGAAGGATGTGTGTTAAAAGCCCATGCAGCAATTCACTGCTGTTTCAGTCAGAACGTGCCTGTGCTCATTCGTAAGAGTTGATACAGATTCAACATGGCAGCTAAGGATCCAGATCAAGGAATCTTCATGTGGGTCAAAATGTCTGATTTTAACACCCCTGAAGAGACTGGGAAAGCATTACCTTTGAATCTAAGACCATATGTAACAAGTCAGTTTCTGCATTTTCTGCGGAAAGAAGAAAGTTTTCTAACTTTGGACGAAATTTGGAGATAAGTCATTCATTAGTCTCTTGTAGTTTGTCCAAAGTTTGGGATTTTCAGAGGAGTTGTAGGAATTTAAGAGGAGATGGAAACTTATTTGGATCTGATCTCCTAACTTTTTTATACTCCTGAGGAAATTGAAAATTGTAAGTAGATGACACCTTCATTAGGTGCTACACTTTGCTACTGGATCTTACTAAATGATTTTTTTTTTTTATCTGCTTCTTAATTTAGTTTTAATTTAGGAGCAGTATGTGCTTTTCTTCCCAACCTGTGTGGTCTTGGATGACTCGTCATTCTCCATAATTTTAATTTTTTTTTAACCATAAATGTTTATTTTTCTCAGCAAATTCAAAATGTCCATTTTCTTTCTGCCAGGTGCCAAAATTGCCAGCCGAGCTGGTCATAACCAGCGTATATTTGTAGCAGAATTCAGACCAGATTCAGATACCCAGTTTGTTTCTGTGGGAGTAAAACACGTGAGGTTCTGGACTCTGGCTGGAAGAGCTCTTCTCAGTAAAAAAGGGTTGCTGAGCTCCATAGAAGATGCCCGAATGCAAACAATGCTATCTGTAGCTTTTGGAGCGGTACGTACCTTAACAAACTATTTTAAAATGCATACAAACAAAGATTCTTTTACCCTTCTGCCTTTATTCAGTTCCATGAGACTTTTCTAACCTGCTAATGAGTATGTCAGTTGTTTTATTAAACTTAGTTTAGTGTTTCTAATACTCGCCTGCTAGTTAAAACTAATACCAGCTTTCTTTAGAACAGAAAAGAAAAAAGATTATGGATTTGTATGTTTTCAAAAGAAACAAACATAGGTGCTTTGGACTGATAATACACTGCTTGGTATTTAATCCAGGTAAAACAAAGCTGGCTAGCCTGCAGGAACAAACCAGTAGAAATTAGGTGATTTTTTTGCCCACCTGGGGGTGATTGTGTTATAATTCGTATGGATTACTACTTATGGGTGATGTGAGACCAGCATTGTCTTGGGGCATTTGTTAACATCTATGACTGTTAGATGACCGCAGTAGGGTTTTGTTTTGCTTTGGGGTTTTTTTGACAGATGCAGGCCTTGTTGCTAAGTTCCACAGCTTTGCCATTTCACGAGTTGCTCCGTATGAGCAGCACTCATCTCTTCAGCTGGGCAGATAGCCATAGATTTCTTTTGTGAAGTGGTGCTTCTCTTTTATTGTGTGTGTTACAGTCCTGCTTGCTGATCTGTCTGTTGGGTCCAGACTGAATTTGTACTGTTGATTTTGATTTTTGAAACTGTAACTGGCTTGTGGTTTCATTTTTCATGAGACTATCTGTTTTCCAGAGTGGTCTCTCTCTCTCTGCTACCTCTGATTTAAGAGAGAGTCCTACAAGGCAACAAGGTATCTTCCAAATGATAACTGTTGGAGATGCACAGCCCAGGCATTAGTCTGTGAACTTTCTTATGGAGGGGCAGATTCTTAGCGTGAAGATCAGGCTGTATACTGAGTGTCCTGGAGTATGGTATGAGGTTATGAGGATGTAAAGCTTGCAGGGGTTTTGTAAAAAGCTGTGCAAACTCAATAAAGTCAAACGTGGTGTGTTCTCCATACTTCCTGTAGGGAGCAGTTCTGGGAGTGCTTTTCTTCCTTGATTTTGTCTCAGAAGGAACTAGTTCAGGTGCTGCTAAACAGGAGTTGGAAACAACACAATAGTTATGCTGTGAGGATGATCAGGGGATCTTCTCCCAAGTTCATTTCCAGTCCTCTTTTATTTGCTCATTTATTAGGGCACCCCCCCATACACCCCTTAAAAAAGGATGTAGAACATCAACCCACCTCAGTCAAGGAAAATTTTCTTGCCAAATCTACACATGCATACTGGTACTCTTAAAATACTACACATGATTTTGAATTTGAGGATTCTTCACATAAGTTACTAAAACAGTTTTGCGCAATAACCAGTTCTTGATGGTTTTAAGTGTATCCTAATAAATTGCCCTTAAATTTCAGAGGTAATTAAATGTATTTTTATTGCCTTTCAAAAACAGGAAGCAGAAGTAAAGAAGAACAGGCAGCTTTTAGTTCTCAGTTAAGTCAAACTGTTTTCTTCATAAACTAATGGTTACTGTAATCCAGTGAGTACCTTCACCTAACAACAAAAATGACTGCAAGCATAATGTTTATAGCAAGGGGGTGCAAATTGCCCATTTGTGTGACATGTCAAAACTGTTCTTGGTTTTCTACTTTTTTACCACAGTTTGCCCACCTGATAGGCTGAAAACATAGATAACCCTGTGGCTGAAGCTTAAGTCGTTACATTTCATCTTGCAGCGCAGAGCCTATTAGCTACAAGAAAGCATGTTACAGACTTCAAGAAAGAATATAGTAGCTCATTGTTTTGTCCCTACAGGTTCTTATTACACCTTCCACAATTTGCTCTTCTACAGCAGCAAATAAAAGCAATCTAGCCTAAATGCAAATAGCGATGATCTTTATTTCTGAATGTTTTTCTTCCTGCCTTACTCAGAATCAGATGATGAGTATATTTTTCCCCTTTTCAGAATAACTTGACATTTACAGGTACTATCAGTGGAGATGTTTGTGTTTGGAAAGATCATGTGTTGATACGAATTGTGGCCAAAGCTCACAATGGACCTGTTTTCACAATGTATACCACATTAAGAGATGGTTTGATTGTTACAGGAGGCAAAGAAAGGCCGTGAGTCATCTTTTTTCTTTTTTCTGCATGCACTTGTATTCTTTAAAAATGGTTTGGATTCATCCCATTTAACACTAGGCAGCTGAGACATCAAAGCTAGAAGAGTAGTCACTTTCAGATCCCTGAATAGGTGGTAGGAAAAAAAGTAGCCACCACCTCCAAAGTGCAGGTAAGCCCACATGAGCTTCAAGTACCTATTTTTTTCCATTGATTGTAAGAGAGAGAAAGCCTAGAGTCGCTAGGATCCTGACCTGGGTGCTGTGCTTAAGTACCTAAAGTCAAGGGGGATGAATCAGAATCTAAATGCTGTACAAGTAGTTCTTCAGAATTTTAGCTTCTAGATAACAGTCATCCTTCTAAAGCATACATGCAAGCTTCTTCAGGCATTTTATGATAACTTTACATTATTTTGGTTAAAAATAATAGGCAAGTGTAAAATAAATTATGTGAATGAATTAACAATTATATTGCATTATCAATTATACTGCATTATATCAGTCAGGTAATGTTTCTCCAAGTACAAATACACAATTATCAAAGAGATGATACAGTCTTCCCTCCTTAAGCTGAAAAGGCTGAACTATTATAATCAAAAGTGGCCTTGAAATCACCTTGTCATGTTATTAAATGGTTCAATGGTACTTATCACAACAGTATTATTTTTGAGGGAAGGCAAAAACATTTAGTTTGAAATACAGCTTTAAGCATTAAAAAATTACCTAGTCCTTGGTGGGTTACTTCTTTTTCTGAAGTTGAACTGAAGTTGTTAATCCAAGTAATTTGCACAATTGTGATTAAATAAATGAATGATAAATATTAAACAGCATAATGCACAGCTTCTTTTAAAGGAAGGATCTGTTTAGTTATGATGGCAGAGGCAAACTGTCTTCTCTCAAATCGAAGGTACAGCAACATCCTTTTTCTGCGGTTTTAAGCAAAATATCTCTTCAAGTGTTTTGATTTTTTCTTAGCACCTTGTTAATGATAAAAGCAAATAAAGTGCTTCAGCTGTAATACAGTCCATCTGATGGCATGATAGTGCCCCATTTTGCAGGACACAGGCCACTTGCTACCTTTTCCTTAAATAGTCCTTAAAGATCCTGGTTGATATTCAGACCCAGCTGAAAACTTACTTAGTCTGTGCTTGAAATATTTTCTTCTAGTATTTATAAAACATCAGTGTGATTTTATTTGGAGAATGTTCTCTCTGCCACTTAGCTTCAGAGCCTCTAAATAATTAGTATTTGATGTGAAAGAAATAATAATGAATAACAGAAAGAAACAATAATTTGTCTCCTGTGGGAAAATGGAGTATTTCAAGTATACAAAACAAATTCTACATTTAGGAAAATTGCATGTCTGCTTCTGCCTTGGCATTCTTAATGGCAGTTCACCAGCCTCTTTTGATAAAGTCTTTTTGCTGAGTATGATGACCAATCATATGTCAAAACAGTGCTATTGGGAAGCAAAGGATATTGCATTGCAAGGACTAGCAATTTATAATTCATTACAGTTCTTTTAGTAGTAACAGTACAAAAGCAGTAATTGTGATTAAACTTTCTGGAGTTCTTTGTCAGGGTTCGTTCAGTAAACAAAGTTGTAACACTGGCAGCTCAATATTGTGGAACACTATATTTTCTTTTTTGTTGGGGGAGATTCTTTTCTCTTTGAAGACAGACAAAACATGTCCCAGCTCAACTGGAAATGCCAGATTTATAACTGTTCATTAAACATTATCTCCTTTTTAGAAACTTTTTTTATTTCAATGTGTTCTTTACTGAAACACCAGTTCTCTTGAAAGTGAGTGGGAAATACTTAGTGCTTTCATGGTTAATACTTATTGGTTGGGTATCTTGTGCAATTAACATTGTGTGATTTTTCTCCTGTATTTTGTCATTTTTTTCACAGCAGTGAAAAAAGTGAAATTTTCACAAAAGTTAAAATCTTGTCATTTATTTCACAGTAGTAAAATACATATCTTTCCTGTTTCCATCAACTATATTTTTATAATCTCTGCCTGTCTTAATACACACTTAACTGTTTCTTTGACTAGACAGATTCCCTAAGAGCTACTAATTCAGACTAAGCTTAGCAGTGACTATCTTTCAACTTGTTCTGTAAAGTAGTACAAGGAGGACTTTGAATCAGTATTTCTTGCTCACCTAGGAGACTCAGCATATTAACATCACCTGTTCAGTAAAAACAAATGGAATCTTTAACGATTTAGAACATACTAAAATGCCTCGTTTACAATACGTTACATTAAATAATATAGTTGTTTCATACATTAATTGTCTTTTTTATGCCAGCCATTATACTCATGGTTGTTCCTGATTTCTTCATAGTTCAAAGGAAGGAGGAGCAGTTAAGCTATGGGATCAAGAGCTGAAACGATGTCGTGCCTTCAGACTAGAGACAGGACAAATGACGGACTGTGTTCGCTCAGTTTGTAGAGGCAAGGTAAAGAAAGCATCGTGTCTTTAAAATAAAGCTTATAATTTGTGGATTAATCTGTAACATTAAAAATATGATAAATTGTTTCCTCCTCTTATAATTAGTATTTGAAATTAAAGGTTGAGCTAGAGGGTGTCTACAACTGATTTTACAGCAGAAAAAAAACCCCCCTACTTTGGGAGATCTTAGCCTTACTTAGGATAATATTCTGTATATATTTTTATTAAAGACTAACTAAGGATTTCTCTTCTATTTTCTTTTCACACTTCAAATATCTGACTTAAAAGCAATAACTCAACTAGCATCATGATTTATATACAGCTTTGTACTTTAATAAATCATAGAGGAGTTTAAAAAATAAATTATCTTTGTCTATTTGATTATTTGATTTCAGCAAACCTTCTTGACAGAACTATAGCTTTGGATTGTATCTTTATTACTGTTCACCATATGTAGTTTATGTATTATATCAGAGATAATTCTTTCACTGTTGTTCAAGGGGAAGATTCTCGTTGGGACAAGAAATGCCGAAATAATCGAAGTTGGAGAGAAAAATGCTGCATGTAACATTCTAATTAATGGTCATATGGATGGACCAATCTGGGGCCTAGCAACACATCCTTCCAGAGATTTTTTCCTTTCTGCTGCAGAAGATGGCACAGTAAGACTCTGGGATATTGCTGAAAAGGTAGGTTTTGGAGACTAGTTGTTGTTTAGGAAAAAAAAAAAATTCCTAGACTTGTGGTGGTGGTGGTGAGGACTTGAAACTTCTTTTTTAATGTATTCTGAGAATAATCTATCTGATAGTGGCAAACTGTTAGCATAAGGTACTTTCGAAATATGAACAAATAGAAACATTTACTCTTCCGGGTTTTTATTTCTTCACAGAAGATGCTGAACAAAGTCAGCTTAGGACACGCAGCTCGTACTGTTTGTTACAGCCCAGAAGGTGATATGGTAGCTATTGGCATGAAAAATGGAGAATTTATCATCTTGCTTGTGACCTCTCTAAAAATTTGGGGGAAGAAAAGGGACAGAAGATCAGCGATTCAGGATATCAGGTCAGAAAATATAATGCCTTTGTCTATTGTAGTATTCTAGAAATCTGTATTATTTTGATTTTTAAAAATACAATTTTATGTTCTGAGGAGCATTGCAATGATAATTCAGAGAGCTGGAATCAATGAGTGAATTGTGGAGCTTGTGTGATTACTCTGATACCAAGAATAAAAAGGAAGGAGGAGGTACATGAAGATAAGAGATAGCGATCAGTCAAAAACCAGGCAGTACCATAGGGCGAGTGTCAGATGATATTGCCAAGGATTAGTTAAAATGAAGGGTGAATGGGGAAGTAAATGGACAATAGGAAGAGACCATCCTAATCAGGGGGCAGCTGAGAAGGTGTGAAAAAGAGCAAGGTGAGATGATGTGTAGGAGGTAAAATGAGATCAGAAGTTTACAGACTGGATTGTGAGACAAGGAAATGCCTGCCTGTCAGTTTGCTCTTTGTTGTGTTTTGTTAGAAGGGAGTTAGCAGAAGTAAAATTTTGCTTCTGTTCCCTGAGTGGAGGACAAGACTGTTCCTTCTGTGAGATAAATTGATCATGATCGGCTAAGCGAAGCTTCTGGAGAGCAAAGTAGGATGAGTGGGAGAAATATGAGCAAACAGGGACCTTGCTGCAGGAAGGCAGGAGAGCCCTGCCTAGGGATTAGAGGGTTGCTGGAATCAGAAAGCTGTCCAAAGGTATGTCTCGGAGATAATAGAAATGAAGAAACTTCTCTAGTAAGACAAAAGGGGCTGTGAGGAATTTGTTCAGCTCAGGAAGCTACTGAGTTTCGAGACTAGAAAGGAAAACTGGAGGAAAGAAACCACTGTGCAAAAGATACATTGGGTAGACGAAGGGTTTGATTTCACATCTTTTTATTCAGTACATTTCATCTAGAAGGTCTGGCTTTTCTTTATTTACAGCATTTCATTTTTCTAGTTTGTAGCCTTGTAAGTATAGTGTTAAAGTCATCAGGGGCATGTCACAAAGCTGTTAGACCGTTAAGATGGTAATGAGATCAGATAATGAACAGAGTTATTCCAGATATGTTCCCAGTTCACTTATATGTGACAGCTGTACCAAAATTATTGCCACCTTCTACATATACGTTCCCTGAAAATTCTGTTTCAAAAGTTATTTTGCTTAGCAGATGAAATACTCTGCCTCCCTCTTCAGTTCTGGATAGCAGATACTTGAAATGCAAATTTACCCTTGCTTTGCAAATATTAGAATCTGTTGCAAGTGCCAACCTGTGTTCATAAAACCCTTTTATCTGTTCAGGTTTAGCCCAGATTCTCGTTATTTAGCAGTCGGTTCCAGTGAGAATGCAGTGGATTTTTATGATCTGACTTTGGGTCCCACATTAAATCGAGTCAGCTATTGCAAAGATATCCCAAGTTTTGTGATCCAGATGGACTTCTCTGCAGATAGCTGTTATCTCCAGGTATCAGTCATTAATTGCTCAAGATACTGAATGAAAAACATACTCATGATAGATACTCTGCAAGTATTCTGCTTTGACAACTGCTAAGTTTTGTAATGAAATGTTGGAAAAGTAGGTTACTGTCACTAGACTGTTACTTTGTTGTAGTGATAAGTGGATGACGAAAATAGTTATCCTGGATGTTAAATACAAGAAATAAGCATAGAAACAAGAAACAGATTTCAAAATCACTTTAATGTGTCTCCCTGCCTTTTTACCTCTGTGGTGCTGATGGGCTATCTTAGAAGAGGGATGAATACAGTCTGTCATTCTGTAAGCCCCAGACACCCGTGAATTCTTCATATCCCTGACTAGAGTAGTAGCATTACGCATCATTTCAGTGCTAGCCTTTGTGGAGCAGCACCAAAATCATGGTGTTACAGCTCCCTGCCACAGTGCTCAAGGCATTTCTTAAAATCAAAATCAAAATAAAGCAGGCATACTTTGCTTTCTATATTTTGTTCACATCTGAGAGGAGGAATAAGCTTCTTCCACTATAAAATCAACATCTACAGGCTGAGAGGATACCTTTGTGTCAGTTTTAAAGATACGAGTTTATTTTGCCTTATTTATAGACACACACTTATGCTAATACACACAGTATATACAAAGAATTAATATGTGCAGAATGTGAGATGTTTCAATTATTTTTTTATTAATCAGACATTTTAAAATTTAAGATTTCTTACGCTTTCTCACTGTTGCTTTATGCTTGTACAGAATTTTGAGAATCTTCAACTCATTGAGCAAGTTTTATTAATAGCTAAGTTACAGAGTAAAAGATAACTATCACAAAAATGCTTTTCAAAGCTTTAGAGTTGTATTTTCATCTTTTCAAACAAGTTCATGTATTCTAAATTCTCTGTGGTCATCTCAAAGGTCTCTACTGGGTCTTACAAGAGGCAAGTCTATGAAGTGCCTTCAGGAAAACAGCTTGTGGACCAGCCTGTGATTGACAGAATAACATGGGCTACTTGGACAAGGTAAATGATTCACACATTTACACCTGTTAAAACACTTGTAACTTCCAGGAGAAGCACCTACTGTTTAAAAGTGTATTTCATCCCTTCAGTCAGATATTTTCTTTTAACACACCCATCTGCTCTGGCAACAGATCAGGTGAGTACAGTACAGCAAAAGACAGTGCATAGCAGATTCCCTCAGTAGAACATGAGGAGTTTGACCAGTGAGGACATCCAGCAAAACCTGATCTCTCTAATGTGTGCCTTTCTATTTGCTGCGTGTCTCTAGTTTCCTTTGATATATCTCTCGCTGCCTCAGTAGTTTTTCATTGCACTGTGCAAATTACCTGGAATACTGCACTATTTACTTCAAAATAGCAATTTGGGGGTAAGAGTACAGGGAAAATTAAAACATCAAAACACGAAAAGACAACACAAGACTGTGATAATTCAAGTTTTATTTCCAGTATTACACTAATGGTATCTGTATATTAAAGTTGCTATTAATATTTGCGTATTAAAAGGTATACAAAAGTACTTTTAAATACCTTAAAGTTATTATATTTCATTCAAAATAGACTTGGAAATTACGTGAAGAATGATACCATATTTTATTTTTATTTCACATTTAAATGTTTTATTTAATATTCTATGCAAATCTGATTTCCTGTGCCTTATTTCAGGCTCCTTTGCCTGCTTTCAATTATTGTCCTCTGATTAGCACCCTGAGACAAAAATTGAGAATAAATGCTTGAAAATTTTCCACACATGAACCACTTTAAACAATAATAATCCTGACTATTTGCAGCACGTGGCTAAAACTACGACATTTTCAGAGGGCTCTGAAAGACTCATTTTGCTTGCTTTCTGTTTTCTGTTTGGGTAATCCATTTTTGTCACCTCTTTGATACGAAAACAAGAAACCTGTGTTTTCTGACCCAATTCAGTACGTCTGAAGTAAGTCATTCCTTTTTGAATGTAGTGTACTGTGCTGTGATTTGGAGGGAAAGAATCACAGAAAAATTTCCAAACCATTCACCTATTAACAAATAGGTGTTTCTGTGTGTTCTTGGAAGTATGCAAATACATTATAAGCAGAGCTGAATAGAAAGTAACTTTTCACAAGGCTTTGCAAAGGAAATTTTCTATAAGTGTCTGGTTTGGAATCTTAAGACAATTATGTTTCCTGTTTAGGACCATTTTTCTCTCTCTCTCTGATTATAATGATCTTCACTGGACTTAAGGAAACTTTCCATCTAATTGATACGAAAATGTTACAGAATCAACAAAACATAGTTATAATGAGAACACACAAAATTTTATTTTCCAAAAGCTGAAACTTACTTATCTAATGGTTATGCTGTGACATTCTATTTTTAATTGTCCTTTCTGTATTCACTTTGACAAATGCCTCACTGGACAATATTAATACTATTGATTTTACCTCTGCTTCTTAGTGTTGTCATGGGCCACGTTATTTTGGGAATTATATTACTGAATCAGTTTCAGAAGCAATTATGGAATGATACAAAAATTAATTACAGAGTAAAACCTGTATGAGATGTGTATGTGTAAGAACAAAATGTAAAAATTACATCTTTATAAAACCAGTTACAGTATGAGAGCTGCTTACTATTTCCTTATGCTATTTATTTTGCTGTAGTTTCAAAAGAATCTTTTGCTCTTCTGTTTCAGTGTTCTAGGGGATGAAGTAATTGGAATCTGGTCCAGGCATGCTGAAAAAGCTGATGTAAACTGTGCCTGTGTCTCTCACTCGGGAATCAATCTTGTAACAGGCGATGATTTTGGCATGGTCAAACTGTTTGACTTCCCATGTCCTGAAAAATTTGTAAGAACTTGTTTTTGCATTGTTACAACAAGTACTGCTGGTATTATAGTCTTGTATTGTTTCTGTAGAAGACGTATGATGGAAATATTTCTTCCTCTAAATTTGTAGCTTTTTAATGCATCTATGTAACTTTAGCTCTATAGTCTCATAAGCATGCTTCACCTCAAAGTTTTTCTACCATTTTGTCTAATAGCTGTTCCTATAAGCTCTTGTAGGTGTTAATATTGTCTGCCAGTCTGCATTAGCATAGTGCATTCATACTGAAAATCTCAAAGCCCTTAGTTTTATTTATCCACGTCTCCAATCTCCATTTGACAGATGAGGAAGACAGCTGGTAATTTTAGTCCCATCTGTGTATTTCCATGGATGAAGAGTTTACAGATTTTTCGCTAACACTAGCACAGTTAATTTTCAGGATTTGGGACTGCACAGTGTAAACTGCTTACACACTTTCAACGAAAATAATTTTTTTCAGTGTTAGGAATTTTACACAAAATTTACAGGTTAATCACATGACAAGATATATTTCATTTTATTGTGTTAGCTTGAGCATTGTTCCCAATATGCAGGTGCTGTCTCATTTGGTGACAATTTAATCCGCATCACAGCTCAATAGTAGTTCTCCTTCAGGAGATCTTTCACGTTTGAAAACCTATATAACATTCTGAATTATATAAATACGTGATGCAATAAAAAGGTAGATAAAAACACGCATGCCTTGTTTGATTTAGGACACAGAGTATTTAGACTGTCTCATTTTATTGTTGGGTTTTGGGGTTTTTTTCAGGCAAAACACAAACGATTTTTAGGTCACTCTGCCCACTTAACTAATATTCGATTTACAAGTGGAGATAGATACGTGGTCAGTGCTGGAGGGGATGACTGCAGGTATGTATCCTTTCCATTATTGTCAAAAAGTACACAGCAGTGGACATGGACAGTCCGTAACAGTATAAAGCTCAAGTTCAGAGTCTTCATCTTTTTATCTGTGTGCTTGCTTTTCTGTTTGTATATAAAGAAACGGATATTTGCAACAAAATAAATAGCCCAGATGTTAATATCAACAGTTAAGATTTAATAAATTAAAATATGTTTACATCTGTATTCAGAGTATCATACTTTCAACTGATATTTTTCTTTTGACTGTATTAGCCATTTCTTTTAACAATATTGTAGTCTTTTGTATCTCATATTTAATATGTTTTTGATAACACAGCTTATTTGTTTGGAAATGTGTGCATATGCCTCATTGAGAGAGACATGGGAGACTTGCAAAGAGGACACTGCATGAAGTACCAGGGATGAAATACCCAGGATTGCAATGTGACATTCTACTGTGCCCTGCATGCATAAGAAATGGTGCTGATCCAAGACACAGAGCAATCTGTCTCTGAAAGACAAGTATCTAGAGTCTGTCAGAAAGATGGACTGTCACAAATATGCTGAGGCCATTAGATTTGCTTCAGTATCGGATAATCCGGGTTTGTATTTCACTCACTGCCAGATGTTGAAAATGAAATACATGGATAAAAGGAAAAAGTGAATTGTTAATCAATGTACAGTTCCACAGTAAGATCCTGGGGTTTTAATCAAGAGATGTTATTTCTGACCTAGTGCTGTACATTGATCTATTTTCAGCATGAATGTTTCTCCTTTAAGTTTTGGGGTCTGAATATCATCAAAAAAAAGAATATTCTGTATTTTATTACTGAAAAAACCCATATATTAACTCTTAAATATATAGTATTTTAATAAATGTTTAATTATTATAATGGAAATGATATTTCTATGAATGGTCGAAAGGAAACATCATCTCATGAAGCAGAAAATAAGAGAGCTGATTCCTTAGGACTTAGAAATATTTCTGTATTTAGAGGCCTGGGTCACAGTCATGTCTGGTGAAAGCCATTGGATATGCATGATCTTCATGGCTAATTTAGTGTTTTTGTTGCACTTAAACATTAAATTAGTTCTGTGAGCAAAAATAGATTTGCTCACTTTGCGAGTGCCTTGCCCACAACCTAAAAGTCTAACTCCAATTTTTGCCTTGTGAATAAAAGTATTCTCAGTGGAAGAGAGATTATTGCTGTGTTACTTGACTGGGCTGTTAGCCTCTCTGCTGGAAATGTGGACTAGGGTGAGGATTTTATAGTCTTCATAATTGATAAAGCTTGGGATGTCACCAGTTGCAAAAATAGAATTTCATAGCAATATGGATTGATTTTATTTTCTCAGCATCATAGGGGGGATTCAGAGAGAATATAAACTTTCCAAACATTATATTTTGTACATTTGAACTTTTTAACAGAGTTAGGACTAGCTGGGAGAGGTCTCTGCTCAGATTTCTCTCCCAGTTGTAAAAAATATCCAATCATACGCTTCTTTAAATGGACCTGCTGTCACCTCTAGCATAAGTGCATTTATTCTATCCTGCAACATAACTGAGAGACTAAGTTGAAAAAACATTTCAGTGATAATGAAAACCTGAACAAAGCTGTTTTGGGTACAAGTGAGGAAGATTTAATCAGCTGTTTGTCTAGATCATGTCATAGAGATGCATTACAGACTGAACCTGATTTTTGATCAGTGCAGTTAATTTTCATGCAACATACAAGGGAACAGAAGTCACTAATTATCAGCACTACTCTCATAATGACATTCTGCTGTGAATGTCGTGTGCTTTTTCTCTGTGTAAGCCAGTATTGCTTTAACAATGGCATTTGTTTAGGTCAGTCAGTAGGCTTTGATATTATTCACGGCAGCAACCTCTTGCATTCTCTTACGCCAGATAAAAGTAAAAACAAAATAAACCTCATCTCTTTTTGTAAGCATCTTGCGTGCATGGTGGTTATAGAGGGAATGGGAGGGCTTGCATATAGAAGAGAAGGGGAAGAAAAGTTAATGAGCCAGACTTCAGTGCTCTCCTAGGTCCACAAATGCTTGTTATGTGCTATACAAAGCTAGTTACCCAATGGTCTTAGAGAATATATTTTTTATATCGAGCTATAACAATATTTATTTTACAGAAGTTGATGAACTAAACAATTATCAGGTTTCTGGGCATGATGGTTCTTAGCAAAGTCTTGCCAGTCATGCAGCTGCTCTTTCTACAGGGACAAAAACTCTGTAGATTTGGTCATAAGTGTACAGGGAGATCTTGCTCCTAACGTGTTTGACTTTAGGGGAATTGCATATGAGAATTGAGATTAGACCTGATCTGTCTCATAACCTTGTTGCCTGCCTGCCTGTTTTATATGAAAATTAGTATCTGGCATTTAAATCTTACCTATGCCAGAGAAGTCAGTTGCAGTGTCCTATTCTATAGCTGTGATTCTATCCCTTATTAAACACATCTGTGCAGGACTTCTTGACTTGAAGTAAGATTTGTCCTGCCTCTATTTTAAAGTTGCCTTTCATCAGTTCAAGTTGGATGGCTGTTAAGAGCTCCCTCATAGTCTGTCCTACTCAGACTGCCAGATCAAAGTCCCAATTTTTCTGCCTCTGAGTTTTCCCCTCAAAATCCTAGGCTCAGGGTCTCCCAGCCTCATGATCTTCTGTAGGCCTTCACCCAATGAAAGAGGTATGTGGACTATCAAGGGGTTTGTTCCTCGGATCTCCGTCACTGGTCATGTCCTCTTCTCCTCCTTCTCCCCCCTCCCTTCATTAATGCTGTGCCTCTCCACTGATAATTTGTCCATTGGTGCTTTTGTCCTGAGGAATCTCAAATGCCATGCCAGCAGTGAAGTACCAGCGAGAAGCTGACGGGCGAATTGCAGCAGGGCTGCCCGCAGCGGTGCTAGGCTGATAGCTGAAGTGCAGAAGTCTGAGCCTCCAGTTCTCCCTGCTTCTTCACTCTCTTCCGAACCTCACCACTACTGTAAAGGGCTGGGATGGGAGCTGGAGGCTGAGGAGCTCTTTAAAAACAAAACTGCCATCCTCGTTCCTCCTATTGCAGCCAGTATCGGTAGCTAGTGTTTTCCCTGGCAAACTGCTCAGTGGTTGGCCAGGTAAAATAGGGTCAGCCAGCTGGGAACGTTCATGAATGTTGAGGAGAGGAGTGAGTAGAGCCTCAGTTGCAGCTTTCTTCCTGAGGACAATTTGGAGCACATTTTGTACGACAAGCTGGGATTCTCTGCTGAAGAGAACAGCTGGCTATAAGCATGGTTAAAGATGGCAGCTTTGTGGGTTTTTTGGTCTTTTTGTCTGTGATGGTGCTTGTTACTGTGCCTCATTTGCTGTTTACATTAAATGCTACTCGAGTAACTTGCTAATTGTTGCCACGCATGCTTGAAGCACACGTATACAGGAACGGGCTGCCTGTTTCAGTAGGCAGTGGGAGCTCATGACTGATTGCTCAGCAGAAAAGTCAGGATGAAATAACCCCATAGGATAGGTCAGGGAAGAAGCTGGAATGTGGAGGGACTAGTGACAGCCTTTTATTTGGAAGCATTAGAGAGAAGAAATGTGGGCAGGAAGGTTCTCTCTGAAGCTGGAGAAAGCCTTTTCTGTGATTATACAGCACCCAGGAAGGGGAGGCAAAAGTTTTTTGTGTAATTTAATCACTTATAGTGGATGATTTTGTTCTCTAGCTTAATTGTCTTTCTAACTCTTTTTCTGGCTACAGCAAACATACATCTTTGGGATCTTTAAAGTCAGCAATATTTTTTGTAATAAAAGAAATAAACTAGAGAACTGATTCAATAACAGCAAAATGACATTTCACTTAAAAAAATAAATGTGCCCTTGAAAGCTATATAAGTGTGCTTAGAAAAAAGAGAAGGAGAGAAAGAAAATCCAGCTCCTGGGAGCAAACAAAAATTATAAACAAACATATTTAGAACTGAAAATTGCTATAGTGCAGGAACTGAGGAACACAGTTGAGATTAAGTCAGGGAGAACAAATCAGCCAAATGTATTGAATCATTTAGACTTGAAATCTTAATTTTTTTTATTCTTAAGGAGGCAGTCGTATATGACTTTCTGATTTTGATAGGGAAGGCAAGAGATGGTGTAAAAGTAAAGATAAACCATTTCAGGAAATTAAGGCTACTTTATCACTTGTTGACAGTCAAAGGAAAGCACGCATTCAGAGTAACTTCTGACTTTGCTCAGTATCAGGGTTTCAGTATCAGCAAGGGTCATTTCAGAGTAAGTCTGAACTTCATACAAGTCGGGTTAATGCTGACCTGCAATTGTACCATCAGAAAGCAGACACATTGCAGACAAGTTATCTCCTGGATCTAGAAACTAGATCAAAATAAAGGACTTCAATACCAAGAGCAGGACTTTGATAGCATTCAGGAGTGACTTAGTTTAAAACCGTGATCCACTTCTCTCAGCTGCTGCCTAAACTCCACTATTTGACTTGCAGGTTTGCCAAGGCAAACAGTGCCCTTCTTCAACAAGCCCTGAGCGTCTGCCTGCGCAGTACCTCACCTGCTTTCTGGATTGCACCAAACAGTGCTCAAGGCTCCACTTGCACATGGATTTCACTCTAGGCCTATGCAGTAGAGTCCCTTATTGGACTTGCTGTGCATGGTATAGTAGTGTGACAAGCAAAGGATCTTGGTTTCAGATACAATTCTTACATGGACAAGGTGACGTGTTTCCCTATTTCATTATCAGTGTCACAGATGTGACAAGCCTTAAAGATTTTTTTTTTTTTTCCTAATTCTATTAGCATAAATTATAGATAAATGTCGTCAGTGTTTTGGACAAAGTGAATCATCCTGTAGACTCTACAGAAAGGGAAGTAAGATTGCAAGTCACAAAATAAATTACCACATCAGTGATTTTAACATCACTAGCTGTACTGTATTTGCATACTCTTTTGTTCTCCTGGTTTTGTTTTGCTTCCTTGCAATCTGCTCTGTTTTACTAAAGTTTATAGCACCATTCAGTTTTTGCTCATGTGGATAGATGCCAAAGCCTGCTGTGCGTTCTTTATACCAGTCACTGTGGTGTGGTTACACCAAGCCTGTTTCTTTGGTTGTCTCCAGATTCAGCAAAGATTCTGCTCTTCAGTTAGCTTTGACTTCAGACCTAAACTCTGCATATCTCATTTCAGAAAAAAAAGAATAGTTTTAGGTGTATAATACACATAAAAGCCACAGTAGCTTTCCTTGCCAAAATCATTCATAAGTAACTAAAAATTATTAGGTGGGTTTGGTGGGGGGTTTTCTCTGGTCTGCTTGATGCTAGAACAGGTAACCACTTGACATCCCCTTCTCAGATTACCAACAGCATACCAGTCATAACCTTGATCTGGTTTTTTTGTTGACTGTTAAACCAGCAATCCAACCAATTCACTTTTTCTTTGGGAAAAGAAAAAAGAAAAAAGAAGAAAAAAAAGGCATGGAACATGTGTTCTCTTTTCCCCCCTACGGTAAAACAAAATAACAACAAGAAAGTGTAAGGTCTGAGCATGGTGACGACAGCCAGTTCTCGTAATTTCCACTTCTTTTTGAAATTATGGAACATAACAAACAGTAACAGAAAACCACTAAATATAAACCCAGAGAAAAGGAGAAAGAAAGGAAAACAAAGGAAAACAGGAAGGAATGCTCATAAATGGGCAAAGGCAGGACCAAAGAACCAACATGGGGGGCGTGGGTGGGGAGTCGTATCACTTTCTGGCAAACATCTTGTTTCAAATCAAAGTATTCTGTGGCTGGTTGCGGAGTTTAAGGACTGGAGAGCAGTAGAGCTCTCAAGGAAAGGCTGCAGGCAACATCGTTTGCTGTGGTTTTGGGAAGATGCAGCTGCTCCCATTCATTGCTCTTTCCACTCCCATACCTACGGGACAACTATATAGTGCAGCAGCTAACACAGACTAACCACTGTTCCAGTGTATGCACGTTGGTAACAAAGAAATACTGTAAATATAAAAATGCTATGTCGTACTGAGAGCTCAGGTAAAAGAGTTTAAGGATGTATTTTAAAATGCTACTTACCTTTCCCACATAAACCAAACATGGATCGTTTTAATAGGTCTCTTCTGATTTATCCGTATTTTAGTTTCCTGTGCACCTGGGCTTAAATGTGTTCTTTAAACAAAAAATACTAAACCAAAGAAATACTACACTTTAGAAAACTCTTCAGAACCAAGCTGTATCAACTACTGCCTCTTTAATTTCTTTCCTATGGAAACATTAATCACCAGTTCTTGGTTCTGTTCCCAGACATGCACAACATTCTTCACTGTGAGGGTGGTGAGACACCGGCACAGGTTGCTCAGAGAAGCTGTGGCTGCCCCATCCCTGGCAGTGTTCAAGGCCAGGCTGGATGGGGCTCTGAGCAACCTGGTCTAGTGGAAGGTTTTCTGCCCATGGCAGGGGGGTGGAACTAGATCGTCTTCAAGGTCCATTCCAACCCAAACCATTCTATGGTTCTGTGATTTAAGATGACAGACATTAAAGCTACAGCCTGTATTTGTTCCGTTTAACTTGTGGTGTGATGGAGACAGGTATCTGCAGAGGGCAATTCAGATCACATGTGAGCTGAATTTTCCTTTGGTGGTTCCTTGCCTTAGGCCTCCAAATATAGGTATAAGTACGTCAGGGAAGGTGAATGTAACGTAGGCCTATGAATACATATGAGTCGAAATAAATTAGTAAAAAGTTCTTGATTTTATCCCATAATAAACCATTACAAAATAAGGAAATAATTGTCTTAAGGTAAACTTTATGTAAAAAAAAAATGCAAACTCATTACAGATGCCGCTTAGACAACTGAACTGGACTTTTACCTGTAGCAAGTCTTTGCAAGACATGTAAAAGCTGTGCACAAATAGCTGGGCTGATGCTTCTCCACCTTCTAGAGGACAGTTGAGTTTGGGACAATGAAAGGCAGTACATTCCTGTCACTCGGTGTGTTTGGATTTCTCTTCAAAAAGCCAAAATATGAGTTTCCTGAGTTTCTGTTGCTTGTTGTGGGATAACTTCAAGACCTTAGAATGTGATTTTGCTCTTAGTAGTACATATCTTGCTCAGTTTGGGTACAGATGTCATGTGAGAGCTTATTTAAAAACAACAACAACAACAAAAAAAACAAACCAAAACCAACAAAGCTCAAACTTTTGGTTCTTAAAGATATCCCCCAAATTATTGTCATGTTCGTTCCAGTGATGTAAAGATGTGTCTGATTCACACCGTTCTATGTTCTTAAAGGAAAGCGGGTTGTACCCACTTAACTATTAAGTGGGCCCAACGTAACAGGTGTCTTAAACTAGAGGATTAACGTCATTCATGCTTCAGTTTTTCATAAGATTAATTCTTCTTTCACAGGGGACAAATGCTGCTATCCCATCATTGTATGTAACTGCAGCTTTCATAAAGCTGGTGCCATCTTCAGCTGGTCTCAGTGGGGCTGGGGCTGGAGACAAGTGCTCAAGGAAAAAAGTGTAGATTATTGAAGCAAGTATCGCATTGGTGGGTTCTGAAGAAGGGAGTTAGCAGGCGTATTTTAGTTTCAGTCCTCTGCAGGATTATAAGTGTTTTGAGGGGAAGGAAAAAAAAAAGTTTTTTGTGTAAAATCCCGCAATTATTCATTCATTAGCTTTGCCATTACTCTTCTTTTTTCTTTTTTTTTCTTTCCCACAGGAGCCCTTAACCCAACTCCCCCCCTCCCAACCCCCAAATAAATATTTTTTCAAATGTAGCAGCTGTGAGGTCAGCCAACTTTAGCCACAGCTTTACTGTTACTATGGTGATTTACAAAACAAAGCATTACATTGCTGAAAATTAATTTGCTATTAACTTAGTTGCAAATTCTTGAGATTGGGGCTGGGGGGGGATCTTTCCCTGCCCAGAAGATAAAAAATAGTTCAATACCTTTTTCTGGCACATTACTTAAAATCTGAGTAAGTGATATTCAGCTATGGTGCTGTAAATGGTACTTCTATAACTAACTCCATGATTTTTTTCAAACACCACTCACAGCCGGGACATGCTCTATACTGTATTCTTTGGGAATTTATTAAATATAGTTTCTAAAGAAACTCCAAGCATGAACACAGGCACAAATTGCATGAAAAAAATAAGAGTTTTCTGTACTTTTGTGAAATGTTGGTGCTGTTGGGTAGTACTTTCCACATTTCTGGTCTATTTTTCTTTTACTTCCTACTACTTATCATTGTGTTGTGGTTTTAGGTGCAAAATAGTTTTTTTTTTTTAAAAAAAGCAGTATCTGGTAATTATAAGCTTCATTTATGCTTTTTACTTCAGTTACGGGTATACAGCATATTATAGTAAGTAATGCGGAGAAGCTGCGTTACTAATTTGTGAAGAAAGTTAATGCATTTTTAATGTAAAAATCTCATGTAAGAATACACTTGAGACCACAATGATCTTAAATCTTAAACTAATGTAACAATCTAAGTAAATGCATTAGAACCATTCCCTTTAAAAATACATACACTTTTAGCTTTGTGGCTTGGTTTATTCACTTTTTTTTAGCAGAGAAAAAGCAGCAGCTTGCCTTATGCTAAACACTGTACAGTAGGCTATAAAACATCAAAGCTGTTGAAATTCAGCAATGGAGGTAGTATTAGTTTGTTGCTGTCCTTACAAATTACTATGTCCTCATCTCACACTGAAAAGGAAAATAGCTTCATGGTGGCAGTTACTTCTGAAAGGGACGGCTAATGAAGGCATTGGAAAATTCTATAGAAAAATAATGTAATTTGCAGTCTTTCATCTGGGAATCCATTTCAGCATTACTCCATACAACGCATGAGCCCATCCTCTGCTCCTCCACTCCCCTGTCAGGTCACCTTAGGAAAATATTTTACTCTAGTCCTTTAAGCTTAAAATCCAGTTGTCTGTTCAGATTTGTTGTGTTTCATTATGGAGTGTTTCAGATAATCCCTCTTGCTTTAACAAAAAAAAAAAAAAAGAAAAAAAAAAGAAAAAAAAAGGTATTTTAAACTAGTCCAAAGGTATGGTCATGTATTACTGTAATAAGGATCATGGTTTTAAGTGTACTCCATTTTGGTTTCCACCATGAACTTCTAATCCCTGTAACAATGTTGTATGTTTATTTAAAGTATATATATATATAAATTAAATGTAAGATTTTTGCATTAATTAAGTTTTTTTTAAATTTGAATATGAACTTTGAGTACTTTATTTCACACACAAAAAATTAAAAATACTTTCCTGGAGTGTTAAGTTTCAGAATTCAAGACTATATTTGTCAAATTTAAGTTTAAAATATGTAGCTAACATTGTTTTCTGATATCGACTGTAAATATTTGTAAAAAGAAATTCTTTTGTATATTTTTGTGAAAATGTAGTTCCCCAAAAGATACAGAAGATTTAATAAAAAAGTGCATTTACGTTACGGCTCAACACTTTTCATTGTTATAAAACCACTTAAATGTATTTATGGTCACCTCCTGGGATTATTTTTTGCAATGTAACTCACAGGAACTTTCTCAAATGAGATAATTACAGAGTATGCCCAGTAGTCAGGTGTACTGGAACAAAAAAAAAAAAAAAAAAAAGTGTTCTTCAGAAGGAGATTCAGAGAGGTACTTTCTAGCTTCCTGGTATAAAATGGAGACATCTGAAACCACTTATTTTCAAGTGAAGCAGTATTTAATTATTTCGTAGGCTTCTTAACTGGAACACAATATCACTAATTGTTTAATTAATTGCTCTTGCTTATGAAGTGTTTTTGTTGCCTTGTCTTTGTTTTTTCAGCATTTGAGAAAGTATCATCAGGGGTATGATGACTATTACATGGAAAAAACGCCCAAAAGACAAACCATTTACTTGCTTTTTCCCTGTGAGTGGGTGAAGAGTTCAGTCACTGTTTGCCAGGACATCAGTTCAGTTGTATGCATTGTACCAAACATTTGCCATATGATCTGAATACAGGAATAAGCTTTCTAAGTCCTTCTGATGACACACTTACTTATTTCTTCAACACACCTAATCTTAAGCAAGAAACATTACCCAAACAGAACACAAAATGTGCTTTGAAAGTTTTTAATGGAATTTAAAGTAAAACTTTTCTTACACAGACATTTTCTTCTTACAGCGTAAAAAAAATGTAAAATTGCTCAAACTTACAAACTTGGAAAATTGGAGACATTTCAAGTATGCAATCAACCTCATCTTATGAAAACAATGTATATTAAAAGTTCAAAATGCATGATTTTTTCTAACATCCTGTGCCCCTGGCAGTTAATCTTCCTTTCCGCTACTGTCCAAAGGAGGCAAAGTTCAGTCTGAGGTTGTATCAGGATCATTCACTGAGGGGAAAGAGACAAACAATTCACTTTTACTTAAGTAACACTCCTGCCACTCTGTAAAGATGATTTGAGAACTGATTTGCATCCTACCCCTGCAATGATTAAGACCTTTGCAGATGAGATTAGTTGGAGTGAAAGGCTCACATGATTTGACTATCTTTAAGACAGGCCAATGACTGCAGCTTTGGGAAGTTTACTACTGGTTTATGAAGTCATGGGCAGATGACAGGAGGGAGCTGTTCTGCCAGAAACACTCTGAGAAACATCTGAACATTTTGTGGAGAAGACAGCTTGGATGCAAGATAAAGCAATGGTAAAGAAGAGCTGATGTTGGATTTTTGGCTTTATTCAAATAAAACTCAGTAAACACAATGCGTCCAGATCAGGATTCCGGCGACTCTGCCATAGCCTAGCTGCAGGGCACTTGTTTTTCAGGGTTTCATCACATTAGTTAATGTTTATACCACTAAAACCAAACAGTACAGAGTTCAATTTAAAGATGCCTGTAACAGGTATCTTTCTTCATACAGTCTTCATTGTTCATCACACACACTACTCCTGTGAGTAAAATTACATTGGTGACATAAGTCACAACATACATACACTCTAAACCTACCTGAGAAAAATAAAATTTAAAAAAAAAAAGGGGGGGGGGGGGAAATGTATCTCACCTGGTTTGAGTTCGAGTCCATTTCAAGGCATGGCGTGGAGGTACAGCAATAGTTGGATGGTAAAAAGTGCAGTCTGGTCTTGTACACTGGGTATTAAATCTACAATGCTAAAAATGAAAGCATTTCAGAAGAGGCTGCTCCAAGTTGGCTGCCTGAACTCCTGAGCAAGCTAACCTAGAATGTGTTACATGCAAATTTGTATTCCTGTATGACATATCCAATAGCTAATTGAATCAACAGCTCCATAGACTACTGCAGTCAGTTCAACCCAATGACAGAAGGAAAACCTTTTTCAAAAGCATTAATTATGAATTAGATGCTCCAAAACTGCCACTGCACTGACAGGTGGAAGTTCCTTTGCTTTTAAGGGTTTGCAGAGTTCAGTTTCAATTCATCTGTGGGCACAAGTTAGGAGCATGACAGCATTATCTGAAAGACAGAGGAAAAGCCCGAGTATCTGGCTAACAGTATCTGGGAACAGAGTCTGGGGGACCCAGTGCATTTCAGCATTGTTAGGGCTTGAAAAAGCACTAAATTTACTGGCGTAAGAATATACAGGGATGCGATTCTGTAGAATAGAAGTACCAGAGGTATAAACTCTTGTACTGTATAAATTACGTTAATATACTCCAGGGTAACTGGGCAGTCTTTAATGTTCTTGTATATTGCAGCATATCTGAATGAAGAGTCAAGAGTCTGAAACGTATTCCTTCCATATAGGCTACAAGATGTCCTCCCCCTCTGCTCCCAACATCCTGGCTGGGTGGGTTTTTGACAAGCGCTAGGGCTGGCTGCATGTTTGAAACTCCCCAGAAGCATCTGGTAGAAAGATGATTTAAAAATACCATTTTCCAAATTCTTTAAGTCACTGCTATTGCACATTCTGTTTCTGAGCTAAAGTTATGATGTGAAAAGTAAAAACAAAAAGTGTGAAATGCTAGTGACATTTCCTGACCCAAAGTAACATATTTCAAGTGTCTTTCTAGAAAGGAAGGGAAGAGATAGGAGATAATTCTTACTTTTGGGTGGTAAAATGGACATTCCATTTTCTTACAAGCAGGAAAAAACTTGCACAGCGGACTACTGGAGGATATAGATGGTGTGGGTAGTGGTGCTAAGAGTAGAAAAGAAAAGAACAGGAAGTGAGCCTGGATCAGAATAAATTGCTTTTTTAATATAGTTCCATGCAAACTTAAATGTATCAATCCTTCTGCAAGAAATTACATTTTACAATACACCAAAGTTCTGCAAGAAACGCAGGAAGCCTATCACAATGCACTATGTGGATCTCATCCTGGGGTAAGAACAAGACTATCAGGTAATCATTAGTCTCGATTCTTCACCATTTCAGGACAGAAGGTACCCTGGCCATGGCAATGCTTCCAACAAATTAAGCAGAGGTTACGGTAGGCAGAGAAATTAAAATGTTAAGTTTAGACAGCAGCAAGCCTGTTTAAGCTAACTGGGCTGAAGAGCGCTGGCTGTGCACTTTCCAGGAATACAGAGGAGCTGCTGGAAATGATACAGGAGATGATAAACTCATTGTACTCTGCCTTCTGGCAAAGTAACAACACTGCATGGTAATATGACTCAGGGCTAAACCACTTCCTAAGGAGCATGACTTCAGTGGAGTAAAGGCCCTCCACCTTGGCACTGTTCAAAGGCTCAGGAATACCAACTTGTAGTCCAAAAACAGCTATTGCCTTCACTGGGTAACCTCATCCCTGAAAGTCATCTCATCATTACATAAAGTTAACTCCTACAGTGCCATTGAAAAAAAATGTTCATACAAAGACAGAAACCTCCGTTTCCGATTGGCCACAAGCTCTTGATACAACATGTATCCAATTTAAGAAACAAATTTGAGTAAAACTGCAATGCTAGCTAATCCCTCCAGAAGAAGGGACTACTTGTGCAAGTCACCACTTTGGCCTTACAGAGATTTCTTGTGGACTCTTGCATAAGAGTATTAAGGGATTTTTCCGATAACAGTTTTTGCAGTAACACTGGATCTAGCGTTAAGAGTTGAAAGAAAATTAAGTCAAATCAAGCAAAAAATTATTTTTTCACCACTGTCAGTTTCTGCTTCCAAATACACTGTTCTCCCTTCAGCGCTTTTGTTTAAAGCTCAGAAAAACAAGAGATGCTCACCTGGTTTAGGAGATGGATGGGGGGTTCGTCGACTGGCATGAGTGTAAGGACAGTCTGGCTTAGTGCACTTTGCATCGTATTTACAGTTTGGATGGATGAACAAGCATTTATCAGCAAATTTGCAGTTAGGAAAAACTCTGAGGGAAAAGAAATTGAGTCATAAGCCCATACTCAGAGCAAAATCCCCAAGCAGCTGTTGCGCGTGAAAGCCAGAATATCACAGAAAGCCAGAACTACAAGAGGGCTTGTGCACCTGTGTTGGTTACTGCCAAAGCAGGACATGTTGGTGTAGTGTACTAGCTGTACACGAGCAGATCTATATTCAGTTTCCCTGTGGACACTCTTTACATGCATTAAATAACTGAACTGCCTCACACTCAGTGGAGTTTGGTAGCAAGCTACTTGTTGCAAGCTAAGACGCATTATTCTTAACGTGCAGTGCAGAGCAGCAAAGGCACTGTGAATTCAGACCTTCACCCAGAGGGGCACAGAATTCCCTAAGTAGCATGGTTCATTCACCGAAGAGAAAGTGTTATTTTGAATTTAGTTACCAGATTTTAAAAGAAAATTCAAATGTCTGAGTAAATGAAACTACCCAATCTGGTAACATTTATCTCAAAACAGAAATTGTTTTTCTAGACTGTTGCTGCTTGTGGAAGAGAAGTCAAAGGCACAGTGCACATTCAAGAGTTAACCTTTTTTTTCTGTCCTGGTTTCAGCTGGGATAGAGTTAATTTTCTTTCTAGTAGCTGCTATAGTGTTATGTTTTGGATTTAGTATGAGAAGAATGCTGATAACACACTGATGTTTTTAGTATAAACACTACTTAGCAACAACTAAGTCAAGGATTTTTCAGCTTCTCATGCCCAGCCAGCAAGAAGGCTGGAGGGGCACAAGAAGTTGAGAGGGGACACAGCCAGGACAGCTGACCCAAACTGGCCAAAGGAATATTTCATACCGATGGACATCATGCCTAGTATATAAACTGGGGGGAGTTGGCTGGGGGGGGGGGAAATCACTGCTCGGGAATTGACTGGGCATCGGTCGGTGAGTGGGGAGCAATTGCATTGTGCATCACTTGTTTTGTATATTCCAATTCTTTTGTTATTATTATTGTCATATTATTATTATTATGTTCTTCCTTTCTATCCTATTACACCATTCTTATCTCAACCCACGAGTTTTACTTTTTTTTCTGATTCTCTCCCCCACCTCACTGGGGGGGGCGAAGTGAGCAAGCAGCTGTGTGGTGCTTGGTTGCTGGCTGGGATTAAACCACAACACTTTCAAATAAAAAAAAAAAAAAAAAAAAAAAAATCACTGCATTACTATGTAACGGTACCCTAACATGTTCAAAAGTATTTTGACAGCGAGCAGAAGAGTGCCTGTTGTTTTAAGAAGACACCAATTCCCACATCTCTAAGCAACACAAACCCACCAGCCTGAATGCTGAACTAAGCTTTGTTCTGCATGAGCACATCTGTGACTCTACTTATTGAAAACATCACTGTATTCTGACACACGGTAGATGGGAGGAAAACAGAAGAAATTACAGTGTGATAATCTAGCTCCGATCCTACCCTAAGAGACTTACACTGCCTTGGAATATTTACTAACACAGAAGGGAAATTTGTAGCACCAAAATAAAAATAAGATGTCAAGTGGATGAGCTTTGCACTACTCACTTGCAAGGTAGTGTGGGGTGATGGTACACACATTCATCTCCATTTTTACAGGCAGGCCAGTACTTGCAGCGCTCAAGCACCTTCTCCTGTTTTTGCAGCACATTTAACTGTTCCATGTCCACTAGGAAGGAAAGAAAAAAGAAAAAAACCAAGCTGGGACCTTTATGATTCCATATGCAATTTGGCATACACAATATAGCACAACTGAAATTCACAATATTTCCTATTCTCTCTCTCCTTTTAACCCAGTTCTTGAAAAGCCATTTATTAATCAAAGAAAGCCATGACAGCAAAAATTTATGTAAAATAATATTATCTGAAGAAAATTTCCAAAACTACAAAGTGAAAGAAGTCATAATATTGGACTGAGAGCTGCCTTTTGGTGATAAAAGATCAAACTTGTTACTGTTTAGAAGCAAAAGAAATTAATTTTCTTCACAAATCCAAATTGAGGTGTGAAAGTCAAACAGACCAGATCTTGATCAGACAAGACAAAGATTCTTCAACTGAACCTTAGTTACAACTGTTCTGCTGAGTACATGTGTTAGTAATAGCTCTGCTTCCTTTCTCCAAGATATTTTTGGCTCCAGAAAATTTTTCAAGAGATAAAGTAAGAAATCAATTTTTACACTAATCAGATATGATTTATTAGTATGGGGGCACACACCAAAAAAGAACCACTTCTGTGTAATCAGCTCGGACAGATACCAGATTCACTTCAGTTACCTGAACCCAGACTCCAATCCAGAAAGTATTTTAAGAAATTGCAAGCTGAAACATTCAATAACTTCACCACTCTTACATGAACCTGGGACTTTGACTTTCTCCTATTTAACATTATTTGTAAAACCTCATTCTGCAAATTCAGGCAATTAAGCATATACCTTCACTGTTGTCTTATTTTCCAAAATCTGCCTAAACCTTTGGCTTTTCAAAGCTTTTCAGGACTGCTGATAAACTATTCCTTATTTAGTTCAGAAAATTTGGGTGCTCTGCTACTATGAGGTCTTTATTTTCATAAGAAAACTAAAAAAAAAAAAAAAAAAAAAAAAAGAATCCAAGCATGACCTTAAGGCACATATTCAACAGGTCTATGACAAAACAATATCCTCTCTATTTCTGATCACCATGTCAGCATTCTAAACAATTCAAACATAGGCTTCAGCAAGCAATTTCCCATGTTATTCAAAAATCCTGAATATACAAATCTTCAAGTCAAAATCATACACTGTTTAAGTTCTACTTTCAGAGATTCTAGCAACTTGACTCTACCAACACCTTATACTTAACAGGCTCCTTTTGATATCACAAATCTAGATAGAAGCATTAATATCATCTGACGTATTTTTTTAAAGTTCAAGGCACAGCAAAATGTTCATCTCAAAATCTCCTGCCCATCAGCATGGGGACAAATGATAATGGGTCAACCAGAAGTGCAGATTTCTGGCAATGAAGACAAACTACATATTCAAAAGAAAAACCCCAAATTTTACCAATACTGAGATGTGTGGAGAATTACCTGTGCGCCGTATTGCTCTAGTTTACCAAGATAAAGGCTTCTAAAGATATGGCCCCACTGAACTACCACATTTCGCTTGCCTAAAGAGTGTTCTAATTTGAAGAATAAATGCCATCATTTTGATTTCTTAAGAATGATATATCCAAGAGTTCTATCCACAATCAAACCACCACATTAATGTTAGATCCTGTTGGTAAGCATAATTACCATCACAGCTCTCTAGCTGCCTGGTTACAACTTGCATCTGCTGTGCCCGAAGGCCTTTTAATCCTTTGCCGGCACACATATTTTGGATAACTGGCTTTAATCCTTCAGTTATACACATATCTTCCTCTTCTTGATCAGAAAGGTATCCCGGTGGACTGGGCACACCATCCAGAGTCACGATGAACTTGGGACTAGCAGGTTTCTCTGGCTGTGCAAGCTGGTCTCTATCAAACAAAGAAATGTAGTAAAAATAGATTTTCTGACTCAAGAGGTTTGAGTAAAAATGAGCTGCACTAGTAACTAAAAGTAGTGCAAGCTAATCTATGGAGAGTCACGCAGTAACAAACCTTGTTTTAATACTACTAATAATGTACTCCAATTAAGTTTGCCTTCTAGTCTCCCTGAAGCACTAATAAGAAATACAGCTTTCAATGGCATACAGCAGAGAATTTGGCAGGTACATTTCAGTTTGTTGCATTCTGGTCAACAGACAGATCCGAAAGTTCAGTTACAGACACAGTTAAATAAAGGAAAGTGATTAGGAATTTACAGTTTTGAGACAAAAAAGTCAACATAAATAACATTCTTGGAATCACGAACCTTTTAACACACAGAACAGGTGTCTCCTCAAAAATACTGAACAGCACATCATGAAACAGTGGGTGTAAAAGCCTTTAGGGCTAGGAAGAGAGAATTGAAATACTGACACCAAGAACTTTGATGCTCAGCCTGATCGAAAGATCAGTCAGTCTAGCCTAGTATCCTGGATCTGACAGTAGTCATCGTGGATAAAAGAGGGAGTATAAAAACAGGGGATGCATACATTTTCTCCAATCTGCCACTGTCTCATCCATTTCACCCGAGGGATTTCCTGAACAGCTTGTGATTCTAAATATTTGGAAAGACACTATGGCTTTGTCATCTTTGACAAGCAGTGATGGTATAAACTCTGTTTCTCTATGAAATTAGGCTAAAAGCAACTACAGTGTAAAATGCCTTTAAGAAGAGAGAAAAACAACACATTAAAAACATCACTAGCCAGAACTTTCAGGTTCAAGGAGTCAGAAATTGACCTATTCACATGCAAAAATTTACCACTCTCCTGTAGCACAGTCACAGTTTTCAACTGTGGCATTGTGAGGTTATCGTTCTGGGTTGATTTGTTCACTGTTGGTTTTATTTTTAATTAACACAGGCTGTTTAAAGCCACTCACAGAAAGGAAATATTAGCAGTTTCTCAAACACAGCGGCCCACAGTGATGAAGTACATCACATTGTTATGAGTGGTTTTTAACTCTAACAGGTAAGATACATAAAACTATTTGGTAGCAGGAACTATCAAGGCCTTTAACAAGTTAGAAAATGACTGTGCACCGGCCATTGTTCCTTTGGGGAAATGAAGAAACATCCACAACACTTCATTTGAAGCCGACATGAACTTTAAACTTCTCTTAGCCCAACTCACCAGTAAGGAGCCTTAAATGAATTGTCCCACATGCCACTTAACTGTTTGTTGGCTTACAGGCACTGAGCTACCTGCATGCAGAACGTGCTGTTTTCCTTCTAGCACTGAGAGCTCAGGATCCGCCATACTCAATATTGCGTTAAAAGACATTTCTTAAGATAAGTAATCTCAGGGTGAAACAGATGTAAAACTAAAGGCGATTTAAGCAAAATTATTACTTAACTAATATTTCAGAAATCAGAACAGCTATGACAAAAAGAACAGTACTTTTCAGTTCCTTCTTCATCTTTCTTGCAAATCAAAGACATGCTCAAGCTACAGTTTGGGAATTATCTTCCATTTAGAAGGATTTCTGGGAGGTTTTTTTGTCCCTGCTTTTTTTCCTCTGCTATTCAATGTCAGTCCATTTTCCATGATGTCACAGATACTGACTGGACTGACAAAGCACAAGTACGACTGAATGATTCCATCTACACCACAAACAAGCATTCTGACTAGTAACAGTCCCAAAAGTAATAACTTTTTACCGTGTCTGTATTAGACGTCCTGAGAGTACTCGTATTGCCTCTGTAGCCCTCTTTCCCAATTGCTGATTCTGCAGCACTACTTCCTCAGATAATTTGGGCTTCTTCAGGATAAATGACCTAGTATCTGTATGGACCATAGATTCTGCATCATAGTAATCTGAATTGGGAGAAAAATACATAGAAAAGAGAAAAATAAGGTTGTACTCTTAACTTATAGCATACTTTTTAATATCAATTTACATTGCTCATAAACTAATTTTATTTTGTTTTCATTTCTAACTAGTAGCTTCCAGAAAACATTTTTACTTCCTTGCTTATTCCACAGAAGTGTATTAGCAGGAGCCACAGGCCATATTAGGCCAGACCAGGAAGCTTCTGTTACTGGAACGGCTGTGCTGAAACAGCATTGAAGGGGGTCCACACACCCTCAAAATCTCTTATGCTTTGAACACCTATTGACATTACACTTTTATTCCTTAGAGATGTAGAAACTAGAAAACATTAGAAATCAGTATAATTAATTGAAAAGGAAGTTATATTTTAACATTCACTGATCAGTAGTATTCAATTTGAAAACTAGCAATTTTTATTTAGGAATAGAAGAACACAAGACTTAACCTTGAGTCACTTGCAAGGTATCTTCAATCACAGGATCAATCTGGAGCCGGGAAGAGAGCTCCTTTTGTTCAGCTCCTAAAAAAACCCCAGTAATTAGAAGCATGTCAAAATGAAACTATAAAGACCTGAAGCATACTCTTCTAATGCCTTTGATTAAAAAACAAAACAAAACAAAACCAAACAACCCAAAAAGAAGCCATTCTCATTGTTATGAACCCCTTTCTCATTGTTTCAGAAACAGTAACAAGTTTTCTCCAGCCAGATGGCATGGCAAAATCTAAATACTGAAAGACTCTAGACTTTCCCATAATCATTACTCAGTGCAAATTAGGTCTGTGGGTATGGCAACTTATAAAGACCAAGTTCTTCCTCCTCATTTGTAGAGGTGTTGACTATTCAGAGAACACACACACAGGAAAGCAGCTAACTACAAGGGACTACTTTATGGTCTTCTTAAAAGAGGTGAAACAAATCAGAGTAGCACCGTTCTACATTTAACTTATGGTTTGAAAAATTGTATTTTGCTTTCTGTAGGTTTCCTAAGCAAGCTGTCATTTCCATTTCAATGGCAAAAGCAAAAATACTTAGCATAAATATTTTCTGTACATTAACTCAAATACTGATAAAGATTCTTACGTACTTTACAGATACAATTCCAACTATTTTATGTTGGCAGAAAGATTCCAAATACATCTGTATGAGAAATAAGAGACTGAAAAAAAATATGTATTTAGTTTTTAATAACGAATGTTCACCATTCCTTAACAATGACTGTGAGCTGATGTAACAAAGATCCTACTCAAACCAAATTTTAGTTACCAATCTAAATATCTGAACACTTAGCAAGAGTAAACTAACTTCTTCTTACAGAAGTGTTTTTCCACTGTCTTATTTCTATGATTCCTTGTAGCTGGCACGCACACACACACACATACACTTCTTTGTAACAAAATCACATTGAAAAGATACTTTGATTGCCTTTATATGTTATGCCATTTTCCTCTGGGAGTTTCATAACAGAAGTAAAAACAAAGCTTACTGTTCACACAGTTATACTGGTATCAGCCGTCCTGTAACAGCAAATACAGTACTCCAATATTTACACAAAAAAATAAAACATTTACACTATTTGTGTGGTAACAACATGTCAGAAAGAATCTTTTAATACTTCATATGCTGCAAATGTAAAGTATCTTAACTCTCTCACATAAGCTTTATGACAGAATTACTCCTACAAGATATTAAGGAAAAAAATGCAAAGGATGGGGAAAAGAGAAGTTATCCCAATATAAATGGATACATTTGCTTACTGCATTTGCTTACGCAAAATTATTCTTCAGTGATATGCCTGAATGCTATACCACCTTTCCTTACTGATTAATTTCTCGGGGGGTGGTGGTGGTGGTGGTGGTGGTGGTGGTGGTGGTGGTGGTGGTGGTGGTGGGTGTGTGTGGGTGTGTGGGTGTGTGGGTGTGTGGGTGTGTGGGTGTGTGGGTGTGTGTGGGTGTGTGGGTGTGTGGGTGTGTGTGGGTGTGTGGGTGTGTGGGTGTGTGTGGGTGTGTGGGTGTGTGGGTGTGTTAAAAATTAAAAGCATTTCTTTTCTTTCCTCAGCCTGTTGTGAAATGACATTCCCTGCTATAAATTTTTAAAAACATTATCAGATGACCTTGAATTCCTTCAACTGACTGCTCCTTTGGCTCTTCTACTTGAAGCTGAGAACTCAGGGCAGGCAGTCTGTTTTGCACATGGATTACTTCTAACTGAGATTCTTCTGGGCTAATTCGAGTTCTTGGTGCAACTGGAACAGTCTGTTTCTGTGGAACTTTAAAGAGACAATGGTAAATCATTTGCATATAACCCAATCACATGACAATATTATTTTTACATATAGTACTAAAATAACTCTCATAAATTCCTACACACACACACACACACAAAATCCCAAGGATCTGCCTCCACAAAAATCACCTTTAGCTACCTGCAAAATTCTTAGTGTGAAAGCACATTCATGCATGTGCATAGAGCACTCTGTGAGTGGCACCTCAGAACATCTACTTGTAAGACAAAACAGCATGAGAAGAATTAGAGTGACATCAGCAAAGTATTCATTCATCCACTTCTACACATAATTAATTTGGTACTTTCTTATGGTATTGAAATCACTTTTCATTCCACCTTTCATATAAATAATCACGGATTATCAATGTGTACTTTTCATACCGTGCCAGCTACCCTATGCTAAGGTGCTTGCAAATAGAATATAAAACTCAATGACAGCAGAGTCACAGAATCATAGAATCCCTTAGGTTGGAAAAGGCCTTTAAGATCATTGAGTCCAAAACCTAACACTGCCAAGCCCACCACTAAACCACATCCCTAAGCACCACACCTACACATCTTTTAAATACCTCCAGGGATGGTGACTCCACCACTTCCCTGGGCAGCCTGTTCCAATGCTTGACAACCTTTTCAGGGAAGAAATTTCTCCTAATATCCAATCTAAACCTCCCCTGGTGCAACTTGAGGCCGTTTCCTCTCATCCTATTGCTTGTTACTTGGGAAAAGAGACCAACACCCACCTCACTACAACCTCCTTTCAGGTACTTGTAGGCCTCTTTTCAGGTAGTTGTAGCATGGAATTTGGGGATAGCAGGACAACAGGTTGACTTCTTTACTTGCCTTCTGCTAGGACTGTCAGAACTGGTTGTGAAAAGCTAAGCATATTCTTCCCTTGGCTGAGTATCACATCAGCACTCAACTTCTGACACATACAACTAAAAGGTACCATGCAGTACTGGATTTGTCATTTACGATCTTACCATTTTGTTTTACCTATGTATTTCGAACTAGCTTATTACCACATTTCATTCAAAGTACTTAAAAAAATACATGAAATACTACCTCTGAAGTGGAAGAGCCTGCATGATACTTCAGATAAAATTCACAAATCACGCCTGTATTAAGCCACAACGTGGTGCTTTTTGGTCTCTCCACTGAAATATTCTCATGTTGGTAAGCCAAACTACAAGATCACCACTATTAAAAATCAATAGTTTTAATTGATTTTAAAGTTTTCTGGCTATGTTCTATTTCCCTCCATATTACAGGAAAGAGCTTCCTGCATCACCTTGAAGCACTGTTCCTTGTGTTGCTGCTTTTTCCACCATAAACACTACTTGCGGGATAACCGGCATCAGAACTTGGGAGCATCAGTGCTCCTATCTCTTAAACTGCTCATTCTGCTTACCATCTAGAATGAAGACAAGCTCTTAATGCTTGGGAGGCACTTACATTATTTGCTATTAATGAAGCAGCATAATTTTCCTTTAGAAGTTCATTTACTGTATGAAATATATTTTGTAAGTAGTCAAGCAATTCAATAGTTTACTAGAACTATTCTAACTTAATTTTTCTTCAATTCCAAGTTTGGCAAGGACCTTTATTAGTCATCCATACAATTCATTCTGTTTTAAAACAAGCTCACGTTCTATCCCACTTCTAACATGCACAGACATCTCCAATTCAAGAGCCTTTGAACACAGAAAACTCCATACACATCTCATGACTTTAGATCTACTTATCAGCACCTGCGCAACCTTGAAAATACAGCAATAAGAAAACAGGGAAGAAGTTCACAATGACCATTTTGTAAATGTTAATGTAGAAGGAAGATACGTGTTTCTTAGTTAGGTTGCAGGTTTTGAGAGAGAGCAGGCAAGAGATTTTGGATAGCTTTCAGTCTTGCTCCAGATGGGATAAAAGTCATTACTTAGGTAGTATAGTGAATGCTCCTTCCCTTGCAATGTGCAATGCTTCCTGCTGACAACACTAGATTTATTACCACCCAATGAGATGAAAGAACATGAGATAACAGCTGATTTGCCCTTCTTCAGCAGAAGTCTCTCCTAGCTAGGAGAACTCAATTCTTCCAAACAGGCAACTGCTCAGTATCTATATTAACTCAACTCAATACCTAAAACCACTGAACTAAAAATGCAGCCTCACTGTTTAAAGACAATATATGCTGATATATCAAGCGGTATGTTGCTTGTTATTTTGCACTTCTATTACCTATATCCAGTGCATTTTGATTCTTTGCTGTTCGCCTTTTTTCTCCTCCTCTCTCAGAAGAAAGGAAGAGAGTGCAGAAAGGGAAAAAAGAGCAACCAATTAGATCAAACAACCTGCCTAATACTGAACACTTTCTCCTCGGCAACTATTAACTTCAGAAAACTTCTGGCACTTCCATTTTGTCTCTATACACTTTACAGACTTACTAGCTTGAACTCTCTCCTCTCTTGTTTATGCTTTCATAATTCATCATTGAAGATTAATGTAATGTTCACAGGACTTAGAAAATCCCTTATGTGTATCACTGACATGAGCTATTTAACATTCTCTTTTATCTCTAAGCACTATCTTTAGCTTGGATTTATAAAACAGGGCTTAGAAATATTACTGCTTAGCACAAACAAAAATAATGCTAATTACCAGTGGAATAATTGGTTGTTTTTGTAACTGACTCCTGTGCTTCAGAGATTGCTTTCAGTATTAGATTCTTATTGGCCTGTTTTGAAGGTGGCAATGAAGGTCTAAGGAAGATAGAAAAAATAATTAATTGTACATGAATTGCAACAGCAACTGTATCCTTATTAAACAGATATTTCAACAGGTTAACACAGTTATGCATAATACTGATACAAAAAATAATCATCTAAAATCACTTTATCTATATTTGTTTTCAGCTTGTTCATCTATTCTCTGAGTGGGTGGGGATCCACAAAATGCTCTCAAAAATGGAAGTCCAGAGGCATGATTTCACCTCTCAGCTTAAGTTGCTGTAAAACCATGCTGCATCTGAAAGGCACAAACTCTGCCATTCGTTTCCTCCCACCTCTGCCCCTCACATGCCTGTTGCTACATTTGTGTTGGCACTAGTAATTATCCAGCTGCCCCGGGGAGTAAGATCCAGCTGAAAACCGACTATATCAAAAACACATCAGTTGTAAAAAAAGCTTTCTGTTTGTCTTTGAACATCAACAATAAGGAAGTTTAAATCAGATAAATGTGCTGTGGTGCTGAAGATAAATTCAATAAAGTGTATTAGCTTAAAACAAATCTTATAGAAGCTAGCACTATAGATCAGTAGAACCATCTCTTCCATAGTTTGCATGTTCTTCCTTTCATTGTTGAAAATCAGATACAAACCACTGACGTACTCTGACCGACACCTGACATTCAGACAGAATTAGGGAGCAGAAAAAAAGGAAAAACCTCTCAAGTCTTTTGAAATGTTAAAACCACCTTAAAGAACAAGTGATAATTGGTTTGAAAACTATTCCCAAAATAAAAACAAAGCAATTAAAACTCCTGCAAAATTATTTCACCACATCAAATACCTGGTCTGAAACATGCCAACATTTATGTTCTTTTGACAGATAGTGTAAAATTTCACACTCTATTGCAGCTTATGCACAATAATAAAAACAGGTTACAAAATCAGAGGAAAAAAAGTCGTATAAACAGACATCTCACCCACAGAGTTGTGAGACAGACAAAATTCAGTGAGCCTTTTTTTTTTTTTTTTTTTTTTTACACTGTCCATTTTCAAAACTGCAAACAGTTTTCCCCAACTTCCACTTTCAAAGTTTTTGTTCATTAAATTCATTCTGGAAACTACACAGAATCACTCAGATTTTAAAGTACCTTCTTTCTGGCTTTGCAGGTACAGATACACTGCTGGAGATACTTCCTGTTCGCAATCCATAGTCTTCCTCCTCCTCCTCATCTTCCCCATCATTACAGAACTTTTTCACTTTGACTACTGAGCTTACAACAGGCAACCGTCTCTTCCTGGAGCTTTCTTCCTACAATACAGCAGCCAAAACAATTCATTTAGCATAAAACATGTATTAATAAGCCAGCAAAGAAAATACTGCAATTCTACCTAGAGCCAGAAGATGGAGAACTTCCATTCCAGTCGCGTGAGTCTAGGGACTACTGTACTGTCTGCAGAAACAAGTGACAGCACTGGAGAACATGAAAATCAGACATATTTACATTGAAACATTTCATGAAAAATGTAACTATAAATAACATTTAGAAAAGGAGAAGAAAAAAAATCTAAAGTACAGACAATTTATCCAACACCTACAGAAAAATAGTGTTTTCCGAAGAAATTCATACTACCCTTCAAGATGCACCTGTTGAAAGTCTGATAGAGAAAAGTGAAATCAGAATGAATGACTTTCTCCTCTGTATCAATTTCAGATTAGTGTAAGGATTAATTTCTAGCAAGCTGACATATTCCAAAGAACACTAATAGCTATGCAGAGCCAGGATGGTCCAGTTCAGGCAGTGGAAGGTCTCTGTTCTGACACAGCCACTCACCACCACAGTGCATGTGGCAGTGACAAATTTAAATGCTAGGCTGCATGAAAGCATAGGAGAAAGTACACATCAATAATTTCTGTAGGAACCACCACTCAGCACTGAACTACACAGGAGCACAATGAGGCACCTGGATGCCAGGTTTGTACACAGTACCCTTTAAATGACCCTATATCCTCCAAGGAGAAAGAAATATCCTAGAAGATGGACCTGGACTACACTGATACAGAAGATTCATACAGTAAGAAACCCAATACCTAAAGAAATGATCTTTTTAAACTTAAAACTTCCCAAAGCACAAGAACTTGTCTAAGAGAAGGTAGAATACAGCAAAGGTCCACAGTTCCAAGAAATGCTCCTGAAATAGCCCTCTTCTGGACATTATTCGTGAAAGAGTAATAGAAGAAAATTATCACAAGACTTTAACATTTCCAAGGAGAGATGTGACTGTCATCCATCAATGGCTTATGTACAGCCTTAAACAAATCGCTATATTCTCATTCTCACTTCCCTGTCTTAAAAAACAAAGACATCAGCACATGTCTTTGTAAAGCATTCTAGATTTCTGATTAAAATTCATTGTCCTTTATACAGCATTAGGTAAGTAGTAGCAAAGACAGAGAACTATATAAGCAGTAACATACACAGATGCACTTGGAATACAAGGTATGTAAAATTCCTGCTTTGTTACATTAGCAGCCATAACAATCTTCATTCCTCTCACAAAGGGCTCTTATCTGATTCATATGGATAGTCTTAAAACTATCAGCTAGGACTATCACCCTGCCTGGCTTAGTCCGGCCTCCAAAGTATGTAGGGCAGCAATCACCTTTTAGTTTGTCCTTGTATGACACCCATCCCAAAGACTTCTTAAAGGCCATGGTTCTAAATAGTATTATAATAATAATAATAATGCTAATAAGCAACATACCTGGGCTTTAGAGACCAATGTATATCTAGCATAGGTATGAATAAACAGCATCCCCAAAATACTGATTTACAGAACTGGGTAAAGCTGGAGATTTACATAGCACTTACAGAAGATCATGCTGTTCCAATGATCTAGAGATCAAAATTATTATTTCTGATTCATCACGTGCATCATGATGTGCTAACTCATCAGTCCAACCCAATATGGCATGAAGATGTACAAGCTAATTAACTCTGAGATGCAGCAACCTGTCAGGTGATGATGTTAAACTATGCAATCTCTTTTTATCAGTGGACACAAAGAATGAAATCCCAAACCTACTGGTATCAGTGACAGAAGTCTTTCAATTTCTCTGAGGTCAAGATTTTACTGGAAGCGTACAAAGCCATTTAGGTTCCTAGCAAGTGTAAAATATTGCAATAGTTTAGATCGTACTAACCTCACTGCCTACTTTATCGGCACTAAGTTTGGAAGTGGGTCTGTAACTTTCTGCTAAGCTGCCAAATGCTTCTGGATTGCACAGCTGGCCTGTTTCCAAAGACCTGCAGCTTTGTGTGTCTAACTGCCAGCTCTCCTGTAAGTTGCTCTGTTGTGACAATCTGTGCACATGTATATTGCCATCTGCACTCCTGCTAGCTGGTGGTCGGTATATTTCAGCAGAAGGACGAGAAGAACCATAAGTTACAGTTACAATAGGTTTCTTCCGCGACAAGGGATTCTCCTGCATGAAGTTTAGGTCTTCATCAATTAGATCATCTGGTTCAGGTTTAATGTCAATTACAGCTTCAGAAGGTGACAATTCCCTCAAAGGCTTGACTGTAGATGTTAAGCGGGATGCTGGACCATCTTCACAAGACTGCCTGATAAAATAAGAAATTACCAACTATTAACTTATCTGCAAATAAAGTTCTGGAAAATGAGAACTGTCTTTTAAACAAAGCCAGCAGGGAAGAATCATTAAGGTATTGTTGTCTGTACAAATCTAACACGCTGATCACTATTTTTAGTTTGGTTAATTAATCTAAGCCCATCTGTTGCTTAAAGAAATGGAACTAAATTCCTGATTTAATTTTTTATGCAACAAATTGTAGCAATGCTTTACTGTTCAAAACTACTTTGATCTTTCCAAGTATCCCTGCTCTTCAGAATGGCTACTACAGTCACACAACTACTAATGTCTGAACATGTGTTAGTAAGTAACCAGAAGCATTACCGTGAAGCAGTGTTCCTTTGTTCCTGTGAGCTAGTTGAAACTCTTGAGTCAGTCCTTTCAGTCCGAGTGCTGGAAACTGCAAGAGGTGGCAAGACATCCTCACGCCTCCTCTCATCACTCGCACATGAACTGCTTTTGCTGGAAGGAAGGTTGCTCTCAAAGATATTAGATTCTGAAGATTTTACACTAGTTGGTTCTGTGGAGACAGGTACCCTTCATTTTTACATCAAAGCACAGCAATACAGATTTTGCAGTAAATGTAACTAAGAAAATGCAAACAAGACATTGCACAGATCTGAAAACACAACAAGCTGAATGCTGTTTCAGCTGAAAAGATCAGCAACAAAACACCCAGAAATAAATTCTGGACTCAGAAATAAATTCTTTATCTCAAAATATTAAGCAATTTCCTAAAGAGTCAGGACCCAAAAGACCATATAAATTGAAAATTAACAAAATAGTCAGCTCAGATCTTTTTTGAAACTCATTAGACATGCAACACTACACAGAAAAGATAAACCTACTTTCACTCAGAATTAATCTTCTTACTTACCAGTAGTCACAGATCGCAGCTTATCCAAAACACCATGGAGCCTGAAATAGATGGGGGACAGGGAAGGAAGCAAAAGAGAAAAAGGAGAAATAAAAGAACTTTAACTTACATTCAGAATAATCATCTTTCAGAAACCAGCTGCCTTTCCCCCGCTACAAGCATCTCATTTATCTAAGACTTCACTTCCCATCAATTGACGTATGTTTAACCTCGGAAGGGAGGCTTTAAGTATCTTGCCTCCAGTGAGTCTTCATACATGCAGGTAGGGTATTCATCACATCATCTATTCTTGGCATTTGGTTGGTTTACATAATTAAAGCCAGTACTTTCCACTCTTTCACTACAATCTATGGTGTGAGTTAAATGTCTTCAAAACGAGTGATTCAAAAAACCTGAGTTAGAAGTCTAAAGTATAGCTGAAAATTTTACTTCCTGTATGAAACTTTAATTACACAGCAGAGTGAAACATAATTCTGAATACAAACGTAAACAATATACAATTTGCAGCACTTAACGTACTCAGAATTCTTTCAGCATGCTTTGTATATACCAACAATATTCTTTGAGATGCGTTGGTGAGCAAAAACATTTCAGCAAGGTAACAAATTTGCTGTTTGCCTATGAAAAAGGCACCAAGCTGAAGCGATACAGAGTATCGAAAAGCTACAAAATAATAAGGCTATTTAAAAATAAATACACATTACAGTGAGAAGAAAGAGGAGAAAAAAAAAAGAAAAAAAATCCCAACACTTAAATGCATATCCTACTTGGAATTCAAACCTGATCATGGGCATCTCCATAATTTAGACCGAGTATTAAAAAGGAGTTAAAGAACAAAAACATATTGAAAACTAGGAAAAGACTGCATGTGAGTATAAGGAAGGCTTATATTCATCTCCTTGTGAGTTTTTACTAGAACACTCTTAAAATTCGTCAGCTGAACTCTGCTGATGCATGTAAGTTTTCACACTGAACTCTGGATAACTGTGACCCGACACTCGGTTCAGAGTAAGAAGTGTTGGCCAACCAGCAGGATTGCCAGGTCTGCCACAGAATTGCTGTGAAACTTTTGCCAGATGACCCCGAATTACCAGCTACAGAGACAAACCAAGGAAGGCAGACCTTGTTGAGTATTGTATTTAGCCAGAGACCCAATGTTTAAGAATGTAAACATTCTGGGTTGCCTTTAGAAGAAATAAAAGCATATAAAACTCCCAACTACAATGCTATTTAACTTTGTTCCACGAGTCCTCTTACAGCTTATTGCATAGGTGTCATCATGTCTTCTTTTCCATCATTCTTTTAACCAATACCTACTTCGTTACCTGATAAGGCACTGTGACATTGAATTTGTATTTATAAGCAAATGCGGATACTGAATTGAGATTAAAAGACTCATTACATTTAGAATTTAAGCAGGTGTCAAAACCAGAAGGAGGTGTAATATCTACATATAGTTGATATCCAGTTCTAAATATACATTAAAAAAAATAATCTTGACCTCTCTTTCCTGCTGAAATTTGCTTTCTCTAAATATTTATTATTTCTTTCAGTAAAGTTTTAGTTTCATTTACAAAGCCATAAAAGTGTTTTCTGCTACATATTACTGCATTATTTCTGTGTATCAGGATTCAGTCAAAACCCTAGTACTGGAGTTACCCTCACCAACTTGTAAACCTCACTAATTTGTCTAATTGATTCCCAAAACTACTATGAGAAATACAACTGCATGACTTACTGATACAGTGAAACCCAAACGTTTTGCCTAGGCAGGCCACAAGAGGGAACAAAGAACATAAATACCTTTTTAAAAAAGGGGTGCATGCTTAATTGCACTCCTTTCTTCTATTTTTGACAAATGCAGGTAAAAAATTGAAAATTTTGAAAGCAAACTCAAATTATATCCATACAAGTAACAGTCACATGGAAATACATCAGTTTAAATAGTTAATACAGTGAATTGCAGTAGGTGGAACTAATTTTCACTTTTTGTCAATGTTTATGGTTTCATAAATACCCAACTTCTAAAATGTTTCTCTCTGCTATTTAACAGCATAAAAGCTCCTAACCAAACAAAGGGGAACTTGACTAATCACACAGAAGAAATACTGGAAGTGACCGTAACCAGTCAGTATGAAAATTTCAAAGGAAGCAAACTCAAAAAGCAGAAAAAATGTAGTATTTCTCTGATCTATACAAAACAAAATAACGTTCCTTAAAACTATATTAGGTTAGAGACTCAGAAATAAGATTAACTTGAAAAAATACATAACTCTGAAAGCAAGAAAAATCTCTGGACTGAAATATTTGTTTGGATATTCTGAAACATGGAGTTAATTAAAAGGTTTATAAGCCAAATTCATATTAGAAAATGCATGAGAAATATAATGGCTAAGGCTGTCATGCAGCATAGCATAAATTAATCCACACTGTCAGAAGTTTAGAAAGAGTTCATCTGTTGCTAATTTGTCCTGCTCACAATAATTCTGGGGTTCTACTTTTGTTTTGTACAGCTGCGTGGTGGTAATAAATAAACAGGCTGAGGTGGGAATACCTAACCATTTGGTGCTAAGCCTTGTCAGAGATGGTATACAGAATTAGATCCACAGCTCATCTGTCCTGATATAGTAATTCCCATGCACAACAGCAATCTGAAGCACTATTAGCATAAAGGCAAAGAAGTTTGTCTTTGAAGAACTATTTTACATCTAACTACAGTGAATAACACTCTCATGCTCACGGTAGGCTTTGCAGAAATAATTTTTTTTAAGTCAACATATGGCCCTTACTTACCTGAGCATTTCACACTTCACTCAGAAATTTGACTAGACTTACGAGCAAACAAAAAAGGTAAGCCCTTTGCCACTTAATTATCACTGCAATAGCCTAACTGTTGACAGACTAAAAATAATTTACTTGTTAGACCTGCAAAGTAAAAGTTTTGATTAATGTAAATTACACAATGTAAGAAGATAAGTAACTTCTTAAATTCTCCGGTTTCACTTATAGAAAGCAGTCCTGATTACTGGTAAGAAGTGTGACAAGCAGCTTACAAACATACCAGACAGTAAACCTGACAGTATTGTTTCCAAGGAAAAGGGAAAGGTCTTCTGTCATCTGCTCCTGACTCTTCTTATTGGCCACCATAACCATAATATAATCAGGGAGCTCTTCATCTAACAGAAAGAGAAATATGTTGTTTTAAAGTATAATAAATCATAAAAGACATAGCAAACATCCTTAAACATGTAACCAGAATTTGTTTTCCCGTTTTACTATAAAGACTCTGCAGGCAGAGGATTAGGTAAGCAAATTAACAAGATTTTCATTTCCTCTGAGGTGCAATACAAGTTTCAGCAATGAGTGAGGAATAAAAGATCGCAACTTCACAAGAGCATAAGCTGAAGATAAGATCAAAGTATTTAAAAAGTGAGTAAATAAAACACAAAAAGGACAAGATAAAAGAAAGCCACTCTGCTGCCTATATCCTTTTACTTGAATACTAACAACCATCTACAATTTTCATCACTTCAAATACTGCCAAATATAGCACCTTATCCTTGTCAAATTTCCTTTAGTTACAAAGACCAAACAGATAAATATCCCTTTCTGATTTGTGCATTAAACAAGTCAAAACTGTATTAACTTCCAGATTTTCCATCTAAAAAACAAAACAAAAGAACAGCAACCCTGAGAGTCTGATTCTTTTAACTCCCTAACGTATGCAATTTCATACACAGTGAGAAATGCATTCCCTTGCTGGACCGCTCAACACAGGTTACGCCTACTCATCAGAACGGACAGGAAGGTGCTCAGATTCTGACATTAATACATTAAGGGTTTGGGGAGTTTGGTATTCGGCTTTTTACTTTGGCTTAGCTGTGATCTACTCTGAAGGACTGAACGGTGCATTTGTTGCTCGAGGGCATTAGGTATGCTTCTTAGGCACATATTTCAATATAGTTAGTTTAATCTAATGCCTCATGCTCTCCAATACCACTCCATGACATGAACATAACAACAGTTAAGTGAAGATAGTTAGGAAAACCACTTCAAATTGTGAATTTGAACCAGGGCACTAACATAGCTGTACTCATTTCATCAAGTTAAGTCCGTACAGAACATTAAAAAGACCTAAAAAATGAAAAATCTTAAACAGAAATCAAAATACAAATCAAAGGAATCTCCTTTCTTCTATGTCTCACTATGTCCCCTGTAAATAATTCATCTGTACCCTAGACTACAGAAATAACATTCATACATTGCACCTGCATTCCACTATCACTATTCAAGTGTTCCAACATAACACATTCCTAGCCTAAACCCTAGGGGTTTTTTGGTGGTTTTTTTTTTTTAATATAAACTGCAAGCTGCACAGGATGGATGGATACCCAGATCTAGGAACTTAGAATGAATTTTATTTTTTGGCCAAGCTACTTTTAAACCTGATCAGCTCCTCAGGTGGTTCAACATATGATAAAGAAGATGATACTTTAAGTATAGATCAAAACATAAGTTAGCACAATTACCTGTAGCAGTACAATAGAAGCAGCAAAGAAAGAAACAAACGCTTCTCTCAGTGACTATGTTGGTTTATGCCAACTTAAATTGTATGCAAAACTGCAGCCTTTTGAAAATTTTGATAGTTGATGACTATTTAACTACCTTTATTTTCCTTCACAGATATGAATTTTTGCTTTGTAAGTTCTACACAACAAATAAGCTCCAATATGTCTTGTAGAAGACTTTTCAAAAGATAAGAACTAGCAGTTACAGAATGAAACAAAAGCATGGTTGCTGCTCACAGAGGCTAGAATGAGGGAGAACCGATTTTTACCAGTTACCTGAAAGAAGAAATAGAGAGTCTTTGAAAAACATTACTTGAAAAGTTGTCCAAAATACTCTAGTCAAGGAAAGAAACCTGAGAAGTGACAGAAATATGGAAACAGTGGCCTAAAAACAAAAAAAAGAGGCCAAGGGAAGTCAGACTTGGCGATAAAGAATACAAAGTTATTTAAATAAATTCAGCAGCTGACTAAGAAGAAAGTGCAGACATTATATGCTGGTCTTGGGAACTGCCTTCTGAATACAGGAAACAGAAAGACAAGAAAAACAGAGAAAGAATAATCAGCCATAGTTGGAATCAAAGAATTCTAGTATTCTACTACCATCTTGGTATTAAAGAAAAGAAAGATTTTTTTCAGAAATGCAGGAAAAAGCAGACAAAAAATCAAGGACTAAGAAACTGAAACCTGGAATGACAGTAAAAAAAAACAAAAACGAGTTGCTGAAGAAGACAACTTTTGAGATGGTGAAAAAAAGACACCCTTATAATGAAAAAATTCTAATCACGGTTCCTTGGCACCTGCTGAGTTCAGAACATCAGCTCGTAGGTAACTCCCTTCTACAGAGTCAATACATTTTGATTCCATAAATACAGTGGCCCCTTTAAATAGGAAATAAGATGAATTCAAGATCAAACTACAAACTTTGAACTTGGTCCTGCAACTCATGGGATCTCCGAACTATGCTCTCAATTCCTTCACCTGAAATCCAAGTATCACAGACAACAAGGCAGTTGCAGGACTGAGGTATTCTGCTTCCAACAGAACACTGTGTTAAGTTACTAACTTTTACTGTTGTAAAAATCAGCTGCTCTTAAGTGCAATATCCATTTAACCCTGGATTCAGGAAAAAAAAACCCACAAAAACCCACACATTCACACTGCTCATCTCTCTCTCTCCTTGCAATCCAAAATAAAATCCCACCCTGCCTCTAAGATTCAGTTACATGTTTCATCAACATTAGCTTAATTTGGCTCTTAGTTTTCCCCTTAACAGTCAAACTCTTACATTTTGCATATTTGTCCTACATGTTTCTGACATTGCCTTTCCACCTCCTAAAACAGCTTATCTCTGTCTTACAGTAATATCCTTTCTCCTGATTTTGACAAATGTCTCACCCTGAATTCAAAAGGCTCTTGAAAAGATGCCTAAGACCGACTCCATCTCAGAGGGGTCACAGGTAACTGCTGCTGTATTTGCAAGGATCTTGCTTTATATAATGCTTCTCTTTGTGCTTCAGAGAAACTTCCTTAAATATTCACAGACACATTGTTTGTTTGTTTTTCTTTCAAATCCCTTGCCATCATTTCTCCTTGAAAGGGGAGATGGTTAGCCTTCTTAGTTATTTCCTTTTAATTCTTCATACACTGATGTCCACGTACTGCCTCCTCTTACGCTTAGACTATACATATTTTATGAAGTAAGTCCTTTTCTTTCATACTAGTCCAGCACTTCAGACAACTCATCTCATGCTTAAGGCTTCTGTATGGAGTAACACAAGTAATAACAAGTAAATAGGCTGTTTCATTAACTAGCTGGTTGTCTCCTATCTAACAACAATGAACCTAAAGAAGATTGCTAAACACACAATAAAACTTACCAACATAAGCCCCCAGCTCCTGCAACTTTCCTTTTATAGCACCCTAAAAAATAATGAAATAGCATTTAAGGGATGGAGCAACACAGTATTTCTAACTGCAAAAAGGTGGGAGGCTTAGCAAAGTTTGTCCGATTAACTGTTTGAACATGTTGGTTTAACATGTTATTTTTCCTATTCTCCACTGCTTGTGAGATGAACGTTGTAACAGTGAGGGACTGACAGCAGAATAGCAAGAACTACCAGGAATCTCACGCTCTCTATCGTATTTCCTATATACCAGTTCCTGGTGCTACCAGACAACATCCAGGTCCCAGCTGTCCTTTTTTTAAGCAGAGACCACCCGGGCTCATAAGGCGCAAAGAAAACGAATCCCGGATGGTTTGATAAAAGGTCATTCCCTGCTCAGCAAGAAAAAAAAAAAAAACAAACCTGCCAGGATTTTCAAGCTGTGGTTGCTGAGTGGGAGCAGCTGACAAGACCTGACGGTAACGGGGGCTTACGCCAGAACGCCCGGCTACGGCTGCTCCCTCTCCCGCGCGGCCCCCGGTACCGGGTCTGCGTCCCAGGTGGGCCGCTGCAGGGCGAGAACTCCAGCTCCGGCGCAGAGATGGCAGCTGCCCTGCGGGGTACAGCAGGACCCCGGCTCCGCTTCCCAAAACAACGGCTCTCCCGCTCGTGCCCCTCCCCGGGGAGCCCCGACGCCGAAGGCCGCCCGCCGGCGGGAGCTCCCAGTAACCCCGGCTGGGGCTTCACCCCACCGCTTCCTTCCGCCGGGGGAAGGGGGCTCGGCGGTGCAGGGCCCGCAGCGGCCCCGCCACCTCGGCGTCTGAGGGGAGGCCGGAGGGAGCCCGGCGCCTCAGCCATCGGCCGGGCCTGCCCCCCACAAGCGGCGTCGAGCCCCTGCCGCGGGCGGAGAGGGAGCGACCCGGCTGCTTCTCTCTCACCCGGATCTTGCGGCTGATCTCGGTGCCGATCTCCATGGTCGCGTCGCGCCGCCCCGGCCCGGTCCGGTCCCGTCGCGCCGTGCTCCCGCCGCAGGCCGCACCGGCTCTGGAGCGCCGCGCCGGAAAGTGCGCGGCCTCCGCCTGCGGCGCCCCCTGCCGGGCCGCCGCGGTGCCTCCGCGCCACCCCCGCGGCCGGGCCCCCCGCGGCGGGGCGGCGAGATACGCCCTAGCGGGCGGCCGGGCAGTAGGGCGGAGGCAGAAGGAGCCAGGAGTGCCCTCGGGCGGTCCTCGGCAACGCCGCTCCGTCCCCCGCCTCCCTCCTCGCCCCTCTCCCGGCCGCTGCCCCCGCCAGCTCCGTGGCGCGCGCCAGGCGCTGCCTCTGTAACGGAACGCTCCGTAGGCCCTGCGAGCCCTCGGGCTCCGCGGCTCGCACAGGCCCGAGGGCGGCCGGGTGGGTCGGCGTGCCCCGGGCGCGATGGCCGCGGGACAGGAGGGGGACGCGTAGCCCCAGCGGGAAGGCTCGTGGGCCGGCAGGCCGGGCCGCCCTCGGCCGTCCGTCGCCGCAAACCGCTCGAGAGCCGGCGGCTGCGGCCTGCTTTGGTCTGCAAGCGGCAGGCAGCCAGACACGCTCGGGAGTCTGGCCCTAGAGGGAAGAACGTCAACGTGTCTTCTAGCGTATTTGTAAACAGTTGCGTGTCAGAGGGTCTGCTTGTAATTACTCGAGTGTTGCGTTCAGCTTGCTTTGAGTTGCCAGTTTTTATAAAACTGGTTTAAAAAGTCCCGCCACGTGGCTTAGGATGAGTACCCTAAGATTAACTGCAAGGTTATTTTAATATTAATGCTACTTCTCAAGTAGTACAAAAATTGAGGATTTAAATATCTATTTGTTAAAAAACAAATATGGTATAGCAATACACAAAGCATGAAAGTAACTTTTAATGCCGTACATAACTACCGCTATATTATAAAAGTATTTTACTACTGAATTTTAGTTTTGTGACCCCATGTTAGACTGATAAGAATGAAAACAACACGGTTTGGGGGTTTTTTTCTTAGAAAGAGGCTGCAGCATCTGCTAGCCTTAGTACTACAAGGGATCAGTTGCAGAGGGAGGAAGAACTATGTCGAAGTCGCGTTTGAGCCATACCATTTATCTTTTGCAGCTATGTCCCAGCTTCACTTCAGCTGATCATAGAATCATAGAATCATTTCGGTTGGAAAAGACCTTCAAGATCATCGAGTCGAACCATTAACCATGCCCCCTCAACCATGCCCTGGAGTACCCTGTTCACTCGCTTTTTGAATACCTCCAGGGATGGTGACTCAACCACTTCCCTGGGCAGCCCATTCCAATGTTTGACAACCCTCTCAGTAAAAAAATTTTTCCTAATATCTAACCTAAATCTCCCTTGCCTCAACTTGAGGCCATTTCCTCTTGTCCTATCTCCAGACACCTGACAGAAGAGACCAGCACCCACCTCACTACAGCCCCCTTTCAGGTAGTTGTAGAGAGCGATAAGGTCTCCCCTCAGCCGCCTCTTTTCTAGACTGAACAACCCCAGATCCTTCAGCTGCTCCTCATAAGACTTGTGCTCAAGGCCCCTCACCAACTTGGTTGCTCTCCTCTGGACACGCTCAAGCAGCTCTATGTCTTTCCTGTAGTGAGGGGCCCAAAACTGAACACAGTACTCGAGGTGCGGCCTCACCAGTGCCGAGTACAGGGGAACAACCACCTCCCTGTTCCTGCTGGCCACACTGTTCCTGATACAGGCCAGGATGCGATTGGTCTTCTTGGCCACCTGGGCACACTGCTGGCTCATATTCAGCCGGCTGTCAACCAGCACGCCCAGGTCTTTCTCTGCCGGGCAGCTTTCCAGCCACTTCCCCAAGCCTGTAGCGCTGCATGGGGTTGCCGTGACTGAAGTGCAGGACCCGGCACTTGGCCTTGTTAAACTTCATATGATTGGCCTCAGCCCATCGATCCAGCCTTTCCAGATCTCTTTGTAGAGCCTCCCTACCCTCAAGCAGATCGACCCTGCCTCCCAACTTGGTGTCATCTGCAAACTTGCTGAGGGTGCACTCGATCCCCTCATCCAAATCATCAATAAAGATATTAAACAGAACAGGGCCCAACACCGAGCCCTGGGGAACACCACTTGTGACCTGACCTAGTGATCTAGTGAGTAGTAACATTATAGAAAGCCCAGCCTACAGATAAAGGGTCTTTTACAGGTAATGCCCCGGGGTAAAATAAACTCCAGGCATTGTCATTAACAGCTGTATTAATCTCTTCCTGCATCACTGCTCCTAATATAAACCAAACATCATACAGAGATAGCCTAGAGTAATTATTGTTAATTATCTGAGCCGTGTGCCTGACTATACTTACACTGGTGTTACAGTGAGATACAACTGGTAACAGATTAATTACAACATTCCATTTTAACCTTCACGAGACACATTTTGCTCTCTTAAGATTTCAAATAAGTTGTATTACTTTATTATTGGGACAAGAAAAATAATTATTGAAGGACAGAAATAGGAATTGAGTTTATTTCCTAACTAATGGATTTACTTTCAAAAGAAATTTTGCGTTTTAAAAAAAAGTATCATTTGTGAATACCAACAGGAGCTCATTGCTTCAAATTCAGCACTGCATTATGCGTAGGATAACTGCCAGTTTTCTTCTAATAGGAAAATTCTGTAACCTTAATTAGTTACTTAGTAGAATATGGTTCATCATTTTACAGTGCCTTATAAGTAAAAATTAATCTTGCAAACATGAAATTTCAGGCTTCAAGCAGGTATGCTCATTTTTCTAGCACCTTCCATTCTCTCCACTACCATTCAGAAAGATGTAATGATGCATAAAGACCCAGCTATCTCTTGCTTTTTCACAAACAAGAAATGGAATGATGAAAAAACAGGGAGGCTTCAGACACAGAACCAAAACATAGAAGTGATGAATAAAGTGAATTTGTTCAGAGAACATCTTTTAAGAGTCACATGTAGAATCAGAAGCATTCTGACTTTTCAGTTCATGAAGTCACAATTTTGCATGGCTAGTAAGTAAATCAAGGTATTTTTCCACATGACTTCTTCATAGCTTCAGCATCCTGGGAACGCCCCTTTAACTAGTAGTTTCTAGATTATCCTGCCTGAGTTTTTATCACAAATGGAGAACTCCCCACTAGGCTGAGGAGTATATACATGCATAGCACTGTTCTGTCTGGAGGGTGACTGATTCTGCTTCCTGTTTGGCTCGCTTCCAGCTTTCTGTCTTACCATTAGTCAATGCAAAGACCTGATGCTGGACAGAGTACCCAGAATCAGAACAAGGTGAATACTTGCATCAACCTTCACCCTGTTGGCTGATATACTCAACTGCAATCACATTGGACCAGGATGGGAAAAAGGAAAAAAATCAAAACTGTCCCAAAAGGGAAGATGTCAATAAGAACAAAATAGATTTATCCCTGTTCCACTATCGGCAGGCAGTATTCAACCCAATGGGCAGAAACTTTTCTTTGTACTTACAGAACAAGGGCTGCAACATTCAGCTGTAGGATATTAGTCTTTTCCTCCCATAATCTTGAACAAGAGAATAAAGAGTACAGAAAAAGATGCAGGTGTTTCTACACATGCATGTCATGAGTGTTGACAGGAGCTAGAGGGGAGAAGCAGAAGCACAGTATAGTGCCCTGAGGCAATCACTCTGTCTTATGGAGGTGTCTGTATCAGAGCTCATCACATGTTCACGGACACCTTTGTCCTTTTTTATTAGAGTTGATAGTTGGAGCAAAGCAGGTAATGGAGAGCTGATGAGGCAAAAAAATGAGATAGGGCAAAATGGAGAAAGTGCAGAAAAACACAAAGTTAGGATACAAACCGGGTTTATAGGAAGCAGAAGAAAAAAATTTAATTCAGGAATGAAAGTTTGATGAGCTTCAAAAGGAGAAAATGTAGGCTGCAGAGGACTATATTGACAGTGTCCTAGATGTCTCTTTTAAGATGAGGTGTTGTCTTTAATGTAAAGGCAAAGAAAGAAAATGTAGCAAGGACTAACTATGGAAAGTAAGAAAACTAATAAATGCAACTTCTAGATAGGGAATCAGGCAGGAAATGGGTGTGATCAAGATTTAGAATAGGAAATGTGACAGATAAGAGAATTCAGACCTTGTTTCCAGTATCAATTGTTTAGAAATAGGAGGGGTTGCCTCTGTTACCCTGAAATTTCATGGCTTGGATTTGTCATGCATTGTATCAGTCAGTCTTCTCTGGCAAGTAACCATAGTTCTGGCCTGTAGCAGATACCATTAGAAAAGGGTATCAATTTAGGTTAGTTCAAAGTTAGTTTATTTTACTCAATATAAAATTTCCCTGAATGAATTCTTTTTTTGGTTTATGGACAGCTCATCATAACTATGGCTGATGTATGGAGGGAAAAAAAAAAAAAAGGAGATATTCCCCTGATCTGAGGAAAGACCATTGTGCCTAAGAGAAATAACTCAGAAGAATTCATCATAGTACAAAATTACCTATGTATTTCAGATGAGATTATTGTCCTCCTGAGTAACATGTTATTTGCATAGTAGATCTGCAGGTTAGACCTGCTCAGACAGTAGCATGTTTGTGTGCTTTACATTACCAAAACACTTTCTAAGTTTTACAGTTATGAGTCAGCGTTCACATATTTTTACCTTTTTCCTCATCCCTGACGTGTTTCAAGTTTGTATATACTTTTGCCTGGCTCACGCAATGTGGAGAGCCATGAAATTCCAAATTGCATAAAACAATTGTTGATTTCACAGGTGTGCAAGCACAGACACAGAGGTCTCCATATATTTATGGGACTGGAGTGCAGCCCCTTATATGTTGTTTGCATTGGTTAAACACTGCAAATATTATTTAATCGATAGGCATTTGATGCTTGCTAAGACAGTTGTTACTAAGGGCATAATTTCTACTGACACCTTTGGGAGTTTTAAGTCCAGACAAGGGCTGAAAGATCAGTCTTTAGTCTGCGTTTTCTTGCTGTGTATATTACCAACAGCTGAAACTCTGCAAGGACTTTTGTTTTTAGCTGCAGACATAAATGTATGTGCATAGGTCATTTGGTACAGCACATACAGATTAAACCTTGAAAATATTTCCAAGCTGCGTGAAAATCAGACCAACAGAATTTTTGGTAAGAGATTTGACTTAATTGGAAAGGCTTAAAATAAATGATCATATGATTAAAAAAAGCAAGGATTGCCTGCTATTTGTTGTAACCCCTATTTCTGTAATGCCCCTGTAGCCAGAGAAGCAGCTGTTCATTGCTGACATTCTCCCTGCCAGGCATTCCAACTCTCTGAGGTAATGGGCTACAAGCATACGGGCCTTTGCTTTAATTCTTTCAGCGTATCCTTCCGCATGGATAGAGCGAGGGGAACGCCTCCAGGAAAAGAAATTAAATGCACACACACAGAGGCACACAGAGACGGGCGATTTGAAAATATTCCCGAGAAAGCACTTTGCGCTCATGCAGTGCAGCGTCACATCAAAGAGGCTGCCTGAATTGCTGGCTGGCACAGGTTTATTTTGTTGTAATATTTTCTTCCACCTCTAGCTCTTTACCCAGTGGAATGATATCCAGAGCAAGTTTTTTGAGACAGGAAGTGAGGAATGTTTTCACTATGAGTGATCTGAGAAGAAGGTGGGTTAGCCGAGATAGCAGCTGTTTCGGGCAAGAGGAACACAGAAAGTCAGTTCCTGAGGAATACAGATGAGATGGCTCCGGGAGAAAAAGTCTTGGAGCACTGTGGGGTTTTTTTGGATACACGTATGTGAAAGGAAACTCGGTGTCTTTGGATCGCTGCACAAGGTAAGGGGAAAACAGCAGGCACAGTAAAAAAAACAGCGGGTGATCTCTGCTGTGTACCGCAAGACTGAGGAGTTTCAAGCATATTTCCTTTTTGAAAAGTAAAGGCTGTAGAACTGTGCTTCTGCAAGTAGGGGAGGTTTGGGATAGGCACTTATTGCTGCTCTTTTAGTCCAGGAGTCATGTCAAAGATTAACTGGTAAAACAAGGGGAGGGTGGAGGATTCTGATTTTTTGGCTCTCCAAATATTTCTGAAATAAATATATGTATTTTAAGCATTTGAAATAATAGGAACCCTTTTTCACCATCATGTATCGCAGTTTTATTTTGCACGCTGTCATTCACGCAGGCTGTTTAAAAAAATCTTTGTAAAGTAAAATCCTAATTATTGAGGGGGGAGTGGGAGGTGTAGGTAAAGGGGAAAGATACCACAGTGCTCAGTAATCATGTGTGAGTCACGGCCATGTTGCTGAAATTCTAATATAACATTTTTGAAACTACATGTTTGTGTTGAAATATAAATGTACAAAGTTTGACCACTAAAGACATTTTTAGCTGTTGCGTGAAAATTCCAGGCTTGCTAAATAAAGGCTTGTTACTGTAGAGGTCATCAGTTGGATTTGTAACTCCTGGTGGTATGTAGTTCCTTTTTGCTAAAGTAGCTTTATAACAATGCAGATGTGTCCGAATTTAAGTAATGCAGAAGGCAAATATGAGAGCACCTAGCATTGCAGAATGCACAGCTGCTGAATAAAAACAGCACAGCTGTGTTTTCAAGAAGTACACATGGCTAGCAGTAAAGTTACTGAATGATACCTCAGTGTTATTCATCAAACTTGCCTTTATTCTACAATATTTATTATATGTCAGGAATTTTTATTTTATAGTTGGTCTTTTGTGACATGGACTGGAAGTTAGTTACTTAAGTTTTCCTTATTATGTGTTTCAGAAGTAATGAAGATGATGTCAGACATGTACTAAATTAAAATGAAATCATTTAGGGTAAATGCTCAGTAGAGCAGTAAATGCAAACAACAGATCATAACCTGAAGAGCACTCCTGGCATGTTCTGAAAATTCTGCTCTAAACTTCCTATGTTTGCACTGCTGCCTGTCTGCAGAGTGAAATAACTGAAAGTTTGAGATTGCCTCATGTCAGCATTAGGTGGTTTGGAAATTTCACCTGTCAGGTCAGCCTCTGGTTAGTGATTTTTTTTTTTTTAAATACTTTTTTTCCCATGCCCTTAGAATACTTTTCTAAGGGCCCAATGGGGGCATGAAAGTTTGAAAGTCTCTCATATTCAGTGGTACTATGTAAAAACTGAGATTAAAACAGCATTGCACTTCTGACTGCAGCTTTGTAAAAGATGAGTAAGTTGGTTTCTCTCATTGCTGTAGCACCAAAGAAAGTACATAACTCTGCACAGAATGTATTGGAAAACGGGCCCTGGGGACGTGAGCTGAGGTCAGTCAGCCAAAAGTTACTCTGCCAGGAATAAACCCAGTGCGAGATTCTGCTGGCAGTGGGCAGGAAACTAAAAGCTTCTGTCTGTAGAGCATTCCCTGCATGCTGCTCTAGCGGGGCAGGAATTGGAGGATCAAAGTGCAGAGTGAGTAATAAACTGAGGAGTCCCTGTGTATCCCTAAATTTTTCAGGGAAACCTGTTGCTATTCTGCAGCTGCACCCAAAAATAAATCAGTTGGTGTTTGGGTCAGGGTTTTTTTTTGATTCATTTAAGATTTTAAGTGGTATCTGTTGAGGATGGGGATTGTGTAGGATGGTAGAACTGCTTCCAGATTATTAGGAGCGTGGTCATGAAATATGTTTATGGTCATTCTTTGGAGTAGGGTTGCAAAGATGTCATTGAGGAAAAATGCCGTGCTGCCTCCTCTTTCTCCCCGTTTTAGGCCTGTAGTGCCTTTCCGCCTCCCTTTCTTCTTTGCCGTGCTGCTTACAAGGGAGTCGGGAGTCTGATACGAGGTCTTCAACCTAAAGAGTTTGTGGTTGTGTTGAATAACATTAACTTTCTAGGTAGGTATATAAACGTGCAAGTAGTATGTGGCCATCTCTTTGTTTATAGCTATACCTTTGAGTTTAAAAACAGGTGCGCTAGGAAGACTACTTCTTCCAATCCCCCACTCCAAATAAATGGATGTCTTCGTGTTATTCCTCTCTGGTAATTCTAAGAGTCATCATAAATCAAATTGTGCCTTTTAATATGTGCTACTAATACATACCGGCCTGAAAAAACCGTAGGTGCTCGTTTTCTTTTTCCTTTCAGGCGGTGCGGCGCGGTGCTGCCACTAGAGGTCCCCAGGCAGAGCTCTCCAGGCCAACGGCGGCTAACAATGAGAGGAAGAAGCGTAGCTTGGCCCCGGGCGGCTCGGCCTCGGCCTCGGCCCCGGCCCTCAGGCTCGGCTCGGCTCGGCCACGGCCCTCAGGCCCGGCCCGGCCCAGGGGCTGCGGGCAGCGCGGGCCGGGGCGCGGCTGCCGGCTCGGCTCGGCGCGGGCAGGGCAACGGCCGCCACGCGCACGGCGCTGGCTCCAGCCCGCTCCCCCGCCCCACGGCCGCTCAGCCCCGCGCCGGCGGGGCGGAGTAGGCGGGCCCCGTCGCGGGGGTGTTACGCAGGGCCGGGGGGCGCATCGCCCCCAGCCCTGGGGCGCGGCGCTGTGAGGGAGGCGGTGCAACCCCCCCTGCCCCGAGGCGGCGGCGGCGGCGGCTTTATCTCGGGTGTGTGAAGCGCTTTCGCTTCAGTGGTAGCCGCAGTGCCCAGCCTCGCTGTAGCGACTGCTCTCAACACACCTGCTTCCGCCGAAAAAAACCCGTGTATTTACAGAACGTTTTTGTTTTGCGTGTCCTGCTGAAAACCAGCGCTAGTAAGAGTGACAGCTTTCTTAGGCTAGGGTGCATGCGGTACGAAACACGCGAGGAGAAAGGCGAAGCTTGCACGTTACGGAGTTGACAGGAGAGGAGGCGCGAAGGTGTTTGCAAAAGGTGGGGAAGCGGGTGGCTACCTTTGGACTGGGAATAAGTATGTTTTTCAAGGAAAAATTAGACCATAAATGGTTCTCAGTATCTGCATACTCTCTTGGCGAGGCAAAGCGTAACCTGAAACATCCTACAGCAGCTTAGGTATTAAGAAATAATGGTACAGCTAGCTGTAATTCAGGGAGAATTAGAGGAATTGGATTTTAATTGTCTGGTAGGAAATGGCTAAGGTGTGAGCTTTAATACCTCTCTTCCTGCCTTTCATTTTTTTCCCTTAATCGTTTATGGGGCTTGGTTTTGTGTTTAATCCAACAGATAGCGGCTGAGGCTGCATGCTGCTCTGAAAAACAAGCCAGATTGCTGGATTTGCGCTTACAGAAAATGGCTTTGTTCTGTATTAGAAATACCTTAGGCAACTCGGACTTCATAGAGGTATTTCATTTAAATACTGATTCAGTTTAGAAATACTTACTGCAGCCGCATTTGATTAAGACTCATTATTCACTTGTGAGTTAAAAAAAAAAAATCAGCTTGCCAAAGACTGGTGTCGTCTGTGGAAAAACCAGAAACTCTGGTGCTTATTTCATTATTTGAATGCATAACAGCTCTGCATTTTTGAAAAGTAGACTGATTATTTAGATTTAGAAAAAATAGACATGTTATTTCCCATGTTACCACTCCCCTTTTAGTCAAAATATTTCTGATTCTTGTATTTATTCTTTCTCTTTTGCTCCTTACTAGGATTCCAGTGGATGCCCCTTCTACTTGTCTCCTGGTGGAAAACTTGATTGTCTTTAATGGATACTGCTGCTGCTGGTTGATCTCTGGAGACTTTACAGCTCCTTACCTTTTGAGAGGAGATAGCTACTTGTCCCCTCTCAAGGTCCTGGTGGTAGTAGCTTTTTATCAGTAACCACCTCTGGGGGGGAAAAAGAAGATGCCTCTACCTTTTGGGTTAAAATTGAAACGAACTCGGCGTTATACAGTATCTAGCAAGAGTTGCTTGGTGGCTCGTATCCAGCTGCTCAACAATGAATTTGTGGAGTTCACACTGTCGGTGGAAAGTACAGGCCAGGAAAGTCTGGAAGCGGTGGCTCAGAGGCTTGAATTGCGGGAGGTAAGCAAACTGTTGATTGAAGGCGTGATTTTTGTCTCTGGTGCTAGATGACCTATGTGGTGAATCCTTACCATTTGGGGCAACCAGTTTATTTACTGGAGCAGCTGTCCTGTGTTCTCCTTGTTTCTTCACCTTCTGGTCTTGATGGGACTTCGATTGCTCCAGAACAGTTGAAAAACTTACGTTACAGAGCTAGGGAATGCCCAAGGGGAGGACGTGTTAGAAGTGGCAGTGAATAGAAGCTTAGAGCGATAAGCAAAGCGACTGTTTTTTAAACCTTACAATGCTGAAAATGCTGTTTAAGAAAAACCCACAAAGGAACAACAACAAAAAATTTCTGCCTAAGCAGCATGGTTAAGAATTACTGCAAGACTTCAGACAACTTTTAGCTAAGGATATGAAAGAGAGTGTTATTTGTGTGCGTGTATTTTTTTTTTTTTCTGATGTATTAGTGCTGTGAAAAGAACCTAAAGTGCAAAATGTGATAAGTGTACCAGTGACCAACTATTTATATTGCTTGTTCAAATACCACAAACATGTTTGCAGACACTGTCTTGGAGCAAGAATATAGTCATTTAGATCAAGTGCTGGCCTCATGAGGAAACATGGTTTGTACTAGTTTAGTCTGTATATATTTGTGTAACCTGCCTTTTTCCCCAAAAATTCCTTACTTGGTATTTCAAGGGATCCTTTTGCAACTGAAATTTATTCTTCTCCCACACATTTAGTGATTATTCATATATCTCCTGTATTGAGTGAATTACTTCTGAAATGCTGAGCTGTGAAACATTGTTTATAGAAATCTACATAGATTACCAACATATGAACCAATGTCATTGTTTTATAATTTTGTTGAACACAGGTGGATTTGATTGCAGTAGTTGAATGCTCTTGACCCTGTGTAAATTGACATTTCCCACTAGAGTCTCAAAAGGTTGAGTTCATTTTGTAGCCATTAAACTGTGACGGCATGTGTACTTTCAGGGGCTAGGAGAGAGAAAACTTGTAATGAAAGTTCAGTGCTGCTAACATTGTTCTGAAAAAGATGCTTTTGCTCTGTTATGTAGTCTGCCATATAATGGTGTTTTGAATATGGGATTCAAATACAGGACGAAAACCCTAGACTTAGGTAACCAAAATAAGAGTAATCATGAAAATAATTGTTGTCTAATAACTGTGATTTTTTTGAAATGTTATATTTTCATTGTCAAGCAATGGCAACTGCTTATAACTTTGCTCAAATATTGAGCAAATAAATTTAGGACTCAATCCTGCAAACATTTATTACTGTACACAGCATGCATTACTGTAGGATTTTCAGTAGGAAATGCTATATATAGTCAGTTGTTTTCAGATTTTTTTTTTTTCTGTTTTGAGAATAATAAATAAATAAATTAAATAGATGTGAATCCATTAATCTCTGTTTGTTTACTGCGGTTGTTTTCAATCCCAATATGCATTCCTGTATATTCACCAAATATTTTTTTTTAGTGTACAGTTATTTTGGAAAAATGCAATTCTGTGCAACGGTATGACTTTTTTTATCTTGCTCCTTCTAGCAAAGGGTACTCTCGTAGCCTTAGTGTTTACTTAGAACACATCAGATATCATATACTTAGAATTCAGTTATTGTTGTGTGAATGGAGTTTGTCAATTTTATCTATCCACTTTCAGTTGTTACTGCTAAGTCAACAGAAGGTAAAGAATTTTAATTATATTTGGTTTGCAAAACACAAAGGCTTTGTCTTCCTGAATGATGACTGCTAGCTTTTATTGAACTAGGCACAGTGTTGGAGATAGCAGTTTTTTCGGCTATTCTTCATTATCTATCTCTTTTGAGCTACTCCTAAAAATCTGTTTAAAAAAAAAAAAAAAAAGATGGCAATTCCCTCAATTAAGAGTCATATATTTGACTAAGGGAGTTGACAGTACACTGTTGAACTCTGAGCAGATTCCTTCAGTCATGCATTCTTGCATGGATTATTTTGGCAGGAAAATGTGTTGCAATAAAAGGGAATGGAAAATAAGGATATAAATTACTTTCCAGAGCTTGCATTCAAAAAATGTTGTTCTGCCTTTAAATAGATTTGCCAAGCAGATACTGGATCATTCCTGACTGCTTGCTTAGTAGAAAGTTTTCAGAAAGAAAAATTTGCTCAACATTTTGCTTAAATCTGCAAAACCGACATTAGTCCTTAATACTGTAAAATACTTTCTGTAAGATGTTGCATATTGTTAATGCACTAAGCACCCTTAAAGCATGAGTGTGAATTCACCATGTTAAATGTGAAAGTATGACTGTTTATTTGAATACTGAGACTTCAAGCAGTTATGAAAAACCAAGGCATCAGTTTCCGATTACTGTGTATGGGCTACACAGTTAGGACATGCGGTTCCCATGCACCTTCAAAATGCAGGAAGCATGAGGGAAATCTCTACCTTTTTACACATTCAATGGTAAAATTTAGAAATACCTCTTTCTCTCTGGTGTAGTCTGCAATTACGGAATTTGGACAGTGAATTGAATGGCTTATTTTTAATGCTGTGCCATCTTTTAAGATATTTAACAGATTGTTATGTAAATGAGTAGTCTTCAAATTATGCTTTGTGTGGCTAAACACTGGTTTTCTTCTGATTTTCCAATTAGTACTTCTCAATTTCCAAGTTGTATGCTAGTATGGACACATAGTTAGGGTTTAGGAAGTCTTAAGTAAGTTGACAATTTTCTAGTTTTTTTACTGAATAGTAGAGAAGTGAAATGAATGTGTTCAACTAAGAAGAACATCTTCTGGTATTCCCAGAATGTGACTCAATCAGCAATGAGTATGTAATCCAGCTCTCTTAAACTGAGGAACTGGGGAAAGAAGCCAAAGGGAACAGGGAACTTAAGTTACTTACCCTTTGTAGCGCAGCCTGTGTTTTATCCTGTGAGAGAACTATAACCAAACTTGATTTATGCAAAAAGCTGTATTTGTTGCAGAAAACCATTCTGGAATTACAAGCTTTGAAAAACTGCTGAGAGGTCTGATTGTTAACTACCTTTAAAAGTATGTGCAACACTGCTCATCTTCCATCTAGGGAGTGAGTATACAAATTAAATACTTGAAAATATAGAAATGTTTTTGTTTTTTTTTTTAATGTTAATACAGCTAGATATCTATAGGATGTTTGGTAGGAGGCGTTACAACTGATTTACCTCTGTTGCTGTATCTTATTTTATTTCTGTTTTCTAATAACACTTCTAAACTAGAACGAAGGGGCAAATTCTGCTCCTGTGTACAAGCAGAGTCTGACTTAACTGCAGATATGTGGTGGAGATTTGGGCCCAAGTACAAGAACTAATGGTAGGGAACTTCTGTGGAGAGTGTGTGTTGTGCATGTGCAAGTTCCTGTGTTTGTTTTGGACATGAATAGGAAAGAAGGGATCAAGGCTATCCAGATCCTGAATAACTTCGAAGTTCTGAAACAGTGCTTCAGAAATGCTTGAACGATGCTGGAAAACTTTGCTCTGAATTCTAAAATATCAGCTCTTGTTTGGAGAAACCACAAAAAAACCCCTTTAATTCAGTGTGGTGGTTTCTTAAATGTGTTTTGCTTATGTAAAGAGTGTTTTTAAAATAAGATCAAGTGAAACCATAAATATTCTTACATGTATATGTATCAGTAAACATACTGACTGTCAAATAAAAGATGGGCCAAGTCACGACAGAGGGATCACTAACTTAATTATGTTTATGCCTTGTATCAAAGTCTGACAAAATTTTAGCTAATGCTTTGAGAAATAAGAGGAGGAACAGTGCCCACGGTTGAATTGCTATGATTGCCTCTCTGAACCAAATTTTCCTTAAAATTAAGACAGGAGAAATTGTCATGGAGAAATGTATATAAAAATGCAGACCTTCCATGTGTAATCTAATTAATTTAAAAGATGCTACAAACTTGACTGCATCTCAAACATATATTAATTCTAAGTGTGCTGTAATTGTGATTTGGAAACCACGATAAATTGAAGAACAGAGCAGTTGGCCAAAAATCAGTAATTGCCTCTGCAATTATTGTAGTTCTTCCTTTTTCTGAAGGAAAAAAGCTATACACTGAGGTATAGGATTTGCATTCAGTCTTGCTATGTTGAGCAGCACAAAATTAAATTTTTTTCCATGAAAGCAATAGTGGCAACTAGGAAGCTTTGCCCCTGATTTGTTAAGCTTTTTTATAAAGTTAGGCCAGAATTTGAATACACCACTTAATTGTATTTTTTCACTATCACAATGTCTGTGAATTGCTGTACAGCTTTATACTAATTTTGACAGAAGAGGTTTTCTTTACTTCTGAAGCAAAGACATGAGCTTATTGTTTAGTGTTTTTAGACTACTTTGAAATTTTGCTTTTCCCTGTTGTAAAGCAATCAGAATTTAAGCCTCTGATGAATAGGAATGTGATACTCCTTTTAATGTCAGTGCTGTGTAAAGTGTGAGTCAAAAGCAGGTATGTGTGAGTCCATCCTTCTTGGAGCCTTGGACAGTGGTGGGAAAAAGTAACATAATTAAAAACAAAAAAGTATGTTTCTACATTTCTTTGTCATGTTGGTAACTGACCTGTTTCTACAAGAGGTTAAAATGTCTTGGATAGAATGTGTTCTATGCACTATGAAGGTATTGCTCTTTCTCTTGCAAATTAGCCAGTTTACCTTTGTTTAATGTACCGATGAGTAGAATCTGCTTTGCCTGTTAGAAGACCGTTTATTCAAGATATTTGAAAGGTGTAAACCACACTGTATTGTTATCAGTGCAATGTTTTAATTTGAATAAATTAGAATATCAGATTACCTTGCAAGGTATTGATTTTGTTTATTTCTTATCCCTGCTGTTTTGCTTTAAGCTGTAGTTGACAATTGCTTTGTTTAAATAGCATTTGTGAAACCCATATTGGAGTAGTTAGGAGAAAATAATTGGGGGGTGTGTGTGTAAAAAATCGTTTCATTATGAAAAAACTAAGACTTAAGACTCACTTCTCTCTGTATTTGTATAGCTACCCTGCTAAATATTCCCTCCTGCAGCTACAGTTGACGATCTTGTCAAGTACTAGAACAACAAAAATGGTATAAGCAAAAGGACCCTAAAGTGAGTAGCTTCAAGACGGGGAAAAGGGAGAGATTTTTATGAGGCTAGCCAGTGGTCCTCCTTTTTCTGCAAGAAGAATTGGTCATGGTAGTATGTAGAGGAGTGCAACTTTCCAGTCGGTGGCTGGTACGTGGCAAGACTCACAGGTTTTTTCTCCACCACTTCCAGGAAGTCTTGGGTCTTGTAGACTGGCCAGTCCAGGCTGCTCCAAATCCTTTCTCCCCTAGAGATTGGGAAGATTTGTGGAGGAGGTTGTCTGCTGTGATAAGAGTGGAGTTTCTGGGGAATTTTCAGGGCCTCTTGTCTCCTTATGTAGTTCTTAACACTGGGCGTAGGGTAAAGCTTTCATGTGGTATCTGGCAGTCGTGCGTAGTAGGAGATTATTGACCCAGTTCTCCTGCATGCAGTTTATTTAAACTGTGATATCCTGATGGCAGGAGCTGTTTTGTATCCAAGCATATAATAAAGCTAGACGCAGTGGAGCCCTTGGGCTAACTGGGATTTTGTAAGTCTGAGTGCAGTGCTTATCCTTCAATAATGAGAAAGTGTTTTCAGCACCCTGTTCAGGGAAGTCTTATGGCTTGTTTTATTTCTATGTACCAATGTAAAAGAGGAAAAGCCTGAAAATATATTTTGATTGCATTCTTCTGTAAACCCTGTTATTGTTTTCTTTTTTTTTAATTTCTTGCCTCACATCTTAGGATGGTGATTCCCCAGGTCACTGTACCCTTGAGGCAGGTAGCAGATTGCGTTAATTAGAAGGCACTGTATTAACAATTGGAAAACAATTCTCTCTTCCAGTCTATTTGTAACCTGTGAGATATTCTGTGAGATTTATAATACAGGATATGGAAATTAGCTGGGAAATACATAATTAAATACATAAGTTCGAAGTAAACTTTGAACACTGCTATGCCTCAGGGGAATGTGTGGTAAAGTCTATTTGTCCTCCGTGCTTCCATCCACAAAAAGTGGTTGTTTTTTTTTCCTTTAGTCTGAGGTTTTATAGAGAATGTGTTGGGTTGTTTTGTTGGGTTGTTTTTTCTTTTTTTTTTTTCTTTTTTTTTTTGTTTTTAAAGATGGCAGTAATAGTGTTGTCTCAAAATCCTAGGGAACATGACTTTTTCTTCATATTATATGGCCAAAGAATGGAAGGCACAGTCGAGTTTGGGGATTATAACGGGTGCTGTTAAGCTCCAGTGAGAAGATTACACACATTTGATATCTGGTATATATATTTGTCATTTCTGTTTCTTTTCTAGATAGTGTAAACTGTGACCAAAATAGACCCTGAGATTCTATATTAAAACTTTTTTTTTTTATACTGCTAATCAGAATAACTGATATATACAAATGATGTTTAGATTAGAGCCAAAGTGGAATTATATTAGGGATGAGCCTGATCTATATTAAGGAAAATAAAATGAAATACAGCAGTTAGTTGTAGCTAACAAATATCAGGCAGTTGGTACAGGGAAGAAGGACTATCTCACTGATTCCATTTCAAATTATAAAACAGATGAGGAACAGCAAAGTATTCTTAATAGATGTGGAAACTGATGAGAATTGTAAGATTTAAAGCTCAGTTTTTAATAGGTTTGTAAAATATAGCACTTTTTTTTAAAAAAAGAAAAAAAAAGGTGCTATTTAATTTACATCCAAGAATTTCTCAGTAAGCTGTTTCTCTTTGTCAGCACCAATTCTATGATGACATAGAATCATGTAATAGTTTGAGTTGGAGGGGACCTCTGAGGGTTGCATGGTCCCACCCTCTGCCCAGGAAGGCCAGCTTGGATCAAGTGGCTCAGGGATTGTCTGGGTGAGTTTGGGTGCTTCCAGGGGTAGAGATTTGACACCTTTTTGGGCTACCTGTTCCAGTGTTTGGCTAGTCGTCTTGTGAATTTTTTTGCCTGATCTAATTGGAATTTCCCATGTTGCAGCTTGTGCCCAGTGTTTCTCATACTTGCAATGAGCACTTTCAAGAAGAGGCTGTCTCTGGCTTCTCTATAGCCCGCTCTTAGGCAATTGAAGTCCACAGTAAGATTTTACTTTAGTCTCTTAAAACTGGTCAGCTGCACTTCTCTGACTCTCATCATATATGATGCCAAAAGATATAATATAGTCACCTGCAGTAATGTAGTTTTGTGGCACTCATACCTGATGAAGCGCCTCTGCTTAGCTTAGGAAGTCTGGCTGACTTCATAGATGAGGTCACTCCCACCAACTTGTGAGCTGCAATACTGTGTTGGGCTTGTGGTACTTTGGCGTTCTTGATAACTCTTGAACTTTTATGCAAAAATGCTTCCTATTCCTGTCCATAGTGACAGAAAGCAGCTATGTAGAAAGTAACTGTGCAGAAATTATATGTTCGTTTTATTTCTATTTGATTTTCTTCAAAGGGGTTGGGTCATGAATAAATCACTAAAATAAATGAACATCAAATTAGTGTTAATCTTAACAGCTTAACATATTTTAAGAATTATGTCATGACATTCTTTTTAACATTGGATGTTGTCCTGAGCTGCTAATAATAAAATGTTTTAGCAATGAACAAAAATGGATTCTATTTTAATCAGTGCGAATATTCCAGGGTGCATAAGCTCCTCTGAAAACTCACAGGATCAAATTTTGCCCTTGAAGTCAAGTGAAAGGCTTGCATGCAAGTCAGAAGACAGGCTTTGGCCCATAGTGTTTTGCTTGGCTTTCATTTTATTTTTGACAGGGCAGATTGGAGGCGTTTGTAAGGGAAAATACCGTAGCAGAAAAATCTTGTTTAAAGATATGCTGGATTCCAGAGAATATTTTAAAACATGGAAACATTTTTCTTAGTCTGTTGTGCCAGTAACTAATAGGTTCTGTGTGTAGGCAAGAAAAAGTGGTCAGTGTTGTAAAGAAACAGACCAGTGCAAGTGATCATCATGCCTTAGAAACAGGCTATACATTCAGTTTAGACTTCAGGGTGTAGAACCAGGAGTATCTTACATCAGAGAGTTTGAGACAGTGGTGGTGTTAACAGAAGTTTGTGCTCTTTCTCTCCTTACCTTTCTGTAAATACACCAAGGCTGCAGGTGAAAGTTATTCAAACAGTTGCTTAGAATTTTTTGTATACGTATGTGGTTGTGGTTGTGTGGTATCTTTTACAGAAGTCTTTCAACTTCGTTGGTGTGCTTTTGTGGCTCTGTTAGCTGTTACCCTTAGGTTTCAGTCTCCGCCTTGGCCTCTGCTGTCACCCAGAAGGTGGTGGTTTGACGTTTCAGATCTCGCTCAGCCCAGGGCTGATGCGGTTGACCTGTTGGGCAGGAGGGCTGGGCCAGCACAGCAGGCTTTCTTTTTTGAGCCCTTTCTACCAAGTGAGATCAAGTAGCTCATGGCATATAGTTCAACTTTAACTGGTGGGTTTGTGGGTGGTTTTTTGGTCCTCTAGTTTACTCGCTGTCTTGCATTTTATATACGTTAACGTTTATAACACTCAGAAGTTACAGGAAGTCAGCATCACAGTCTGACTGTGGCTCCTGTGACTGTGCACATGATGTTAACAGTCTTGTAATGAAAGACAAATACAACTTTTTACATGCATTCCTTTCCTCATTCAGTCTGCAGGAAGGATTGAAGAGTAGTCATTTGGTACATTTTATCCTTTTCAGTGTGTGAAGTTGCTGTGAAGATAATATTTCTTTCTTAATGGAGTTTGTGTGGTACTACTGTTATAATTCCTAATATCTTACGGGATCTTAAGATACTGTCTTCTCAATATCCTTGTGGGGTGGCAGAGCTTACCACACACTGTATCCAATGGTTGGGGGATTGAAGCACAGAAATAAAAGCAAATGTTTTCTAAGGTATCAGCAAATATTGTGCGCCTGGACTGAGAAATTTAGAAAACAGTGTTGTTTATTGTACTTGTATTCAGAGCCACATTCCTTTTGTCCCCTTGAAACTGGAAGTATTTATGACTTCTTAAATTTGACTCTTGGCTTTTGGAATTCAGAAGTGAGGAGCACACAGTGTCCACCTGTGAAAAACTTGGTTTGTAGGATTTGCTTTACAAGAGAATTCTGTTTCTGATGTGGGAATACAGTCTGTTTCTCTATGCTGATTTTTAAACTTTCCCAACCATGAAACTATTTTGTTTGTATCAGCATTCTGCCTTTTCTGCAGATATCTTCCACTATACTGAAACACTGCTTTTTTCTTCTACGAACAGTTCTAATTCAATTTAATTTTTGTATTACAGCCTGCCTTTCTATCAAATAGGACCAGAGTTGTCTTAGAGTTTGCAGAAGGGATTTTAATTAAGGTTAAGTAGGCAGACTTCATCCTAACATTTTTCTTATCTTCTGAATACTGATTTTGAAATTACATGGTAACAGTAATTTTAATTTAGAGGATTTTTTTTTTTTAAACATTGGGGAAAAAAACCCCCACCAACAATCACTTAAAACTGTTGATGCCAATTTAGGGAGTGGTAAAAGAAGTACGTTTTGCCAGTATGCAACATCAAAGGAGCATTATGCTTTAGAATTGGCTCTAATTTCCCAGTTCTGCTAATTTCCCAGAGAAAATGCTCTTATGGAATAGTTGGCTTTATTAATTTAATGCTACACCTTGACTTTTGTGCCCCAAATTACTTACCAATCTGTGCCAATACGGAGCATTGACTTCACTGCTGTCCTTGGAAGTTTGGGATGTAGCAAACCTGCCCATGCCATGGTTGTTACATGCATAGTCAGCCTGTCAGAGCTGTAAGGGATAGCCAGAATCCCATGAGTGTAGACTCTTCGTCCTCTTTAGACTATAAACTAAGAAGATGTACGTATATGAATTTTCAGACATGTATATAGGCGAGTTTTCACAGGAAAGTACTAAAGTGGCCTCTACTACCAGCTGTCGCTCCCCAATGAATTTCAAATCTGTGCTCCAAAGCATCAAAATGCTAGAGCTTCTGAGAAAACAACAGTAAATACTTTGTTTGCTAGGTAGACAATTTTTCCAAGTTGACTTAATTCACAGAAATTACTGATGTAAAGAAATCACTATGATGAATAGTCCTTTGTTTTATAAAACTTCATCCTTAAGAGCATTATTTTTTATAAGTTAAAAACATCTGAAAATATATAAAGAAAAGTGTTGGATTAAAGGTGTTGGTATTTCTACTGTTTCGACATATAATAATGTGTATGTAGCAAGGACTTGGAGAATTTCCATGTAAATGCCTACAGACATAATTGGTAATTAGTAGCATTCCCTTATCTCCCTCCCTCAATTAAAAAACTTGTAATTGTGATTTCTAGTTTTGCTGTGATAATGACATGAATATTTTCTAGTCCACATCTGTTTGCTGGTCCAGAACTGAATGAAGTAAGTACTGCAGGAGCAGATTTTCATCAGTTTAAACATAGTGGAGAAATTTTAAATTTGAATGAGTGGCTCTGCAGTGTGGATTTAGAACTGTACTGTGGAGTGATAGAAAAATATTTTCATCCGGACTCCTTCTCAGAGGAGATCTGATCAAAGTTAGATTGTGTTGCTCAAGATGTTGTCCAGTGGGATTTTGACATTGGAGGGATGGACATCCCTCAGCCTCTCGGTGCAATCTGTTCCAGTGCATACTGTATTTTGTGTTTTGGCTTGGTCAAGAGTTGCCTGCTCAAGCAAGGTAACTTGCTGCTCTGTCTGATCATTTTCTTGCTCATGGGATGAGCCATACACGTGCTTTAATGAGCTTGTCTTGGACTGAGCAGCTGTCCTGTGCTCTTTTGTCCTTCAGCATCCCATGTGAGCCTGCCTGCCAGTTCCCCTGAGAAGCCATACACTGTTCTCCTGCTGTCCAATGTCATTTTCTATTTGCCTTCCTTGCTTCCCTTAGTTTTCCTGTCACACGTAAGTGCTTATGACTAACATCTGTGAGTTGCCACAACAGGCTCAGGGACTGTTTGCAAATAAAGAGTAGGTTTGATGATGTTTTAGGTGAGGGCCCTTACGTATGTGAATTGCTTATCTGGAAGTAATGTCTCCTTTTGATATTAAATGTCTCTCCACTTCTCTAAGTTTTCAATAACCCATAGCCTTAGTCAGTGTTTTAAAACCTTGTCGTGGTTTAACCCCAGCCAGCAGCTCAGCCCCACGCAGCCACTCGCTCAGTCCCCCCTGGTGGGATGGGGGAGAGAATTGGAAGAGTAAAAGTGAGAAAACTCGTGGGTTGAGATACAGACAGTTTAATAGGTAAAGCAAAAGCCTTGCACACAAGCAAAGCAAAACAAGGAATTCATTCACCACTCCCCATCGGCAGGCAGGTGTTCAGCCATCTCCAGGAAAGCAGTGCTCCATCACTCGTAACGCTTACTTGGGGAGACAAACGCCATCACTCCGAACATCCCCCCCCTTCCTTCTTCTTCCCCCAGCTTTATATGCTGAGCATGACATCATATGGTCTGGAATATCCCTTTGGTCAGTTGGGGTCAGCTGTCCTAGCTGTGTCCCCTCCCAACTTCTTGTGCACCCCCAGCCTCCTCGCTGGTGAGGTGGGGAGAGGAGCAGAAAAGGCCTTGACTCTGTGTAAGCACTGCTCAGCAGTAAGGAAAACATCCCTGTGTTACCAACACTGTTTCCAGACCAAATCCAAAACGTAGTCCCATACTAGCTACTATGAAGAAAATTAACTGTATCCCAGCCAAAGCCAGCACAAACATTTATTTCTAAGTAGCAAGGCTTTCATACAATGTATTTTATCTAATATTGCAATATTAACTTTTTTCATCATTGAAATGCCTCTTTTTCAGATTACATATTTCAGTCTGTGGTATTATAATAAACAGAATCAGCGCAGATGGGTAGATTTGGACAAACCTCTGAAAAAGCAGCTGGACAAATATGCCTTGGAGCCAACTGTGTATTTTGGAGTAGTGTTCTACGTGCCTACTGTTTCTCAGCTTCAGCAGGAGATTACCAGGTAAACTTCATACATGTGTCTGTAATTTTGCTTTCAGCATTCTGAAATGTATGGTTTATTTAAAAATTGTCTGCCTCCTTGCCCCACCTCTAGAGAAATGGAAATTATTACTTTAGGCAGAATTTATGTTCAAACTATGTATTTATTTCCCTTTTGAATATTTAAAATATGTGATAAACTAAGCAACTATCTTTTTGGTGATCTTAGGAATCTATTCAAACCTGTTTTCAGTAATGGGCATGGTCATACTTGCATGGTCAGACTTTTAATTGTTTTAGTCTCTTCATGTTTGTCTCTTTGTTTGTTTGTTTGTTTTGAAGGGCCACATGTCGCTTTCAGGGACGTCCGTCCTGCACAAAGCACATGCAGATTTTTTTGAGCTGCGCTTTCCTTTATTTTGCTTTCAGTACTTTCTGTACTTTCCCTACAGTGCATTCGCAAACTTCAGGCTAAGCTTCAGCTTGTGATTTTTTTGTGTATCACTGGGCAATGAAGATGGATGTTAGCTTTGATATCATATATCCATTTCTACTGTGAATCCGGGGAACATCACATAAGTGGTGCTGACTGCAGGGGAAAAGTAAAATTGAGCATATATACCGGCCAGTTATTCCTATGGGCCTATACCTTGGCTTCTAGTGTCTTAATGTATATAGTTGTTCTGATATAATTTTTAACAGGCAAGTAAGTACAAAACCAGTAACTGGATTAGGAACATATATTTGTTATTTCAAAAAATATGTGCTTGCATTAGTTAACCCATTTAAGCTGGTAACTTCAAGTTGGCCCTGCTTTTGAGTGGGGAGTTGAACCAGATGATCGCTCAGAGGTCCTTTCCAGCTTAATTTATTCTGTGGTTACATGAAACTGTCCTTATATACTCTGGTGCTAAAATACCTTGCCAGAGACCTTTCCCTCTAATTGTAGTGTGAAAGATTTTCAGGAAGATAAGCCTCTTGGTGCAGACACTGCTGCTGTAATGTATTGCTCAATGCTTGGCCGCTTTAGTTTTTGTTTTATGTGTAATTTCTGTAAGATTATTTTCTTTCTGAAAACTCTGAAGTTTTGTGCTTTTTCTCAGGAATTTTACTGACTTAAAAAGTAATTCTAGTGGTCTTTTTTTTTTTTTATAATCTTTGGTTCAGATTCTGTGCTTGTTGGTGTACTAGGATGCATCAGAGTAAGATAAATGTCATGATGTTGCATTGAAGAGCTAAATTGCCTGAAAAACCTTGAATATTCTTCTCCGGCATATATTTAAAGAGTATTATGTTTATGCTGGAGCTGTAACAGCAATTCTGCAGTTTGCTGCCACGTAGAAAGCAGGAATTTATGTGCCAACCTTATACTGAAGTTCTAGAGGATGGTACTTGCTTTGATGTACGATAGTGAGAGTCTGGATTAGTTTCAGAAATCTGTGGATTTTTTTCATGCCTTTTCAATATAAATGAGATTGAGCAAGTTTAAGTAAATTACATGTTTAATGTATACCAGGAAATGGAAATGTCATAGACAAAAGAGATGGTATTTGTACTCTTGTGAGGTGGTGTCAAGGTTCTTCATCTGTATGTTTACTTTTCCTAGCGGTTCTATGGACAGAGCTTACGTTCTACTGCTTGACTGGGAAGATGTATTTCCCCAAATGCCTTGATATGCGGTGGCTTTTTCCTTTCCTTGTTTTTTTAAGGCCTGGGTTTAGTCCCAGCTTTCTTGTGTGTGCTGTATAAGCATATTATCTACTGTCATATGGCATACTGCTTTTTTGTGGTAGGATCCAGAAGAGTCTAAACAATATTTATAAAATGTCACTGTATTTAACAGGCTGTTAAATAGTGAGGGAAGAGAGCCATCTTGTAGCCTGATAAAAATCTGTGTGGAGTTTACCTGACCTTTGTAATTACTGAATGAATTGCAGCACATGCTTCCATGTTCTCAGTATTAAAGCCTTACTTCACAGGAGTTAATATACAGTATGGGGAAGTTAAGAAGTTTTTAAAACTAGACTTATAGAAGACAAATGCCCTTCTTGGCAAATCTGTGTAGCTATAATGGTATTTTTGAGTTTTGAGGTGTTTTGGGCTCAAGATAGGGTGTTCCATGGATGGCTGAAAGGGGCACAAGAATTAAAGAAAACAGTGGTTCGGATTGTGGACAAATGGTACAGCTTGTAGTGGTTGCATGTACAAGAGAGATAACCCTGGAAAAGGTCAGATTAAAGGGAAAAAAATGGTGCCTTGAAAGTGAGAACAAAATGTACTCAGAAGTTGTAATGCAGAAGTGAAAGTCACTGTTGTGATTGAAGGGTTGTGCAATGTTGGATCTATTGGAAGAGAATGCAGCAACACAGCAGCAGTGTACTGAACATTGTAAAGAGGAGACAATAAGAATATTAAGGAAAGAAGAGGTAAAAAAAAATTATGAGAGTATGGTAGTATATAGAAATCGTGGAGATTCTTTTATTTTAAAAGGTAACAGTATTTGATTCTGCAGCGATGTTTGAAAGCTAAGGGAGGAATTAACGACCATGAAGTAGTGGGTCTGAATGATGAGGAAGACTACCCTCCACACAAACCAGGGAATGCAGAGAGGAATAGGAGATGCAGGCATATTCATCTGCACTCTCTTTAAATTAAGAAGCCCACACTAGCTTTTTCTTTTTTTCCCATGTAGGTATCAGTATTATTTGCAATTAAAGAAAGATATCTTGGAGGGCAACATTCCTTGCACACTGGAACAAGCAATACATCTGGCTGGTTTAGCTGTTCAGGGTAAGTAAGGCAATTGTGCCAGTTAGCTAATGTTGCATTAGAAACTTTGGTGAGATATTTTCTATTGCATGTTTTCTATTTAATGCTCAAAGACCCAATTCAGTAAGTTATGAAAGGCTTGCTCCTTAGAACTTTGTCATATGGGCTGAGGAGGTGGAGCAGTAGGATCAGTGGTCCCAAACTTCCTGGTATTTCTGTGCAGTCCTCAGAGGTGTGCCTGGGTATCTAACATGTATTTTCAGGAATTGGGTTTGAACTGGACATTGGAGTTCCTTTGGGGGCAAAGGCTTTAGTTGTCTGCTTACATCGACAGACCTTTCATCTGTTTCTGTTAATGAAGACTCTTTATTCTGACATGGTAACAAGGGAAAGAGACATGTTTTAATAAATAAGCAAATTTGAATGTACAGTAGTACTTGTATCTCCTCTTTTTCTCCCAAATATCTGAACACCTATGATTATTTCAAGTTAGCATGCAAGACTGTTAACAATTCCTATGTTCAAATCACTCCTGAAGACCCATTTCTGTGATATCTACGTGAAAATGGCTGCTTTATTTTTCCTAACTGGGGTCATGTGGGATAGAGTATACACCAGAAAACCACCAGTCTTACGTCTGCCTGCACTGATTATGTCTGGTGTTCCCTGCTAACATGCTTGTTTGATCTTAAATCTCTCAAAATAAAAGTTTTTAATGGCAACAGCTTTGTTTAGTATGTTTGTATATTGCTTCACAGTGAATGTCACTCCAGTATATCTAACAGCAATTGTAAATCTGCCAGATTTGAAAGGGACTTAAAATCATTGGCAGTACATACAACTTAAGGTTTTTTTGCCTTTTTAAAATTACAGGTGTTGGTAGTATCACATTAAAGACGATGATTATACTTTTTGAAAATGTGGTTACTAGTGGAGTAGGGTGAATTATACTAGTGCCTTGTTTATATAACAGTGAATCTGTTTAATCCAAGCCGGGATTTAATGGTCTTCAACTGACAAAATCTTGCTTTGTTATTTTCATATCTTTGGACAGTGTAAATGTCTCTCTGCTCAGTGAGTTGTTTATAGAAATCTTTCAATATAATCCTCTTTCCAGATGGAAAATATTTCTCCTTTCAGCTTTCACATTCCTTTTTCAGTCTTGTATAAGAGAGAAACTGTATATGTTGCTAACACAGTGAAAAAACAATTCAGAAAAAATGCAGGTTCTAAAATAATGTGCTCCAATGACTGAAGTAGCTTATACCAGGTAGGTTAGTTAATTTTAGCTGGTGAATGAACAGAAGCAGTTGTTTGCTGTTTCGAGTGAACTGGTTTCAAGAATGATCTGTATTTGAAATAATTACAATAGGCTAATTCTAAACACTGCTTTACCTCAAGTGCTGTGTTGGTATAGCATGTCACAAGTACTCCCCTTTCATCATAAATAACTTGCATATTAATTGTTAATGCTTAATACAAATTTGGTTCCTAAATGTCTCTAAAATTATACTATTATGGACAAGGATCTGTGGTAATGTAAATAGGATCTGTATACTTGGGGATTGTGTTTATTTTTTTGGGAGCAGCCATTCTGTACAGACTGCCGTTCCACAGTTTCTCCTGTGAGACTGGTATATGACTTTTCCAATTTAGACTGTTCTATTCCTCTCCTTTGAAATGCTGGCTAGTTTTTTCCTGGAAACAGAAAAAGAGGTAAATTCCTTGGGATGCCCTTTGGCATGACATAAAATCAAAACTGTTATTAAGTCCCTTCTGAGCATGCCCCTGAGTCTGGGAAGGCTTCTAGGTCTGACTTTCTGCATGCCTGGGTGCAGGGAGCTGTAGAAGGCTTGAGAGGGGAAGGGTGCTACAGCTGCTCTGTGCAGTGTTTGAGTCCAGCTGCAAGTTAGAGCAGTCTACCAGTGCTATACTGCAAGTAATTAAGTATCTGACAGGAGGGAGTGAAGATGGAGCCAGACTCTTCTTAGGCAACGGGCACAAATTGAAACACAGGAAATTTCGTCTAAACCTAATAAAAGTTTTCTGTTGTGAGAGTGGTGAAACACTGGAACAGGTTGTCCAGAGAGGTTGTAAAGTCTCTATCCTTTGTAGTCAAAACTTGACCAGGGAAGACTCTGAGACAGTCTGCTGTAGCTGACCCTGCTTAGGGCTAGATCTCCAGAGGCCCCTTCCAACTTCAACCATTCTGTGATTAAAAACCAAACAAATAAAAACTGCAAGGAGCTAAGGAACTTGGAGCAACACTTTGATTGTTTTATCATTTCTTCTCCTTTCCTACCCACAAGGAGTGTTACCAGTTTTTCTGAACAAGGTAGAAAGATGGGATGTGTTTTTATTTTTACTCTTCATAAATATTACTGGTTAGTTTGTTCCATTGTTTTACTTTCAGATCGTAGTTCAATAGGATGGAGATTTGCTACTTGGAGATCCTGCTGCAATTAATCGGGTATTGAATCATTTTGTTGCAAATGTTTGAATCCAAGAAATTTTTTATTTTTTAGCTGATTTTGGAGACTATGATCAGTATGAATCTCAGGAGTTTCTACAAAGATTTGCTTTGTTTCCAGTGGTAAGTATTTACTTTAAATTGATACTTCAAAATTCTTAAATTGATAAATATAAATTTAAATCTTTCTTTAGATTGGTAAATGCAAATCATTATTAAAGACTCCATGAACCATCTATCTGACTGCTCCCTAGATTGTCAAATTCAGTAGAGGTTTTCTTTGAGACTGGAGTGAGATACGATACCTTATATTACACAGAAGCAAAGACATTGCAAGATCTTTTCAATTTTATTATATATTACACTGAAAAGAAGGTTGGGGTGGAGATGGGAAAGTGAGTAAAACCACTTCAAAACAGTGTTTGTGCTTTTTGTTTTTATCTGTGTGCATATTACAGCATCTAAAGTCCAAGACTAGAGTGGAGGGTTGATTCGCCTGCGTAAAGAAACTATAACCATTTAATTTTGCAGAATTTTTTGTATTTCATTCTATAAACACTATCTTGCCTTAAGGGTTGGCTACAAGAAGAAAAAATATTGGAAGAAGCTACACAGAAAGTTGCCTTGCTACATCAGAAGTACAGGTAAAACTTCCTAAAACTCTTTATTGCTTAATTTTGATGTGATTGCTACAGTAGCTCAGGAAGTTGGGAATCTCAGAAGAGAGTTGGCTAATTTCACCTCCCATTTAAATGAGTTTTTCACTGATACCTCTGCATTAAAATTACAAGAGGTTTTGCTGAATGAAAGTGAAAACAGAACAGAATGATAAAATAAATGAGAGGATTCTGCTTGAAAATTAAGAATACAGGACACAATTAAATAGTGTGACTTCACCTGTATAATGTTTCTGAAACTTGTTTATATGAAGTTGTGACCCCAGTAAGGATGTTTCTTGATTAACAACATTGGCAGATACTGAGGGCAGTGGAAATTTAGAGGCAGTCGCTGTGCCAGAATGCTTATGATCTTAAGTAAAAGGTAGCTAAGATGCAGTTGTCCAAGACAAAGGAAAGTTCTCTGTTGTCAGTTCATCAGTGAGAAATACTGATTACTTTTCCCGTATTGTTCTAAAACAAGCATTTGAAAATTTCAAATCAATTTATCTTTGAAATGCTTTCCTGACAAGATTGCACGGTTAAGGTTCAGCAAAGAAAACTTGACGTGCATGACATTAGGAAAAAGTAAAGAAATAGAGAGATTGATGATTGAAGAAGTATTGAGAGACATAAGAATGAGCATGACAGCATTTTGCAGGTAGAGATAATGTCTTTTATGAGATCAACTGAGGTAGGTAGGGAACCATAAGCTTTTAATCCTTGTGACACTACTGCAAGTCTGTGAGAAAACTGTCTTTGCCACTTGGTCTAGTTAAAAAAAATACTACCTTTACCTACAGATCTTGTCCTTCTCATGTTTTCAAACCATTACAGTTAAAACTCTGTCAGCATTTAGAAAATGAGACTCTCTTTCCTGAAATGTGAAGCATCAAACTTCATATTGGTCCTAAACATGTATACTGCAGTAGGAGAAATACACATCTTGAACACGTGTGCCAGAATAATCATTCTGATAAAGTGAGAAAATACGGTGGCAATGATGGATTTGAAGAAGAATGTGATAATTGTCTGCCATTAGCAGAGATGATAATTTTAACTGGTCTTTGTAGCCATTTACCCCTAGAGATGCCTGAGAGAAAGAAGTTACTAGAATCAGCGTAAAGGCTGAGACAAATATATCAGCCATTGGTACAGAGGAAAACAGCATGATTTGATGGTTGCCTGGATGTCTTGGGGATGCTTTTCAAGCTTCGACTGTGTCAGAGTAAAACAAAGATGATTTTTTCTTACTGAGAGTACTAGCTGATCGTTGTTTTCATTTGTAGAGGCCTTACTCCTCCTGACGCGGAAATGTTATATATGCAAGAAGTAGAGAGAATGGAGGGCTATGGTGAAGAGACCTATCCTGCAAAGGTAAACAGGGCTTTGATCTTTGTCTCAGTTGATCTTTTTTTCCCTATTTAAAAAAGATTTACTTCCTGCCAAGAAGAAATAAAACCCAAAAACCACACCACCCCTTTTCTCCCCCAGAACTGTAAAAGTAGTTGCTTCTCATGTAAGTTTGCTTTCAAAGCCCTTTTTCTGTATTTGCATAATTTTTTGCAACTTCTTACAGGACAGCCAAGGAAGTGACATATTCATTGGAGCATGTCTTGATGGTATCTTTGTGAAACACAAAAATGGTCGTCCTCCTGTTGTATTTAGGTTAGTATTGTTCTTTTTTAAAATATCTTTGTGCACTTCACATTTTATATGTGTTTCTCATTAGCATGAATGACTCTTAGGTGTGACGTGTATTTATTCTTTTGATAAACTGGAACACAGTCTTGCAGTTGTCACGCTACAGTGAATACTGAGGTCCATGGGAGTTTTTCAGTGTATTGACTGCAGGATGAATCTCTTTAAGCCAGATTAATTCTAAGAGATGAACATTTAATACGCATTCCATTGCAAAACATTTACTGAGTCAAAAAGGAGCAATTCTCTGCACATAGAACGTCTTAAGTCCCAAGATGGGCACATCGATTTACCTAGAAATATTCAACTGTAAAATTATCCAGGAGTTCCTTTCATATACTACATGTAAAAGAAATAGAGGAGAGTCACGTGATAATATTTGTTTCATTATTTTGGATTCATACATTGTTTTAGTTTATTATTTAATGTTCTGATAGTTAAATTGGGAAATGGCCTTTTTCCCACTGGTTTCGAGAGGGGTTGCTTGGGCATCTTGGGACAGAATTTGAAATAAATTTAAAAAAATACATACCGAATTTTTTTAATGAATCTTAGTAATCTGCAGTTATTGCTAGAGCAAGAAAGGCTTTATTCTTAGCAAACTTTAGTCTTCCAGAGTTGAATTTTTGGCTGCATATGAAAAGAATCTTGAAATCCTGAGGTCTAACAGTTACTGGAACTCATGGTGAATTTCTGGGGTTAGAGAAAGTAGCAACTGTACTTCTTTTGTTAGTGGTCTTGTTTTTTACTGAATTTATAAATTCGGTATTGTTAACTGTCCTTCACAAAAATCTCTATCTCTGCTGCTGATAGGAGAGCTGATGCCAAGTTCTTTTTAATTGTGTAGAGTTGTAGAAGTGCCCTACTCTGCTTTCTTGCAGAACGAAGCAACAACGGTTCTGCTGTCTGACTTTCCAAGCACACAGGGGAGAGGAATAAAGCTTTGTCCATGCATTTCACATAATTTCCCAAATAATTGTGAAAGTAGTGTCTGTATAAACATAAGAAAAAAGTTGCACATTGGAGAGCATCAGAAAGTACTCCTATTCCAATTTCAGGGTCCAGTTTTCTGCTCTGTTGCTTATTTGTTGTATGACTATGGGCAGTTCTACTGGGTATAGATATATCGTGGTATTTGGGTGGCAAAAAAGTGTAGACAAATGGCCCACTAGTACAGTTTACAAAGGCTGGGTTATGCTTCAGATTGTTGCAAGTAATTTTGTAATTGCGTCCATAAATGCCTATGAACCAAGGCCTTAAATTTGAGGGGTCCTTGTTCTACATCAAAATGGGGACATTAATGTTTCTCTACCTCGTGCATATGATGGTGAGTAGCTATAGAAGATGCTATCAGCCACATCTGTATAATGCAAATGGAAGTCATATAAATGCCTTTAGAGAGAGTCCTGTATGTAGATCATGCTTTTTCCCTGTGTTTGTGCACTGCAGAATATTCTTTTATTAAATCAATGATACAGACTTTATTTACAGTAATGTAATACAAATGGAGCAAACTGCACTTATATTTAACAAGAAGTTGTATAAATACATGGTATTATATTTCTTGCAGTCTAACTTTTTCTCATCTGTCAATATGCAAGAGAGTGCTAGAAAATATGTATAATAATTCCTTAATGGCTTTGTTTAGTATAGATTTTTTTTTTTTTTCTCTAGAATGTATGGTTTGCTTTCAAGCAGTCGGGACATTATAATTTACCGAGAACTAAATTTGTCTAAATCTGATTTTTTTTTTTTTTTTAAAGAAGAACACTTGAAAGAATTTCAAATGGAAGACAAGTAATAAACTTATTACTGTTTGTTATGTTGCTGATGTTATGTTGCTCATCATCAGAAGAGTTAGTCACATATTTTCCTTTCAGCAGTTGTTTAATGGATATGGAAGTGATGGGCTGCAACTTGTTCAGACAGATTGATGAACTTCTTATTTGTTCTCAATTTTTTATCCATATTCTTGGTGGTGGTTCTGTTCTTCAGTTGCATTTTCTGTGGTTTGAAAATCAGAACTTGCCAGTCATGTTCTATCCCTTTTGTGTGCAGGTGGCATGATATTGCCAACATGTCCCACAACAAATCGTTTTTCGCATTAGAGCTGGCAAACAAAGAAGAGACAATCCAATTCCAAACTGTGAGTAGATTTTTACTTTTATTTTTTTCACTAAGGCATCAGTAGATAAAAACACAAATTAAGCCTGCTAATTTAACTCAAAGGATAAAACCTACTTTTTATATATTTAGCAACTTTGAACGGTATGAATAAGTCAAAAGTAATAATACTGTCTCTGGCTAGCTTTCTACCGAAGGGTGTTAAATATCTGACCTTTTATGTTGAGTACGTTGACAAGTTTGGTTCAGGTAGTCATAAACATTTTCATCCATTCCAGTAAAATTTCTAGCATATTGTTTTGACTTTTAAATCAGTGGCATTTAAAGATAAGCATGGTCTTAGAGCTTTGCTGGAATGGGCCATGGCATTCCTTGGAGAATTAATTTTATGTAGCATTTACTAGTTGCCTTTGTCAAGAAGGCAGCTGTTGGCAATCTTATGGCATGATATATATATACTGTAAATTGTGTTAGTGTTATAGCTGATAAGAGTGTCTTCAACAAAAGGCTTCTACTTTCAACTTTCATAAATAATGAAATTGTTAGGCTAGATTTGCGTGTTCAGGCCTACAGTTTTAGGGAAAACCTGGTGACAGTAATGAAGTTACATTAAAATGAAATGGGTCAATGCTAATTTAATCTCAAAAATTACAGTGGCTTGTCTGAAAGCAAGTGAAGGGTGTGCATATTTGGCCTAATATGCAAATTTTGTTTTTGTTTTTTGGCAGGAAGATATGGAAACAGCAAAATATGTGTGGAGGATGTGTGTGGCTAGACACAAATTTTACAGACTAAATAAATGCAGCCTGTAAGTAGAACACATTAGCAGAACTCTTGGTGCCCTTGAAGCTTGCATTGGGAAGTGATATCCTTTATAACCTCTGTAATGTCATTACTGTCCTTTTTAGATGGTAGTAATTAATGACTTGGGGTTTTTTTCTTAATCTTTTTTGAGAAAATACTTAGCAGCAGTTTCTCAAGCATGTTCTGCTTTATAACAGAGGATAATATTAAACACTGAAATCTTACCAAAAGTAATAGTGTTTGGCCGCTGCTGCTGGATCTCAGTGCTGTGACAGACTTCAGTTGCTTTGGGGGCTACTATTGCTAGAATGTTTGTGAGTTACTGGAATCACTGGGATTTTGGCCTGCGTTTGGGTGAACTGCTTTGAAAGGACACTCTAGAGGCCTTTAAAAGGGCGGGAAGTGTATGTGAAGCACTCTTGAAATGTGCTGGATTGACAGCTGAGAGGTATGTGGTCCTTTGGATATCCATGGAATCTGTATAGCTCAAGTAGCACCAGTGCAAAGTAAATTTAATACAATTCATCAAATTAAATTTAAATAGGCTGGTCTCCAACTTGTAAATCAAGGGCTGGAATTTGAGCTACTTCACTGGTACAGCTTTCCTTCAGTTAAGTTACTTTAGTCAAAGAATAGAGAATTAGACCCAGTGAATAGTCTGCCATAAAGAAGCATGATTCCCAAATGTTCCATTCCTCTTCTTTGTACACAAGAAGATAGCTATGGAGGGGTTGGTCCAAAATTTGCTGAGGCCAGTGGAAAGATAATGGAATATTTTGTACCACAGATGATTTGCTGGTGTGTTTAATGCTAACTTATTTTAGAAGAGTAAGATGGATTTGGAATAGAGTAGACCTCATACCTCCAAGCTTGTAAACCTGGCTGCCTTTTGAGAGGGATAAGAAGTGGTCGTAGAAGTAGTGCATTTGTGGGGCTTGTGCATTGCTATCTGAATAATTCCAGTTCTACAGTTCTGTATTGAATGTCAGTCTCTAGGATTACTTATTTCAACCCTCTCACCACAACGTGGTTTTACTAATAGGTGAAGTCCTTAAAAAAACTTTTCTGATCATCTCTACTCTAAGATTCCCTGTCATCTGGTCCTGCTGCTGAAAACTGTCTTATGCATGCCTGTATTAAGTTCAGGGGTTTTTTTTTCTTTATCTGTACGTACCTTGTCTTTAGAGACTCCCTGGACTCTCCACCTGAGGAGGGCTCTCAGAAATCTTCCCTCATTCTTTCCCTTCCACGCTTTCCAATCCTTTCTCGTCCTTCACTTCCCAAAGGGTGAGCTGAAAAATCATCTTTCTTTATGAAATCTGGCAGTTCCTGCATTTGTATTATTCTGCTGTCTTTTGACTTCTGTCTTGCTGCAAGATGCAGAGTATAGGTGCAGTGTAAGGTGGGGAAAAAGGAGCTTAAGGTTTCTGAACTGTACACCCCGGAGGCAATCCAACAAATTATGAAAATTTATTACCGTTAGCTTGAATGTTAGAACTTACAAATGCTCATGCAGTATAGTTTTGCTTTCCACTTCCTATAATATCTGTAACGTTACATTCTGTAAACAATTTTATGTCTGGTCTTGTAGAACAGGTAACTTACAGTATGAGATTTTATATGGGGTTCAAATTTGGAAGTAGTCCCCAGTTACTCCGCTGCTTTTTCTGCCCTGCTGCAGTGCTTCAGGGGCGTCTCCTTTTTATGCTTCATAGAAAAGAGGCAAAGAAATAACTGAGGTATTTGGATCCTGGTTTTGTGATTCTGCTCATACTGTCTGCAGTGGTGGTTTATGCACAGAACTCTTTCCTTTTGAGACTGTTGGGGAGGACTATTTAACACAGAGCCTGGCTCCAAGAAATGTAGAGTGATTTTCAACTGAACTTGGGAGCACTTTCCAGGGTTTGGAGTAGGTCTTGGTGGTGTTAAGGTCTCACCATAAAATTTCTTCTGTAGACAAACCCAGCCTGTAACAGTGAATCCTGTTAGAAGGCGGTCTTCATCCAGGATGTCCATGGTAAGGAGAGCAAATAGTTTTGTGTTTGCATTTTTATGGATTTCAATTGACTTTGAATCAGGCATTAGTTTCCTTCAGTGAAATGAAATGAGCAGTGAAAAAGATGAGTCTAGTATGTGAGGAACTGTTTCTGACTTGTAGAAAAAGCTGCTATGTAATACCTGAATAATGGAATTAAAATAATTACAATGAAAAATATTTTAAACACTTCTATTTTTAGTTTGATTGCTCTGTCTCTAGGAGTCTTGTCTAGGAGACTCTCCTAGATGTCAGATGGCAAGATACAGTCTTAGGTTGGTGGTGTGTGGTTTTGGTTTATTTTTGGTCTTTTTTTTTTTTTTTTTTTTTTTTTTTTTTTTTACTATTTCTTATATGACCTCACAGGAGAAACTTACATCGCAGATTTAGAGAAGTGGTTTAAGACTAAGGCTTTGTGTATGTGTGTGCGTATATTATACATTATATATTATATATATAATATCTTACATTATATTTAAAAAAACCTTCAAGACTTATCTTTAAAATAAATCACAAGTTTTTAAGTAACAATAAGATGCTTCATTTCTCAGCCCAAGCCTCAGCCTTATATGATGCCTCCACCACCTCAGCTGCATTACAATGGTCATTATACTGAACCGTATGCATCCTCCCAAGGTAAGTTCATTAAATCCAAGGCCAGACTAAACAACTTTAGAAGGTAAAAGCTATAATTTGCACTTATAGCTACTTTAGCTACACCTGAATAATTTCATAGGCTCAACATGGGATAGGTTTGTACTACAACGCTCATTGAAGTGCTTGCTGCTACTCTAGGCATATAGGCTAATGTGAAGTAGAATCATAGAATCGTTCAGGTTGGAAAAGACCTTTAAGATCGTCAAGTCCCACCGTTAACCTAGCACTGCCAAGTCCACCACTAAACCATGTCCCTAAGCACCACGTCTTCTGAACACCTCCAGGGATGGTGACTTCACCACTTCCCCTGGGCAGCCTGTTCCAACACCTGACAACCCTTTCAGTAAAGAAATTTTTCCAAATATCCAATCTAAACCTCCCCTGGCACAGCTTGAGGCCATTTCCTCTTGTCCTATCACTTGTTACTTGGGAGAAGAGACCAACACCGACCTCGCTACAACCTCCTTTCAGGTAGTTGTAGAGAGCAATAAGGTCTCCCCTCAGCCTCCTTTTCTCCAGGCTAAACACCACCACTTCCCTCAGCCGCTCCTATGGGATATGAGCAAAGTTAGTTATGATAGCATATACAGCAAGTATAGACTGTGGTCCCTTATGGCATTGTGAGATCCTTGTCAATATTGATCTTAATAGCCGTGAAGAGTAACTGAGCCCTGAGACAATTCAGACGATTAAAAAAAAATTATTAAACCCAGGATGCAGGAAGAGAGCAGTTTCTCTCAGAGTTTGCTAGACTACAAAGTGGTGGGGAATTCAAAGGCTTAGGAATTCTGCAAGTTACGGAATTGGTATACATTTGATTGAAAAAAGGAAAGGAAAAAAACCCAAGCAAACCCTAATTACAATTCTCAAGGAATGTACACTCCTAATTTAAGCGGTTTACAGTGGAGTCATGGCTGCTTTCTTTCCTTTTTTTTTGATTGTTACACATTGTGTCTTTAATTAACAAGGTTGCTGCCCTGAAGGGCTTAATCTAATCTTTTGCGAAGTTGCCTCAGTTTTGATAGGGACCTTCCAGTCCTACGTGTTGTCTGGGTAAAAAAAATACTCTGACAACTCACTAGTAAGGGAATAAGCACGTTTTCTATTAAATAGAGTTACACAAGTATTCATGAAGGTACAGGTATATAAACTCAGAATGTAACTGAATTCTTTCTAATACAGTGTTGGAATTATTGCTGGATACTTGCTACTGCACACATCCTATCTTTGAACAATTTTTTCACAAACAAAAGAATTTCTGATTATTAGCAAATTCATTACCATAAGTATGGCAATTATTTTGGTGAACGTGGGGAGTTAAATCATGAAAGGCATCTAAAGCAATGACTGAACTGTTCTCTTCTGGAGTTTGGCAAATTGTACATCCAATGAAGTAATGGTTAAATTATTAACTGTATATTGGATGTATAAACTGTTAGATCATTTTCTTTACCCAGAAGAGTGGTTATACGTTAATGTGCAGACAATATATGGTGGTGGTTTAAACTGTCTCCAAGATTTCTGAAGAAAAGGTAGTTTGATTTTTTGTTTTTAAAGGTCTTGTGGTACTATATCTATTTACGACCGGGGGTGGGGGGGAGAAGAAGAGTGAGGGGTTTTTTTGTTTGGTCATTGTGGGGGTGCTTTTAGGGTTTTGGTGCCTTTTTTTGTTCGCACTTTTTTTTTCTTGCTGTTTAAACTGATCTCATTAGGTTAGTGCAAACCTTGGTGTAGACTTTCTTTCTTTCAGTTAGTGTGGTTTAAGATTGATATGGATTTTGTTTAACTTGGACTGAAACTTAGCAAAGCTATCATAAACAGAAGAAAGCCATTCTTAAACAGAGACAGTGTTTTCCGATAGGAATTTGCGTCATCTAAATGAACATAATAGGTTATTCTGGTATGCATACCTTAGGTATCAACAACAACAACAAAGTTGGGGTTGTGGGGTTGTTTTTTTTTCTTTCCCATTTCAATACATAGCTAAGAATAAGTGAGATTTTGAAAATCTCAGACATTGGTTAGGTACGTCTTAAGAGAGGATGTCTTTGTTTGATGTCTTGGACATAAAGATTGTTCTTAAACTTTCCTTTCAGATAACCTCTTTGTGAGCAATCAGAATGGATACTACTGTCACTCTCAGACTAGCTTGGATAGAGCCCCTCATGACTACAGTGGTCGGATCCGCAATGGTAGTGTCTATAGTGCACATAGCACAAACTCCTTGAACAATCCACAACATTACTTGCAGCCGTCCCCCATGTCCTCTAACCCAAGCATTACTGGAAGCGATATCCTCAGAACTGATTATGTCCCATCACACAGACATAGTGCACTAATACCACCTTCTTATCGTCCCACGCCAGACTATGAAACTGTGATGAGACAGCTCAACAGGGGAATGGTGCACACAGATAGGCAGAGTCATTCAATGAGAAATCTTAACATCAGCAATTCATATGCTTACAGCAGGCCTGATGCCTTAGTTTACAGTCAACCTGAAATACGAGAACATGCTCACTTCGCTTCCCCACAATCTAACCATTATCCATTTAATCTGAACTACAGTTTTCATAGCCAATCCCCCTATCCCTATCCTGCTGAAAAGCGCCCAGTTGTTGGGGCAGTCAGTGTGCCTGAGTTGACAAATGTGCAGCTCCAGGCTCAGGACTATCCAGCACCAAATATAATGAAGACCCAAGTCTATCGACCACCTCCCCCATACCCGTACCCAAGACCTGCAAATAGTACTCCAGACCTTTCACGACACATCTACATTAGCAGCAGCAATCCAGATCTTATCACAAGGCGAGTGCACCATTCTGTCCAGACATTTCAGGAAGACAGCCTGCCTGTGGCACATTCTCTTCAGGAGGTCAGTGAACCTCTAACATCAGCACGCCATGCTCAGCTGCAGAAGAGGAACAGTATTGAAATAGCAGGCTTGACTCCCAGCTTTGAAGGAATAAGAATTAAAGAGAGGACCATGTCAGCTTCTGCAGCAGATGTGGCTCTTCCAAGAGTTATCTCAGAAGGGTCACAGCCCAACATTCTGATGGAGAGAACAAAGCAAAAAGAAAGTGAGCAAGAAGAAAGTGTGAACTGTGATCATAAGAAAACCCTTTCAGATGCCACTATGCTGATTCACAGTAGTGAGGAAGAAGAAGAATTTGAAGAAGAAAACAAGGCTAGTACAAGTCTTTCTCCTCTCCCTGAAGATCAAACCCAACTTTCATCCGTTATGGGTGGTTATTCTCATGATTCAGTACTGAACTACCCTTACAGCTCTGTTGCTTCATCTGCTGGCCCTTTGCATATTCTTGAACCTAAATTACATATTACAGAGACAGAAAAGAGAATGAAAGATATGACCCCTGTTCATTTACTAGTAGAAAGCCAGGTCCAGAGAAGAGGGGAAGGACTGCTTACTCCATCTATGTCAGAATCTGATCTTACAACATCAGGGAGATACAGAGTAAGGAAAGATTCAGTAAAGAAGAGACCTGTGTCTGATCTTTTGTCTGGAAAGAAGAATATTGTGGAAGGCCTTCCCCCGCTAGGTGTAAGTGGATACTATTCCTCTTGTTTTGGGTTGTTTTGTAGCAGGAGTTGTGTGGGGCTTTTGTATGAGGTTTGGGGTTTTTTTTTTCAGTCAACCTGAGATGCTTTTAAAACATGTGAATTAAAAGCTAACTTAAGCTTGACCTTTATTTTTCTGTTTTTCCCTGATTAACTTTGCTTAGCTATCTTTTATCCCTTCTTTGCCATGTCTGAGTTCTGTTTGTATAGTCCTCCCACACAAATCCAGCTGTGCAGCCTCCATCTGATATACCTCACCTGGCTAGCAACTGTAGAGTGAGCTAATTTAAAGTCAGTTCTAGATCCCAAATTCTGCCCTACCTGTCCTTATCTGGAACAGAAGCAACTCTTTCCATTCCACTACCAGCTTTCTAATCTTCCTCTCACTGAAAAATTGGATGTAGCTGATTGTTTATTTTTTTCGATTTGTTTGCTTTCTTATTCTGACCTATGAGCGGGACCTGATGCATTAGGCAATAAATTTTTCCCTTGCATTCTCTTCTCTCCCCCATCCCTTCCCCTTTTCATATCCTTTCCCTTTTGCCTTTTCTTCAGGCTGTTTTTATCCCACTAAAGGTATTTGTTGCTTGCCATGTCTCTTTCTCCTACTCCAATCTTATGAAGCCATAAATAGTGAACAACTGCAGGTTTCACCTTCCCTGTAATTCCCACCTCATAGAAACATCAAGGTGTGTGTGGGACTGTACAATTTCACTTACCACTCATTTTGTTTTCAGCTTTTGTTCAGTTTTATGTAGTCTTTGGCATATTTCAGGTGCTAATGGAGAAAGACCATTTTTATTACTATTTTGCCTTTTAAAATTGATTGTTGTTAACTTTGCCTGCGTGAGTTGGTGTCAAATAGTTTTCTGCACAAATTGGACTGCAGTGGAACTACCATATACTACTGCTGTAGTAACTGTTACAGCTGATGCTGCAAAAGCTAACCTATGCAAAAGCTATGTATTTAAACAGTTACTGCTCTCGCAATTTTTTTTGTCTGTCAGTCTTGCTGTACATGGAGCTGAACAATTAAATGAACCTTCATCACCTTCAATTCATTTTATAATTGTGTATGCTTTTCTGAATCTCCTTCCTCCTGTTTGTTATGTGGATATAGGAAAAAAAAGGTGGTACCTTCCTCCTTGTGTTCACATTTAGATAGTCACTTAATATTTTGTTCTCCAAAAGATACATTTTCAGACATTGATGTGTCTACCAAAATCCTACTCTGCCTTTTCCTTCTGATAGCTGTGTAAATGTTCAAGTCAACCTTGGAAATGAAATTGATATTAAAACTTTTTCACTGGAAGTGTTCAGTAAAATACTTTCTAGTTCAGTAACATTTAAGAGTGCCATTGCATAATAGAGAATATTACCTTTTTGTATTCAATATTGAGATGAATGTCCTGGTAACAAAGGTGGCCCCTACCAACGTTTGCACATTTTGCTTTTCAATGAACTCTTACTATTGTGTTTGTGTTCATTTCTTCACTTTTAAATGTGGTCTCATCCTCTTAGCTTTGTCTTCCCATTCCTTACTACCATTTAGCTTTTGAAAGCATTGATTATCATTCAAGCAGCATATACACTTACATTTTCAGTGTATTTTTGTTAACAACCAAACTTAGCAACTGCAGATGAAGTTTTCTCTTACGCTTTTTAAAAGAATGATTTGAATTTATTCTTTCATAAAAATCCTCCTTTGGTATTTTTCTCAAATAATCAATGATTCTTGGTCTGGTTCAGGGCTCAGATCTGTCTGCAGTTCTGTGTTCATGTTTTGTATGGTCGTTGTTATGCTCACTTCTAGGGAAGAAAAGTGCCTGCAAACTGAATAGTCTAGTAAGGAATCATTTTTGTGTATTTTTGGTGCTGGAAAGTGTTTTCAGTTCTGTCCAAGAATGTTAATTATCCAGAGTTGTCACCTCACACCCTCAGTTGTGAGCTTTGTAGGGAACAGTATTTGTCATTCTCATTCAGGTTCATTAACCTGTCTGGAATGAAGACAGACTTGTATTGTGTCCTTGGAGGAATGTAGTCCCACCACCCTAATCTCTCACTGCAGTGCTTATCAAAAAAAAAAAGGTCAGAGCTGTTTGCAGAAGGGGTCAAAGAAGTATCCTTTGCTTAATTGAACTCATCTGGTTTCTGCTTTATAACTTCATCAGATATTTAAGAATATTTACAAATTGTAGCTTTTCTTTTGTAGGGTATGAAAAAGAATAAAAATGATGCAAAAAAAATAGGGCCTCTAAAGTTAGCTGCCCTAAATGGACTAGCTTTGACTAGAATTCCTCTGCCAGATGAGGGAAAGGAAGAATCGACAAGAGCAACAAATGATGAACGGGTATGTTGAAGTTTTTTAATGCTTGATTTCTCTCTTACACTAGTGATTTTTCGAAATGAAATGCATATGAATGGTGCTTTGTGTTGACTTTAAAATGCTTCAGATTCAAAGCAACTCAAATACTCAGAATAGAAAAAAATGAAGAATGAGACTTCTGATTGATAAGTTGTTGCTAGAAGTATTGAGTGTAACTCAGATTTTTCTTCAAGATTTAAGATGACAGTGATTCAGATTGTAGTTTACCCTTTGACCATATAGGAAGCAAATTAACTAGTGTCTACTGATACATTTTTGTGCCACATCTTTCTGTTTTCTCTCTTAATTTGGGGGTTTTCCAGACTGAAAAAGTATGAAAATTAAAATTCTGAGTGTGAGATTGAACTTAGTTGTAATCATTAGTAATTCATACAAATTTAACAATAAATTTTGTAGTTAAATTGCATCCCTAGGGTACAACTTGTGCAGGTTGTATTTATCTGTTTTTCTCAGGATGATCCCTGAAAATACAGATGGAACTTGTGTGATCTGCAGAGATTTTAAATTCAGTAAAATACCTTGGATCACTGAGAGAATATCAGGCTCTAGAATTTGAGGATCATTCTTTGAGAAATATAAGACTCCATCTGCTTGTGTCAGGGTAAACAATGTCAGTAAATACACTTCAGCCTGCCTCGTATATCATTAAATAGGTGCGGGAAAGTGAAATACAGTCAATAGCCAGCCTGTTAAGGGCTATGTAAAACAGTGATTTCATCAAACATCTGACCAGGGAGCAACTAGATACACCAGGGTCTGCGGTGGTTATTGTACATTCTGTGACCAGTGGTCTCTTTAGAATCCAGTTCTGAGCATGGTTGGGCATCCTCAGCTGCAGACCCCCTTTAGCTTAATTTGTTGACAGTCACTAAGCAGGGATTAGAACCTGAAGGAACAGTCCTGCTCTCATCAGCTGCAGTTTTAAGGAATAGGCCGAGAAAATTAATTGCAAGTTACACAGTTGAAATTCAGTCTTAGAGTTTGAAGGCTTGGAGTGAGATTGATAGGAGGGAGATTTGACTGTTCATTTCAACACAGTTGAAGTTCTTTTTGAACTATATATACACTCCTTAAAGATGCTAAGGGACAAAAATTAATGTTGTGTTATTGAGATACAGTTCTGCGTTTAGTACCTGTGTTGGTTATTTCCTCTTACTTATAGCCATCATCTCTTCCTAGATTGACCTTTATTGAATTCAGACATACTGTTATTCAGCTAGTTTTGCCCAAAGTGTTGAGGTAAAAGAAGACTCCATAAAGTCAAGTTACAGAAAAGACATGTCACTACGCTTTCTCTTCAGGCAGTCATGTAGAGGCAGGATAGATACCATGAAATGTGAGTAATTCCTAAAACAGTTGAGAAGAGGCAATGCAAAGCAGGCGTGTGGCATGAAAGGAAGTCCAGACTGCAGATATTTTAGAAGATGACTTTAAAGTTGATTCAGTGCCTGTTTTGTTGCTAGCTTCATGTTGTTATCAGTGTAAATGAGGGAATTTATCCTAAACATAATAAAGGAGTTTGTACAGTTGTTTTGGTGTGCAAATTGTGTATTATTGAGGTTTTGCACCTTGCCCTGCAACATTTGGCATTACAGTTATTTGATACAAGACACTTTTCTGATCTGATACTGTGGAGCAGTTGCTGTGAGAGGCTGGGGACATGTGACATAGATGAAATTTTCTGGCTGAAATCTTACATATTATACCTCTAATTATTGTTGGCAAAGAGATGCTGAAATTCCAGAAGTGTCTTATGATTTAGAAAGAACTTGGTTTCGAAAGAATAAATCGGGAGGGTGAGTGGGGTGAGCAGCTTATTAAATAAAACAGATTGAATTATACTAGTAGAAAAAATACTGGGTTTATACCTCAGCTGCAGCAAGAGGTTTTAAGAAGGCTTTGCAGTTGTATGCGACGTTTAGTATCTTCAGCCTAAGAAAACGTGGAATATTGGTAGTGAATTATTAGCTCATTGACTGAGGCATGTGGGGTTTTTTTACATTTTTAGAGTTTTTCTCCATCCAAATAGTTTTTTTTTTGATTACAGGGTTGAAGGAGACCATTTCAAATTATGTAATCTAACATGCTATATTGAGCAGGATGATTAATGAGTATTTCTTGTTCAAAGGTATTTGAGGTGGTTTGTAGTATAGCATAGCTATCTGGTTTGGCCAAATATTTCTTTGCCCACTGTGTTGTCTTTATAGAAACTATGAAGTCATTTTTCTTTCACCAGTGCTATCCACAGTCTTTTTGACCTAATGAAGTATAACAGGCTTCTTAGTTTTCACTTGAACAAAATTCCTGCTGGTTAGGGTTGCTTCTTATTTATTCTGGTATGTTTGTGAAAACATTAATACTGGAAAAGCATTGAAAAAGTATGTAGGAGAGGAAAATACATACATTTTATCCTTCATGAATTCTCTTAAAATAGACTCGCCTTAGAACCTGACTTTGTATGGTTATCTGTGTTCTGTCTTTCAGTGTAAAGTTCTGGAACAACGGTTAGAGCAGGGGATGGTGTTTACTGAATATGAGCGCATTCAGAAAAAAAGACTTATAGATGGTGAGTGCTCAATAGCTCGGCTTCCTGAAAATGCTGAAAGAAACCGATTCCAGGACGTCCTTCCTTATGATGATACCAGAGTAGAGCTAGTCCCAACCAAAGAAAATAACACAGGTTACATCAATGCATCTCATATCAAGGTGAGAGAAATACTGTTAAATAAATTTTTTTCCAGTTCATGTGGTAACTAAAAATGGATTTAGCTATCAATTTTGGTTTGGTCAGATGAGTGAGAATCCCTCCATCTCTCTCCCTTCTTCTGCAGAGGTTTCTTTGGGGAAAGGAGGAACCTGTTTTTCCTCATTACCTAGAATAATGGAGGGTTAATTATTGGAGAGGTCTTCTGCATTTCGCTTCTGTATTGATCTACTGTCTCCTTTCTCTCTCTGTCTTGTGTCTCTGTGGATTGGTGCTAACAGAAGGCATGTCTGTTCCTACCAGAGTTAAGGCAAATAGCTTTATAACAAACTGGGATCCTTTGCAATGATTATGATATTTTTGAACTGCAGTGACAATCCTCATTATTTCTTCCTCTTCTGTACTCTCAGACTAGATCTGCAACAGGCAGAAAACTAGCTTCCAGCTTAAGCTTTTTTGGATGATTAGAGGAACAGATGAAGCCAGGGGAAAATCTGCTCTTTCATAATCTTCAGTTGCCCCCTTTCCCAGCCTTAGCTCTTTAAACTCTTTTTAAACAGAGTGAAGAAATTGCAGGGTGACCTTAAGAACCTTCAAAGCAGTTTGTTCATTTTCAATGCACTTACCTACTTGAAGTACAACTGCAATTGGCTTCATGCTTTCTCTAAAATGAGTTGCGATCATGAAAGCAGCAGTTGTAGTTGTGTTGCAGTCTTTTTTTAATAAATGTTTGTACACTGTCATGGTGCCATAGTTTCTATATTTCAGCTCATTCACAAATGTTGAGTAACTCTTCTGACCCTTCTCAAATGAGGTAATAGTTTTTTGAGGAAACATCAGCTAGTTCTGACTTTTTAGTGCATATAATAGCATTTACAGCACCAGGGTATGAAAGCTTCTCTAAACCCAAATTGGCTAGAATGCCTTAAATTCACAGAAGAGAAATACAATTTTATTTACTCACTTTTACATTATGCTTCTGATGTAAAATACATTTATTTATGTGCCTATACAATTTTAAACATTTGTGTGTCTTCTGCATCTGATGTGACAAGATGTGGCTAAAAAATGGGAGGCAGACATAACTCACAGTGGGTTCCTACTTCTGCAGTGTTGCTGTCTTTTTTTCAGTTTGTGCATCTTCAAATGGCTGACTTAAGGGGAAAGGGAGTTTTCGATAATTACTGGTCTAATGTCTTTCTTTTTACAGATCTCTGTTGGTGGCATTGAGTGGGATTACATTGCTACACAGGGTCCTTTGCAGAATACATGTCAGGATTTCTGGCAGATGATCTGGGAACAAGGGATTGCCATCATAGCTATGGTGACTGCAGAGGAAGTGAGTATAAACTGAGTCAGGTTTCTCCTAGAAATTCTGCAATGATTTTATTATGATCTGTTAGAGGAAGGGGATCTTTGCTCCAACAAGACCAATCTAAGATAAATTTCTAGGGACGCCTTTGCCATTTTGTCTTGCTTTCCTTGGCAAAAAGATGTAAATTTGCAAACTCTTTCTGCTGGCAAGTTCGTTTATGCGGTGAGAAACCGTAACACTGTAGTAGTACTTAATAGAGGAGAGATACAGTTGTTACAGGAGCATTAGTTGTATGAGTGTTCTTATGTTTCTTGTTAAGCAAATGTTTTACTTTTAAGGAAAGTGGTCGAGAAAAAAGCTTCAGATACTGGCCACGTCTGGGTTCAAGACACAACACTGTAACATACGGAAGATTTAAGATTACCACACGATTCCGTACTGACTCAGGCTGCTATGCAACTACGGGTTTGAAGATAAAACACCTTCTCACAGGACAGGAGAGAACAGTTTGGCATCTGCAGTATACTGACTGGCCAGAGCATGGGTGTCCAGAGGATTTAAAGGGATTTCTTTGTAAGTTGTATTTAATAGCTTTGTTTTGGTTTTGGTTTGTTTGGTTTTTGTTTTTTTTCAATACCTCCTAAAATTGCTGCTGTACGTGAATTAGCTTTTGATAAGTATACCAAGCATTCTGCTGTAAAAGGTTTCTTCACACCAGCAAGAGATACTGAATTACATTTTTGGCAGGAATATACCTGCCGGTTTGTTAAAGTGACTGTTGATGTCTAAAGCCAAATATATATAATTTACTAAAGTTCATATAGATAAAAACATAACTGCATCACATGCTACACGTTTGAGTATGCTCCAGCAGCAGCAAGATTGCCACAAGCTGCCTTTGGTGGGCAATGGGGGAACAAGGCAAGGAAAGCCTTACAAAAGTCAGATGATCTTTATAGATCTGTATTGCTTTGGTTGGGGTATGTCTTGTGATTTATCCAGTGCATCATTTTTCTGTGAGATGTCATTTGTTAAATTACTACTTTTCTGGTGGTCATACAGTATAATAGCATGGCTTATGGGGCTTCATCTCCTAAGTTTATTATTCTTATCTTGTTGAACTTAATAGCATACTTGGAAGAGATACAGTCAGTGCGACGCCATACGAACAGCACTGCGGATCCTAAAAACTGTAATCCTCCTGTACTGGTACATTGCAGTGCAGGTGTAGGACGAACAGGAGTGGTCATACTGTCAGAGATCATGATCGCTTGCTTGGAACACAATGAGGTGATCTCTTTTTCTTTCTCGTGCTTTAGATGATGTTAGGTAATGAAAGAGTAAATAACCTGCCTAGTAAGTATTTTATGGGTGTTCATCTGAGCTTTCCCACCTTTGGATGTGGCCTTTGGAAGAGCCCTTACAACTATGGTTGAAAGAGCTCTTGGCAATTCAACAGAGAGTAATAATCTTCTAGAGTTGCCCACTTACACACTGGGTACTAGAATGCTTATTTGGATTCTTGACTCCCTAAGATGTTGAGTCACCGAGTGGCATAAGGTATGCCCTAGGCTACTAAGCATATTTCACGATTTCACTCTGACTTTACCACTTCTACTTCATGCCTTAGTTTTAATGGATAATATTCAAGAACACGCTTCGTAGCCAGTCTCTGTGCTTGTTATTAAATATTTTGTTCCCAAGTGTAGCGTATTTGCGGTATCAGTCTCAGCAGAGGAAAAAGTGGTAGTTTAATAGAATAAAATCTGGTCCTGTCAGCTCTTAGCCAGAAGTGAACAGCTGTAAAGTGTTTATTAATAATATAATATGCCAGCTGAGAGTCAACAAACTGATTGTTTTGCTGTGCATCCCTGTCCTAACACTGTGACAGACTTCTGCAGCCATTAGATTTGTGAAGACCCATACCCCATGAGATAAGCAAGTTTATGCATATTTCACAAATGAGGAGGCAGGTGTGGTCAGTAGTATAGTGCAGTCCATATTGCAGGCATGGGCACTGAATTGTCAGAGCTGAAATTAGAGCAGCTGATTGTGCCCTTGGATCACTGCTACCACTTTGAACCTCCTGCTGAGAAAGTGCAGGCCAGTCTCCTTGCTCACTAGTCACTTGTAATGGTTTGTTCTCTTCCTCCAGATGCTGGACATCCCACGAGTGCTGGACATGTTGAGGCAGCAGAGAATGATGATGGTGCAGACTCTTTCACAGTACACTTTCGTCTATGGAGTTCTCATTCAGTTTCTCAAAAGTTCTAGACTTATATAATCCCTGCCACTTCCTAAGGGACACTGCAAGAGTTTACAGAAAGAAAATTACAGTTGTCCAGGCAGACCTGCTCTCACTGGTGTCTTCTTTGTATGATGAATTACACAGTTACCTTCTAGGGCTGGTGTGTGACTGTTAAATGCAAGTCAGTGTAACAGTCCTTGCAAAGCAGGATCTTCGCTGGACTAAATTCTTCCCATGTTCAGCTGCAGTCATTTTGGGGAATGATTTTACTTGTATGGGTCTGTAGTACTTGCATATGTTCTTTACAGTGGTGTTACTCTGGGCAAAATAAGTATCTTATGAAATGGAAGTACATAGCATAATTTTACTAACATTATGTTTTAAAACATAATTGTTAACTGTGCGAAAGCTAAAATCTGTAGATCACATGGGGTGAGAAACCCGCTCCTTGGGAATGTCAAGGTCTTATGCAGTTTCATTCTGCTTTCAATTCTATATTTAGAACAGTACATCTGTATTTTTTAAAATGAACTTTTGGTTTCCTCTGGTTTACTCAGCAAAATTAGCAGCTCTTAGATCTTTTAAGCTGTTGCTTTAAGGACAGTTATTTTTATATTCAGCATTTTTTAATTAAAAAAAAAACAACAACAAACCAAACACCACAACCCAAAACTTTTTAAACAGCATAACATTTTCAGAGGAGAAGACTGACAATGTTTGAACTAATTTTTCAAATACCATGCAGAAAGTACTAGGGGAAGCTATTGGTAGTTAGTTGTAGTGCTGTATAATAGAACTGACAAGTGAAGATGATGTTAACTGTTGATAACTTCCATTTGAGCAGAGGCATGTTTACCTGCAACAAGCAGGGAGGAAAATATTCTAATTATCGACAAGGTTATTGGAAACAAATGGATGAGAGAAAGTACATATTCAGTATTATTCATATATTTAGAGGACAGTTTGATTTTACTGGCTGAAATCAAAGTGGATGCAAATGTTTTAAGCACTTTTTTTTGCTCTGTTATTTATGTAGTTAAACATAGAAACTATAATCATGCATTGTTTCATATGGTAATATACCATTACTAACCTGTTATTTTAGGAAGACCCTTTTAAGTTGATGAAGTGAGAGAACCAAAATCGGAGTAAGAAGGTGCATAGTGGCGAAGCGGAAATGATCATATGAAACATAATGGAGGAGGTGTGGCAGCTGTGATTGCTGGTTTACACAGTGCAAAGGTGACCATTAAAAATATTTATGTCCCCAGTCAAGAAAGCCTTTAAAGCACTGGAAGTTTCTGTAGAATCCTCCAGATTATTTTGTCAGTACTAGAACAGATTTTGCTAATGCTGTGCAGCATTGCAATGAAGAATATCCACAGAAGCTGTTTGAGAACACCTGCAGAATGTAAGAGCTGTTAGAGGTAGCACTGGAGATGTGGGTATTTTAGTAGCTATGTAGGTGGCTGAGTCAGTGGCTGTGGCATGGACCTGAAGATAAGTCGTACCTTTGGTAGTTTCCATTTTGTCCCATGGGTCTGGTCTAATGATGGTATCCCTAAATAATCCTCTGTCTGTGGTTTTCAAGTGGGGACAGTGTGGTTTTACCTGCCTTTTCAAGTGTTTTGAGATGCTGAGTTGAAAATCCCTATTCAAAAGTGAGCTATTGGTTTGTAGCTATCTGGTTTAATTTCAAAAAAACCCTATGGTAGACCAGTCTTCAGGCATGTGTAAGTGTCCATGTCCCTTGATACCTGCTTAGCAAAATGAAATGAGACTGAAAGTCATTTTTATCACTGGTGAAATTATGTTATTTTTCTGAGCTGTAACAAGGGTTTTGGAAGCTATTATGAATAATTAAAACCTCTTCAAAACAATAATTGTCTCCCAAAACATTAATTAAGAATAATAAATAGGTTGCCTCAATTTCCTCTGTGATAAGCTACTTCCACAAAGAAAAATACATGGTCCAAATGACATTGTGCTAATATGTCATTCTGTACAAAATGTGTTACTTTAAAGTACACTGTATTAATCTAGTGCATTTGGTCTACTTTCAGGCAGTCTGAATTGTTCTACTCTCAGTAAAAGTAATACTGAATGTTTCAGATGGGGGGGAAGTTCTTGTTGTAATTATAAAATGCCTAGGAAGTATTAACTGCCAAATGTAAAACTGGAAGTCCAGGGAAAACCAGTAACTAAAGACTGATTCTTCATATATAAATCTTCCAAACAAACCAATTTGACCTATCTGTGTTAACAGAAGTATTGAAGGAATACAAAGCATACCTAGCTATTTGTATCATGCTGTGTTTTAAAAACATTGCTACTTTTTGCCACCGTTCACTTCTATCTTCAGAAATATTTTTGAATGGGAAGGTATGCTCTAGAATGTAGCTTGTCCCATTTCCTTTTCTAAACTTTGGACTGTTATCTTCATAACCTGATACATGCAGCTTTCAATGAAATTATAAACCACCACAACTTCAAGCAACAATTTTTAGCTGTTCAGCAGTTACTGGGAGAGAACAGCTGTGAGGCATTAAAAGGAGCAGTTAAAAAAAGTGATTTAAACCAAAACTTATGGGATCGTCTGAGGTGGGTGAGGAAATGTGTGTCTTTTGGCTTTCTTTTCTGTTTTGCTGAAAGAAGTTGTATTCACTTTTAGAGGCGGTTGCTCTCTAATCTGGTAGTCACAGTTTTGATTTAGCATTACATTGCTACCTCCTCCACTTCAGCTTTCAGTTCTGTCCATCAGCAGTCTTTTTTTGCATGAATAGACTTGACCTTAACAGACTTGACTTTATGTGAGTTTTTCTACTGAAGATAGCAGGATTGCTTTTGTATGTAAGCATATGGCTCCAAGCGAGCATTAAGAATGAGCAGTTTCTCTTCTAAAGATACCAAATGAAAATAAACTTCACAACCTCCTGTAACAAAATTAATTTTAAAACCATTGTTTAGACTTTCAGTTAACTTTTAAAAGAAAATTCAGTTTTTAGCACTTTCTTCTGAGCCTTGAAAAGGGATGCTTTTTTACATGTAGTTGCACTGAGTGCTTCATGAAGTGTTGGACATTATAACATCCACTGTCAAATCCAGTTGCAGTGTGAGTTGGAGGTGGATTTATTTGTCAGAAGCTTAAAATTCCACTATAAGTCTGTCCGTTTTGCCAAATGTGCTTCTGTTTTTATGGGGATGAAACCAGATAATTATGCAAGATTTGAGCTGAGTTTTTTAGTAAGAGAAGTTGTATGAAGACGTTCTCGCAATAAATGGCAAAGATGATGCTGACCTCTAGGGATGTCAGAGCTCTCAGGGATAAATAAAGGTGCTATATACTGTCAAGAGACAGATTTGACTGTCTTTTGCGGGCTAGGTGGTAAATGCTTTTTAGGATCAAATTCTATGAAGAGTCAGGAGAAGAACCCACAAATTGTAGTAAGGGATTCTACACATTTGGTTTCTTTCTTGGTTGCTCTGATGAGAGATTTTTTGGCCAGTGAACCTTTGTAGTCTTGGGCTAGCAGCTCTTCTCTAAGAACGTAAGTCAGAGCCCTGTTCATTGCAAAGCTGTCACTGACTTAGCAGGCTTAGCTCTAGGCTGCAAATAACTCCTCGCCCTGTTCTGTGAGGGAGAAGCTCCATGGTACACAGGGGAGTTTTGCATAGCTTTTCTGCAGCGTGCACAGCAGTGCTCTCCTTTTTCTGCTGTCCCCCATGAAAAGCAGGAAAAGTTTTATGCCTTAGTATTGCTCTCATTGTGATTACCTTTTGCACAAGTGAATGGTAAAAACTACAAGCGCAGGGTGCTATGGTTTATATCTAGAAATACGTCTAATTCAAAGCAGGTGAGCAAGGCGGTTATAATTTCTGTGAATGAAAAGCTGCTCTAAGTTATCAACAACATTTAGAAAAAAAGTAAAATAAGCTAATAACGAATAAAAGTAAAATGTGTACTAAAATGGAAAAAAAAATTGGCATTTTGAGAAATGTATTTTTGGTGCCTCTTGTAATCCTGTGTATCTTTTTTTGAAGTAGATGACATTTGGAGCAATTTTCTCCAAAAATGGCTTCTTAAATTTAATAAGTAAGACTACCTGATGCTGCTGCTACATTTTTCTTGTTGGAGCAGCTGTTGAAGTTTAGTGGCTCATAGATTTCAATGGCCTCTGGACCAAACTTGGGAACTGCAGGGTTGTTTATCATACAAGCTAGCTGTGTAATGAGACCTCAGTTTTAATATCAGTAGCGTTACTAAAACCCTGGACTTAAAAATAGTGAACCCATTACTATATTAAAATAGTTAGTTCAAATTACTAATTAATAAGAAACAAGACTTCAGTTGCTAAGAACTCTGCGCTTCAGAGTTTAGGGTTTGTTTGTTTTTTTTTTTTCAATACTGCAAAGTCCTACAAAGCCAGAGTCCAGTCCTGCAAGAGGCAAAATTCCTGCAGTTCTTCCTGATCTTGTAGGAATTAAAATGGGCTTATTGCCAGTGAAAGCTTGAGCCCTTAAAGCATGAATACTCACATGTCTGCTTTAAATTTAAATACAGATTACAAGAATTAACCAAAAGAATGCAGCAGGGATGCGTGTGCATACATGAAGCTACTGCATTCAAAGGAAAAGTAGCAGAGAGAGTTCGGAAGAAATTCTCTTGTGAAAGTACAAAATGTTGGAAATAGAGTGTGAGAATTTAAGGAATGGCTGAAGGCATATGGAGGAGGATTTGGAACATTTTGTATCCACAGAGCTGCTAGAAGGGTTTGATTCATACGGTATGTTTTTCATGGCATGGTAGGGTAAGTGAATATGTAGTCGTAGGTGTTATTTTTATTGGCTTTTTAAAATGTGATTTTTGAAACTCCAAATATTTTTTTCAGAGGCTCTCTTATTTTTACATATCTTCCTTTCCAAATGTTTTTAATGCAATCTGTTAGCTTAGTTTCTGTTTACTTATTGAGGGTCAGATTTTTCAAACCATGGTCTCTGGTTTTACACATGCAAAATGCAGGGGGGGGAGACATACATGCAATTTTGCAGTGATAATTTCTAATGGATGTAGGTTAGATGATTTGAAAGTCTAAATACTTTATGAATGAAGCCAGGTGTTTACAGTAGGTGTGAATTGCACCAGGTTAAGGCTGGGCTGAAAATCAGGCCCTGGAAATGTGGAATTTAACATGTGCTTAGAAATTATGTTGCAGTGCAGCATTTGCAATACAGTGATATTAAAATAATATAATACTGTGCTAAGGTAAGGGAAAAAATCTTAAACTTCTAAAACCTGTTGCAAACATGTCTGTAAAAAAAAAAAAAAAAATTATAGAATTTCTTAGTAAGATCCTGTTGGGGACCAGCTAACTTGGTGCATTCTGTTGGCATCATATATGTTACTTTAAGGTCTACGGGGGCTGAAAAAAAAAGATTTGTTAACTTCAATGAGCATTTCAAAAAACAGTTGCTAAATGGCCTTTGGTTCTATACCTTGCTATTTTCCACATGATGCTGTGTTCGGTGGTGAAGAATAACCTCCAATGTAGTTGTTCTTTAAACGTCTATTCTTCAGCTCTAATTGGGGAGCTAAGGGAGAAATCAAATGCAAAGAATCTAACGAATAGAGTTTACAACAGATCCAGCCTGTGGCCAGTTAGAGAGCAAGTCTGTAGATACCGTAATGTTATTTTGGTTCAGATACGCGGCAATCAAAGCTACCAAATTACTAATTTTATGAGCACAGTTTCAGAAGGTGCCTAACTTTTATAAAGGGAACTTAAATGCTGTTTTTTCCATTTGGAAATATTTAGGTAAAATTAGGAGACTTTTAAAGTACTTTAAAGACTCTGCAACTGCCATTATTTTTAGAATGGTAGGAATCTTGATGGGGAAAAACCATGTAAATCCTCCAGTCTGTCACCTTGCTAATCCTGGATGATTCTGACAGACAAGGTGTATATGCTTTTTATAAAGATACTTCCTTAAATTGCTTTGAAATACCTAATGTATCTGCCCTCTTTTTGGCTGATGTGGGGGGATTTGGATGGAAATTTTAGAGGCTTGACCTGGCAAATCGGTAAGTATGTACACTCCTGCACATTGCTGAAATCTCTTCATTCAGTTAAAGCAAATGGGTGTTGGAAGTCCTTTCAGCAGTTTTGTAGATTTGAATCCTTAATGTCAGAGGAATGCAGGATCTGGCTCCATTTTCTTCCATTTTCATTTGAGCCAGTATGCAAGGATTTAAATGGAACTTTGTTTAAACAGTAGCAAGCATGAAATACTATTTTCTAGTACTAAGTTAGTGGTTAATGTCTATTTTTGCTGTCTTGCCACCAATACTGTAAAAATGTATAATCAAAACAGCTTTAATTCTTGTAAAACTGAAATTGGTTTGTAAAACAATGTACAAATTGTGTTTCATAGAAAAGCTTGTATTACTGAATGTAATATATGTGAAATGAATATATTATAGTCTATTTTTGCCATGGAAATAAATATTTGAAGCAACTATGAGTTTTTATTGTTCTATTATTAAAAGAAAAATCAGAGAACTTAGTTTTCATGTGTAGTCCTAGGCTGGGACTTTACCTTCTATACACAAAGCTGCTATCCCTCTTCTAAAGTGCTGCAAGTACTGTCCTGCATCTCGGTACGAATGTAAAACTTCTGCTGTCAAATACTAACAGCTGTCATCTTGGTGGCAGGAAAGTCTTGCGGCTGCTGCCCTATCATTATTGTTTATAATGTTTTGCACTTCCTAAAACTATTTTTAGTACTGAACATTCAATTTCCCTGTAACCTTTAAGTGGAGGAAGGGATAAAAAGGTTTTGAAAGTTGAAAAACACTTTCCAAAAGCATGTGAGAGAGGAAACAGTTGATTGTATACTGTGTAACACCTGGTGCAGCACAAGACTTCATAACGTCATGGTAAATGAATTGCAGGCTGGACATCGCAATTTCACACTGGACAATTGCATTTCCCTTGTCGTAAATGCCTAGTGTGCTGCCCATTTAACTGTATCTGAAATGACAAAGCTTTTAACTAAAATTTGTCTTCTAGGTATGATCAATTTGATGGCATTAATGAGCTTAAGGTAAGACAGTAACATACCAGCTATCTGTGTACTTGTCTGATCAGTTCCCAAAACCTGGGGAACGTCCTGTGCGGTGTTCACTGTGGGCAAAGCTCTCTTATTTGACATGGATTCAAAATCAAAAGAGGGAATTGTGACTTCTGGGGGTCCTAAGTATATGGTAAAAACATGCAGCAGTTCTGGTCAGACTTACTATTTATAGTAGTTTTAGACCTGAGGCGAAGGTCTCTTCAGAAACCTAAATTTTCCCTAAATTCAAATAGCTCTAAACTGTAGCTGTTGTTCTCCAGCCACTGTCAAATCCTCCTTAGAGCCTTCTGGTGGCCAGCGCTGGCTGATAGGGAAGCAGCTTGATTCTTGGATTTGGCACAGCCAGCCAGCAGCTTTCTTGGGCAAGAGCTCCAGGACTTGGTACAAGAGAAACGTGAGGGAGCTGATGAGAGAGGTTCCTAGCCTAGTGCCTTGACTAGCGGAACTGAAGTAGCTCTCATTCAGCTGTTGGGGTTGTTTAAATCTGGAATGGCTGTGGATAGATGAAGGTTACATGAAACTCAGCAATGCTAGGTACCTAGCTGGAAGATTTATATGTGACAGTTGCTCTGTTCAGGATCTGATAGGGTTTTTTTTACACCCATTCCTTTTCCCCAGGGGTCAATGATAGCATATAAATGTGTGTTCTCTCTCTCCACTATTTTTATGAGCATCCCCTGGAAGGCTGGACTCTGCGTGAAGACAGAAGCCGCCCAGTGCCACAGAAACGTTGCCAGTTTACCTCCTGCAGCCTGAGAACTATGTGTGGATGATCACAATTTGTGAGTATGATGGGAATGCCACTTACGCAGATACTGACAGGCGAATGGTGTTGCAGGAGAGTTGGGAGTTGAGTGAGGACTGGGTGATAGATGAATGCTCATCAGCTCTGAACTAAGCAAGTTATTTCGTATCGCTGTATATCCCATTCGCTCAGTCTGGCTCTAGGGCAAGTTGAACCTTCTGCCAGCAGCACTTGTGTTTGGGTGATGGCAGTTCTGTGGCTCCAGGGGAACATAATGCTTAGGGAAATGGTGGTTCTGATACTTAAAAGCTAGTTCTGTTGTTATTACAATTGCTTTAAACTACCCTCATTAATTCAAAGAAAAACCAAGCGTAAGTAGGATATGGGTGAGCCTGGGACTATTTTACTACAAAACTTCTTTGTCCGTCAGAGGTGCATGGGGCTGAAGACATGTTGTAACATTTGACTTCATGGCATCCTTTGGGAGCTTTTCTGAAGCAAGGACTTCAGGGCACATGCATGTTCTTGGGCTTTCAGCTTGCAAAATGGCACAACATAGATGTGGGAACTAGAAGGGGTAGAGCTTAGAAAAATCCTGTCCCATTTCTGATCAGTCGCCACATCTCCCAAACTGATCTGCATGACAATCTTTCAGACAGACACCTAAGTTTAAACCAAACATCTGCCATCCCCAACATACCAAGCCAGTATTATGTGCTGCCCTGCTTATTCTGTGGTTTTAAAGTATCTGCTGTAGTGAACAAAACAACCGGAAAAGACTTGGAGGGCTTGCAGATGAGGTTCAGATTATTATTATTATTAGCCATTTCTAAAATGACAATCATGTGTCTTACGTAAATTTAGAAGGACATCAAATCCTTCCACGAACAGACCCCAAATTATGATATCCAGAGGCAAATGAAGAATTTTCACTGGTGTTAAGTACCTATGAAGAAAGCCCCTGTCAAGCCTGGCTAATACTGATAATCAGTGATTTGAAGGAACTACATACTTTGTGTGTGCCTGTGTGTATCTGATTTCTGTCTGCACGCTGTGCTATTCATGACTGATGGAAGCTGAAAATGTCTTTCCATTGACAAAATCTTTAGCAAAAGACTTCAGGAAATAAGAAGATAATTTGTTTTTACTTTGATAATGTGGAAAATATTATTTTAGCAGATTTATCAGGGTTTATTGAGTTTCCTGAACCATAGCAGTACAGAAATAAATTCATTTGTTCTGAAGTGACTGTCTCTGAGCCTCCAGAAATAGCAAGTGCTCACTCTGTATTTCAAAAATTTGAGTTGTTTCCTGAAGACCAGGAGCTGTAGGTCTCCATCGCTTTAAATTCCATCAGTCACCAAATGTTTACTTCTCTCCCTGAATTAGGAGAAGCAATTTAATTTGAAACTGTAAATCTTAGGGAATTGTACTGCCTCAATTTTTCTGTTTAAGCCATCCTTTCACTGGCACATTAAAAATATGACATTATATTTATTTCCTGATTCTTGTGGTCCTGAAAGCTATCTTGCAGAGGTGGGCCAGCTATGATAAACAGTAAATCTGATTAGATTTTCTTTTGGGGGTGACTTCTGGCTTGAAAAAGAGAAGTACATAGATAAGAATCAAGTCTATCAAAACTTGGGGTTCGATTCAGTTCCTGACAGCAGATCCAGAAGGATTAAGGAGAAAATCACATGCAACACAGTGGCTCAGACAGTGTGAGCCAGCTGGCCTGCTGATCGCGCTTGTTATGGTGAAATATGCCCCTTGGATGCTGGGCTCAAGGACTTGTTCCTTCCAGGGTGCTGGTAGGTGATTCGTTCTTCCTCTCTCCTGCTGGATTGCTCTTTCAGCCTTACCTGAAAATGATCACTGCCACCTTCTGTAGATGTACTGTGACTCTTGCTAGAGTGCATGAGTTCCTGTAGCAATGCCCTGTCCAGATGAGGACATCTGTTTTCTCCTTCATAAGGAGAGGGGAAACACTGCATCATGTTAGTAGTCAGTTTCTAAATGTAATTAGGAAAGAGGAGGAAAGTGCAATTGTTCACCAAAATGAAACATAGATGGTTGATGAAGGATTTGTCTTCTTCCCAAGTTCCTCTAGGTTTTAAAGGGCAGAAGGAGCTGTTTCACAGCCACCTCAATCAGAAGAGCGATAGGAATCCAAATGACTGGTATTAGATGCAGTAGCTTTGATGCTCTGCGAAAAAAACAATCTACCTAAAATAAGGAGCATTGCTGAGTGTATGCACACCCTGCAGTCAGAGCAGAATTTATCCTTAGTTCCATGCTGTTAGTTAGGAGGGCTGCCAAGGTGAGTTTAGCACTTTAGGTGCATTTATGCATCAAGCTCCATTTGAGCCTGTTTTCAGGACAAAAGGTCAGCCTTATCCCTCTGCACAATGATGGTGTTTAAATAATGACAAATAAGCAGAACTGAGGCTACTTTACATTCTCTGTTGAAAGAAACTGGAAATACTGCACTAATACTACAGGCTGAATTGTCCTGATACCTGTGAAGCTAACTTTGGCCATGAGCTGGCCTGCACCATTGCTCACCTGCCCCATGGCTTTGTTACCGGAGCGTGCCTGAGACTGCATCATGGGTGCTTTATGGCAGGGGTGTGCTCTCACCTGTCAGTTGCTTCTTCGGGTAAAGGGATGGACAAGAAGGCACTGGTTGTAGAGATGTGCGCAAGAACCCTTTGGGGAGATGCGATTGCACCATGAAGTGAACTGAACAGAGGCTCTAAGAAGTTCAAATATTGAGGAAAAGCCATAGAGAAAACACATGCTATGGAAAGCTACAGTGAGGGCCTTTGAAAGACCTACATTTAAGCTGAAAGCCCCTGTGTAAAGCTTAAGACTCTCAAGGTGGGAGGGCAGGACCCATTGTGCAAGCTTATTTTTGGGGAAAGGGGAACTGAGATGAGTGCTCGAGGAGCTCTTCTATCTTTCTCTTGCAATCCACAGTTATCTTAGATGGTTGTGTCCAGCATTTGGGAAGCCTCATAGCCAGCTCCCAAACCTACGCTATCTGTATCATGTCTGGTCTTGCTTGTGTCAAACATCGGGAAAAAGCAGCGTGCCAAATGCCTCTGAGCTGAATTTCTGGAGGGAGAGGCTACACCTCTGAGGTCCTGCAAGGAATTCTCAGGTTGACAGGAGAGCTGATGGCCTTTGACACGTTGCTTCACTTCTTATTTGGCATGTGAGCATGCTTATAAGTGAGAGAAACAAATAGCTGGGAAGAGCTGGGGGTCACCTCGTAGTTCTGTTACTCATCTTCTGGAATCAGGCTCTGGCTGCTGTGAGATGTAAGGTATGCCACAGCTCTCATGCAGATACTGTAAGGGGAGTCCTATGGGCTTGCTGAATTCTTGGGATAACTGCAGAGAGCTCTGCACCTCGTGCTACAGATCATGCTGCCTGTCCTCTATGAGAATGGGACAGCATAGCTCTGTGGCCTGCCAGGCTGAGGCTGTGTTTGAGTTTCTCTCTCTCTCAAGTTTCATATGCCTCCCTACTCCATTTATGTAGCCTTTACTTGCCCTTCTCAAGGTCTAATTTCATTCCCCCGATACGGTAGGGCTGGAAGGATTGCAGGGGAGACCGTGTGTGCCGAAGCCTGTGATCTACAGGAGCGGTGAGGGCACAGCAGCCGCCCGTGCCTCTGCCCAGTGGGGATGGGCGTTCGGCACTTCCAGCATTCCTCCAGCCTGAAACGTGGCACTGGGTTGGGAGCCCACACCTTTTGTGGGCCAGCCTCACAGTTTAAAGATGAACGCAAATGTAACTTTTGTGTGTTGTCACCTGGGTGTCAGGCACACCTCCTGCCCTTGGCTGTCTGCTGGAATTAGCTTAGTGGGTGAGCTAAAAGGATCAGTCCCTTTAGGAGGCCTGAAGTGAGAGCCCAGCTGCTCTGGAGGCTTTCTACAGAGAACGGAAAGTCCTGTGCGCAGTAGACGCAGCATTCTTGATTTTGGTTCCTTTCACTGGAATTAACTCTTCTTATTGCTATTTGTGGACTGCCTGACACCCTGGAGTCCTCCTAGGTTTTCTTTAAGGTGGTTGAGGTGGAGATGAGCTACGGGTGCTCTACAGCTCAACTGATGATTTGTCATGCCAGTGATAACTGCTGATTCTTCTTTCCCTTCTCAGCGATGCTTTATCCCTGTGACATGCTCAGCTTCCGCTGGCCCATGACCCGCTACAGGCTTTGAAACTGGATCCCTTGACTGGTTGTGACCCAAGGGGGTGCAATGGCTGGTGCGGCAGATAAATTTACCACTCACCTGTTTGCTTATCACTTGCTTTGCTACTTGGAATAGAAACTGAAGATGGTTGTTTCTGAATGAAGCAGATTTCACTATTGATAAAGGAAACAGGAAGATTGGACTGCTTGTGAGTATCTGGTTTGGTTGTTTTGGAGAGTGAGAAATTGGTTTTATTAGTATCACTGGTTGCTCTTCTGTTCCTTGTAATCTGTGTACATACCAGGTGTTAGCTTCTGAGAACAGCAGGCTAAGTCCCTGGGAAGTGCCAGAGGGAAAGGTTTGGTGGCTCTAGAGACATCATGCAGCTGCAGTGCCTTGCACTTGCTTGTCAGTGTCTGCTCCTGGCTTGGGCAGTCAAAAACTAAAGTGGGATGTTGGAGTTTCCCGTAGCTCCCCGAAGTACACCCTGAGTTACAATTTTGTGGTTTTTCCCTTTTTCATTAATTTTTAGGTCTCAAATACTCAGATACAAATGCTATGATACAGAGGTGGAAAAATTGAGGGAGCTCTAAAATATGTTTGAAGACCAATGTTAACAAATGGCATCTAAATTTCTACTGTGCCCCTGTGTTCTACCTGATAATAGGTCTTGCGATTTTTTTTAAAAGGTGGAATAAATAACAATTTCCCTTTCCTTTCTTCCTACATTCCCTTTAACATTCATTTTCCATTCCTATTTCTCCTTCCCCCACATTGTGGCCTGGGACTGCTAACATTTCAGTGGTGCTCAGGCACAGAGGAACAGTAGCAGTGCACTGAAGGGTGTTACTGGGATGCCTTGTTGGTTAGAAGCTGTGCTGTCGCTGTGTTGAAACAGCCTGCATTGGGTGCTAGAAATGAAACTCCTGGACCTAATTTTTATTTATGCTGATGCTCCAGTACTCGTTCATACTCCTTGCACAGATCATGGCTGAGAAAAATAGCTATTTTTTTCTCACTGTCTGATGGAGCCATTTGTACTTGAAGTATGAAATGTTATCAGTTGAGCTGCATCATTCTACAACTACGGTTGCGTAGCAATAAATGATGTAAAAATGTACAGAAAGGCAGAGAAACAGGACCCTGGAGTCATTCTGCAGCTAAGCCTAAACGAAAGATGTGTAGGTGTCTTAGACATGGGGTCAATCAGGGATAAAATGATAGCTTGGGTTTTGCTTGCAGGTTTTTGTTTTCTGGTCAACCCTAAGACATCTAAGCACCTTTTTCTTTCATCACATTAATCTGTACTTCAAATGACCAAAAGCCCCACTTTGCTTTGTAAATAAACAGAATCCTACCTTTGAAAACAAGAGCAGTGATGACAAAACTCTAGGCTTTAAAGATAAGAGACCGGTTTGTTACAGTGAAGTAACAACTTTTGTCCATTTGAAGTAAACATTGATGTTGTTATACATGTGCTCATCACCCACATAAATCTGGGCAGAAATAAGTCTTTACATTGCAGATCACAGCTGCCGACTGCTCCTACGATTGTTACTTCTGAAGCATTCAGATTTGTAATGGTGTCGTGACTACCTTGTTCTGCTGTTGCTTGTGCCAAGACCCAAGTATATCACCAAGTAAAAGGTGATGAGACCAAAAAAAGAACCAAAACAAAAACCAACCTCTCGGGGAAAAAAACCAGCTTGCACTGTTGATTAATCTTATCACTGATGTGGGTCAGGCTTGCATATCAAGCTGCTTAAGCAACTTATGTTTGAAGTGCCACCTTAAAGTAAATGTGAATAAAAGGGAGAAAATTTTAAGCCCTTGATAGCCTGAATTTGCTTTTGGATCTGTAAATAAACTAATTGATTTTATATAGATAATGTTCATCTAGAATGTTTTTTCCCCACTATCTGGTGGGAGAGGCTGTACAATGAGAAACCAGTTCCTTGGACTGGACTGACTGCTCTAGCTGCTACAATACTGGAGTGCATGATCTTCTGGTTCTTTACCAGAAATTTCACTCTTAGTCCAAGAAATGTTCACAGTTATGGTTTAGGCAGGCATATACTTTGTTTGTGAAAGGTCTGCTTTAATGAATTTATTTACTCTTTTAAGTTCCATCTACCCAGAAAAAATGTCATTGATGTTCAGACAGCTTATCAACAGGAAATATGGTCAAGGAAGTGTTTTTGTTTATTTTCATGTTAATCATATTATAGGAAATGAGTGTGTCGTTATTTGCACTTTTCTGTGAGGTGATGTCATGACCTCTTTCACTGCTGTGGTGTTTAATTTTTTTATTTGTGGAATTTAAATGTGAAATTTTTATTAATCTTTCATCAGACTCATGTTGACCACAAGCCAAAGTTTGCTGCGTGATGTTTTTTATGACATGCAAGTTACACAGTGTAGTGATAGGTAGGGAAAAAAAAACCCTGAATTCCATTATTGACCAAGTTTGGAGAACTCGGAATGGAGGGCCCCAAGGGTGGGTGAAGTCCTGGCTGAGGAGCAGAGAGGCTTTATACTTGGGATAATCACTCTCTTTAGTTTTCTAACCAGTCCCTCTGTGTTAGAATTGTTCATACAATAGAAACAATAGTTCCCTAGGTGCTTCCTGCCCTTCAGCTCTTTGAGGTAAGGAACAGAGAGGGACTTTCCTTGGGGATGGGAGAAGGGCTTTGATCACTTGTGATCAAGGACAAACCGTCCCTGCACTGTATTGAAACAGCCCCGTGGGTGTGTCTTTTCAAGAAGACAAGCTCTGATGGAAGGATGCAAAATCCTCACGTTATCTTGCCTACTTTTCAGTGAGCCAGAGCACTCAAGCTGCAGGCCAGATTTACAAGACAGCCAGCTGAGTATGGCAGATAAAAGGCTAGTGCCCACCTGCACAGCACATGTATATGGCTAAAATAAATCCTAGTCTGCTGTCATTGTCAACAAGTGTAATTTATTATTGCGGCCAAGGCAGTCAGGAAAGTGCCTTTTGCTTTTTTGGGGAATTTTGTTGTGTGCTGCAATGCTGATGACTCAGCCAATCAAACAAAAGCAACATTTCTGGCATTCTCTAGAGTTTTTTTGAAATTTGTTTGGGTTTTTTTCCCCAAAAAAGTTTATGCTTCACAAGTGAAGCAGTGGTCTATGCCTATTGGAGCTACTTACAGCTGTAATCGGTCATCTAGCTTTACAGAATCAATAGTCTTTGGTAGAAACTCAGGAGCCACAGGGGAGGCAGGTGGTAGCAGTTTTATGTATGAACTGTAACCACTTGGGTTTGTCCTTGGAGGAAGCACATTTAGGGTTGGTCTTAGAGGTATTTGGGGACAGGCTTTATCTGGTTCCTAAGGCTTACAGTTCCTCACCTACAGCAAGATAATATAACTTCCCGCCATTTCCTCAGAACCTGTTGAGCTCCTTCTGCAGTAATGTGAATGCCAGGTAATAGCCGTACTCTGATTAGACAAAGAAATTTGGGCTGATTTTGTGCAATGCATGCGCTAACTTCAATTTAAACTTTAATCATAAAATAGACCAGCTTTTCTCCAATTGCTGTACAAGATACCTCATGTGTCTTCCAGTGCAGTCCTAGTCATCAACCAGTACCCAACTCAAATCTTTTTTCAAAACCAGAGCTCAATGCAGAATGCTATGCCAAGGTTGTCATTAATGCAAGAAATTGAACTGTGTATTTTAGTGTTGTGCAGTTTGAAAATTGTTGCAGTCTTCACTTTCCAGAAATATCAGCTGAATCATGGACAATTAGGATTATACAGCTCAAGAGCTGCCATCTGCAGTAGCTAGAGATAAATGTCCTTTTCAGGCCAGAAAGCTGACAGGGGTTAGGCAAAGACTAAGAGCAGCTAATACTGCAAAATGGCTCTTTATACCTGTTAGTATAAGGAATAAGACAATTGAGTTATGGCTGAGGGCTGAAGAAGGAATGATCATCTACCAGCACCAAAAGAAATTCTTATGTTTGAGAAGTTGCCCGTCCACACTCATTCTTTATGTCACCCTAGGTAATGCAAGGAAAAGGTACGTATCTTATGTTCTACAGTTACCGTAAAAGGAAAAAAGTTGATTATAAGAACTCAATGGGATTTAACATCAAACAATGCCCTCTTCCAGGATGGGCAAACAGTTCCATCTCTGTTCTGCAGGTGTGTAGTATACCATGTTTTGATGTGGATACGTTGAATTCTTGCAGACTACAAAATCTTGGATCTTTATAGCAGGACCTCAACTGCACTAGCAATGAATTTATTTATTATAAATAAAAAACAATAAATATTTCATAACTTACTATTACAACTTTCTAAAAATATACATCTAATTTTAACATTCTCAAAAGTTAGTTCCAAGTTATACAATTATAGACAAAAAAATTTTGTATAGTTTGATAACTGACGCTTTACCCTTTAGAGTCTACATTAATACAGAAATTAATTAATGCCCAATTAACAATATCCTGCTAGAGAGAGTTTAGCAGTATTTAAACAGAAATAAATTGAAAATAAAACAAATAATTTACTGTTTAACAAATGGCAGTTCTCCACAGAACTAGCTCTATCCCTATTTAAGAGCTAAGTTTTGGCTACTATTGTGAATAGTCATGTGAGAGCTGAAGGGCCTCTGCAAAGCTTTCCTCGAGGTCATCAAGTTCCTTGGTAGCTTCGAAATCACTGTCACAAGTAATCAAGTTTAAAGTTGCCTCACATGAGGGTGAAGTCTCTGGGTCATCTTCAGCTTTCACACAAGAATCAGACTCTGTCCCAGCATCCATCATTTCAGCGACATCTTCTGAAAAGTCATCCTTGCTCGGTGTCTCCTTTGAACTTTCCCTGCATAACGGTGATTCACATTTGTTTGGTTCCTTTAATGATAAGTCTGTGGTCCCAAAGACTTCACTTTTTGTAGCTTTTCTTTGACTCTGACTTTTACTGGTAAACTCGAGCTCTTCCATCGTATCAAACTCTTGCAGAGCCATTGACTCAAAGGCTTCCCAGCCTGCATGGATTTGCTCTGCACCACTGCCCGGGCTGCAGCCGAGGTCTGCTTTCAGTACATCCAACAAGTAGCGCATTTTGCTCTAGGGGATGAAGGAAGAAAGGGGTGACACTTCTCCATCCCCACAGCACCTATCTCCCCAGAACTCAGGGCTTAATTCTGACATAAGGAAAGGGAGGTTGCTTGCAATCAAGTGACTAAATTATACAGCAAGTGTCACCAAACTGAGTTGACTATTGTCCCTTTTTTGTGATTGTGCCTGTGAGTCCTGATCTACCATGATCCATGAGTCTGCAAATCTCATTTATGGAGAGAGATGCTCCCCACTCAGCATTCTGGTTACCTTTACCTGCAAATACACCAGTGCATTTCCACTGTACTTTGGAAACATCCCTGAAGTCACATGCAGAGAGGGAGAGTATTATAGGGGCAGCGCTTACCTCATCCAAACGGTTCTTATTTTCTTGTATATGACACTCAAACAGTTGTTCCAGAACTCTACAAATGAACAATTAAATGATTTCACAGGAAGAAAACCAACTTTTAACAAATCTACATAAATCAATGACCTTATTTTTTTTATTTTCATTTCTTAACTGAATGGGACAACTACGATTTCGACTCAGCAGAAAAGGACCTGGGGGTGTTGGTCAACAGCCAGCTGAATATGAGCCAGCAGTGTGCCCAGGTGGCCAAGAAGGTCAACAGCATCCTGGCCTGTATCAGAAATAGCGTGGCCAGCAGGAGTAGGGAGGTAGTTGTTCCCTGTACTCGGCACTGGTGAGGCCGCACCTGGAGTACTGTGTTCAGTTTTGGGCCCCTCACTACAGGAAAGACATTGAGGCGCTGGAGCGTGTCCAGAGAAGGGCAACCAAGCTGGTGGAGGGCCTGGAGCACAAGTCTGATGAGGAGTGGCTGAGGCAACTGGGGCTGTTTAGTCTGCAGAACAGGAGGCTGAGGGGAGACCTTATAGCACTCTACAACTACCTGAAAGGGGGGTGTAGTGAGGTGGGTGTTGGTCTCTTCTATCAAGTAACTACTGATAGGACGAGAGGAAACGGCCTTGAGTTGCATCAGGGGAGGTTTAGGTTGGATATTAGGAAAAAATTCTTCACTTGAAGGGTTGTCAAGCATTGGAACAGGCTGCCCAGGGAAGTGGTTGAGTCACCAACCCTGGAGGTATTTAAAAGATGTGTAGACATGACGCTTAGGGATATGGTTTAGTGGTGGACTTGGCAGTGCTAAGTTAACAGTTGGACTCAATCCCAAAGGTCTTTTCCAACTTAAATGATTCTATGATTCCAAGACTGTTTCAATTATGCTCTGTCACAAAGAGGGCCACCCAGAGCCAGCATCCCACTAGACAGGTGCTCAGCAAGCAGACCCAGCTTTGGGCAGCAGATGGTAACCACAGGGTGAGTTGTAGCACAACTCTGGGTGTGTTTGGTCTGCTGGGTCTATGTGGTGGCAGAAACCAATAATCCAGTGGTGGTTCTACTGGCATGCTGAAGTATCCAAAATCCCTTAGGTGCACCACAGTGGCTGATACACACAAGTGCAAATAAAGGGAAGGAATAAAATCCAGCTTCAGAAAAAAATCCAGAGAAAAGTCCTCTGTCCTGAGAGCTCTCTTTCATTGCTTAAGCAGGATGAGAAAAAATTTCAGCACAGAGGAAGTGTTCTGTGACAACTAAGGCACACAGTCACTGGAACAGATTACCAGAAGGTCAAGTGAATTTAATCTAGCTTACATAAGAAATTATTAAAAAAAAAAAAATTTGTATAGGAAAGGTTTTAAGGGAAGACAACATTTCTGTAAAAAAAGAACGAGAGGGAGACTGCTCTTGAAATTTCTCAAAGAGTAATTTTTTGATTTAGTGTATTTAACATTCTCATTGATTGCCTTGACATGAGAAAAAAACCCAAGAGTGCACAGAATAGAAAAACAGCTGGGAACATTATCAGCCCAGAGGAAGATCAGAGTATTATGCTGAAATTAGATGCCTTGAAAATGGAATTACAAAAATGGGTTAAAATTCTGTATCAGAAATACTGCAGGGGTTTTTTTGCTATAAACTGAGAGTTCTTTATCAGAAAGAACTGGTATGGAAAAGAATTTGGGAGTACCACTCAAATACATGAATTGTCTCATAACTTATTGTTACATTATTGAAAAAAAAAAAATCTGATTTAGCAACTGTTGAACCCTTATCTGAAACAGTATGTAATCCTGACAACTGATGTTGAAGATTGAATTCATACTGCAACAGGAACAAGGACAGAAGGGAGATGGAAGACGTGTTGTGTGAAAGATTAGTAACTTGGTTTATTTTGCAAAACAGATGTTTCAGAGTAAAATGATTTCTTCTTAGCATTATTCCACCTAGGGTTCCAGGTCAGTTACTAACAGAGGCTTTATCTCATGGAATATAGCAACAGATCAAAGTAGATGACCCACAGGTCTTTCCTAGCTCCCCTTTCTTACATAAAGCAAAAAAGAAGGGAAACAAAACAAAAGGAAGGGGTAACTATATATCTATATATTCTTAAAGGCAAAGAAGTCCATGTGTTTCTGACGCAGCATTACAAATTTGAAAACAACTGTAACCTACCTGTTAGAAAATAGCCCAAGGCTAAGAATTTCATTTGTTACATCTTCAATGAAAGCTAAATATAAAAGCTCTTCTTCCCTGCCGGGAGAATAGAAAACCCAGCATTAAATGTTTTAAAATAGAGACACATTACACAATGCAGTAGGTCCAGTCAGCTTTAGGGATGTGCCATTAAGAAGATTGTATAGTTCTTGGCACCAGCTGCTAAAAAAGATGGTTCTATCAGGACAAACTAAGCCTTTCATTCAATTTGAATAATTATAATAAAAAACCCTGTGTAAAATATTAGACCGTTAGAAAGGTCGCTATGGTGCTTCGTGTTTATGCTAACTCTCTGTGGTGGTATAAATTAGCACAGAGATCCTGAGTGAGGAAATCAGCAAATCTTGGGAAGTGTTCAGAACCTGCTTTGCACTCAAGAAGAAAGGGGTGCTAACTGGGAAGAAAGTGTAAAATTGCAGTTTGATGGTCTGAGTAAAGGCTTCCAAAGGAGCTTCTAGAGAATCGGACTGCAGCTGAAAATTGCTAGTCCTCAATGGAAGCTCAGAAAAATATAAGTGCTTATTTGACAGCCTCCATTCCTTTCAAACAACAACTCTTTGATGTACAAAATCCTTGTTAGTGTGAGATGTGGCTTTCACCTCCTTGATCAAATTTCTCTCTATTTTAATACCTCTTAAAGCCTTGTTGATGCCAATTGCTCTAATTGGGAGACTCTCCAGAGGTTTGGAGTTCTGTTTGGAAAACAAGAAGGAAAACCCCAAGAGAAAAGACTCCAGTGCTATTTCTCTTTCATAGCATCTTTCTAAATATCCCAAACTATCTAATCAAGCTCTATCAAATCATCCTCTGGTCTTAATAAACAGAAAATAAAAAGTGGGATACATTGTGCATGACTTTCATTATGTAAAATTTGTCATTCAGCGTGAAGATTGTAATTTTGGTTCCCTCTATAGTCAAGAAAGATAGCTACAGCTGATCTTTGATACCTATATTACATCCTTAAAGTTAGGCAAGAACAAGCCTGTCCTAAAGCACAAAGAATTAAATGACTTTCCCAAGGTCACACGATAAAGCATTCGCAGTGTTTCTGAATATAACTCAAACCTCTGCTAATTCTCATCAAATTTCAGAGCAGAAATGTGGTAAGAATGCCCTTCAACTTGATACTTTATTTTGCCAACATTTGCTTCAGAGATTACAGATTGAAAAAGAACTGGAAACATTTAGAGTATAGCCACTGGACAAGAAGAGAAGTCTATCTTTCTTCTGAAGTTATAATGAATTTTCTTCATTTTTAGATTCACACAGAAATTTTTAAGTATTATATAACAATTCAGTCATGTCAATTCTACTGTAAATTGTGAACAGTTTATTCTGAGTTCTCATTTACTCTTTGAAGTTCATCAATTTTGAGGAAGAGTGTCTAGTTTAATGTTGCAAGGTAGCAGAAAAATGGTTTAAGCATACTTACTCAGCCTTGATGGTCCTCCTTGCTGAAGACTGCTGAGAATACAGCGATGTCTCTCTAATGAGCAAATCAGAGGGTAAGGAAGAGAGCAACATTCTAAAAGCCCTTTATACTACCTTGCATCTCACTTTCTTTTGGAGCCATGCTGTGCCATTGTCCCACTTCCTCTTGGAAAAACCCCCACTAGGACACCCCCAAACCCTGCTCCAGTAGCAAAATCCACTGCTTACATTGAAGCCTAAAAGAGTATGTTTCAAGAGTATTATAACACCTCACTAGATGCAGTACTCTAATATCTCAAAAGACCTCAGTGTTACTTCAGATGCTATACAGACCTCCATTATCCATAAAAGTGCTTTTTTTACTCAGAGTACAACTTTTTCCTCAGGTGAAAATGCCTTTGTATAAAAAGGCCAGAGAGCAAACCAGCGAGTCATGCATGCTACTTAGGTCAGCAATAAAGAGAATCAGCTGTGAGCCCTTGGGTTCTGGCCTGACTTCCAACACTGTTCTTATATTGTAGACAATATTCTAAATCTCAGTGTTACATTTTCAGAAAAAGATGTAGGAAATGCCTCTGGTCTGCAATTCTCACAGATTTAAAAGGCTGGATGTCTGGCGACCCTTTTTCCTGAAAGGAAATACCAATTGGCATACCAATCCAGTATTTAGTTGTAATACTGTATAAGAAATATATAGTCTGTAAGCTCAGATGTATGCTCGGACATACAGAACTAACAGCTATATTAACATGTCATCGCTCTCACTCCTGACAAAAACACTCATACATTTCAGAGCTCTCTTTCTTAAATTGGCTTCCCAGTGGAACTTTATCATAAGAAAATAATGAATTTTGAAGTTGGGAAAGGCCATTGATCTAAAAAACCCAACCAAACAAAAGTCCTGTGAGAAGAGACTTGTAAAGAGAAATGGTAGTGAAGGCTTATGGCCTAAGAAGCAGCTGTATAGAAAGTAATAAGGAATGCTTCAAATATTCCTTCCTGCTGTAAATCAGGCACCTTAGGAAGGAGTACGGAAAAGCAGCTATTCCTCTCTCAGGCTTATCCACAGTATATTGTCCATCTTCACCCTACAACACAGAGATAAAATCTTTATTATCAGTGCAAATACACAGCAAATTTTACCATTAAAGTGAACCTAATAACTATCTGTGATTAAGCAGCCCTACAATTCTATGTCTTTTCTGAGAAGCTTTGGGTAACCCAAGACATATAGCAGCAAAGGGTCATCAGCTTTGACATCCAAAATTTTAGTCAGGGGCAACAGGAGATGTGGAACATTTCTCCCCTAACAAGTATGTCAAAGATGAATTCTCTAAAAGTTGGGGGGGTCACTGTCACCAACAGGAGTAAAATCAGGTATGCAAAACCAGGAACCAGCACTCTAAATCACATCTCTTGAGCTGCTTGCACAAAACTGATGGAAAGTAAAGTTGCTGACTGCCTGCATTTTAAATAGTAATACTCTGAAAGGGCCACTGTAAAGCTACATGACTTACTGTTGTCACTTTTACAACAGCCAAAGAAAAAGTCAGATATGACAGTTTTGAAATGAAATCAGAAGTTCTTCATGGAACTGGAGTAAAGCTTTCTGAATAATCACTTAACCTTTTCTTAATGACGTCAGCTGCATATGCAGATCAATTCAGGTCGTCTCTCTTCTATTTTCAGTAAAGCTATAAATACATATTCTCTCTCACCCCTCTCCTCCAATAAATAAAGCATAATTATTTGCCTTATTAAGCTAGAGACATGAAGAGTCTGACCCTGTAGCCTTTGTTCAGGAAGAAAGTCCACAGTTATTCAAGTATGTTTGACAGGGCTGTTTGTTTAAGGACTTATCTGTATAGTGGCTACAAGATATAGCACAAAGAATGAACCTAACTTCTGTCAAACTCTTCCATCCAAATATTAGTACAAATTAAGAGAAAATAACTTCAGATTTGAAATCTTAAGAAATATTTCGGGCCTTTTGCCTGCTTCCCTCTGTCTCCCAAAGATACTGGTATTCCATTTCATCTTTAAAATTTAATAATCTTAAACCACCACACACTAAGGCAATTTCTGAAAGACCAAATAACTGGAAAACTAAGTTCAACTGTCACAAACACTTAGCAATTCAAATCAAAATGATGGATGCAAACATTTCTGTGACTACGACAAAAAAATACTAGGAGCTCATAGAATTTGAAGTGGTGTGATTATTCATTAAAGCATTCCAGATACATTCAGCAAGGCACAAAGCAAATAGTATAAAGGAAAACTTCACCACCGGCTGGTTTGGGTGCTTCCTCAGAGGAAGGAACTCCCTGGTTCCAATTCTCCTGTTGAGGGCTTTTTGGAATATGTTATCCAATGTAAAAATTGAGAAAAAAAAGTCCTTGAAAAAGAGGTACCTTCTTCTGCTGAAAAATAATGTACCAATTATCTATGTCCTTAACAGATACAGATACAAATGCACTTGTAAAAACTCTTGGAAAAAAAAAATTAAATTTTGTAATATCATATCCTAAGATCTCTTCACACGCCTCAATATTTTTTCTTATTGTTTCCACTCATTCTTCTGAAACTCTCCTCTACAGAACTAATTCATCTCACGACAATAAAGAAAAAGAAACTTAAATCCGTTGTATACTGCTGTGGCAGTATATGTGAAGGGTGTCTGTCAGATGACAGACAGATGTATTACCTTCAATGTGACCTTCTGCTGTTCAGTCATAACTTTTCTCTCAAACACTTTGTCTGCAGATGGAAAGCTACAAAATTTAGAGATGTATTAGATTTCCAAGAAGGCTACTTTCAAAATATGCAGGATGAGAATACCAGTGCCACTATGGAAATTTCCCATCAATCTGAATGGGACCTAGTAGTAAAATGTCTCAGACAGTTCAGAAAATTTCTGCCAGACTTCCATTCACATATTAAAATTAAGTTTTAGTTCATTTTGAAGGAAGACAACAGTCATACATAGGTGATCCAAATCCATTATTCAGCTGCATATTTACAGGGGATTGCTAAATTATCCAAAATAATTGTTCAGAATTGAGAATGGAGATAATACTATACATTAAAAGTGCACCAGGAAAATATATGACCCACAGCCAGAAAAATCAATAGTTGCAATATGGAGCCGAAGCTATCATAATTCCAGTCTTATGAAATTCCTAATTTGCTCTAGGGCAAAACCAGTTAGACATGCAGGCACTGAGGACACAAAAGAGACAAGATTTCTCTTTATGAGGTAGTATTAGTAAACACAAAACTAAATCAAAACTGTTTAAATTGCTAAGAAGGAATTCAATGCAAGAGAAGTACATTAATTTTGCATAAAATATTTCATATAAGATACATCTGAAGGCATTTAAATTAAAAAGATAAAAAGAAAAATAAGAGCTGCATTGAAGACTTAAAAAAAAAATCTTTGCATGATGCATTAATTAATTGGAAAGTATGAGACAACAGCAGCAACAGTGGGCAACTACTTGCATGCTTATAGTGGTTAATTCTTTAGAAGACAGGAAGCACAGCTATACACTAGAGACAGCAAAGAGAAGAGAGAGGGAACGACTATTGCCAGCAGATGTGAGATTCCAGTTTGGATTTAGTGGCACTTTGTATCCAATTTGTATAGCTGAAACCAGTTCCTCTGGAGACAAGACAACAAAATATACCAGTGAAAAAAGGAAAATCACATTCTGTTCTAGCTTTTGCTAAGGCATATCTAGAGTAATTTCAGAGTAATTATTCTGGTTTTGTACAAATGTAAATGAGAACAAAACATGTTGCTTTTATGAAGATACTCTTATGATAACATCTAAATTCCACAGTTTCAAAATAAAGTTTTAATCTCTGTACCTGATCACATCAGTCTGTGTTTGAGCTTCCACATGCTGCTTGCAGTGATTTTTCCTTTTCCTTTGAGCAGGAGTGTAATACCTGTACTCTGACAAGAAGGATTTAGCATCTGATATTAAGGTGCGTGGAGTAAAAGGTTTTCGGCCATCAGTAAAGAATTCAGAGTGCCTGACTAGAAGATCCCCACTGCATACTTGGGAGTTGCTTCCTTGACACCTCTGCGAATGACTAACGCTCACAAAACTATTAGTGTAGCTGCACGGAAGTCCAGAGCGTTTTCCTGGTGTACTTGATGTACTGACACTTGAGTTTGAGTTAGATGCGTTAGATGTATTCCGAGAATCTTTTCTGGCGTATTTTACTGGACTGGAGCGACCCAAGCCACGCTCGCCGTAAGGAGACAGCGCTCTTAATAGGTACTGTGCCTGCCGAACACAGGGGAAGAGACCATCTTTGTCTTCTGCTTCCAAGAAACTCTAGAAAAAATTAAAACAAGATTTGGTTACTTTGCAAGTTACCACCTTTGCAAAAGTTGGTACTCCTAGCTATTATTGTTACCAACTTGGAGGTATTTTCTATGTAAAAACTTTTCAATTTTTGTAAAATCAAACTGGTTTCAGAGCAGCCCCAGTGATAACAGCTAGCCATTGGAAATAAGAGAGTAATAAGAAAATGGTTTGCTTCAGCAGCAAAACATTGGTGCTTTGTTACAGAATATTGACAGCTACATCAAACCAAGAGTTTTAATCACTTTAGTCCAAGGGCTCAAGACATTTTTAAATGTCACGGAATCATTGCATTGAGGCAAATTATTTCATCTGGGTATGCTCTGTTTATACCACCTGGGCAAGGTAAGGTAGACATTATCCATAATTATCCTACTGACTAGTTCATAGTATGTATTCTCTGCAAGTGTGGAGTTGTTGCCTCTCCAAATCCTATTAGCTTCAAAGCCTATCACACACCGGCTATCTTTATAAGATGTATATTCTGTAAGGGGCACTGCTTACTGATTCAACTTAGACCATACAGAAAATACTGTAATGTGGTTTAAGACACAGAATAAGAAAACTATAACTAACTGTTTATTCCCTGTGTGAGCCTTCCTGTAAGTGGGAGATACACATCTTTGGTAGGGCTGTACAAACACAGGATGTTACCTTGTGTAATGGCATCCTGCTCCATGAGAAATGTCCTAATTGCTATGATAATACAAGCAATCATAATGTCCTCCAGCAGACACAGTCAAGTTTCTATCCTCTTCTCCTTTGGGTTTCTCAACCCAGCAGGTACATAGGCAGCTGTGAAACTTTCCCTCTAACACTACAGAAAGCCAACAGTGCAAGTAGTTAGCTTACTACGGTTAAACAGGACAGATAACGTGCTGAGTTTATAAATAGATATACTTGATTTCATGTGATGGTAGAGAAATGGTATTACTGCTTCTGCTTCTTAACTGTTCAACACATTAGAGTTTAAAAATGTACTTCAATTCTCAGAAGCAAACTCATATTCAATGTTACTTTAAAAGGATACAGTTAAATGCTACTAGTTAGACAACAAACTAATAGAGACAAATCAGTAGTACATGGTGGTATGGCTAAGGTAAGATGTAGGCAGTGTGTGGTTCAGACCAAAATTATGGTCAGCTAACTCACTCCTCACCAAAAGAAGCACAATATAAGTCTATTTTATATGCAGGTTAAAGTCCAGGTGTCAACTTTAGTTGGTAAGAACACCTAATTGCAGTTTTCAGTAACCATCTATTTTGTATAGAATCTAGTCAAACAAATCTCATTGATGTGGAGGACAATCAAAACAAAATGGGAAACCTTACAGCAAAAGCTCATCTATGCATCTCTTCTTTTTCTCTTTGACATCTGTAAGGTTATTTTCAAGTATTGAGTAAGTTAAAAAGTTAGTGAAGCACTACAACAAATACTAAGAGTAGTTAATAAGGAAGAAGCCAAGTACACCAGAGACTAGTGATGACCACGAATGTAAATCTGTCCTGTGGTTATGGGGGAATTTTCCAACACATTCAATTTTAGAAGGGCTCTTATCAGAAACATCATTTTAATGCCAGGGATAAGAAAACAGTTGATAACCTAAAATCAAAATTTGAAAACTAAGTCTAAGTCTGTCATTGTGAAAGGTTAAAGAATGACTTATTTGGAAAGACCATGCTATTTTTTCTGCTTTCTGAAAAAAAACCTTAATGCTTAAAAATTAAACATTATTCCCGAGTTGTATTACGACACTGTGGCAAAGACAAGAAAGACAGAAACACAACTAAATCTAAGTGACATCTTAAGCTGCTTTTTTTTTTTTTTTTGGTCAAATAAGAACGAACAATTCTGTCATAGAGAGAATTTTGAAAAACTTGCAACTTCAAACATTAATACCTGGACAGGGTATGTGCATTAGTAAATGTGCTTTACAATGTGTCTGAAAAGTTAGGAAGCATCTTAGCAAGACAGCTGTTGTATATGTTTCTCCTGCCTATGACATAACCACCCACTGGATATTCGGTCAGTCAGTGAAAAGTATGTATGACATTTTACAATGTCCAAGGACAGCCATACTGCAGAATTAGAAGATTAAACCAGAAGCCTAACAGCAAACAAAGGTTTGTATAAACTAACTTATTTCATCCACATGTATAACTATTTATGCAATTCAAATTCTGTTACACACAACTGTATGATGGAGAAGAGATGACTCACATTGTGTGTACTCAGGCTACCTAGCAGTACAACTCCCAGAGACAATGCTTGCACCTAGGTCCTGCCTGCAACAGTGAGGGAGACAAGCCGAGGATAGTGTTATTCTGGAAAATCTCATTGCCATACCGTGCAATCAGTATAATACAAGGCAAAATAACAGCTAAAATAAAACATCATCTGAGAAAACCCAATTCAAAACCAACAGCTAACAAACCCAAATTAATTCAGTTTTAACTAACTAGCCAGACTTTTAAAAATAATTATTTTACTTTCCTTACACACAGGCAGTTCATATGGCTCCACATCAACAGCAACTAAGTGCTGCAAGATTTAAGAGAATGTATACAATTAGAGGTGTCTCCTAAGAAAAAAATTCATTTTCTAAGGCCAATTAAGGACTAGATTTTTAACAACCCTGAAGTTTAGGTTCAGATAGGCTTACACAGAGATTAACTTGTTGATGTACCTCCATCATTTGAACAAAGAACAGGAAGATAAGGAGAGACCTGTACAGGCCATAAAGCTTTGCAGTGAAAAAAGGGAGAAAGGGAAGTTGATTTCTGTATGTATTCCATTCATCTCTATTATGCTTCTATCAAACAAGTAAAAACTATTAAGTAGAAGCGTTACATTACTGAAGTCACTGAAGGAATAGCTCCCTTATAGAAAGACTGAGAAAGAGTGGATCCAGTATGATATGACTTAAACATATGCTGTGATATGCATTTATTTATGACATACAACCCTAACTGCCAGTTGAGAAGATTCACAGATTAACCCAGCAGCCCATCCTGATCTTGTAATTAATCCATGTGGAAATTATTTTGAGAGACTAACACTGAAGCATGGATTCAGTGGATTTCCAGCAGTGCTTCATTGCCAGAATACAATATAAACCTAGAGAAAACCCTCAAGAACGCTTTGCTTTTTGAAAGTAATCAGATCATTAAGATGTGGATTGAAGCCTGGATGTGTGATTTTTCCCCACCAGGAACTGACAACAGACTGAATGCCAACAAAAGCGGCAAAATCAACTGTAAAAGAAAGTACCTGTGGGAATTCTGCAAGATAATCAATACTTGTTGTGCGACTTTTGAATTCACCTACTGGGGGATGTAGGCAGGGTAAAAAACCCAAACAACCGAACTTGGAAAACCTTATACATTTGTTGAAAATTCATGACATTGTAACCTACTAATATGTAGTATTGGATAGTAATATATTACTAGTAAACTAGTAATAAATAGTATAGTATATTAACCGATGTAATTCATAGTATAGCTTGTAAATATACACAGATTTTCTATTCTATCATTCAAATCCTAAAAATGTTCTTAAAACTTCTAAGCAATGACTCTTACTGTATAAATACTGCATTTTCTCATAACACTGCTACTGTTACTGCTTTGAATCTATGCTATTCCATTTTTTCCCTTTCAGAACCACTTAATATTTTAAATTAAAACTCAAGACAATGAATATACATTTTGTGGCATGTAGTAAATGCTATTTAGAGGAATATTAAAAAATGCAGATAGTTTACCATCAAAATTAAGTCACAGATCACACTGCTGCATACCATCTATTTCCTTCACAACAATTCCACACAAGAATGTTCTCCTGTATCAGTAAGACCTATCTATGCTATTCCAGTATCCCGAAATGTCCATAGCTGCTGATGCCTAATGCAAAGAGGTATTTTTTTTTTTTTTAGTTAGCTGAACCAAAATAAGCCCTTCTTGATGGTGTGTCATGTGAGCCAACTTTATTTTACTACTACAGCATAATTAAATGCTGAACTGATAACATGCAGTAACAATGCCAAACAAATGCCTGTGTTAGCAAGCAGTATAGTAAGGCTTACTGTGGTGGGTTGACCCTGGCTGGATGCCAGGTGCCCACGAAAGCCGCTCTGTCACTCCCCTCCTCAGCTGGACAGGGGAGAGAAAATATAATGAAAGGATCATGCATCGAGATAAGGACAGGGAGAGATCATTCACTAACTACCATCACAGGCAAAACAGACTTGACTTGGGGACATTAGTTTAATTTAGTATCAATAAAATCAGAGTAGTGTAATGAGAAATAAAAACTAAATCTTAAAAACACCTTCCCCCCACCCCTCCCTTATTCCCGGGGCTTAACTTTACTCCTACTTTTCTCTACCTCCTCCCCTCAGTGGCACAGGGGGACAGGGAATGGGGGTTGCGGTCAGTTCATCACACGTTGTTTCTGCTGCTCCTTCCTCCTCAGGGGCAGGACTCCTCACACTCTGCTCCTGTTCCAGCATGGGGTCCCTCCCACGGGAGACAGTCCTCCACGGACTTCTCCTGCACAGGTCCTTTCCACAGGCTGCAGTCCTTCAGGCCCAGACTGCTCCAGCGTGGGTCCCCCGCGGGGTCACAAGTCCTGCCAGAAAACCTGCTCCAGCGTGGGCTCCTCTCTCCACGGGTCTGCAGGTCCTGCCAGGAGCCTGCTCCAGTGTGGGCTTCCCACGGGGTCACAGCCTCCTTCGGGCACCCACCTGCTCCGGCGTGGGGTCCTCCTCGGGCTGCAGGTGGATATCTGCTCCACCGTGGACCTCCCTGGGCTGCAGGGGGACAGCCTGCCTCACCGTGGTCTTCCCCACGGGCTGCAGGGGAATCTCTGCTCCGGCGCCTGGAGCACCTCCTCCCCCTCCTTCTTCACTGACCTTGGGGTCTGCAGGGTTGTTCCGCTCAAATATTCTCCTCTCTCTGGCTGCAGTTGTGCAGGGTTGGGGTTTTTTCCCACTTCTTAAATCTGTTACCCCAGAGGCGCTACCACCGTCACTGATGGGCTTGGCCTTGGCCAGTGGCGGGTCTGTCTTGGAGCCGGCTGGCATTGGCTCTGTTGGGCATCGGCGAAGCTTCTAGCAGCTTCTCACAGAAGCCACCCCTGTAACCCCCCCCGCTACCAAAACCTTGCCACGCAAACCCAGTACACTTACCAGTGTGATCGTTTGCATATAAAGTACTTGCAGTGGTAGCTCAGCACTACAGAAAACCAGTAAGACTGGAAAGTTTCAGAATCCACCTATAGAGATATTTTGAAAAGCTAATTCCATACCCTTCAGTACGTATTATAAACAACTTAATCTTTTCTTGTATACTTTTTACTCTCAGTGATTAAAACAGTTCATGGAGCTGCAATATAAATTAGACTGTAGAAGCATTTGTGAACATACGATCAGGACTGGTGCCCTGCAATATACAAAATAATAATAAAAAAAGATATTAAGCGATATTAGCCAATTACACAACCACATCTCATGAAAGCCACATGTTCTATTCCTTGGAAGCAGTTGAGCTGATCCTAAAACAAGACAAAGGTACAGGGTAAACGTGGCAATGTCATAAATTTAAGCATTCCTTATTCATGAGGAAGCTTAGGGCAGTTCTCCTCCTCACACATATCATAAGTAGAACAGACCAAGTAGCTACGGTAGTGACTAGGTAGAACTGCAAACCCAAGCCATGACTGTGTCAGTCTTGAGATGTACTCATTCAAGTGCTGAGAAAAAAGAATGTCTTTTGAAGCCCTTATAGTGGGGTAACCCTTTACTGCCCAAACAGGTAGGCAGTTCAGCCTTTGGATACACAAAGAAACAGTATCAGGAACAAGGAACTATGTTGGTGACTTCAAAAAGATTTTAAGGAGTGTCGGAGAATGCTGTTTGTCTGCAATTTGTCACCAAGCTTTCAGAAAATTATTTGTACACCTGTGTTGGTATAGGCAAGTTAACTGTAAGCAAGTATGTTCATTTTCTTCTCCAATCTGTATCTATAAAAACGTCAGATGTTTAGCTGGGAAAAAAAAAGATGACAAAAACATGCCTACAAATATGCAGTAACACAATGATTGAAACATATTTAGCTCTATTCTTTAGATACAATTAAAAAAAATATATTCCATGGAAGTATCATAGCTTTGGACATTAGCACTATCAAGAACTATAACTAGTGTAATCTGGAGTCAAGAATCTTGACACCTATCTTGCTTAGCAATACATGTTCCTATTCTATTGATTCAACCAACTGTAATTTATTTTGAAATTTACTGAATGATATATTTCAGCAATAATAGCCCCATAAAAAGGTTTCATAAATTACATATTTATGCTTCAGTTTTGTTAGTCACAAAACTGGGGTAAATGGAGTATTACTTGCAGCAAGCTTGTATAGAAAGGAACCCTGAATCTTCATGGACTCTGTGGAAGAGAAAGTTCAGTAAAAATAGATCAAAGCATACCACTGTCATCTGACAGGCAAGAGAAGTAACACAGAGAAAGAATCCAGATTTCTCTCTAAGTTACTTTTAGTTTCTGCAAGAAGTTTAGTTTCTCAACTCAAAAGCCACTGAGGTACAGCTGCCTTATAAAAATGAAACTTTGAAAAGAAAGCTTGTTAAATCTATTTTCACATAAAAGGTCCAAAGGCACCTCTCACTGGGGTCACTGAAGTTACACCAAGATGAATTTTAAGTCTTGAAATTAACTTGTTCTTGTATGAAAAGGTCTTCCAGTAGAATAGTTCATCTACCATCATAAAATGAGATCAGAGAGACACTTTATGAACTGCACTGTCAAGATACAGAAGCTGCAATTTTGTAATAAATGGGCATCTGATTCTTTTAACTTGAGACAGTTCCATTTATAAGCCACTTTAATACTGTTGTATATGGGCTGAGTGCCTGCTCTCCACTGCCTGGACAGAGCAAATGTCTCCTGTAGTAAGTGACAAGCTGCCTTTACAGTTGCTGCTCTCATAACCCCCTTGTATGATGTCATCTGTTCATTTCATTACGCATTTCAGTAATTAGTTAAGAATTGAGAAAGGCAAGAGAGAAAATTCACACAAATCTGTGAACAAATAATGTATGAATATAATCAGTTTGCATACTGGCATCAATAATAACCATTTTTCTCATTCAAAACTATGTTCCTGTTACATTCTTTCCTTCGGTGTGTGTGTGCTATTCAATTGTATAATGTGGTATGTTCCCACTTTCATCAAATACTGTGATGTTATTAGTAAAGGGGTATTACTGAATGTGCATATGGAAATGTATTAATTCAAACAACCAGCATGAGAGGTGATTGTCACTATGAAGCCTGAAAGGAAACCTGTACTGAACATTCCTGATGAAAACATCTTTCTTTGATGCTCAGAAGGTTCTTCTGCTTTCTTTAGTCACTTACATCTCTCATTCTGACAGAACTAATTCAAGCACAATACATCTTTGTACTGTTAATATCACAACCGTATACTAAATCTTTAAATATAAAGCATTTGAGTAGGCAATTCACATAGCCACGCATGTGTGCTGCATACAAAATTAACAATAGAGATTAGAAACAGTTAAGGGTGTTTCCTAATCTATATTTCATATGCTCATATGCACAAGCAGATGGTCATAACTGTCATCCTTAAGAAATCAAAAAAGTCTCAAAAACCGGGCTGAAAAGGATCTTGAAATGTCAAGGCAATGGCAACCATACTTCAAATGGTTAAAAGAGAAAATTTACCCTCCTATGGAGCAGCCTTCCTCCAACTGACTTTTGGCATGGATTAATTTCTTTAAAAAAATTTGTTAGCAGCCAGAAATGCCTATTAATAGGATTATCTGAACACGGGATATGAAATACCAAGTCTTGCTCAAATCAGACATTTTACTCATGGCCACCTCAATTCAGGTTTTCTTGCTTCAGAGATAAGTCATATTGAGCTTCATGCAGTTTGACACACTGAATCACTCAGATGAATGTTTAAAAATCCAAATCAGCTTTGTACAGAAAAATAAAAATGAAAAATCTAGGTATTTCACTATGATATAGCTTTCCGTCCAAGGCAGCAGTTGGGAAGACTACATTGTAGTGACATTCTATGCATAGACATTACAGTATTTTCCAGACTCTGTGAAACAGCCTTTTCTATTGTGAGAAAACAGAGTAATTCATTAAAGAAGGAGTATGTATAAGTAATTTGCTGACAGATAAATGAGTGGATACCCACAAATGTGCTGCTTATCCATCCTCAAGCTATTCAGTCTAAATAAGTCTCTAAATACTTGCTTAAAAATTACGTATTCACAAAGTTAGCAGCCCTTTCAGCATCCGTATCTGTAGCTTATCATCCTATTTTGATTAACTTTCACACTCGGTGTCAACCATCGCTACTATGCTACATGGAAAGAGAGGAGCAGAAGAGAATTACAGCTGCCCCCAGGACATCTTATGCTTTCCCTGCCCCTCTACTTAACTGTGAGAGATAAACTACTGTCCTTAAAGTAATTTAGTTGCTAGCGATCCCATCCAAAGATTGCTCCATTGTGCCATTTGAAAATAAGCCTGCTCCTTAGCTTCTCACTTAGGTCTTCTGCTAAAAGTAGAGAAATGCATGACGCACCATAAACATCTATCACATCCTAACCCATGGCTCTAGATGGAATATTTTTATCTCTGTGATCAAAATACTATCATCTTTGATTAGAATCACCGATTATTTCAAAAAGTCAGTAATGAAATCTAGGTAACCACAACAGAAATAACTCTCTCAGTTCATTACATATTGTAGCAGATTCTCACATTACAGTAATTTTACGTTTATAACTAGATATAACAGATAAAGAATTCACTGTTCTTGTGCATCTAAACCCTCGTACAAAATGGTCAAAGAGCATGCCAGTCAGGTTCAAGACACATTGTAGCTATTCAGTTTCATAGTTGGCTCAGTGTATAAAAAAAAATACACTGACTAAATCACAGAAGTTTTAAGAAATGTGTAACGAATTATATAATTTAGAGGAATTCTTTTTACTTCTTTTCGGTTTTACCATACACAAAGCAGAGTCTTAATTGAAAATAGTTTCTGTGCTCTATTGCAGCATTAAATAATAATAAATGCAGCTATGTGAAAAATGAAAATGATGAAATAAAGGCAGCCAGACTTACCAGAATGCATAAAAAGTGAATGCTAATGAATGAAGCCTTTTGAAAATAGAAAGTCAGGTGCATATATCAAAGCTGGTTAGATGTATTTAGCCTATAATCTAGTCAGACATTGACCTTGTCAGAGTTACAAGGGTTATTATTTTTTATATACATATATATGTATGCATGTTACTCTTAAATTGATATACATTTTACAAGAGCCACATTTTATTAGGCAAGAAATTATGCACCATGAAAGTAATTTCTTTAACTTTTGTATTCTTACATTTAAATGTAACAGTGGCAAAGCCAGTATAATTCGTCTTTTCTCTTTTTCTTACACTCCTCCTGTAATGTTGTAAGATGCTTATTAAGCACAGGACCACATTCTACTCTTCCCATTACCTCCCTGGAAACCTGGAGTATTCCAAGGTTGACTGCTTCAAATCTGTGCTGAATTTCATCCCAACCCAGGAACATCCGAATTCAACAAAACAATTTTTGGAGCAGTTCCACAAACAGAGGATGTATAATCAGCTTTTTCCTAATGGCAACAGTGACAGCAATAATATGATTACTGTGTGGCAAAAATCCTCTACATTATCATATGCTTTAACAGGCATCCTTAAAATTTGTTTTCCAACTGTCACCTATGGATATATCCTGATGGCTAGAGAAATACAATTAGAATGGCTAACTCAGCCTCACAATGCATTAGAGGACATCTAATCATTGAAGTAGAAGAATCCTCCCTTGGTGTATAAACAAGCATAGGAAATCAATGTATATTTTGGCAAATGAAGTAAAGTTTAAATAGTGCTTCATTTTTAGCACAAAAATATGACAGCCCAATTACTGCCACTGCCTACCCTTCTACCAGAAGGCTCACTTACAGATTTTCACTTCTTACTGACTCACTGGTGCTCTTTTTTATACTATAGTGAAACGTAATTTGTAAGTCTAGCAATCAATTTGATTAACAAAGTGCCAAATAATATTTTAGTGAAGATTACTCTTTGCATTTGTAAAGTTAAAAAAAACAACCTAGAAGCAAAAAAAGTACGACATCCCAAAATTACTTTTTATGTGTGGTCAAACATTAATTTGGCAAGTCTCCCAACATCACTTTCTAAAATATACTTTTCAGTTAATAACTTGAAATTCAGACTCAGACAGTTTGTTGAATTATACCCTGAGTCTAGTAAACATAAGGAAAGCTGCAGTTTCTGTTGGCATAATACAGATTACACTTTCAAGACAAATGTTGGTGGGAAGGCACCTGTAAGTAATTAGAAGAACTGGGACAGATATTATTTTAGAAAGACCTTGTTTTGCAGAAGATTAAAACAAGGAAAAAAGCGACAGTCTGTTATAATGCTGTATTAAAGACCACAAGTGCATCCTTTCATTTTAAAATAAGAATTTATGCAGTAATTAGAGATACAGTTTAAGCACACTTTAATTGGTTTCACAGTGAAATGATTTAAGGAACTTCTCCTGCCCCCAGTTTGCAGAAAATAACATGGAAGGACAAAAGTCATATTAATAAAAAATAAAATTTGGATTTTAAATATGACATTTCCTCCCTTTTCTTATGCATGCCTGCACTTTCATCCATAACTAACAGCCACGTACTGAATTTCAAAGCATTATTTCTCTGCACTGCAATAAGGTCACACTCAGACTGCCTGCTGCAAAAACCAGTCACACAGAAAGAAACTAATGGTGAGTTTTCTGTACTACTTGGAAATGTTCTCCAGCTCTCCACATATTTAAACAACACATGAAGCATTTGCTGTTAAAATCAACAGAGTTAAAACATCATTCTGTTTTAAGCTGCAATTGCTCGTTTACGGTGATGAACAAGAGAATGTAATTTACTAGGCTATTTATTTATTATTTGGAAATATATGCCACATATCCGGATGAAATGCCAGCCAAAATAAGTGAGCCTACGTATATAGACAGAAAAGCACTTATTCTGATGGCTCAAGTACTGTTTTCACTTTCAATAACTGCAATTTGAGCATGTAGTATACTGTTAGATATGAAATGTATTTCCAAAGTAGGACTTTGCATACAGAAAAAAAATAGAGGATTCTTGATTCTTCTGCTAGGAAGGTTAGTGGTAACTAGAGTTCTGTGTTAGGAAATGGTAGAAAGCTCTGGAGTGACAGAGAGGGCATGGGAATTTCAGCTGAGATGAAAGCAAGAGAATTCAAGGGTAACTAGAGCGTGAATTTACCACAAGCACTCTTCATCCAGATACCTGCCATCTTTGTCAGAAGGCTGAGACAGGCATTTGGTGTTGGGCACATATCAGGAAGACCCTTATCTATTTTCTGCTGCTTGAAAAATGCCAGCCCTCCCTCTAGAGCTGCTGCACAGCAGTGATCAGCTGTTATTATGGGAGGCAAGTAGACTATGATATCTACTAACCAAAATTAAAATATCTACCTTTCCAAAAGAGGATGGCAGCAGCCTTCTACTCTCTCTTGAGCTGGATCGGGAGGCAGTTTTATCCACACTCATTTCCTCTTCACACCTGGCTATCTTCTTTTTCAGTTTCTCTCTTCTTTGCTGGTCAGCAACTTAGGAAAGAGACACAGCTTGTCAGATCCAAACTGAAATATTATTCTTTTTTTGTCCTAAGTGATTTGAGAATGTCATAGGAGTTTCCAATTGCTCAGCAAAGTCAGACTATTGAGATATGTTCCACTTCCAACACACAGCAATTATAAAAAATTACCTCTATTCTTAGAAGAAAAATATTAAGAGTATGCTGGTAGCTGAAGCTGTACCTTAGCTTCCCTGAAGTATTCTCATCTCACAACTAATACACCGCTATGCAGGAATTCCAAGATCAGTATTGCTAACAGAGCACTATGCTCAAAAACTTACAACTTTGCTCTCAATTTACTACACATAGAACTCCTTTGACTGTACTCTCATCCAGTATTTCAGAAAAAAAACATGTTTACTGTTAGCAAATTCGATGTGTAAAAAATCCATGCTCACACCATGGAAAAATAGCGAGTAATCTCCCAAGTACAGAAATCCATGGCAAAATAAGGAAGTTCATGTCAAGAACATAAAAAATGAAGGCAAACACTGTGAAAGGTCCGCTGTCAGATCAGGAGGGGAAATTGTTATCAGTCTACACTGGTTTGCAGTCCAAGACCTCACTCACAGTGTCCATGCAGCACAGAAGAGGAGTTAGGTATCTATGCCATCAGATAAAGAGAGGAGCCCAAAAGATGGGTAAATCTTCTGTGTTCAAGTTTTCTATCGGTCACCTACATCTGATATCTTGCATAATACAGTCCAAAGTTTTTGTATATTGTGAGCACCAACATGCCAGAGATAAAGTTCACAAAGTTGAAAAATCCAGATGAGGCTGATGAAAAACATTAATAATTTCATTTCCAAATGGGAAAGAAGAGGGTTTATATAAGCAAGCACACTTTTGAAGTCTGTATACACAATGAAACCTGTTTTAACTCTTGACTACATTTCTCATTCACTTAACACAGACCCAAGTGTATGGATGGTTTGTTTGAAACAGACGCACAGAAAGACCTTTGCAGATGACTTCTTTGGATTCATAATGTATTTATATCATATTCTGGTAGACCCCAATCTTCACACATAGTACTATAGCTAACACATGGAAATGTAAATAACTTCATGGATTGGTGTGGTACATTCTTCTAGACAGCTGAGAACTACAGCAATCTAATGACATTTAATCAACCTTTAAAATACATTCATCTGTGTACATTAACCCTACAGACATGTTAATCTCTAGGAATTATATAAGTATGTGTATTCATTTTATTAAACATTTTAGTCCCCTTTTAAACTAGAAATGATTCTTTCAGATGCAAAATCCTTGCTTTCATTCCTCAGGGAAATCCCTCTTTCTCTTTCTCTCAATTCTTACAATTGATATGTAAAATAAAAGGTAATTTCTTTTATGGCTGCTGATTTATTCAGCATATTCCATTAGAGTACTTAAAATATGAAGTTACTTTTGCTACTGGAAAAACATTAGCTGAAGTTAAGATATGCTAAATTCTACAACTCTGAATTAAAAAATATGCCTTGTAACAGAAGGAAAAAAATAGCATACCATTAAATAATTGAATATCAGTATTTTTCTTCCTACACTAAATTATTATTATGTGGCTATTCTAAATTACTATTATTTCTAATTGTGTTTGTCTTAAAAGTTACAGATGAGCACTCAAAAATTAGCTACAGGCAGAAGTTTTATATGTTTGAGATAAATAATTACTCATGCTGGGCCAACAGAGCGTGTCTGTGTGTGCACATGCCCGGAAGCTGTAAAAACTCAAGTCTTGCCTACTGTTCAGTAGCCATCAATGCTGGTGGCTGAAATGCATGTGGAATAAATATCTAGGGAAACAATGCTCTACAAAGCAAAAATGCAAATCGTACAGAAGTATGGGTGTCTCAGTTTGTATGTGCAAGTAGATGCCCGAAACAGAAACTTCCTTACTCTCAAGTGCTTAGGTGGAAAGTGGGTTTGTCTAAGACAAGACAGGCTTAATCACTTTACTGCATGTTCTACCTGCACACCATGGCACACCATGGCTTAACAGGAGTTTCTAGGCAAAGTGCAAAGCAGTGTGAATATTATTGCAAAACTGAGTTCTTGTGTTGTCCTTATTCTGCTCTTTACAGGATGAAGTCTGAGATTTAACATACATGGACAGACTCTGCCTTTACTACTGGCGTTCAAAGCTATGAGAGCCAACTACTACAAATCTCCTCCAGGACTGTGTGCTATGACTCCTCAGCCAAAGCACAGCTTGTGCCCATGAGTAAAGAAAGAAAGAACAGTAAGTATGCCAGCTACGGCTATCTTTAGATGTCAGAATGACCCATTGGGACTACTGTCACCTGCATGGGAAATGTAAAGTCTTTACCTTGCACCAGTAATATAGTGAGCTTAGCTCAGCTAATCCATTAAGTGCGTTCCAAAAGCTATAAAGTCACTCACGCGTACTGCAAGGCGGAGCAGACATACACAAAACAGAATGGCAGAAAATCCCAGCAGTGTACCCATCGTGTTGCCAAACTAGGGAATTTTCAGGCTAGGTCAGCTGTAAAGCTAGGAACTGTGAAACTAGCAAAGCAAGAGAAAAAGAAATCCTTCTTGAAAAGAGTCAACGTACATGTAAACAGACAGCTAGATGTAAGTTAGGACAGCCCTGAGGCAGTCAGCAAGTAACACAGACAAGGGTATGGGTACAGACACAAAAACATGCATGCTGCCTACCTCCCCTTACTTCACATGGCCTTTCCCCAAGCAGGGACTGGAGAATCCAGTCTTTCCATTTGACTTTAGCCAGACAGAAAATGGTATCATACAAATGGCCTGAACCTTTAAGGTACTAATTACAATATTACTACTGATGGGAGTTGAAGATACTTAAGGCTGCCATACATAACCACTTGTCCTGCAGCTGTGAATATATTAAACACATAAAAAACGAGACCAGCATTCAGGAAGAAACATGCAGTTTTAAAAGGGAGATTGATCTGTTAATTGGAAAGGTTGCTCACTGTTGAAGATATCTTCTGCTTCAGATCAATCACAGATATAACTTCTTTAGTTTTCAATAAGGTTAAACTAAATTTGACAAGAGTGCCATTGACATACTGTCATAGACTAGTGGGAAGTAAACATCAACTGCATTTGTTAACAGATACTTAATAATTTCACTGCAAGTAGCTTTTACTGTACATTGGCTCCAGAAAGATATCACATTTGTACAGTTAAATATGGTAAAAGTTCAAGACAATAAGTATCTTGTGACAAAGAAAAAAAAGGAAACCACTGGGTTTTCTTCATCTCTTTAAAAAGGGAAAACTAAACATTTAGGGATAAAAAAATACAGTCTATAGATCCAACTAAAATGATTCCCTTTAAAGCCTTATTAGAGACTTTGAGATTAATTATATCTCATTAACTGCTGTGCTCAAAACCACCACAAAGTTTTATAGTATAGTGAAGAGAAAATGTATTAGAATATAAACAAAGTAGTGATTTTTGTATATCAGATAAATTCAGAGTATGTGAAACTAAATTCTGTAAGTTATTGCACCTACCCCATGAATCTGTTCTCTTAAATCTATTGTTAATGAGAGGAAGCACAAGAAAGACCATGAATTTTAGAAGTTAAACTGTAGCATTCTCCATAAAGAGCTACCTATGGAACGCTGATCAATCTGTCATAAAAGTAACACTGTTGCCTAGGCAAATACCCTTTTCGCAAAGAGTGCACCACACTTCCAAAGCAGAGATCACATGGTTGTATTTCCCTGTTAGAATACTCCCTCTATAGGCTTGATTCATTTTTTCCTTAAGCCTAGGCAGCAGTTTTTCTAGACACATGCTTAGAGTTATAAAACAAATGCCATAAACCTGGAAGAAACAAAATAATCATACATACCATACTCCTAAGCAGCTTGAAAGCTCTGCACATATAAGGACAGTACGATTTGGAATGCCAGTGGTTGTCCTTTGCTCTGAATTTCCAGTCTCTAAATTTGTATGTCACATCACAGTACAACTGGTAGTTAACCTTCAAGTTATTTCATTTTTGATGTAAATAATCCACGGCAGCAATGAAATATTAAGTTCAATTTAAACTGCGTTCAGCTTGCAGAACAATGTATCTCAAAACATTTGTCTAACACCAAGCATTTTTCCATTGTGTTTTTATATCAGCTATTTTTGCAGTAACACACTTCTGGTTATTATTTCCCTTATGAATTGCTTAGATAAACAATGCAAACATCAACCTCATTTCTGCTGAGCTTGAAGTGCCCGCAGTGACCATAATTAAAGTGTTCAGCATATCAGCTGGTGATATTACTTCTGCAAGCAAGCTCTTCCTTCTGCAAGAATTTTTACTGGCAGCTTCCTAGCTCTACACAAATCCCCAATACACCATGATTAAAGCATCTGAGGTGAGATCTCATCAAATGCAAATTGAATTTTGCCATTGGATGTGAAGTTTGGGTTTCTCATGAGTCTAAATTTCTTAACACAGAAATTTTAATTTTCATAACTCTAAGAGACGATTCTGCAGTCCTTCTTCACATCCATTATCAGGAGCACTGTTTCATCAAATAAGGGAAGAATCAGCATTAAAAAAGGTGACAAAGGATTTATTAAGGGCTTGATACTACAGACTTGCTTGTATCAAATAGAAAGTAATGTTTGTACAGGGTATGTACTTCAGAAATGTGATACCGCTTGGCAAAACTACTAATGGCAAAATTTCACCATTGCTAAAGCTTGGAAATAAAGCCTAACAGTGAGACATGAATACTTCAAGGGAATTTCAGGAGAGGCTAGAAGCAGAGGATTATCCCAAACCCCTCCACCTCCGATCCTTGTATGGGGTCTTCGTCCGACAGACGTCTTGTAGATACTTCTGTCAGCCATATGAGTGATACAGCTACAGCAGCCTGTGCACAGCCTACTACATGGAAATTGTAAAATGCTGCACCAACGCTGAAGAAAACTTCTGAGCCTCCTCAGGTAAACCTCCATTTGTGTACCCTAGAGAGAGGTCCACCTGGCTTCTAGGTGGGCTTGGACAGTGGATTTTGTCTCAGGGTACCACTTGGGTACCCCAAGGACAATTTAGACATATTGTACTGAGTTAATGCTGAGAATAAGTGGAAAGCATAATTTTATTCCTGTTCTCTGGTATGCTATAACTATTTTGTGATCCTCAGTAGTAGTGGAAAATAGTATAAAAACACCCCCCCCCCCCCAAGTGGACAGATGGTAAAGCTGGGTAAATTCAATTAAAAATCAGGGACACATTTACAATAATAATTATGATTAACTACTGAAGCAACTACATAAGGAAATTATGTTTTCTCTATTTTTTAACTTTACAGGTCAAGACTGCAGGCCTTTCTTGTTTACGTGCTTTATTTACCATATTCAGTACGGTTGTTGAGTTCCATATTAGCACAACTGGATGAAATTTTTGGTCTGCTTAACTCATGATGTCAGATGAGATGATCTAATGTCTTTTCGCAACTACAAACTCTGTGAAAAATGTATTTTTGATGTACTGAATACATATGTAAAATGAATTGCCTCATAAAAAAAGAAAGAAAAATTTCTGTAGAAGAAACTTTAAAGTAAATAACTTCTGCAAAAAGAAAGTAAAATTACTACAGTTAAAATTACAGGTTCATAAAGATTTTTTACACAGTGGGTTTTCCTGTTCTCCAAAAATTCAGACTTGATAAATATACTAGAACATCTTTCCAAAGACATACTTGAACTCTGAAAACATACGTGTTAGAATTAGCAGAGTGTTTGACTTTAAAGAATTTATATTAGTTGCTTCTACATTTCATTTTCAGAAATGCATATGTAAGGACAAGATTCAACAGAAAAGTTAAGAATCAAAGATGGGGAGATTTTGTGAAAGCTTCCTGTAAAATAGCAGCAACAACAAAATATGTAAGACAGCTTTTCATAGATCTCTGCTTTTCATAGCACAAAGGGTAGACAGATACAATGTAAAATATGTGATTACATGAAAAAATAAATTTTAAATACAGAATTATATAAGAATATATATTTCTTGATATTTCTACTTAAACCTACCCCCCCCCCAAAAGTAGAAAACCAACATTACTCATCAGTCTGAATTGTCTCTCCCCATCTCTCAATCCCCCCTCCAAGTATTCAAGTTCCATCAGGCTAAAATAGATTTCTGGTGGGTAACTTCTCAGAATACTTTTTTTCCTTTTTCTTCCCCTCCCCCTCTGGGTATCAGAGACCTGCATTCTCAAGCACAGTAATCACTGGGTTCATGCTGTACTATCAATATGCCCTGTGGAAAAACCTTTAAACATATGGGTTGAAAAGTTAGTACTGTTAGAAACCAAGCATGTGTAGCAGCAGCTGTCTTACTTGGCATAGCTTTTGTCAAGTTTTCTGGCACAAATTCCACAACCACAGACTTCTAATGGCCACTGGTATCAATCAACATGCTTGGACTAATTCTGAACATAGAAGTTTCACATTTCAAGAAGTTTCACATTTTAACAACTATTTTAAGTCAATAAGGCTGATCTAATACACAAGAACATGCTCACTGCTAGCCCAGTGGCATGGCAGCTTGCCTACTTTGCTGCCAGCTAACATACCAGGAAAAGAACAGTGGAAACTAAATCCCCTTTAAGGACAGAACACATTCAGTTGGCCAGGGAGAATGCCAACTACAATATCATGTTTAATTCTTAAACACTAATGACTGATTCATGGCAACAACCCCAAAGGGAAATACTCACCTGCTATTTTAGCAGTACATGAAGCACATTTTCAGGGGATGCTTTTTAACACTATCTGCAGGAATTCTGTTTTGTAACACTATGCTATTAATAAATCTTAGCATTTCAAACTGAAAATTTACCCCCCTCCACAAATCTTTTGAAATAGAGGGGGAACGGAAACCTTATTTGTGATGTAATAAGACAATGAATACAAAAAGAAAAAAGTAATAATATGCTTCAGCTGAGGCCATGGCAGGCACAGAACTACTGGAAGAATAAAGCTGTAAACCCCTCGACTACAGAGATTCTCCCGATATTAAGTCATATTGATGTTGCAACTGTCCCTGGATGAATTGTGTGTTCCATCTCCAGCAAGAAAAAAGAAACTGGTTTGAAAATATTCTAAAAATCCTTTCCCTTACTTTCTTCCTCAGTACATTTTCAATACTCTTACTGCCTGAGCTATTGGCTGTCATCTCCACATAATCTGTTTCATAAAAGACAGAGGAAGAAAAACTATTCTCTGGTGGATTGCCAGAGACACTAGAAATTATACCTTGCACTGAGCTTAACACCTGAACACATAACACTTGGTTGAGCTATTATTACAGTACAGAAATCTGCAGTTCTTGATGAACAATGCATAGGAAAAAACCCCAACCACTCTAATTTTAGGTATGAAATAAATTGAAATAATTTTCAATTTCATTCTAAACTTCTAGAGTTTATAAGAATAGTGCAGATACTGGACAAGGGGTGCCTGAGTAGATGTGCCCATGGAAATATCCCTTTGCTAATTCTTCACAAATTTCAGCCTGTGTGGCAGAGATTCTTATCTGTTTATAAAGTGATCTCAGTCAGGTGACAAAACATATGAAGAAAGCAGGTCAGAAAAAAATACTAGTGACATGCACACATTGAGTATAGATATTAATCCTCAAAAATTTTTATTAAGAAAGGATAATTTTAAGTATCTGGTACAAACACATATATGAAAACCCTGGACCTACTGCAGTTGAGACACCTTTGCCGTTGACCATCACAAAACAACAATTTCAACTATGGCAACTAAACCCCTTATATTCCACCATCCAAAATTTGCCTTTTAAAACCAGAATTATCAGAATAAACGCTTTCAAGTAAATTCAGTTCTAATCTTGACAGTGTTTGAATTGGACAGCTGGAAAAAATCTTTCAGCTATGTAGATATTATGACATTAGAACAGGTTACTCAGGTTGCAGAATCTCCATCTCTGGAGGTTTCCAAGACTTGGCTGACTGATCTAGTGTTGGCAGGAATCCCATCCTGAGCAGGAAGCTCAAGGAGGACTCCGAAGGACTTACAACCGACATTTCTGTGATTCCAGGAAGGCAGGTATGTGACAGAAGTTGAGCTTCCAAAACATTAGGAGAAATGACAACACGTACAGACTGAGCTGTTGAAGGAAATCACTAGACAGGAAATCTATAAACCAGCATCTCTCATCACTACTGGGTAGAAATACCCTCTCCTGAAGTGGTAAACAGAACCAGCAAACAAGCTATACAACTTCTAGCCTTGTGTCTGGGGCAAGTGCTGAACTGCAGCAAAATCAGATGTTGAGACACTTCTCTCACTCTTGCAGAAAAAAAAATGGGAATCTTCTACTGCAAGAAAAATACGTGTTTATAGCATTTTATACAGGCAATTTAATATGAAAATGTAATGTGGAACATTTTTCAGCATTGCAAAGTAAAAACACTACATTGAGGAATATTCTAATAAAAAGATATTGTTTACTTAAGTTTGCTTTATTACTTTGCTTTCTATCTTTCACTCGGCACTCATTTTTATTAGAGAACATGAAGCACCTCACAAAATAAAACCTGAAAACTGGGGCAGAGACATAATACTGTCTTGAGAAGCCACTTCTAGGAAAAAAAATACAACATTATTTATTGCTTTGTTAAACAGATTTTTTAAAATAGCAAATTAATTGTCACTTTATAATTGCACAATTCCTTTCAGTGCAGAACATCAAGCAAACAAACTATATTTTAGAAATCAGCTAAATCTAAGGATAAAAAGCTCTAACCACATCGCATACTCTGGGAGACCAAGAATTAAGTCCAACATTTCTTCCAAATGAATCCTGTGCTACTAACTAGGATCCTGATCCTTGAGCTATGATGCTCAGCTTCACTTTATAAGCTAGCTCTATTTTGGGAATATAATAAATTTCAACTAAGTAACAATTAGCATTCCCAAGTCTTAGGCTAGAATTACAGTAGGTAAATTGAGGAATTTTTTTTGTAATCAAAGGCTTTATTTTTTTTCCCCTAGCTTTAAGTTTTTTTCCTTTGTGAACAGGAAACATCTTCTAGGGCTGTGTTGCTTGTATGCATGTTCTAATAAGATAGAACACAGCAACAGCTTTTTCCAGATCAGTTTGAAAATAGGTGAAAGAGCAATTTAGCAAGGATTTAGTGTACCAATTTTGTCAAACAGATGGGTAAAAACAAAAGCAGCAACAAAGGTGAAATGTTCCCGTCACACCCTGTATAGGAGATTAATGTTCTGTCTGTGACCAGGACAGAGTTACATAGTCAGACACTGGGCTGAGTAAGATGAACTGAAAGAGGAACAATTGCACAAAGCCTTGCTATCTGAAATGGAAACTTCCTTACCGCAGGGCACACCTGCTAGTGTCATGACAATTATCTATGAAGGTTAAGGCACCGTTGCTGTCTCCCAAAATGAACTAATTATTCAAGGAAACTCATTCTGGTGTGAAACACACAAGCCACCAGCTCAGAAGCATTTATCTGTAAAGACAGCAGACTCTAAAACAAATGGGCATTTGTTGGTGTTGAGAAAAACTCAAGACCTGAAAAGGTATGGAAGAATAATTGTTAATTAGGGAACCTAAGACAGATTCTGGCAGAAAGAAAAGCTACGTGAGGGTTTTATTACACAAACACATAGGTGTAAATTTTCTTCCTACACCAACCCTGTATTTTCATGCTTGTTTCAAAGCAAATCTTGGTAGAGCTGGAGCATGAGAAGGAAGACTTTTTTCAGATGACCCTGCAGAACAGGTGATCTGAAATTCCTGTTGCAATCTGCAGACTCTAGATATCCCTGCAATACTGTTGCTGCTTGTGCTGCACCTTTTGAAAGCAGGAAAAGGCAAGCTCACGTATAGCATCTTTGATTGTGGTGCAGCTTGTTGCTTAATTCAGTCTCAACCATTATGCAGAAGTACTGAAAAAAATTCTAATGAAATTGAGTCTTTCTGCCAAAAGGATGACTGATTTCCCGCATCAGCTCTAGTTAATCCGATCATTTTACAAGACAGTATCACTCTGGTTTGACTGGATTTGAGACTAACCACAAAGTATTCTGTCTTCAAAAGATTTATCTTTCCATCCTGAAAGAATACTTTAATTTTTCCCAGTACCTCAGCAGTTGTAACTAAATATTGAATTAGAGAAAAAACAACTTTCTCTAACTGCATTAGTGAAAAAGACAGATAACAAATATACCTTTCTTATTTTAATAAACAGTTGCTATTTATCCCCTTTGACTAATATACTTCATTTAGTATTCCATAAATCAATGGTTTTAAATGTATTGCTCTTCAGCTAACATTATGAAGTAAGGCTACAATACTGATATCTTTAAACGGTGTTAAGAAATGAGACAACTCCCAGAAAAAGTAACTGCAGTTTAATCCAGGCTGTGGGGCTATGCACTTGTAACTGGCTCTATTTTCTGTGAAATGGAACGAGAAGTTTCAGTCCCGGTCCCCAGCTGCCCACACTCCCAAAATTCCTTTTGACCTTGCACTAGTAAGCTCTCTTCTTGAAAGTTCAAGCTCACATCATATCAGAAGAAAGGAGAGACAAAATGCTGAAATTCTTACGTGCTCCATTAACTGTGTGGATGAAAAGAATCCTAAGCAAATTTAATTGTGATCCTAAGAACAACTAATCACTAACAGACTAGGTCCATCTCACTACTGTTACATTCACTGCAGATTCTTACAAATAGCTGGAGCAGGATGCAAAAAGCTGAAGAAACAAGCAAATACATGAATGCTTTATTAATGGTTATATTCTATTGTTACTCTTCTATTCCTCTGGCTCTTTTGTTTTGTAGTTTCATAGAAGCTTTTGCAGAATTAACGTTATCACAAATACTTACGTTTGATGCTGGTCAACCTACTTTTGGGCACTGAACAGTCTACAGCTGCTGAAAATAAGAAAAAAATAAATGTGAGTGATTCAATATTTACTTAGTATTTGTGGTGGCTAGAAAAAAGTAGCAATAAACCAACACAGAACAAAGACTAATTTAATTAGAACACAGCAATTGTTCTCTATTTTAAAATATGCTCGTTACTGTGTATTTAAAGTATTAGATTAATAGTAACACAGTCAGAGATTTTTTCAAGATAAAGATGTTAAAGTAAGGTACATGTTTGAAGGAAGAATCATCATTTAAATGAAGAACATTTACAAAAGATTTATATACACTTTGTGCTGATGGCATTTAACTGCACACTTGAGGATACTGAGTATGTTACATGGTGGAGAGATGACAGTGTATGTGTGATCATGGACTCTGGCAGAACCCAAAGCCCCGGTGTACCTCTCTTTAAAGCAGACATTAAGAAAAGGAGGGATGACAAAGAGAATCAGCAGAACCACCTCCAAAACCCTATTTCTGAAAATACCTAGAAAAAGAATGTACAATGTTTGGGGAGGGATTCAAAAAATATTTATCTCATAACTCATATCCTGCAAACTTTTGTGCATTTAATTTAAATACTCGGAACATCCTGCCAAGCCCTGGCATTAATATCTCTAGGACTGAGATCCCAACACAAGTTTATACCATGAAGAATGAAAATAGGTTGTGAACTGTAAACAACAGTAACCACTATCTACAGACTTCTCTTAGCTCTGGGCATGATAATTTTTGAAACACAGTACTTCATACTCCTTGTATGACCTTAAAAAAGTAACTTTGGCTGTAATACAGTTTGTTTTCAATTTTCGCACTGGCAACAGTGTATTGTCAGTTCATAGCGGAGTAAACACACATTTCTAGATATGAAAAATTTTTGATCAGGATCTCACCATAATTAAGAAACATACAAACATCTACAAGTTCAAAAGGCTTTTAAGTTCCAGATTTCATAATATTTGAAAAATTTGTCTTTTGACAAATGTAAGTACCTTCTAACATAAAAATATGTGAAAAAAATCATATGCATATTTATTGCTCAATAATACAGATTAGTAACATGACTTTCTCACTTGAAAAAACATGGGGCAATTTTCAAAGTCCTTAAAACTACCTAATGCCATTGACTGATATATGAAAAAAGATAATGATCATTTTTAAATTAAAAAAAAAGAAAAAAGACACAGTGGTCCGAGTTTAGTTGAAAATGTTCTGTGTTCATTGCTAAAATAAATTCTGTATGCTTGCTATTGTGACTATCTCCGTGATTTTCAGTTCAGCATATTATTTCATAACTCATTATTTAATCAAAGCAGAATGAAGAGAATACAGCACAAAGTACCCTAAAATTAAAGCAGTACCTTTGTTAGCACTTAAGGAAAATGTTTTCATACAAAACTTCCCATTCCAATAATACAAAACTATTATTAAGTAGCAGCCATACCTCCTTGCTGACATCAGACTGAGTATGAAACAGGAATAAAACACCACTTCCTACAATCCAGTTCATTCCCTCTTGATATGAGCCTATTCTGAAAGAATGAGCTAAATCTGGGGGTAGAAAGTTCATTCATATATGCACATTTTTACCTTTGGCTGAAAGGATTTTGTTGTAATGAAACACCATGTGATCTCTGATCAGGTACTGGCTAGTTAGACTTCGGGAGGAGTCAATGCAGAAAGCTGTAAGATTAAAATATATTTAAACATTATAAAGGCAGGCACAAGAATACTAAAATTTTAAAGAGTTAACTGCAATTCAAAGCCACAAATTTTAAATTCTGTGTGCTTAACTTCTTTGCCCAATGGCAGTCATTTTTCTTTAGCAGCTACTATCACATGAAATCATCCTGTCTCCTTTGGTTTTTTTTTTTCGCCCCCACTGAGCCATTAACTCAATACATAGCTACAGAAGTGGCTGAAGTTGGACCACGAAAACATCAGCAGGAAACTTCTCTTTTCTCCATTCTATGCTCTTTTGAAAAAAGTGTCTGAAGTGGCAGTATGGCACAGAAACATATACTAGCCCATGTGAACCACTGACTGTAAAGGAATGTGTTTAACCTCAAGGGCTGTTTAAAGCAGTAACCATATCTATATTCCAGCTAATACAGATGTGACATCTGTATATATATGGATATCTTGCTAACTGTTTCTAGCTAGCAGTACAGTCAAGGCAAAACTCACTCAAAAGTATTTTCAGTAATGCATACTAAATATAAGTACTATTAAACTTCACCAATTGAGCACAGCGCAAAGGTTTTAATTATAAAAACATTTTAATCATAAAATCAATGAATTCACATAAAAGGAACCATGTGAACCTTCTGATGAAAGCACATGTGTTACTTACCATTACTCTTAGTACTCAAGTGTCCTTTAAATGGACTTGCTGGACCACATCTGGGAATGCCAGCAGCTGAGTATTCACTCACTTTAATAAAATGTCAAACAAAACAAAATGTTAGAAAAAAGAAAACGCATATTCTGACAGACAAGATAAAGCAGAGAATCTTTCCCCAAAGAACTCATGAATGACTGTAGTGGTCCTTTTTCACAGAGGAAAAAAAATCATATTTAAACGTTATACTATTACTGAAGTACAACAGTGTAGTTAAGTAACTTAATCTAAACACCAAGATACAATGGCAGTACTTTCACTGGTTCAGGGAGCTAAACAGCAGAAGAAACCATTAGATCACTTTAGTCTGAACTTTACATTGGTCATTAAACTGCACAGAGGTGTGGCCACAGTTTTGTACCTATGCTAACCTCCCATTTGTTTTAAAGTTTTATTGATTGAATTTTATCATTACATCAAATGACTAATGTGAAAAACATTCTGTATGTAGACAATGATTGTGGTTAGTATTATACTAAAATGCAAGTTTAATAGGTTGAAGGAATTATGTGTGAAAATCATCCTATCAATGAGAACACATTATTTCAAAAATCTATTGTTAATGTAAGAGGAATTTGGTTTGCCATTCAATCTGCTGGCAGTTTGATAGACTGGGAACTCTATAGACAAGCGTAGATGCTGACAAAACTTACAACAACCAGTTGTTCCGAAAAATGAAGGAACGTGAATTAAAAGCTCTACAACTCCTCCTTGAAAATAAATGCTGTACTGTCAGGCTCACAACTACTGTCTGTTACACAACCTATGATTTAAAAATCTGCACCTCAATTAATTATCTGCACCATTTTAAAAGTAAATTTTAACACGAAATATCCTATTACTACAAATGCTAGTGTACACAAAGTGTTCCTTTAAGGTTTCCAAGACCCTGCTTAAAACGTAAAGCGAAACAAATATGTTTTCTTTAACAGAGTAAACATACCACACTTACTGAACATCAATTACAAAACCATGCAGCCAATTTCTACAAATTTATTATGACTATCAAGGTCCATTTGGCCTTCCCATTCCCATCCTACTTCTCATCTGTCAATTCAAGAGTCTGCAATTGCCATGTAAGCGTTTCCTAGCAATTGGAGGCACTACAGCTCTGGGGCAGTAACTCTACCGCTCTACACTTACTGGCCACCTCCAGCTTTCCACCCTTTATGGGATGACAAAGCAAGCTGGACCTACCCAAAATGAGTGGGAATCTCTTCTCAGTGGCCTTCAGCTGGGTCAACAAAGGCAGACATAATTACAAGCTGACTGGGGGGTGCAAGAAGCCGTGTCACACATGTTAAAAGCCCCTTAATTCTACCTCTCATGGCTTCTTACCTCCTGCATGCCCAGCACCTGCCTTTCCAGTTTGTCGTGTCGTCCCCCCCCGCCCCCGATTTCCCACTGTTATGTAATGACTGTTAGAGTACTATTGCAATTACATACATAATTACTACATTCTGTAGCTCTACTTTAAGTGCAACAGCATGTTGCACAAGATGGTTAACACAGTGTCTGACTATTAGTTAGTAGAGATTGCAGAAAACCAACATTCCTTTAACAATGTTTTAATATCATTTCCCCAAAGGCCTTATAAAAACACCTTATAAATTTCAAGTGACTAGGATCAGTTGGGGAAGCAACAAAATGTATCTTGAGAAAAGAAATAAAATGCAAATCATGAGCATATGTGGAAATTTGCAGAGTACTTTCTTGGGATCCTGTTGTGAAATTACACTAAATCTGGATTAATAAACTCAATCCCCACTCTTATGAAGCCCCCAAAATATTAAGGCAGTTTTGAATTAGTATGAGGATTTCACACTTAGAAAAGCCAGCCTTTATACAGAATGGGATTCTGTGGTTTTACAGTATTAGAGGCAGTGTCTGCAATAATAGTGCTCCCACAACTCTTTGCTGTGAAGTTGCCAGACCAGCAGTAGGAAAGGGTCAAGGAAAAAAAAAAAGGAGAAAATGCTGCTGTAGATTTTTTCAACTCTGTCCTGCAACTGTTTTATCTTTATACTGTTTTCTTTAAAGCCAAAGGACAACATTCCTGCTCATCTGTATCAATTACAAATGGCTCATTTTAAATTCCCCTCATGGTACAAGTCTTCCTAATCTCTATTTGTGATTTAAACACATATAGGAACAAACAATGCAAAGTTATTTTTAAAATATTAAAATTCTAAACATACAGCAAGAATTTATTAGATTTAGAATTACTGTCTCCGCAACGGTTTTAAACTTTTGCCAATAATGGCCTTCTTTCTTATTTAAGTATTATATTTCTCTACCATACACTATTACATATAAGTAGTATTCAGTGTCTAGCTGGATACCTGCCCTGAAACTCATGACTTCCTGAAGTTACAATACTCATGTGTTTAAAGAATGCAAGTCTTTGGGAGGACTTGAATGTTAGATTATAATATTTTAGTAGATAAAAGTTTGTCCTAATGATAATTTAAAAAAATGTATACACCAGAAATGTAGATTATAGCAGACACCTGAGAATCAGAAGGCTTTCATTCACAGTTGCTCAAAATAATCTAAATATTCTAGTATTTTCTGTATTTCAGAGCTAAGTTATAATTCCAGAAGCGGACACATACCGTCAGATAAAAGCTTACAAGACCACCTCTAAGTCATTTTTGTGTGACAGAATCACAGAGAGATAGGCATGGGCATCTCAAAAATGCAGAGACATTGTTATAATTACAGTTGATTCTCTTCAGGTAACCTAAATGCCTTTGCCCTGAGTTAAAAGATGATCAGAGATGCTCAGAAGCCTGTTGCTTTTACTGTCTTCAGCTGGAGATGCGTCTATTCAGCACCACAGGAAAACCAGACTATTTTGAAATGTTCATTTGCTCTGCATCACCAGCAGATGGCACACAGGTAAACTGTAACGAAAGAACTACTGTGTCCTTTACGATTAATCTGTATCAGGGTTGGCGGGGCGTGGGGGGCAGTCAGCCCCCCCCCCCCCCCCCCGCATCATTATTTCATAGGCGAGAAAAACGATCAGAAAGGGTCAGGAGGGAGAAGTATTTTACAGTTTCCTCAGCCTATTCCAATTATGGGCACATGGACAGCGCAGAGATCGCCTCCAATCCATGCAGAAACCCGCAATTTGCAGAAGTCCCAAAGGCAATGGAAACACAACACCATTTATGAAGAGGTCACGGTGTTTGCGCAGGTGCCTATGTCCCCTGTGCTATCTTCCCAGACCTCAGTTCCTCCAGCATGCTGTAACTCCTCTGCTGCCGAGGAAAGGTTTCAGGTCCTCGATCCAACCAAATGTATTTCCAACCCAACTCCGGCTAATTGCAGGATAAGAACAATACTAAGTCATTTCACAGGTATCTCTGAACTCCCCCCCCCCCCCCCCAGCACCCAGAAATACCTAGGCCATTACAATGTTGAACCATTTTCCAGGAAGTGGAGGATCTTGAATAAAAGTGTTTCTGACTGCTCAGATTTTAGGATACCCTTGAAATGTCAGGGTTGCAGCCCCACTAGCACCTGGACCTGTTGAAAGCTTTCATGCCATTAACAAATGACATTTTCTTGCTGTTTAGAACACTTCCTTGCTGGGCAAAAGTTTATGCTGAACAACTTTTTTTTAGTATCTAGTTGGATTCTGGGGGCTCTATCCTGGCAAATCGTATATATTATTATAGCTTCAATTAAAGAATAGAACAGTCTTTAACCTAAAAATATTTCCATAAACAGCAGAACTTGTGATGAAGGCTTCCTATGGTCCTCCCATGGTATCCCATGGTGCTTGCTCCTACACTCTCTGACTCTCGTGCCAAATAAAGGGACTGAGATATTTTTGTAACTTGTTCATCAATGAGAGCCTCAAATGCTCTCTGTGAACCACCCGCTTTCACAAAACATGTAGAAAACTTATCACAGAAAAAGGGTCAAAGACACTAATTTGGTTGAAATAATGCTTAGCACTATTGAAAACAGAAGAGGCAAAGAATAGTAAGTAAACCTTTGTTTTCTTAGGATCCCACGCTGTTTCACATAGACATTCCATCAAATGTATTGTTTCTACACCGAACTCAACTTATAATACCCTACCTATATCTTCAGTCTGAAACTCAAACCCACTTTTTACAGTGTCAGATATTTACAATGAAGACGTACGTTGCTAATGTCAGAGGAGAAACTGGAGGATTTGGTATGCAGAGGATATCTGATGTATTTTACTGTTTCTACAAAACAACTGAAGTGAGGTAGAAAGCGTTAACGTTCAAATGTTTCACAAGTATAATTTCAGGTTGTCTACTGACTTGAACAGGTATTTGTTTAGATTCAGTCTGTTTTCAAAGTTATTTGAACAATAGCAGAAACTAAACTTAAACTGAAGGCTTAGATATATGAAGAGAATTTTAAAGGAGAAGGGGATTTTCAGCAAATTACATAGTAACCAAATATGAACCTGACAACGGACAATAACTACAAAGCATAATAATTAAAGCACCTGGATAGCTATGGGAGTGATGGAAGCTGTACTGGTTTAGGACTGTGAGCAGAGTGAAAGTAGTATGCATTTTGGCTACTCTGCCTCTTTTTTTCAAAACCCATGCATGAGAGAGAGAATTTTTTCAGTGAAAAATTTTCTACTGATTTTGATGGTTCTTAAATAATAAGTTATTTGGGAATAGGAGCACTTGTCTGAACTGGACTTAGCAGAACTGATCCCAGTACTTGCAGTACTATAGCAGCTTTTGCAATAATTAAGTTTCCTGACTAAAATGCACACTTTCTACTTCTTACAATAAAAAACATCCAGTCACAAATTTAAGGTCTATGTAAATATATTTCCAGAACTGGACTGGAAACTGTTCGAGAGAATTCCATTTTGTTTAAGAAATTATTTTCTGAGATTTAAACCTCAGAAACTGAGACATATAATGGACTTCTATCTTTGATATACTATACATGTAACTATGTGATCTAAACATACATTTCCTCATAGATGTAAGTGGACTGTCCACACTGAATATAAAATCAGGATTCTCACGCTGTGTGTTCTCTAAAGTACAGAGAGCAAACAAATTAAATATTTCTAAAAATTAATTAGATCTTTTAGCTCCTTATTAATGCTTCTATTTGTTTGTTGTAGGCTTTCCCCGCAAGTGTGTGACACTATACTACAGACAAAAAAATAGAAAACCCCTTTCTCTGTAATTCCTTCCAGCTGGTATCCAAGGTAAGTAACAATTATATTATTGCAAAGAGATTTTTAAGATATTTGGTTTAAATTATCTTTTCATTTAATTTAAAATGCATCCTATCTTTATTTCTAATTTTACACTCTTAAAAATTATGGAAATTGGTGTTTCCTAGTTGTCAGTGGATATGCAGAATTTATGGAAATTATTTTTCTACAAAGCCATTCCAGATTTGGAACATGAGTATGTACTGGAAAGAAGCCCAGTCTTTCATTACAATGTCCTTATAGGAAGGATTTTAAACACAAGTATTAGACTTGCTATTTTTACAACAAACCTGCACTTTAGACATTGCAAATCAAAAATACTGAAAAAAAAAAAAAAAATCATTCAGGTTACCCTTACCTACCAAGACTTGCTATTTAGAAGATAATCCATAAAAAATACAGAGACCTTAGGTGGAATATTGGATATAGGCTTCCAAATCTAGCACTACAAGGCTGAAAACCTCCACTCCGCTGTGTAGAGATGTATGAACACTGTATTTTCCTAAGAGCAGCTCCCAGACCTTAGCCTGGGTTAAAACAACCCTCAGCTCCAGGTGGATGTAGACCTCAGGTCTTCCCAGCTGTCCCGGTGGAGCATGCCCATCACTCAGCCAAGGCACCAACCCTTTTGTGCACTGTTTTTTGGTGGCTCCAGGACTCCTGCATTCTCAGCTGCACAGTGGCCACCTCTCAGCTGGAAACGTAGGAAGCACCTCTGCCTATAATGGACTAGAATTGCAACATTTGCATGAGATGCGAGGATTTGATCTCCCTGAGGCTGATAAGGACACGCAATCCAAGTTGACAAATGCTTTGCAAACGCTCTATCCACTGCATTCATTTATGAAGGTTTGGTGCTGTTGCCTCTTCCACCTTCCACTGCCAGCTCCTTTTCTTCTTCTCTTCTTCCCTAATCCTTCAGTGCTCTAAACCAAAAATAGTTAGCGAGACACCTTTGTCCAAGTGGGTAATTCAGGCAACTACACGCAGAAGGGGTTTTGTGCTGTGAATTTAACAGAAGTCAAGGATGCTCTATCACTACCACCCTTGTTCTACTGACTAGTTTAGTGATTTTTTCAGTGGGCTTCCTGCTATGAATTCATTCTTCTAACTCTGTACACACTAACAGTACACTACAGCACTAATGCTGTATACATGCTGAGGAGGGAACAGAAGTGGCTTAAATAATCTCTGTGAAATCCTAAATGACTTAGCAGTAATGATGGACACTCCTTCAAGCATCTAATCTAACACTTTTGAAAAGGTCATATTTAGAGGCATGAGATTAGGACCTGAAATATAGGTTTCTCCCTTTTTAATACTATGAGAATTTTTAAATCAAAATATCCATTAATTCTTTATGCTACAGAAATAATTGTGGATATGAATACAACACAGAAATATACAGAGTAAACACTGCTATCTCAAAGTAAGTTAAGAGATTAACCTGGTTACAAAAATCCACACTGGATTTAAACTTAATTTATTTCAATAAGAAGTAATTACTATCTTTCTTTTATATTTGCATGATAATATACTTTCATTATTAAAAAATAATAATAGGATGCTCTATTAGTAGTACTACTAATAAGGCTTGTTTTCCTACTGATGTGGCTTACATCTTCCTACCATACTCCCTAAACTCCTTTCAATTTCCCCAATTTGCTGCCTCTTCCTTACCTGCAGTCCTCCCCCTCAGTCTAGTATCTCCTACTTGCTCAGCTGTGGCTGATGAGGTGCTACAGGTGTTATAATTGGTCATCTAGTTTAAGCTTCTCTGGTTGCTTATCCTTGGCTGACTAGCTGCTTATCCTCTAGATGCATATGTGAGAATGGACAAAGAACAGAATGACTTTCTCTAAAAAAAGTATGTTAAATTTGGGGGTTTTCTCCCACCCAGCCACAGACATTTCTACCACTAAGACTCATACTTCTTACTCATAGCTGGGTGAAGTTGGCTGGCAGATGCAGAACTGGAAAGAGGACAAAGCTAGCAGAGAGCAGTGACCCACCCACAGGCTACTTCTTTAGAAGAGGTTAAAACATGGCAAGCCTCCACTGCTTTTCTGCAGCATCTATGCAATCACAAGAGAACTTCAAACATTACTTTAGATTTAGCTGGTTACTGAATGCACTGATAGTGTTCCATTTTATTTGAAAGTTACAGTGGGGCAAAACTGAGCACTTCATAATCACACCTCTATTTTTTTCCTGCTCATGCAAGGGAAACAGAAGCCTCTTGAACCCATTTCTGGTTTCAGTGATGACAAAACTCCCATCAATTCTGAGAGTACAAAGCCTTAGATGTGAACCCGGCTTTAACAGAATCACATTTAAGATTTATTAAGCAATGGCAGAATCCACCAGAGGACAAAATATAGTTGCTATTTTCTACATTTTCTGAAGCAAAACTTTATGACTAAAGCCCCAAGAAGCTACAATATCCCAATTTTGAAATAAAGTCCTAAATGTTCCACTTGATTTTTGCATGGGATCTTTTGTGTCAGAGGCAATATGATGAAAGTTACACAATTTATCACTCCATGACTCATCCACCATACATAATCTTCTAAGCCATTAATTAGATGGGCGCTATTTATACACTCACTATGCTGGATTAAACAAAAGCTCTTCTTTACATCTACTCCTAACACCTAAGTGTTAGGTTTCTCAGACCTTTACAACTAATAATCTAATAGTATTCTGCATAAATGCAAACCATTCAACCAAACTTGCATTTCAGTTTCAAGATCCCAAAACTCCTTTGATAAATTTAAGAAATCTAATTAAATAGTTGTATACAGTACCCTTAAAATATGCTGAGTCATATTTGATGAAGTAATTCTCGAAAAATGTTTGTTACAATTTTTCTAGCTACTGGCTTCACATGACCAGTAAGGGAAGTTTTGGATGCAGGTTATTGCTCTCTTCATACTCCAAAAGCAGAAACAAATTGCTGTATCTGTCAGCAGCACATTTTGTAATACAAATTGCAGGCAGAAGCAAATGAACTTAAGTCAGTCCCATCATCATTTGCTTGGGCAGCACCTCTACAGAGTTAGCAGCGGCACCAGAAGGGATGGTGTTCCAGAAGTGTCCGTACGCTACTTTTAAGTGATATGTATACAACTATCAATACCACGGTTTAGAAAATTCTGGCTTAAAAGGTTGCTAACCTGAATTCACTGGATAGTTGTGCCTGTGCAAGATGGCACAGAGTAATCCAGGAGCATTTGCTACCATGTGCTGTAACAAGTCTCCTGTGGGAATGGTGCTATTATTCAAGGGTGCTAGAACACTAGTTCACGAGCATGTCCTACATGACAAATGCATGTGCTGGCTTCTACTGCTACAAGAAACTCAACATTACGTCATCCCATGAACCTGCATTTTGAAGGTGTTTCAATATCTAGTGTCAAACTGACCAGCAGATAAAATATATGTATATGTCTAAATGTATAGACACACTATATTTAGATTCTTCTCTACGCATTGAAAAAAAATCTCTTTTGTTAGTATAATCTGTGCCTACAAGGAAGCCTCCCCCTGCCCATTATTGTTAGTAACTTCTACCCTCTCATATTTGTAGCTGAAAATACATTAACAAAACTCTAACGCACAGCTGGCCTCACCCAGAATGGAGAGCAGAGAAACCTTGATCCGCTGTGCTTCAGAGAAAGTTGCAGGGTATAATCTGGAGCAAAATAGCTAGTAGGGTTAATGATCTGAATCCTGTTTACTTTAGCACATATTTCACTTGAAGCATGCAAGAAATCTTCAATGAAATGGGACCAATCAGGTACTTAAGTCCTATTAAAAATTTAAATTATTTGCTGAATGGAGATGGGATTAGTCACATTAAGTGACTAAAACGCACTTAATAGACTATTTGACTAATGGTCAAATTAAGGATAGGTTCAAGTGATTTGCTGAGCCAAGGTTTTAATTTGGTAAAAAGTTAAGGATGGTGATTAACATTTCCCAATTTCAGTTAAAATGTACCATTATGTTTCAAATATAACTTCTAAACACCCTTCTTTCCTTGAAGACACAAATAGATTCTTTTTCATCTTTCCTGCTGGTCAAAGGCAACTTCAGCTTCTGAAAAATCGAATTGGTATTACCAAAGTGGTAAATGAGGGAATACAGAGGAAAAAGAAAGAAGCTCACAAGTCACCGATGTGTGTTAACACCCTTACAGCTCCAGTCAGATTAGTGCAAGGATTTCCTGCAATGTAGGAAAAATCTAAATAGTATGGTGTTCTCCGTAAACACGGAAAGCATTTTCACTTTATTTTAGAATCTTTGAAGCCTGTGCAAACTGCCTAAACCTAACAGCAGCCTCCATGCAGCAATGAGGATGACTTCCCCATCATTGCAATGCAACAATGACACAAATATATGTCATTGATTAACAATAAGCATATGATTTCATTGCTGTTCAGATACGTGCCAATCACTGTCTGTGGGAATTAAACAGCCCAATGCACGAGACCAGATTTAAACAACAAAGCTAGTTTAGAATTACAGTATTCAGATTATTTGAGGTCACACTATAAATCTGTGACTGCAGTAATCAACTCCTGAAATTACTAATTTACAAGTAAATAACTTGGAGTTTTATACCTGGAATTAAGCAAAACCATAAAGGATTAATTCTTCAATATTTTTACCAGGGAAAAATCTCAGCCTTACTTGAATTTTGAAAAGACCTACAGGCAAATCCTATATAGTCCAGTCCAAATCCTATATATATATATATATATATATAAAAAAACCCCCAAACCAGAAAAACCAGATTTTTCTTTTTGCTCAGTATTCTCACTAGACAAAACAGAAACCCTGATACAAAAAAATATAAAATTTTGATTCTTTCTTTACAATGACGAGGCCAAGTCTGAACAAGAAACTTTGTACAGACTACACTAGGACATGAAATAGGGTATCCCACCTCTTCTGTATTAACATTCTTGACAGACAGTGCATGGATACAACTGCCTTATAGACAAACCACAGTTATGATGTGTTCTGCCTCTTTCATAAACTGTCTGCAAGCAATCCAATGGCTGTTCTGTCAAGTTTGCTCAGGCACACAGATTCTAGGTTAGCTCACTGTAAGGAATTAGTATCTGTCTGTGCTAGTCCCCGTCGTCTGTAAAGATTCTTTCTGTGTGTCTGTGAAACTAGACACTGGGCTGTCTATTCACATACTACTGACTCTGTGATAACCTCCTATGCAGACAAGCAATAGCTTCCCATGTAAACAGACACACATTCATTCTTTCCTACTTTTGAACCTTTTTTTTTTTAAACAGGAGTCATTCATGCAAAGCTTTCTGCAACCAGAATGAAATTTAGATCTTGCATCCTATCTATTCTCATTTTATGGTCAACAAACAATCAGCATGCTTTCTGATTGTCTATAAAAATATTTTCAGAATAAAAAATAAGAGTAGTCAGAAAAAGGATAAATTTGTAATAAAATTGACTTCACACTACATGAGAGAATAAAAATTGGATGCCCAAGACACTAGTTTTTGCTCTGAATTTCATATTCCCATGTAGTATTAGAAGTCATGTTCAAATTCTACTTTGATATCACACGTCTTCTGGAGTGACGTCCGCCACTATCTCCAAAGACTGGAACTGACACTGAGATGCAACATGAAAGCATAACGTTACCTCAGAGGATCTGACCTTATGCAGCTACGTATGATTTTGACATTACAGCACAGCATTGAATAATTCCTACCATTGTTTTATATTATGCATGTCATCCAGTTCAGATCTAAAAATATTTTAGGTATTTTCCAAGAGCCAGAGCTGGCTCATGCAAATATTTTTGCATGTTTATGCCTGTTTTTATCATGAATGACAAATGCCTCTAAAATTATTCAAAGGAACAGAGCACAAGAGCAGCCCACGGCGGGTTAAATCTGGGTAAGGAATCACTTTATAAGAGCTTCAAAGCTTTTGAGTCTTCTATTTTTCTACTACACTTGCATTAAAATCCCACCAAACCAAACACCTTGGATCTACATCCAAATCCCATGTAAGTGATGTTCTACGCACAGGGTAGAATCCAGTATAATCCATGAATACCAGTTTTGGAGAAGAACAAAGTTGACTCCGAACAGCACAGGCATTTAGGCCTCAAAAACGAAGCGGCTGACACCGGCAGCCTGAAACATTCACCACAGCAGCACCAAATGCCGTTAAAATACATATGCACGCTTGCGGTGATGGCTGGAAGCTAGACAATTTAAGGCCACGTTTCTAGGAGGATTATAACCTTTCACGGGTTTTACTGTGTAAGCTTTCACAGCCCCAGCCGTCAAGCCTCGCTCGCTGAGGGCAGGCGCCTGCACTTGGCTACTTCCACCGCCGCACGGGTGGCCCAGCAGCGCTGCCTCACAGCCCGGCCCCGGGCCCAGCTCCCCACGCGTGACGAACAGGACGGCACAGCTAAGGGCAGCCGTGCGTGACAGGGGCAAGCCCCGAGCCCCCCTCAGCGCCGGCTGCGAGAGCCGCGGCGCCTCGAGCGGCCGCGGGCAGGCTCCGTGCCCGCCGCCGTGCCCGGCCCCCCCTGCCCAGCGGCGCCGCCGTGCCCGCCGTCACACGCCGGCGAGGAAGGGGGAGGCGCCGCCTTGCCCTCAGCCCCGGGCGGGAGACGGGCCGCGCCCGGCACCCGCGCGCCCGGCAGGGACGGGGGAGGCCGGTCGGCAGCGCGCCCCGCCGGTCGGCAGGCAGACCCCGCCCCGCACGCCTCCCGCGCCCTCCAGCTCGGCCGACGGAGCCGCCACCGAGCCCCCCGCACCTTGGCTCCGCCTGCTGCCGCTCTCCATCCTCAGCCCCATGGTGCCGGCCGGGCCCGGAGGGGCGGCGGAGACCGGCGCTCCGCTCGGCGGCGACGGCGGTTCGTCCCCAGCTGCGGGCGGGCGGGCGGGGCGGGGCGGGGCGGGGCGCGGCGCTGGGCCGCGGCCTGGCTCGGCCGCCTCCGGCGTTGCCATGGCCACGGGAGCGCGGCGCCGGGCGGGGAGGCCTGCGCCCCGCGGCCCCAGCCCGCGGCCTGCGGGCCTCGCCGTGAGGGGGGCTGCCCGCTCCCCCAGCCCCGGCCGCGGGTTGGCGGGGTGGAGGAGGCGCAGGGCGCTGCGGCTGCCCCCTCACCCCTCGGGCTCGGCCCGGTCCCAAGGCGTCCCTTCAAGCGGGGCACTGCAGCCAAGCGAAAGTCTTACCCCGTCGGTGAAAGGTGCCCTAATTATTTAAGCCTTTTTCTTGTAACTTGACAGGAAGTCGAAGAATAACGGATGCCGGGGAGTGATTTAAGGCAAATTGCTCATATGCCAGAGGAGCAAATGACAAATCGAGAGCCTAGAGCATTCCCAGTGCGTTACACTGAAGAAATTCATTCTCAGTATCTTTCAAAATAAACAGCACCTTAGAAATGAACCACAGAAGTAAACTTTTGAAAAGCAGCATTTGATCCCATCACTGATGAATGTATTCATGCTGATGTGTTGGATTTTAACTTTTTGAAGAAGCCATAGGCTCGTATTTAGTTTTTGTCAGGCAGGCTGCTATTTTCCTTAACGTGAAATCTCCAAGGCTTTGTGCAAGAAAACCCTTTGTGTGTGCCTTTTATGTGAAGCTTCTTCTCACTGATCGGCCAGGGGTACTGCGGTCTCCTCCATAGCCAGACACCTCAAAAAAGTCTACGTGTCATCCCAGCTGGAGGGACATTCCCCTTCACCATCTAGCAATTTCTACTAATTATAGGCTAAATACAGTTTCTTATGTGATTTGCTACCCTTCCTTACATGCTAGGAAAAATAGTTTGAATGTAGTTCAAAATCATAGCAAAATCAAGGGGATGGTATTCTAAAACAAATTTTCTTCCTTGTTTCTGCCTCATTCAAAGCTCCCAGTAAGTCACACAAACATTCATGCTGGATGAAACCTGCAGTTTATCTACCCCCGTACTTTATGTAGACTCTTAACAAATACTTCAGAAAACTTTTCAGTAGTCGACTATTGAATGTTAGCAGAAATGTCTTGCTAACCCCTAGCTGTTGGTGGTCAGCCTGTGATTTCCCTTATAATTTTAGATGTTCCCATTAGCTCTATGAAGTACTCTTTGGATGTGGCCTATATTGTTGTGTTTCACGTTGCAGCGATCATTTTGGCAGTCTAATTCTGTTTTCTGTAAAATCATCTATAAATGTAGTTGGTGTTAAATTTGTCTGGGAGAGGTCAGGAGAGGGAACATATGCCTTGGAAACCCATCGGTCCTCCATCCTCTCGTGGTCTTCTGTCTTTCTGACTGCTTTTTTTTATAAAGCACTTATTCCCATGGCCTTTCAACTACCGTCAGCCATGATGCCACAAACACCTTACCTTTTTGTCAAAAGAAAGTCATTTGATAGCATTTTGTCATTTTCTCTTATGTCTCTTGGATGTGAGGGCAATGTCATGGAGAGTATCTGTTCTCCTCACTCCTTCATGCAAAACCTACAAATCTAGAAAGCCCCAAATCCAACAATTCTTTTGTTTTGGTTTTGTTTTGTTTTGTTTTTTTCTCTGAAGCAGATTTTTGATTGTGTGTGAAATCAGAGATTTGGGGAAAGGGCTTCAGGAAATTAATTACCATAGTTCTTGTGTTTCAGGGTCTCTGGTTTAGACTTTGATATAATCCAAATAGTTAAATCTGTAGATTGTAGAGGTAGAGAAAGTCTTAAACCAGTTTCCATTTCATATACCTGAAGATACTAGAGAGAGTGTAAGTGTATGAGATGCTCACCTCTGCGTGGTATCCTGTTAGCTGTAATACTCTCTATTGGCCGCAGAGATCATGCTACAGAAAACACTTCTCTCTGTTTTCTTTTTTTTTTTTTTAAAATGAGCTGCTCATAGTAATATTTTTATACTTTTTTAAACCCTTTTTTGTTTCATTATCTGAATTCTGAATTTCAGGTTCCCAAATTCTCAGTGTGCAGTACCCAACATGCAGTAAGTAGGCTGTTCTGTCCAACCAAAATGGTGGATTTCTCATAGTGTCCTCCCTATTGTTCCTATACTTTTTTCCACCGTATAGATAATCAAAACACCCAAATGTAAGTAAGCATTTTTAGAAACATATCACAACTATTCCCCTGGTTTCTAGGCAACGCTGAGGGAATGTAGCGATTTCCACTAGTTCCCTCTCAATCAGCAGCCACTGCATCCTAGAGATGTCCTGGCTCTGAAATTTTTGACCTCTAATGGCAAGACATACCAAAGCTTTATGTATTTCTAATTCGTCTGACTTATGGTCCTTTGGCCTTTGGCTCCCTTTGGTCTGTGAGACTATGTATATTTTAAGTGTAATTAAAAAGTAACCAACCCAGATGTATAGCAATGTGCTAACACATTAAGTCCTGTAACATGTAATAAATAAAAATAAGCCTTCGCAAAAATTGTATCAGTCCTGGACTTTGATCCATCCGAACAAGTGCAGAAATAAATAACACAGATCGCTGCAGAGAGCCTACCATTGTCGAAGAAACAATAATATGACAAAACCTGTAAGATTTGTCCTTTCCCAATTTGAAAAGAGGAAACACAGCACTGGATGTTGTTGGCTGTCTTTTTCAGCTGGGCATTTTCCCCTTTTCCTTGGAATGCATTACAACAGAACATGGTTTTAAAACGCACCTACACTGGGACGGAATGAAAGCAGCAGGAATATATTGAGAGAGTCACATTTGCAAGCGTAGATGGGCATCTGTCCCTACCCTGACATGGACTTACAGAACTATCGCCTTCTTGTCTACTACCTCTGCCCTGTGTATCATCCACTGTAGACACCTAACTGCTGTGAAAATGTACAGTTAATAGTATTGAGCAACAAAACAGCATTTTTAAGCCCAGGGTAGTGTTTATTTTTGTGAAAGAAACAAAACCATTAGAGAAAAAGATTTCAAAAAAAGGAAATAGCCCATATGATGCTCACTTTCTTTTGCACACTTAGCCCAGGGACAGGACAAGTTTCCTCTGAAAAAGACTGGATGTCTGGCAGGACCTCAAACAGTAACCTGCTCTCTTGGGACAGATATCTGTTCATAATGTCAGAACTCTGCATTTGTGGGATTTGGCTTTCTTGGAAAAAATAGTTTGTATGTACACTAGAAAATTGAAATCTGCAGTGTTCTGGAGAGTCTTTGCTTATTTCAAGCCATTGATTTTCTTTCATGCTTGCTTTTCCTGACAGCTGTCTATCAAAGTAAGCCTACATATGCAGGCAGAAAACATCCCAACAACCAGATCTGCACACCATATTCACAGAGTGTTCTAGAAGAGCCCTAAATTCAACACACTGTGTACTTTATGATGGAAATAAATCTCCTGGATTTACTTGAGGTTTTATTTGGCATCAGTACCCTTTCTCAGTGTAGATTTGTCACCCACTTGTGGCTTGGGGTGTCAGCATTCCAAGCCCCTTGCTGCTGCTCGCAGCAGGCTGCCGCTGACTTGCAGCAATCCCCAGCCAGTGTGTTCAGACCATTAACCTTGCAATCCATTGCTCTACAACTCTCTGGAAAGAAAAACGTTTCCCTGAAAGATCAGAGGAGGCAGTGCTTTCTAAACGCATTTAAACAGGCTTCCTGAGCAGGTTTTTTTGCTACCTACTTAGGAAATTCCTGTGTCAAACAATTGGAATAGCTCTTATGCAGCTGGTGTGAGGGGAAAACAGAAAAGACTTAACTGCTGAAATAGTTGTGGGTTTTTTTAAAAGCATACTTTTCCAGGAGGAATGGTAGGTTCTTTTCTGCCTCATGTTTGCTGTGTGTTCCTTGGGTTATATCGTTCTTTGAGTTATTTAAAATCATGTACAGTCTTGAAATATCATTGCAATTTTCTAAATGATAGAAAGTTATGTGTTCTGGCAGGGCTGGAAACTCTTTCCCTTTCTTCATGGCAACGCATTTAGTTGTTTTGTTATTGTCTGTATGGAAGCAGTAGTCAGAGATTTTTGTAAAGCTAGGGCTCCAGTGGGAAAGATGATGCAGAAACAATTCAGAGGAGATGGGCCATGTCTTAAAAACTGCAGTATTTAATACCCTGTAATTTGGAATGCAATAAGGAAGCTAACTTAAAGTAAGAGGGAATGTCATAAGGAAGATGAGGGGAACTGTAGGAATACATAATCATAGAATCATAGAATCATTTAGGTTGGAGAAGACCTTTAAGATCATCGAGTCCAACCGTCAACCATGCCTGCTAAACCATGTCCTCAAGTGCCTTGTCTACATGCTTTTTGAACACCTCCAGGGATGGTGACTCAACCACTTCCCTGGGCAGCCTATTCCAATACCTGACAACCCTTTCAGTAAAGAAATTTTCCCTAATATCCAACCTAAACCTCCCCTGGTGCAACTTGAGGCCATTTCCTCTCATCCTATCACTTCTTACTTGGGAAAACAGACCAGCACCCCCCCCTCACTACAACCTCCTTTCAGGTAGTTGCAGAGAGCGATAGGGTCTCCCCTCAGCCTCCTTTTCTCCAGACCAAACAACCCCAGTTCCCTCAGCCGCTCCTCATAAGACCCGTGCTCCAGGCCCCTCACCAGCTTGGTTGCCCTTCTCTGGACACGCTCCAGCACCTCAATGTCTTTCCTGTAGTGAGGGGCCCAAAACTGAACACAATACTCAAGGTGCAGCCTCACCAGTGCCGAGTACAGGGGGACGATCACTTCCCTGTTCCTGCTGGCCACGCTATTTCTGATACAGGCCAGGATGCCATTGGCCTTCTTGGCCACCTGGGCACACTGCTGGCTCATATTCAGCCGGTTGTCGACCAAAACCCCCAGGTCTTTTTCCACCGGGCAGCTTTCCAGCCACTCTTCCCCAAGCCTGTAGCGCTGCGTGGGGTTGTTGTGACCCAAGTGCAGGACCCAGCACTTGGCCTTGTTGAACCTCGTACAGTCGGCCTCGGCCCATTGATCCAGCCTGTCCAGATCCCTCTGGAGAGCCTTCCTACCCTTGAGCAGATCGACCCTGCCTCCCAACTTCGTGTCATGACATAAGGTTTCTATGACACAGTGTTAAGCTGCTGTAATATTTATCAGCTTAGAAGAAAAAGTCTCCCCTGCAGTATGAATAACTACTACCAAAACCCTTCAGGAAGCTGCCCTGCAGACATGCTCTGTACAACTATTCTTTCTCTTCAGATCTACACCTCCTGAATGGAGGTTGTAGTGAGGTGGGTACTGGTCTCTTCTATCAAGTTACTAGTGATAAGATGAGAGGAAACGGCCTTGAGTTGCACCAGGGGAGGTTTAGGTTGGATATTAGGAAAAAATTTCTTTACTGAAAGGGGTGTCAGGCATTGGAACAGGCTGCCCAGGGAAGTGGTGGAGTCACCATCCCTGGAAGTATTTAAAAGATGTATAGATGTGGTGCTTAGGGACATGGTTTAGTGGGCATGGTGGTGTTGGGTTGACAGTTGGACTCGATGATCTTAAAGGTCTTTTCCAACCTAAATGATTCTATAATTCTATACAGAGTCTTCTAATGCATCTATCCCCATGATACAAGAGTATTTTTAAATGTGGCAAGGAAGAAACCTCTATAAATTGTATAAGATTTTATTCTTGGCTGTAATGTGAAACCTAGTAGCTGGGGTGACTCAAGATCTGCTTATATTTATTCTTACACTGTGCCATTTTCTGTTTATCTACTGTTCCCATGAAAGTTTGCAGACAGGAGGCTTGTATGTGAAAAACTGTCCTTTATTAGGGCTGACTGCTGAGGGCTGGTCTTTTCTCATTACTTTACTTGAGCTATTAGGTATTAAAGAATGCAGACTGCAGTAACTAACTGAGTAATTGGAATCTTAAAGGGAAAAAACTATGTAAATGTCATAACTCAGTTTTCTAGACCATAAGAAATGCTTTATTTTCTAATAGATTTACCTATTGTGCCACATGGAAATGCTTACTCATAGTAATTAATGAGAATCAGGATGAAAACATATTTTTAATATTTCAGTCAATATCAGAAATTTAGGACTCAGATTAGACATATATAAATGATACAACTCCATTAAATCCAGTGAAGCTATTCCTGCTTAGGCTGAGATGCATTGACTACGTCTACCCAGTCCGTGGCAGGCAGACAGAAGAAAGTCAGTGCAGTATTTTGTGTGGCCCACCCACCTTCTACACAGCTACTACAGCATGCTCAGGCTTGCCTAAGAGTGTATTAATCCATGCACATGCTTGAACAAATGGGATCCTATGTGCTGAAGAGAGTACCTTCAGCTTTGCCAAGATCAAGAAGAGGAATTCTCAAGGGCAGCTTCAGAATTGCCTGCAAAAGACAATACAATATTATGATTTTCCACAGCACTTTGATGCATTTTCAATATCTGCGTGAATGTGAAATACAGTTTTACTAGAAATAGACTGAAATTCCCAACATCATGTTAACCACTTGTAACCATGTGTGAAAGAAAGCAATGGGCAAGAAAATGGCAGGAATCAAAATGTAGTATGTGAAGTTTAATTGTTGCAATGAAATCCTCTAAGAGTAATCTTTCTGTGGAATCATTTCATTAATACAAAAAAAAAAATCCTAGGAAGAATTGTCACAAGTACTTTGTGTTACATTGTCTAGGACTTCCCTTCAGCTAAAAGTTATATTCCAAGGAAAACACCTGCTACTTACTAAATTTGTATGTTGTTACTGTCATCATAAGAATTCAGGAATATCCATGTTCAGATTTAGACAGAACCTGAATTTTACTGTTTTAAAATTTGGTATAAAGCCTTTTTTTTCCCCTTCCCATTAATACGTTACATCAGATAAGAAAGGGACTTCAGTTTGATGGATGTTTCACAGGTCCAAGAGTCAAGATGCTCAGGGTCTGTTTATAGCTTTGTCAGTGACTTGTGTGACCTTGTGTACACCAATTTGGGTGCCTGAGCAGGTTGCAGTCTAAATCACCTCAACATGATTCATAGTTCGTAGTAAAAATGGAGACACTTAAGTTCATGTGCTTGTCTGCATTTTTGGGATGAGTCTTTTTGCACTGTGCTTATCATCAATAGAAACAGAAATGACATCTATCCTTTGAATAATAAATATCGAAACTGCAGATTACATGGTATAGTTGAGACCTAAACACAGAATGGTATTTATCCCTAATCTAATGTCACAGAAGCCAGTAGGGCCAGTGATTTTTAATATTAAGCATGAATATCTGTAGTGGAGTATAACAATTCCACACAAGACTAGAAGGGGTTGAATTTACTCTGAGTAAGCAAATCAGTTCTACAATGTAGAAATTAAAGGAAAATAGGACTAGGATAGGGAGAAGTCTTAATGTGTTACAATGGTTTCTTTAATGACAGACAACATCATCATATAAATCTCTCCCATAAACTGTTCAACCTCTGTCTTAGAAGAGGTTTGTATGCTTTTATTCTTGCAGCCCTCTTCAAAATTTGCTCAAAAATTCAATTCCTTACATAGCTAGAAACCTTTAAATTCATGATCAGTGTATGCTCAGTTAATGTTGTACCAGTATTAGTCTCATGCTCATCTATTCACTTTTCAGAAATTAGTATTTCCATTCCCCCAATGCATGTTTTTCTTCATATATTCTAGTAAGATCTGTGCTAGAAACATTTACCTGATTCATATGAATTTTATTTTCCAAGACTTCCCATGTTCAGTTAATATTCCCGTGTCTCTTTCCTCCTGTGTCATCTGCTGTTCATAATAACAGTTCTTCTTTGTCCTCCAATGCATGCCTTTGCACTTGCTGCTGCTAATACTAATTGTGTTCTAAGCTGTACCACGCAAATTTGCAGTATTAATAAATACTTTCCAAATCACAACCTGTTCCTTCTCAGTATTGGGAATACCTTCCAATTTCTATCATTCCCACATTCCATACATTATAAATATGCACAACTAGCTATTTCACCAAATGTACTGTGAAAGTATCAAAAGTCTTCCAAGACTGGTCTTCCAGGATCATCACCAGTAACCTCTCTCCAATCCTTGTAGTTTACCTGTCAAGAAAACCTGTTTTGTCTCCCTTTTAGCTAAGTGCATCTCAAGAACCTCTCAGGTTCTATTTGGTTAATAAAACCTATTAGGTTTTATTGCATTTACTAATTACTCCCACAAGCCCTTGGTTTCTGCTTTCTTTAAAATATATCCTTGAAAAGTGTTGAGGTCAAACTAGCAGGCCTGTGACTACCTGGATCGTTTTCCTCCTTTCTAGATTACAGTTATTATGTTCACAATTTTCCAGTTATTTGGTATCACTGTGAGCTTGGTAGCTTGGTTATGGCTAGTCGTGTTCCTCTCCCCCATACAATTCTCTTTGCCTTTTTTCAGTTTTCTCAGAACTATGGAAGGATTTCTGGAGAAACTTCATTGTGTTGTTAAACTTCAGAAGCTAGCTCTGTCTGACAGATGAGGACCAGTGTCCTCACCTTCATCCATGACGGGCTAAGACACCTGACAACCATAAGGCACCATGCTCTTCAGTAAGTACCCAGTAAACTATACATTAATACCATGAGTTAGAAAATATTAGCAGGTTCTTTCCACCTCAGCAGAAGTTATGGGGAAGGAATTTCTATTCACTTTACTGGAGGTGCAGTAATTTGATTCTTAATGGTGTTTGTTAATCATATCTCTAAGTCTAGGGACTAAGGAGTTAGCAATTTAAGACACAAATTACTTGATTGATTAAAGCTTAATGCAAGTTTTAAATCGCCTCAGTTGTTCTTGGCCTTAAGAACATTAGCAATTTTTAAGGTGGAATAAAATATCTGAGAAGGAAGATGACACAGAAAACAAAGCAGTCATGATCAAAACAAAATGGAGGTGAACGCAAGGCTCCCTGTAAGACTGTTGTCTTTAGATTTGCAGATATAGAGATATATTTTCCTTGCTGCTTTGGAAATGACTGAAGAAAAATTGGTTCTTTTAGTAAAAGTCAAGACAGTATCACAAATCTTTGATTTACAAAGTACAAATGGGGATGGGGGTAGTTCAGCTGCTTTTTCTTTGTGTCTAAGAAAAAATGATTGTCATTTTATTTGCTGAAAGTAGAGCTAGATTGCCTTTTTTTTGGCTACTGATAATTTTCTTTTCATTTGAAGATTTCACTGGCTATTTCTTTTGGATCTCAGTAGGTTTTGAGGATTATATTACTGGTAACTAGCTCATGTTTGCTGTGTGGTGGTTTGCTGCTGCAGTGTTACTGATCTGAAAACTTGTTTCTCCAAACTAATGAAATGTATAGCTATATTGGTTTACTTTTGTCAGTTCCCATGGCAGCCTCTCCAGCTCTAAAGATGCTATGGGCTGTGGGACTGTTGTGTATCCAATGTTTGCAACAGTTGGATTTCCTCCTACCACTGTGTGTGAATCAGAAACAACTACTAAGAAAAGGAAGTTGACTGCCTTTTATTACTAACCCCTGATTAATGAATAATGAATGTCATGGTAGAGGATAAAGTAGGCCAAAAATACATGTTTGTTTTAATGATATAATTCCTAAAGCCAAAACTGAAATATTATTCATTTTGGAAAATTTTGTGACAAACAGCCACAATCTTAGAAATTTTCATGCACAAAGCACATAATCACTATATCTCAAAACTTGTTGTTTTGTGTTCATTGCATAAACAAAGAAAAAACCCCACTTTTTAAAATATCCATCCCAAATCAGAGTGAAGCAGAACCAAACCAGGTCCTATCTGCCATGAAGATGCCACACATCTGAAGCAGAAAAAAACTGTTGAAGAGTCCAATACCAAATATCACCTCATTTGTTTTAGAGTTTGTCACAGCTTAAGTGAGTACTGATTTCAGTGCTTCAGGGAATTTCTTACAAGAAATGGGGAAACAATAGGATCCCAGCTTTTCTGTAGTTTGCCTTGAGTGTATGTCTTTACCCAGTTATGAGAGAAACAAAATGCATTACAATGTTGAAAAACATGGAAGATAATGCAAAAAAGGTATGCTTTGTAATTAAATAAAGTTGAAATAGATCTTTAGTGAAGAACTGTGTTTCATTCAGTTTTGGCCACTTCTCAAGACAGTGGAATGAAGATCGAAAAGAAAGAGAATTCTGGGAGTGAGAAAAAGGAAATTGACATACGGGGATAAATTGACAGCTATAGATTTCTGTGATTACACAAAATGAAAAATTAAAGAGCCTTTGTGATTTATTCTTTTTGGACTGTTACAAAATCAAGAATGAGATATTTATTATAATTAAAGGATGATCCTGTATTGCCAGAAAGTAATATGAAATGCTGATTTATAACCCAAATAGCCACCCTGTATAATTTATAGATGTTTGTGGTAATTGAGAGGGAGGGTGGTTTTATGCAAAGATTTTGTATGGAATAAACTGCTGGAATAAGAGATATATTTTTATCAAGCAAAATGAGAGTAACAGATATGTATATGTCTTGATTCTTATATTATTTCTTTATCAACAGTATTTTTCAGTATACCAGTCTGGGTTCTTATGTCATGAAATTACCCTTTGTTTCTGATTAATTAGTTGGGCTTTGGAAAATCTCATTTTCATTTTTCGCTGTATTCAGGATTCTCATGAAATTAGATGAGATGCTAGACCATTCTATATACCAATTACCTCATCTGTAAATGGCCATAATAATATTTATTCTAAAAGGTTTCCATGATTCACTTTTGCTAGTAGAGTGTTTTCAGATACTCAGCTGGAAGATGCTAAAGAAAATAGAATTAGCTGTATTGTTTCTCCTTGAAATATCAAGCACAGGCATTGGCAAAGGCAAGTTATTGATCTATCTAGCAAGGACCTGTAATAGCAAACTTCCATGCCTGTTTATATATTTAGCGGCATCTAATGTTAGTAGAGTCAAATTTCTGTCAACATTTTTATAACCATAGCTGCTCTGAGTTCCAACTTGGCATTTAGAAAACTTGCACCATAAATGTACACTTCTGCCCTACTTCTGAACTCTACAATGGAGTCCCTTTTTACCACTGTCTGTGCAGATAGCTACTTATGATGGTGACAGAGCCTTCATTCATTCCATTGCTTTCCTTTACTCAAAATGCTTGTCAACATAGTTCTGTGCTAAATTCTTTTCTTCTTTAATTAATTAAAGTTAATTAATGTGGTTACAGTACTGATGGATTTGGTGGTACGTGCTTAAAATGAGATCCACAAGATATTTAGGTGCCTAACTGCCATTGACTCAATCAGAGTTGCTTCCCTAAGTACCTTTGGGAACTTGTGCTATAGTCATCTATAACTATGGATCAGGACTAATTGGTTTGGATTCCTGAATTCTTGAATGGTCAACTGGAAATGTTTTAAAGGGGCATCTTTTTCTCAGAGTGAATACTCAGTGCTGTCTGAAAACTGTTTTTTTCAAGGTGTCTCCAGCTGGGAATGGAAATCACTTGTCACTTTTGAAAGCTTTGGTTGACAGCTGCTGTAATAAACCAGTCACCAATCCCCAACACTCTTTAGTATTTCAAAGCAGTGTTCTAAATGAGGGGGAGGTCTTTCCCTTAATAGGCAGCCTTGCGAAACTATTTCTTTGTGCCAATAAAAAGAGAAAAAAAGAAGAAAACCCCAGAGTGCTTATCTGAGTTGTACATGCATTTTGTAATACAAGTAATTTTGATCTGACTGTTCAACCACCATGTTAAGTCTCTGGGAACTAGAGATTACCTGCATCACATTATTTTGTATAGTAAGGAAGCAGATTAGAACTACTAAATGGGATCTTTATAGACAAATACAATGTAAAGGTGTAAAAAATATATAGTGTTTTATATTGTTCCTTTTAAACAGAGCTCAAGGATTTTCTATGCATTACATACAGAAGTAATGGCAGCTGGTTTAGAGCTGTAGGGATGCATTCCTGAATTACTTCATAAAACGCTTAAAGAATGTGTGCATTCAAAATGTAAATGTATAATGGAGGCTGCCTGTAGACAATCTGCAACCGTTAGCTTAGGAAGTTAATGTACATTACATTTTTCCATTCTTCAGCATAAAGATACCCTATCTCAGTACAATTCCCAACTCACGTAACTCTTTATTGCCTTTATATTCCCAGAATGCATATAGTCCAGAATCTTACTATAATTATATACAGTGACATATTTCTTTTCACAGGTAGCAGAATGAAATGCATGTCACCTGTTGGTCTGTAGGCTGTAGCAGATCTGCTAACTGTGAGAAGCCACTGCCCATGGCTTGATTCACAGTGAGCTTCTCACTTTGCTGAGAGTATGCCATGTGTGAATAACACTGCAGTCTCTTGCCATGTTGCATCTAAACTGTTGTAATTCCACTACATCTTCTCCCATAAAATACTGTGAAACAGTTAATGAAATGGAGAATGGTAGTTGTTGTAGAAGGTGACATTGTATACTAGGATGAATCTAGTCTTTTCATTGCTTGCTTTTTTACCAAATCCACTAGATTCCACTCAGGGAGTTGTATTTTTATTTCTTTTTCATGACTCTGTATGTGTGTGCATGTACAATTTGTGTAGAAACTCAATTTGGGATGCACCTATTGTTAGGCTACGCATCTTCAGAAATGCAGGAATAGCTTTTTCCTTGCTGGTATATTAAGACACTCAGTCATGAGCTGTTTTCCTGATTGTTATTATAGTGCCTGGCACACTGTTCCTATAATTAATGATTTCTAATTTACACTCAGAACATAGCCCCCACTCTTCCTACAACAGAATAATAATTTATTGATTTTATTTTGCTTGAAATATCATCCTATTTCAAAGTCATTTTCCCCTGGGAGATCCAGCACTGAAGGTGCCAGTGGTGTGCAGATACAGAGACCCAGGCAATTCAGAGTGTTAGCCTTTCAAACAATGGCTAAACTACTGGTTGCAAAAGTTCTGCATCTGTGTGGCTGAAAAGACACATGTCCTGGGCTACAAAGCTGAGGGAAGGTGTGTGAGAGTGCTGGGAGTGAAACTGAATAGGAAGCCTCATCTCATTCCTTATTCCACAGCTCCATACTAAATACCATTGCTTTCACATTTTGGGAACAGCTTCTTACTACACCAGCCATGTGAGAAATATGTTACCTAATTTAGAAAGTAGTAAAGCTCTTCTAAGTACTGTAAAAGTGATGATGATTAATGCAAGAGTTGTAGTCAGCCCTTTAAATGCTCAGTATAACTTCTTTCTTCCCCTGCTGTTCAGAGTAGAAAAGAAATAGGCACAAGTGAAAGCTATAGGAGGACTGGTCACAGTGAATGGTGTCTGTGCAGACTGTTCTTTCCTACTTTAGCTATTCTATAGCTGCATTAATCCCCACATTTAATAGGCTGCTGATATGATACACTGCATTGAAAAACACTGAAAGGAACAGCTGCAGTTAGTGGCATACTTGATTCTAAGAAATGATGAAAGTTTTCAGTAAAATTGGTGGTAAGACAATGCTTCTGAGACCAGCATTAATGTCTTTGGTGTGTACGGCCCCTGACCCTGCCCTGCTGGCTGATAAGTCTGCTGTCATGTCTGCAGGAACTAAGGTCAGAGTACAGGATAAGCATTCTTCTATGTAGCTGAATTAGTTCTACTAGTCCTGCAGATTAAGAAGGAAATAGTCAGGCTATGCAGCAATACAGAAAATAATCTGAAGTCTTGTCCAAGATCCCTGTGTGTTCAAGTACAAAGCTTTATAAGTGTATTTCTTACACCTAGAGGCATTAAACAAAAAAGCATTAGAGCAACAAGCATATACATAAAACTGTGTTATTTGCTCTAATTTCCTTGATCTACTCAAGTAGTGCAATTTTATACTACTCCTTGAATGACTCCTGTATGTGCAGGTGTGATTTAATATATTTCTGTGGTGCATTAAACACTTCCACTCATTTATCCCCCATTCTGCCTTCAAGCTAAAGAGTCTGTGTCCCACACATTTATCCTTACCCTTCCCAAGTCAAGGCCATCTATTCTCCAATCCTTCATTCATATCACAAGCTTTGGGGTTTTCCCATTCCCCTTTTACCTTGTCACTAGCATGGTTGCCCGTAGTTCTATCAGTATGTTCCTGATATTGACTGCCCTTCATCCGCTGTCCCTCATTTTCCCTCTCTGGATGTTTTGTGTGCTACTCTTCCCCTGCGCCTGCTGCTACGTTCTTTCACAAAGTCTGCATTGCCACTGCATTGCCACTGCATTGCCTTGGCAGGCCAAACTCTCACAGGGGGCCAGGAAGCTCATACTCCAGGGAGGCTCATACCCGTGTTTTCTTGCATCCCTTGTTTCTCCCATGCAATCAGCCCCAGGGGTCCGCCCAGCCCCCCCGGTGTCAGTGAGACCAGTGGGTAAATGGACAGCCGGGTAGGAGAGGGCTGCCCGCCAGCTCGTAACTGTCCAGGGTCCTGCAAGCCTTCAGCGGGCTGGGCCGGCTTCTGCGTGTACCCTTCCTTTCGCGACTCTGCTACCGGTGTGAATGGCAAAGAAACATAGGTATCTCCGAAAGCTTACCCCCAAATTTCCTGTTTAATATGGGGGAAGGTTATCAACCTGCTAAGGTAAAGCATCATGTACCTATCTAGTAAGAAATCTTAAAAAAATGACGTGAATAGTACTGCTATAAAATGAATTTGGTGGCTTGTTTTTATTAATCAGGCTTGCTATTTTTGTCAGATATCAGCCTTTGATCTTATAAGGATTCTTCAGGGACATAATGGAAAAACTGAGAGCCAGATTGTAATTCTCCCATGACTATGATTCAGGAGTAATTGTACTGAAGTCAAATTAAACTAATGTGAAACAGATGTAAGTGGGTTCAGACAGAGACTCAATGCTATGCAGCTTGAGTTAATACTTTTTTACATGGCAGATCTTTTACTGAAAAAAAATGCTACAATATACTTTTACATTAATAATGTGCATGTACTTTTTCAGACAGAATAAAAAAGTACTCCACTGTAGTCCTTGATGGCCATACAAAGGGATTGATGTAACAGGTGTCTGAATGCTGGAGTCTGGCTAATGAGGAATGTTTACCAGAAGAGAACTGAGGATGAAGAAGATGATTACAAAATGTGAACCAGGTACCTCCTCTCCTGTTCTGGCATTTAGAGGGTGGATGCCTAAAGTGGGTCTGAGAATATGAATGATGTATTAGGATACGAGAGGCAGGATCCATAGTGTGTTCTGTTTAGTGTCACTGGCCAAAGGAACCTGCAGACAGGCTGTGGTAACTCAAACAGGTCAGATTTGAGAAGATACCATCCTGGCAAAGGTTATTACTGAGGTGTAGCTGCCTCAGACAGACTCACTGATTTCATTGAAACCATCTCTGCCAGTAAGCAAGTTTTCTGTTCTGCGGATTTATCCCTGAGTGAATGAAGACACAGCACTGCATGCTATGACTTAAAAAGTGGTAAGAAACTGCATGCAGTAGAAGACAATAAAAATTGTAGGTTGCTTTTCCTTGCACAGTGCATAGTAGTCCTGATTCTTACTTAACTTCTTGATTCTTAACTACACTAAATCTTCTGCAAATCATCTGCAAAAAAGGTCTTCAGGTTATCCTAGAGAGAAGGCTTTAAATGTCCTCCTAGACAGAAAGTTTTCTAGAGAATAAAGAAGTTATAAAAGCATTCTGCACTGGATCCTGTCCAAATTCATACTACTAAAGGATGGTGAATAGAATATAAAGAACAGGATGCACTTCACTTGGGTTATTCTCTGGCTCTCTTGGTCTGAGTGTAAATAACAGCGCTCCTGTAGCAATAAACTGAATGAATAATGATCTTCACAATCAGAAATACCAGATTTCAAACAACCATATAGTTAACCATAAACTGAATAGTTATATACACAAATGAGCATATTACAAGGTGATGACACAAAGACTGTCTAGACTTCCACCTAACCGTGTCTCATCTCTTCAGTGTATCCAAGAAATGGAACATACTAGTTACAGGTAATTTCTATGTACTATCAGTGCATTTTTTCCACTCCTGCTCACTAGATTTAAGTAGGTATAAGAGCTATTTATTCATCTGTTCTGCTATGGATTTCTTTGAGTTACATCAGAACAGCTTCTAAATCGCTCATGCCATATTAATAATTGTCGTGGTTTAACCCCAGCTGACAACTAAGCACCACACAGATGCTTGCTCACTCCCCTCCGGTGGGATGGGGGAGGGAATCGGAACGGTAAAAGTGAGAAAACTCGTGGGTTGAGATAAAGACAGTTTAATAGGTAAAGCAAAAGCCGCGCACACAAGCAAAGCAAAACAAGGAATTCATTCACTGCTTCCTATCGGCACACAGGTGTTCAGCCATCTCCAGGAAAGCAGGGCTCCATCATGCGTAACAGTTACTTGGGAAGACAAATTTCATCACTCCAAACATCCCCCCCTTCCTTCTTCTTCCCCCAGGTTTATATGCTGAGCATGACGTCATATGGTATGGAATATCCCTTTGGTCAGTTTGGGTCAGCTGTCCCAGCTGCGTCCCCTCCCAACTTCTTGTGCCCCTCCAGCCTTCTCACTGGCTGGGCATGAGAAGCTGAAAAGTCTTTGACTTACTTAGTGTAAACACTACTTAGCAACAACTAAAACCATCAGTGTGTTATCAACATTATTCTCATACTAAATCTGAAACACACTATACCAGCTACTATGAAGAAAATTAACTCTATCCCAGCCGAAACCAGGACACTAATGAACAGTAGAAGGGTGCTTAGCATTTTTTTTTGCTTTCAGTGAGATTGCTTGTAATAGAAAGCCTCTTGTCTATTGTGTTGTGACTGTCACAGACCCAATCCTATAAGGTACTGATTCTCAACTAACACCAACTGTGAGGACCTTAAGTCTGAACAATGAGCCCTAAATGAAAAGGAATCAGTCTGATAAACTACTGATATAAAGTGAGTCCTGAAAATTCTTATGCAGGTACTAAAGTAGATTGATCATGCTATATTTAGTGTTTTTTTCTTGGTGGTCTTTCGTTTAAATATTAAACATTACTGAATCCACTTAGCTTATAAAAGTTGACAGAGTAACAGCTTGAAACACTATCGCTTCAAGGCACCAGTTCTCCCTATCATGAGAATTCGACATCACTAAGGGGTGAAAGGCCTTTTATTTGCATAAGATAATAGTTACGTTTCTATGCAACAGCTGTGCTGTCAGTGAAAGATGCGCTCATTGTGCCAAATCCATCTCTGGAGTAACACCATTGATTTTAAATGAGTTACTTTGGGAATAAATTGGCCCACTAGGTAAAATTGCAGGTTTGAGGCATTGAAATAATTGAGCAAGATTTCCATGATCATAACATGGTAAAAAATTGGAAAACAATTACATGATGTCATGCATTTATGTACCTGACAGATCACAATTGATTCGCCACAAGGTTTTTAAAACATATAGCTAAAGCAAATGTTTATGTAGAGCTTACAGACACTTTTTGGGAATATGGGAACATTAAGAGGATACAAGAAACAGGAATACAGTATGGTGTCATTATTATCTACTTAGTGTTACTGTAAGTCAAACAAATATGAGATGTCTCTGTAAGATCAGTTTAATAATAACAGATTCATATGGCCAAATGAGAATTCCTCTTCTTTAGACAGTAACAATCCGGATGTGTTTCTGGTAATGAACTACCTGAAGATTTCACCTCTAGACTGTAGACTTCCTGCATATGTTAGCAGGATTTTAATGCTGTTGGCCTTTCAGTGGCCTGTTTGAGTTTGGTGATCTTAGGTGTGTTCTCAGTGGATAGATGTCTGTGGCACAATACCCACCTCATCAGTTAACTGCTGATAGTTATGGCACAAAGACAAAATATTGCTTGGGTTAGGATGACACAATTGAGTAATATATGTCTGTATGTTAGTTTTTCCCAGTAATGTACAAGGAAGATGCCAGTAAACTGGAAACTCTTTTGAATGCTGAGGAAAAGTTATATACATGCATATATGTTATATGTATGTGTGTATAAATACATAAATAGTTCTTTATTGATACATATTTGATAAGTGATCTCGCTGGGTGGTCAGAAGTCTTCTTTGAAGCCTTTTTGGTTATTGGAATCATTAAAAGATTTCCCAGCCGTGATTCAAGTGATCACACGGCACAGTTAGCAAAGCCTACCCTCGCTTTTGTTTCCATTCAATTTGCAGAAGTAACATCAACAGGAATCCCGAAGCCTGTTCAGAATGCATCATGGTTTGCTTGCAATGGAAATACCTTGTGCTCCTGATGTCATCATTGCAATCATCTCAAATTCAAGTCTGACTGAGCAGGCTCATTATCATTCTCACCATGTCCTCCCTTAGAGCAGCCTCTCCCGCCTCCTCCTGTACAACACAAAACAAGAGCCACAGGGGTGCTTGGATTAGGGAAAGGAGAGACATCCAGCACCTCCCCCCAAGAAAACTTGCTGCATTACTTCCATCTAGTTTCTTCAGACTACATACTGCTTTACAGGACCTTGCACACCACCACCAAATGAAGGTGTGGATTCACGAGTATTGATTTCCCCTTCCTGTTTAGGGTTGAACAAAGAGTGTGGACAAGCATGGATGTATTTATTTATCTTCTGAATGTGGATATGAAAAGGGTGTGCCAACCTCCACAGTAAGAGTTTCCTGAGGAGAGCCACACATTTCAGACTGGGTTTTTTTTGTTGTTTTTTGTTTTTTTTTTCACCAGGGCAGATTTCTCCCTTTCATCTTACAAGGTTAGGTAAGATCTGAGCAACAGATAGGAAATCAAGACAGGGCATTTGAGCAAAAAGTACAGGGCAAAAAGCAGGGGACAAATTGTCTCAGGCACCAGGTTTAGATCACAGCCACGTTTCCTGAAAATTCAGAATGTCCTGACTGTGGACTTCAGGACTGATTCTGATGTGGGTCTCTGACCCCTGACGCACATGAATTTGTGGATCTCTCCCCTAAACCACCCCCAGTGAACGATCCCCTCACACAAGGAGTTGATTTCCACTGTGGAAGAGAGGAGGCAGGACAGGGTTAACCTCACACAGTCTTCCTTCAGGCCCCCAGAGGGGCTGGGGTTTTGTTTTCCTGGCTAAGGAGGGGGAGCTGGGGCATTTATATTGTAACTGGAACTGGAGCCCTTTCTGGTGTTACCAGCCTGTTCTGGGTCTGAGGGAAAGCCTGGAGCAGGAGGGAGAGGAGGGAGAATGCAGACTTGGAAAGCAGCGAGTGTCTGGTAATTGCACGAGGTAAAGCCAAGCGTCCTCCATTTCCCCGAAGCCCCCCGAGAGCTCAGGGGGGCTCCGGGAGGCCTCCAGCCTCCTGCCCCCAGCCCTCCTGCCCCCTCCCCGCAGCCCGGCCACATCTTCCAGCTCTGCCGTGCCAGCCTTTGCCTCGACGCGAGGTGTCTATCCCTGTCCGCGGCGCGGAGAGCAGCGGGGACAGAAAGGGGAGCAGGAGTCCTCCGGCACCTCTTCGGGGTGCCCGGTCCTGGTTCCCCAGAGCCTGCGGGGGCTCGGAAGGTCGCCTGCCCTTCCCCTCCCCCTGCGCTGCAGGGGCTCTGGATGCTGCCGTACTCCTGCCATGTGCTGCCGCCGCCGCTGCTGCTGCTCGTAGCTTAGTCGAGCGTGTCTCCGGCCGCAAACTCCGCCAAACCAGCCGGCATCCTCCTCCAGGGAAGGATACCCAGTGAGTACCAGCCGGAGCCTGCCCCCTCCCTAGGGCACCCCGCCACCGCCTCTTACAAAGGGACTCGCAGCTTCTTCCCCCCGCTTCCTCTCCCCACCCGCCTTTTAAGCCAGTGCAGAGAGGGGCTCCGTGAATTCCCTCCAAAGCTATAGGGTGGCTCCCTCCTCCTCCTCCTCCTCCTCCTCCTGCTCCTTCTTCTCCTCTTCCTGCTCCGGCTCTCCTCGGCGAGCCAGGCTGCTGCTGCATTCAGCCGGGGTGGTCCCCAGCCTCGCCCCAGCCACGCCGCTGCGGCTCACCCCCCATGGCTGACTTTTGTTACCCCTCTAGTGCCCGGGGCTGAACGGAGGTGGGCTCATTTTCGGGGGGTGGCTGAGGCTAGAGAGTGCGTGCGCGTGTGGGAGGTGTCCCTGGGGGTGCGGGGGGGGGGGGGCTGGCTGACTCGCCGAGCCTTGCAAGCCTGCGGGCTCGCCAGCCCGGCTGCCCCCTCAGGTGGGCGCAGCAGCGGGGCCAGGCTGCGGCGGGGACCCCGCCACCCTGACATCTGCAGGTGGAGTGGGCGAGCCAGCTGCGGGAGCCTCCCCGGGAGCCAGCAGCACCCTGCACCCGCTGCCCGTCTCAGCCCGCTCTGTTCCCCCCCCCCCCCAGACCCTCTCCCGTCCTCGCTCTATCCCTTCTCCCCCTCTCTGTGCTGGGGTGCCTGCACCCCTCCTCACCTCGCCGGTACAAACCCCTCCACTCCCCTCCCCTCCCCTCCCCACCCCTCCCCACCCCTCCCCACCTTCTTTGATTTATTTGTGTATTTCTTTCCTTGGCAACCACCAGTTCCCCTCAGTCAAACAGTGCAGGCTCCCTATAATTTGAAATTAATTTGTTTGACTGCAGCATTGAGACAGGAAGGTTGGGAATTCATTTAATTCTTTTTCCTCCCTGTGCAAAAAGGAAGCGATGAAATTTCCAATTGAGACTCCAAGAAAACAGGTGAACTGGGATCCTCAAGGTTGGTGACTCTCTATTACTGTCATTACTATCATAATAACAATTGTTATTATTCCTTGTGTCTAGTGACTCGTAGGAGACTATTTGACTCCAAGTGGGAGGAGACGTTGGATGCTTGTCTGCTTCCCATGTGCGCTGCTCCGTCTTTCTTGCTCAATCCTAGCAGGGCTTTAGAAAATGCTCCTCAGATGTGGGGTTGGGTGGCTGCGTGGGTAAAACCTGTTCTAGGTGTAAGTTTTATAGTTCTATATTGATATCTCTCTTCCCTCCCCTCCTTTTTTCTTGAGTATTTTCATGGCAAACTTGCCTGGGATGGCAGTGATCTCTGGCTGACAGCATTGTTTGTTTTATCTGTGGCTCCTTTGTTGTTTCTAGTGATCATTGTCTCTGTTAAATGGGTGGTACAGGAGTGGACACAGATGTGACTGCTTGCTCAGGGCTCCTCGATGGCAAGTGTTTGTTGGCAAGCGACTGGAGCAAAATGCTGCTGCAATATAACCTGTAGTGTGGATGATATAAAAAGACACATTAAATAATGGAGCCCAAAGGGACCTTTACACTCTTCACTCTGTCCTGTTAACAATTGATCAGCCCAAGTGGATAGTTTGATTAACTCTATAGTTAGGTTTGGAGTCTGTCTTGGGGAGTGTGTTTGTGTGATGGTGGAAGGAGATTTACGCCAGTGCAGTGCATTTCAATAAAACGATCCAAGTGGTGTTTTAAAATAAACCGTAATGAAATGCTCTCCTTTCCTGGCATGGGGAGGAGGTTCATATGCAACCTACAGAAGAAGTGACTGAAAAAAACCCTACTGGTAATTTGTATACTCATGTGTCATATTTCTGTGCATCGGTACAGGAGCAGAGCAACTTGAAGCCATATGCTCAGGTTTGCAGCAGAACTGCTGGCAGCCAGTCACTGTACAGCAGTGCTTGCAGGAAGTATGAAGTGATAGCATGGGCTTTGATTATTCATCTTTATTCTGCAGGTTTGGTTTTAGTGGTTAATTTGTCTGTCATCCTCCATGCCCTCATGTCTACAAAATGAAACATTATAAACAGTTTCTGCCTGTGTAGAAGGAATACAGCAGAACAGAAATCTTTCTGCTGAGCAGATCTGATGTGCTGTTTGAATAGTATACACAATTAAGCTTTAGTTTAAGCCTTACTACATGTTTAATTAGGTGAAGGCTGAAATCGACACATCAGTCTCCTCCGCCCTGAGCTTCACAATGAACACATGGATAGCAGCTCTAAAAGAGATTTGATTATTTTAATAACAGTATATTCCTTATCCCAGGAATCACAAAATTCCATGTGGTGAAAACTTGCTCTTCCCAGGTGCTTTTCTGAATGCATGTTTGCTGTTGCTTCCTTTTAATTCATTTTATGTATTGCAAAATGTCTTTTAATGCAAAAAGCCCTTTCCTCCCTTCCCCTGGCAAGGCACACAGGAGGTACTGATGGTATTCTGTATGCAGCTCCTTTGCTTGGCAATCAGCTTTAAAGCATATGGATCCAACAGGTGGTTGGTCACAATTTACTAATGTGTCCAAAATCAGAGAGTATCGTAACAGGTAAAAGACCTCGAACCCAGCAGGTTTCCTCTCTGCCAAGCTGAATCCCTGCTAAGGACTGCAGAATCCTACCAGTTATTTCCCCTCAGTGTATTGACTTCATTAGCTAGGCAGCAAGGATGCTAATGTATAGCCAGGAAGGAAGCAAAACCTGTTAATTTCTAATTCTCCAAGGGACTCAGGAAATAGATAAAATTTGGTGGAATGGAAAAAGGCAAATTGGTTAGGAAAAGTTCTCTAAGGCCCAATCCTTTAACCAATAGAGGAACAGTGCAATGACACTGTACTTACATAGTCCCACTGAAGAATTAGTGATGTGGGTAGAAGACAAAGTAGATCAGAGTTCCATTCTTTTTGAAATGAAAATATATTTATGTAGACATAAATGTTAGCAAAGATCTACACAAAATCACTTAGACACCTAAAATGAATTTGATTTACAGTCACATATGTAGTCTGTTCCCTGCATGTACATGTGAAAAATGATGTTATGTTTTGCATCCTGTGCAATATCCTTGGAGTTAAGAACTGAAGTAGCTTTTCTCAGATACAAAGATCAACATGTAGAAAGCTAGTGGTGCAAGGATACAGAGTCCTAAGTATTAAAAGCAGAGCTCATGTCCAGTTAATGTTCACACTCCAATACCAGGCTCATTTCAGTGCGTATTGTATGATCATTCTCTGTTCTGGTTGTCAGACAGAGAACGTGCAGTTTCCACAGTTTTGTCTAGTAGGAATTGTGCTAACTTGTGCTAACAGTACTTGAAATACATCAACTGATGTTCCTGGCAAGCAAGCTAGCAGTCCAACGATGTGAGAGCTATGGTATCTCAAAGATTGTTTAGATCTGATTATTCCAGGCAATATTTTCTAGAAACTATACACATTTCTAGAGGCCAGGACCCTTGTTGTGAAGATATGGCTGGCTTGGGACTGATGATGTTGCTGGTTTGAACCCAGGTCAGACTGATAATCATTGAAATGAATTAATGCTCAAACTCCATAATGCTGACTGAACTATAAATATTTACATAGATAAATAGATTGGAGTCTGCTGGTAGCTTTCATCTGGCATAAAACTGGTATTCTCAGTTCACATCAGCAAAGATCAATATACCATAGAAAGACTTTGTGGAGAGAACAGATTTAAAAGAACAGAATTGACATGAGGGATGGTGTCTGACAGACAGCTAACGGGAGGCTGATTTCTCAGCCATTAAACTGGAATGAACAGGGCATGGAGACTGAAGGGTGCTTTTATCCTGTTGTGTAGTATCTTCATTTGTCTTGGGTATAGAGTATATCTGTGTATTCCCTGTAAATGCTGAGTGTGTTTTCTAGATAAACCAAATATTTAATCAACCTGGAAGTATATAGGTCCAGATTTCTCTGGTGAAGTCCTGTACTATCCCAGACAATCAAACTATATAACCCCATTAACAAACAGATCAAACTCCATCCCAAAAGTCATTGGGACTTGTCCCTAAAAATCCAACGTGAAATATGTCCTAGAATATCATATATATTGATTAAAAAAACATACTATTCATATACAGTGAGTGAATGGGGTAAAAAATGAGCAAAAAACCCAAGCAGACACTTCAAGGATGTTTTAGGGAGAGTTGGACACACTGAGTAGGGGTACAGAATTTCACACTACCTGGCCTTACATTCAAAAAAAAAAAAAGCCTGCCATTTTGTTACTGGTGGAATCAACCTAGATATACACAATCATAAAACATTTGATCTGCCTATCACTGATTTTTGCTTCTCCCATTTGGTGCGATTCAGGTAAAGCAATAATAACTGAAATTAGTGAAAGACTAGATTTTTACTTTCATACTTCATACAACTTCCCGTCTATACTTTTCAGAATATAATATTAGGTTTATAACAGCATATGAAGACATTAATTCTTGTAATTGTTCTCATCTCTCCTCTTTCCTGCATTGCTCCTGCTGTTTGTTACACCCACCTGTTGTCTGTGCTCATTGTAATCTCTTTGCACGTGTATTTTTATACAGTACCTAAAACACAGTGGGTCCCTCATCCTGAGACATCTGGATGTTACAGTAATTGCAGTATTTTTCCTATGAATTATCTGCTTAAAATTGCTGTTTCTTGGTGGAAAAGAAGGGTAGATGAGACTGTTTCCAATATGCTCAAAAATTATCCCCAAGCATGACTGTCTTGCAGGGTGATGGTGAGACATCTTTTCCAAGGGAAGGATGTCTGTCTTGGTGATGCTCTTAGTAAGTAGAAAATGGAGTTCAGTCTCGTTCCATCCTTCGTGCGTACAGTTTTTTGCTGTCATTGCAGCAATATGGATTGTCAAAGCCTCTTGAATTTCCAGGTAGATGTTTATCTCTACACTGACCTTTTGGAGCTCTGAAGTTTTGATACAAGTTCCTGCATCCTTTCACGAAGACATTGTTTGTGTAGGATGGCTTTCTGCAGTTTGGAACCCTAAAATCATGCATTTATTATCATCATCACATTTAGTGTGGGAGTTAGTGGTCTGTGGGGAATTCAAGCTGTGGTTGAGAGTCTGGAGTTCCTCTTCAGATTTTGTCACTGATTTGCTGTTTAACCTTCAGTAAGCCACTTACCCTTTCTTTTCCTCCCTTTTTTCTTGACTGCAAAATGGGAATATTAATACTTCCCTAATGCACAACGGTGTTGTGAAATATAATTAACTTGTTTAAAGCAATCTGAGATCTGCTATTGAAAGAAGAGCATATGTATTGCAATCAAATGCTAAAACAATTAGGAGGGAGCAAAACAGCCTGTCATCATACACAGATCACATCAATTAAGAAATAAGGTTATCTCTGCGCTTTACAACCAGAGGAAACTAGTATTACCTGCGCTTCTTCACAGACACTGAAGACTCAATTGAGTTTCCCATTAGAGGTATCTAGAGACCGTTGATATTCCCCACTTGCTGCTCCAGAGGGGCTCAAGTCTTCCATAGGTCCTGTGTCACCTGCCATGGAATTTCTCACTTCACCTGAGACACCTCAAGCAGCACTGGACACCTATATGTGGGACAACTGAGCTGAGTCTCAAATGTCTTCACGCAGGTATCAGGTTTGGATCATCCCTTGATGGCTGTTGGAAAAATTTTCAGCATCAGCTACTCAGTATAAATTAAGCTGACGCTGCCTGCAGAGTGTTACAAACTGCTGCAGTTCCTGCTTTTTCTGTCCTTTCATTCAAAGAGACCAATGCAGAAGGCAAACTTGATTATAAAGGCATAGACAAGTAGAATAAGAGTGTACATTTCTGTCCTCCGTTTTCAAGAAGATATATGAAAAGAAGGGCAGGGCAACTGGGAGTTAGATGATATCTTTCTGCACTAGTAAGTCAGTTCTTAGTAGCTCAGTGTAAGAATGCTATGGAGAGCTATAACGTGTAAAAAAGTAGCTCTGATCCCAGCAAATGTGATTATATTGGCTACCGACCCATCTGATGGATCAGGACTCTGCTGTGCCTAATAAGCATGGGTTGCAGAACAACTGTAAGGAGTTTATTTTAAAGAGACATTTGAAGGAGAATAGAAATTGGATAAACAGGACACTCCTGGCAGTGCATGATGTAGGTGCAATAATGCCAAATACAGTAAGGTGGAAAATTTGAAGAGTTTGGAAAACAAATAAAAGAGAATGAAGAAATCAGAACTATACTAAAGGCTATGTGGAGCCTGCAGGGGAGGCAGATGAATACTGTGGACCCTAATGTGGTAAGAGATAGGAAGATATGACTGAATTAGCAGGAGAGGAAGAAAGACAGCAGAGAGCTATTAGTTTCATCATTGTCATCTTTAGGATGCCCTGGAAAAGGAAAAACTAAGGATTTGGAAAAGTGAAATCAGCAATAGGAAAGTGGCAGAGTCAAAGTCTGGACAGCAGCTTTCTTAGCAATAGTGAGGAAAGACTGAACTCTATTCAAGATAAGAAAGACGAAGGGTAGGGTATCATTAAGATGTCATCTGTACTGTGAGAAAAGGGAATGAAAAGAATCAAAGGCAATATGAAACTGTAAGTCTAAGACAGGGAGAGCAGTAGAATTGTCATCAGCGGGAGAGGTTAAGACAGAATTATTATTTCAGTGAAGAATACCAATGCTATTTTTGCCACATATGTACAGGAGTAATCCATTAATAGGCCTTTGGACTGAAAAGTCCCTTGGGCAACTCTTGAAAACTGATGTTACCTGAAGTGATGGAGTTTGCTTTTGGGAGAAAGATATATGATATCACTTGTAATTGGGTAGGTTTGGGTTCAGCTTTTGGCGTTTATGTGGATTTATGTAGCTAGTGTGTGGACTTATCAGCTTCAGACAGAAGAGTGCATATATATGGTGATACGGTTTAATTCTTACTCTCCTGATTTAATCCAGAGCTAGGAATTTTACCACTCACTTCAGTGCGAGCAACATGAGATTCTTAATTTTAAAAGTATCAGAACTGTGTTGTCCCTGCAGGCTTTACTGAGTTAAAAGTAAAGGAGTGCCTGGAATTGCTGGGAGAACAGGGGCCCTAGATGTATTGTAAATAGGGTAAGTACCTGGAGTGAAATGGGGAGGGAACAATGAGGAGGTCAAGATAAGAAAGGGGTAATAAACACACTAGTATTCAACAGGTAGAGTATTACAGAATTCAGTGTGGTGGGAATGCCTAACCTTTATTTTGTAATAATCTCAGTGTAATAGCAAAAACCAAAGCAGAGAATATAAATGCTGAACAGTTGTCTGTTTTCTATAGAATTTTTATGTAGAAGAAGTGACATTCAGCAAAAGGTTAAATACTACCCTTTTTAATACCTTTTTGTAGGAATAACTCTGGTTTTTGTTTTCTGTAAGAAATTGAAAACATCCTGGGACGTGGCCTTTGTCAGACAGAGGCTGCTGATATTCTAGTTCCTGAGACATTGGTTATACTTCCTTCATTTGTTTATAAAGCATGTATATGAAAAACATTTTAACTATAATGGAAAATGTGCTCTAAGATGAACCCGCTGACTTTCATAAATAACATGCCATGCCGTTCTCAGTGGTTACCCCAATGAGATAAAACAACAAGTGAGAACAGCACATATCATATACCCTCGTACTTCAGGTTGGTAGTACCAGTCCTTTTTAGGCCATGGTCCATTATTATTCTCCCAACATACTTTCTGGGCTGCTTTTCACAGTTACGATCAAACATTAACTCAGATTAGTTAAACAAAATGATATTTTAAAAGTGAACTATGGATCTTTTACCATGTTAATGAACCACAGAATTTAGGGGATATTTCCTTGGTCTGGGAATGCTGAGACCAAGAATTCAGATTTCATCTTTTTCTTCAACTGCTAATACAATTCTTATGCTATTAACAAATCTTATTATTGGCAAAGTGTCCCAAATGCGTGTATTATTATGTGTTATTCAGATGTCCCAAAATACAAGCATAGGAGATCACTGGTAAGATTTTGCGGTTAGAGTGGAAATTTCACTGTGGGTTATATCTCTGTGTTGGAAGTGGAAATGAAAGCCAGTAAGGTGATAGAATCTGTCATCTAAACCTGTGTAGAGGGGAAAGAAAAGTGGAAGAGGATACACAAGCCTGGCTTAATTTTATTTTTCTGCTTTTAAAATGGAAGGGGAACATCGTGCTGAAAGCTGGAGTTGTGACAAGGGGCATGACATATAATATATATGAAAGGGATTGAAACTTGTTGCACTTAGGATCTGGAGTCCTGAACAGTGATCAGCTGCAAAGTCCTGGTGTGGGTTCAATTTTTTTTAAAAGTCCAGGCATAATTAGGTCTAGCAATTTGTTTGAGTTTGCTATTTGAAATTTTAGAGGACATTTGAAAAGAAATAAAGTCCTAACAAGGAGAGACAAAGGAAAGCTGCTTCAGATAATGTAGATTACAGAAGAATGGACCCAAAGTGTGAGAGGGTCAGATCTGCTGCCAGTGGTGCAGAAAATGTGGAATGAAAAGAGTGTACTTGTGGTAAGGCTGAAAATGCTCTGGAAAATAAAAAAAGGGTGGACATGAAGACAAATCTGGCTGCCTCCAAGTAGAATTCACTTTTTTCAAGCACATGATGTTCTTTCTACCTTTTAGCAATACACATGTAACCTAGGGCATATTTAAAAAAAAATGAAGTATGTTTATGTTCTCTGTTGGTTCCTCAGGGATGTGTCAGGGTCCTCCTTGGTGAGCAGAACTAAAGCACAGTATAAATAATCTTATAGACATATTACAAAATGTCTTCATCTCATGAAGTAAGTATCTTTAATAGATGATGAACTGTTTATTTGGCTAGTCCTGCATTGGAGAAACATGCTTTTGTTTCTTCCATTTGTTCCTCAATTCTGCCCCCAAAGAGATGCATTCAATAGATCTTTAAATTGCTTCAGTTCTCTGTCTTTCTGATAATCCGTAGATTATGCATGACTGTGTGACTGTTGTTTGCTGAAGACAATAGACTGTTTAACTAGTAGGGGATAACAGAAGTTAACACCCTAAAAACCATCTTCTTACAAAGCAATACAAGTTATTTTGGTATCTGTATTCTACAGGATGATCACAGTGCTTTAAGCATCAGGCTTTGAGTACCTAGATTTGTTGGAGCCATATGTTCAGATCTCAGCAGGACTGACTCATCTTTTCTTTCCTAGGAAGAAAAAACAACATGTTACTGACTTTACTGGATAAGGATCTTGGATTTTGGCTCCTTAAACTTGTGCCACTGAGATTCTTGAGATTCAGTGATACGCTGTTAAAGGGTGCTTCGGTTATTTATCTCTTACTCAATACTGTAAGATAATAGTACTGGCATGATTTGAAAACAGCAAATACATACTGACAGCTTGTCCAGGGCTTTTATCCTCTCAAATTTCAGCTTTTCATTTTAAAGGAACAAAAGGCAATCACTAGCTACTATGTGTGAAAAACCTTAGTGATGAAAGAATTATAAAAGAAATGGTACTGCAGAAACTCCCAGCTGAAATGAAGGAAGCAGCTCACACATGTCCAAGACATTCCCCTAGGTTAACTCAGATCTGTCACTGATTACTTAAATATTAAGACTGCTAAGTTTGGATTGCACAAGAAAGGGTTGTGCAGAGAGGCCTTGGGTAGCAGTAATCATGACAGCTACAGAAACATCACCAGACCTACCTCTTCATGATGCTACAGCTACCATACTAAATTGCCTTCATGGGAAGCAGAGTTCATTACTGGGTTACAATGATATACTGACATGGTCAACTTTGCGACCTGATTTTCTCGTTGTTGCCATACATTATTTGTTGATTCAGTTTTCTAAAAATAAGCATCTGCTGCCATTTAAGGCACTGTAAGGCAGCTGAGACATTTGCATCAGCCTGATACATATGATAATGGACCTAAGGGAGACCTCTGCCCTTCTGGAGCAACAGCTTAAGGCCAATTAGGAGATCCTAGGACCTCTCACTTGGTACTATGTAATATGGATGGGCAAATGAATTACGCCATTTGAGTGTGACTTAACTGGAGAATAAAACACCTAAATATAGGTGGGTATCTGAAATGCAGAGGTATTCTAAGTTTCTAAGGACCTGCTATGGTTAGGGGAGATATAGTCAAATATGGTTCATAGAGCCTGGAGAACTTTCAGTATATGTCTGGTTTAGTGTCAGCAGAATCACTCTCCAGGCTGCACTGACCAATTTGACCACATCTGTATTGACTCTAATGGAATGTATTCCAAGTTACAGCAAAGGAAAGAAATGAGACAAGGGTTGTTACTGCTTGTATTTTGAACTTCAGCTCAAATGGCTTTGGATAGCTTCTCACTAGGAGGATTTAGGGCAGGTATACACCATGTATTCCTGGTGGATTCATTCTCAATTTGTGCATGCTTTGGGGTTACAAGAAATTACACCATCATGGTTAGTGCAGTTCTGCTGAAAGTTATAAAATACTACTTTGAGCTTGGCATTATTAGCAGTGATTTCATTTGTTTTCAGCAGCTCTGAGTGCAGGAGAATGAGTTCATGTCCACCTGCTATACACTGTGTAGGCATACTTTTGGTTAGGTGAAGCTTAATTGTGGGCAAAACTGATTAGAGGGCCACAGCTGCCTCTTTCTTGAGTCTGATCTGTGAATGCATGTAGCTACATGTCAGTGATGCAGTATGGCAACGCTATGAAGTACTGAGACATGTTAGAAGCCATACCATATCAGCAGATGCCATCCTTGTGTAGCTATAAAGTTTTATCCTAGTTCAAATTACAGCTGTATTTCTACAGTATTATCTGACTAGAAGCTGAGCATGAAATAAGAAAATTCTTATGTAATTCAGTTGTTGTACTAGACCCCTTATAACCTAAGCTACCCTAAATTATATACTGTATAGCAAACTCCAAGCCAGCTTTGTGCAGCCAGAATCAGCCTGGCATTGACCTGGAGCTCTGTGTGCCTGACCAGCCTCCCAGTGACACTGTTCATCTGTTCTGTTTATTATATACAGCTGTGAGCAGCATAATGGGTCTGAAGTCTGTTTAACCTACTTCCTTTTGCTTACCTGAGCTCTCTTTGACTCACAGTCACTTTCCAATAATTGTCTGACATGCAGACTGGACACGTAAATCATTCTGACTATGGCAGCTTTACTGGTGCAACTTACACACCGGAAGTGTAAAAGAAAAATGTGTATGTTATAAAGAATTTAGAATCAGAGAAAATAAAAATGGCAATGCTGAACAAGTGCATTTCAAACAGCAATTTTCTATTCCTTGTGAAGATCTTCTCTGCACAGAGTAGTTTTGTAATAGCTGTCTTACATTATATGTATTCTTCATCCTGTTCCAGAATAGGTTTTCAAAGTATTGAAAGGCCTTTGTTCACTTTAACTAAGACTGTTACTGTGTATAGGAACTTAACACCGCTAAATAGACTGGATCCTCAGGATATGCAAATAGTATAGCTCTAGCGAACTAAAAAATAGCCCAACTGATGTGCTGCTTACAAGATTTCTGACCATTACCACATGATGAAAGATCCACTTCTATTGCTGTTGCCCAGAAAATTTGAGAAATTATCACTTAATTGAAGTGGTGGATCATTAATGACATTTGCTTGAATTCAAAGTATTTTTCTGTAGATTCCAATCATTAGCCAGATTGGGGAAGACACCACTAGACTGATGCAGAAATTCGTACTTCTTGTTTTTACAGAGGAGCATCAGTATGAGCTCTTTAAGTATGGTCAGTAATGTGCAGATACCTCTGTAAGGATGCCCCAAGAAATCTTGCAGGGGAAAAATTAGTGCTGACAGTATTCTTATTCTGGGTTAGAGTTTATATTGCATGTGTTTTGCTGGCCTTACTTATATGTAAAAGATCTGTTCCTTGGCTATTAACCTGAGAGAGTCCTGCAAGAGATATTGTACTGCCCCAGCTGAGCAATGTATTGGCATCTCACGGTTCCAGTCTATACTATAGTCAGTGGTGCTGCTAAAGTCCCCTTCGCATGACTGAGGTGAACAAGAGATTCCTTCACTCCACTCTTAGGCTGTACCCCTGGCAGACAGCCAGCATCAATCACATTTCAAATGTAGATTAGATAGCTTCCTGCCAGGAAGACCAGCATGAATCTTTACTTCGTTGTTTGTCTCCTCCACTTGTTGGCTTACCACTATGTTTCTGTCAATAAGAATGTTCTTCCCTCTGTACACAGGTGGTCTTATGCTAAGTTGCAAGACTTAAGTTTCCTTCACTGGTTGGTCTGGCCATGAGACCCTTCGCTGAATTTCTTTTGTGAATCCTTGAGATGATAGGATATTTAGAAGATCCCAGTCCGGCTGCTCTAGCAGAAGGACACCAGCTAAAACCCTGACCCTACGTCATCCTATGGGCACTTTGAAGCAGAACACCTTGAACTCCTGTGGTGGGTGATTCAGACTCTTCCTAAATGTTACTGGAATCCTGGGACATGTCCTGGTGAGGAAAAGTAATCAATTCGTTTCATCCAACAGCATGTCATGGTGCAATGGATTTTTTTTTTTTATTAGTCTTTAAAAAGAAGATTATGGATGAGCAGCTGCATCACTGCTTCAACCTGTCTGTTGTTCATTGAAGGGTGAAGTCTGCAGAGAATCAGAGAGCAGCTATTTATTTCTTGGTGCTTGTACTTGAGGCTTGTGACATACTGACAAGAAAGCAGTTTTTCTATATATTACCTAATAAGGAAAAACAATGGTATGTTCATCTCTTCTGACAGAAGCTCTTTTTCACGGTCATCTCTATACCCAAGATCTTGAGCCAAAAGCACTTGCTTCCTACTTGGCTCTTGACAGAGCAGAGACCTGCATGAACTAGAGCTCCCGATTTTAGCAAGAGCACCAAATACTGATCTAATGCTAGGAAAACAGGTTTTAGCAGTGATCTGTTGGTTTTAGTCTTATTTCAGAAAGGAAAAGGTGAGAATTTTTCTTGGGTTTCTCTGTATTCAGTTTCTCTATAAATAGCTTCATAAACCTGATGATAGCACTGCTGCCAGTGAGTGTGTTGGAACAAACACATTCACCAGTCTTGAAGCAGGAGGGCTCCTTGTTTGGGACTTGCCCCTGTCAATCACTTCTAATCTCCCCTCAACTCTTCCTGCTCCTGACTGTAATGCCCTTCTACTCTGTTTTCCGTTTTCCAATATCTGAAGTTCATTGATGAGTCCCGTCACATGTGAGCATATGCTTGGCTCCTTGCCCTGGGCTCAAGTGTCAGAGGCAATGGGGAGCGTAGCTGAGTGCTGAGTGCCGAGAAGAGGAACTGAGCAGGGAGTTACGGGTATGCTGCCTCCCACACTGCCAGCACAGTTGGACAGAAGTGAGGGACAAGAGCAGATGGATGGATTTGGAGGAGGGCAGGGTGGAAAAGAGGTCAGGGGAGAGAGAAAGCAAAGCAAGGGAGACAAAATTCGAACTGCCCTCCAGCAGTGTACAATCTCACTCCAGCACAAGACAAATCTCCCTCAAGTATTCGTCTGGACTTGGCAGCTCTGTAAGTAGTGCTACAAATGGTGTCAGTAGCAGTGCATCTTCATGTTAATGCCAGTAAGTGTTAGCTAGGAACTACCCGAGGACTGCTGTCCTGAAGCCAAACCAGAAAGAAAAAAATGAAGACGCTTTCAGCTGTTCCTGGAGTTCACGTCCTGCCTTAGCACATCCATTCTTTCGACTAGTGAGCTGTCACATATGCCTTAGAAAAGTGCAGTGCCTGGGAGAGGGAGGAGGGAGGGGAAAGTATCCCAACATCCCATGACCGTGACTTTTGCAGAGATTTTTTTAATGTCAGGGGATGAGTTCTGGCTGATACCTGCGCAAGCCAGCCTTGGGCTTCCTGTTGTTTCCCTGCCATTTGCATAGCCTCAGTAGGCAGGAGCTCTGAGGCTGTGTTTGCAAGAGCCTAACTCTTAGGCAGGCCATTTTAGGTTCGTGGGCAGGCTCTGACTGCAGTTCTGACAGCAGAGAGGCTGGGTCAGAATCTGGAAGTTCTTGTAAATAATCAGCAAGAGCAGCTTACACATGGGTATCATATTTTTCCTTTATAACCAACAAAAGAACAGAGTCTGATTTATGGCTGTCTATTAATCTTGTAACAGACAGACCAGCATTTTGTCATGTATAGTGGAAAACAGCATGTCCCCTAAAAGAACTTGAAGATTTGCTAATACATTGATGACAAATCTTTGTACCTGCTTGATGCACGTATGACAAAGACCTTGTTTCAACCAACTTTTGAAATTACTCTTGAATTTAATTAATTTGCTAACATCTCTGTGGCAGTGTTTACATGAGACAAACTGTGAACACATACAGTATTGTTTTTCCTCAGTGTCACAGGGGTTTATCTATTATTTGAGAAAAGCTTTGAGATATTTAGATAATAATGAAAGATTATTACAGACTTGGCACAACTGATGCAAAGCAGAATGTTGAGATGTGTTTGACTATTTTACATGGAAGGGGAGGGAAAGGATTTCAAGAGCATTTTCCTGCTGTGAGTCAGGACTAGAATATCAAGATGAATGATTTTGAATATTTTTTTTTTTTTAATACCCTTAGCATTTCACCGGTTTGTTTACAGATTCTGGATGATGAATACAAGCCTACAACATTAGACTGTTTTTCTTTGTTACCCTTCACTGATAGCTTTTCTTCTTGGGTCCATAGGGGTATGCAGGGCACAGATTGAAAACACTGACCTAAATGATTTCTGGCAGATGATTTTATGCCCTGTTCTTACCTACTTCTGATGAAGGAAATTTCAATATCTCAATGGCTGTTCCCATGCTTAGCTATCCTTGTAGCTAGACTTTTTCCTAACACATTATCCCCTACTTTCTCGGTACAGATTAATCAGTTATTTCTTGTCCTATTCTTAAGGGATTTAAGGAAGAATTCATCACTGTCTTCAGTTAGTCAGTGTCTTATTTTCATTTGTGAGACTACAGTTCACATTTTTACACTTAGTCCGAACAGCTTTTTCATTTATATTAAGATAATACTTTGGAAAGTTGCAATGAAAATCAAAGTGGAATTTTGAAAAGATGACTGCGTTGATAATCATTTTGTGTCATGAAGAAATTACATTTGAATATGTGCTGGAGTTTGATTTACTGTGGTTCAAACCAAGACAAGAGATCAGTCAAAACTGATTGAAGGAAGAGACTGGTACTTCCCATATTCTTTAAACACAGATCCAGTGTTTAACGCCTCCTGTAGTTTCCTAAGTCATTCTCTCCTTCTATGTTCCTGTACTCTTAACACTCAGTTACAATGAAACGTGTCAGTATTTAGCCACCATTCAATATTCTGGTGATAAGTGAAGCAGAGAAAGATGTCGAATAGAGCAACCTTTTCTGTGCCATTCAGAAGTTGCTTCCCTTTTCTGTTAGCCTGAAGAAAGAAAAACATATCTTCGTCTTCATTGGTTGCTAACAATAAGCAGTCATATGAAAACTTGTGCAGAAGCCAAAAATGGACATAAAGTTAAAGAAATAAAGTACAGATGTCCAAAATAGGAGTGGCTTTTTTTGGGTAGGTCTTACAACATACAAGTCTTAGAGCAGGAGAGTGGATTTCTACTCCAGCCTCATCGTTTGCTGTGTGATCTTGGTTAAGCAGTTTCTTTTTTGTTTAGGCTATACCTACACAGTTGTATTCAGCAAGAGTTGAACGCTGCTGTCTGAGCTCGGCCAGCCCAAGGAAACTGTGAACTTGAACCTATCTGGTATAGCACTGTTTGGAACCAAATATGTCCTGCGAAGTGGCTAGGCCTATAAACAGAAGCTCAGGACTATGCTAACAAAGCTACCCAGCTTTTCTTGGCTTGAACCTGGTTTCTGTGCAAATCTTAATGAAAGCTGGATCAGTCTGCAAGAAGGAGCCTAAAAAGACTTTTGAATTCCTCACATGAAAGATTAAGGAAAATTATTGTTGTCCAGCATCAGATTTTTCCAGAATGATTTGAAAGACAGTGATGTATGGTTATTATTTCTATTTATAATATATTCAAGGCAGTGACACTCCTGTTCTAAACACTGCTGATGTTAGGGCCCGTGTTCTGAAGAGTTTATTCTCTATGAAATAAATAATTATAATATGTAACTATTAATAAGGACATATATGAAAACTAATTTAGGATGGGATTTGTTGGCATAGTGAGATTTTCTGGGTTTTATATGGTTAAGGGCACTGAGATTTTAGTCCTGCAACCTTTTTATTTTCTTAAGCAGCCATTGTGAGTTTTTCCTTTCCCTGCTTTGAAAGCTCCTTGTGAGATGGATGCTTGAACTGCCATTCTTCTGTGCTTTAAAGAATTTACAATTAGAAATGGCAGGGCCTTTCAGAAATACAGTAAGTATAAAAATGGTATTCAGACTCTCCTCTCTTTCTCACTGTACTTTCTTGCCTAAAATTAAATTATCTTGTACGTACTTTTTTTCTATATCTTTAGGGAAACTAGGTTCAGAATTGCTAAAGCAAAATGGTAGAATACCAGAGTCTTTCAACAGCCTCACAAAATCCATTGAAAACAAAGGAAAGGGACATGGCATAGCTCAGAGGAATGGTAATTGCATAGACTTTTTAATCTTTCACACACATGTTAAACTAATCACAACTAGAATAATAAGTAATCCAACCAGTCAAGTTTACCCAGCACCCAATTTCTAGCCATTTGTCTGCAAGCAGACTGTAGTTTTCTTACATTTTTACAATTGTCAGTCACAGATATCACATTGTATTGCTACTTTTCCTTCATTGGTTAAGAGTGTATACACTTCCTGCCAGCATGAAATATTTAATGAATTTGACATTTAGCTTTATGTGAAAACGTATGCTGCTAACATCCATTTTCTTAAATGTGTATAGAAAATGAGTGAAATAAAATGCTTATGTTTCTGGGAAGGAAAAATGAGAATGAAAGATGATAAAAAGTGAAAAAATCAAATCCACTCAACAAGACAAATGAATGTTTTTGTTCCATATTGACCCAATGTCATGGTTTAACCCCAGCCAGCAACTAAGCACCACGCAGCTGCTTGCTCACTCCTCCCTGCCCCAATGGGATGGGGAGGAGAATCAGAAAAAAAAGAAAAAATCATGGGTTGAGATAAGAACAGTTTAATAATTGAAAAAAAAAAAAAAAAGGAAAATAACAAAAAGAGAGAAATAAACCCCAAGAAAAACAAGTGATGCACAATGCAATTGCTCACCACCTCCCGACCAATGCCCAGCCAGTCCCTCAGCAGTGATCTGGGCCTCCCGGCCAACTCCCCCCATTTTATATACTGAGTATGATGTCCTATGGTATGGAATATGCCTTTGGCTAGTTCGGGTCAGCTGTCCTGGCCATGCTCCCTCCCAGCTTCTTGTATGCTTCCTTGCTGGCAGAGCATGGGAAACTGAAAAGTCCTTGACTTAGGATAAGCATTACGTAGCAACAACGAAAACACCAGTGTGTTATCAACATTATTCTCATAATAAATCCAAAACACAGCACTGTACCAGCTACTAGGAAGATAATTAACTCTATCCCAGCCAAAACCAGGACACTCAACTCCAGTAGAGAGTGACAAAAAGGCATTATTGTTGGAAGGCTGCTTGTTCTTTCTGTAGCTAACTTATGTTCATCACTGTAGTTTAAGTTCTGATCTATACATTGATATTCTTAGGGCATGATTGTAATGGACTGATGACTTTTTCACCGAAATCCATATGCACGCTCTGACTGGTGAGACTCAGAGGAAAAACAATGCTGAACAATACAGTCTGAGTTGTGTCCTCATCTTTATTGCCCCTGTGCAAACTCTCTGTAGTGTGTTGACCTTGGCTGGCTGCCAGATGCCCATCCAGCCGCTCTCTCACTCCTCCTCCTCAGAAGGAGAGGGAGAGAAAATAAGATGGAAATGTTTGTGGGTTGAGATAAGGACATGGAGATCACTTAATTACCATCACGGGCAAACCAGACTCGTCTTGGGGAAAGTTAGTTTAATTTATTGCCAATTAAAATAGATTTGGATGGTGAGAAATGAAGACAAGAGTTAAACTACCTTTCCCCTCCTTTATTTTTTTCCTAGGCCCAACTTCACTCCTTCATTCTTGAGTCCTCTTCCTGCTCCCCACCCCACATGGTGCAGGGGGGATGGGGAATGGGGGGTTGTGGTGAGTTCATAACAGTTCCTCTAGGCTGCACCTTCCTCCTCACGCTTTTCCCTTGCTCCAGCATGGGTCCTTCCTATGGGTTGCAGTCCTTTAGGATAAACCTGCTCCAGCACGGTCTCTCCATGGGCAGCAGTCCTTCAGGAAATATCATCCTGCTCTGGTCTGGGGTCCTCCACGTGCTGCAGTGTGTCTGCTCTGGTGTGGTCCTCTCCATGGGCTGCAGGAAAATACCTGCTCCACTGTGGTCTCTTCCAAAACTCACACAGGCTGCAGGAGAATGTCTCCTGCAGCTCCTGGAGCACCTCTTTCTCCTCCACCAACCTTGGTGTCTTCAGGATTGTTTCTCACACTTTTTTTCTCATTCATCACTGCCTACACAACATTTTTCCCTTTCTTAACTATGCTTTCACAGAGGTGCTGCCAGCTTTACCGATGGGGTCAGCTGTGTCCTGCAGTGCGTCTATTGGAGTCAGCAGGAACTGGCTGTGTCCGGCATGGGGCAGCCCCTGGCCTTCTCCCACAGAGACCACTACTGTAGCTGCCCCACTACCAACACCTTGCCACCTGAACCAAGTGTACTGTCATGGAGACCAGATAGCCAGGTACTTGGTTTCAGTCAGGCACTTGCTGCACAACTAAATGGAAGCAGCGATACTCTGGTAGTATGGACAGTAGAAGTTGAGAAGATTCCCATGGGATTTGTCCTTTGGAAGAAACAGCTATCAAATAGGAGTGATGGTGTCCTTCAGTGGAAGGCAAGATTCATTCTGACAACTTACTGCATAGCTAAGTTTCTTGTCTGCCACTGAAGAAGCTCTCCAGGAACAGAGAAGAGGCTTTGGTTCCCCTTAGTTCTTCTGATTTGCAGTGCACCAGCATCACCACTCTGTGAAGGCTCTCATAGTTGGGAAGCTCCTTCTACAGAAAGAGAGACCTTAACTCGGACCACACTGATTTCTTAATTTCTACCATGTTCCAATTTAGGCTGTTTAAGTTTTTTTATTTTTGCCTAACTATAGTTTTCTAATGAAGAAGAATGAAAGCCACATTATAAAACAGTGGGTTTTTTTGTTTTCTCATAACAACTGCATTCTAAATCAATTAAGCAGTTGGGGTATTCCAAGAGCTATTAATTACTATGTTTCAATTATAACTGATGAAGCAGAATTATGTAGATTTTTTTGGAAACGTACCGAGATCCATGATTTCAAGCACTAGCTTGGAATGTATGACAAATTATCAAAATTTGTAGAAGTCTTTTGATATGACATTTTCTGCAAAGCTGCTGCCAGGGATGGCAAAGCAATGGTTAGGCATAATTCCCTCTGGTACATATTGCTGACATTTCTCTCCCCACCAACAGAGAGAACTCAATATATGAACTTTTACTTTATTTCACTAGCATTGTCCTACAATAGGAAGCAAACAGTGACTGTATTCCTTACACAGTTTTGTAACCTAACATACTCCTTCCTTCTCCCTGCCCCACTCTGGGAAAGGAGCAATTGGGAGCAATCAGTGCTACTTTCTTTCTAACAGCACATTCAATCTTTTTGATTTAATGTATGTTGCCCTTTCTGCCTTTACCTGTCTCTCTTTCCATACTTAGTTGAATGCCTTGCCACTGATGACTGCATTTGCAGCAGACTGCTCAGATGTTGCTGAAGTCAGCAGCGTTAATACTGCATTAGAGAATCCACTTCAGGGAAAACAATGTTAGATTTAACCAGTGGGGTACTGCTGCAGTGGAAAGCTATATGCTCAGAGGCACTCTGTGCATTTTCCAAACAAAGAATACGTCAAGCTTTGCTTTCATGAACAGTAAATGTAACAGTAATGCTTCTCACTTCAATGGCAGTTTGCAGCAAAATGCTGTACAAACAGTAGGGTGAAATTCCCCTGCGTGCCAGGCTTGCGATGACTTTCACTGCTCAAGTCGTGTGGTTGAACACTTTGGGGATATGCAGAGGGACCAGGGCCAAAATGGTGTAAAACTTGTCAGCGCTGAGAGCAGTTTTCTTGATCCATGGCTGTTTGGATCCTGTGGTCCCCAGACAGCAGTGCTTATTATTATGCCTCAGTCCAGAGCAACAGCCACAGGGATACTAGTGTTCTGCCCCATATGTAATCGTAGCCTGCAGGCAGGATTTTGTCTCCCATTTCTTGATCACAGCTGAAATGTCACCTGTTAATTAGCTCACATCATGCAAAGATGTTGCACAAATGCAAAGGCAGACACAATCATTGTCTACTGGGATTTTTGCTCTAAAAGCCAGACTTTCTAAACTGGCATCAGATTTTTGAGTGCCCAGTGTGTAAAAATCCAGCATTCATTGTGCTGGTTAAATGGATGCTCTCTACTTTACAAAACCTGTTAAAAAACCACAACAGACATAGATGAAGAATGGGGGTGGGGAGGGGCCTGAAATAGCAAGCAAAGCAGGTGGTGGAAATGATTAGCCATGTCCTCGTAATGCAAAATTTTAATGGCTTAATGATGTTTTGGTTATACATGGACAGAAACTTCCACATTTCATTATTTCTGTCATGCATATAGCAACCCCCTGCTTCCTGTTGGACGTACAAATTCCCTTCATCCATAAACCTGCATGCATTTTCTGTTTGTGACATATTCATGAGAAGTTCATATAGCTGATATCTTAATACACTGATAGCCTCAGCTCTTCCTCTAACATACCTCTTATCCTTGCTCTGACTTCCAGGCACAGCCCTGCTGTCTTAACCCAAGCAGCCAGTAGCTGAAATCACTTTGGGGATTCTGTGGGAAGGTTGTGAAATTGGAAGCAAATGCTAGATACCCATATCCCCCAGGAACTTCTGTTTGGAGATAAGCCAGAGCCTTGGAGTGCAAGATCATATGTTATCCACTGGTGGGCTGCTCATTTGCCTGCCTTTCCACGCTGTTCAATCAGGAAGCCTTTTGATGTTATCTTCAGTGTGTGGCCATTTCAGAATAGGGGTATGGGGGAATCCTAACAACTAGAATACCCTGCCCAGTGAAAAAGAAATAAATGAGGCTCCCGCTAGGATGCTAAAACAGTTATGGCCAGTGGAATCCCTTCATCCCCCAGTCCTTTACGATCCATTTTAGAGAAGATAGATCCACCTACTTTTAGTGGCCAGTTCAGGGAAGCTGTAGCGGACTTGGCTGGCACCTCACAGACATTTCCGAGTCTTGGTGCTCCAGGTTTCTGTTCTGCAACTTCATACACTTGACAAAATATCGTATTTCTAAATTACTTCAGGAGGGAAAGCTGGCTTATTAAGTAGTGCTAGGAAGGTTGTACAAGTGCTGATAACCCAATGTAGGATCTTGTGAAAGCTGTAGGGAGAATGATTTGCTCATGAATTTTCTCAGTGAAACTGGACTGCATGATAAGATTACTTTATAATTCGAACTAAACTTCTAGTTTTAAGACAAAGATAAGGAAGACTCCACGAGAAATTTTGAGTGCTCGACTATGTAAATGTTTGAAGAAAGCATAATTTCCTTTCTTTAAAAAAACATCCCATCATATTATGAGGATTTTTGGGAAATATACTGGTACTTACCTTAAGATGCACATCAAAGAACCTTTTTACTTGAGCTGAAAGTACTTTGTTGTCTTCCTTGGCTGGACCCACTAAAATGGGAGATGAAATGTCCGGTCTCATTTTTGATCAACTCATGTATTAAACTTAAAGCCAGCTGCTGGGTTTATGAATGCATAAGTATATATGCCTTTAATCTAATTCTGTGCTGAATCCTGTGAAAGCAACACTTGCATCAGATGTGTCAAGAATACTCTACTATACTCTCATTAAAATGTACATACATTCCTGTGTGCTCATGTAGCACAGGAACATGAAAGAAAATAAAGTACTAAATAAGACACTCCATTAAACCTGACTTACATTTTTCACAGAAAAAAATTGTGACAGCAGTACCACAGAGGAGGGTATGTTAATTTAAAAAAATTGTATTTGCTTTAAACAGTTGAGAAACTCTCCTCTAAAACCAGGTTTCTTCAGTATCTCCTATGTTCTTGGCATATTGGGTAAGATAGTTGCCAGGTTATAGGTCATTGTGGCAAAGCCATGCTTAATGTTTTCATAATCATAAGCCAGTTGAACATCCTCTCAGAATTTTGGCTCTTATTTGAAGCTGTCCCTCTGAGGTAGCTGTACTTTGAACCTCTCTGTCTGGAGATTTTTCCCTTTAAATTAGAACTATTTTCACAGAGTCATAACAGGTTATCTAGCTCACCCTGTTGCTGTAAAGCAAGGCCAACTATACCTAAATATTTCTGGCAGAAATTAGTCTAACCTGTTCTTAGAAACATCAGTCTCCTAAAGCAAAGCATACCTGCAGTAATAAAGGACAATTTTTAACCTTAAGCAATGTCTTATGGTATATCATTTCAATAGCTCCAATGTTTTACATTACAGCGTTTTGCTTTAGAATAGAATATTTCAGTTGGAAGGAACCTACAACGGTCATCTAGTCCAACTGCCAACTGCTTAAGCTGGGTTAAGTTTTGCCCCAGTCTTCTTGATGGTCAGTCAGTAAGAGTTTTGATTCCTTCTCATCAGTGTTAGCAGAAATCTCAGGTATTTAAGCTCCTCACATATCAATGGGAGGCCTGTTTGCACCCTTCGTCAGTACCTCAAATGCAGGTAGTGAGGTACTCTTGGAGGTGAGCAACTGTACAGATCTTAACATTTTAATTTGACTTGTAACATCAACATCTTCAGCTGCTTTATTTTGAAGCTTATCCAGACAAACAGGAACCCACCTTTGTTTCCCCACTGGCATCCTCTTACTGGAGTAAGGCCTGTGTCGAAACACTGGTGTGTTTCTTTGAGGGTACCTGTTCCTTTGAGGTTACCTGTCTACTAATATAGTGCATGTATATGAATGGAGCTTCATCATGGCTTTCAGTGAGGCAGATTAAGTCTTCTTTGATATGATTTAACAAACACACATGGATGAGACTCTGTTCTGGGACAAGCCTGTTCTGACAGCAGCTTGTCTTGAAGAAACATGGATAAATAAAGCAGGGATTGTTCTGCATTTATTGTAAACATATCCTCTTCTCTTTTGCTCTGTGTCCTAAACTATAGTCTAAACTATCTCTACAAATCCAAGAATTTATGTAGTCCTTCATTTTCTTAAACTGTTTGTATACCTCTGCACATTGTTATATTGCCACTGTAGTCCATCCTTTGATCTTCGTAAAACTTCTACTTGTTAAACTTCTGGAAGTTTATATAGCTTTTATGTTTATATGTTTGTTCAAAAATTGTACAGACATGGATTCTTACAGGACACTCGTGTTTGTTAGAAAAGTAAGCACTATTTTATCTTATTCTACTTGGTGAAACCATGGTTCAAAGGTGAATGGTAGGACTCTTCTGAGAGCAGAGGATCATGGAGGCAGAGTTCCAATTAGAAATCGGGACTTCTGATACCATACCATGTGCTCAAGTCACTAACTCCACTCTCTTGTCATAGAGAGTGAGATAGCTGCTATATGGAGTATCTACACTGGTTTTCCAATATCTAACTGCTGCTTAAAATCTACCCTGAAACATCTGTGGGGTATTGACTGCAGTTGTGTTTTCTGCATCAGCTTTGTAAGAAGACCGTCTCTGTTATACATAAGTTGCTCAACTAGCTGCTTTAGTAGAGTCTTCTTGTGTATTAATTTATATAATATAAAATACTTTAGGATCAACATTTTGACATATACTTAGGGTAGCTATTACTAATAGCAGAAAATGAAAGATTTTAATGCAATTCTTCTTAGGGAACGAGTTCTTTTATTTTAGAGATAAGCAAGCCGAGCACAGTAAGCCATTGAGCTGTTTAAGTGACACAATATTTATAAGAACATTTTACGTTCCCTACCCTGAACTTCCCATCTTGTTCTTAAATCAGTACAACACATTTTCCTTCCAAGATGGAATTAAACAGGCCATGATTTTACTGTAAAGCTGTTATTAACACTTTGCCAGAAATATGATTTGAATAAGAAACAACATTTATACTATCAGAGAGGGAAAGAAATCTCACAAAAGCTGTTTTACCAGCTCCTGACTTCCTTCCTCTTTACTTATCATTTGTGGGATATCAAAGTCAGGCATCTCTCACCACTGACAGGCTCAACCAGCCTACACTGGACTATGCCAGTCATGGTAAGGTGGATATCTGTTTCAAAAAATTGTAGCATGCTGTTTCTGTCATATGAATTCTGCTCTCTTCTTACCATGTGAGCCTCAGATCCTGAGACTATTTTGCTGAGTAATCTCAAGTGTGCAAAATCAGCCCTCAGGCTTGCAGATTTTGTGTTGATTCACAATATACACAGTAGTTATTGGCTCTAACTAATGTAAATTAATTGAATTCCATGGAATCCATGGAAGTTATGTTACACTGGTTTACATCAGCTGAGCCACTTCTGGGAATACTCAAATTTATTTAGTTCAGTAAGGAGACGTTGTGACTCAGATTTAAGATATTTGCCTATAGAGGAAGGAAGATTATAACAAACAGCTTCACACAACCTCTCTATTTTACGTTTCTTCTGAATGCTTTTCTGATATTTCCTGCTGAAACTCACTGTATCTATTACAATAATCCTTTCCTTTTAGGAGATGTAGAGAATGAAATAATTGATCTCTTTTACAAAAAATGTGACTTCTTTCTAATACTGTCACTCTTCTCCCTATTGTCACAAGTTCTTAGAACTTACGTGAAATATATCTGGAGGTAAGAGAAGTTACCTTTTAAGTTTGATATCATTCCATCCTAGCTGATAAGTGTTGGGGACCATAACGACCTTTTGATGGTCAAACTGACCAGCTGTGCCACAGGGTGTTGCAAAACTGAGATAACACACAAAGGGGATCAACCACAGAGGCTTTTCCTCTGATCTTGGATCCTTTCTAATCTAATTAGTATCTGGAACCTCCAACTCACATGTGAAAAGAAATATTAACTGTAAGTGTAAAGCAACTATAGATTTCTGTAGTTTATCAGTTAGCAAGTAAGCTGGAAGCTCTATCCTTAATGCAATGCTTCAGAGATGTATTGCTTCTAGGAAAACATGACTGTAGTAAACAGCTGAGTTCTTAAATTATTCAGTATCATAAAATGGTTTCTATTGGGAAAGAGTTGTAGCCCACTTCAAACCCAAGGTGTAATCACATTGTATGTTCAAATTGTATAGAATCAGTTTATGGTGCCACTCTGATCAGATGTTGTAAATCCTTCTGCTTTAATTTCTGAGCATAACAGCAAAGACACTTTGGGAATAACTTCAGAGAATGCAGCTAAAGTGACTGTATTTTAACTGCAATCTGATTTAGGTCTGATATGAAATAAATCAATCCGGTTTCAGAGAAATTACAGGCCAGTGACAGCTGCACCGTGGTAAGATTACAGCAGGGATTTGGTTTAAAATGAATCCAACATCTTTAAAGCCTGCATGTGGTACCATTATACCAGTGGATGCTGAGGAACCCGGCCTCATTCTGCCATTGCTAATGCTGGCAACAGAGAGTGGGGAAGTGTGATGCTGAGACACCTGAATTATCTGGAGGCAAGCCAGCTTTGATTCAGATGCCTTAGTAGCTTGGCACAGTGGTCGGGCTAATAAGTCTGGCTGGAAGTCAGGGCTTATTAGCTCTGATGTACTGCTAAGGTCACATGGGCTATACAGTGTCTCAGTCCCAAGCTGGGAGGTCCATCGTTGTGCTTGGCATGTGAGTCACTTTGACCTCAGATATCTAGTATGCTTTGGCTGAAGAATGATTTATGCTAAAATTTGTAAAGCTTCCAGGCTTCAAGAACATTTTCAGAAGTGATGGTTTTGTGAATCTATGTGAATAATATGGGCCTGCTTGTGTTGGTCAGCCAAACAGCATTGTAGTTTACAAAGCATTTTCTGTTTCTGTCAATACCAGGCCAGGTAGTGATCACTGATCATTGACAGTTCAATTTCTTAGCACTATTAATACTATTAGTGTTATGATTTAAGGACATAAATCACTGCCAGGGTCCCTCACCAAACACCACCTTGTGTAATTTATATCCTAACTAGTAAAAATTTTCATATTCTTATTGGATAAATGTTTTTCTGCATCCTTCTGAAATTTTTGCATATGCAACTGGCCTGTCTAGTTCTAGAGGTAATGGGTGAAGCAAACCGTTGGGGTGGCTTGTGTATGGATGGACACATGGAGCCTTCCAGATGAGAAGAATCGCATGTACGTGAATAACATGGTTTATGCGAGAGTCTTGAAAATGGTATTTAGGGAAGTTGTATATGAACATCAAGGTCATACCCTTATGGATTTGATTTTGAATAAGATTTTTTTACTTTGTGTTTCAGTGGCTGTTCCCTCAGCAGTGCCAGCTTGTGAACCTGAGCCCAAAACTAACGGGCATTATCCAGCTCCACGACTCTCCGTTTCCTCCCGAGCCACTGTTGTTGCTACCATGGAAGCCCCTTCTCAAGGCCTGCAGACAGTCATGAAGTGGAAAACAGTGGTGGCCATCTTTGTTGTGGTGGTAGTTTACCTGGTGACGGGAGGACTCGTCTTCCGTGCCCTGGAGCAGCCCTTTGAAAGCAGGCAGAAGAACACAATCGCACTAGAGAAGGCTGATTTTCTTCGGGAGCATGTTTGTGTAACCCAGCTAGAGCTGGAGACGCTGATTCAGGTAGGCCACGTGAAGAAGACAGTACTGCCTGGAAGTTAGGATAAACAGCTTGGTGGTTCGTTGATCAGGTGTGTCGGTGGGGAACAAAATTGTTCACAGAGCCCTTGCCATGGGCAGTGTGGTCATTTTAAAGTCCGGGAAACAGAAACTATGTCTCCAAAACATTGTAAACAGAGGTTAAATGTATTCACTAGAAAAATGAAAAACGTGTGCAAAGAAAATCAGAACTTAATATCTGGAAGAAATTTTTGTGAGATGTGACAGATTTGCAAGACATTTGCCCATCATCTCTGTAATTTTCAAATTATATTAAGTTCTTAATTCTTCCTCCAAAATTAAACACAGCAACTAAGAGAGCAAACAGAAAATGATAGGTGGGAATTTTAAAATAAATATTCAGCCAAGAATTCTGAACTTACTGGTATATTAATTTACAGGTTTACTGTTGTGAATTTTAGGTAAATGAATGATGATGAAGTATACAATTAAAAATAGAAAAAAATTGGCATTTAAGAACTACAGAATTTTTAGTCTGGTCTAGTATGCAAAGCTTTAGAATCAATTTTCAAGGAAATAAATATCAAGTATGTAGCGATAAATGTAATGGAAAATGGACTAACATGCAAGAAAGATCTATCAAGGATAGAGTTATATTTCATTGATTAAAACACTAGGCAAGGAAAGTATTATGGATCTTACAAGACTTCAGTAGAGTATCTTCTAGGATCCCATGTAGAAACCTATAAGTTAGCCTGGAGAAAATAGAGATTAGATAAGAAACGTGAGATACCTAAGGAATATATTCCAAAGTTGAACTTCAGCCTCATATTTCAGACCTGAATTTGTGTCTGAACCTTCCAGGAGCACAATGTGTTTCCCTCTGGGTGTTGCACCAGAGTTCTGTTGTGATTTCAGGGTGTTTGAAAGAACACAGAGCTATCCCATGGATTCTTGTGTCCATCCACCCAACTGTGTTATAAAACCCTTTCTATAAATGAATCAGATTTATAAGCTGCATATTTCTTTTAAGAAGCTGTTCCACTATCTTATTGCCATGATGGAAAAAGCATTCTCCTACTTTTCAGCCTAAACTTGTACAGTTTCCTTGTACTTTGTCTTCCACAGACAACGTCCCATTGCTTAATTGATTCTTCTCCCTTGCCCACATGTGTAGACAGCAATGCTCTTCTGCCTTTCCCAAGCAAAACAAATTCTTTCTGTTTCTTTGCAGACAGATGTGGGCTCTCCCTGCTTGTGCTCTGTGTTCACAGAAGATGGGTCAGTTGTGAGTCAGAGGCTGCGTACCTGTATCTTTGGGCAGCCTGGTACTGTAGCTAAGAAGCCAAACCTGCTTCAGCAAGAGGCGGTATTGTGCTGATGTGACTATACAGCTTTTGGGTCAGGGCTGGCTTGGATCACATCCTTCATCTGTCTGCAAAAGACAGGTGAACATGTTTGGTTGGTAGCGTGAATTCTGTTCAGGGATACTGGTTCAGATGTGTTTCTCATGGCAGTGTTGCAGAGATCTGTATTTCCCTCAACTGCTTAGGTATAATGTGTGCTAGCTGTTTAAAGGATTTTTAGAAAATACTAAAAGCAAGAAGTTTGTATTCCCTTGATGGGAATGCCACCATTAAAAGATATGCAAAATGCTTTCTTTTCTAGCAGAAAGCAGAGCACATAATAGGTGCAACAAGCAAAGCACCTCAACAGGATGGTAGACTCCTGCATAGCAACTGCAGTACAAAGATTTCTAGATAGCCCCTATTCTCTAGCCTATGCTATGTACCAGTTTTAATTCTTTGTTTTACACAACATTTTTCCTTCTTTCACCTCAAAAGTGGTGACACTAAAATGAAAAACAGGCATAATGTGTCATTAGAAGGCAGATATTCTGAACAAATCTTATCATCTCCTGAGATTTCAGTATGTCCTCAGGCATTACACTGGGTAACTGGGAATCATTTTGCAAAGGTAAATTAAATGGGTTTAGCAGCTTAGCACGTGAATGTCTTAAGGCCAAGTGATGTGAAATATTGAAACAGATTTGTCAATAAAGAACAAGTTCTTTTGGATTCTTCTGTATGTCTGGAGGTGAAACTGGCTCCAGGGATGTAGTTGGGTATGCTGTTACAGAAAACTGTGATTGTAACTGACTTGCACAGAAGAACAGCGAACCACTGCTTGAAGATAATGTCAGGGGGTTAATGTGCTTTCATGCCTTCATGTTGATGATCTCAAAAGTGACTTCTCCCTGGCTGGCACAGTGCATTTCTGCATTGCACCAAATGCTGCATCTGCCTTTACAACTGTGATTTCAGACTGATGTGGCAACCTCCATGGGTTTTGGCTGCTGTGCTGTGTGCGGTCAGCACCAGGCTACCGCTAAGGGAGCTATTTATAATTAATGTTATTTGACTACCTGAAAGCCTTTAGATGAACACAGATCATACTCTCCAGAATGACTGTGTTGATTCACCTCTGTGCTTTGGAGAATATGGAAAAAATACAAAAAGAGAGACCTTAGAACTGGCTTTTATCCTTTTACTGTGGGGGTGGCTCTGGAACAATCTTTTAAGGAGAAGAGAAAAGGAGCGTCATGGTCTTTACAAGGCCAATGATAGAAAAAATTATCCCTTTGCCTAAATTTTGATCTTTCAAAGGATTCTTCTTTGGAAACCTATAAGGAAGATGTACTGCACTGTATGAGGAAGCTGTTGTAATTCAGTGCGGATAAGACATCCTTTCCAACTTGATCTCCAATAACCCATTGCAAATATTAGCACTGGTAGCACAAATGTGAATTGCTGTGTCCAGACTGTGAAGTTCGTTCATAGACTTTGGAATTAATATAGTGATGAAAGCAGTGCAAATCCCTAGGAAGATTCAACGTATTTTAAATTTGTATTTACCTCTTGGGTTTTGGTTCAGGTCTGTCTAATACTAACACAAGGACAGGTAGTTTTTTCTTACCAATAGCAAGTATTTCACAGTGCAGTCTGTATTGTCCAAAGTCACCTGAAGTGGAAGTTCTTAACAGTACATTTTTGAAGCTCATTTCTGCTTCTGAAGACATTTGTTGCAGTGAAGCAAGTTCATTATTTAATACCTCATGTGATCTACAACTTGTCACAATGGTGAATACCAGAATAAGAAAATGACAGAATCGTGTGCTCTATCTCAACACTTTTGACTTTTCAGAGCTAGAGAGAAGTTAAATCTAGAATATGCTAAAAGGCAATGAAACTTCAGGTGCTTCAAGTACATTTAGCTGTATTGTACCCATCTGAACAAATAACAGAAGGCAGCAGGACTCAAGTGACTGGACATACAGATGAAAAGAAAAATAACATTAGTAGTTACACTTGCTAACATATTACAAAACTTTTTTGTTGTTGTTGTTCTTGTATGTCATGGCATAAGCTTATTAGTAGCTGGGGTCAAAAAGAAGTCATCTTGCCTTTGTAATAATGCAGACTTAGAGTGTATAATGGGGAGGTTATGCCTCTCAGATAGACCAGATGTTATCTATCATTAGGGGAGGCAGGCAGGAAAAACATCAATGTGTTCTGGCAAAGTAATTCCTTTGCACCTGATAAGGGTATTCACATTCTGTTTCTGTGTAGCCTGTGCACCCTGTATGAGTAAAAACTTTTGTAATGAGCCCTGCTTTCATAATGAGCCCTGCACAATGACGTAAGATAGAATCATAGAATCATAGAATCATAGAATCATTTCGGTTGGAAAAGACCTTCAAGATCATCAAGTCCAACCATTAACCATGCCCCCTAAACCATGCCCTTGAGTACCCTGTCCACTCGCTTTTTGAATACCTCCAGGGATGGTGAATCAACCACTTCCCTGGGCAGCCCATTCCAATGTTTGACAACCCTCTCAGTAAAAAAATTTTTCCTAATATCTAACCTAAATCTCCCTTGCCTCAACTTGAGGCCATTTCCTCTTGTCCTATCTCCAGACACCTGACAGAAGAGACCAACACCCACCTCACTACAGCCCCCTTTCAGGTAGTTGTAGAGAGCGATAAGGTCTCCCCTCAGCCGCCTCTTTTCTAGACTGAACAACCCCAGATCCTTCAGCCGCTCCTCATAAGACTTGTGCTCAAGGCCCCTCACCAACTTGGTTGCTCTCCTCTGGACACGCTCAAGCAGCTCTATGTCTTTCCTGTAGTGAGGGGCCCAAAACTGAACACAGTACTCGAGGTGCGGCCTCACCAGTGCCGAGTACAGGGGAACAACCACCTCCCTGTTCCTGCTGGCCACACTGTTCCTGATACAGGCTAGGATGCGATTGGCCTTCTTGGCCACCTGGGCACACTGCTGGCTCATATTCAGCCGGCTGTCAACCAGCACGCCCAGGTCTTTCTCTGCCAGGCAGCTTTCCAGCCACTCTTCCCCAAGCCTGTAGCGCTGCATGGGGTTGCTGTGACCGAAGTGCAGGACCCGGCACTTGGCCTTGTTGAACTTCATACAATTGGCCTCAGCCCATCGATCCAGCCTGTCCAGATCTCTCTGTAGAGCCTCCCTACCCTCAAGCAGATCGACCCTGCCTCCCAACTTGGTGTCATCTGCAAACTTGCTGAGGGTGCACTCAATCCCCTCATCCAAATCATCAATAAAGATATTAAACAGAACAGGGCCCAACACCGAGCCCTGGGGAACACCACTCGTGACCTGCCGCCAACTGGATTTCATCCCATTCACCACAACCCTCTGGGCTCGGCCATCCAGACATTTTTTCACCCAGCGAATAGTGCACTTATCCAGGCCACAAGACGCCAGCTTCTCAAGGAGTAGAGTGGCTTGCTACTGTTAGAAGTTGCTTATGTTACTGGTGGGCTGCTTTCTTATTCCTTTTCCTTCAGGGTTTAATTTAGGAGTCTGAGTGATTACAGTATAAAGAAAAAATCACCCACCTGGGAACTAAGTCATATTATCAATGTCCACTAATGACTACAGCAACTCATTAGAGTTAGACTGTAAGCTGAAAAGGAAGCAGAGCTGGAAATGAGCTAATCAGGCTTTACTGGCTAATTATGTTAGTAAGAGTTCATATTTTGGATAGGCATTTTTGATTAGTGTTCTGAACTACATTCACCCTGAAGGTAAGCAAAAAGGGGAACCTCCTGCAAAGATGTTTCAGTTTTCAGCTGGTTCACTAGTGTCATAAGCCAGTTTGTCTTTTCAGGGTGTTTCCTTGTAAAATGAAGAGAACTTTGTTGGCTTTCATGTGCTAGAAGAAAGCTCTAGGTGGAGCAGAAAAAATAAGTGTTTTAACTATGGGGAAGACTTGCTTGTTGCTGAGGACAGGAGAAGACTATTTGAACTGTGAAGAAAAACAATGGTAAATATCTGATTATTGAACTTTCTGCCTGTGCCTCTGGAGGTTGTCTTCTATATGTCCCAACTTCCCTTCTGCCCCTGATCTTCAGATCTCTTGTGTCCTGTCTAAATTGGTGCAGGGACCCTAGTTTGTAACTTCAGTCCAGAGAGACTCCAGTTGTATAAGAGACAAACTGAGCCTAGGATGCTGCAGAAGTCTGCAGCTGTCCTGTAGCTATCTATGTTGCTTCCAGAACTTAGCTGAGAAGTTTGCAGGGAGCTAAGCCCTTTGGACTTAGATCTCTGTGCATGTCCCTTGTTGAATGCTGTAGGTCTGCCCTCAGACACAGTGCATGTACAACAATCAAATCACTACAATTGTAGGTAGGTCACTCTCTGGCTGATTGTCACCTAAAGACCTTAATGGGATAGGCAGAAATATTTAAGAGATGGGCTTTCAAAACTTATACCTTTTGATTATACCTGAACAAAAATTGCTAGCCTTGGTCCTTCAAAAATGCTGTTGTGGAAAAGTGAATAAATGGGAATTTATGATGAGGATCCCTTAATCACTGTATGAGCGGTGGTGAGAATAAGTAGAGAGGTAAGGAGTATAGAGAAAAGTTATTAAGGAATTAGTCTTTAAGAGCTGCTTGCTAATGAGAAGCATCCTAATAATTGTAATAGAGAAAGATCAGAGCATGAAAGGCAATTGAAACAACTTTTTGTATGCTTGATAGGAATCTGCTTGGAAAAGAATTGTAGAGGGAGATAATCATTATTGGATTAGCATGATCTGTGGAGAGGAATTAGTGGAACTAGAAAAAAGATGACAAGAATTTTCTTTCTTATCAAATTCCTGTCCTTGGTTACACATAGGGTACATCCTTTGAGTAGCTCAGCACTCAAGAAAGGTATCATGCTTGTCCTTGGAAAATATTTGTCTTCTTCATGCTTGAGATCTTACTGGAGAAATTAAAGAAACATGAACAAGTGAACCAGATAAAAGCCCTTCTTCCCAGAGAACCAGAAACAGTCTGGTTCCTGTCTCCTCATCAGCTGCACTAGCTCCCAGCTATCTTGTTGCCTATGGGCCTAACTCCAGACTTTTTCTTGATGCAATTGTCTTAATTAGTGACCAAGGAACCTAATACGTTAGTGAAGGCTGGTGTGTACTCACTCACGCACCAAGGAGGATCAGATATGTGAGTATCTGGGCTCAGTGAGGACCCCCTGACCCCAGGGAACAGGGAGCCGGCAGCTGTGGACCCCACCACCACCAGCCAGGGAGCATGGCTGGCCAGGGCAGCCAGGGGCATCTGCCAGCCCAGACTATCAGGTACCTCCCTGGGGACGGGGACAGGCGGAGGCTGGGCTGGGACATCAGCCCATGGGTCAGGCCCCAGCTCGTCGGAGCCTGTGGCTGGGCAGGGCAGAGCTGCGGGGAGCTGGAGCCCGACACTTGTACAGCGTCACTGGGGCAGGGACTGAAACAGTGAGTAGTTTCTATTTGGTATAAGGACAATATAATTGATTTTATCCATAGAGAAGTGATACTATTTCGATCTTATGTCATGGGGGAGAACTCTTGACACCTGGTGAGACAAGTTAGTGTTCACTATACCTTTCTTTGGACTTTGAGTCCTGTGTGTTAACAACTAGGCAGCCCAGGGTGGGCACATGCCTCATAGCCTTTAAATATTGCTGCCTGAATATCAACAGGTGGAATTGATAAAGCTTGTTCCAGATTGAGATGGAGTCTGGATTGCACTTACTTTGGGAATACAAGATTAAGTCACCCAGTATCACAACATATGCTAGGCTTTTGCTGTGGGGTTTGCTTTCAGTCCCATGCAGATTTACCAGACCATGTCTTCTTGGTTAGAGAGGAGCTGTAGTGTGCTGATACCGAAGGGACTCAGAGTAAAATGCACATCTATACAATGATAGGGAATCAAACTGAAAATTGTGATCAGAAATATATGTTTAAAAAAAAATAATATTGAGCACTTGGATTTACTTTGGTATTTTTGTCATTTCCCTCACTCCTATCTGCCTATTGGATTTAGGGCACATCTGTTACTTGAACAGCAAGAAAGACAATTTCAGCCCTTTGAAGTATTCCAAGTTATTGCCTTCTCTGAATGGGTGGCATTTCAAAAGATAAATTACTATAGATTAATAGTTATTCATTAAATAAGAATGCTTTTTGAATTCATAAAAATATTGAAAAAATCGTGTGCACTGTGCATGTAACTCCTCTTGAGAAGGAAGAAGGGATCAGGAGAGGATTACGTGTGAAACAGCTATGGGTACTTTGATGACCTATTACTTTTGATGATACCTCAACTATAAAAATACCTGATACTACTAGTTTAAAATGTCTTAAATATGGAAGGTTTGCCAAAAGAGTGGTTAGCACTCTGGAAATTGTTTCTTTCCCTACTCCAAGATAACTTGAGGATGCAACTCTTCAGGTCATGCTGCAAAGCCTATCTGAAGTTTCACAGATGGGAAACTGTTGTAAAATTTCATGGTCTGTGTGAACTGGGAGAGTCTTGCCAGTGATAGTGTCCTTGTTTGAGTTTTGTGTCAGTCTTCATCTAGCAGGATACTTCTGTATAGGTGGACTTGTGGTGGTGGTATAAGGCATCCTTTGCTCATCGCATGACCTGAAATTGCGTATTTAAGTGCTGCTAACTGCAGGGCTGCTCTCCTCTTACCGCTCCCTTTCTGTCCTCCATCACTGTATGCAAAATACTGTGTATTAAGAGGTAGCATTGGGATAGTTGGATATTTATAAATGAATGATGTCAGTCAATCTTTAAAGAAAAAAAGAATTTGTTCTGGATAAGGAGGGAGCCTGAGAAGCTCAAAGCTACCTAAGGCAACAGAAGGCTCCTTCAGTTCAGGGGTTAGTGCTTGGCCCTAATAGACTTGCTAAACTGTGTAAACTCAAATGTGATTAAAGTGTTGTAATTAGCTCGCTGACATTCACACACTCAAGGGGAAGGCAAGCAGCATTCCTTGGCAGAAGTAACATGCCGGGGTAGCTGACAGTGTGTCATGGCCTATTTAAACAGGCAACCTGTCTGTTATGCTGATTTATGGTCTTCTGGGTAAACAAACAAATGATCTCTGCTTTCACACCACCTGCACAGCAACTGGTACAGAAGCCCTTTCAAAGGGTTTGGTCCTAAACACTTCCTTTCTCTATATCCCTGTTTCTTGAGGTATGGACAGGTGCTGAGGAACCCTGGCTTTCTGCCCACATGAAATACAACCAGTCCAGTCTGGAGCTTACTCATGCTGTAATTTCGCAATCAGCTCAGCCTGCCATGTAGCAGCTCTACTGTTAAAAAAGGCTGTCCTGTACTGATCTCTTTAGATATACTTGGCCTCTGTTCTTGCCCATGCGCCTCTTCTCCCACTCCTTTCCCTTTTGTGGGGCAATGTGATGAATAACTTAAGAACTGGGGAGCAGATTAGCTGAAACTAGCCCAAGGAAAAAAATGTGGTAGAGGAACATTTGTGACAATGAAGTCAGTTGGAAATAGAGGCAAAAAATGAGTGAGGAAAAGTGCAAAATGGAAGAGGAAGAAAAGAAAAAATGTGATAAATGAGCCAATAGAGGGAAGAGGTGAATGAGGAGAAAAGTGTATCATGAAAGCTAGGTATAGAAGAGGTGTTAAATGGATGTATTTAAAACTCAGTGCTAAAAGCACAAGAGAATAGGAGGTTATAGAGAAGATCAGGAGAAAAATCATAGATATGAACAGATGAGAAGTGGGGCAATGGTAAAATAGAATGGTTAACCTTGCTTTACACAGGGACTGTATAGAAAAAGGTGAAATAAAAAATCACAGGGACAATTCATAGATCATAAGTCAGAGGGAAAAGAGAAGTGGTTAAAGAAATAGAATAAGAAAAGTCAAAACAACCTTGTATCGATAGGTGGGAATTCTGTGTTGACCAAGGTCAAAGCAAGAGAGGATGTAAGAGGCAGCACTTTGCCTTTCTTGTGGAGCCTGGCAATAAGTTCGCTGAAATAACCAAGGCTGAAGGCCGGTGGCAATGTTTAGGAGAAGGAGCAAATATCAGAGTGAGAGAGAAGGGGGAGATCTGGCAGTGGCATGATAACAGCAACATGAAGTGAGGTTGGAACAGAATGAGAAAAAGGCAAAGAGCTGGAAATGGTAAGAGGCAGAAAGAGAGAAGCTTGGTTCCTTTGCATTGGTTTTATGGAAATTAATCTCAACTGGGAACACTTGGGAAGGAGAGGTTTACTTTGAAAGGCAGTAATTTTAGCTGCTGTTCCAGAGGTCTGAATTTCTCTATGACAGGCAATAGATTGCATGAGATTTACAAGCAACTAGAGAATATGTACCAAAGGGCATCTCAAAAGTGATCTTAGACCAATTCAGCTAAATGTGCCGGATGCTGATGAGAGATTTATTTCTGTGCTTTGGAGGCTGATGTATTTAGCTCTATCTTCCTTTGGACTGTGAAGGTGCAATGAAAGGCAAATGCGTATGTCCCCATGATACAATATGGTGCACTTTTAGAAATTCCCAAGCAAACTTGCAGCAGGCTGATATGTCTGCCTGGTTTGATTCAGTGCTGTGTGAGTCATAGGACAGTGACCTGGAAGCAGTATAGCTACCTCAGCTTCTGTTCTGGATTTAGTTCATTCAAGCACTAGCTGGGAGTCTCTACCACGCTAGACTTGTGGACATGTGACCCTGTCCAATGTGGCAACTGGGAAGTCCTAGCTGATCACAAAGGTGTTTCATGATGTTGCCATAGCTATCCTATTTGTTAATTTCAAATGGGATATATATATCCTATTTTTATTTTAGTTAGCATAAAATACAAATAACTTAATTATTAGTTGTCTGGGAATTAAAATCCCTGGCTGACTAGCTTCAGTTGACTTCATGAACATTATTTGTACTTATCATGCTTCTTGCTGCTTCTAACATCAGCTGTTCCCATTGGGGAATTTTTCCTTTGGCAGTTATTTCTACAAGAATGATATTTATGGATCTCTTTGTGGTGTTGGTCCTCTACTTCTCAATTGCTTTGTATCTTTTATCATTTGTCTATGCATTGTATCTTTCTTCCACCTTTAGTTCAGTCTTATATTCAGCTCTTGTGTACAGAGGGTGCTACTATACTTTGAGCAGGTATTAAAAAGTTTAAATCTAAGCTGTTACCATGGTCCTAGAAATTTCCCTTTGGAGCTTATACTGACTTGCATAGCATATGGTAAGGCATGCATAAGGCTGATCTCTTGTCTCTTTCTTTGCAGCATGCTATTGATGCTGATAATGCTGGAGTCAGTCCCATAGGAAATTCCTCTAACAACAGCAGTCATTGGGACCTTGGAAGTGCCTTTTTCTTTGCTGGAACAGTCATCACAACTATAGGTATGTTTATGTTTATCTTTTAAAATACATGGTCACACTGAGACCTGGATAATGAAATAAATTTAAGTAAGGTAGATGACAAAGAAATAAAGTGGCTGAACTGTATTTTTCTCAATTCTCACAAGGCATGCCTCTGGTATGTGTCAAGGGCATTGAGTCTCCAGGTTAGTATCAGAAGCTGTTTACATAATTGGGGTAGAATAGCAATGCTGAACTGAAAACAAGTAGCACTGATGTAGCTAAGGCTTTATAACCCTGTTCTTCATGTAGATGCAGGTGATTTTATTTCTCACTAAAAAGATCAAGAACCAGTACCCGATGAAATAACTATCATATGGTTGTTGGGAATTTGGATTTTAATATTATAGATTAATTTACCCATAAGGGTAACTTTCTTCCTAAGTACATCAATTAATTTTGGCTTATGCTCTGAAGTTTGATATAATTAATTCTTCTTATACCCTGCTCCTTGTAACTGGAAATGTGTTCACATAAGTACCACATCCTTTTAAAAATCCTTCCTTGCTTTCATAGTAATAATTGCAAGGGGTTCCACGAATTGTACATTGTGTAAAAAAAGCTCCATGATTTTTTTTTCCATTCTAGAATTCCTGACCTTGAAATATTGACATATTTCTCTGTATTAGATGAAGGGTATATTGAACTGCTCCATTTACTTTTCTTGAACCACTAATTTTATGAAGTTCATTATTCAGGCCCTTGTCATCTGTGTCTCCTATACATTGTATCCAAAGTACTTTGTCCCTTGATCTCTGAATGCTGGCCTTAGATATGCTAAGGTTTTTGTCCTCTCCTCTGTGAGCCAGTTCCTTTATTGAAGATTCTCCAGGCAGCTTGGATTTCAGAAGATGCCCTGAAGGGAAAAAAATGATAAACTGGTAACACTGATGATAAGGTTAAACTGCTGATAGTTATACAGTGGTTTGATAATTTTAAGCTTGATTTCAGTGCTGTCTTAGTTAGAGGTCAAGAGATCTCATTATTTGGAAATCACTGGCGAATTACTGCTTTTTATTTGCATTGGCTTTGTGTATTCTGATTTAAATACGGGATAAAGTGCTTTTCCGCATTATGGCTGTGATACACACACTGGTGACTGTATAGACAAATAATCTGACAATCATGTAATCCTTCATTAAAGTATGAGAATCTGACTGAATTCTGCAATTTCTTTATGCAGCTAATACAACAAAAAAATCCTATGGCAGTTACAAGGCTCGCTGTGGTGATCATCTCAAACAGTGGAGTCTGTGCCTTTGGCTCCGCCTTTTCTGTGTTGTCAGGGTGAGAGTGAAAGAGCGATTGGATGGAGTGTACTCCTCTCTGTGTTCCTCTATATACTAAGCTACATTACCATGTATTTTTAATGGTAGCATAAAACCAGGGGATGGAGAGAAAGAAAACATTTCTGAATCAAATGTAAGAAAACCCTCCCTTAATATTTGTTTACTTAATAGACCCAAGTGACAAGCTTTTAAATTACTCATTAAAATAAATGCCACTATGTAGGCATAGTTTATGTAGGCATATTCATTGACATCTGCTATTTAAATAACTTATTGAAAAGAGCTTGGATTTTTGCCCATATTTGCTTTAAGTTCTCCGTGAATGAGATTTTTATAGGCTGCATAAAGTCTACGTATAGTTTCTGGGCATGAAACTTATTCTATTTAATCCACCAGAGCCGTGTTAGAGCTCCTTTTAGGCAGACACTCAGCAGACTACCTGGTCAACCTCAGTCCACTGGCCTGTGTAGCCTGGATTTTCTTGGACTTCCAGGACAAACCTGGATCACAGATACAGCCATGAAAAGGACTGTGGTTTCAGGGGAGGCAGTGTTGTGCATCAGCATAGTCCTTTCACCATCCCATGACAGAGAGATGTATCCAGTGCCAGTGTCACAGACCTAACAGGATTAGCACCTTGAAGCCCAGCCTTAATTCCCAAGGACCAGGGGGAATTGCTGTAGATGAAGCAGACACTCTCTTAGATCACCATCTCTCTGGATGCTCTGCGTTTCCACTTTATCTCATCAGTGATCTGTGATTGCGTGATCATTTTTAATTTTCAAATAATTATGTATAGTCAAAATACACATCTCTATAACATTTCAGTGAAGATACCTGATCTTGAATTAAAAGGTGCAAATATTACTGCCACAATTGTTTTTTCTTTTTAATGTTAACATTTTAACAGCAATACCCTGGCTACTAGAGTCATAATGCTCTATGTAGATTCCTACAGTTAAATTCACATGGGTGATGCGGGGAAGAGAAGTGCCTGAAAAAACTGTGGTAACTAAATGTAGTTTACTGCATAGAATGGGTGGAGAGCTGTCCTGTGCATTCATCAGCATGTTAGACTTTTAAGAATACCACAGAGGAGTGCTCCAAACAAGATTCCTGCTACCTTCCAGGGTGAAAAGGGCCCATTATTCATGCTTTCCACTTGTCTCTCTCTAGATTGCCTGATCAGCTTCCTATTTACATGTTGGCTATAGAAAAGCCAAGGTAAAGAGGATTGCAGTGTTTTGAAATAGTTGACAGAAGACCTACTGATCATGATAGACTTGGGCACCTAAAAGATAGTCCATCTCTCTTTAGGTGCCCTGTGCTGATAATTAGACCTTTTCTGCCAGTGTCAGAGGTTCCCGGTATCTTATCTAGAGTTACAAGGCTGGAAACAGAAATCAAATGTGCCCAAACATGCTTGGGCCAAAAAGAGAGTTTTCAGTCAGGATATGCAACTGGATAATTATGTCTTGGTCAGAATCCATCATCTTTTCAACAGCCCTGGGCTACCCGAACAGAGGGTGGAAGGCAGGCATGTATGTGCCTTTATTAAAGGATCAATAATGATTTTAAAATATAAATGGAGTAGGATCTTCAGAGGGAAGGCTTAAAAACTTCCTTGTTAAAACCTATTAAAAAACCTCATGAAATACAAACGTTAGGCTCTTTATTGTCAAATTGAAAGGGGAACTGAATGAAGAGTTCAAGGGCGGATTCTTGTAGCGTGGGTACACTTTGGAGGCTGCGATGTGACTAGTCAGTGTGATGAGTGGCTGTGGAAATTATGAGCTAACCACTGAAAATGAGCCTTGTCAGGTGAATCACACTCCCATCAGGAAGTTATTGGCACAGCCCAAGAGGAGCAGCAGCACACAGGCACCAGGCCAGGACAGAGTGATTTTTGTGCCATGATAAGTCAAGCCAGATTAACTAATCAAACAACAACTCTAGATAGGACCTGAATCTATAGAAAATATGGGTAACTGAGGCTACAAGAACTAAATCACAGAGGGTAGCTCATCTGGGAAATGACATCAGGCTGTGGAAAGTCTGTAAATGGGAATTACATGTGGAAGAAAGGTATCCCTGCAGGAACAGTCCATTAATTTTTCTAAAAAGCCATGTATAAATTCTGAGAGTCTGACAAATGTTTTTCTCCTCAGGGTATGGGAATATTGCTCCAAGCACTGTTGGAGGCAAGGTTTTCTGCATCTTGTATGCCATCTTTGGGATTCCACTGTTTGGCTTCTTGCTGGCTGGGATTGGAGACCAACTTGGAACCATCTTTGGGAAGGGTATCGCAAGGGTGGAAAAAGTTTTCAGAGTAAGCTCACTGTCAATTTTTTGCTTAGGTTGAATGAATTGCTTTTAATTCTGTTGCTATTACTTGCAGTCCTTTTTACATGTTGAGCGCCATGAAATATTTACATGTCTAGTTGAGATGATGCTTAATCTCCTTAGGGGCCTCTGTAGTGAGTGGAGAGAAATAGACTTCTCTAGATGGTGGTTGCAGGCATTATAGATCAGGCTCTGAATTTCCTTCTTGAGGCTATCTCTCGGCAATGTATCTCCTAAGCTAGGCTCCTGACAAGGACTGCCTGTAAAACAGCCTTCAGGTTGCTTTGGACGTGTGTGTCCATTCACTGAAAATAGCGAGAAGGTAGTGTAACTTCCGGAGGAACAGGGCTGCAGAGTAGGTCCTGATGTATTACTAATAAAGCCTAAAAGACTTGGAAAGCAGGGTTACTGGAGTGAATGTGAATTTGGGAAGAGAGATGGCTGAGTGGTATACTTTCACTGCAAGAGGACAGATGCATTGGAGTAGATCTACAGCTGCAAAAACTGGCATAACACCACTGACTGGAATTGTCTTCATGGTATTTACCTGCCCTGCCTACCATGGGTACATCCTACACTAGATTTCTGTATAGACTTTTTCATATGTAATTTCCCTTCATGTTGCCAGTACCCTCTATTTTTGAGTCTGTATCACCGTAAGCAATTCTTTTGCAAGCAGTCCCCCAGACCTGGCAAATGCTGTTTTGCTAATTTGCCGATGGTTCTCTTCAGGGATTCTCTCTTGGTTCCCTTGGAGGTGGCGTAACTGGAGGTAAGTCTTTCCAGGGATGGAGTGAATGAGAAGCTGTCCAAGCTGGTTGGACACATGCAGTTTTAATTATCGCATTTTGAAAAACAATTAACAAAAATGAAAAGCAGTGCTAGGTCTTCCCCCACAGGCCTTATAGCTGAGCCTCTAAGATGGCATTTACTAGCTACTGGTATTATTTGCCTTCTAGTGGGTCCTCAAGGGCAATTTTGGACAGTCCAGCTTGTATCCTTGGGGAAGGGAATGGGAAGAAACTTTGCATATGTCCTGGACATTATAATGTATCAAGTTTTCATGTGCATATGCCTCAACACTGCTTCTGTCTGTCTTCAGTTGCCTCTGTTTATCCTATTAACCCTTAGGGATCTTACATGGTTGATGTCAGGGCAGCCAAGAGCTCCTGAAATCCTTGCAACTTTGTCATCATCTGTGCAGGTGGATGGGATTTGAAGGCAACTTGATCTTGCATTGTGGTCAGGATCATTTCTGAAGCTAGGCAAGAGGCAATATGCATACACTGGCAGGCGAGGAGAGGAAAGTTTCTCTGTTGGCACAGCAGTGTTTTCATCCAATGCATTTCCTTAACAGCTCTCTTGCTCCACTCAACAGTGTAACTGTGAGCATGGGCCCACACCACTCATGGGACAGCTTGCCCCTGGCATCCCCTGGCATAGCTGGAAAGATGAAAGGAGGATTCCTCCCCCAGGAGTTGTGCTAGTGCACTTCTGCTGCCTCTGACATGACCTGTGTGGAGCCTCACCAAACCTACATTAATTAGCAGCACAAATTAGAGCCTAAGAATGCCACATTTGGTTATTGCAGTGATCAGCCCATGCACTCTGTGGGAATTTTAAGAACAATTTGAACTCCATAAAGGGGGAAAGAGATCTGCTCTTATCAAATACTCACTATACTGCCAGTATCAAAAGAATATTTCAGCAGAAGGATCTGGACACATGCCACTGCTCATCTTGTAATCCAAAATGTTGCCGCTGTTTTGGTGTGTAGATCACCAGGAAAACAACTATTCATTTGTGACTAGGTAAGGCTGGAAGTATTTCATTGCAAAATAATGCTTCTAAAACAGATACTTTTCATGTACCAGTTTAGGAACGGGAAGCACTGGCAGAGTGACGCTGCCTGGGATACAAGGAGGTATCCCAAACACCATGCTTTGGCAGGTCTATGCCATCTGTCCTACTGTAGAAATCGTGTTTGGTACAAGTAAATAAACATCAACCAGGTCAGAGACATAAACCAAAGCATCCCTTACGCAAGCCCTACCTACTCAGCTACTGATTTTTCCTATATGTCCCATCTTCAATAATCTGAGGCAGAACCTGGCTACTAGTCTGTTCTCACATGCATACAAGCGTGATTCCCCAGAAAATGGATATGTAGGGTGCCGCCAGATTCACTATCACTGGTTACAAGCATTCAATATCTGGGTTCAGTGATGAATCTGTCCTCCTGGCCCATTTGAGAAAATCACATACAAACTCAAAATCTACTTAAAAATTTGACAAGTCTTGTAATTATTTTCAGCTGGCAAAGCTTTCCAGACACTACAGAAATGAAATATGCATTCCAAGGTGGCACAAAACCATAAAAGAACTATTGCTATCTTACATATGTGAGGGATCTTATGAACGGCCTGAGACTGTTTCTATAATAAACAGCAGAACAAACCCCATTCTTTTGGCTTGCTCTGTACACACAGAGGCTGCAAGCATCTAAAGATAGAAAGTAAAGCACTCCATAGGCAGAGTGCACAGTTACAGAATGCAGCAGCTGTCATTATCATGAGTTAAATATAGGCTAAATTCAGATAGTCTTTATTCAAATCTTGTAATGAGTGTTTAGATTCTCACTGGAAGTAGATGGGACAAGCATAACCTGACAGATCTTCCCGCATCTTGCAGTTCAGTACAGATACAGGCATTCAGCCTGGGCACAATGTGCTTCTGAGAGTGCTCCAGGATTTTCTGGCTTTTGAGGTGAAGCCACTGTGAGCAGTTCCTGGACTTGGTTACTGCTTTCACTCCTCTGGCTTACAGCATGAGGCTGAGGACAGGTCTGGCAACACAGCTGGTAGAGCATGAATTGCAATACAGGGATGTGAGCAAGCAGCCAGACATGGATGGTGGCAAGGCTGCACCCCTGAAGCTCATGTCTCAAGAAAATGCACTACTTTGTGCAGGCATGCAATGCCTCTGTAGACAACTTACACTTCACGAACCAGGGACTTGTCAGAACAGACACATCTACTCCCTGTCTCTGAGGTTTTCAGCTTATAGAACCTGTTTGCCCATTGATCTCTTGGGAAATGGTGTGCACTAGATTTAAGAGACGTGTAAGTGTTATGAAAATGATATACACCTTTTTTCTTCTTTTTTTTTTTTTTTTTTTTTTTCTGAAAGACAGCAGTAGACATTACCTTAACCTTGAAACAGTCTGAGGAAAAGTAGTTCTTAGTTGGATGACGGGGCTGGAGCTGGGGCAGGAGTAAGAGCTGGTGGAAAACTTTCTTTTAGCAACTACCAAAGCTCTACTTTTCCTCAACTTTGTTGTTTGTCTTTCTGAATACATGAGATCTACCCTAGCTATTCTTTACCTTAGAGAGTCAACTTCTTTTTAGAGATTTTTGGCTTCTCTGATCTCTTTTGTTACTGTACAAGTGACAGAAATTGTCTTTACAAATTCCTTATCCAAAAATGAATGGAAAATAGCTCGTGGGAAAGAAACGTTATACAGGAAAGTAATGTGCAGAGGAGGAACACTTAAAAATACAGTCTTTTTTCTTTGTCTCCCCTCTGTCTTTCCATTTGTTCTATTATCTGTCCCCTTGCTCTCTCTCATCCTCTTCTTTCCCTTTGCTCACATCAAACCTGTAGCATTATACCTGACACCAGTGCAGGACTGGTGAGTTCTCAGCAAAGTTTGCAGTTCAAAAAGCTGTTCGAGGTTTCCTTGAAGTAATACCTTTACCTCTTCTTCACGAGGGTAATGCCATACCCAGGGACCCCGTCTGCTTCCTGCCAGGCAGCCCCCACCCTGTGCTTTATCTTCCAGCCCCATAGCAGCATTGATTCTTCTCATTTTTGGCAGCTGAATCAAACTTTCAGATGAGACCATTCCCAAAGCCAGAAATTGAAAACCAGATCACTGCTTAGGCAAACCAGTGAATTCATGCTGGATTTGCGCTGTTGTTACTGAATTCAAAATTTGGCACACGGTTAATAGATAAATGTATTATAACCTAAAAGTGGTACGTTCGCTAGTAAGAGCCTATTTGTAGTTCTGAATATACAATGTGACACGTGTGTTTTCGAACAGATTAAATTAATGGAAGACTGATGGAAACGTTTCCTCTCCAATTCCTGACAGCTAATCAAAATATACCAAAAATCAGCACAATCTCTTTTATTTTGTTTTATTGCATTTCGTTACTAGCCAGCATCAGTGTGTTATTACACCCACTGACGATATCAGCATCCTATCTTTTCTTTTTTAATATGGTGTTATTCACTGTGATTTTCTGTAAGGAAAAAAGCTACAGTTTTTTAAAAACACTCACTCAAGAACTTCCACAGTGGAACAGTCCAGTGCAATGATCAATCTGCCATCTGCTGGCATCCTGTCTCCGGACAGAGCTGTCAGGATGGGGTGTGAAATTCAACCTACTGGTGCATGTACACAGTATTATTCCAAAATGATACGAGATTTATGAGCTGAAATGTCAGCATTCAGAGCTTAGCCTAACAATTTCCTGGGACATTTCCACCAAAACAAAATGGCTGAGAAATATAAAAAGTCAGTCACCAGAAAGGAATCCTACATTTCCATAATCTAGTAAGAATTTCTTATTGTTGCAGTAAAGACAGTAGATCTAATTACATTCTGTTATTGGTTATTAGCACTTTGATACCATAGAAACCAGCCAGGAACAGGGCATCAGTGTCCTAAGACTGGAAACACTGATTTGTAAACAGTGTTTTTAAATGGACAGGAAAATATATAGGCAGAGAAAAGGGTGTGATAGTATCAGATGGCAGGCTGGTTGTGAGGCAGAAAGTTCTAGAGGGAAGAAGCCAGATGGAAGTTAAAGACAAAGTAAGGCTGAGAGGTTGAAAGCAGTGGCTAGGGATGATAGAGATTAAGTGAAGCTGATGTGAAGATAGTGCTAGGAGAATGGGAAAGTAGGAGCAAACAGCCACTCACTACATGGCAAAGGAAATTTTCCCTCATAATTCACAGAATTCCCCTTCACCCGCAGAAGTAATGTTTCATAGGAACTTGGTAAGTTACCCACAGGAAAACCTTGAGGAAGAAACGCAAATGCTTTCCTCATACACAAGATCACCTTGTTACGGAAAGACCAAAGGTGATGTAGCCTCGGAGAGAAACATTATGCAGACCACAGAGTACGCTGACTTGAAACATTTTTCATTTGATTCCTGTGATTCTGTGCCTCTCTCACTAGTTGGGAATTTGGTTCTTTGAAGCTGCTTCTGTTTTGCTCCCCACACAGCAGAATAACTTGCTCAGGAAAAAATAATCTGTGTGGTGAGAGCTTGTACAGATAAAAAGAAGTGTTTTAGAGCACTGATTTACAAACCCAGAACAAATCGATGTAAGCAATCTCAGCTCACTATCTGTTCTTTTGTGTGTAACAACTTAAAGGTCCATCTGAGAGTCACAGTTCCCTGAGCAACATTAAAAAAGGGGTGCTTGCAGGTCAACAAAGGATTGGTTTATGTATGTAGATACTTTGGTGATATTTATTTCAAGTAGTTATGCACCTGAATGTACATTTCAAATCTGAGCATCCTGAAATTTAGAGGTGATTTAGAACAAAACCTAGACCCAGATCCAAATTTTGCAGTTAGGTATCACTAAGTTATCTTAGTGAACTATCTAGATGTACAACATAAAAAATCTAGATACTTTCTAGTGCTTGCCAGCAATACATCCATAGAGACTTACGAATCTGGTGAGTATTCTAATTTCATTTTCAGTTCCTCTGTTTTAAATCTGAAGACATGTTTTTTGTAAATTAGCTGATGATAAAAGTGAAATTAAGGAATGCAGGTACTGTAAGAATCCATAACTTGCAGTATTTGCGTAGGAACTACACAGAGCATGGCAGAAAAAGAACCTTGGAAGAGCAGTATACAGCAGTTAGCATACTGAACATGGACACACCGTGCTCTACCTCTGTTTATTTCCACTTGTCTTCCTCATCAAACTTTATTTAGACCAAAAGTAACTGTCTAAAAACAGTCAGTGCTGTGATGTTAGACTCTTCTGAATCATTTGTCTGTAGCAACTTAAGGCTGATGTGCTGTCCTCAGGAAAATAAGGCCTCAGGACTATGACTTTTTAAGCATATGGAAGTTCAAACAGTGTATATCTCCCACCATACTGGAGTGGATTATGAACCACTTCTGATAAGTGCACTCCTCACTCCATCCTCTTGAAAAGGAGTTTCACCCTGCAGAAAACAAGAGGGAGTAGTGAGGAAGCATGTGTCAATCCTTCTCTCAAAAAATATTGTCTGACACCTTTTTAAGTGAAAATACATGAGCACTCCTGAAATCCAGGACTTCATTGTCAAGACAGGTGCTCCAGTTTGGAAAACTCTGAGTGCATTCTCCTCTAGTTCATCGGTAACTTATCTGTTACAAAGAGGACTGTTAGTCTCTCTGTACACTACAAATGTATTCTTCTCTCTGGTCCTTCCTGCCTGGACTCCTTCAATGCCCTTCTTAACAAGAGTTGTTCTAATTGCTTTTCTTGGATGTAAAGCAGCCCAGACCCAGGGCCATCTGGACATTTTACTGTACTATGTCTAGCAGAAGAGTGACCGTAGATGCTTATGAAGTTGAACTGGAGGATGAAAGACAGGAGTGGTAAATTTACAATGCCTGCCTCTGAAACACTTTTCTCCTTGAGATGCTGCAGGCCACATCTTCTTTCATTTTTCTAACTGGTGCTTTAATTGTGGTGATGGAAAGACAGCAGGAAGTTTTATTTTTGCTTTTGGTCGTCACCTGTTTTAGTAGTCCTTGTGCTCCAGTGCTCAACAGAAGATACAGGCAAATGATAATCCTATGGGTGAACCAAACAACTAACGGTGCAGGCTGTGACTTCATTACATGCAGTGACTCTTCATCCACCAGAGCCAAATTTGTCTCTGGATTCTGTTTTAGGTTCAACCACTGGCTTGTGGTATGGTCTTGAATATGTTGCTTTTACTCTTTGGATCACTTTCCCCCTCCATTGTATTTGAGATGAAGGAAAATATCTTTTTCTGCAGAGTGCTCAGATAGTACGCTAGTACTAAAAAATTCATGGCAAAATCTATGGATCCCAGCTTTTGGCTTTTTATTTCCTCTAACTGGGTATTTAATTCAGTTAGTGATGCTTACAGCTAATCTGCTTCAGGGAAGGTAACTTAAGTGCAGCAAACCTTTGCTGATTTGTTCTTATCCACTGGTCTGTTGCCAAGTATGAGTTTAGAGTCTAAAGCTTGCATGGGCTGGCTGTGGAGCACATCTTTCTTTAATCCTGCAAGTCAATAAGCCCTTCCAAATTGGCATATAATTTAAGGGTTAATATTAACTTAAACAGTTAAATTCAGATCTTGACATGTCTGCAAGATCTTTTAAACATTTTGGTTTTACCAACAATGTCTGTTAGGCCTGTAAGGTCTTGTGAGAAGTATAGCATCAGCCTGAGGCAACTTCAAAGAGAGGATCATGAAGGTCTTGAACTGAGTCTGCCTCTAAAGAGAGCCCCAGGAGGTGTTGAGCCTCGTGGTAGTTGAAAGGGCATTCCTGGGGTTGCTAGAAAGAGAAGGCAGCAGCTCTAAGAAGGGAGAACAGTCAACGCCAGGAAGAGAGAATAATTGCTCCAATTTTAGAATCAAATCAGTCTCAATAAAAAAATGATAGTATAAATAGAGGAGGAAAGACTATTCTAAAACCAGGTTTTAAAACTAGCTTAAATCCAGAGTATAGTGTTATCTGGAAATCTCAAGTCAGCTCCAGTGCACCAAAACTGAAACCCAATATGCATTGAAGTCCATCCCCCAAAGTAATTATCACTGGTATTACTGTAACACCTCTTTCTGTGAGTGTTAGGCACTGCACAGTGTAGCTGTTGACTACAGGGCACTTCAGAGGAAGTCTTGTACTGTTTTGCCCACTTTTGTGAAGCCTTTTAGTATCTTTTCATTATTGTTTTGTTCATTATTTAGAATTATTAGAGGTTCAAACCTTAAATAATTCTTCTTACTGGAGTCATACTCTTGTCACTGAACTGCAGTGCCCATAATATTTTACAGCTCTTAAAAGCAGAATATTGTACAAAAGCTAGTCAGGAATCCATGATTAATACAAAGGCTTTATTTATCACTGTTCAGGTATCTATCGGTATTACAGTAAATTGTAATAGTTGATTTTTCATTTAGGAAGCAATTTTCATTACTTTGCTTTCTGATTGTGGATAAACTGCAGCTATTGTAGTATATGAACCCAAGATCCCGTTATCTTCAGGGTTTTTCTTCATCTACTTAGCTTTTTTTTGTAGGGTGCCTAATATTTTAGCACCTGTTTGAATGTTTACACAGAATTAATTAATAAACCAAAGACAGGTGTAGTAGGTAATTAGTGGCTAAAAAACTGATTTAAGTGCAAGGTAAGAGAGTATTTGGCAATTGACACTTAGTAGAAAGGTTTCCAAACCCTTCTATGGATGATGGATCAATCTATGGATGATGATTTATGATACTTAAAGAAGAACATAAAAACAATAGAGTAATGAGGAAGTATGTTTTCAGGAAGGGGTTTTCTTCCACCGTTAATTTGAATGTACTCGGGCTATTTTTTATGTACATCAGGGATTATCTCTGGAATATGATCTCTGTCGTTTTGCCACCTATTGTTCCCTCTATCTGCTTCTTTTCTGTTTTCTGTGGTGAAAAAAGATGAGCACTATTTCTTTCTTTATATCAAAGCCCAGTCTTTGCCACCTCTCATTTGGTTTGAAACCAGTTTAGTATTCAGAATGATCTTAGGGTAAGCAGTGGCAAGGAGTTGCATTTCCATGCAGATCCCGAATCCCAATTTTCTTGTTAAGGAAGTGAGTTAAACGGCCCTTCTTTATGGTTTGAAATGTTCAGGAACCACTATTTTTAAGGGTAAAACTATACCTGCCTGCTTCCTGCAAAAATTACTATTAGTCACATAACTTTTAATTGCAGTGAAGTGCACTGGAAATAAACCCTGTGAGTCTCGAGCAATTATCTCTCATGAAACACAAGACAAACAGGAGCTGAAAGCATGATTAACAGTTTACTGAGCAGCTAGGGTTTCTTAGATACTCTGCTTGAAGCTTAAAAAATAAGATACTTCAGTGGAAGCTGCTGATTAGTGCCAAAGAACATATGAACTTTTCAACCATCAGCCTGAAAGTTAAACTCTTTCCTAAGTAGTAATGGTGAATATCCTCTTTTTGTTATTGCCTCAAGTTTTGGTCATATTGCTGTGGAAACTTCTCTGTGTTCCTGAGAGTGCTGTGCTGAAATACCAAATCCTATGTGCCAGGGTTTTGATGTAGGTGTTGCCATCTCTGAAAACCTGATTTATATCCTAAAGACCGTCCTAAACTCAAGATTGTTTAAGTTTGCAAAATAGGGGGTAAAGGAAAAGCAAGACAGAAATGCAACTGCAACACGATGTCACTCATAATACAGTAATTGTTGATCCCCTCTCTCCCCCAACAAATACGTAGAGCCATTTTTGTTAGTGTTCTTCAGAATATCCTCCAAAATTCCTGTAGGCAACATTTTGGGAAGCATCAAAGACTGAGTGTGAGGGGGGTGATGGATCTTGAAAGGCAATAGATAGAAATTACTTCATGAGGGTACTTGTACATGGTGCCTCATCCCAGCCATGAGGACTGTGCTACTTTCCCGCTCGAGATGCTGCTTCAAGGTTATGTACAGGCTGGATGAAGGTAGCAAATTTCTTAATTAGATGCTGAGCATATACTCATAAATCTAGCCTTGCTGCTACGTGGCACTTTTCTTTGCACCATCATAACAGCATTTTACTTTTTCCCCTGAATTGCACTGATGAACAAGATGAAAGCATTGACTCAACACTGATCAAAAACCAGGGTTACCAGGAATGACAGGGTAAAATCCATTCAGGTACAGGGAATTGATGTGGAACAACCATTATTAACCCATTTTTGCACTCCCTGCGAGAGGGGAATATAGGTGTAACTCAGAAAGGAGCAATACATTCCAAATTCGGTCTCTGTGAGCATCCTTTGAAATCGCTTAAGTCTGGAATGTGCCATGAGCCTCTGTTGTCCTTTGTCTGCTTCAATGTCTGAGAAAAGCATATATATACATGGATCCCTCTTATTCAACATTTTTTTTTTCTTGGGCTGAACACAGCTCAGCCAGAACAGAGGTTTGGGCTCATTATTGTTATTTTTGTTTCTTCAGTAGCGTAATAAGCAATGTACAGAAATTAGTTGGTGCATATCAGAAAGCCTTATGTGTGCTTTCTAGAGAGAGGAAGAAGGCTGAAAAGGAGTATATCAAGCCTAGAAAGTTTCCAAGCCAGTGTTTCTGTATTTTCATAACACAGTATCAGTACTCACATTATGACTGCAGCAAGATCCATGCCTAGAGGTTTACAAAAATAACATTAGAGAAAGCTGCTGCTCTGTGAGAAGCTTGCTGCATGTTCTGTCTGGATCTAGAAAAACACCACACAGAAGTGTGGTTTTATGGGGAAAAACAGCGATGTAAAAACAATCCTTCTTTACACTGACCTGTGCCTTGCATGTATTCAGGACTGCCTCTCCCAAGCTTAGTAACAAATGTGAGTGCTTTCAGCTTTTTATATCTGTCTCCCCTATGGTACTTTCTACAGTTAAGAAATAGGGAATGGATTTTGCATCTTCTTGTGCAGCAATAGCAGCTTTCTTTATAAAACATGAGAATTAAAATAGCATTGAGGCACCAAAAGAGCTAGTTAGACAGAGTGGGGGAAGCCCATCTCTAGTTGTATGGTTCAAACTACTGTTCTTAACCTATGGAGGTGTCTGAAATGTTGTATATGTTTTAAAATACATTATTTAGAATTCTGCTGCTATGCTTTCAAGGGGTGTTGCCTTCTTCATTAATGTGGTGAGTAAGCCCTGGCTGGCAGCAAGCACCCACATAGCCGCTTGCTCACTCTCCTCCCTGCAGTGGGATGGGAAGAAAATATGAAGAATGAGAGTGAGAAAGCTTGTGGGTCAAAATAAAGACAGCAAAATCACTTACAAGTACTGTCATGGGCAAAACAGACTTGACTTGAGGAATTTAATTTATTGCCAATTAGTATAATTTTTAAAGTACTGAGTTGGGTATTTGGAAATAAAAAAAAAAGGCAAACATTCAAATTGCTTTTCTTCCCCCTTTCCCAGGCTCAGCTTCAGTCCCAGGCTCAGATCACTCCAGACAGCTCTCCTCCACCCATTTTATTGCCACAGGTCACACTCAGTCCCTCCAGTGCGGTGGTGAATGGCACAGGAGTTGGGGTCAGCACACAGTGGTTTCCCTCTGTGGCAGTACACTTCCCCCCCACATCCCGCCAGCAGGAAACAAAACTTCTCCAGGCAGGGAGAAGGGGAAGGAAAAAAACCCCTAAACCCTGGAGGCCGCAGGTTGAAATTTGAACTGGCCAATCGAGATGCGCCAGGTACACCGAGGTGACCCTCCTAGCCAATAGAATTAAACGACCACAGGTCAGATTCGACAGGGGTATAAATGGGGTCCCGCCAGAGGACACGTGGGAATCAGTCCTCCTCGGAGCAGCGGGTCTGCAGTCGGGGACTCCCCCTGGGGTCGGGGCACCGCCCGAGGTAACTCCTCGAGGGAGAGAGTCCTCAGCTTTTAGGTGAGTAATACGCGCGTTTTGGAGCCATCACTTTAAATCTCGGGGATTCTTGAGTCAGCTGTGTAGTATTAATTCTCTTTACATCATTGAGCCTGTGGTTTATAAAATGTTACCGGACTTCTAACTAACTTTTTACTGAAGAATAAATCTGAGTTTTAAGACCTGTTGGATTTGGTTATGTGTGCATCCGTAACACCCTCTGCCTATCCTTCCTTCTCAACTCTTTTCCTCTGCTCCAGCGCTGGTCCTCCATGGGCCACAGTCTCTCCAGGGAAGTGCCTGCTCTGCCATCGAGCACCTCCCACTCCCCTGACCTTGTTATTCCCTCCTCTGCCTGTCCAGCATTTCTGCCCTTTCTTAAATACACTTTCCCAGAGGTGCCACCATCGTGGCTGAGGGGCTCAGTGGTGTCCTGCAGTGGGTCTGTTGGAGCTGGCTGGTACTGGCTGTGTTCAGAGAACACAAAAGAACAAAAGATTCATATATTGTTCTTAGATGTTATCTCCAAGCCAGTGATATTTAAAATACATTTTGTTTCAGTCTCATTTTGAATGTGAAAGAGCTAGGACAAGACAGAATGAAATCCACAGTGACAGGTATAGGCAGCAGTGATGTTGATGCAACCATACCGCTGATCACTGAGGAGCTCTGTAAGCCCAGTGCTGTGCCAGTCTTTCTGTACAGCCTGTTGAGATGGGCATCACACTTTACTGAGGTATGTGCCAGGCTCTGGACCAGAGGTCACTTGCATTTGACCGATCTGAAGGGCAAGCGGTGTGAACCTATGTCTACCTGCACTGTCTACACTAGCCTAGCAAAAATGTTTTGACTAAGGACATACCTAATGTTTGTGGCAAAGAAAAAAGTAGAACCCATGTATCTGATATTCTGTTTTATGCTTTGAGTACAAAAACTGGCTTTCCTCTTTTTAAAATATTTTGCTCTGGAGAAAGTGATTTAGAAGACAAGCTGTTTAATTAGTGCGTGGGCAGAGACAATCTGTTCCAAGAACAGCTGGCAGCATGGGAGAGACATAAAGTTAAGAGTAGGTGAAGGGGACAAAAGGAATGTTAAGGAAATGTGTTTTCTTTGAGGGAGTGCTCCAAAATGCAGAGCCTTGTGGAGAGATGAGGACAGCATGTTCCATGAAGGCATAGTATACTAGTACTAAAAATATGCCATTGGTCATCTAGCCAAAAAGGTAAACAACGTGCTTGGAGTCTTGGGGATATTTGTCAGGAATTCAGAAAAGAAAATGTTTGGAAGACAGAAGAACCATCTGAGCTCACTGTGAAGCAGCAAATGTTCCTGTGCTATTTTTGGTTGAGTAGTACTCTATATTGGGGGAGTTTCTGTGAAATGGGAGGTGACACTACAAAATCTTGGAATATGCATATTTGAAATATGCTGTTCATGGAAGTAATATATGTTCCATATATTTAGCATTTAGCCTAGTCTGAAAAGTGGCTGTAGCATCTTTTTTATCCCATGCTTAATGTCTTCTACTTGGAAAAAACAGTATCTACTCCATTTTGGAAGGACTATATATCATGCCTGTGGCCTCAGCTTGGGAACTTAAGAACCTTGTTTGGTCCTGTTGTTGTCAACATTTAGGTCAGAAAAACTGTGCCTGAATTAATGACCAGAGAGAGAGAAATAAAAGGAGATAGAAAAAGGGATTTCTTTTAACTCCTGAAATTATTGGATAAGACCAAAACCTATAAGACCCCAGTGTATGTAATCGAAAACAAGGAAAGAGCAAGGTCACACTCATTGATGGAAAAGATGCATAAGAAGTAAATTCCACTGATAAGGATGTCTCCATGAGAATGTCTGTCCTCACCCCTCTTGTCACTGGAGCAGATTGACATTAGGTTGTTTGAATTAATAGGAACAAGAAGATGTTATATGCAGTGATTTTGCCTGTTTAGCACTTAACTGCTTGAGAGTAGGAAGGCTCTCCAGAGAGATCTGGACAGGCTGGATTGATGGGCTGAGGCCAATTGTATGAAGTTCAACAAGGCCAAGTGCCGGGTCCTGCACTTCGATCACAGCAACCCCATGCAGCGCTACAGGCTTGGGGAAGAGTGGCTGGAAAGCTGCCCGGCAGAGAAAGACCTGGGGGTGTTGGTCGACAGCCAGCTGAATATGAGCCAGCAGTGTGCCCAGGTGGCCAAGAAGGCCAATGGCATCCTGGCTTGTATCAGAAATAGCGTGGCCAGCAGGAGCAGGGAGGTGATCGTCCCCCTGTACTCAGCACTGGTGAGGCCGCACCTGGAGTACTGTGTTCAGTTTTGGGCCCCCAAGACAGGAAAGACATTGAGGTGCTGGAGCGCGTCCAGAGAAGGGCAACCAAGTTGGTGAGGGGCCTGGAGCACGGGTCTTATGAGGAGTGGCTGAGGGAGCTGGGGCTGTTTAGTCTGGAGAAGAGGAGGCTGAGGGGAGACCTTATCGCTCTCTACAACTACCTGAAAGGAGGTTGTAGTGAGGTGGCTGGAGATAAGACAAGAGGAAATGGCCTTAAGTTGAGGCAAGGGAGATTTAGGTTGGATATTAGGAAAAATTTTTTTACTGAGAGGGTTGTCAGGCATTGGAATAGGCTGCCCAGGGAAGTGGTTGAGTCACCATCCCTGGAGGTGTTCAAAAAGCACATAGACAAGGTACTCCAGAACATGGTTTAGTGGGCATGGATGGTGGTTGGACTGGATGATCTTGAAGGTCTTTTCCAACCGAAATGATTCTATGATTCTATTCTATGATTAACCACCTTAAGAGTAAAAGCAGCACCTTCATTAGTAAATGGAAATGACCCCTCATAGGTTGTTATATGATTGAAAACTTTCCATCTTTTCTTCTAAGATTCCTACTTTAATCTTTTCCAGATTATCTCAAGGTGGATTTAAATTGAGGCCTTTCTCATTAGCAGGCACTAATTTATTTATATTTGATGAATGTCTCACAAATTATCTGCTCCATCAATGTGGAGAGTACTTGTTGGTAAAACAAAACTAAAAAAAAAAAAAAAGTAGAAAACAGCTCTTTCAAAAGTGTTTTCATTTTACTTAAACCACTATGAGATGAACTACTATTGCTGGAGAAAGGCCTCTCTTACTGTTTCGTTTTGACACAGAAAATTCTGCATTTATGCCACAAAATGGGCTCAGAGGATGTGTTAGCCTGGCTGGAGTTACTCAGCTATTTGCCAGTGTTTGGCTTCAGATTGCAAATACTATTTAAAACGAAAAGTTCCTTCAGTGTTAGAATCCTAAATGCAATTCTTGTTTGTTAGTAAGGCCAGCGTACAGCTGGAGACCATTTTCCACAAGGCTGTTAAAAGTTCATATACTGTGGGAACACTGGGTATACCTAAGTTTCTTTGACAGGCAGATCTATTACACTGCAATGACCTGCAGTACTTGATGAGTTTATTTGGAGCCTTACTACAGAGTCCTGGATGGTAAAACAAGGCCAGGTAGGAGGAGGGAGAGGTGGCAAGAAAAGCAAGCAAGTGGGAAACCAATTCTATACCATGGTGACCAGGGCATTAGGCTGGAAAAAGAGAGCAAAAGTATCAAAAAGGCATAAGATCGCTGTTCCTCTGAAATATACTGTCCTGAAGAAAAAACTTCCTTTGCAGAACTTAGGGGATTTTTTTTTTCTGTTCTTGTGAAAATACCAGCCTAATTTTTCAAACTCAGTCAAAGTCAAAGGCCTGAGGTATGAACCTTTCAAGATTTCTCAGCCATTAGTACATATATATATATATATATATATATATATATGTTTTTAATAATGGCTTGGTACAGTGTAATACTGCAGTGGTTTAGGCTAATCTAGTCTCATCTTAATACAACTGTGCCAAAACTGGAATGTAAAGGCTGCATTCCTTATTCCTGAGAACCCGGGCAGCACAAAATTATGTTCTTTGTAGGAAAATAGCAAGGCCAACTCCCTCCACAAGGAAAACATGCAAGCCAACCTTTTTGTAACGTATGATTACTACAATGTACATATTCCATGAATAATGACGTTTATGCCTTAGCATTTTTTGGGTCTATAGCAGTTATACTCTACTGTGAATATCCCCAGAATGCATATCTAACTGTAAAAAGACCCCCTTTTCACCTGTATGTTGAATTTCATGTGTCACTGTCCATTAAGTAATTCTGCTTCTGAGTATTGCTTTTGTGCTCTTTTCAGTAGCTCTAAAAATGCTGTGCTTGATTCACCATTGCTTTTTGACTTCATTTGTACCAGTGGAAGAGTAGGGAAAAAATAGAGCCTCAGCTGCTCCACTTTTGTGGGAGTAACTGAGATGCACAATAACCATGAGTCAGGCCTTTCTGCAGAGCCTCTCATTAACATCGTTAGTGTTTTTACTTAAAAAAACCCAACAACCTTTGGCTGAATTTATCACTCATGAACAAGTCGATGTCCTGACCATTTGGTACAGATTGGCAGGCCATTCTTTCCACTCCTGTTTTTACCATGAGACAAGACAATCCTGATACATATTGAAATGCATTTTAATGTTGCTGTATGGGGACTGGAGGAAGGTTTACTATGCATAACTTTGCTTTGCTAGTAGTGCTTGGCAACCCCAAAGTACTTTGTCCAAGGATTCCCAGTACTATACAGCACTGCATGTGCCTTGTAACTTCCACCGTAGCGAGGTGTCTGCCATTTCATTTTTACGTGCCAGGAAACTGAAGCATTTAGTGGAAGTGAATAAGTCATGTTGACCAAACCAGTAAATCAACAAGAACTTGGTTAAATCTTGGTCCTCCATGACCAAAAGCAAGTGTGCCAGTCTAAGACACCATGTAGCATCCATGCGATCAGTTGCTTTCCCTTCACTACACATAAGTAAATGAAATCCTGCCATTGTGAATGTGTGTCCATAACTCTTAAAGAAGCTAGATCAGCCTTTAGTATTTTAGCAAACTGCTCAAAATGGCTCCCCAGGAAAAAAGGAAATAAGAAGTCAAGTCAGGTTTTACATTCTTGTGTTGTTTTTCGCCTTGGTTCTTCAGTGGCAGTTTTTTCCATGTCTTGTATTTGATTAATCTTATTTATGGCATTGTATTACTAATCCTATTTAACTGTTTTTGTTCAGCCAGACACAGAAAACAATGCACACACAGAAAAAGAAAAAAATTCAACATAGGGATAATAATGTCAAACAGTTTCAGAACTAAAACTATTTCTGAAATATAGTGTATTTGTTCTGCTACCTGTGTTCTAAATGCAGAGTATCCCAGGTCACGAGTGCCTAATGATGGTCAGACATTGCACCTCTAAAATAAACACTCATGCTTTAGTAGAAGCAGTAGTACTGCTCACAAATTGGCTAGATATTAACAAGTTCAGGCAATATCGCCCCTGTATATTATAAAGATAACTTGAGACATTATTTCCTGTCTAGTCAATGTCCTAATCTGAAATGAGATCTCACTTCTGGGTTAAGGGAGATACTTGATTTGGAAAACTAATTTGGAAATAAGTCACTTACAGTGACCTCCACATTTGTTTTCCAGGATAAATACAGAATTTACACTGCCACTGTAATTAATCCACAGTAAGATTGCTAGTAATTTCTAGGTTTCTTGTGAAACTCTATTGAATTTTGAGTTTACTTATAGCACAGAAAATCTGAAATAAATCCATCAGTTATGTTAATCCAGGCTTGCATCAGTATTACTGGAAACAAAATCTAGGGTTTATATTAAATAAAGTGAGAGTTTATATGATCTAGGAGTGTAAAATGTTGCAATTACACTGCTCATATTTGTATTCGGTTTGTAGCAGCCAGTAACACACATACTCTTTGTTCAAGAGCTTTCCAGTATGGATTTGCATAGGTAATTTTATCTCAGGTTGTTTGGTATTGACATACTCCTTTATTTCTGGAGTAAACCGATAATATAGCTATCTATTTTTGAAAAGGAGATTTAACCTTCATGTTTGTGAATGAAATATGGAAATCCTGAGTCAAGGAAAGTCTAGAAAACCCGAAGCACATATTATTTCTACATAAAATCTCAGGGGTTTAGAAGAAAAACAGGGTTTATTTTCATTTCAGTCTTGTCTTGCTTGTTGAATGCTTGGGGCTGGTGAGGCAATGTGGGTGTACATATGTATGTATGGAGGTGTGAATGTGCACTTTTTCTTATACATCGAACCTGAACTGGAGTGTACTGGAGCCTTTCTGAAGCTCAGGACTGTTTTTCCAGGCTGTGTTTCTGGTAGGTTAGTGACTGCCTAGTGCATGGAAAATGGGAATCACCATTTTTCTGGGGCCAGGTGTAGAGGTTCACTATTGCCCGGGGAGGGCTCTCACTAACGGGGAGGGAGGGTTCTTTTCTACCTAATAAGCTCACAAAAGGCAGAAAGAGAAATACCAGGTCACACCAGCATGATCAGTCTGCCATTCACAAGGTATACAGGCCCAGAAATCCACTCAAATATGTTTTTTTTTTCTTTCGTTATTTCCTTTTTCTAGAAAAAGCAAGTGAGTCAAACAAAGATTCGGGTGATCTCCACCATCCTCTTCATCCTGGCAGGCTGCATTGTCTTTGTGACCATTCCTGCAGTTATCTTCAAACACATCGAGGGATGGACAGCCTTGGAGTCTATCTACTTTGTGGTTGTCACTCTGACTACCGTTGGCTTCGGTGACTTTGTAGCAGGTGAGCAGCTTTGAGCCTAGGTGCTGTTCATGAGGGCCTTGGCTCTTAGAATTTGTTTTCTGGTGTAGAGAGGATGTTTTTCACAATGTGTTATATTCCAGTGAAATGATGCCAGGTGTTTCTGTTGGGGTTACTGTGCAATAGGACACCAGGTTGATTTAAGATCCAGGTGCCTTGCCATCTGGAGACTGCAAGCTTTCAGCAGTGTAGATAACGCAAGCCTGGGAAGTCCTGATTATTCTTTATCGTGCAATGAATTATGCACAAGTCAAATGACTTTCCCATTGAGTTCAAGATTTGTATTAGTCCATTAGGTCTCAATCTGAGGCTGATTGCTGAAGCAAGTAGCCAAAATGATGAATGGATGAAGCTTTTAGAAAGTAGGGCTGAGCCATAAGACTGGAGAAATCTCTGGTCGGATGCAGTAGTGGGCTCCTACTACAGGAGCTGCAGCATTTCAGAAGCTGCATTTTGTTCTCTAACCTTGGCAGAAATTTTGACATTGCAGTTGCCCTGTTAAGGAAAACTGATGTAGGAAGAGAAGGACTAATGGGGTATGCATCTCAGTGCTAGGGGGATACTCTCCAAGATTAATACAGTACTAGCAGGAACTATAAATATCCATCCTTATCAATTTCCAAAGAGTGAGTCAAGATTGTTGGCTGGAGAGATGAGAGATTTTTTTTTTTTTCTCTCTACTGCCTTGCTAACAAAAAGGTGGTTAAAATAAGTTGAATTTTTTTTCCCATTAGTGCATGACCCTTACACCTCATTCCTGTTAGTGGTCCTAATTAAAGGCATTAAGATGCCTGTGTTACAAACAGCCACTGTTTTGTTACTTTCCATAAATCAGTGAAATATGAATGAGTTAAAAAACATCAAATACAAGTGCAGGAATATATAAAATTTTCTTTGCTGAAGAGCTGTAGACAAGCCTTTTTGTAGACAAGGCTGTGATCTTCCTTTTTTTATGACGTAGTGGTATAGAAGACATGAATTATTGAGGAAAAAAAGGCACCGAACAAAGAGAGCCCCAGATATGAAAAAGAAGCATTTTACGAGCATTCAGATACAGAAGTGATTGTATGAGCTTGGTTCATTTTAACCACTTAAAAGTGAAGAGAAGGTCATTGATATTCTGTCTTTGTGGTATCACAGTGTGAAATAAAAATATTTCACAATATTTTTCTTAAGCATAAGACACTTTGGTATTGTTTTCTGTAATTATATAATAGTAAAAAAACCCTGAACATTAAATTAAATTGTTCTAAATCCAACATGATTAGGAGAATATAATCCACAGCTGGCTGGCTACTAACAACCAGGATTTTTCAAAAATCAAATGGAGGACCTTGAATGAGAAAACTTCAGAGGTGATCTCATGATAAGAGTTTAAGGCAGGTGATCACCAGGAGATTTGGGTTTCATTGCTGGTTTTGGGACAGATTTTCTGTCACTTTTATTTTCTGTTACTTTAAACTCTCTGTATCTCTGTCCCTTTGACATCAAAGGGAAAATACTACATTGCATTGGGTAAAACCACATCAACGGAGCTATGCTGATTTATTCCACTTAGAACATGTCCTAGCTTTTGGGATTTTTTGTACTACTGTTGGCAATACAATTGTGGATGGAGCCTGAAAAAACAGAATATCTGATAGGCTGAAAAAAGTGGTCTCATACTTTCTCAGTTGCCTGATTACTCCATAAGACAGACCTAGACAATCTGCTTCATAGCGAGCTTCCTCAGGGACACGTATTATCAGAAGAGCCTCGTTGTACCATAGCAACAGCAGCCCCCACCTCCCATTGTTTCCCACTCTTAAACACTGGAAAAAAGAGAGTGATTCATGCGGTGTATGGGGAGAGATTAATATCAAAACCAATATTTGGGTCCCTGCCAATTCTCAAATGTCTGAGCTTCCACAGGGATGTTGGATCACTGTACATACACTCCTACTGAGTCTGGGTAAAATTAAAGAGTTGTAGGAATGTCTCAGATTGCAAAAAGCTCAGGGGCAAACACTGATCTCTGTTGTCCAGTGATTTTAATGGGGGAAAATCCCAAAAGCTCTCTGTAGTCATACAGAGGTACAGACTGGTGTCTAGCTCTTGTCTAACCAAGCCTAGAGTCCAGAAAATATGCAATCCTCTGCCCAAGTCCCCTGGTAGGCTTGCTCTTCAGGCAGAGATTTACTCAGGTACCACCAAAAGTAGTGTTTCTTCACCTGCACTGAGGGATGTGGCTGTGCTGCCTCTGCCACTCTCTCTTCAGCTCAGGGCTGTGCCTGCCTCTCACTGTCTCATTATTGCAGTGCACTTAGCACTGTGATAGGACTGGGAGTCTCAAAAGTGAGGTTGTGGTTGCTTTCTTTTGGAAAAGTTTATTCTATTCTGTGGTAGGTAGCAGCCTGGCTGATACTGCATTTATTTTAGGCTCTTCATAGTGCAGCAGAGTTGCCAAATGTCTCACATACTTGTTTTACCAGCTCATCCTAAAACTCCCATGAAAACAATATAGGACATTTGTTGCTTCATTTGACCCATATCTCCTCTCAAGTCACTGGCTAGAGAATGCATTTCTATAACTGATACTGAAGCAGACGGTATATCCTTATTACCAGGGCTGATGCACAGTTGGCTTCCTCTCAGATATCCTAATTTGGAGGGGAAGACAAAGCTACTTTTCTTTCTTCTGCATATAGGTCTCTGAATCCTGTAGGTAAACCCCCAAAAATCTGGAAACTATAACCTGAGGGCATTGAACTGTAAAGTTTTGCAACTACCAGGCTGCAGGCAGTTCAGAATAAGGAAGACTAGCTGTATCAAAATTTTTCTTGGAAATGTGTTTATGCTGTTGCAAGTACTATCAAAGCAGGAATTTCAGACTTGCTTCAGAGTATGAGCAATATAAAGAAAAGTGTTTACTAGGTGCTGTGGCAGGTCACATAGCAGCAGAACAGTACATAATTTTAAAGAGTTTTAAATTAAGAACAGATGTTCCTCCCATCTGACAGTCCTCTCATCTATTATTAGAACTACAGTAGTGTTGGCAAGAGTCAAGAAATACTTTCAGGAATTTCTCAGAATTGTAGCTATTTTGTCATAATTTTGGCATCTCATGATTCCTAAGCATAAGTATATGCTTATTTCAGGAGGAAATGCTGACATCCATTACCGGGAGTGGTATAAACCCTTAGTGTGGTTCTGGATCCTTGTTGGCCTTGCCTATTTTGCTGCTGTCCTGAGTATGATTGGAGACTGGTTAAGAGTCCTGTCCAAGAAGACAAAAGAAGAGGTATGACTAGTAATTTCTCAGTGGTTTGTCATTTTATGAGAGCTTTAAGTGCCCGATTCCTGCTTGTCTAAAGAAGGATGTTCCTCTGCATGACAAATGCTCAATATTCCCTGTGGTTTACTCCACTGGCTGCCTTTGGTATCCAGTTAGCTCTGATCTCTAGCTCCTTCACAAAGGGAGGAAAAAAAGCAACTGAAGCAACCTAGGCTGTTACACCTCTATCAGTACTACCAAATACGCAGAACACATCAGTAGGATTGCAATTACGGAATAAAAGAGGCCAGCCTTCACTCTGAAACTAGCTACAAAGTTGTAATAAAAAATTCAGTGTTCTCTCTTTAAAAATTAGAGATGCATAGGTTTTGAAGACATTAGTTGGCTCTCTTCCTTATGGGACAAGAACCTGCCATTAAACCAGGGTTTTATATTGAGTTTTCCGACCTTTCCCTATGTCACGGAATATGGCTCTGAATAAGAGTTTAGATTCAGGCCCTTTATTGACTACCATATTATTAAAAATTGAAGAAACTGAGTAATCAGCATCAGGGAGAACATGATTAAATTCACTCAGAACATGCCCTCCATGATTCAAAGACAGTATTGCTAACGTGTCACTCAAATAAGAGTGGAAAATAGAAGGCAATTGCCATGACTCTAGAGCTGAAGCCTATTGTGGAGGACGTTAATAATATAATTTCAATTTTTAAGGCTATCTCCTTCTGCATTACTGGCAAAGCTAACCTGGCAGGGTTAGCCAAAAAGCAGGCATAGACAAAGTTTGGCAGGGGGGTACTTCTGTTTATCATTTATGAAAACATCTGCGCTGCCTCAGATGTGTCCCCTGCACACCTCCGTGAAAAAAGGGGCTTCACAGAGAGTTTGGCAGTCAGGTTGAACATCAGCAGGCACCTACATGTGGGAATCTGATCTCTTATGGTGAATGTGAGATGCCTGCTCCCACAATGGGACACCAGCTCATCTGGCCTGAGGAACCAAAGATGACTTCCTTGTGGATCACTGAATGAAGAAACTGAGTTCTGGCTACAGCAGCCCAAGCAAACCATTGACCTTGGTGGGCTCTTGCAGACATCGTACTCCTGAATCTGTTCTCCTTTAGCTGAACTTTGGAAAAGGCTTGTGTTGACTGAGATATTGCTTGGTCATTTACCTTCTTTTTTCCTCATTTTGGAAGAAATATTTATTTAACACAGCAGCCATGTAGGTGCTTTATTCTTAGCCATTATTCTGCTCTCAGGTGCAAAGGAGTAAAACAAAGCAAAGCAGTGAGACATTTAAGGACATGCTTATGGTGCCCACACAATATGTGTTGACACCTCCTCCAGCTGCCTTGAGAGGGCGGTGTTTGGACAGTTATGCAATGGAAACCTCCATTAAAGACAGCTATATTTGTCCCTGAGAATGACTGGATCAGTCAGAGGTCCACTTGGAATTATCTAATAGGTATTTCCGTTAATTGCTCTGTGGCTTTGTAGCACTGAACAGAATCTTCGGTGGGACTGAACAGCTCCATCCATAAGCAATATGGGAAAATACATTACTGTATTGCTGCACTGGTTGTTGTGCTATTCTGAAGTATATTGGTATAACTATATGTGATTAATTTTACTGAGTCCTGATCATTTACCACTGACATTATAAGTCAAGAATTTTGTTCTTAACCAAGGAGGGATTAGAATAAATACCTGCCATCATGTAACACAGCTATAAAATGCAGGGGGTGGCAAAATGTGAAACAGGCAGACAAGTTATATGCCACACAAGACATTAGCTGGTCACTAGTTGGTGTGTTTAGAGCCTGCCCAGTATAGCCACTTTGCTGCTGAAGTTTGGGTCTAGATGGATGCACTGGAGCTGGGACTGATCTCTGATTCTATGCTAGACAAGAAAGCGCTTGTGCTACTCTTCTATGAGAAAGACTGTCACTTCATTTTGCTTTTGCTTTTTTTATATTCATTTCTCTTTCTTGTTGTTGTAAAGGTTGGAGAAATAAAGGCCCACGCAGCTGAGTGGAAAGCAAATGTGACGGCTGAGTTCAGAGAGACAAGGAGGCGGCTCAGTGTGGAGATCCACGACAAACTTCAGCGGGCAGCCACCATCCGGAGCATGGAGCGCAGGCGCCTGGGCCTGGACCAGCGAGCCCACTCCTTAGACATGCTCTCCCCAGAGAAGCGCTCTGTCTTTACTGCCTTGGAAACAGGACGCTTCAAGGCCTCATCTCAGGAAAGCATCAACAACAGGCCTAACAACCTGCGCCTTAAAGGGTCAGATCAGCTCAACAAGCACGGGCAGGGGGCATCCGAAGACAACATCATTAACAAGTTTGGATCATCTGCTAAGATGACCAAAAGGAAAAACAAAGACCTCAAAAAGACCATCCCTGAGGATGTGCGTAAAATTTATGAGACCTTCCGAAACTACTCCTTGGATGAAGAAAAAAAGGAAGAGGAGTCAGAGAAGATGTGTAACTCTGAGAACTCTTCTAGCACTGCAGTACTGACCGACTGCATCCAGCAGCACTCGGACCTGGAGAATGGAGTGATCCCCAATGAAACCAAAGAAAGGGAACATGAAAACAAAGCGTTACTTGAAGACAGAAATTAAATGTAAAAGATGCTTGACTTGAATTAACAAAGTTAGTGGTTTTATATACATATATATATATATTGAGACACGTGCCTTATACAGACTCCTTATTCAGTCTGAATTATATAGCATTGAAGAATATTTCACTGTGCCATAAAGACTCAAGCTTGCTCTGCCAAAACAATTCAGGAACACAGCACTGCAGAATGGCAACAGAAAGCTACGCACATGGAAATTTCAGCCTGTATAAGATTACCAGGGCAAGACGCAAAGGAAGAGACTGAACCATGGCAATGGCAGCTATATAAGAAGAGCGTTTGAAAGGGATGAAAAAGAGTGTATCTTTGTAATGGAGTATGCATCCATAAAGCCTTCCCCTGGTGATTAAAAAGAGGAGAAATGTTTGGATTGAACTAGAAACATTCAGTAAGGCTTAGTTCATGTTTTGGCACGTGATCCAAGCTAGATTTTTTTTTTTTTTTTCATTTTTGAATCAGATGCATTATCTTTCTAAACTCCAAAAGAATGTCCATGGACACAGCCGCCAGCTGGGTGCTGGTTTGAAAAATCAATATAGACATAGTTAAGGCTCGGCTTGCTCTTTTCATTAAAAAAAAACAAACCGAACAACCAACTCTGTGGGTATTTATCTTAACCAGTGTCAAAAAAAAAAGGAAAGAAAAAATGGATTTTTTTTCTCGTGTAGGAAATATTCAATGTAAGCTCACAGCAAGAAAGTGCATATGAAGAAAGTGCAACATCTCATGCTATGTTGTTTAAAAGAAGAGAAACATTAATTTAATGATATTCGGCTAGGTGTATAAAACAGTGGGCCAACTGTTTTTTTAAAAGAATTTCTCATTCACACTTTCTACCACTGAAAAAACCCTTCAGTTTATTGCTGTAAGACTATGAAGACAGAAGGAAAGCTATAGCTTTTGCATGTCAGGAAACTGCTGTTCTCTGTAGCTGATTCTGAATTTTTAAAAATAGACATAAGACCATATACACTATTCAAGGGAGGGCCAGGGCAACCACAGAATCTCAGGGCTCTCTACCCCTTTTGCTGGGTTTGGGTTTAGACATAAGCTGCAGTCATAATCTCAGAAAAAAAAAAGAAAAAAGAAATTTAGGAAAAGAAGTTGAGAAAAACTATGGTGGTAATCTTTTAAGTGCTTATAGCTTTAAGTGCCATTAATGCTGTCATATTTTGTAACTTTTTAAACAAGTCTTTTGCATTATTTGTTTCCTTTCAGGTACTATCTTTGTTTGACATTTGCTATCTTTCTTCTTGATAAAATCTAAACATGAGCTCTCTGCATTTTTAGACTAAATTGAAATGTAACCAAACTGTGGGCATTTTTTAAAAATCTTTTGTGGTGTCTGGACATATGGATATAAGAAATACAAATGTCCCTAGACTTCACAGTAAATATTCAAAGAAAAGGCTGCAAAATAATTAATGGGAATTGCAAAACACACTAAATTTTGGTAGCCTCAGCCTGTGGGCTACTGTGTTTGTCATTGCAGATAGAAGATTTTGCATGCTGGAAATGAGATACACGATTGCATCACCGATGCTTTCCCTACGCCTTCACAAAATCCTAAATATCCTGCAATTCAAACTGTAGGTTTATAGGTAAAGTAAGCATGGATGTAGAAGGCAGAGACATACCGAGTCTTACAAGCTAGTCAAATATACAGACACCTGCGGGTCATACAGACACAGACTTTTGGAATAGCACGCCCATGTCTGCACACACAAAAATGCACGCTTCGTTTTCTGTGATGGTTTCTGAGATTTTTATGCACAATGAGCCAACTCAAAATCTAACTGGTCACTGAAATACATGATTGCCATGGCTATGAATAGAAGCATGGCAATGCAAATGCAAATTTTGAGTATGCATATTTGCATATCTAATTGACTGCACAATTTGCAGGAGTGAGCCAAATACCACTAGTGCAGAGGAGGAAAGAAGTTCTTAGTATGTTCTGTCTGTTGGTTTACTTCACTTGAAATATGGTATCTTTCTAATTTCATTACCTGTCTGAAAATTAAGGATGAAAAAATAATGTTTGAAAAATTTCAAGTCATTTGGGATTGCTTTAACTCAATAAGATCCAACAGACATTGAATTCTGCTTAGTTCACCAATGAATCTCTTAAGGTGCGGGGCTGTGCTCTGGCTTTAGCTTACTGGAGACAGGGCAGTAAGCCCAGTCCCCGGGGAAGGTTTCGTCTGACTCAAGAGCTGCTGTGGCTCTGGAGGCTTTTGTGCCACGCAGCCCTGTGCTCTGCTTCACAATAACGCAGCCGGCAGCTTGTGGCCATCCTCAGATCCCGTACTCCCCAAGCTGCAGGCAGACCCTGGCAGAGAGCAGGTCTGTTCGAGCACAGGAGACCTTTAGCCCTCCTGTTGCACCTGGTTTTGGGCAGGCCTGGGATGAAGTCCAGCCTTTTGCGCCACACGTGAGGAAGTTGGAAGTCTCACTGAGACGTACAGTGAATCATGTTGTGCTCATTCTGTAGTGCCAGGAGAGATGAAGCATACTTGGATGTACTGAGATTTTATGTTGTTCAGATCTGGGGTTTTCCTGTGGCCTGGTGGGAAGTTAGGAGATAAAGCTAAAATTTAGATTTGCTTTTGAATTCCAAACAAGGTTCAGAAGAGCTCAGACATGTGATTTGGGTCCTGGACATTAAAGTACTGCCTGGTTACACTGTCCTGCACTTTGCTTGTATGAAGGATTAGGTACACAAAAGCATCTCATCTGACTCTGAAAGCATGCAGTACATACAGATTGTGCTAACAATTCTCCTTGGTTACCAAATGCCAAAACCAACACCATGCATGCAGTGTTATTTGTTCCTCAACTGAGTTCTCGCAAGAAATGCTTGCCTGTAATGGAAAAGTCCTGCGCAGATGCACAGGCAGCTGTAAGGGTATGGGAGATGCATTTCCTGGATGTGAAATGTAAGGCTCAGTCATAGCCTGAGCATTTCTGCTGATTAGGGTCAGGGAAAGCAAAAGTCTGTCTTGTAGGACTTGTCTGTGTGAGCAAGGAGTTGGACAGTGGGCAAATCATGGAAAACAAGTCAACATAGACAAAGTGACTGAGGAGGCAAAGTTTGGTGGCCAAATTCAGAACTGGTTGCTCTGATGGGATAGAAGGACAATGCAATCTTGGCATATGCGTCATCTTTAAACTTTCTGAGTTCTCAGTCTGTCCCCTGTCCAGATTCTAACTGATGTGCTATGTGTCTCACTCTAGTTTCTGCCTCGCCATGCCATGCAGGAGTCCCTGGCTGACATTTTATTAGCTGTGTCTTCAGCAGCTCCTGGTTTGGGTTAGGATAGTTTCAGGGACAAAGGGTGATGGTGAATAAACTCCCAGTGAGATACTGAACAGAGCATTTGATGACCTTTTACATGAAAGCAAAATGCTCTCTTTCATGCACACACATTTCTGTGTCTGTGCAACTTGCTGAGAAAGCTGCCAGTCTGCTGCTGGAGTAAATATTTTCTCCTATATGATTGCCTATTAAATACCTCAATATACATCATTTTTATTATAATATGGGAAGTGCAAATGGTGTACTGCTTAGGGGACCAGACAGAAATGTCTGACAACCAAAATGACATTTTAATGTCCTAAATTGCTTCTCCCCTTGTAAAGGACATCCCTTGGTTTTAGTTGTATGCAACAACTTGGGAGAGAATCTCAGTTCAAACATCAAGTGTTTTTAGGGCTAACATTCTCATCCTTTGGCATTTAATAATACTTACAAAGAACTTGTGATGTTATTTCTAGTGAGGCTGTTCCACCATTATTGAAAGTTTTAGCAAAAGGTAGTCTGCGCCATACCCAAAACTCCTTGCTCTAAATTACAGACTTTCACAGAAGCCTGAAAATAAAAAGGCAAACAAAAGGGTGACTTAGTGACTTTAACTCTCAGATCCTGCCCTGAGCACAACATGACTTGACATGGGAATTGGGACCTGAAAGAACAAAGGAAACATGGATCTTCTGTAGCCACAGCCCTCACGCATAGAGGACGACTCAGCTTCTGGTTTCCTACAGCTTTCAGCTCTGCAGTCCCACTTTCTACTGTCTTGTGCAGGAGAATTCTGGCATGCTCCTTTGGGATTCCTCCTGAACCATTAACCGTCACTGAACTTGTGCAGATTTTGCATGAGTGGTTTTGAAAAGGTTTGTAACTTCATCCATGTGGCAGTCTGTGAATTTCATTATTCTTTAATAGGGAACATTATTTCTAATAAATGTTATTAGAAATAATACTAAATAAAACCCCCAGTGATTTATATTCATGAAATCTAATTTTGGTTGTTGCTGTGAAATTATACATCATCAGAGCTTCTGCTGTCTGGCTTTATGATGTCTCTAGTACAAGTCTGTTTCTTCCAAAGCCATTAATGGGCTATGCCAGAGACTTTCTGCAAAATTCTCTAACCCACAATGAATGAAAGTATGCCTATGTGTTCAGGGTGTTAAAAACCCTGTCCTTAAGAAAACCTGCATTTTCCTGAAGAATTTGTGTTTATGCTGTACATGGGCTGTTTGTTTGCCAGCTTTGGTTTTCTCAGGGGCTTATTTGTGTTGTCAGGTTGCAAGATGTCTGCTAGTCTCACTTTTCCCATCATCCGCTAAAAATAAATAACAGGTAAAGACCAAGATTGATGTTATGTTGCATACTAACCTAGAACAAGAAGTCTTCTACTTAACAGATATGGATTTAAAAGGTGACTGGAACTGCTTCAGTCCTTCCGGTACACCTATTTGTTCTGAACTATGTTTTGTCTAATCTAAGGCCAAAATCTGCCCCCATCAACTCAGTGCAGTAAAGTAGAGCTGGCTTGTTCTTTTTAAGCTGTTCAGAGCAAAGACCTGCTGTTTTAACTCATCTCTACAGTGCCGTTTACACTTACTGGGATGGCATTATATCAATACTAAATACAAATAAGCCCAGCTTCAGAAACAGTTCCCTAGGCAATTAAATATCAATGAAAACACAAATGCAAATCCACACAAATCTATGAAATTCAAGTAAAGGCTTGTAGGTTAATGTGTGAAACTAGTTGCCTGAAATATATCATAAAAAAAAAATGCAGATCTGAAAATTCCTTTAGGTTGCCTAATTCCTCCTGAGGTCCCCATCTCCTTTGCTACCAGTAACAGTTACCCTCCTTAACACTATTGCTGATCTGGACCATATTTTTTTTCCTTCTGCCAGTGCAACTGAAGTACATAATGATGTTGGACTCTGTTGACTCATGCTGTTGAAATCAAACACTGAGCAAGCAGTTCCGAAAGCTAATTTGGGGGTGTCCTGATGTAGCCAGCACATGCTCAGTGAGCTAGCTCATGCTGGGTTGAGCAGGTCACTCTAAAGGCAGGTCTTACCACAACACTGGTGAGTTCTCAGGAACCAGTTGAAAAAAGAGCCCATGCAAACATGTGCACATGTGCACCCTTCACATGGCACATGTAGTTGGTTCTTGCATACGGATTTAGTGGTGATGCCTGGCCCGCCATGCAGGTAGATGTGCACTTCTGTGCTCCGTCATCTCTGGTTACAGGTTGTGTCTGAGTTGAGTCTTATCACCGGGAAATACCAGTGCTGCTGCTTTCGGGGGAAAGCGGACATTTCTCTAGCAGGTGGCCTTTTGAGGCAAATAGGATTTGCTTTCCTTGGCTGAACTCCTTGAGAGCAAATCACAGGCAGGTGGTATTTGGCATGTGAGAGAGAATATTTTAGTCTCCCAAATATATTCCACCCACACACTCTTTTTTCCTTGTGAGAGCTGGGTGCTTAAAGAGGAAAGCTTACGGTGCCTATTGTGAGATGTAAGTCAAATATACCAGCTTTCAGCCTACCATTTAGCAGATTCTCAGATCCTGGAGTCATGTAGTAGATATAATTAGAAAAAGGCAGGATTTGTATCTGGATCACAGCTTCCCCAAAATTTGAAGTTATTCAGGCCAGTGTTCCAATATCAGTTTAGACTGAATTTTTTCAGGTTCTGATAGAATTTGATCTGGACCTTGTGGACAGGGCTGAGAAACCATGATTAGTCATTTTCAGCCTTGCATTTGAAAAAAACTTTCTTAAAATTTGCGGAAACATTTCAGTGGGCTGCTGATCTATTTTTACTGATTAACTTTGAATTATAGTATAAGCAATCAGTAAATCCACTTGCAAGGATGTTCTATCTACTGTCTTGTCTCTGTCCTCTCTTTCTCTCTGTAAGATTTTATGGTGCTTTAGAAAGGCATTTTCAGAAAAGGGACAATTTCATAAATGGCATTACCATGGTACAGAGCAGAATGTGCTTGTACCATCTAGATAAGTTTTGCTGCTATTGTCTTTATTTTATGATGTAATGTTTTACAAAGATGAAAAAAAAAAGTTGCAACAAAGACCTTCTGGATGATGAAAACACTTTTCCTGTTGTTTTTTTTCTCTCTCTGTTGTCTTATCATCCAGCAAGGGCAGAGTAGCTGTAATTAATCTTCCCTTTTGTGTATCCCTGTGGAAAACAGTGCATTGCTGGTAATCTAACCATTGCCAGATCTTTGCATTCATTTTTGCCCCTCCTACCTTTTCTTTTTGGTTGACAGTCCAGACTGCAGTGGTTTCTGGGTCTCTAATTTGGGAATTAGTGGTGCTGGGCTGGTTTCAAGAGAGAGGCACAAAATTCCAGCCATACCTCTACTCATACTGAGCCACGTTTCTGCACCTGGTGACCAGTCAGTCGGGAGGCAAGAAGCAGAGCTTTGAGGAGGCTCTGTCTCTCTTTCCTAGTCTCTCTCCATAGAATTTATTTGCCAGGATGTCTGGAAAATTTACTAATGCAGAGAGGAGGGAGGAGGTGAAACTTCTTGACCTTGGGAAGCACAGACAAGGTTGGGGTTGTCTTGTACTGTGAATTCTTTTGTCTCTTTGCAGCTTTTTTGGTATCTTCATGTTGACTGTCTTCTACATGAGGCCTCAGTTTCCCCTGGTGCCTTGTTTTTCTATCAACTTGAGAAACTGCAATACAGGCCAGTCATAGTACACTCACAGAGGGTGCAAACTCTTGAACTACGGTTCCTTTGTCAGCAAATGGGGGAGACAAAAAATTCCTGCAAGCATGGTTGGTATTTCTGTATAATGTATATAGAGACCTCTCATGGCTGAGCCTTCCCGTGACTCTGAAGAAAAAAAGAAATGAAAAAAACCTTCCCTGGACTGAGCAAAAAAGCTCCCCTGTTTTCGTGCTACTCCTTATATGCTGTTTATGCCACACAGTCCATACTGGTTCTTGCTACTTGTTGTGTGTTAATCGTGTAAGTCGACATATTTCCCCAGAGCACACCCCCCCCCCCCCCCCATTTCCAAATTATCTCTCTTCCCCTATGAGCATGTGTCTCCTGATAGGACCTACTTTAGCTACTCTGTATCACTCTTGTTTTTTCTTGCAAAAATGGTTATTTGCATTTTCTAGTTTATGCACATTCTCATTCTGCTTGTCTACTTAATTGCCATTTCCAGGGCATGACCTTATCTAGCTACACCTGTTTGCTCTTTGTGACCTATTGCTTGGGATATACGGAAGGCTACTTTGTTTTTAGAGTCCTCCAGCAAACTGATCTATCTAGCCAGCTGACCCAGATAATTGTGATTGCGAAAGACAATGAAAAAACCCCAAGAGGGTGGATGTGTGACAAGTTGTGAAATACTTTTTTTCCACTCCAAAATCTGGATGCAGAATGCTAAGGGTTGCACTAAGATTCTTGCTGAAACATGATTTTTTTCAGTACAGTCTGCGGTTTTGCATAACACCAACTATTTTTGAAACAAATTGTTACATGGTGGCAAAAAGATTAAAGTTGCATTAAAAAATAATAAATTTAGAACTCACATACTAAAACTGAATAGCGCAGGAAGAAGGATCCCACACAGATTTCACAGCACATTGCTTGGGCTGGCAGGTGTCAAGCTGCTTTCCAGGAAAGCTTTAGATCTTTTCCATGGAGGACACTGGACACTTTCCACACTGTAGGAGGCTGCCTCTGGATCATCCCTTCTTTCCTTCTGGCACAAGGTGCTGATGTTTTTCTTGATGGTGCTCTCTTAATGGTGCCATTTTGTGGGCAGAGTCCCCAGCTCTCTTTTTGGAAAATGTCATTACTGAACCAAATTTAAACAGGATGGATGGACACCATAGGCTTGACTTGAAGCAGTTAGCTAAATGGACCTGTGCCACTCTTTCCTTCTAAGTATTATTATATGACTAGGAAGAATAAAGCACTAAAATAAGGTTGCATTATGTTCCAGAGCATGTCGGGACTGTGAGTCTTGGTCGTGCACATGAAGAACTTTTTTATAATACCCGCTTTATTAAACTGCACTGCAATGTGCCAAATAGGTTATTGGTGGGGGTCCAAAACTGCAGTCCTTCTCTCATATAGAACCATGAGAATCAATTTAAAGAAAGAAGAGTGCAAAATAAGCAAAATAGTCCTACTTTTTAGCAGAAAACTGAATATTTCTTGAGGTGGACAATTGAGTTCCATGTTCAACAAAAAGCAGGAAAAACATGAATATTGTAATACCTGGGGAAAAAAAGAAAAACAAACTAACAAACAACAAAAAAACCCCAGACCAAAATCTCTTCCCTAAGTCACTTCCTCACAGAACATATCTGGACTTCTGTGCATTTCATGCCTTTGCAGGTGGCATTGATGAAAATAGACATGCACACTGCATTTTGCTCCTGTTAACCTTTCAGAGCTAATCCAGCAAGGAGAAAGTCAGCTGGCTATTAAAGTCTTGTGTGCACTACGTACGGAACTAACAATTGCAGTTTATTGCTTCCCCTTGCATGAATATCTGGGCAGAAAAAGAGACACAGAAAATTCCGCAAAGGACAGAGTTCGGCCTGCAAATCTCTTCTTCCTATGAGGGTTTGTGGGAAAGAAAGTACTCAGCATGTTTTAGAGCACAAGCTGGGAAAGGAAGGATTGAAAAAGAAATGAAACAGCATGTAAACTGAGGCTGTTTTGCAAAGAGTCATTAAAGACAGACAGGAACCTCATGAGGTCATTTTTATGATGTCATATTACAGACCTGGGGATGACTTTAAGATGTTGCAGCAGGAAAACCAAGAGCTCTGGCAATCATTGTCACATCTGTTAAAGTGTGTTGAGAGCCTGGAGCCAGGCTAAGTGATACTCCTCCACAGTGTGAATACAGCAGCAGGCTTTTGAGGGATTAAGCACAAACAAACAATGACTGCGTGTTTTGTTACAAGGGAAATAAACACTACCTGAGTAACAACAAGATTTCCAGTAAGCCTTAGGTGCAGAAAGATGCAAGCTGTGCTGTCAGATTTACACTGAAGTGTTTAATCCTCCAGCTGCAGGGGTCTCAAAGACAACAGCCTACTCAACTGTTCAGCTCAGACTCTTTCCTAGAGCAGGTCCATCTTGAGGGGAAGGCATGCTGTGCTGTGAAGCTAATTATATTGTTTTACTTCCATTTCTTTTTCTGATGTAGCTCAATTTGATAAACTAAACATAGTTTGTCAGGTTAAAAAAAAACCCCAAACCAAAACCAAACAAAACCCAGCAAAAAACACCTTATAGGCTGCAATTGTCACCTTTTCCCCTTGAATCCCTTCTGCACAGCTGCCTGCTGAGAATGATTTCTAACAAACAGCACAGCCTTGCTGTTTGAGGGAAGGTATATGACTGGATTTTTCATGGGAAGGAAAAGAGAAGGAATCCCCCTGAAGCCTAGGCTTATCTTAAGATTAACTGGAAAACAAAATTTTTTACTATCTCACCCTGCAAATACCAATTCCTTTTTAGCAGGAAGTTATTGTGTCTTTCACAGCTTCAAAAGAGCTTTAAATGAACAGTTTCATTTCTGTTTTTCATCGCTTAAGTTTCCTGCCTTGGTAAGTCTGCTCTGATCTATTAAAATAGATGGTTTCCTCTCCATAGACTGGGCCTCCCTCACTCAGGCTGAGCACCAATAAATTAGCCATGCCCACTTGCAATTCTGCATGATGCAATCTGATCACATTAGCTCTTATTTGGCAGTTCCCAAACAAGCCAATTTAATGCAACAGCAAAACAGGTTCAGGCTGTGTTTTGCAATTTCTCTTGTCCATCATCAGTCACACATCCTTCCCTGGGTTTCCTATTCCTGCTCATCTGCTCCTCCTTAACACCTCTAGCAAAAGGCCCACCTACAGTAAGTTTAACCCAAGCTCTCTGTGAGGTAGTTACCAATGTATGGTTTTTTGTGTGTGAGGTGAAGCTGTGAAGGCCACAAACACTGAGGTACTTTCTATAAATATGATGGTGACCATCATATTCGTGGTCCTGAGGCTGTTTTAAGCAACCACTATCTCAGCTGCTGTGTGGAACTCTATGTATTGGTCTAGACAGACTTATCTCTAATTAACATGTATAGTAAATTCCCATCAAGCATCCAGATTATGGGAAAATGAGTACACTGGGGACACCTTCAGGTGCTGAAAAAAGTGTCAAAGAAACATAGTGCTGTATGTGCAAAAATGTAGCTCAATAAGAGGAAATACTTAAGTCTTTTCCTCTCTGCGTGCTCTAGCATTGCTTAGTTATTTAGTCAGTTTACCGATCAGTTTGTACTAAAAATTAAAAGGACATCTACAGTTGCTTATGGATCCAGAAAAAGAGCTTTGTTTAACAGCCCTGCGAGCTTTGGAAAGAAAACAGGCTTGTAGAGAGAACCTGCAGACTCTTTGGAGGAGGTTTTCATGTCCATTAATGTGATCATTAATAGCTTGTGTTGCAATCAATATGTATCCGGAGTGCAGAAGGTCAGAAAACATTGGTTGAAATGCCAACCTGTTAAGCAGTAAACTCAGATACTCAGATATGTTGGGGGACCTTCTTTGGCACCTCTGGTCCATTTAGAGGGCAGAAATACCCACTTTGTTTCTGAGTATTTTAATGACCAAAGTCTTACTGGTTTTTATCATTGTAACAAAAATTCTATTGTATCTTGACAGGTACTAGGAACAGTTTTCCAGAGAGGCAAATTCTGCTAAAGAATAAGTTGTTGGGTTTTTTTTTGGTTTTGGTTTTTTTTTTCCCCAATTTTAGGAAAGGAAAATGGGAGTGGATTTGATTAAGGGATACTATGTTTGGATCAGACTTTAAACAGGGATCAAGGATTAGGTGCAAAATTGCACAAGGCTAGCAAAATACTATGGAAAAACCTCAGTCCCTGGGCTAAGAACAGACTGGAAAAGAGATGAAATCTTTGTAAAACTGGAGCTCAGAATTACTGATCTTTCAGTTCAAAGGTAAACTCTCAAAGACAAAGAAGTAATTTGGGGGTTAAACCAAAATGAAATATTATCTTTTCAGTGAAATACAAAAGCAGTAAAAAATTCCAGCCAAATTCAATTTGCATTAAATATCTTTTCAACTGGAACCAAAATGTCACATTTCCATTTAAAATGAACTTTTCCCTGAAAGTTGAAGGAACCGTCTAGTACTTCAAATGAAAAAAAATTGGCTTACAAAGTGAAAAAACACTTTTTCTTTTTTTCTTTTTTTTTTCTTTTTCTTCCAGATGAAATAAATCAACATATTATTCAACTGAATTTGGTTTGTCAACACAAATGAGAAGAGTCAAACGGGTTAGCCAGCAGGAGGCATACATGGTTCAAGTAGGATAAGGCTGCTTTCCTGTTGTACACCCAATCTCTGAGCAGTGCTGAAGCCTGTTCTCACCAGTATGCATTTAACAAAATCACTAGAAAAGACAAGCTAGTATTTGCAAAACCTAGCCTTTTCCCAATAGGAGTTTAATATAATGATCCAAACTTCATGTGAGCAGCCAATCCTAAGGTAAGGGCACATATGAAATCTTAATCATTTAAATTATTTTGGTAGCATAGTAAATTCTACCTGAGTATTAACTTCAGCTCTGGGCAGAGGATGTTTTCTTCACTGACATACTTGTTTCAACTTCATATTTAATGTATTACATTGTATTTTAATAGTCTCAGAATTTCCATGAAGCATTAAGAAGATGTGAAAATGGGAAGTGTAGGACAAATTGTGGTGGTGTTAGTGGCATGATGATTCATATTTATTTACATTTTGGTTTTTAAATTTTTTTTTCAGTGGAACACTTTCTTGCCAGATCTCACATGCCAGGAAGTAAAAATTAATTCTTGTCACAATTACCTAGGAAATATCATTATTCCTACTTTATAGCATAGAAAATGAACTATCTGAGGTTACACAGAAACCTATGTTCGAGCCAGGGTTTTAACTCTGACTTGCTACTATGTGCTCTAGCAGCAGGCCAGCCTTCCTCTCTTGATTATACCATGACTTTCTCAAAGGCACAACTTTCCCTATAAATAAACTGCTAGATTAAACTTTGATAGTATTCTATGTACTATTCTTGTTTTTTTAAAAAATTCATTGTTAAATTTGTAGTCAGGCTCTCACAAATCCCAAAACTAGAAAATGCCAGAATTAAGATTTTCTATGCACCTTAATTCCTCTTATGTCTGCTTTATGAGACAATATTTGATTTATGTTGTCACATATTTGTCATGGGGTTTTTGACTCATGCCCTGTGTTCTGCGTTGTGCTCAGTTATCAAGTATTTTACCTTTTCCTTCTTGTTCACTGTATAAACCCTGTCCTTATTCGTTGCAAACTGTTCCACCTATGCTCTGTAGATTGATATTTCCTCATCGGCTTCTTGGTAGCATTAATCACTAGTGTAACTGGAATGATTCACAAGCATTAACTGCTCTTTCGTGGTGCTACAGAGAGGTAAGGCAGTAGTATTCCTCCATTCTAACAGAGGGGAGGCTGAAGCCAAAAAGTGTCTTTCCATTAATGCTATGGGTTCAGTCTGAGGAGTTGGGAACCTGAGATTTTACTCTAGTATTATGTAGCACTTCAGACCTTGGGCCATAAGGATCCAGCTGTTTAGCAAATCAGCCCCAGAGGTAAGTGTCCAGAAAATAAGGATGAAACAGATTCTGGTCACCTTAGAAAATCCTGGTTATGTGACTTGTTCAGCATTTCCAAGCAGAAATAAAAGAAAAAATCCAGTTTTCTATCATGGGATTTAATTTCCTAAACTAAGAGACCTCTTGCAACTTCTGCATCGGCGATTTTGAAGACAATACTCCTCTTTACTGCATGGTGCTGATTCATCCCTAGGACTATCGTGTGGCCCAAATAAGATGCACCTTTCTTGAAACTTTGGAGGAGATTGTGCCATGTTCCTTTCTTTTCCATTTCTAATTTTCTCAAGTCCTCTATCTCCTTATAGTGGCTCCTTCTCTTCTTTAAGGGTGAGGAGCAATACTTCCAATACAATCTTTTCCTGCTTTTAAGAGTAAGCTTTCTTCAGTCCTTTAAATCAGTGCACTTTTCACATGGAAGGAAGGAGAAAGGTCTCCATATCACATCCTGAAAGGACACAAGTGTTTTAATGAAATTCTGAGCAAAATGCTTGAGGAATGAGATTTGAGGCTTACCCTTTCCTTCGTTCTACACAGAAGCTAGTTTTAGGTTAGGCATCAAAAATGTTAGATATTATAGCACCAACCTTTTAGACACCAAAGAGAGTTACTGGATTTGTCCTGAAATTCTTTCCAAGTTCCAAGAAGAACTTTAGATAAAAAGGCCTGAGCACCTTGACCCATGTCAGAGCAACAGGACAAGAGGAATTTCAGTGCCTGAAGATACTAAGCCATCTGTAAGAAGGAAATACAGCATAGAGAGTTTACAGAAAAATTGCTTTGCTCTCTTACTTGAAAACAGTAGCATGATGCAAATATTCCCCTGGAATGAGAGTGAACTTCTGGTGATGTATTATGAATATCCAGCCTTTTTGTGCCCTGGCTGTATTGACTGCTGCTTTGTTTTAAAGCTGGAAGGAAAAGCGACACATACATAGATAAAAACATAGATGTCTCAGAAAATACTTTGTGTGTGCAGTTCAATTTAAATCCTTGTATAATATCTTAAATTTGCAGTAGACAGTGCATTATTAATGGAATGCTAAAAGCTCCACAAACGTATCATTTTTGCTAGTTAATCAAAAGCTAAATTAAAAAAAAAAAAAAAAAGCCAACTTTCCAGTTGAAGTATTCAGGAAGTCATGGGGTTTCAGATTTCTAAAAGGACTTTAAAGTGAGCATGGACATGTGGCCATGACGATCAGCTTCAGAAATGGCACAGTTTGCACCCCTCTCTCTCTCTCTCTCAATCTCTTCAAGCAGAACTTTCTTTTTGGCTTTGCAACTAGAAAGCAGCATGATTTCTCCCCCTCCCACCCCCCCAAAATGTTTCACAAGTTGCTCATGGATTTTGAGTTACTCTTTGATCGAAGGTGGAAATGATGGCTCAGTTTTGGAACTGCCTGTTGAACTCCCTTTCACATGGTCAATGCACTGAGCCCTCACATTTCTTAACATTCTCTCTCCACCTCTGTTACCACTTCCATCTTTTCATGACTACCTCTTTGTGTCCCGCAAAGGCTAGTAGAACCGATGAAGTAATTGAGAAGCAAGCAAGTAGTTAGCAAGACAGGTCCTGAAATAGGACCCGTCTCCAGAGAGCCCTACTGCACAAGTGTCCAGTCTCTTTTTTGCCAACACTTTTTCTCTTTTGTCCTGCCAAATGCAATATTTTTTTCAGTACTCTTTCTTTGTTTTTTTTTTTTTTTCTTCCTAAGTCTTTGCAAGTATCAGATGTTACCAATGCAAAGTTAAAGTACTCCTTTCAACTTGTGCCATCTGGTGAACATGACACTTAGAAGCTGAGGGTTCTATTGGTTTTGATATAAGACCTTGATTTCTCATGGTCAATTGCCCTGGCAAGTGGGAAAGAACATGAGCTTCTGGCCGAAGACAGGATTACAGCAGGTTGTGAGAAGTGCCCTCCCAAGTCAATCTGGCTAGTCACTCTAAAGCTAGGGAGTGGGCTGTTCAGTGCACTCCAGTATCTCTCCTCCTGCTGCTCTCCTGCACTGAGCAAAAGCTTATGGAACAATCCTGCAGGAAGTGGGGACCCTCATGTTTGTCTCCCATGCTGTCCTTTTATACACAGTTTAGAGCTTCCCGGGTGGTACCCCTCCCTCTAAGCTTGATATTCAAAGCTCTCCTGAAAGCCCCTCCTATCAACTAGACCTAGCCATCTTCATCCATCCCAGAGAAGTCCTTTATGACCAAACACCCTTACGGCAACAGCTTTACTTTGAGCAGCAACCTCCTTTTCTTTTTCTCCCTTTATTGTAGTAATTTGATAAGCTCAGACGGGCTGAACCTAATAGCTTTTCTGCTGTTTCATTCTACTAAGGAAGAAAAACTTGCATTGAGGTCCTGTGGAAGGTATCTTTCTCTTCCAAATCAATTCCAATCACAGATCCCAGTGAGAACTGGATTTGGTTTGCACTTCTGTAATCTGCAGTAAAACCTTTAAGTAGTACAGCAACATTTTGCTTTGAAACTGGAAATATACTGCTTAGCCACTCTTGCTTATACTTCATTGTATTTCCTTTTATTAATACATAATTCTTTCTAAATATAGTGACAATTTGTGGTTTTTGTTTAGTGCATCTCTTCTTTTGTGGGCTGTGATTAGTTCTGCTTTTGTTGTATGTTTTGTGGGTTTTTTCTTCTTTTTTTTTTTTAATTACCATAAAAATGCCCCACTTCATCCTCTGGTGACCCTGTGGAAAATATTGCTTTTTACATGGCTGTTGCAGACTGGGGTCTTGAAGTCTTTGATCTGGAGCATCATGCAGAGTCACTTCTTTACTTCAATAGCCATAGTGAAGGTCTGTTTTTTAAAGCTCTCAGCCTTAAGAAGCTGTTACCTTTTCCAGCCAAAACTCCTGTGATGGCTGAGCCACTCCATTGATCTCAGTGATGTTCAAGTGAAATACAGAAAAAAACTGAGTCCAGTTCCCTCTCACTTGGCTGCATTAATTGTGCTGGGCTAACAGGAATAAGAAGCAGAAGGCATTTAGTTTTGGCACTGCTTTGCTATGGCTTTGAATACACATCACAGAGTGGTCAAGTTCAATTACCAGTTTTATAGAGCAGCTTGTCAGAGTAGAACCACACTATCAGCCTAATGTTTATTGGCTGCTTTTGAGATTGAGTCACTTATGCATCAATTTAGTTCTTTCTAGGTGCAAAAATCTCATTCTCTAAAATGAAGAGCATAGAACATGTCACACATCACCTGTAACATTGCAAGGAGAAAAAATTAAGGCTCATCCCATGACTTTTCAAGGTCTATTACAGGTATTGTAACTTAAAGGATTTGAAATGAAAGAAGAATTGCATTTTTGCCCAGCTCCAACAGACTGTGTTTTGAAAACCTTTATTTCTGAATCCAGTAGAATATTACTCATGGAACAGAAGGCTTTGCCAAGGAGTTCTGATTTACGTTCCAGTTAAATTTCTATACAGTAAATGTTAGGCTCAATTTCAAACTAGGAAATGGCTTGGGCATAGTATTATCAAAGGACATTTCAATCATTTATGTACAACGCAGAGGAAGCAGGGGAGTAAATCTCTTTGGAATTTTACTTCTTATACAAGTCACATAAGTTTAAGGTAGGGATTTGGGGACCTCTGTGAGCAAAGAGGAAGGGAGAAATGGAAATTCACCCTTCAGTCCCACCAGGAAATATTCTGATTTACAGTCATAAATTGCAAAGACATTGAAGCAGCATTTTCAAAGACCTCTTTATGTGCTGCATTTTCATGTTTAGCTGATGACTGAGCATGGCAGAGCCAGTGTGACATTTGTCAGGGACGGGGACTGGTCAGGAGTGGCAACCTGTATCTCCTTGCTGCCTCATGTGGGTCTCATCCTTAGATCAAAGAGTTACAGTCCCATTTGCTGACCCAGACAATATTTAATTTATACTATACAAAACCAGCAATTGAAAGAGCCCCATTCTAGAAAACTGAGTGGCCAGGATATTACTTTTCTTGAAAATGGGGGGGATGAGTGATAAAATTTCTTCCAGGTATCTCTCATAGCTAAGATTAGCTCTGTAAGCAGTGAAGCCCTGAATATACATGCATCTTCCTTGTGTTTTGTGGGGAAAAAATTGGCAGAGACATCTACTTCCAGATGACTCTTCATCTCTACTTTTTCCCCTAGAGCAGTGAGGTCTCTCTAGGACCCAAAGCAGGATATCTAAACATCTGAAGAGGCAGGATTTTTCAGACACATCCTTGTCCTTGGTGTGATTTAATGATTCACCAAATCTTCAGGGATTTGGCAATGAAGTTGGGACCACTAGTTTCTGTGCATTTTCTCTTTGCTTCTTTTGATAGGACTCCAGCTGCAGTGTCTTTTGACTCAACACCTTTTACTGCCAATGAACTGAAACATGCAGAGATGAAGACAGGTATTAAGGCCAAAGGAGAACCACAGCAGCTTCGCTTACCTGCAGGGTTATGCCAGGAGTCAGATTAATTTAAATTGGGAAGAGGGCACATTCTTGCATAGCATGGGCTAGGACATGTCCTGCAGTCACTGGGGAAAACTCCTACCATTGAGGTAGCTCTTTCCAAGGCCCAGCATTCACAAGTCTTTCTCATTCCTTCTGCTGACAGCACTGTACTTTCACTGAAGAGTTTAGAAGTAGGAATGGTGATAGAAAAAACACATATTTCAAAATAAGAAATTTAAATATGTTTTTTTAATTAAGTTTCAGAAAAATATTCCTGTGGGGTTAATGGATAAGGACTGGGGGGAAAGCAAAACAGTTGATAGCCTCTGAATAGCCTATAGAATGAAATATTTGAAACAGATTTTCTTCTTTTCAAGAAGTGAGGTCCTGGAGTACTGTGTAAAGACTAGCTCCTGTACTCTTAGGGGTGTAAATCCAAAATGACACTGCTGGATTTACATACCAGTATAAGTATACAGTGTTGTGTTTTGGATAAGGGTGGAGACTTCATTTCAATATGGCAATATGTCTCTGAGGACCCTTGCTAATGGTAATAGATAAATGAAATAGGGCTGCGCATGTCCAGTATCATCAATACATGTTACCATGCTATGCCACTTCAATTGGATTATCTGTTTATATATGCATCAAAGGGGAGCAAAAAACGTTTAACTTGCTTCAGTGAGCTGTAAGCAGAAAGAGAATACGTGATAGCTGAGGGTTTGGAGCACACTGCATCATATAATCTCATTCAGGAAATCTTCTGAATTATTGATTATGTTTTTCTTTTCTTTTTTCATTTTGTGAGTCACTCACCACATTTGTGTTAGCCAGCCATAGTCTTCTGAGGTTATCATCTGCATCAATTTACAAGTAGCTTCTAACTGTCGGGCTAGTTCAAAGTGGGCTGTGCCCTTTTTTTTCTGAGATCGTCAGCAGCCAGTATGGAGTGATTAATGTGGATTCCTGCCTGCTGCAAGGTGGCTTGACAATACCTCCTTTCTGTTGTCTCCTAAGCAGATATAAAGGCAACAAAGGCCTTTGGTTAATGAAAGGAGCCAAATTCAAATATGTCATTTAGAGGTGTTCTTGTCTGCCTCTTTCAACCAGATCCACACAGCTGCCTGTCTTCCTCCTCGTCTTGGGACTTCATACATTTTTACTGAAGATTAACTTCAAAAAGGGCTTGTGCTGTTTCATCCAGAGGGATGTACTGTCACTGTGCCTGGCAGGTGCTGACTGTCTGTCATGGGGACCAAAGTATCCAGAAAGTGAGGTCTGAAGGTAGTAAGAAGCCAGGAGAGAGGAGATGAGCTCTCCCATTTGAATGTGGACTCCAGCATACCACCTAGGACCAGTTGTCCTTGTGGCAATGCTATTGCACATGCCAAATGCTTTGTGATAAAGTGGTTTTAGGCAAACAAGGAGATGACAAACCTGCTCTGCCCTCCATTGCTTAGTGCTGTACGTGGCTGACTGGTACACTCTCTGCTCCACAGCGGTGATTAGCTGTGGCTCAGAAGCATGAGATTCCCCAGTGCTGAAGAAATAAATGCTGGCTTCCTTCTAAGCTCAAGGGACCCACAGGAAAGGGAGAGAGAGACGGAATTGTCTCTGCAGAAGTGTCACTGGCTCCTTGAGGTCTCAATATTCAGCTGGATGGTTGAGTGATTCCTGATGAGCCTGCAGATAATTCAAAGGACTATTGGAAACCATATGGCTTGGTCTTTTGGTTACCTATTCTAATACAATTCAGTCTTCACTGTACAGTAAATACACAACTAGCAGATGGTAGGAAAGCAGAATCTACTCACCAAGATGAGATGATCATTTTTGCATGAATATGCCCTTGCATGTGCTGGGGTGGTTCTGGGCTTTATTGCCAACCCTTGGTGAGAGCGGTCCTGGGTGACTGCTGTGCCATGCCATGTGGTGCCTGCTCGGTGTTCCTCCTCTGCCCCTTCTTGGGGGGGGCAGCTCCTCCCCACCTGCCCTTTCCATGTTATGCCCTCATGACTCCCATGATGAGGAGGGCGAGGATATCGGATGCTCTTCGAGTCACTGAAAAACACCTCTTTTTTCAGTGGGGGAAAAACTGCAGCCATTGCCCGGACTTGTCGGAAGCACAGCAGCAAAGCCATTGTTCCTTGGGTCTTACCTTTTAGAGTACTTGTCTCCTTTTAATATAGCTTTTCTACTACCCTGTTATCGGAGTAAAGTCTCTAGTCAACACGTGTCAGATCGTGTGGATTTTTGTACAAGCTTTTGGTGTTATTTCATGTTGTTCATGATATCCTTCTTTTAAAAAAAAACATTGGGAACTTCTTATTACCTCTCTTTATTGTTTGTTTTCTCAGATGAGACAGAGATGAAATTCCTTCTCTGATCATCTGAAGCCTTGCTACAGCTCAGCATCACTTATTTAAGAATTTCTAAATTACTTAGCCCACCAGCTGATGGACAAAAGCCTTTTGCCTCAGGCTCCCAAACCATCTCTGCAAAGTATGTTCTGCTCCTCACTCCTAATTACATCACAGCTAATTGCAGTGCCTGGTGCTGCATTAAGTGCAGCTGGGGAGAGCTGCCACCTGCTCCCAGGGAAGGTCACTGATCACCAGACTCGTGTGGACAGAGACCCTCCTGGGGTTAAAAGGGGAGGGAGTACTGCCAGGACACGCTTGTGGGCATCATTGTGGGTAAAACCTGTTGTGCTGCTGGCAGTCATCACCCCTTTAATTCACAAGCCCATGGGAGAGGGAGAGCCTAAGTATCACAAGGCAATATTGACAAGGTTTTCTATTTGAGGAGTGAAAGTCTTTCTCAGGGATTTGGTGGAATCCTTCAGAGAGCAAACTGACTTGCGAATGGTGAGCACCTATCAAGTATTTGCCCCACAGTCAAAGGGACTGGTGCAGTTTAAGCTGTCCCACCAAAGAAGATAGCTAATACCAGGGAGCAGGGTTAGCACTTCAAATCAAGTTGCATGCTTTGCCTGCTAAAAACTATGAAGACTGAATTAATAAAAATTCATCTGGGAAATCTGACCCACAATTTTCAGCTGATCAGATCCAAATACTGCCAAGTGTCTCAGACCCACTGTAGCAGCACAGAGCATCCAGCCAGCTGTGGGTGTGCTGTTGTATTTGCTCTCCCCGAAGTCACTGGGCCTGGGTCAGCTTGGATGGTTGATCTGATACACTCCAGTGTAGTCAGGGTGCTCCTTGTTTGGTTTGGAGAGGAAGGGGAGAGTGGCCATGAAGTGGCTCTCCCCATGCTCTGGGTTAGGAAGAGCTGTGTGCTAGGGAAGCAGGTGAGCCAGGGGAACAAACTGAGCATGTGAGATGGCTCTAGCTGTGGCTGGTAAGAGGCTCAAGTGTCCTGGACTTAACCATTTCCAGCACAGCTATTTACAGCATTGATGTCACTGGTAGCAACAAAACCAATGCATCTCAACAGGAGAAGAGAGATTTTTCACACTTCAGTAAAAAAGCTAATTAACCTCTTTACTGTATTGCACCCAGTCCACTGCTAGTCTGGCACCTATCTTCTGTACCAGAAGACTTTGGAGATAGGTTGAAAATCCCAGTGGTCTCACATTGCTCTGTGTTTGAGCTTCCAGGGCTCCAGGGCTCTGTGCACAGGGAAACAAAGCTGTGCCTTCATCCTACTGCTCGGGGCAAGTGCATGGAGCCTACCCAAGCCACTCCTGCTCTAGCCAGCACTTAGGACTTCATCCACCGAGTTATAACACTACAGCGTTGTCTCCACTTGAGAAAATCAGCATTAATCACTGTGATGGCCCCTGGGGAAACCATGTGGCTGAAGTTGACTGAGAACTGGAGAGCAACCGGATGGTAAATTACAAAGTTCTCCAGGGAGCTGAGCAGCTTCTCCGCCTGAGCAGCCTGCCATAATGGGCTCTTATTTTGCTAATCTTCCCTCTCTGGTGTTTTTCAGGCTGTTCTCTGACTGAGATTAAGACAGAGCTACAGCATTCACCCCCCAGGTGGAGTCAATGTAGGTGGGTATGGGAGGGAAACCTGCTGTTCTCTCCTCTGCGCTAGCTTCCTCACGTGCCACTCAGCACAGAGTTTGCAGTCAAAAGAAGAAAAGACCGAGCACTGCACATTGCACAAACTAAGGCCATCACCCCAGGGACAGAAGATCACTTACCTGTTCAGTCCCTTGCCTGAGCATCGTGATATATCCAAGCAGTTGAAATAAGCTTGGCAAGACCCAAGCGGTTAGTAACGGTGCGCAGTCCTCAGAGGTTCAATCCAAGGAAAATAAATACTGCAGAACACTACTGAGAATCTAGTTGTCTATTTGAGGATCATACAGCATTTTAGAAATGTGCTTTATCTCTCCATACCAAGTAAGTATACTGTTGTGCTGGGCCAGATCAAGTGTCTGTCTTGCCTTTATGTCTCACTAAACTCCCTATTACATTTTTACATGACAGTACCATGAGATACAGAGGTAGGAGTGGAACACACACCAAATCCTTCTCCTCCTGCTTGCTGCTTTTCCTCCACCTCCCTGTTCAAACTACCAGACAATATAGCTCCATGTTTTCCCTTTCCCACTGAGACCTCCTGGCTGATTATTACTATTAGCAAAGCAGCCTGACTATACTTTTCTCCTCCTTGCTGCATTTTAGCAAAGGTCATAAGTGTTAATAATTGAAGCAATCATTCATTTTACTACTTATCATCCAGATGGCTCAAGGCAGTAGTGTAAAATATAATAGAAAACAATTTAAAATAAATTAGTTCCTTGCTAGATTTAACAAAGAAACATTTTGACTCTGATGCCGCAAATAGCAGGAGCTGGAACTTTGGAAGGTAACACAGTGATGGTGAACCTTTTAGTGCTAAAAAAATACGGCAGAAGCAATTTCAGGTCAGCTAGACATCCCTGTAGCAGCTTCATAATAGCTAGCACAAGTAAATAGGAGCAGACCTAGAAAGTGGGGGTGAGGGGGCTGTTACAGATCCAGAACAGTAAGTGTATACACCAACTGATTGGTGCTAAGAAGAGTAACTCCAGCCCTGGAAATCTGCTGTCTGCTTGGCTTGCAAAGCTGTGCGGGAGTGCATGTGGCTGCATTATCCCTGCTGTTGTTAGCTGTGCTACAATTTGAGACCAGCAGGATACATATCCCTGCTGCCGTGCACCTGCAGCCGTGTGTGTAGACATGCTCAGGGAGGCCTAAATTTCCATGTGTCTTGCACAAGCTTGTTATGAAGGTACATTCCCTTATTCTCTTTTATAATGACCTATGGGATTAAGTTTAGTACATACATTTCTTTTTCCTCAGCCAAAATTTTGTGAGGGTTAGATATAACTTGTTCCTTGGGAAGTGAAACAGATAATGAGAGCAAATATGCTGCTCTGTGGATACTGTCTTCCCTGTGGGAAGCTCTCTCTGCTTGTGACCCCATCTGAGGCCAGATAATATCAAAACTGTAAAATGTACTTGAAATGTCAGCCTCTATCACTCTGGACTGTCATAAATTCCTGAAATTTCTGGGTTTATTGTTTATGTTAAGTCTTGCCCAAACTCTGAAGGAGCTGCCTGCTCTGAACAGACTCCAGCCTGGAAAGCCTGCAGTGGCCAAATGACAGTCCTCAGAGCCGTGCATTAACTGTGGCACTGGGTAAATCCAGGTGCAATTCCTTGTCTTGCCACAACTTTGTTTGCTTTACTTTTTCATGCCTCAGACTTCCATCGGGCTGTTATGAATAGCAAGGTACTACAAGGAGAGGGACACTAGAAGAGCATAAGATGGCTGAAAGGTGGGGAAATAAGGTGAAGGATTCATTCTGAGTTTGGGACATCTGTGGTTAGAAGCCTTCATCAGGTAAGAGTTTAGACACCCAGCTCATGCTCCATGCTATGGGGAGTACTGAGGTAAGAAGTCAGTAGGTGTCTACTTAGGTCTTGGTGATATGAATTGCTCTGTTGCTTGTGCTTGCTGGGTATCCAATGGCCATAACATGCTTAGTGTTCCAGCAGACACCTAAAGGTAGGTGTCCCGAGCGGGACCAGCTGCCTGAGATGTCACATCCCATCAAGGCTGGCTTGGCAGGCTGCTCCTCACCAGCTGTGGTGAAGTTTCATCCCAGGCAGCTCCCCTGCGTGCTCTCCAAAACCAGGGTGTGCGGCCAGGCCCTGGCTCACCAAGGGATGGCTGCAGTAGGCCTGAGCAGCCCTTTCCAGCCCCACGATGCTGCTCACACGCGCAATCGGAGGAGGACGGGCAGGGCTGCCTGCCCTCCGGGAGCAAGGCTCGCTGCACTTACGCAGGGCTGGGGAGGACAGGGCTGTATCCACGCTTCGTCCGCAGCCCACGCACCGGCCGGCTCGCTGCAAGCGCACCGCGCTGGCACTTCCTCTGGGGCAGGCAGGAGGACACCTCCGTTTGCTCACACAGCATTCAGCTCTGACGGCACTAGCTGCCCTCCTCTCCTCCCCTGCAAAGGTGCACAGGGCTACCTCCTGGTCCGGGGAAAGGAAAAAGGTCAAGGGCAGGATCAGCTCATTGCTTCTTTGCTCCACTTGTGTGAATTAAAGATATTTCTTCCCCTGCATTCTTTTCACTGTTTTTTTTTCCTCCTCAAAACATTCAGGGGCGTTTTTAGTAGAGTCCTCAAGTGTTTTCTGTGTATGGGTGGTGTGGAGTACAAAGGGCATATGGGTGTGGGAAAGTCAGGTAGACCTGTGAGCTGGCAGCGGCGGCAGGAAGGAAGGAAGGGCGCCCGTAGGTGGGTTAGCATGCTGCTACATGAGATAAGTGGGGAGGGACAAAGCTGGTAAGGCTGCAAGACAGTTATACTTTGTCTGAATGAAAAGGTGACATCTGAGAAGATATTACAGCACAAAGGACTCATACTGTAGGGTGTGGGTGGTTTTGGTTGAGTGTTTTTTCCAGAGGGGATGGTGATTTCATAACTGTGTTCTGCAATGACCCATGCACAAAAGATTAGAAGTTATGAGAGATTCAAGTTCTAGTGCTGTGAGCAGAGATAAAAGGCTGGTCTCTTTGAAATGGTAAATACTGGTATGTTCATCCTCCCTGGACGCAGAGGTGGTGGAGGAAAGTCACGAGCGCCTGTTTTGAAAACTGAGATATTGTTACAACTGGACTCTAGACAGGTGTGATGGCTGAAATGCAAAAACTCCCATTATATAATAAATGGACTTTTGAAAGCATGATGAATATTTGGATTTGGGAGAGAAAACTCCCATAATATTTTCTATGTTTCAAAATACAGTTAGGAATGTAGATGCCGTTAAGGAAAACAGTTAATCCTGTGATTGCTAAACACTGTTTATCTCCACCTTTTTCATGCAAGTGAGATTTTTGCATAAACAGAAATTAAGATTTCATTTTTTTATGAAATATAGAAACTCACTGTAAAGAGTAACTATTTTGGATAGACCTATTTGAGACTTCTCCCAGGAGGGCCAATGACGTAATTTGGAGAAACTCACGTAACTCCAGTGTAGCTAGAGTTTAGCTGTTTTGCAAGTTATTAGAAGTAGGTACAGCTGTATTATGAAAGAAAAAAAAAACCTCCAAACTCATCCTAAGAGAATTGTGGAAATGTAATAAACTCTTGCTCTATTGGCAGAGGGAACCATTATGGAGGAAACCTGTGTGCTGAAACAATCTTTCTTAAAAATTCAATCAAGGGCAGATGAATTCTGCTTGAATACGATCAGTGCAAGCAAGGAAATGCTATTTGTATTTGGTTTTAGTTTAAACCAATTAAGAAAAAAACTTTTACGTCTGAAGTTACCTACTTATCACCCATTTTCTTCAAATAACCTGCCCAAAAGAATTTATGGGCCTACAGTTTCGGATTCATGTTCGTAGCTGTGACATTCAAGGGTTTTTTTTGTCTCATGACTGCTAAACAACTTCTTTAAACATCTTGACTTCATTTTCCTAGTCTCCAGGCAGTTATTAACCCAATTCCAAACATCTTCTGTTTGTCAAAGTTGAAATACTGTGCTGATCCCAGATATGAGCTCCAAACCAAAAGGAATCAATGTCCCTTTTCCTCTCAAGTATCCCATAGAACTGATTTTATGAGAAATTTATGGAAAATGTTAGACATTGAAAGTGGTGAATTGAAATAATGTAAAGCCAATATTGCATTAAAGAAATGCTCAATGTAGTATCATGTACACACTTAACACATGAAGATAATCATCTTCAGGTGGAATCCTTACAAGGTTTACAACATTGAGAAATGCTAATATGCATCCAGGCCACTAGTGCTGAACTTCACCCAAGCTGTTGGGCTTGCTAAGTTGAGAGGTAACAAGGGCAGGAGCCTCAGCATGACTGACCACGAATCCAGGGCCACCAGAATGTTGTGCCTGGGCACGGCCCATCTTTATTACCTGACCACTAACAGAGAGTTTCATCATTACAGGTTTAAGGGTGTAACTAAATCATCAGTGTTGATAAGCAAACTAGTTCTAACCTTCTGGCTTATTTTTGTATCTGTGGTTACCTAAGCTAGTCACAACTCATTCTGGGATCCTCTCTAACGGGTCGATGAAAAGTTCTCTTCTAGTGCTTCCTTTTGCTTGTGAACATTTCCCTTCCTCTCAGGTCAAAAGGAGATGATAGAGCTTAAGCTAAGAGTCTTATTAAGCCTTAGTTTATAAAGCAGCCTAAAAAAAGAGACTTTAAAAAGTCTGTCAGTGCTACATACCCTGTAGCATTTCCTACTTATTATTTGTATTAAAAGCAGCAGTCTGCTAGGTAAGTGCTTCACAAAGCACTAGTGTGTGACCTGGGCTCCTAATTTCTGCCAAAAGTGTAGAGCAGGGGGAGAATAAGTGCAGACCCTAGAGCTTTGTTTTCTGCTAATACTATTCAGGGCATCTCTTCACATTACAGGCATAGTCTGTTTAGGCAAGAAAGTACCTGATCTACACCAAGCTGGGTCTATGCTGGGAAACGTAAATTTCATAGGTTGTGAGAACTGTAAATCTATGTCATTACGCAAGAAAATCAAACAGACCAACACAAGTCTTCCCATAACAGTTTGTTCATAATAGCCCTGAAGTCTTCTTCAATTACTGGAAGGCAGATAGGACATTTTGGCTGTTTTTCTTCATGTTTTGATGTTGAGCCCTTCCAGTGCAAGGATTTTTTTTTTTCTTTTTTTTTTTTTGTCTGTCGCCTAAAAATTACCAAACTAATATTTGGTAACAAAACTAAAAATTTACTGAGATCAACCAAACATCTTTTGGGTTTCCCAAGTCTGAACCTTGGAGAGTTTGCAGAATGAGAGGCCATTCTATGTTTTATTAATCTGCAAAGTCTAGCAGTATTTGCCCATCCCTTGCTTTTCATTTCTTCTCCCACCATCAAGGGTCCTTCAGTTGGAAGGTGGAGGTGAAGAAAATAACACCCCTTCCACGCTACTCTCAAACCTGAGTATGTTTAAAAAGCAAGAAGCAGGAAGCTAAGGACCCTCCCAAGCCCACTGCTGTGGAATCACTTCTAATTTACACTATTGTTTGTTGCATTCACCTGAGAGCCATTCTGTGGCAAGTTCAACCTCATTATTCTCCGGATTGGAGAACTAATGGGATAGAAGTGCAGATGAAATTTATTCAGCTTCAGTCTCAACTATGGCGCAGCAAATACTACTTCATAATAATGCATGCAAACTGCCAGCCTACTGAAACCAAAGCACAAGAAAAATTGCACTAAACTCACAGTAAAAACATGTGACTAACCACTAGAGTGGTTAGCCAAAGGGGTAGGGAGAGGAAGGATTGACTCATGCTAGGCTTTCTTGTAATGCTTCTTGAGGGGAATAACACAGGGCAAGATACCCTCAGTGCTTCCTCTTTGGAGGGAATACTGAACTTTCTGAAACCCATTACCCATCACTTTTCCCTGGGAAGCCTTGAACTTGAGTCTATCTCCCCAGAATGAAAGACTACATCCCAATAGTCTTTGGCTTTCCAGAGCCAAGTGGACAAAGTTCTTATAAAAGAGATTCTTAGACTTACAGAATGATTTCTTAAAGAAAAAAAAAAAAGTGGACCAAGAATGATAAATTTTGATAGGTATATAATTTGTCTAGAACCACGCTGGTCATTGGAAGAAAGAAAAAAAAGTAGGGAGGTTTTGGCCTCAAAAGAAGGACCAAGTTCCTGTATAAGCAGAATTAGATGGAGTTCTAACTGGACCTCACTTGCATAAAATGCCAGATAGTGCACTTAGTACACTAAGAAGAACAATTTTTGCTCTAAAACGTGGACTTGTTAATTTGAAGAATGGGAGGAAGTCTGGGTGGATTGGTTGACTGGATGACGATTAAGAAATATTCAGCTGGTTCATCTCTGAAAAGGAATTTTAGCTGATGTGAGCCTGCTTTTACCATTCAGTAAGCTTTGATTTGGAATATTGCATACTGCTGTCAAAAAAAGGGATTTAAATTAGAATAGATGCAGGTAAGTCCACTAGGATGATTTGGAGAACCTGATATTTGAAGCAAACCCTGGTTTGCTTAGCCTAATTAGCCAGAGAGAGGGTTAGAATGAGTATATTTCAGGGACGAGGTGAGGTGATGGAAGGAGAATAAAGTTTAAAGAAGGAAATGCATTTAAGTTGTGCCATAGATGATGAATCTGACTGAGGGAAAAAAATAAGTGATAGAAGTTATTGTTATTTTCTAGACTCAGTTCCCTTGTATGAACTTCTACCAGAGCACTAACCTTTCTGACCTGACAACCACGTGTTCTTTGTGTCTTTTGGTGCTTGAGGACTTCAAGATACAGCTTGATTTCTAATAGCAACAATTTAATTAGAGACCTGTGGCATCAGCTATTGCATTGATGTCTCCTTATAATTTCCTGTTGCACATTATAGCTGTGATTTTTTTGGTCTTTACCACAGATCTTAATTTTGCTGAAGGAGTTGGGAAGTGGCTTGTGCTGCTTGGTGGAATATGTTGTAGACTTCCCCTTGATGCTCCTCAAGTAGATTTGTATGTAGCACATGGTAGCCTAAGAGGGCATCTCTCTGGGTGTGATTCCTAGTCCTGTGCTCTCAGTAAAACTTCTAATGTATAAACCAGTTCTGAGGATCCCCTGGGGAAGTGGGCAGAAATATATTTTCTTGATGGAAGCAGCCTACTCCTGCCCATCCTTTTTCCAACCTATTCCTCAGACCCAAATAGGGTTTGGACTGACAGCAGGAATAGATATATGCAGAACTAATATTTCTTACGTATGTAATAAATTACATTAAACCAAATTTATGATATTTTTGTGAATTAACGTGTATGTAGAAGTGTCCAAGGTCAGGCCTTGGTATAACTTCCCCCCAATTTCATCAAGTGGTTGCGTAGATCACCATTACATTGCATGACTAACAATTTTGACGAAATTCTTATGAAACAAGTGCTTGAAAGACCACAGTCAACAAACAAACAAAAACCCCCACTCCCCAAGGCTTTCCTGAATGGTGATTCATTTCTATATTTACTTTGATGAGCATGTATTCTGCTTTTAATAATGACCAGGAAAAGAAGATTTGGGGGGGAATTAATTATTTTGTGGAGATAATGATTCATTCATTCATCTAAGCTGGTAGTTAATTCCCAGGAAGTGGATCCATAGTACTTAAACAGTAGTCATATAAAATTTAAATTAGAATCACTTTGGGAAACTTAATTCAACATAAGTGACTGTGGGAATATGCTACCCTTAGCTCAAGTCCAGCTGAACTGCATTCTAAAGATTAATTTGAAAAATCCTGTTATGAGCACGTGTTCCTGGCATACCCACAAAGCCACAGATTTGCTATTGTGGCTGACATTTTCATAAATTCACAACCTTAGGGCAAACAGGTGCAGCCAGTTTTGGTATGATGTAAGAGCTCAAATACAGGTTATGCTTGTTTAACTCAGCCAACAGGAACTGCATTGTATAGACACTCCTGCAATGACCTTGCCAATACTCCTCTGTGTCATGTATGGCTTTTTAGTGGTATCAAAAGCACCATATTAGATTTATACTTTGAGGTGATATGGTAAAGGAGTCTCTGTCTTCAGTGGTGGATGTTACATAACAGTTCCTGAAAACTGCCTCTGAAATTTGTGTAGTTTTTATGGCTACATGTCTTTTTTTTCCATAAAGCCTATTTTTCTCAGCTTTGAAAGGAAAATTTCTAGAAGTAGGATGCTGATTCTTTCTCCCTTCTTCAAAAACTTTGTTGCCTGTACAGGTTTGTTTTTTGGTTTGGATTTTTTTTTTTTTTTTTTTTCACAAAAAAGAAAGGAGTGGAGATCATACCCCATTGCTCTTTACATAAGCTCCTTTCTTCTCCACTTCTCATATGATTTTATGCTGTTCACAACCCAGAAAAAATGGCTTGTGCATCCCCCCCCGGTGGAACAGAGGGATATCATTGCAGAACAGAGAAGAAAGATTAATCCCAGCTCAGCTCCGGACCACCAGTGTGCTGACACAAGGTTGATTTAGAAGGGCAATACAGCAACTATAGATATTTGTGTTTGAACAGGAAGCAGAGAAGGAGATAGCCAAAAACTATGACAGAGCGCAGTGAAATCCCCTCTAGTATTGACCTGCTTAGGTCACAAATTGCTTTATTTCTGAGAACACGGTCTGTTTCTTCCTGTCCTAAGATTTTTTGCATTTAGTCGCAGCGAAGGATAGGCTGTCTAGTGCAATGACTTCACTGGGTAAAGGAGCAGGTTACTTAACTTATTTCTCCACCCACCATTACTTGCTGGCTTTCTGTCATCAAGGTCCCAAATTGAGCACAAGTGTAGCAGTCAAGGTTGTTCAAACAAGTCTGAGTGATCGGAGACTGTTTAACAAGCCCTGCTAATTTTTATCCTTTAGAAACTATTTCAGATGCACCTAAGTTATCATCTAAAAAGGCTAAAAAGTCCCCCTTAAGATCAATAAGTAATGCTACCGTCTTATGGCAAATATTTTAAAATGCCACAAAGTTAAAAAGTAAATACAGGACAAACATGCTACATTTTCCCAAAGCTCAGGTTTTCTGACAAACAATTCAGATGGTCAAATTTTAAACAGCCTTCTGTGAGCTGCCTTTTTCATCTGGATTGGAAGCAGAAACCTAGAATTCTCACTCTCCATAAGACTGGAAATAAAGGATCTTCCACTCTCCAAAGTGCAGTACTTACTGGGTCGTCTTCTTATTTATGCCCATATATATCAATCCTAAAACGGGCATGGGTCTTATAATTTGTATGCACACCATCAGATACGTATTTATTTAGAACTACATTCTCATCTGATGTTGCTCACATATGTAGTCAGCAGTTTTCAACACAGAGCTCTAGCTGAGAAGGAGCATCTGACTACAACTAAAAAAATATGAACATCAAAAGGACTGGAACAATGTCAGAAATGTAGAAAGCATTAAAGATAAATGTCAATGTAATAGTCTTGAATATCTGCTGGCAGGTAAAAGTAACTTTAATAGAAGTTTGATATAGGGGAAGGTGATGATGTTTCTTGCCTGATTTTTCTTTTCTCCTAGTCAGAAGCAGCAGATGAAAAATGAAGTTTCTCAGCCCTATTAACCATTGATCTTTGTGGATTGTGGAGAGAGATTTTACCCGTCTGTTTCAGTTGCAATCCTAAACCAACAGTTTGATCTGTTGATAAAAATAATTCTAGAATCAGGTAAAACTAACCATTTAAAAAAATGCACGGTATGTATTTCAAGGTTCCTTTTTGCCCTAATTTCTTTTTGAAAAATAATTCATCTGTCAGGTAAAAGAAGTAAGTAGTTATCTATGGCAATAGCTAGCTCTTTGACAGTTTCTTGAGCTGCATTCCCCATTCATCACTGAACAGTGACAGTCTGGCCACTGTTGTTCTCTCAGTAACCCCATTTCTCTGCAGTACTTTATAATAGAGCTCCATGTTTCAGATGGATGGTTTGCTAATAAATACTGCAGTGATGCTTAGATTGTTCCTAAATTTTCTCTTTCTCTGAACAAAGGATTCCAGATTTGCAGCCAACAGCTTTTTCTGAAAACATACACTGCTATGTCTCCCCTGTGCTTTCTTTTCATGGTTGTAACTTTAGCTGACACTGTACAGGAAAGGAGAAAAGAAAATGTATCTTAAAATCTTTTTCTGATAACTGCTTCCATGTGACAGCTTGCTTTTGCTATGACCACTTATTCCAAGACGCTTTCTTCAGATCAACACAATCTGCTGCGTGAGCGATAAAATTTGCAGCAACGGCAGGAAACACAAGAGAAGCTGCGTTTCAAAGCAAGATGAACCTAAGCCATGTATTTTGTAGCACAGCAGTAATTGCAAATGTCCTCTGATGCTGAGCATATTTGAATCTCGTTTTTTATTAGTGCCGTTTTTACATGCAGTCTTCTCTGCATTTAGCTTTTCAGTGAAGGCTTCTGACATTTTCTCCTACGTTTCACCTTTTCCAGCTTGTTCTAACCCCATCAAAAGATGGCTATTTCAGCAGGCGACAATATTGACGTGGCAGATGTGTACAGCATGGTTATTCACTACCTCAGCCTTCAGAGCTCTGCCTCGAGAGCACTGGGCAAGCCTCATTTGATAGGTTTGCTGTTGGTTTGAATGTGTACAAATACTTCTGCAAGGGCCAAGTTGCAGAGAATTTGGATACGCTGACAGCAAGTTGAGAGATACTTAGGTTCCTGTCTTTCTACAGTGATGTTCAAACCTCGAAAGCTCCCCATATACACATAAAAAAATGGATACATACTGTGTGAGGGGACAATTTTCTTGTGAATAATTATCATTGTTTTACAAGTCATGCTGCTTTTGTTCGAAGGATTTAATTCTGTGACAACCAGAAGAAAATTAAGGAAAGAGAGGAGAATATTCCTAAATATCTATAGCTAGCAGAAAAAGAAAAGATCGAGGAGATTTCAGTGACAGTTCATATTGAGGTAGCTTATGAAATCCAACACATCATTGCTTATTGTTGTTTGTAATTCTTTCTAAATACCTACCTCTAACTGGTAACTTACTGCTCATGTCTGTAACACGCTTGTAAGATGCTTTGCAGTTAATCCTTACGAATGGAACTGTGTTAGAAAACATCACTAAGATTTAGAAATAGCAGCTGACATGGGCAGATTCTTAAACATAGACTGAACACAGGAAAAATGTATTAGTAAAATTTTTATTTATATTGCAGGTGTTTCCGTGATACGTAAATATGGGAAATGGGACATGCCCACAGTCTCACTCTTATCGGTTTTGGGTGAAAGATCACTGAGAAATGATCAGTGTTTCCAGTGTCAGTGGCTACTTCAGGTACATCGTGCTGTTCTGCTCTGTCTGGCTGTGAATTACAGCAATACTCAGCCATGATTTTAATGAGTATTCTGCATTTGTAGCAGGAATTAATATTTAATTTTGATTGTCCATTGAGGACTTTCCTCATCAGTACCAAAGCTGGTTTGTATTGACAGGGTGCCTCTGCTCTTTCAGTATGGTGGGTCCTGGCTTACTGCTGGAGAACACATGTAGTGTTCAAAGAAGGAAAGCAACTATGTGTGTGAAAGTCTTTCAACAGTAATTAAGGATCCGTACATTGCTGAACACAGGGGTTTTTGCATGTTTACAAATTTTAAATGTAAGCATACGTTCTTAATATTTTGCAGAATTAACTACTACAGCAACTTTTTCCAGCTATCTAGAATATAAAAATATGCTTACCTATATCATATGCTCCTGTGCCCTTAGGATATCTGACAGCAGCTCCTTTAGGTGTAGTGAAACATCTGAGGGTAAATGCTGACTTTCTAATGGAAAACACTGCAAATGGAATAGCTGTTTCCATGAAGTTATTCCTCAGTGTAAAAAATTTAATGAATGATCTTCATTTCTCTGCTCATAATAAATTGGTGGATTTCATTATAGCATCGATTCCCGTGCCTCCCCCAACCCCTAATAATCATATTCAAAGTCTCCCAGCAGATACCATACGAGAGGGAATACAGTTTTTTCTTGCCAGCTTGCAGTGCTGGGGCACTGCAGACAGAACTTTAATAAGTGTGTGGTTAAGTTCAAGATTTAAACAACATCTAATTGGTCAGGAATTCATATTCTGAAGTCCTCCTTAATGCCATTTGATTGCAGTAGTGTGTCAGGTAATTTAAAACAAACAAAAAATCCCAAAGGTATCTCATTATGGCAAATCATAGCTCCCCCTGGATCATGTAAATGAGTTAATATACTACTGTATGTGTCCAAATGTATTTATTAGCAGTTTATTTTCAACATGTTCTTCAGTGAGCTGTTTCTTTTAGTAGCCAGCTGTTTAATTATATATTCTCTGTATGTCAGCAAATGACATCTTCTCTCTTAACATTAGAATGTTAATGGGTAGCACAGGACTGATACATCTGTTCGAATTGGCATGAATGTAGGAAAAATCCCATACTGTGCTGGTAGGTTCCTTCAAATGACTGTTCCCACTTCTTTAGTCCAAACAAACTGTACTAATTTAAAAGATTTGCTATTATAACATTCAATCTAGATGAATCATAAAATTGCAGCTTTGAAAAACTGTAACACCAATGTAGAATGATATTGATGTAGAATAAAAATAACTTGGGTTGGGTATTCTCTGAACTCTAGATGGTGTTGGAAGCTCAATCTACACTACACTTAGCAAATACTGCCCGTGTCTGGACTTGAGTTTGCAAGCCATGCAGAAGTGTTGTATCCATCGTTCATTCTAGTGCTGCTTGTTCCACTCGACCTTGCATTTCTAATCGTGTGCCCTTCTTGGGACTTGGTCATGCCTCGTTTGCCTGCTTTGAATGAAGCTGGTTGCTGTCTGTCTCTCTCCAACAGACCTGATAAAATGGGCTGTCAACCATGTCCACTCCGAGGTTGTCTCCCTGCTGCACTGCAGCCACTGCTGGCAGATGGGTACAGCCTCTCACCGGGATGGGGGGACCCATCTCCGGGGCCTGTGTGAACCAGGAAGCCCCATGGTGAGCAACTCCTCAACTTCTACCTCACCTTTCCTTCTAGGAGGTATGGCAGATATCTTCCTGGGAAGCAATTTCTTTCATCCATCAGCAGCTGCCTGAACTTTGACTGAGTCCAGTCTCTCCTCTAGAACGTGTTGTTTTTTGGAGACAGTCTGTCAGCATCCACTGAAAGGACCCTCTTTTCCACTCTAGCATGCAGTGACACAGAGAGAAAACTTCTGGATGCTGTAGGTCATGCTCAATGCCAGGTACCTGCCCTGCACATGCAGCATTTTGCATGTCTGTCACAATTGCCTCAATTGTAGGTTTCCCACAAAAAGAATGGATCCAAAACAATTGGTAAGAGGGACAATAAGATTCCAAAAAACCAACTTTACTGGTTTAAGCACACTTTGCACAGCTGGATTCAGTCTGAAAATGGCGGTGGGGCGGAGGGGCGAGAGGCGTGAAGTCCGGAGTTTGTTGACATGTGCTGACTGGCTTGAGTTTGGAAGGTCATCTTTTCTCAAAATCAATGGACTGTGTATCTTGTCCACAGACTTCACTGTCAATTATGTATTGTATTGATACATTGTTACTAAATCCAGCTACCTCTTAGTTTACTAGGTGACTATTTTACTACTTTATTCTGGTCTGAAGGCTGTGTGATGCCTGAAGTCATTATCATTAATGCCTTTTTAATAAAATCAAACACTCCCTCCATGAACTGTTCCCACGAAGAGCTTGTTTTTTGTTTTGAATAATAGAGTTTTGCAATATCCAGCCTCATACTGTGAGACACTTATTCACCTACTTTCAATGAATAACATAAGACCAAAGCTTTTCTCTTATTTTTCTTTTTTCTTCCCTTCCTTTCCCTTCCTTCGCTTCCCTTCACTAAAATACTGACATAAAAGTAAGCTCTGTCCTGAAATTCTCTACTTGAATTATTGTAATTCTTCTGCACAATAGGGCAACTATGATCATAGTTAACCTGTTTCTACTTTTCAACATCATGCAGTGGTGGCATCTTTGATTTAGCGGAATGCTTGTCTGGCTTCCATTGCCCATCCAAACCGGTTTCTTGCTTGTACTCTTAGAGAGACAATTGGAATCATGTTGATGACTTCCTAAGGTGCAAAAATACATGGCAGACAATGTACAGTTATTTAACTTGTACAGGGGAAAAGAACTACTAGTGATAATGATGCTGGTCAACAGGGATTTTAGCAGGTGAGGATTCCTGTAACATAAGAGGACCTATAACTGATAGCCAATGTTGTACCACCTAATTCCCCGTCAAGTGTAAATGTGACAATGATTTGAAGGACACACACAAAAAGTACTCAACACCTGATGAATCACAACAGCTCTTGGGCTTTCCTGACAAAGGAAACTACAGAGGCGGTGAGAGGAGAAGGATATCTTTGGGGCTATATGCGTTCTTTACATTGCTGTCAAAGGAAAAGAAAATGAGCAACAGAAGTCATGAATCTAAACTTGTTGCATGACTAAAGCGGTTGGGTCATGACTAAAGCTGTTATGAGACTCCATATACCAAACTGCCAACATTTTGTAGAAGGCTGAACTGTGTTCCTAACAAATATTAAAAGCACAAATATACAGTTGCCAAATATGTCTGGCTTGCAAAGTTCATTCTGTTTTATTCTAGCTGTTTTGTCCCCATCCTGCCCACTCACATCCCCTGTCATCAGTAATCCGTCTGGTATCTAGAATGATGACAATTCTGTATGACTTCTGAGATAATGAAATCTTGATTAATAGGAAGCTTATTGTGAGAATTTCTTTTACAGAAGACCACTGTGGCAACAGCCTGAACATGCCTGCTTCTGCCAGCTTGAAGGTAGACACTTGAGAATCTACTGGGTGCTGGGCAAATGGAGAACTCAAGAATCTATCCAAGGGAAACAGAACCTTTTTGATCTACAAATGGGTATATTGAAAAAGCAGTTTTTCCCTTGCTCACTTCATCAAACCTGAGTTCTGGCTTCCATAACTTCATTTTTTCCTCAATGAGAGTGTGAGATGCTTTTGTCTTTCTCCATTTTTGTATGACACTTTGCAGACTTGGTGCTCTCTTGCTGTTCGGAGACTGAACTGTGGACAGAATGGTTGAGGTGAACAGTCCTAATGGCATGGTCCATGAGGCAGGGCAGTATTCTGATGGCAATTCATTTTAAGAGAATTAAAGGTCACTAAAGAACAGTGTGCATGCAGGAAATCCCTTTACTGGCTGCTACTGCATAACTGGATATAGACAGGCATTCCGTGGTGAGCAAAATCAAAACCAATGTCTTGAATCCATAAAGTCCAGTATCTTGAAATCATGAAGTATACTTGCCTGAAGTCAGAAGGCAGTGAACCGAAAGCTATGTTTATTTTAAGGCAGAAATGTAAGGTGAGTCTGGCAAAGCAAAGAGCTGTTTCATCTTCAGTTCTAAATGGAAATGTCACACAACATTTGTGTTTAGACAAGATATACAGGATTCAGGTAATGAAAGACCCAGAAGATAGTCGACATGAATGTGTTGACTTTATGAATGAACCTTGCAGTATGTTTCAAAGGTACATTAAACACAAATAGTCTGTGACAGGCACATTAAACTGTTCATGCGTGTTCTCACCACAGAAAACAAAGCACAGCCAGTGGCTGGCTGATCCTGTAAAAGCTTTTCTTTTGGTTATAGGTCTTTTTATTAAACCTCTTTTCTTGATGGAAGAGACCAGTAGAATAATAATTACTTTGGATAATTTCTATTTACAAAGATTAAACACTTACATATTTTTTTCTGTGCTGCTTTTTCTGTTTTAGCTCCATCTACCCCTCCCACTGTCCCTCCAAATTAATTTTGTACAGTCTTAGAGCAAAAACATTGATATTGAAGAAACATTTTCCCTGCAGCCATTTTGAGATCGGCTTACAGAGATACCTTGTAAATGAGTACATGAGAATAGTCTGTGTAAGGGGACAAGGCTAAAAATGGCTACTGCTCCATACAAGCTGTGTGATGCTAAAAAATTCCTGTATGCGATGGAGGGAACAGGTATTTCACTGAATAATAATTTGAGGAGTTCCACTTTTTCTGAATTGTTGACTGACAGATTGCAAAGTCTTGGACCTGTTAATTATTAGATTTGTGAGTTTCCTTACTGGATAATTCTCAGGCTGCAATTTATGTGTAATGCAACAAATAAGCAGCTGACTATGTGAAGTTAGTTACAGGAGTCATGTTCTGTCCTTACATACGTAACATGAGATTTATAGTGTATCTTGCCACAAAGTGCAAGCAAAAGCAGCAATATACGAAATTATTTCCTTGGAGAATACTTGGGCTAATAATAGTGATCTTTTCACACATTACAAATGTTACTAGAGGTCAAGACTGCAGCCTTTCCAAAGGAGTGTTCATCACCAAAAAGTCTCTAGCTAATAGTAGGTATATGTAAACCAGCAAATTGAAACAGAGGTGGATTATTTGACACAAACACTTAAACGTGATCTTTTCTCTTCCTTTCTCTCATCCTACGTACAGTAGAGTGGGGAAATGTTTTGCCTCAGCGATCACAAGAAAATCATTACAGCAAACACAGCTGCAGTGTGCATGCTAAGTGAGCAGAAACATGTGAAGGAGGGGGCCCAGAACCTCCTAGACCCTCAGTGTCAAAGACCCTTGAAATCAGGTCCTCCATTTCTCTCAGATGGATGAATATTATTTCTTGCCACCCTCACTTTTGGAGTCTGTGAAGGTCATGCGAGAAATCAAGCTGGATGGTTCTTCCACATCTGTAATGGCAGGGAATGCAGCGAAATGGGTCTCTCAAAACTCTGCGACTGAGTTTCATGCTGGACCCATTTTTAGATGATTTGGAGTTAGGATGAACAGCCACATGGCCCAACACCAGGCAGGCTCTGAGCAAGGAGAAAACTGTTTGAGACTGCAAGGGGGAATCTGAGGAATAACATAGTCATTAGAGTGGGAGCTTGCTCCAGGTGTTGAGCTTGTTATTCCTGCTTATGCAGGGGACAGGCATGTCCGTGCATACACCCATGTTTGTGCGAAAAAATGCAAAAGGTATTAGGCGAAACAATCTTTGGTCAAAAACAAGGCCCTCATACCTCAGTATCACCTTATACCTTGGGAATGGTGGGGTCCACCATCACCAGGGCTTCATAAACCTCAAGTTTAAAATCCTGAAGTCTTGTTTCCCTCCTATGCTATGTGGTGCTGACACACAGGATAGTACCTAACCACATCACACCAAGACACCCAGCACACTGTGCCTGCACAGTACCCGCAGCGGGGATCCCCATCGGCCAAAAGGCTTTAGAGTCTTCACTAGCTAGAAGTAACCTCTTACTGAGCCAAATGCTGTGTAACAGTGTGCTGGTTTGGGCTGGGATAGAGTTAATTTTCTTCAGAGTAGCTAGTATGGGGCTATATGTTTTGCATTTGTGAGGAAAACAGTGCTGGCAGGGGACATGGCCGGGACAGCTGACCCCAGCTGACCAAAGGGATATTCCAGACCATATGATGTCATGCTCAGCATACAAAGCTGGGGGGAGAAGAAGGACGGGGGGACGTTCGGAGTGATGGTGTTTTGTCTTCCGAAGTAAGCATTACGTGTGCTGGAGCCCTGCTTTCCTGGAGATGGCTGAACAACAGCCTGCCGATGGGAAGTGGTGAATGAATTCCTTGTTTTGCTTTGCTTGCGTGCGCAGCTTTTGCTTTCTCTATTAAACTGCCTTTACCTCAACCCACGAGTTTTCTCACTTTTACTCTTCCAATTCTCTCCCCCATCCCACCAGGGGGGACTGAGCGAGCGGTTGTGTGGGGCTGAGCTGCCGGCTGGGGTTAAACCACGACAAGCAGCTTACCGTAAAGGCAGGTTATAACCTCAGGCTGCAAAGGCTATAACAGCTATGTCATCTGAAATGATCTAGCTCAAGCTTTAACTTAATTTTTAATCCACCACCGCTGCACCATACTAAGGCATTTGTTTCGTGGTGTTTTAGAGGAGAAGCTGCTGACATCTGACTCACCATTTCCCGCAGTGTGTAGGTGTTTCTTGGAGCTCCAGCAAAGAGTGACCCATCCCGATGGTGCTCACCATGTGAACTGCCTCTGAATCACAGCCACAGCACCAGAGTACTGCTTAACGGTGGAGCATCAAGGCTATTCATATAGAATAACAAAAGAGGTATCCAGTAGCTAAATGTACTTGCTGTATGTCTCTCACTTTGTAATATTTTTGCTTTGTTTTTGCACATTGAAAACAAAGGATGGAATTCAATTTCTGGTAGAACCAGGGTCGTTGCAGTGGAATTGGACTAAAATGAAAATGGCCTCAAAGATTTGATTCACTGGCTGCAAAACTGAATAGCAGAAGGATTAAATAAATTGTAGAAGGTAAATGAAGCTTTCCCTGCCCATCATTAGAAGTTAAAAACATTACAACAAGTAACATGGTTGTCATGGTGACTGAGTGTTTGTTTATGGTAAAATACATCAGGCAAAGCTGAAATGTTTTTAATTTAAAGCTCAGATGACAGGGAACTGAGTAGTGTAAGCAAGAGCAGAAATATATTTTTGGTAGATACATGCAAGTAATTATTTTTCCTATGAAAATTTCTGTCACTGCTCAGTGTTTTTCCTGCCCCCTTCTTATCTTCAATCAAGTTCTGAATATGTTTGTCTTCTGCCAACACAAGGAGCCAGCAAGACAGGTTTAAAGGAAGATGGAAACGGGTGCTACTCATAGGCAGATTCCTGGTAGTAAACAAACAATAGGCCCTCTTGTAGCAATGTTTTAAAGAGAAGAATAATCCTTAAATCTGAATGCTGCACTATACATTCTGTGGTCCTGGCACCTGCGAATACATAAGCACTCAGCTGAATAATCTGCAGCATAGCATTAGTTCAGCATTTTTTTCTCCTGAAATTGTCAGATGACTCAATTGTCTGGGCTCCATAGACTAAAATTCAGTTTTCTTTGCCTAAAAATAGCAGGCATTTAAAAAAAAAGTTAATGAAATATTCAATTTGCCTCTATTTAAATCGAGGGGAAAATCCTGTTAAGGGAGGAAGTGTCTGATAGACTAGAAGATAGTTTGCCATATGATTACAAATTAGTTGCATGTAAATTGCTCTTGTTAAGCTGTCATAGGCCCTACTTCTCCAAGGAGCTTTATGAAACCATTGGGGCAAAGCTGCCCACTTGAATTTGATTGATAGCAAATTTCCCAGCGCCTTCAGTGCCTCTGGGCTAGGTCAAAGACTAATGAACAACAACATCCTCACCTACAGCTGTGTAGTTCCAGACGGTATTTCATGTCCATGGCAAAATATCCAATGGACTTTAATAGGAGATTTTTCACAAGGTCTGGGACACAGAGCTCAATTATAAGTGTTGGAAGCAAGGAGTTTGCAGAAAGCCTAAAGATCATCACAGACATCACCTTGTCTCTCCTGTCTGTCTCTGTTTAAGGGCAATGAATGTGATATATGGAGATAAATGGAGTATCTGAATGATTTGTTTGTAATGACTTCTAGTTTACAGGGGGCTTTTTTGGTGACAGTAGTAGGGAAATCAAGTTTATTTTGCATTTAATGATATTTTTAGCAACATACTACTTTATGGTTTATGATTTTAAATGAACTGGTAAAAAATCAGCTAGTAACAATCATTGTGGATTGATAGTCAGAAGTAAATCTCATTTAAATCAGTAGTAAGATGTGTATTAACTTTAACAGGCCTGAGATCAAGACTTTAATGGTACATGACATGAGCTAGGTAACTTGAAGATGTCACTTCAGAATAAAAGAGGAAAAATGTTTATAGTTCTCTTTCTGTAAGAGAGGAAAAGATGGGGTTTTAGGTTAAAGTTGAAGAACCTATCAATCAGATGACTTTGCTAATTAATTTAATTTGTTAGATAATCAGATTTGCAGATTCTTATATAGATTACCAAACTAGTAATTGTTTTTATGGCATTATTAGTAACCACAGCATTATTATTTACAAATTGCATAAGATGAGAATAAATAGAAGGGATATGGGAAGTTACTTAATCCACTGGGCTAAGAAGCAATAAGAATGATTCTGTCAAAAATGCTTGAATGCAAAAGTATCAACATTTTATAGAGGGTTTTTCCGCCTATTTTTAAGAGGAATAAAATCCACCACTTTCCTGGGTCCTCTTAGACACCTTTTTAGCAATGCATTGGTTTTCTGAAAGGAGAGCTGGGTGAACCATTTACCATGAAAGTAGCTTTTGGATGAAATTTCTATCTCCCCACTTCATAATGCTTCTGCAAAATAGTATCAATTTCATGTTTATTGAATTCTCATGAAAACAGTCCTCAGGCATGGGTGAAACTGAAGAGTGAATTTTATTGTTTGGCCTAAGCAGATACGTTAGATCAATGTAGCTCAAATTCTTTCAATAGTTCTATATTTCTTACAACTGAAAGCATGTGCCTTTTAAAACAGTTGAATGTTCCTCAAGGTCTCCATTTTGCAAAGTACAACATCTTTGAGATGCAAAACTGGGAAGTGACATGCAATTAGATTAAGGCTAAAATTCATCCAAATAGAAACTTGACAGGTGAAGGCTTGGTTTCAGTGAGAGCTGCCAGTATTCAGCCCTTGGGAAGTGAGCAAGGAGACCTGTGTCAGCACTTACATCTGGAAAAATTTGAGATGTCTTTCTTAGGAGGTGACACAGAAGTCAACAGACCTGAGACCAAATACTAGTTCTACTACTGGCTACCTGTAGAACAGGCAGCACAGATACAGGTAAACATGGTAAACAGCACAGACACCTGCTTTCTTCCCCTGGCCTTACTCTTGAAGCAGAAGAAATACTTGCAGTAATGAAAAGTTTGTTCTTTCATCCCAGTCCTAATAGTTCTGAATGATGTCATGGGCTCTGTCATGAGGATATTTGGTCTCCTAGAAGGTGGACTGAGATCCCGTCACCCATCTCTCATAGTCCATAAAACCTTCTATTGCACTAGGCAGGAGTTGCATGCGCATTTTGGGGGAGCACTACAGTTCATTTTTTTCCATCCTTTATAGGTTTTCCCTCATGTTCGCCACTGTAATATTTGAGCATGTTATCCACCTCCCAGTCAGGTGCCAGTGGTAGCATTGTGGAGAAAAGAAACAGTCACATAAACATAACTTTCTTTGTGTTTTGCTGCATTTAAGGCTGCTATTTTGTTCTTACAGTTTAATTTCATTCTATAATTCAGATGTGAAACACTAGCCTGCGAGTTTCCACTAGAGTGTGTTAAAAGGGCATCTGGTTTCTTGTCTCTTTCACCCTCCTGTTTTATAATTGTTTAACAGAAACAGAAAATTAAGGATACAGATTTTCAGCACAATGGCAGGGAGAAACCTAAAACACTAAATATGCTGAGGCTTCTTTGCTTACGTAAAATCAGGCATGTCCCTGCCTGCCGGCATGGGCTGGGGTCTGGAGCAGCTGCGAGTCACCTGCTCAGCCCCCAGCCCTGCACAATTACTTACCCTGCACAGCCAGTGCTAACATGTTGTGACGGAAGGGTCACAGGTGAAATAGGAGACCTCTTTTTCCTAATCTGGGGTAAATTACCTTTCCAATAACATATGGATGCAACCTTCAGGGCATCAGGGTTTAACCACAAAGGTTAGGTTATTTAGAATGCAAAAATTACAGTAGCAATGACACACAATTCATTCAAATAAGTGCTTGTTTTCTCAGAAGGATGAATACTGCACCTCTGTTGGAGCCCAGCTGGAGTTATGGACACTCATGAAAATCAGGCTTTTTATGCCTAAAGATCAACCACAAACCAAACCCAGGCATATTAAGCACAAATGCCACTTTGTGGAGAAATGAAAAAAAAATAGGCTGGAATTCCAACAACTCACGAATGAGAATTTTCTTTTGACGGAATCCTGGTCTTCAGTAATTTTCGTTGGTGATTTTCTGCTTCAGACCTAAATTGAGGATGATTGTAGTTAAGCGTGACTAGATGTCTTCTGGCTACTTTCTAGAAAGGCAAATAAGACCCCTAAAATTGTTAGCATGTGTACAAAACACAATTCTAAACTCTAAAAAGGCTCCTACTAGCACCAGGTAGCCTTTGTTCAAACACTATATTTTCTTGATGAGTTTTTTCTGTGTTAAGAAATGATCCCTTAGCCTTTTTATTCTGAATACTGGTCCAGAAAGGCATAGTATTTGTCAGTAATTTCAGAATGTTTGAGCTCTTCAATATCTTTAACGTATTCTTTTGGCAGCAAATGCTTAGGTGACTCTCATTTTCTTATTTATTGGAGTATTATAGAGTTTTGAATAATCCTTTCATAATACTAAAGGTTACAGCACAGGGAGTTTCATAATCTTATGTGGTGTTTAGCTGTACCTAGACAGACCCAGACCATCTGCCAGGATTGCTTTTCCTTGATTATGGATCAGAACAATTATAGTGACAATGAATAATTATTTTCCACGATAAAGCAGGAGGTGGATGACTCAGAAGACTAGTAATGCCTAGAAAACAAGCCTTTGACTTCCAGTTCACTGGCTCAAATGCAGCTTGAGCCATGATGGACCAGAAATCGGGCCCAACTAATTCTTGGCATACCATATGGAATAAGCTTGGTCATATTATTTTTGCTGTTGTGGCACTTTATGAGAAAGTATGGAAGAATGAGAAAAGAGCCAGCAACCTCAGGACAGATTAAAAATCAAGTTAAGGTAGATAAAACAATCTGAGGAAGGATTATGCATGCCTATCTCTGTCCATTATTTGCTGTCTCCTATTCTTTAACTGAATGTATTAACATGCTGGGGCATGGGGTGATATGCAACTCACCATCAGACAAATATATACCAAGATCTCCCCCCACCCTGCAAATTATGACATTTTACTGATTGAGAACAGATTCAGGTGTTTTTATCAGCTGTCTTAGCAGAAAGGTTGTGAAAATAGCAGGACATGGAGAGTGGACTCTCCACTATAGTGTTAAAGCTGCCCTGAGCTTGCACTTGTCCTGGGAGATGGGCAGACCAGAATACAGTCCTAACCTGGGCACCCAAAAATGCCTTTACCCTGAGCTCTCCACACCTATGAGAGCTGCAGAAAGAAGAGCTGTGAACAGAGCTGGCTGGAGTTGCAGTGCTGCTACAGGGGGAACGCGCTGGCCTGGGCAAACGCCTGCCTTGGCAGGAAGAGTTGCCTGATGTTGTTTTACTTCAGGAATTAGGTGTTGTGCATTGCTCTCTTTATCTCCTTTATTTATTTTTTTTTCCTCCCTTAAAGATAATGTTGTTAAGCCAATTGATTTGCTTGCCTAAGAGAAAGTAAAGGCAGAAAATTGAGTTTTGTTTTCCCTGGGTTTCCAAGCAGATCCTCCAGCTGGCATTTTATTAGTGATCCCTTTAAATTTGAACCCAACCCTTGCTGCTGTCAATCAGTGGTTGGCAGAAAGATTACAATAATAACATTAAACATCTGGCTCCATGGCAGTAATATGATGCATCAAGAAAAGGACTGCTCCTAGTGGCCATGGAAAAATGTCCAGTATTTAAGTGTCTCTCCTGGCACACATGGGAACCAGGCAACCAGGCTGAGACTGCATCTGCTGAGGACCATTAGCAAAGCAGCTGAAATACAAGCGTAATAGAAGAGGCAGTGGGAAGTCGGTCCTTGCAAATGGTTATGAAAACAATAACTATTCATACACTTAATGTATAAGCTTTCATCTGCACGTCTCAAATGGTTTTATAAACACCAATGAATTAAGCTTCAGTGCACCCTTGTGACATATTTTACTCCCATTTTGCTCCCATAATTAATGTATAAATAAATGCACAGGGAGCTGAAGTGATCTGACAATAAGAGTGCTGTAGGTTTATGTGACATAGTATAAAAATAAGGCCTAACGGTCCCAGCTCTCTACACCACAGTCATTGGATCCTTGGGCTTCCAAGGACATCAGTTAATACGCTCAGGGCTTGTCAGATTGTTCAGCTGCCTTTCTCATAAAGGATGGAAAGAAACAAGGGAAATTATTAGAATTTCTGTGCAACAATTACTGATTATATTCCCATCGATTAACTGATGGCTAGCTAGGTGCATTTGTTTTCCTGGTTACTTAAAGAGATGTTTCCCCATGCACGATGATATCCCTCCCCTATTAAAAATACAGGCAGAGATAGCCCTCAAATTGTGTAAAAACTATGCAAAGGTTAGAGAGAATTATTATATATAATGACCAGCAATATCAACAGGGAGTATGGAAAGAAGACTCAGAGATTTATACTGAACTGCTTTCTTCCTGAATTCTCACTGCCTCCAGTGGATTTCAGGTTTTGAATAGCTACAGAAAAGATGTATTATAGGATGTCTCTTTTTTGATCTAGCAAACAGGACAAGTTCTTTTTTGAAAAAATTAACTCTGAGTAAAAACAAAATCGGCTGTCTTCCTGTAATCAAACTCTCTTTTCCCTTTAATGATTGCTGTATATCTAAGGAAACTGTTATATCTTCTGGTTTTGATTTTTGGTTCAAAGCTCTGGTTCACTTACAGGAGCTTTCCTCATCCTTTTGAATCATTTTGTAGAGGAGACTTCGAAACAAGCTAAAATCCAGTTGGAGCAAATAACTGGCTTTGGTAAAAGCAAAAAATGCTGCTATCTTTTTAACCTTTTTTTTTTTTTAATTCAGACTTCAAAAGATCTTTTTCATATAAGAGCAAGTTTAAAAAATTGGTAGTTTCACAGAGGGAGAAATGTGCTTTGTCTGTGGTTTCCTTTGTTCCCTCTACTGTTGTTGAAGGTTTTGTACTTTATCACTTTACCTGCTGCTGTTCAGGGTTGCTGTCTCTCCAGAACAGCTCTTTGAAAGACAGTTCTGATTCTCCATGCCCTTACTCTAGCCTTAACTCTCCTGCTGTTTCCCTGATTTCAGGAGAGTATTCCTGATTTACATCACTGGGGAAGGAGGAGTGGCTGGAAATGACAGCAGGGGGGGAGAGGTATGGTGGGCAGCTCAGCAGCCCTTAATAACAGCTCTGCATCTCACTGACAGCCTTCGCTTTCTGCTTGATTCTGGACTCCAGTCCTAATCACATAGAGCCTATTTTTAGTGTGTAGATAATTAACAAAAATAAGCACCGACTTCTGTATGAGTGGGACGAAGCCCAGCCTTCCGCACAAGTAGCTTTGGTTACAGTACATGGGGAGAAATTCTGAAATGCAGAGTTTGCATTGCACTGGCTTTCTCTCTTCTTCCTTCTAGAAAGGCAGGGATGATGTTAATAATTTTCTTTTTAATTTTATTTTTCTTCAGTTCCACTTTCAAAATATTAGCTGCTCCTACACCCTTAAAAGCTTTATCAAACCTATAAACATACATAAATTTGCTCCTAGAAATGTGAAATGTCTTTTAGGGGAGATTGTTGAAAGCATATAAAGGATTTAGGAGCACAAATAATTGGGCTTTTGAAATGTTTGTCTCTCGTTTTAACCCTTTTTACCTATATATGTGATGGTTTTATACAGGCAGTACTTTTGTTTCAGTTTCTTCACAGCTTGACAGACTGGCCACTGAGCGAGCTGTCAGTCAGCTCAGATGATGGCACATATGGCAGACTTGCTAGTATGTTTAAAACTGAGATCCATCCTAGACCTTTCACATATTAATCTTTTTCCACTAATTTACTCACTCATGCCACTGAATACTTTCCTTGACTCTCTCTTCAGCTGTGAGAGCCACTGTCATGGGTACAAGGCTTAAAAAATAAGTTCTTAGGTTGCTGTGTTAAATGATGTATTAGTAAGCAGGATTTACTTGATAAGATGTAACCTCATTACATGTTTAACTGGAGAGAAAGGTTGGACTGGCCTCACGTCATTTTTTTTTTTAATATGCCCACTGCAGATCCCTCAGTTACCATGTCTCCATATTCCTATCTGCTTCTCCGTGCTGAAATATTCTCTTATAGCCAGTTGTGTCACTTGGTGGAAAAGCTGTCATTCAGGGAGAAACTGAGGGATGGACAGTGAAGGACTTCAACCATTGAAAGTCATCTTACCTTCATCATTTCTGCAAACTGAACCAGTTCTGAATTAAAGTAGCCTTGTGAATTGTTTGCATTGTAGGTAAGTAGCACAGTGACATTGCTTGAACATACTCATTCAGTCAACTAAATTAGCCTGAATACAGATTCAACATGGCTATGGGTTTTCCAGATATATGCCAAGGGATTAAAGTTTATTCCAGGGGAGATTCCTATTTAGCTGTATATTAATAAAATACACCTTCAGTGCTGACAGGGATAAATAATGCTCAGCACTACCTGCAGGGTAATTAGGCTTTATATATACTGTACATAAGCTGATGAAGTTTTCTAATGAGTACATTTCATACACACAATTAGAAATATTATGTGAACCTGAAAAAGAAACTGATTGAAAAATTCTTCTTGTGGCTGGAACTTGGTGGGAAGTTTTCTTCAGCTCAGAGTGGCAGCAGCTGGCCAGTCTGTGCTTCATGTGTTCTCTTCTGGTCTTACATTTCTACTGTCCCAGTATCTTTTTGATTGACATGGAAAGGTTTACGTGTCACAGAAAGCTGTTTTTGAAAGTAGAGTTTTTAAAGCGGTTTCAGGAGTCTGAAAGGGAGAAAACAAACAGAAAAGGGAATGTAAATGGCAAAATACACAGCTAAGGCAATTTTAGATAGCAGGCACAAGCCTTTCTGAGATGCCATGATACAGGGGATGCTTTTGTTAAAATAAAGTGCCCAGGGCAATAAAGAAAACAGCAATTTCTCAATTCATTGTAGGAACTGGACTTCTAAGGAAGTGAAGTAATTGAAATCAGACACTATTAGCCAGAAGGGAAAGCATAAATCACTAGCTGGAGGAAAATGAAATGACAAATGGATGGGAGTGCTGGGGAATAGGCACTAGTACAGCTAAAATGACAACAACAACAAAAGATAAAATCTATAGCTGTTCTATAGAGCCAAGTTTTGTGGGTGGAGAGAAATAAGATATCCTGGTTTACTTATTTTTAATAATTTGCACAGTTGATTTCTGACTACATACTTGCTACTTTTATTTTGCTAGTGGTTACTCACAGTCATGGACAGATGAAGGAGAACATATTTGGAAAGCCACTTCTGATGGAGTTTCCTGGATTTGATAGGCAATGTGTATACCTGCATAACCACCAGCACTTTTTATACGTGTAATAATTCTGTTGAAGACTCTGGCCATTTTGTAGTAGATTCAATTGTTGTGTGCTCCAGACTAAATCTGTGCTTCAAGCTGGGACTCTTTATCATGGAAACTGGATTCCAGACTTTTTGACTGCTTTTAATCTGAAATGATTTCAGTTTAGATTGCAAAATGCCTCTTGTGATAAGGAAACATGAAGTAACAGAAGACAAACTTCTCCTCGAAGATAATTCTTACCTATAGACTGCAGTATTTCAACATAAATGTGTAAATCTGACATGCTGTAGTTGTTTCACCAAAAAAACCCCAAATCCCTAAACCAACAATATCCATACATTTAAAGGGCATGGTTTAGATACGGAAAGGCTGACCTGACACAGCACAGCACCTTCTAATAAAAGTTTTTTTCTCTGACATGTTTTAAACACAATGCCACATAAAAGTAAATATTTAACCTTTTGTCTCCTTCACAGGAGCCTGCATAAAGCATTTAGCATATAATTAAAAAATCCTTTACTGTGCAGATTCTCCTGAATCTCAGGTGAACATCCCATTTAACTCACAGCCAGCAATCTTACTGGGGAAACCAGCTCATCTACGTTTTGGACCTCTGACTTTTGCTGTTACTATTCAATCTGTCTTTCTGTTTCTGTATGTGACATTTCCTGCCCCTTCATTCATTCCAAATAGGTTTTCTCTTTAACCTTGTGGTACCAAAACATTTCATTGTATTTGAAAGTAATGGCATATGGTAATTGGCAATGCACCAAGTGGTAAAGGGCAGCTCCAGTAATTTACTTGAATGCTGTCTGTATGAAAGCTGAAATAATTTGATTCTTCAGTGAAGGGGTATGAGCATACCAACAGTGTCTTCCAAGCCATTAGTGTAAAGAGGCTGATAGCAGGCTGCCTTGGCTCTGCACTTTCCCTTTCACTGCTTTAGTTAAAATTAATAATCAACACCTATTGATAAGGAGGGTAAGTAGTAAAGGCTTAAAAGGGTTTGGAAGGATTTTTCATAGTTGTTTTTGTTGCCTAGGTTATATAGTAACATTACTGTAACTCTACATTTCAATATTTAGTTAAAAATAGTCAGGAGCTTTTAGGGTTATGAATAATTTTCTGTCTATATATTTGAAAGTTCAAAATGTTTCACATGATGAAATTGTAGTTTTCTGGGCAATCCTAACATTATCTGTATGTACACATGGCAGAGGAAAAAAATGAAGTATAAATGTACTTTTGTGTGTGGATATGAGTGGATGCAAAAGGTAGTGTAATGTGTACAAGCATCATTGTGGATTAAAAGGCAATGTAAGCCATAGGGCTATGTACAGGGCTGAGAGTTAGAAATTAAAAAGCATATGATGCTTGAAAAAAATTATTGAAATATATGATTGACCATATGACCATCTGACTTTACATGAATTGTCTAGTGTGTCTTAAGTTCCTCCTTCAAAATGGAAATGATGAATTCATTCTGTGGAGCATTTTGAGGTCTATTATTTTCTTCTGTTGATATAAAAATGTAAAATTCATTTTGACCAAGTCTATCATTGTTAAGTTAGTCTTGTTCACCTTAGTAGGCATTATTATCTAATCATTATCAAAACATAAGCTAAGTGTATGTATTTTGTGAAGTTACAGGTGAGAATTATTTGCCTAAGCAGAAAAAGAAGGGAGTAAGGAGAGAGGCATAGGTACGTGAAGTGACTCGCATAATGATCTGGCTGAGAACACCCACCAGAAATAGAGGAGCTTTCTAGATATATATTTTGATATGTAGTGGGTTTTTTTTTGTCTACTATTTTTCATTCAGAACAATTCTTACTCATTTGCATGTCATTATACAATGCTGATGGGCTTCTTAGTGACAAGAATTGCATAAGTCTGCAGGTTCAGCAATAGTTCAGCTACACATTCTTAATGGCATTAGTTTGGGTGACACTTGGCTTTCAGTGCACATTATTCATGCTCAATTATGGTGGAATAGATAAAGAATTGGAAGACACAGTCAAATCCGTGTCCCTGAATGAAGAGTCATTGTGTCATGCTTATAGAGACTGAAGTGTCATCCAAGTAAATTAATTATCACAATCTGTTTTCCAATTCAATCTGGCAATTATTCCCTTTTCAGAATAGTCAGCTTTGATTTTGTTTACAGATTTTGTACAAACATTGCAACAGACCCATAACCATGTCACCAATTCACTGCCTCTTCGAGGGTATAGGGAGACAGCTCTGCAACTGTGGAGGCTACAGCAGCATTGTGCCTGGAGCTGGGGTCTCCATTCTCTGCCATTGTCTGAGAGCATCAGGCCAAGTCTATCTATCTAAGTCACAGATCAAATTTCTGAATATGGATAATGAATGAAGTACCCCAAATGACTCTGGTTCTCATTCCTTCCAGTTCTGAAATCTTAATCTGTCTGTCTATAGTGCATAAGATCTACTTTGTGGAAGTGATAGTTTAACTGTTTTTCATAAAGCATTTTGATCCATTCATGTTGGAGTCTATAGGGCAAAAAAAGCTGAACGTGGCTCATGTCTGTCAATGTGGATGTATGGAAATAGTAACATCATTTCTTGTTAGACTGAAGTTCCTTTTTAAACTCATAACAGTGTCTTGTAATGTCTGTTGCTATGACAGTTGTCTTCAAACTGCAGCTGAATTTCACACACACTACCGGGGTGCCTTTATCCTCAGCTCCCTTAGAACTACATACTTCTCTGCTAATACTTTTTTGGCCTCCACATCACAACTTTAAAACAACTCTGTCCCTTTGGACATTTTAAGGTTAATATCAACTGTATTTTTTCCTTCTATGAACATAGTAAGATATAACAATTATTAACACACTTTCCCATTAGTGGGTTATCTCCAAATTAATCCTACAAATAACTAGTACTAAATCTTGAAGTACTTAAGACAAATTCAGAGCATGAATAAACAGGATCTGGATTCACATCTTATTACAGCATGTCTGAAACTGGCTCTTATACTTCTTTAATGCCCAGCATAGTTTAACTAGTGGTGGTCTTGAATGAAATGTTGGATGGATGTGTGCATACAGGTGTACATGTCTGAAACTACATTATTTCTATCAAAAGATCTTTCCCTAGATTTTTCAAGAGGAGTGAAGAACTGCAGGTTGAGGGAGGATTTTTTTTAATTGAAACATATTAGGTGACTCATGGTTGTTCAATGAATGAATCCATCATGATAGTGCTGTCTCCAGGGAAACTTTGAAAGCTATTACCTAGAAACTCAATGAAGATCAATTATCTCCTGCCACCTGCACATGTGCAATATGTTTAAAGAATGGCAACTGCATGTAATGGAAATAGTGGCAAAGATAGGGTTTTTTTGTCCTTCAGTATATCAGTCATAGTAATCAGCGGCTCCTTTGTGTGTCCTAACAGATGAATTACGAGGAGAAAATGCTTTGAATACAAGGAGAGATGTTGTCTTGCCAGCATATGTCCCTTTGCCATACAATGTCAAAGTATCCTTACAAAACGTAGGTCTTTCTCTGTGTCAGTGTGCCATCAAGAGCACTCTCAAAGCAAAGAAGGCCCCTTACTAGTTAGGTTCCTACCACAGAGCAGACTTTCTCTGATGGCTCAGCCAAAAACTGTCTTGGGTTTGCTTAATCAGCAAGCACTGCTAATTGCCAGCAATGGCAAAGCATGGGGAGATTCAGACCCCTCCTTTCAGCACTGTAAGAGAAGAAAAGATTTTTACAGGTGAAGGAACCACATGAACTGCTGCAGAAGTGATTCCTTTAATGATTCATGGATCTAATTATTATTGTTATTAAAGATGATACAGTGCTTAGAGCCATTAGTACAAATCTTACATAAATGCAGGGCAAGCACTTTTTTTTATAGCCTGGAATTACACAGTCTAAGGGATATTCATAACTAGAAAGTGGCATTATAAAAATATGCATTATGATCGTTATATCAGTTAATTCTGCTGAATTTGTCTCATTTCTGGATTTGCTTATAAATCTTAATTGGCCACTGTGGAATTGAAAGCAAATAAGAGATTACAGAAAACAAAATAAAAGGTTTAGATAAAATCTGTTAAATTATGAGAATTAATTCTGTCACTTTTATCAAGAATGATAAATTAATTGACTTTAGGTCTTACCACAGCCATAGCACAAAAGCATATTTTAGTCCTGGTTTTCAGTATTCAGGGCAAGTTGGCTTTGTATTCGCATGGAAGCAAGGACCTAAGAATGTAAATTCTTATGGAGATGCCATCAATATATATAAGGCAAGGAAGCTGTGGGTTTGGCAATTTCCTACATGCTCTGAAGTTAGAGGGGCAAGTGTCCTCAAAAATCATTTGCTTATGTAAAATGCAGACCGGCTTTGCCACTTTCAGCACTAAACTGTTATATACACCCCCAAGTAAATATACAGTAACTGGTTCCTTTGAAAGTTTTGGGGTGTTGATGGGAAAAATACCATCACCAATGAAGACATCAGCAAAGTCACTGAAGAAATGTTCATCCTTAACAGAATTGGAAACCATTTGCTATATTCACGGTACCTATCTGGATATCAGCACATGCCTCACTCCTCACATCTGGTGGAAACAACCAGTCTAAGAGAAAACCTGATAGCCCAAGGGGAACCAGTAGCTGCCAGTACTGCTGGACAAATGAAAACTCAGAGAATGAGTGAGAGGCCTGGAGACCCCTTGTGCTCTTTGATTCTGAAATGCCTCAGCCCCCCTGGATATTAACCTATAGTATACTACAACCCCCCCCTCCCCGTAGCTCTAAAATAACTTGTTTCTCCTGCTATCTCCTATTATAAATAGTCCTAGTTATAGATCACTCATTGCACATACTGAGCCTCATGGTTTTTTTTTTTTTTCCTGTCCTTGGTATTGAGTTACTGAATTTCAGCTGTAGTGGCTGTAGCTGTGGTACTGAGGGAGCAGCAGGAATGAAAATTCTCCAAGGCACAGCCCATTCTCCCCTTCATGTTGCACAGAGCAGATGAAGCACACTCCTGTGCTAGCTGTGCAGAAGGGACAGCTTTAGCTCCTACCTACCCTAGAAAATCTCTGTTTGCATTCACTGACTCATGGGCCAGTGCAGCCTATCCTGCTTATCTAGTTTGCAGACTTGTACACAGAATATTTACTGGAAAAAATGGATTATAGATTTTTTGAAACTGTCTTGCATCATTTTAGAGACTCCAAGTGACCGTGCTGCTGCCTAGGGAACTTATCGACGTTTAAACACCTCTGCCACAAGGAAACTTGGCCTTTTTCATATGTGACTGTCAAACCGCATGTTCTAAGCCACTTGATCCTGCGATGCCTTTCTGGCTAGCCAGGCAGAGAAGCTGCCTCCTGTCATGCAAACATTTTCAATGTCTAAATGCGTAAGGAACTGGTCAAATTACTCCTCAGCTTTCTTTTTGGGTCATCAAATATATTGAATCTTCGTGACATGCAATATGGTTTTCTAGCTCCTGGATAATTTTTGTGAAATTTAGACTGTACAGCAGAAAGCAATTCACATCTTTTAAAACTTGACATGCAGTTAAGATTTTATCATACAAAACAAGCAGCAGAGAGATGCTTCTCTGCTATTGTGGGCTCATCTGTGCTTCGCTACTAACTTTATTATTTATTATTATACTAAATTAAAATCTCCCTATTCACTGGTGTATTGCCAAAATGTCATAGCTGTTGAACATCCCATTTAGTTAGCCTTAGTGCTGCTCATTAGACATGCTCTCACTAGGAATTACTCTGCCATAGTTAGTGGTACTAACAAAGATTTGGATTATACCATGTATCGATTTCCAGTCAAACCAAGAGGAAATGCATTATTTCACAAGTATGCCTTCTCTTGTGTTACTTATGCAGAATTAGACTTTAGCCTTTTTTACCGGAAAGGTCAGTAATTTAGTAATGATGTCAGCTACTTGGCTCTTTTCTTATTAACTCGTTAATATAACAAAGGGCAGCTATATCCAGAATGGTTATTATGGAATATATGTTATGCCCATCTGTTACAGTAGGATATGGAGAGCCTAGAGAGGATGATTCATAATTCTGAGGCAATGTCCTATGGATAATATAGAGCATGATGGCAGATGGAAAAAGATGGATCCGAGCAGATGGATCTGGATGTGGTTCATGTCGCACACACTGGTTTACACTGGGGCAGAGCACCGAGGCTAATTTCTTGCCAGCAGGAACAGCCTGCAGTGTGGCACTCAGAGCAATCACCAATGATTACCAAAATAATTCAGCTGAGAAGTCCAGCGTGCTCACAGTGCTGCATATCCTGGCCCATGCACTGGCAGCGCAGCTGCACAGGAATAGCCAAGGGCAGTATTTTACTTCAGGAACAGCACACCAGAGTGACAAACTATGTAACGTGTTCAGGTATGACTGCTGATGGTGTCTAGGTTTATTTTGGATTGACTCATAGGGCTTCCCAGACACCCACAGTTACTAGTCAAAAAAGTCATTCTGCAGTGACAGTGAGGTGACAAGCACATTGACAGCAGAATGTACTATACCGTGTCATCTACTGAAATGGTGAGTAGTACAGGAATGCCAGAATTTGCATGAAGGCGGCAGCTCTTGGTAATGCTAAAGTTTATGGTTAGATTTGCAATACAGTGTTTTCAAAACAATGTAGTAATACTTGAGATACTCCAAAAAAGCAGCCTACCCAAACGAAACCCTTAGCAATGACACTGTTTTGGAAAAGTGAATCACACTATTAAATACTATTTTCTATTTAAAATTTGAACTTGCTGTTACTAATATCACAAGTGCTACTCATTTTATGAAATAGGATGTAGCCCAGATCTCACCAAAATCACCAGGAATCTTTCCTCACAGTCTGATGGGAGCTAGCTTATGCCTTTTGTACACTGATACTGATTTGGGGAAGGAAGATGCTCCATGAAAAAAACATTTACAAGCTGAGACAAGACAATGAGAAAGAGAAATAAGTAATATACCTTACTACAATTATCATTAATCACTTTTCTAACCTGATTTCTGTTCAATTCACAAATTGCACTGAGTCTGGATTTGAGAAGGGAATATTCCTGATGTACCCTCTGCAGGGGGTTTCAGGCAAAATTCAGTCCTGGGTAATGGTGTAAGTTTCTTGTAAGCCCACTTAATTGAGTCTTTCCACTTAGAACTACATTTTTTTGCTTTTCTTTGATGTGCAGGTGGGAACTATCAGAATTCATCAAGTATATTTTAATCAATAGTGGGTTTTGGCGGTACAAATATGTGAATGGTCATTTCGACAGCGTTCTGGAGCCCTGTGAGGTTATTTCTTCACCATCATATCTACCTGCAAAGAAACAGTTTGAGAGAAGAGAGAAATATATTTGAAATATGACAAAAAGATACCCGCACCCAAAGGATGTCTGCAGAAGCCTCTGTTGGGGCCCAAGGGTACACTATGATTTAAGAGGCATAGATTTGGCACAGGGCTTGTGCATGTTTGACAGGCCTCTCCCTAATGTGCATAGAAAGAGCTCACGTGTTGCGCTTTCCTCAGTGCAGGGAGCAAGAGTCCAATTCTGCGAGGTCTCAAGCATCTGTCGGGAGCTCAGCAGCCTCCATTCCCGCTAGTGCCATGTTGTCTTGGATCCTGCTCTTCAAAGCTTCTGGATAAGCTATAATTAATGACTTAACAGGATTTTGAGGACCTCTCAGGAACTTGGCATACAGGCTTCAGCTGGTGTCTCAGATGCTCAGAACCACTCAGAATCAGCTTGTAACGAAAAACAGCATTGTAAAATAGGCTATATTTAATAACTTTGCACACTGCCAACAGTAGTATAAGGTTCAAGAGAAGCTCTGAAAGTAGGAGGCAGATGCGTGTTGGTTGTTTAGTCACATTTTGTACCTTCCTCCCTCTCCTTTCCCTTCAAGAGGATTTTTATAGCTACATTTTCCATTCTGTACCTTCTTCCTTTATGCCTATATTATAATCCCCATTGCCCCAAGCTGAAGAAATTAGCTGGCTAGCAGCCTTGTCTATTTTACGAAATCTCATGAGTTACGTATAAACAGAAAGGCACATGTCTGCAAGGTTCATCATAGTAAGCCTTGTGCTTCTAATAAAATATTGATTTCCTCTCATCCAATAATTTATGTCTTCAATTGGCTTAATAGGGCACCCTGCTATTTTTTCACAACATAGATACAGCAATTACCAAGGGAGTTAAGGTCTTTTTAGAATGATAATGTGCTGGGGTTTTTTTGTTGTTTTTTTTTTTAAATAGTATATTCATATGCAGCTTTGAACAGAATGTTATTACAGATAGATGAATCCCTGCAAGGCAAGCAGTGTTGCCATACCCGAGGGAAACACAATTTTATTTTTACACTTAGCTGAATTAATTTATTGAATTGGTGCATGCTATAGTTAAAGGTCACTACGTACATATAATTTCTAATAGCTGCAACTTTTTATGTGAATTCTTATGTGCCATAGATAGAAAAATGTAAGCCAGGTTGAAGACAAGGGGGTTCTCCCATTCTGTGCTGAGATTAAGACTTCTTCAATACCCCCTTTATGAGAATCTTCATAGTTTAGCACCTCATACTAAACTTAATACTTTCCCATAAATGGCTCATAGCAAGGAAGGAATACAATTATCTCAGGACAAATACATTCTTTTCAGAGCTCTGTATTGTCTGCTTGGCATCAGTTTTCTGTAATATTTGATATTAGCATAATATATATAACATGTATATAATTGGACTACTTGCTGCACTGTATTCAGACTCTGATCTTATTTATATCTTTGTTGTAGGAGGTTTATATCCACATGTGGTGACTGACCAGCACAGCTATAGCCTTTTTTTACCATCTGGTGCAGTCACTGGTAAAGCAAATACTATTGGCAGCAACAGTTCACTAATAATGAATATAGAAGAAAAATGGGTATTTGGGAAAGAATGGCCATTAAAATCTATGTTTTTATATTCGTTAGAAAATAGAGACTGTACTGGTGCCCTGTGTTTAAGATGATACCGGTTAGGTAGGGGTGGCCATGCGATACAGGATGTGTCTTGTCATGGTTTCCCATAATTCAGGAAAGGGAATTTTCTTGGCTGAGGTGATTCTCTGCAAAGCCATTTTCCAGCAGTCTTAGGTGTCTGTGCGTGCACACGTATACCTGCATGCATGCTGCTCCCCTGCTGACCGTGTGCAGCGTGTCCTCAAGGAGTAGTGATGCCTGACACAAGAAAAGAGCAAAACAACATCCCAGAATGACAGCATGATAGGAGAGGGGAGAGTGTGGGCTTAGTGAGTCTGGCCCAGCAGATAAGCCTCTACCTTAATCAAAAGTCGTGTATGTGGCTTAGGATGAATGGCAAGTGCAGCTATTGCTAATGCTAATTACATAAGCAGACAGTTCTGCACAGGATCGGGCCTGCATGTTCCTTTAGTATCTATCATCTCTTTCATTTGATCATGTTCCCACAAGACCAGAAATTTCAGATACCTTCCTTATTGACAAAACTTTCCAGCACATACTTTCTCATTCTGTCTTGAATGGCATAGAGTGAAAATGATTGGGATGTCTGTTTTTTCTTTTGGTGAATAACACAACTACTTGTTCTTGAAAAAGATTGTGTTAGTGGGAAGTGATGTTGATGATGATGATGATGATGATGATGATGATAATAGTGTTGGTGGGAGCTATTGAGAACATTACCAAAATATATTCTGAGATTAAGAACTAAACCTGGTTCCAACACTTCAAAGAGTCTTGCAGTTACAGAGTCTGAAGCTGAAATCATGTTTTCTTGCCAAGGATTTATATTCCCAGAAGCTGAACTTACTGCTGGTCCTCCTGACCCACTATTGATTAGTTCTATTTTTGTTGCTGATAAGTGTCGTTGGCATTGTTTACAACTACAGACCATGATAGAGTCAATACTAATTGAGGCAAGAGCATGCATCCTCCCCATGTTCAGCTCTGGCACAAATTATTATTCCTAGATTGCAAAAAGGAAGGATGAAGGATATTTTTCAAGGTTCTTGAAAGGGAAGTATAAATAGAAGAAATCAAAAAGCCTCCATTTCCTTGTTTCAGTTCTTGATTTCCTTACTTTGTCTGATAATGTGAAAATGGGCTTATTCTGCAGGTAGGAATGACAAAACAATAAAACAAAATAGTAGTGTGTGCATTTTTAAAGCAATGGCATGCTTTACGGAAAACACAAATACCCACAAGGAGCAGATGCATTAAAACAATCTGAGGACATACAAATGTGTCGGGTACTGAACTAGGGGTTATAACTGGAAGATTGCCTCCTCTTTCTCTTGTTTATTGTACTGGCTAGGGGAAATACTGAGTTTCAAGTTTTTTTATTCTCAGAAGACTTTGGTAACTTTAATTAAAGGAAGCTCTAGATAAGAGTGGTAAGAGACTATACGCGTACAAACCAATTCTGGAAATTTCTGTGTGTTTCTGGTGGTGCTCTGAGACCCTCTGACAAAAACTGTAGGCTGAGTATTCAATACTAGCAATGGGATCTAGAGCTAGAGCCAACACGTCTTTCATCTTTGCTACCTACATTCTCCTGTCATCAAAGGGCAAGTTCTGTCATGCCTCAGACAAATGCTGTCATGACTCGGTAACTGAAGTCCCAGCATGGAAGCAGAACAGGTTAGTGGCAGACATCACCGATGTGTCAACAGATGAAGCACCCTCAGAAATGGCAGCTACCAAGCCTTTCCAAAGCTTCCTGTGAATGTCCTCACTCCGCACCTTAGGAAGTTTTTCAGCTGTGTGTGCAGTGCTGTCCATCCTACAGCAGCCTGGCTGTCCTTGTAACTGTGCCTCCTTGGCAAGCTGTATTTAGAGGATAAGCAAGCAATGACGTGCTGACTCCTGAGGGAGCTGGAAAGGCTTCTTGTGGATCTTGTATCAAGCTCCATGGTCAACAGCTCAGAGAACTTTTAATTAGGTATAGCTCACCTAATCCTTTGAGCGCCTCATTGCAATGCTTGCATATCTATGAAAACATTTCAAAGCACATAAATACATTTAATAGTTTCCTCGTTGCTACTCATATCTGAGAATATGAAGAAGATTTCTCAACAATGAAAGCCAACTTAATGATAGAAATTTCTTCACGTGGGACTTCTGAAATGAGGCTAATGAAAAGACAGTGGGGAACAATTCTGTAGGAGAAAGGGATGATGAAGTCATGTCATTATTAATTAGTGCTATTGTAACTCAAGTTCTGAAATGTGGATATTTACTTTTATTTTTAAGAGTCTAGATGTAGATTTCATACTTACGTGTTAGAAAAGCATTACTGACTCCTTCGTTAGGTTTTCAATGGATTAATAGTGTTTTTGCCAGTGAATTTAGCTCGTGCATAATTAACCTACAGTGGTATCCCCACAGTCTGATTCACGGCTGAATTTCTAAAACATGGTTTCATTTGGTACCCTAGCTTTTATTAAATGCCTTTTACCTTAACTATCACTCCAGTGATGGATTTCCTAAAAATAGATTGTGAACTATGTATCAGTCTTTGCTGAGTCAACAAGACTAGTGGAAGACTCTCAGCCCAAGAAAGTTACACTCAGTAAATGGTGCAGGACAACGAAATTTAGTATTTTAAGTAACACAAACCCTTCTCATTCTCTGGCAATTCTTTTTTTTTCTGCCTTTCATTGCACAAAGGAAAAAACATCCTGTTTCAAATAGGTAGTTGTTATTCCTGCCCAACATAGCACCCTACAGTTATTCTAACTGTGTTTATTCCCATATAATTATTAATATGATGTAAGAGCTCAGCAAGATTCTTCTCATTATCCTTCCCAAATGAGAGCAAAATGAACTAGCAGTGAGCTACCAAGAGCTAAAGCAGTGTGTGGGAGAACAGTATGGTGCTGAAAGGTTAAGGATCTGTCCTGCTGGCCCTCTGGGGATGCATATGACCATTTTCCAGTGAGTGTACACCAAGCAGCGTGCTGAGTGACACCTAGCATTTACAAGTTGGAAGCTTTTCTGAAATAAAAGCCTGAAGTGAGCTGATGGAAAGAGCCAGAGCTCCTCATAGCAGCAACAGGAGGCTTTACTATCCAAAGGCTAGCTTCATGATAGATGCAAAGCTGCCTGGCTCCACTGAAAATATCTTCTCCTTATGCCCAAGCTTCTTCGTTTTCATTTAAATATGAAAGCAGATTGAGCGCTTTAGGTGGGTTTCCTGGCAGACCACAAAATCAATTGAATAATCTTTTTTCTAGTTAAAGAGAAAAGCAAAAAATTGACCTTAATCTTTTGTCTTAAATGGGAATATTTCATTGTGGCTTTGAGTTTTAAAACAGTAACATCTCCAAAATATTAGCAGATTTTATAAAGAGAACACTATTTCAAATAATCTGGCATGTTTGTTTTAGAAAATGCCAAAAGAAAGCAGTACTGTTTTTACAAATACTGTCTTCTAAATTCTTTGGCTTAAACTGATATGAATTCATAAATGTGTTATCTATTTTTTTAATAAATATTGTTTTTCTTTTGCCTATCTCCAAATAAGGAAACATGTAAGAAACACCAACAGTTACATTGCTAAAAAAAAAAAAGCTACAAAAATAGACAGCACATCTCAAAGAACTTTAAACAGCTATAAATGATATTTTCTTTTTTTTTTTCCCCATACGTGCACTTATGCTATAAGCTATTCTGCATAATACTTCTCTCTTATCTGGAGGTTGGACACTTCAAGCAAGTGGTGAATTTAAGACTAGTCCATCATTTGAAACACTGTGTTATCCCAGAGACATCTGGGTATGAGGCTTAGGTACATGCAGGGAAATAGAGGTAAGACCTGTATGTAAGGACATGCATCTACAGCTCATCATGGCCTCCACATCACAAAAATACTTAGTCCTCTGCATGCTCACCTGGGACAAGAGTCGGGAACTGCGTGCATCGTAGATCTTGGCACCACAATTCTGATATGAAGGCTGATAAAAGGGCGTTTTACAGGATCCTTAGTCAGCCAGGGCAAACCACTGTAACACCAGCGAGGCTGTCTTTCCTTGGTGTGAAGGTTCTGCACGCCGGCAGTGTGGTGGGATGTCACCAGTGGCACTGCTGATAGCAGTGACTGTGGTTACAAAGACAATAACCAAGCTGATCAGAAGTGCAAAGAGCTCTCGCCAGGTTTTGGGGAAAGGCAGTTGGGCCAATCCTTGTAACCAAACTACTACTAACTGAAACTGCCTAAATTCAGAGATGAACCCATTGACTTTCTGAAAAAGCGCCTCTGAAGGTAAGTAGAGGTAGGTCAATGTGGCTTCAAGACCTAGGGAAATCCCAAACATGACAGGATCACAAATTTCTCAGAAACCACTCAATCAAGTCAGTATTATGTCTAAACTTGAACTTTTCTGAGCAAAGCTCATTTATCTGGCTATAGTAATTTCTTGAAATTCAACATGAATTTGGATCATGGTCATAGTATTCTAAGGTATGGTAAAGATTTGACATTTATTCTAATAAAAAACTTTTAATGTTAAAACCACATTTTCTAAGTTACTTCAGTTATATATTAAGAAGTTTTTCAGAGAAGTAACTAACAGGGACAAAAATAATCCAAATAACAGGAAAAACACAAAAGGGGAAAAAACCCAGAAGGTTGCAGTAAAAAGGAACATCAGGTTATTTTGAAATCACACGTATATCAGACTTCATGGCAGTCGGCTCTGGAGTCCATTGAAGCTCTGAGAAAATTCTCCTGAATCCTGCTGTGGCTGTCATCGTGGTAAATGTGTCCCTTCTGACCCAGACAAAATACTGATGACTAGTGAGCTTTTTTTTTTTTTCCTTCCCCAACAACATGACACTTCCCTGTATTGTGCAGTGGCTCAGGGTTGCTTATGTTAGTAATAAAGATGCGAGGGGATGAGCAAAGATTATTTTATAAACATTCTTCTGGAGATATAAGGGAGCCAGGTGGAGCAATATAGAAGAATGAACTTGGGAAAAAGACAAAATAAAAGAAGGGAATGTATGTCAAGGGCTAGTGAAATGGAGGCAGAAGGAAAAGGAAGAAGAGGAGCCTAATGTTTCATATTGGATGGACTTGTACAACCTAACATGTAATTTTTTTTTTTTTTGTTAAATTTAATATTTAAATACATATGGCTGAACGAACAAAATGAGAGTTGATGGTGTACTACAGGACATTATTTGCATTTTAGTGGCCAAGTATGTCCTGATGGCAAAAAGGGAAATACATATAGTTCAATGCAGGGTTTATTAACTTTAATTCCTTGTTCTAGTTGCAGACATTTGGAGCATCACATTATTGAAATGTCATTTTTTTCATATGAATAATATAGCTTAGAATAAAAACTGAGCACACAGGAGCAAAGTTAATAATTGCTGAGAATTTAATTAATTCCATACTGTTTCCTGAAACACATCAATCACTTTGAAATTAAGACCAACATTGTTCAAAAAGCCAGCTAATTAATGAGTATTTTGACTTCTAGGGTTGAGAAGATTCATAGGTGTCACTGAAGTAATGAAAGAAGCTTGTGTAGTTGTTCGTTCTGGTCTTAATCCACAGAAAGCAGAAAACCATGAATACAGGAAAGGATAACGGAATATTGATTGTAGTTACAGGGAGAAGAAAGTAGTAGCACCAGCTAAAACTGTAACCGGCCCCTTGTACTGGCTTTGACTGGGATAGAGTTCATTTTCTTCATAGTAGCTAGTATGGAGCAATGTTTTGGATTTGTGCTGGAAACAGTGTTGATAATACAGGGATGTTTTAGCTACTGCTGAGCAGTGCTTGCAGAGTGTCAAGGCATTGCCTTCTCCTCACCCCACCCTACCCCACCAGCGAGGAGGCTGGGGGGTGCACAAGAAGTTGGGAGGGGACACAGCTGGGACAGCTGACCTCAACTGACCACAGCGGTATTCCAGACCATATGACGTCATGCTCAAGCATGGGGGAAGAAGAAGGAAGGGGGGACATTCGGAGTGATGGTGTTTTTCTGCCCAAGTAACTGTTATGCGTGCTGGAGCCCTGCTTTCCCGGAGATGGCTGAACACCTGCCTGCCGATGGGAAGTGGTGAATGAACTCCTTGTTTTGCTTTGCTTGCATGCGCGGCTTTTGCTTTACTTATTGAACTGCCTTTACCTCAACCCACGAGTTTTCTCACTTTTACTCTTCTGATTCTCTCCCCCATCCCACGGGGGGGGGGAGTGAGCGAGCGATTGTGTGGGGCTGAGCTGCCGGCTGGGGTTAAACCACAACAGCTGGTAATAGAGTTAACAAGAGGAGCAGGCCTAATCCTTCTGGGAAGTAGGTATGGTGAGTGTAAAGCACCTAAGAAGCCTTACCCTAATGCGAGCTCCTGGGAGAAAATGGGGAAGAACCAGTGCTGCGCAGAACCTGAAGCTGGATACTGCAGACATTAAAGAAGTGATATGGAAGAACATGATTCTAGTGCAGCAACTGAAAGGTCTGATCATCGAGAAAACATGCAGATGAAAATGATTTATTGTACTTCAGGGAAGCGAATGTCTGCAAAGAAATAAAAAGGTAAAGCATGAATCTCTTGGGGGGGGTGGTGGTGGGGTGGTTATTCAGCAGTACAAAGCGTATTCTGATGTACTTGGAAGCTGACAATAAGGAGAACTGTAGCTTTGGGAATTCATCTGCTACAAATGCCTAAGGAGAGGAGCTGACCGACTGCAGGATGAGTTTGAACTGCTGGTGAAATGTGTCATATGTGTGCTGGTGTGACATATCAAATGTGGTGTTTTGGCAGACATAGGGGAGTATTACAGCAGCTCTCAGTGAGCACTGGTGGTACCGTGGAACTGGTGCCAGCCCCAAGAACAGAGTATGGCTAGGACATGAGAAGAATAAGGCTAGTGGGATGAGTTTGGGAATGAGGGGCTCATCAGGCTAGAGGCTGGACAAGCCTGCTTTGTTTAGCAGTACAGATGTCTGTTCTTGTATATGTATGTACATATTTATACTGGAAAAAATACTGGCAAGAAAGGAGACACAATTAAGCAAAAAAGTTCTTACAAAGAAAAGTAAGCATAAAGCAGCTGATAATAAATCCAGGCTGGAAGAAAGCTCACAAGGCTCAGTGTTAGGCCTTTTGTTTTGAGCTCCCGGGTCTGATGACCCACAGCCTGACAGCTTGCAGCAGCTCAAGGCAGAGGCTGAAGGGATCATGATGGCTCACTCCAGCGTCACGGGGACTCGGGGCGCAGCGGCCAGCTCTGGTCCCAGACTCCCTTTTCTTCTGTACAAGAAACACATCTTTAAACTAGGATTTTTTTTCTGCTCGTCTATAAAGCCTGGCTAAACAGACCAAAATCGCCACCTAGTGAGGACAGTCTCCCGGTTCACTCATTTCAGACAGTCTGCTGTAAATACAACTGAGACAAACGTCTCCATGTAATATTTTGCTGCATTTCTTTGAGTGAAAATGCTACATAATACTTTTCAAGAACAAATCAAGCATATAACGAAAAAAGAATTTGCTGAGGTGACAGGAAAGCAGGCATTTTCCAGAAAATAATATGCACCCAAGCACAGGGATTCCTACCACCTCTCACTGCAATCGTTACGGTGCTTACTTTAATGTCTTTGGAGTGTATTTACAAGGGTCTTGAGTGAAGGGCCAGACTCAATGTCTGCACTGGGTGTCTTACGCCTCCTGCACAGGTAGTGTTTCAAAGGGTGCCTGAGTTCTTGGTCCTGGTTCCTCTGAGTGAATGACTAAAAATAAATAAACTGCATAATTGCCTAAAAAAACAAAGAAGTATCCAGAAGTGGTTTCACTTGTCATATGTCCGTAATGAATTAAAATGAATGCACAAGAAAGAAAAGATAAAAATGCACATACCAAGTTAGCATTTTTTTTGCAAAGACTTCCAGTTAAATCAATTTTGCAGGTTCCTTCGGCTTGACCTGAGTGATTGAATGGGAATTTGTAATCTGCAAAACTTTTCATAGCTACCAAATCATTCTTGAAGTTTACACCTTTCTATTATTTCTACCCTGACACCCTTTGTGGGTTGCTTCCTGTTACAGTGAAGAAACGAACTGAACGTTAAGCTTAAAAAAAATGCATAGTAAATCACTGTTAAGATTTTATTAAAAAATAATGACTTTTAAAACATTCTATATTTTGGATCCTTTTTTTTCCCCTCCTACATTTAGGCATGTAAAATTCACATTGTCAAGACTCTTTGTGCAGTGATAAACATAAAATGCAAGAAAAGGTAAGGGAAAATACACAAAAACCTCCGGATAAGAGCTGTGACTTTCAAATAACCACATGAAAAAATTCTCAAGAAATCATTACTATAAGTAACAGTGAGACAGGAAGAATCAGGGTTTTTTTCTCAAATGAAGTTATTTCCTGTGACTTCCCTTGGTAGAGATGGAGTTGTGGTGCTTACTGCTGATAAATATTTCTAGATCTTTTTGAAACTGCATATGCCAGGCTTATCTAAAGTCAAATTTTGAACCTACTAGTGATGTAATAGCGATCCAAAAAAACTTCAGGACTGAATTTTTCCTTTCTAAAAGGAGCTAATTTTAAACGGCTAAATGCCACTGCCTAAATTTATTTCCTGCTTTCCACAAAAAAAATCATCCTTTAAGTGTGAACACTAGACTTAGTGATGAAATGTGCTACTCAAACAGAATACGGGGAATTACAACGGCTGCAAATTTCAATGTGAGGTTAAACGTTGAGTCACTGGCAATGCTTTCAGAATACACTGTAGTATCTTACTACTTCTTCTATATTATGAGGTCCTATAGTGATATGTCAACTGGATTGAGACACTGCATTGTATTCCAACAGCCATAAAGATGGGGAAGACTGGCACCGATCATGTCAAAACAGGTGTCCAAGAAATTACATCCTGTATTTCACACAATTCTGGCACTAACTCTGTAACAAATGTGAATGCAGTATTGTTTCCCTGTATAACATCTCTGTATGAAGCTTTTTCTTAGGTTGGTTACACTACACAGAACCGGTAGTAGGTTCACGTATGCTGACTGAGCTGTCAGACAGTGACATGGGCTCATTCTCTGCATGCCAGGAAGGAGACCTGACTTCTGCCTGCATGGGGTTTCCATCAATATATCAGCAGTCATCAATAGTTTGACCTTTTCTGGGTTTTTGTGCTGTGCTGCGTTCTGAGGAGCAGAAACTTTAGTTTACTGAAGATTATTTATTGTGTTGCACTCCATGAGGATAAGCAAAGAAGACGGGTGAAGCCATGTATTTATTCCCTCATTCTGAGAATACAATGGATCTCAGGAATTGCTTCATAGATATTTGGCATAGAGTTCCTCTTACCCTCTAAGAAGGCTTTTTACCTTCCTTCCCATTCAGGAGTTCTTGGGTCTCCTAAGGTGAAAAGATACCTCAGAAGATGCGTTGCCATAAGCCAGCCCACTTTGTGAGACCCTGGAGATGTCGTATGTGAGACCTGGTGCCTCAAACTGGGCCACTAGTAGGAACAGTGGGGTGTCAAGGGAAGGAAAGGGAAACAGTGGGGAAGAGCTGTGTCCTGAGGCCATTGGCTGCCCACTCTCACACCCAGTAATCATCTGTTGTGTGTCTGGATGGACTGCAGAAAGCTGAAGTGGAAGAGACTCTAAGAGCTGTGGAGCCAGGAGGGTGACCTGCTGTGGGTGCTGTAGTGCTGTGGCTCAGTTTTCCATCTGGCATCTAGAAGTAGTCTGTTCAAGGGAATACGAGGGGAGGATGCATTTTCACTGGAGTTGTCTTTCCAACCCTACCTTCTTTCTTTGCGTCCATTGGAGTGGAGCTGCTAATCTCTGCAACTTCCTCAGACAAAACAATCTCATCGGTTGTGCCTCATCAGTTCATTTCATTTAAGGATGTGAGCCTAAGGGGTTCTGCCCATACTGCATTTACAGGATGAACTGCATTTTCCTCACAATGTTTCCTCACACATATAATGAAGTATGTGAAACAGAAGACAGTGTATGGACCTCTCCCTTAGACTGTAGCTTTCTGGATTTAGTACTTGCTGTGACATCTCCTAAGGTACCAGCTATCAGATGAAGGAAACTGAGGCGACCATTTTTTCCAATAGCTCAATATATCCCTGAGATAGAGCTGGGATTGATACAGAAACTCTGTGCTAAAATGCTAGACATTTGAAACAAGATTGTTCCTGGATGTAGTTCTTCATGCAGGGTCGGAAAAACAGCCATTACTTTGCACATCTGTTGTTAAAAGGGAGGAAGCTTTTAAACAATGAGAAATGACAGGTGAGGTCAAGGTTCTACAAGAAATCAAAATAAAGCTTCAGCTGGGATGGAGTATGGCACAAATTTGGGGATATTAGGACCAGCTCTTGGGAAAAGGTCATGAAAGTTGTTCCTTATGATAAATGAACTTCAGTAACTCATCTGAAAGGCAATGTGCCACATGTAGATGATCTGAAGAGCCATAGAGAAAACCGTGATAAGGCATGAGCTGCACCCCTATCTTGTTTACTTTACCTTCGTATGTAATGAAGATAAAACTAAATGTGATGTTTATATACAATTGGACACTAGTATAGTATCTGGGTGTGCTTTTACCCAATCTGTCACCATCTCAATTGTTCATCCAGCAACAGATCTTGACTTTACTAGGAAAACAAAACAATGGAAAAGAAAAGAATCTTTTGTCCTGGGTATTGAATCTTTAACGAAGTAGTTGCTATAGCAATAACATTTACTTTAAAATTAGTGTTTTGAGAACAGCTCCTGAGAGCTACCTCAGATCTTGTGAGACATCATCTTTTTTTTCCCAATTTCTCTCACACCTCATTTAAAGAAGCTGGAAGTCTGTACTCCCATTACCAAAATACTCAAAGTTAATTTTAAACACAGAACAAAAAAGGGATTGACCTACTTTCCCTTTTTTTTTTTTCTGCAGGTGTTTCACACCTCCCACTGTTTTAGCATTCCCATTCCACATTAGTGATGTGATTAGTATATATGTGTGCACTCTGATGTTCAGTGAGAGATGCTCTGGGACATGCGTTCTAGCTCTGCTGTACGCAGGCTAGATAGAGGCTGTAGGTGATACACTCTACTGACAGTGCTTCTGGGTTGGCACAGACGAGGATCTGACTGTATCTGGGGCAGTGTCTTTGTAATTCACCTGGATCAGGCTTTTTACATGTCAGTTGATACAGCCTTTTCTTTACTGTTTTCTGTTTGGTTTTTTTTGTTGTTGTTGTTGTTTTGTTTGTTTGTTTTCCCAAAGCCCCAGTTCAGAACAGACCATGTCTTTCCAGGATTTGAAAAGATTTAGGTGAAATAGCTTGGTTACTTTTAATTCACAGCTGAGCAGCCAAAACCTCCCTGTGTCAGCCTAGGCTCGCAATTTATCAGTAACACAGCCATTGTGGTGCAGCAATAAAAGAAAAACCTTTATAATATGCACCAGGTGTTTCACTCTTTTACCCCTTATCAGCGCCAGAGCATCACTTATCAGATGCCACCTTGGATCAGCGCCTTGTGGCAGAGCAGGCGGCCTTGGGCAGGGGCAAGCTGCTGTCTCGCAGGGCTCTGGGACCACAGGGAGCTGCCGTCTCACGCAGAAGGAAAACTCTGGCAATTGGCAGCACCGACCTGTGGGTGCAGCAGTTGCCCCTGGCTGCTGCTGAGCTCAGAGCCACGCTTTGCTTTTCTTCCCCATAGCCTCGTTCTGCGCAAGCAGATCTTCTGCTGTTGTGATTGTGCTGGTCCCAAGTGGCCTAATACTCCCACCCACGTTCTCTCTCTATGCTGTGTGGAGGCGGGGAGCAAATGAACAGTTTGCTCCTTTACCACCTTAGAAAATAGAGAACTAGACCAATGGTGACACTGATGAAACTGGTAAGTAATATGGAAAGTGGCATGTGGCTAAACTATGGCCCAATGCTCCCTTCTTTACTGGCATTAAATTAAGAGTGACATTGCTGATGATTGTCACTAGACTAATCAGAATTGCTTTAGTAGCATCATTCTCCGTGAATGGAAACAGGAAGTGGAATACATTAATCTTATAACTCAAATTCACACTTTCCTTCATCTTTCTCAGTGGCTCTGAAGTTAGACGTGTTAGGGACTCAAAAAAAAAAAAAAAAAAAAAGAAAGGCTAGGCAAGAGTCTCTGCTATCCTACAACCATGTGAGTCAGGACTGACCCCACTGACATTAACAAAGCAAAGCTGGTGTGTAGCTACATCAGAAGAGAATAATGATCTGCATCACGAATGCGGTGACACAGGTTGTGGCTAGGATTCTAGCAAAAACAGACTAAATGAAGTCTGAAATTCCACCAGCTATGTCACCACCGTTCACTGAAATGTTCCCAACTTACAAAGCTGCACTATATCTTTCCTCTGCTGTTATTATGCTGACAACAATATCATTTGGGACTAACATTTCATACCCTGTGGATATTAATTAAATTACCATCACAGCCCTTTTAATTATCCATATTCTTATTGTATAGATTGGGAAGTGAGATGATAGGAAATACAGTGACTCAGTGAGGCCATATATTAATGTTTTTAGGCATTGTCTGTGAGGAAAATGGAATTCAAATGTATGCATTTCTTTTTGCCATTAAATATACATTTGGATTGTATAAACTCTTCTCTGTAATGAATGTCCTTGCTTTGGGAAGAGTTCCTGTGAATTTGCACTTGGTTTTGCCTGCAGAGCCATCAGGAATTCTAAGTGGAATATTCAATAACAATGATACACAGCATGGACTGGAGCCTGGATGAAGACGTTTACTTTTCACTATGCCGTTTCTGCATAGTGAAAAGTACCTCTCCTGTAACACTGCAATTTTAAAAAGAACATAGGTGTTCACTTTCATATGGTAACTTTGGTCCAGCTGGGACAAACATATTTGGAGAGAGAATGAAAAAAGTGTAAATTTTTAGCTATGTAAGAATAATGAGGTAAATACACAAATGATTGAAGTATAGGACATTGTATTCTCTACATCTAAAAGTTTCCTCATTTCTCCAGAAGGTTGTGATTTGAACACACAGACTGAGCATTTCAGAACAATCTAAGGGATTAGGTACCTACATTTTATTGTCATAAAGCGACAGAACCCTGAACTTATCTGAGCTTTTTTGTGAAGCCCAGCCTATAGGCCAGCCATTGTCATTGTTTTCCTTTATCTTGAAGTGGAACTTCAGAAATGCAGGGAGGTACTACAGGAAATGATGCTATGAAAAACATCCACACATACCAATGTAAGCTGGTCCAAGCTATGGCTTTCATGAGCATTGGTGGATTACTAAATGTATAAAATCTCAGGGCCAAATTTTGTGGAAATTAAGCTCTTTGCACAGGGTCAAGGCTCTAAGTTTACCAACAGAGTCTGCAGTCTCTTCTCCTGCCTCCTTGGGGTTTGGCTGCCTCTGCAGAGGCCAGTGCTGACATGGTGTGGCTGTGCCTGGCCTCGTACCTCGCTGATCCTGACCCTGCCTTCCTGACTTGGCTTCCAATCTTGACCTCAGACCTGCCTCGTCACTATGGGTTTGTCTGGTGATCACAGAGCTGTTGGCCAACGCTGGTTACCATCATCGGACCTGCTCTGTGTGCCTCGCTGGGCTGCCATGGGACCGCATGGCTTCTCAGTGAGGATGTTGCCCAGCCTGCCTGGCTGACACCCTCAGCTCCTGGCTCCCTGTCCCTTGCAGAGCAGCCAGCTCTCACTACTCCCTGATGCACAAGTTAAATTTGACTCAGTTTTGTTGCTTAGTTTTAGTTTTCATTATTCTTTATTCGGAATAAATTAAAACAGACTTAGCTTTCCAACCTTTCTGGCATGTGAAAGCTCTAGAAATGAACCACTGAGTTCTTTTTTCCATGAAGTTACAGTGAAGCTCAGTTCTGCTTTTATTCCAGTGCTGCAGTGAAGTTTCACATTATGTTGCAAAATACATAGGTCAGCACAGGAACCAGTCGGTGGTGAAGTAACTTGCACTGCTGCTTGCATACTTTTTCCTTCATAATATATATGAAGGTATTACAGACACCCCCCCCCCCCCCCCAAACCAAAACAAAATCCAGCAAATTAAAACAAACAAGGGAAAGGAACATACTTTTTTAGAGAGGAAGGCAACAGGCAGATTAGTGACATACACAGTTCATAGGATCACAGGACAATTCTGGTTGGAAGGGACCTTGGGAAATCTCTAGTCCAACCTTCTGCTCAAAGGAAGGTCAGCCATGAGGCCAGACCAGGTTGCTCAGGGCTTTGTTCAGTTGGGTCTTGAAAACTTGTCAGGATGGAGCATGCAGAACATCTTGGTGCAACCTGCTCCACTGCTTGGCAGTCCTCATAGTTTCAAAGTTTTTCCTTATACCAACTCTGACCCTTTTTGCTTCAAGTTATGCACATGATTTCCTGTCCTCCTGCTATGCGCTCTGTGAAGAGCTTGGCTCCATCTTCCCAATACCCTCCTTGCAGGTATTGCAAGGCTGCCATTAGGTCCCCCAAAGTCTTGTGGTCTCCAGGCTGAACAAGCCCGACCTCCTCAGCCTCTCAAGTTCCCCTCTTGGAATATGAAATTAATTGAAAGTATAAATAGACAGAAACAGGAACTCATGAGACCAATGAAATTTCTCCAATTTGTAATGGAGAAATTGGTAATTTACACGCAGAGGGATCTTCTCATAAGCTGTGACAGGAGGCAGTTCTGTGGGGGATCGTCAGTAATTTTGTCAGTGTGTCATGGTCATCTTTCTTGACCATGCGTTTGTTTGTTGACATTGATTTATGCACCATGCCTGATTTAAAGATACGTGTTGATACTCCATTGATTTCATTGACCCTGTAATAAGTTCTTATTAGCTCCAGCTACTGGTTTCACTTAGATTAGTATCTGTGACTGTTGGGGTATTTCCTAGGTACAGACTGGGGAAGAATTTTTCTTTCTTTCCCCTTTAGGTTATCCAATTTTGCATTGAATGTGCTTGCTCAGACATTTTTGACAGTCTCCATTTCACGTTCTGTATGTGATCAGCACACTGTTCTTTGTAGGACAACTGTACAGAGCATGGTCTTCCACTTGGTCTCCCTCACGTTTTCGTAGGCACAAGCAACACCTGAGCAAATTCAGTATGTCTGTTCGTGCATTTTCACTCACAAAGCAGTAAAGAATGGGATCGGCAATGCAATTCAAACTTGTTAAGGCCTGTGTGATTCTGTAAACCTTATACATCAACTGCAAAAGCTGTGGATCAGTGGTGTAAGGTTCTCTGATGCTGCGAATAAGCAATATAACGTGATAAGGAGTGAAGCAAACAATGAAAGTAACTGTGATATTCAGAATAAGTTTCCTCACTTTTTTCTTTTCTTCATCTACTGTGGCTTGATTACACCTCACTACTTGGTAGATTTTATAGTAGCAAAACACAATGATTAGCAAAGGGACCAGGTACCCTGAGCATATCCGGAATAAATTTATCCATGCCTGCCACCATTCCAGGGGGTATTTATCATAGCATAACGTATGATTAGTGAAATTGCAAGGATCATTGAATACTTCTTTGTTCACCAATATGACTGAATTCAAGATGCTTTCCAGAAACCAAACAATTATGCTGACAATCAACGAAAATCTTCTTGTGCGCAAGTGCTGGAGCTTCAAGGGGTGAACTAATGCCAGGTACCTGTCAACAGAGATGCAAGCAAGGAATGCAGTGCTGGTGTAGAAATTCATATACATAAGGAAGGCAGAAATCTGACAAAGCAAGGCAGAGAGCCTCCAGTTATCTCCATTCCATGCATAATCAATCCACAGAGGCAGTATCAGAGAGTACAAAAGGTCAGCCAGGGATAAGCTGAAGATGTAGACTGCTAACTCATTCTTTTTCCTTGCCTGAATGCAAGATGCATAGAGGGATATGCAGTTGATGGGAATACTGATCATCATCACAATGCTGTACACAAACGGAAACAAATATATATCCAGGGTGTGATCATCATGGCACTTAGCAGTGTTGTTCATCATCCAACATGAGTAGTATCTTTGGGCTAATTCCAGCCTGGATGCAGTAAAAACCCCTCTTTAGTCTGATGGGTGGTCATCTGTTAGTTCTTCAGGATGTGGTTGGTAAGATTCCAGCCTTCTGTTACCAAAAAGAAAAAATGTCAGTTATAACAACATTTTTGGTTTTTTTATGGGCTTCTTGGTGGGTGTCTTTTTTTTTTTTAGAAGAAAGAAACTGTGTTTGTAGGAGAGCAGAGATTTTAAACACTTCTAGAGTTAGGAGTGCATAGGAAGAGGAACCCAAACGTCTAAGATGGTGAAGGTCAGTTAGATGAGCTTCTACAGCAGAAGCAGGATGAGCAGTTAAGACTCTTCCAGAGGGGTAGGGTCCTGCAATCCCAGGTGTCTCTTGTGGGAGTCAAAGGAGATCAGAAATTCACTTTTTATTATTCTGGTGAGCAGAATAGGGTTTTGGTCATATGAATATGGTAGATTTCTTATCCTCAATAACCTCCTCCCCTCTAAGTCAATGGAGAGACAAGGATAGAAAGACAGGGATTCAGGTATCGCTAGATGTTGGGATCTGCTCAGAAGAGGAGAATGTGTGGCTGATATGTCTCCCTATTGCGAATCACTCTCTTGTCTTGTTGCATTCTCACGCTTCCCTGCTTTGCCTCCCCTCCTTTGTATGCGATCCCCCAAGAACTTGCCATCAACTGTGCTATTCCAGCAAAGCTCACCACATGTCCCAGGAACCTTCATGTGAAATCTGGCAGGCTATTGGGTTGCTGCATGCACAGGAGAATCTGCCAGGGTGTCACTTACTTAGACTCATGTGAATTGGACATTCTCTTACAATTTTTCATTTACACTTCTTTCCTCTAAGAATTGCAGTTGCCATGCATTAGCAATTAAGCTTATCTTAGGCACTACCAGGTCTGTGGGTGTCAAAAGCTTCAACATGAAAAAAACCAAGTAAAATGGCAGCCCTGACTAAAGCAGTTGGACTGGAGGAGTTGCGTGCGTGAGCCTCAGCAGCACTTAGATGACTTGAACTTTAAGTAAGAAAGGGTGTACAACCATAGCTATGAGACAGCTGGTACTCACTGACTGTATCACAGTGCTGACACTCAGTAATTCTGTTCTCCAAAGATCTAATTGTTAAGTTCTGGAAATATGAGAATGGGGAATATTTGTTGTGGTCTAGTTCTACTGCCAAATATACTAACTGCTTCAGACTGCCTGTGATAACTCATCTGTGGTTTGAGCCTAGACTGCCAGCAGAGGAGGTGAAGAGGTTGTAGAATGAGTAGATTGCAAGATAGCACCTTCTACAACTGTTCCTACATAGGAAATAGCTCAAACTGGAGATAACTTGGGTGCAGGGGTTTTCCCATGTGGTAGGCAAATTCATTCTGCCTTTTATGGGTTTGATGCGTGTATGTGTGTGTAGGGTTGTGGGTTTATCAGAGAAACCCAAGTAGGTTTACTGCCTCTGTTGAGAGGTTATTATATGGATCTCTTTTCCATAAAAAAAAAAAATTCATGTGTACTCAGGAAAAAAAAGGAGCAATGACAAAACTAGTCAGAAAGCACATACTTAATTTTACCAGCCACTGCTTTATTTGATCAAGTTGGCTAACTTTTCACAGTTAGAGCTAAATTCCTTCACAGGCTTGAAAGACAAGGAAAGTCTTGAGAAGGAGTTGCCAATTTGGTCCATTGAGCAGCTTTGCTTACATGATGACTAATTAAAAAAAAATGCAGTGTCTATATTTAAGACAAATATAAGATATCTGCTTTTCAGTGTGGTTTAATAAAACCACCCGGTAAATAGGGCATTGTAAGTTTACCAGTATAGATAAGTATCACTAATTAAAAATCTAGCTCTAGAAATTGGATCCCAGGGTTTTGCTGACCCACTTCTCACCAAAAGCAAAGCAAACGTATGCAGACTGACCAGATGAGTAACAGATAAAATACCTACCTCTTTGTCTAATCACATTTTAGCATCTCTTTTCCTGTGACAGGTCTCTTCATGTCCAACACGGAAACGTGACCTTTCAGAAGCATGTGTATAATGTAGCAAGTGTATGAGGCAGTGTTTACTAGTCACGTGGCTGAGAAACTGGAATTCCTTCTCCCTCCCCCACAAACTCTTTCTCCATTGTTAGTTGACTTGTTATATTACAGACTCATCATCCTTACAAGCTCCCGACTTGTCTCCATGTAACTTGCAACAGCTCCTCTCGCAGTTACCTTTATCAGCTCCTTCATATCTACTCGCACACCAACATGCCAATTTCTTCATACCACCCACCTTTATTTCTTCAGCTTTCTCTTTTTAGCTCATTGTTTCTAAAAGTTTTGCTCTGTTGATCTCACTGACCATAAGGTAAAACACTTGTCCTTATATTGAACTTGTCTGAATAAACCGCATGTTCTTTGGGCAAGACCTTGTTTTGCTCTTCTGCCATCTGCCTTAAGAAACTAATATCTTAAGATATGACTGGCTAATGGCAGGCTGGGACACTGAAGATGGGATTCAAAGAAAAGGGTTGAGACCACATGAAATTTGCCACCTTGGTAATTTTTTTCTGTCCTTCATGTTCACAGGCCACTGTACCCCATGGTGTTTTTATTTTTAACCAGTATCATCAATAGTTTCTATGAACAAAGCCCTGGAGGCTGTCTAAAATTCCCCAGGTAATCCATGTCCCAGCTTTGATGACACATTGATGCTTTCAATGAGAATAATAACAAGAAGTGTGTCATTCTGGCATGTACTAATGACCTATACTGAAGTGTGTCAAAGAGCCAGCAAATGAAGTATATCACAATGCATGCTGCAGTTGCTTGCACAGAAACATAAAAGCAGAAAGTACTGTTTTGCCCTGATTACAACACATTTTGTTAGTTACTTGGGACCTTATCTGAGGGGAAGTGGTCCATACCATACTTCCTTGCTTAGATTTTTTCTCATACTTAGGACTACATAATACAAAATGATTTGCCTAACCTGAATGCATGATCTGAAGCATTCCCAGGTTTTCTCTCAGCTACTGAGCGCACCTGCTGGTTTTGCCCAGGAGGATGGTACTGGCTTACAGCTATCCTAAACCACAATGTTTGTTAATTTTTCCCACTGATTGTTAATTTTTTCTAAAAAACTACTGAGGAATATCTGTTTAATGATACAGTCTAATGGTTTGACTTTCATAGTCCAAACCCACTGCGACTAATTCTGTAGACCTGTGACTTGTTTTATAGACTTCTTTTGGTATCGGATGTGTTTCAAACGAAATAAAAATTCTCAACAGTAATTTTTTCTGTTAGCCATATTATTCAATCATTATCATTGTCCCTGTCTCTTTGACATTTTGCTACAAAAACCTCCTGTACAAGACTCTGAAAAAAGTCAGACATAAAATTCAGAGAAACAGACTAGCAAATGCTACGCTTCAAGTAACGTATGCAAACAAGCCTGTAAAGGAACCTTGTGAAAGTTTCTTGAGAAGAGTACTCATTACATATTGTATTTGTATTGATGCATTCCTACAGTATCTTTTTCTGATTCAAAGAGTGCTTTATGCAGTCTCTCCATTTACGACATTTTGAATGTAACAAAGTAAGTATAAAGTTATACATCCATAAGCACAAATCCAAAATGATATTCCATACTCTCATCTGTAAACAACTTTCTAAGGGAAGAATGGAAGATTCTTTTTTATTTTTCAGATGAATGAATTCTACTATAGTTTGGGAAATTAGGAAATATGAAGAAGACTGTAAGGATTTGGTGTTATTAACAGAAAAGTTTAGTCAGTAATTAAAAAAAAATAATCTTCCATTAGCTAATATACACCAGTTTTAGAAACATCTGCAACTGATACATTTCACCCTTTATTTCCAATTCATGTTCATAATAGGGCAAGTTGCTGTAAGCAATATTCATTATAATGTGGTAAGTTTTTGCAAGTACTTTGCTTTTTAGATAAGTAAGTTCCAGGGGAAGAAAACAACGTTGTGTGAGCTAGTGCAGTAGCTCCTGTACTGGTGCTATTGTAGATCAGCCGTAAGATGGAAGGACAGGTGGTTTTCTTGATTTCTTTTTTCTCTCAAAGCAATTTCAGCAAAGTAGATTGCTCTGTGTTCTCAAAACAAGTTACAATGCCAAGCTGATTTCCTCAACTACAAGGACCTTCCATAGCTGGATCTTTTTTCCTCATAAGCAGATCTCAAAAGTGAATTCTGAAAAACTTCACAGTTTAGGAGAGTTGAAATATGCCTTTCAGTAACATGGACATTTTTGCTTAAAATGAACAGCATTTTTTCCTCATGCAACACTAAATTTCGCTCACAGGTCTCCATTAGATTCTGTAGAGACTCCCAGGTCTAAAAGAGCTGTCTTTCTTTTTAACTTTGAGATACACTCTACGGACTGCTTTATAGAGCATAAAAATTCTGCTAACGTGAGCAAATAGAAAAAAAAGCTATGTTTTTTAGGATGTAGACCATGCAGGCAAGTATTATTTTGCTATATCTTTATGTGCATCATGTTTTCCTCTATGCATACAGAAAGATGCTGTACAAAATATTTTCACATACATGATACTTGGTATTCCAAGAAGCTATTTTTAGCACAGCTTATTTTTCTAAGTTTTAAGTGTTGTGTATATTCGTATAAATAGCGCTGAGTACCTTGTTAGTGACATAAAATATTAAAGAACAATAATAGAAGAACTAATGGAACCCCTGTGAGGACTGAGGCATTTTTTGCAGTGAAGACAGGACAGCTCAGAATCCTGAAAACTCACCCCCAAATACTGTTCTTCTCCATCCTCCCCCCCTCTTCTAACCAACAGGTATTTTGATCATGGCAATACCATTACAACAATAAATCAAGATGGCATGTCTTTCCTAATTCAATCTTTTGATGTCATTTGCCCTTTTGTCTCATGTTTCACTTGTGCTGGGAGTAAAATGCTCCTTCTCCCAAAGCAATCTTTTCCAGCCCCTTTTGTGTCCCTTCTTTTTGTTGTATGATGTCAGCATCACATTAAAGGAGAGCCAGGTTGAAATTTGTACCAGAATATAAGTTGTATATCTGACTTCTTGGATTTTGAACACTTACCTAGGCAGCCATGTGTCCCCATGTAGCAGTTTCACTGTGGTGCCATCAGTAGCGTAACCCGTGTCTGCTTCTGAGGAGAAAAACTGCTTCACCAGATAAAGCAACAGGAAGCTGCTTTTGGGTACACCAATAAGGCAACAGCTCACACGTCTCTCAATTTTTTTTTTTGCCTTTTTTTTATACCTTATTAATCTAAACTTATTCATGGGAAAAAAAGCAACAGTTACGTAGAAGTACACACAAAGGATGGTACCAACCTTGGTAAATCTATGAATATTTTTAGTGAGTTTGTAAAAGTTTCATGAAAATACTGCCTAATTACATGAGTGGAGTATATTGCAAATCTCTTATCTAGGGGACAATACATTCTGCAGAGAAACCACTCCACAGAAATAAAATACTGTGGAGTGTATATGTATTTATTTGTGTTTACCTGTATATGTTCAAAACACAGGGTCTTTTTTTGACTGAAGGACTTGTCACTTGCCTTTCCCAACAAATTTATCATAGAATCAAATAGAATCCACCTAAGAAGAGCCCATAAAAATATATCACAATAACTTCAGGAGTTTGTGCAAAAAGAATGAATTATTTTCAAAATTTGTATAACTGTTTTTTTTCTGTTTGCCTAATGATGGGAGGAAGTTTGTGAACAGTTCTAGTTAACAAAGATAACAGAATTTTATGCACTGCAACAGGTTGCATATTTATATATTTTTATATTAACTGAATCTGAGGTTGGCTGTGGCTTTCACAGGAGTGATTCTTTTAACAGATAATTCTATTCAATTAGATAGGTGGAAAATTGTTACATGAGCACAGTTTCTCTTTTCTCTCTGTGATCAGAATAATTTATTGTGCGCTCTGATTTTTTTTTTTTTAATTCTGTTTGGAATGATTAAATTCTACTTCTAAGAACCGGGGTACAATTCTACTTTAAATGTACATCTATTGGGTAACACAAAAACTGGCCTGTTTGATGATTCAGATGCTAAGGAGAAATGAAACAGCAAATTTAAAAGCTCTAAAATAAGACATACTGACTTCCTTGAGAACAATACCAGGCAGCTCTATAGTATTTAACCTCTGAAATTTGGTTCCTTCTTTTTTTTCCAGCCAGAACGTGACTTTTTCATCCACAGTTTTTCTACTGGTGCACTTGTTATGTGAAGCCTAAATTATCAAATCATTGTACTTGTGGTCATTCCTGAACTGGTATCACAGTCCCCTCCAGTTTGGTGAAAGGGAGGCTTTCCAGCCACTTGGTTAGATTAATTTCTAAAATAAATTTCAGTCAAACCTTTATTTTCACTGAGAGAAAAGTCATTAGACAAAGACCTGTTTTATCACTTTTCACCTGCCTTTTCCTAACATGGTACCTACTAAGAACAACGTCTGGTGAGCTGGTTTTGCTGTTCTGTTGAGGGTTCCTATACTTCACTGAAGAAAAAGCAGTTCTTATCATTATTAGAAATAAAGAAACATAGTTGATATATTTCTACAGTTCTTCACTGTAACAATTGATAGTGCGACTGAAAGATTAAAGGAAGCAAGAGGGGAGATGATGCGTTTTATACATTCTGGAAATAAAGCTATATGCAAAAAGCAACTCTTGACTGTGTCCATATGGAACAATTTAATTTCTGATGCAACCAGCACAGTTTTTCAGGATTTTTTTTGAGATCTGGACATACACAGTATCTCAAATCAGTCATCTCGAAACAAAAGGTGTTCTTTGGGTCGGCCGAGATGAAAGTACTATCAAGAAAGAACAACTGAAATAGAAAAGCATTAACAGTGGAAAATTATCTTATCTACAAAAGAAGCAATGAATAAGTCCCTAATAATTTTATTGGTTATATTTGGGCTTACAAAGGGTCCAGATCACATGTCCTTGTGTCATGGACAAAGGTGTAAAGAAAAAAACAGGTAAAAAGCAAGGTCAAGATTCCTAATGCAGAATAGAAGTCCTCAGAGTCCCACCAATATATCCTCTTTTTTCCACCAAAACAGATTCTAAGAATGTTTTTCTATACCAGCTGAAAAGGGGAGGCACTCAGCACATCATAGGATGGAAATACAAGTTTTGAAAGCTGACACTTTTAGGCTCCAAGTGAGTAAGAGACCAAATTCCACAGCTGAAGCCTTCTACCTGGAATAAATTGATGCATTAATTTAAGAAATTATCAGAATTAACCAATTAATAATTCATGATGGTTTTGCAAACCTTCCAGGTGTGCAAAGCTGTACAGTCTGCTGGAATGAATGTGAATTAGGACCATGAGCATAATTCTATCTCTGCACTGACTCACTGTAGCCTTGAGGAAGTCACTCTGTCCTTCTGCATGTAATAATGACATCATATAGCTCATTTGGGTGTGAGCAGGTTCATTAGTTAATGTTTGATATTGCTGTAAAGTGCAAAATGTTTTGTGAGTGGCATTGTTATTAAAAAAGAAATAAACAGGAAACGTCAGTCAGGTAATGTCATCCCTGAGACATTAGATTCCTCAATAACATGGACAAGAAAAGCAGTGGCTTGAATAACAGCATTCTTTATGGACAGAAATGTGCAAAACCTGGGCTTTTCCACAGCTCTAACACATTGCCGGCATGACATCAGCCAACACTGGAATGCCTCATTCCTCCTTTAAGCACATGGAGCACTGCCTCTGTAGAACACTGAGATCAGCAGACAAACAGTTCCCCTTTAAAGATTTTTATAGGATAATCAAACTGATTGCCAATCTCCTGATTACTTTTCCTATGAGCGGACTGCTTTCGTGAGCTGGAGTCTGAGGGAACACCCTGGCTATCCTCATGGAAACTTTTAACATGTGGCACAGCACCATCTCAGCTAGTCCCATTTTGATGCAGCTGCCCTGCAGTGTGCCCCACGAAGGCTGTAAAACAGAAAGGCTTTTTCAGCCCTGCTAGTGGTGCAAGCGAAAACCCCCTTTCCGGATCTCTCTCTGGGGTCCTGCTGACGCAGCTGCGGATCTAACTGGGGCCAACTGGGATTCCCGGGGAAGCCCGTGACGCAGCCAGCACCCCTCTCTGGGGCAGGGCCTCTGCGGGCCTGGCCCTGTGCCCCAGGGCCACTCCCTGCCCGTTCCTGTACAAGCGATCAAAGGTCTTTCTCAGAAGGCGCTGGGAGTTTTCTCCTCTAAAGTGCCGATTTTTGCCTACTTTACGAGAAATTTGGTGGCAGCCTGAGAGCAGGGTAAAACCAGGAAACTAGCTGCCGGGTGCTGGCGCGGGCCTGGAAATGAGAGGTTCACTGGGAAACACCATCCCTCTCCCAGGAAAACTGCTGTGCCTTGCCAGAGGCCCCGAAAAAACCCGTCAGTTTGGCGTAGCTCTCACAACCTGGCTGCTCCTGCCGCACTAAACGCGATTTCCCTGTGTGTTCCCAGAGCATCCCTGTCCAGCCGTGACACCCTCACCCCGCCTCCCCTCACAGCCGACTAGTCAGCTTTCCCACATCCCAAATGGCTCGCACAATAGCTTCACTCGCTATTCAGTGCCCAATTCCAGCATGCCGATAAGCTTCCCACCACCCGGAGCTTGCCTTGCCCTTTCTCAAAATGGCAACCACTAACTTCAACCCGGGAGGAGGCGGGGGGGAGGAGAATTGTCCGTAAGGGCTGGAAGCCTTCCCCTGCCTCCACCTTCCCGCTTAGCAAAATGGCGACGAAGGGTGCCCAGGCCCCGCCCCCCAGGTGACTGTCAGGTTGTGCGGTCACGTGACACGCGGAGCCGGCTAGTGGCGCGTTGCTGTAGGGACGGAGCGGCGCGCCTGGGACGCTGTCGGCGGCGCGGCGCGGGTGGGATGAGGTGCGCGGCTTTGCTGTGGGGCTGGCTCCTGCTTGGCTGCTGCTGGGGCCCGGCCCCCCCTGGGGTCAGTGCCGCTGCGTTCTTGACGGCCACCTACGTGCTGGACGATGCCAGCGGGCCGGGCAGGCAGTTCGACGGGATCGGGGCTGTCAGCGGCGGCGGGGTGAGCGGCGCCGGCGGGTGTGGGGGCTCCTCCGGTGCTGTGGTGTTAATACCCTCCTCGGGGCGGCGGTTGCAACGGACGCTTGGGCGGGGGGTTCTGTCAGTGGGTGCGTTTGGTGGCTTCGGTGCAGGCCCTCGAGGCTTCGGCGGGGCCTGGGCCGGGGGGTGTCGCTGAGGGGAGCCCTGGGGGCTGGGGGGGTGTCGCTGAGGGGAGCTGTGGGAGGTGGGGGAGGGGAGAACTTTGAGGGGAACCGGAGGGGGGCGTGGGGGGACGCGAGTGGGGATCTGAGGGGGAGTCCTGGAGGCCCTGAGGGGAGCTGGGCGGGCAGTCCTGGCTGCGAGGAGAGCTGGAGCCAGGCCCTGCTTTGTGCCTGTCCTCCGTTCAGCTGCGCAATGGCTCTTTCTCATCAGGCTGTCGGGGTGCCGAGGGCCAGCCACGTCCTCGGTGCAACTGGAGGAGAGCTAAGCCAGGGTGGGTTTTTTCTGTAGAGGGTCTTCCTAGCTACTTGTCTCTATGAGTTTCAAAATGCTGGAGGAGCCAACAGCCAGTCGTACGCTTTCCTGTGGTCCAGCCAGCAGAGCTGTGAGATCCTGCGTATTCTTACGCCCTCTTGGACCTACTGAGTTGCTTTCCTTGCCCTCCTGCCTGTGTGGCCGGTGAGCTCCCGTTGCCTTTGGTCTACAGTGAGCCAAAGCAGGGAGATTCTAGTGTAGCGGGTGAAATGGTGCTGGGAGGGAGCTGTGTTTTGCTTGCGCTAAGGCTGTGAGATCTCTTTGTTTCTCTATTCTCTCGACTCTCTTTGCAGTAAATTGCAGGTAACTGGAGTACAAGGCGATTGCAATCTGCGAAACCAGAAATGCACAATTGAAGGGTTAGAAAAGAGTTTTTGTAGGGGCTTAGCTGAGTTCCTGGTGCTATAATTATTTTTCTAGGTTTATTAGCTATGTGAAGGTCCTAGACTGACAAACAGGGATGTACTTCCATGTTTGAAAGTTCGGTTTTTGTATTTGCATGTTTTCTTTCCATTTTAGGCCACATCTAGACTTCTGGTGAACTACCAAGAACCTTATCGCTCCCAGATTTTAGATTATCTGTTCAAGGTAAAGTTGGTTTCACTGCTACAATAATGTCCAATTTCATGCAGAATTTCTTATTGTGTAATTTTGGAACTCCTATAGTATATTCAGTACTAGCTGAAATTAGACAAAATCTCATCTTGTAAAGCATCTACTTTAATGTTGATTTTTATCAGAACCTTAAGTTTTAGCAGTTGTTTTTGACAACTAGCATGTTGTTCAGGAGCCTATTTCTTCAAATGATTATGAAATTTCCTTTTATGTTTTCACAATATGTTTTAAAAAAAATGTTTTCAACATATTTTCATCATCCTTGTGGGCTTAATGAGGATTAAATAATTTTTGTGGCTAAAATGAGGGGTTTAGCTGTTCATAGCGATTGCAGGAAGTGGGTCTTTGAGACAGTTTTGACTTTTTTGGAGCACAGATAGATTCACATAATGTGATAGACTGCATCATTTTAATAGCATATGTATGTCAAACTAGTCCCAAGTATAAGTGCAGTTACTCTAGAAGGTGTGTGAATGTTACTGGTTTGTAAGATGCTTTAGTTAGCGAGTATAACCTGTGGAGTTACCCAACTCAATATATGGTAAGATTATTGCACTGTACAGTGATAACTTGTTTTGCTTTTGGCACTGTAAATTACTGTGCTGGAAGAGAATGTCATGTCACTTTCAAGTAGTGTAATCCAGATGGCTGGAGGGGAATAATTTACTGTGTAGTTTAAAGAATTGGTTTTAAAGGATAGAGTAAGGCATAATGTGTGACTGGGGCATCAAAACCTATGTTTTTTGGAGACCAAAGCTGTGTGTTACAAATATGAGTTTTCTGAAGGAATCACTAGGCATGTGGTAAAAGAAAATCTAGCTGAGAGATCATGATTTTCAAATAATTTTTGACATGTTTTTTCACCAAAATCTCTTAAGCTGTCATGAGATACCTGGGAGGGGTATACCTTGCCTCATTCTCCTTGTTTTTTAATGTCAACTTTCATGATAGGGATGGGAGAGCAAATGTATTAGAAGTTAAAAATGAGAAATGTTAGAAAAAGAAATGGTAAATTGGGAATATTTGCTTATTTAAAAACAAATAAAAAACCCCCAAATTTGTAAGCCAAGCAAACTGTTGTCTGTGCAGCATATTTTCTTAATCAAACTGCATTCTCAAATCTTAAAACTTTTTTTTTTTGTATGCCAAAATTATACTTGGGTAATTTCATGGAGGAGGCCAGCTCATTAGTGCTTATTAAAATAATGATTAGTTGTAACTTCTGGCTTGAGCAACTCTTAAGCCACTAATGGCTGGAAGGACATACTAGGAGTGGGATCACCTGTATGAGCTTGAATTTTATATTCTGCTGCACCAGTCAGATGCCAGGGGAAGAGGGTAGTGGAGTAGGTGGCCATTTGTTTTCCAGTGTGGTGGTTTTTTTTCTCTCTTGCCTTTCCGCCTGTAGTTAGCAGGTTATTTCTGACCTGTATGTATGCTCTTTCAAGTAAGCAGTGTAACCATTCACATCAAAGAATAAATTACTTAAAGAAATATTAACTTAAATAATTTCATTTTAAAAGAAAACAAACTTGACTTCTAGCAACATTAAAAATACTGTTGTGTTCCTCATGTAGCCCATGTTCTACTTCAAGAGCGCTTCAGTATTTTCTTGAGCATAAGCAATGTAAAATGTGCACAGCTGGGGAGAAGTGTTGTTAATGGTGCCAGTCAGTGAAACTGACTAAAGATAAGTACTATTTGTCTTGCTCAGTTTACTTTTGAAGAAGAATTTTGTATAATCTCTCATGGCATCTATAATGGGTGTTTAAAAAATGTATTGAATTTTTAGCATCCTCAAAATTGTACACTTTTTAATTGCATTCTTCTTGTTAACAGCAGGATTCTGTTTGTTTTTCTGTCCCTCTTTTTTTCTAGCCAAGTTTTGGTGCTTCTTTACATATACTCAAAGTAGAAATTGGAGGTGATGGACAATCAACAGGTATGAATTTTGCATGAGCAGGGTTTAACTAACTTCTCTTTGCAGTGATGCTGTAACACATCCTGCACGTGTTGCTTTAGCTGAACCATAGAGATGCATTCTGTAGTTGTATTGAAGTTGCAGAAAAACATGAACAATGTCTGCTAACTTGTAGAAGAGAAATTTACACTAACATTCTGGAGACAGTTCTCACTATCACATGGTCAATAGGTTGTGTTCTAGAGCAAACGAGGTCTTATTTTCCTCACAAGATTAAGGAAGCTCTAGTAGCTTTGTGAATTGCAGAGCATTTCTCAAGCACCAGTTTTGCAATATAAACTGTAAAACTTGTGTAGGACTAGGTAGTTTATGTCTTAAAAGCATGAAAATGGGAAGACAGCTGGTCAGCAGCAGTTACGTTTCTTCAGTTTAACGAGCTGCTGCATATCACTGGACTGGCGTTGTCTGACAGTAGGTGTGATCAGGGGTCTAAGTTTGGAATCATATTGTTCTATGTCTCTGACAAATAGAACTTCCAAATAGTCAAGCGTTAGTAAGGTTAAAAAAAGAAATCAATCCTATCTTCTGTAATAAAATGTGCTGTTTCAGCAGGCTTCATAAAAAAAAAAAAAAAAAGTCTCATCAGAATAGACCTCTGGAACAATTAGGCATGTAGTTTAGCATAAGTAATTGTTGCAGTTGCGTGCACAAGTTATTAACTGACTTTTGCGTGTAATGACTTCCCATGCAACACCAATTTTTTTGCACCTTTCTAGTTTGTTTACCTTTGTCTGAGGGAATTCAGTGCATAGCCTTCAATTCTGAAAACTTCCTGCAGTCATGGAACACCATGGAAATGATAAACTGGATCTTTTACTATAAAAATAAAAAATCTCTTTCCTGTCACTGAAAAACTTCATAGCAGTTCCTTTCTTTTCTCTCCCTGGACTTGCCTTGCACAGAAGAAACAGACTGTAACCTTTTGTTTGGTTTTTGGTTTAGATACAGCCTGCTTTGACAAATGTGGTGGTTTGTTGGTTGGTTTTTTTTTTTTTTTGTCCCCCCTGCTGATCTTAATGCTGTAACTTTCATAGTGGTTGTTGGGACCAAGATAATAATGAATATAGATTTAATATTATCATAGCCAGGGATAGAAAATGTCCAACAGTTAATCACATTCTGATGTTAAAAGCAGGCATAGTCCCTTAAAAATAAAAAATATTAAATTTATGCTAAGTTAATATGCTAAGAATGAAGGGTGTCAAGTCTTGCATGTTCCTTCCCACTACTCATTTTGCTTTGAAATACATACCAAAGAACGTGTGAATCATGTTGGAGATACGTGTTTGCATATTATGGCAGTGAGCAATACAGAAAACTTTATAATGTGTAACAGCTTATGACATAGAAGATAATTGTGAGCTACCTGTCTCTTTGCTTCCTAGATGGTACTGAACCCTCCCATATGCACTATGAAAATGATGAGAACTACTTCCGGGGCTATGAATGGTGGCTGATGAAAGAAGCTAAAAAGAGGAACCCCAAAATTAAACTGATTGGTAAATAGCTTCAAGCTTTAGGATTTAAATGTTTTTTTTTCCCCCTTAACCAAATTACATTCCTGACCCTTAATTAGCATATTAATTTTAATGGGCAGATGTTTTGATGTTGCAGTAGACAAAGAAGAATCTCTAATATTTGGTAAGCTTGTCTTGATGCTTCACTTAAACCGTGTTTTACTTCGTTACAGTAGCACAACATTCTTATGTCGTGCTACTTAACAAGTAGCATAACAAGGATGTATGTAAAAAGTAGCATAGGATAAGAAATGACTCTAATAATTTGCTTGTATTAAGTAACATTAATGCTTAGACTGTATCACAGCAATGAACATAAATGATTTATCATGAGAGCTGAATTTCTGAATAATAGAGTAAAAAAATTGGGAGGGATAAAGTAAACTTATAGGAAGTATAAATCTGTAAGTCTTATACGCACTAAATTCAATTATATGTTCTTATTACAAACCCATCACCCCCTCCCCACTATAGTAGTTCTTGTCTTCTGATTTGTCTTACTCTGTGTAGTTGAGTTGTAAGAGAACTTTCCTGTCTCCCTGTTTGATCATGGGTTGTGTGTGTGCTGTGACAGTACAAATGTTGAACCCTAGATTTTAATTGAAATACTTTACAAAATGTATTCCACATGAAACAAGGTAAAAAGTCTATCAATTAAAAAGTATCTAATCCCCCCCCTCTTCCAGGGATCAGGCTTTGCCATATCCAGCCACAAGGCATGACTTGGTGCAGGATTTGCTAGTCAGGTTCTATTAGACAGGCACTGTGACAAGCAGTAAGCTTACCATGTATGACTAATTGTGATTATTAATAACCTCCCTTCCTTCAGATGAAGCTCTCAACAAAGGAAGGAGGGTTTGCCTTTGAATTAGCCTATAAAAAGTCAGCTGAAAACAGCATGATCTGGTTAGGTTAATTTGTTGTTCTTGTTTACTACAAGATCCAGTAAAGAGCTAAGACTTAGAAATGCTTTTTCATGATCCTAATCTTTCTTTCTCTATTATGATCAGATCATCACTTCTAAAATTCGTATTCAGGAGATTAAAAATTTTTGGCGTTCAGTATTGATCCTTTGTCTGTAACTTTGTAAATTTTTATCGTAAAATCTTTGGAATTTTAAACCTTAGAGCTAATACCACACAATTGAAAGATTGTATGTAGTCAGTTGTTCTCTAGTAATGAAATTTTTCTAGCTTTAAAAAAAAAAAAAAGGCAGCTATTAATATGTTTGATCACAATTTATATTAGAGCATACTCTCCAGTTAAATAAGTTATGTGTCATTGTCTTCACTGGAACTATGTGAATTTGAAGTGCATATCTGCTCTTTCATTTTAGGTAGAACAAATTACAGCTTGCTATTGAAGCTTACTGAGTAATGTAGACCAACCACTTATCTTATTGTTTTTCTTCTCTCTTTCCAGGATTACCTTGGACATTTCCGGCATGGATAGGGAAGGGTGAAAACTGGCCCTATGACTATCCAGATGTCACTGCTTATTATATTGTTTCTTGGATATTAGGAGCTAAACAGTATCATGATTTGGACATTGACTATATTGGGGTCAGTAAAGCAAAATCTCCTGTACATTTTATCTATCTTCATTCCTAAGATCTTGGTGTCTCTGTTGATTACTGGGGGAGGGGAATGGGAAGATAAATTGTTTTGTGATTGCAGTTTTGGCTTTTTCTGTTGCAAGGGGAAAGGCAGAAGATATGTTAGTTTACAGTCTTCCTGCAGTAATGTCCATTAAAGCAGAACCAGTGTAAAATGGCTAGTCTCCTGCCTTCTCAGTTCTAGAATAAAGTTACCAGAGAATGTGAGAATTCTGAAATCCGTCTGAGTCTTGGGCTTGTAATTTTCTGTATTGCTTGTTCTGCTTGGGTTTCACCAGTTAACTAATTCTTTTTGTTAGCTGGTAAGACAGAGTTTGTGAAAGTCAGCTGACGTGACTTCTTGGCATAAAATATGGTCGCGGTTTTGCAGAAGGGCAATCCTCTAAAATTTCTTCCATTTTTACCTGCATTATTTATGGTAGATAAAGGTGCATATGTTACAGTACATTATAACTACTGTATTGTGTTACAGTGCAATATAAGGAAGCAGTGAATTAATGTCTGAGAAAAATGTCGTGATTTGGAGATGAGAAAGAGAAGCAGACAATGTGGAAAAACGCTTTTCAAGTTCATTATTTGACTGAGATTCAACTTTTTTTTTTTTTCTGATTAAGAAAATGTGTTGCTACGATTCCTCTAAAATCAGTCCTATACTTACTGAAACACTTATTTTGTACTTTTAAGTGTTTTGATATGAGACAGTTGTTTAACTGCAGAAAAGCTGAAAATCACTTTGGTAGTCCAGAGCAAAGCTTCTGAAACTATGGTTCCCATGCCTCAAAGGAAGTCTCAACTTTCTGCTGTAATGTGGGAAGGTATATCTGATGTATAGCTCCTCTAGAATGCACCCCCCTTGCTGTTGCTGATTTATTTCAGCTGTGTCAGTCTTGCATTTTGGGTAACACAGTGATGCTTCAGCAATTCCCCTGGGGGGACAGGGAGAACAACTGCTCTTAAATTTTCTCCTTGCTATGCTCTTGGAGCAGGAGGCAAGTTCTGCACTTTACGTATTTGAGTAATGTCTGGCTTCTGTGTTGTTACTTCACAGTGATTGGCCTTCTGAATTCTGTACTTCTAAGAAAAGGGAATTTCTGCTTCTGCAGGCACTGTGGTGACATTGCATATTGTCCGATTTCTTTGTGGGTATAATCTGAAATACAGGAAAGCAGTGAGGTCTGAAGGTTCAGAAACTGTCAAAAAAATTTTAATGCTGTTCTCATTCTACATTGTTAGCCTTTACTGCTCTTTGGGTTTATAGCGTATGTTATATATAATTATTTGCTTTATGATGAAATGAGCCTTTCAGTAAGTAACTTTTTGATTGGCTCATTTCTGAAGTCACATATTAGCACTTAGAGAAAGATGTAGAAATGTCAAAATCAAATGGACATATCCCACCTGCAAGAAACTGTCTGCTTGTACATGGTTGGGTAATCTACACCTACAAGGGATACTTTTACCTTTACTGGGGAATGTGAGTCACAGTGTTCATGTTGTCGTTAGAAAAAAAGTAAGAAGGTTTTGGACTAGGCATTTTATTGGCCAGGGTATTTGGTAGAAAGGAAGACCAGCAGTCCTGCTTCTGAATTTTGAGCTATGTTTAGCTTAAACACTCTTTCCATAAAAGATGGAAAATCCAGAGCAACAGAAATGAGATCATTTTGTGTCTGTTTACTTAAACTGTGCTGAATCTCTCTTGTGCTCAAGTATGGATCTAATCCTGTGTAAATGAGGAAGAGAACTGTAAGTGTCATTGAATAACCCCTGAAAACTGTAGGCAGTTGTTCGATCTGTAGCTTATTCTAGCTCTCCTATGTCAGTGTATGTCAACAGGGCCCATTCATTAGGACCACACCTTGAAGCCACAATGTGTTTCTCAATGATTTCTAACTAACTGTAGACCCATTGGTAATAATGTCATGTGTAACGCTGCTACCATTGTAGAGCTCAAGCAGCTCTAGAGGTCTTTTCAGCAAGAAGGCAGTAAGTAGACCTTAGAGACAGATAAACAAGCCGCTATTTTGAACTTTCATACAGAATTCTCCTCTGAAGAGCTGATAACAAAAACCAACCAGAGCACTTTCCTCTAGCAGACTGAAACCATGGAGTTCATTAATGGATTGTATGATCTTACATATAGATAAATAAAATCTTTCATTATGCATTGACATATCCTGATTTTTCTAAATGGCTTTTTACTTTTCCTTTATAGATATGGAATGAAAGGGCATTTAGCAGCAAATATATTAAGGTATGTATTTTTTCTTATTTCTCTGAAGTGAAATGTTTGTCTTTGTTATCACATGTAAACAATTAGCTTTTCTGAATTTACCTAGAGAAGGGACCTTAATCCTGCAACTACTTCACTTACTGAACTCTGTTTCTTGTAGTTGCAGGCATGGAATGCTAACGGGATCAGATCTCCAGATTATTTTTTTTTTGTGTCTGTCTGTTCCTTCGAACTTTAAGTGTGTCAGTGTATGCTAATGTTTAGGACCTCTACAATTTAATGGAAGCTCCAGTTGAGGCTACTGAAATCATACAAATTCAGCATTAAATTCATCATCAAATACACAGTATTTCACATAACCAATCTTGAGATATCTCTAACATCTCTCACTGCTGCCAGCCCCTGCTGCTCCCCTGCCCTTCTTTGAAAACTCACTTCTGTTTATTATGTTATCTTGAAGTGGAATCTGAAGTACAAGCTTCTGGTTTGTTCATTTCTTGTTGCTGCTTTGAGGCTAAGAAGCAGTAGCATTACCTCTTCTTAAAAGCAAATGAGTTAAATTGAGTGCATAGAAAAACTGCTGATTTTTTTTTTTTTTTCAGAACTCAGCAGGGATTTGATCCCATCTGCTTAAAATTAGTCAATTAGTGGCTATTAGAAAAGTTTCAATTCTAACAGTTTGTGTACACTGGATGAGGTTAGTCACATCATTTGTCCTTGGCAACTTCTGTAGTTATTTTGTTCAATGATTAGTTTTAGTAGAATGATACAGGAAATTGCTTACAACAATTAAAATTGACATTGCAATAAGAGGAAAAAGGTAACTTTTAAGTATCTTTCATGAGGCTGGCATATATAAAATTCTGCCTACTCCTGAAAACTGAGAATGATCTCCTATAAAACATTTCTTTTTCAAAATTATATCTCCTAGAATGTAGAATTAGATGAATACCCTTATAGCTGTTTCCTATGATTTGTGCAGTGCTTTGACTGAGGGAGGGCAGGAAGCATTGGCAGAAAGCTTGTTGCTGGTTGTATACCTTGTACAAAGAGGAATACCTTATATCCAGCTTTATGGGTTTCTTGTTAATAAATATGTTAATCAACCATGTATTTTAAACTGATTTACCGCGTCCACTGCCACCACAGTAACTTAGTTTCCAAGTCTCAACACATCTTAGACCAAGTTCTGTTATGTATACTCACAACTAATTTCATTAATGGTATTTTCTAGACTCTCACTTTTGTAGGCTGCTAGGCCATTAGTTCTTTTTGGACACAGTTTTTGGGTGACTTACAAAATCCTTTCCAGAGAAAACACAAATACACTGAAGTGTGACACAGCAGTGTATCTTGGCATCTGTGTCAAGGTGTCATTTCTTTGGGCATGTGTTGCACTAAAGTGTAAAGGAGTTTGGCAGAAAATAAACCCCCTTGGGTTCCAGCTTATCCTCAGATATCAGAGGGGCTGAGGGAAGTTAGGCTTAGATTCTGGGTGATGCCCAATTCAACACTGTACGGTTGCATTCAATATATATTGAACGACCACGATTATGGACGCACAAATAGCGCAATATACTTTCATTCTAGTTGCGTTCAATGAACTGTCACGGCCAGACTTAAGAAGGTTGGTTGTGTTTGACAAACTATCACGGCTAGATTTTAATGAACAGTACAGTTTATTAAAGCAGGAGAGCAGGTTCTTTTGGATTGCCGGTGATAAATACATTGTCTGCAAAGCACGGGCAAATACGAAGAATATGAATAGTACAGTCGACTACAAGTGTGCTAAATTATGGAAAAACTCTATAAGTTTCCTGGGGAAGCAGTCAGTATAACCAAGGGTTTGAATGTTACCCAATAGGTGTCCGTATGGAGGAAGGAGAGGTTCAGCCTGTTGACTGATCCTGGAAGTCAGCGATGTCCTCCCCACTTGTCTACGATGGTATCTTCCCTAGCATTCCTCCTCTCTTCAGCCCTTTCATACTATTTTCTTATTTTTAGGTGGAGGTTGAGTGACTCTAGTCATACATACCTTTATTTTGATTGGTATCAATAAGTTGCCTCCAGCAATTACTCCACAGCATGTTAAGTAACAAAACTCTGGTGGAGATGCTTCAGATTTTGCTAGTGAAGCTCTTAAATCCCTGTGTAAACTTGTTCAGTGGGTGTGCTTAGAATCCTCTTAAAATATCCCATCCCAATGTGTGCTCAGCACAAACCACAGCCTAACTGTTTTTAAAGCTGGGAAATGAGTTCATAGGGTGTTCTTTTTATTACACCCCCCCCCCCCCCTCAGGAACTAGAAGTTTTGTGTTATATTTAGCCTCAGGCAGTGTGGGTTCCAGGCTTTTCTTTTTCAAAAATAAAAGTGGTTCACTAATCTGGTATAGGCTGATGGAGAAATCACTAAGGATACTAGTAGTCTCCTAAAGGATAATCCTAATCATAGGTAAGTTATGCTGGTAGGGGAGGAGGGGAAAGAGTTTGTATGTGTGGGCTTCAAGTAGAAATCTCTAGTTGTTCAGTGTGTATGTTGTAGAAACAAAACCAAACAGAACTGAAAACACTTGTTTGCAGGCTGGAATAAAACAGTGCAAAGAAGGTGGAAGATAAATAGTGAGGTTTTTTGTTTGGTTTGTTTTGATTTTTTTTTTTTTTTTTGAGCTGCAAGTTTTATCTCTTCACTGACTAGATGTTGTGTTGCTTGGAATACCTATGAGACTGAACCCTTTGTAAAAAGATTCATCAGAGAGAGAAGGCCGATCTTAATATAAATAAAATACTCATTTTATTTCCCTATATCACTGATTGGCTCTTTTTTTAAAACTGGTTTTCTGGCTTTTTGTATGTCTTGTAAGAAATAGAAACATTTTATTTTGCTCAGTCCTATGTCATGTCACCTGGAGGCTTTCTCATCTGTTTGTCTTGGCTTTCTAATGTGGGGAGAATGAATGTGGAGAACAGTCGAGTGTAGGTGCAGCATTCTACTTGTTAGCTTTTTAAATGCTGTTGAATTGGGACTAAGCTTTTGGCTTCTAGAGCTAAATGTTTTGTTTAAAATTTGATCTTAAAATCACCAAAGTATTTGCTGAAAAGTTGTCAGCCTTCCCTCCACTGTACATTAATTGATACAAGGCTTTTTATTTAACACCTGTTTTACCATTCATTCTCTTGCCATGTGACACTGCATAGTATATCTATTCTCTAATCAGCACAATAGTTCTATTTGCAGTCCGCCATTTTGAAAAAGGTCTATTTACTGAAGTGTGCCGATGCACACCAAACATTTTCTGTAATGTCTGACAAATACATGACATAGATAGGCTCTTAGTTATCTTGCTAAATTTTTACTTCTAAGAAGTTATTTTAGTTAGTTCATCCATGAAGACGCTAGTTATTTTTCTTATTAAGCAGAAAAAATGAAAAAAGAAATTATGATTCTATTCCTTATAAATTCTTATTCAAGAAGATCCTATTCTTCCAATTATATTTTTAAATATGGTCATCTTAAACTAACCCTAAACTTTAAGGAGTATCTGTATATAAAATTTAATACTGGCTGTGGGGGAACCATTCTGCATATGTTGTTATGGAGTGCATTTTGAGTGTCTGCGGTTCTGTTTCCTTGGTACTTACCTTTCAACATGGAAGTTTTGCAACCTTTCTAGTCATTTTGTTCTTCTGAACTATCTCTATGGTTAGGCAGTTTTTCTGAATATCTATCTAGCTAGAAAGCTTTAAATTGCAAGGACCTTACTGTAAGTATTTTTACCATTATGAATTTTTCATGTGGTAAACTTTATGCTTCAAAGGCTTCAAGCAGTTGAACAGAGTTTCATTGCTACTTTTCCTCTTAGTAAGTTTTATGTCTTTTAGATCTAGGCTTTCATTGTCACCAACACTTGGACTTCACTTTGTGTCCTAATTTGACTACATGTCAAAATAGAAATGCTCACTGTTCTCCTTCACATTGCTGGAGGGCTATTACAAGAAATTATTTAAGGATTCATGCTTACTGATCTTCAAATGGTTGGAAAAATCTTTCTTATGTATATATGCATGCATGCATACATACAACACATAGTACATCATTCCTTTGTATCCAAGATTGAAAAAAGGATTTTAGACTGTGGACTGATGTCCTTTTTCAGATGCAACTGTATGTGGAAGCTGCTGAAAATGCTTTTTTAATTTTTTTTTTTTTTTAATATGAGTGTTCAGATAAAACATGCTTGTATAATACCAGCCCTTGGTTCATTCTTAGCTGTTAGAGCTGGGTATATTTTGCCTGGGTGTATTTTGTCTAAGAAGTTCCACAGGCAGATGTGAGAGGTTTATCATCTTTGACAGTGAAATAGTAAGGAGAAGCTGGAAAGACAGAACAGGAATTCTCTTCTGCTGGATGTTTGAATTCAAAGTTGACTGCCCCCAGTTTTGTTGTAAATATGCAATTCCAGTTTTATGCATTATGTTCTTGAAAATTAGCGAGACATTATGAGAGCCAAGTAGTGGGTAAATTTAAATATCAGACACAACATCAAGGATCTTTTTTTTGTTCAGTAAAATAGCCTGTGAAAAGAATGCTTAGGTGCTCTTTACTTGAAAAGGACAGATGTTTGGCAAAGATTTCTGTTCCTATAGAGACCTGCATGGTTACAAGGTCTTTTCCATTTTAAAACTTCAGTCCCTCTTTTCTCAATATACTTTTTTTGGGATCAGGTTAACTTTCACTTCTGATCACTTGTGGAGGTATGTCCACTTCCATATTCCAGCCAGTCATCATTTTCAGATCAACTTAACATGACTGACTTTACATATGAGTAATGGATTTATCATAATGAATTACATGCATGCAGTGGATGAATCACTAAGTTGAGAGTGTCCGAGTAGAGTACCTGTATGCACATGGGGTGTCAAAAGTAATCCAAATGATGAGAAGCCCATTTTTGTGTAATGGCTATCTGAATGTCATGGATAACCCTTCAGTGTTAAAAATACTTATCATTAACTTTGTCTTAGTTGTCATTATGGCTCTCCTTTGAGAATTGAGAACTTTTCTTATCCATCTTGGTCTGAAGACAAATGCTTCCACCGACTCCTACAGTTCTTAAATTATTTTCAGTCTTAAATCTTCATGTTGTCTGGTTGATGAAGGCTGTCCTTTAAGTGGTGTTATCTGTTACTAAGGTACTTCGACAATCTTTGGACAGACTGGGTCTAAGGAACATTGGCATCATCGCTGCGGATGGAGATTGGAATATTTCAAAGGAGATGATAGTTGATCCCTATCTTAATGATGCTGTTGAGGTAGTTGGGTAAGTGTGGGAGAAGGGAGGAGTTTTACACATTGCTTATTGTTTCATTTCTGTAAGTTAGTCTTCATTTTCAGAAGTCATATATTCTTATTTCATACTTCCTAGCCATTCCCATTTTTTTCATCATCATGTACAGTGATAACTGATTACTCTTTCCTGTCTTCCTCTCTTCTTTCAGTTTAGTACATGTGTAAGGTAGCCTTATTGCTCTTCCATCATTTCTTTCAAGTGTTCAGTTAGGAGCTCTGTTTTAGGCTTCTTATCTTAGCATTAGCGAATGACAGGAGACTTATAACTAATCTGCATGTGCATCTTCAAAGTCAGAAAGACCTTAGGACTGAATTCTTGGTCTGCAGTCAGTTCTAACTTCAGGTGAACTTGAACTTTCACACTGGAACTTACCACCCTGGGACTTCCCATGATTGCAGCATTCCCTGTTACATATGCTTTGCTTGATATTTTTCTGGTCATGTTCTAAAGCTAGGAGTTTCTGTTTGTTCCTTATATCTGATAACAGATAGTGTTAGAAGCGCATACACAGATAGTAAAGTAGGAGTAAAAACAAGCATCCAAAGTTTGTTTTTAAACTAATACAACCTATCTCAATTTTAGCAGCTGGGAATGCCCACTGTTGTAGTTCTGGCAAGTGGCAACTTGATTGTTTGCCTGCACTCTCCCTCCATAATACGCTTTCTTACTACCTTGCTTCTATCAACTGACTTGGTAATTATTCTGCTGCCCTTGCTTTCTTTATAATCTCTGATTTCTCAAAACTATAAATAGTTTTAAAAATTATAGAACATTCCCGGTGGACATGACTTATATGTGTATAAATTGTTCACTTGTGTTACATCTGTTAACTTGCTTACCTCTGTTGTTAACCTTACTCTGATAAGAACGTGCTTGTGGTCACTAGTGTACCATTTATCCTCATCTATATGTAAGGGGGTGTGATATGCTTATAATTGTTTAAACTAATGCATGGTTCAAAGGTTATAGCAAGTCAGTTAAGAAAGCAGTTTTTTTATAAAATCCCTGCTTATGTGTTGAACTTGTAAACACTGATCACCTGGAAGTGGCTGCCTGAGAAATACCAATTATAATGCCAGCATTGAGTAACTCATTTGGTTTAAAAACATATAACTTTCTTAAGTTAGGCAAGATTTGCACCTCAGCAAGTTATAGCACATTAGGAAATGTTTTAGTTATGATTTCCATGCCAATGAAACTTGCAGAATGAATGAACTGAGTGTGTATGGTTCTTATTTCTTAAAGAGCTTGACAGAATCAAGGCTAGGAGTGCCTATTTTTGTTTGTAGCCTTTAGGACCAAGGACATGTTTTAGTTGTTTTTTAAGATGAAAGTTCTTTTTGTCAGAGTTTTTTCTTGAATGTCATACAGATTTTTCTCCAACTCCCCCAGTCCTGCTGATCACAAAAAATGAAGAGTTAGGAGACTATTTCCTGTGCAGTAGTGTTGTTACCTATTAAGAAATTAAGGTTAGTACAAAATGAGAACACCATGTTTCTCAGCCCGTGCTGACTTTAAGGCACCAACTACCAAACAGAGTTCTTGCTGACCTAGAGAACGATAACAGTATTTAGGTGTCTGTCATTCAAATGCTCAGGTTCAGAAAGTTACTGAAAGTACACTGTATCTGTATGTCTCTTAGATAACCGTGTCTAGTTGTTTGCAAAATTTACTAGTCAATCTGTTTTCTTAAATAGTCTTAAATTGTTTTCTCAGAAATCCTTTCCTGTACATTGTTCTGTAATCTCTTTTCAAGTATAACCCTCTCTGTGGCTTTTTCTTAGTTCTTCCATTTTGGAATGGAAACCTGGGATTAAATTTATATTGTTTTATTTAGAAATTATCAAGATAATTGAAATTATAGCTTTGACATCCATCCACAAAAAGTAACTGACCTTTCCCTTTCTTTGTGTTTCCTTTCATCTTCTTTTTTCCTTTCCTTTCATTTTTGCATCAGGTGACTTTTACCTTGATACCATTGCTCCCTATGAGCTTTATCCCTGCCTAAAATACCATTTGCAATCTGAAGCATATGTAAGGTAGATTTAAGGTAAAGTTTCTATGTCCGTTCTTTCCCCTCCATATTTGGTCTGCTGGCTTATGTTTTAAAAGATGGAGGACTTCATATTTTCTCATTAGAACGAAGGCTACTAAGCTGTTATCATTCAGTGTGTTTCAACTTCATTGGTTAAAGGAGTGGTCTTCTGAATATACTGCTTTCCATCATTTCATACCAATGAGTTGCAGCACTTGCCACTGAAAACAGGAATTTCATTAGAAGAAGAAAAGAAAAAAGCCTTTATCTGCTACTAAATCAAATTACTTACCTGGTATTCATAGAGTGCTTGAAAATGAAAAACAAATTGTAATATAGTTAGCTCAAGTCTTAAACCATTATGTTATGCTTCCTTATTTTGTTTGCAAGACCATCTTCCCTACTGTCTTCCTATGTTATTTTGATGGGTGCTATTTCTGTGTTTGTATAGTATATATTCATATTACTTTTCTCCCAGGATGTATTATGACTCAGTACTACATCTTCTGTGTTAGGCATGGATTTTGTTTGCTGTATTTAATAAAGCCTACAGAGCCCATAGCTCTATTTGGCAAGTCTTTTCTTAAAGGCCTATATGCCAATACACAATTAGACTTGAATATATTCCACAGTCTTTTTTTTCCTGATGTTTATCTAGAAGTAGACAAATTGAAAATGTTTTTCCATAGTTCTCAATTGTTTAAGTTATCTTTGACTTGTAAGTCATTATTAGTGGACAGTAATTGTATGTTGGGTGGTGGAAAAAAATCTGCCTTTGTCAGTTTTTATTTACCAGACAGAACAAATCATATTTTATTTCTAGTTGATGCAGCATGCATCTTTTCTAATACAATAATCAAATAGCAGAAATAATTGCTGCCATTTCAATTTATCTTTTTTTCCTGTCTCCTAGTGTCTGTCATTTAAAAACAGTAAACATGGTAAGTTTTAATGGACAAAGAACATGAGTGATATATTTAAGAGCTATTTGTCAGTTACTATGGCTTTTATGTAACTGGTTCTTGTTCTGTTGATTTTCATAGTTAATATAGTTGCAGCTTTAGAGGAATCATCAGTCTTATGATCCAGGAGCGCTTTCTCAGTGCAATAGGAAGAACAAGTTCAGTTCGCTGTTGTTTGCTCTCTCTGAGGTAGAAAACATTAGCTGTAAGAGAGAAAGATGAATTGACTTGTCTAAGACTATGCTAAGCTGGTGGAAGAATAAAGATTAATTATAGAAAATACTGTCTTATGGATTTATTTTATGATTTGGACCATGCTGCTTTTGCCATTGTTTTAGACAGGATTTTTGTATTGCATAGTTCAAAGCACGAGCTAGAAACTTAATTTTGGATTTATGTAACTGATCTTAAGTTGTAATGTTTGTCTCAATTTAAACCAATAGATTTTACTGGTAGGACAGCCTTGTCTTTTTTTTTTTTTTTTTTTTTCCTTATTTCTGGGGATTAGGTAAAATTATTTCTGTAATTAGTCAGAATTATTGACTAACCTGGTTTGCACAGGACCTCTGGAGGCCATCTGGTTGAACTCCCCCCCCCCCCCCCCCCGCATCAAGCAGGTGCAATTAGATCATGGTGCTGAGGCTTGTTCAGCTTTGATATCTTCTATCTTCATAACCCCATTGGGCAACATATTCCATGTGTTTGACCGTACTCACGCTCTTCTTTTTTTTTTTTTTTTTTCTTTTAAGTTCTTACACCTAACTGAATTTTTCATCAGTCCACAGCCTGTACTGTTGCAAAGGGTTATTCTGTCCCAGGTATAGGACTTTGTGTTTGCATCTGTTGAACTTGACGAGGTTGCTGTCAGCCTGTTTTTTCCAGTCTGTTAGTTCCTTCTAAATAACAGCCCTCCTTTTCAACATATAACTGTTGTTGTTAATTAACCCTGGTAGGCAGCTCAGCCCCACACAGCCATTCATTCGCTCCCTGTCAATGGGATGGGAGGGGAGAATCAGAAGGGTGAAAGTGAGGAAGAAGTGTGGGTTGAGATAAAGATAGCTTAATAGGGAAAGCAAAAGCTGTGTGTGCAAGCAAAGCAAAATGTGAACCTCCCGAGTTTTATTGAAGACATCAAACAGTATTGGCCCTAATATCAGCATATGGGGACATGGCTAGCCAACTGCACCCTGGTCGGACTTTTCTATCCACCTTGGTGGGAGACTTTGCTAAAGTCAAGGTATATGATATCCACTGATTTCACCTTGCCCACACAGGTAGTCATCTTGTTGTAGAAAGCAACCATGTTTATCAGGCATGATTTGCCCTTAGTAAATCCATGCTGCCATTCCAGTCATCCTCCTATCCTTCTTGTGCTTGGAAATGGCTTCCAGGAAGACTTGCTCTGTAACCTTCCTGGGGACTGAGGCTAGATTGATGGGCCTGTAGTTTCTCAGATCCTCCTTCTTGAAGACAGGCATTAAAACTGTTTTTCTCTAGTCATCAGGGACCTCTCCTAATCACTAAATACTTTAGCTTTTGTGTGTATGTTAAGTCTGCAAACCAAATACTGCCTTATTCTAATGCAAGATGTAATGGGAAAATACGATGCAGATTGCTACATTGTCTTCAGGCAAAGTTCTTAAGACTTTGGGGCAGGAAATCTTGAGGTTTCAGGCTACTGTCAGACTGCACATAAGCTAGTTCAGATTCTGATCGGTGGAAAAAAAAAAAGTCTTGCAGCACTGTTTGCTGCAGATAGTGTTCTGCTAGAGAAGATTATATATGGTAGAAATATACAGAGTGATTTGAAGGTAGGTAGGCATTTGATGTTATTTGAATTACAAGTACAGCAAATGCTCTTTAGGGGACCTCTGGACTTCAAGAAACTACATTGTTAGACTCGGTCTTACGTGACATTTTAGGTTTGTTTCATTGACTTTGAAGGCCTTAAAATGTCTCTAGGGACTACTACGCAGTTGAGTAATAAGGTGTGTATGTGTCTGGGGTTTCTCTTGTTTCTTGCGTTGGTTGTGTTTAGGAAGAGCTGATCTCATTCGTGTTGCTTCTCTGTTAAACTGAAATAGTTGATTAGCAGGGAGAATAGGGGGAATCACCTCTTTTTCTTAATTAAATGTTTACTGTGCTTTCACAAGGTTTGTAAGTTATAATTCAGTTGTCCTTGCCCTGTGTGTCGTCATTGTGGCCTAACCCTCAACATTGCAACATCTAAGTGGCTGGCTTGCGAATAGAGTATCTTGCACGAAATATGATATGCTTTGTCTTTAACTTTATTTGCAGTTTTGTGTGTGTAAGAAAATAAGAACCAAATGTTTTTAATTTTTCCTTTTGTCATGTACTTTGGGGTTTGGCATGGTAGAGAAAGAAGGTGTCCTTCTTTGAAGGCACTTTGTGCTTGACAATCTATTACATTTTGTTTGGTGTAACAGTTGTTGTCCAAGTTGTAAAAACAAGAACTGGAACATGATTCGGTTTTGGAATAAATTCAAATAGTGCTGAAGAAGGTGCTTCCTTTCCCAATATAATTTTTTGGCAATTTGAAAAACATTTTTTTTATTTGTTCCTTCTCTCTGTTCTTTGCTCTCCTTTTTTTTTTTTTTTTCCAAAGCTGTTGAGATACACGTTGGATAAGCACGGTCTGCAGCAGGTGAGGATCATAGCCAGCGATAGACTGTGGGAGCCCATTTCCTTTGTCTTGCTGCTTGACTCTGAGCTCCACGGAGTGGTCGATGTGATTGGGTAGGGGGTTCTCTCTGTTTTTCTTTCTTGGTGGTTTGTTCATAGTTTGTCTTCATCTTGCTTATTTGTAACTAGCACAGCCAAAGCTTTACCTCTCTATACTCTTACCTGCAATGAAAGGATTGATACTATAATCTTTCCTATGAACCCACATCAAATCACATGGGCTGTTGTCCTAGTGACAGCCTCAACCCTTTAATTGAATCATGAATCTCCTATCATGTGGAAGATTCCTATGGGCTGTTGTTGCACTTTTGATGAATTGGAGTTTTTTTGGACAGCCCTGTTTATTCTGAGGGTTGTTTTGGTTCCTGTATTTGGTATGCAAAAAGTGCTTTATCTTTACAGCTTTGTATACAGCCTTGTATTACTGACTTCCACTGGTCTGTTACAGAAATGGGTGTGATCCAGAAATGAATTTTAGTTACAATAATGTCTTGATTCTTAGTTCCCATTTTGTTTTGATGGGAAGGTTGTGTTTGGAAAGCATGCAACCAGCTGACTTGTTTTTCTAGTTCTGGGTTTCATCATATGATGCTAATATTTTGCAAAAGTAGTAGACTAAATCTGAGATTGGTTACTGACTTGTCTGCTGAATGGATACGTGTGCAAGACTTGCTCATTAACTTTTCTTTTTACAGTAGCTCTAAATTTTAATTATTAGGTTCCATAAACTTGCCTGACCCAATCACATGCTTCAAATGTGGCTGTTCCTTGCTTCAACTTGACTGTTTTTCATTCATCTTTATATATCTGACCCATAGGAGGTGTAGAAATGAAGGCTTTCCCTCCAAATGCAACAGGCAGTCAGTGCCCCCCCCTTCCCCCAGTCAATCCCTCCCCCCATTCTGAACAACAAAAAGTACCCTGACAGTTGTTTGCAAGTGGAGTCTTGGATCTTGTGCTGATCAACAAGTGAAAGCAATTGTGAACTTACTCTGACCAGATGAAAATCCATTGTAATTACCATGATCCCAATGTAGTGAGCATGCTTTCTTTCTGGTTTTTGGCAGCTACAAGTATGCACCCAGAGTCAGTTCCTGAAGCTCAACTGTTTTTACACTATCTCAGTAAGCTGTAGTTGCTTAACTCTTTTCAAGTGTAAGTTTTATGTCCCTACTCTGATTCAATATTAACAGGGAGATGAAATACTCTCTTGTGTAATGGATGATCAGTTGGCTGCTGGACATTTAGTAGTGCACATCTCATCATGTAGCTTTTAAAAAAATTGTTGGCTTTCTTTTTTATTTGAAACTATTAAAAGTATTTCAGATAGCCAGGATTTTACATGGATGTACATAAAATCAATTTTGGACTTGGTAACATAATTTGTGATCTGTGAGGTGTCTCATCAGGCAAGCTGGATGGGAGGCTAGTTAAAGCTGCTGCTTTGTTTCATTTTGCACTATTTGCATCTAGGCTTCATCTGCAAGATGATGTAATGGCTAGAAATTAGAGGGAGCCCTGAAGACACACTGTAAAACTATTGAATAGATGTTCACCCCCACAGGAATGACCCAGGTCACCAAAGCTCTTTATAATGTGATATTTCCAAACAGCTTTTCAGAGCTATTATGGTTGCATCAATTTTACCAGTGAAATGAAATATAATGAATTATAAACAAGTATTACTCCTACTTTGAACACATTTAAATTACACTGTAGCTCTTGAAAACAATATTTTTCAAGGATGGGCTTGCAAATTCCAGGGCTACTCAGGAGTACTTTAGATGTGCTACTTGTTTGTAACACAGTTAAACCAGTTAGATTTTTGCATGCTATACAGTTAGAGACCAAGCTATTCTGACTCTACCTATTGAAACCCCACCCCTGCCACCACTGTTAATTGAAAGAAAATAGGAAGTGTTTAGAAAGTGTCAGTGAGTTTAGGAGTAACAGCTTTCACTTTCACCTAATATAAATTTAGTATGCCATTAGGTGACAATTCAGTCTTTCTGGTTAGAAGCATCAGTGTTCTTAACCAGATCTGTTCAAAACACACATTTGGCTGAATGTGTCACTGAAAACCAAGCCTTTTAAAGAAATTTTTTAGACCTAATTACACCCAAGTTAACAACCTAAGAAAAACAAGATGATGTTGTGACATTACTGCATAATGGAATCATGATGTGGTGCCTGTAGGAGTGGGAATTCAAACTGCCCCAAGTCCCTTTCAGGCTTGTGTGCAGATACAGAATGAGAAATAGGAAAGACAGTGTTGTTAGCTGACGATTTCTGTTTTCTAGAGATGTTTTTGAGAACTAGATTTTGAGCTTTTCATAGGTAGTGGTTTTCTGCAAAGCTTCATTCATTGTAGTGATGGTATTATATAGGCTGATCTTTTTAAAGATTTATTTAATTTCTACAGCCTTATACTGATGCATGAGAGAAAAATGGTGGAAAACCCTGCTATTTCTATCCTGATTTTCCCTTTCCTCCCCTTTGGGCCATTGCTATATGCAAAACAAAAAATAACACAAACTTCTTTGTTTTTTTTTAACTAAGTTATCCAAATGAAGTCACTGTGGGAAGTTGTGCAAAGCAGTATTTACAATCCATAAGTAGCAGAGCTTTTCTTAATTAATGTTACTTTCTTAATATATCTGATTTAGTTTAGCTGCCCTACACAGGCAACTGTGGATTATTTTTCCCATTGAAGTTACTGCTTCATCATCTGCTGTATAAAACACACTTAATCTCATAGTAGTTAATATTTTAAAAATACTTTGTTACCACTCTAACAGCTAGAGGCCCTGATGATGAACCAACCATGTGCTGGTTCCAGTGAGATTGAAAGAAGGAGGGAACAATGACAATACTTTTTTAGTAAATGACAGTGGTTTGAAGAAATGCAGACACTGATAGTAATAGCTGTTGGTAAACTCTTCTCAGTAATAAGAGGTTTAAACCTGTGTCACTTTTGTTATAATTTTGTTCCTACTATTCCTTTCATTACCTTTTCTCTGCCAAGATCCATTCTTTTTCCCCCTTTCATGATATATATCACTTTTTCCTCTCTCTTTGCAATGGTCTTCTGTTACAGTGTTACTGACTCTGCTCTTTTGAGCAGAGAATCCAAAATCCCACTGCTTCTCCTGAAGCATCACATCTATAAGAATGATGCATAAACTCTGCTCCAGTTCATTTCAGGCAGTGAGAAAGGTAGGTGTTTAGGAGTCTGTGGTTTTTCCTGAAACATTAATCAGGATACTCAAGTCTTTCCAAATGGTAGTGGTCCTTGAGTGGACCAATTATTTCCTGAGAGTGATTGGAGTGTAGTCACTCCTTTGTAGGAGTTTTCATTTCCAGTGCAGTAAAAAGATTGTTTTCACTACTGAAGGAGCAGAGCACGCTGTTCCGGACACAGCTAATCTCCTGTCCTTTGCTGCACACCTTGTGTTAGTTGTTGAGGCTGTAGAGTGGCACAGGATGTCTAAAAGAGGGCTGTAGCATGATCTAGTGTTTTCTTTAAATATAAATCACATAGAGTTCAACAAATCCAGCACACAGTGGCTGTGAAAGCCTTCACTGTAATCTGATAGCAAATGTTTATTTTGTGCATTTGGGTGGGTCTTAAAGTATACATTCTACAGTGCTATTAAAAGCTTAAAAAAAAAAAAAAGGATTGGTGTACTTTTTAAAAAAATAAGTTAGTTATCATATGGAATAGGAGTTACACACTCCTTAGTCATGTTCTACTTTTTAAGGACTAATTTTGATATTAATGAAAGTAAAACAAAACTCCTTGGTTAACAGCCATGTAAGTGAAAAGCAAATACAATGTAAATTGTGTTCATTAACAGTAATAGAAATTGCATCTAAGAGCAGAGAAAAATGATTGATTTCTCAACTGGTGGTGAAGCTGTTTTATCTGATTGCATATCAATGGGTCAAAATGAGAATATTTTAAGTGTGTGGGCTTTAAGTGGAGCAAAGCTACCAATAAAGATACACTGAAGGAGTCTGCATCTAGAACCTGCTTGTTCTCCCTGTAACTTTAATCCTGTTTATCATCCCTATTTTTTCCAATTTATTTCAAAGGCTTTAGTGTCTCTACATAGAATTATTTTTCTTCCTTCTTATGCAAATAAAGGTGACCCTTTGTTTTAGTGCAGGAAATCAGAGCTCTATAGATCTTGTTCTGTGTAATCTTATATAAGGCTCTCTATAACACACCCTCATCCCCACCCCCCTTTTTTTTTTCTTTTTGTAAAGTACAGCTTGTATTCAGCAAGGATGTTGACTCTTAATATTTAAGAAACAGCTCTTCAGGATATGGAATGTAGAAATACAAATTATTCCTTCTTTGCCTTGTCTTTGCAAGCTACATACTTTATGTCGTTACAAAAACCTTTTCTTGGTATTAAGGTAATACTTGTGTTTCCAAGCCAAAGGGGAAACACACAGTAATCTGTACAGCAGAGAGGGTTGTAGCTAAAATTTCTACTATCTGTTACGTTATCATTAGTGAAGCTATGTATGAAGGACTACAACACTAGGAGATGGTTGCTTGTCCAGTAGGGGGGAAATAATGGAAAAAAACCCCACCAAGTCAGCCTAGAAAAACTGGTATTTCTTGTGTCCCTGTCACAAATTTATCAATTTGTCAAGTTTCAGGCTAGTAGTAAAGGAAATATTTATGCCTGCCTTCCCAGTGCTGATAGCTTCATTTTAGTGTATGTATTTAGTGTGTTCACTGAGTGTGCTAAGTGAGGGGAAAATCATGACCCTGTTTTCTGCAAGTGATTTGAAAGGTTTTATTTCAGTCAGGCTAATTTGGCACAGTGAATCAATGTTGTGAGTAAGTATAATCAGTAGTCTTCATTTGGGAGAAAGCATCTCTCCTCATACTAAGGAAGATCTTGGAAAGAAAATTAGCTTTCATTATATTTTTCAACTATTTTCACTTTACAGCTCCGTAACTTTTCTAGTCCAACTGGCATGCCTTTTTGAAACCTGAGTTTATTAAGAAAGTGTGCAAAACTAGCCAAGTTCATGTTTAGGTGCTAAGACATTCATGCAGTTAAGTTCTTAGAATAATGCCTAGTACTGTATCTTACTGTTGATTTTATAATTATTTATGGTTCTGTTTAAGATGGTACAAGGTAGCATGTATTTTCTCTATTTAGCATATTATGGTTATGAAAATCTTGAAGCTCAATTTCAGGATAAAGCTTTGCTTTAGCAAGCTTCAGAAATTGCATTATATATTTAAAGCAAGGTTTACTTATATGCTGGCATGTATCATAGCATCATAGAATGGTTTGGGCTGGAAGGGACCTTGAAGATTACCTAGTTTCAACCCCCCCTGCCATGGGCAGGGACACCTTCCACTAGACCAGGTTGCTCAAAACTCCATCCAACCTGGCCTTGAACACTTCCAGGGATGGGGCATCCACAGCTTCTCTGGGCAACCTGTGCCAGTGTCTCACTACCCTCACGGTAGAGAACTTCTTCCTTACATCTAATCTAAATCTACCCTCTTTCAATTTAAAGCCATTACCCCTCGTCCTATCTCTACATGCCCTTGTAAAAAGTCCCTCTCTGGCTTTCTTGTAGGCCCCTTTAGGTACTGGAAGGCTGCTATAAGGTCTCCCTGGACCCTTCTCTTCTCCAGGCTGAAAAACCTCAGCACTCTCAGCCTATGCTCCGGCCCCCTCATCATCTTTGTGGCCCTCCTCTGGACCTGCTGCAACAGGTCCATGTCCGTCTTACGTTTGGGTCCCTAGAGCTGGACACAGTACTCCAGGTGGAGTCTCTCCAGAGTGGAGTAGAGGGGGAGAATCACCTCCCTTGACCTGCTGGTCATACTTCATTTGATGCAGCCCAGAATGCAATTGGCTTTCTGGGCTGCAAGCACACGTTGCTGGGTCATGTTTAGCTTCTTGTCAGCCACTACCCCCAAGTCCTTCTCCTCAGGGCTGCTCTCAAGCCACTCATCGCCCAGCCTGTATTTGTGCTTGGGATTGCCCCAACCCATGTGCAGGACCTTGCATTTGGCCCTGTTGAACTTCATGAGGTTTGCACGGGCTCACCTCTCAAGTCTGTCAAGGTCCCTCTGGATGGCATCCCTTTCCTCCAGTGCATTGACTGCACCACACAGCTTGGTGTCATTGGCAAACTTGCTGAGGGTGCACTCAATCCCACTGTCCATGTGGCTGACAAAGATGATAAACAGCGCCAGTCCCAATACCAACCCCCAAGGAATGCTACTCGTCACTGGTCTCCACTTGGACACTGAGCCGTTGACCACAGCTCTTTGAGTGCGACCACCCAGCCAATTCCTTATCCACTGAGTGGTCCATCTGTCAAATCCATGTCTCCAATTTATAGAGACAAGGATGTTGTGTGGGACAGTATCAAATGCTTTGCACAAGTCCAGTCAGATGATGTCAGTCGCTCTTCCTTTATCCACCAACGCTGTAACCGTGTCGTAGAAGGCCACCAAATTTGTCAGGCATGATTTGCCCTTAGTGAAGCCATGTTGGCTGTCACCAATCACTTTCTTCTTTTCCATGTGCTTTAGCAAAGTTTCCGGGAGGATCTGCTCCATGATCTTGCCAGGCACAGAGGTGAGACTGACTGGCCTGTAGTTCCCTGGGTCTTCCTTTTTTCCTCTTTATAAAGTTGGGGGTTATGTTTCCCCTTTTCCAGTCAGTGGGAACTTCCCTGGACTGCCATGACTTCTCAAATATGATGGATAGTGGCTTAGCCACTTCATCTGCCAGTTCCCTCAGGACTCTCAGATGCATCTCATCAGGTCCCATGAACTTGTGCACCTTCAGGTTCCTTAGATGGTCTCGAACCTGATCTTCTCCTACCGTGGGGGGGTTATTCATTCTCCCAGTTCCTGCCTTTGCCTTCTGTGACTTGGGCAGTGTGGCTGGAGCACTTGCCCGTGAAGACTGAGGCAAAAAAGTCATTGAGTACCTCAGCCTTCTCCATGTCCTGGGTAACCAGGTCTCTCGTTTCCTTCTGGAGAGGGCCTGCATTTTCCCTAGTCTTCCTTTTATCAGTGACGTACCTATAGAACCTTTTCTTGTTGCCCTTGACGTCTGTGGCCAGATTTAATTCTGTCAGGGTTTTGTCATTCCTAACTTGATCCCTGGCTGCTCAGACAGTTTCTCTGTATTCCTCCCAGGCTGCCTGTCCTTCCTTCCACCCTCTGTAGGCTTTCTTTTTGCGTTTGAGTTTGTCCAGTATCAGAAGAAATAATCTTCTGCTGATGCAAATACAATAAGCTATGGAATATTACAGCTTGCTCTCATTCCATTTTGTTCTATTCCATTAGTATTATTCCAAAGAAAGTTTGTTTTTAATTTTCAGTTTGGAGGAGGTGAATCGTTGCTGGTGTATGTACTTTCAGGCTTTGATTTTTCTTTTTGTGTTAAGTGCTCTTTCTTTTTAAAATATTGTGTAGGGCTCACTATCCTGGAACAAAAACAGTGCCAAACGCCTTATTAACTAAGAAGAAACTGTGGTCTTCGGAAGATTACAGTACTTTCAATGATGAAGTAGGTGCAGGCTGCTGGGCTCGGATCCTGAACCAAAACTACGTGAATGGAAACATGACCTCGTAAGTGTTGTGCACTGTTGCTCACTTTCACAACTTCATACATAAGAATTGTTTAAAGTACTACATAGCACATCCATCTGCTATGGTAAGATAGTAGGTAAACTGAAACTCTCTCCACTGTCAGTCTGAATAGCAAAGTATGAAGTCTACTGTCCTTACCTTTTTCTGGGGTAGAAGTCCCACATGTTCTAATGTTTTCTTGAGTTACTGTTCCACAGTATCCAATGGCTTATGCAGCTGACTTCAGATGCCTTTGAGACTCTAATGATATTTGTTAAAAAGAGAATGTTCTTAAGAAGAACTAACAACATGAAAAACATGGGAGGAAAATAACAATAAAACTAATTTATCTGTATTTTTCTTAAGGCCTTTATCAGGTTGGTTGTCTTCAGTTAAAAGTAGGAGGTATGGATGCAATTATCTATTTTTTTCCATACAACTTCTTTCTTGGAGTCCATCCTAAAACATGCTGTAGTCTTTTGATATGTTTCTGTTTCCTGCACATTTTCTTTCCCAACTGAAATCTGGAAGAAAGCTGTTCTATTTACTGGGAAATTACATAACTCACAGTTTTAGAAGAGAATAGAAAACATGCTTCGATGTTTCCAGTGCAACAACTACTAATCTGAAAGAGGAAAAAAAAAAAAAGTCTGATTAAAGAAAATATAGGCATCAAGATGTAAGCAAAATTGTTCAAAGCTTTTAGTTTTTATCTAACTTCATTTTTGAACAATAAAGAGAAATCTTTTTGTCTGAAATGCTTGAAACAGAGCACAGCACAAAGCACTTAGATACTTGTAAAGGGAGGTTGCTTGAGTCACCTGGTTTCTATGAATCTTCTGTCTCCTTCTCTGCAAGCTGAAACTTTTTAACAGATGAGTATTTCCTACATGAATTCCTGACCATTCTGGTTGCATCTTGACTCTCATAGGCTTTAATATCTTGCTTTGGGGCTTTTCTTTTCCCATTGTTTTTCTTTTTTACAAGACCTTTGTAATTATATATATGCCCCATTTGTTTGGCAACCTGACAGCTCAGACCTATGTATTGTATTTAGAAATTATTGTAGAATAGTTCCATGTCCATCTATCCAATATTGAAGTTACCTGGGCTTTTATATTGAAAACAGAGTCTTCCTGATGAAAGGCAGCTTATCTTTCTGCTAAGCTCATTTCTTTTGAACTTGAGTTCCCTACATTTCTTTTCTAAGTTTGAAACTCTGCAGAACAAGTTTTATGTGAGAAAGTTGGGTTTACAACTCAAGAGTTTTTTATTTTAAGAGCACCTTTTTGTAGGATTTCAGGATCTCTTCTGAAATGCATGTGTAGTGTGATAAATCTATGGCAATGACTTTAGAATGAGGCCTTTGCACTCATCTATAAACAATATCAGAACAGCATGCCAGCATTTGTTTTCTACATAACTGCTTTATTAAGCTATATTTCCATATTTATGGCACACAGATCTTAAGTTTAAAGTCCTAGCAAAAGATTTTCAGCGAAGACCAAATCAAAAGACCTGAAGTAATTAACCTTGTCAGTATCCTGACAACTTCTTGAAATAGCAACAGCTCCTGGAAAATGGCTAGTTAGAGTTGTTTTCTCTTTGTTATTTATATGGATAAAGGAAGGATTTTTTTTTTTAGTGGTATTTATCCATGGCCCCAAGCCCCTCCCCACAAAAAGACCTACAACCACCACCAGCAACAACCAACCAAGGAAAAAAAACAAAACACCCTAACAAAAAGCTGTAAACCTTGAAAACTTAATTTTTTCCCCTTCAAAACAGGAAAAAAAAATACAAATGGAGTCTTTAACACTCAGTATGTTTCCTTTATTGTGCAACTTTTTGTGGTGATATAGCCAGAGAATGTATCCGTTTTGTAAGAAGTTCTCAACACTTGGAAGTTGATTTGTTTTATTTTCCTCTCCTGTGTTTTTTTATTTCTTTAGCTAGAAGGATTTTTTTTTTTCCTTAAACTTCTTTTTATTGTATGCCAGACAAAAGAGGAATAAATTCTTGTACTAAATTCATCTAGTACTATCCATATGAATGGAGCAAACAAACCTGTTTTTCTTCCAGAACCATTGCATGGAACTTGGTGGCTAGTTATTATGAAGAGTTGCCCTTTGGTCGATGTGGATTAATGACAGCGCAAGAGCCATGGAGTGGCCACTACAAAGTAGAAGCTCCTATCTGGATTACAGGTAAAAAGTTTGCAGTTAAAAGTTTGGTGATCTGACACAGAGCATAACTGTATTTTCTGAGACCTTTATTTATTTAGTGTTTTTTATGTGTATTATTTTTTGTACCAAATTAAAGTAGATTTGTGAAAGGTTTTGTGAATGCTTTAAAAAAGAAGAAGAAGAAGAAGAAAAAAGCTTCTTTTAATAGAAAGCAGAAAGATCTAATAGCAAGAGAAATCTTAATACTTGACTGTTACATACAGCAGAAATTAATAAACTGCTGCATTGTATAGCTGTTACTATTAAAATATTTTGATCTGAAGTGCCCATAAAGGTTAGTGTGCTTTCCTAGTTCCTTTCCCTCTTCTTTTTTGTAATCCTTAAGTAGACATTTGATACATCTCAATTTGAGAAAATGGAACAAAGAACCTCTGTATTCTTGTACTGGTTGAGATTCTTGGCTTGTGTAAGTCAGCATTTCCTTGTGCCTGGGGAAAGGGCAGTATGTTCACGTAGTGTCTATGGACACATGGATTCACTGGCTACTCTATAGTCCTGTAATATTTTGCTGTCTTTGCCACAGTTCAGTAGAGCAAATAGCACATGCAATGCCATAAAGGAGGAACAAGGCAAATGCCTTCATTTTTATTCTTCTTCTAGTTACCTGTATATGTAAAAGCATTAAAAAAAAAAAATAGCCATACTGTCATATGAGCAGTTCAGAACAACTGAGCAGTTTTTCCTCTTTCCATGTTGCTCAGGATTTTCATTATCTAGGTCACATTCTTCTTTGGTACTCTCTATTATATGCTGAAAACCTTACTTATTTAGTTATTCCTCATGGAGATGTCCATCTATGCTTTCTCTGGCTCAAGTGTTTACTTTAAAAAAAAAAAAAAAGAAAAAAAAAAAGGAGATATTTGGGAAAATCTAAGCTGTGATGAATATTAATATTGCATGTATGTGATTGACTTACATAGTGGTGTAATAGTTTTTTCTTCCTGTCTAAATGATTGCTATAATTTTAACTGTTTTGTCTGCCACAGAGCTGATGTTTTTAATTGTGCCTTAGTATAATTCTTTAATCTTTCTTCTTGTATAGGTAGAATTTGTTTTGGAAGTTCCATTACTTTCTTCCCCAAATAAAGTTTTGTTGTGTTAGCATGTATGAGAGAGAAATTTAATTCAGACTACAAATGGTATTATTTTTTCATTAAGACTTTATTTCTTCTGATTTTTGTTCTCTTTTGTCTCAGCACACACAACACAATTTACTCAGCCAGGCTGGTCATACTTGCAAGTGGATGGACACTTAGAAGGAGGTGGCAGCTTTGTAGCTCTCACAGATGGCCTGGGAAACCTTACCATCATCATTGAAACTATGGTATGTGCATCAGCAATTCCAGTGAACTAAAAAAGATAAAGGAAATATTTTGTTATGAGGAACCTGTTTTGATTTATGTAGTTCAATATTTGTGAATATGTTCTTTGATGCTTGTAGCTTTGTTAGTGAGACCACTAGAGGTCCTTTTTTCTATCTAAACTTTGAATAGCTAGTTGAATCATCCTGGAGACCAATGTATATGTCAACTTTATATCACAAATTAGCTTTAATTTGATGACACATTCTGGGAGGAAATTAAATCATGCTTATTTTAAGCAGTATTCAAAATGAAATTATTAAGCTAGTGTAATTGCAGTTATCATTAAGATAACAGTGAAATAAATAGTTGCAAATTGACCTGATGTTGCTTTTTAAATTTCAATTTATGGTGTATGTTTTTCATGAACATTGCTATGTGATGCATTCCAGTAATTTATGTTCCTTCTGTTACATTTATTTTTTCCTTCAGACTCATAATCACTCTCAATGTATCAGGCCTCCACTGCCTCATTTCAGTGTGACACCTCAGAGAGCAACTTTCTACCTCAAAGGGTCATTTGTAAGTAGATCCTGAATACATTTGATCAGTCTTGTAAAATGAATTGCTAGCCATAATCAAATACATAGAATCATAGAATCATTTCGGTTGGAAAAGACCGTCAAGATCATCAAGTCCAACCATTAACCATGCCTCCTAAACCATGCCCTGGAGTACCCTGTCCACTCGCTTTTTGAATACCTCCAGGGATGGTGAATCAACCACTTCCCTGGGCAGCCCATTCCAATGTTTGACAACCCTCTCAGTAAAAAAATTTTTCCTAATATCTAACCTAAATCTCCCTTGCCTCAACTTGAGGCCATTTCCTCTTGTCCTATCTCCAGACACCTGACAGAAGAGACCAACACCCACCTCACTACAGCCCCCTTTCAGGTAGTTGTAGAGAGCGATAAGGTCTCCCCTCAGCCTCCTCTTTTCTAGACTGAACAACCCCAGATCCCTCAGCCGCTCCTCATAAGACTTGTGCTCAAGGCCCCTCACCAACTTGGTTGCCCTTCTCTGGACACACTCAAGCAGCTCAATGTCTTTACTGTAGTGAGGGGCCCAAAACTGAACACAGTACTCGAGGTGCGTGCGAGACAATATCACAGGTTATCAAGAAATTGGAGTTCTTTACTTCCAGTACTAGAGGCTGTTACACACCTGGCAAAGTTTTAAGCATTCTAGTTATGCTTTTATCATGAGATATAATGTCATAACTGAATTTGTAGAATTACCACCTCCCAGTCTAATCATCTGTATATTGAAGAAGAAATTCCCCAGAACAGAAATGCAATTAGATTTTTTTTCTTTAGGATTTATTCCAAGGATGGGTGCTCTGACATTCTGACATAGTTTGAACAGCCAGCATGGCCATGACCTTTCTAGTTGTTATCAGCTCCTTTCCAGGGGAGTTACTGCAGTTGATTGTATACTGTAGGTTATGTTGTTCCATCCTGTGAAGAGATATTCTGAGAATGTCCCAGTTGTTTGTTTTGTTTTTTTTTTTTAATATTGCTAAACTGAATTTCCCTCTGAAATGTGAACAATACTTTCACAGTGTAAACTGGAGTGAATCTGTGTTAGTTGATTTGGATGATTGCTTGTCAGAAGCTGAAAGTGTTTACTTACTTGGAATTTGATTTTTGGTGGCATTAGTTGCCTTTTGTTTAGGAGGAGATAGTTTGGACAATACTTTTGGCAATAAAATGGTTTGCTTAGGAAAAGTAGTTGAGCATTATTTCTGATATACAGCTCCCTTTGGGAGAAGTATCAGACAGCTTATCCAAATCAAACTCTAGGTTGCTTGCTTTGGGTAACTAAAAAAAATTGTAGCGGTTGGATATAATTAAAATCTGTAACTAATGTAGTTGATATGCCACAGTGTTGCAGAATTTTGGAGATCTCTAAGTGAAGTACGTTGCTCAAAAATTAATATCAAAGAACCAGCAACTAAACTAAAGGTATCATGAAAGCAGGATATTATTTCAGCCTGGTTGCTCCTATGCAGAGCTTGTATCAAAGGGATACTGTTGCTGGTAATAGAGAAGCTAAAGATTGCATGTGTGATGGCAAGGCTTTCTGTCTGTATAAGCAACATTACTGCATGTTAAGACAATGGCTTATTGATGTATAATCTATAAAATGGTAAGCCATATGTAATGGCTAGCTGAATAGAGTGGTGGCCTCTAATGTGATCAACAGCTCTAAAATAAAAATTGGACACCCTTAGAGGACTGATATTTCTCAAGGTGAATACTCAAGAGTTTGGGGGGGGGGGTTGTTTTTGTTTTTTTTTTTTTTTTTCTACTTTTATATTGTGTTTCATTGTAGTATATGGTGGAAACCCTTGAAGTGTGGCATTCTAGACTTGGTTTTGAATCTGGAAACTCTAGTCTTTTCCAGCAACTCCATCCTGTAAAGGTAAGTCGATCAGTGTTAATTACAGTCTCTCTACAATTTCAGGTGTTTCTTCCCCCTTTGCTGAAACTCCTGGGCTTTCATGCCTAAACTGCATAATTAGGGCATGTTTTATTAGCTCTGTTTGACTACAATTTTACTAGCTTATATACAAGCTTACCTGGAGGTAATAAAGAGTTTAGGGAAAAGGGGTTTTCAAAGTAGCTTGGATATATTAAATGATATAGATATATAGAATATAGGATTTTTGCCTTGAATCAAGACTTCAGAGGATCTCCTTTAATTCAGGAGCTTGGGTATTTTGTTATTTAGTTGTTTGATTTTTGCAGCTTGAGCTTTCTTTAATTCCAGGTGTGGAAGGGAAGTTTTTCTTTAGATCTGAACGTGGATGAAGTCTACACTTTAACTACACTCAAGACAGGGCAGAAATGTGGTTGCCCAGAGCCTCCACCACCTCAGCCCTTTCCTTCAAATTACAAAGATGATTTCAATATTCGTAAGTCAGAATTCTCTTATCCAAAAACTTAATTCACACACAGCAATAGTCGTGATGTAGAAAGGCAGTAACAATTATGTTTTTTGAGTCCTCTAATGTAAGAGACGTGAAGTAGTCTGAACGTGTGTTTTATTTTTGTTTATTTATACCTGCTTCTCCAACAACTTACACCTGCATACTTAACTTGCAATGAAGTGTATTTAATTCTGTGACTTAACTGGGTGGTCACTAACAGTTTTAAAATTCTTGATGCAAATGATATAGCTCATAACTATAGTGAACTAGTTTTTGAAGGAAGATAGGGAAGAAGGTAACTGAATTTGTTAATGTGTTTGCAAAAACTGGTATCTGCTTAAAAACAAAACCAAAACTAAAATCACCTTCCAACTTCCAAAACTTCAGTTTTGGAGAGTGTGCTTTGGTAGAGTAAGTCAAAATTCTGGAGAATATTTTCAGGGGAAATTTCTGAAAACAAGAGTACACAGAAGAAAAATAATGTTTTGGTGTTGATATGTATTTTGTTTTCTGATCAGGTAATCCACCTTTCAGTGAAGCCCCAAATTTCGCAGATCAGACAGGTGTATTTGAATACTTCATAAATGCTTCTGACCCAGGAGATCATGTGTTCACACTCCGCCAGGTGGTGGTTCAGCGACCTATCACTTGGGCTTCTGATGCAGACCAGACCATCAGTGTCATAGGAAATTTTCAGTGGTATGTAAATAGTATTTTCTTGTGACACCTGGGGAAATGTCCTCCTTTCCAGTGTGAGTTATCATCAGTTAATCTGTCTCAAGCCTCATTTCTCTTGGACAGAGGGCTTTTGCATTCAGACTCTCTGTAGACATGTAGAAATGATGACTTAAAGTGACTTCCAAAAGTCATTGAGCCCTGCTCAGGGCTGTTGCCAACTCTAAGAGATCTGTGTCTCTGTCTGAATGAGTCTTAAAAACATGAAAGGCACCACATCTCTTGGTAGCTTGGCCCACTGCTGCACTGTCTTGGAAATTTTTTTTTTCTCATGTCCTGCTGGGCATATTTGTTCAAGCTGATTTTTCAGAATAATGGATCTGGGTTAGCGTACCAGAAAGACCAAGTCAAAATCCTAATTCAAACTGTGCACTGAGTTTCAATACGTTTTTAAATGGGACAAAAAAAATTATTTAGTTTAAATTACTTAGTTTTGAGTTGTCTTGCTTGATTGTTAGCAATTTGATCAATCTCATATCAATGAAATAGTGTGAGTTAATTCAGTTATATTTGTTGCAGACTGCCATCTTCTGAGCAGTTCCTAGAATTGTGTGGATTTGATTCAACTGCTTAAAACAGTTTTATTTCTGGGTAAACGTAACTGAGATTTACTGATTTGATAAGAGTATGGTTATGACTGCAATTCTTTCTAGGAGCTATAATGAAAGTAATTTGGAATCAAGCGGCATATTTTAGCATAATGTTTATTTAAAATTAAAAAGCATTTGGGAAAAGAGCCTGTTAACTAATTGGTTTAGTAATAGTAAGTAATAATAAATTTTATGCTTAAAACTTTTTCTTCTATTTGGAAATCTACCTTAAATTCATTTAATATGTTCTTTAAAACAGCCATTTTGTCAGGTTTTTTTTTGCTTTGATTGGATCATTGATCCCCCAAATGCTTTTTCAGAACATGTTTCATGCTTCTAATTTCTGGCCTGGATAAGTGATTAAATCACTTTGCTCTGAAGCCTGGAAGAATACCACCATCTTGGAGGCTGTTCTTCAGTTACCTGATGTTTTCTTCTGCAGCCTTCTGTTAAGCAAAGTCTTGTATTCCCCCTATAATCAGCTTTCCCTTGTTGAGTATTCATCTGCATTTACTGATCATATTCAGTAGTCCCTAAAACAGCTACTGTAAATTACTGTACTGAGATTCCTAAAAACTTATTATTTCATTTTGCTACCATTTCTTTCTGAATTTTCATCTTGTTTTTAGAACCAAGCTTGCTTCCTGAATATTCAGCTGATTATTCGAGTTTTACTGATCTGTAACTTTTCATAATGATAGTCGTCAATTTCAGGCCCTCTGACTTGTTTGCTTCATCCTCAGTTTAAGGCTTATCTTGTCCTATGTATATGTTTTCAATCATTAGTGCATGCTATTGAAATACTGAACCAATCTTGCACTGAATTTCTCTGTGGAATGATAATTGACTGCAGTCATGGATGGCAATTTATTGTGATTACATTTCAGGATTGTTTAGTTGTTTTTAGTTTGGATTTTAATCTTGTGCTTGTGAAAGCTTTTTGTTTCTACTCCTGAATTTGTTAGTGTTTCGCTCTGATGGTTTTATTGAACATAGCTGTATCCTGAAAATATTACTATTTAACTCATTCTACATTGCTTCCAATCTCTTTATAATGGCTTAAGCAAGATGTGGGGGTCTGTTTAATACGTAGGGTGGCAAGAAAGAATTTTTTGTTTGTGGAATGAATATGTATCCAAGAATCTGATACTTCTAATAGCATTACATTAGAATGAAATCTCAGGTCATTCTTACTGTTATGTAGGAGGTGGGGAGAAGAGTTGCAAAAATAAATATTTTTTATGATTTAGTTATCAGCTGAGCTGATGTCATAGAGAGTCTTTTCACATTCTGTAAATAATTATAGATAATTAGAAACTTCCTAAATATGTGACCTTGTAGCTGTATCCATATTGCAAGTCCTTTTAGACATGGGATGTAGATTTTTAATTTGAATGTAAGTTAATAGAGGTAAGGAATGCTTTTAATTTTTATTGTTAAGAGGCTTGTAGTGCAGCTTTGGGGTGGGGGAAGTTGTGTAAATTTTCTAGGTGCCATTTGATTGTTCTGGTATTCCTTTGCTTTATTCTCCTTTACAGCTGTCATTATATGTATAACATGGTGCTTTACTGTTGAGCTGAAGTATTACCTCAGGAAAATCAAATAATTTCAACGTATTTGAACATTTTGTTTAAAAATGTTTGGTTTGGCTTTTGAGCAAGAGGTCTGCATTACTTGAGACTTGGTCTGTATTAAAATCCTAGAGAAAGGAAGATCAAATTTTAGCAGATGTGGTGCTATGGCCTTGAGTCTTGGGTTTGATTTAGTTATCTAAAAGCAACTTTTCATTTTACAGATCTGACAGTTTTTCTGTGGAGATGCAAAACTTCTCTTTGTTAGGGTTTTTTTAAATAATTAATTGAAAGTTGCTGACAATACACTTCATTTTGTTGGTGGTTTCTGAGAATTGCTCTTTGTAAGAAAATCTATGGACTCGCAGGTGGGAAACAACCACTCTAGACAAGTCCTGTGCATCTCACACCTGTAGATCACAATTAGGATTGCTAAATCTTTCCTCAAAAAGGTGGTTGTACTACATAGGGAATACTCTTCTACCTACTGTCTGCTCAAAAAACCCCAATTCCTTGCTTGTTAAAACACTCAACTTCCCTTATAGGGTAAACATGACAGTCACTTGTGACATCTACATAGAAAAACAACGTGATGGGGGCGTGTTTGTTGCAGGAAGAGTTGACAATGGTGGGATATATGTTCGACGTACCAAAGGAGTTTTCTTCTGGGTTTTTGCAGATGGCACCTACAGAGTCACTGGTGATCTAGGTAAGCACCTTTTTGCTAAAGTGGATGCTGAGATATTGACATATAATTTTGATAGTCTTGATAAAAATCACTAACATTCAGATTTTGTAATTCAGTTGTCATCACTATGAATTTAACCCATTGTCCTTTAATGCTTGCCACATTTTGTATGTGAAGAGAGCATCTGAAGGCTACTGGCTGGTCCACTTCTCGGTCTCAGATTTCTGGATTTTTTTTTTTTTTCTGCTGACAAAACCTACTTTACACTAGCAAATGTAAATTATTTTGCTTTTCATAAATACTCTGGTACAACATTAATTACAGAAAGGTTTGATCTGTATTCTTATACTACACCTAAAAAGAAAATCCTGCTTGAAATGCAGTGGCCTGTCTTGTAGAGCAGTGCAAATCAACGTACTTACATCTGGCTTAAGTGGTGATGAATGGCCTACTGTTTCCACAAACTAAGCGTTCTACTGTTAGTCTAGGTCAGTGGAGTGAGAGGATATTCTATTTGTGATGCTGACATTCATATGTGTTCATCTACAGAGCACTTGACAGGCACATGGAAGAGTGTATGTCATAATACTTCATCAATAGCTAAAATTTCTTTTTAATTTGCTTTGAAATAGTGGCAAGTTTTGTTGTTTAAATGCATTTCCTATCACTTCATGAGTATAAATTCAAATCTTCAATAGTTTCTGTTGAGTCAAATGCAATTTCTAGATCTGCAGTATATCTGATATGAAGATAGCCTATAATGACCTGTTTCACACTATACTGGACCTTAGAAATAGTCTCGTCTTCTATTTGGTAGCTGTAGTTTCTCATTTCTCCTCATTTTGTTGGGTTTTGTTTGTTTGTTTGTTTTTTCTGTTTTTTTTTTCTTTCCTTTTTTACCATGGATAGGTAGCATAAAGAAGGCTTTACATCACCTTCTCTTGACATACTTGTGCTCCCTAGGGAAACTTCGCAATGTCTAACTTCATAACAACTTAAGTTTAAGCTGTATGTAAAAATATACTCCTGTTTAGGATTGACTCCAGTATTTATTTTTAATAAGACATAACAACATTACCCAATTATTTTCTCAAGCTGTCAGAAATAATTTTTCCTAGATGAAATGAGTGGATTTTGATTAACCACCTCATTATTTCAGACTGAGATGCTTGTTACACAATATGATAATTTTTTTCTGTACTGCTATTTTCAGTGATCTTTATATTTTTCTAGAAGGGAGCCTGAGTGTTAAATTAACTTGCAGCTAAAACTGTCTACTGAATAATTGAAGATTCTACTTGTAGCACTTAATTTTTTTCAGGTCTTCCATCCAGGTGTCATTCACACCCAATTTTTGCTTAGCTTAAATTTTGACTAGAACTAAGCAACATGATGATGTTACAACTCAAACCCTCTGATTTAAAGAAGTTCCAATACATAAACAAGGAGATCTATAGAACAAGCAGAGCAATAGCTACTGTCAAACTTCATGAACCCATATTGTCAATAGAGGGAATCCTTATCTCAGGCCAAATTCCCAAGAGCATTGGAGATTTCAATGGAAAAACAGTCCTGGCAAAACAGGAGAATGCATTGATAATGTAGAGTCTATGTTTGCCTGTTAAGCCTTCCATGCTGCAATTGAAATTGGTAAGATGTCAGTCTTGAACACTTGTGAAAAATAGGTATTATTTTCCTTTTGCTGCCTTGGTATTTATCAGTCTCAGCAAAATGGTGAAGTAACACTTTGCTAACCTTAAGCACGTTTTGCAGCCGGAGAAGAAATATTAATGAAAGGACTGTCTGGTGTCCGGGATAACGCGTGGCACACACTTACTCTCAACATTCAGGTAAGGACACTGGCAATCCTAAACGGTTTAGACAAAACTGTGCTATGCTGTTGACTGTCTACTTGCATTAGTTTGCCCTATCTAAACCACAAATAATATCTCTGTTATTTTAAACCAATATTAAAATACCATACCAAGTTCTGCTGCCTGCATTTTTAAAGAGATCTTGGAAAACTGGAGAGAGTATAGAAAATAACTGAAAAGATGAGTTGAAAGATGGAGACAGGCAGGCTAGAGAGGCAAATCTTTTGATTAATCTAATGAAAAGATCATGACTTGACTTTGTGTTCTGAAGACTGTCAGTAAACTACTAAACCAGCCTGTTTTACAAATCTGGCTCCCACCAGTTCGCTTTCCATGCTAAGGACTTGTACGTGGAGCTAGTTTAGGACTGGGGAACTCAGATGAGCTGCCATTCTTCTTTCCTATACTGAAAAAGCATGGGCATAGTGTTGATGTAAACATGGGCCACAGTTAATGAGAAGCCTGTCCACACCCCCCCACCCGCCTTTTGGCCACAGTCACTTGGTGATGAAAGTAGTCCCAAGCTCTACTTTAAATATACCTGTGCACTTAGCTGGGTGTGACATTGGTGCAAGTAACTAAAAGGCTTTAAGTGCCTCTGCTGAATGCCTGATCCCTTTGCCTAATGTAACCTTTGTGCCTGCAACGTGGTGTGAAATGTGGGGAAGCTTGAATCCTAGCTGGGGAGATCTTCTACTGAAGCAAACTCTCTTTTAGAATTATGCACTGTGTCTTTCCCTCATCCTAAAATGTCAGTATTAGGGTTTTTTTGTCTTTTGTGCATTCACATTGGGAGAGAAAGGGACACTCATACCTGAGGCATTCACTGGAATGGATGTAGTTTAATTTTGGCTTTTGTACACGCACACTTAAGACAGTGATTGCCATCTGTAAAATGGGCCAAGATATTTGCTAACCAGAATGGGGTGCTGAAGATGAACATAAATCGTTTAAAACGCAAAGCAGTGGTGGTAATTTTGAAATGATGATGCTACAAACTTCCATGTGTGCTGTTGAAGTGATTTGTACCACCTATGCCTTTGACGTAGTGACAGAAGTGCAGAGCCCTCTTTAAAGAATTCTCACGCTGACTCCTTGAAAGACATTCTTTGCTTTTACCTGTGTCTGTAATTGTCTTTCAGGTTAAGAAATACAGGTAAACTGAAGTACTTTTTTCCTAACTGCTGTTTAGTGGAACAGTGGCAAAGTAAATTGTAACTTTTCCTGAGAGTGTTTTTAATTTTAATGGCAACATGATACATGAAGGTTCTGCTGTCCCCTCAGCTTAATGACTAAAATACATTTGTCTTTCCTTTTGACTTTTGCTTAATTCTGCAGAATCAGTGCCAGGTGTATCATATCCCCTTAAGACAGTGGGGCTGTTTGAGGGAGCCTGACACAAGTGAAAGAGTAAAACTCGTTTACCTTTCAGATTCTACACTGAGTTTGCAAAGCTGTGAGTTAGGGGAAGATGAACCTTTTGTATATTCACTGTAAAGGCATTAGATCTTTTTCACAGAGCTCATAGGCACTGGAGGATTCTATGCAACATTTAGAAGCACCTCTGCATGGAAAATGTGTGAAATGTAGTTGAAAGTTGACTTGACATCTTTCTGCCTTGTCTCTTAGCCCATGTGAGTAGGCTCAGTGTCAACACAATCACTGGATTATACAAAGCTAACTTTTTTCCTTTTTTTGACAGGGCACTTCTGCCTCAGGGCTCTTAAATGGTTATCCACTCTGGGAGAATGTCACCATTTCGAAACTAACTAACGGCTGGGCTGCTATTGGAACTCGCTCGTTTGAGTTTGCACAGTTTGACAACTTTCATATTGAAGCTAGCTGAGGTGGCTTTTGCATTTGGAGAACCCAGTTCTCATATTACTTTGAATAAGAGCCAGTTCAAACTTTGAGGACAACTTAATGCTATGCTGAGACTGATCTGTTGGCAAGGAATCTGAATTCTGTCCTTATTATTTGTTAAAGGTTTACTTGAGCAGGTATCAATATGGCTGTAACTTTATCCCCTGGTTGCGATGGGATTTTTGCCCTTTGATTTTTGGGGGTAAATTTTAGTTCAAGGTAATGATGAAAACCAAATCATGGATTTAAAACTCTTTTAATAAAACGACATCTTAACTTCCCAGCTCACTTTCAAGATAACTGTAGAAGTTAACAGAAGAGGCATCTCAAGCTGCATTTTTAATACTTACATGATTGTGTCCATTCCTTTCATTCTGAAAGAAAGAATTAAATGCCAGTAAGCCTTATGAGCCAGTGGCCCCATACTTTCGTAGGTCTGTCATTCTCAAATTTCACTGGATGAAGTACGTAGTTTTTCTATAGTAAAAAAAAAAAAGGTGTTTTGTCTGTGTTTCTGCTACAATCTGAGGCTAGACATTACAGTACTCCAAGTGCATTTGATTACTTCTTCCTGATTACTTCTTCCAACTTTCATTGCCAGTCTTAAAATAGATCATATTTTCAGTGGAATGGAAATGTGCCTTATGGCTGGTCAGACGGTGCAGGATGTGCCTTACTTCTAAACTACCTCCTCTTTCCAATGAAAGGGTTGAAATGGTTGAAAAGATACCGTAACTTGCAGTTCGTTAATGATAGCTTTGTGGGTTTTTTGGGGTTTGGTTTTGTGGTTTTTTGTTTGGGGTTTTTTTTTTTTTTTCATGGTGTGTGAAGAATAAAAACTTTGCATCATGGATGCTGCCAAGCAGAGTGCTTACTTTCATGTCAGGTCACATGTGGAAAAACTGGCCTTTTGTTCCTAGAAACTTGGGCAACCATCTCTCACTTTTGATGGATCTAAAGCTTAGAGCAGAAAATAATTAAAGCATCACAATGTTATTTAGCTTATTATATTACTGTAGCACAGAGGAGATGCGGACACTATCACATCCTGGTATAAAAGAAAATAAAAAAATAGCCTTTGCCTGTAAGAGCTTGCAATCTGTTCATAAGGTAAGTGACAGCAGGTGGACACAGACAGAATTGTTTAGTGTGCCAGGCAGTGGTATTGACACAATAGTGTCTGTTTTTAAACTTTTCCTAGGCATCACGGAGTAAAGTTCAGAGGGAATTTCAGGTCCTTGGGAAAGGAGGGATTCTGTTTTGCTGTTGCTTCATTGTTTTTTTTCCAAGTTACTGTGCTACAAAAAAAAAAAATTCACTGCGAATATAATGAGGTACTGAATAGGATTTTCATCACACACATTCCAAATTCAGTTGGCTTCTGAATTTTTCTTGTTTGCTGTTGGTCAATTTGAATGAAGATGATATCTATTGCCATAACGAAACATGCCTCCTGTGTCTGTCTACTTTTCACATTCACATCCTATTTAATTGACAAGCAAGTAGTTCCACACACTTGATAGGGCACTGATAGCTGTATGAGGCTATCCATAGCAGGCAGTATCTTATCTTGAGAAACAGATTTGCAGTCTGCTTTGATTTATACAGATAATTATTCTGATCCACTTTATTTTGAAGGCTGATTCTAGTAAGTGTTTAGTCTTCGAAGTTGTCATCTAATACAGAGTTAATCTAATACAAATCATTACTGGAAAATTTTTATAAAGGTTATCTTCCAAATTAGCTTTTGGAAGAGAGTTCTCAAAATTTTATCTCTAATAAGTTACTCTAATTAGTAACTCCATCTCTAATAAGTTTTATCTTTTAGCTGTTATACTGATACTGCTATTGACTGGTTATAAGTCATTCATACGTGCAAGTTTCATACATGCTAGTAACCCTGAAAATGGTCTAAACCACTAAACTTTAAAACTCTTTTAGAAGGCTTCCAAATATTAAGTAACTATTTACTTAACTGGGTGAAAAATGAAAGCCATTTTTCCACTTCAGTTTCATTTGATGGTTGAAGTATAGGTGCAAATCTGTTCATTACTTGCTTGATTTCAGAAGGGATGTCACTGGTAACTCCAGATATGAAGGAATCTAATTTTAGGTCCTCATATTCAAATAATATGAGTATAGGAGAAGTAGTTCTCAAAAAAACCCCAACTTATTTCAGCTGTGATGGTTTTTCCTAGTAGGATACTTCTTGGAGACTTCCTGGTAGCTTGTGTGGCTGCAAGCAGTGTTTGTGTAAGAGAGAGATCAGCAATGATGCAATTATTTCAAAGGAGCTGTCCACTTTTTTTACCTTTTAATGCAATAGTGGAATAAACTGTACTGTTATATTGTGCACTAACACAATGTATTTTATCCCTGGAAGTGCTGATTTTTTTCTAATCTTAATTTATAATGTTAGAGGATTAAACTGTTATGAACAGAGTAAGTGATTTAATGGTGATATAATGTTATTCATCTTTATATGTCTGTAATTCTTCACCCTTCAGCAGGCTGTAATATGTTTGGCAATAACAAGCTGTCAGGTCTTTCACTGAGGGGTGGATTTATGTTGTTGATTATAAATACTAATCATTGCAAATAGACAAATAAAACACTTAAAACTCCTTTATTTGTGCAGAATGCTTCTGTAAATGCGTCTTGGTTTTCTCCAGTAAGAAAGCTGACAGTTTTTCCATTGTGATTCCTGATAAATATGCTTGGCATTAGCTTAATTGGGTTGGAAGAGTTTTTCTGACACTCTGAATAGCCAAACAGTCCTCATTAACAAATATCTCAAAAGCCATATGCATTAGGACTTGTGCTGTTAATAAAATGTTTTTATAGCGCTCAATATAAATTTTGCTTCTTTCTGGGTTTTTTCCTGCATTTAGTTGAAGGGAATTAAATTGTATTTGAGGTCCAGTCATGCAAAACTGCTGAGTAGTAAGGTCTTGTGAGATTTAGCTGAAAGTCTGTTTCTAGGTATGGAAACAGTGCTGTACAGATGTACTTTTAAAGTTTAAATTAGGCTTCTTTAATTTGAATATCCTTTTGAATCTAGCTTCAAACATGTTGCTTCCCCCCCCCCCCCCCCCCCAAACTTAAGGGTTCAACTTTAAAAGGAGGGGAGAAATTCCACAGAGCTAGTCATGTTTTCCAGGCCATCATGCCAGTAGATACAAATTACCCTGGAATTACTGTTTTCCAGTAGCCAGGTATATACTGCCACCTACACGAACACTGCATCAGAATCAATTCTGTCCCTTCTCTGCCACCCCACCTTTGAGGTCAGACACGATGAACAGTTCTTAGGATTTTCAAATTCCTGCAAAACAGCAGTACTCCTTTGCTTTAAAATTACAGGAGACTCTTACTACTTTAGGCTAGTGATGATGGTTCCTTCCGCAGCTGCCTCCTTCTTTCACTGTATCAAAAGTAAATTTCTAGTTCAGGATTTGATTTGTAGTGGTAGTGGTTTGCTCTTTCCTTATTGAATCGGTTTTATTGCATGGTAGCAGCAGGTTGGTTTTTTTTCACTTCATAATTTTTCATTGGCTTACCTGAAGTTTCTGTCCAGAGTCCATTTTCTGGAGGGGTGTGCCTATTATGAAAATAGCCACCATAATTATTGCTCTTTGAAAATTTCAGCAGCATGACCGGAGGGACAGTGCTTGGAGACCTTATTATCCTCACTTCGATGTTTTGGGGTGGTTTTTTTGTTTGTTGATTTTTTTAGGTTTTTTTAAACCCCTTTGTAAGTACCACGTTCATACAAGTCTAGCACATGCTGGGAGGTAAGGGGGAGAAGGTTGTAAAAAACCCCTAATTTTAAAAGACTTGCTAGGCTTGTTGCAGAATCATCAGGTAGCTATTTTAAGGTTTTGAGCATATTATACTTTGATACTTGATGAGAAGAAATATTATGTGCCAATTAACATCAAGGCTTTCTGAAACAGAGAAATAAAAAGCAAATGATTATCCATTTTCTTAACAAAGATAACTTAGGTAGAGGTTAAATGCTTTTTGTGTGTGGCGGGAACCTTAGCAATCATCCTGCCAGTATTGATAATGCATGAAAAGTTAGCATGAGCAGGTTCCTCTTGCCACTAGATCTGTTCCTTCCATTTATGCCCAAGTGTCACTGAAACAATAAAGGTGGTGTTTCTAGAACTTGTGTTTAAAAAAAAAAAAAAAAACAAACACAAAACACCTACTAGCAACTGAGCAGAGAAAAATGTGTGTTGCAGCAGTGTTGCCAAGGTTTTGCTGTGCCAAGATAATCCTATGTGGTTTTCATAGTTGCCGAGACAAACAACTATAAACCAGTATTTTTCCCCTTAAGGAATTATTTTCGGATAAGGTTAGAAACATATACAGAACCCAAACATCAATTTTGTCAGGGGCCTCCAAGTAACTTTGCAACTAGTGTGTTAAACGTGTCCTTTACTTTTGTACACCCCAGGCTAAACCTAGACATATCTCTGGAAAATGGAGATGAAAGTAACCTAAAAGAATTCGTTGGTGTTGACTTTTTTTTTTAAAATGCCTTTTCTGTTGGTATCAAGTGTACCTGACTGAGAGTTAAAACTTCACTTAGAGCAGGAGGACAGTAATTTTGATTTTACTGTGCTCATGGATGCATTTCAAAATGCAGAACCGTAGTAGAGGATGGCTCAGTACAGTACTAACTTGAGGGTTTGCAGGAGGAAACAGAACCTAATACACTAGGCTAAAGTTGTGCAGCCGTGGTCTGGAAACCCTTGATGGTCTAAGACAGAGAAGATAACACCAAAATGACTATTTAAAAAAACCAAAACAACCCAAAACAAACTCTGCACATGTGTACCCAAATAATAAGGGTAAAAGCAAAGAACAGTCCAGGTTTAGCCTGACTTCCTTTGTTCAGTTCCTGCTGGGAAATGCAGTCCTCTTCTTTGCTGTTTTCCATGAACAATAATTAAAATGTCTATAGAGAATACAAAACTTCATTGTTGCTAAAAAGCAAATGTTGTTTAGCTAATTATAGATGGCTGCCATGTTCCAAGAACACTAGGATTAGAAAAGGTTAGGAAACACGACAACAGGTTATGCAGCTGAAAGGCATGTCTGTGATGTGCGAATCGGTCCTGCTCCTGGTTGCAGAAGGTTTCTTCTTTGCTGGGGTAGCAGCAGAGCTGTAAGAAAAGGGAACATGTTTCTCTGTTACTGCCACCCTCCTTCCAAGGTTTTGGGAAGCTTCCTGTACATCAGCCAATCTGAGATCTCACAGGAGTGGCCCTGTAGCCTCTTAGGTGGATTATACAGAGTTAACCGAGTCATTTGAAAGAGCATGTGGCAATGATGAATAGCAAATCCTATTAAGGATGTCCGTATTCCCTTCTGATCTGACTGCTCTTGTAGTGGGAGCAATAAAGGGTAGTGTATGCTGGCAAGAGATCAGACAGGTTTTGTGCTGAGCTGAGGTGCACGCTAATGTCTCAGTGCAGAGATCCATAAAGCTGCACTGGGATGTACGATGTCTCTGGCATAAGCTGCCTATTTCCCGTTCAGTCTAAGACTGCTGCTTAACGGTTCAACTACAATTTTTTTCTCACTGCTCAGCTGATACTTTATCTTAAAAAGAATGTTTGGCCAGCATTATAGGAAATTTTCTCAACACAACAGGGCAAGTCTGTACCAGAAGGAGGAGGCTGAGAATACCCTGTTGATTGTTCAGCCTACCTCCTTGCCAAATTAGAATTTTTTCCTGTTGTACGTTTTTGGGGCCCACCTTAGTTGAGTGCTTCCACTTCTCTTTTGTAGGTGGCTATTCTGCTATTGATTTTAAAACAAACAGCATTGTTAGTTTTGTTTATGATCTGTGGAAGGGGTGGAGGGAGATGGTTCAGCTTTTCTTCCTAATTCAAGCTAAAAGCAAGGCTAATAGTGCAGAATGTGTCTAATATTTATTGAGCTCTAGTATTTACTTGTGGGGTGGCTTGAGTCCTTCATGAAACACCTGTGATTCTACCTTGAGAGACAAAATGCTTTGATTAGATGAATGCTTTCATATAGATATATCAACTATGAATAACCACTTCCCAAGCCAATGGGAGTTTCTTTTACGGTGTTACTGAATCCATGTGGGAGACTGCTTTCAAATGCCATAATGAGAAAGAGGTAAATAATTTTGTCTTTGTGATAGTTCTAGTAGATCTCTGCAACACAAATCCCACCCTCCCCAAATGTAAATATATTCTTTACATCCCTTGTTTTCATTCTCCTTCCCTGTTAGCACTTTTTAAATGGTGAATACTCACAGACATGTCACCCTTCCCACTCAAACACTTAGACAGGTGAAAACGCAATAATCTTCATCTTTTGTACAATTTCATCTTTTTAGCTCTATATTACAGCTAAATAGTTTTTTTTCTTGTGTTGAATCTAAATATTGTCACTTCACTGGATTTTGCCACATAGTCTACAGTTAATGAAACTGAATAGGTTTTCACTGGAACCTGATTTTTGTAATAAATAAAATTCATATAAACCACATTCTGCAAGGGGGCATCAGCAGGACCCTATAGGCAACTAAACTTTCTTCTGGTGTTTTAGCTGCCAAGCCACAAGTCATCTTACCTGTATTTTTTCTTCCCTACCTTTATTGCCCCACACGCACCCCTGTGCCATATAGGGTGGCTCCCATGGTAACATCCTCAATGGTAGTATTAAGGATTGAAGGTGAGTGTTTTTTCTTGGGTGTTACATGGTGAATTGGGAATGGTAGATGCCAATCTTCTGTACCTTCTTTGTAGAACTGAACCTCCTACAAGTCAGGCAGGTTTTTGATCACTTTTCTTATACAATCAGGCATTGGAGTGTTAATAGTCTGAAGGATTTTCTTTCTTTCCTTTTGGACCATGTTTCTATTTATCATTTCTCCTTCTACCATCAAAATGTTCACATTTTACTTCCCACCCCCAAGAAGCCTGATGCAGAAAGGGTGCTGGCTTGCTTTCATTACTTCAAAACCTGATTACAGCAATTTTGTGTTTAGCAACCTCTCTGATGATCATATACTGCATTCTCAAATGCCTTTGAAGACTTCTGTTGGGGGTAGTTATCCATACTAGGTCATTTCAGAAGGCAGTTTCTCTGAAAAAGTTGCTAGCTTCCACTAAAGTGATGTGCTGATCATAAGCTTGGTGATGATTATTTTCTGCTCTGTGAGGTTTTAGCCTTGCATTGTTTAACGGAAGTGTCTTTTCTCCCTGTACCTGCTTGTTTCAAAAGATTGTGGACCACAACCCATTTCTTTAATCCTGCAAGGAGCTCAGTACCATGTAAATATTACCAGTGCCCTCTGCTGCAGACAAGAGGAGTGCGTGTTGCATGTTGTACATTTCTCATGATCTGGAGATTCTCTATTTAGGTTTATCTCTGTTGGGGACAGTGCTCTGAAAGCAGAATGTAATGAATTTACCTATGAAGCTGTATTAACTTTTCAAAACATACTGTTCTGTTTTTAAGTGACTATGGAGCGCTATGTGCAGTCCTGGATAGTCCTGGGTTTTTTAATAACATTTAATTTCACTACACTTACTAGAGCTTTAAGTGAGTGGTAGATGGAGATTTGGAGTGCATCAGTTAAAGGATAGAAAACTGCAACTGTTGTTCAAAGTGCCTGTGCAACCCAGAATGAATATGAGCAGTGTGAAGATTTAAACAAGTCTTGGATGTCATAGTATGGCATTTATTCCTAACACAGTATCCTGGGTTCACTCCATGCCTCAGTTTCCTCATTAGAAAATGGATGCAACATAGGGGTATAGTGGCACTGAGCACTCCTGCTTAATAGACCTGAAATAGAGCTGCTACTTTAACTTCCTTCCTACAAAGACTAAAAGCATTAGCAAGGAAAAGGACTGATTAAAAGCTCAGTGTCACCTCCTATCGAAAGTGTAAGTGGGAAAATGACAGTGCTCTGACAGCAAGCCACTGCGGATGTGCCTCCGCTCGGCAGTTGTCAGCTCTGCATTAGTGATGGTGGGGGACTGGGAGTGGTGACTTTATTTGCTTTTGAATCTGCCACTGAACATGCTTCCTTTTTTATTCTTCATGTCAGAGCTACAGTGCATAGGACAGTGATGACGCTCTACCTCTAATGACAGTCACACTATGGGTGTGGGTCTTTTCACAGAGTTTTGGAAGGGACTTCCTTGATTTCCATGTACCAGCAGTACATTGGTGTCCTGTGGTTTATCTGCCCAACAGTCTCACAGTAGGATAAAACTAGGCAAAAGCGATGGAGTTAGTGAGTTGAAACATAGGCACATCACCAACAGCTGCCACTGCCTGCAAGGAAATCTTCCGGAGAAGTTAAGACAATGTGCTGTGCTCCATAAGGCTGCCTTTCTAGTGGAACCAGTAGAATGGAGATGAGTCGGATAGGTTGGAAATGGCCTTGTTTGGTATAGAAACACATAGGGGAGTGATGTGAAGCTTACATAGTGTCTCCTTGGAGTTGTATTAGTCCCTGCGTACTTATCATGACTTAACAAGCTGGGAGGAGTTGTGTTAATGCATCTATAAAAAGCCTGAGTCTATAATACGGCCTCAGAAATGCTTCTCTCCAAGCTCTCTCCCTTCTTTTCATTGAAAAAAATGATGTAAGTTGTACCTAGCAAAAGAACAGAATGGTATGAGAGGAAAACAAGGCCAAGCCCACTTGTTATATCTGCAGTCACCTTTTCTCAATGTTGTATTGCTGAAGCTAATGAACACTGTTCACATTATTGCTTAACTAGAGCTACTTCTTTTTCTCTGGAGACCTAATTCCCTGTGAAAAGTCTCTTGGTCCTAACCAAAACCAGATAAACAGCAATGCTATTCCAGTTCACTGAGTGTGACTGACACAGTATTTGAAACCACCACTCAGACCAGACACTCAGGCGGGGTGGCTCATACTTCAGGCTTCAGAAAAAAAAAACCCCACCAAACCTCATTACAGCAAGTCTGATCTGTATTCAGAAAAAAATCTATAGTGGTATCACAAAGATTGGTCTCCGAATGAAAAATTGAGGTTTGACATGAACCTTAGGACTTCTTATTTTTTGTGACAAGTTCGTAAAGAAAGAGGAACCTGCGGTCTGTGCTGGAGGCACTAGATGGCAGTGGAAGTATGACTAAGAAAATAGCTCTCTTGCTGGGTTTGGGGCCAGCCTCTCCGAGCCATGAAAACAAGGAATGAAGGCAGCTTTACTTGAGAAGAAAGATAAGGTTGAGACCACGGATGGCCTTCTGTGCACAAAACCCAAGGCTTCCCTTACAAGGAATACTAATTTGTCTTTTAATAATTTTGCATCTGCTTTAAGCAGATTAACCTATAAAAAACCAAGTGCTTTGTAAAGCATCTATTACCTACAGTGGTTTGTCTGGATCAAAGTCATTAAAACAAGAAAAAGCCCCAAATGTCCGATTGCTGCCAGTGCCATAGCTTTTGTGTGAGTCTCGGTAATCTTTAACTCGTGTGTTGAAACTACGAAAGGATCTGCAGTGATTATTTTTAGTGCACAATGAGTTTGTTCTTCACTGATAGTTGTGGTGCTACAGCTCATATCCTAAAAGCCTTTTATACGCCACAGCCCCGATATTGGAATGTCTCCCTCCGAGCATGCACATGTGTACTGCTACATGCAGCCATGGCTGCTCTGCTGAGACTCTGCACAGGAGAGCTGTGCACGTGCACAGGTGTGATCACAGGTCAAAAGCCCAGACTAGGTCTGACAGCAAATGAGAAAGGTGTATAGGAGCTTTCTGTAGCGTACAGCTGCAAGATTGTTATTTTCCATCACTTTGAGGTTTTCTGAGGTGTGGGGCTCATATTTTCTGCTTTAATTTTAAAATACCAAATTGATAGCTTGGGCAGCTGCAAGGGACAGAGACACTTTGTGAGAAAGAAGCAACGTGTTTGCACTGGTAGAGGAATTGTCATCCAGCTTACCCTTAACAAGGCAGTTCTTTGCCCAAAGAGGTCTGGAGACAAGGAAAGCCCTTTAAACACGTGTGAAGGGAGGACACAAAGAGCATGTTAGAAACTGGAACTGGCTGACTTTGGGTTGATTGAGAAACTTATAAAAACAGAGGGGTCAACAATGTGAAAGCAGAAAGGGAGGGTGGGTTTGGCCATTATCAAATGTCTCAGAACAGCATAACCAGAAATATGGGACAGGTAAATGAGCAGTGATTACTGGGAAAGCAATTCACTCCCTCATGCCAGGTTTTCAAAAGCTTTATGTGCTGTAGGTTAATAGCCAGTTATTTGCTTTCATTCTGGATTAAGCCCCAGACTTCCTGAGGTGATGTCCTTACCTGTCCTTCACAGGCCACCAATGTCAGGCAGCTCAACGCTGGGCATAAGCATGGGCTGTCTCAGCTCAGCCTCTCTGGTAACACCTTGCTCAAGAAAATCCTTAGTTATGGGTTCACAGGGTTTTTTTCTGTGCCTTTTGCATTGCCCCAGGAAGGGCTTACCCAGATGTGTGTAGGGACTAGCAAGCAGAAGGACTTTGTGGAATTTAAACACAGGTACAAGATCCTGACATGCAAATGTAACTCTGTGCCTTGCCTCCTGGAAAGCAAAGTGAGAAATGTTTCTGATTTTGACGGAGATTATAGCAATACCCAGAGGACATGTGAAACTGAAGTGGGGACTGTTCTTCATTAGTCCTGCTTTTACATAAGGCATCCATGAGATTTGCTTCTCTAAAGGGTGGATACATCATTTTTGTGGTGGGGAGAAGGCACAAGGCAGGGAACTTGGTGCTTATTTGTTTTAAGTGGCTCTTATGACCAGCATTTCATATGAGTTTCTGCGGAGAAGGAAGATAATGTTTTCTGTGGGAGTGTCGTGCCCTTCTATCTAATGAGAGGGAACATCTTCTTTGAAGAACTACAGAAATTTTGCTTATTGGTTTATAACCTTAATACTGTCTGTGTATTTTTTGTCCATTTTCTTGACGAAATTCCTCTGAGTGGTGTTGGTTATCTTTACAGGTCCTTAGGTGCTCTGTGCTGTCTGGGACATGGCTCTTTTCCTTGTAGTTTGCTCTGACAGAACATGATCTTCAGGAACATCTCAGGTTTTCATTTTGCCTTTCCTTGCTACAACATTAGCTTCTTGTGCAAAAGTGAGAAAGAAACCTTTCCATGAGATGCTAAGGGACTGAAATATGATCATGAAACCTTGATAGTTTTTCCCTTTCACCCACAGTACTTTGAAGGCAAATTGCTTACCAAAAAATGTGCTTGGATAAGCGAAGGATATACAGGAAAGTGGAAGAGACATCCCAAGATATTGTATGGCCTGTAGAGGATGGTAGTTATTTACAAGTATCTTTGGAGCAGGTGAGTTATATGGCCCTGTCTCAGCCAGCAAGATAACACCAGTACGACTGTTTTTTGTGTAGTCAGCGCAGGGATGCAGCTTGGCAGCCTGTTAGCAGTGTTTCGAGTAATTTTGAAAAGTTCCTTGTGGATTATTTAGTGAGTGAATTTACTTAAGACAGAGCCTTTAGCTCCTGAGAGAGAAGGAAGAGCCTGGACGAGCCGCTGTTGTAAATCTGTGCTTGCCAGTTGCTGGCAGGAGCTCCTGTTCCCAGCCTCCCCGTCCGTAATGACAAAGCACTGAATCCATGTGCAGCGCTGGTGGGTGCCTGGGCTGCTTCGTGCTGTAATACATAGCACAGAGCAGTAAAGTTAATAAGAAGGAGTTCTAGTAACAGAGCTGAGCTATAATCTGGTGCCTCAGAGAGCCATACATAACGCTCAGCAGAGCACAGTCTTCTGAGAGCTGTAATGTGGAAAATGCTACATCAAATGGAGGGCTCGCACCAGTCTCTAGACCAAGGGAGTAAGGCAGGGTACCTGGGAACAGCTGGCGGAGAAGCAACCCTCTGTTAGTCATAAGATGTTTTAAGTGAGGGAATGGACCGAACTCCCAGAGGAAGTGAAGATCTGGAACTTGGTGACCTTCAGCTGGAGGAGCGTGTAGTTAGCCCTTCTGCAGATCAGATCCATGAAGGTTTCTGGTTAGGCTTCATTCATGCAGTCTGTCCTTACAACTCACTTGGTGAAAAGACAGGAAGGCTTCTCAGGTGATTAAGGAAGTTTAGGAGGTGGGACTTCACCTTCAGACCAAGGGGACAGAATGCCACTACCTTAATCTGCTGGTGGCTTTTAGTACTGCTGATACTCCTGTAGAGTGATAGGACAAACAGAAGTGTTGTCAGCCCATTGGTAGAGTTCTTATACCGGAGAATAGAAACACTCGTGTACCTGAACATGAAATGTTTGCGAATTACTGAAGAATTACCCGGTCTTGACAGCAGGCCTGAAGTCAAGATTTTTTAGAGTCTTGTGCCACTGATGTGAGTTTCTTGTATCTGAGATTCCCTGTCTATAAAATGGCGTGCCAGTGACATTATTCCATTTTCCCAGCCCTGAAATCTATTAATAAAAGTGCTGTCACAAATGAAAAACTATGATTATAACTCAGACAGCAAATACAAGAATTACAACTCTTGCCTTTTAAAATTCCCCCCCCCTTTTTTTTCCCTCTGCAAATAATAGCTTGCATTATAGGAAGTCAGCATCATGTAATGGTATTTACCCTAGAGAACTGGAATACTAAAACTTGGACTGTAGTTACGTGATGGTAATGCAATGACTGAGAAATGAAGGATCAGTTGCTATGCCCACAAAAATGGTTTAAGCCGAGCTCTGGATGCTGGGACTTGCTTCAGACAGAGGATTGTGGCCAAGACCTAAGAGGCATTTGTCTGTTGTGTAAAGTATGCCTAAATATATAACTTCATTTGGATGAATGCAATGATAAGCCTTCTTTTTCATATTTTATTTATTCATCTTTTTATAACTGTCATGGAAAAATGGAATTTCCATCCTGTGGCAAAAGATGTCTTTGGTATGGGAAAAAAATCATCTTGGAAAATTCTGGGGAAAAATTCCACTTGGAGAGAACAATGATAACATGGTTCTGATTTCTTCCTAGTTTGTCAAGGCAGCCAGATCTCTGGAAAAAAATGAGGAGGCTGGGGAAATCAGAATCAGCTTCTTTCAAATAAATGATGGTGTTTAACAAGTACCTGATGGGGTAGCAAAGGGATAGCAATGCGTTCCTTGTGATGTTTTCAAGACTACTTCTGCAAGAGCAGAGAAAGACCTACCAATGGGCAACTTTGAAAGCCATCTCATTGCTGCAGCATCCTCTTGAGCATAATACAGGGTACCTGTCACCTGTGCCTGTGGTTGGAATGGGAGAGGAAATGATGTCAAGGCAGTGACATTTTTCATCATGGTTATAAGAAAAAGGAATTTATCATTTGCAGTGAAATTGTAGCTTCAGTGAACTCTTTCTCTGAGCTTCCATTGATTGCACACAGATTAGGATTTTCTCTCTAGGGGAATTCAGACTGAGAAGCTATACTAGATCCATTATGTTCACAAAAAATGTGCAAAAGTGAGATAAGAGGTCTGATAACTTTCCTGGATTTGTTGCTTAAGGAGCATAAGAACTTCAAAAGAAGAGTCTTTTTCAGTATGGTCCTTTCTTGAATCCACTTGATGCATCTGGCATGTCTCCTTGTCTTGCATTCAACCGAAAGCACCAAAACAAGTGACTTCAAGCTTGACTTCAGTGCTTTCTATGCATATTTCATGGCTTATAGTAGGTATGGGCAGCCCTTCCTAATGCTGATTTTTAAAGGATATAATACCATTCCAGAGCAGATCAGGATTTTTCAGATAGAGGAAAGAAGATTCACAATTCAGAGCAACACACAGCCTGGCAGCCAGGCTGGTGGGTGTGGATTTGGAAAAAAAAAAGATTCAGACTCTTGTTCTCTCTGATTTAGTCCTGTAAATTAAACTGGCAGTCCATTTTTCCCTAATGTTGAGATTGTTTGATATTTGGGGGGGTAGGGGGGGGGAGGTATATGAGGGTTCACTCTGGACTTGGCATCATGGTGGTTTACAATTGCTGTCAGATGAGTTATGGTATTTGAGCTGAGCCACTGTAAAAACATATGTATGTTCTTAGCTTGCAACAAATTTTAGTAATTTAATGATGCTTAAGACAGCTCCAGCATAGAGAAGACACCCTATTAAAACCAGTAAATCAAGCTCTGCAAGCATGATAGCTGAATTGGAGTTTGAGCTATTCCATTGTCTTTACATTCTGCTTCTTTCCTGATATGTACACACACAGACATAAAAACTATTGGCATTTATAATTTTGCAACTCAGTGTGTTGCTTACAGCCACAATACATTTTAAGAAAACAGCCAAAATTTTGAGATTGTCACAATATTGGACCAATAATGCTAGTTTTGCTTCATGAAATCCTCCTCAGTACATTACTTCTTGTCCAAACTGAGTAGCTTCATAAACCACATTCTGAAGCATCTTGTAGAAAGACTAAATACCTGAATAATGACAAAATCTGTTTCCCATTTACCACTGGCTGATGGGGAGGGAAGTAGTAGGAGGGGAAAACTCTTTTTCCTGGTTCTGCACTGAATGATTCTAGCAGTATCCATATCCCAATAGAGTGGACAAGGGAGAAATCTCAGCAAAGGCACTGTGACATGAGAAGGCATCTTGAATTGTGCTCAACCCTAAATTCTAGTTTCTTTCATGGATGTCCTGGTTTCAGCTGGGATAGAGTTAACTGTCTTCCTAGTAGCTGGTACAGTGCTATGTTTTGAGTTCAGTATGCGAAGAATGTTGATAACACTGATGTTTTCAGTTGTTGCGCAGTAGTGTTTAGACTAAAAAGTCAAGGATTTTTCAGCTTCTCATGCCCAGCCAGCGAGAAAGCTGGAGGGGCACAAGAAGTTGGCACAGGACACAGCCAGGGCACCTGACCCAAACTGGCCAACGGGGTATTCCATACCGTGTGACGTCCCATCTAGTATAGGAACGGGGAAGTGGGGGCGGGGAATCGCCGCTCGGGGGACTGGCTGGGTGTCGGTCAGCGGGTGGTGAGCAATTGCACTGCGCATCATTTGTACATTCCAATCCTTTCATTATTGCTGTTGTCATTTTATTGGTGTTATCATTATCATTATTAGTTTCTTCTTTTCTGTTCTATTAAACCGTTCTTATCTCAACCCACGGGTTTTGCTTCTTTTCCCGATTTTCTCCCCCATCCCACTGAGTGGGGGGGAGTGAGTGAGCGGCTGCGTGGTGTTTAGCTGCTGGCTGGGGTTAAACCACAACAATGGAATACGAATGTTAAACATCAATCCCAGTTCACTCAGATGGATGAGGTTTAACTGATGGGCTCTCTGTATGATAGATTGGTACCTGTATTATCTCTGGCTTCAGAACATGCTCAGTAGCTACTTCCTCTCCTTCCACCTTCAGCTTCTATTCTCTTCGCATCTCAGACTACAGGTACACAAAGTCCTTCCATCTTTTGCCTTTCAACTACACAAAGCAACGCTGCTTAAGATTTGAGAGGCCTGTCTTTCATATTCCATGAGCCCCTGGGAAGTCAATAAATGTCAAAGAAATGTTGGATTATTTATGTATTTATTAGGTCTATGGTACATTTCTGAGAAGGCCTTGTGGCATTTGGTCATCACATCCTTAGAAGACACAACGCAGGGTAACAGCACTGTAAATATATCAAAAGAATTTTGACATTTCCCACAGTACGATAAATCTGTATTGTTCTTGAGATATTATTGTGTTGAGAAAGCACTTCCCTCTTCATCATTTCCTTTGCCAAATGACTTGCTCAGCTTTCTATCTTTTTTTTGTGCTTTTTTGAGGATCCATAAGCAAATGCTTAGTGCAAGAAGGAACCAGGCTCGTCTTAGACTTTGCGTATTTCACACAATAATTTTTCTCTGAATCAGTTCCAAGTCATGAGTGCTCTTTCATAACATATGCAAAGAGAAGAATCTCATCAGGGTGGTGCTTAAGCTCTTCAGTAGGATTCAGGTAAAGATTTATGGCCGTAGCATTGGTGATAGCATCTTTCTAGCTGCACAGTTGGTACCCTGTAATGAATTGCACTCCCTGCTGACGCTGTTTGACCAGGCATAACCAGCTTCGGCTGGTTATGGATAGGGCCAGCACCATCTATGCCATTGTGCTTGAATCAAATGGTGCAGACAGCAGCTTTCTCTTAAATCTGGATGTCCTACCCATGGATGTGACAAGCAGTCTATGGTCATGCTCTGCTGTGATGTCTCTGGAAGTCACACAGCTTCAACAGCCTTTGAAATAGAAATTATTTGTAGAGACTAAAGAACCCAAACCTGGCGTCAGGGGGCTCTAGGGGCTTCCCTCTCCCCCATCACCACAACTTCTGTGTGCCCCTTGTTTTGACCATGGGCTGTATTTTAGAGTTCAGCTGAATTTGGCTTATGGGCTGCCTTTCAATTCGCATGGGAAAGACAAACTGACACTTTCTCTGTTAGCGATGTTAGTTATGGTCTAGTCTGGTAAATGAAATGGAAAGACAGAACCTGTAGCTTTCATGGTCTGCACTAAGCTTTCAGATCAGTGTGACAAGGCAAGGGACTGTGCAGAAACAGAAATATGTGGCATGCATAAAATAAAAAGCCACTGTCCACAGCTTTGGAATGAACAGAAAGATACCAGTCATGCATAGTGTGCTCGTGCCGGACTTCAGAAGATTGGCCAAGGACACTGTAATTCTTTTCCTTTAATGAAAAGCTAATATGTGATTGTTATTATCCTGGCAGGGGAGACTGCTTTCTAAGTCTTATCTGCATTCAGTAAACATCCCAATATGTGGCCTATCATCCATAAAGGGACAAAAGGTCGTACTGATGCCTGGATTCAAACCAGTAGTTCATGGGCATTCAAATACTTCAAACATGTTGTGCTCAGACTACTGAGGCATGTCTTCTGAAATCCGGCGTCTGCTGAGGTGTGATAGTTAAAGCTGCCTAACTGGTGATACTAATTTAATGAATTCTAATCACTTCTCTTTATGACTAATCTGTCAATAGGCCCTGTTTTCTCTATGCATTTGTCCATTGATCTATTTACGTGAACAGCTTTCACTCTGTTATTTACAAATTATTCTCTGACTGTGTTGTTCTCCTTTTGGAAAGTGCTGACAGCCGAGTGGACGAGATGTTGTTTTAGATCAGATAATCGATGACCAGATCATTTATGCCTAACAAGAAGTAAATCAAAGGCCTTTCAAAATGGTCCCATGGACATTACTGGCCACTGGCATTTGTGGCGGCACGTTTATTCTCCACAATCACTCGTGTGCACAAATACATCCCTCATGGCTACTCATTAAAGTAACAGGAAAAGCTGACATCATGGTAGAAGTGAACAAATATCCACTAATGCTTTATTGTTGTTCTGTATTAGTTTTAAGGCTTCTGGATGTGTGTTGGTTGCTTTGCAGGCCAGACAGGGATGTAAGAACAGATTGCCTAGATGGTTCTGCAATAAGACATAGTGTAAGTAACATCTGGGGCAGCAAGGAAGAGACTTGTAAAGGGGAATAAGGGTTACCTCTAAGATATTAGATTCAGATAGGTCCACAGCTCGATGGCTTACTCACTTGGATGCAAACACATTCACCTAAGTGTGCATAAAGTCTTATTACTTTTTTAATGCATCAATTTAGGACTAAGCCCAAGAATTCTAAGGTCAATTATTTGTATTTTTCATTACTGTAGATAATAAATAAAATGGCTGCCAATGTCATTGGGGTACCATTTTACTGAGTATGAAGGTGGAATGCTACAGGATCCGCAAGGGGGTGATAACTTTTGGCAACACAGGTCTGCAGTCAACTGGGAAAGGAGTTTATTACTGACAGAATTTTTATTATGCTGGCTGTAAGTTTATTAAGCACTACACTGCGTAATTTCTGTCAGCGTATTGTATCATTTTCTGAGCCATATAATAATATTGCTTTGAACTTCTACAGTGCCTTCCATTTCTGTAGCTTCCTAAAAAGTTATACCCATGTTAATTGCCATGGCACCTCAGAGAGGCAAAGAAATATTCTCCTCCTCTTGGGATAATCAGCATTACTTTCAGCAGTGAAAGTGAAGTGAAATGAAAGCCTCAAAATCAAGCTGAAAGTTTGTCAGGGCTGGGCTTACAAAGGGAGGAACATCTTGTGTTTTAGCTGTTAGACTGACAGGTCTCAAAGCAGCTTGTTTTGGCCACAGACTTCCTGCACCGCAGTTAGTAAATCCCTTTTGCCTCAGTTCTGCAGATGTGACTCTATTTCCTGCTCCTGGTCTTTGTCTTGGCTGTTGTAGGAATGAGTTCTTTGGGGCAGTATTCTTTCTGGAGTGTGCTTTGCTCAATGAAGGTGCTGGGTTCTTTGGACCACTACGTTAATTACCAAAAAACCCCTCCCCAAATAACAATTTACAGGAGTGTTGTTTTTCCCTAGACAGCGATAGCAAGGCTTTCCCTGTTTAGTACAGCACAACCATATTTCCTCCTGCAACAGCTGATGGAGTCAGCTGAGGGTGGAACCAAGCGTCTTTGTTTATCTCAGCATATGCCCAGAGCACCAACACTCGGGGACCCTGAGCTCATCAGTCTTCATAAGCTGGCCAGAACTTGGGCAGGAAAGCTCCGAGGGAAACCCAGGATGCTGTAGGCCACTGAGCTGGAGATTTCTTTCACTGGCCCATGCATCAGCCAATGGTACACAGTGATGTTAGGGTGCACGGTGCCTCCTCAATAACAGCCTTTTAGATGTAGTATGAGATAAGGCCTAATTATTTGTAAGACTTAATTAGGCAGTGTCAGGCTTTGCAACACTAAGGCTTTGAGCCTGGCAACCTGTAATATTGTGCACTCTGCTCTGCCTACCTGCACTGGTTCTTGATTACTGGTACACTATCTTCTTCTGCATCGCTGTCCCTCTGTGGTGTGGCTGCGTTTCAGCAATAGGTGTAGTGAGCAGGGCCTATTTCATACAGAGTACTGGGATTACAGCGTTGTGATGCTTCATCCCAAACTACAAAAACAACCCACCCACTTCAGGATGAAACAAACTCACTTGCTTTTCATGGCGGAGCAGGTGTGTCAGTGTAGAGGAAAAAAAATTAATGATGTGCCCTTCTGCATCCTCCTTATCTAGTTGCCATAGCAGCTGCAGGCAAGGTTTCTGCAGAAGAGGACTCAGTCTTTCCACCCCAGAGCAGCAGATCTGTTACTCACTGCCTTGACTCTTCCGCATGAGTGCCCCGGCTCCCTGCCGGGGATGCACAAATACAGCCGAGGGCTCTCAGCCTCGTTGCCTGCCTCTCCCAAGGAAGCACTTCTGCTGCCTGTGGAGCCTTCTGCTCCTGCTACAGAGACAAGAAATAAAAGAGGATTAGTGTTTGACTTCTCTCTACCATAGGATTCTTTATACCACCCCCCCGTAGACATAAATCCCAGAAAACACATATTCCTTTCTTCCTTCTTCTAAAACCCTTCAGCCTTTGTAATGGGCTTAGAGCTGTAAACATGTCAGTGGGACCAGTTCTATGCAGGTGCAGCTTGCTCTAAGCAGGTCAGCAGATGACCATCTTCTAAGAGGGTCACTGACACCATTGTGTCTATTATTTAGTCAGGACTGTAAGGGTGACCTGCAGAATCAAATTTCTCCTCTTTTTCATATCTTTATCTGAGGGCAGAAAAAAACCAAAAGGTTTTTATCAAGAAAAAAGCCCCAGGATTTTCCCTACATTTGTTTTCCACCTCTGTCAATGCTGGGAACATTAAGATGATGTTTTCTGGTTTGACTGGAGATTTCCTTGGAAGGCTAAGGAAGGGAAGAGCAGGGCTTGAACAGTCCTAGAACACTCCTAATTGAAGAGGTAAGTTCTGGTTCTCTAATGAAGAGGTCTTCATTTTCAGGATTTTGACTTCCACGACACTTTCTCAAGGGTGTTGTTGACCCCCCTTTTACATGAACAGAGCAGCCAGCAGCTGCTGTTCTGCTCTGTGATATCAGAGTGATAGGGAGATCTTGAGTGCTTCGGAAAATCAAGTCAAATCTGATTCATAAGGTGTTTGTAGGATTAATCAAAAGGATAGATTGAGCATCCACAACTCAAGCGGACTTCAGGAAGAGTTTTGGGGTGAACAGCACCTCAGAATCAGTCCCTATCAAGCTGTAGCAACTATATTGCATCAGACTGATGCCTTGCTCTTTTGTCTTCTTCTTTAACCTGCCAATTCTACCTGTTTAACTATTTTTATTCTGAAGAGGACTATTGCAAAACCTGCATGAAAATAATTTTTTACATTTGATAGGTCTTGTAAGAGCAGTGCATGTGTTTAATATCACCACAAAAGACAGAGGAAAAAGGCAGTGGGACCTGGTGTTTACCCATCAAAACAAAGAACAGAAGCAAATCCCAGACAGGCTTATTCCAATTAATAGTCCTGCTTTTTACAGAAGGCAGAATTCACCAGCCTAGCAATTGGGGAAGTACTCTTGGCAGATCGCTGGTGGAGTGAGTGAGTGAAGGAGATTGAACTGAGCCTTGAGGATGAAACACCTACACTGATGAGAAATAGGTTAAGTAATGCTCTGCTTTTCAATTATGTTAGAGCTGTAGGTGCTGAAGCCTGCTCATTAGCTGAGGCTATAAAATGCCACATTTATTGTGTCATTATTCTTTCAAATATTTGCCTGATGGGCTTGTGAGACGTTTAGCTTTCACTGCCTGAAATTCCCACTGGTTCTACCAAAGGAAGCTTCTCTGCCTGGATCTATACTCAGAAAGGTCAAATCCTCACCTGTTAGCTCTCCCTCTATTAAAACAGTGCTTAGTACTAACCTTTTTTGCCTAGTCCTTGTGAAGAGAAACATCATGTCCTACTCACCCTCCTGCTGACCATCAAAGCTGAGCTGACTCTGTAGGTTCATTTCTAAATAGCCCTCCAGGTCAGTCTGTCCTAGCGTCTTACTCCTCACTGAACTCTCCAGCCACCTGAGGCTATTATCTGAGTCAGTTTTTCTCCACAAAATGAGTATGTGGCAGCTTGTCCTTCTTTCAGGGCCTGAGCTATTGCTTTAATAATCAAACAGTAACTCTATTTGCCTTATATTTAGTACTTGTCTAAGTCAATCTCCATCAGTCTTCCAGCACTTTTCTTACCCCAAATCATCTTCAAACTGTCACATTTTGCTTTGCTAGTCACACGGTATCAGGACTTCTTGTCCTGGTACTTGGGGAACTCAAACAACAGCAAGTCTCCTTACTAGTCTGTGCCTCTCTCCCTTTTACATGTGAGTGTCATTTCTTTGGTGTCAAAGGGTTGTCTTGGGGAGTTCATACTTGATTCAGCGCTTGAGATGTAAGGATATGACTGTTGTCACTTTTTGCAAGCAGTCACTTCAATTTTCTAAGAGTTTCCACCCAAAAGACAATGACAATGTGTTTCCATAACAATCTGCATGACGTTACCTGCTATACAGCACGTGTACTGTACCTTCAATATATTTCCAGTTCTATTAAAAATTGATAATCCGTTTCATAGTCAAGGTGCATTTTCTTCCTGCTGATATTTTCATCTATTGTGGGCTATAGGCTAGCTGAATATTATCCTTTAGCCTTTAACTGTTGCATCTATTTGCTGGATAATAACTGACTGAATTCGAACAACCCCATGAATTAAGAAACAGAGAGATGTAAGCGTTGCAGTGCCTCCTTCATGTGTCACCTGATGCTTTTCCTGGTCTGATCATTATCTAATGCAGTAACAAAGAAACAGTCAGGGCTGTTGCATGTGGCTGCTTGTGAATGTAATTTTTCAGCTCATTTTTGGCATGTCTTGTGTATAACCTCCTGGCAATGGATATTTGAATTTCAGTCCCATGGTTTAGGATTTTTTTTTTTGCCTGTGCTTGAAATCGCTTTCAGTGCTCTTTGCAAAATGTGCTTTGCAGCAATGCAATGTGCTTTCTGAGTTTGTTTCGGAAATTTGATTTTGGTCTTCCCCTTTGCTTCTGGTATCAGTCAGTCTTGTGTAGGGGCAGCATGAAGGAGGTGGGAGAGTAGGAAAGAAGTATGTTGGTAGATGATTTGTAACTTCATAAGAATAAAGAATATAGTTCAGTTTATAGTATCAACCAAAAAATTAACTTCTCTGCAGGGATTAACATGCAGAGCTTTTCTAACCTGTGTGCTTGTACATGCTCACAGTGAATTACTATTGTTGTTAAATCTAAGGAGGGGAGGGAAGCACTGGGGAGGAAACACAGCATTTCCCTGACTCCTCTGGATCTCTGCAAATACAAACAAGCTTGTAGGACAGACAGCACATGCCATGAGATGTGCCCAGAGATATCTGTCCTGATAGTTGCAGTGCTTGCAGTGTTTTTGTCTCAGAGCCAGTGTTAGTATGCAGGGCAAACCATATAACTGGTTTCACTCGCCTGTGAGCCAGTCAGTGCCTTCTGGGGAAAGGTTTTCAAAGGAGGAGGTGGCAACAACCTTCTAAGTTGAAGACAGGATTTAAACACATCTTCAGGGACATCTGTACGCCAGGCTTGTGCCACTTTTTGAGTTCAGACAATGGGTTCCCTTATTTCCAGAGCAGTGAGCCCACACACTGGGCTGTGCAGACATCAGGTGTTTTAGGGGGTCACTTCTTCTTGCAGACAGATCTTGTATCATCTGGCTAAACTATGGGTACTGTTGGTCTCATAATTCAGGCGGTTGGTGCCCCAAGCCTGCCAGTGCTAAGAGGCATTTGGACAATGCCCTTAATAACATGCTTTAACTTTTGGTCAGCTCTGAAGTGGTTAGGCAGTTGGACTAGGTGATTTTTCCCTTGCAACTGAAATCTGTTCTGTTCTGTTCTATTCTATTCTATTCTATCATATTCTAATTTGGCTCTAAGTTAAATATTTCACATTTTTCTTTCTTTTCAGAATTCTCACGTCTCTGCTTCAGATGAATCACTTTATGGAATAGTTCTAGAAACAAATCCAGAGAGGTTTGTTATGTATTGTTCTATCTATTGATGGTAGAAACAATTCCCTCCCTTAAAATTTGAAGCCCAGGGTTTTTTGAGAGCTGTTCTCTTTCTTCGGTTTGGAGGTTTGGTCATCCCATTTACTGACTATTATTAGTGTAAATTGTATGTTTGCAAAGAAATATGTGGATGTGATTGAAGAGAAGAGCAACGGGAATAATCAACAGCCCAGAGAAACATGGATTGTGAGGAAAAAAATGAGTGTGTAGCTGTTTGATCTTCTAACGTATATAAAAGACTGCTGCAAAGAGGAAGGCAATAATTCATTTTCCATGCCCAGGGCACAAGTAGTTATGGTTTTAAGCTGCAATTCTGCATCTCTCTGAGCATTCTCCATTGCCTTGTATTTCTTTCAAGTGACTGATTAGTCACCTATTTGCTATTCTCATAAAATATGCTCCAGTCAGAGCTGTGCAGCGTAATTTCACCTGTGAACTGTCTGTGACTGTCCAGACAGTGGTGTTGTGGGACAGCTCTCTGATCTAAATGCAGGTGGGGCAAAAATCTGGTGTAGATTGGGCAGGAAGCCTGGCAGCAGAGCTGGGAAAGCACCTTGGATCTGGGAATCAGGCAAGAGACTGATACAGGAGAGGGCCAAACGTGAGCCTGCAAATGAAATCACTCTTCAGGAGTCTCTTACCTCCGAGAGTCTGACTTCAACATCTTCCTCTTTCCTCCTTCATGATCTCACTGATAACCATCATATGGCCTGACTTGCATGACCCTAATCATGACGTGTGTAACCTGTTCCATGGTCTGTAACGGGTCAGAAAACAGTCGGGCTATCTGCTCTGATAGTTAGTAATACAAATGTTATCTGTGACTTAGGGAAATTTTTTACTGTTTTTTAATCTGCTGGACATCCTGCTTGGAAGGAGGAGTAATTTTTCAGCTGCAGGAAAACCATGAAAAGGAAATCTTTTGTTGCTGTTTCACTGATTTTCACACTGACAAATGGAAACAATCAATGGAAGTTACCAGCCCAGGAACATCTATCTTCACTTTTTCCTATGTGAAAAATTCCCCAGCCTAGAATGAGATCAACTTTATGGGGAAGCTGAACTAGAATTCAGATGTTTGCACTCATAAGGTGGTCTTTCCCCTCAGACCCTATCACATTTACAGTGTGTCATGAATGCAGAAGCCGAATATTGCTGTCACTAAGGCACATTTACTTCGTACAGCTTCCAAGACTTGTAATCAGAGCTGTCTGGGTAATACTGATATCAGTTTAAGCCTCTGAGAACCTTCTTGGTGTGACAGAGTATGTGTTTATTCATGTAGTCACATCTGCCATACCTGCAGTCCTAATTTTTTTTTTCTGCACTTAAAAATGTGGAATTAATGTTGGGTGTGTATTTATGGGCTACTTCACATTCATCTGGTAACATGTGGCCAAAAAAAAAGTATGAAGGAAAGGGAACTAAAGATGTATGATGGTTTCTCTTACTACTGGCATCCCCTAAAATATAGTATCTTCCATAACAATCATTCCTGCAGTATGGAAAATACTCTTAGGCTGCATTTCCCTCATAATAATGATATGGATGCAGGTAGCTCTTCTGTGGCTGAGGCGCCAGCTCCCATTACATTTCCTCTCCATCCCAGTCCCTGGATCTATCCCCACATGGCTCACATTCCTGCATGTCTGGCAGTGGTGTGTTTCTGCTGCTGTCTCCTTTCTCAGCCAAAGGTTTGGGGGAAGGGGGTTGTCTGTTCTAAATTATCATTTCTTTTGCTTTAGCGTTAATCTAAAAAGGAGACTGTATTTGTTCAGATGCCAACAGGAACTGAAGACTCCTTTCCAGACGGGGAGGAATACCCAGGCAGACTTTATAGCATAAGGAGGTAGGCAGGAGTCTTAGCTCCTTTGTCACACAGTGGGTAATTGAATTTTTGAATTCGCTGTTAGCACTCAGTAACTTTGTTTGATCTTGTTATACCGTTACCCAGACGATGCATCTCACCAAACTGTGATCCCTGCTGTTTTTATGCCAGAAGTAACCAAAAGCTTGGTGCGGCCCGATAGCCCACAGTCTTTAGGCCAACACTTCATAGAGCAGTTACGGGTGAGGTAGAAGAGAGTGTAGACGAAGGGGCCCGAAAAACAGGCCAGAGGAACTGCAGGGTGGTACTGACTACAGGGCTGTGCTCTGCAGCTTGCGATTCGACTGGAGCCTCACGCTGAGAGGTCAGGCTCCAGTCTCACCTGAAGTAGATCCAAGTTCTGTATACAGGAACTAGAGAAAGCAAATACACGTTCATCATATCTATATAAACTTATAAACCCAGGTTTCCAGGTTTTGCATGTAGCTGATGGGGTATTTAAAGCTTAAACCCAGAAGGACCCTGGGAAAAGAAACACCTTAGTTATACAAAATAGTAACTTTATAACCCTATAGCTTCTAGCACCTCTGCCTTCCTGCTCTATCCTGCCTCTTTGTTTTAGCTCATTTTTTAGTACATACTCACACTAGGCACCACTCTGACATGAAAGAAGGCCCTGCACAGAATTGCTGTGCTGCTTTTGCTACAGTAAGAAGGACTGAAGAAGTTTTCATCAGAGGCTAAGTGGTGCTTTTCAGGCATAGCTCTTAGATATTGAAGAAATTTATGTCTCCGCTTGTTGGAGAGTTTTAGGAGGTTTTGTGCCTGTGAAGCCATGAGAAAGAGCACCTTGGCTGTACGCTGCTATACCCTCCTTGCATGCTCCACTTAAATGGGAAAGCAAATCAAATCCAGTCTTACAAAATACTAACAATCCCCACATACATACTCAAAGAAAGAGAACCTCTGCTTTGCAACCCTGCCTAAAGCAGCCTTAGAGGATCACTGTCCATCTTAGTATTCGATTTACTCCTTTTCTATAAGTAAAATAGTCCTTGGCTATTTTCTGTTTGGATGCACTGAGTCCAAATGAGAATGTACTCTTGACAATACAGTTAAATAACTAAATTAGTTACGTTAAAATAAATTTATTTTAAACCAACTTCAATGAAATAAATGCACAAACAAACCATTCTGACATGGGCATGAGTAAAAAACAGGCATGAGTAAAAATACATTTGTGATCAGAAAACATCTACACACAGTAGAGCTGGTACTCCTTTATGCTTACTGAGAGCCAAGCATGCTGTACCAAAAAAACATAATCATGTAAGACTTTTGGGGGATAGTATTATCCTGTTGAGTTTCACCTCTGCTCCATCTAATTTCCCTGGTCTTCTGCAGACTGTATTGTTTTTCTAAGTGAAAGGAAACAATTTGCTTGCTAACAACACACTGGTTTAAATAGACCTTCAGGTATAGATTTTCCATAAACAAGAAACCAGCCCAGCTTATCTGTTGGCTTTTAATTCTGAAATTTATTAGTTGTCCACATCCATTGCAGATACAAGCATGGTCTTAATTGCTCCATTTTTATTCTCACAGAAAATGCAGTAAATCTTAACGGTTGTGCTTCAAACATTAAGAGGCAATGTAGTAGCTGTAGGAGAAAAGTATTCAAAACACATTAAATTAGTAAGCGCTTAATAATGTTTTCAAGCTGTTCATCAGAATTTATTTTGAGTTTGAGAATTCTTAGAGGAGATATCCACTGGAACATTTCCCCCCCCCCCCAACCTTGAGATTTCCTTAAAACATTTTCCCCACTCCTCCTCCCCTTCTGAGATTTTCAGAACTGTGAAAACAATATTTTTTTACTTTAATTATAATGCTAGTTGAGACTGTGTTCTGTTATTTTGGCGACATTACCAGCTCACACACTGTTTGTTTATAGCTCTCTGAAAAGCCATTTTAATAAGGTCAGATTTGCAATTTAAATTAACTTTAATATTTCTTGCAAACTCCAGCTCTATTTGTTTATCCAAGGGGTAAACATACTGGAAATTTATTGTTTTAAAAATACATTCCTTTGTTTTATTTTCAAATTGGTACATGTCAGGTAATAAACAGTCTTGACTTCATATATTTTCCTGTGTGAAAAGGGAGAAAACTTTCTTTTTTGCAGGGGAAGAAGAAAAGAACATAGGAGAGTGAGAAAGTATGAAATTGGTTATTCAAATTGGAAATTTCATCTGGAGAAACAACTCACAATGAACAATTTATTTTACAAATTAAGACCTTTTTCCTGTTGCAAATTTTTTTTTTGTAGGGGACTGCTGCTTTAAATGAATTTGACTGTTAGGATTTGTTAAATCTTTTGTAAAAACAAATATCTACCCTTGAATATCTCATGACTCCTCATTGGGAATTTTTATTCCCATACTGGAAGTGTCTCTTAAAATTGGATAGTTGGTCACCTACACTATGATACAATTTCTTTTTATTTTTTAAATTAGATGACCTGAACTTTTTATTTCAGCAGAAAATATTCTTTCATCCTTATCTATATCAACTGTAGATATTTTCAAAGCCTAGCATTTTAATAGCTAATGCTACACTGTTCACAGAAGACACTACTGCAAAGCCTGAACATGAAACAAATTCAGTTTTGCAGTTAAATGAATTTTGAAGTCAAGAATTTGTTTTTTTCAGACATTCATATGAATATACTCCACATAACACCTATCATGTGGTAACCTGCCAACAGGAATGTGAACATCATCAGATGAATTTCTGATGAGATGATCCTGAAACAGTGTGAAATAATTATTTTCATTTTTCACTACCTTTGCTGAGCAGTTAATATTTGATATTGCCTGGTTTCTATAAAACCTGTGTAACTGCCTCACTGTAGATCATAGGCATGGCTTAATTCCTGCCACTTTGAGCTAGTGGAGTAACTATCATCTCACCAGTAACAAGTTATTTTATTTTCTGAATGCTAGAAAAAGTTATGAAACACATTCTTGGCTGGAAGTGTAGTTTGCATGCACAGAGACCTAGATCTTCAGTTACGGTATATTGATGCCTCTCACCTGATTTTCACCCACCCATGAAGGCTGTCCCTTAAGCCAAGAGCCACTGTTGCTGGAGAATAACTTGTTTATGGATATGAAATACATTGTGGGCAGAGGTTATGTTTCAGATTTATTTCCCTTAAAGGTTCTTCTGTTTTGTTGTTTTTAAGAAGAGAATTTCAACCTGCTGTGAAGAAATACAGCTCTGGAAATAATTTGTCTCCAGCAGCAACCACAGGAAGAAAGAAAGAAAGGCACGGAGTGGGATTTTCAAGGCAACGATAGCCTTTGCCCTTTGACCTAATTTGTCTGGAAATTTGTGGTGGAGACATGGATGTTGGTGAGGGCAGAGATTTATCTCGTAGCTATTGAAAATGAAGATATTTTTGGTCCATAAGTAGATGGAGCAGGACATTTTCAGCAAAATCTTTTGTTAGAGAACTCAGTATAAAATTGAAGTTCTTCACAGAAATAGATGAGTTTTGACTAAATTATTTTCTCAAGAAAATTTCTGATTGGGTCAGACCACAATGGAACAGTGAACCGCCAACCCTTGTCAGTGTGGCCAGCAGCTTGGTGCTTAGTACATTGGCCTAAAATCTGAAGTTCTCACAAATCCATGCAGCTGACCTATCCCATGGTTAGCCGCATGTTCTCGGGAAGTACACTGTTGTCCATCAAAAAACAGCAACTAGAAAATGTAGAACACCCCCCCCCCCCCGCCCCTAAAATAATTAAAAATCCACAGCTTCTCTTGATATGCAATGAAAACTTCTTTCAAAATCTTGGCTGTTTGACAGAGAAGAAGTATTGTTTTCTGATCAATCTTAAATACAAGCTGTCTCCACAGAGTTTCCTTCTGCTGGCACAAGAGAGAAAGATTAGATAGGTAGGAAAGATAAATTTCCTAGCAGACCGTCCAGGAGTCTGACACAAGCTTATGGGAGAAGAGGATGATTTCTTCCCTGGGGCTTCTGCTCTTGAAGACATACCACTCTTCTCATTTTCCCATGCCACACCTGGTGCATCAGATCTTGCTGGCACGTGCCTTTGCATCTTCTTAGGGGAGCATGGCAATTCTGTTCCTGGCTGAGTCTATTAATATATTTCATAATTATCCATGCCATTTTTCTTCTCTGCTCCCTGTCCAGCTGTGCATTGCTTAAAGCTACGGCACTGAAGTTCTCAACTGGTGGATTCTAACTGTTTGTTGTCAGTATCATTGTAGGATACATTTAATAATTTGTTCAGACTTTGGAGGTTGAAGAGAGGTTAATCCCATTTCAAATGTAACATCTGTCAAAACATTTAAAATCCAATTTAACAGCTCCACAACCTGACTCTTTCTGTGTACACAAATAGGAAAAAATAGTTGCGTTACAACAAGATGTCGTGATGAAACATTACCACACTCCCTTCCACCCTTAATAAGTCAGTGGGAAGTGATAAGTTTGGCCCTGGGATGCTGTTACAGAGTAAACATCATTAAGGGGATAAAATTGGTTCAAACATTGTTACTGAAGGTTTTTGCAATGTGGAGAAACACAAAATGATTGAAATCACTCCTTGGTCAGTTTAGAAACCAAAACGAACCATGGCACAAAATTTCAATCAACGTCCCAACTCTTGAAAAATCTTAGGGTAAATAATGTCCAGCTGGATCAGCCTGTTTCTGGGAGTGAGATAACCTTTAGAAAAGACTTCTCCCATTCTGGTATTGTTTTTTTTTAATCAAAATAATTTATGTTTCCTGGCCTCCTTTTCCCACAGCTTGACTTTGTGTCTCTCTCATCTATGCTGGCAAGAGGGAAAACAAGCTGACTGGAAATATCTTTCTTTCAGAGGATCCTCCTGGAAGACTCCTGCTGTGGATACATGGGGACAATGGGTAAATTTCTTCCTTCAGGATTACTAGTTTAGGACCAACACCTCCAGTGATTTTCACTGCATCTGCTCTGCTTAGATTTTGATGCTTTGTTTACATCAAAATCTCCTGTTTACATTGACTTCTGAGTCTGTTGATGACTTTAATCTGAACCTGAGCTTAAAGTTAGCTTAGTTTGGAGGGTTATGCTTTCAAACCAAAATGCACTGGAAAAACTTCAAGAGTGTGTGCCTTCTTTGACTGAAATATGAACTATCATCACATGCCAGTGAGAATTCTCAATGGCTATGTGTATTATGTCTTTTTTTTTTTAATAAATCGAGCACTCAATAATAGCCACTGTTGAGAGCAAAGTGCCAATCTTGATCAACCAGTAAAGCCATCCACCTGAGGAAATGTTGTGTTTCAATGAAGATAATAACCCATCTGTTCAGTTATCCATTATTGCTCATATTTTTACATTTCATTTCTCACAAAGGGTTGGAAGTAGGTTTTTTAATCTATTTGCTGCCTATTCTTCTCCCTTTCCACTAGCAGATCACCAGTGCTAATTCTTCTTTTTACGTGATTCTGCCTTACAAGATAGGAATGCTGAGTGAGATTGATTGGCTGCATAAGAGTAGAGTTGTGTTCAAGAAGTAACATGCAGAAATCCTATCTTTGTTGTTTGACTGTGCAATGTCTTCCCAGTGGAAAAAGGCACGAGCTTTCTGCCTTTTGAAATGTATAGTATAACCATATTTAATAATCCCTAAAGAGATAACTATCAAGCTGAAGAATGAGAAGAAAAGAAAGAAGTGGTCATGACCTCTGCATTAGCTGTGGAGCAGGAGCAGGGGTTGATATGAACCACCCCTTGCACTGGAATGCACATGCCAAGCTGCTCAAATCCTGCTTGCAAGCAGAAGCTATGGGATGTCTTAATTCCTATCGGGTTGGAGCCTTCTTATTGTCTTAGGCCAGTGTCCCAGTGACAAGAGCACTCAGCGCAGAGTGAGGACCCCTGGCACTGTATTCCTGACTCTGCCATTGACTTCCTACATCACCTTACTTGAGTTATTTATTCTCTATGTCTTAAATTGTCTACAAAATGAAGATAATCTTACACACTTTATATGGATGTTGAGGTTCATGTCTTTTTTGTTAATAACAGTACTTTGTGATCTGTAACAATCGGGCTGCTTGTCATTATGCTCTTGGTCTACATTTCATGAGTCTTCAGTGATAAGCACTATTGTAATTAGTCTTAAACTGGGCATATTTTGCCCTTCCTTTCCCAGAGACACTTCTTCATTCGCTATTCATCCCCTTGCCATAGCACTGCAGCAGTACACAATGATCAATCATTGCGATGTAACATATGCCAGCTCCAAAAGCAATTGAGCCAACAGCACTCAGAATAAGTGAGTTTCTTAACATAACTCATGGCTGATAAAAAGGGAAAGATAAATGAAGCCCATAATTCCTTCACTGTTTGCACTTTCTGGTAGTGAGGCATATCAAGTTGCTGAGTAGGATTTTAAATGAAACCCCCTCACTATTTGTCATAAAAAAAAAATACCAGTTATATAAAATAAAGTGAAAGCAACCTTTAAAAATGAAGTGTAACCAAGCACTACAATTAAATGAGATCACTTTCCTTTTAGGTTTGTTACTTTTGATCAGACCTTATGTAATGAGAATTGAAATTAAATTAAAAAATTCTCTGGTGCAGCAGAAAAAATAAATGTAAAATGCTGTTAATGCTCTTTCACTACACAGTGGCTATCATCATAGCTGTCCTTGGGGTTGCTACTGGAGTTGCTAAAAAACTGATTAGATGAAGCATTGTTTCCAGAAGGACTGTGCACACTTTAATGGATTTTTGTCCATTCTGTGGTCAACCAATTTAGAATTCATGTAAGTATTGTGGGTTTGAAAGTCTGACAGAACTGCAGAATTTATTGGTTTCCTGTTTCAGCCTAGGTCAGCTATCATGAGAAAGAGCAGAGGGAAAAGCTGAACTACAGATGGCATGGAAAACTGATCACAGGATAGGAGGTGCAAAAAATTGAATATGACACAACTGTGCATAGAGAAAGATGGGTGGGGAAAAGGGCAAAATGCTAAGAGATATTTCTACTATCCTCTACAAACTGTTCCTGCAAATTCTTTGGCCTTATTATTCTGCTCTGACACAGAATGTAGCCCTTGTGTTAGTTTAAGAAATATGCCATTGCTTGAGTTCACAGATAAGAGATTTTGGGAACCTTGTCTCATTTAGCAAATCCATTGACAGAGATTTGCATATCTTCAGAGTCAAGGAACTGCCCCTCCTCTGATTATGATACCATCAAGTAGGAACAAAAAATGTACATTACCCAGTAAGCTGCAAACATCTGGTAGGAGCTGTGGTCTGGGAAATGTCACATAGCAGCTTATTTTTTCATTTACACTTTCATGTATATAATGCAATATTAAGGGTACTGAGTTATGAATATTGAGGCTTAAGTTGGGAGAGAGAGATTTTATAAGGTGAATAAAATTTAAAAAATGAAGGACATTTCTAGGCCTGTCCACAGACATATAATTTTCTTCAAGAATTATTCTGTAAGGTTTTATTGAAATATTTTGCATAACAGATCCTGAAAATTCATCTTAATGCAGCAGCATAAAAGAGACAAGACAGAGTTTGATTTAAATTCATTTTTTATTAAAAATTAATAGATTTTTAAGGCCAGAAGGGATCATTATGATAATCTAATCTGACCTATAGATGGCCATCAAATTTTAACCAGTAATTTCTATCTTAAGACTGATACCTGCACTTAAACTACAGCGTGCTTTTTCTTTCCCTTTCATACAGGACATCTTGATTTAAAGCAACCAAGTAATGAAGTTGCTGATGCATTCTTTGATAAGCTATTTCAGCATCACAGTTGAAGAAGCTCTGTTAACAACAGCATGATTTGATGGGGTCATGACTGATATAGCCAGTGGTAGAAGGCCTCTTGGGTTAGCAGTGGTTATCCTGATTGATGCATGGAATACATTTATGTGTGTGTGTGGACTCACTTTGACAACACATTGTTGCCAACCAAGCATAGTCTCCCTTCTCTGGACTCCCAGAGCTAAGTGCTACAAACACTTAGTTCCAGAGCTTATGCATATGCATATATGAATGCACCAAGCATGGTGGGTCAAAAAATGTTGAAGGTCTTACTAAAAGGTAAACCTTCTTTCTAGAACAGATTTCTACCACCAAATCAGTGAATTTACTGTGAACTGGATGCTGAAGTCTGTCTACACAAACCATTTCCTTTAAGGGTTAATGCTTTTGTCTCCCTGTGGGTAATAATGGTTTTGGTAGGACAGCTGACCTACTGTTGACCCAGTTCTGAAGGTGTATGTGTTTATACCATCATATTCTCCAAGCCCAATTTAGGTGGTGATTGTCAGATTGCTTTGGGAAGAGGGAGAATTTTTTATTAAAAAATCCCACTAAATTCATACAAAGCCTTACTGGGTAAGATGTAATTCAAGCTATGAATTTTTTACTCATTTTTGATGACTGACTGCTGGCTTCTCTCTGACATTTAAGATCTTCACATGGCAGCCACTATTAGTTGTGATCTGCAGCAGTTCCCGTCTCAGTGATTGAGCTTCACTCTATTGAACACGGCTGCACATACAGAGCTGCATCAAAACACTCTATTATATGTGTCAAGTTGGGAAGGAGAAGGAAATATTTCCCCCTGCTTATTACTTCTGGAGTATGATGCACAAACAACTCTCCTACCAATTGTTTCAGTTCGTTCTTCTTTATTTCCTGGCAGGATAAACTTGGGCTTTGACGACCAGGCTGACAAATAAATGCAGCAACTAGGAAGCCACCGAGGAAGTTCACTGTTATCATTATGTGACAGTGAGGACGTCTGGAATGTCCTGGTGATACTTGGTGTAGAATTCTCACTTTCCAGTTGTAAAAATGGAACAGGTTGCTCCATCTAGAAGAGACTGCCCGCTAGGCATTCAGAGACTTAAATAAGAACTTCTATTTTTTTCCCTATTTAGTATAGGAAGCATCTGTGCATGTGTTCAAATGCCAGGGACAGATTTGATGGCTGCATTATATGTATAAAGCCTTTCCATCCCTCTTGCTGCTTTTTTTTTTCCAGTAAATCTGACTTGTGTGGTCATAACAATATGGGCTATAATTCTGAAACAGCAATTTGTTGTTTCCACCCATTTAGATGTTCCTAGATCCCTGGTATGTGTACCGATTAGCTGACTCCCAGATTTAGGACCTAACTCTGTTATCAATTGTAATGCCTATTTTGTCATAGGCAAAAGCCCTTTACCTTCAGGGACAGTGTATTTTACATGACTGAAGGTGAGAAGTAGACTTAGGCTTTCCAAGTCTAGTCAGAAATGATTGCGCTTCAGACAATGATGTGAGTGAGACACAAGGAATTAGGATGTTGTAGCTGTGCAAAGAATCTGTGAGGGGATTGGCGCCTCTCATCATAGTGACCTACAACACAGTGATATGGACTTCCTGACATGGTCCTTTCCTTTATGACCACAAAAGGCCATTTCATTTCTTATTTAGAACGTACAGCCATCTTGCTATCTCCCTTCCACCTGTGTACATTTACGTAGCTGTAGGAATTGGATTGAGGAAAGGAAAATGTGCATTTGAATCAGCTCAGCTCCTGAAAAATTTTCCTCCCTTTGGAGTACTGCCCTGTTCTATGTAGAGGACATGGACTACACAATGCAAGTGAAAGAGTAAAGCCAGAAGATGCCTCCCTGGGGTTATACTGGCGCTCATGCTGCTAATAAATGGTGTTAATAAATTCAGTGGGTGTCCTACCTATCCACAGTTTGTGGAGATGAATCCACCTTCCCCACTTTACAGAAAATTTCCAGGCAAGGCGTATCTCCATGGATAACCATAGTGATGAAATGACTGAAGCAGTAGAGAAAGATTTCCTCCTTCCTCCCTGTCTCTCTTAGAAGCAGTATGTTGCTCTATAAATTACTGAATTAGAAGATAACTGTGCTTGGCAGTTGCATCAAAGAATGTCAGAGCAGTTCCACTAATGACAATGGCTATCTGAGAGAATATTGTAGCCAGGGCATCATGTCAATAATGAACTAGTTTGAAGTGCATTAAAGTGATATTTCTGATGACTCTAGTTGAAAATCCATGTCATATAATAGAGCTGTAAGTTGTATTGTTAATTTCCTTGTCAACACAGTATTCTGTGGAAGTGAGCAGAAAGCTCATCCTGAAGGGTGATCTGCTAAATGGATTCATAATATATTGTTGTCTTACTGGGCGTGTCTTCCGACTAACACATACTGATCTGATTAGCGCTGATTTTCACTTGCTTGTGAATTACAGGGCAGTGATGGATCTGTGGAATAAGAATTGGGTGACTCTTGTGCAAGAACCTCAGCAAAGGAGCACTACAATTTTAAGGATCTCTATCTTTGTAGAACTTGTTGGCGGGAAGTTTTCTTCACCTAAACTACCTTTTGCTGTTTCTGTTTATTACACTGCTTTCAGAGCTGCTCTTCTGAAGTCAATGCAAAGTATCCTATTGATAATGGGTTAAGTCTCATGTATGGTATGTGCTGAAGGATTATCATGACAAGAAGTAAGATTGATTTGCTTGTGGGGCTGTTTGTGAGCTTTTCCTTAGGATCATCTTCTTCACAAACTCCAGGTCCTGTTCCATTTTGTAGTACCATGAATGATGTTTTTTCTTCCTCCATGTTTAAACTCTTAATGTATTTAGAAACAGTTCTCCCTCTTTTGCTTTTTGGCAAGCTATAGACAGTTCCCATATACAACTACTGATTTAAAATTATGTGGTCAGAAACAGGACACTCCAGATGCCACCTTTATGTGTATGAGCAGCACAATATGTTTTTTGAATGTATGGAAGTATATCTTTTTTCCTGTGGGAATGCTGCCTCATTCAGTCCATGGAGTGATGCTGAGTATTTTTCAGTTTTTTATTTTCTTCTTGTCTGTCATGTAGCATTATGTGTGATTTTCTGCATAATCCTGAACTCCTTCAAATAGTACAATGGAATATCTCGTTTATCATGGTTTTTTAAATGCAGCTCATCTTTAGATTGACCATACTTTTCATAGATGATCATAAATTTATTTCTAAATAATTCTCTAATGTGAAGGTTTATTGTTATCCCCTTTTCACAGATGGAGTTTTTCACAGTGAAGGAGAGGTACAGTGAGATTATGATCAAAGTACCTGTTATTACGTGTGTGGGATATGAGAAACTCAAGGCTTGTTTTTTCAGGGACAGGAGGTGAGACTACTACAACTGACCAGCTGTTGGCCAGTGTGCCTCATCCCCTCTCATGGGGTAGGGTGGGAAATCCATGGCAGGGCAGAGAAGGACTCTGCCAGACCAAGGTTAATTTCAACAGCCTTAGCAAGGAGACCACATAACATCTCTTCCAGCATTCCCTGCCTGACAGCACTTTCAGCTTCTGACACAAGTTTGACAAGACTTCTTACACACCACACCCCACAGAGATCTTGTTTATGCCTAGAATTTATTTTTGAGAAATGAGTGAGATGATAGGTACAGTCCTGTAGAAAAAAATCCACTACATGAAAGGCAACAGTAATACCAACAGAAATGCTGAACTCAGGTTCAAAAGGCAAAAAATGGCTTATGTTTGGATAGTAGCTGGGGAGTAATGGGTGTACCACAATACTGTAACCAAGCCTTTCTCCTTACTACTGCTGCAAACCCTACCTTTTGGGAAAATGTAGATTCAGCAGCATTTGCAATCCAGGTATTTTGGCTTTGGGTAACTTTTTCCTTAGTGTTAATTCTGTTTCTTCTGGCAGTCAGGTTAGCTCTTACGTTTAGCCTAGGCTGGGTGCAATAGTGCGTGTGGTCACTACCTTGTGTGACCTGTTGGGAATGCAAGAGAGAGAGTGTGTGTGTGTGTGTGTGTGTGTGTGTTTAGGGGTAGGGTGTAGGGGCAGCTGCACTGCCAGCTGACGTCCTCAGTAAATCTGACTTCGGTGGAACTATGATTGCATTGCTAGTGCCATGCACTTCCTAAAACTAGAAGTTGCATGTGACTGGTTGCTTGGGAATGCAGGGCAAGCCAAGAGAAGAATCAAGAGGTGGACACTGTAACGCTGAGGGAGCTGTTTTGATCCACAGTTCTGCCATGCAGCTCCAGCCAAGTTTTTGTTCTCTTTTCCCTTCCTCAGCTTGTGTCAGGAGAATATTCTGGTGACTTGGCCCTAGAAAATACCCTCAAGGACACCACCAGCTAAGTTTCCATGTCTTACTAAAAGCAGATTAACAAAAGTCCTGAAGCCACTTATTACTTTCTTTAACTCTTTGGAAACATAACTGCAAATTTTTTTGATCATTTATTGAAAATGTGCTTGTGAATTAAATACAGCAACAACCTAGGAAAAGAAAAGAGAAGCAGTCATTCAAACTTCCTTGACATAGTGTTTTGTCCCTGAGCTTGACAGGACCTCCTTTAGGGATGAAAACTTAAAGGAGGAAAGGATTGGTGTAACACACAAGAAAAGTGACTTGAATATACCCTGTGCTTATGCAACATGAATAAAATACCTCCCTGCTGTGAAAAGCTCTCAGTCTAAATAAGGAGTGGGGAATAAATAGGATGATCTCCTTTGATTAACTCTATCTGCTGTGGACAAAATAACATGCCATTCTCATGGGGCTTTGTTGGCTTTGTAGATGGGCTCTTGTCTGCCTGTCTCCATGCATGTGGGCTGAGGCTCCTTGGGCAGTGTTAAACTGGTGGAAATGAAGACCTTGATTACAAAGGAACACTGACCTCCTGGAAGTTGACTGTAATTTTCTTTCTTGCTGTGACTTTCAGTGCTGTCAGAAGGGATTCAGCAGAGGTGAGGCTGCAGTGAAGGGTTTTGCCTGGGTTATCCGTGACCCGTTTGACACTCTGAAGCACACAAGACAGGGCAAGTTCTTACAGGGTCCTGGAGGGTGAGACCATCAGGATCATAATACATTTTAGACTCAAGACAGACATGCAAATTCATAATTTCTGCCCTGCAGAAAAAACTTCAGGATTCGGCTTAATAATAAAACAGGTTAAAAAATTTAACTAATGAATGTTTTTTGCTTCACAAAGGATATATAAGCAAGACAAAGCCATGCTTTGATTTAAAGCCATATCATCATGCTTGCATAGTACATAGTTTGAGCTATCGCGCCTCGGATATATCAGGGCTTAGTGGCACAATATTGCCACTATTTAAATATGGTCAAATGGCTTGAAGACAGATCACAGATTCCTTTCCTTCATCCCAAAAACTTTGTTAAAATGTGCTGAAATCTCACCTTAATGAAGGTTTCATCTCAAGCTTCATGTTCAGAGGATACAGCAGAGTCCCACAGAAATCTAATCCGCACATCCCTTGGTCCTTCTTGTTTTCGTGTTTGCCTCCTTGCCATCTCCCACCCAATACCTCCTATCATAGGGCACCCCACAGTGATGGCTGACCCTTGAGCTAGGATGCAGATATACATTTCTGGAGTGACATATCCCATGAGCTACCCTGGCCCTTGAGGGAGGTTGAATGCTGGGCACTCATTCCATTTTCCCAGTAAAAAATTTCAATTTTGCAGAAACAGTGTTTTCTATTGAAAAATCATTTTGACAGCAATGTCCCAAAGAGCCTCACCAGTCAGCTTTATGTGCAGGAAAATGAAGTTAATAACAGGGCAAAGCTCATCTAGCAAAGAGGACAAAGAAATGTAAGCGGTGTGGCTCAGGACAGACTGCCAAGTATTGATGGTTTGGAATAAGAAACAAATAATAATAATCTGTTAACCACAAGTGGAATAGATAGAATTCTCTGTTTCCGTAAGGATGTCTCCTGGAGCTGAGATATAAAGCAGAGAAACCTTACAAGTGTCTGTCAAACCAGCTCAACAGAAATGAGATGTATCTCCTGATAGCAGCAGCAGACTGTCAGCTCTGTGACAGGCTCTGAGTAAATTGCTGTTTTCCAAAGATTTCTTCAAGAGCAGAAACATAAAAGCAAACGAGAAGAATACAAACAAAAATCCTCCACACACAGTCTCCTTATCACCTGTGCCTGATTTTTAAGTGAGAAATACTACTGCTGAACAGATATACTTCTGTGTCTGATGTCTCTTAGAATCTCTGAATTTATCATCAGTATCTTTGCAAGATGACCAAACCCAACAGCAAAGGCTAGACACTGTTCTCCACTCTTGGATAGGTGTCATTTCTTCTGGGTCATCCACAGCATGGGGGAAAGAATAAATTAGTAACAGCCTGACCCCTGGAAGGAGGGCAAAGCTGACCTCATTTGTGCAGAATTTCTTTTTCACTAGACCTCCAAGGGGGTTAAAAGGACGTATAAATTACAAAGCTGTTGGCTTCCACATGAGGAAATACTGGAAGAACAGCAACGTGTGTGATTGTAACTCACATTCTGCCTGCTCTGTTTCTATAATCAGGCTCTTGCTTAGCCTTTCTCTCTTATCTTTTTTCCTACCTCCTCATCTAGTTGCTGTCTCTGCTCCTCCAGCCTGCTGTTGCACCCAACCCAATGACATTTCTCAGTCCTAGACTTCAGACTGCTTGTGCAGTTTCATCCCTTTCCATCAGCTTGTCTTCAGGCCATCAGTCAGCCAATGTGTGCCTGAGATCCAGGTCAAGCCTCTATTTTCTCTTTTTTGTCATCACTCACACTGACCTCCTTGCCCAACCTTTTCCAGGCTCTTCTCCCTCATGCACTTTCCTGTCCCAGTCTCCTTGTCCTCCACTACTCCACTCTCTGGTTCCTGTGCTAGATGCTGAATAATAACATGCAAGAACTATGAGCTTCTAACACCGGTCACGGAGAACCATTTCCAGAGCTGCTGTCATGCATGCTGCAAGTGAACAGGAGGACCGTCTGCCACCTCCTCCAATTTCTTTTTTTTTCCACTGTTGATTCTTCCAGTGTCAGTGGTGTGCAGATATAGAGCTATCCCTGAGCAACTCCTTCTGGTATTGAATGCAGTTTAATCACTTCAGCAGAGCTTTCTTCCCAGCTTTGTTAGCCTGTCTGTTAGTCTAGACAGACTGCCAGAAGAATGGGGCCATACTACTTCCCAGACCTAAGCTGGGATACTGAGAACTAAGTCGGGTATCTCCACAGGGGTTTAATTTGTTCAGGCTGCAACACCAACTCTTTGCCTTCTGATCTGGGCAACCTGTTTTCTTTCCATGATACCTGAAAAGGGCATTTACAGCATAACAGTGTAAAGTCTCCCTGGTTTAGTCTCTGATGTCCAGTCTGTATCATCCCTGAGCAATAGCTGAAGGGCAAGTCTTCCTCATTTGCAGGCTACAGCATTGTCACGAAGGCAAGAAATCCCTCCTCTTCTTTGGCTTTTGTCTCCAAAGCTTATTGTATTAAGCACCGCCTGTGTTTTGCCTTGTAGCTGTAAGTGCTGGGTAAGCTGGTTGTATGCAAGTTTCTCAATGGCCAGGTTCATCTTTCATCTTCTGAATTGGCACAGGGCACAAGCTGAGTGACAACGCCATGGCAATAATAATCACAAGTGTGTTAGTTTCCCTGCATCTAGCCACTAAGCTGCTTTGGGGTTTTGGGGTCAGGAACCATCTGTGACTCCAGTTAGAATGACAACAAAAGGAAAAAAAAGAGGGAGGGGGAACAGAAATTAAAACTGTAGGTACTCTTAAAAATATTGATCTGACATCTTCTTAATCATTTACGTGCTACCAAGTGATGGCTTGCACATCCTTTTCCAATGTTTTAAGCTTAATTACAATAGTGAAAGTTGTTTTATTTTTCCTTTGTGCATGGACTCAAGAAGAATAATAGAATGTCCTAATGTGACTGTGGATCATATATTTGTTCATTTGACTTTTGTGTGCATGTGTGTGTACGTGCTGAAAACAAACAAAAAATAGTTTGCAAAGACAAAACCCAGCAGTTATGAGTGTACTACTATATTAGCTAATAGTGTATTGGGGTTAAGGGTATCTGATGAACTGTGGCATAAGTCTTTTTACTCTGATTTCTACTACAGTTGTTATTCATCCTCAGTTTCTAAAATGAAATGGTTTCACAACTTGTGTATTTCCTAGGGTTCTGCCCAATTTTGGTTTTCAATGTTTTTTTGGCGCTGTTGCTTTATTGCCTATTTTATATGGGAAATAATGACAGGCTGGGCTAAACAGTGATCAGTGGCAGGACTCCTAGTGATTTCAAGTTGCAACAGAATTTAGCTTAATGAATTCAATAACTTCTAGCATGTCTCAGATGTCTGCTAGTGCTATTATTAATCAGTCTGCTGCCAGCTGCTCGGACAATAGCTCCTTGTTCTTCATAGCCTGTTGCTTAATCAAGAAAGTATTGTTGCCTGAGAACTTGGCAAGGACTTTAAGCCAGATTCAGATTTCATTTACTTCTGTGTGAACTTGAGAAATGGTGTGGACATTAGTGGTATTATTCTGGGTTTGCCTCTGTATAAACATGATCAGTATATGGCTCTTTAGTTTTTAAATTTGTCTCAAGAGATTTGTCACATTCACAGGGAGCTTTTACAGCAAGCTCTTTAGCAGTGAAAAAACTCTTTGCTGTGGGTGCGTGCATGTGTTTGGATGTGCATGTGTTTATGCATGTTGCATAGAGCATTAAATCTTACCCTTTTCATTTGCCTGGTCCCTGCCGGCCAGCACAATACTAATTACCTTGGAAAATGATTGAAGTTTGTGTTAAAGCCAATATGCAGGTGGAATGTGTGTTATAATTTTCCATTCTTTAATTTATCTCCTGTTAACAGCTGATTGCTACCTTGCACAGGGGACTGTGAAAAGCTTTACCAAAGGAAATATTTGGATACATACAAATTTAAATCACAATTGCATGATGGAAAGTTCTTTTATTTCGTTCAGCTTTTTGTTTTTAATTTTTCCCCCATATGATTTGATTGCATTCGTGTTGGCCAATCTGAGAGGGACCTTTCAGACAAGTAGATGGGAAAGGGCTATGAAAGTGCAACCAAGTGAAGAGGTGAATTAAGCCTGTTCAAACATTTAAAAAGACTGGTGAAAAAAATAACTTCCCACTTAATCCTTCATGCTAGTGAGCAGACATTGCAGGTCAAATAATATTAAAAAACGATGATGTTTATTTACATACAGGAATATATTATTTCTATCATCTCTAACATCCAGCATAACTGTCTGTAAAGTTCTGATTGTAAAGCTATGATTCTGGAAGTGGTCAATGTCACCAGCTCACTCTGTTCCTAATAGGAAGAGGAAGAAAGGAGTTAATAGGACTCTGCCTCCTTGGACTTCCAAACTTTGCACAATCCCCTTGCTTCCTAAGCCTATTAGCTACCTGTTTCTTGACCTGTCTGGACACTGTTAAGTGTTCTTCCAGACCCTGTAACTTCTCACAAAATGCTCCTTTTATCACACAGAAACAAAGAGAAAGTGCATAGAAGACAGAAATTTTACTTATCAGAAAAATTAGATGCGTTCAAATTCATGCCTCTGGGCCTATCAGAAGATCCTTAACTGCTCAGACCATGTCTGGCCATGGGATTTAGCTCTGGTTGTACCAAGTAAGAGTGTAGTCAGGCCTGGTGATAACACAGTATCCTTCTGCTGAAGTAGAGCCTTGAAGCTATTTTGGCCTCTACACAAAAGGAGATCTGGATCTTTCTGTCTGATTATCAGTTATGTGTTATTTTGTTTGAAGGGTCAGAAGACAAGGGCAGACAGCTAATATTTTACTTTTAGTGGTTTGCTGTATTTCAAAGCATCAAGAGAACAATCTGTTAGTTCTCCAACTTTTCAATGAACAATGTGGAACCTCTTTCATCATTCCTCTAACTCAAGCAATTGGTCTGAAATTATATTGGTTCACAGAAAAGAAGAATTAGAGATGACAAGGAGTATGACTGAAGTGATAAAACTTCCAGCCTTATCCCCAGTTCACCCAACTGTAAATGGATCATTCAAGCAGAGGAATCAAATGTGTCCAAAATCCTGAATGCATCCCATCAGCTTCAGTAGCTGATATGGCTAGCCACACCTGCCCAGTGGGCCAGCTAGACTTGAACACACTTTGCATTAAGTAAGTAAGTAAGTAAACTCCAGAGCTATCACTTCCACATCAAATACACCTATAATTACTTTATAGTACGACAACATTAGAGAACAAATTTAGTATTATTACCAACAGTGGTACATGCTACACTTTAGCCATTGGACTGAATCCTGTAAATGTTCCACATGAGAAAATCTCATTAAAATTAATGGCAATCTTTTTGGTACAAACCCTTGTGGTTGACATTTTTTAAAAGTATTTCACTTAGTTTTTCACATTCTTACTGTAGTTCAGTAGTAAGGATCCTTTTCCAAAACTGTTCACAGGAAGGTGGAGGAGTTACACGAATGTTTTAAATAAATAAGCTTTGCATAGCAACAGAATAGTATAGAATTAAAAAACACAAATGGTGCCTGTGTTGTGGATTTAACAGCTAACCTGATTCATGTGCTCGTTCACCAGGTTGGCCTCTACCATTCCAATCTCTTTTCTTGTTTTCAGTTAGTCATACTTAAAGTGCTTCGTTTGCCCATGCTACCTTTATATGGTTCTTTTGGGGTGCCTGGCAGAGTTTCAGGGTTGGTTCTGTGATTCTTATAAATCTGGAATATGGCTAACTGAGAATCTTTATTTTTTGGAAAATGTCAATTAGCTTTATTGAAGCTGCTCTTGAGGAAACGATATTTTCATGAATTTACTGTCCTCACCTCAAGTTCTGAAATAGTCCCAGCCTCTTCTTTTCCTATTTTTTAAATGAGGAAGTTCAATGCTTTGGGTCAAAATGGCACTCCTTTGAAATTTTCAGTTAATGTAAGAAATGGTAAATCTTAAAAATTCCAGATAGAGAAAAAATTTTTAATTTTTTCTTTTTTTTATATAGTTGATCCAATGTAACAGTTTTATCACATCACCTACATGCAAAATTTGTGTGTCTTTTCCAATTATAGAGTAATAAAATAGAAGGTATTTTTATTATTATGCCTTTTAGAATGGACTATTGCTCTCTGCACAGAAATGCAATGACAGTTTCTCATTGCTTTAGTCTTTAAACTGTATTTTTGTTTTAGGAATGACATAAGTCACAACTACTTGGCTTGCTTTCTCAGATGCATCATGTACTTTTTCCTACCTGGGTAATTAATAGCCAGTGAACCCCAGTGGATTTGCTTACTGCCAATGACATTGAGGCAAAAGGCTTTATATCTCCTGCAGAATAGATATTATATTACTGAGTTCTGAAAACCAAGTGACTTCAGGAGGTTAAGAAGGTGGGTGGGAAACATATTTTCCAATAGATACAAACCCAAACATTTAAGTGGAACATGCACAAGGTCTCCTGAGAGATGTTTATATTATAGCTATAGGAGGAAAAGCAATAAAGAGAACACTTTAGCAGTGTTGAAACAATCTGTCACAGAACAGACACAAAGACGTTGGCATACCTGCAGATATCTGTTTCCCGCATCCACTTGTAGAATTCCCAGGATCCTCCTCCTCTATGCTATTGATTTCTGTGCTATTTCTTTGATAGATACAGGCATCTCACAGTATTCTATCATCGCATGTTTATAACCTTGCTATGTCAGCATGGCAGAGAGTTATATTAATGATGAAGGTGAAGGGAAAGGTAAATGTTTAATTGTATTGAATGGAATCTATCTCATGTCTGACAAAATGATGATTCCTTGATCCATGCCATATTTCCTAACTTTAACAGGCATTAGCTGAATTTCTTCAGTTTGTCCTTCCACACAATAGAAAATTGTGGGTTTTAGTCACTGTGTGAACATCAACATGTAATTTAACAGTACTGTGCTTATTTCAACTAGCTATTTATTTCTTTTCCTAGTTGTTCACATCTATATTTTTCAGCAGCTCATTAGACTAGAAACAAGAATGTAAAGCAGTTGTGGTAACTTGCATTTCTGTTTTGTTACTATAAAAGGTGCAATGGCTTTTTTTTTCAAAGTTATGACTGTAAATATGAAAAACATTTTCAGTCCGTGCTCTGCTAACATTTAAGGCTGGAGAGAAACTGGGCAAACACCCACCCATGTGGAGATTGTGCACAGTTCAGCTTCTGCAGAGTTGATTGTAAGTTTGAAATTTTTCTGGGGGATGAAAGGGTTGAAAACACATTTCTTTACAAACATTTCCGAGAACTTAAAACCTCCTATATGTCGCCAAAATTGTTTTATTTTTTTCAAAGATCTGATTAACAGGGAATGTAAAAGCATTTGCTACTTTTCACAAGCTCATATGGTGTTTTGGTTTTGCTGATAAAGAAATCAAAGCAAATCAGATCCAAAAGGCTATACACTTCACCATACATAAGGGGTAAGTACTAAACTTCAACAAGAACAATCCCGGTTAGCCATTAGGTAAAAAAAAAAAACCAACCCAAACAAAACACTAAAGGTACTGAAGCACTGGAATGGATTGCCTAAAGATGCAGTGCTCACATCCTTGGAGGCCTTGATTAGGCAAACATCTGTCAATAACAATGCAAGTATACAGGATCCCCCTGTGAGTAGGAGAACAGATGATCTTATGAGGACCTATATAGCTACATTTTTACCAAATATTGCTATTCCTAACTGTTAGGCACCTTGGAATACAAACTGCAAAACCCAGTGCAGTGGGCACAAAGTAATCTAAAATAGTTGAGGGAGGTTTGTCTTTTAAAGCCCAGGTCCAGGCATCTAATATAGTTACTGAAAGTAGTTTAGGTCTGTAAGCCAAAACTTTTTTTCAAATCTCTGCTTCAGCTGCAGCCTAGCTTTAGAATATCTAACCAAACTGTACGATATTAACAGTCCCTGTAGCACCTCAGCTTTGACTGCTGTGCAGGCTCAGATGTTTTTCTGCATTGGTGGAGTGTGGCAGCATGGTGTCATCCTGCCCCCAGCACCTGCTGGTGCTCCCTCTTATCACATGTGAGTGCTGCTCTCATGCCACGCTTACCAGTCCAGTCTCAGCACAAGGTATGGTGATACATGCTGTTTCTGTATAAAGCCTAGCCAGAGATGAAGATGTGTTTTTGCTCTGTTGAGAGAAAAAAATAAATTATTTATGGCTCTGAATACCATAGCAAAAAGTGTGGTAGGTCAAGCTGTTGTCAGGTAAAGCGAGAGAGGGGTCAGTGCTCTAGGTGTTCTTCTTGTGAAGGTTGATGTATTTGTACATCAGAGTGATACCAAAGATATGTGACTTGCTAGCTGTGAAACGAATGCCACTTTCTCTGGGCAACAGTCTGAAGGATCTGGCCATACTTGCCACTTGCTGGATGCTCCCTGCTGAGAGGTTCTGTGTGGAGGTGGTGGCAGGTGCTGGAGAGGCTGGTGGGAGAGGGCCGATGGCTGGAGGGAGGGGAGCGGGTTAGGCACAGCAGGCATGGGGGAGCATGAAGGATTGCCAGAGCTGGGGAGATGGACGTGTAGTCTGGGAGAGTGCCGTGAAAGGGGGATGTAATAGCAGAGGGAGAAACGGCCATCCTCTGCAACTCTTTCTGCTGCAGCCTTTGGCATGGGCTATTCCTCTCATACCTCCCTAATTTAACAGAGTAAGAGCACAGAGAATTCTTTTTTCCCAACTGGAAGGTCTTCACAGAGCTTGTACTATTTGTGTACTTAAAGGATCAGAGAGACCTCCTCCTAACAGGATAGGTGCCTAAAAACGCTGGTACAGTACAGCTGCAGTGATTCATTTTCAGCTAACTAGCTCCAACACCAAGAGCTGTGACAGCCTGGATCTTACCTGGAAAACATTCCTGCAGGGCAAATGGCTGGGCCGTTGGCTAGTACTGAGCTCCTCGCTGTTGCTGGTAAACTGCTGCCAGCTCCTGAACTGACTAATTTAAGGCAAGCTCGGATACAGCTGCGCTATGGCCATAGTGCAGCGACTACCATCAAGACATATACTGCAGGGTATGTTCTCTCACCAAATGAAAACAGGATCAGTTGACTGCTAGGTGTAAAACAACTAACACCACATCCATTAAATACCTGTATGCCTCTCTAAACATTCAAGTGGAAGTTATTAAACTTATTGAAGTGATTAGAGCAAGTACTATGTACTTGGACAAGGGAAAGAAACAACAGGCGATTTCCCCCTCTGTTGAGAAAATCAAGTAATAATTTGAACTTTTCCGTTGCTTATCATACTTAGAACCTCCTTGACTTGGCAGTAGCTAGGGCAATGATGGATATCAGAAGCTTTATTTTGGGAAAACTGCTCTCAGCTCCTCCCCTCTCCTCCAAACACACACTGTTAAATCCTAAAGACACCTAGGGCCATTACTCGCTTCTTAGCTATATAAGGTTATGCAGTTCATAATATACTTAAGATACCTTATGTTATCTGTCAGATGGTAAATTTAATTTTAAAATTAACATAATGCATTAGCATAAAAACTTGACCTTCTGTCTCAAAATGTATGATGTCAAAAATCTGATTGCACTAGTATCTTTTAAGGACATTGGCTACTTAAACATCTTTATTATCTTGTCTGTACATACTTCAAACTAACATATTAACACATTACTCATTTTATTGCTTTATTATCCCGTTAATAAAACTCTAAGTCCTCTCTTATGTTAAAGTCCTTATTTCTGTTATATAAACCCACAAAACTCTTAAGAAGGTAGGCCTTTCGGGAGCTAATTGGTCTTTTATTTGCAGTGATAAGATTGGGATTCACATGCCCAAGCTTCATAGCTGGGATTCATCTCCCATTTTAGGCTGCTCTATGCAAGCAGGTACCCATCAGCGATTTGGTATTTCTATAACATATTTGCTGTCTGTATCCATCAGGTTTTCAAAGGTCCCTAAAGTTGAATGGCCTTTTTTCACATGTGTGAGATTTTTCACACACGTCATGCTCACACCTCTATGTCTAAGCATTAGCCTTTGCCCAGGCCTGACTGCAAGACAACTTTTATGCCAAATTCTTGCCCTTGTCTTGCTCTTGTGTTCACCCGTGTCTGGACCATGACTAGCTCACCCCAGCATGTTTAAATTAAAGACCTGGAAGAAGGAACAAGGTTTCAGCCTTGATAACAAAGTGCCAATCTTGGATGCACAGTTATCCTTCCAGACCCTAGCCATCAGTAAGAGTGAAGAGAAATAGGAGATGGTGACTTCACAGGCCTTTCACATTACCTAGTCATCTTCCACAAGGCAAGCAATGAAATAAGGGTCTTGTTCACTTGCTGCTGCTAGCACCTGCCTACTAACTAGCCTCAATGAGTCAATGCCCTCCTGAAATCTCTGGGATACTTGTAGATGCTTAGAGGATGCTGAGCAATTTGTTTACTTCTCCATGGACATCAGAATGTGAATCCAGATCACTGAATGCCTGCTATTGTTCAGCTGGTAATCTCAGGTTCAGATTCCCCACAGCGATGTCAACATCCATCAGTGGGCTGGTGTCACAAATATGCATGATTGTATTGGTTTTGTGTGGCAAGGTTTTGGTAGCGGGTGGGGTTACAGGGGTGGCTTCTGTAAGAAGCTGCTGGAAGCTTCCCCTGTGTCCGACAGAGCCCATACCAGCCGGCTCTAAGACAGACCCGCCGCCGGCCAAGGCCAAGCCAATCAGCGATAGTGGTAACGCCTCTGTGATAACATTTTTAAGAAGGAAAAAAGTTGGGACGGCGGTATTTCGGCAGCCGGAGAGAGGAGTGAGAACATGTAAGAGAAACAACCCTGCGGACACCAAGGTCAGTGAAGAAGGAGGGGGAGGAGATGCTCCAGGCGCCGGAGCAGAGATTCCCCTGCAGCCCGTGGTGAAGACCATGGTGAGGCAGGCTGTCCCCCTGCAGTCCATGGAGGTCCACGGTGGAGCAGATATCCACCTGCAGCCCGTGGAGGACCCCACGCCGGAGCAGGTGGGTTCCCGAAGGAGGCTGTGACCCCGTGGGAACCCCGCGCTGGAGCAGGCTCCTGGCAGGACCTGCGGATCTGTGGAGAGAGGAGCCCACGGAGCAGGTTTTCTGGCAGGACTTGTGACCCCGTGGGGGGCCCACGCTGGAGCAGTCTGTGCCTGAAGGACTGCACACCGTGGAAAGGACCCATGCTGGAGCAGTTCGTGAAGAACTGCAGCCCGTGGGAAGGACCCACGTTGGAGAAGTTCATGGAGGACTGTCTCCTGTGGGTGGGACCCCACGCTGGAGCAGGGGAAGAGTGTGATGAGTCCTCCCCCTGAGGAGGATGAAGCGGCAGAAAATAACGTGTGATGAACTGACCGTAAACCCCATCCCCGTCCCCCTGTGCCGCTGGGGGGGTGGTAGAGAATCGGGGAGTGAAGTTGTGCCCGGGAAGAAGGGACGGGTGGAGGGAAGGTGTTCTGAGATTTGGTTTTATTTCTCATTACCCTACTCCGGTTGATTTGTAATAAATCAAGTTAATTTTTCCCCAAACTGAGTCTGTTTTGCCCGTGACAGTAATTGGTGAGTGATCTCTCCTATCCTTATCTCGACCCACAAGCTCTTTGTTATATTTTCTCTCCCCTGTCCAGTTGAGAAGGAGGGGGAGTGATAGAACAGCTCTGGTGGGCACCTGGCATCCAGCCAGGGTTAACCCATCACAATGATATACCTCTCTTCGGCTGCTCTTGACTGCTCTTTTGACCCTGGGATCAGAATATAAACCACCCTGTCTTTTTCTTTTGTCCCTTATTTTTAACTGAAAATTAGGGCTACTATCTCAGCCCCTGATTCCTTCAGTGTCCTCTACAGCCTTTAGCACCTAGAGAGACAGCTCTGGAGAGCAATACACGTCACCAGTCTTAGGTAAGAAACATAATCTGTAGCCACCTTGGATTCCTAGAACATGCTGTTCAGAGACACCCCCTACGTCCATCTGCCTGCACTGCAGGCTGTCTTCTGAAAGGCAAGTATTTCAAATTGGATGACAGTATCCTAAAAGTTTTCCACCAGCTATCTGAAAGCTCTACAATGGTATTTAAGGATATCTGTAGGAACAACAGCTTTGATCATATATTGTAACATGTCTCTGTCCTAAGCATAAATACAGAACTTTCACGGGAACTTGCAGGAAAGAATGGAATTATAACACAAACTGATGCTGAAACAAGGCAGCCCAGCAAATGGGGAACATTTCAAAATTATAAGCAGTTATATTAAAACAATAATATATGTTTAAATGTTTCTGTTTTGTTTATTAATTGTTACCTTTTCTATATGCCAAGAATAACAAGTTATCTTGCTTTCAAAATAGAAAAAAATATTCTGTTTTAAAGCAGCAATGAAAAAATGTAGGAAATTCACTTTTTTGACCTGACTGCCTCTGTGGTGTGTTTCTATAGAATTATTATAGTAGGGATTGGATTACTTATTAGATGAATAGCTTTGTATCCAGTGATTTAGTAAACCCATCCATTCATTCTTTTGAATAATTACTATGTCTGTAAATAAACAGCCAGATTACTAAAATATAAATTGGAGAGAAAAACAAGATATATCACAAAGAAAAAACAACAAAAATCATATTTGTAGTCCCTTTTAAGGAAGGGTTTCTGCCTAAAGATATAATCTTTAATTAAATTTATGTATTTTATTTATAGTTCCTTTTATTATTTTTTCCAGAACATGCTGACACAGCAGTGGTTTTGCTAACAGAATCTATGGTATTGCTATAATAAATATTATGGCAAAACCCCCTTCTGGACTATTTCCCTAAGCGTTAGCATTTTGAGAGTGCATTTGGGTTTGGCCACCATGAATTCATGCATTGTATATTTGACTGTAAAATCATCATTGTTAAAATATATGGCCTTAATGGGTCCTGAACTGGCACAGAAAATCCAAAGGCAGAGCTAACAAACAAGGAGAGAAATATATGTATTTTGGCATAGAGCAGAGCTGCAGCCAGCAGCTCACCAAACTTGTATTGTCCAGTGACTGAAATGATGTTTCTTAGTTTTGGGATTTTTTTTGTAATGAACTCCCTTGCTTGCTTGCTAGGGCTGTCTCAGATTTGTCTCTGGTAAGCCTGCCACTGTTAACCCTTTTCCACAATCAGCTATGAAGATGCTTAAGTGAAACAAGGTTTGGGGCTGAGGCAGGTACAGGAAGAGGGCATGTTAGCCAAAAAAAAAAAAAAAAGTTAACTGAAAGGCCAAGTGCCAAGGAAGAAATGCTCCCTTGATGCCAGACAGTAGACTAGGCTGAGATTCATAAGCAGTTTTATATGCTATGTGATTACCTCATTTAATAAATGTACATAAACAGATAGAATAAGTAACATCTTCAGACTCCATGTAACTATTTTCTTCTCCATTGGGGAGCTTCCCTGTAATCTCCCAGACAACTACTGTTACTGAACAGAAGGCTGATGAGGGTGGTAGAATGCCATCAGTACGAAAAAGGGCAGATTTATTTTGTATATTGGTGGAATCCATCCCTCCTTACAAAATGTGCTGGTTTTGGCTAGGGTAGAGTTAATTTTCTTCATAGTAGCTAGTATGGGACTATGTTTTGGATTTGTGCTGGAAACAGTGTTGATAATTCAGGGAAGTTTTCGTTACTGCTGAGCAGTGCTTACACAAAGTGAAGGTGTTTTCTGCTTCTCACCCCACTCCACCAGTGAGTAGGCTGGGGGTGCACAAGAAGTTGGGAGCGGACACAGCTGGGACAGCTGACCCAAACTGACCAAAGGGATATTCAAGACCATATGATGTCATGCTCAAGCATGGGGGAAGAAGAAGGAAGGGGGGGATGTTTGGAGTGATGGCATTTGTCTTCCCAAGTCACCATCACGCGTGCTGGAGCCCTGCTTTCCTGGAGATGGCCGAACACCTGCCTGCCAATGGGAAGTGGTGAATGAATTCCTTGTTTTGCTTTGCCTGCATGCGCAGCTTTTGCTTTCCCTATTAAACCGTCTTTATCTCAACCCATGAGTTTTCTCACTTTTACTCTTCCAATTCTCACCCCCATCTTACCAGAGGGGAGCGAGGAAGTGGCTGTGTAGTGCCTAGTTGCCAGCTGGGGTCAAACCATGACACAGAACAAACATTCTGAACAGATACAATGTAAGAGATGAAGGCAAATGGTAATGGCTGAAAACAAAGGACTTACTTATGTTTCACAGAGGGGTGCTGAGAACAGAAGGGAATTTTGATGAGGGAAGGTGCAGATTTCTTGATTTTGGGAGAGTTTATCACAGCAGAATAGAGGTAAGAGGCAGTAAGCAAAGAGCAGTAGTGCCTCAGATTGGAAGGAGTCTGTGGAGCACACTACTAAACTTCTCTTTCCTTCCCCCAAAATACCACTACCAAAGGACAGTTTTGGAATAGAGCCCAAAGTGAATTGGGGAACAGTACAGTTGGTTAGGGCTACATGTAAATTTTTTGTACAGAGAGAGAGACGAGAGGCGGTCTCATTCTGTCTTGATAGGATGAATAAGCATTGATCAAATGTTGATCAATGTTGTGAGATCAAGAGATTTTATGAATAGTTTTTGAATATGGTCAAAATACTGACACACTTCTCAAACAGCACAGCTTAAATTCAGGCTTCCCTCTTCTAGGTTGTAGCAAAAAGGAGATTTTCTTTGGATAAGCAAAGTTTTTCAGCCAAACAGGATGCTTTCCAAGACATTAACTTTCTTTTGTCTTCAAGAAAGCAGTTTCTTAACTGCCACTTCAACTCTCTTTAACCGAGTCATCTAGAGTGTGGTAGAAAAATACCTTAATTTACCACAGCTGACTAAAAGTACTAAAACTGGTATCATATGCCTGCACTTAAGGCAAACAGCTGTGAATTTGCTTTAACAGCAAGAGACAGAAAGGGGAAAAAAAACAGAAAGTGAACTGGCACTTTCTTATCAATGTGTGTTTCAGCTGACATGAAATCTGTACAACTGGAATTTAAGGAAGACAAAGAAAAGGTGATGGATGGTTTAGATATGGTTGATCTTGGTGTGAGAAGGGTAGATTAGATGGTTTCATGATCTTCCAGGTCTATTTTGTACAGTTTTACAAATTTATGGTGAAGTAAAGCTACTTATGTGCTTGGAAATCCTGACAAGGTGGCAATATATTTGACAGGAGGACTTGTTTTGATTGTGTTTATTATCTGCTTGTAATTCTCAATACTAAACATAGGAAGTTAGCTGAAAAAGTTTCAGCAGTGTTGTATGATGCTGTAAGACAAGTTTTTAATACCTTTGAAAACATAACAGGGAAGAAGAAAATAGTATGTTTCTTGAACCTGAAAACACTGGGAAGACGTGAAGAAAACAGTTAGGTGGTGGTGCAGTAATTAGAGACAGAGATATCCATCTACAGATGTTGTTTCCTCCTCTACAGATGTAATTTCTGAATCTAAGATATTTCACTGTGTGTATCTTGGAAGAAAACTTAAGTGCACTCTGTCAAGACAGGGCAGAACCTGGACAGATTATTAAAAAAGATGCCTATGCAGAGTTGGGTAATAACAGGATCAAAGTAACAGATAAACAAATGAAAAGGAGAGCCAGAAAGCTGAGAAGAAAGGGGTAAGATTTCATTCTTAGTGATTTTTTCCACAGGGAACACTCCCTGGGATAGACCAGGAATGATCCATGTGAATAGAGACAGAATGACTAAAAAGAACCTGCACTCAAAACCAAACTCATCTCATTCAGATACTTGGAACAAAAGGTCATGTACAGAGGTCTGGAGGTAGGTTTTGGGAGCATTAGGACACAAATGTCTGACCTAGCTGTGTACAACCACCTAACTCATCCACATTTGAGGCAACTACAGTTAACCCCCGGGTTCTTCCAGCAAAGCCCCAGTGTCACCTGCTAGGATCCGTAGGAGCCAGAGTGCATGAAATCCCTCAAGAAGAACAGAAGAGGTCCCCACTGCAAAACATTTGGTAGGCTGAACTGTATATAGCTCAGAGGAATGAAACCATGCTTTTCTCTTAGCCCTCACAGGAGGTGTCTAGCTGGTCCTTATCATGAAGCAGCCATTCAAGGGTCAGGTGAAGCAAGCTCTTAATGAGTGTCCTCTGCTGGCTATGGGGGCCCTGAACAGTCAGAAAAGAAGAAATTCTAAGAAAAATATTGCTTTGAGAAGAATAGAGATGGCATAATTCATTTTTGCAATGAGAAAATGGAGCTGTTAGCAGCCTTTACCTTGCCTTGACTCATTATGACCTTCCATGTGTTTTGGTCAAAGTCCATGAAAATTGATATATTTCTGGAATTTTCTGATGGACTGTCATTTTCTGATGGGAAAAAAACCCAAACCAATTAGTTTTATCAGAAAGTGCCATCAACTCTTGTGGGAAATTTTTAATTTTTTTCTATATAATAGGGATTTTATTATGTGTTTTACTGTTATTTAGAAACAATAGCAAAACTTTAAATGTTTTCAGTTGACAGTGCTGGCCTCCCACACTTTCTCTTTAAATCCAAACTACCACAGACTGGTTCTCTGAAACATTGTGCTTGTTCCTTTTTGCCTTATTTAGGTTTAAGGAGCATTTGTCGAGCAGGCAGTTCAGCTCTTCCTTTTGCTGATGGCAAGTATTGTCTGCAGGTTTTGCTTTCCTGCTATGCACAGTGACCAGTATTGAACCTTCACCCCAATGGTAACTTGACTGACAGTGGTGGAGAAAAAGATCTATACAACCAAATAAAGTATTTGAAAAGAAATACACCCAAGTCTGGATGCTTGAGAAGGGGAAGAAATAGCAAAACATTCCAGATTTATGAGGGGCCATTGGGGTATTGTACAGGTTTGCATGAGCAGTTATATAATTTAGTGACTCTCATGTGATATTCTGCATTATATTTACAATAGAGAAAGAGAGTGAACTGCACCCAACTGTATTAAATAGAACTATTTTTTATCCAGGGTTGCTGGTGACAGTATTGGTCCAACAGCTTGTGCCTGTCATCAAAACCCAGAGGTAAAAAATATAGCACTCTTTGGGTGTATTTTATTATTTCACAATAATTGGATAGCTTGACACCTAATGAAAATTTACATTAGGCAGACACCTGGTGTAAATTTCACACTTTTTCAATCTTATATCCTCTTTTGGCTATCTCAGTATACCTGTTCTGATGTTTTGGAAAATAGGATTTTTGATGAATTCTTATGAAATTAAAATATCTAGGGAGTTTAGAAGTGTTTTTCAGCAGGAAAATAATTAATAACACTACTGAGAATGAGTTGTTTGCTTTAAAGTCAGCAGGAGTTTGTTATCATTAGCAGGTTCAGAGCAATGGTTCAGAGAAGTGCTAAAAAATGATTTCTTAGACTCTGAGTCTGCAAACAGTGATGTACTTGCTTAAATTTATACAAGAAACTAGTCTTGATGGAAACCCTCCTAAACCTAAGCACACACATAAGCATTTGCAGAAGAAGCTCTCAGTTTGGTTACGTCTGACTCAGATGAGATCAGTAAAAATAGGTTCTTGAACTTTTTCTGAAATTTAAATGTCCCTGTGAGTACTGAATGAAATTTAAGGTCAGTTCTCTTTTTAGCTGAAAATAGCTTGGCCTTCCGTAATGAGAACAGTGTTTTGTTTTCAAAATAATAATATTAATGGAAAGAGTTAGGGAGTTTTAATGGGATGTGCTTTCTAATAAACAGCACTAACACATTGTGATTTTATAGGGCCTTTCATTGTAGGTTCTGAAAGTGCCTCATGAATCTCACATCACTCTAAGTGGAACAGTATTGTTGTGCTGCATCTGCAGACAGGAGGCTAAAATAGAAAGACTGTGTGAGTTGTGAAAATGAAAATATTGAATAGAGTCCACAGTGCTAATGGTTATTCAGGCTTATTCTCACACATAAATCTCTTCTCCCATACTTATTAGCCATGTTCCTTTGGATATACTTTCATGGCTGACTACTAATACCTGGGATGAAGATAACTATAGCTTTGATTTGGCAAACTATTCCTGGTTAGAAAATGCTTACTCATAGCCTCACTTTCTCATTGTTTTAAACAGGACTTAATAAATGTGCTCAAAGCCAATCCTATGCTTAAGTGCTTTTTGATTCAGTCCCGATTTGAGTACTGGAGATGAAATCTGGTAAACAAAGGGATAAGTTTTATTTTCTGAATGGAGACCAACAAACCCCATGTTCATCTGGACATTGCCATTTACCAGACAGATTAATGTAAATGTATGCAGAATTATTATTTAAGTATCTATTTTCTGTAACACGGTAATAAAAACAGAATTCAGATCTCTTGCCTTTGTCTAAGAGAAAAGCCATTCCTATTGTCTTAAATTGATATGTTTTATGCTAAAATGCTGATAAATTCTGTATCTGAAATATTTTTTTGTGCCTGTTTTCAAAGTCTGAAACTGCTACAAGCCAAAGGCTGAATTGAGAATTCTGAACAGTACATATAATTTCCTGCTTCACACAAATGTTTCATTATAGTATATGAGATTTTATAAAGAAAATTATCTATTTGAATACAAATTTGATTTTCATTTTTAATAGACGCTGCTACAGACTGACCAAGCTCAAGTAAAATATCATATAATTACACAAAGAATAGATATTAGTCACTTCACAGTGATGCTGTTCTAAACTTGCACAGTTATGCTGATGAAAAAATAAATAAACCCACACCAGATAATTTGGAAATAAATGTATTCACAGAGTGTTTTTTTCTTCCAGTGAAGACTTCAGTTAAACCGAGACTTAAAATTGTCAGTATGCTTGACCAGTGTTAAAATTAACAGATGGTTATTGTACCAAAAGACAGCATTTCAAGCAAATAATTCCACTTAAAATATTAAAAAAGCAGATTTTCCAGTTTATACTGTTAAAGGTTATGGTGGCATGTTTGATTAATGGGCTGTTTTATTGGTGATGCAAATAATGTGTAATGTCATATGACCCATATGTTGTAGATTAGAGAGGTATTAAACTTACCTTGGCACAAAGTGAAAAATCTAAAATATCCCTCTGGTAAAATATATCATTCTAGAGGAAAAAGACATGTTGGCATTGCTTGTATTTATGCTTTTGATAAATTACATGTCATGTTTACTTAGTTTTAGTATCCAATCAAAATCTATTCTTTTTCATACTTTTGCTTCTCTTTATTTGTCAGATTCCTCCTGCAAGTTGTGGTTGCAATGGTCAGCAACTGTGTGTGAAATCCAACTGTATGTTACCTGCCAATTATAAACAAAGACATGGAGGAAGATGACAGTGTCTAATTGTTCATAAAATAAACTTGATATTTATTGCCATTTTTCTAGAATGGTGAAAGCTACAACAGAATAAGGAAGGCATATGCACGCAGGAAGCGCTATGAGAAGAATCCTCAGATAAGCACTCTGAGAAGGATCCGCAGCAAAGCCCCAAGCCACACAACGAAAATTCACCAGGTTCCATATTGCATGGGAAACCTGAACCACAGGTCAGGGTCTATTTAAAGATTCACTGAGATTCTGGGACCTTTAGGTAAAGTTTAGTTGGTAAATGTTAGCCTGACTTACGAATCTAGCTGGAAACTCTATAAAAATCTCAGAAACTAAGCTCAGAAAAGGATGAAACTCATTGGTTTAGGTTGAATTTTTCTTTGAGGTTTAGAATTCTGTTGACGCTGAATGGTAGACTGGGAATCAGGAGGTGCACTGGAGCTTTGTGTGCACTGCAATGCAATGAAACTGCCAAGTTTCATGTTATTCTCTCCAGGTCTATACATGACCTGGAGCAAAATCTGGCTCTCAGAAGTATTTGTGTATTTGTTCCAGGGCCAAAACGGGCTACTTCTTCTGGTGATAAAATTCCAAATGAGAACTACCCCTCAGAGGAACACAACTATCTCCTCTTCAAATTTCAGCTTTGTCTGCCAGTAAAGTAAGCCTGATTCTTTTTTCTTTGTTTTCCCCCCAAATTTCTATTGGCTTTGGTAACCTGGGAAATGCTTCTTTACTGATCGTGACCACCCCAGATGGGATGTCTTTTGCCAGCACACTGGGGCCTTCAACTACAAAGGTAAAATACACCAGCACATAGGACTATGCAGCCCATTTCTAGAATTTTTGCTCAGACACATGTGAAAACAACCAGCCATCTCTCCTTATTTAAAGCAAAATGTAAACAGATGTGATTTTCCTACAGAAAAAGTCACTTCTGAATTAAGAGGAAATAGACTTAAAATCTTTAATCTACCTCATCAACATTTTTTACACTTATGTTATTCTCCAGTACCGTGATCATGGAAAAAGAGCACTAGAAAAGCTGACAGTTTTGATCCAATAACTACAGTGGTCTTTCTTTGAGAGCAAGAACACTGCACCAAAATTTAGCCTGTGGATTCAGTTAAAAATGAGCCCTTTGATAAAGACTGGAGTCACAGCTCACACCACAGAGATATAAATCATCTCCGCTTTGCCATCTTGGCCAGCAGCATCCCAAGGAGGAAATCTCTTCAGGGTGTGCATCTGTGCACTGCTCTTGTCTCTCTCAGGTTCCCTCTGAGGCTGTGTAGCGTTAGCTTCTCCTCAGATACACTGGCAAAACTTGTCCTGTGCTCTAGCTCTTCCAGGCAAAGAAATTGTTGGGTGGTATAACCTTGGGCTGAATTCAGTTCCTTGAAAATTCCTTCTTCCAGAAATGTTGGTTCCACCACTCTCTTTACAGCACACTCTCATCTGGAAATGATCATCTGGGCCCCAGTCTTGCAAACACTTACACATGTGCTGCACTGTACTACAGTAGATTGCTTCAAGCAAATCAGTGGGTGTCTTTGAAAGATTAAGAATGTGTGTAAGTGTTGACAGGATTTGGACCCTAGTCACCACAAGAGGATGTTAAAATACCAAGGTGGTGGTGGTGGTTGGGAATGCAGAGAGAAAAGTCTTCCTTAGCCAGAGATCCTGTTTTCATGCAAATGTGCTTAAAAAAATAAAATAAAAAAAAAAAGAAGAAATATACTGAAAACGTATTTTATGGTAAGTAGACCTTTCTCCCTAGGATGCCTCTCATCATATTCCAGAAGGATCCAGCCATGCATTAAGGACAGGGTTAGTTTTCTCATCTTAGTAGCATTGTGACAGTTTAAAAAAGACTCTCATAACTAATGTAGCCTCCATACATCACAGAGTGATCATGTCCAAAGAATAGACATTGACAGATTTGAAATAATTATGTAAATTTACCTAGGGTCCTATTTAAATGCATATTTTTCAGACTTACAATCAAAAGAAAGAAAACACCCTCAACCAACCCTTAGTGATTGCTGAGGAAGCTATACCTACATGCCTACATTAAACCTAGCACAATATGCTATAAAAACCTCATTACACATCCAAGCTGTCTTGGTATCAGCATTAAATGTGCTTCCATACACATTCTGTAAATTACACACTGATAAATTACTCATTTATAATAGCTGCAGGCTGATGGCTACAGTGAAAATTGTACTTTTTTTTTTTTTAAACTTGCCTTTTTTTGATGTGTTTTTTACTTATCTGAGCACCTGATGATCCTGAACTGCCTGTTAATGGAAGGCAAAAAAATGATATAAGGAAATACTCCTGATACACCCCCTTTTTCATGATTAACTCTACAATAATCAACTATGCCTCAAACTGGAAATTTATAGTGGCAGACATGATCATATCTTTCTCCAGCATATTTCTGTTGGAGTTAGTGTTGAATAGTTATTGATAGGTCAATAACTTAACACTCAGAAAAGCTGTTACAATAGCTCAGAAGGGCAAAAGACATTATACTGCTTGCTTTTTCTTCATGAGGAATCATAACATGCATCTAGCTCTTTGGAACCACTAGGATCAGGGCTCCCTGATGACAAACTGGGTAGGTTAACAGGCATATTAATCATGTCCTTAGCTACAAGATACCCTCCTGTATGCTTTGGCATCCTTCACCCAGATCCTCTGGTCCACCTGTAAAAGAATCCAGCCTTCAAAATGACCTATCTGCCAGGTGACCCACCTGTGCAGCTACCCTTAAGCTAGTCTGTCAAAACTGTGACAGAGATGCCATGATACCATCCCACTTTGGGAGTCCACTCTGGTATATGCCATTGCCATCTCTTCATCTGTCTGTCTGTCTGTCTGTCTGTCTCTCTCAATGATATGCTGGTTTTGGTAATGAAGCTGGTAGGAACATCTTTCACTAGGTCAGGAGTACGTACATTTGTGTGCCTGTGTATGCACACACAAATACATAGTGTTCAGAAGACTCTTAGAAAGACTGTAAATAAGAAAGCTGAAGTTCTGCTGCCACAGCCATCAGTAAGGCTGTAGTCATGTACACTCTCTCAGTTAATGAGTCAGTGCCGCTCACTTCAGTGGGCTCAAGATCAGACTCATGATGCCACATAGTGCACGCAATGGTCTGCAATTCAAAACACTCTGATGTAAGTTTCTAAAAGCAGCAGATACTGTAACAAAAACAGAAGAAGATATTATTTCACATAATACTCATATCGTGTTGTAGCTTGTATAATATGACAGGAAGCTTGATTAGAGTGAAAATGTTCACATTTTAAGTCCATAAGAACATACCATGTTGTCGTGGTTTAACCCCAGCGAGCAACTAAGCACCATGCAGCCACTTGCTCACTCCCCCCCCCCAGTGGGATGGGGGAGAAAATCGGGAAAAGAAATAAAGCTTGTGAGTTGAGATAAGAACGGTTTAATAGAATATAAAAAGAAACTAATAATGATAATGATAACACTAATAAAGTGACAGCAGTAATGATAAAGGGATTGGAATATAGAAATGATGCACAGTGCAATTGCTCAACACCTGTTGATCGACGCCCAGTTAGTCCCCGAGCAGCGATCCCCCCGCCCCCACTGCCCCCAGTTTATATACTAGACGTGACGTCACATGGTATGGAATACCTCATTGTCTGCTTTGGGTCAGCTGCCCTAGCTGTGTCCCATCCCAACTTCTTGTGCCCCTCCAGCCTTCTTGCTGGCTGGGCATCAGCAGCTGAAAAATCCTTGACTTTAGACTAAACATTACTCAGCAACAACTGAAAACATCAGTCTGTTACCAACATTCTTCTCATACGTAACTCAAAAAAACCTAGCACTGTACCAGCTACTAGGAAGACAATTAACTCTATCCCAGCTGAAACCAGGACACATGTCCAGCTAACTTTAACTCCTGAGTAATGTAGGCAGCAGAATGCCACCCATTAACTCCCACATTGGGATCACAAGCTGTGGCTGAGATACAGCTATATCTTTGACCTTGATTTGACTATTCAGGTCATAGAGAATCTACCACCTCCCTTAGTCTTGTTCCAGTGCTTGATTAGTTTTGTTGCATGCCCATTTTGTAGCAGGAATTTTCCAGCTTGGTTATGTTTCTAGTCAGGGACTATCACGTGATAGCAAAGATGCTTATAGACAATAATGAAGTCTTCAGTAATGAAGTTTTGAGGTGATTTGAGCTCCTTAGGCCTTTCACTGTGAGGGATGATCCCTCTGAAATATTTACAGAATTTTCCTAAATGGAAGGAGGCATAGGAGAAGGAGAAAAGGAAGTCTCTTTGTCACCACTTACTAAGGAGAAAAAACAAAGCGAGGAAATGCTCGAGGAGAAAGCTAGTCAAAGAGAAGATGAAGGAAGATGGAATGAATGATGGAAGTCTGAGGAGCTTGTATGTGAGGTAGAACTCTACATTTTTCAAGGACTGGGTCTGCTTGCATGGACATCTGAAGGAGGCAGACAAATTATTCCACATATTTTCTGTGGATCTTTTAATTGTTTCAACTTTTATTAAACACACTGCAACTTTGTTCGTACCACCTGGGAATTTGTAATCCATAAATACTCTAATTTTAGCAGGAGGGATTTCTTCAAATAACCTTTTTTCTCACAAATACTTGGAGAAAGCAAAAGTCAAATTCATATTTGAACCTTTTGACTTGGAAATTAGCTTTAAAAAGTTATATGTATTCACAAGAAAAACAGAAATGTACAGTGTGACTTATGCCTCTCATCAGAAGTCTTGTGCTGCCTTTTCAATAAGTAAATACTTACGCAAAGTGTTCAGAAAGCAAGATGCACCAAACCAACAAAAGCTGCAAATTAGCAAGACTGTTTCAAACAGATCAAAAGGTAACCTGCAGTTAGATTTAGAAATTGCTGGAAATAACAAGTTTTTCATCTGACCCTAGTGTCCACCAATAATGAACTGCAACTTTTGGAAACATGCCCCAGTATTCATTGGGCTATTTGTGTAAAACCTGAGATGACTTATCTAGGGCTATATTTATCAGAGTTATTCCCCGCTTGTGATCATGTATTTTTAAGTAATGTATTCTGGACTCTATAATTATCATATAGACAGAGGGTTCTTGAAAGAGCAGGCTGGTGTTCAGATCCAGGACTGCCCCAGTCAGAGCTTTACAGTTTGATGTTTGCACTGTAAAACCCAGATGCTTTGCCTTTATTATACAATTTATATTGGACATTTGCAGCAATGGACTCTCACACCCTCCACTCCCACTTTTATGTTCATATTGAGAATGACTCTATTTTTGCTTTAAATGTGTCCAGCTACACAGCCTCTAGTTATTGTCTCAGTTCTCTCTTTATTGCTGCATTCAATCATTCCTTCTCACAAACATTCTCTTTTGCAATCTAACTTTGAATTACATCTTTTCCCTAGTTGTTGGCCCTTGTTTTCTAGCACAGTTTAGTTAATTCTTACCTCCTAAGTATCAGTAACTTAATGTTTAATATATTTTTCCCCTCTGTCTGTGTGCATGTGGTGGTGGGTGGGGGGAGGGGATAATGTGTTATCTTTAAGGTGCCTTTTGTAAAAGCAATGGATTTTTGTAGCTCCTCCAGTGGGGGTTCTTTGTGTTTCTCAGGTCACCAATGAAAAGACTGGAGAAAACTCATTGAAAAACAAGTTCAGAAGCTCTCTGCTCTCTGTAAGAACTGCAGCAGCATTACAGAGACAGTAAGTGATACTCTCTGATGATCAGTTCAACTGGAGAGTGACAATAATATATTTGCATCTTGACGCCTGTTCTATAATTTTATCACATGGGAACATAAGTTTTTTTTTTTTGCTAAGTAAACCAAGAGAATTAAAAATATGTATGTTTTAATCCTTGTTTCATATTATACTAAAAGCAAACCACTTTTCGTGCATGTTTTCTGCAAGAATCATAGTGTAACACAGCCATTTTCTCCTCTGAGTAGGGAAATACCTTTGTGACACCCCACCCCCCACGGTCCATATTAGCTCTATTTGCTATAGTCTATGATTAATGAAGCCTCATGAAACCCTGTAAAGTACCCATTTTAACTAATGAAACTGAGGCCTGAATAGGTTGTGTGGCTCTATTTCACTACTTCAGTGAAGGTGAGAACTGAGGAATCCTTGTTCACTGCTCCCTCTAAATATTGACAATATTATTCCCAACACTTGAGTCAAACTTGATTTAGGGGACATTTCTTCCCAAAGGTAGCTCAAATGATGAATGTGCAACAGAAGTGAATTGCTGTACCTTTATGGTAAGAAATTTAAGATTTCGATTTTTCTTGTCTTATTCCCTGGCTTTGGGTTAATATTTTATCTGTTTGACTAACTTTGTTGCTTTTTATGAAAAGAATAATTCGTTTTGAGATGGATATGGTGAGTGCATTTCAAAAGATACTGATAAAAACTAGACTATAGTGATAATTTGCTGTGATTGTGATAAAAGTAGATTTTTTATAAGAACATAACACTAGGAGCTTTCCCAAAAGTAGGCAGATTCAAATTTCATTCAGAAGAAATATATTTTTACTAGTGAAGTCCAAGATTGATTAAGTTCTTTAACTGTAAATCGGTTTATAATATTCAGCTTCAGTGAAGCTTATGCCTATTTGCCTCTGCTGAGGACATGACCAGTTAAGTTTACCAGGGTGAGTAAACAGTACTTTTAGGGGTTTCAGAATCTTTGTTTAGAATTTTATTTGGGAACAAACTGACTTGAAGCTTAGGTAGTGGCACAGAGAACATTTTAAGTTCAGATTGCAATTGAATGTGGTCTGAGATTTTAAACCTTGAAAGCTATCTGTTGATGGTTGTTTGATGATCCTGATGTGGTGAGCTCTGAGGCCAGTTCTTATGAATGAGCATGTATTTCAAACCATGGGATCACTACTACAGCTTGGTACATAGTCTCCGTACAGAACATGTGATTTTGGTAGAAAGGAGGCCAAATTTGAACTGTCTACAGGTTCCCCTCATCTGACTATCCCCAAGTCAAAAAAGTACTACAAAAATCAGGACTTCACAGGGTTGGTGAGCATCTTGTAAAAAACTTATATTTCCTTTTAGACTAAATAGATTCAGTGTTCTGCCTAAAAGCCCCTTTGTTAAGCAATGAGCTACGCTCACCTTTACAGCACTTCACAAGATACTGATAAAATGAGTTTAAAAAGTGAGTGCTGCTGGTGAAAGGAAGTAGCTTGTTCTGTAAAAACATAACAACATCATACACTGTGGGCCTGGGGGCATATATGGAAAGCAGGGGGATTATCACTGTCTGCTCACCATCTTGTTATGCACTAGGCACTCCCTGGGTGTCTGTCACTATTCTCTGATAGTGGTAGCATACAGAGTTAAATGGAGTTTTGATCTGGCTGAGTACAGCCACTGTTACGTTCCCAGAATAAACATGTGTGAATTGTGTTTGCTGTGATAAAGCAAAAAGTTTGATTAGATTTGCCTCCTAATTCATGCTCCTCACTCTGCATTGTGCCTGTAAAGTGCTTGCAGTAAAAAGCCTGTGAGTAGTGATTACTCACAGGTAGATTACATATTTAAAGGAGATGCCCAAATTAGGCATTTGAGCTCTCTATATTATAAGCTGAATCTTAGAAGAATATCTTTCTGAAGCATCCCTGATTATCCTATGTGCAGCCTGTATGAAGGTTAGGGTGCTAATTCAGACATCAAAAAAATGGAGTGTCACTGTCCCTCTAGTAAAGGTGTTTGCTGATGATACGGCTTTAATTGTGTTGACAGTATTAGAGGCACTGCCTTATTTCCTTTAAGTACTCCATGCTCCTGTGGTTTAACCCCAGCCAGCCACTAAGCACCATGCAGCTGCTCACTCACTTCCCCCCCACCCAGAGGGATGGGGGGAAGAATCAGAAAAAAAAAAGTAAAACTCTTGGGTAGAGGTAAGAACAGTTTAATAAAACAGAAAAGAAGAAACTAATAATGATAACATTAATAAAATGATAATAGTAATAATAAAAGGATTGGAATATACAAGTGATGCACAATGCAATTGCTAACCACCTGCCGATAGATGCCCAGTTAGTCCCCGAGCAGTGATCCCCCTGCCCCCAGTTTATATACTAGATGTGATGTCACATGTTATGGAATACCCTGTTGGCCAGTTTGGGTCAGCTGTCCTGGCTGTGTCCCATCCCAACTTCTTGTGCCCCTCCAGCCTTCTTGCTGGCTGGGCATCAGCAGCTGAAAAATCCTTGACTTTAGACTAAACATTACTCAGCAACAACTGAAAACATCAGTCTGTTACCAACATTCTTCTCATACGTAACTCAAAAAAACCTAGCACTGTACCAGCTACTAGGAAGTCAGTTAGCTCCGTTCCAGCTGAAACCAGGACACATGCACATAACGAAATTAAGGCAGGGTAACTAACTTTTGATGACTATAGGTTAAGCAGCATAAGATAGCCTGGGCAGAACATGAGAGTTTCACCAGAGCCTGTGGCTTTAGTGCATGACCCAGACTTGATGGTATCATGCTCCTGCATCAACAGCAGATCCATCTGCAGTAGTTCAGAGGTCTGTAAGCAGGGCACAACCCATTCTGAATTTTGGAGTATTTGATCCATTGCTAAGCAGTAAGCAGCAGTTGTTAGACTTGTAATTATTTGGAAATGTAAAATACCTAGCTCATGCCTGCCTTAAGCAGAGAATGTTTTCTTAAGGGGATTTAGGATTGGTTTGCACCTTTGACTTGCTTAATCTAATTGCCTGGTAGTAGCTGTCTGACTGTGTGAATATTCCAGCTTGCGTTAACAAATACTTTTTTCATCTGGCCTTCACATTTCATGCATATTAGCAATTCATAAATATGTTAGGAAATTCTCCAGACTATTCCTTTCCCTGAATACAGATCCATGAAAAATGCTTCCCTGAATAAAATCTTAGTGGCAAAGTAGTTCAAAAAGCACCGCCTTGCATTCCATATGTCTTAGAAATAAATAATTTTTTTTTCCTTTTTCTCTCTTCCCCTACCCTCCTACTCCATTTAAAGGCAATGTAACATCACCACAAAAGAAACTTTCTCTTTTCTGCACCATAAATCATTCATTTCCCCCCTACAATACCCATCCCATCCCATTTGGGAGGCCTTCCACATTTACCATTTGTGTTATAATCTCCACTGTATTTCTGCCTGCCACATTGATTTATCCTTTACTAACAAATCAGTTTGTATGGAAAAGCTGCTGCTTTCCCATTCAGTCTTTGATGAAATGTTTGGGTGGTCTATAAATCATATCTAGGATATGAGCACAGGGGAGGATGAAGTTAAGAGGAAAGAAGGATTTTTAAATAAAAACTTACATTTGTATGATTGAAAAAAATCTAGTCTCAGCCCTACCTTCCAGTGCTAATGAAATGTTGCTTTTGGGGTTATAAGTAGGTTAGGCTGGTAGAGAATTCTCTAATTAACAGTTCCTCACTTCCCGTTCCGAATCATGGAACCTCTCACATAAGATGTCAAGCAGTTGGCTTGGTAGTGAAAAAACACATACAGAAGTTCATGTGCACAAGAGTATCCCCTATCTTTTCTCCCATTTGTGTCGGTAAAGAACAAAGTCTTAAAGCAGAAGACAGAAAGTCTGAAGAGCTGACATTAATTCCAAACAGTCCCCAATCACTCAGTGTGACCAGGTGCAAAGCATTAGGCCTCTTTGCACTTGAGGCTTGCTTCTCTAAGATGGAGTTGATAATGCTACCTGGCAGAAGTGGTGTGGGGCTTTAGAAATAAAGCAATCAGAACACACTTTAGAACTTCGTAAATGAATTTAAAGCACAGTGGTGGCTGCAGGATCCACTGTTGTTTCCTGTTATTTTAGTTCCCCAATTACAAGATAGTCTGCAGTCTCCACTCTGACACTACCTAAGCCTGCAAATAATTAGAATCATTATACCCCTGAGGAGGAGGGACTACAGGGACTAAGGTCATGATCCTGACTAGACATGAGTCTCAGTACAGGGTGACCCTCTTTAATCCAACCATTCAGGAGAAAGTGCTCGTGGATCATGGGGAGAAGACAGATTCAATTCCTGTCTCTGTCAAAGGGTACTTGATTCTTCACTTTACGGTAGCTAAGTCCTTCAGTTCCTCTAGTCCTAGGTCCAGATAACTTTAGCATGTAAGTCAGGGATGTCATCAGCTAGCAGAATATTCAGCCTTGAGTCAGAAGTCTTGTGTCCCAATTCATTGCACAGAGAAAACAAAGTGCCTATGAGCAGGACTGACAAATCACACAGGAATATATGCAGGTACTGTTTAGAAAGGCTTAGCCTTTAGAAAGGCTTTTCTTCTCATATAGAAAAGTTACTGGAAACTGGAAAATACCTGTTAAAATCTAGGCTAGCTCAATTCTTTCCCAAAAAAGAGACAAAATGAGATATGTTTCTTCCATTTGTCACCTTAATCTTTGGATTTCAGAACTTTTCTTTCCCTTTCCTCTATTCCAGTGAATAATTAAGTACCTAGTGGGATAGGAAAGATTGAGGGAGGCTGACCTGGCACATGAGCTGTGAGTCAATGATACCTTATTTCCTAAGGAATGGAGAAGCAATTTTTTTCTGATCTTCCCCATTAACATCTTAATTTCCCAATACAATTCTAAGAGAATTAGATTAATCACTCTCCCCACTCTGCCAATTTTAATCGGAAACAATGACTGCCTGTGAATAATAATTTTTTTCTTGTTTGTACCTCCAGATGTTTGTAGAATAAACCACCACTTCCTTTGCCTACATTTAAAGCCTACAGGAGGTTTAGTTTCAACTCTTTGACTCAAACCGGGCAGATCTTTGGATTTGGAACACAAGTCTTCCCCTTCCCTAAATTGTGGATCTTTGTATTCACATGTGCTGAAACCATTTCTCACATAGCTTAGCCTGTGGCTATTCTGGACAAGATGAAGCAGGCAGGCAACCTCTGGGTTGGGAACACCAGAAGAATCTAGGGCTCTGGACATGGGGACAGCTCTCAGGAAGAACGGATTTCGAGGACATATGAGGAGATCTTGGATACAACTACAGTAGCCAGTTCAGTCGTAGAAACCTCAAGGCCTTTCTCACAAAACACAATGAAAAGAGTACCAAGCATGCTCTTGTACCTTCCAAATCTTTTGGCACAGGCTGTTTATCTTGGTATCATTATACAACTGGCCTTCTTAACTGGCTCCTGCAGAGTCCTTCCACCACCCACACATTTCCCTTCAGTACCCCTCTGCTTTTGCTTTTTTCTCCATATAGCTTATCCCTGCTCTCTGTTGTGCTCCACCTCCATTTGCCAGCAGGAGAAGCAGCAACTCAGGGACAAGCCTGTTGATTGCCAGATGCCTATACTGTTATATCACTTATCTTTGGCTTCTATTTTAGAAAGGCTACTTTTAAAGCAAAGGATATCTATTTTTCAATACTTGCAAAGTATGCAGCACAAGGGAAGTTTCATTTATAGCTAATTTTATGTAAAGCGAGTATTTCATAATCTTGCTAGCATTCGGCACATCTACCAAAACGTGTATGGAGAAGGACATGCATCCACCCTCTCCTTTGGAAAGAAATTCTCGTTTATGTCCCAAACTCTTCTGGAATAATATTAGTCCTGGTCCTTAGATATCATCAAATCAAATTTACTTAATATTATCAGCATAATTTTCCAGTTGATGCATTCTTGGGCAGTAGGGGTACTAGAATGTGACCTTCCACCTTTCTTTTTCCACACTTCAAGATCTGTGGATGAAAAAAAGCAGTTATGTGCTAACAGCTACTATTGCCTGGTAACTAAATGTATTATCTTCTGGTTTGAAACTCTTCCTTTACCTTTATATCTGAAAGCTCTGTACACTAACAAGAAAAAAATACACCAGGGCTTGAAGCAAGGGAGTACAAATTTTCCAAACAATCATTAGATCATTATTTCTACCTGCAAGCTTGTCACCCCTATAACCTATTGTATTAATAAAGACCAAGAATGCTAGTTGGCACTGACAGACAGAGCAATGAGCTGCATGTTTTATGAACTATGTATGCAGCTCCCTCTGCTATAGAGACACAAATTCGTACAATTTCCTATCAAGAACCTGCTTCTTAATCATAAGCTAACATCCATTCAAATTAAAGAAGTGTAACTCTTCCCACAAAGAGAATGAGAGTCTTACAGCTTCTAACAGTTTGATTTATTGTAACATGACAATATTGGGAACATTAAATTTTAATACCAGTGCTGTCACTTTAATCATAAGTTAAGTAGAATTCTTACACTGAAGAGCTCAGAAATTATTTCATTTTTAAAAGGAAATTTATTGCACTGTATACACAGGTGTGTAATTCCTTCTTTCAGAGAACCTGTGGCTTATCTGCTTTCAGAAGAGACTGAACTTCTGATTCATATTTGCTCTATCACTTTTTTTTTTTTGCATAAATACTCTCTCATTTATTTCTGCTTTTGCTTTTTAGCAGCAGGGAATGGAATGCATCTTTACTGCCTTGGTAATAATAATTAGAAATAGAAAACTAATTTGTGCAACAAAATACAAAAATCAGTTAGAAATTCAATCCAGATCTCCATCAAAGAAAAATGTATTTTTATTGTTAAAATAATCAAAACTTTTCCCTCTCTTCTGTTAATGTCCCTGTATTCTACCCATGGTCTCTATATCCATTGCTAACACTTTTATTTGTAGACAGTAGCAATTTCTGGGCTTCAAAAGAATTCTTGTGTTTTCATGCTGCTAGTTTGGTAAAAATGCACAGATCCCTGTATCAGGAACAGTGTGGCCAGCAGGAACAGGGAGGTGGTTGTTCCCCTGTACTCGGCACTGGTGAGGCCGCACCTCGAGTACTGTGTTCAGTTTTGGGCCCCTCACTACAGGAAAGACATAGAGCTGCTTGAGCGTGTCCAGAGGAGAGCAATCAAGTTGGTGAGGGGCCTTGAGCACAAGTCTTATGAGGAGCGGCTGAAGGATCTGGGGTTGTTCAGTCTAGAAAAGAGGCGGCTGAGGGGAGACCTTATCGCTCTCTACAACTACCTGAAAGGGGGCTGTAGTGAGGTGGGTGTTGGTCTCTTCTGTCAGGTGTCTGGAGATAGGACAAGAGGAAATGGCCTCAAGTTGAGGCAAGGGAGATTTAGGTTAGATATTAGGAAAAATTTCTTTACTGAGAGGGTTGTCAAACATTGGAATGGGCTGCCCAGGGAAGTGGTTGATTCACCATCCCTGGAGGTATTCAAAAAGCGAGTGGATAGGGTACTCCAGGGCATGGTTTAGGGGGCATGGTTAATGGTTGGACTTGATGATCTTGAAGGTCTTTTCCAACCGAAATGATTCTATGATTCTATGATTCTATGATCTCTTTCACAAAGATCAAGCTGTCTCACTAGACAAGATCATCAAAGGATGATAGGGAGCAATATTATTATTATCTTTCAACAGGTGGGGAATGGAGATATCATTTGAGTAAATTATTCATCAAGGTCTCTGTGGGGTCTTTTGTCCATCGTACAAGGCATTATATTGGAAAGGTAGCTACAAGTCCAAGTAACTACTTGAATTCACCCTGTAGAAGCTATTTATGTATGAGTACTGATGATCTAATTAAGATCTAACATTTCCTTTAAGATAGAGCATGCTTCCATTAGGAAGCAGACAAACTACTTAGAGGTATTAAGCTCCTCTTGCTTTACCTACCAGTTTTGGAGACTGTTGCAGTCTGGTCCAGGAAGGCTGAAAGCTCACTTCTTTGTAATTAGGTTTATAGGTTATCAGTTTCCTAGGTCTGCAGCAGTGGTCCAATCTACTGCATTTTCTCAGAAAAATCATCAAAACAGCTTAATAAAGTGACAAACCTATAGGTGCCCAGTTAAAAACTGGAAGAAACAGCTGGCACCTTTGTTATGACAGAGGATAAGCCTGAGGAAGAGCCTGGCTCAAGGGAAAAACGTCTTATGGAACAAAAAGGTCAGAGAGTTTGTGATGGATGTAGAGAGAAAAATAAGACATCAATGGGGTTGCCAGAACAAGGGAAGATCTCAGGATGTCTGGATAAGCTGCAGTGATGCAACAGATCAGTTCCTGTACAGAGTACAAGCTTAAGCAAATCTTTTGCTAGTCTTAAATCAGACCCACTACAAAGATTCACACCTGACATTTAAGCTTGTCTGTTTGCAGTTTCTAAAGGTGGAGGTACCAGCTGGATCCAATTCTCATTCCAGCTAATAGCTGGGACATGGAGCAGCTTGAGCCAGATCTCAAAACCCAGTAAAATAAAAATAGCCTTATATGTGTCGCTTTTATAAGGACAACAGAGATATTTTCACAGGAAGTAACAAAAGCAAAATCAGAAGAGAAACTGATCCTGTTTACCAGATGGGAAAGACTGAGTGGGAGTTTATAGCTGGCAGATACAGAGTAGCCATTTTACACCTGCAAAAAAATTGGAATTCAAGTTGCTGGTTTTCCATGTTTAAAGGGCCAAATGCCAGAAGTTTATAAGAAAAAACAGTATCTGTTTTGCGCATATCACTACTGCTGCTGCATAGAGAAATTATGTGTGTTTCTGTATGCATATTGTTCAAAATTCACTGCAGTTAAATTTAAAAGTCTTATAAAAGGGACTTTCTTCCAGAGCAAAATGATAAACTCATTTTTCCCTCCTCCACAATTCTCTTTAATTGCAGGTGGATAAGGTAGGACAAAAGCAGCAAATTTCTTTGGAATCCTCCAGGCTGAGGTGTGGTGCAATACAAGACAAAGGTGTTATATATAAGGAATTTCTAGAGCAGATGACCTTTTCATTTAAGTAACAAAAATGAAACGGTAAAGCAATTATACTTTTCCAGTCATAAATATTACAATACACATTATTTAATAATTTTTCTTTTCCAAATGCCTACTTTCATGAGGAAATGTGTTCACCTGCTTGCCTTAACAAACCCATAAATACTAGATGAATTTTTATTTAGAAACATGTCAGAATTGTAATTAAAAAGAATTGATACTTAGTATTTGTCTATTTTCTTTCACAGTGATGGATTGAAGGCAGAATAGGAAAATACATATTTGCATCTGTGTAAATAGAAATAAAGGTAATACCTGCATTACATCTAGTGATAATATTAGGAAACCACAATGTGCTTTACTGTTAAGATTATTCTCCAGATGTACATAGGACGTGGGTAAAACCTTAACAGCATTTCAGATCTCTGCGTATTGATGACAACTGTGTCATTTCCATGACACTTCCCATTCTAGGAGCTTGTTTACAGATGCTCATAGGCAGTTCAACCAGTTCGGTTGATGTGCTTTCCTATGGCACCCTTTCTCCCTCCTTTCCTTCCAATTTTATTGTTACTCAGAAAAAGTTAAAGGAAAACATACAGTTTTGCTTTCACTAAAAGTTCCTATTATTGTTTAGCTGAGAAACTCTGACAACTTTATCCTTTGGAACACGCACAGCTGCAGTTGAAGTTGGTCAGAAGTGTGATGTGACTTAAAACTTTGAACTATACTGTAATTTACAATATAAAACAAAATAAGAAGGTGAAGTTGTTTCAGTATGAAAAATGTAAATGATTCTGAAAATATTGTCTGTCAACATTTTCTACTTTTTTTCTGGCAAGTGTGGTGTTTGTGCATTATTTCTGTTTCAGCAGCACTTCAGGTTCTGAGTGGATAGACTTTCAGTGAAGACTCACTGTCTCTACGGGAATGCAGTGTGTTGCATAGTAGCCTCTACCCTCATGCTATGTGCACACGTCCATGTTAGTTCATGTTTTCCTAGAGCTGACATTGTTTGTGCTCCTGATCTCTAGGATCCCTGAAAATATTTTAGAGAAGTAGAAATTTCAAGAGATTACTTTAACTTTGCAAAATACTACTTCACCTCTGCTTTCACAGACCTAGAGAGGTAAAATTGCTCTGGCTGTAATGAATGCTCAGAAATATTTTATTTTGTTTTAAAGCAAGATATTTAAATATGCAGATGCATCACATTGGGAGGACAGTGTGGGCTGTGTGGTCCTGTTGTATAGCGTGAGAGTCTGGATGCACTGCTCAATGCTAAAGACCTCTTCTTCCCACAGTAAATTCTGTATAGAAGTGACATATATTGAAGATAAGTCACAAGACTTGCTCCAAACCTTAGGAAGTGCTAGAAATGAATTTTGGTTCTACACAGACAAAGAAGGTTCCCTCCATAGACCAAAGACCACATTCTTTGCATCTGAATGTACTGATATGAACATCTATCCACCCAGAGACACAACACCTTGGGAAAAAAAAAAGATTGTGTCCTGGACAACATGGTGAAGGAATAATAATCAAGGTGTCACAGCTGACTCATTACTCAGAGTTTGTTTAGGATTAACCTTAAATAACTTCACGATTCAAATGTATCTTTATCTTAAAAAAAAAATCCAGTTTATTTTAAAATGATTAGAGGAATGCAGTGGGGGTTGGTAACAAGTCGATGTGAGCTCTCTTATGATCCACTTGCTCTGTTTTGTAGCTTTTCATTCTGGACATCTAGAGGAATGCCTTAGAAGTATTGAGGAAGAGATATGGCATTTTATAAGAATACCTTGTGTCTTTGTGAACCTTCTAAGAAAGGGCAAGGAAAAGCAGTCCACCAACATCCCAAAGTAGGATGCAGTAGCTATATACAGTATTTCCGAATTTATGTGGGAAGGTTTCATTGTGCACAGTGAATTTGACAGGTTACATCCAGCCATCATCTGAGGGCTAAAGCAGTCAGAGAATGGAGGCGAGTATGGAAATTCATGAAGATCCGAGTTACAGTCCTGTGGACTTGGACTAATGCAGGTGAGTGCTGTTCTGACCTTATCTACTTTGCCAGTCTTCATTAAGATAATGTTTGGTACACTACAGAGTGTTTTATTAACCTAAAGAAACCATCAAACATGCTGCCACTTATTAACTGCAGAAGATTTTTAGATTATGTTGAATTTAGACTCTCTGAGTGATGCATCTAGTAAAAGCAAAATGAAGCATACACCTATTTTAAGAAACCATAGATGTTGCTGTTTCCCCTGGGAGAATTTATTTGGCATCCAAAGTCCTGCTGTGCAGGATCACAGGTACCTCCACTGTGGCTGAGCTGAATATCTAGGTACCTATCTTCCATGAAAAGCTGCTTTAGGTTCACAGGTCCCTGAGAATCCCAATTGGATATGAGTGTTTAGATGACACTTACTTAGTGCACACTGGAAATACTGTGCTTATCACAAAACAAAACAGTCAAATAAATTTAAAGTGTGTCTGTGGGAAGAAATACTCATGGTGGAAGTGCCTTATGATTAGAAAACCTATGCAGGAAGTTCAGATCTCACCTCGGCTGCAGGCAATTTGAACCTGCTCTTCTGCTTTACAAGAAGATGCCTTGATCATTAATCTGCTGCCTAGATGCCTGTTTCATATCTTCTGTTGAATCTGGACCACCATGCAAGCAAAAATGCAACAGACCTGGTCATTACATTTGATCTTGTTCACAGTGTCTTCTCTTTAGATTAAGTATTTGCTGCACAGAGATAGAATCATAGAATCATAGAATCATAGAATCATTTCGGTTGGAAAAGACCTTCAAGATCATCCAGTCCAACCATTAACCATGCCCCCTAAACCATGCCCTGGAGTACCCTGTCCACTCGCTTTTTGAATACCTCCAGGGATGGTGAATCAACCACTTCCCTGGGCAGCCCATTCCAATGTTTGACAACCCTCTCAGTAAAGAAATTTTTCCTAATATCTAACCTAAATCTCCCTTGCCTCAACTTGAGGCCATTTCCTCTTGTCCTATCTCCAGACACCTGACAGAAGAGACCAACACCCACCTCACTACAGCCCCCTTTCAGGTAGTTGTAGAGAGCGATAAGGTCTCCCCTCAGCCTCCTCTTTTCTAGACTGAACAACCCCAGATCCCTCAGCCGCTCCTCATAAGACTTGTGCTCAAGATCACAGTCTGGAAAAAAAAAAAAGTAAAAAAAAACAATCAAAAAGCCTAATGTAGCTTTGGATCTCTGGGTTACTTAGCTCTTGTTCACAAGTTGCCTGTTCCCCTGCTCCTTTAGCCTCACCCTGAGGTTACTAACTAAACTACTCTATTCTGATAGTTTAACTCTTCACTCTGCAATCTTTGAAAGGATCTGGGTGATGTACATTGATTTCCCTTTCCCTTTTCCTTTCCCTTTCCTTTTCTCAATTTCCTTTGCAGGACTGTATTAAGAGACAAAACAGTCACACAGCTAAATAGGCAGATACTAGGAGAGGAGAAATGGAAATGGTAATCTCCAGTGTGAGAGTAGATGAGGTGTGTAATGACAAGAAGCTGGAACATTTTGATGGTGTATCTGTGTAACCTTGATCAGCAGCAGCTGGGTTAGTTCACCTCCTTGTGTCTTAAGAAGGTAAATGGTCTTCATTTTGAAAGATGATCAAGAACTATTAACATCCACTTACCAAGACTTCCTTGTTCACTCTGTAGTTTATTGCTTGTGTAATGCTTTCTGCTAAGTCATTGAAAGATGAGATTCTGGCATATGCTTCACTGAAGAGTTAAATGGAGAATAGAAGGAGAAAGGGCGATTTCATAATACGGACTATAGAATCTCCACGCACCATTACATTGCATCCCAAGCACAGGACATATGGGATATATCTCTACTACAATAGGCAGTCCTGATAGCCTCTTATGCCTTTGCTCACTGTGGAGTGAAGGTATGCTACCCTATTCTAACTGAAGTATTTAGACTAAACAAACCTTTACGTATCTTTAAAGTTAAAAGTTATGCCTAGCCAGAAACAAGGGCAATAATCAGTAATCATCTTTAAGTTCTACCACTATAAATAAAAGGCAAGGGCAGAAGTCTTCACTGGTAAAGTGCTTAAACCCTGACAACCTTACAAGAAGTTGAGCAGAGCTACCTCCTTTGTTTTGACAAGGTTTTCCTCCAGACTGATCACTGAGGAAGCCACATTAAATGATGGCTCTTCCTTTCCACTTCCATGTGTTTCCTCTGACAACCTGAGAGCACTGGACCACTCTTCCCTTAACTTGCCATCTTGCAGGTAATCTGGAAGCCAGATCTGGGCCCTCTGCCAATTCTGGGCCCTTGGCTTTACTATGCGTTTCAATAAAACTGCTGTTTCACAAAGTAAACTCAGTGCGTAGAATAAAATCTTTCTGAAATTTAGACTCCAATTTTGCCTTCCCAGGTGTGAAGAAAGTTTGATGAGTTAGAAAACAGCTGAGCTGCCTTCCCATGTGTAGAAAGTTATTACACAGGCAGGTCACAAATCCTTTTGTTCTTTTTCACAAACACATATTAAATGAGTTTCCAAAACTAATGGTGCAATTGTGCAATGGTTGACACATTTCTCGTATCTCATGAACTAGAAGTCAGCCAGCTGACTTTTGAAGCTTTCAAAACCATCCATCTATCATGCTGAGTATTGATCTTTGTGCATTGCAGGGAGGTTTCCAGCATGGAAATATAGCATAAAACATTATTTCAATTATTTGCCCTAAGCTACACCAACCTTTTGGTTTGTTGTTAAATTTCAAGGGTTGATATATTGGTCATTCAATTAAGATGAATTACCAAGCATTTGCCTTTCCAGTTCATTCCAGTTTTACCAGCGTTTGAGGACACAAACCAGAGTGAACACTAATATACTTCTCAGTTCTTTTACTGCTTGCAAACACAAAACTGCTATCTTCATTGCATTCCTCTAGAAAGGAATGGAAACTAAATGTTGTACTATGTCTTTTGGGTGTCTTGTGTTCTTTTGCTGGTAGCTGAAGGACTTTCTACATCTTACACTTTTGCACTGACTCTGGCTACCAGCTATCCTATTGTCTTGAAGTTCTGAGTTGCTGTTGTCATATTGGCAGAAATCAGTGAGTCTTCAGTGATGACAAACAATTCTTTGCAGCACTGCTTGTAGATACTAAAGTCTTCAAGAGGCTCTGGATAGAAACTAGAACTAAGCTAAAGGGGAAACTTCACAATCAAATTTTTAGTGCCAGTGGAAGCACAAGTAGTCACAGCCTCCCTCTGGCCATTCATTCTTGCGCTCAGAATGGCCCACTGGGCTGGTTTGGCAGAAATGCTTGTATTAGCTCCTATGTGGTGGGCTGAAGAGAAGAAGGAGGAAGGTGGCAGAGGGCCAAAAAAAAATGGCTGGGAAGCTGGTGGTATCAGTTACCCTGGGTTGTTCAAACAGTTTCACTGTTGAAGTTTTAGCCACAGCCTCAGAGTTCAGAGTTCAGATTTCTGGCAGATCACGTTTCAGGTTTTCATTCAAGGCACAATCAGATACATCTGGGTCAGAGCCTTGAAACAGTCCCTGTCTGGTTTTGGTTTGACTTGACTGTAACTAAAACCAGAGGAGCTGGTTCATAGAACCAAAGAATTGGCAAGGAATCAGACTGAGGTTCAAATGCTGGCATATCTTGAAGTGATGTTATCTTTAGTATGGGCTTAGTTTTTGTGTTGGATTTTGCATGTACCCCACGGCCTATAGGGTTTTACAAAAGGTAGAGTTAAAACAGAAAGTGTTCTCCTGCTACTTACAGGATGTGAAAACCGTTCCAAAACCACATCAGTTGCACTTGCAATGCTAGCAGAAAAGCCAATCTGTGCTGCAGCATCCACAAGATAGCTTACTGTCACTCTGTATAAACTTGGCTATTTACTTACAAGAATGTAATTCAGACTATTCATTTGGTAAATACCACAGATTTCCATTGAATAATGGTGAGTTCATGAGCCTGATTTAGTTAGACATTATAATTAATTGTTCCAAAATGCCTGAGCAAAAGGGTATCATCAAATAATCAATTATCCAGTGGCTTTTAATTGAGATAGTTACGTCTATTTTTTGTTGTCAGCCTTTCAGAAGTTTAGGATCCTGTTTTAATGATCAGAAAATTATATCTGTGTTTATAGAGATATAGATACTTTAAAAAAAGACAAAATTCATGGCTGGTTCAAATAAATGTCTTAGACTGGCAGATATGAAAATACTCCATTTACTCTGGTATTAAAAGTTAATGATGTGTGTATATAACAACTTAAAATCTAATGTTTTCAAGTGCTAGCTGTGGATTTTCCAGAACAGCTGGATACAACATGCCTGCTAATTCAGAGAGCAGCTGGACTTTCCTCTGCTGTTGTGAATAGGTGAGATTTAAATGGAAGGGTGCTACCCAGTGCCAAACATAATTTCCAAGCGGTTGTGTTCTCCTGGGTTGTTTTGATTGAATTAAGAGGTTTCATCTAGTCCAGTAAGTGCAATGCAATGGGTAGCAAAAGGTCCTGATCACCACACTTTACTGTACAACTACAGTACAGTACAGGATTTCCTACAACTATAGGAAATTTTGCTCACTTTTTAAGTCCGCAGGTGAAAATTCTTGAAGTACTATCAGGATTGTCTGAGCTTTTTAAGTCATATTAGAAATTGCAAGAGATTATAAAGATATCCAAACATTGGCCTGTCCCCCACATACTACATTATGTATTTATCTAATCCCAAACTAGAATGTTTTTTAAAGAAAACATTTGCCGTATGACAAAGAGCAAGAGAAATATGTTACTCGTAATGACTGCAAATGTCTGGAGGAAAAGATCCTGTACTTTTAAATTCTTCCATTCTCACCTCCCATCCTTGCTACAGGACTTCCCTGTCTTTATTCTTGCCAGATTGATTTACCCCCAGAGCAAATATGACTTTATTATTCAATTTTTTACAACTTTGAGTTCCTGTCATTGTTTGGGCTGAAATCTTTACCATCTCTTTTTTCTTCTGTTTACTCAGCGTGAAGATCCAGTACATGCAGTAATTCAGTTTAGCCTTATCAGACATGTGGTCCCATGGTAACAGTGGGGAATATCTTCATTATTAATAATATTATGAGTACAGCAGTCTACTTATGGAAGCTGTGTCTGCATATTTGTGGAGTTTGTCTAGTGTTATCTGTCCTTTGCTAATTAGAATTTAGCTGACAAAGGCATGGAGTGAAAAGGAGGGAGGACATTTTTGCTTTGACTGCTTATTATAGTCAGCTCTTGTTATATGTCTATACTGCAGATTGCAGCACGGAAGAGATGCATCTAAGTTCAGCTTTAAATTAATGTGGTCAGATAATAAAAGGAATTTAGCCATTGAAATATGGAACTTCATGTAAGATTCCCAAAGACAATGAACCGGGAATGTTAAGAAAAGTGAAAAATTAATCTTCCCCAAATTGGATTGATTCTGTGGGATATACTGACTGATTTGCTGTCACACAGTGTTACTGTTACTCTGTCTGCTCCATGCCATCACATCCTGGAGGTGAGCAATATGAATGTTATATGAATTCAACTGTACCGCTCTCCTGGGGTACTAATCTAGGAGAAGCTTGGAAATGGATATAGTGCAATGCCTCAAAATTTTGATCACCTTCCACATAACAAAACTCACCAGGAGTAATGAGAGCTCAGCTTCTCCTGGACAAATATCAAGAAGGAGCTGAAACTTCTAAGACACAGTTGAATATATAGCAGCAAATATTCAGTGATGAACTGCATGTGTTTTGCCTGTAACAATGTCTGTGAAGGGGGGAAAGTATTTTGTCAGTCTTGAGTTTTTCAGCTTTTAGTTTCTTTGACTGTGCTTTTGGCTGTTCTTATGTTACAGGAGAGAGAAATCAGACATAATATATCTTCAGCCATCGGTAGGAACTCCTTTACATCAGTACTGCATGAATACTAGCCACACCATGCTCTTCTGTCCTATGTAGTGGAACATGCTTCACCTGCCTGTTGGGACTCTGGCACCACATGATAGGAAAATGGCCATATGTCAAGGCTGCAGGTGGAAAGGGTTGCTTTCAACAGGGCTTCTTGGAGGGTGGGCCACGTAGGAGACACTTTTCTTCAAACATTCCTCACTGGGGAGCTTCAGTGCTGTGCTGAGACTTTTCTTTAGCTCCGTAATTCAAGAGAGTCACGGAGTGGAGAACAGGCTGTGTGATGCACTCTGATATGTAGGCGGGGTGCTAGCAATGAGCAAATGCAAGGTAGAAGTCAGCTGTGAGTTTTGTTTCAATGAATGAGACTTCATAGACCTGAAGTAGAGAACAAAAAGAGTTTCCTTCTCCCAACAGCTTACGCAGTTGGAGGGTTTTTTTTAGATATGTATTATTTTTAAAGAAAACTGGAGAAACTCTGGGTTGATATAAGTGTTTTTCATTGAACAGACAGTCCTAGGTTCTGTTACACATTTATTCCATCAAGGTAATTAATATTCTTCTGGAGGAACATTCTACATCTGAAATAAATAAGGAAAGGTGGGTTTCCACTACTTACTTATCTCTACCTTGAAGAAACAGCTACAGAGGTATAACAAGGGATTCACGTCCCAAATCTGAAATGAAGTTGGGGAGGTACACCTTAAAGATGAACTCTGAGCCACAACATGTGCTGCTGGCATTGATAAAAAATGAGCCAGTACAGCAAAACAAAAAAGCAGGGTGGAAGAAGACCTCAAGAAAAGAAATAGCACAGCTTGTTGATAGCACTAATGTGTAGAGATGTTCCCACCATCAGGCTCTGAGACTGCACAGGGAAGCTGTTTCTTTTTCCATTACCCAGAAGATCTCAACAGGGAATGAAAACAGTTGTTTCTCATCTGTTCCTGGTAAAATTTCAGAATGTTTGGGCCCCTTGGTGGGACGATTCCTGGAGCTAATGTTTATAATTTTTCCCTCTTCTTTTTAAACAAAATCTTTTCAATATCTCTCAGGCTAGAATGGATTTGTGCTCAGCGTGAATGCTATTTTCTGCCCCTTACATCAGTGGGAGCAGGAACAGAGCTTGTTTTAGAACCAGTGGAAATATTGGCAGGGACCTTGGAATCTGTGCATAGCTTTGAGTCCTACAGGCAAATAATAGCATGCAGCAGAAATATTTACTGAACTGGATATCTAGTGATTTCTTTTCTAAAAGGGCAAGCATCACTTACAAAATTAGCAGTCAGGATATAGAAACTGAGGCAAACAAAGAGCATGCTGGCATTTTGACTTTTCTTTGGTGCATTTGGCAAGGTTCATTCCTTAGTTTAAAATGGGTGTATCCTATGCAATCCATTTTGTGTTACTGAAGGAGGTGGGCATTTGGTGACATTCATTCTTCCCTATTTTCTGCTTCTGTACTTCAGAGATAATTCATCTGTCTCTTATTGGTTAGAGGAAAAAGATGAAAACCTTGTAGTTCAGGTATACAGTTTTGACAGTTCTTTGATCCATTTTGCACACATCCCTTCCAATAAGTACATAATAAGGGATTTTACTGTCAAAATCGGGACAAAAAGGGAAGAGCAAAAAGAGCAAAATAAATTAATTCAAATTCTAGAATAGAAACGACTGTGGTGTTGATTATTTCCTTATGGTTCAGCTACAATCACTGAATGTAACATTAACAGAAGCAAGACTGATAGGTTCTGTAAACACTTTTGGAAATATAATTCATACTAGTGATTAACTGGTATTAATTACCATTACCTAGTGGTTAATGGTTGTAAAGGGCTTAAAAGGTAATGTTAAGACACTTCTTCAATGGTCTGGAGAACATAAGGCTAGATAGACCCTCCTTCCCCAAGGATGTTATCCGACTGTGGCTGTCAGCTCCAGGTATGCTGGAGAGGCCCACAGGTGAATACAGACATGGCACTTGTGACCCTCAGGCCAAGCAACAGCTGCACTTTCAGCAGAGGTCTTTGTTAGCCTACATGGCTGTCCAGGCCTTTTTATGATGCAATACAGTGCATTACTATGCCTCAGATGCCTTTTGCCTGAATCTTGAGCAAACAAATTCCTTATTAGGCAAGGAGGTATCGCACAGACAGTTCCATATGATCTATTGTAAAAATGGTTGCCAAAGCCTTAGGAATAAACGTGAAAAGAAACAGCTGATATTTCAAAACTGAATTGCCAATCTTGCAGCCCTGCAAAGTTACAAATATACAAATCTTATTACACATCTCCTGAGTGACTACATTAAGGTGATTCATGAAAATATAGAAAATTCATCCTTGTCAGCTGGGGTCGAGAAGGATAAATTACCTGGGAACAGCCTATTATTCTTGTTCTTAGTACTTTAAAAATTACAGTTGACATTTATTTCTAAGACGTTATAATGTACAAGGGAGGATAACATTCTCTGCTACTATAGAGCTGTGAACACCTGCATTCAATAATCATTTGCATGTCTCTCTCCTCTTTAATCCAAGGATTTAGATTCCCTTTACAAATATTTACCAATTAAGCACGTCAACAGACTATGCTGTGCGAACACATTGTTTATATTTTATGGTTGCGCGAAGTAAGAATACAGAGAGGTTAAACGATTTATCTGCAGTTGTACCACAGGTCAAAGGAAAGTAAAGTGTCAGGACCCAGGCGTCTTGCCCTATATAGGCTTCAGTCAGTCCATTTTTTACATGTATATTTCTCTTTGAGTGATATACTCGTCAAAATGGAGAAGTCATTTTTCAGGTCAAATCGTACATACTCATAGATTTTTTAAAGAGAGATGGGACTATTGTGATCCTCTGGTCTGACCTCTTGTGGAATACAGAGGATTTCCACGACTTAATTCTTGCTTCAAGTCCAGGGGCTGTCATGGACTAGAATATTTCAGGAAGAAAACAAAAACAACAATAAAAAAGCAAACCAACCCCCTCAAAAAAAATCCTCCTTTGAAGATTCTATCAATGAAAAATCCACTATACACTTGATAGAGTTGTGGCAGTGATTAGGACCCTTACTGTTAAAAGTGTTTGTCTTATTTCAGTTAACTTCAATTTCTAAACATAAGCTGCTGCTTTACCAGTTATACTTATTTCATGGTATATAAGTTCCCGAATGTCATCAGGGATACAGACCTAACCCTCAAAGCCTGAGTGTGTTTAGTTTTTCCCAAAAATGTTTAGAAGTGTTTATTCTTGTGTCTGTGGACATTTTTATTATCTTTACAAGTGTCCAATATCCTTATTAAATCATATCAAATTCTAACACAGATCTGTTGGTAAAAATGTCTGCAGTTTAGTTATGCAGAATGGGAGACAAGATTTCCTTTGAAATTTCCCTATTTAATTGATTGTCTTCTTGTTCATGAATGTTGAGACAAAGATCACAGACCGTGTTGATTCCCCTTTTCATAGATAGTAATTGATTTTGTACATTTTGTCATATCCTTTTAGAGTTCTCTCACCTCAGGTAAACAAACTCAGTCTCAGGATTCAGTGTCTCTTCAGTGAAGACATTTGACCAGTCTATTCTCATTATTTTTCTTGAAATGTGTTCTTCTTTGTGACTTGTTAGGTTTTTTTCCATAGGAAGCTCGACTAGGACTCAGTGAACAATGGGGAAAAAATAAAAAGCATCAATTGTAAATTAATCCATCCTGCAACATTTTGTGTTTCCTTCTGAGAACATTAGAATGCAAATATTTGAGGAACAGAGATGCTGAGAGGAGTGACCCAGGATAAGCAAGATTTCAGTTGTGAGTCTTGGGATTTAGAGTTGGTATGATACTAAGCTATATAAGCAATATGATTTGATTTCTGCTTCCTTTACTGGACAGTGTATGTAGCTCTTCAGCAACATGAACTAGAAATAATATCGGTGAACAAGTTATGTGTAGTTAAATGTTGGTAATTGCACACATAGGCCATCTATACAGAGTGAACTACATGTTATAGTGAAACTTGTGTGTTCAGTGGTAATACTTAATCTGATTCAAACGCAGATTTAAAGTCCAAGAGTCCCTTGCTTATATAGTTCTATGTAAGAAATAAATTTGCAACATTGGTCTGTTTGCTTGTGAGTATAAAGTAGTCAAAAGCCATAGAAGAAATACTAAATTACAGATTATTTTCTGACTGCTAGTCCATGCCTACTTGCTTCAGTTGTGTCCTGACCATTGCCTCTGAGCATAGTAAAATACAGAGAATGCAGAGCACACATATGGAAGGAAAAACTAGCACAGGGTATATGCTCTTAGTGGATCCTCTAATGTCCATGATAAAGGTCTGGTTCATTATTATTATTCTTTTGTATTTTAATAATCATAACCACCTGGGCATCTGTTATAGAGGACACCCTATCCTTTTCTGTGCCATTATCAGGAATGAGGATCAGCACTTAAATCTCTCATTTGAGAATTTCAGAACTACTTAAGAGGATTAATTTGTTTTTACAGCACAGCTCTTTCACAGGACTAGAGGATTCCTTGCCTTTTTTGAGACAGGAAAATTACTTGCTTAGATAGCATGCTGTTGACAGAGGCAACAGCACAGTACATGTAGCCTAGTTCACACTTTTCTCTGTCCAAACTCCAAGCTCAAACATTTTCCCTCATGCTGCTTATATAATAAAACAGCTCAAGACAAATTATTATATTAACTGTTGGCTTGTTAGATCGTAAGATTAATGATCTTAACAGAGCTGTCATCTGAAAATAAATGTGATTTAAAACAACAACAGTGACATGGGCACATCTGTCCAGACATTTCTACACGAAACTATTGCTCCTTCTCCGAGTAGAAGAGATTATATGGAAGTGCACACGATCTTTTCTCCTTTGAATCTTGACCTTTAATGCATTTTTAACATGCAGCGGTTTCTGTGGCTCCACAAGTGTTTTGCCAAGAAACTGGCTACATTCTATGTGCCTTATTCATGCCTGAATGCTGAACTAAACCTGATTTTTCATTTTTAGTGCCTGTTTGAGTTTGAATTCAGTTTTCTAGCTGGTGGATAGGGAAGGAAAAAGAGGTCAAATTTCTTATGCAGCAGGCTGCAACAGTTAGAAGCCAGGTGAACCCCACAATGCACATTTCACTGTCCGGATAGCCTAGTAGTGTGCTGCGGTGAGACCATCCAGTGAAATAAGCATGAAAGCTCAGATGGACATATACCAGCGTAATAGTAGAAGAGCCATACAGTAACATTTTTTTGAGTGGATAATTCAGGTCTTATCTACAGTATCTGCTCCAAAAGCCACATTGAACTGCCCAGTAAGCCTCAGTTAAGGTCCGTAAAGCCATTTGGAGATGGAAAATTGTTTATGGAAGCTAAGTCTTATGAAGATTGTGTATCACAGGTAGGCCACGTGAGCAGCTGGAAAAGTTGAGAATGGAATTGCAAGGGTTGTAACAACAGCTCTGTGTGCATAGTGCATTTACCCAGAAAGCACAAAGACATACCTGTTACAGAGTCAGGTACCCATCTCCTTACCCAAGATTTCTAGTGTATTTTTAAAGAAGGTAAACATCTCCAACCAAAACATTCTGGTATCCATAGAATCCAATGGAATTACGCCAAGAATTAACTTATGCAGAACAGGGGAGTGAAAAATATCACTGCAAGGATGGAGAAGCACATGGTAGGAGTGGTGAGCACTCAGTGAGACTAGAAACATCAGTGAATGATAGGAGTTATGGATGAAGCAATGGTAGGTGGAAATTGGAATGGGACAAGATAAAAATAACCTTCTATGGAATTTTAATCTCCACCATAACACTACTTTTTTTTTTCTGTGGTATTGGACAAATCATTGAGTTTTTATGTCTCTCTGTCCTCATTTGTCAAATGAACAAAATGAGCAATCGAATGCCTATAACTGTGTGTGCTAAGTGCTTTAGAGGAGACATTCTGATTGAGGTAGTTATGGGTGGCGGTCCTGGGGAACGTCCCCTTGGCAGGCAGCCTCTGTCACTCACCATCGTGGCTACAGTACTAAATACAGCAGAAGTACTTGCTGCTAACATGTAACTCAAAACCAGCTGTGTTCACAACAGGACTGGTTTCATGCATCAGGGGGACCCGATGGCCCTTCCATGGTGCCTCCTGAAGACTTCAGCAGACTGTTGTAGGTCAGGATGGCCTGAAACATTTCAAGGCCACTCTTTGCTGATGAATTTTTATTTCAACTCACATCTGGTGAAATGCAGAGGGGGAAAGGCAACCACATTCTCCTAGGCAGCCCAGTAACAACTTTTCTGGTGCTGGCTCAGTCCACCATTGTAATTTCCCTGTGAGGGAATACCCTCCACGGCCACTGCCACAGCTCTAGGCACAGCGGGGGACAGAGCCCGGATCGGCAGCTCCCTGCCAGAGCTTCCGCCCCCAGCAGCGCCTCGCACCTGCCCCTGCTCCTGCTGGATCTGCCTCACAGCAAATGGCGGCCGTGGTGCAGCCACACCATTCCGGGGTGAGGTTCCCACTGGACCTTGAGCCCGCCCCAAAGGCTGCGCACGCAAGGCTGTGACTGCGCTGCCGCCACGACTTGGGGCCCCATTGCAGGTGGCAGGGGCTTTGCTGGGGCAGCAGCACGAGGCGTCCCTGAGGCAGCAGCCTTGGATCTGCCAGAGCTGCGTCGAGCCCTCAGTTCCCTCAGCAGAACGTAGCTGGGTGCTCAGGAATGGCCTCGGCAAGGTGTGGGTCGCTGGGCTGGGGGTGCCCCGGCGGCTGGCCGACAGTATGCATCAGCAGGGGAAAGGGTGCGCTCTCTCAAGGAGCAACCTCCCCAGATGGACGGACAGAGGTGAGCTTAATGCCCAGTCCCACACTTTCTTGCGAAGTGCTGTAGGCAGCGCGTAGTTTTGGCTCCTGCTGATGTGTGTTAGGGTTGCGGAGTACCAGGTGGTGGATGGAGCCATTCAGGGACGGTGAGTCGGAGGGTGCCTAGTCTGTGACGGCCAGAGGCTTTTGGTTGTGAAAGGTGCTCTGAGATCCCTTTGGCATGAAAATGTGGCCTTGCTTGCTGGCAGAGTCATAAGCACCTGGGGATTTTTTTTAACAGATTAGGTGAGGATTGTGTGGATTATTTGTGTGGATCCAGACCTTCAGACCATACTTGAATAGGAGCTGGAGGACTGTATCTTTCTGTGCTATAATGTCTCCCACTGTTCTTGTAAAACTGACACGCTGTGGGGCTGAACCTCTGTGCACAGCAGGTCCCCTCAGGGGATGGATACAGGCTCGTTCCAGAAACAGAACAGGTGACTGTATTTTGAAGCAAACTTTTTAAGAGGTGGAAGCTTTTCCACAGCCCAATAAGCATATTGAGAGGCTTATTAAAATAATAACAGCTCATTTGTTAATAATTAATCACTGGCATTAATGGAGGGACTTCCAGCCAAAGATGCTGAAGTTCTTTCCAAATTTCACTGACCAAAATTGCAAACAGATAAGAACTGCCTAATCCATCATCATGTATTGCCACCCCTGACAGCTATTTAATTACTCACAGGAGAACAACTACTCAGTGGCTATCAGGGTGGTGCAGAAAGCAAAGAATATGCTGTATGTCCAATAAAATGTGGAAAGGAAATAGTAGGTGAAAGAGTGCAGGTGTTACTCCAAGATGGGCTTGATCATGTAATACTGTCCCCACTTGTTAGCGGGGATCATTCATGAATCCCAGTTTACAAGCTGTGATAGTCAGTCAGTTAGTCCCCACTAGCAGTGTTGCAGAAAGTTGTGATGTGTTTAGAATTATCATTGTCCTCGTTTCCTGCTGAAAACTGGCATTCATGCCAATCTGGAGAATCTTTTGGATTCTTTCTTGTGTTTAAATACATTGAAAACTATGATTAGTCCTGTTACAGACCGCCCAGTAAAGCCTTGACCTATACCTAAGAACTTCATTTTAGCTCTGCTCTCTGATTTCATTGCCATTCTCTGGTAGCCTAAATTGGCTTATAGTGATCTCTGCTGACTATGGAACAAGACCAGATGCCTAATTTATGTGCCTCAGTTAAATGCCTAAAAGGTAGTGGATGTGAATCCAGCCAAAAATGCTTGCAAGTTTTTGACTGCATCTGTCTGACTGTCCTAGTGATGTTACACCTGTCTGTATCTGAATATATCTGCAACGTCTCCATATTAAATAGAGGAAATTTATCCTCATTATGAAATTGCTCTTGAGAGTCCATTGCTAATGAAGCTGCTTCTTATTTATTTTTGAAGTTGTATATAAACAACTAGCATTATTAGTACACAATTACCAGAGAGTAATCACAGAATTACTGTAAACACAGTCTACAAAACATACTGCAAATTAATATTCATGCATTCCTCTAATCTACCATTTGGAGCAAATACATTAATCCAATCTAGACTTCATCACAAAAAGCATAATATCACCAGGGGAAACTGGAATGTTTTGTACTTTAGAGGATTTAAAGGGAAAAATCCTGTGACTCTTTTCCCAGTTCTGGGGAGGGGGACTACTGTGGCTGCTGATGCACAATTCAGCAATGCACTGTGTCAGTGATAAGAAGGAAAAGAAAAGCTGCTCCTAGACATGCCTTTATGCAGAGATATTGCAGCATTCAATCAAATGTGTGCAGCTGAGTCCAACAATGTTGTTTGACAGCCTGGCATCTGTATTTGCAGGAAGCCTAAGGTTAAGGATAGCTAAAGGAATGTGTTTGAATTCTGCTGTTAATAAACAACCATAGGTGTTTTGTCATCTAAAGCAGAAAGAAATAAGTGAACTAGTAAAACTAGTGGCTTGGAAATCCATGCTGTGTAGCTCATTCATAATAAAATGCATGTTGTTTGCTCTGCTTAAACTATGCTTTTACACATTCTTCACACAATTGGGAATTGGCTAGTAGTCTAAGTTAAATTGAAACGATTACAGACCAGTAAAGTATTCCCTTTATCATTAATATTAACACTTCATTTTTGTGTGTTTGGGGGTGATTTTTAACTACTCATTTTTAGATGGCCAGAAATCAGTTTTGCAAGGGGTAAAAGACCAGAAAAATAACTACAGTTAATAGTAGCTGTAAAGGTGCAACTCTTTCGGAACTGAGCAGTAGAAAATGGAAAATTTAGAATTCAAATTGAGATGGCTGAAACTGGGAGTCACTTTTGAAAATCTAACTTATACACAGTCATATAGAAAGAGTGGCAAAGCTGATTTTTGTCTCTCTCTTTAAATTTTTGAGACATTAGGATAAATAGGAGGAGAAAACAGTAGAAAATTGTGATCATTCTTCTGCTTTTTAAAATGACTTTGCTATAAGTGTCATCATTGTTCTTATGTGACTTTTTCTGCAGAGGTCCAAGTAGTTGTTTTGTAGAAATTAAGGCCATAGTGGACCAAAAATGATTTTTAGCCTAGATATTTCAAGACCAAAAATCTTGTTTCCACAAGACTGCGATTGTAAGGACTAGCTTGCTAGTGAGGACTGAGCACATAGTTATGTGGTGATATGGCCACAAGATGTGCCAACACAAGTGACCTTCTATCTAAGTCACAGAAACCAAGATGAACCATGTTCATGAACTCCCTGGTTACTAAAGTTTGCATATACTCTGGTACTTCCAACTCCTACATTTATTTCTTTTATACACAAGAAACAAACTGTGGTGTCGAACAGACACTCAGAAATTGTGCATATGTTGTTTTATTTCTCTTTCATTTACTTGCTTTCACATTGCATTCTATACCACATTGGACACAGGGCTGTCTGTTGTCTTGTGGTCTGGGAATGTATCTGGAAGAATGATAGGTACTCTGTTTTACAGAAATTCCAACAAAATTAAATGGAATCATGGCAAAGCCCGTTTTCCTTTCTGCCCACAAAAGAAAGCATTATTACATTTCCCATTACTTGAGCCTGTCTCTCAAAGTATGCCCAACTGCAGCTCAACAAATAAGGCAGAGCGTTCCCATTGAATAACGTCTCCTTACAGAGGTAAGGCTCCTAGTTAGAAACATTATAATAGAGTTCAGGTTTAAAGAAAAAAAAAAGAATAGAGATTAAGCAAGAAAAACTATATGTATTTTCCAAACATATTTTAACTGAGAATGCTCCAGTGAAGCAGAATGATGTTGAACATATAGTAAGAAGCAGAAGGCATTTTTAGGTGCCAAGAGTTGTAGAAGGGGTAGGTTCTTGCTGCAGTAATTGTGAGGGGACAGAAAGCAAGCTGGTCTCACCTTAAATCTATTTTGATTACCCAGGTCACAGAAACCATCATGGACCATGTTTGTGAAATGTACAGTGAAAAGATGAAAGTGTGAATCTAAGGCATCAAGGGGAAGGAGGGCAGAATATTGGTTTATAACACTAATATAAAAAAAGTGATGTGTGACTTCTCATATACTTGTGTTTCTTTACATAAATCCTTTAGGAATACTTTATGCTTGATGATTAATATTATAGAATCTTATACTTTGTATTTCCAAAGATGTGTTCACAAAGGTTTTATAGTGTATGTGGCAAAGGTGGTTTAAATGTGAATTCTTAGATACAGATTCTGCAGGAAAGCTAAAATAACTGATTAAAAGTGGTGGAATACAACAGCCAGCTGACAAAGTTTGATGAGAAATGATTCTGTATGAAACAGCTTGGTAGCAAGAAAGGATACAGAAAATACAGGGAAAAAAATGTAATGGGACATTAGTTTTAGAAAGTTTGTTGTAGTGCAAGAGTTGAGGCGAGTGAGTATCTTTAGAAAGTCCTTAAAATCTCTCCTGGAAACTCTGCTCTGCATGTGCCAATGATGAAGGTTTTTCTTCTAAGGACAGAGATGACAAATTGTATATTAACTTCTTGCTAGGCTGAGGACTTTTTTTAATATTTATTTCCTGTCTGCATCGGAAAAAAAATCAGGGTCAGTCAGTTCTGGGTACTTGATGAAGGACCAAAATGAAAACTGAAAGATTTAAATTTGTATCCCTTGATGGGAAGGTGATGGCAGTGCTGATGGGAAGCATCTGCAGCTATATATAGAGGAAGACCAAGAAGAGGACTAAAAATCTAGGGGTAGCACTTAGATATATAGGGTAACACCAAGCAAAGAAATCAAAGGACAATGACTAACCTATTCCTTATTGTTCCTTTATTCTTGCTATATTTTTTCTGTGTATTTCTTCCATTAAATAAACAGGAATGTGGTAAAAATGATTTTTTTCCTTTCAGATTTAAAAAAGCAAGGGATGATGTATCATCTGCACTCAAAAATCACAAGAATTTGGAATCCTTAATAAAACTGTTAGAAAGATACAGCCATGTATCTCATTGCTCTGACATTAGATGAAGGCAGGGCACTGTTTTTTTTCCTACTATTTCTTGGTGAGGCTATTAGAAAAGTTGACCAGTTGTTGCAAAACCATCTTCCATATGCTGATGATTTCATTGCAGAAGATGTAGTGCAATAGATGACAGAGATTTGAAGGAAACAAGAAACAAATGGGATTGAATGTAATGCAGAAAAATTTCTCATGGTTATATGCCAGCAGAAATGTTCTGGATGAGCATACCCAGCAGGTGATGATCATGAATATCAGAAGATTGTTACTTAGAATGGAGTGACAATGAGGAAGCGGATAAGGGCTTGAGCACACAATGCAAATACCTATAAAGAGCAAAGAGTAAAGGTAGTTTAATTATCCCATAATCAGAAGGTAGGTTTGAAGTTTAGAACAGTGGGAGACAAACAAGCTACATCTCTCGTAAAGACCATTCTGATGGTGTTTGACCCGTCACCAGCATTGAGAATATGAAGGAATAATAATGATCTGGGAGGAAATTATTGGTGAAATGGGGAAATAGTCTACTGTTACAACAAGGTGAGGGCAAATTATGACTTGCCCCAAGATCTATATGGTTTCAAGAACCTGGATCAAGCAGATTAGTATCCCATTAAAATGAGGTACTTTTACAGAGTGGATCTCTGCCCTGTGACAAAGGGCAGCAGTCTCTGGTTCTAAGGGAATAATGGGAGAAAGAAGCTTTTGTGGAGAATATAAAGCTTGTCATAAGGGATATCAGAGCCTCAGTTAGATGGGAGAATATACCATAATGGATAATTCCGTGCTGTGAAGGTGATCGAGTGTGATTCAAAGAGACATTTTCTTCCCAAATTTCTGTGATTGTGTGACAGAGCTTTGATTCTTGATTTATAGCCTTTCATTTGTTACAGTCATTTTCAGAAAGGATGGGATTTTAATATTTCTGTCCCTTGTTCATTGGTTGCATAAAAACTAACAGCAGAAGATGGCAGCAGAGATTGCTTACTCCATCTCATTTCTTTATATGAGCAGCAGAATACAGATGCTCAGTGAAAGAACACAGGGTGAACTTCTCTTTAAAAACATAACTGATTTAATTCTGCAAAGATAAATTAATTGACTCTAAGAACATATTCATCAGTTCATTTTTTATGGAACTGACTTGGGAGTTATGAAAGAAAAAAACATATCCTTGTCCCTTCCATATGTCTTAATGGCAACACTTGCAAGCAGATAAGATGGTCATTGCAAAAGATCGTGGACATATTCCCTTTACATAGCCCTCCTGCCTTAGCAATAGCTCATCAGAGGCAGGTGCCCTACATTCCATATAAAAATATAATAGATCGAAAATGATGAAAAAGCTCTGAAAAACTTTATATAAAGTTGCTTAAATTTCGACAGGTGACTCAAAGCACAGATAATAATGTCAAAAAAGTATCTTGGCCAGACTAGTTCTTCCTCTAATAGCAAACCATTGTAAAGATCTGCCTGTACATTAACTTGACCCTCTGATCGCAGGCAGTGCATGTGGGTGTGAGCTTGGACACATCGATTTGTAGAGAGAGCAATGTATTTTATTAGACCAACTGATGTAACTGGAAAACTAAAGCTTTTGGACACTCAGCCCCCTTTTCATGTCACAGAGACACACGTACCCATGCTGATTTGTGCACAGACTGTGGCTGTGCTTTGTGGCTAATCCTACCCCAGGGAGAGTCAGAGCATCATTTTTCAGAGACAGGGGAATACCAGGGTGGATATATTTATAAAGGATGGTACTGAACTAGATGCAGTGGAATATCAATTCCATTTTTTTTTCCGCTGCCTCGCTGCCCAAAGTGTATTTGGAGCAGTTGTCTCTGCTTCTACTCTGGTTGCTACACACTAATGTTTTTATAGTTCTGCCTGTGCCTAAGGAAGCTCACTTGAAATCTGTCTTGCTTCTGCTGCTTTTCTAATGGCTATAGGAGAGTGAAGATGCTCTTGGTTTTTTTCATACAGCATCTCTGCTTCTATATTGAATATTAACTGTTTGCAGAACTGTATAACTGAGGCTGACAGACAACCTAATTGCTTGAGTGAAGACAGAACCATGACTCAGGTTTGCAAATTCAAGCCCTCATTAGCTTTCAGAACTATTCAAATTAAATGAAAAAGAAAATCGGTCGGTACATAATAATGCTTCCTGGAGGTGGCATTTTCTAGAGCATCCTTGAATTCTGACAGGAATTTTCTGTGCTATGTGTTGAAGAATTTTTGCTATCTCCCTTCCCAGTTGTAAATGACTGCCATTTACAGTCCTAACAGGAGTTAGGAACACATTGAGTGTTTGACTAATAGTTCCACAGTGTTATATTTTCTGTCTCATACATGTACCTACTTTTCTCTCCAGTGAATGTAACTAACTCAGTTGTTTTACTCTGGTAATTTCCTTACAAGCCTACTATAGGTCAAAGTATTCATGACTACTGTGTCAACCAGAATAAGTTTCTGAAGCAGTAAACTCAGGTGTGGGTGTCATATCTTACCTCAATATTGCTTTTTTTAGTTTGAGGTGAGAGCACTTATTCCTCTTAATAAACTTAATTTTTTCCTGGTGTTATCCTGCTTAGAGTAATCATGAAAGGATATGAAAAACAATTGAATTGTACCCCAGAATACATTCAGTTGAACTCTGCTTGCTTATAGGATGAGGAATTATCCTTTCTGCCACAGGTTGCAGTGTGTTGTAACAAAAGGATGTCATAATCAATTACGTTTTTCTCATTTTCTTTATATATTTGTGAGTTTAGATTTCTAGTGTTTCTCTCTGAGAGACTGGTACTTTAGGTTCAGAATGGATTAGGTTTTGAAGTGATGGATAGGCTTTTCAGAACTTGCAAAAGTATTTTGTATGGCAGTTGCTACATTCAGAAAATGGAGGTGGGAATATTGGTACTACCCTGAAACTGAAGCTAACTTGCTATGTTTTTTTCATTACCTGGAGCTTTCATTTGTACTTAATTTGGCTTTTTTGTACCAGTCTTCAGAAATCAAGCATACAAAACATTCAGAATTGTGTGATTTCTGACCGAAAGGTCTGATGAGTAGCTGCTGTATTGTTTCTATCATCTAAACTTTGTTTCATGCAGTTGCAGGCACCACTGGTCCTTGTCTAGCTGCTATCTAAGTGAAGGCCTTTCAGGATCAGTGTCTGAATATGGTTGTGCCATATTTAACTTTAAAAGTATGTAAACAGCCACAGGGAGAGCCTTTTTAAATCCTAAGATATAATTGTCTCACCTAGCTCTGTGCTGTCTTCTTGATTTTTCATTGGTAGAAAATTCAATCCAGTGGAAGCTTCTATTGAAGGTGTGGACATCAAGTATTTGGCCTGCATAGCTATTCTTGTGAGCATAAAGCTAGATGGACTCATACCAGCAGAAACTGATCTGTTTAAATATAAAAAAGAATGAAAAATAATGAAGAAGCAGCCAATCCCAAACCACAGGTTTGTTAGGTTAGACTGGGGAAACACTTATTCCCAATGGGACATTGTTACGTAGTGTCTTAGAAGCTGGTAAGACCACATAGTTGTAGTGGACTTAAGCACCAGACCCATAACTGTATAAAAAAAGAAACATGTATTGAGACCACCTTCTTCTTTTTTTTTTTTTTTTTTTTTTTCCCCTAATAATTTTTCTCCAAAGGTTCAAAAAGCTTATTGGGCTTCACAGATGGCAAGTACACAGTCATCACTGAAATGGATAGACAGAAGAGCCTGGTATCCAACTGAAACATATACATTGTTTCTTCTTTAATTCTTCAATTGCTTGGTTCCAATTTTGCCACCTTTGATTTGTGAAGATTTAAATAAAGTAGCACCTGATCAGCAAAGAGCAAATTATAGTAACTGGCCTAGGAAATGGATACAATTGGAAATAAACTGTCACCACTGGGAAGATTGTTCATTCACTTATGTCACTGCTGTGTCTTAGTCCTTTTCTAAAAGGATGTGCTGCAAAACAAATCTTGACCATTTACTGGTTTGGGTCTTGGGAGCTTTGGGGTGAGGCCTGGTATTGGGATCTGACAGGCAGTTTGGCAGCTCTCTGTAGGTCAAATGGTCATTTTGGTTTGAGTCTGGTAGGACTTCACTGATGCACTTACAGCTTCAGATGGTGGAGTTACAGCTTCTCAAAGAAGGATGGCAATATTAGGGAGCAAAATATTCTGAAGAAAGAACAAGATCTATTTTGGATCTCTGGTTTCCACAGTCATTTCCATTAAATGGCACTAATGTTGGAAGACTGCCTTCCTCCTGCTTCTGCAGTTCTATTTAAGAGTGCACAATTAATATATTATCTAGCAAAAACCCTCCAGTGGACAGCAGGGAATATATCCATGCTTTATGTTCCTGTTTAGACACATGAATCAGTCCTTCAGTGTAGTGTCCCATAACTGGACACTGTTGATGAAGCTTGTAGAATTATCAGTAAGCCATTGATGATTTGAGTTAATTTGCACACAGCCAATTGATTTCAAACTATACTTTAAGTTAGGAGGGTTTATCTATCACTTTGAGCAAATAAAAACTTCCATCAGGTTGCGTTTTACTGTCTCCGATGGGGCAAAAACCAGTTACTGAAAATGCCTTCTAGCTCTAAGGCCAAATCATAGAGGTTCCATCAATACTTTGTGCTACAGCTTTCGGGTTTTAATGATCAATGTCAGTTCTGACAAAGATGTGCTGATTTTTATTGAAAGAGAATTCTCTCCCTTTTTTCCACTCGGTACCTCAGATTGTTGCTATCACAGAACTGACATATATGCCTGTAGGATATAGTAGTTCTGCCTACCAAGAAAATTTTTCTTCTTTTTCTAATTCTGAATTTCAAGCTTTTTAGGCCTGGAAGCAATGCTTTTCTTGAAGAAGTGAGTTAGTGATATGCTTCTGAAGTCTGGCTGCTCTTGAGTAGACTGAGGATGTTTCTAAAACCTTTGATCCAGACCCCTTTCCAATTTAGCTAAGTCTCGACTGTTCTGGTATTGACTGAATCCATCTCTCACTTTCCTAGGTTTCTGTTGGCCACTCTGTTCTAACCGATAACACAAATTAGAAGATGTAACAAAAAAGCCACTTCATAAATATCATATGTGTTAACTATTAGTGCATGCTGTTGTTATCCCTATTTTACAGATGTGGATGTGGAGAGAGACTTCTCCTTAGTCGGCTTACCTACTCTGACCTTATCTCAAGTAACTAGTGGTAAAACTGGAATCCCAGAACTTATGGAACTTTTCCACTCATCCTTAGTTGTTTTGGACATCTCTGTCTCATTGAAGATGCTGGTCTGTTCCATTTTGAAGGTCCTGTTCCATTTTTAAAATCTTAAAGACAGATGGCTCTTATGGGCACAGGAGGTTCACATTTTATTCTGCCGTTAGCAGTGAAAAGAATGCTGGAAGAATTTCTTTTTTTATGAGTTATTTACTTCATGTTGTCCTGGTTTCAGCTGGGATAGAGTTAACTGTCTTCCTAGTAGCTGGTACAGTGCTATGTTTTGAGTTCAGAGCGAAGAATGTTGATAACACCGATGTTTTCAGTTGTTGCTCAGTAGTGTTTAGACTAATGTCAAGGATTTTTCAGCTTCTCACGCCCAGCCAGTGAGAAAGCTGGAGGGGCACAAGAAGTTGGCACAGGACACAGCCAGGGCAGCTGACCCAAACTGGCCAACGGGGTATTCCATACCATGTGACGTCCCATCCAGTATAGGAACGGGGAAGTGGGGGCAGGGATTCGCCGCTCGGGGACTGGCTGGGTGTCGGTCGGCGGGTGGTGAGCAATTGCACTGCGCATCATTTGTACATTCCAATCCTTTCATTATTGCTGTTGTCATTTTATTAGTGTTATCATTATCATTATTAGTTTCTTCTTTTCTGTTCTATTAAACCGTTCTTATCTCAACCCACGGGTTTTGCTTCTTTTCCCGATTTTCTCCCCCATCCCACTGGGTGGGGGGGAGTGAGTGAGCGGCTGCGTGGTGTTTAGTTGCTGGCTGGGGTTAAACCACGACACATGTTTTAATTTCTTTAACTTTCTTTAAACTTTATGGTAGTATTCATGGAATGAATTCATTTAACAGTAGAGAAATCTGGGCAGACAGGAGCAGCACAGACTGGCTGAGGTTGGAAGGAACTCCAGAGGTTATCTGGTCCAGCCCACCTGCTCAAGCAGGGTCACCTCGAGCAGGCTGCCCAGGACCATGTCCAGACTGCTTTTGAATATCTCCAAGGATGGAGACTCCACAACCTGTCTAGGCAACCCATGCCAGTGCTCAGCCACCCTCGCTGTGAAAAAGTGTCTCCTGATGTTCCGATAGAACCTCCTGTGTTTCAGTTTGTGCCCATTGCCTCTGGTCCTGTCACTGGGCACCACAGAGAAGAGCCTGGCTCCCTCTTCTTTACATCCTCCCTTCAGGTATTTATATACATTGATGTGACCCCCCCTCAACCTTCTCTTCTCCAAGCTGAACAACCCTAGCTCTCTCAGCCTTTCCTCATAGAAGAAATACTCCATGTCCCTTAATTGTCTTAGTAGCCCTTTGCTGGACTCTCTCTAGTATGTCCATCTCTCCCTTGTACTGAGGAGCCCAGAACTGGGCACAGTACTCCAGTGCTTAGTAGAGGGGAAGGATCACCTCCCTCAACCTGCTGGCAATATTTCTAATGCATCCCAGGATACCATTTGCCTACTTTGCCACAAGGTCATGTTGTTGGCTTATGTTCAACTTGGTGTCCATAAGGACCCCCAGGTCCTTTTCTTGAGGACTGCTTTCCAGCTGGTTGGCACGCAGTTTATACTGGTGCATGGGGCTATTCCTCCCCAGTTGCAGGACTTTTCAATTCCTCTTGTTGAACTGGGAAAATGGAAAGTGTAGAAAATGGGAAAGTGTAGACTGTCTTTTGCAGGGTAGCCACAAGACTTCTGTAATGCCAGATGCAGTCTGTATCGATGCAATAGACCTAGAAGTATCACTAGTAGCAAAGCAGCTGTGTTTTTTGGACTAAGCAGGGTGATGAAGGTCCCATGTACCTATATTTTAGTACTCAGTTAGCATGGAATAGATACTTTGGATGGATAGCATGTGAAATATCTTCATAAGTAGGAAAGGCAGGTAGATCTGGAAGTATAGTCGACTCCTATCCATGTGTTGATCCACCTTTTAGGAACAGTAGAGCCCTTTGTGAGTGGTTCTGGTATATGGAGGGAAGCACTCTGTGTGCTGGTGACAGTATGTCCTGGTTTCAGCTGGGATAGAGTTAATTGTCTTCCTAGTAGCTGGTATGGTGCTATGTTTTGAGTTCAGTATGCGAAGAACGTTGATAACACACTGATGTTTTCAGTTGTTGCTAAGTAATGTTTAATCTAAAGTCAAGGATTTTTCAGCTTCTCATGCCCAGCCAGTGAGAAAGCTGGAGGGACACAAGAAGTTGGGAGGAGACACAGCCAGGGCAGCTGACCTGAACTGGCCAACAGGGTATTCCATACCATGTGACATCACATCTAGTGTATAAACTGGGGGGAGTGGGGGCGGGGGGATTGCTGCTCGGGGATTAACTGGGCACCGATTGGCGGGGTGGTTAGCAATTGTATCGTGTATCACTTGTACATTCCAATCCTTTTATTATTACTATTATCATTTTATTAGTGTTATCATTATTAGTTTCTTCTTTTCTGTTCTATTAAACTGTTCTTATCTCTACCCACAAGTTTTACTTTTTTTTCCCCCAATTCTTTCCCCCATCCCTCTGGGTGGGGGGAAGTGAGTGAGCAGCTGCGCGGTGCTTAGTTGCTGACTGGGGTTAAACCATGGCACAGTATAATGGTATAAATTCAAGTACCTCCACTGAAGTCGATATAAGTTGCTTCAAGTTGTCATTGATGTACCTCGAAGTGGTAGCTTAACTACTGAGAGCAGTGAATCCTGTGAGTTTAGAGATACCTTGTACAGTCTCCGTTTATTATATTTAGGTAGAAAAGATGTCAAGCGCAAGTGTAGGTGAAAGATTATGTTGATGTGTGGAGTGTCAGGTGCAGATATAAAGAAGGGATAATAGATTCCCCTTGAACAGAGATTCCCTCAGTGAAGACTACAAACATGTTTTTATCGTGTAGTAGTCTCATTCCCTGTCATCAATGTGACACTGTAATATTTTCACTGGCTTTAGTGTCAGATGTTTAAACTGACCCAAGCTTTCCCTTTGGCACTGCCTTAACTTCTCTAGAGCGAAGTCGCACAGCATGACCTTGTTTTATAGTTCTGGAGCAGCGAAACAATGCCAGTAAAGAGAGATGGGAGGCTATGTTAAGAGTTTTGGGAGGATGTATCAGCTAGTTTGGATTTAGGGTTAGAAAAAATATGGAGAATATGTACAAATGTTGAATATTTTTAACTTGCTCCTTTAACAATGATTCCTTTCTGGTTTTCAGACGTTTGAGGTATTGTTAACAGAATGGCTGGAACTTTGCAGAAGGATTTGATTCAATGATCTGCCATCCTCTTTGTACAAACCTTAGCAGATCTTGCAATTTTTTTGAGAATTCTAAATTTGTAGAGGTTTTTTTCCCCGAGTTTTTAATTCTTATATTCTTCATGAATATAAATTCTTTTATGATATTGAGAGACAGTCTTTCGAAAATGTATCTTAATTTTTGAAGTATTCCACTAAAAGCTGGGCTAGAATGAGTTGAAATCTTGGAAGGGAGTTTTCTTGGTGACCTTGATCGTCTATGCTTCACTTTTTCTAAGGGTAAAGATGGAGAAAAAATGGCACCTTCATATATCTCTCTGTAGTGAGTCACAGTAAAATATTCTGTACTATGAATTGGTTACTTGGGTTTTTAACTGACTGAGAAATAAAAGAAAGGAAATAAAGCTCTTTCATATAGTTAGCATTAAGTGACTTTCATAAAGAAACAAATGAGAAAAATATTTAGATAGTGTTATATTAGCTTTCTCTGCATCTATGCTTACAGCACCTGTCACAAGCATCTTTTGAAATGCTTTCTATTGCTGTGCTAATTAATATGTACTTTTTGTCTCCCTTTGGTTGCTAGGGAAACTGAGGCAGGTATTTAATTTGTCTGCAAACACACAAAGAATTAATATTTGAATGATGACAGAGTCTGGGAGTTGCCTGTCCCAGACTTACCTTCTACATCACGTTACGAATGTGGTGCAGTTCAGAATGTTAGTGTTGATATGCCTTCCTCAGAGCAAGCATAGAAAGGAGAAAAAGTAATTTTGGAAATATAAGATACCTAGAGTATCTCAGAAATTGGAAGATAACATTGTGAGAAAAACACTAAAGATACAGTAAATTCAAAATAGAGAAAGAGATGAAAATGCCATTATGTTAAGAAAAGGTAAATAAAAAGCTTTCTTAGGGTAAATGGATGATTATTCAGAAAGAAAAAAAAATAGAAAACTCTGTAACAGTGTGTAGAACTGGAAAAAGGTATGTGAACAATTATGCTGACAGATCTAGGACTCCTATTGCTTCATTTTTTTATGTGGAAATCTATCTACATCACCAATATGGGGTTATAGTCACAGAGGAATTGGGCTGATGACATCTGGCCTCCCGTTCTCATTCCAGCATTGAGTCTGTTTTTCTAGCTCTGAGAAAACCATTCAGCTTATCTTTGTGAGCTGTGATCCCCTCTTACATACTTTCAAGCTTCTTTTTGAGAAGCTGCATGTAAATGGTCTCATTCCATGTATGATGTGGGAAGAGAAGGGATCTTATGCGTCTGTTTCTTTCATGTTTCTTCTGAGGTGGAAGACCATACAGTGATCATGTGGCTCTGTTAGCCATGTCCCCTAACCAGTAAGACTGGAAGCACAGCCACATAGGACTAGTCAGTGTGCCAGTTAATATACACATGCAAAATGGAGGATCAGGTGTCAATGGCAGTATAAGCAGGTGGATTTGTTGTGTTCTGGCACTGAGAAAGCAAATGGCTCCTACAGGACATCTTTACACGTTTTTTCTTCTAAATTTGCATTTGTTCCAGGTTAGGAATGAGATATTCCTCTCCCATGCCTTGGTATATAATGTGATAGTCTGAGTATCAGACTCAGTCTAACTTGGAATATTTAATACTAACAACTCCTTTAGCCACTTGATAATTTCTGTTTATGAAAAGAAGAGTTTTCTGTGTCCAGCAAGGAAGGAAGAAAGGAAGGAACTGGAAGCATCCAGGCATCCTGTTTATTTACATCACATTGGTGAATAAAGTCAGTTAACAGCAAGCACGAGGTGAAGGCTATAGATGTGATGGAAAACATTTTAAAACTTTATATTAAGAATTATTTTACAGCCCATCTGTTTTGAATTTTCTGTGTATTTTTAAAATAAGATAATCCCTTAAAAGTAGTTACTAACCTTTTCTTAACTAATACTGAAATATCTCATGAACATTCTGCAGGTCTATATTCATAACAATTTTTATATATATTATTTTAGATTTTATACTGTGAGTATATGCTATATGCAACTTGGAACAGAGAAGTGTCTTTACATTCCCACATACTCTGCAAGGACATAAAATACATTTTTCTTTTTTCCCCATTTTTTTCTAAAAATCAGAAATTTTATATTATTCAGTGGAATAACTGTAGTAGAGAGAATGCCCTTTGAGGTCCTAAGGTGAAAGAAAAAGGTTCTGTGAAAAACACTAGATTATTCCTAAAACTGTTCAGCAGTTTTGTGTTTAAGTGTTTTTCAGAGGCAGTTGCCATAATGAATTTGGTGAGAGCTGGTTTCTTTTCTGGGTGATATGGTTTTCTTACACAGTATCTCTCAATGCACCTTTCTATGAGATGTGATCAGATGGACTGTAAGGAAACTGAGCTACTGTCACTTAGGTATCCTTTGCAAAGAAAATGTCAGTCCATCTGTCTGGCATTGACATTTGGGGTTGAAAAGGCAGTATGATTATTTAAAGATTAATCTCCCTAATGTTTCTGTTAATCTTCCCAAAACCTTAAGAGGTTAGACAGACAGCTCCATGAATTTCCTCTTCAAGTGTGAATGTGTGCATTTATAAGAAAAAAGGAGTAAGCAGGAAAAAAACCCAACAAAACCAGCATCCTAAACCCACAGACGCTTCAGGGGCCTCACAAACATTAGACACTGTCACTCACTTGCAGAAGGCTCTTGTCCTCCTCTCTAATAATTGAGGTCCTCCACAAACTACATGACATCCCTCGGTTCTGTGGACTGGAGAAGTCAAGTTTTTGTTCTTCTCCAATAATGCTGGCAAAGAAGGCTTATTAAGAGGCTGACCAATGTGGTACAACAAATATAAGACACTTAATGCATAGAGAATCAGTGATTCATTTTTTCTTCTGAGGTCAAATTGTTGTTCACTGCTATGAAAATGCAAATCTGGAAATTAACAGTTTCTATGGAGCAGGTGCCTGGCTAGGAATATCTGCAAATTCAGGAACAAGAGGAAGAGGCTTTACTGTAGCATATAACACAGATTTTATTAAAGCTAACCTAGAATATATTGAACTTGGCCAGTCATCTCAAGAAAATAGGGTTTTTTTGGTGAGATACATAATCTTTTGGGGATAGAGTCTGTTCTTCCAATCTGTTCAATTTGGGTACTTCTTCCTTTACAGGTCTCTGGCAAAACATGAAACACTTGGAAGTAAAGAGAAACAGACCAAACATGTATGGAAAAGTTCTATCAGACTGTAAGGACTTTAGTAGGTTTTGCTTAAGCTTGGTTCTAACAATGAACAAATGGTGTCAAATAGTACAAGTAAATTATTGCAACTGCTTTGTTCTCCCTTTTTATAGCTTGGGGTTGCAAGCTGTTAGAAAGTCTATGTAGATGTTGCCTGATTTGGACAACTAATTACTGTAGCTTAATAATGTATCTCTGTGCTTTGGCGTTCTCATCATCTGGAAAATAACTTGTTAGCTTCTAAATGCTTCCACAAGATGCATAAACTGAATAAAAAGAAGAGATAAAGAAGCTTCATGCTATTTCTTCATATGAATGCCACTATGATTGATTTCAGAAAAAAGGAAATTGTTTCCCTTGAGAAGTATATTATCATTTCCTTGCATTCCTTGATGCCTTCCTCCCTGCGTGCTACGAGCAGAGAGGTCTCCTCCTGGGCTATAATGCTTAAAAACTAAAAGGCATCTCTGGATAAACTGCTCTGTGACCAAAAAGATTTGAACTGGGTCAGATAGATTATACTCAAGCTGACATTTATAAATGATGCTATCTGTTGGCTCCAGCTGTAGAGCACAGACAAAGCAGAAAAACATAAGGACAAGGTAAGACTTCTTTGCTGCAGTGAAGGTTTAACCTTGCCCAGAGGCTGGTTAAGTGGAAGGCAACCAGACAGCACTTAGTCAGATTTACTGATGTACTCATTATTATGATAAGATACAATTACTTTAAGGGAAACTGCCAGCTCAATACAGGAGAAATGGCTTGGTTTATTTAAAACTGGTGGGCAACAGAGAAAGAATGAGGTGACTGCAAGCTCAGGAGGAGAAATGTTGTTAACAGACATGAATTAAAAACCCAGTGATGGGATTCATTTCAGGTAGTCATGGTGCCAAATATGACGATGTTACACTTTGTTCTTTCCAAAGAGAATGGAAGTTAAGATAACAAGCCTAACTTGACTGAGCTGAGCAGAATGGAGGAAGAAAATATCACCAGAAAACCCCACTGCCTTGATGCTGGACAGTGATGAGACAAAAGCCATGGAATTGATATAAGATATCAGATGTTACTGAAGATCCTTGATCAGCCCAGTTGAAAAAGAAAAGCCCAGAAGGTGGTATTTCAGAAGGCTATCAAACTCCAGTCTGCTTAGTACAGTTTGAGTGTTAGTTGGAAATCTGTTTAATATCTTTATTGATGATTTGGATGAGGGGATCGAGTGCACCCTCAGCAAGTTTGCAGATGACACCAAGTTGGGAGGCAGGGTCGATCTGCTCAAGGGTAGGAAGGCTCTACAAAGAGATCTGGAAAGGCTGGATCGATGGGCTGAGGCCAATCATATGAAGTTTAACAAGGCCAAGCGCCGGGTCCTGCACTTCAGTCACGGCAACCCCATGCAGCGCTACAGGCTTGGGGAAGAGTGGCTGGAAAGCTGCCTGGCAGAGAAAGACCTGGGCGTGCTGGTTGACAGCCGGCTGAATATGAGCCAGCGGTGTGCCCAGGTGGCCAAGAAGGCCAATCGCATCCTAGCCTGTATCAGGAACAGTGTGGCCAGCAGGAACAGGGAGGTGGTTGTTCCCCTGTACTCGGCACTGGTGAGGCCGCACCTCGAGTATTGTGTTCAGTTTTGGGCCCCTCACTACAGGAAAGACATAGAGCTGCTTGAGCGTGTCCAGAGGAGAGCAACCAAGTTGGTGAGGGGCCTTGAGCACAAGTCTTATGAGGAGCGGCTGAAGGATCTGGGGTTGTTCAGTCTAGAAAAGAGGAGGCTGAGGGGAGACCTTATCGCTCTCTACAACTACCTGAAAGGGGGCTGTAGTGAGGTGGGTGTTGGTCTCTTCTGTCAGGTGTCTGGAGATAGGACAAGAGGAAATGGCCTCAAGTTGAGGCAAGGGAGATTTAGGTTAGATATTAGGAAAAATTTTTTTACTGAGAGGGTTGTCAAACATTGGAATGGGCTGCCCAGGGAAGTGGTTGATTCACCATCCCTGGAGGTATTCAAAAAGCGAGTGGACAGGGTACTCCAGGGCATGGTTTAGGGGGCATGGTTAATGGTTGGACTGGATGATCTTGAAGGTCTTTTCCAACCGAAATGATTCTATGATTCTATGATTCTATAAATATCTGCATCTATATAAATAAAAAAATATATATACATGCACATGCACACACACACATATAAATATAAATTTTAGATACAATTAGTCATAGGGAAAAAAACCCTTATTATTCTGTCCTCATGATTTTCTTTTTTCGTTAGAACAAGTAGAAATTACTGTGTTCTGAAATAAAAAAGAGATGGCTATATGATTGAATTAGATATGGTTGGTACCGCCTTGGGACAGGGATGTAAGGGATGTACTAGATGATGTCTTAGTATGACCACCTTTCCTCTTGAGGCCACATTGCCCTTTATCTGGCAAATGGTTTGAAAGTCAAAGCTAGTGGAGACTGTGGCAGGACCGTTGATAAGACCAGAGCCAAAGAGGCAGCTGGGACTTATCCCTCTTCCTCTCCAGTGCCAGGAGCTTCTGGGTCTGAACTGAACAAAAGTGAGAAGAGCAAGGGCCCATAGGACAGATGGAGAATGGTTGCTTTAGGAACTTCTTCTGTCTGTTTTCTTCTTATGCTTGGCTCTGGAGACTCTTGCCCTGTGCGAAGGTGGGGAGCCGGTGATGAAGGGGTTGAAGTCCAGAGCAGAACACCTGTTAGCTTAAGTGGAGGCAAGTAGGATAGGAAAACCAGCAGAATTTCTAACCTCTGATCTGATTGAACTTCCATACTGAATCCCTCCTGAACAGTGCTTCTAAGATCTGTAAATGAGTCCAGGTTTAGAATATGAAAATGCTAGCAAAGTCATGCTGTTGCAATACCGAAGGGCATGAATTGTCATTTATTGACCTCCTTTAACAAACTAGAATGAGTGCAGATTGCTGTTTTAAGATGAACATGGAATAATTACCAGAATAATTGGCCTTTGCTGTTAAAACTAGTACACCTATAGTCACAGAAGGGGATTATGGGAGTTTTAATTAAGCAAAATAGTGAAGATCTCAACAAGGTTTCCGGCTCCCTTAATTTTATTGTGAATTTTGTGATACTTGGCACTACATCACAGTATTGGCCTGGGAATTTCAGCCACCATTCAGAACAAATAAGCTTCTAGCTTGTGTGGACAAGGAAAAAGTTTAAAACACGGTGTTATGGGAATATAGGAGATAGCCTCAAGGGCTCTTCGAAATTACTGAAGCCAGTTGCTGCTTTGTTAGCTTTCATTTTAAAGCAGATTCCCCCACCCACCCACCCCCATTGCTACATTGTCAAGCAAGTATTAAAGACTGAGAGATCAGAAAGAAACTAACTTCTCCATTTTTCTTTTCTTTTTGGAAATATGATTTTCAGGATTTTTATGATCTGGCTCATAACCTCTGAACACTGCTTCATTCTACATTTTATTTAAAGCACAGCCTTCCCATTAGATCATAATCTTTCAGCATTCTGGGAAGCTGGCTCAATGTTGATTTAAAGGTGAAGTCAGTCTACAGAGCTACCAAGTTTGTTTCCTCCCTCAAATGATTTTTCTGTAATACATTACACAATAACCTCCTTCCTTGCAATGTTTACATCTTCCGAATGAATAGGCCAGTTGAGTTTGGTGCAGCTGAACTTCTGAACATCACTCAAGGAGAGATATCTTTCCTTGTTCTTTTTATCATGTTTCTTTTCTGTTTTTTAGAAAGAGGTGATGAGGACCAAAGTACAAAACCCCAAGTTGTTGGACGATGTTTTTGCTGCTGTTTCAAAAATTACAGCTTCTTCATCAAAAGATGCACTCAAGAGTGAGGGTCTAATTTTTGCTGGTAGATACCCCATTGAAATTCCACTAAGGGCAAGAGAAACCAGTTAAGTGGAATGGAATAGAATATGTGGATGCAGAATCCAGTGACAGTTATCCTGTTTTTGTGAGAACTGGACCTGCAGTTACCTGCAATTCAGGTTGCTATTCTGTAGCTATGTAATCTTTCAGTAAAGATGAAATGGCATTTTCAATGTGAAGGCGATCAGAGAACAGGAAGAATATTCACAGGAGCTTTAGAGATGGGGGGGGCATTTATATAGCTTGTGAAGAGAAGCAGCTTAAAACCATTGTGAGAATTATGCAGTAGAATAATATGAAAGACTTCTGGGAATGTTTCAATTTGTTGTTCTTTCATGTCACTGCTGTGGATGGAAAGGTAATGTAACTAATAGCAGTGCAGTGGTTTAGCAGCAGTGTGCAGAACCATGACAGTTATATATGGGGTTCTTTTAGCAACTCCAGTTTTCATGTCTGAGGAGAACTGTTTTTTATAGAGCCTGTCTAGAACCAGAGGTAAATTTTTAATGAAATGTTTTATCACTACAGTTGCATGAGAAGTATTTAATGAGAAGTATATTCTAGAATATTTTGCCTGGATGAAATGAGCACTTTTTGTCCACTTCTGCAAGTGATAGCATATAGACCCAAAGAACCCAGGTGTTATATCTCAGTGAGCTGATCAGCAGAGAGCGTTGTTTCTTAGTGTCAGTAGACTTTCCAGGTAAGTCATGTTACCCTGTCAGGGGCAATATACACTAAAGAAGCCATTTAGCAGCCGCTTGTTCTTTCTTCCAAAGGAGGTTTTACTTTAGAGCTGTGGTAAGTTCATTTAATTTGGTGTTCTACTCTCAGCTTTTTAAGTGGTGCAATGGCCAACGTCTCTCAGAGCTAAAAGCCAAGAATTGGCTTGTGAATAGTTACTGCTGGACTTAAAACTTCTCTACATCTTTGACAATGGTCACTGATAAAAAAAGAAGCAGAAAGGAGTTGGTGCTGGCTGTGGAAGCTGGGCCAGCTGTGGCTGAGCTGGCTGGTCTTCATATGCAGGAGCACAAAAGAGGCTCTGCAGTCATCGGAAAAGAGCCCTGCTCCTGCCTGCATGACTTCTCCTTTTTAATGACCTGTGCAAGGTTTTGTTTTAGCCAACTGTCCCATCTTTAGACTAAATATTTAAATGCCCATATCAAGTTTGAATGGAAGAAAGAAAAACAGATTCAAGCAGACTTGTTTGTATTCATACCAGAAGTCAGTGCGCCTTTCTCTTCCTCCTGAACACTGCTGTAGAGTTTTTACCTTACTCTGTGTGTTGTAACATATGTAACTGTTATCTAGTGGTTAAAAATTTTTAGTCCCACATGTAACTACGTCCACTTATTACTTTGCAGCCTCTGAAGGAGCTGAAAAGATGTAAAAGACCCCCATGTCCAATGTAAAGCATACGATCATATTCAGCACTTCTGCGAACTAAAGTATACAACATACTAAACATCTGTAGTGGCCCAAGGTTTTTCCAAAACAGCTGAAAAAATATGTTGGTTTTTTTTTCCCCACCATCTTTAAACATGAGTATATAAAATATTTCCAGGTTTGTAGTCTAATATTTGATTGTTTAGAAAAAAAATTCCAAAGCTTCCAGTAATTTGAAGACCCGTTGCCTGAAAATCTATAGATTTTACTTAAAAGCACTTTGGTTTGAGTGATAGTGCTTTTTATTTATATATATATGTGTGCATGTCTGTGATTTATACATATTGTAATAATATATATATCATATAAAAATGTATATATAAATGATTATATATGTAAAATAAAGATATTTATCTATATAAAAGATATATTTTTAAAAGGAGAGGTGACCCTTCCTCCCCGGTGACTTATCATTATCCAAGGCCATGGAATAATTTTTCTTCTTCTTAAAGAAAAACAAGACCAAGAAGAATGAGATTTCATTCCACCAACACAATGTCTGTTTTATTTCTAGCATCTCTTTTGGCAAAGGATATCCTGGCAGAATAACTGAGTGACCAGAGTGAGTGTTTAAACCCCTAGAAAAATAATGTGTCCCTCATGAAAAATTCTGACCACAGAAATGTTGACCCACTACATTAAGTTGAGAGCATGATCTATCCAAGGGTTAGATGACATGAAAACATGTATACACTTTGTGTTAACCTTTCACCTCTGTGAAGGACAGATGATAAGCCCTTTACCCTACTGCCAAACTGAATAGGGATTCAATCTCCCCACTGGTTCCACTCTAATTAAATGTGGATTTTATGTAAACCGCAACCCAAACTTTTTATGAATTCAGAAAATGCTGGCTTCATTTTTCTTGTCAGGCTACAAAACTAGACCATGACAGATGAATTTGAGCATTTGCTGATCATTCATCTACAAAACATAATGGTTTGATTCTTTCACTTACGGCTGTTTACAGAAACAGAAGTTAATTAATTGAAGCATTGGTGCTCAGCAAATTCTTTTTATTTTTTTCCCCTTTAGCCAGATTTCATTGTATCCTAAGAAAAATCTTTAATAACTTGATACAAATGAAAGATCATAGACACCATTTCTTATCGAAAGGGCACATTTATTTAGCCTTAGTATAAGAATAATAACACTGGCTACATGTACCCATACAAATATACTGTAACTCAATCAAGAATGCAATCAACTGGTTTGGTGCTATTCATGCGGCACCTAAATAATTCAAATTAATCAAATCCCCTAGAATCAAATGGAGCAGTCACATCTATGCAAAGCTAGTGCAAAATTTAATTTGTGCTAATCTGCCTTGGAGAGTGGAAGCACAAAATATACTAGAATATTAGCATCAGTTGCCTGTTTTGGAGTTCAGTTTCCTCTTTTTTTCTTTCTCTTATTTTCTCTGTGTCTTATAGACATGAACATATTTAAGGAAATGGGATTTTAAATTTGTTGTTTACATTCTAGAAAAGTAGAAAAGTCCTTGCTTAAAAGAATGTTACCTTTTAGCGCTTTGCCATTAAGGGGCAACTATGTTGCAGGAATATCAGAAAAGGAAATTATTTATTCACAAAAATGAAACTAAGCAACCTGTCTTTAGTATTGTATAGGAATGAAATCCGTAAACCAAATTCAGATAATAAACAGAAGATTTTTAAGTAACTGCTTTCTTCAGTGATCCAAGGTATAGCAGTAGAAGTTGAAATCAAGACAAATACAAGTGTCAACTTAAGGGATAAATTTAGCTCTCAGGTTCCTTTGACCTGAAATGGGATGTTATATACCTAGCACTCCAACAAGCATACTGCTCCTCCTGTAATATTGGAGGCACAGTATTGGTTAAAAGAAGCAGAGCAATGCCACTTCTGTACACATTCTAATGTGTATATAAATTTTAGATGAATACTCAGTTCCAAGATGATTGGCTAACAGTCCTTGTGAATACTTTTGCTTTAATAAAGTAGAGATTCTCTATTAAGATTTTTTTTTTTTAGCTTATAGGTGAAGTTATTATTACATATTTTAATAGACTGAAATGTAGCAAGTACAGGTTATTTCTTATTCCCATGAGAAGCAAGGGCCTGCATAGCTTAGCTTAGACACGTAAGATGCACAGAAGAGAAGATGTTTTTAGAATGGTAGCAGAGGTTGTCATGATCTGTTTGATAGTCTCAAGCTAGGGACTGGTGTTGGTCTTAATGCAGACTCCTTCACTTACAGAGTGACACTCTAAAAGGCCCAGTGTTGCAAAGGACCCTTTGTGGTAGTAAAGTCAGGTCAATGTAAATACTGATAGACACAGGTGACCACACGGCTTAACAACCAAGAGTGAATTGAAGGACTAGTGTGATCAGACATGCCTTCTGTAATGTAAGCAGTAGGGAAAGGCTGACTTGGTGTGCTACACTGTACAAGTTGTCTACCACCAGAAGCCCCCTTTGGTCTCCTGCATGAAGCAAAAACTCCCTCTGTTTCTGTGTAGTCCATGTTGATCAGTGGAGGAAAATAAACTGAAGTCTGAAGCCCTATTGATTTATTTGAAATGGTATGAGCAATATTCTTTACTGAATAACATTGCTTGGCTGACAAGTGCATCACCTGCTTTGTGGTGAGGGAAGAATTTGAAGAACAGCGTTCTGCAAAGCTGCATAGCTTCTGCGTCACCTGTGAGGAGCAATGTGGAAGAAGGGAAACAAAGCACAAAGGTGCGTGTTTACAAATGTGACATACCAGGAAAGGAGTCTGGGATCATGGGCTGATATGCAACAAGAAATAGAAATTAGAGAAGAAACAGGCTGTAAGAAGCCTGAGGGAGATCAGTAGAGAAATGACCAAAGAGAAGTGACGTAGCTGATGTAACACTCCTTGCAGTAGTGTTCCAAGTGCCTGTAAGGGAGGAAAGACTGTCTTTAACAAGGCAAGAAATAATAATACTGCTTGAGGAGAATTTGGATAGATGCTTTAGTTGTGTGGATAGAATAAATAGGAAAGGCTGGACAATAGAAACTACTTAGAACATAAATATAGGATTTGTAGTGTGAGCATGGTGGCTTAGAAAGACTATGGCATAAAATGAAAGCTTGTGATGAGAATTATGGTCACTTACTGCTTCTACAAGTTTATAAGATGAAGGTGTTGATTCATCCTAAGCCACAATGAAACTTTTTTGTGTGTAGCTACAGTGGTCTTCCCACCTGCAACCTCAGGGACATAAAGCCACAAGAACATGCCTAGTCATCTGTGTGCTATTTGGGGTGTGAAGATTTGCTTGAACAAGTCAGTCAGTTGATTTATTTTCCATTTTTCTTTTGCATATTAATAGTTACCAAAGGCAATTACAAGATATTTAAAAACAAAGATCTTCAAATGCCACTGTATCACTAGAGGCTGGAACCAGAGTCTGAGAGCACTGTTTTGGTTTTTTTTTTTTCCCCTAAAAATGCAAAGCCAAACTGCCAGCTGCTATATATCAGCTTAGGTCCCTGGAAGAAGTTTTACACCAAAGGAGAGTCTGGCTCTTCTTCCCTGCAGTTTGGTTGATTCCATCCTGTTTTCATTCAAGTGTGCTTCTGAGAGGATAAGCGCTGAGATGTAGTTCTTAAGGGCTGCAATCTCTTAAAATATAAAATAAATAACTGGCTTTGGGATAAACATTTTATTTCTGCCAGCGGCATAATGCTTGGGCTTGAAATGTTATCATCCAAGGAAGTTTTATCTTGAAAACCTTTTCATGCTGTCTTGCTCTGAACATCAACCCAGGTAAGATCCTGAAAGTACTGAATCATCTGCAAAAAAATGAGAACTGAAAAGTAGCAAGGATTCAAACCTTTCCCTAAACATTGCTTTGAGCAAAGGCAGTGTCAGGTCTTGCATATCTGTCATTAGAACAAGCTAATCTGAGATATTGATGCAGCTGAGGCATGACCGTATGTTCTGTCTGGCTCCATTTGTAATATTGCAAATCGGTACAAGCAGAAATAATTTGGGATTTCCTGCGTTATCATTAGAATCCTCATTACGGGAGCAGAAGTGACCACTGCAGATGATGTTATGAAACTGTTTCTACTCGAACATTTTAGATTTACTTGCTCAGAAGTGGGAAACTTTATGCATTTTATAATAAAGTTTTCATGCCGTAGCACTGCTGGAAATTTAATTATTTATTAAATTTTACTTGGAAATGAAGAAAGAAAGATCAATGGTTTTGGAGAAGAGTAGAAGAAATACATATTTATTGTACGTGTACCTCTGAATAAAGTAGGTACCCTGAAGCTGTCAGACTTCTCCAATAATTTTTTTCAAAAATGTTTATTCCCATGCCTCATTCTATTTCTCTATTTTTTGATGACTTCCTCCTCCAGTTTTCTGTGGCCTGCACAATAGCTATAATTAATCAACTCCATAACTGTAGCCTTTGAAAATCCTTTGAAGAAGACCTTCCAGGCCACGTTGCTGTGCCCTCTGACAGGGTGGTCAGAGCATGTGTCTTCTGAAGTTAGTCTTCTCCTGGATGCATCCATAGGCAGAAAAATCTTTCTCTACAGAAGTTTTCCAGTGAAGGGAGTAAATCTTCTGTCTTATTACCATATTTTTATGCATATAGTACATATTGCACCTGATCCACTCCCATTTTGAAGTACTGCTTCCACTTGAAGTATCCTTAGCTAACCTGCACTCACGATATCCTCCGTTAAATCAGAGGAATGGACATAGGGCAGATGAAGCCATGTACAGGACATTAGTACAGGAAAGCCTACTTGGACAGAGGAAGTTAGCTATAGGAAAGCAGAGACAAGGTGTTCCTGGGAGAGAAAGGACTCTTGAAGTAACTTTCATATTTTGAAAATGGAAGTACAGTAGAAACAGAAATACAACATATTACTGCTGAATCACAGATTGGTTTTAATACAGGTAAGTTGCGGGCTATACATGTGAAAATGAAGGGGAAAGGACAATTTTTAGGCAAGTACATTGGTGTCTTAAAAGTAGCTTGATCCCTTCACCTTTTATTAGTCTTTTGCTATGGTGCAACCATATCTGTGCAACCATTTAGTTACACTGAAATTCAGTCACTAGATCATTTAAATCAAATCAGGAATTTGCAAAAAATGTTCACACTGGATAAAACACATCAAAAAGGACAAATGAAACAAGGCCAGCTGTGGACTATGGCAAGCACAGTTTATTTCTAGTACTGCCAATGAAATGTCTCCTGTCAGAGGAAAAAAGTTAAAAGCAAACTGAGTCTGGATTATTCTGAGCTTTTAAGCTATTTTTCACAATTTTATCTCCTTGAAATGATAAGGAGTCATTTTATTTTAGTGGTTTGGTTCATGTAAAATAATTGTTCAAATTAAGTGTCCTAATTATGCATTTAAATGGAAGAAGATTGTAATCTAAATTCTTACTGACTGCTAACAAGTTATTTAATAAGTATAACCGGAGTTCAGCTGTGTATATTACATAGTTGTTGCATGATTTAAGACCCTGTGGGATGACTCTCAAAGTGTTTTGCTTTGATAGCAATCAAAAAGTTCAAATTCTCACTCATATTGTATGAACACTTAAAGCCGTTTTAAGGATTGAAAAACTGTCAAAGGCATCTTGTAAGAGTTCTTTCTTATCACCTATTATATCGAAGTCTGCAGTCCTTATATCACTGTAATACCTGAGCATCTTCCAGAACTGCATTAATGACTTGTCGAACATCTGCTGTGTGTAGTTCTCTCTGCTATCCCTGCTGTTCAGCTGGAAAGTAAACAGTAAATCTTACCTTTTTGTTCTCTCCAGATTCTTATAATGTTGCAATCACTATGGTAGCTGAAAGCCTTAGAGGCTGGAGTTAGAGGATAGTGGCTTGATATTTTAGGCTAATCTCAGTTTATTTTTGGTGGGATTCATGTGGTGCAAGCCCTACTAACAAGGCAGCTGTTGGCTCAAGATTTGCCTAGCCATCAGACACTGCGCGCTGCCTTCACTGTGAGGAACTGCAGTGTTAGGTAGGAGCTATGCCTTGGAGCTGTATATTCAGGAGATGGTTGGTTTGAGTATTTTGAGTCAGTTTTTAATGTTGCTTCTTATCGCCAGATGTGAAAAATTTTGTACTAATACCATGTTCTTTTGATTACAATTTGGGATATGCAGCGTTGGATCCTGAAAATCTTTTAATGGAGGAGGTTAAACTTCCTGTCTAAGGGACGGGAAGGAACACATTTTCTGTGTATTTCTTGATTTTTATTGCTGAGGTGGTAGATTGGTTCCTGTTATGAACTAGATGGCCTTAAGGACAGCTCTCATTTATAGCCATAATGTCTAGCACTAAAGGATCTCTGAAAGGTGGAGTGTCCACCTGTGCCAGTCAGTGGTTACAAATGTTTAAAGGACAGTAATGCCACACCTGGGCAGCTGTTCCCACTCAGAGCCAGCTGTGGAATCTCTTGTGCTGGGGAAGTCCTTATTGTCTAATTAGGACAGCTTTAAGAGGAAAACTGTAAGGATGACCTAAGTCCCAAGACCTAGCTTTGTGTGTGTATTCAGAGAGAGAGAGGTAAATCAGGTGTCTGAGAAAACTGAAATGATGAAAGCCTAGGAAAACCCTGGATTTTGCCTCAGAAGATTCTGTTCAAGGTATTAGCTTTCTCTACTGCTTATCATTATGCTTTCTAGAGGAGTCTGGAATTAGCACCTATATAATCCAAGTGATAAACTGTCAATTTTTGCTATCTGTGGTACTCTTTGGGAACGTAATTACAGGCTAGGCTTCATTTGCTCCATGTGTTAAAAAGAAAACCATTGGGGTCTGGTTTGCTTATTTTATTCTTTGTGTGGTCCTTTAATTTGTGTGAGCAATACTGAACTGCTATTTCTTATATTTCTACCGCATATACAAGATACTTTTGAAGCATATCCAGAAGATTGTGTGAAGAATTCTTAAAGCATGAATGAATGTTTCAGAGCAAAAGGCAACTTTTTCTCTTTCACAGTGTTTGCCTTTCAAAACTGCTTCCTTTTTTACATATAAAAAGTAACTTAAATGTTAGTAATTTTTCAGTAGGATTAATTTGTTTAATGGGTTCCATGAATGATTGTATCAGGTGGAATATAAGTGATATTTGTCTAGAAGGCAGGTGATGATCATCGTAGAATCACAGAATAATTCAGGTTGGGAGGGACGTCAGGAGACCTGTAGTCCAACCTGTTGCTCAAAGCAGAGCCAGCTATGTCGTCAGATCACATTACTCACTTGGCTTAAATACCTTCATGAAAACAACTTGGATAGGCTTAAATATTTTATTTTTTATTTTTAACTTTTTAGAAATTTTGGATTTACTGCAAAAGGAGGAATATTCAACAAGATTTCACAGGCATCTGTGACCTAACTTGAAAACTTTTTAATGAGCATTTGTGTGTCTGACATTTATTCAGTTCTTGGTATGGAGAGAGTCAAGTGCTGTTCTGGGAATGAAGTGTATATTTTAGTAATTAATCCCTGATGTACAGGAAATAAATTAACACTTAATATTGGCAGAGTTTTGACAGCCAAAAGAAAATCATTGCTTTGAAGCAGCCAGTGTGGAAGTGGAGTCTGTTACAAAGGGTGTATATGATGCTGATAATAATTCTGGTGACAAACTTGATGTCATGTGTACATCACTAAATTAGAAAAAAACGTTGCAAAATTGAAATCTAGTCTGTTGAAAGTTTGAAAAGAATTTCAGAGTCATTCTGGCTCCAATGTATCCTACAATGTTATTTGTTCCTGAAATATTTTTGTCCTCCATACTGCTGTGTGAAAAATCCCCTGCCTCAGATCACAGATGTTAGCACCTGACTTAACAGTGGACTGAAGCACTCCTGCAGCATACAAATTAACAAAAGCAGGGAGTAATTCAAACTGTTAACTGTCTGGGGGTGCTGGACACAGCATCCCTAGGCAGTTAATGGAGAAAAGTAAGACGTCACGTAAGTTCACTGAAATTAAGTTTGTTACCTATAATAGGTGATGTGAACACAGTTCCAATCTTTTTTCTTTTTTTCTTCCCCCCCCCCCCCCCCCCCGGTGTAAGCCACTGTCCACCAACCCTGGTGACAGGAAGCTTAAATTGCTGTTGTGCTTGAAGTCAGCCCTCAACAACATGATGGCAGAATTACAAGTGAGTTTCTGTGCCAGATGGGACCTAACTGAACATATAATTGAAACAGTGAGACCGCCTGGATACACAATGTTGTCAACTATAAAAAAGGCATACTCCTAATAGTTACTAGTATAAACAGACTAAACAAATTTTACAGGCAGCATGGTAAGTGTTAAGGAGAGTTTTGTTCCTTTAAAGCCTGTGTAAATTCCAGTTGTGGCTGCAGATTAATGCTTCCTCTGGAAAGATGATTTAGTGGGTTCCTGGCATAGCTTTTGGTTCTCCATTTACCCAAGCACCACCCAGTCGCCATGACACAGATTTATTTTCTCTTGTGATTTGAAGAAGTTATGCATAATCCAACTCTTATTAATAATCCAGTCCTCTGAGGTACCAAATACTCTCATTTCCCATTCATTTCATATTTTACGGGGCCCTAAAAGTTGATGTAAAGGAAATACATTTTGGAACACCTATGTAGGTATTATGATCTTTTTTTTAAAGTAGATAAATTGGACCCATAAGGCTTATTGTGATTAAAAGCTTCACTGCTTATGGTGAAATTCTAGAGCTACCCATATTGCTGTTATTAGCATATAAATGCTCTTATCTGCCAGAGTTGGACATAATCATGAAATATGCCATCATTCCAGGATGAAGTTGGGAGCTGCCTGGGGTCCCATAACATTATGAGAATGAAGTAGCAATACTATTGTCATGGTTGAAGAAGCACATTCATTACCAGCCCCTCTTTTTTGAAACTGGTAATTTTACAGAAAAAAAAGCTTACATGGTAGGTAAAATTTCTGAGACTTATTTTAATGTCAGAGGTGACTTTTTTTTCCAGTACAGTGACTTTAATATCTTTACTTATTGTCATTTTTTGAGTAGCAAGAAAAGCTGCTTTAACTTTAATTATTCCAGATTCTTCGCATGTACATGGAAAACAAATAGCTTCTTAAGAGTCAAATTGTTAGGGATTTAATCTGTGTGTAAAACAAGCACCTCTGGAAAACTTTAAGAGATGTATGCCATATTTTAACTGTGTGGCCAGTTTTTTGGTGGAGCTTTTTAGGATCCACTTTCTTCTTACTTGCTCCTTATTTGTGCAGTTTTGACTACTGCTGCACAAGGACCTTTGGCCGGGATCATCTACTGGGCTATGCAGAGAGGCAGAAGCTGAAACAGTCTTTCAGCCCGCCTCTCTCTTTGTCTGTGAGTATGTGGAACATCATAGCTAAGAACATCCTTGACAGAGTTTTTCTGTGGGCCTAGAGAAAGGCAAAATAGGACAAGCATCCTTCCACACAGCTTTATTTTCCAGAACCACTAGCTGGGTTTACATTCTGCCCATAGTATTGCAATATTCAGGCCTTGTAAGGAGATCTAAACTCTGCAAACATGTATAAAAAATTAGATGAAATAATCTGGATCAGATAAACTAAACTGTTACTTAAACAGCATGTTTCTTTGAATTTCTTATGGTTAGATTAAAACCTTTTACTGCGCATATTTTTGCTGTCACCAAAGGCTTGTAATGCCATGGCAGAGGTTATTTTTGCAGGACATGTAGCCTGTGTGAAACTTCAATAGCAATTTTAGAAGAGATTCTGATCCTGCAAGGTTTCCAGCTCAGTTTGCAGACTAGCAGATAAAACTGGCTCTAAAACAGATAAGCATCCAACCTTTGAATCCTTAGCTAAGATGAACCTTTTGAGGTTCTATCCTCACCATTCTTCTAAGGGGTACAGATGGTATCAGTTCCATCAGTTCCCAGTTCCAGATCAATCAGTGTTGAGCCTGGATTTATTTTCAGGAATTTGTGGAGGATTCCTTGATAGCATGCATTCTGTTCATTATTTTTGATCCAGGCTATTGAGATTGAATCCATATGTTTATTAATTCCACAAGAAATCTGCCTGAAATCTAAGGTGAGTAATTTATGAGCTCTGGCTATATTATGGGAACCTTTCTGTAAGAAAATACAGTATTCTAAAAAAAATTGCTTACATCTTCATAATCATAAATTATTTCATACCTAATTACAAACAGACAGTCTGAATAATTGTCTTCATTGAGAGCTGTTTGACACTGAGAATGTACTGCCTTATTTTATAAACTTTTTAATGTGCAGCCCATAAATATGTCACAGCTAAGGAGTACTGCATCTTTAAGTGTATTAAATGCAGTCTTGTGTAACCAAACATAATAGGATTTTTAAATGAATTATAACTGAAGTATTTAACAAACAACTTTTTAAACTTTCTACATGTGTAAAGCTTCTTTAAACTGACCGATTCAAATTAAATATCTGAAAAGAAACTTTGATTTGGCAGTATTGAAAAAAATTAGTATGATTCTTGTTTCATGTACATTTAAAAGCAACAAAACAGTTTTAGGGAAAATGGTTTTAATTAATTGCTTTAAAAAGCACCTGATAATGGGTTTTAGAGCAATACCAAAGTCAAGAAATGTGAGAAATGAGAATGCATATGCTTTGTTTCCGTGAAGGTCATGCTGACACCTTTATAGCTGCTTAAGGTCTGAACCTGATATATATTGTAGTAACTTGCAGTAGGCTTCATTTTTAACAATCAGTCTCTTCTTTTATATTGAAAATCATCTAATTCAAAACTTCATCTTGAGTTGATATGCATTCATTAATAATGCCTCTTTTTGAGGGGATGAAATTTCATGTAAAAGCCATGTAGCAATCTTTAAAGATGCTAATCCAAACAGCAGGAGAACTGTGGAAGGGGTAAGGGGATAGAAAGAGAGGTAATAAAAGATAGAAATGTTAAATTACCTGGGGGGGAAAAAAAGTATCCTGTACTCTGAGTACTAACAACTTGGGCTAAATGATGTATTTAAATACATTCTGCTTTAAGTACTCAACCATGATTTTATCTCTAGTGTGTTTTTTTTAGGAAGACAGCTGGCCTTCGTCCAAGTTGCATTGGTTCAGTAGTTAATTATGGCTCATTTCCAATCTAAATTTGCCAAACTTCAGTGTCCATCCATCCCCAGGTATAAAACAGCAGTTCTCGTAGCAGAGTCCCTGTTTTGCTGTTTCATATGCATGCAAAACACTGTGAAAAAACTTTCACAACTTGCATTAGGTTTTCTCTCTGCTCTTGAATTATACCTGCAGCAGACGTGTGCAGTTGTGAAACCTGCTAAATAGAGAAATGATGTATGGGCAAAATGTTGTGCTTACCCAGACTAATATGATTCCACAAGAACTAGTGACTTAATATGTTAAAATACTCCATTTATATGCTTATAGTTGTGCCTTTCCTGAATAATTATATAGCCAGATTTGGCCTGCATTTCAGAGGAAAATGGTAAATTTCAGTTTTATCAAAAATTTATTTGTGAATTTCAGTTACACTTGATTAATAGTTGGGAGGAAGAAAAAGGAAATTCCTGAAAACATTGAAACATTTCATCTTCACATACTTGAAAGGATATTTTTCTTTGGAAAAGCAAGCTTATTTTCTTTTGACATTTTTCTACCACAAAATTCCTTAACTTTTCGTTTTCAGGTTGAAACAATTTTTCATTTAAAAATGTGATGAAATAAAAAAAAGAAGGTGAAATAAAAGTATCAAGTGAAACAACTCTTTGGTTTGAGTTAAATAGATACAGTGTTTCCTGTGGTGGCTTTTGTTTTTTTTCAGCATTGTTGAAAAACTTTAAATTCTGTTTCAGTTGACTTGCCAGAAAATGCTGGAGATGTTATTCTGAAAGAAAGAAAAAATAAAAATCAAACCCCATTAATCACTGTACACAGTGTTTACAGTGTCTATGCTGTAATTCTCTTTCTCCTTTTTGTTTTATTGCATGAAGACTTAGGCCTCCATCTGTTAAACATCTCAAACTTATATGGGACTGAGTAAGATATTTGCTTTAAGAAAGTGCTGAAGTCTAGTGTTCTGTGACCTTAGAGCACACCCAGAATTGCAGGCTTCATTATAAAGACTTTCAGAAAGGGCGAAGTAAATTAGACTGGTAAACCTAAATGTAAGTTACTTAAGAGTCCAGTTGATTTTGTCAGATATGTTGAGCACCTGGTAGCTTCTGGGAAGTTAGAGCTATGTTTGTAAAAACACTGTCAGTAGCTAAAGCTGAGGCAGTCTTGTTTAAAAAACAAAACAAAACAAACCTCCTACCTTATGTTTTCCTCTGTGCTTTTGTGACACAGCCTATGACACATCAGGCATTGAAAGAAAGACAATTTTGTAATTAAATACAGTAACTAACATATTGAAAGAAATCGGCATATGTACACCTTCCTTCCTGAGCCCTGCAATTCTGCTGTTGTAAGAAGTGTTAATGGATTATGGCAAAATAGGTGTGGTGGTTGGTTTCTTTAGCCAACAGTGTTTCTGTTTTTCCACCAAAATACTAAACCCAGAGAGGGAACATTTTGCCTGCTTGCATCTCACTTTTTAGCCTGTGAGATTTCTGGGTTAGGTACATTGAAAATGAGAAAGTCTGGTGGTGGACACACAGCTGGAATGGGCTGCTATGACAAAAGACAGTTGCGATTCTGAATTCTTTATGACTGGATGAAGCTGAAAGAAAATGGTGCTGGCTAATGTCTCGTGCCAGATGGCTTTCTGCCTGTTTCAGGCAAGAGCTCAGATGCTAGACCACACATTAAAATGATACTTCTGGTTATGTTCAGTTTTGGGTTCACATGGCAGTGTTCTTTAATGCATGTCCATTGTTATATTTTTCTTTATTTCCATGAAAACTTGTTTCTCTGGTTACAAAAGGGTCACCTCCAGTAAGGCATTATAGCATTCAAATTCCATTGCTATCATGGGGTGTTTTAAGTTACTTCTTATTTCATAACTTCTTGCATCATGTATCTGCAGAAAAATGTCCCCTTTAAAATGTTTGAACTGGAAAGATCAGAGATACAGCCTAACTCTTCACAACATGCATTAAGCAGTGTGATCCATCAGCTCCACTGAGTTCAGTTGACTGGTGGTGGTCTACCTGGAAGTGATTAGGAAATTGGTTATGGTAATTGGAGGTAAAGAGGCAAACACTCAACTTCCCCTGTGCCTCCAAAGGGCTGTGGAATACAGCCAGGCAGTTGCCCGAGTTGTTTATCTGTCTGCCTGCCTCCTTTGAAGTATTAAGTCATAGCAGCAAAGAGAATTAGAAATACATTCTTTCTAGAGTATGTTCAGAATTTCCCTTTGTCCTGTTTTTATTTGCATAAAAGACATAATATCCATAAACTCCACATTCTATCAAATACTAATTCTCTCATAAAGCCATGTCTTGGTTTCAGCTGGGATAGAGTTAATTGTCTTCCTGGTAGCTGGTTTAGTGCTGTGTTTTTTGAGTTAGGTATGAGAAGAGTGTTGATAACACACGGATGTTTTCAGTTGTTGCTAAGTAATGTTTAGTCTAAAGTCAGGGACTTTTCAGCTTCTGACGCCCAGCCAACAAGAAGGCTGGAGGGGCACATGAAGTTGGGAGGGGATACAGCCAGGACAGCTGACCCAAAGTGGCCAACGGGGTATTCCATAGCATGTGACGTCACGTTTAGTATATAAACTGGGGGGGAGTGGGGGTGGGGGGATCACCGCTTGGGAACTAACTGGGCATCGATCGGCGGGTGGTGAGCAATTGCATTGTGCATCACTTGTATATTCCAATCCTTTTATTATTACTATTGTCATTTTATTAGTGTTATCATTATCATTATTAGTTTCTTCTTTTCTGTTCTATTAAACTGTTTTTATCTCAGCCCACGAGTTTTACTTCTTTTCCCAATTCTCTTCCCCATCCCACTGCATGGAGGGGGAAGTGAGTGAGCGGCTGCGTGGTGCTTAGTTGCTGGCCGGGGTTAAACCACGACAGGCCACTATGTATCTCACATATCTGTACTGAAAGAGAAAAAGGGTCAGAGCAGTAGTCATCTTGCCCTGATCTTTCTTATGTAAGCATTCAGCATTGGAGATGTCAAGGCAAGATAAACTGTACGTTGTAGGCCACAGTAGAAGCAAATTAAACATGTGCTCAGGATAAGGTTTGTCAAGGAAGAGAGTACCGGCTGTGTTCTGACTTCACAATACAGGTACTCTCCTGTTAACATTAAATATCAATGACATTTTTCTTTCACAAATCTGGTGCCTAATTTTATAGTATCACATCTCCTTCCTGCCTAAAATGTCAGGCCTATTTAAGTAAGTGGATGCTTCCAAATGAAACTAGAGTTTGTGGTGGTGTTTTCCAAACTCTTGTGATAACCAGTTTCGTGTCCACCTCTGTAAACAACAGTGAACACTACTTCCATGATTGACACTGCCTTAGGCTCATAAACCTGTTGACTGATCTGAATTCAACTGAAGTAGAAATTCAACAAATGAAAGCTGTAAGCTGTAAAGTAAGATTCAAGAAAAACTGAGGTGGCTAAATGAAATAAGTGGTAATGGGTATCTCTTTTTGGATGTCTCTTTTTTGAATTCTGCTTGCATTGATACACGGAACTGCATGCGGCTGATAAGCTCCATCTTTTAAAAAAGAGGGAACAAGTTCTCCTATAGCCCCTTAAGAGCCTGACATATGAAGTGAGCTCAGCACACACTGTGGAGCAAATATCTAGAAACAAAAGTATAACAGTCTAGGGTGTGAGAAGTGCAGGGTCAAAACTTTTGTTAGCAGGCAGTGAATTCAAATTTACAACCTGTGAGAATACTGCAGTTACCAAACTAGGCTGAGAAGAAAAATGGGAAAGCACTATCCATTCTCCAGAAGTGTTTCACTCCATGACAAGGGGCTCAGGCAAAGGATTATCACTGGAGCAGAGAAAACATAAAAACCTGTGCAGACTTGCTCATTCACTGGAAGAGGTTCAGATGAGTTCCTCCCAGCACTGCTATGCATTTTACTGAATGCAGTATATTCATATACACCAGTTCTGCAAAGGAAGTGATAATTGAGATGTGAGCCATTTTAACATCTCTGTAGATGACTTTTGGGGCTTTTCGGGCTGCTGCTCCAAAGTGCCTCACTGCCCCTGTGTACCGAGTGTCATAGGTGCTACAAAGAGGTCCAGTCACCTACAAAACTGTCTTTGTAGTGGTTATGGAATGTGCCTATGCTCTTTATTGATTCTTGCTGCATGTGAAACACCCATGTATTTTTTGAGATGTAGGTCTTGGAATCTAGATGTGTGCAAGTATCTTGTGTCTGTATGGGTAGAGAGGTTGACAATTATTATATGGAAAAAGAAAAAGAGAATATTAGAGAAGTGTTGCCTGTTATAAAAGCCTTTAGTCAGGATTCTCAGAACTTGTCTTTATTTTGATTGTTTTGAAGCCTCAGCTGGGAATACAAAAGAGGAATATACTTGCTGCTTATAAGCTGCATCCCAAGTAGAACTGAAGACAAGGGTAGAGAGCTGGTGGGTGGAGGTAAGCAATGTTTATTAGGAAGCTAAAATTAACTTTAATTTATTCATAAATGGGTCTATAAATTAGCATTGCTATATACTCTACTTTCTTATATATGCCTCAGGTGACCTCAGGCAGCAATTTAAGCCACTGAGGGCTTAACAGAAGAGAAAACCAAAAGGTATTGATTGATTTCTCCTTGTATGCATAGACAGAAATGTCCTGCTTGCTCATAATGTTTTTTGAATATAAGGTAGCACTGTTTGTAATGCACTGGAAATAAAATTAAAAGCTGTTAGATGGTACAATTGTTTGGTACAAAACTGTACCAATTTGTGGCAATTGCTTGGTACAAAACTGTAGCATACTATTATATTTGTCTATAAATAGGAAAAAATATACTTTTTAATGTATTAGCTGTTCTAGAAGTGCCACATATTTTAGAAACAGCTTGTAGGCATTTTTTTTAACGAACAGCCATGTGTATCCAGGTAAAATTTTCCTGCAGAGTAACTGCATGTCCTGCAAAGGATACTGCATAGCTTTTTATTGTTCCAAAAAGGAAAATGGAAGAACCGTTTGTGCTGGAGGACATGCAGGTGGAATGAACCTTTTGCAAAGACAAGGATTTCATCGGTCCTTTTAGAATCTACCTCATAGTCTCTGGGATTTTTCAGGTGTTTACAGGTGGAAAGAAATCTACTGGAAGGAAGCTGGGCTTACATATGTCTAGGCAAAACACACCTAAATTGCTAAATTTTCCAAAGTCATGTATGAATGATGTATCTGCTATGAAAGTGAAAGTGTCAGTGACTTCTTAGTTGCTGATTTAAATTGAATTAGTTTTAAAATGGCATTCACACTGGAGGTGCAGTGAGAGGGAGAAGCAGGAGCAAAGACTGTAATGGATGTTGGAAGTCAGGCTAAGTGACTGTATGGCTAAAGGAGCTGTAGGCTACCAATTACTTCCTTGCTTTGAAAATCTTATGGCCACTATTAGGATACAGAAGTGCTTGTTTTAATTTAGGAGAATAGGAGCTGAGGAAACAGAACTACTCCATGAATCATAAATATAACTGAAGTGTTTTGCAACCTATTAGAATCCCTAAATATGGGAATTCTTTTCAGACTGCCCTTATTGTTTTTTTTATGATCATTCAAAAACATGTCATGCTGAGACCCAAATAACTGGGCAAGGGAAATTCAATGAGAGAAAGTGCTTGCCAACCCTTCAATAAGTGTAGTTAGTGACTAATAGTTTTGATTAAAGCTGATTTACTTTCTTTAGGCTGAAGCAAAAATGCCTTTAAGAGGCTTGATTAGAAGCATTTGGATTTAATCTCTAGGGGAAACTACTGCTGAAGATTAAGAAATGTAGGGGGCACACGGGGTTTGTGTTTTGTTGTGGAATAAGCAAACCAAATGTGTAAAACAGATGGGGTATGTAAAAGTTAAGCACTGCAGCACCTAACTTTTGAGCATCTGGCTCCCTAAGAAGCAAGAATGCCAAGTTACACTTTTCTGAAGTGCTAAGTGTCACTATAAACAGGATTTAAATTAGGCAGTGGAAAGCACATAGATCTATCCAACTGGGAACAGTGAAAAGAGGGAGTCTTGTCTAAAATCCTGTGCTTCTTTGGACTAGAGAGACCTCATTTACAGCTGCCAAAGAATCCACCAACACCAAATCCTTCCTTGAAACTAAGTGGATACAATTGGTTCTAACCAACTTGGTTTTTAAATTTCAGCTGTAAGGATTGAGCTCATCTACATCCTGCCCAAATACCTATGCCGGTTAAAAGCAGGAGTCTCGTATGTAAGGTCTTTGCTAACTCACAGGTTCAAACTGATACTTGTCACCTCTGGATTTGCATTCCTTCTGTGGGCTGTGGGACTCAAATTTAAGGGCTGTAGTGCCTAATTTGTAGGTGTTGAAATCATTTAATGACTTCAGTTCTGAGTCCATACTCCATACTGTAAGGGTCATGAAGACCATCACACCACCTTTCTCTTAGGGTGAATGCTGTTGCAGCTACCCAACACCCTTACTGATCAACAGTCAGCTGCTCTGTGCACTTTCTCATGATGATTTTCTTCTGTTGTCAAACATAAATCTCAAATGACGTACTAACTGAGGAGAGATGTTCCCTGTCACAGTTCTGCTAGCCTTTCGCTACATTTCTAGATGCAGGAGATACTTTTATTTCTTTGGTTTCCTGGAAATTGTTATGTTAGACACCTCAGCAATACACAAAAGACATCTCCAAGTCTGGTATTGTAACTGATCACCCATTTTGTTACTATCAATTTGCTTGGACTCTGGATCCCACGGAACTCAGCACACTCTTTTTTGAAGTGTATTTCTAGTTGTGCACAACTAAGTTGGTATTTGTGCATTCTAGGAAAATGCCACAGTGCTTGGATGGCATACTCTGAAGAGCTGCCACAGACAGTAGCATCAGCAGATGATGCTACAGTGCCCATCTGCAAGAGAGCTTAGGGAAAGGCTGGCTGATTCAGACTCACAGGCTGATAAAGGAAGGATTTCCAAAGTTGTTCTGTGCCTTGTACGAGGAATGAGTATGAGATTACAGGGTAGGTCCAAGAAGGAACAAGAACATAATATGTATTTCTAAATCAAAGTGAAATGTTATACTGGAAATCCCTTCGGTAGCTCTCATTAAGCTATTATGTCTACATAGTGTAAATTAGTGTGTAGCTGTGTTATTTCTGGAAAGACACTGCACTGAAACCTCTGTTTGTTAGTAGGGCTAATAACATCAGGAGCAGTGTAGTAGTAATGTGTGTTTCCAGTTCCAGAGATAGCTTGGTCAGCAGCTGGAAAGGAGTAAGGCCAGGAATGGTAACCCCAGGTCAAGCAGTTTGGGAAACATTGGTCTAGAAGTTTGCTTACTGAGAAAAGCCCAATAGAAACAGACAAATTCCATGTTAAAGAGATTGCTCTGAGGGAAGACCACATACTAGCTTGGATTTGATTGCTGTGGTTCATTCATAATCAAATAATAGCTGAGCAGTGAACGGGCACAAATCATCCTTAGAATTTACCATATCATTCTGCAGCAAATTACCAGGTATGTGTTAGAAGGTATTTAACCTATGTAAATGTGCAAGTTCACATCTTTCATGTGAAAAGCTCTTCTTTTTTTTCCTCTCTTTGTATCCTCTAGATAACAAAGAGCTTGGATTTAGTCCTTCAGATAAAAGTCAGATACTTTTAGTTTAATCCTACATTAGATCTACCCATCAGTTGAGTCCTCCGTTTGTACTACTGTGGAAGGCAAAGAGATGAGATGGACTTCCAAGGTCTTGTTTTATCTAGCTCCCAAATAAATCAGTGCTAAAATCTAATGTGTATCTATGGATATTAGGGGAGCTTTCATTTCTTTCTGTTACATATCAGAATCAGAATATGTGTCAGAATGATTTTATTGTTCTGACATTGTAAAACAAAACCAAGAAAACCTTGAAGAAATGAAAGTGTTCAGCAAATGAGAGACACCAAAATGGTTGAAAAAAGGAAATGCTTTTGGTAGAAGAACCGTGTTATGAAAATATTTCAAACTTAACCACCTGCGTGTCCTACAGGACAATGGAGAAAAGAGAAAAGGAAAATAAATCAGGAAAATAGAAACTTCAGGTTTTAACTAACAGAAGCATCTAGGGTCTAATTCTGTGCCTGTTTAAACAGTCAGCTATGCTGTTACTGCATAGGTAAGAGCTGTAGGGTTTTTGCCATGACTGAGTAGGGTGCAGTAATTAGGTGTGTTGTTGGTGTCACACTGCCGGTAACCCACTGCTTGCTGCCATTTGAGTATGGAAAGGCCTTTATAGCAACAAATTTAATAATTAACCGGTATGGAAAATGTCATTATGGGAGCCAGCACACGGATTTCTGTTTTCTCTCTTAGTGCATAGCACAAAGCAATACAAAGTAATGAAAGGAATATTGCTGTCTCATGTCATGTAGCTTTGGGAAACATAGCATGTTCTGTGAACAGGGAAAATGCAGTTCAGGGTCTGACCGACTGGGAAAAGTCACAGTGCATGCTTTCAACAGAAAGCAAGGGATGGTCTATTAAGATCACATTAAATGGCTCACAAACTTCCCATTTTCACAAAAATTGACAAAGCTTGCCTGTTGATTTATTATTCATGTACAGAGTGCTGCTTCTTCAAGAAGATTGTAAATACAATTTCTCCAGCCCAATCAGCCTCTCTGGGTTCCTGATGAAGTGATAAGCACAATAAAATCCAGAAGGATTAAGGGATGAGGTGGAAAATGAAAGCTGAGCTGTGTTTCTGCATGTTGCCTTGCGTGAAACAGCCGCAGAGAGATAAGAGCCAAGTAGTACGAAAATATCTGCATAAATCCCCTTGAAATGGAAGCTTGGGGCTCTGTCAAAACTCTCTTTCCAGGGTGAATGATTCAGATTCTCAGTTACATAGATATGGGAGGTTAATCCTTTCTTAAAGAATTCTTCCACTTTTATTTATTCAGAGAGTATGATTACTACATATTGAAAAAGATACTAAAATCCTCTTCAGATTAGGCTATTTATTTACTGATATCTCTGGAATTATTAGGACTATTACTTTTATATGTATTAACTCCCTGGTGCTAATGTAGCTCTTGACTGAAAAATTTTAATAAGTCTGTAGGAAGATGATTTAGCTGGGATGGAGAAGAGACCTGGGGATCAGGACCATTTGCTTCTCTGTTCAGCTCCCTGTGTACTTACTACATGATTTTGTCATCTTAGCTATATGCACCTCTGTTTATCCATGTGTAAAATGGGCATAATATATTTCAGGGTTTTGGTGAGACTGAATTATGCTGAACACTCTTTCCAGATGAAGGGCTGTCAAAATAACTGTAACCAGTTTTATCAAGCAGCTTTGATTGGCAGTGATCTGGTTGCTTGGTTTCATAACTGACCCTAGATTAAATTTGAAGCACTGTTGGGCTGAGGCTCTGTTGTATTGCCATTACTGCTTTATAGTATGGTTTGCAAAGTCTGGAAAATGTCTGCAACTGATAATCTGAGAGACAGTTGTTTGTGGAAAGGTACTACATCCAGATTATATTAATTTTTCCATCAGAGTGTCACAACTGCAGGATGAAGAGTTTTTAAAGCGTTGATCTATTTATAAGTTTACCAAACCCCTGACAAAATCCGGGCAAATCTTCCCTTTTCTAACTTCAAAGGTGCCTATCATATTTGATTTCAAGGTACTGTAGTTGCTTTGTAGCCTGAATTAAAGGTGCATTTCAGCCTTAGCAAGTAAATGTTGAAATCTAGAAGGAAGAGCATGGATTGTAGGAGAGAGGTGCCATGGGGAGGCCCTGGGCAGTGAGACTATTAGCTGGGAAGCTTGCAATATCTTTAGAAAAGGATCCTTCTGTTAAGCAGCCTGGGGAATCTGTCCTGAGTATATCTCCTCCTCAGGTTTCATTGCAGTACAACATCCAGTTTACTTTGCAGGTGTTGGTAACAAGGAGAGAATAACATGCTGATGGAAAACTGATCTCTTATTATCACTGTCCTGTTCCTCACAGGCAGAGAAATCTCCCTGAATAAACCTTCTGTGGGATTTTGCATTACTAGGATCATAATGCATGAGTGCTTAATCTCTACTCTCATATCTGAGATCATTGCTGGCTTCTGTTTTGTTGGTAACTGTGTATTAGTGTTTTGTTACCAGTGAGCAGCATAAAAGGATATGAAAATGGAAAGAGGCATACTGATATTTTATTTAGACCTAACTAAAGACAGTTGCAAATTACTTCTCAAAATTGTAAATTACTTCTTCACAGAACTCACAATCTCAGCTGATATTCTAGAATCTCTTTTCTATGGCCTAATAGCCTTTCTAATAAAGCTAATGGCAAAATTTCCATCAGCTTCATTGGCGGAGGGTAAAACTTTGTTTTTATTCACACTGATACTAAAAATTAATAGGAAATATGCCTGGTGAAGTCTTAAGGAAGATCAGGCCTTGACAGTGTTTGGGGCACAGAAGTTTTACTGTATTAATTTCCTGACAAATTGTGGATGTCCAGCACTTTTTCAGAAGGTGCCCCACACCTTGCAGGCGTGCATGTTAAATAAAAACCTTTGCTTTTGGTCTCAGCAGAAATAATAGAAACTGACAAGGCAATTTTCACTTTAAAACAAGCACAGTTCATAGGGGGGAAACCAAGGTGGCAGCCCTTGACATGCCACTCAGAGAAGGGAACTATTTTTCCCAATGCATAAAACTAGCCTTGCCGTTCTGCAAAAAGCAGTCCCTTTTCAGGAGAATACCTGACTAACTTTAGTGCATACCATGCTATTCTTTTAGCTCAGTGAAGGGTTTAAGAGATCTTCTAGACATCTTAATAAGACTCAGTTCAATGATGTAAAACATTTGCTGAAAAGTACATCAATTCCAGTACACTTCAGTAGAAACAAAACTAGATATAGACTGAGAACTTTGCCTAAGGAAAGCAATATGTCAAAAACTTAAAAAGGGAGAATAGTTTTACATGGTCATATGAAGTGTTTCATACTGCCATTTTATACTGTCTTATATATGGAATTCTGTTGAAGACTGGGGTACCTAGGGACCATGCTTCAGGCCAAGTTCAGACATAGAAAGCCTCTCTTGCACCCAGGCACTTCCTCTGTCATTAGATTCGTATTCATTTCTGACAGGTCTGACTAAATATACACCAATCAGATGTAAAATTATATTAACCTGCTGCTTACTCTCTCTACTACATGCTGAAGGTCAATACTAATGCTTTATTCTTTTTTTATATTAAAAAGCTGTAGGTGTGATAATAGACATGTTCCTAAAATTCTGTTCCTGATAAAGCATTGCTGCTATTACGCTGGTGCTGTTCAGTAAACAGCTGGAGAAAGGACAAGAACTGAGCAATTGTACTTGGGAAAAGACCTGCCCATGAAGCTGTGTCTTTGATAAAACACTAGAAGAATCTGAAAAGATTTGAGAATTCCAGTTCAGCCAGGAAAATCATTGTTAGTAGACCTGTCCTTCATGTTGTGAGTGTAGCTCAGCAGAGGTACACTCATTTGTTGGATGATGGTGGTGGGGATGATTATTTTTCCCAAAGCCAGATGCTTATTTGATCTTTGTTACAAAGAACTTTCCTGTATTTGTTAAACAGAGCTGGCAGGACTTGATCCTCTAAAAGATGAGGTGCCAGAGACGGCTCAGTACAGGGGAGAAAATGCCAACAGCTTCCAGGAACCTAAAGCCTCTGTTTGATACAGCCGGACATCTTTTGGAGGAAAAGGCCTCTTTTATAGTATTTTGGAGAGGTCTGTGTCCTCTGCCTGCCAGAACATGGAATTGCAAAGCTAGTGCTTGATCCATTGTTTTTCAGCTTTTCAGAGATTGAGAAAGCTTTTGTTAGAGTTTGGAAAATACTTCGGTTTTGTTTCTGTTTCATCGAACAAAATTTACCCCAGACATGTGTTAGTAGGTGTGAAATGTTTGATGTGTCAGACTGCAGAAAGATGGTGGGGGAATATTAAGGTTATGTCTTTTCTTCTGTATGTATGGAAACTAGTAGGAAACTTACTTAAATCTTTACAGTTGTGTTACTGCAACACTGTGAAAGGAGAAACAGTTTCCCCAGGAGATACTAATAACCAATGTGAGTAAAACTTTGAAGGTGAAGGTTGGCAGTATCCCTTTAAAACAACCAAAACTTTAGTAGACAAGGAACGTTTAAGGCATAAAAATGAAACCACTGTCAAAACAGCCAATGCTATTGGGTGGTATCTGATTGTCAAGTAATCTGCTCACTGGCACCAAAACAGAGGAAAGTTTACCAGTCACTTCCACTGGAATGACATTGGCTCCCAGATGTAATCAATGCAGACTGTACTTATCATTGATCTCTGCAATTTACCTCAGCTGATCTGCTGCTGCGTTTTGTGCTTGACTGACATTTTTTCATATGACACTTAGTTTTACAGAATAGATAGCTTTTCTCACAAGACCTAGTTTGCAAACAAGGTTGTAACCTACCCTCTTGATTAAATTTTATCACTAGACAGTGACAAAATGTCCATAGTAGTTTTTTTTTTTTAACTGCCTGTGGAATTTTGAAACTCCTGCCACTTTATTTAATTTGGACATTACCTTTATATATACACCAAACCCCTTGTATTTTATGGTTAACTGTGATGCCTTTTTAAGAAGAAGTAAGTTTGGGGGACGTGTTGTAGTTTGTATATTAACAATGTTTCAAATCTTCTTCTGGATGTCATGTTTGCCATTGGGTTGCCTTGCTAAAATGTAGGCATGATTTTGAGGGGGGAAAACATCTGCAGGGGCAGTGTGTATATATATCTGGATGGACATTTGTCTCATTTTTTTATTGCAGTTGCAGAAGACCTAGGTGCTTTAAGTTTTAGTTACATGTCGTTCCAGATAAGAATAACCACCTAGAAATATGGTGTAACTTAAATTGAGTCAATGCATTAGGGCCGATGATTATGTTCAATAATAAAGATTTCAGTGTCTTATCAATTATCTTCCAAGGTCTCCACAAAATATATAGCTGTTTCTTCTTTCTTGCAATATGTCCTACATGTGTATGTATTTAAATGAATCACCCAAGTAGTGGATTCTGAGATAAGATATGCAAATAATGTCACTTCAATGCATATTTAAAGACAAAATATGAGATTGTTTCTCAAATCAGCCCATTGCACTGATTTTTATTGCAATGACTAATAGCTAAGTAATCCATTTTAATAGGATGCATCATGCTAATGAAACTACTGTGAAGGTGTCTTCCCCCTGTTTATATAGCATCTAGTGCAACTGAGTCTTTTTCCTAGGTGCTATATTAATACAGTTAATAAATATGTAGCATACAAGTGTTTTGAATTAACTTCTTGTAATGTAGATATAATTGCCCATCCTTGCAGCCTTTAGGAGACCTCACTGTAACTGCAGACATATTATTACCTATAAAAATGAGGAATGATGGCTTTTTGAAAATAATGCTTAAGTCTGTGCTCTTAAAGCTGTCATGAAAATTCAGACTGACACTCTCACTGGTGTCAGTCTGGCATTTGGAGAAAACAAGCCTTTGATCTGAGGAAACCAATCTTAAAAAATGTTGGCTGTCTCAAAGTTAACTGTATTGCTAATCCGGTACTTATATATGTTATATCTATCTATATACATTTAATGGCAGACTAGAGATGAGATTAAATGAACTAAACTGAAAAAATTCTCTCTGCGATTCTCACTGTATGTATGTGCAGACTGCATATATATTGCTTGCATTTGACTTAATTTCTGAAGAAAAAAAATGCAGGTAAAAGCTGTCAGGTAAAAGCTGTTGCAACTTCCACTGAAGTCAAAAGACCTGTGCAGAAAACAAACTGCCTAGGTAAGTTCTGTGATTTAAAGGAACAAAGGCAGGACAAAAAATGTTATTACTATAGCTGGATCCCTTCCTCAGCTTTATTTAAAAAATAATTTTTTTGACTTCATGTGAAGACAAAACACTGAAAGTGACCTCTCAAGACCACTAACAACTACCTAATGTTCATATTATGAGCAAGCTGACAATTATAAACTTCACTGGGTGGCCCTGAATATATGACCCATATCACTTCAAATGGCAAAGCTGTACCTTTATCTTAATTTATGTGTAGCTTGATAGCATATATAGACCTCTTCTTGGTGTCCCACCTCAGGGAGCTTCTCATAAGACACAAGAAAACTGATACCAGAAGCATGTGGGGAGCACAAGGTAAGGTCATACGTGATGCACATGAATCAAAATGAGCAGATTCCACTGATAAAAAGAAGTTTTGTGGGGAAACAAATTTAATTAGACTTCAACAGTTCCAGTATGTTCAGTGAGCACAAATAATGCTATAAATAGAGACATACTCACATATGTTCATGTGTATGTGTTTAGCCATAGTGTGCACTTATGTACAAAAACAAGCACAGTTTCTGGTGCTGCTTTAATAATGTTTTCATGTGGGAAAGGATATAATCAGGCTACCTCTGATATGAGGTAGTCAGTGAAATGCATTGTGTGTCATCAGATTCTGCAACACAAACTTCCATATTTTATAAGCTGTACAGCAAATATCTGTACAATATAGACATATTAAAATGCCACCTGCTGACTGGAGGTTTTATACCTCCATACAGTGTTATTATAAACAAAATACAATTTTAAGTGACAGATATATTCTGCACTGATATATGTTCTGTGTAGCCCTGTTGCAGTTACTGTGCCCAACTCATTTCTGGTGCAATTTCACTAGAGTCAGAATGTTAGTGTCAGTATAGTTTCACTAGGGGTGAACTAAATCCAGTAGGATTACACTAAGTGGGTAAGATTATTGAAATAAATGCCCACTTGTGCATTATGTCATCATTTTTAAAAATCAAAACTTGATTCTGTAGCTCTTACATACAGAAGAATGATCAAAGATGTCTAACAGGAGTGCTATCGTGACCCTGATCTTAGGAAAAATAGCAGATTTGTGCTATGTCCCAGATTCAGCAACTTTATAACAGTGTATACTTGACAGAAGAGTAAAAAAAAAAAATAATATGGTCCCACTGGCTCTAACAAGACTAAGATTTGACTCTGAAGACACTTATAATTAATAATATTCATATGGGTGTTGCATACCCATAACTTCAGAATACTTGCCAAACTAAATTAATTCTAACTGCTGTGGGCAATTTAAAGGAGAAAGGATGCAATTCTAGATCTACCTGCCACAGTGTATGGGCTTCATAGATTTGTATTTCTAGATTCAAAAAGATAACACTGATTCACAATAGCTTTTCAATCTTTCCATTCTCACTTCACTCCTACCTAGCTCTAATACTCATCTCTCCTGTGATTTTGCTTTCCTTTCTTGAAGTAGCATCTATGTTGATTTTAAATTTTTCAAGACGTTTTTGGGGGGCCAGCTTTCTTGTTTGAATGATCCCCTCTCTGAAGTGTAGATGCCACCATGCTTGTTTCAATCTGATACCTCTTTCCTATGGTGCTGGCTGTATTTCAGTCTTGATGACTTAGGAACAGAAGCATGCCTGCCCTTAGTCTGACTTTGCAGTGTAGATTTGGAGGAATTAAAAAACATCCTCTTCTTGAGCTTTTCTAGACTGATCTGTTCCATGAATCAAATATCTAGCATGTCACATTATTATTTCTTTAAACTTGGTTGTGTTTTGACATTACTCTTCAGATGGCTAGTTGATGTATAATTACTGTTTTAAATTGGTATTACTGACAGCCTTCAGCCATTTTTCCTGAAGCTGTTGCAGATCAGGTGGGTGAGAATACAGTTGCCCCAGAAGTGATCTGTTATGCACTGACAGAATGCAAACCACTTCCAAATGGGAAAGCTCTGATACACTGTCCCTAGTTTTCACTGCCCATGATCCCATTATCATCATCAGTGCCATCTGAGGTCTTCTAAAAACAGTGGCTATGAACCCAGTAGCAGTTTCTGTATTTCTCAAATGCTGAATTTGTATTTCTGTAGATTCTGCTGCTGATGTACTGATATAGTGGAAAGATATCACCCCTTCCACTGAGGAGTTTTGTCTCTTTAGATTCGGACTCTATTACTAGCTTTACAACCCAGTCTATTCTCTTTGATTGTTTACAGCTGGGTATTAAGTAAACCATTGACACAGTATACATTCCAGCATGTTACAATAATTCCAAAATAGGAAAATCCTTTCTTGTAGTGTGACAGCTTTCCTCATTTTGGTGTCTGGCTGGAAATGAAACCAACCAGATGGTCCTCACTGATCTGTATTGTGTGTGAGACATCTCAGTGCTTTTATGTCAGGACACAGATTTGTCTCATCTAACAGTGGCAGAGAAGCAGTTCTTTTGTGTGTTTATTTGATGCTTGTGGCTCAGATGTCTGGCAGCATGCACAGTCCAAGAATGGCAGTCCTCCAGATTTAATAGGATGCTGAGGATGACTAGTGGAGGGAGTTGAAATGAACCGAGGAGGAAACATGAAAGTTGTGTTGTGGTATTTTGTTAAAATGTTATTTTCATACGGATCCTGGCCAGAGTTAGGGAAGAAAACAAATGATCTGTCAACTGTTTTGTCAAGATCCCAGGCTAGGGGAGGACTGGTAAGTGTAAAAGGCTGCATGCGTACTGACCAAGTGTTCTCCAGCATGCCCATCCTTGGCCAAAATAGAGTGTACCTGAAAGACTTTGAAGGGAGTGTTGAGCAGCTTTGCTTTGTCAAACAAATTAGGAAGTATGATACCATAATACAAGAGCATGTTGAGCAGAAAATAAAAAGAAGTAATCTGTAGAAGAAAAGGATTATGGGAGTGTAAGAGAAAGGTGGAGTTTGGTTTCAGAGAGGAGGAATTTTGAGGTCTTTCAGTTTGTCACAATAACTAATATATAGCCATGTCTTTTTCACGTGTGATAGTTTGTCATGGAGACAAAAAAACCCCACTTCCTCCAAAAGCCTGGAGGCTCAGCGACTGTATTGTAGAAATCTTTCTGCATGGTAGACTGTCTTTATTCTCTTCCTTAAGCACCTGCTATTAACCACAGCTAGATATGAGACACTAGAGAAGGTGAATATTTGGTCCAAACCTGTGTAGCCTTTTCCGTGTTTTTTGTCTTCAGTTGTCACTTTTCTGCACCCTGGAAATATCCAAGTTAAATTTCATTTGGAAGAATCAGGATTCCTTGTTTATTTTCTGTTTAATTACAACTGGAAGTAGTTTTTGTTGTTGCCTTTCTAAACTCCTAAACAGTGCTATTTTAAAATATAAAAATCATAGAGCTGACTATCTCAGTGACTGGGAAGTTATCTGCAGTTTAAAGCACCTATTAAATCCAGATCTCTAACGTTTCTTCTATTTCGTATTTGGAGTGTGACTGACTGATTGCTAATAACATTTGGGAAAACATGTTAATGAAACTTGTACTCATGTTCTTGCAGGAAGAATAACAGCAGAAAGGCTTTGTGTGGGCCAGGCTGGGATGATGAATGCGAGAGATGAGCCTGAACAGAACAGAAAACTCCTGAGATCACTGATGTCATAAACTTTCTTCCCCACTCTTGTTTTAGGTAAATGAAAACAAATATGTCTTCCTTAAGTGTTCAGCTGGTATCTTTTTCTTGCCAAGAGGATGCTCTCCCTAGTGATTCCTTACCAGTTTTGTTGTATAATTGTGCCTAGATTTCTGCCTTTCATATTCAAAATAGACTATTGTCCTACTGGCCAGCTGTTACTTTGATAGTAAATGTTCCAGAAAGAAGTGATAGGAAACAACTTCTGGTTACTTTGTCCACATTTTCTTTTGCAACCTGAGCTGCTGCTAGTCTGCTGCACTCTTCACAAATATAAAATAATGTCTGCACATTTAATCACTTACCTGTGTAATTTATGTGGGCTTTTATGTATGGAAGTGGAATTAACTACTTAATCCCTTGTTTATCCCAAGATACTTGGAAAGATTCAAGGCAAATGGAATAATTCCAAGTTCAGCAGAGAGCCCTTGCCCTTCTGATCAGGATCCTCATGAAGAAGAGAGGAAGGATACTTTTTCCTGTTCTTAATAGTCTATCAAAATTACAGATTTTTCAGATGTTTGCTGGCATACGACGTTCACAGTTAAGCATTGGAAACTTCCAGTCAGTGAATGATCAAGCCTGACCGGGAAGGCATAAAATGGGGAAGGGGTGCCTTTTTTTTAACAGTGCACATTCTCCTTGGGTTGCCTTGAGTCACCTTCAGCTGTCTAGCCAGTATGTCTCTGAGACATAGACTGAGGCTTTGCCGCATGCTATACTACATCTATTGGAGATCCACATAGTAAGTGCATGGTTTTACCTCAATGCATCAGCAAGAGAAAAAACCTTGCCAGGATTTTGTTATAAATCTCTCCAACTAATAAGGGAGTTACATTCAGGAAATTAGCTCTATTCAGTGCATGGAGCCTTTAGGATCATTACTGTGTTTTAGGGTTAATACGAATGTTAGAAATAAGCCCCACAGTCCACAGAAGAGAAGCAGCTCCTGAACTATGACTGTATTCATGACCACAGTCCTTGCAAGGATGTGTTCTGAAGAATGGTACATTTTTATACATTCCATAATGGGAAGGTGAGAAAAATCTCAATGATTTTAATTGCTAGGGAAAGTGTTATAAATGATACATAAAAGTTTAGATCCTTTAATAAAGGGTAAAATGAAGTTATAAGACTGACTGGCAGGAGAGTACAAGACATTTGTACAGGAGGGACACTGAGAGATTTTCACCTAATAAAAGAAATCCCTTTTTAGTTTTCACACTCTCTGGGCGTTCTCCAGATTTGCATTGGCATTTCTTTCCTAGGCACTAATGTGCTGGTTGAGAGAATATTCTTGGTAATGAATGACATTGAACTGATGACAAAGCAGAAAATGAGTACAGTAAGGGAAGAAAGTAAAAAGGCTAGCACAGTTGTTAAGATGAAACACCTGCTGTGAGTGCCATGAAAGGCTGCTGGGGAGCAGGCAGCTTCTGAACAAATCATTTTCCGAGGAAAGCTAAAAAATCCCTGCCTGCCCACAAGGCCTTTTTCCCTCTGTCTCCTCAGTCTCTTTCCTGTGGATTACTGTTTTCATGTGTACATTTTCTTTGGCACATTGTTAACAGCTTGTAATACAGAAGTTGCACATAAACAGTTTTTGTTTCAGATTGATATCTAACCAAGATTTCTTATTCTTCATGTCCCATCGGTTTTCAAACTAACATATTCTTTCTGAGCACATCATATAAAATTCCAGCAAGCCCTTTTGTAAATCTCTAAGATGTGTTAACAGCCATTTAAAAGGGTCTAACCACACCATTTCAAGTGATGGCTTCAAAGGCCTTTGCTACACTGGCTCACCAGTATTGCAAAAAGTCTTTTCCTAGGAAGCCAAAAATGGCATTTCTAAAGTTTGTCTTTAGCAATCCACTATGTCTCAGTTTGGAATTCCCCCCTTTTACAAGTAATGGGATTCATTCCTTTGCAAATGCAAAGAAATTTGAGAAAAGATGGCACTGATAACCTCTGCAACCTGTCTCTATAAAACTTATCCTTGGCTGGCACTTAAACTCAGATACAACTGGCATGGCACTTCCTAAGTGGGCCTGATACCAATCTAACAGATGGGCCTGTGGGGGAACAAACATGTACTTCAATCTTGGGTGTTTCAGGCACTGAGTTCCACTAAGGAGCATTTGGACTGCAGTCTGCTCAGAGAAGCATTAGCAAAAAACAAGGAGATATGTGATCTGGTATTCCAGTTATCAGTGGAATTAACTTTGGCGTCTGGTATAATGTAAAGCATGTTTTGGCACTCGTCAGTCACAACTAGTATTTTGCTCACAAAGGAAAGAGTGAGAAGGAGCATTTTGACTGCTCTGTTGCTGATTTGAAGACCATACCCATGGAACTTGGCCTCAGTGCCAGTGGAGGTTTACTGCAGTGACTTTACATTGGTCTGTGCTGTTGCTTTTCCAAAAGACTTGAACTCTTTATTAGGATTTCAGAACATTTAGTGTACATAATCTTACCTTAACTTGGGCTGCTGCTCTCCATTCAGTAAGTTCACCAGCTAGACTGAATGGCTTTTTATTCATAAACAGGGATACAGTGGATATCACCTATGCAGTATATTTAGTAACTCTTTCTATTAAGTTATTTTCCCCCATATATTTAGGTAAAACAGTACACTGGGCACAAAGGTGCCCTAATACCATGGGAAGTATCTTATTAGTAACAATGAAATGCAGAATTATATTTTCAAATGAACTGAAAGATAATCATTCCCAGACCATTGTGACTGCTCCAAGGAGCTGACAATAAGAAATGTTCAGATGCTTTAAAGCACAGGCTGCTTTAATATGGTAGCAAAAGGTTTTATACTTGTTGGAGTTGTGTTTTCTGAGTTTTCCAGGTGGCCTCAGCTAGAGCCGTATGAGAGAGGCACTATAGCATATGTTCATTCTCTTAAGACTGGGTCATCCATAAAAATGACTAGTGACTACATCAGTGGACAAGGAAAGAGCTACGGATGTCATCTATCTGGACATCTGCAAGGCCTTTGACATGGTCCCTCACAACACCCTTCTCTCTAAACTGGAGATATATGGATTTGATGGATGGACTATTTATTTGGTGGATAAGGAATTGGCTGGATGGTTGCATTCAGAGGGTAGCTGTCAATGGCTCAATGTCCAGATGGAGATCAGTGATGAGTGGTGTCCCTCAGGGGTCCGTATTGAGACCAGTACTGTTTAATATCTTCATCAATGACATAGACAATGGGATCGAGTACACCCTCAGCAAATTTGCAGATGACACCAAGCTGAGTGGTGCAGTTGACGTGCCGAGGGATGGGATGCCATCCAGAGGGACCTGGACAAGCTCGAGAAGTGAACGTCATGAGGGTCAACAAGACCAAGTGCAGGGTCCTGCACCTGGGTAGGGGAAACCCCCAGTATCAATACAGGCTGGGGGATGAGTGGACTCAAAGCAGCCCTGCGGTGGGCTTGGGGGGGTAATGGTGGGTGAAAAACTGGACATGAGCCGGCAATGTGCACTCACAGCCCAGAAAGCCAACCATATCCTGGGCTGCATCAAAAGAAGTGTAACCAGCAGGTTGAGGGAGGTGATTCTGCCCCTCTGCTCCGCTCTGGTGAGACCCCGCCTGGAGTACTGCATCCAGCTCTGGAGCCCTCAGCACAGGAAAGACATGGACCTGTTGGAGCAGGTCCAGAGGAGGCCACAAAAATGGATCAGAGGGGTGGAACACCTCTCCTATGAGGAAAGGCTGATAGAATTGGGGTCGTTCAGCCTGGAGAAAAGAAGGCTCTGGGGACACCTTATTGCGGCCTTTCAATACTTAAAGGGAGCTTATAAGAAAGATGAGGACAGACTTTTTAGTAGGGTCTGTAGTGATAGGACAAGGGGTAATGGTTTTAAACTAAAAGAGGGTAGATTTAGACTAGATATAAGGAAGAATTTTTTTACTATGTGGGTGGTGAAACACTGGCACAGTTTGCCCAGAGAGGTGGTAGATGCCCCATCCCTGGAAATATTCAAGGTCAGGTTGGACGGGGTTCTGAGCGACCTGATCTAGTTGATATCCCTGCTTATTGCAGGTGGGTTTGGACTAGATGACCTTTAGAGGCCCCTTCCAACACAAACTATTCTATGATTCTATGATTTGACGAAATACCTCTCACGTAAGTAGACCTGGTGATTTTAATAGATCTGTTCATTTAAAAGATACGCATTAGTGGCATAAATAATGGCTTACAGTGCTGTTCCATTGTAAATTTTTCAGGGAAGAACATGTATATTTTGTTTTAAGAATACTTTGTATATTAGTAATCCTACATGTACAACATTTTTCACAGTATTTTGTAAAGAAGTAGGGTAAGATTCATTGCTGGTGCAATTCCAGCAAAGTTACACCATGGATTAATTTATTCTGAAATTATTTTCAGAATATTCAGAATTGACCTATTTTGACCAAATAATTTTAGAATTATTATTTTGTTCCTCTCATTCTTAGCTCCTGAGTAGGAAAGAATTAGTATAATTGTATCTTGCTTATTTGAAATAGATGAGTAAGAAGGCTTATCTATGCTTTCTTGTGCATTAGAATTTACTGAATATTTCATTTTATGAAAAGTTTTGGTCTTCGCTTGCATCAACTGTGCTATTTTAACCTGCCACCTGAGGTCATTTCAATTATATCTGACAAATGAGTTATGGTAACCAAATGAATTGCATTTCTTTTTCATAAGTAATTGCAATGCAAATTGTGTTATGCCCAGTTTTCTGGAAATGAATTGGGCAGAGCTTTCTCTTTTCTTTAAATACTTCTTGTAGGAAAGATACAAATGATTATATAGAAACTAAAAGTCAATAACAGAAAATTACATTTGAAAAGCAACTTTGTTCCATGCAACACTGAATATTAGTAGTGACTATACATGTTTCCAGCAGGCTGAAAGGACAAAACAAAAAAAATCTTCCAAAGAACATGTTATAATCTAACAAAAGGAGAAGAAGTCTTGGTTTGGATCAGATAACGCACTTAAAACCTCCTACTTGTATCCAAACATACTAAATATTTTCCTATGTCCTGGGTCTGGAAAGTCATATGCAAAATTTTTATTTTAACATTAGCATTTTCTTTGTGCATCCTGGTTGACTCAAAAGACAGAAAAGAAAGGAGGGGGGTGGAAAGATGGTGTTGTGTGTGTTTGGAGAGTTTAAAACAAAAATCAGCCTTCCTAAAATACAGCATTTAAAAAAAAAAAAGTAGCTTCCCTAAACAGAGAATATTGGCTTAGTAGAACCTCTGGCAGAAGAGCATTGTGTAATAAACTGCAGTGTACTTCCTGCAGCACCCAGGGTTTTCTATCAAATGTGTCTCACTGAAAATCAGGTCATGCTGAACTGTCCAAAAATCATAGCTTCTGCTATGTGACAGTGACATTGGTGTGTATTAAATTGGTTACCATCAGTGTGATATCTAAGATGCAGGCAGTTAATATCAAATGTTTAGTTATTGCCAGCAGAGCCCATATTTGTTGCCAAAGAGTAGGTAGTTTATGAATATTTTCATGAATGATGTCCTGTTTCCATTTAACAATTGTGTACTGTTGTGAAGTAGAGGAAACACTAGTAGAGGCCAGATTGACTCCTTCATTCGAGCTAATTAGCTTTTTCACAGAAGTTGGTGTAAAGGAGAGAACTAAACTTGAAGTACAAAGAAAAGTTGCTTTAAAGAACTGGGATACAGCCCTTAAGAAATGCAGTTACACTTCTTTTCTCAGAAGTGATATTCAGAGATATGTATTTTTGGGGCTTGGGTTAGGGACAGTGATGAGAGGAGTTTAGCTCCTGACTGTCTTGGAACCTTGAGCACCAGCCTGGCAGAAATGCTGGGTGAAGTGAGAGCAAGCTAAGGGCATGGCAGAATGATGCTAGTGAAAGCGAGCCTGTGCTGGTATCAAAACTCCACCTTAATTTGGGGCAGAATGTTCTTCCTTAATCTACCTTCCATGGAGACAGAAGTGTTTTTCATGTTGTGTGTCAAGTTGCAGAAACCCTGCTTAATGGCTTGCATTATAATTTGAATTAATTATGCCCTGATACATCTTGAGGAATCTTGATAATAAAGAGAAGCCCCTCTACTCATCTTTAAAACCATCCATCAATTTGCTTGGTCAGAAATTCTTCCAGATGTTTCATCATCACTGTGTGAATTTAAGACCCATTTTAGTTATGAGCTTAATGAAGTGACTGAATCCCAAAGATCCTAGGAACCGTGGCAGAAATTTTCTTTTTCAGTTTCAACGGACACAGTTTTTTGTTGGTCATTTTGCAAGATTCCTGGACTGTGTGGATTTAAATAATGCATTTGCTGGTCTGAACTAAAGCTATAGCTAAAATAAAGTGTGCAGAACAAGTTCAGTTGTAATATAGCAGTGATCATGTATTGCATGTAGTATGATGACAGAAGTGTAGAATCTGTAGTAAGACTTTTGAATCCTGCTGTTTCCCTGAAATCTGCCTGGATGTACTGTTTTGTTTCTGGGGGCAGGGGATGCAAAGCTAGAAGAGAGTACAGTTCTGTACCTTGTGTCTTTGTGAAAGAATAACTGGGAGTCAATTACTACAAGGAGAATGTTGTGGTAATGTGTATCCATTGACCTATTTCCTAATAGACAGGATGATCAGTACCTCTGAAGTTAAGTGTACGCCTAATATCAGAAGAAAATTGAGTAAAGTGCAAGGTTTGACTTTTAAAATAACTATATTTGCCATAGTTTAAAAGTGATTCAGGTGCCTAAAAAAATTCAATGTCTTTGATAGAACCTCAGTGTATGAGACATCTGCACAGGGCTAGTAGGACGTCTGCACAGGCTACTATGTCCGTATGCAGGGGGATAGCCTGCATGTTTAAACTGTCACTAGATGTCCATGTTTGAAAAGGAAAAATTAAAACTAAGCAGAGGAGAGACTTTCGCATTACCTATGGACTACTTAAAAACCATTTGTGAAGCAAATGAGAGCTCTTGGTTTTTGGGGGGATAATTGCTGCTGTAAAAGACAGAAATGTCCCTGACAGTCTTCATTGGAAAGGACACTGCTTCACACTAACAGTAACCTGATTTGGTTACCGGAATCTATTAATGGTATAAGGAAAAAAACCTGAGTCTGGTATGCAATGTCAAACTCCATTTGTATCAGACAGTGAGGAAGCAAGGAGTGTGGTGGAGGAGAGAGGATGAAGCATACCTGTCTTTCTAGCCTCAGGAGAAAACCAGTGGCATAAAAAAACCTTCCTGTTCAATTTCTGGGACTATCGTTAGGTTTTTTTGGCACTGGGAATTAGCTGCTGAGGCCATTCTGCAAGGCCAAGAGGCTTTGAAGGACTACAGTATTGGTTGCCCTTATCACAGGCAAGAATTTGCCTGACTCTACATTGTTTTGAACTCAATTAGTTTTCTGCCTTTTGCAGAAGAAAAGAACTAACTTTTGCTGATATTGGAGGAGTTTTCTATTCCTTTTTTTTTTTACTTCATCAATTCTAGTGGCAGTTTTCAAAAGAGAAAAGCATAGTCTCATTGATAGGGTCCACAGTGTGTGTACGTAGTGTGAGTCACTATCATTCTCTGTACAGTCGGTAAATTTCTAAGTCCTTTCTTTAAAAAAACCAAAATATTTGGGTAATTGTAAATGTATTTGGGAAATTTTGGGTAATCCCCAAATCCCTTACAAGCTGGGTGGTTCTCATTATGAAGAACAGGTATCACCTTTTAACTCTGAAGTTACCTACTTCCCTTTCAAATTGTCAGTACTTGTGATTGACTGACTGACTTTTCTTGTTAGAAATCATGAGGCTGAGATTACAGGAAGAGTTCACTTGTCCTCAGTAAAATCCTCTTGTATTTGTTTCAGTTGCCTAGTAGAACAATTTTTCGTCCCTCTGTTTGGATCTGTGCCAAAAAATCTTTGTGATCCCACATATAAGCCTTGGCAAGTTGGGAATACTTCTATGGTACTTGAGTTTGTTATTTAATGCTTGTACTGTTCTTAGTTACACTGATGAAGACAAATAAAACTAATCTCATTTCTCAGAGAAAAATAAATTTTGCACACTCTAAAATAATTCCACCAGCCAATACCTTCCTCAGCCTCTAAATTCACAGATGTTGTTTTCTCCAAGTTGTCAGTTTTATCCAATTTGGTAGGAAGATTAGAGCAGGAAACTATCTGTGGTACTGTACAATTTTCTGTATGCCATGATGACCATCCAGAGAAATAACTTCACCCAGTGCAATATTTAGAAATGTAACATTTTCAAAACTTATCTTTTGCAATATACTTCACATTAAAAAGTATTGTAGTTAATAGCTTACTAATTGCAACCAAAGAAGATAAGGGCACAAAGATCATCAGGTGATCAGGAACTAGACCTTAGGGTTTTTCGGTCCCAGGAGATGACCTAATCACTGAATCATTGTTTTTAACACTGTTGGCTTTCATGTAAGTGTATAGTTCACCATCGGCCTCTGGCATATTGGTACTTAAGACATTTATGATGATCCTAAAGAGTAAAAAGCTTTCTAAAATGAAACTGCTAACAAGTAGGATTGTACAATCAAACTAATATTAAGTACTGTAAGGCAAAGTTTTGAGAGAAAATAATCTTTTCTTTTTTATGTAAGCTAGATAACAGCTTTTCTCTAGCGCCAGGTAGGCTTCTAAAATTCAGATGATTCATTTACTTGAAAAAAACACTCTGACTTTTTTTTTTTTCCCTCTGGGATCTCAGTATACATGGTTACTTCATCAACACAGTGCGTGCCTTTTCAACAAGACCACTGTAAACTTGCTCAAAGCAAACTTGAAAGGTTGATATAACATGAGGTTTTGTCATGTCATAAATCATCAATGACAACAGAGAAATGATCCTTAATATCAGGATGTCTCAGAGTGCCTAAATCAAACTTCTTCTCTGAGTTACTCTCTAAAGAAGCCTGTCTCCCTTAATTGACTACAGAAGAAGTAACTTCCTAACATAGGTATTTGCATGTGATTAGTCTCCCTAAGTGTCCAAGCTGCTTTTACAATACAGAACTGAAAACGTAAACACTCCCACATTGTTAGTGTTGATAAATAACTTGCGATATTTACTTTGAGGAGCTTCAGACTTCAAATGTTAATAGATAGAAAATCAAAGATGCCACCTTTTAATAATTAAATTCATCATTCAAAACCATGAAGTTAATTTGAGGTGGAGGTGTATATTGCCACAGGACCAGTGAAAGCTGATTTTGAATTCTTCACTGAGAACTGTATTTTTGCTTCCCAGGTGTGTTCTCTACCTATGAAGTAACAAGTAACTAAAAAAATCAAGCAGTATATGTCTCTATAATTTCAATGCTATAAAATCTTTTCAGATATTGGAAGCATAAAAATTTGACATATACATGTATGACTTAATTTCAACAGGAAACATAATAGAAAGTTTGTGAAGTGATCTGTAAGTGCTTTTGTTAAAACTAAACTTCCTAAGAATATCTTGGTTTTGCTTTATCAGCTCCATTCTTGGTGATGGATAATGTTTCTGAAATAATTAATTTCCCTAATATATACTTGTTCACACCAGGTAATTGCTAAAATACTGGTTTTGCATTTACATTTGTGTTTCCTAGCAGGAGGGCAACTGTAAAACAGTTTCCTTAGTACCAACTATTACAAGTTAAATTTAAAAATAAAGGAAATAATACCCAATTGAAGAAATTAAATTTTAAAGCTTATGCTTATTTTTCAGTAGCACACAATAGTCTTATTAAAGATACCGAAGAAAAAGTTACTATTTTTATTAGAGTAGCATATGAACTTCTAATTGCCACTTGAACAACTTTTGCCTTTCACACTTTGGGTTGTATCAATTGATCACAATTTGCTTTTGCCATTGTTGGAGCCCATCTTGCCAAGGCCTGTGACAACATTTTACTCTTCAGTGCTCTTAATGTTCAGCTTTCAATTCCTGGATGACATCCAAGACCACAAAGTGACAGTTGTTTTCCAAGTTATCCAAGCTTTGAATCCATTAAAGACTCTTCTGCTGTTTCTTCTGTGACTTCAGCTGTCATGTCCCAGAAAGAACCAGGCAAAGTTCCTTTGCTCTTCAAGAATGTAATACGTCACGGCTCATTTGAAATAGGGTCTCCACAAAGCAAACCTTTATAGCAGAAGCTAAGTGTAGCATCCTCGAGTGGCATCTGGCAGTTTGTGATATAGAGCAAATAAGGTTGGAGATTGTTATTCCCCAGAGCATTTTATGCAAAGGAGCTTAGACTAAGCAAGAATGACTTAAAGTGCTACGGGTTTCATGCTGGAGAAGGCTGGCTTTGAATTCTGTATATCTGCAGCCAAGTTCCTAAAATGCATAACAATCTTTTAATCTCTTCCTTTTATCAAAATTCATGATAAAAAAAGGGAGAAGAAATCAGCAATGAAAATAGCTTTTACATGTACTGAAATAGTATATAGTACTGCTGGAAACCCCATAAAAGTGGAAGAAGATCTGGTCTCTGGAGAGCAGTAGCAATAATACTGCATTTCTGTAAGCTTCTTGATCAGCTCTCTGAATTGGTGAAAAGACAGTCCATCTTCTATTTTATTTAAGTAGAACAAACAGAATTAGGTAGAATAACTGCCAGTGACATGTGGAACTGGATGACTATGAGGAATTGGAGAAAAGAACTTTAGAACTATAAAATTAGTCAAAGAGTTGTGGAATTACCTTTTAATCTTAAATTAACCCTACTAAAATTTTTTTGTGACCCAAGTATCTCTAAAACATTTCATTTTCTGAATGAAATCCATGGTGAAGCCACTTAAAAACAGGGAAAATAAGGCAGGCAAAAATCCATTGTAGAGAGTAATCCTGTTTTGAGGAAGGAAATTCAATAAAATGGAATTCTTATCTACTGCAGTGAGTGAAATAAAATGGCAAGTATTGCATAGTGCAAATACATTAGTTATTGTTCAAGATTCAGATGAATAGTTGTGGTTTGCAAACTGAGAGCTGGAAACAATTTTTTCCTTCCTTTGTCATGGGCAAGTACAAGTAATAACCATCCCAGATTCACAGCTTTATACTGAGAGCCTCCATACGTAAAAATAACCCAGACAGAATTTGTGTTCATTCTTAACTTTGTGCCATTAATAATTCTAAGTTCTAAAAGAGAGTTAACATGGGGCTGTGTATCTGCCTTTTTCTGCTCTGCTCAAAGGGGTACTGGATCTGGCTGGGACAGAGTTAATTTTCTTCATAGGAGACCATCTGGTGCAGTGTTTTATATTTATGACTATAACAGTGTTGATAACAAAATGGTGGCTTAGCTTTTGCTGAACAGTGCTTACAAAGCATCAAAGCCTTCTCTGTTTCTCACTCTGCCCCCCAGAGCAAGTAGGTTGGGGGTGGGTAAGAGGTTGTGAGGGTACACATCTGGGACAGGTGACCTCAACTGACCACAGGGATATTCCATTCTGCATACCATCATGCTCAGTGATAAAAACTGAGGATGTAGTTTTAACAAAGTAGTCATTGCTCAGAGACTTGTTGGGCATCGGTCTGTTTGTGGGAGGTGCTGAGTGATGACCTTTGCATCACTTGTGGGTTTTTTTCTCTTTCCTTCACTTAAGCTATCTTTAATTGGACCCACAACTTTTTCTCACTTTTGCTTTTCCTATTCTCTCCCTTGTCCTGCTGTTGCAGGGAGTCAAGCTAGTGGCTGGGTGGGTGCTTAGTTACTGGCTGGGGTCAACCCATCACAAAAGGAGTGAACTTAATAATAAACAGTTTGGAGTAACAAAATGGGTCTTTCAGTGATGTAATAAACTCAACGAGAGACATAAAAATGAATAAATATGAACTCTGAAGGAGAAGAACAAATAACTTAGTTTTGTGATAGAGCAACCACTAGGCTGAAAGTCTAAAATAAGAAAGCTAGTTGTAACTTTACTTCCAGATGAAGTACAACAATCTTTCTGAATTATAGGATTTGTTCTCTTTTGGTTCAAAATTGCCTGAAAAATATTGCCTGAAAAAATAACAGTACCTTTTTGAAAATAATTACATGCTTTTGTGGATATCTGCAGTGCACCATTTTTACACTGCCCAGGAGGTTTTCTTCTTTGCATAAGAACCCTGTTAGGTCTTCATAATAGTATGCAGGTGGCCTGGGAAGAGTGAGAATCCGAAGTGTAGCATTGTCTGGTTTTAGAGGTATAAACGCATTCCCTCTTACTAAAGGAAATAATGAGTTAAAAGGGAAAGTCAAACTCAAACTAGTAGAAAACTCTCCCTTGCTCTGCCAGTTTGGAATAAACTTAGCAAGTGGTCATTGATATAAGTATTGTTAACCAAGAAAACTACTAAGGCATTCAGTTCCCACAATGAAAAACCCCCAAACCCTCTACAACTGAGTTATGTCATAAGTTTTCATCTTCATACCTCATAACCCAAGGGAAGTAGTATTAGAGAAAGATTAATACTTAAGATAAAACAAAAGTATTAAGAAACCAAGAGCCAATCATCTTTTTCTCCAGGTTCACAGTTGATCTGAAGCACCATCTTTTCTGTAACACAATCCTGAAGAAAAAAACCTTGATCTTTACTCAAATATTGCACAAAGCCCTTTTGATGTGTGCAGGTACTTGATGATTTTGTTCCAATTCTACTTAGTATGATTTTTCCTGAGACAGAAAAGAAAATAATATCTAGAGAAAATGGTGATTTTCTCCGAAGGAATAAAACCAGGATTGAAGGCAAGGCTTTCAATCTTGCACGAAGAGTATATTAGGAATATAAAGAATTTTTACTGTGAGATGAAGTTAGAAATTATGTGATAGAATGGATCATCTGCATTTACTATAAATAGACAGCCATTTCCCCAAAATAGAGTCTTTTCTTAAGTAATTCTAAAAGCTATTTAGAATTACTCCTCAAAATGGAAACTATTACTCTTTCACTGGCAAGTTATGCTTTTCCAGGGGATATTTCAGTAGAATTGTTTGGTTTGGTAGTATAATCTTAGGCATTTTTTGCTGATAATGTGGTTGGAATTTTGATCAATATCTCTATTTTATTACTGTATTGGTGTGGCACTCTGCATTCACTTGAAATAATTTCTGACTATTTTCACAAAGAGAAGTTTGAATGCTAGAAAAAAACTCTTAGAATCATTGTAAAGCATGCATCTCATCATTAATTGTTTGTCACCTGGGTGGAAATTGTATTTTATTTACCTACAGTGTGGTGTCTGACACAGGTAATGGTACAGTATATTAACAGCTTGGAGAAACAATCGTATTATTTGCAACACCTATCTGAGTACACTCTGCCTGCCACTCAAGGGTAAAAGCAAATTTTAGAGTCTGAACTTTCTGTTGATGACTACATTTTGGTATAACATAAAGCTGAAAATATGGAGCCTGATTTCATTTTCAAGCGTCTCACAGTCTGGAGATGCTGAAATATCTTTTTATAGAAATACAGGACTGAAAGAAGTTTTCCAGGTCAGTACTGCACTAGGCTGGGTGAAAAAAAAAAAGGGAATAACCCCCACCAGCTCTTGTGTGCTTTCATAGCTGGTATCTTTGAATTGCTATTATTACTAAAAGTCCAGTATTTTCTATTACTTCATAGTGATAGATAGAAACTGTCTTCTTCATTAGGCCTGTTTTGAAGAAAAGGGTCAAAATGGATTTGAGTTTGAACAACTCTTCAGTTTGCTACCTTGCACCATAGAGTGTTTGAATTTAGCATATCTTATCTAGAGTCATGATAAGAAACAAAAGAATGATTTATACAGTGTTGCAGAGATCACCTCTGTGTTTTTGAAAGGAAAAAGAAGCATGAATTATTAATACAGCTGTCAGATACTTTGACAATACTTTCTCTCTTGTAACTCTTAAATAAAACAGCCAGTCATTTGCTTGCATTGAATAACTTCTCAACTTTGTACCAGTAAACAAACAACATTTTTGTGAGATATAAGAATTTTTAAAAGATTGGAGTTCACTTACTGCAAGGATGAGCTGTGACAAAAACAGTCTTTGCTTTTTCTGAACATAGACAAAATAAAAAGGTATGATCTTCCATGGAAACTAAACTGTTAGAGAACTTTTTCTCCGTGCGCTAGTCAGTAACTAGCTAAGCTTCGCATCTTAAAAAAATAAAATCTTTGGAGAAATAAATCCCAGGTAGCATTACTATGGAGAATGTCTCAATATGCTATTTGGCTTTAGCCAGGCAAAAACCTATAAAAAGTTTGTTTGTTTTTTTTTTTCCCAAAGAACAGAATTACAACAGTATTTTTGTGCCAAAAGATGCACCCAGGAAGAAAATCTGTGGGATTTTTCCAAAAGTGATGAACTTTATGGGCTAACTTGGTGAAATTAGTTCTGGCTTCAGAACTGCATTCATTAAATATGATGGAGAAAGTACCCTGATGGCACGCTCTTTTGCCATCAGTGATCTCTCTGTCACTGTCAGAATTGGGTGTTATGCTACCAACAGAATTGCATACCCATGGCAACAGTGATTTTAGATCTTAATCTGTGGTTTGCATTCTTCTTTAAGAATGCTAAGCAGCAGTAACTGTAAAGTCTACCCAAAGTCTCTGAACTGTTTAGAAAGCATGGTTGAAATGAATTGACAAAGGAGAAAAAGGTCAGCCTAGACTGCTTAAACAGGTACTGTAATTCTGCATAGACTGAGTGAATAGCTGTAGCCAGAACAAATGAACAAGTTGTAAAAGCATTAGGCATTACTGAACACACTAAGAAACTCCTGAATCAGCAACATGGGTATTGCACAAAGACCCCTTGTGTAATTTTTATAAATGTGGCACTAGTATAAAATAATATAATTTGTTCACATCTCCAAAATGATTTTTTATTCCTAAGTTTATGTATTCAATTAAAACCAAACATCTCTACTTAAATATAAATGCAGCAAGTGCAGAGTTTTCACTCTGCTGCACTCTTATACCTATGAAAAGAGGAAGTCTTTTTGTGAAAGTTAAGTTTAACTTCATTGGAAAGATACATAACCTTAAATATAATATACTTGCTTCAGATATTCCTCTTGGCCAGTTGATGATCTAGGAAAAACTGACAAGTATGTTGAACAACTAATTACTCTTCATCCTTTATATAACCAGATCATTGCATATGTTTTTTTTTCCAAAGTTACTTCATGTTTAATCATGAGAAATTTTTGTTTCCTGGCACTCTAGTTAAGAACAGCCAAGGGCAAGTTAACAGTTTTCTTTACTGATGAATTTAGAAGACACAAAAAGTATTACTTTGTGTTGAATGAAGTATAATCTTCATCCCCCAGTGAGAGCTGTCATTTAGATTTCAGCACTTTTTTTCTGGTATAGATTTCCTTGTGGGTTTTTTTGATTAATGAATTGAAAGAAATGCTAAAAGTATAGTTCAAACTGAAACATGGAAAACACTTAACATCACAGGAGATTTTGTTGCCTTAACTTTCATTTTCTCCATTTGAGCTAGTTGACAAAATTAAGAAAAATGAGCAAAACATGTTGATGCTTCTGATTTTTTTTTGCTAAAAGAACCTCTTTAAACCAGAAACTTTCACTCAGGGACTCTGTTGCTTCTGTAGACTAGTCAAGAGACTGTGCCTTTGAATAGTGGTTATCCTTTACTTTTCCTTTGTTAGATGTGTTATTTAACAAAAAGTTGATTTGCTGGTCATCATGGTTTTTGTTTGACACTGCTTTCAGGCCAAGAAATAGGCCTTTGGGCAGCAGAGTTTGTACAGTATGTGTGGGAGGAAGGTAGAGATAAAGATGCTCTTTAGGAAATCAGAAAGTACATTAAATTGCTTCTTGCTTCACCTGAGTTATTCTCTTTCCTTGCTCCTTGCTTTGATTGTCAAGCCTGGAGGAGAAGGGAAGAGGGGGAGGAAAAGTCAAGTATTTATGAACATTATTACCTATTAATAGTTCAGTTTAAACTGTGTGCAGCAATGGTTGCCTAACTGAGAAACATAGAGGCTTAAGGTAAGAAAAAACCAACACCACAGCATCAGTGGCAGCAGCTCATGGCGAACTTTGAAATGCCTAATAAGTAGCTGTCAAAGCAGAAAGTCAAAGCAACCAAGTGCTTGTGCACAATAATGGACTACTATGTGTAAGAGAAGAGAGAGTGTGAGTTTTTTGGGGGGGGGAAGACAAGAAAGTACTCCCTTTGAAGAAGAGGAAGATTAGCCACTATTAAAGAGGAAGATTTATGAGAAACATCCTTTGCCTTCACCTCTCACCTGTCCTTATACCCCTACCATAACCAAACTGGTGTATGTTGGCAATACACACATACTATACGTAGGTGACTAGGTTTTTTCAAAAGCCAGTTCAGTTGCCTAACTCATTTTCATGTTTGCAGGAATTTCAAAGCAATGTCTAATTCATGCCCAAATTTTCTGAAGGCTCTGTGGCTGAGTCAATCAGAAAGCTGCTTCAAAGCTTCCTGAAGTCAAATGGAGTTTTTCTGTTGGCTTTAGATTAATTATCTAGACAGGCTCCTGGAGAGTTAAATCCAATACAGGCTTTAAGAGGCTTGGCTGTAGAATAAATATGCCCACTAATTTGCATAAGCATCTTTGTGGTTCAATTCAATGCCCTTGTTTCAGCCACAGAAAAGATGTGGCTCATCTGGGAGGTTATCCTTGAGCCACACTCATATGCATCATTTCCTGACTGCTGTGCAGTCCACATGAAGGAGAACAGTACTTTAATCTGATGAAAACAATTTAGAAAGAATGAATGGAAACAATTGCTAATCACAGAATCATACAGAATCACAGAATGTTTGAGGTTGGAAGGACCTCTGGAGGTCATCTGGTCCAACCCCCTGCTCAAGCAGGGCCACCTGGAGTCTGTTGCCAAAGACCATGTCCAGACAGCTTTTAAATATCCCGAAGGAGGTAGACTCCACAACCTCTCTAGGTGACCTATGCCAGTGCTCGGTCACCTGCACAGTAAAAAAGTGTTTCCTGATGTTCAGGTGGAAAATGCATCTGTGCATGGTAGAGGTGGTTTGGCAGCCATGGGACATGGAAAGTAACACCTTTCTGTCTTAGGTTTAGCTTTTTATCTTTCAGGATTATGAGGAGACTTCATTAATGTAGTTTAGCCTAGGGACTGTTGTGTGGGATGCAGCAAATCACATCTCTTTTTCCATGGAGAAGAACTGCTGTAAGTGATAGTGTGTGACATTGCAATAGGAAGAGGGATCCATCATAAAATACCATTTACTGAGGAAGAGTCTTAGGTATAAGTATTGCTGAAAAAGGGCATTTGCTGTTGGAAGAGTGAATACCAAAAAGCCCAGTTTGATTTTCATCGGTGACAGTAACTGAGCAGGCGCTGCAGCTGCTGATATGCTTGTGTTTTTTAGCATGTTGCGGGTGAGCTGCTGCATTGACTGACTGACCAGTGAGCATCCTCACGTTTGAAACCAACATTAGGAGTGAGAAAATGAATAAAGTATCTGGAATAAAGTAAGTGGAAGTTAACATCTGTGTAAAAGCAAAAAACATAAACCAAAATACTTATTTGTCAGCAAAATTACTTCCTGTTAAAATTGGCAAATTGCTAACAACAAAGGCAAATCACTAACAAATAATTGTATGTTTCCTTAGAAGGCTAAGGCTTTAATGAGAGAAAGCAAAAAGCACTCATGCTTAGCCCAGGAAAAGGGTTAAAGCTGCCATTTCTGGTAGGATTAGAATAGATACTGAAAAATGTACATATTTTCTTTGACCTAGTATGATGCAAGTATCTAAATGGTGCAAGATTCTCAGGCTTATGTAGACCCCTGTCTCCCTGCTTCTTGGGTTATTTGGAGATAAATGCTAGCCCATTCTTCTTTTCTTTTATCTTATCGGAACATAACAGAATCAAGAATTGTAAGACCAAGAATGAGAAACATTTTGATGGAGTCAATCCCCTATGTTAAACTAAAATGTCATCACAAGGAAGTTAAAAAAATTCCCATATTATTGAATATCAATTACTTGTTTATAAGATCATTAACAAAAAGCTAACTTTATACCTGAAAGATGTAAGTTCCAATAAATAGCCTCACAGTAGTAGGAGATAGCTCTTTTTTTTTTTTTTTTTGGTATTTTTTAAAGGCTTTCAACTACTTGTGGCTTTCAGCAAGAGACTGTTTTGAGTCAAGAAAAGTATAATTCCAAAAGAAGCCACTGAGCCATCTTCATACAAAAGGAGACTCTGGAAGGTACTGTGGTCATGTTTTATGACCCTAATCTTTCAACCATATCTACATGGATTTGTGTCTAGGCCCACTAGTTTGAATTCTTAAAGTGTGCAGTTCTCTCTGCAGAGTCATTTTTATTTACCAAAAGCTGGTTTCCATTTAAAGAAAGGATGATTGACAGCTTGATATACCTGAAGAAAAGCTTTGTTCAGAGGGAAGTACAATTCATGGTTCACTTCACATGTTAGAAGAGATATTGAATAAAATCCTCAGCACGTATGAAATTGAGAGCTATGTAGGAGCCGCATCAGTGTGTAGAATTTGCATAGCCTGTGGTGGTTTGGTTGTTAAATACTCGTTTGTGGGACAGGCTAGTGGCAGATACTGAGATACACGCACCAAAAGCCAAAACTCTGTTGTAGATTATCGTTACGTTTAAATCCTGGAAGAAACCCCTTATGAATAATTTCCTTCACACACTTTCTATATATCTTTATTATCTTTAGAAAACAAAAGAGAGGGCTCCAACACTGAATTCTGCCTTTGAAAAAAACTGTCCCTGACTCAAGCCAAAAGCTGCCTTACTCCCTGCACTGAAAATTGGAGACGTCTCCAGGTTGACCACTCCTATTCACCTATCCATTTGTCCACATCTTAAAAGTCCTTCACTGATGATGTCCTCTGCTTGATGTTCAGAGTTATTCATGAAATGGTGAGATTAAGGTTCTGAGGTGACTCACAGTCAACAAGGGCTTTTGTGTTACAGAGGAGTAGATGCTTGCTTACACTTCGCGGTTTGATAGCTTCCAAATGTATGCCTTTCTCCTTAGAGTTGAAATATGGTTTTGGCCATCAGAAAGCTCTGGAGATTACATCCCTTTGACCTGGAATCCAGTTGAGAGTTGCAGATGATTGTTCAATATGTTAATTACAGCAGTATGTCAGAAGAAAGACCCTCTTCAAAACCAGCTCCCAGAAACACCCATACTTGAAATGGGCTTGCCAACACCTGCAGAAGTGAGGTGGATGGCAGAGATTGTCCCACAGGCTTCTTCTTGAGCATGGGGGACTACCTTACCTGGGTTTTATCTCACCTCTGGGTGAGTTCTGTTGAACTATGAAGAAACTTGTAGGGTCTGTCTGGAAGATCTCTGTACCCTTAAGCATGTTCCAGGAAGATGGCAGAGCTAGCCAAGCAGCCCTTCTGGGCATTTTCATACAAGATTGCTTTTGGAAAAAAACCACGTTGTGTCAAATAGGAAGTATTTTTGGATAATATTCTGAGGAGGATTCTTTCATCTCTCTCTCTTTTTCCACACCTGTGCTCGCACACACACTTTACATTATAAAGACATACTCTTCAGTTGTCTAGGTATCCTGTATGAGTGGCTGCAGTAGTCATTGGTGCTGCACAGCGGCATGGTCTCTCTCCTGTCATCTGCTGCAGAGTACAAATAGCTATGCAAGGTGCTAATGAAAGCATGATGGCACAGGGGCAGCGAGGATAGTGCTTTCACATGTGCCCCTCTCAGGAGCTCAGGCCCTTCCTTTCAAATTCCTAAACAAGGATCTGAAGGAAGTGCCAGATCGTGTTGATTGATCCTGTATCAGGGACCTGGCCTGCCGCACACAATTTGCAGATTGCTTACAGACCACTGTCACCAGGCCTCCAATAGGATCCCTGAAATGTCTAGCTGCCTCCTATGAATAAATGTGAGGAAAAGTCTTTCAGCAATTTCTTTTCAAACATCTATATTTGTTCAGGTGAACTTCATATCAAAATGGAACCATAGTAATGATAATAAGTAATAACCATACTTTTCCATAAACCACCACAGAATGGACATTTTCTCTTATCTAATGCTGTAATTTGGGCAATTTAAGAAAAGTTATGATTTTGTTGGCATTTAGTTTCCAAGAGAACATGGAAATGTTAAATATTTATACAGATAAATCCATGGCTAATGCATTTCTTGTTCAAACATTGCATGAGTTTTAATTGGCAACATGAATTTTATGCTGTAGGATATTGCACAATGTTGTACACAGTTGGAAAAGTACATGGTCAAAACCACAAAGAACTGAACCCTGAAGAAATGAATACAATTTGAAAATCATTCTTTCACATTTTTAGTGTGATTCTTTCCTTAACTGACTCTATTGAAGAACTTGCTTTGTCTTTATGCTAACAAAGCCAGTCTGGTTTATTGCTGAATTTAGAGGTCAAGTTGCATTTCTTGGCTCAGGATCTTAAGCATATGCAGTCCTGCCCATGTGTCTAAAAGCTCAAATATGCTGAATTGCCATGAAGGCAAAAAAGAGCTCTCAGGATACTATTCATACCATGTCTGCTGGCTGCCTGAATTATTTCTGAACTAGAAGCTTCTGGTAGTGGCTATGTAGCTGTACAGCAGGGGTTTTCTTTTACTTCAATTCATGCAAGGTAACATGAAATTTAATAAATTACTGCTCTCCTCCTTACCAAAAAAAGGACCCCCCCCCCAACCCCCCCCCCCCCGCAGAGTAGAAATGTATTTTGTGTCAGACATGAAAGGAATTTATTAACTTCTCCCAGTTTAAATTCCTGAGTCACTTAAGTTTCTGAATCAGAAGCCCTCATCACCTTCAAGAAATTTAAGAAAAGATCTTTTCCATGATAAAAATGTCTTGCTGGGAAAAAAGGCATCATTCTCTGTGTCTGTTGCCTCCCTGGGAGTAAGAAAGTATTTAGTGTGAGTTATTACAGCTCTACATCAGAAAATGGTTCCCCAGCTGCAGTCTTAAGCAAGAGATGCTGCTGCTTAGAATGAAATAATTTGGGATTCATGAGCTACCTCAACGCTATCAGACTGGCCATGGAGCAACTCAAGCTTCTCTTTTCCTACCCTACCTACACTCCTCACAATGGTCAAAACTCCATGGCTTGGTGCCTGCATGTGGAAGCTCTGAAGACCTGGGCTGCACCTGTACTGCTAGGTTAAGGACGTGCTGTGGTCCCCTGCTGTAGGAGGCATTAACCATTCTCTGCTTAAATACTAGCCTGATTGTACTATAGAGAAAATCAGCTCAGGATATCTGCTGGTAGACAGGATTTCACTGCAGTTTGTTTTGCTTATGCACTGTATGTCCAGGGTGTGACCCTTGTCAAGGTGCCAAGTATGAATGGGCACTTTCTGGTGAGAGAATTCCAGAAAGTAATTAAAATCTGCAGAGCACAAACCTGCTCAGAGAAGAAACAAATATCATCTGTGAACCTGGATATAGGCCTGATAATGAGGAGACATGAGTTTCATTGCTGGTTCTGCTTTTTAATTAATATCTGCTTGCCAGATCTGTTTAGATAAAACCTGGGCAAAATGGGTGAATTCCTGTGAAAAACTATTTTGGATAAATTAAGTATTAATCTGGATTTGATGAAAAACCTATGCTGATTGCACAAATAATGGGCTTCTCAAAAGAATGGAACCGCTGGTTCTAGCTGCCCCTCCTGGAGAGCATGGACTCCACTGTGGTCATAGACTAACCTGCCCTGTCTGCCAAACACTCCTTAAACACACTAGTGCCTTGTAGGCAGTCTAAGCAGTCTGACCTGTTTAATAATTTTGGGGGTGTATTCAAGAAAGGAGATTTCTTCTGATTATTCAGGGCATGTCCCAGCTACTTTTAGCTTCTGTTTGCAGGCAGGAGTATTATGATTGCTCTTGGCAGGCAACCCCATGTGACAAGATGGAGAAAGAGGGATATTTGTGACTTTGGGGAGGCGGGGGGGAAACTGGCTATAGGAAGAGATCCTCACCACACACAGACAAACTTACTCTATAAAAGGGATTCCCAAACACTTGTTTGGACTGTTGATATTTAAGGCTATAATGCATATTCTGCAGCTTGACTGTTTTGCAGTAAGCATTATTTTTGATTGTTTTCTGTGCAGAGTTTGCAGTTGAGGGTACATAACAGGCCAGAGGAATGGTGATGGCTGACAGGAGTCTTTTGCTTAGAAAAGAAAAAGAATCAGTGCATTACATAATTCACTGACATTAGTCCAGACTGAGTGCAAATATCCCTCCTGAGAAATACCTTTGTTTACAGCAGGATCTGATTTCGACTTCCACAGAATATCAAGTTGGTGTGAGTTACGTGTATTTTGCACACCCAATAAATGTCAAGGCACTGGAAGTTATACTGCTTTGTAGTCACTTAACAAGATATGAATCTTCAGACCACCCCACACTGCATTTGTGCCTGAGTTTTCTCATCTGTATGATGGGAACAAGTCCTTACTAATCTACTGTATCTCACAGTGTGTTTCAGTTCATTCATTAATGTTTGGAAAGACCACTGAGACCATTTAATGAATGCATTATGGAAGGACAAAGTCTTAATTATTTTTAGATGGCTACAGATTTAATTATTCTCACTCTACTACCTGAGAGCTGTAGAGTTAAACTTTAAAGGCTCCAATTATTCCAGTGGGCACATGCCGTTTATAGCTCAGTACAGTATAATTTTTCATGCAATGATCTTTACTTTCAGATTTAAATCTAGTTTTCTTTAATTTAAATTTTGCTGAAAACAGCCATATTGCTACAAGCATAAATTAAGGTAGATGAACATTAATGATGTCTGTTCACAGCTATTCTTAACTTAAATAATTACCACTCGCTCCCTATGATCAACATTTTAAATGCCTAAACTATTCAATTAGAAGCACAAAGCACTTGCTTCTGTTATTACTATTAAAATCAGGCTTTAGCTGAAGTACCTGTAACATTCATGTTATAGAAAAATATGACTGAGGCTGTTGATTTATTAACCAAGCTGGTTTGTGTTTGATGGCAGTTCTGAATGTGCGTAGAGTTGCAAATGCATTTAAAAAACCATTGAAATTAATGCTACATTAATTACTGATTCTATGAACACTCTAGCATATGCTGCTATTAATTGCATCCATTATCATAAAATAAACATCTCTTTATAAAAACAAATGATGCTTCATCTTAATATTCTTGATTTTGATATCCTCCTTCACAGCTGTTGCTACTTCTGTTTTAGCATTTTTGCTATGAAGAGCCACCTGTTAGTTGTAACAGATATTTGGGATATTTTTATCCTTAGGAGAAAGAAAGTCTGAAAAACCAAAAATATAACCCTCTGAATAATTTAATAAAATCTCGCTAAGATTTTTGCAAGGATTACCCCATTTAAATACATCAAGATTTTTTCTCCTTCAATTGAATAATAAATTGAATAATCAAATGCCGTATCCTGTTGTTAATATTTGTACTACAATAGTGACATTAGTGTTCAAGAAACTGTTTAGACAGGTAGTAACGAAAGTATTTGCTTAAGGTAAGATTGCTAGTTCTGTTCTGTGGATAAGAATTCCCTTGATAGTAAACCCAAAAAACTTGTTTCAAATGGGCTATATAGCTATCTGAGAAAGTAATTTTGGATTAAGTTTTGCTTTGACCTAATGAATGATTGTTGCCTACCCTGTAAATCTGCCACTTCTTAGCCAGCCATTTTCATGGTGAAAATCTTTAATCAGAGAGAACAGACTGGCTTTTAAAGTGCCATTTTCCTTTGAAAAGTGTCTCATTATAAATCACACTATAAGGTTATATTGATTTTGTTTCAGATTTATTGTCTTTCAGTTTATATTTTCTCAATTACAACTAGAAAGTTTTTGCTGGGGGAGAGGACGAATCTTTTTATAATTTTCATCTTTGCAGACTGAACCTGGGTTGTGCAATTTTTATGTTTTCTTTCTGCCCTGCACTTTATCATCTGTTAAAGATCCAGCTGGACCAAACTGGGTCATGAGTCACTGTACTGTTATTAACCCCTCTCCACAAATGTCTTAAGTAATCGTATCTGAGGGCAGGATTCCTGGCAAGGAGAATGTAATTACCAATTCTTTCGCTGATGTGCGGTAAGAGAACCTATCTCCTTGTCATTTGGCCATTAGCTAGGGTGAGACTTCAGCATTAGATGTAGTAAAGACTTTGGAATTAATGCACAGAGAAATGTAATTTGTGATGCTTGGTGGTGCTTTAGTTTCAGCTGGTTCACAGAGTGGCATCCACAGGCCTGTGTTAGATGTCTAAACTGTACAATTTATGGGGTAAGTCAGGCACTTCAGATGGGATTCACAGAAGCTTACCAATTGGGAGGAGGAGCCACCTATGATATGTATTTTGAAATGTGGAGTACAAACTAGCTTTCTGATCAGACTACATGGCTGCCTTCTGAGGTGGGGATACAAATTCAAAATCAGATCAAGACTTTCTTCCCTCTGTAGGACCACAAATAAAGCCAGCTGTCACTGAACATTGGAAGCAGGATGACCTGCCGTGTCTGTGCTATTTCCTTTGACATTGAATGGGGACATTGCAACTATTTCTTGCAATAGCCTTTATGTCTAAATGTTTATCTTGCAAGGTTTTGTTTGTTCTGGGGATAGGTTCTTTTACTCCAGAAAATAAGTACAATAAAATCAATTGGCAAAGAATATTGTTAAAAGCTATTAATATTCCTAAAAAAGCCCCAGCTGTTATCATATAGTCTAATTTTCCTACAGCCCTCCTTCACACACACCACAGTCTTGCACTAGTTCACTTTTCAGAAGAATGCTGCCATTGCCCAGCTCAATTTTCTGGACTTCCCTGTTTCAAACTGGCCCATTCTGCTTTGCCATTCTCTCTTTATATCTAAAGTATATTCAGCATACCCTCAAGATCTGCAGCTTATGGTCACAAGCAGTTGTAATACTGCTGCTTTTTTATTCGGTAGCATAGCAACTACAGCATTCATTCAGGTACTCAGTTTCAAGGCTGTCCTCCATCTGAAAGGTTTAAAATCAACATTTCTTAACACCAGAAAAGTGTCCTAGTCAGCCATTTCTGTGCAGGGCGGAAATGTTCTTTTCCTGTTAAAGCAGTGCCATTTAAAAGATCTAAGGGCTATGAATCTATTATAGACTGTTATGGAGAGTCACTGGACAGAGAAGAGTGGTTGACTCTAACTCTTGCTCCCAGGACAGCTTTATGCACTTTATGTTAAGCAACCATTGACTTTATCAGTGAAATAGGTCTTGGTGCTATGATGAAGGCCAAAGACTTCTCTCTCTTGAATGTCTGGACCTCCTGTGTGGGGAATTATGGCTCCTACTAAGCTCTTTTTCTAGTCCAGTGAATCTTGAACTCTTTGTAAAGCAGGATGCCTTCAAGGAGAGATCTCAAGCATCCTTTATCCCACACAACAGTGCTCTCCTCTCCCTTAACTTCTTACTAGCCTCTATTGTTGTGTGGGTATTTTCTTAAGAGAGGAAAGAGATGAGTCTGAATGTCCTCATGTGGAGATACTTGGGTGCTGTGCTTTCATTTCTCTTTCATCACTGTGTGACAGATAGTATTTCAGTGAAGCTACCAAACGAGGTCATTCAGGGAACATGGACGTTTTTGGGATTTAACATGAGATAAGGTCTGAAAGGGGAAGGGAACCTGTTAGCAGAACCCAGGGAACTTTCCATGAAAATCTCATATTCCTAAGAATTTGGGCATTTAAGGTGTTATAGTGAGGATTATGAAGTTTGCATATTTTAATGACTTAGCCATCTTTGTAATTTCAGCTACTTACATTCTTTCAGGGATTTAGATCTTTGTCAAAAGAGATCTCTTGGACTGTACATAAAGGGATCTGACTAAGAGAACATCCTTTGGCCAAGTCACTTTTTCAGATTTGAAATGTATCTCTATTTAATGAGAGCATTTGACTAGAGATTTTTTGTCTGCTGCCTGGGAGAATGGTTCTGGCCTCTCCCTTTTCCTCAGAGCTCCCTTGTTTAATGCTCTGTTTTATTTCCTTTAAAATAACACCACCTGAACTGTGGTGTTTATTGTAATGTCTTTTTTTAATCATGACTTAAGGTCTTTGAATTATGCTGTCTTTGGGGAGAGCCAAGCTAAAGGAGTAAAGCTTATTTGTAAGACTGATGCTCATCTGCCAGCAATTTCAACAACCTTGTCAGTAATTTGGGGCCAAATCTATGTGTCATCAATATATTTTGTTTTATCTTAACCAATATTTGTATGTATGAAAAAATAGGACAAAACCTGGGATCGATAGGGTGAGACTGTTACTACTTAGTAGTACCTAAAGATTATAAATGGGAACACAAAGAATTTCTTAGATTAGTTCAGTTAAACATCACTTCAAGTAAACTTTCTCTTAAAAAGTTTTGCTAAGCTTTGTAGAAAAGCAATGAAAGTGTTATTATTGGAGACCTTTAAAATTAGGCTAGACAAAAACTTCAAAATATATCCTGAGATAAATTATGCATCAGTAGGTAGATGCACTAGATGAAATAATACATCTTTTTCTTTCTCTGATGTGTCAAATCCTGAGATTCAAGTCTTTTTTGTACCAAGCTGACTAATTTAATCAACTATTATTATTATGTGCTACTGTATGTATCAAATATAGCTTTTTAATTTAGGCCTAATAAGTCATTCTGCTACATTATTAAATACAAATTGGTTGCTATGAGAAAGAGTAAGTGACTGTTCACAGCAGGCATAGACAGCAAAGCCAGCTGTTATGTAGTTAAGTGAAAATTATAGTCCCCTGAAAGTGTAGGTATTTTTGGTATATCCCAACATGTTTTAGCGTAATGGAAAAACAGCAATTTAATCAGATATCAGTTAGCTAAGAAAATATGATGTTGCTAAGTATATTAATTGATGTCTGACTTGATAGATCTAATTTGTTATATATAGATTAAATGGTGAAGTAGTCTCTTTTAGTGGAACTAGAGTCAGTTTATAGTGGAATGGGCTTTGAATTATTGTGCTTCCAGTTTTTTTATCTGTTGCCATTTTCTGCAGAGTATTGTCTTTACAAATTACATTTCTCAGATTACTGTCATACTTTTGGGTTGTGACATCACCTATGCATACCAGGGTCATCATTAGGAGGTCAGTGCTTAAGCTGAACGGTTACTTGTAATATTATATCCTATTCTGTTCAGGGTTGAAAACTGAAAACAACCAGTGACAGAAGACTTTAGGATAGCAGAGAGGACTAGTAATAGCTGGCAAAGTATAGATTATGTACAGATAGAATCCGATCTTCCAAACAGACATTCAGTGTTCAAAGTTGTGTTCAACCATACCTAGAATTAATAGCTGTATATATACATGCTCTATATATACATGTACGCATGTACATATATATATGTATAAATAGCACAGATATATATTTGAAACTTGCTTTGGATCTTGTCCTGAGAATGTTGATGGTGGTTTGGTATTTCCTTTCAGGAATTTTTACATTTCTGTTGCCATCTTTCTGCTGCAGTCATGTGCAGGACTGCCTTTGTGTTTGGCTAACAACTCAAAGTCATTTAATCCTAACTCTACAAACAGATGAAAGAAAGAATTTTACTTTTCAGATGTGTTTTTCCTTTGCTTTTCAGAGATGAACCCTTATTCCGGCACAGGAGGATATTTCACCTCTTATTTCACTCTCCTTTAATATCCAACTTTTCCTTGACATAAGCAATTATTTCTCATTATATTGACTTTAATGATACTTTAAATTATGCTTCAGTATTATACTACATATGCATAACTTTGAGCACTAAAGAAAGAATGGGGCGACATCTCAATTTTTTAATTTGTATCCCTCTAAACCAATTACAAGCTAAAGTTTTAGACAATCAACATTTAATTGGACATATTAGTCGCAGTAACATGTACATACATGTATTGTGCCAGGGCTTGGATTTCCAGCAGTGCAGCTGGTAAAAGATGATGTGGTGATATAGGGGAATGTCAATGCTATATATTTATAGCATAAAATAAAGGGCTATTAGTAGCATTTATTTTGCCATTATTCCCATTAATTCATGGCGAGAGGGAACAGGGTGAGAAAGAAAATTGGCCAATGTCAGACAATGAGTCAGTTGACAGTTTAAGCTTGTTCACTGGAGACTGTGCCCTCTCCAGTGAGTCACAATACCTTACTGAGCTCATGCTGTGTACCAGTGTGTAAGCACGATGTAGTGGGATGTGACTGTACATGCCTGAAACAGGTACAATATATGCTTACTACCAGGAGGTATCTTACATATCCAGTATGCATCATAGAACGATTAATACATACGCAGCATTTTATATTGATTTACCTATTAAATCTCAAAAAATACCTTTGTGACACTTGCTTCTAAGTTCAGTTAACTTACAATATACATCTTTCCAGGCTGTAAGCACAGTGCAGTGTACTACTGAAGATACTATTTGAACAAAGAGTGCTAAATGGATTCCTTTTTGTATTTTCTCGTTTGTTTTCACAGGTACTAGGGAGAATCTCATGCTGTGTTTGTGTTACTCTAACAACTCCCCTTGTTCACCTTCTGTTAGTTAGACATCCTCATTTTAGTCCTGTTTTAGCATTTAAAATGTACTTGCTAATGTGTATTTGATTTACTCCTTTAAAGCTCTCACTAAGTTTTTTGTAAAGTTGAACTACTTAATATTTCTTTATTCAGGGAAAGGCAAAGTCTGTGGAAAGATGTAATGTCTATTATTATACAAACAGATGAATCTGGAAAAGAGCCCTTATTCCAGCCTGAAACAAAAGCAGCAACATTCAAGGCAGTATGAGTTCAAAAGCAGGAAAATGCTTTCAGCATGTCTGAGACTCTGATAAACTGATTTTTCAGACTTTGAGGTAGCAAACTAGCTAGACTATCAGTGAATCTTACAAATTTTTAAAAAACAGTGCAACAGTTAAATAGACTGAGGAAATGATCTAGCAGATTTCATACCACTGCTAGCAGTATGAGAACCAGCAGAGAAAGCCACATAAAGCAAACAACCAGAACTCTGGATGGGGTGGGAAGGTAGTCTGCCCTTATATGAGCTGCAAGGCCAGCTGTGTCCCATTATCCCTGCCAGCTGCAGTAGATTTGAGGAGTAGATAAATCAGGGGTGGTAAGGTTATTTTGATGTGTAGTTTTTAGAGAGTAGAAAGTTTAGAGAAGGTGGGCATTTAGTAGATGCTTCCTGTCACAGCTGGTTGCAGAAGAGCTACCCAGAGAAAGGTTGGTGAAGGGCATGATGGTATACAAAGAAATAATAGCATCTTGTTTCTTAGACAGGGTTCTAGTGCTGGAGCTTAGAGAGGTTGGTACAATGAGCTTCTTGTTAGTAGTCTCATTCATTGATGATTGAAGGTCTGGGGGAATCAGCAGATACTGCTCTAAGAGGTGAAGCATACTACAAGTCCATGCTGAGAAGGGATGTTATCAAAAAAAGGAGCAGGCACAAGTAAGGGGTCTGGGACAGGAAGGAAAAAACCCAGCAACAAAGAAACAATTCCAACTGGGAGATGGAGACTGTAATGTTAGTTTTTTCCAGGACACTGAGTAGGTCACAGGAGTAGCTACCTCAGGTATCACCAAAGAGCAAACTTTCACCATTTCTGTGGTGTGTTCTGAGAGGATTGTCCTTCCTATGCTAATGAAAATAAAGCATATAGATGTAGCTTCTTTGTATGAAGCATTACAGTTTTCAGATAAAAACAGTTCCCAAACATTGAGTAAAGCATGTAAATCTACGTGATTTTTGAAGTTTGGAAGAGACTACTGGATCGTGTAGTCTGACCTATCCTGGGCTTTCAAGTTTTGAACTCCTTACCTTAAATTTAATAACTGTAGCACCTGTGAAATTAAACTGTAAGTTAAAATCTTTAAGTCCTTTTAATGGCAGGAGTAATAATGGAGTGAAATATGCCTAGATAACTCTGGTAGTGACTCTGCTGAAGACGGTTTCCCTCCCTTCTTTAAGCCTGGTGGGATGCACATTGTCTCAGGGGACAAGCTTTTCCCTAAACTGGACTTTTGAAAACTACAACCCTGACCATGTGAGTAAGGCAAACCAGACAGACTTCTGGAGCAAAACTGTGACTTCCTTCTCAGTAACACATCAGAGTGACAGTTTGCTACTATATTAGTCTGTCAACCCCAGTTTGGACAACTTCCTTTTTGAAGAAACTGTACACATGAGAAGAACAAACCCCCAATGTCCCTAGACTGCACCTACTTTGTCTGTGCAAGGGCAGCCATGGAGGGATTGGCCCTAATTTCTACAGGTGAGCTGAAGCATAAGATTTAGTTATAACTGTGGTCCCAATGTTGAGCTGGATATACTAGGAAGCTGTTGAGGACAATGTGGGTAGTGTGGTCCTTTCCTAGTAGTTTTCTGCTGTTGGAGACTACAGATTTCAAAGGGTTGGAGGCTGCAGTGGCCATTGTGGCTTCCCTGCCTAGCCAGCTGCATACATGTGTTAAAGAATTCCTTCCCAATGTAGGATTAAAAATCTTTTGAAAAAAGACTTTCACTGTAAACTTTCTAAATGATGCATGTGCCTGACTTCTTTGCTGAGTGTCTTATGTTTAATCTTATTCACTGTTGTGATTTAACCCCAGCTGACAACTAAGCACCACCTAGCTGCTCGCTCACTCCCCCACACTGGGATGGTGGAGAGAATTGGAAGAGTAGAAGTAAGAAAAGTCAGAAAAGTCATGGGTTGAGATAAAGACAGTTTGATCGGGAAAGCAAAAGCTGCGTGTGAAAGCAAAGCAAAACAAGGAATTCATTCACCACTTCCCATCGGCAGGCAGGTGTTCAGCCATCTCCAGGAAAGCAGGGCTCCATCACGCTTAACGGTTACTTGGGAAGACAAATGCCATCAGTCTGAACGTCCCCCCTTTCATCCTTCCCCCAGCTTTATATGCTGAGCATGACGTCCTATGGTATGGGATATCCCTTTGGTCAGTTGGGGTCAGCTGTCCTGGCTGTGTCCCCTCCCAATTGCTTGTGCACCCCCAGCCTACTTGCTGGCAGGGCAGGATGAGGAGCAGAAAAGCCCTTGACTCCGTGTAAGCACTGCTCAGCAGTAATGAAAACATCCCTGTTTATTCAACACTGTTTGCATCACAAATGCAAAACATAGTCCCATACTAGCTACTATGAAGAAAATTAACTCTATCGCAGCCAAAACTAGTGCATTCACAAATAAGGTTTGAGGAATCTGATATGGCATGTGACCTCTACTTGTTGCAGTCTTATTAAATTGCTGGGTTTTTTTAAAGCTTGCACAAGTATGCTTTAGACCTTGCTGATTGCTATTCTGGCACGTATTGTTTTACATTAGGCAACAAAGGAATGTTGACTACTGTCTGGTGCTAATCCATTAATTCTCAGCATCTGCAGTTTTGGGAAGTCTAATACTTTGGTTACATGCAGACTTCCACTTTCTTCCTCTGATGCCTTCCTTTTCCTGTTGGGCAGCAAACTCTACCTTCCCTTTCCCTGTCTCTAGATAAATTTCTGTCTGTGACAGGTCAGGTGGGATAACTTAGTTGTTTGAACATTTTACTGAGCTCAACAAGATTCTCTCGAATCAGGTTGGAGTAGAGATTTCAGAATGACACCAAATTTTTATTTGGTCTAGAGTTTTATGAATGGAAGCACGCCAGCTAGTCAGCAGTACATAGCCTATCATTTGTGCCTTTCCAGATATTTTCAGAATATGTTAGGTATTGCCAAAGGTAACAAAATAATGACCAATACTTCTTTTTAATGTGTGTGTTTCTTGATACTTCCTGAGGGGGAAAAAAGAGTGCTTGTTTGCAGTTACTAACCTAAAGAACAAAAATGACATGACTACAATTTTAAGCATCGTGACTGAGAAACCATGTGGGTTCCATGCTGCTGATGAGCTTACTTTTTGCATATCACTTTCACATTGAAACAGAAACTAGAGTTTCATAAAATATTATGAACTCAATGCTGACTTTTTTTTTGTAAATGAGGGTTTGTGGCTTGTCGGTTGACCAACATTTTTATTTTACATTGGCTTTCTGTTTTCATAGCTATGCTAAATCTCCATTAGTATTTTCTGCAGCATTTTTCAGACATCCTGAATGAAGTCAAGCATGACCAATCCACCTTGCAACTGACCTTTTCTTTTTTGCCATGGAAACAGGATTGAGTTGCTAGATGACAAAGTGGTACCAAAATTGAAAGAGCACAGGAAGATATTTAGCATCCAGACAATCATAATTAATTGCAACAATTCATATCCTTAATATTTTCCTATTGGAAAAAATAAATTCTTTCAATCAAATGTAAAGGTTATTTTCATCTGCTTGGTATGTAAACTCTCTTTATTCTTTCAAACACTGGAGTATAGGAACAACTATGGCGAAAAAGTTGCAATGGAAAGAATCCTATCAGATACTTCCTTTTTTTTTTTTAAGAGAAGATTGCTTCAGGTTTTTGATGGTATACCACTGAAAAGCAATTCTCTCTTGGGTGCATCAGATTGTGCATTGAGTCTGTTTGTTTAGGTCCAGTATGTCTGTCTACGTAATATGCTGTGCTCTGCAGAGGTTTAAGATAGCTGTAAAATATTGTATAACCACGTTTAAGTTGGGTGAAACTTCATGCTATGTGTACATACATAAAAATAAACAAACAGGCATATATATAAACACGCTGCCCCCTGCCAATTTTCCCCCATTGAATCCCAACCCTAACTATGAAATGTCATGCTAGACCTTTTCTTTCTTCTGCTGCAGCACTATTTTTATCTCTTTCAAGACTCTCTAGCCTTAGAGCTGTCACTTCCTAGCTTCTGAAGCTGCTAGATTTCCTTTTTCCCTAACACGTCCCATATCCTGGCTGCGTGCTGTTGTCTTCTCTTCTTCCAGAACAGTAATCACAATTGTATTACTATTCCAGCTGAAGTACAAAGAAATGAAGCTCTACAAATGAAAATTGTCCCACTTCTTTCTTTAGACATTGTTGCTGCATAGCAATTGTGAAACATTTGTCAGGTTACTATAGAGAGATCTGGTAGTGACTTTCTATAAATATAAGTGGATGACAAATATCCTTAGTGCTACCCATTATTTATCCTCTTTCAAATCTTACAATAGGCAAATGCCAGTTTTATTGTTACAATTTCAAAGGAGAGGTGGAGGGCAGTCATCTCCTTGTTACTCTCTTGATAGCTCCAAACCATAACATCACATCCTGCAAGCTATCTGTCAATCCTAAAACCTGAGTATTCAGAGGGTTTGATTAGTCCACCATTATCCTTTCTTAGCGGTTTAAATGATAATACTTTATTAGATTACTCCGATGTCATTCATTATGAATTCAGTGTGACTTATGTCAGTACTATATGTTTATTTTCATTAACTTGTTTAATATATGTTGATGGAAGAAGTAGGCTTGGGAATATTCCATTTATATTTTATCTCTGGAGAAGTTATTTCAGAACCCAGTGTGGCAGTGAAAATAATTACTAGCTTTTCTTTGGTATATCAAAAACTCTAGGTATTTGGTCAAAGAACACAAGCTTTGGCTGAATGTGTTGGGGAAGAGGAACATTTTCCTTTTAAATGTGATGCATTGGTGATTGTCAGTGTGTGTGGTTTGATGAACTGTTCCTCCATAACTTCAGTGCTAATGTTCTTCAAACTTTGGAATGAGCCCTAAACAGAAATAGTAAGCATTTAAAGGTAACGGTATCATCTTCCAGAACATTTTGTGAAAATAATGTGCAGATTTACACTGGCTAACCTTATTGCCCTCATGTAGGAAGCCAGTATAGCCTGTATTTGTAGTCCCTGCCATCTGGACAGGTAAAATTGGGCAGGATAGATTTGCCAGAAGTACAAATAAACGGTTGTGGGCTAAGTGAGCGGGTGCTGTGATGTGTGTTTGAACAACAGTACTGGGGCATGGCAGTCCCCATGGATGAGCCCATGTTTTGGTACTCCTGTCCTTGGCCACTGCTAGGCTTTCCAGGCAGCACACGCAGCATCAGCCAGCTCTGGGCTCTCACTGGTGACTGGATTTTTAAGAAGGTATGCTTTTGTAGCACCAGCTGTTACCCTGCCTATAGTAAATGAACTATCTGTATATATAAGTACCCATACTTTCTAAAGTTTAACTGCAGTAGCAGAGAGACACAATTCAGCCCTTTGTGTGGTACTTTTCTAAAACAAATCTGTGGTGCAGTTTCTCAGAGTCATACTTCTGCATCTGGCACTGTGGAGTAAGTGACAGGTACTGGCCATCTTTGGCAGTGTTTTTTTCTATACCTTTTTAGAAACATCTGAGAAGTAGAGGTCATTGCAGGAACAGTTTGTACTGTTTACTTAGAAAACAGTGCAACCCCCTAAATGACCAAAATCCCAGGCTACTCTAGCTAATTTACCCTGCTTCTTCATCAACAGCTAAAGAGATGTCTCAGTTCATACTGATGCTGAGGTTATCTAAGTTAGATTTAAATGACCTAATTCAGCTGTAGGAAGAAGGGTAATTTAATGTATGGTGAACTGTGAACCCCATAATTCTGTAATTAGACTGCTACCAGTAACTGAGTTAGCCCAAGAAATTGTACGAAACATGGAAGTCTACATTATAATGTATATAACGAGTGTCTCAAAGACCACAGAGCTCTGGACTTTCAGTAAAGCCCATTTTTCCCTACTACACTATGCTGACCAGCTAGGTAGAAGTTTTGAATTGTGCATTCTTTGTTGCTTTTTTAGTTCATTTTTTCATGGATATGTGACTTTTAGTGATTAAACTTCCTGTGTATGTGAATATGAACAGGCAAATCTGTTTCTCTTGAGTTACCAATTTTTCGCTTTCAAAAATTATTGAACCCACTGAATAATTTCAGCAGAAGATGGCAGGAGTAGGTGTTTCAAAAAAAATTTATGTGTGCATACAAGGCTTGTGAAAATAGACAGCCAGGTAGAGAAGGCCGATCATAAAAATGTGCAAGTGAAGTAGGTATTATAAGATGCCAAACAATCTATCCATGTAGATTTCTAGTATGCTCTGTGTTGGGAATGGCTTCAGCTGGAAATTATGTTTTCTTAAATACCAAAATCTATCAACCACAAGACTTTAGGAAACCACATGTAAGTAATTTTGTTGCTTACAGAAAAATGTGGGGTTTTGTAACACCTTTGAAGTCTGTGGGATTTAAAATCTTCTTATTGGTGTATTTAGATTCCTACAGTATTTGTTATTTCAGGATTTAAGAGCAAAATTTCAGTAAACACTAAATGTATTAGTTTCAAGTCTTAAACTTTGACAAATATATCTATATACAAAGGTTAGAACATCTTCCTCCTCATCAAAAGCTAGATAATGACCTGGTCAAAATGAAAAACTTGTACTGATATATGGTAGCAGAAGAGGCTATGGTTAAGTTTATGGTTGTATGATCAGATCTTTAGGAATACCTGAAAGAATTATCTAAGGGTTTACACATTTCAGAAGTGCCTACAAGCCCTCTTTTTAAAGATGAGTGATGGACTAGTTGTGCTTTTGGGAGGTAATGTTATGTCATTAGTTGTTACATCCAAATATTGGAAGCATTTAAATCAGCTTTATTTTAACACATTGCATACAATTTGGGTATGTGAATGAGGTCAAACACAAGTGACTATAAGTATTTGAAAAGACACAACTGTCAAGGAAGGAGAAATATAAGCTTGAAAATATAAATCTGTGGCTGAAATTTCACAAGGGAAAGTGAAGATGTGCTATTGTGAAGCCATGAGTTGTAGTAGACAATGGGATGTCTGTCAAAAGGAATGTAGTAAATCTTGTCACGGGCTACATATCAATCTGTGTTGCCTGAAGTGCTGATTGACACATTGCAGGGAACAAGTTGGAACTATTCTGTGTTAAGAATTAATATAATTCTCTATGGGAATAGCATCAAATAAAGAAAGTCTATGACAATATTTTAAATCGGTATTTATTAGTAATATTATATATATGGGGTAATATTTTTTTTATATATATATATATGTGGTAAAATAGATCTTGAGATATGCTAAGGCAAAAAAAAACCCCAACCCCCCCAAAACCTAGGCAAGCTCTTGCCCGTCTCTGTGTGGTAAGCAGTTTTGGAGTGGGAAAGGATTTAGCACCTCTAAATTTCTGAAATAAGTAAATGATTCCTTGAGGTATTCTACTAAAGAAAGAAAAGAATGTTCTGTTCCTTTTAGAGACAAAGAAATACAAAATATACCTCTAGCCAGAACTGAAGGTAATTTCATAGGGTATGCCTTTCTTACCTAAGCTTAGATATAAGGTATCATTTTGCTTTGCTTAATGTTCCACAGGAAGATGAAATCTCTCAGCTGCTCCTGTCCTTCCCAGGTGCTACACTCTCCAGATACTCTCCTGAGAGATTGTCATGGAAATTGGTACAGCCCCTGGAACGATATCTGAAAGGATGTCTTTAAACAGTAAAGCCTTGTTGCAGGTTTGAACTTGTTTGAGGTTTTGTTAGGTTTGCAGTTGAAAGGTTAGTAACAGTTCACCTAAGGTCTTCCAGCCATATCCCCCATCAGTGCTACAATCAGTAGTATATTTAGTCATCTACCCCTTCTTAATGTTGATCAAAATCGTCTGTAATTTAGGAGTAATTGATATATGCACTGTTGCTTGAATAATAGTATTTGAGTTTTCCTGGTACTTTAAATACTTAAAAACTTTTCAAAATTTGAGTGTATGATACATACATATGGCCCACTGCTTCAAGGTTCAGAAAATGGACATGGAAAAAAAGCTCCTATTTGCACTTTTCTGACCTCCTCAGGAAGTTTATTTTGTTTAGGTTGTTACATTTTGAGATTTTTAGATGGTCAGAATTTTCTTTTGTTTTCTGAATGTGACACAAAGATGTCTACAAATGTCCTGTGATATAGGTAGGTGAAAGAAGCAATGATTACGGTAACAATAGCTTGATTAAGGGTAGCAATGGAGAGGAGCAAATTTACTGGGGGAAGTGTATGAAAGGGAACTACTGAATAAGGAAAAAGATGTGGCTAAGTTATACCTACAATGTCTGTCAGAGTAGTTATGTCTCAGGACTTGGTCATAACTGGGATCTATTAGACCAATAATCCTGCAAGATTCAGCAAGGCAGTGTTATTAAAACACTGACCCAGAGGACAGTGCTGTAGTGTTCCTATGAGAAGCTACAGGAGGCAGCTTAGTAAAGCTACCCCTGTGGGGTACATAAAACTTTGGTTTCTGTAAATGGCCATGTCTAATTGGATTTAAAATTAAAATGCTGCTGCTTCACTGGACTTGAAACTGTGCCTAGGGATCAGGAAAAATGTGGACAGAAAGAAAAGCTTGGCTGCTTGCTTACTTTCTATAGTCTGCTTTTCTCTTCTGTATGTTCCAAAGTCCTGTGTGATGTCTCACCTGAATTATGGTGATTGACATCCATCTGAAGCACAGATGGACCATCCTGCCAATCCTGAAATCTTTGAAATATGAAATTGCAGATTAAGTTTTTCCCAAATCAGTGTTGCATCTTGACATAACTGTTTCTTAACTCAAAGGGTAGTGCAAAGTTTGAGGGTTTCCTTTTAACATATCTTAGAATCCCTTGGTAGCCTTGGTGCAAATGAACTTGATTTGATTTTTGTTACATACAAAAGGACTGGATACCAAATGCCTGTGTCTTCATGCCCTGGAGGGGTCAGTGGCAACAAAACAGAAAACAATTATGACTGAAAATGGGAACAGCAATTGGTAAATGTTCATTTTACTAAATGCCCAAAAAGCCACAGCAGAGTGTGAGTTACACTGATTAGAAAGTGACTCTGAGGGGACATGACGTTATTATGAATAATAAATGTATATAACAAATGGATAAAAGAGGAATTTAATAATGTAAATAAAAAACTGGAAATTGCAGAGAACTGATAAGGGAAGGACAGAAGGTGAAATTTATAGTCAGCAGAATTAAGGAAAATACAAGGATTAAATATACAAAGAACAAGATAAATCCTGACAATTTTATCAGTATGTTGCTGGATGGCAATAGTGGAATTGATCATACAAATGCAGAAAAGGCAGACATGTTCAATAAATATTTGTATTTGGGGAAGAGGGGGGAAGGAACTAGATGATGTAATAAGTTTTGCTTTCCAACAGTAATTAAGGAGATTAAGTAACAGCTACTAAAGCAGACATTCTTAAATCAGCAGGTCCCAATAACTTCCTTATTACAACCTGGCAGAACCGCGCTCTCTGGCAGTTTGACAATTAAGCCCTTTTTTCCAGTCACTTGATACTTTTTCATCTTTTCATGCACTATTGCAGATACTGAGTAACCACTCAGCAGTTCTCTAGACATTGTACATAGCCGATTTAAATCTCCCATTAGTAATCCAACATCATTCCTTCATATGTTGTTTAGCACATCTCATACTGAGCTGTAAAATTCACCTTTCTCCTCATCCATCACACTTTCTTTGAGCTATAAAATTGTATGATAGTAGTCTCTGCATCTGGGGTAGAAAAATGTGCAACTGTTTTTTTTTTTTCATTTACTGTGTTTAATTGTACTACTATTTTTGCTCAGACTTCTACTAAGAATAACGTCTCAGAATGAAAGGGAGATCCAGTAGTTATCTTGCTGTCCACCTGGCTTTATGGTCTACTAATGTTTCGGGTCTGTATTTATCATGGCAGTCAGCTACAAGTTTGTAGAACTTTTGCTCAACCTATTCATGCTCCAAAATAAAAGGCAAGATTTATTGCTAAGAGAATAGAGTTTTGGGTATCAGTATTGTTGCTGCTATGAATGTTATCCTTCATACTCTCTATGTACAACTTTGAGCATTGTTATTTCTTTCTCCCTAACAGGTTACTGGTAGTACATTATTATGATATTAAGACATCTAGTGTAATATTGTTACCTGTGCCCTCAGTGTAGTCAGGGTTCAGGCGTATTTCCAGCTATTGTGCAACTTGTTTAGGACTCTTCCTGGCAAGTATCAACCATGGGAAGCCCCTCTTTAGATAAGATTTCTTTATTTGTTCAAAATAGCCTGTTAAGTCAAGCATAACATGCCATATTAGCTTTTCAAAATCAGAAGGAAGAACACTTGGTTGCTAGATCCTGGAAAATCTTACAATACCTCAAAGAAATGGCATTTGCTGTTTAACAATACCTTGAAAGTATTCTTAACATAAGTCTGTCTTTGGATATTGTAAATAACTGGCAACAAAGTTATTACAAAGGTTATGGAAACAGGTGAGTAGAAGTGAAAGGAAAATTAAAATAATTTCTCACACTCCTTGTGGTCAAGCTGAGAAGCTATTAGCTTGATCATAGCAAGCTGGTTTGTGTAGTTCTTGTGCAACTGTATTTCTGCATCCTGGATTTACTGAAAAGTGGATCTAGTAGCTTCTGCTTCCTTTTCATATCCCAAACATAAATATGTTCTTAGAAATATTTCAGATGGAAATGATTTTTTTCCTCATTTTTTTCTCCATCTCTCTGACTCTCCCTCTCCTGTCCCCTGCTGCCCCATTTTCTTAATCATTAATTCCTCCAGAAGGAAGTTTTGTGCTTAATTCCACCAGACCTCCAGCTGCTCTCTACTGTTTAAATATCCATGTACCTTGTATATGATCTCTCTCCTGCTGAGGTGATAAAACAGAATCAGACGATGACTTCTGCAATATATCCCTAAACTCTAGACTGACTTGTAGTCACTGAGAAGCATAGTGCTTTTTTGGGCCAGGCTGGGAAATATGAAATCATAGTCACATATTTGAGATTAATTTCTGCTGCACATTACTGACTGCTGCTGAGATTAGATGTGGGGGTAGTCAGTTTAGAGGAGGAGAGGAAGGTGAATTATCCACAAGCTCTATTGTATAACCCTTACAACAGCCTTTACGATGCTTCTCCAGTTATCAATGTGGTGGAAGGTATGTAATTTTTTAATAGGGTTTTGTGACTGGCTGTTCTCTCACCTATTCATTTACTCTGGTTTAGGGCTGTCACCAAGAGTAAGATGATACTGTGACAGTATTAGTGATAGAGTTAGTTACATAATAAAGAGAAAATCAGTAACAAAGTATAACAGTGTAAACCAGAAGTACTAGAGCTAGAACTTGGACAAATTCAGTTTGGAAATAAGGCAGAGGGTGGGTAGGTTAGTTACCTACTGAAAAAATGTAGTTCCATAATTTTAAAAAATTCTTTTTTTTAAGTAGTCTTTTAATTCAAAGAGGAATTAACTCTGGCCTGTGCTTGAGTGGAGGTCAGACTAGATGATATTCATGTTCAGCCTCACCTATGAAAATAATTCAGGGTCTCTATTTCCTTGAAAGATGCTGCTTACTAGGTTGTTTTCATGAACAGATTCCTTCTGCTTGCTAGAGAGACAAGCATCTTGCATGTTTTCTGCAGCCTTTAAATTTTTAAATGACTTTCATCTGCTTCAGCTAAATGTTGGTATGCATGAAGTATTGCCTCCAAACAATGTATGTATTTTCCTTTATGCTAGCTACTGTGGATAACAGGACTTCAGTCAGATATATTCAAATAAAAGTGGCATCTTGTTCTGTGTCTAATGAAGTATCTGTTCCCTTCATCTCTGTCTGGATGCTTTTTCCCCCATGCCTATCCTGTTTTTTCCTTCTGTCACATGAAAATGTTTCTCAAAATAGTCCTTCCTGTCTTCCTGGAAACTAGACTTGCATTCTTGGTGGGATGCAGATGAACAGATTTGCATTGGTCCTTTTTTAAACAGTATTGCCACAATGAGACCAGGAATTCTGAAAGTGTTTAGCAGTAAAATGAGAAAATACAAGGATAAATATATCCACTTTTTGTTAATGCAAATACCTCTCCAGTATTTATTCACCTAGTGAATCCTTCCTCCTTTATAGAATGAATAGAGAAGGACTTTTTGCTTTTGTTTGCACTGCAGATCTGTTGTGCAGATGAGATCTGTCATGCGCTCTGTATTACTTCTGTGTACATGATACCCACTGTTGCAGAAAGCTCATTAACAGGAAGGGCAAAAGAATACAAACCATGCTTTAAATCATACGTGTGGAGTGAGGAGCACCAGAAAGAATAGTTTTATCCATGCTGTAAACTTTATGTTAAATAAACCAGTGTTTTCTAAGGATAATACAGGATATGCCACAGAACCCATTTTTGTCACATTAGATTCTAGAGATGATGTTAAAGAGATATCATAGTCTACTTGGTATCACAGCTGCTTTAAAGATGGATTCAGTAGCATAATTTAGATTCAGACAGCTCTAGGTGAGAATATTTTATATCTCTGCATTGGTAGTATCTTGAATGGAATTTTTTTTTTATATCAGGCATATTATATGGTAATATTTAGTATGTTAATTGTGTTTCAACTGTGTCTTAAGAAGCGTAGCTGACGTTTACTGCATGTTCTCTTATTTTTGGTGTTTTAGACTGAAGGAATGGCCTAAAGGTCTTAGTGCCATCTGTGGTGCTAAAGAGATGGGTTTCAAATTTCTGTTATGGTTGTGATTTCTACATACCCCATTTTGTAGACATGGATAGTTCAACATAATCTCTAATATGTTGTGATTGAATTAGAAGGTGGCTAAGTCACGAATAACCGGTGACCTGTCTTTTTCTGCCAGTATGGGATTGAAATGGTGAAAGGTATTGCTACCAGACATAGGAGCAGGAGAGCTTACTGTCAGCAGGGATTCAAAGTGACTAATTATAGACATATGGTTTTAACCAAAGGAGACTGTAGTGTGAGTGCCCTTCCAAAGGCTTTCCTCTGCTCACTAAAGTTGTCTCTGTCTTGCTTGATTTCAGCTATTCATTTATGAATTAATTCCATCAAGACACTGGTAGCTGTGTGGGTTGTTGAATCTGTGTTGATGAATACATGAAACTGTGCATCATCACTTGCACTTGAACCTTCAACGTCTAACAGATTCACACAGTTTAACTTAAATTGCCTGGTCAGAAAGTGGAATCAAGGTTAGTGTGCTCTCTCATCCATCTTTTCATGTCCATATTGCTCTTAATAGTCTGGCTATAACAGCTGTTGGCATCCACAGCGACCTTGGAACATCTACACATCCTTTCTGTTCTTGCTGTGGATTATGTTGAGACGTTTCTAGTAAAGGGCCATTCATAAGGGATGATGCTATAGGGCAGATGGACTACAAAGAAACAACTATGCTCTTGGGCACATACTAAGCTTTCTTCTAAGGTCATCTCAAGATGGTGCTTGAATGCAGGATTGCATCTGTACACTGTGCATACAAGACAAGTTTAGCTTTGGTTGCAAAGGCTAAAATTGGTCTTGTTCCTTTTTGAGAGGCACTGTAATGAAAAAAAATCCATTCAGACAGCCATTAGAGAAGGAATTAGGGCATGAAGACATACTCTTGGGACACAGAGGGACTCACTCTGGAAGATTAGATGTGCTTCATGGACTTTTTGTCAGGCTGTGTGGCTGTGACATCAGACCCACATTTATATGCAGGACTCTAGTTCAATCTGGCCAATTCTATCAGCTGGATCTGGACTGGACTGGATCAGCTGGAGGATATTGCATCCCTCTTCCACCCTTTATCTCTGCTTTACTCTCACTCCTGTGTTGCCTGCAGTATGCCTTGCTTCTCAACAGTGAATCAGACTGTGACACCAGTTGATGCAGGTTATTAGAGGGTTGAAATTTTGGAGGACCCATATGCCTGGAACAGCATTTGAAAGTACTGTCCAAATGTACATTTGCAATTTTCCACCATTTTTGTAGCTTTGCCCACTCATGTGCACACAGCAAAACAAAAAGATTAATGCTGTTGGATTACCCTGGTATTATTATTTATTCCTTAAAGAATAGTTTTAATTTTAGAAATAATTGTATGAGAAGTAAGAAAATGTATGGAAAATTGGGTAAAAAAGAAATTATAAATAAGTCCTCTTTTGGAATAACCTGGAGAAGAGGTGCTACATTATTATTGTAGTTCTGCATTTGTATCCTCCAGGACACAAAAGAAAAAGCATCTCTTATGGACAAAGAACACTCTGCACTCAATATACTTAGCAAGTATTTTTCTGAAGTGGAAAACCTGAGCTTTGTGCAAGTAAAGCTAGTAGAAACCCTATGTAACTACAGCCTAATATACATATTTTAAATTGTCACTACAGAATGTAAATGTGAGGTGGGCACCATTTTATGGTATTAACATTTCAGTTTCTGATATTTTAAAAAACTTTTTTTTTCCTAGCTAATTTTAACTTTTGTTAAACTTTAACTGTTTAGATTGAAAGCTGATGTGCTGAATTTTTGCCTCAGCCTTTTTTATTCCCCCCCGCCAAACCACAAAAAACCAAAACCCCCAAAATTTTAATCAAACCAATTTTGATGTTTGAGAAAATTAACTTAAAGAATAATACTTTGCCTATGTTAGAAGATTTCTCACCTATAAAAAGCTCCTGTACCTCCTCACTTGAGCTCATTATTACCACAGTTATACTACAGTGGGAGTTTGTGCTCCCCCCTCTTCATGGCACTAGCATGTATTTCCCATGGCTCTGCCAAGTAGACTCAGATGTGTCTTGGAGGCTCTTTATTTTAGTTCAGTGTGCCATGTCAAGGTGTTCATGTTGGGTTACACTGTCTCCCGTGATGGTTAACTATCTTTGCATTTCATGTTTCAGCAGCTGAAGCCATGGGAGCTGAGTTAGTATTTACTGTTCAAGGGAAGTTTTTTTGGAACATGCTTGTCCATGGCAATAGAAATGATGTGTGAGAATGGGGTTTCGGCAGAATCGTGACTCAACCGAAGAGTTTTTTTTGACAGAATAATGTTATCTGGTGTCCTGCATGATGCGTTGGTGGGAAAGCCAAGAACCTAGGAAGGTCAGCGTGCAGGCTTTGTGGCCTCGACTATGGAGCTCACTTGCGGTAGCCTACCAGGCAAACCACTGAGGAGGTCCTGGGACAGTTCTGGTTACAAACCTCAGTCCTCTGGCTCGCTGCCTTGGCCAGGTCTGGCGGTTTGCTTGTTTGCTAAGTTGCTCTGTGAGCCAGTTCCTGTGTTAGGCTGTGCCCACATCACCTGTTGATGTGGAATGATGGATGGGATCTGAAGAGCCAAACTGGTAGTGCCGAGGACCCCATGCCTCCTTTATATATTTCAGTGGTTTCGTGTTGGATTGTTCCTGCCTGGGTGCATTGTACTGAAAGCCCTTTAGCAGTTGGAGTGCATTAGGTATGCTGTTGGAAATTGTTTTTTGGGTTTACTGTCATCTCAAATGAGTACAGTTTCAGTGTCGGGACCTCTTCGTGATGTAAATAAAAGCGCTAACTACAGGGGATTCATTTCAGGATAACTGTGGATTTGAACAAAAAAGCTAATGCTTGTGTACCCTAGGATGGCCTAATCTACATTCCAGAAGGAAGTCTCCAATGCAATACTGTTTCTCTAACAACATTCTCTAGAAGCTGAACCACGTTGTCTTAAGTTCTCAAATTAATGAAAAATAGCCTAAGGTAAAGAGAAAGCATGGGAAATATTGTGTCCAAACAACTTTGGAAAGTTATAAACAACTGCAAAGAGGGCCTTAAAATAGAAAGAATTAGACAGACCTCTCTGTTTTGCTAACAACAATAGGTATCATGATGTCTGGTTTAATATTAAAAATATTTATAGGTGTCTGGTACAGAGGCTGGGGTTTTTTATGTTTTAAGCTCCTACTAAATATGAGGAATTTTCTAAAATCCCGGTTTAGATCGTAAAGCCAATGACTGCCTGTTTCTCCTAACCTGCCACAATGTTCACTGCCATTCAGGAGCAGGCTTTCTGGCAGACATTTTTTGCTGTGCTATTATACATGCAACCCCTCTTTGTTTTGAACACTTTCAGCTCTGCCTACAAAGTGACATACTAAGAATGGCTAATTCTCAACAATTACAATTTCAGTGCCTTTTCTACTGCCACAAAGAAATCTTTCAGAAAGCCATTGTTCGGATGCCTCGTTCTTTATCTGAAACACTGCAATCATGTTTCCTCTCCTATTAGTACACTAAGTCTTTATATGTTTATTCTTAGAAAAATACTAGTACATAATATCGTGTATATGTACCATTTTGTTATGCTTCATATTTGTTAGAGAAATAAAAATGGACTTCTAATGAAAATCCTTTTGTGGATATAAATAGAATTATTAAAAATTTTATTTTTAAACAAGTCAATATTTCAAATCTTACCTTCCCCATCCCTTCACCTAATTTGCCACTTAGCCTGAAACTTTCACTCTGGTTGAAACAGGCAGGTTCTGATTTATATCTGGCAGGGAGCTGGCCCACTTCCAGCATCTTTATCTTTGTACAACATAAAGAAATCTTTGTCTTGTACTGCGACAAACCACTGATTTTCCTCAGGAGTGCGAGGCCGATCCCAGCAGCTTGCTTTATGCTTTCTCAAACTACTTATTCATGTATATTTCTCCAGACCTGAAGACTCACACTGCAGTGGAGAATGAAAGACAGGTGTTGCTGTACTTTACCTAGCCACAAACTTCTTCCCCCTGGCATTGTTCCTGTACTGCTCTGTGCTCTGACTTTCAAACCCGGCGTGTTCAGTAGCACAATGCACAAGGCAAAGTAAATGTCTAATTTGATTTTGTAAGGAAGAGAGGTCTCTTTCTTGTATTGTCTTTGAACTAGGCCAACTGCAGTGTTCAGAAACTAGCAAACAAGGAGAGTCCTTTGTAGTGGTATTTTTTAAAAAGATGTCATCGGCAGCCTGGCATCACTCCGTGCCTCTTACATATGGAAGTGCTAGTTCTACTTTGCTTTAAGAGAATGATGGCTCCCCCTGCCCAAATGCAGCAGCACTAATGCCTTGCTGGAGATCTTGGATGCTGCCTCTAACCCTGGAAAGTATATGCAATCTTTTTTTGCTTGAATGGTTTTATGATCTACATTCCAAGGCAGTATGTGATACCAAAACCAGAGATACCCAGAACTACTGGGCTGTATTTAAACGATCATATTTCTATGCCAGTTCTAATAGTACCTACAGGTCTTAAGAAAATATCATATCACAGAAAGTATAGTCCAGACCCCAGTCTGGGCAGTTTCCCATTTGGACCATATGAAACAAGACGTGTTTCAGAAACAGAAAATATCTTATAGGGAGCAGGTCTCAGATGGACTAGAACATGAGCTGGATCATCTTTTTCTTACTAATTTGCAAGGTCGAGTTATCAATGCTTGTTATAGCGGTTTTTAACTGCTTCCATTGTGGTGTGTCATTTTCTTTTCTCCTTCAGGATTAAAACTACAGATATTGACACTTCTGAAGTGAAAGTAGGTACATATGTGTGATCTTAAAATATAACTTGAATCTAGTAAATGATGTTTTTGAAAAGATTTCTGTTTTGTGGTGCAAGAAAAGAATATGCTCTAGTTACTCTAAGGCTGGACTAAGAACCTGGCTATTTACATTCATGCTAAGTTTAAAAACTGCCCTTTAGAAACTCCCACTCAGTTGATACTGGAGACAGTTAAACTTTCTCTCATCAACATAAAATTTTCCTAGGTGCCTAACCCTGTGCTGCTGGGCATACCCAGAGTAGTAAGCTCCTGGATCCTACCGAAGCCTGACTGGGATTCAGAGATCAGATATTCTGCCTGCATTTTCTGGAGTGCTTGATGTGGTAGAGTTCTCCATGTACCCTATGGCAAGTTTCAAAGCTTCAGGTCTGCATAGAAATCTGCTGAAATTACAAGGAAGGGAGATTGAAGAGGACCTGGGGATAGAAGAGGTCTAAATAGAGCTAGGTATGAATCGGGGCAATTGCAGATCTTACCTTGTAACTTAGACCAGGTGCATTATTGTGAAGCACAGAAGCATGCCCAGTCTAGCTTATCTTTGACACATTTTCCAATTTAACCTGTTACAGGGATATTATTTTTGCTGTCTGTGAGCCCAAAATTTCTATAGTGAAGAAATTATCAACTGTCTGACTTAAGCAGTTCTAAATACTGCTGCTGCTGCTGTCTGGTGATTCTTGTGACTATGGTCCCTGTTCCCTTCCATCTTGTGCAACTGCAACGCAACAAGCCAATTGATTAATATCCTCCCTTTTCAACAGGAATCAATTCATATGCAACCATGTTTTTTTTATTGTCATTTTAGTCTGCGTAACTACAAATGATATTATTGGTCCTAAAATTCTCACTTCTCTATGCTAGTGCATCAATACTTAAATATTTTTTTTTCCTTGCTCATTTATTAGACAGTGACAGAACATACTAAAATGCTCCATCAAAAAAAGGAAAGAATGACTATTAGCCTGCAGTTATGTTTCTAAATTCTCAATGTGAAAAAAAGAAAATCAAAGAAAATGATTATTTGTTAATAAGAAAGTTATTAAAAACTTGACATAATTAGTTTGCTTTTCAGAATGTCTTGCTGTGTGTTGTCTTGTATGTTTCAGCAGCTTTTCATAAGTTAGAACCAACTCTCACTGCGTGCAAGTATTAAAGAAGTTTTAATGGTCTGGATAATTTACAGAAGAAAATTAATTAAAGAAACCATTTTCCTGGTGGCTATCAATCTCATGGCTCTCCAAGCCCAAGCTATACTTTCCTTCTCCTTTCCAGCATACTAATGTGCTACCAATTTACAGGAGAGTAATTGCATTTTCATGCCCATGGCTTTTCAGGCATTCCATTTTAGAAAGCTGAATAGCTATTTTTATTGATAAGGCAAGAAGTTAGAAGCATCTCGAAAAATCCTCCTGTTGACCTTTTCTTGTCCCCCCTTCTCCTAAACTGTCTAACTAAAGAGCTGCTAGAAGTGTATTTTCTAACAAATTAAGTACTGTGACATCATTAGGCCTTTGAGTTTAGTGGCCCTGAGTTTTAATTAAATGTCAAACAAATACCATTCAATTCTGCCAACAAAAACAGAGTGTTATTTGCAGAAAACCTTGGCATGTCACCACTTTACCTTGCTTGCTTTCTCTCTGCCTAGTGATACGCAGTGACATGCCACAAAATAATTCCACTGAGTATATTAAAACCAAAACAGTTATTGTGTTGTGCATCTTGATACCTTGTGGTTATCATAAGGTGACTCAGAATCTTTTTATCCTGGTATTATTTAGTTAAAACTGATTTTTTTATGGTATCTACCATCATAACTCTTTGCTGCTGTATAATCTATCTCCTTTCAGGGAGATTTTTAATGTGGCTTCCAAGCCACATGACATATATAGAGCCTCCCAAATAAATGAATGGAGATGATTCCTGTCTTACCATGCTTTGAGCACCATGTTAGATAGTTGCCCCTTATAAAGCTTGTTCTGTCCTGATGTAGCTGGTGTTGCCCGTTGCTGGACGTTATTACTTCTTGGACTGGAAGCACTTCTGATACGAGAGACTGTCAACTTGTGTGTTTATTATGTGGGTAGCAATCAGCGCAGGCACTCTCTAGGAGGAGATCTGAAACAGGTTTGTCCTGGCAATTGGAGGAGAGAAAACTGTGTTCAGGAAAACTTGATTTCCTGTCAAGTAATGAGCAGCTCTCATGGAGTCCCTGCTGTTCATTAACATGCAGTAGATCCAGAATCAGGCACTGACCTAACCTGACTGTTTAGATCTCCACTTTTCTTTCTTTCCTTTGTGTTCCCTTTGGTAATGGGTTTTTTTTTTCTCATATGGAATAATACTGTGTTGCTTTTTGGCATCACCTGAGGACACTGTCTTTTACCTGTCTGGCTCAACAGTGTTGCATTAGAATCATGGCCTAATGGAAACCATATAAGCTTAGCAGAGCTTAAAAATTACTTGGGGTCAGTTATGTCTCACTTGATCAATTGTGCTAATTTCTGAAGGCCAGTTAACAGATATATTTGATTCCTGTATTTCATTGCTTGGCTAATCTGTACAAAATGAGATGCAGAAAAGGCAATTTTTTCCAATAATTATTGAAAGCATTCTTCAGCTCTCAGTTGCTCTGGTATACTGATATTAATTTTAGTGCATTTACTCCCAAATCGTGCCAGTCTAATTAAGATTTATGTTATATTCTAATAGTACCTAGATTTCAAGTATCCCTTCTCTTCTGTATATCTCTAAGCACATTAAAACAGATGAGCTTCCTTGTTCCCTAAATTTTGGTTTAAAATTCTAGTTTTCCAGGGCTTTTGCTATCAAAGGGTTAGCTGGGATCCTCCTCTCCCCTCCTGGATATAGTTATCATATCCATGTACCTCAACTCTGGGAATCTTCACGGTACATAATCCTCTAAGACGACAATGACAATGTTGAAGGCTAAAAGATTGGCTGCAGCAGGTAAAGAAATAAACTAAAAGTCCCAAAAAAGCAATAGTTGAAAGGGAGAAGGAAATTAATGGCCAGTGGGGAAAATGACAGAGCTGCATCTACTGTGACTGGCAAAGATGCTAATCGCTTTGTCCTTTTGGGTTAAGTTTCTGCTTCCTTAGGAACCTGTTTCATTACTGTGAGAAGGATCTCTGAACTTCTGGAGTTCATTGGTCTAGTTCAACCATGTTTCTCAGAGGGGTAGGGATCTTAGCGCCATGAATTTCCAAGACTTGTTATAGCAGCAGGTGGCTGGGCAGAGAAGGAAGGCCATACTCATACATTCGTATCACAGGCTCTCCTATTTTCTCACTTTTTTCTTGGTGGTGCCGTTCCTTTCACCATTGACACCGTAGAGGCTGTGCAGGCTGGGTGGCTGGTCCACTTACCCACTCACCCAAAGTACTTTGCGCAGTAGTTCCATTGGTTTTATTTGGGTTTTGCTTTTTTTTCATCTCCCTTTTATTGGCTGGAAGTCTTCTGAGAAGAGGGTTGGAGGTTTTGGGTTTGTTTGGGTTTTTTTGTTTGGTTTGGTTTTGGTTTTGGTTTTGGTTTTGGTATTGAGATGGTCCATAGAGACTGTAGTTTGGGGAAACTGCAAATGAAGATCATCACCTTTTTCTACAGACAGGGAAGAGGCGGCCCAGTGAAAGGACGCCCAAGATACAGATATATGTTACAGAGACATTTCCCCAAAGCCACTTCTGGCAATAGCCGTTCTCCTAAACGAGTGTTATACAGGACTAGAAGGTCATAGCTCCAGGCTTCATCTTCTGGCCTGTACAAGCAACCAGGTAGCCCTGTACTGCAAAATATGTGCTAGAGGATAGGAAAGGAAGTATCTTGCCCTCTTGTTTTAATCTCTGTGAACATGGTGAATTTCATGACTGAAAAGCTGTATCTGAGCACAACTTAATTAACTCTCAAAAGAAGGGCTAATAAGCTGAATAAATGTATGCATTCTTGGTCTGGGGCACAAAACAAGCACCATTGGTATCAAATTACTATTAAAAAACCCAACACCCTACCAAAACATTACTCTGTCAGGTTTGAAGTACTGTTTCATTATTTTGGGCACTTTGAAGTGGAAAATGACCAAAAAAGTAATTGTCTCAGAGGCCCAGAGGAGAACTGGAGCAAACATTGTGCAGTTGCTCTACTTCAGAGTGCATGAGTTCTGGGGAGCTGGACATGAGCCAGCTCACACCAGCTGGCCTACAGCCAGCCTTCTCCTGCTGCTGCCATTCAAACAGTGTGAATAGACATGGACTGCCTCTCTCCTGCATGGATTAATCCCAAAGGGACACAGAGTACTGCTTAGGTATGAATTTACTAACTTTGTTTTGGAAAGCATTGACTACCATATTTATAAATACGTGTGTGTATAGGCATATCCAGGATTTAGAGAGATGCTTATGTGACTGCGCAGTGCCCTTTCCCCAGTGGCTACTCTTCCATATAATAGGTGGGACAAGCTCAAAAGGTAAATCACATTTTCAACAAGCTTCTCAAAGACCTGCATCGTCTTGATTCTCATTATAATTCGCTTACCACAGAAGGGCTGAATTGGAAAACTCGTAATAAAACATATTGACATTTCAAGCCTTTTTCACCCATGTTATTTACAGTTTCTTGCCTTGCTGAGTTTTATTGAAACTCTTATTTTGCTCTTTTGTTAAGCATCTGAAAACTACTGGGCTGAAAAATACGCTATCTTTGCTCTCTGTAATTAGCTCCTAAATGATTTCAATTCCCAATGAAATATTTTTTACATATGGAAAAAAAAATTATTAAAAATTTAACAGAAGCTTTGTAAGTACATTCCCCTTTGCAAAATCAGGAAGAGAATTATGGCATAAAAGCTTTGAAATATAGTTTTCCCCTTAAAAATGAAGGATAAACCTTATATAAAGAGTAACTACAACCTGTTCATTTGATACAGTTTTCTATGGCTAACACTATTACAAGTCACAAATGTTAGATAATAAATGTTTAATGGAGGGCTGGAAAGAATGGTTCATTTGGTGGACTGGAAATATATGTGCTACTGGTTTTTGCTATGTTCCACTTTAATCTAGCTCAATCTGAACCAATTCAATACTGAATATTGCTCCCATTTTAGGGCCAGGGTTACAGGCTGGTCTCAGTTTGCTATGTAGCAGACAGCTTTATGTGTTTACAAAACCACCACTACACTTTGCACAATTGTTAGCAATGTTGGTAGAAAAGCAGAAAGATAAAAAGACTGTAAATAGTCCTTTAAGCCTGGTATTTCTTCCAGTTTAGGTCTGACACGGGCTCTGAAAAAGATTGTATGTTGGCACTGTCAGTATTAAACATGGGGGATGAATAGAAGATTTTTCTCTCTGAAACCCAACATAGTTAACTCTGAGAGTAATGTAAGTATGATGATAAAATTTGTGACTAAATAGAAGGAGCCAAAGAATTCAATGTAACGTTCCTGAGATTAACCCTGAGACAAGTCAAAATAATACATGCATTAAAAAAAATAACCCCCCAAACTACTGATGTAGCTGCAGTTTAAATAACTTTCCTCTAATTTAAGGACCCTTGCTATAGAAACAAAATGTCAACCAAACCATGTGGCTGTAATTTTAAGCAGTTTTTATGTAGCACCATATTTTTCTTACATGTCCATGTTTACTCTTTACTGTCCCAAGCTGTTATCTGCAAAATGTCATAGTGGATAGAGATAAATGATAAGTAACTTAGTTTTCTGAGAGATTTATAGCATTTTTATAGTGCCAGTAATCATAAATTGCACTGAATTTTACAGCTAACACTTGTCCAGACTGACGTTAATACAAACGTGGAGACTGTGCTACTGTACAAAAAAGTTTACTTTGAAAATGGTATTGGAAAGCCATTAGATGTGAGAAAGAATGCGGTTGACTAATAATAGCTTGGGCCGTGACGCAGGGTTGATTGAATTTGCCTAGGAAGGGTTCCTCAGTGATGTGACTGTTGGGCTAGATGCAAGATTAGTGCCTTCCTAGGAACTTGGTCCTTAAGCGGGGTCCTGAGTCTGAGTGCTGAGCAGAGCTTGGATCCTGACTTAGAATTCCAGGGCTCAGGGTCCTCTCTAGCAATAATTTGTTATTGATGTCAGAGTAATGCCCGGAGCATTGCAAACTTAATGCTGGGCCCAATACTGCTTGTCAGTGTACAAGCGTATAATAAAACAAATTGATGCATGCTCATGAAAGGTTTAAAAAAAGTCCCTTGCACCTGGAATTGCAAATGAAAGGTAACATACCCACAGGAATATTGCGTTTGCATTTGAGTGGTAGTTCACTGAAGCCCTAAGTGAAAGCCGGCCATCAAACAGGTCATTTTAAGTCTTGCTGTTGGCTTTATGGGGCCTGTGACTTCACTGCAGAATTTTTTCAGGAGTACGATGCTAAATATAGATTTTTCACAGATGAAACCTTGAGAGAGCTTTTGGGGTTTTTCTTTCTTTTTCTTTGGGGAGCAGGCTTGGGGGTTGGTTTAATTGATGAAAAATGTTGGTAATAAAATTGAAGATTTTACCTGTGGAAATATTTTATGACCTATCAGCAGCTGATAGTCCACAATGCTTTCTGCAAGCTAGTCTCAAATAAGTTATAGCTGTCCAAGTAATAGCCCTTTTTAAGGGTGTGTTTTTCATTGTGTTGAATATGAATTCTCCCTTCTGTAACTCTCACAAAGCACTTAATTTTTTGTGGGTTTGTTTTTTTGAACAAGTGAAGAACTTTCAGCACCTTTTTTTTTGTTGCCTCTCACTACATTTCATAATCCCTTTCTTTAACAAAAGAAAGATAAAGTCCCCGAATGACCAGTAAGTAGCAAGTCACTTGCAGAACTGTTTGAATTACAAATTACTGTGATAGTTAACCATTGAGCAGGGTTTTTTAAGCAGCAGCTATGTATTTTGTCACTGGCAGCCATTTTCACTTCAACATATGGATTGTATAATTTCTTAGCTGAGATAATCTGCCAGACTTTTATTTATTACATTATTTGATAGATAGGGTGGTGTTCTGGTTAAGCTACTAGTTTGGCATGAAGAAGGTTGAAGTTCAATCCTAAATTTGCCATATACTGTATGACCTGGGCAGACCACTTAATTTTGATGCCCATTAGTTTCCTTGCTCCTGAGTGTTCTCTAAGCACAGTTTTTTTGTCTGCTGTGTGCATAAACTTCCACAGCAGAAAGGAATCCTCACCAAAAATAATTTTAGGGTATGAGTGTGTAAGCTCAGTAACAAAATACTTCGAACTACTATTTTGGTAGGCATGGCACAAAAGGGAAGATGTGTGTGTAAGTTGGCTAGGCTAACTGATATCCCTCCACTGTATAATAATATTTTCTTTGCATTGCTCCAAGAGGTGGTTTTTTTTCTGTAATAAAAAATACCTTTCTAGCATTAGGGTGAAGTCTTGACCTAATGCTAGTAAATTTATTATTTATGTTTTTATTTTATAATTTATTTTTCTGTGGACAAGATTTTATCAGCTTCTACTGACTTTGTTTTAGATCTTAACAGATGGATTTTCAAATTCCCATTTTAAGGGTTTAAGCTCTAGCTGAAGTATCTTTCTTGTAAGATGTTAAGAGCTGGAGGCCCTGTCAATGTATCTATCCACTTTGTACTGAACTGTAAGTGCCTTCCTCATTTTCCATGGCTATCCATGCATCTGGGTGCTTTGTTCAAGACTAAAGTAAACAATAAAATTGTGTGCTGCTGACTTGTGATGTTTTTAGCTCCTTCATAGCAGTAGGAAAATGCTTCCATTCTGCTTTTGCAGACTACGCGTTTTCCCCAGTAAGTAGTTTATTGATCTCTAAAGGTGTTTGTTTTGCTGTATGTTTTAAACACATGCTTTTATGCAAGGATTTGTTGGTTGTCCATTACTGCTGCTGGGAATCTGAATGCAGGTTGTGTTCTCTTGCACTTTTTAGTGGTAATATGCAATGTTCTTATATGGCTGCATGTTAATCCAGTCAACCCAACTGTGCAGATGAATTGTAGCTTGATGCTGGTACTCTGACAGACGTCTGAGAAACCTTCACTGCTGCCTTTGTGCTGGGGATAGTGATTTGTGAATGATGATTAAATATCTAAAGTCACATCCTATGGTGTCTGGGGATTCACTAGTCTACCAAATACAGGTTTCACTGCTGTTTCTTTCTAGAAAGCTGAAAAGTAAACAGTAACTTAGAAATATACCGGTGCCTCCCAGTGAGCTAGATCTGAGTCAGACTGCTTCTGTCAGTGCTGGCTGCTTTAGTAGGCTGCAGTGACTGCTTCAGATACTATTTCCTCTCATTCCATGACTCTTCTTTCAGTGTAACGGGGAGTGATCCTTTCCTTTCTGATACTACCCTGTGTTATACTTCAGGTCTGAGTGGACACTGGTCTGAGTGGACACCCAAGTGTGTGGACATGTGGTGCACAGTGACAGATTGTCGTACAGTTCTTGGCCATGATCGTTTCCAGAAGAACTCTTTCCATCTCTTGCTGGGATCATTAGGCTGAGGTGAGACCATGTCTTCCACGTGGCACAGTCAGAAATACTTGCATTTTCATTTGAGGAAATGGTTGCACTTTTGCTAGCAGCATACCTCATAACATCCATAGCATTGTTCCTTTAATTTATATTAGCGTTACTTGAGAGTGATTCTGTTGTGCTCAGCTGCTCATTTTCCTAGAAAAGAAGGGTGAAATTAACAGCTTTGTTTAAATCACGTCAGATGATTAAAATTTTTTCTGCAGTATGGGTACTTAAGAGTGTCAAAGGATCTTTATGTTTGAGTTACTGTCCAGTATTTGTTGCATCTGCTTAATCTTGGCAGCTCTCCCTCAAAATCTATGTTGAGTCTTGAGTAAATGAAATGTGGAAAAGTCATCTCAATAACAAAGCATATGTAAAAATACTTGGAATTGCATGCTAGTGGCAGCAGGAATACTATCTGAAATGAACATGATATAATGGACACATTGCATTGGTTCAGTATGTATGGTGTGTCGCTCATCCTCAGGCTCTATTAGAAGTGATAAAAAAAAATATCTCAGATGCTCTGGACAAGATTCAAAGGTAGTGAGCTAAATTGACTAAATTCTGTGTAAACTTCTGCCTCCACTAGCTTGAACTTTGTCACAGGTTCTTATGTACTCTACAATAATGTCTAAGAGTCAGATATTGTTTAATTTATACACATCAGTGCTGAAAGAAGAAAAATCATTTTAGTCTAAAAATGTTAGTTCAAGTGTTAGGAGTTATTGAGAAAGGAATAAAGAAAGAAAAATGTATTGGTCTGCAGTCCTATGTTTTCAGAAATGTGTATAGTATTCATCTCCTTATTTGAAGAAAAAAGAAATGAGAAAGTTATGGAGAAGGGAAATAAGAATGATCAAAGACGTTAAATGATCTCTGTTTAAGGATTAATTAAATAAACTAGTGTGCCTCAGGCTCAGAAAGAAATGATTGAGGGGATATAAAGGCTTATAAAATCCAGAGCAATTGGGAATGATTGTTCTCTCTCTCTTCCAATACAAATATCCATTATTATCAGTTGAAACTAGCAGACATTAGGGTTAAAAAAAAAACCAAAAAAACGAGTAAGATAATATGCAGTTCCTGCTACATGGAGAGGTAATTATTTGCCAGCAGGGACTATGGATGCTAAAATATGACGTACATCTAAAAGTGACTGGGCAGTTTTGTGGAAGAAAAAGCTGTTAAGGTCTGTTTAGGAAAAGGAAGGCAGCTCTACCTCGAGAAATCCTTGTGCTACATATCTCTAGAATTGAAAAGTATTCTGAGGAAGGACGACATAATGCTTGGTTTGTTGCCTGTGTGTCTGTTACTGGTCAACTTTTTCCTTTAGGGACATTTACCCAGCTTTTCAGTTTGTTAAATCACACTTTTGTCCCATGTGGAAGCATGGAAGTAAGGAACACAAAGTACATCTGTGTATGCGGGAGGAAAGAAAAGACTCTAAAAGTACTTTTTTCTATGCTTTATTTCATTACTGGCAAAATGCATATATATTTTCCATAATAATCTCAACAGCTGACCACAACTATCTGTGACTTGTCCTTTTCTAACAGGTATCGGATCACTTTCTGTGTGCAAACATAGAGTTTATTAATCTTTGTGTACAACTTTCTTTCACAGCAGATGTTAAAACAGCAATACTGTTGTTCAGTATAAGCACAGACAGAACATATGCTGATACTCAGCAAAAGTTACTTTCACATTGGACTGGATATTTGCTTTATGGCACATCAAATTTAGAGGGGTATTCTACTTGGCATCAGTCAGGCACTGTGGAAATGCTAACCAGTATATTAATGCAGTAAGATGGCTATTTTTCAGAAGGAAGAAATGTCCCAATACAGAAAGATGTACATAACACTAGAGATATAGGTGATCACAGCTCTACCTATCTACTTGTATTTAAGAACATGCTTTGTGGTTGGCTGACTAACGAATTCAGCTGAAACTGCAGGAAAACTTCAGGTAGGCAGAATATAATTTAGCCCTTTGTCTATCCACAAAGCAGCTCTGGATCTTTAATGACCGCAAGTGCTCAGGGTTTTGATTTGACATCTCATATGGATATTTAGTTTATCATTAACCACATGATCTGTCTAATATTCAAACATAATTAATTAGCATGATAAATAGAGTGGTGATTTTTAATTTCTTTGGCCTGCTGAATGTGTGACTTGTTCAAATGCACTAAGGAAAAAAAATATCCCATAGTGCATAATAGAGAAGCAATTAAGCATATTGAAGCAAAAGAGACTTGTTTATATTCTCTATGGAGTGGCTCTCATCCTAGTGCTAAGAATTTTTTTGTCTACTTGTGAAGTAAAAGTAGCAGTTAGAGCAATATTCTGGGGCTGGTTTCACAAAACTTGTGTTTTTTAAATCAGTGCTAATCTGTTCTGATTGATTTGCCCAACTGGACTGACTGCCACTGAAATATTGTACCTTTTTTAATGGTGAAAAATCCCCCAAAATCTTTTTCCAGGTAAAATAAACTGCAATTAAAAAATACCTGCTGTCACAATATTTCACCTATTATCAAATTTATTACTATATATCTCCTAGTGGAAAACCTTCCAAAACTTAGAGAAGCAAACAACAAGGAAAACATACAGAAGCCTTTCACAACACCTGTCATCCTAATGAGAGGTGCTGTGAACTTTTAGTAAATTAAATTAAACATTTTTTATTTTTTTTTAACGTAAGGAGAGAGTGCAAGCTGCCAAAGCTCTGATAGGTTTCACAAATATCTTTTGATATGTGTTGACATCTCACCAGCAGGGTGAATTGGGAAAAAAAAAAAATCATTAAACAATGGGATTAAGGCAACCAAAATGACACACAATTGCAAGAAGGTAAATGCTAGCTGAGATCAATCAGGTTGCAGGTGATCCTCAGTGCAGCTGACACAGCCTTGTGTTTCATGGGCAAAGTGATTATTGTGGAATGGCCTTTCTGACTACAAGGGTTTGGCTTCCTTCATCAAGTGCTCCTTCAAAAAGGGAAGGACCTTCTGTGTTAGGAACTGCAATTTGTTGGCATCACAATAATGATGGCTTTTGTACCTGCAGGATGAAATTAGGTGGGAAATATAGGAATCTGTGCTGCTTTTTTTCTTCTGATCTACTTTGGAAAAAAAAAAAAAAAAAAAAAAAAAGGAGCATTTTTCTGCTGATAGGATCTACCTGGTCATTTCAGTCAGCTTGAGGCATAAAGTTTTGGGTGCCAGCTCCCTCCCTTCTGTGCTATACAATTGCTTTCAGTTATTTTTAGACCCGTTTTCATACCAAGTCAGAGCCAGTATTTGATTAATGGAAGGCTTAATAAAGAGCTAGGTTCAGGGTTCCTTGCTTTTCCCATGTACAAACTTGATGGACACTCATGCTGTTAATAAACTTTATGTATTGGAACCTCTCTTCTGTAGCCTCGAGATGGGATATTTCTTATGGATGTTTCTTCTCCAAAATCTCTTATAATAGTAGACTCCTGCTCTATAGACCCTATTACATCTAAATTTTTGTGAATTTCCTCTCTAGGATTATGTACAACCACCTTTCCTGCCTCTTTTCAGGCACCCCTCTTTGAAGGACCTTTTGGAATTATCCCTCTTATCTTTCCCTATTACTACTCTCGGGGAAAGGAGTGAACTGTTGTTTCTTCCTAGATCTCAAAAGGAAAGACATAATGAGCTTTAGACTGTAGAAAATGCAGCTACTCATAAAGAAATGGAAGTTCAGTCAGGATAGGTTTTTCTCACCAGTATGAACTCTCTCAATCTTTTGTATACCTGCTGTGAATGCCTATTGTTTTGAATATTATGATAATTCACAGCCATTATGAGGTTTATCCCTTTGGATTGTAGATATTCATAAGCACAAGCTGAGTGTTTGTTTCAACATGTGTAATTTGTCTTTTACCATGCTTTTATCTTTGACCATTGCAAAGAGAACACTTAAAAAAAAAGGTAACATTTAGAAATACAAATCTGATGATAAAGCAGTAAAAAAGATAACAAGAATGTACTGAATTACATATAAATCAGTGGATATATCTTATATATGTCTGGGTCACTTTAGAAGATGATTTTTAATCTTTCTATTCATAAGAATTCTTGTTCACACTTCTATTTTTTTTCTTCCTTTCACATATTCCTTCCTTATTTAATTATTCTTTTCTGGCAGAATAGCTCCTGAGACCATGTCTGTCTGATATTTTCTTAAACCTTGGCACTCAAAAGTGACCTCTCAGATTTCAGTCACTTACAGTGAGCAACACAAAATGAAAAAAGAAACCCTATGAAAAAAAGAAACCCTGAATTTGTTTCTGAGAGCTCCTTGGATATCACGTATCAGAGCTTGATGCAATCTAAAATGTCCCAGGGACCATGGAAAGCTGGGATTTCTGAGAGAAACACCAATTCAATCTGAACTTGAATATTGGTAATGACTCCCTTCTAATAAAGCTTTTACTGTAATAGAATGATATTTCAGGGTTAGAATAATACAAAAATACCTTTAATGTTGAACACAGTTGAGTCTGGCAGCTAAAAACTAAATCTAGTGTTTTAGAGTCTGATTCTGTTTTCATCTAATGTTAGTGTAATCAGCAACTAAAGCTGTATGAGGAAAGATGCAAATCCAAAGACGTGTCTTTGTTCTCTGCAGACTTCAGGAAAATTTAATTTTTCCAAGGGATTTCCAGTTTTCCTGTGTATCTTGGGCTTCTTCATTGTACATTTTGCACTGTCTTCCTTGGCTTTAGTCATTCTGATGCCCTAAGCTTCTGAGGGCTGAGAACTGTCTCTCACAAATGGGTTCTTATGTCTGCTAGTATTACAGGTGGGAAACAGGCAAGGGAGAGACATATGCAACTTCTGTTGCACTTTATTTGGGCTCTTACCAAGAAAATAAATGTCATTTCTTTCCTCTCCTGAACTGTCAAGTATCTTCTCCATGTGGAAGTTCCCATGTATAGCGCTCAGCCTCCAGTCAATCAACAGATTAGCTTGTGGAACCTATTTTCAAATTTTTGGGTCATGTTTTGGGTCTCCCTTTTACTTTTTCATCCTCCTTAGTGTCTGGACATCCTAGCTAGGTAGCAACTAGGTTCTATCAGACAGTTCTATCAAGTTCGCATCCTTGTGAATTCCTCGGAGAGGGATTTAGCTAGGCAACTCCCAGATAAAGAGGAGATATGCTAGATATCTCCTGATGTGCTGAATATCTACTGCTAGGTATGCCTGCTAGATATGCCACAGTGTTGAGACTGTGAAGGTTGAGTGGGAGAATTGGAGGCATGGACAGTAAGTAGTTGGAGAGGTGTATAGCATCTTGTAGACCTGCACTTAAAACACTGTCCGCAGGATTTCAGTGTTGCGTTACTCCTGATTAGTGATTTGGAGCCTATCAAGAGGATATAGGTGTCATTATTCATGATGCAGATGTCTCTCAATTACTATTAAGATTGCTATCACTGGTGAGAAGGTCATGCTTGTGTGTCCCCTCTTCAAATAGTCTAGAGTTGTGAAAAAAGAAAGGTATCCAATGGTTTATTGATAAACCTAATTCAGTGATTCAAGATGTTCTATATAATGGAGGAATTCCTTTCTTTGTTGATATAGGCAGGGGTCCTCAAAGATGGGCATTGAAGGGAATATGAATTTACAACCACCACAGAACTATACAGTGGGTCATGCAAACTTGCTGAGAGCATGGGAAGTGTCTGTGGTACTTATCACTTTGGGATACTTACTGTTCAGAATAATGATAAGAATTACCTCATTTTCAACCTGATCTTCTAGTGGTATGTAAGAACTGGGAGCAGCCAATGATGTCCACTTGAGGAAATGCCTTGTAAAAAGAGTGCTTCTGCTGGAAGAAGAGTACTAGATTGTAGTGCATGTTTTGAAACGTATATTCTTTATTCAGAGAACACTTTCACTCTCTATTTCTTATCCCAGATCTGGACACTAAAATGGCTCAACAATAGCTTCTAATCTACTTTCTCCAGAATAGTACCTTCCATAAAAGAAGATTTGGTGGATCTTATGTTGGATGCTGCAACCTAGTTGGATATCCACAGGAATTCAGGATGGCTGTAATTTCCTCCATTGTTGAAGATGGATTTTGAGTTGCTCAGACCACTTCCTTCTAGTTCATCTAATCCTTTCTCAGGAGTGCATATGCCTAAATGAAATTCCTCACTGAACTTCTCCCACAAGTGGGGTCATTTACCTGGTGTGCGAAATGCCAATATACACAAAGAGCAGAGGTATTTTATTCCAATTCATGTTTGCACAAAGATGGGGGCTAGGTGATAATCCACAAAGCTAGCACACCTCATGCCTAAACGGGTAAGCAATTTATAGAGTTCAGTTATGCATATTCAATTTCCAAAGTTCTTCCCCAAAACTATTACTGGCAGTCGCTTACCTAGCACAGTTTCTATTGGGTTAAAGTTTCCCCACTTCAAATTAAAGGTACAGTGTTCTTTTATTCTACAGCGCATGCTCAGGGGTGGGGGGGGTAAGTGTTTTGTTCTTGAATTGAGTCGGTGGTCGTGATCTCCCCCTGCCGCCTTTACCTTTCCTCCGGTTATCAAAGATTTTTCCTGACTTCATGCCTATTAGCAATTTTTCAACTTCTCCTCGCCTCCTGGGGTAGGATGTTCCCTTCTTATCCGTCTTTTAGTTCTCCTTCAGGGGCACAGTCCTTAGCGAGGCATGCCTTGTGTATACAAAGCATATCCTATTTCACAAGACCTTTGTGGTCTTCTTAAGTAAATCACTCCTTAAGTACATCACTTCTCAAGTACATCTTTTCTTAAGTACATCAAACTCAGTAGCAACAACAGAAGGTAGCATGATTGGGCATACGTATGCAAGAAGGTGAGGCACAGGGGTATGCGAGTTAGCTAGAGTGATGTAGTATGCTCCTGAAAAAACAAGCAAAGAAACAAACAAACTACGAAGGAATCAGGGTGGACAAACTTGTGTGCGATTTGTGATATGAACGTTTCAGTAGAAACACAGGTATTCACGTGGTACAGATATAGCCTGTAAGGTTTTCTTTCATCAATATCTTCCCATTAACAGGTTCTCAAAAATCTGTCAGTGAGTTGGTATTTAATCCATTTTAATAGATATTCTGTTAACTCCACGTAACATAAGTTTTAAAAATCAAGATTCTTGTGATGTTAAATCAAATGGCTTGCAGAAATCTGCCTATCAACAAAGTGGATATTAGCAATCAAATCAGTAATCCTGATTCAGTAATCCTTTGTTCAGTAATCCTTAACAAAAGCCACCAATGTTTGATTGGGTTTATTTCTATGAGGCAACACTAACTGATATTCATTGCTTATTAATATTCTTACACCTTTTAAGAATGGCACTCCTCCAGTTCTCTGGAACTGCCTCAGTTTTCCAGGATTCCTTAAAATAAAATATTGCTGATATACAAAACTCCTTACCTACAACCATTATATCTATTGGTGAGAAATTATCCAAGACTCTTGATTTTTGCATTCTTTCTGAAAAAAAATCCTTATTTTGATGTTTAAAATGCTTCCTATCAAGTACAGTTACAGATAATAACCTTTTTGTCCTGTCCATGACAGCATATGAGCTGGATACAGACTCCTACTTTGCTCCAAATACAAAAGGCAACTAGCTAATGCACACACTTTGGCTGTTCCTGAATTATTGAAAATGTTACCATTTACACCAAGCAGTTGACCTACACATGGCCGAGATAGACTTTTTTGTTCTTAATCGTTTAAAAAATGTCTTTTGATATTTCAGATTTATTGAGGACTGGTAATTCAATGATTTCTTTAACCTCTTTTATTAGTCACATGGGTTTATTTGTATCTGTATTGTCCATCATTAACCTGTTTTTTCTGATTCTCTGTGAAGTAACTTTTTTTTTGTTGTTTTTTTTATTCTTTGCTTCTCTATCTGGTTTTGCTCAGGAAAACTGCTTGGCTGCAATAACTTCTTCTGTTTGTTTGAAAGACATGATTTCACAGTTTTTCCAGGAATAGCTTCAGATGATAGTCTCCAGGTTTCGTTAACAATTCCCTTCATAGGTTCCCTATTGGTTATGTTGACAATCGGTTTAAGCTAAATGGGACAAAATCCAACTGTGAAATATCAAAATCCTCCATAAAATGCATTTCTCTTTCTCAACAAAGCTCTAGTGTGAAAACAAGATTTTATTGGAAAACAGATGCATCATAATCTTAGGCATAATTTTGGGCATAAGTTAAGGAGCTGTTGTAGTTCATTCCCAGTTCAGTCTCTTACAATGATGCTTAACTTTCAAATGAGTGGCTTTCTTCAGAAGTCTGTGCTTCTAAGTAATTTGTGTTTTCAGAAATCCTAGCATGGCACATAGTATTGCCTTGATACTGGGAATCTGAATTTCTAACTTGAGTAACAGGGAATTATTGTTTTATAGGATTAGTTCTTCAGGGAATTTTATTTAGTGTTGTAGAAACAGAAATATCTTTCCTTCATGATTCATTATGAAAGCTGTAAATAAGGTAGCTAACATCATAGAATCATAGAATCATTTCGGTTGGAAAAGACCTTCAAGATCATCCAGTCCAACCATTAACCATGCCCCCTAAACCATGCCCTGGAGTACCCTGTCCACTCGCTTTTTGAATACCTCCAGGGATGGTGAATCAACCACTTCCCTGGGCAGCCCATTCCAATGTTTGACAACCCTCCCAGTAAAAAAATTTTTCCTAATATCTAACCTAAATCTCCCTTGCCTCAACTTGAGGCCATTTCCTCTTGTCCTATCTCCAGACACCTGACAGAAGAGACCAACACCCACCTCAGTACAGCCCCCTTTCAGGTAGTTGTAGAGAGCGATAAGGTCTCCCCTCAGCCGCCTCTTTTCTAGACTGAGCATGTCAAAAGCAGCTGATTATCTCTGTCTTACTAATTATTATTGCCTTAAAAATATGCATATTCTATAGCACCTGCTTAAATTAGATTGTAGAAGAATACTTCTCATTTTTATGGATCCAGAAGCAGGGTTCAGCAGTTTTCTTGTTAAATTACAAAGGGCACATGTCCTGGTTTCAGCTGGGATAGAGTTAACTATCTTCCTAGTAGCTGGTACAGTGCTATGTTTTGAGTTCAGAGCGAAGAATGTTGATAACACTGATGTCTTCAGTTGTTGCTCAGTAGTGTTTAGACTAATGTCAAGGATTTTTCAGCTTCTCATGCCTAGCCAGCGAGAAAGCTGGAGGGGCACAAGAAGTTGGCACAGGACACAGCCAGGGCAGCTGACCCAAACTGGCCAACGGTGTATTCCATACCATGTGACGTCCCATCCAGTATAGGAACGGGGAAGTGGGGGGCAGGGATTCACCGCTCGGGGGACTGGCTGGGTGTCGGTCGGCGGGTGGTGAGCAATTGCACTGCGCATCATTTGTACATTCCAATCCTTTCATTATTGCTGTTGTCATTTTATTAGTGTTATCATTATCATTATTAGTTTCTTCTTTTCTGTTCTATTAAACCGTTCTTATCTCAACCCATGGGTTTTGCTTCTTCTCCCGATTTTCTCCCCCATCCCACTGGGTGGGGGGGGAGTGAGTGAGCGGCTGCGTGGTGTTTTGTTGCTGGCTGGGGTTAAACCACGACAGCACATCAGCTTTCTTGGTCCCTAGATACGACTGAAATAAGGAATTCAAAGAAAGGCTTGAAAAAATAAAAAGTAAAAAATAAGTATGATAATGTAGTGTTAGATACAATATGCTGTATTTCTAGATAATCAAGTAAATAGAATATAAACAAACTAGCAACAGAAACCACAAATGTTACAGTTTAAAGAAGGTGGTGTCACTCTGCTGCTGGAATTTCCTATGACTGTCTCCCAAAGAGCGATCAGTTGAATTTTGTTGCTTCTGTTACAGGCTGTCTGTCCTATACTACCGGAGAGACGCAGAGGTACGTGTGAGAGTCTGAAAGAGTTAATGTCTCAAACGCTGTGGTGGGGTAAATTCTGTTTAATGCCTAACTCTGCGTAACAAGGAACTCTGCCTAGCAAGGAACCCCAGGTAAAAAGAAGCCCATCAGCAACAGGAGGGGAGGGCGGGCAGAGGGTGCACAGCTCCCAGTTCTGATAATGCCGTTCTGATATGCTGAGCAGGACAGCTCACCATGCAGGGAAGGGGCAGTTACTCCCCAGATGACCCCCAAGCCCAAAGGCTCACAAAGCCCTCATGACACCTAATTAGCCTAATGCCCGCCCGAAGGAGGGGCAAGGATGACAAAAGGACACAAACTGAAGCGCCCCGGGTGGAATTGGGCCCCTCCGCTGGCTGAACCAATGCTGGACCCAGGACCAGTGAAATCTTTCTCTTTTCTCTCTCTCTTTCTCTTTTTTTCCTGTAATCCCTACACCTCATCCCTTTAGACACAAACAGGTGACCAAGTCTGGGACTAAGAGCAGATCCAGCCACCCCATGCTCCTGAGAAGAAGTCTAGAAAGCAAGGGGGTCTGCTCTGAACCTCGTGACCCGATGGGAGGGCTCTCCTTATTGTCTTCCCTCAACTGATTCCCAGATAAACAAGGCCTGTAGTATACATTTGGTGATTTATGGTTAGCACGTTACACCATTTACTGACATAGCGTCATGCCAATTTTTGGTGAGCACACCAATTTTTGTGGTAAGCATGCCAATTCTTGTTGTGAGAAATAAAAATTGAGTTTTGTGAGTTAAAGGATCCCTGGTGTTGTTTCACCTTAATCCTGACCCGGGAATCAGCAAACCTGAGTCATCATCCTGAGAAATTGGGACGTGACAGTGGGAGAAGTGTGTACGGAACTCTCTTTTCCATGGCTAGAGGGGAAATGTTACAATGCAAAAGAGCCAGGCTTGTCAGAAGATGATCTGAAATATTTGTGTACAAAATAATAACTTCTAGTCCTTTCATGTTCAGAAAATTTTACTGCTCAGAGAGGGCAGAAATTATGTATGCCATCCAGACTCCCTGAACTGGTGTCTCCTCTTTGACTCCTCCTTTTTCTGTATACGCTCCACTTCCAGGCAATGTTCAATCACACCTCTCTTCCTTTTCCTTCCCCTAATGACATACCTGATTGTTTCAAACTTTCTGCTCCCATAGTCTCCTTTTGTAGCTTAGACAGTTAACAGTAGAAATGCTTGATTCCAGAAATTATTTTTATATTCCATTTTGAAGGTGATGAAGCAATGTGCTTCAAACTTCATCCTGTTTCTCAAAGAAACCTAGTCTCTCTGCATCTGAGAGCATAACTTTCCCTATGGCATTAGGATTTGTTAGAAGTTTTCTGTGTGAAGGGAATACTCCTAGTGTAGAATGAACACCAAGACTTTGAGTTTAGCCTGGGAAAATGGTAAAAACTAGCATAATGAACAGTGTGATGACCTGGTCTAACCAGAAGGTAGCAATAAAAGAGCAGGCATTATGAATTAATGAAAGCTGCTACTTGTAAAAGTGCTTGTACCAAGGTTAACTGAGATGCAATAGTCTCCTACCATCTGGTTGTAATATTTCATCTTTGTAGTCAAGGCTAGCATCTCACAAACCTGTTCCTTTCAAGTTAAGAGTTCTTGTCTGGGCTTCCATCCTATCCGTTCTACTAGTGATTCTTTGGCATCCATTTACTGTCACCTTGCACTATATTTATGCTTTATCCTATGCTGTCCCATACACACTGACTATCTAGATTTACAAGCAACTGTTGAAATAGACTGGTCTTTTTTGTGTCTTTTGATGTGGCATCAGTAGCTGCACAAGGAACAGAACTGCATTGTATCATGATCTAGGACCAGCCCTTTTTAAAAAAGCAACTTACCTTTCCCTGTTAATGCCTTTGTGACTCTCTGAACTGTGGTCTTGTTACCGAAATCCAGAATAAAACTCCTTAACAGCAATGAGAAGTTAAGAAGCAGGCACTCCTTTATTGCAGTGCTGGGCACACGGGGGATCACTCCACCTATCGTGTGCACCTGTCAAGTCTAACTGTGCAGGTTAAATACACACCTGTTATACAGATTCACTAAATTTCTCGAAAATATTATACATAATCATTAACTTTCCAATAAATCATTAGCATATGTAAATATGTCTTCACGCAGGTGCAGTGAAGGTCTCTGGTGGTCTTCAGGAGCCCTCTGGTGGTCTTCCATGGTCTTCCATAGTCTTCCTCATTTGTCCGCTTCTTGACCTCTCTTAGGTGATTCTGTGCAGTACAATTCTCACCATCATCTATATTAGTTTGCATAAAAATGCATACTATGTCTGTTCCTAAATTTAACCTTTCTAATAATTGGTCCTTCAGTCACACCATCTTATTAATATTCTTATGTTAAAATAATCATTAGTTAACCTCACTTAACTCTACTGATTGGAATCCTCGATAATTAGATCGAGGTGGGAAGGGTAAGGGGTTTCCAAGCAACAAACTGGTGTCCATAACGGTTTCCTTAGTTTCTTAAAACAAAACACTACAAATCAACAAATCTTTGTCAAAGTTTCTGTGGTTAACTGATTTTAGACAATACTTGAATTCTTATGGTTACACATAGTACATTTTCTAAAGTTCCTATGACTACATTTCAAACTTAACACTCCCATACCTATGCTTCACAATTTTCTACTTCTTAATCAAACCAAACTCTTTTATATAATCAAATTTTAACTTCTTTATCAAAATATTTGCAACAGTCTTATCAGTCCTTCATAGAAAACTACATTTTTCCAATTTCAGACTTACCTATTTATATTGATTTTTTTTTTTTTTTGTGGTAATGCGTGTTTCTCCTACTTACTACTTAGTTGCGCATCCAAAAATTTCAAAGTGCTTTGAAGAGTTACATAAATACAGTTGTGTTTTATACAGAGACAATAAGACTGATATTTGCAGACTTAAATATCTAATAAGGCGCACAAAATCTATGGGGTCCATACCAAACTTTTTAAATAGTTGATATAACTATCAAAGTTTTTGCTGGGAATTTGCCTGAGGCGAGTTCTATGCGTAGGCCTTGACACAGTATAGTCACATAATGATGTTTTTCAGCCATGTGCATCATGTATTGTCTGCTGGCTGTTTTTAATTTGAGGTTTCAGTTGTGTGATTTATGCTATGCAATACAAGGCTATCTCAGCATTCTGGTTGCTTTGCACTATATGGTAGCATTTCAATACTAACATAAAAAGAGGCAAAACCGAAAAATGTTCTCATCAGCTTTGCTGAAATGCAGCATTATGCCTATGTTTTCCCAAGTAATGAAACTTGAATTTTTGCTGGCAGGGAAATGCAGTAACTTACTATTTGTCTATGATTATCAAAATGAGATACCACTCAGAAAATCTAAATGCTTTTTTCATTTCTTACATAATAAATCACTTGTCCTATAGTCCTTCAGTGTGTTGCACAGCATTTCCTTCATCTTTGTGATGATAAACTGCTTGATAGAACAGAAACCCAGAAAGTGATGAGAAAATCACCTGGAGCATCCTTTCTGCTTCACTGTTTATTCTTACTTAGCATAAAAATTGTTTGATGTCTATGTCTTTGGCACCCAGATGTGTTACAGCTGCCAATCCTAAGCAAGTTCACAGGAAAAACACTCAGCCACTGATGTTCCTATAGTGGCTTTAGTTCACAGCCTCGTGTTGGGGGCCATCTGCTACAGAACTGGAAGGTGAACATTGAGAGGTTGGGATGGGGCTTCTTAAAAGTTTCAAGAGCTCATAGACAGAGGTGTCATGGATATAGATCGAATAGCAGTGTGATTTCTTATAAAATCAGTTATGAAAACTGGTGGAGACTGTACAGGATGGGATGGTCATGGGATCTATTGCTCATAATATTAGTATTAATCATTATTGCAGGGACAAACTGGAGAAGAGAAAGTCCTTCCAGTTCTCTACTTGCTGTACTTCTGGCTGAGGTAGTTCTTCACAAGACAAGAAAGTTAACATTTTAAGGCTTTTGCTGAACAACCAGTCAAGAGAACTCAGCTGCCAGAAATTCCATTCATCCCCTGCTCCCCCAGCTCGGACAAACAGCTGGGTTGTGTGAACCTGCATAGCTAGGAATTACTTCTCTTATAAATCTTGAATGGGATTTTGATTCTTTCCTGAGAATGACCTGTTTTCTGCCCAGGAAGGTCCTGACTGTGCAACACATGGCAAGAGTGTGCCACAAACAAATGAACTCCGGGCACACAGAAAGAGACATCTTGTATGGCCAGGGTTTATTTTTAAAGCTGAAAAAGTAACATAGTGTAAAAAAAATCTTTATCCTTTCCAAAAAGCATCTTCCTTGTTCAAAGCAAAATAACCGTCATTAACGAGCTGGAAGGCACCTAGTCAGGAAAAATCAGGAAAGCACTCAGAAGTCAGTATTATCTTCCTATGAGGTGGCAGAAGAACAAGCTTCTGTGAGCATGCAGAGCAAGCTAAACCACAAGGCTGTTACAGTACACGGTAGTGAAGATAAATTATCTAATTGCCTCTTGGACTACTTTATTTATAGGGACAGAATATCTGTTATCTATGCCTCTTATCCTTCAGGCATGGAAACGAACAAACAGTTTTGTTTTAGTTAGATGTTTACTTCAGGAAAGAAGCCAAAACATAAATCAATAATGGGCTAAAGGAGATCATGACTGCATCAGTTTCTTCTTCATTTGCATGATATTTTTCTGCTGTATGGCATTTCTGGGGGAGGATTTTTTGCTGGATCAGGAGTCCCACTACAATCTGTAAGTTATTGCTTAGTGTCTGTGGCACAATCTAATCCTCCCTGCTTATGAGGTTTTGTTTTAAGAAATACACATGAAATTCTTTTTCAGCAAAACTTAACATCTGAAGCAGAAACATCAGTGCTATTACTTAATCATTGAAAAACTTACACAGGTTTCTAAATTTTAAATGTATAATAGTCTCAATTACCTTAAAGTCAGTAAGCCTAATGACTTCATTAGGACTGCTCCCATATTCCTATATTTAAGAATGGACATAAATCTCTATGGGATTAGGGCCTATTTTTGTTCCTGTATTCAGTATGTGTAGTGTTTAAATGCATTATGAAATAAATGAATGTTTTAGCCATCAGTAAGGTTTTTGTCTCTTAACTGAGGTAGCTGTTGCTGTGCAGAGATGATAATTGTTACAAGAAAAAAACCCAATCTATTTTAAACATGTTAAATAAAAGAAAGATCCTGTAATATTTTTTGAATATTAGAGGAGGGTGAAAAACATCTCCCCCCAAAACTGGTTATGTAGGTGGATGTTTACCATAGTGCTTAATTAGTGCTCTTGCTATTTTTTCTTCTATTTTATTCCCTTTTTCTTCTTTTTAGCCATTTTTCTTCTGGATTTGTCATAGTTAGATATTGTACTGAACAAAATACTGGATTAACTCACCTTGCATCTTTGAGAGATGTTTGAGATAACCATACACTCTGAGTTTCTATCATGAACTCTTTTCTGTAGACTGAACTGCTCATCCAAAAACTGGGAATTTCAAAATCTTACATTAGAACCAAATGTTTTCCCAAGCTCAGTTGCCAAATCAATTGCAGATTGTATTGTCCATGTGCTGCATAGGCTGTGAATAGGGGATGGAGGGGATTGAAAAATACACCAGATTCAGGTGTGAAGTCAAGCAGTTATTCCTGAAAAAGATCACAGGTTTTGAAAGACAAAATATCATATGCAAGAAGCATAAGCAATTTAATGGAATAGCTCAGTAGTCATGGGCAAGAGATTTAAAAAAGTAAAAAAGAAATTAAGAATGTAAAATGTAAGAAACAGTCTTGTAGAGAGACAAATAATAGGTGTTGCACATTTGCATAACAGGCAACATAACTTCTCCAAAAAATAGAATAAAATGAAAGTAACACCCCCACCCCCCAAATTAGTAGGTGAAGCTGATATTACAAGTTTGGTTTGCTGGAAAGGCAGACATTGCAAACAGAAATATCTATCTTCCAACTTAATTGATAAGGAAATGATATTCTCATTGCATAATTTTGGAGATGTATCATTTTGGAACATGTCATAGCTACTGAATAAATTGTTAATAGCATAAGCTAGATAAAGCAAAGCAACACATCCCCTCTTCTTGGGAAGGAAGTGAAAGAAAGAGATAAATGGAAATATTATAAAGGAGTAATTGTATGTAATGTTAATTCAGAGCTTATATTTATTTAAGAGGAATTTCTCATATGGTCTCATGCTGTGAACTTTTAATGCAGCTTTTCTTTCTCAAGATAAAAAAAAAAAAAAAAAAGCTGTATGATTCATAGTTCATTTTGTGAACGTAAGGTTTCCATAAATTGTTTTGTTGATTGACATGTCAGCATGAGATGTACAGGTGTATACTTTAATGTTGCTGCTGAATTAGTGTTGAGTGACTGGCTGGTTTAGGCTGTCTGTGTTGGAAATATCTAAGCAGCCTTGTCTTTCTGCAGGTGTCAGGGATCAAAATTCCTGTAAGCTGCCTGACATCTCACAAGTTTTTCATCTGCAAAAGACCATGTCAGAAGTTCAGATATGGTCTCATATTCCACATTTTAGGAGGAGAGAAAGAGTAGGCGTTCTTAAAATGTGCCTACCGATACTGAGTATCTTAAATGCTAAGTTTATTAAGGATTTTCTCCAAACTGACCCTAGTTAAGGATGACATGCCTCAGACTTTAGCAAGTCAAGCCTGAGGGTTCAAAAGCAGGTCTTTCACTTGGTTTTTCTCTGAAGAATTTTGAGATAGTTGACCAACTTGCAAACACAAGATATGAGGGATAAGGCTAAGATGTCTTTTTGTCACACCAAAATAGATATTTGAATTTATCAGATTAATATGGGCAAGTCATTCTGCTATCCAATAAATACTTTTTTTTTTTAACATTGTCTTTCTACTTTAAAAGAGCTTTCCAGTACTTTACTGGAAGAGAACTGATTTCCTGACAGTTCCTCATGCAACTCGGTAAGTATCAAAAGGTCCAGGTTCAACTTGGTACTTGGGATCAGTCATGCTTTCTGACTCAAGTCTGGAGTGAGCCACTAGAATGAAGCACTGAATTGGTGTTTGAGGTGGGGCAGTTTGAATGTAGATGCTGTGGGCAGCATGGAAGTGTGAAACTTGTGTTGGGCTGATCATGGTCTGGCTGAGTACTCCAGAGATATTCACAGAAGCTTGGCTACCTCAGCCATACTCCAAATTCTTATGCAGTGCCCTTACATAGTTTCTTCTTGCAGGCTTCTGCAACCTCCCAGGAAACTGAAGCCCTTTCATTTCTTGTGGGCGACTTATGACAATATGTTGGTCCAGAGGAGAGCTATTTAAGATATGCATGGCACTAATTTGCTCATTTGACTTGGAAATTACATGCCTTGCAGTAATTTTTGGTGAGCCATCCCAGCCATAACTGAGGTCCAGAGGGGCAGGAAACCATGTAAATGCAAACTAAATACACATAAAATGTGAAGCAAAATTCAGCAGCCAGGCCTCTAAAATTGTGAGACACATCTTCCCCTTCCACAGAGACTTTCAGCAGGTTCTTGGTTAAGAAAGCATAACAGTAGATCCCTTCCCTTGACAGAGCACTATCTTCATGTATAGCTGTCAATTCCATTGTGTCAAACACTTCATATTGTAAAAAAAATGAGAATTTTTGGAGTTGACCAGGTTTTTACGTTGAATGTGGACTTCTAAATTACTTGTGTTCTCAAAAGTTCTTGGTCCATGTTGCCTCCCAAATAATTAGGGCTTTCGATATCGTGGGTGTCAAGGTCTGTGTATGCCTACAAGCAAAATCACATGGAATGACTGGCATGCTGAATTCACCCATGCCAGAGTGTAGTGCAGATGCAACTGGAGAGAGCTCTTGACTGTATAACTCCAAAGATTTAGATGCTACATATTACCTTGTTCTGAGGTAAAAAAATATTTGATCTGTCTCAAGTCCTGGATTTCATTGAGTTTGGTACATCTTCTTTAGGTTTTATGACCAACCAGATGGCCATCTTTTTAGAGCTGTTTATGAAATCCCAATGGTATTTATTTTTCACATTAATTTAATAATTTAACTAATTTAAAGATGAAGTTTTATTTCAGTTATTCAAATTTCATCTCATTTTCACAACTGTGTTGGTTCTTCTCAATCAAATGTTTAAATGTAATTCAGATTTGATAATGTTTTCTTTTGCATGTTGGAATAATGTTTATAAAACTGGTAAATGTGATGCATTATTTCAGCAAATGGGAGGAATGGACTGAATATTTGCCACTTATGCAAAATGCCTAACCAGATTTCTGTAATTACCTTTGGTTCCCAAAACATAAGATTTTTTTATGTCATAAAAAGTTAGCCTTTGTGAATACTAACCAGTGGTGCATGAGCTTGTTTAACTTCACTGCATGCTTCAAGTTTGTATTTATATTTGAGGTCGAATATGTGAATCCTTCTGAATGTACTGTAAGGTTCCCCAACATCTGGGAATAGATCTGTGAATTTCTGTGTCTACCTGGTTGCTGCCAAGTTTTCCTGCATTATTTCCTTTTGTACTGCTCAAGTACAGTGGTAACATTTTATTTAGGCAAAGTATCTAGCAGGGAGTAAATTTCTGTCACAGAAAATTATTGCTCCCACCGTAAAATTTTCTTTGATTGATCTTACATTGATATGTTTCTGATTAATGAAGTTTCTGTTCTAAATTATAAAGCAATTTAAGAAAGCCTTTTGACTTCACTGAATTGCATCAGACTTTATTAGTATTATGTTTTAATACCTGTCCATTAACAGTCTTTAAGCAGAATTTTAATGTGTAAGGCTTGCAAGAATCTATAGAGGCAGATATTAAAATGTCCAAAAATAAATCATGTAGATCTAGGAGTAAGTGCAGTATGTTCTTAAACCCCGACTGTGTCTTGCATATTAGTGGATTATACCTTGGTGGTCAACCAAAAAAGGAAAAGACACTGTGATCAGCAGCAGTGATATGGAATATAGTAGGTAACAATGGCACATTCTCCATGCCACAACTCCTCAGAAGATGTCTGTCATTTCCCAACAATGGGAAATCAGGATCAGATAGGACAATCTAGACAGTTTGAATATCTCCACGAAGACAAAGAGAAGGTAATGTTTTTTCCTAAGCACCTGGACTTCAGAAATTACTTTGCTAAATTCTCCCAATTTGATTTTCTGAAAAGAGTTATTGTTTTGCATTCTTTTTTTTTGGACAAGGCAGAACTGTGGTGTCAGAAAATGTTGTTTCTTTTTTCTCCTATTTCATAATCCTACATGAATCCTTAGGTGTGGATTTTACACTCCCAATATTCTTTCAGACAGAGTCTTCTGAAGGGTCATTTCATTGTATAGACATTTCAGGGAGAAAAACCCAGTTCTGATCGTGAAAACTGTAGTCTTAAACATTCTGGAACTACTTCTCTTTACTGAAAAAAATAGTTTATTATAATTGAAATTAATGGAATCATATTGAGAAGAAGATATTTTAAAATCTTAAAATAGCAGTATGAAGTTTTGAAGCACTACATTTGGATATTTTATTTTTTTATATTAAATAGCCCAATAAACATCTCTGCTCAATGAACTTCAGGATACAAATAGCAGTGAACGATGCCTCTGAAGTTAAAAGAACTGTCCAAACTGCCTGGGAAAATCTGGTAACACTATAGGTGTGATTATGTGTTATTGAAAATAGTGATGCTAGTCCCCCATTTTGACATTCACATTCACTGTATTCACAGTCAGATATTTCTCCAAAATAATTGCCTGCTAAATCAGGGATAAATCTCCCTGAGGGCTGGTTTTTTTTTTCCTTTTTAAAATGTAAGGACTAATGGGTTGTTCAACGTTGGTGACGAATGCAAAATTGTATTGATCTTCCTAAATACATACATATGCCTTGTATGATGTGTTTTAATAAAAACGTAAGGACAGACTGCTCTTTGCACACTTGTAAAGGTTTATGCACTTTTAAAAGAAGCAGGGAGAGTATAAACAGGCAGGAAACTGTAGGCAAACTGTAAGATTTGCTTCACTCTCAGATTGAGTTTCCAACTGAAGATGGGTATTGCCTTGACTCTGTACAAAGTTAACTACATCAGCTATGGGGATATGTTGAAGATACTGGGCTGCTTTGTTAGCTGCATTGCTCCAAGGTTTTCTTTTTCTCTAGTTCTCCATATAGCAAGAACTATTGAAAATTTCACTTTTTATGCAGGTTCGTTAATGCATAGTTGACCAATAAGAACACTGATGCAGTCTCAGGCTATGATGTTTTTCCAGTGAAGCTATACAAGTATAGCCAAAGCATAATGTCCTACAGCTTTCAGTCAGTCTTATCATTTTGACTTCTGCATTTTTCTTTTGCCTTCAGGCAGTCCATTATCCATGGACATTATCTGTGTAGCTCTTTGGACTCCTGATATCTAGGCACAGTGATGTACAAAGGAACAGCATTAATTTGTGCTTGTCAGGTCTCTTCTGTGTTCCTATGTAGAGGGCACAAGCTAGCACAGTACTAATTCCAGCTTAATTTTTATAATGAAATTTCATTCTCAGGACTTAACATAGTTATCCCAGACTAACAAAAAGCTGGGGTTAATAAAAGTCACTGCTTCACAGGTTTCAGATTTATTACATTGGAATCAATATGCTTTAGCAGACCTTGTGAGCCAGTTACTACAAGTACTACTCCAGCAAAATGCTGCAGTTGAGAAGTGTGTGTATGAAACCTGTTCTCAGTGAACATGATGGCGACACTTATGGTGGGTTGTAATATGTAGACATCTCTTCAAACAGACTGCAGTGAAATGTAGATCTTGGGAGCTGCCAGGGCTTTATGAGGATGATCTTGGCATATGCCTATGAGATCATTAGTCACACCAAAATTTTCATGGGAGGAAGCTCTATGATTATACAACATTCTTACCTTAGATGAGCGCAGAATTTGAGAAAACTGTTGATTCATTCCCATACCAAGGAGGCAGGGAAAGGGGACATCAATCTTTGCTTTTTGCAATATTTTCTATGGCAAGAAGTAGGCAAAAAAAGCCAGTTTATGGCACAGCAAGAAGTAAGAGATTTAGTCACTACTTGATAATCATGGGGTTTGGCACTGTATTACAGTAGTCCCATGCTTCTGGGCTTCTGTTGATCATCCAGAGTAGTACGAAAATAATTACTTTTTCCTCCTTGAAGCTTGATTAGAAAAATGTTGCCAAACTGGTTTTCAAACTTCCAGAAGTTTTGGGAGAGAAGGCTAGGGCATTTGGAAGACTGCAAATTAAATATTAGCACAAATTCCTGGTACACAAACAAGGGACACAGACCACACAAAGATTCATTCAGAGTGCTGCAGCTTTTCTGAATGCACTTGCTCATCCTTAAGACTGAGTTTTTGACAATTTTAGGTGGAACTGAGCTAAAAACACAGCGCTTACATCTCCAAAGAGCTCTTTGATGAGATTTTAACTTGGTTCTTTGTCCCTGCAATGAATGGATGGAAAATACAGATAAAATCAACAGGATATTTGGGATGTTGTAAATTCAGACCCACATGTTGGGACCCAGCTCTAGGAGTTGCTAAGGAGTCTTAAATCCTTTCCCTGTGAATGGCTGAGATGACATTCAACAAAGTGGTCTTCATATTTGGGGTAGCTGAAAAACAATCCATACGGTTTTAAAAAAATATGAGCAGCTCCAGGTGAACAATGGAAAATATTTTTGAGTTATCTTGAAGGTTGTGTAAGGGACTCTATAAATCTGACCATGCCCTCCAGTAATCACTCCTAGGACTCCCCACCTCCCTGTTGTCCCCCAGGGCGGGGAAGCCTCTGTCTGAAGGGATGCTCTGCACAAGCAGAAGCAGTGTCTCTGCCACTCCAGGTAACTGTGGTTTAGAAAAGTTCCACCTGTAATTTCTCTTTCAAAAACAGAGCCCTCTCTGATCGAGAGATGAAATGAACTCCTAAGCACTATCTAAGATTCTGCACAGTGTATTATATCTGGCTGTCATTATTGATGATTTTTGGCATAGTAATTAGTGTCTCACAGAGCTGTATAGTTAACTTGGGCTCTGAGGAAGACAGAATACTGTACTTAGGGTAATTCTGTGCACATTTAAACACCTGAAAGCAAGAAAGCCTTTGTTTCTTTTTTTTCTGCAAATATTAGCCTAAGAGAAAGTGTCCCTTCAACCACCTTCCATATATCAAATGAGGTTTTTGACACGAGAGGCTGTTCACTACACCTATTTAGTATAGCTAAAATAGTTTTTTTTGCAGATTCCACAAACTTATTTTTGTGAAAGTGATGACACTGAAGGTCATCTTCCTCTTTGGTCATGCAGACTTGCTTACTTAAATTCTTCCTTAGATAATTACATCAGTACTGTATTGATCATCAGAATAGCTTTCCTCATTTTATGATGTGCTTTTTTAAAAATGAAATGCCTTTACAAATAACAAACGGGGTTTACACTGAGGGAGAAAAGTACCAGAGAGACGTGCAGTGAGGTAAGTAGGCACTAAGATCAAATACAAGCATGCAAATACATGATGCTTCCAAATAGATTCATGTGGTGAGGCTGAAAGATGCTTGTATTGTCCTTAGCAGAAGTTGAAACACTTCAGGCTAGGGTAATGGTTTATGAATAAGGAGTAAAGAGGAGAATAAAGGAAGGAAAAATAAAGCATAAAATTAGCAATCCAAACTAATTCAGAAAGTTTGCTTTTTAGGCAGTCAATTACAGGAGTAACTGCAATGTGAAGGCTGAAAGGGGGAAAAAAACCCAACTTCAGCAATCTGTTGGACTTCAAACCAAATGAAACAGTGCTGCTACATTCACCTCCAGTCATCTTATACTAGGTTTATACATTTCTTTTCACCTTTTCTCAACTGAGCTTGGTCAGTGAAGCTGCTACCTTAATATCAGGAATTAAGTGGCTGGGACTTGGTGTTCCACCTACACCCAAGGTTTAGTGAGTTTCGAACTGCTTATAATTTGTGAAATGGATAATTTGAAACCTGGTTGTTGTTTTACAACCCTAGGGCATTTAGTGTTAGCCCAGGGGACTTTGCTTCACATCCCTGAACTTTTTTCACTGGAAAAAAAGGAAAATTTTTTGAGGAGTGGCAAGCACTCAAGTTAGCAAGTCCATGTATGATTACATGCTTCTTTCAATGGTGATTAAAGTTGCCTGAAATAGCATCCCGCTGTCATAAATGCTAAATAAGGGTCTAAATATGCCTGTTTTCTCCTTGTGTTGCTTTCCTTCTTCCATAGCCTAACAACTGTGGAGGCTAGCCTTTGTCTTTTGTTTTTGTGTTTTGCTTTGCACAGCAGCATGTTCAGCTGCCTGCTGTCCATTTGGTTATATCATCCGGCTGTATCCTGTGTGGTTTGCTTCTTGATGTGCTGCTCACTCTCAGGCCAAAGAGCACAGTCTTTAGAAAGTGGACATTCTTCATTTGGCAGGTGCATCCAAACAGATGGAGATCCCTTCAATTTCTTCTGGCAGTGCAAGCCTCTTTTGCATCAATTCTGTCTCTTTGTTTCTCTTTGGTAGATCATTTTGGTTTTGATGGAGTCTCATCAGTTAACTTCAAGCAACTGTTGGTAGCAACTATGTGTGTTTCTGCCTTTTTGAAGGTCCAGAGCAGGACTGAGAACCCTGAAGGATTACTTCTCTGGCAAAATATTCATTGGTTCATAATGTGCAAGCACATATGAAGTTAAGAATTTCTGTTGGCTTGGTAATTTAGTGCAATATGCACAATCCATTTGTGCCTTGATGTTCACTTGAGATCAGGACTCGGCTGTATTAGGATATTACCACAACATAAGCAAAAGTTTTTGTACCAGATGGATTAAGTAAATAAGGTAAGAAAGGGAAACAGAGGTTCTGTGACTTGCTCAAAGCATATAGCAATAGCAAAGCTATGAAATCCTACCTTAACTGATACCACAGGAAGTTTTGCTATTGATTCACTGGAGTTAGATATTCACTCTGGGTACTCACCTCTGATTCGTAGTTCAGTGGCCCTCAATGTCGCAATGGCAATCTGCCTGGAATGAAATGCAGCAGCTGCTTAACACTGCCCAGTTCAACTCTGCATGTGGTTCATATTAGAAAGAAGGAAAGAAAAATGTCTCAGCCAACTGAAACTGGAGGGAGAATTTTAGCTAAAAAGAAAGTAATTATCTAAATTAGAACTCTGGCCAGGATAACGAGACAAAGACTGTCATGGCAAGTGTAACAACCAGAACTGGTCACAGCCTTGGTCTCACATTTTCACTGTGCCACTGCTTCTGATCTCACCTAAATTCTTTCTAGTTTTATTTTCTTTAAACCTTGTAAAATGTTCTAATTTTACAAAGACTGAGGTAATTGAAAGCTTCCATTGCTCATTGCTTTCTCAGACAAACAGGGCAGGCATCCTCCTGGTGTTATCATAATATCCTGTGAAGCAGAACAAGTACTGGAGACTCATTTTCTAGGGGAGAAATGTCTTGTAGCTGCATCTAGAAAAGTGCTAGTGCTGCTTTCTCAATAAGACATTATACATGGGTGATGGATTCATTGCTCCAGGCTATCTTTTGTTTATATTTATGTTCCTTTTCTGAGGGTTATTTTTTCCCATAAGACACATGTTTAAAAATCACTATCTTGCTAGTAGTTTTGAAATTGATGGGTATGAAACTAACAGTTCTTCTAAGGGAGAAGTGCTGTTTAGTGAAGAAAGCACAGGTCTAGGGAGCTTTTATTATTCTATGACCACTGGGTGGCAATGTCTATGGAAGTTCATCTTTCTCTGCCTTGTTCCCCTATCTTCAGAATGACCGTAAAGATAATGATCTTTGTAACATACTTTGAGAAAACATTAATATTAAAGCACTGTATAGGAACAAGTTACTATAATTGAAGTCTAGATCTTTTATTAGCAGAAGTAATTTAATATTTTGTTAAGAGCAACATATATGGAATTCTGTATTTCTTCTGTAAGGATCAGACCTCAGTTCAAATAGAAAAAAAAATTTATTTCCTCCACTCCCTACCTTAAGAAGGGTAGACTGGTAATTACAATGGTAGTACACTAATTTTTAGCGTTAGCAATTTGGCTGCATCTATTGACTGAATACTGTTCTTTTCTGTTACAGAAGTCAGTACATATGAGTACATGATACCTATTTCTTACTCTTTTTATCTGTTATAGAATGCAGTTTCAACATAATGTATCTACCTTTCTAGCCACATGCCTCAACATCAGATGCATTTTCTTATCCAATGTTAAACATCTCGTTTTAACACAAGATGAATAAATAAGAGGTTTTCATACCAGAAATTGAGGAAAAAAACCTGTCTGTGTGTAACTGTTGGACACACATCAAGTTCCCTAAATATGTTCATGTATTACTGTTGACTCTGAGGGCCTGATCATCTAATGAGAGCCAATATTTGTCCCAGTTTTTTATATATGTATGTTCACTTTAATAGATACGTGTGTGTGTATATGTGTACACATGTATCTATTAAAGTAAACATACATATATAAAAAACTGCAACAAATATATATTGGCTCTCATTAGATGATCAAGCCCTCAGTCAACATATCTGTACATATATACACACACATACTTTAACTCAACAGAGCTATTTGTCATTGTGAATTTATCAAATAATGAAAGAGGCAGGTAGGGAGATTTAAATTTTTTATCGCCATTTTCTATGATCTTAGCTTTCATCTTCAACTTTATATTCATAATCTGTTCTTTATTTTTTAATGAAAAGGTTACAGAATACTCCAAAAATCACTTTTAACATCTTAAGTCAGAAAAGGGGATCTGCATAAGTGAGAGAGCTGAGAAAAATAATGTTAATATTGCAAAATAAGTACATTGTTTAGCTGTTGTCCAGAAAACTGCCCTCCTCCTAAACCAGTGTCGTGTGAATAATTCTGTGTATTTTTGAAGAATACATAGAGTTTCTTTTTGCTGATAGAAATATGCAGACACATCAAACATAATATATTGATATACATGAAGATTACTCCATTTCAGAAAATTTGTATAGTTCTCTCAGTTTTTTGTGTGATTAATAAGACAATTTGGTCACTGATTCTGTTTGTTTAAACACTGTGTGTTTAAACAAAAGTGTGGTTAAGGCTGCTTCTAGTCTGCTTTCAAACAGCAAAGAACAGTAAAAGTGTACTGTTGCTGTGTATATGGGAAACAAAGATGCCTAATGTAATATAAGGGTTAGAGAACAAATATATTTGAATTTCAGTGTTATATTTCTTGGCAGGGACAGTATTCAGCTGAAATTCAGGAGCAAAGCTGAGCTTCTGAAAGATTATCATAGAAATAGATGTATACATAAAAGCAGATTTGAGAACAGGCTTTCTGGATTCTGCCTCTGTCCAAGCTCAATATGTGTTCTTCTGCAGAGTGCTCCCCTCTCATGATCCTGCCTCACAGCATCTGTCTACTTGTAATCACCTGCCCAACTTTATCTGATGTTCTCTTTATAGAGTTCTTCTACTTGTACAAAGGTCTTTGGCATTCATTGATAGTTGTCATGGTGTTGCACAGTATTGCAGTCAGAACTGTTTATGCTTTCAATAAAAATTAGTACAAAAGGTCAAGGATTCCAGACTTTCAGCTGTTGTAAAATTCTTTATATTAAAGAAAAAAAAACCAAACCAACATGAATGATACCAGTTTAACCACTCAAATAACTGTCTGGGTATCCCTCATTCTCTTTTGCAAAGTTGTTTAGTTTCCTTTTCCATTTAGCAAGTCTTCCTTCCTGAAAATAGAATTAGCTCCATCTGTGTGGCAAGTTTTCATTCAGCTGATCTTGGTATGATCAGAAATTCAGTTCGGACTTTCAGTGAGAGGTCTGACTGAGCAGAACACTTTTAATCTGCACTGAACTGTGTGAAGTCTGAGTTGGTGACATAATAACAGGTTATTCCTCCATCATCTCTTTGTGAACACCTGAAATCACTGACTCGTTATGCAGAGGCCAGCTTTCAGTTTTTGGTGACCTATAATGGACATGACCTAGCAACCAAGCAGGGAAAGTTTTATCCAATTAAAAATCCCCTGAGTCATCCAGTCTCTTTAAAATGCAGAATCTAAATAATAGATTGCATGAAGATAGATGACATTCTCAGCATCTACTTTGTTTCAACACAAAGGGAGAAGAGAAAGAAGATAAGAGTCAGCTAAGTGAGATAAATGTGAATGAGGGTCTGGGAATATGAGGAAACAGACTTAATAAGAAGCAAGTAAAAGAATGCTTTCATAATTTAAAGTATCTATAAATCAGTGAGGGTCCAGTGACATTTAACCAACAGTTCATAAGGAACAGCAACAAGAACTGTGATGATCCGTCAGCTGTATTGGAAGATGGATAGAGTACAAGTGAGCCATCAAGAAGGAGTGAAGCAAATGGCAAGTATGCAGTAAGAATTTTTTTTAAATGCAGGAGGCAAAAAGCTCCACAAATTATAAGGCATTTGCCTCACACTAAGAAATACTGTATTTTGCGTATGTGTGAAACTTCAATCGCTATGTCAATTACAGAAACAAGTTCTAAGCATGTCTTAAAACAGCCTAAAAGTTTTCTTATGTATACCCTTAAACTTTTGTGGTAATTGTTGGGATGTTTTTCTTGGAGGAGTGACAAATATGCTCATGTAATATTTTAGTGTCACTTCTATGTGCAGCAAGTTGCATCTGTTTGGTTTTAATCTGCCTCTGCTTTCCTGCTAGAATTTATATGTCTGCATGCAGATACATCATCTCCCTCTTCTCACTGGAAAATCTTTAGCCGAGTTCTTATTTGGTTTGTTGAATGATAGGAAGAATAGTTTCCTTCTCCAGGCAGAATATCCATTGCTCAGTCAATTTGCTTGTATCTGAACAAGCAGCCTTTGAAGGAAGCAAAATTACAAACTGGGGAGAGAATTTCAGAAAGATAGGATATTGGCTTATATACAGGTTATTGGGTGGATGATAGATGGTGTTTTTGCACAGTTCAGCCGTAAAGGACTTCATATCCCAGAATTAGCTGTCCTGTCTGCAGAAGAACAAAGTATTTCTGACATAGTGGAAAGTGACATATGAGTCAAATAAATAAAATATTTGAAGTACTGGAGTAACTGAGATTTTTGGCCAATAATTTTAGTGGGTAGGGTTTTGAATGTGGTAGTGATTTTCTTTTCATAATCCCCGTGTATCATGGAACAGATGAAATGAATGGAGCAGTTGGAGTTGGATTGCTCTCTGAGTATAGGAAAAGAGAGTAAGGCCGTCCCCATATGGGTCTGTTGTCCCTGGAAGTCATTCCTCTTTTAACTGGAAAGAGCCTAAATGTGATGACCTTAATGGCATACTGCAGAAGTCCACTACAGGATGGGGTTTCTGGGAAGAGTTTAGGATCTTCACTGAAATGACTTGATGCTATTCTACTTCTATTAGATTAAATGCTACTTCTGTTAGATTAAATGCTACTTCTGTTAGATTAAATTGAATAGTAATTGCAATTATTTATCTTCAAATGTAATTGATGTTAGGATTTCTAGAATAGTGTCTTAAGTCTGTGAATGTATTCTACGAATGAGAAACTGAAATAAGTTTGAGATGTTGAAGTAAATATATATATATATGGAATCACATATTTCATAAGGAGATAAAAAAATATTGTTCTGGGAATTAGATGGAAATCTACAGTGCCATTTTAGGGACTTCTCAGAGAAGCACTAACCATGAAAAATTTCAAAAAATTAGAGCTATATGTCTCTGAGTCCTGCTAATTGTAATCATGATAATTATCATGTGCATTAACTATATTGCTATTCTGAGTTATGTAGTTATAGCAGGACTATAACAGAAAGAAAAGTGAATATACTTAATTTCTAAATGATCTGGTATGCTTTAGTGCAAATGGCTCAAACTCTTAAATAGCTAAGTCTGTTTTTAAAAATGTAAATATGTATCTTTGAACCTGAAAGGAAGAATTTCTTTTAGATCTTTATATATCTCATAAATATGCACATAACCCCTCTGTGAAGGGATAGAAGACAAAATGGACTTAGGCTGGAATCAGACAAAGAAACAGAATGGGACAAAGTGGATTCAGGCTTGTGCTCTGCTGAATTGGGAGATACTGGCGTGCATACTCAAAATTAAGCTGGGTTCCAGTGCTTTGCTGAATTTGATCTTGATACATGGTCTGAGGTGCTGAACTACGTGTAAAGGGGTGTATGTATGAAACGCTTGTCCAGCGTTTGGGACAATGGGCTCCTAATTCTTGACTGAGCCCATTATACTCTTAGTTTTGTGATGGTAATGAGTAACAGGTAGGGATAGACTCCTTGCTGTCGCTTTTACGAAAAGCTTTTAAAGGTTCTTATTTGTTTCACAGTAAAATCCCATTTCAGATAAATATATTTATTTCTATTGCATAAATCTTAGATATATTCTACTAATGAAACAAAGTCTCAGTCAATTTCTTTCTTTTCTTAAAGTCCATTGCAGTTCTCATTTAAACATTGTGGCAAATGATTCATAATTACTTCAGTTTCAGGAGTATTCATTCTTTAACTTGCCTAGAATGACAATGAAACCTTTGGGTTTTTTCTATTAAGGATAAATTAATTTCCCCCTGGATCAGGTGCATTAAATTTTAAATCATTTATTATAGTTGCTTTAGCAAATTTAGACATAGCTTCCATGATTTAATTTCTTAGACAAGGCCAATGATTGTAGTATTAATTCATTCTACATATGGTGTTTGCCCTAATAAAATTCTCCTATTTGGTCTTTTGATCACAAGTGACAAATTAGAGAAGGATAGATTTTGATTTATTTCTTTATTCATATTTGCTATAGGACAAAAAAGCTGTAAAGCCTTTATATTTGTGGCTCACTACGAATTTAACAGGACAGTGAACTATTTAACAGGGTTAAAATTCCTCCTTAAGCAGTCAATATGTAATAATGAGCACTGAATTATAAATGGAAATTTGAAGACCTGCAAACCTCTACCTGGCAGGTGATTCCCTTTTTACTTAAGAAAAAGAAAGGAAAAAAAGGCATTTTTGCAGATTGTTAGGATCCCAAATTGTACTCCTCATCTACTTTTGCATGGACTTTTCAACATGGCTGCACCTTCTGTCTGGATCTTCTTGCTGTCTGAGCAGTAACAGCTTAAGGTATCCACAAAAGTGGCTTTGATGTGGTTCTTGTATTTCCCAGTCCATGACTGCTCCTCTTAACATTTCCATGAACTGGGTGGTATTCCCTGCAGCACTGAAATGTAAGGACCAAATAGAGCATATTTGTAAGCTTGTATTAATCACTACTTCAAACTCCAACCAAGACAGGAAAATGTAGAGAAATGTCACATGCTGGAAGACATGTAGCATGGAACTGACAGCAAAATTATTTTGCCCAAGTGTGGGCTGGAGCTATCCAGGTGATCTTAAAAACATCTCAATGACAGCAGCCTCATTGGGCAAGATTGGATCTCACTGGTGCTGTCACATCAAGTTTGTCAGATTCCTCTCTACTCCTCACTTCACTTCTTGCCATAGGAACATTTTCCATCTAGGGAGAATACCCTTAGAAAGCAAACTTACAGCTGCATCTGCAATACCTGTAATGTAAAAACATTCTCTGCTTAACAACTTTTAAACTATTCTGTCTCTTTTTGTAATTTAAAAAGTGCAGATCTGAGGATATAGAACTTCATTGCAGGTCATTCTCCTTCTATTTCCCTGTTCCTCACGGGGAGAGAGTCTGCTTTAGTTCCTCTGTTTTCTTACTTCTCTTCCTTGCTCTGATTTAGGCTTACTGGAATAGGAATCCCCTTGCTGTAGACCTAACCAGACTGTACTGAGGTGTCCTGTGTGCACAGGGCTGGAGTGCCTCCACTCTACCTAATGATCCACCACACTTACTGTTCGCCTCATACTCTGTCTCTGTTCTCAGAGCTGACTGGCTCTCCAGTCTGGGAAACTGCAGAAGGATGTGCCTTAGCTCAGACTCAAGATTTCCCCACAAGGCAATAGGAATGCATCAGGGTTGATTCTTGGAGCTGAAGCCTCAAGCCAAGCTGAGCTAGGGAGGATGCAGGTTAAATATAGTCTTAGAGTCCCTTTTGTGACTTAGACAGATAGACAAATACAGAAGCATTAGAGAATGTGTGCATATACACAGGAAAGAGCGTGAAGTTAATGTAGATGGTAGAATAATGATTTTTGAGTATTTGTAAGCAGAGTGGACTTGCTTCCTGCGTGGCCATGACCTCAACATCCAAGATGTCCTATTCATTTCATTAGGGCTGATGGAATGAGGACATTACTTCATGCGGATAATGACTGATTATTTGAATCTTTCAAGTCAGATTGAATTTGGCTTTGAATCCCCTCTGGCAAGCACCCTTCAGCAACTAGTATATTTCTGTTCTCCTGAATCTTTCATTTTTAAGAATTATTCTTCCAGGTGGGTATACTTCACCCATCATGTTAATTATTTATTGCTCCCTAAGAACCAAGAGTATGCCTGAAGCTGTTCAAGTCCCTCCCTCTGCAGTTCTCTGTAGAGAGACCAGTCTTCTGCATCTCACAGTGTGAAACCAGCTTGGTGAAGACATGATTTGCTGAGGGAAATAGAAGTGCTCTCTTACATGTTTTAATTAGAGTCATATTTGCGTTTATGGTTGCTGTGGTGGGTTGACCCTGGCTGGATGCCAGGTGCCTACCGAAGCTGCTCTGTCACTCCCCTCCTCAGCTGGACAGGGGAGAGAAAGTATAATAAAAGGATCATGGGTTGAGATAAGGACAGGGAGAGATCACTCAACCAATTACTGTCATGGGCAAAACAGACTTGACTTGGGGAAAATTAATTTTATTTATTACCAATCCAATCAGATTAGGGTAATGAGAAATAAACCCAAATCTCAGAACACCTTCCTCGCACCCCTCCCTTCTTCCTGGGCACATCTTTATTCCTGAATTCTCTACCTTCTCCCCCTCCTCAGCAGCACAGGGGGACAGGGAATGGGGGTTGCGGTCAGTTCATCACACGTTGTTTCTGCCTTTCCTTCCTCCTCAGGGGCAGGACTCCTCACGCTCTTCCCCTGCTCCAGTGTGGGGTCCCTGTCATGGGAGACAGTCCTCCACAAACTTCTCCAATGCAAGTCCTTCCCACAGGCTGCAGTTCTTCATGAGCTCCTCTGGCATGGGTCCTTTCTATGGGCTGCAGTCGTTCAGGCACAGACTGCTCCAGCATGGGTCCCCCACAGAGTCACAAGTCCTGCCAGAAAACCTGCTCCAGCGTGGGCTCCTCTCTCCATGGGTCCGCAGGTCCTGCCAGGAGCCTGCTCCAGTGTGGGCTTCCCACGGGGTCACAGCCTCCTTCAGGAACCCACCTGCTCCAGCGTGGGGTCCTCCTCGGGCTGCAGGTGGATATCTGCTCCACTGTGGACCTCCCTGGGCTGCAGGGGGACAGCCTGCCTCACCATGGTCTTCCCTATGGGCTGCAGGGGAATCTCTGCTCTGGCACCTGGAGCACCTCCTCCCCTGTCTTCTTCACTGACCTTGGGGTCTGCAGGGTTCTTTCTCTCACATATTCTCACTCTTCTCTCCAGCTGCAGTTTCTGTTGCACAGCAACTTTCCCCCCTTCTTCAATACATTATCCTAGAGGTGTTACCCACCATTGCTGATGGGTTCAGCCTTGGCCAGCGGTGGGTCCGTCTTGGAGCCAGCTGGCATTGGCTCTGTCAGACATGGGGGAAGCTTCTAGCAGCTTCCCACAGAAGCCACCCCTGTACCCCCCCCCCCAACCTTGCCATGCAAACCCAATACAGTTGCCCAGCAGATAAAGCTACATTTATAGAAACTTCTAATTCTTTTAACTGAGGTGTCCTGTGTGCACAGGACTGGAGTGCCTCCACTCTACCTAACGATTCACCACACTTACTGTTCGCCTCATACTCTGTCTCTGTTCTCAGAGCTGACTGGCTTTCCAGTCAAATATAGGGATTTGTTGCTCTTTCTGAATTTGGGAGAAATAAGCTTCCAAGAGGGGTAGGAATTCATGCTTTTTTCATACATTTTATGGAGTATTTTTCTTTCAGATACTCTTGGTCTGATTGTCATAGGTGATCATTGACACAGAACTAGATACTCACAAGACCTTGTATTCCCTAGTGACAGTAGTGACTTCTCAGCTTAGCAAAGTGGCAGGGCTAAAAGAATAGATATTTCTGTATCAATTGTAACTTTGGTTCCCAGATCTGTAAGTACAACGGAAACTCACAAATAAAAGCAAAAAGAACACACAGGGCTTTGACCCCCTGCAAGATTTCTTCTTCGGGTAGAATGTAGGTAGAATACTGAACTTATAAATTCATATAAACAATACAGACACCACAACATCTTGGAATGAGGTACTGTGCACAGCACTCAAGTATACTAGAAATTCCTGAAATGGCATTTGCTGTGGGATTTAGGCAATTGTAGTGATAAGAAGACCGGTGCACCCTGGTATATTGTAATAATGATCAGCATATAGTATCTAACCAACAGAACGTTTGATACTGGAAGGGACCTCTGGAGGTCTGTGAGAGACTGAAAGAGTTAATGTCTCAAACATTGTGGTGGGGCAAGTTCTGCTTAAAGACAAACTCTGCACAGCAAGAAACCAAGGTGAAAAGCCCATCAGCTCAGACATCAGCAACAGGAGGGGGAGGGTGTGCTAGAGGGTGCCCAGCTCCCTGTTCTGATAAGCTGTTCTGATACAAAGATCAAACAATGGCGGTGTCTGCAGGGAAAGAGAAGTTACTCCACAAACAACCCCCAAGCCCAAAGGCTCACAAACTGCTCATTGACCTGACAAGTTCGGGTGCCTGCCCGAAGGAGGGGCAAGGATGATAAAAGGACACAAACTGAAGCCCCGGGTGTGCAAGCCCACCGGGACTGGACCCCTCAGCTGACTGGATACCTCGGCTGCCTGAACCAACGCTGGACCCAGGACCGGTGAAATCTTTGTCTCTTCCTTTTTCTGTCTCTGTCTTCTTCTTTCTTTCCTTTTCCTTTTCCACAATCCCTACACCTCATCCGTTTCAACATACAAACCATTGACCAAGTCTGAGACTAAGAGTAGATTCAGCCGCCCCTGGGCCCTTCTCTGAGGAGGAGTTGAGAAAGCAAGGGGGTCTGCTCTGAACCTTGTGACTCAACAAGAGGGATCTCCTTATTCCCTAAATTGATGTATATGGTTACACAGTTTACAGCAGTAGTCTTATGCCAATTCCTGTTGTGAGAAACCCTGCCACCTACTACCACGCCTCCCCAGTTCAGTTTGCTTTTGTCATGAATAAAATCTTTAACTGATCGTTTGGTGTCGTTTCACCTTAATTTAGTCCGAGGGAATTTCGAATTAAACACGGCTCCCTGGTCTGTCCAGTCTGGGTCGCGACAAGGTCATCTGGTCCAACCCTCCTGATCAAGCAGGGCCACCTAGAGCTAATTGATTGCCCAGGACTGTGTCCAGGTGGTTTTTGAATATCTCCAAGGAGGGAGACTTCACAACCTTCCTGGGCAATCTGTGCCTGAGTCACCCTCACAGTAAAAAAAGTATTCCTTAATGTTCAGATGGGACCTCCTGTGTTTCAGGTTGTGCTCATTGCCTCTGGTCCTGTCACTGGGCACCACTGAAAAGAGCCTGGCTCAGTCCTCTTTGCAGTCTCCCTTTGGATATTTGTACATGTTGATGAGATCCCTGCTAGGACTTCTCTTCTCCAGGCTGAACAGTCCTAGCTCTTTCAGCCTTTTCTTACAGGAGAGATGCTCCAGTCCCTTCATGTTTGCGGCCCTTTGCCGGACCCTCTCCAGTATCATAGAACCATAGAATATCTTGAGTTGGGACTTGTAAGGACCATCGAGTCCAACTCTTAGTAGCTCAACCTCTCTCTTGTACTGGGGAGCCCAGAACTGGACCCAGTACTCCAGGTGTGGCCTTACTAGAGCTGAGTAGATGGGAAGGATTACCCCCCTCAGCCTGCTGGTGGCACTCATCCTAATGCAGCCCGGGACACTCTTAGCCTTTTCTGCCACAAAGGCACATTGCTGGCTCCTGTTCAACTTGGTGTCCACCAGGAACCCCAGGTCATTTTCTGCAAAGCTGCTTTACAGCTGAGTGGCCCCCAGCATGTACTGGTGCATGGGGTTGTTCCTTCCCAGGTGCAGGACTTTCCACTTCTCCTTGTTGAATTTCATGAGGTACCTGTTAGCCCATTTCTCCAGCTTGTTGAGATCCCTCTGGATGGTGGCACAACCCACTGGTGTATCAACTGCTCCTTCCAGTTTTGTATCATCAGCAAACTTTCTGAGGGTACAGTCTGCCTCATCATCCATATATTAATGAAGATGTTTAATGGGGTCAGACCCAGTATTGACCCATGGGGTACACTGCTAGTTACTGGACTCCAACTAGAATTCAGGCCACTGATCACCATGCTCTGGGCCCAGTCATTCAGCCAGTTTTCAGTTCACCTCACTCAGTATGGCCTCATCTAGCCCATACTTCATCAGCTTCTGTGTGAGGATGTAATGGGAGATAGTGTCAGAAGCCTTACTGAAGCAGAGGTAGATAATATCCACTGTTCTCCCTTTATCTACCAAGCCAGTCATTGCAGTAGAAGGTTATCAGATTGGTCAAGCATGAATGGGTGCTATTGCCTAGACAATTGCATTTCCAGCAAGCAGAATTATCATTGGCATGTATGAGAACAGACTTAGGGAACTGTGACAAAAGGCCGAGACAAGATGTGAGTTGGGGCCTTCTGTCTTTGAATAAAGTTAAGTGAAATGAGTGCCATTTCCCCCATATTAATGGTCATGTATTTTTTTCTTGATGTCAATAACACTTAGATCAAGATAGTCCTTTCTTGAAAAAAATTAAAAGGAGAAAATACCTTTCTTCTATCTAACTAGAACATTCATTTGTGTTGTAGGATGCCATAATTAACATTTTTGGCTCATTTGCAACAGAGGGATTAAGCATTTGATTTCTTAAACTGTTGCAGCTTTTGGGCCATGAGAGCTTTAGGAGCAGGGTCATTCAGCCCTTCTTGTTGGGGATATTCTGCTTTGGATAAACAGTCAGCTACTTACTGCCCTGAAGAGATAATAGTTCTGTAGTTGGTGATAAGGGCACTCAAGATACTTGGATACTCATCCCAGTTCAAATGAATATTTAAGGATTTTATACAAAGTAGGCAAGCCCCAACAAGAGAGAGGAGATCCTTAAATATTCATCAGAATAGGGATTAGGGTTTGGGTCTCTCTGGTGAATGCCCTAACAACCAGTTTGCAGAATTCTTCTTTTGATTTCTTTATTGCTCCCTGAGTAGCTAAATGTTTCTTACAAAACAAAACAGCTTCATAGGTAGACCATGAGAAAGCTTTCTGTCAGTGCGCCACAGAGACTCATGATTAAGCACAGACTTCAGTTCAGACTTCTGCCAAGGTCAAGCAGAAAAAGGAATTAGTACATCCACCTCCTACATGCCAGGTGAAGACTCAAATAATTAGATTTCTGGATGTGAAAGGAGGCATGTCTTTCTCAGGTGCTTCATGTGGGTTTGAACCATGATACTCTTCTAGAAAAGTCTAGACTGTGCATCCCATAGGGTCTGAGGACTTACTAAGTACTAGGTACTACTCTGTGGCTGAAGCAGTGATAATACCGGGACTTTAAAAAGGAGACAGTAGACTTTCAAAAGTCATGTTTCCCAAATGAAGGCTTTTAGCACCCAAAGTGGGTTTTGGGCCCTTATGCCCTTCTTGGAAATCTGTCCCTAACGTGTCAGGTCTCTTTAATGAAAGGCATTCTTAAAATATAAGTACAGTGTCAGATCACTTTCATCTTTTGGGAAAAAAAAAATCAAAGGAAATAAAAACTTTTTTCCCCATTAGTGACATGTTTATCGTATTTCTAGTAGAACTTTTGTGTCATGATTACTCATTAAAAACAGCGTCTAGGACACAGAGCCCTTCCTGGAGTTGTAAGGTTTCTCTCTTTTTTCAGGTTTGTAGCTAATCATTATGAGTGTCTGAAGCAGAGTGATAAGCAGGAACTATCTGGATAGTGATGCTGTAAAAAGAGAGTGGTAACACTGAGTAGAAAATGAAATGTCAAATTGACCCAGCTCTTCTTTTCATGAGATGGAGCTTCTTACAGTCACATTAGTCAAGATACCATTGATTACAAGAGTCCTTATTAAAATTTGTTAAAAGCTCACACTCAGCAGACAATTTTGTTGAAGATTGCTGGCACAAAAGCACAAATCCTTCTCACTATCAGCAAGTAGATTTCCATAAAGCTTTTTTAAAAAAAAAAAAAGGAAAGAAAAAGTGAAGGAAAATAGCAACATTTAAAATGGTATGCTGTACGCAGCTAATCTTTGGCAGGGGGGTGGAAATCAGCAGCTTTAAGTCATTCATATAACAAATCTTATACTTGTAATTACAATTTCTCTCCCTTCATAAGCTTTTGGGACATTTATCTTCATTCATATTGTCTTTAGTTAGATTGCAAGCTGTGTGGATCAGAGGCCATGTCTCATATTTGTCTGCAAAGTATACAGCAGAATTTGGCTATTATGTAAATTGACTTGAATTATAGGGTGCCCCTTATAGGTAATGTCTTTCATCCAAGAAAAAACATTGAAACCTGTCCTTGGCTTTTATGTAGCCTGGTTAAGCAAAACTTCTCATGTCCGTGAAAGTTTCACATGAGTAAAGGTGAAATGAAGATTTGATAAATAAAATTATCCTTCTGTGTTCTGGAGCTACATCCATTTCCTTCTTATACTGATGTGCCCAGGAACATGTGATGAAAGCAGTGGTAAAATTAAGTGCTCCTTATATTATTGTAGTAAATCCCACATATACCTATGTTTGTGTTTGAGTGAAAAGAAAAAAGTCTGTCAAGCAGTAATACTACCTTTGTCTGTGTGTTTTATTTCAGTTGTTAGAAAAATGCTATTGTACAGAGAGATTTATGAAAACAGTGTTTTAGAGAGGAAAAAAAAAGGTGGAGAATTTCATTTTTTCATATAAAGCAACTGTCTCCTCATGCTCAGGAGAAGATAGACAGTTTAACACCATTCTGCTTTGTACAACCTTTTTTTTTTTGTTTGAACAGATTATACTCTGTATGAATGATAAAGCAGTATTTGGTTTATACTAAAAAAACCCCAAACTTTTTGTATTGGTGCAGCATGTGAAACTTGAAAATGTGGGTGTAACGAACCAAAATGCTAAACCAAGGGCAAAAGAAAAACATGTTTCTGCGTAGACATTACAGTGCTTCCACATCCTCTGAAAAATTTGGACCATGTGGTTCCTTGGCACACCTATTTTGCGTGTTGCTTGGGATCAAAGCTATGGTTTTTGCTGCAGGTCTCCTGATTGCCTCTGCTTACTGTGCTTTTGTAATCATTGTAGGGTGGCCTTGGACTCTTGCTCTCTGTACCTTCTCACCCATCCTGTCTGTCAGTGCAGGGGCTGTGTTCACAGCCAAGATGATGTGGCCAGGACATCCTTGTGTCTTGCAACCTCGAGCTGAACTGGGACCTCTGAATACAGGAGAGTACAGTACTGTATGCTGCCTACTGACCTGGGAGCCCAGAGGATTTAGAGCTACTTTAGGACCTGTACATCACTATGCAGCACTAGTTGCAACCAAGCATCTGGGTGAAACCTGGTTTAAGCAGCAAAATACCAAAGAGACTTTCTACAGTCCCTGGATTACTGCTCACTATGTTCTGGCTGTTTTTAATATCATGTGTTACTAATCCATTGGTTCCATTGTCACAAAAAAACATGAAAGGTTTTACCTATGGCAATTTGTTTACATATAGTATGAAGAAATGCAATTGACCCTCCTTTGCTGGGACAGCTTGTTATTCTAAATATTTCTCCACTCTTGCCAAAATATCAGCAAAATAATTTTAAGTAATCTGTTGCAAATAATAATAAAAAACATTTAACTGTTAAAGTATAAACAAATCAAACACATTACAGACTCTCTTGTTATGGTTCTAAAATCATTTGGGCTTGAAATTAAGATTGGCAAGCCATGACTGCATTTAGTAAAGAGAAAATGAAGTATTAATTGTTCTACTTTTCAGTATCCAGTCTGCAATTTGAATATGTAATCGGTTTCTTCTGTAACCTCTGACTGATATAAGACTTTGCTGCCTTGGAATTGTCCACACAGAGTTCCAAATATGCCCTAGTTTTTATTTAATTTTTTTTTTTTTTGCATTGACATTGAATATTCCAGCTCGCTTTTCAGCTTTGCTGCTCCTGTCATTGCCAGTGAAACGATATCAATAATCTGAAACTTTCAGTATTTCAGTTCCTTTGAAGTTGTGAATAACTGATATTTTGAGAGAAGCTGCTGTTCAGGGACTTTGTAAAAAGAAAAGTACTAAGACACAAATAAGGTTTTGTCTTGGCTGGCCTACTTCTGAGATCTAGGGCCTGATTCTGCTCATTGTGTAAGCAATAGGAGAGCTAAAATTGATGGTATTCCAGTGGTAGACATTTACAGTGTTCCTTCTGATAAAGTATATTGTGTCTTGCTTAAAACTTTATTTACTACTTGTGAAATTATGAATTTAAAAGTACAAAGTATATTGTAGCCGTTGTAACTGCACCATTGTAACTGCTGTCTAACCGGATGCCTCAGACTTTTTCAGACTGAATGGAAATAAATTAAAAGCAATAAAATCAATACTGATCTATTTTATCCATACTCAGTGAATGAAAACGTAGGCTTTCCTAGTGAATAGATCAGACATTTGCACCACTGAGTACTTAAATGTAAACCTGTTATCCATAGTAATTCATTAATTAATGATCTGCCCAAGTAGACACAAGGGGGAAGAAAACAGAGGTAGAACTCTTGGAAATGTAATTAATACTCAAATACTAACAACATAGTTTTCAAGAGGGCAGTCAAGTGAATCAAAAGAATAATGAAGTGCGTCTTAAAATTGCATAGAAACTGATGGACCTGTGGATAAGTGCATCAGGTCAGTACGGAAATGAAAGAATGCCTGTATGGGAGGGAAGGGAAAGGGAATACAAGGAGTATTCGCTACATGTTATTACCCTTTTCCTCTGTTTTCATATCTTCACATACACAGTATTGGTAAGACATAATGTGATGCCAACTAATCTAGTGAAAACATGTGTTTTGAGACATACCTTGCTCAAAATATATGGTAACCCAACTAGAAGAAATGACAGCCTGAAGCAGTAATGGAGAGAAGGGATGTTCTTGTCATTAAAGCACCAGCAAAGGGGTCTTGGGAGATCTGGGTTCACCTCTCAAAGGTGTTGAGAGCTCCATGTGATGTTGGGCAAGTCACTCAAGCATAGGCTTTTTCCGCAGCCTCTGGAGTTCCTTAGTCTCATGGGTACTTTTGAAAATGACTTTCCATAAACTGTCAGCAGCACTTTGCTTTAATCACAGTTTTCACCTATGTTTTTAAATTTCAGCTCTATCATAACAGAGATGGATGTCTCCTGGTTGTGTTGTAGAGCACTTAGTGAACTGAAGCCCTTCATGTGAATTTCTAAGCACTCTGTGATGGTGAATGTGTATTTCCACATCCTGGAATATCCAATTCTTAAACAATGATAAGCTGAACTTAAACTGTGCTGTGGCCTCTTGTATTAGAGAAGTAATACCTATACTTATACTACTAATTCAGATTGAATAGTTCTTATTATGCTGTTCCTTGAATGAACATTGCTACCAGTCTTGTGTTGAGGCTTGAGCCCTATACATCAATACTCTGGACAGGTGAATGCAGTGTGTTTTCTGGAATGGACTTGCAGAGCTGTAGAGTTTTCCAGTCTTGTACTGAGTTATTTCAATGTTTTATAAGCATCTACTGGTGAAACTTATCCCTGAAACCCATAGGAAACACTCCTGAGACTTGAATCAACTTTATGTAATATGAATTCAGATGGTGCTTCCTCCAAGAAGCACTCCAAGTCTTCTTTCTCTAAGTGCTAGAAATTGCATTCTCAAGACTACTGTATTACCATTATATTGTACTGTCAGAAGCAAAACTTGGAGACCTTTAGAATAAGTGAAGAAATTGATCACCTAAGGTAAACAAATATTTTGAATCTTAGGGCTTGTGTAATGACGGTGTGAGATTTCTGAAAAAGAGTAGAAACTAAAATGTGGTATAAAACCCGAAGTATCTAACTTTAAGACTCCTGGGTGCCTAATGGGATTGAAAGCTTGATTTGGGGCCTCACTCCCTACAGGATGCATGGAGAGGGGCACCAAAGATTAGAATTAGTGTGAACACCCTTATGGCTCTAGCCATTTTGAGTGCACTTCAACTGTATGCAGCAATGGGCTGCTGCAGGACAGGTTGTCTGGTTGACAGTGGTCTAGAGAACGTGCTTCTTTTATACATCTCTTAAGGTGCAGAACTGTGCACCTATGTGAGGGTGCATCCTACAATTTTTTTGAAACCTTACAGAAGTGGAATGGGATACTGAAAATCTAGGAATGCCTAGCATCCTGCTCTTAAGGGCTTCCACAGCTGCAGGGTTTGGATATTGCTATATTGGTTATCCTGAAACCTTCCTTGCCGCAAAGAAGACTAGGAGTTTATTTATGAAACTCAGAAGTAGGCAGCACTATTACAGACACATGTGCCAGAAAGGAAATACACACCCTGTATCAGAAGTAAAAGGTCTTTCTGTTCTGTTGCTCTTTGATAACGTCCTGGTTTCAGCTGGGATAGAGTTAACTGTCTTCCTAGTAGCTGGTACAGTGCTATGTTTTGAGTTCAGAGCGAAGAATGTTGATAACACTGATGTTTTCAGTTGTTGCTCAGTAGTGTTTAGACTAATGTCAAGGATTTTTCAGCTTCTCATGCCCAGCCAGTGAGAAAGCTGGAGGGGCACAAGAAGTTGGCACAGGACACAGCCAGGGCAGCTGACCCAAACTGGCCAACGGGGTATTCCATACCATGTGACGTCCCATCCAGTTTAGGAAAGGGGAAGTGGGGGCAGGGATTCACCGCTCGGGGACTGGCTGGGTGTCGGTCGGCGGGTGGTGAGCAATTGCACTGCGCATCATTTGTACATTCCAATCCTTTCATTATTGCTGTTGTCATTTTATTAGTGTTATCATTATTATTATTAGTTTCTTCTTTTCTGTTCTATTAAACCGTTCTTATCTCAACCCATGGGTTTTGCTTCTTTTCCCGATTTTCTCCCCCATCCCACTGGGTGGGGGGGAGTGAGTGAGCGGCTGCGTGGTGTTTAGTTGCTGGCTGGGGTTACACCACGACAGATAAGCATGTTTTTAGGACTTAGGATGCATTTACACAAGATGCATTTTTATTTGGAGAGGTATATTGGTTTGAATCGTACCATAAACATAATTGGGGCTCATCAGACTTAAGTCTTAGTTCTAAATTCCAGAAAGAGGTAATTTCTGTTGATTCTTTTACCTTGGCTTTTGACAAACCCTTATGATTCAGTCTATTAGGTTTGAGTGTACTTTCAGCAATTTGTTATACCAGCTTGAAAGACAGATCACTCTTTCCTTCCCCAGGAAGTCATTCACAAATTGTGATGTCTTGATGTTTATTGGCTTATACAGGGATATGTATGCTTATGCAAATGCTTGTAAATGACACGAGGCTTTTGCCTGAGATCCGGTATGCTGTATGTTACAGTGCACTATGTAGAAAGGGCCAAGAGGGTACTTCTTAACACAAATTATTTTGAGTAATATGGCAGTAAAAATAGATCTGTGCAGAAAATCAGTAAGTTATGCTGATGTACTATATGTGTGGGGGGGTGTGTGTGTATATATATATATATATTTATATGTGGTACAGCATTGGTGGATAAGGGAAGAGTGGCTGATGTCATCTACCTGGACTTGTGCAAAGCGTTTGATACTGTCCCACACAACATCCTTGTCTCTAAAATAGAGAGACATGGATTTGATGGGTGGACAACTCATTGGGTAAGGAATAGGCTGGATGGTCACACTCAGAGTTGCAGTCAATGTCTCAATATCTGGGTGGAAACCAGTGATGAGTGGTGTCGCTCAGGCATCTGTATTGGGGCCAGTATTATTTAACATCTTTATCAGGGACAAGGACAGTGGGATTGAGTGTACCCCCAACAAGGCTGAGGATGACACCAAGCTGAGTGGTGTGGTTGATAGTCTAGAGGGAAGGGATGCCATCCAGAGGGACCTTGACAGGCTTGAGTGGTGGGCCTATGCCCAACCTCATGAAGGCCAAGTGCCAGGTCCAGGTGACAGGTGCAAATGCAAGGCTAAGTGCAAGATCCTGCACATGGCTCAGGGCAATCTCAAACATGGTTACAGACTGGGGGATGCAGGGATTGAGAGCAGCCCTGCGGAGAAGGACTTAAGGGTATTGGTGGATGAAAAACTGAATATGAGCTGGCAATGTGCGCTCGCAGCCCAGAAAGCCAATTGCATCCTGGGCTGCATCAAAAGAAGTGTGACCAGCAGGTTGAGGGAGGTGATTCTGCTGCTCTACTCTGCTCTTGTGAGACCCCACCTGGAGTACTGTGCCCAGCTCTGGGGCCCCCAACATAAGAAGGACATGGACCTGTTGGAGCAGGCCCAGAGGAGGACTATGAAGATGATTGGAGGGCTGGAGCACCTCCCCTGTGAGGACAGGCTGAGAGAGTTGGCGTTGTTCAGCCTAGAGAAGAGAGGGCTCCAGGGACACCTGACAGCAGCCTTCCAGTACTTAAAGGGGGCCTACAGGAAAGATGGGGAGGGACTCTTTATTAGGGAGTGTAGTGATAGGACGAGGGGTATATGGCTTTAATCTGAAAGAGGGTAGATTTAGATTAGGAAGAAATTCTTTACTGTGAGGGTAGTGAGATACTGGCACAGGTTGCCCAGAGAAGCTGTGGATGCCCCATCCCTGGAAGTGTTCAGGGCCAGGTTGGATGGGGCTCTGAGCAACCTGGTCTAGTGGAAGGTGTCCCTGCCCATGGCAGGGGGGTTGGAACTAGATGATCTTTAAGGTCCCTTCCAACCCAAACCATTCTATGACTCTGTAACAGTCTTGCCACTCTCTGGAGCTTTTGTTCTTAAATCTGCCTGTAAGGAGGTATATGTGTTTGTATAGAAGTATGAAATGATTGTCACCAAAGCATGGGCTGAGTTGTTTGAGGCAAAATTTCCATGTGAACTTCACTCTGTGAAGCTGGTTTAATGTGATGTGATGATTCTGGCTAAAGGGTCTCACGTCTCATGCCTACTGCTCACTTCTGCCTGACACCAGCATTTAGTCTGTCACTTGGTTTGGCAAAACCCTGCATAGAGCCAAATCTTCCACTGGAAAATGATCTGGTTAATAATAAACCACCCTTAAAGACAGATGTCTACAGAAGGCATAGCTGAATTTTAAGTGGGTGTATAATAAACCAGTACTACCCCTAGACATATTGTAGTATGCAGGCTGGAATTAGAGGATTTAAAACTTTGTACAGGTATTAACATGTTTTTTGAGGATCTAATTGTACAAATTGGATGTCTACATTTCTGAGAGACTGGTCTACAGATCTTTCGTACTACTTCCTGAACCTCATCCCACCCTCTTGGTTAATAAACGTAGATTTTTGTGTATATGGAATGCTAAGGACAAATCATAAAGGCTGTCTTTATGACCTCATTTTATGTAATCTAGATAATTCAAATGGACAAATCTGTTGTCAGAACCATAAAGCTGTGTTTCTGACATCACCATCAAGTAGCAGAGGAATGATTATGTTGTGAAAAGATTGACATTATATTGCCTATGATCAAATACTGAGAGTAAAGGCTGGACTATGAGAGAAAGAAGTCAATTTTATTTAAACATGCACTTGTATAATGGGACCATAACTGTATAATAGGACTATAAAAAAAAAAAAATAAAAAGGGTCAAATCTTTACTGTTGAAAGCCAAGACATAAAATGAAAATAGAATTTCAGATTTGATTGGTTTGGTTGGATTGGTTTAGTATTCAGGCTTACCTGATCATTCTTGTGGAATTGCCTTTATTTTCTCGATAAAGTAGGATATCATATCACTTTTCTTATGTTCTCCCTCTTTTAATTCACGGGAGAAAAAAGTAAAAGAAATAAATTGGTATTGCAATATCTTGCTGACTATTATTCTGAAATTTTATGAAGAAGTGGAAAGTCAGTGATAATGATTCTTTTCACATTCTCTTGCCACTTCTCCCAGTAGAGTAAAATAAAAAAATCATATCTTCAAAGTCTAATATTCTCATGAAAAAGTTAAATTAACTAAACTTAAATCTATTTTTGCTCTGTAGGGAAAAAAGCTGAGATGGCTTCTCAGCAAATTATAGCTCTCTAGAGCTGGTTCTCTATCCCCTTTTTGTCAGTTTAGTAAGAAAAAAAAAAAGAGGAGAGGAAGACAACAATAAATACCCTATGCAAATGCAATGTAAGAAAAGTGTTACTATTAGTCATAATGGAATAGTTTCAGATGCTGATTTGTGAACATCAGTGCAGTTACTCATCTTTGCCCTGCATCTGTGTGTGAGTACTAGATTTTTTGAATGTGTGAAAACTCAAGGATGGATAGGGAAGATGGGCATACACTGTAGTATCATTCGCAGCAATAGTGACTTTAATATTTGGAAAAGGAGAACCCTCCATCTGACTTCGGTAGTCTGCTGTGGGGATGCCCCTGAGCAGGTTGGAGCCCTATTTAACCTATTTTAGTAGGTTGACCCTGGCTGCGTGCCAGGTGCCCACCAAAGCCGCTCTATCACTCCCCCTCCTCAGCTGGACAAGGAGGAGAAAATATAACAAAAGGCTTGTGGGTCAAGATAAGGACAGTTTAATAAAGTGAAAGCAAAGGTCACGCATGAAAGCAAAGAAAACCAAATTATGTTATTCTCTACTTCCCATCAGCAGGCGATGTCTAGCCACTTCCTGGGAAGCAGGGCTTTAGTACGTGTAGTGGTTGCTCTGGAAGACAAAAATGCCTCCCTTCTGTCTCCCTTTACTTAGCTTTTATATCTGAGCTGATGTCGTATGGTATGGAATATCTGTTTGGTTAGTTTAGGTCAGCTGTCCTGGTTATGTCCCCTCCCAAGATCTTGCCTGCTGTTGAGGGGGGGGGCAAAAATGTTGGAGAGACAGCCTTGATGCTGTGCCAGCACTGCTCAGCAGTAGCCAAAACACTGGTGTGTTATCAACACCTTTCTAGGTACTGATGGAGAGCACAGCGCTACGAGGGCTGCTATGGGGAGAATTAACTCTATCTCAGCCAGACCCAATACACCTATTCACAACTGATGGATCTTTTGAAGTTCCCCAACAACTGTGATTATATAGAAATACCTTAAACCAGTTCACCAGACAGTGAAGGATATTGGATTTTTTTCCCCCGTATTTTTTGTGGGTATTTGGGAACTGGGAAGATCAAAGGGTCTGTGCATTGCTTAAAGCATCTTACCAAAATAGAGTTTAAATAAATGGATACAAATGTGTTAGATGTATCACAAAAGTCTGAAACTGTGATGCAACCATTTTGCCAGACTTTTTCTACTTTATATTCTTGTATCTCCCATGATTTGCGAACCCTTACAACAAAGATCAAAAATACTCTTTCATTCTGTAATTTTGATGCTTTAATTTACAGTGCAATTTCTAGAAGCTGACCTGGTGGACAGATCTCTGCAATGTCTTCCCATAGGCAACATACTGGATCTTCTTTCTCATAGCAACTTTTGTGAGTTAGGAATGTAGGTGTATCCTTTGCACAGCTATTTGTCAGGGTGCCCAGTGTCACTGAATCTGTATGGGTACCTTTCTTACTCCCCCAAAGTACTCTTGACTCTCACATTATTTTCTGGCCTGCTTTAGGATAGAGAACCATGTTGTAGAAGCCAGGGCTTTTGCCTGGTTGTGCAACTTTAGTGGAGAGGTAAGGAAACAGCCTTTTCTGAGTCAAAAGACAAATATCATCCTAGTTGTCCTGCTCTTTAAGGATAACTTTTAAAGATTTAATTAAACATCTCTGAACTGGAAAGGGGAGAAGGAATTTCTCAAAAATCAGTAGGTTTGTGAAATGCAAGGCATTTTAACATAAGAGTGAGCATTGGATGAGGATAATGAAAGTCATAAAACCTCATTAACCATACTGTGACTACTTGCACCTTTTAGGAGAAACCATATTACAAATCCTTGACATTCCACTGTGGTCTGTAGTATTAGTAAAAAAGCCTTGCCTGATTCTGTTTCTAATTTACAAAGATTAGTCTCTAGGATATGCAAAAAATGTGTAAAGCTTGTCATATAATTTTACTTTTGCAGCAAAAAGAAATGTGTTTAAGAAGTAAGATTTATTGGAGACTGCTTTTTCTGCAACTTGCTGAACAGTTAAGATTCTTTAAGGGAAGGAGAGAGAATGCTAGAAAAAATATTTATCTAAACCTACTGTTAAGAAATACAGTAATCAGTTATCAGAGCAATATAAGTGAGATTAACTTTCCTTTTTCCCCAAGACAACTGTGCTGTGATCCATGATTCTTGTATAACCCCTGTTTACGTTTCACTGCCTCCAGGCATTAAATGTAGGCTTAATAGAGCTTGTGGCAGGCAGAATGACTAATTACTTGAGCTTCTGACCCTGTTCTACTCTGGAAAGATTGAGTATCTATTGACATGGGTGCACCCACCCCTGTGTTTTCACTATTGATCATCCTTTGACATCCTTCCACCTGCTGGTGCAAGCACTACTGTAATGTAAAAATTATGTAATTGTGCATGCTGAAATTATGCACCAATGAAAAACTGAACTAAAAGCTTACCTTTCAGAGTCTTGGGATGCAAATTTGCCCTTCATTTGGACTACATGTGGCTGTACACTAATATTTCCCAAATCAGTCTTCTTCATTTTTCATACCACCAGGACAGGCTCTGCTGCACTTGTCCCCCACCTTAGATTTCTCTTCTTTATTAATGGTGGGGTTTGTGTTTTGTCATGAGTCTCCCCATCCATCTGAGATTCCAGCAAATGGAACGAAATGAACACCATCAGTGCATATTTCATCATTTTTAGAAGAACAACCCCTTGTGTTTTCTCTCACTGCTTTCTATGAAAAATAGCCCCATCAAGCTTAAAAATGAAATCTTTCTCTATGTTAAAAAAAAAAAAGGCATGTCTTAATTTATTTTTAATACTTCATTTCTGTCAACATCATAGAACTGGCCATGCCAGGTTGTTGTTGTAGGGTCGTCCATGACTAGCAGATTGTGTGAACCAGTGTATTACAGGTATTTTTCAAAGTTCTAATTAGTTTACAAAGAAGCATTTCATTGTTTCAATGCAAAAAATATTCAATGGGATGCATAATTTTACTCCTATGTCTGTCTCCTTAACTCCTGACTTTTTGTCAGAAAATGGCTATTTGAAAAGAGGACAACTTCATATCATGTAAGACATACCTGTTTTGGATTAAATTATGCTGTCTCTTTTACAGTATGTGAAGGATTGTCCTTGACATTGTGTTCAATAAGGGATTGCTACAATTCCCCAAGTAGTTACTGAATAGGCCATGTATGCTTCCAGAACGTTACCAGACTCTTCAACTAGAAAGGCAGGAGGCAAAAGTTTTGCAAATCCTCTTCTAATGAAGTCAGAGACAAATGGAGCAATATTTGTCCCTTTGTGAGCCATGAAGGAGGATTCCACAGAATAGATGGATCATCAGCACCATGTGTCATCCTTTTATTTTTTTTTCTGTTGAAGGACTTTCACACATTTTGGATAGCACTTGTATGACAAATACTGGGTATACTCCTTCTGTAGTCACTGCCAGTGACTGTATTCTATATTCTAGAGGGCAGGGCTGCCATCCGGAGAGAGCCAGACAGGCTGGAAGAATGGGCTATCAGGAACCTTGTGAAATTCATCAAGGACAAATGTAAAATCCTGTATCTGGGAAGAAATAACCCCTTGCACCAATACAGGCTAGAGACTGTCTGGCTTAGGAGCAGCTGAAAAGGACCTGAGAGTCTTGGTAAACAGTAAGCTGAACACCTTGGTGGGGGATGAGAGACACAGCTTATGGGCAGACAAGATTTCAGTGCATATATTGAAACAAGAGAGATTCTGACAGGATATAAAGAAAACCTTTTTTAATATGAAGAGAATGAAACATTGGAGGAAGTTGCCCAGAGACACTGTATTCTCTCTATCCTTGGAGGTTTTCAAGATCAAACTGGATAAAGCCTGGAACAACCTGGTCTAATCTCATAGCTGACCCTGCTCTGAGCAGAAAGTTGGACTTGAGACTTCCAGAGGTCTCTTCCAAGCTGAATTATCCTATGATCCTATTTTAAATATTGGTAAGTTCCTGGATGCTAGTGCACTGTGTAATATACCCTTTGTTTTCACTTTTGTTATTAATTCCTTGTTCTGTTAGATAAAATGTATTGCAATAAGCGATACTATCACTGGTATGTCTAGTGTCTAGCAGTTACTAAAGATAGGCAGTGACCAGTGCTGAGGGACCTTATGGTCCCTGAATAATTTTGCAAAGCTTTGTATATTCTTATCTGCAAGAAGAATAAAAGTTGTTAAAACTCTCTACCTTTCATTGTTATTTTAAGAACTTAGGTGTGTTTCAATTTTCTTGAAGACATGAAGCTGAAGATTTGTTGCCTGTTTTATAGAAGTCTTTACAAGACTTTACGGATGCATTTCACACTGTGAAAAATACAAGTAAGAAAGCATGACTTGCAAGAAGTAATTTAAAATGAACAGAATAAAACAGAGGACTGGTCTTTTCTGTAATCCAACATTTATGCACAGATTTCAAATAAGGAGAATTTTTTTCCACTCTCTGCCCATTTATGCTGCCTTTTCTCTTTTCAGCACTTCTCCTTTGCTCTCCTTTGCTTTCATTTCATATTTTGGTACAGAGTTCAGAGGAATGGAATGGCCTCAGGCTCTGATGTAAATATGGGCCCAAAAATATTTTTCCAATATTCTGAAGCCAGTGGCTTCTCATGGGCAGAACACATAAGAGTTCTTTAAAGGGAAACCTTTTGGCTTTAGTAGTTTCAGTTCAAAGAAGTCTGAGAAGTACAAATGGACAAATTTATTCTAAAATTATGTAGAAAGCTATAAGTTTCTTAATAGAAATCACATTTCAAAATCAGCTCTAGTATTGTCTACAAATCTAGTCCAGAAAGTAATATTGCTCTACTGAAGTCATCAGAGTTTTGTCCCATCACTTTTGACTCATAATGAACGTGACTCCATTGTGAAAAGTCAGAAATGGCTATCAAATGTCCTTTTGACATGACTTCTGCCAGTGAAGCGAATGGTCATTGGAACAACACCTGAATTTCAGACAATCTGTTTAAAGATTGTCTGGTCTCATTTAGACTGTTTGTGTGGGATTATTCATTACAAAAAGTTTGGTGGGTTTTTTTGTGGTACTATATGAATTATCTTTAATAGATTGACATCTATGACCTGATTTAACAGATTCTGCTTTCAGGGTGTTCTTATAATAAAGCTGGAATAAATGAGGAAGTTATCCTTTTGGTTCTTCTCCCTTGTTAGACAATATATCTCTGTTTTTTTAGCTCGTGTGTATACACTAAGAGTTTTGCCTGAGTTAGCAGGAATATTTTTATTGACTTTCTGGTTTTTGGAGAAGGCTTCTAGGTCTAAGAGTCTTTCCTTACAAGACAGACCTTCAAGCTCTGAAAATTAAGTTTCTCTCTAACATACTAATTATATTTAGTGACAAGGAATCTTATGATGAAGCAGTTTCAAGGGATTTGGTTTGGGGATCTCAGAGCAAGGACTGAGATTTTGACTGCTTAAATGAAATACTATGCTATTTCAAAAATAATTCACTTATTATTTCCATGGTACAAGAAAAAAAATACCATAAAGAACTTCAATTTAATTAAGGAACTCTCTATTAATCTCATAACTATCAAATAGACATGTTGGTTGAGATACTTTGTTTCTTTTAATTCCTAATAAAATATTTCTGTTTGAATAAAATACTTATATTGGTTCCTCTTGAATTGTGATCCCTGTTTTAGTGAAAGGCTGGTCAAAGAAGGCTGGAGGCCTGGAATGCTCTGTGCCACGGAGTTTAGTCCTCTGCTAGAGCAAGAGACACAATAAATGTGCAGCTAGAATGGATTTATGCAACTTCTATTCCATACGGCCCAAGACCTTCAAATAAACTTTTGACTGACTGACTTACACTATCACCCTGCCCCAAGTCATAACTATTGTATGTGTCAGGAAGAAACCAGGAGTCATCACAGTAAGTATTGTAGATCCCTGGAAGGTATTTCATTATAAAACCCCGCAGAGGACCCAAGGAAGCAAGCCATGCATTATTTTACAGTATTTTATAATGTCACATGAGTGAAATATTTCTGCCGGATGCTAAGTGATGTTACTTTAAAGTTACACATGAGTAAAAAAAAAATGTAAGCTCTATTTCCAAGAATTGAAAATTGCTGGGCAAACCAGTAAGCATTATGTCCTGTGGCACCCATTCATGCACTGGTGGAAAATGAAAAACTATGCAAAACAGCTGTGACCCAGAGATAAAATATTTGTTAAAAAAAGTAAAAATCTCTTTTTGTTCTCTTGGGATATCAGAGGAAGCTTGAGGTACGGGATTAATTAAATGTATTATTTCTAGTGCTAACAATTATTGATTGAACAGTCTCAGTTTTCCCTATATATATATATATACACACATATATATCACAATCCCAAAAGTTTCTACCACAGACTTCACTTGTATCTGTTGAGCAAGTTCTTTGCTCTCCCACGTCAATGCTGGAAATGGCTTCAGAATCTCACTTCTCCTTGGAACAGAGTAGTTTGGAGTTTAAAATCTCTTGTTAACAGCAAATGACTAGTATTCATGTTACAGAGATGTTTATGTAGGAAGGACTTAGTGCGGTAGCTGAATTGATGAAAACTACTTTTTACGTATTAATAATTTGAACTCACATTTTCTCACAATCTGAGGTTTTTGGTTAACACTTCTGACATTTCAGTCTTAGTGCCAGCCTGTGCCCCACATTTATCCTATCCCTTTCTTTTCACTTTCCCAAACTTCATGTCTCTTTTCCTACTCCTCTTTTATTTTAATTGGACCTCAGCTGTTCCTTCATACTGTCAGTTCTGAAATGTTCACCCATCTTTCTTTGATGCTGCTCTTTACAGATGTTTTCAGCCTTACCACCTGAGCCTGACTGAACAATAAATAATTCACCTTCCTATGTAAGCTTTTTTGTAGGTATTATTTCTGGGATCTTCAGTCATATTATGGAAGGGAAAATTACACCTTGGCTCTCCCTTAATAATACATTTCAAAAAGTGATTCTTAGAGTGAAGTAACATTTCAATTGCATTAGACTTTAAATGAAATAGCACTTACTAAACAATAGTACTCCCAATGAACCATATCCTAAGGTCGTCCATATTTAGTCAGTCTTTACCAAGTAATTCTTCCACTGAAGAATTTTAAGTACATTTTAAAGTACAAGCTGTTTTTAAGAAACAAATTGAAGGACATATTGCATATTGTCATTCTTGTTATTATTAAAATAGGATAGTATTTTTTGCAAGTTACTAATCATTGCAAATCCACACTGATTAATAATCACCATTCATCGGCATTGAAGATATTGTAGTTTGCATGGACTTGCTACACTTAATTTAATGGAGGTAGTCCATTTTTTCTCTTTACTTCAGAAGCAGTAATAACCTTTATAGCTCTGCTCTTTAGGTAAACATTTTTGGAACTCAAGATTTGGAATAATCAGCATTTGGCTTTATTCCTGTGAAGAATCCTCAGAACCAAATGGAAAAAAAACCAAACCCCAAACCCCACAACAAATCAAAAATATGTGGTACCTTTGGTAGTAAATCTCACTGAAAAAATTAAGCTGTGAATAACCGGAGAGATAGAATTAAACATTTTTTTCCTTGAGAGGCTGATCCTGTATGTCAAACTGAAACGTGTTAATGGTGCAATTTTGGAAGGCTGCACTACCACCATCTCTTTCCTACCCTTGCTGTATCAAGACTGCATGGATTGTCAGGTTAGCCACTTTCATAAGCAGTAAAACTGATTAAAATATCACTGTAAATATAATACAAAGAATAGCAACACTCTTCTCTCAGCCAGTGTGTATGGTGAACTACACAAACAATTTAAATACAAGTGCTGTAATAAATACAAAAGGAAAATATTGTAAGTTTCTGTAAAGGAAATGTTTTCTATAGTGCTATCGATAGAAAGCAAAAACATACCAAAACTCTAACTAAAAACGTATGGCAAAGCACTTAAAAGCATTAGGGGAAAAAAAAAGGCTTTAGGTGCCTAAACCCATGTCTGACAGAACTCAACAGTGCTGAGTCTGAAATGACTTCACCTCAATGGAGAGTGTTCGGCTTTGGTCCTGTAATTCCAAAGAAAGGTTTCTAAGTGTTCATTAAGAGTATTGGGGAAATAGGATGCCAGAAGACATGGTTGCAAGGCACATTGCATTTGAGAGAGGCTCCTTCCCCAGTGACTGTTGCCAGCAGACCTCCAGGCAGGGCTGCATGGCCAAAGCCCCAGGTTACGGCATTGCTGGGGTACCAAACAAGCCCTGGAGGTGGGAGATTCCTCGGCTAACTGTGCCACCAAAAAACCCCACTGTGTATAATTATTGCCTCCACCTGTGTGTGTGGCAGGTACACCTGCCCCGATAAAGACCGAAACTTTTTGACCGCAGAAAGGAAAGAGTTGAACTAGAAGCTGCGGTGCAGGGGTTGAGCCACCGGGCCCGCATGGTGACTGGTGTCACATATACAGAGTGCCCAAGCCATGTACCCCAGCTACCTAAGCCCACCAGAAACACCTCATCCAACAAAACACCTCGGTTAAGAGAAGTTTCTAGACCCCTGACCATATATGACCATGAGCCCCAAGCCAACCTAGGGTCTAAATGGAGCCTGCCGGAAGACCCCTTTGAGCCAGTCTTCCTCAGAGCAGGGGGTCCTGCAGTCGGAGACTCTTCCCTTAGATCGGGACACCATCTAAGGAAACCTCCTGGGATTGAGTGCCTGTCATGGTTTAATCCCAGCCAACAACTAAGCAGCACGCAGCCACTCACTCACCCTGCCCCCACAGTGGGATGGGGGAGAGAATAGGAAGGAAAAAGGTAAAGCTCGTGGGTTGAGATAAGAACAGTTTCACAGCACAGAAAGGAAGAAAATAATAACGATAGTAGTAACAATAATAAAATGACAATAATAATAAAAGGGTTGGAATATACAAAACAAATGATGCACAATGCAGGTGCTCACCACTTGCCAACTGATGCCCAGTTAGTTCCCGAGCAGCAATCCACCCCTCCTGGCCAACTCCCCCCAGTTTATATACTGGGCATGACATCACATGGTATGGAATACCCCTTTGGCCATTTTGGGTCAGCTGCTCTGGCTGTGTCCCCTCCCAATTTCTTGTGCCCCTCCAGCCTTCTTGCTGGCTGGCCATGAGAAGCTGAAAAATCCTTGACTTAGTCTAAACACTACTTAGCAACAACTGAAAACATCAGTGTGTTATCAACATTCTTCTCATACTGGATTCAAGGCATAGCCCTATACCAGCTACTAGAAAGAAAATTAACTCTATTCCAGCCGAAACTAGGACAGTGCCTCACTTTATTGGTGAGTGATATGTGCATTTTGAGTCATCATTCTAAGCCTAGGTTTGGTTAGAGTTCATATAGTGATAGTTCCCAGCTGACATCCTGAACGGGTAAATAAGTTGTGTTTGTTGCAGTGTTTACAACCTAATATTCCTGTTCAATCTGGCTTTTATATCTCAATACCACATAACATTCGTGTTCAATTTGATTGTTGCCTTTTGATATCATTAAAGAAAGCTGACTTTTGAAACATATCACTGTCAGCCCAGTGTTTCTGCAACAAGGAGTTGTAAAAAAAAAAAAGAGTCCAAGGTGAGCTGCTTTAGAAAATTAGTTTGGAAATACTATTAACAGTAATATTAAATCCCACCATGTTCCAAGGGTGAAGCGTTTGTGTTGACCTGAGGGAAGGGAGACCCCTCACTCAGCTTGGGTGTCTTTGGTGAGGGCTCTGGAGATGAGTGTATAGGCCAGGTCTGAGGCAGGCATATGGTCAGTGTTACCTTAGATACCAAGGAAAGCTCTTCAATCAAGTAGATGCTGAGAATTTAGGAGACTCTGGTGATCTCATTAGAAGTTTGAATCAGTCTCTGAATCAGGGCAGAAAGTGTTCATAGATGGTTTACTGTGGTAGCCTAGTTATTTGGTAAAGTACTGTTGGTGGGCTGGTCCTTCCTTCAGATGTGCTCATACAAACTGGGCACCTGTAACATCACTTGCTGCTTTGATTAGGAAACAGATGTTAAGTTCAGATCTTTTGTCTAGAAATTTTTTTTTTTCACTAAGTGTTTTGGTGTGATTCTTGTCATTCTACTGTTGTCTCTGTGAGGGAAAGGGTGTCCTGGAGTTCCCAGGGGCACAGTCCCTTTTATACACATCCAATGTACCTTCCATCTGGACTTCTAGCCAAGACTCAGTTGTGAGGGTAAATATCAGTCAAAATATTTCAGTTAATTCTGCAGAAGGAAGGAGTGATATAAGAAGGAAGGAGCACAGAGAGAGGATGATTTTTTTTTTCAGAGGAGACCCGTATTAGAGCACAGGTGATGTACAAAATGCACAAAACCAATAAAAACTCAAAAATACTTGTCAAGCACATCCGTTTTGTAAAATCATTCATTTTTTTTTTAATTCAAGTTTGATCTAGGATGACAATATTCCTACTAAAGCAGCCAAGCCTATGCACAAAAACTTGTCCACACCCAGGGGATTTCCCTGCACTGTGCAAAGCTGAACCCTTCCTTTACTGCTTTTTTGTTTTCCTGTCACTTGATGTGGAATTAATTAGAGACCCATCACTATTAGTTTCAAAATCTATTTCTTTCCACTTCACTTTAATCTTCTTGGATGCAATGATCTGATGTACGTTTTACTTCTGTAAAGAAACATACCATTACTCAAAAGCTAGTGTTTCTTGAAGCAACTTACTCATTCTCCTCTGTAACATCTCTATTGATAGCTCCTCTGAATGCTTTTGTGTTTTTCAGAGAGAATGCTTTGTGAGCTTAAATGTCAGTGATTTCCCCAAAAGCTCACATCATTGAACTCCATATATTCCCCAAGAATTTAGATTGTGGTTCCTGACAGAAAAGAGATGGCAAAAATAACACCTATTTAATAAATCACCTTTAATGAACATGTATGGCTTGGATTTGTTTCATGTTTCTTCAATGACAAAAATAGCATGAGTCTTATTAAAACTGAAAATATGGTAATTGCTATTAAGGTTAAAATTTTCAGAGTAAGTATTTTTGTGTGAAAGCATGCAAACTTATTTTGGTCAAAATTATTTACAGTTTTTTTAAATGAAATTGATCATATTGAATTTTCTTACTGACATGCTCTGATTTTTCCATTTTGCTGACACTCTTTATTCAGAATTAATTTTTAAAGAGGTAGTGCCCTGTCCCACCCTAAAATTTCTGAATTGCTTTGTTGAAGCAAGCAAGCAAGCAAAAAATCCTTTAAACTGATCCAAGACAGCTTTTCAGTGCCTTTGCTGTGTGTATGTTTCTGGGGACAGTGTGGGAACTGTGTAATAAATTTGGTGGTCATGAATATTTGTTTTACTTATCTTGCACTATAATCCCTAATTCATCTGTGATGGGATTTCTTCACAAATGCACCACCAAAGTGCTATAAAAATATTTTCTCTCTTCTAAATGAAATTAGCTGGTAAGAAAAGAATGTTCTTCAGCCATGTGCAATATTGGTGTATCTCTGGAGGTCATAAGTGAGCTTCTGGCAAAATTTTAAATAAATCAGGTGTTTGCTTGTTAGAATGATAAAGCTGTGCTCCTTTGAATAGTGAGTTAATGAACTGTATTTTTTCCATAATATTATGTCAAGATACCTTGTGTTATTTAGATAAGTAATTAGATAAGTATTTTAAACTCCAGAATAATGAAGTTACCACTCATGACCACAAATAGATGCACGCTGTGCTTTAAATATACGTTATGTTCTCCTTAAGTCATTTGAATTTAGGTATGTGCCTGTTCTTGTTAGGATTTATTGAAGGCAGTCTACTTTACCATAGATCTTGCGGGTAAAATTCTAATGTCTGCATGAGATGGGATGAGCACAGTGGAGCAGCATACAGAAGAAGAGTTTTGTGGGTGACTGTGGACAGATTAGTCTAGATCTCACTGAGAGAATGAGGTCAATAAATTTCCACCACATGCCAGATTTTTTCTGTCTGTCTTTATCAATACTGCAATCAGAAGTAAGGGCGGGTGAGCAAATCCTACGTAGTTCCATTGTGAACAATAGTAAACTTTATTCACTTTCTTCTGACTGATCTGAATACAAAACAGGTGAGCTTGCCTGTTGGTTTCTTTTGTTAATTTACTGCTATACTGCTGATGCATTATCTCCTTTGTTTTGGATTGTTGCTTTTTGTCTACTAACTTTAGTGGAGCTTTTACTAAGCTTTCAAAGGCATTTAGGTGTTTTGGTTTTAATTCTTTTAAAGACTTTTTTTCCTTCATCAGGTTTTTTGGTTATTTTTTGTTTGGTGGGGTTTTTTTAGCTTTTACAGCTTTTCATGTAACACTTTAAGTAATTGCCCTACTCTATTTAATTGGAATGACAAACAGTAGAAAGTTAATTAACAAAAAAAAAGTTCACTGCAGGGCAAGTTAGTAGAATGGTAAAGAAGTCATGATTTACAGCATTTGCACAACTTTCTTCATAAAGCAATTGTTCTTCATTATAATAATGCCAGGAGAGCAAATAGAAAAAAAAGATGTGTTGCATTAGCAAACAATTAATGAGCATTTGTAACTGAATGGAACCCACTTTTATGTATTATTTCATTAAAAGTCTACAGGATCCATGAGACCAGAGAATAAATAAAGGTAATGATTTCAAGTTAATGGTCTCCTAGGGGGCATGAATATTGAACAAATTTGTTAGTCTTGCCTACTTACCGAAGCCTTAAAACCAGGGGCTTTTTATACCTTAATTTTTCTACTTACTCTTTCATTAAAAGATCAAAGTGTGCTATTAGATAAAAGAGAAACTGGCACAGGTATTTCAAAATTATCATCAGAGCTACATTCTCTACTGTAGCTTAACAAGAGCTCCCCTTTTATGTTAAATCCCCACCAATTTAAATCCTTTTTTCCATTGTGAAGGATAACTCTTTGTGTCGTTGCAGAAAGTAACAAGTCTTTTGTCGAGGTTGATAACTTTTGAAAGAGTGATCAGCATTTCCTTGGCTGTATACCAATCTACACTTTTTATTTGGCGGAATTCCATCAAAGCTGCACCACCAGTCTCAGTGCTTGCATGCACACTTGGTTGGTGGGGAGGCTTTTCGCCATCTTCATCATTGTTTCACATACTTGGCATTTGTACGCAGACCTAGTTAATACCTTCTTCATTTCAGCTGCTACACAGGTTTGATAATGGTTTCAATAAAATATGTCTGTCTTGGTTCCTTATGTCATGAAAATGTCGCATAACCGATGGGCACACAAACTGCCTGCAAGGACAGCTGGAGTTTATGTAAAGAAACATACATATGAGATCTTGGGAATTTAAGGTGTTCCTCAAATACAACATTTTAGATATGTACAGAAACAGCCACTGATGCTCATTTACTTGTTGTGTCCTTTTATTCCTGCTTGCCTGCCTGTATTTATCTGTTGGTTCTTGTCTCATATTTAGATCGTAAATGTTTTGGGAACAAAACTGCCTCAGTTTTGTGTTGCTATGGGGCTTAGCACAAAGGAGTGCTGGTCCTTGGCTGAGCTTCTTAGAAATGAGAAGTACGTGTAAATAATTGTCAGGTTTCTAGTAAACCTCTGCAAATCCCATTATTGCTGCTGCTTTACCATCCCATTTCTAAGTATGTCCCACATGGTCTAAGAATTCTTTTTTAACTAGGCTATAAACTGCTCCTTGCTTTATTAAATGACTCTATAATTCGATAAACATTGTTTTAATGAGTGTGAGTGCAGTTACAGCAAGTGTTCAGTCAGGGTGCTTGGAACATATGAGTGTTGTTTGTGGCCTTACCACCCAGGTTAGATGTTTTGTACATTGTGAAATGGACACAGCCACACTTACTGGATTAATGATTAGGGGGCTGCTATGCAAGGAAACTTCTAGGCTCACTGGTCATCTGAATGGTGTATTTTAAAGGTGAAGGACTGTTATGTTATAGTTTTGGATTCTTTGTAGTGCTATAATTTTAGTTCAGGACAAAATGTAAGTAGATTTTTCCAGTGTGCAGGCTGTCCATATCTATCCTTTTCAGTTATACTGTACACCCCACCTCTCTTAAATTAATTTCTAGTAGAGAGTTAGGCTAAGAATGGTGCAGGTACCTGCTCTAGCACTGTTGCTTGCATTTGTCATACGCTTGGGGTGGAACAGCAGACATGCTCTTTGTAATGGATCAGAGGAAGCAGCACTCAATCAATAAATATAAGAGAATCACATAGAAGACCGTGAGTCCACAGCAGCAGTGAGTACCAGCCTGCAGAACATATTCATAATGGGTGTCATAACCAGATGGCTGAATGAGTGGCTGCGACAACCCTGTTCATTTAATTGAATGCATTATCCTAATATGATCTCTCTGGTACACAGGTGTTCCCTGATGACTGAAACTGACCTCCAGCATGTAAAATAACAGGCTGTGCAGCCTGTAATTTGTGAGCAGAGGTGGGTGAGGGATGGTGTCATGGTGGGGGGCAGTGAGGAATGTGTGTGGCTGGAACACACTGCATGGTCCCAACAGTAGTGTGTGCATTGCCCGACTGGAGGTCACAGGGGAAGGTCAGAACTACAAGAAGCTCTAAGGTTCTTCTGTTTCTTGTGTTGGAAGGAATATCAAGCACAGTAGCCTGGAAGATTGAGACAGATCATGGTGTCACTTTTGGGGCAGTTCATCAGAGCCAGATTTGCTAGACCTGAAGAAGTCTTCTGCCTTTCTCTTTCATTGTTTGCAAGGGGTGAATGTTTTTGCAGAGCAATTTGTAAAGAGTTATTTTTGTTCGTCCAAGTTGTGGAGTCATGAATGTCAATAACCAGAGTTTTGTACTGCCTTCATGTTAGAAGTTTTTTACCCCCAACTTTGCTCATGTGTAAATGGTTACACAAGGCAAAGGAATACCAGGAATACCTAGGGATGAAGAAAAAGCAGAGGCGTTCAATGCTTTTTTTGCCTCAGTCTTTAATAATACTGATAGACCTTGGGCTGCCCAGTCCCCTGAGTCAGAGGACCACGAGTGTGGGAACTATGACTTTCCATTTGTGGACACTGAAATTGTAAGGGACCAGCTGTATCAGCTGAATGTTCACAAGTCCATGGGGTCTGATGGGATTCATCCCAGAGTTCTGAAGGAGCTAGCGGATGTTGTGGCAGGACCCCTCTCTACCTTCTGTCAAAGGTCTTGAGAGTCTGGGGAGGTCCCTGCTGACTGAAAGCTAGCCAATGTTATTGCAATTCACAAAAAGGGCGTGAGGGCAGACCCAGAGAACTACAGACCTGTTAGTCTAACCTCAGTTCCTGGAAAAATTGTGGAGAAGATTATACTGGGTACTGTTGAAAGGCATTTAAAGAACAATGCAATCATCAGGCACAGTCAACACGGCTTCACAAAGGGAAAGTCCTGTTTAATTTGATATCCTTCTATGATAAGGTCACTCGCTTCGTGGAGGAAGGGAAGGCGGTGGATGTAGTTTTTCTGGATTTTGTTAAGGCTTTTGATACTGTCCCTCACAGCATCTTTCTGGACAAGTTGTCCAACTGTGGGATGAGCGGTTTCATGGTGCACTGGGTGAAGAACTGGCTGAAGGGCAGAGCTCAAAGGGTTGTAGTGAATGGGGCTACATCTGGCCGGTGACCAGTGACCCGTAGTATTCCTTAGGCTTCAGTTCTAGGGCCAGTTCTGTTCAATATATTTATCAATGATCTGGATGCAGGAGTTGAATGCACCATTAGCAAGTTTGATAATGATACTGAACTGGGAGGTGCTGTTGATTCTCTTGAGGAACAGGAGGCCTTGCAGAGGGATCTAGATAGATTGGAGCATTGGGCTATGATTAATGGGATGAAATTTAACAAGTCCAAATGCCAGATTCTGCACGTGGGACAGAGTAACGCCAGGCACAAGTATAAACTGGGAGAGGAGTGGCTGGAGAGCAGCCCTGCAGAAAGGGCTCTGGGGGTGCTGGTTGACAGCAGGCTCAACAGGAGTCCGCAGTGTGCCCTGGCAGCCAAGGCGGCAAACCGCATCCTGGGGAGCATCAAACACAGTATAACCAGCCGGTCAAAAGAGGTGATCCTCCAGCTATATACAGCATTGGTGCGGCCTCACCTTGAATACTGTGTGCAGTTCTGGGTCCCACAGTTTAAGAAGGATGTGAAGGTCCTTGAATGCGTTCAGAGGAGGGCAACAAAGCTGGTGAAAGGGCTGGAAGGAATGTCCTGTGAGGAGCAGCTAAGGTCTTTGGGCTTCTCTAGTTTGGAGAAAAAGAGGCTGAGGGGTGACCTCATTGCTCTCTGCAGCTTCCTGAGGAAGGGAAGTGGAGAGGGAGGTGCTGATCTCTTCTCCCTGGGATCCAGTGATAGGACACGTGGGAATGGTTCAAAGCTGTGCCAGGTGAGGTTTAGATTGGACATTAGGAAGTATTTCTTTACCAAGAGGGTCATCAAACACTGGAACAGTCTTTCTAGAGAGGTGGTCAATGACTGAAGCCTGTCAGTGTTGTAAGAGGCATTTGGACAACGCTCTTAACAACATGCTTTAACTTTTGGTCAGCCCTGAGTTGGTCAGCCAGTTGGACTAGATGATCCTTGCAGGTCCCTTCCAACTCAGATATTCTATTCCATTCTATTCCATTCTATTCTATTCTATTCTATTCTATTCTATTCTATTCTATTCTATTCCATTCTATTTCTTCTGGAGCCATACTGGTTGCTTTTTGCAGTGTGTATAATTGTGGCAGATGGAAATACCAGTCAATAATTGAGGATTTTGTCATTCAAATACCAAAATTCTTAATTCTCATTCATATTTATCCATGCAAATTCCCTTGGAATTTAATTAGAGAATGACTGAGAAAAGCCAAGGAATCTTTTATTCTTTTTAAGGAACTGTTTGGTTCCTGCAAGGTGTCTCTCCCAAGCTGGCTAAATTAATAGGTATGTGGGATTTAGTAGCATTGAGACTTCAGTCATGCTGAAACACTTGTTCATTTATATAATCTTTGCTGTGCAACAATTAAAAATCTGCTGCACATTTATGAAGGTTTTGAATATACTTATTTTATAGTTAGGCATTGTTATTCTTAATTACACAAATAAAATAAACAGAAATTATTATAAGCAATTAATTATAATGAAGAGTTTAGAATGTCCAGTATTAGAAAGAATTACATTTTGTCATTAAGTAGTGCTATTATCTCTTCTTACCTTTCCATATTTCTGTTCTGTGAAAAGTATTTGAGACCATCCAAACTGCAAAAACGAATGCAGATAAATTTATCAATACAGTGTGGCCTGGTAGCTGATACTTCTTTTACAAGTTTGTATTGGGTCTGGCTGAAATGGAGTTAATTTTCCCCATAGCAGGCCTCATAGTGCTGAGCCCTCAGTGTTGTGCTTTGTATTGGTACCTAGAAAGGTGTTGATAACACACCAGTGTTTTGGCTACTGCTGAACAGTGCTTGCACAGCATCAAGGCTGTTTCTCCAGCATTCCCCCCTCACCACTAGGCTGGGGGTGGGCAAGATCTTGGGAGGGTATATAGCCAGGACAGCTGATCCAAACTGACCAGAGGGGTATTCCATACCCTATGATGTCCACTCAGCAATAAAAGCAAACAGAAAGGAGGAGGGGAGGGAGTGATAGAGCAGCTTTGGTGGGCATCTGGCATCCAGCCAAGGTCGACCCACCACCGAGTTAAACAAACAGGCCTGGAAGTCTCATTCAAAGAAGACTAACCCTGGGTCTCTCCCTTTGGTCCCTCACTGACCATGAAGATGTGGCCAAAACACTCAAGTGGAGTGAGCTGTTATCATCATTTTAGAACATGCCAATTCCCTAGTTTGTAGGTTCATGTTAAATTTAATTACCAAAAAGACGTATTTGTCTTTCTTTAAAGACAAATACAATTAATGTTTAATGAGCAGCCTCTACTAGGTACCTACAGTGCTGGTGTTTTGTGTTGGTATTTTGTATGAATATGTATCATGGTCCTCATTTTGAAAAGGTATGTGTAACAGAACACTTTTTTCTGGTAGTCAGTTAATTCTAAGACTCCCACGTAACATTCACTTTCACTTTATTTCCCTCTGTCTCATGGTACTGATTTTAAGAGTTGGCACGTAAATCATGGGATTCATGAAGGATGAATTTTAAATACTGGGGAAGTTTGAACAAGAGATGCGAAAGGTCTGGACAATCCTTTGAATACTCGGGAAGGAAATGCCAGTGAAGGTTAATTCAAATCTAAGCCCAGCTTCTCCTGGATAGAATAAATTGAGCTGGAGGCTTTGTGCAAGTCTGGGTTGCTAAATTTTAATCAAGCCAGATCCCTCAGAAGAAGGTTTAATAAATTATAAACATAAAAGGAAACTAACATGGAGGTGCTGAACTTCTCAGAACCACTTAACAAAGGCGGACTTTAATATTATTTTAAATTGGGGAATCACCTTGTACAAACTAGTTCATTTTGTATAAACTGGCTTGCGCTTTTTTTTTTAGTTTAATAGTTGGATAAACTTAAAAGGACAACTCTTTCCTCAGTCTCTGGTACCTCTAGATTTGCATCCAAACATGATGGATGCAAATTATTATTTTTTTTTCAGAAAAAGAATTCTTGAGAGGACCTGTAGACAAATGCTGTTCATCTGAAATGTTAGAAATTTGCCAAAATATAGCCTTAATCCTAAAGACTTTGAGATTTTTATTTGTGTTCAGGCAGAGAAACTGAGCTCCTTGTAGGGGAGGAAGGCAGTATTTCTTTGCAAACATGTCCATCTGATTATTTTCCCAACTGGTGGTATGACTAGCTTGTTACCTGGAAGAAAGAGTAATGGGATTGGAAAGGCATGGATGTGGTTAAGTATCTTTGTAAAAATTGAAGTCCCCTGACATTTCCTGAAGAAACGTGTGATAGTATAAAGTAAATTAAAACAGAGGCCAACTTGGATAAATGTCTGACAGGCATGGTTTGGTGGTTCTTCTTAATGAGGAGTGACACTTCTTTCTTTTCTTTCTTCTATGCAATTCATCAGGGCAAACCAGCCCACGGATCTTTGCAATAATGTACAAAAAAATTTCTAACCCCAAACACTGTGTCAATTCAAACTGCACTTGTACAAGCAAAGTGACAATCTATTGTACTTCTTTAGAGAGTTCATTTTTGGTGTCAGTTATAGCATCATAATGTGCATTGTATTATTGTTCTACTTAGTGAATTGCTGATGTGTATAATGATGCACCTGTTAGTCAAGAAATCCCTCAGAAGCCAAACGGTGCTATAAATTTGCCATACTTACACACAGCCAGAACTGTCAGGATGTTTCCTCTGCATTATGCAATATTTTCTGCTTTATGGCCATTAAAGGCAATAATAAAACAGCTGTCGCCGAGTGGTATGCTGTCAAATATCAGTGAAAAGCATTGAGATGATGATAGCAATGTGATGCACAGTGCAATAGCTAAGGATGGGTCAGTGTTTTTATTATCAACCCTGTTTTTTTTTTTCCTGTGTGTATATCTCTTTGCCCTAGGCAGGAACTTGCCAGACAGCAGATAAGCCCTGGAGCAATGACCAACTTCTGTGCTTGCAAAATTTTCAATAAATCTAACTGTATATCTTCATTTAGTTTCTGGAAATAAAGTTTTGTGACAGACTGCCACTGAATTTCGCAACTTTGTGGGTCTACCACTGGTGCTGACAAGTCTTCTGGCTTCTTTGTCTCTCTGACGGTTCAACTGGACTGCCTTTATTACCATAGAGAAGAGGTGAAAGGTAGGGTAGAAAGATATTCAGTATATCTTTAGTTGCAACATCATAAAGAATTTTTTTAATACGTGTTTGTTGCATTTTGATCACACCTTTCTTGGGGATCCCAGGAGTGCTCTGAATACTAGGGAGCCTTGGAGCCTTTGCCCACATTCCTGTAGCGTCTCTCCTGGTCACCTGAGTTTGAGATGAGGCTGCCTGCAGCTCTAAGGAAGAGCTCAGTACCTCTGCCAGCTTTCTGGGTCTGGAAGCTTTTTCACTGAAAGGGCAGAAAGGATAGATGATCATCTGAGACTCATTCACTGCACAAGTCCCTGTATCATGGAGGGTGTGCTTCAAGCACTGGAGGTGTGAAAGACCGGTTCCACAGATGGCTCAGGAACACTCCTATGGAGAGGAAATGTCAGTGGGAATTATCATGACCTTGAATGCCATTTTATGGAGCCATGTAGTGTTTATCACCAGCATAATTTGAGGATGACAAATATTATTTTAATATAACCCAAAGAGATAGGAAAGTATTATTTCTTCACATGACTACTGGTAGTAACATTTTTTCGTGTAACACATACATACAAAAGCTGCTACCCTTCAGAAATGTCTTAGTGCTTTCTCCTACTGTTACAGATATGTCATACAAATACATAGTTCATCATGAAAGATTGATGAGAGTCAATAATTGCACCCAATTATGCTAAGTTCCACTTCAGTGCTGTGGAACAGGACCATACCTCTCTGTTTAGATCACGAGTCAGCATCCTGGTTGGTGTAATGATCACTTCTTAAGATAAGGAGCAGACTGTAACTGGACTAAGACCAGAAAGCACAAATGAACAAGTGATTAAATACTTTTTGATATAATTTGACTTTCATTTGTTTGAAAAGAATAAACCAGAGAGGAAAGAACTGAACTAAGTCTTAGACATGAAAGCCCACTGTAGAGATTGTTTTCTAGCTAAACAAAACCAAGGGCTGTTACCATAACCGTTTCAGTTGGCTTCAGATTAGAAAAATAAGGTCTCTGAAATTCACAAGAACCTGACTATGAAAGGCACCAGAATAGCATGATCTTTGAATGCAATTCAGTGACAAAAATTGTCAGTTAAGTTATTGAAAAAGGGTAACTTAAACTCTCGTTCAGAAATCAAATTTATTTCTTCCAAACCCAAACTTTTCCCTATTTCTTAGGGAATAAACTGCATCTGTTTTCTATAGGCTATCTCCCAACCTCGATGATTTAGCATTTGTGTTCTTGGAAGGCAAGTAGGAACAAATCTGTGGGCTTGTGAAGCCAGAGACTCTTCATTTAACAAAGTTGGAGAACAACAGAGTAAAGAGTCATGAAGCATTAGCTCAGGTAAGAGTTCTTAGAAATATATGGCTTACAATAACTCAGAATCCCAAATCTCTGAAAACTGCAAATTAGTCTAAGATCTTTTTCTTCTATTTCTAACCTTCCATAGCCCATACCCCTATTTTCTTATTTTCCTTCTCTCTACCCCTGCAAGGGAATTTGTTAGACTCAGTAGTATTTGTGAGAAAATTTCCTTAGCTAATTTTGTATCAAAGCTGCAATGTACTCTGTAAATTGGTTTTACAGTCTTTATAACACCACTGTCTACTCAGCATGAGGGTATTTGCGTTTCTGATAAAATAAAATAATACATCTAGAAAGATATTTGCTGGTAGGAACAGCATAGTTCCTCTGTGTGGTGGGTAATAGAAACCTTGAATCTCATTTTGGATTTCTTGGTGTGTCTAAAGTGGATATATCCTAAATTCTCTATTCAGTTATTCAGTTATAATTATGTGCATTTTAAATGTATGCATTGCTATGAGTACTAAATAAATAGATGAGAGAGAACAATTTCTTATTCCACAAAGAAGAGGAAAAGTTTTTCCTTTCTTTGCTTCCAAACAACTTTGTTTGATTTAAACTATTTAAGAGGAGTCTCAGCTAAATCTTAAGTTCCAGTTCATGTGTCAGGACAATTATGATTATTTTTGTTTAATCCAATTTATTTTAATTAATTAATTTAAATTTATCAATATTTTTTGAAACGCAGGCCATATCACGGGATCAGCAGCCGTGATTTCCATCCTGAAATCAAACAGTCTAAATATTCTGTATACAGACTTACACTCAAACTGCAGTCAAACTTTTTTTTTTTTTTTATGCTGCTTTTTGAAAGGACTGGATCATCATGCATCCTGGTCTTGCTGTCTAGTGAATGGGACATTCAGTTTGAACAAAGAGGTAACTTTGGATCTTTTTATACTGCAGAGCACATCAATCCCAGTCTCCCACTGTCTGGTTATGAGCTCAGACTGCTGTTGTATGGTCACTGTTGCTGTCATTTTAAAGAAAACAGAGAACCCTCTCCAGCTAACAGGAGTCCAAGCCTGGACCCTGAAGGGGGGGGACGTATACATTTTCTGGAGGTGGTCAGAAGGATGGATATGTCTTCTGACAGAGGTTCTCTCAGTCCATCATGTGGTCTACTTTGCACCCTGTTTGAGATATCAGTGTTTTCCTATTTATAGTGCAAAGTTTGTGGGTATGTAAGTCAGCATTCTGGCAGAGCCTGTGTATTTATGACTTTGGTTGAAAGCTAGGGTACAGTAACCAGAAGCAACAAATGGGGATCCATCTGGTAAGGACTAAATTTTCAAAAGGACCCTAGCTTTACGGTATGGCCTGCAATAGGAAAATAGGCTTCATTTTGGGATTAAAGCTACTTTTTTTTCCCCTAATATTTCGAGATATTTTTTTTCCTATTAAATCTTTTTTTCTATAGGTTGTTGATGCATATGATTGTTTGTTCTGCTGGAACCTGTTAGAAACTTGTTTCTTTTTTCATATTTCAGAACAAAAGACCTGTCGTGGTTTAACCCCAGCCAGCAACTAAGCACCACACAGCCACTCACTTACTCTCCCAGCCACCCAGTGGGATGGGGGAGAGAATAGGAAGGAAAAAAGTAAAGCTCGTGGGTTGAGATAAGGACAGTTTCACAGCACAGAAAGGAAGAAAATAATAATGATAATAGTAACAATAATAAAATGACAATAATAATAAAACGATTGGAATATACAAAACAAATGATGCACAATGCAAGTGCTCACCACTTGCCAACTGATGCCCAGTTAGTCCCCGAGCAGCAATCCACCCCTCCTGGCCAACTCCCCCAAGTTTATATACTGGGCATGACATCACATGGTATGGAATACCCCTTTGGCCATTTTGGGTCAGCTGCTCTGGCTGTGTCCCCTCCCAACTTCTTGTGCCCCTCCAGCCTTCTTGCTGGCTGGCCATGAGAAGCTGAAAAATCCTTGACTTAGTCTAAACACTACTTAGCAACAACTGAAAATATCAGTGTGTTATCAACTTTCTTCTCATACTGAATCCAAGGCATAACACAATACCAGCTACTAGAAAGAAAATTAACTCCATCCCAGCCGAAACCAGGATAAGACCAAACCTCTTTTAAGGCACCTGAGCCCACAATATTTCACAGGTATATGAGCAGGAAATTGTTTTGGATAACATCCTGAGTAAAAGATAGCAGATTTGACCAGTGGTTCCTTTTTTAGGGATAGGACACTACAAAACATATAGGAATTCCTTTTTTAGAAAGTGATGAAGTGATTAGTTTCCTTTATGTTTAAGGATTATCTCCTTTAGTCTTAAGAATTAAAATGGAGTTCTTAAAACCCTCTATGTTTGAAGACTTCACCTTTTTGGCCTTCATGATGTGTTGTGGCAATAAGTTTCACAAGCTAATTAGATGCTGTCTATGAAAGTATTTTAACATATTTGTGTGGTTTTCTGTTTCTATTTCAGTTTAATTGGATGATTCCTTTTCGTTCGAAGGCTAAATTGTACATTTTATCTGCATAATTTTTCCTTTACTTCTAATGATTCCATCTTACAATTTTAAGGGGTTCTTTCTCATGGCTTGTTTCCACTGAACTGGTAACAGAATGTTTTAGAACACTATTAAAAAGGTTAAGGCCTTGAAATCACATAATTTCTGGTAAACCTGTTATAGCTGCTTGTACACTTACAAAGGCACGAATTTTAAATGGAAGGTTCACGTTCCTCAGGAGATGAGTATATTTTGTTACCTTAAAACTTTACCATGGAAATATCTATCTTTCCTTTTTTTCACCCAGAGAAATGAAAATTATAATGAACCCCAAGAATGCTGTTTTGATTACTCTTTTAACATCTCATGATCTTCATTGATTTTTCAGTGAACGGTTTATTATAGATATTATACCAAATATGGCTAATTCACCTGACTGACAGAAACTGGCAGAAGATAATCCATGACAGTGGATTCATAAAACCCTCAAATGATATTTTGATTTTTACCAAGGGAAAGAGGGGAGGAGCACAATGGGAGTTCTAGTATACTTTAGAAAACATGACAATAATGGGACATGTGCTGTGTTGTGAAGTTAGCTGGGATGATTGGTGAAGCTGAGAAGCCACTGTGGCGAGCTCCTCTCCTGAACAGCATGTCACAGCTCAGCTCTATATAACACAGTTTGAAATTAGATTTGATGTTACAGGGCAAATATTAGATAAATAATGTTTTATTGATTACTTTGACCATACTGTAAAAAAAAGGAAAGGATTAACTTCCAGGGAAAAGAAATTCAGTGTAAATTATTTCAGTTCAAATATACTTCCATAATGACGTGGCCAGTTATATATAATGGTGAATCCTCTCCTTCCTTCTGTCCCCAAAAGAGGCTAAGCACTCACTGGAGTGTTTAAATACTTGATGTTGGCCCCTAAATGAGTTGCCAGTGGTAACTGAGCTGATTAAATGGTTAGAAAGGTTTCTTTAGGAATTTTGTGTTAGAACACATATATTAGACTATCTTTTCTGATTGCCTCAATTTTACAGCTTTAGGTTTCAGAAAACTTCATGTGATAATCTTAACATTTTCTAGGCCTAATCTCTGCTTGAAGAGGAATTGGTAAAAATTATTAATAAGGGGAAATTGCTAGCAAACAAAAAACCTAAAGTCTTCCCATAAACCTTTACCCAAGGATTTATTGACATAAGAAGATGTTATTTGGGAAAACAGTCTTGAACTTCTCGAACTCAAGAAAATTGTAAAGGCAAAATAAGACTCAAGGAGATACTGTTTGAAGCCGTCAGTGATTCAAGAGATGATGACCTGAGCAGTGACAGCTGGGCAGTTGAAGAAATCAGGTGTCATCATGACAGGTAAAAAATTTCTTTGGTCATCTCTGACCCGGGTTCTGTATCTCTCTGATAAATTAAAACTTATCCTTCATAAGCATGTTTTGCAGTATTTGGTGCAGAGAGGGATATCCTTCAATGACAGAGAAATGCTCTTCTATTCTTGCTTTCATTCCAATCACTTGCAAATGGATAAAGTTGCTGAATGCACCCTCCTTGCTGTCAACTGTTAATTAGGTGTGAAACCACCATCTCACAGAGTGAGCTTCCTTTGCCCTTAGAGGATTGCTTCCTTTCACTTTGAAGTATCTCTGGTAAGACATGTCCCTTTCAATAGCTTCTGTTCTCAGATGACTCTCTCAAAATGCCTGGCAACATAATTTTTTATCCTCCCAGCTTCATATTGCTTTTTGTCGTGGTTTAGCCCCTGCTGGCAATTAAGCACCACACAGCTGCTTGCTCACTCCCCTCTCTCCCAGTGGGATGGGGAAGAGAATTGGAGAAAAAATAAAACTCATAGGTTGAGATAAAGACAGGTTAATAGGACAGTCAGGAAGAAAATAATAATAATAATAATAATAATAAAATTAAAAAATGACAATAATAATAATAATAAAAGATTTGGAATATACAAAACAAGTGATGCACAATTGCTCACCACTCGCTGACCGATGCCCAGTTACCTCCCGAGCAGCTATCTGCCCCTCCTGGCCAACTCCCCCCAGTTTATATACTAGGCATGTTGTCACATGGTATGGAATACCCCTTTGGCCATTTTGGGTCAGCTGTCCTGGCTGTGTCCCCTCCCAACTTCTTATGCCTTTCCAGCCTTCTTGCTGGCTGGACATGAGAAGCTGAAAAATCTTTGACTTAGTCTAAACACTACTTAGCAACAACTGAAAACATCAGTGTGTTATCAACTTTCTTCTCATACTAAATCCAAGGCATAACACTACACCAGCTACTAGAAAGAAAATTAACCCTATCCCAGCTGAAACCAGGACAGTACCCAGCCCTTATTCTATGCCATTTACATCATGCTCAGGTCCAACACTTTCCCATACATCCCAATTAATCACCATCACCTTCTGTTATGGATGCACGCACACTCAAATCCAACAGGTGTTAAAGCTCAGATTTATTCTTCAGTAGAGAAGTTAGTTAGAACTCCGGTAACAGTAGTGAACTACAGGCTCAATGATGTAAGGGGAATTAGTACTACACAGCTGACTTACGAATCCTTGAGATTCAAAAGTAATGACTCAAAATGTGCATATCACTCACCTAAAAGGTGAGGGCTCTTTCCCTCGAGGAGTTACCTTGGGTGGTGCCCTGACCCAAGGGGGAGTCCCCAAATGCAGACCCTCTGCTCCAAGAAGGACTGATTCCCACATGTCCTCCAGTGGGACCCTGTTTATACGCTTGTTGAATCTGATCTGTGGTCATTTAATCCCTATTGGCCAAGAAGGTCACCTCAGTGTACCTGGCATGTCTCAATTGGCCAGTTCAAATTTCAGACCTCCAGGGTTTAGGTTTTTTTCCTCTTCGCCCTGCCTGGAGAAGTTTTGTTTCCAGCTGGGGGGGGTGGGGGGTGGGGAGTGTACTGCCACACCTTCCCTGACCTTTGATATTTATACACAGGTATCATTCCCTTAGTCTATGGGCTATCCCTATAAAATGCCTGTTGGGTTCATTTAGCCCATGACTTTGGGCTCCATCTGGCATAACAGTCTTTCTGGGCAGGAGGGATGCTGTGAAGTCCGCTCAGTCAGCAAAGCAGGATCGGGCTTCAATGTGGTTCAGTGAGCAGGTGACATTGGGCACAGCAGGAGGATGGTGTGTAGTGTTGGATTGTTGCATACTGAAGTAAGTTATGGTTCCACCACTACTGCGCTTTGCTTGTTTTTATCAAAGTTCATTCTTCATTATTCTAAGTGATTCTTACTGTAATACCATTGATATAGCATATAAAAATTCTAGTAATGATGACATACAGTAGCAGGGTTATATAGCAATTAACATTGTACAAGTCAATTCATTGGCTATTCTCACCTAAAATCAAATCCCCTTTAGACGCACATCGGACTTCCCCATCCTTCCACATCACCCACCAAGTGCACCCAGGTCCTTGAGCAAAAGCAATCTCATGAATGTGTTTGCCTTTGCCTGAGACAGAAGTAACCCAGACTGTCTTCCCTGGCATATTTTTAATGTGCACTATAGGGACTTCATCCCCTTCTACAGCACGTAAAAGTTCTGATTGGCAGGGACAGTCAGATTGGCAGATCCTCTGGTGTTGACTAACCAGGGGGCTTTTGTTAAATGTGTATCCTGAAGTTTGAAGGTTCCACCCCCCATTGCTCTCAATGTAGTCTTTAACAGTCCGTTGTATTGTTTGATTTTCCTGGAGGCTGGTACATGATAGGGGATATGATATACCCACTCAATGCCATGCTCTTTGGCCCAGGTTGTTTCAGAAATGAGTCCCATTGTCTGACTCAGTTCTTTCTGGGGTGCCATGTCACCATAAGACTTGCTTTTCAAGGCCCAAGATAGTGTTCAGGGCAGTGGCGTGGGGCACGGGATATGTTTCCAGCCATCCGGTGGTTGCTTCCACCATTGTAAGCACATGGACTTGCCTTGGCAGGTTTGTGGGAGTGTGATATAGTCAATCTGTCAGGCCTCCCCATATTTATATTTCAGCCATCATCCTCCATACCACAGAGACTTTAACTGTTTGGCTTGCATGACTGCAGCACATGTCACATTCATGGATAACCTGTGCGATAGTGTCTGTGGTCAAGTCCACCCCTCAATCATGAGCCCATCTATATGTTGCATCTCTTCCCTGATGGCCTGAGGCGTCATGGGCCCACAGAGCTATAAATAATTGACCCTTATGTTGCCAGTCCAGATCCACTTCAATCTTAGCAGCCTTATCCATGTGCTGGTTGTTTTGATGTCCTTCGGTGGCCTGACTCTTGGGTACACGAGCATTTATGGGACGTACTTTTACAACCAGGTTCTCTAGCCAGGATGCAATATCTTGCCACAGTGCAGCAGCCCAGATGGGTTTACCTACCTCTGCACTGCCAGTTACTCTGCTTCTATTGCTGTAACCATCCCCACAGGGCATTTGCCACCACACCTGAGTCAGTATAGAGATAGAGCAGTGGCCACTTTTCTCATTCAGCAATAACTAAAGCTAGCTGGATGGCTTTCACCTCTGCAAACTGACTCGATTCACCTTCTCCTTCAGCAGTTTCTGCAGCTTGTCGTATAGGACTCCACACAGCAGCCTTCCACCTCCGATGCTTTCCTACAATGTGACGGGACCCATCAGTAAATAGGGTGTTTTGCCTCTCATTCTCTGGCAGTTTTTTATACAGTGGGGCCTCTTCAGCATACATCACCTCCTTCTCTGGTGATATACCAAAATCTTTGCCTTCTGGCCAGTCCATGAACACTTCCAAAATTCCTGGGTGACTGGGGTTTCCTATTTGAGTTCATTGTGTGATCAGCACAACCCAGTTACTGCACATAGCATCAGTTGCATGATATGTAGAGGGAGCCTTCTCTTTGAACATCCAGCCCAGCACCGGCAGTCAGGGTGCTAATAGGAGCTGTGTTTCAGTACCAGTTCGAACTCCTTCATGTGCTGCCAATATCTCTTTCTCAGTTGGAGTATAGTGAGCTTCAGATCCTCGATATCCCTGACTCCAAAACCCCAGGGGTCAACCTCAGCTCTCCCCGGGTGCTTTCTGCCAGAGACTCCAGGTAGGGCTATCCTCCCTCGCTGCGATATAGAGAACATTTTCAACATCTTGCCCTGCCTGGACTGGCCCAAGGGCTACTGCATGAACAATCTCCAGTTTAATTTGTTCAAAGGCTTGTTGTTGCTCAGGGCCCCATTTAAAATCTTTCTTCTTCCACCCACTTCGTAGAGAGGGTTTACAATCAGTCTGTAATATGGAATATGCATTCTCCAAAAACCCACAATGCCTAAGAAAGCCTGTGTTTCCTTTTTACTAGTCGGTGGAGACATAGCTGCTATCTTGTTGATCACATCCATTAGGATTTGATGACATCCATCTTGCCATCTGCAGATCCCTTGACCTTTATTTTATGGCAAATCCAGCTTTCAGAAGTATTTGGATTATTTTCTTCCCTTTCTCAAAAACTTCTGCTGCTGTGTTGCCCCATGCGATGATGTCATCAATGTACTGCAGGTGTTCTGGAGCCTCACCCTTTTCCAGTGCAGCCTGGATTAGCCCATGGCAAATGGTGGGGCTGTGTTTCCACCCCTGGGGCAGTCGATTCCAGGTGTACTGGACACCCCTCCAAGTGAAAGCAAACTGCGGCCAGCACTCTGCTGCCAAAGGGATTGAGAAAAACACATTAGTGATATCAGTTGTGGTGTACCACCTGGCTGCCTTTGACTCCAATTCATATTGAAGTTCTAGCCTGCCCAGCAAGGCAGCACTCAGCGGCAGCGTGACTTCATTCAGGCCATGATAGTCAACTGTTAGTCTCCACTCTCCATTAGACTGTCGCACTGGCCATATGGGACTGTTAAAGGGTGAGCGAGTTTTGCTGATCACTCCTTGGCTCTCCAGTCAACGAATGAACTTGTGGATGGGAATCAGGGAGTCTTGGTTCATGCAATATTGCCGCTGGTACACTGTTGTGGTAGTGATTCGCATTTGTTCTTCGACCCTCAGCAACCCCACAACTGAAGGGTCCTCAGAGAGACCAGGCAGGGCAGACAGCTGTTCAATCTCCTCCATCTCCAAGGCAGCTATACCAAAAGCCCATCTATACCCCTTCGGGTCCTTAAAATACTCTCTCCTGAGACAGTCTATGCCAAAGATGCACGGAGCCTCTGGGCCAGTCACAATGGGGTGTTTCTGCCACTCACTCCCAGTTAGACTCACTTCAGCCTCCAGTACGGTTGGCTGTTGGGATCCCCCTGTCACACCAGAAATACAGATGGGTTCTGCCCCTTTATAACTTGATGGCATTAGGGTACACTGTGCACTGGTGTCTCCCAGAGCCTTATACTCCTGTGGGTCAGACGTGCCAGGCCATCAAATCCACACAGCCCAATAAATCCAGTTGTCCCTTTCCTCCACCTGTCTGGAAGCAGGGCCCTTCTAATCCTGGTCAGAATATTTGTTACTGACTTCTTGTAAAAATGACCTAGAAGTCCCTTCAAGAAGATCAGAAGTAAGATCAGCCCTTCTACTCTGCCTGGAAACTGGAGCGGCATTTTTCCTGGAAGAATTCCCTTTTGTGGTTGTTTTTCCTCGCAACTCATCTGTTGCATCTAGGGTCCAGGTAGGTTTTCCATCCCACTTCCTCGTGTCCTCTCCATGGTCACACAGGTAAAACCACAGGGTATCCCATGGTGTGTACTCTCTATATTCTCTCTCTTGAGCAGAGGAACTCTCACTCCTAATAGCTGAGATGCTAGTCCGTACAGGTGGTGAGTAGGACTTTTCAATCAGTTCGATCAGTTTTTTTGACTTTTTGGACAGTTTTTCCACAGCCAAGATGCAAGCTTGTAGGGCTAGGGATTTTCTTCATATTGCCAGAGCTGGCGAGCATTTTGTCCACTGTCGGTGCCTCTTTGTCTTTCCAGGTTAGTACTGACAATGGGTTGGCATATGGTGATCGTGCATTCCTTTTCATCCTACAGTGAAATATTTGTTACTGAAAAAACTGTTTTCTGAATTGGTGGATACTGTTCAATTCCACATACTGTGTTCACTGAGAATTAAACTCTCGCTTGGAAATGTAATGAATATCCTATGATTTCTAGAAACAAAAAGGGGAAAAATGAATAAAATAAATAGTGAGTGATTTAACTGTTTTATATGAGTTGCTAAGCTACACTCACCACATGCCATAACAATAGGACAGCAACAACTGAGCTGATGCCAGCAATGTGGGCAGAAAGCAAACCTGAACTTCCTTTTAACCCTGCAATGTAGACCTAACTTCAGAGGCTGGGACAACATCCAGTCCATCTCCCAGCTTCCCTATGTTCACCACCTAGAAGCTCTAAGGACTGCAAGATCAGGAGACTACAAAAAATATCTACCTGCAGAAGCTGTATTACTCTCACCTGCAGAAGCTATATAACTGTCTCTGTTTAGGGTATGATACAAGCATGGTGAAATATAGAGGCACAGGAAAGGCTGAAATCAGCTAACAGTACTGCTATGCCTGGTAAATGGTATCTCTTCACAGCCCCTTGAAATGGTATAAATGGACTATTCTTTATGGCAGGAAGTATGGTTTCAGCCTAGGGAAGTACTGCCCACTGCGCACATTTGATATTTGCATCTGTAACAGAATTAGACACACTTTGGCAGGGTCTAGTCTGTGAGCTGTTGCTAAATGGAAACTTTACAAGCTGAAACTATCCCACTGGTTACTGAGGAATCAGGATGCTCCTTATCAGTTGAGGCAAGATAAATGAAATCTTTGCACCTGTGTGACAAAAAGTGGTGGTGTCTAAAAGGAAAGAAGAAAAATGGACCCCAAAATACGTTTTTCTGTTCCACCTGTAGTCATTTAGCACCCTCTGAAATAAATTTTCTGAGCATGCAGGATATATACATTCTAACTAAATCAGATAGGAGAAATGGTGAAATGAAGAGAATATCAGCTCTTTATTAGAGGAACAACATGCCATTGCAGAGAAAGTATAAACCGCAAGTACTGAGGCTGTCAATCCATGGCAAGACAAGTTTTTTTTTTAATACTAAAAGGAATCATAACACATTTTTTAAATGCCTTGTACCATTTACAACAGTATCAGGATTTTCATTCCTTCTGGTCTTGCACGTGCTTTATACTTGTCCTTGAGTAAGAAACAGTGTGTGGTTACACCTCCAGAGGGCCAGAGCAGTGATAGAGTTGTGATTCTTAAATGCGAGGTTTGATAACATCTTCGTCAGCGACATGGACAGTGGGATTGAGTGCACCCTGTCCCATCCCACTTGGTGGGCTTGGGGGAGGTGATCTTTTAGATAGACCGTTGCCACACACAGGACTCACAACAATGACTCGGGAGGGACAGAGAAAATTTCAACACCCGTTTCGCTTGGTGAATCCCAGGGCAAGAGTCACAACAATGGCTCCTAAGTGCTTGAAATACGTTTTATTTAACATTGACTTTTAACACAAGTGTGGCTAAATTTGGCGTAGCAGATATTTCAAATAAATCTTGACACCTAACAGCCGTAGCAAAGTTCTTGGGGGGGAGGGGTGTGTGTGTGTGGCTGATGCCCCATTATCCCATTTAACTCGTTTACACAACTGCCATGGTAAGGGCTCATGGTAAAACTCTGAACCTGCGACAAAATGTCTGAAGTGCAACCACTAGAAAACTTCCCGGAAAGACAATTGCCAGAAAGCCTCTTCGAGGCACAACCACTGGAAAGCCTCCCAGAAACAGTTCACTACCCCAGTTCCACAGGACACGTCCTGTTTCGACTGCTTGCGGCTACCTGTTTGGTTGGTTGACACAAAATGGTTGCCAGTCTCTCGGTCTCTCACACACCCTCAGCACATTTGCTGATGACACCAAGCTGTGTGGTATGGTCGACATGCTGGAGGGAAGGGATGCCATCCAGAGGGACCTTGACAGGCTTGAGAGGTTGGCCTGGGCAAGCCTCATGAAGTTCAACAAGGCCAAGTGCAAGGTCCTGCACATGGGTCGGGGCAATCTCAAGCACAAATGCAGGCTGGACAGAGAATGGATTGAGAGCAGCCCTGAGGAGAAGGACTTGGGGGTATTAGTGGATGAAACACTGAACATGAGCCAGCAATGTGTACTCGCAGCCCAGAAAGCCAACCGTATCCTGGGCTGCATCAAAAGAAGTGTGACCAGCAGGTCGAGGGAGGTGATTCTCCTCCTCTACTCTGCTCTTGTGAGACCCCACCTGCAGTACTGTGGTCAGCTGTGGGGTCCCCAACATAAGACGGACATGGACCTGTTGGAGCAGGTCCAGGGGAGGGCCACGAAGATGAACAGGGGGCTGGAGCACCTCTGCTATGAAGAAAGGCTGAGATAGTTGGGGTTGTTCAGCCTGGAGAAGAGAAGGCTCCGGGGAGACCTTATAGCAGCCTTCCAGTACCTAAAGAGGGCCTACAAGAAAGCTGGAGAGGGACTTTTTACAAGGGCATGTAATGATAGGACAAGGGGTAATGGCTTTAATCTGAGAGAGGGTAGATTTAGATTAGATGTAAGGAAGAAGTTCTTCACTGTGAGTGTGGTGAGGCACTGGAACAGGTTGCCCAGAGAGGCTGTGGATGCCCCATCCCTGGAAGTGTTCAAGGCCAGGTTGGATGGGGCTTTGAGCAACCTGGTCTAGCGGAAGGTGTCCCTGCTTATGGCAGGGGGGTTGGAACTAGATGGTCTTCAAGGTCCCTTCCAACCCAAACCATTCTGTGATTCTATGATTTATGCTGGTGATTTGCAGATGTTAGTTTTATGATATCCAGTTTAGGAACCTAGAGGTTAATTAGAGAAAACATTTTGATGAACTGTTCTTAGTAATATAATCGTGGTGTGAGAATTATAATGTGATGTCCAAAGTCTCATCTCTGGTTATACAGTGAGTCAGACTGTTAGGGTGAGAGATCTCCAAAGCTATCGTAATAGATGAGGTTATTACATGCTGGAGCTGAGTGAATCATGTGGTATTTAATTTAAAATCTGAACTGTCACTTTATTTTTATTTTATATAAACTTTACTGTGATTTCACTAAGCCTTGTAGAAAGTTTTTGTAAACTTGATAATATTTGCATTAATTTTACATTAGCTTTACAACAGCTTAAAGCAAGGACTAGGTGCATCATAGTTTTCTAGAGAATTACCAGTTTACTAGTTTACTTGCTGCTAGGTGAACTAGATCATGGCTCTTGATACAGTCATATTCTTGTTGATTTCCAATCTTTTCTAAGGAGGAGTGGTTCAGCTGATTGCTATTATTTGATACTACTATTATAAGTACCCAGACATATCAACAGAAAATAGACTTGTTGCTTTGGTATGAAGGCAGACATAATGCCCAATAAGAGAAGGCTTAAAGCCAGGTACCAGGTCAAAAGTGTACTGTTTACTCTCAGGAGAAGGTTGATAAGTGATTCAGCTGTTAAATGCCAGGGGAAGATGACTTCTGTGCATTGCCTCACCTTTGTGGCAGGGCCATGTGGCTTGTATCAAGCAGATGAGATAATGTGGGGTCCTTCCTGGAAGAACTGTGATGTTACTTACTGCAAGACCAACCTGAGCCAGGCTTATCGTTGCTCAGACAGCTGACAATCTCTGGCTATTGCCAGCTGAGTGTCATTTCCCTGTAGATCTCTCAACTTGAATAAACAAGAAAACCAAAGGCTGGAGGGTAAGCTCTATTCAAGACAGTTGAAATGACAGATGCAGTCAAAAGCAGAATGAGGAAATGAATGCATGATTTGCTCTATTCTGTTTTCATGCTGATTATATGTTTGATCTGCCTTTTCCAATTTTGAACTTCCAAAGCAATTTATTACTTTCTTTGTGTTTTAAATTTGCTCACACCTTTAACTTTTCTAGCTGCAGATCAAAAAACTGAAATGGTGATTGGAAGATTACAGACTCATCACAAGTTCCCATCAACCACCAGAAGCTTAGTCTTGATAACACTTGTTTAAGCAAAATTTACGTGCAAGTTTTATTTCTTACGTAGAGAACTCCTCCTTGGTCCCTTAAGAATGATGTTAGGCAGGGAAAGACTTATAAAACCAACTTACTGACCTTCTGTAAGCTATGGTGTTAGGAAATACACCATAGACCTTTGAGAACAGGCATTCTACTGGTACTTGGAGTTGCGTAGCATTTTGAAAGCTATTGTTGGCAAGACCTGATAGATTCATTTCCTAAGTGCTTTCATGAATTAAGGGACTCCCTCTTATTGCCAATAGCAAAATACAGATGCCAAAGAGGAATGTTTTCTTTTGAAGAAATCATTCAGTGCAGAGTGTCTACAGTTTGTATACAATAAAAAATGCTTACCCTGTAGGCAGCTCCAGAGTTAGTAAGTTAAGATTAAGACCTGCATTTGCTTTGTACGATGATCCCAGCAAAAAAACCAATGTCAGTGTCATGGTTTAACCCCAGCCAATAGCTAAGCACCATGCAGCCACTCACTCACTCCCCCCACCCCCAGTGGGCTGGGGGAGAGAATCAGGAAAAAAAAAAAGTAAAACTCGTGGGCTGAGATAAGAACAGTTTAGAACAAAAAGGAAGAAACTAGTAATGGTAATAACAATAATAAAATGACAATAATAATAAAAGGATTGGAATATACAAAACAAGTGATGCACAATGCAATTGCTCACCACCTGCCGGCTGGTGCCCGCCCAGTTAGTTCCTGAGCCCCCACCCCCAGCCAACTCCCCCCAGTTTATATACTGGGCATGACGTCACAGGGTATGGAACACCACTTTGGCCAGTTTGGGTCAGCTGTCCTGGCTGTGTCCCCTCCCAACTTCTTATGCCTTTCCAGCCTTCTTGCTGACTGGACATGAGAAGCTGAAAAATCCTTGGCTTAGTCTAAACACTGCTTAGCAACCACTGAAAACATTAGTGCGTTATCAACATTCTTCTCATACTGAACCCAAACCACAACATTATAGCAGCTACTATAAAGAAAATTAACTCTATCCCAGCTGAAACCAGGACAGTGAGCAAGATGTATAGAGCAGAATTAGTATATTAAGACCTGCATTTGTTTTATACAATAATCCCAGCAAAAAACCAATGTGATCAAGACGTATAGAGCAGTACATGTTTAGCTTACGCAAAATGAGCTGATGAAAAGAAGACATGCCCAGTATATGCATTATGTACAAACGTAAACAAGTGGAAATGTGTGCAGTGTCCTTATGCTCTCAATACTGAGCTACAGAGGGTCTAATGTAACTTTTTTTTCTTCTACATGAGATCTGCAAAATTTTGCTGTTCTATTTGACTTCTTAAATATTTCTGAACAGAGATGGTATGGCACCTTTCAAAAGGTGTTCAATGAAACTGAGCCCAACCTCTGATTATGGTTGTGCCTTGGGGTTTTTTGTGTAGCCAGCCGTCTTCTGCATGGAAGCCTCAGTATTAAACAGGAGGAAGCTAGGAAAAAGGAGAGGGGCTCAAATGCCCCTGTGTGTCATTGTGATGTAGCACGTTGAACTCACATTCAGTTTCAGGAAGTAGGGATTAGTTCTGAGTGTAAGGTTAGATGTCGTCAGGATGTAGCCTGGAAATCATGAAGAACTACAATTAGGAAATTATATGAGGGAGAAGCGTTGGAGTCTGAGATCCTTTTCACTTTCCTTCTTATTTTTAGGGGGATTACTTAAATCACAAGTCTGAGATAGTTTTTGCACTCTCATAAGTACTGAATCCAGGAGAGATCCTATTGTGTCTGCTCAGTGCCCATGTTGGAGCATTGGCTAAATATGCAGCTTCAGATTTGGGTTTTTAAAAGCAGAGATTAAATATCCAGATTTTTAAAGCCAGTAAGTTAGTTTCTGATTATTAAAACTAGTGATAAGCCAAAAGTTTCAGAACTTGAATCCATTTAGATGATACTTAAAAACACACTCAATAAATATAGTAAAGATGAGCTTAGTATTTTCACAAGAAAAACGTGATAAAATATTGAGCAGAACTCACATGGCTAAACCTCACAAGTTAAAATACTGACAAAACCCATCCGTAACTACTTTGATAATGGTTTGTTTATCATGCCGTAAAGACAGTGTCTAGTCTTTAAAATTACAGTGTATATACTGAGTACTCACTGCATTTTATTCCATTCCTGAAACCATTTTCTGCTTGCTGACTGCTAGCTTCAGGACTCTGATTTCTCTCTAGCAGTTGCACACCACTTTTACTATACTGACAAAAGCAAAGTTTTCATAATTTCTTCTTAGCAGGTTCAGGTTCTGGTATGGCGTATGCAACATTAGAGGTATGCCTGTATTAAGTAGGAAATTTTTCCCTTCCTTGTGCTAGTAACTGATACATTAGTCTGTTACAAATGGAAAACTGTTCCTTATTGTTAACCTCAAATATTCAAAAAATCGTAAACTAGTAAACCTGTTGGAGTGGCTAATGAGAGTACAAATGCTAGCTCTGGTACTTTTTTTTAAGGAGAGATGGTCAAGAGCTCTTTTTGAGCTCTTAAAATACATATGAACCACATTTTTGAGGTTTTACATGTTGCTGAATGTGCTAAGCTATATTTTATTTCTGCAAAATGATGTCTCAAGGATTCAACTGTAGCAGCACTATAGAGAATGTTGGAAATTTCTGTATTTTGCAGTGAAATATGCATGACTCGGTTAATTTCCCTATTCTTGTGTTCTTTTCTACCCAGTTCTTCTTCCTAAAGTTACAGAATGGGGTGAGAAATGGCTAATTGACATATCTGTTTGTCAACAATATTTTGCTTGGAATGGGTGAGAATTAAAATACTTGATCAGATCAATCTGGGCAGTACGGTGGTAATGCTAGAGAGGGTGTCTACACAGAGAACAAGCTTGCTTTATATATCTGGAATTTGGAGCAACGGAAAAATATCAAGGGCTTATTCAAGACAAGAAATGATGGAAGGAAAAAGGCAGGAATGGGGAAGAGAAGGACAAGTTACTGTAGTGCTAAGGTGTATATAGACTCAGGTGAACTGGGGACCATAAAGACAAACAATGATTTCTCTGTACACAGATGTTTTTTCTAAAAACTTGGTAAGAAGAGATGAAATAGAAAGTAGAGTGTCAAATTTGGGATTTTTTTAATGATTTATTTTCTGCTAATACTTTATTTTAAAAGTATATTCAGAACCATTGCAAAGCCTGCTTCTAGCCTATCGATTGTGAGAACTGTCAAACAGAAGATCAGACACATAAGAAGATTTTTGGAGGAAATATGTGTGCAGTCTGAGACCTGGCTTCCACTTATGCTACAGGTCCTACAGTGCCAATAGTCCAGCGACCGTTTCCTGAAAGCAGCCTAGTTAGTGGATCAGTCTTGTTCTGCTCCAGTAATATGTCTCAACATTAAAGGTAAAACTGTAAGGGTTGACATCTGTATAGTTTTATCTTTTTGCTGTTTCATGCAATTTGGTAAAGAAACTTGGCAGTTTGCTTCTCATTCTTCTTAGCTTGGCTTACTGGCTTTTATCTGTGTCAAGCAACCACAGTAGTATTTAGCTTCTGAAACTGGAAAAGGATGGGACAGATTATTTTAATAGTTGTTTGCTTGGTTTGTTTTTATGTAAATCTCTTATTCTCACTAGCACCTACAAAACCCATAGATAAGATTTATTCCCATTTAACAGTTCCCAGCTAATATCTGATCACATTTGCACAAAGTATGGGTGACAACTTTAAAAACTTTTAAAATGTACCTCAGTGAAGTACATCAGTAATATTTTTACCTTGTTTTGGCTTTGCTGCTAGCAAGTTAGATCAGAGTTGCTAGTGTCAAGGAGCCAGCTAGTGGGTGAATTTTTCATTTCAACATAATCTTATTCATGGTTTCTCTGCTCAAGTAAACATGGCTCTTTTTGCTCTCAGGCAACTGAAAACATTCATATAAGGTCAAATCTAGTGTAAACAGAAACCTGTATCCTAAAGCATGGAGAAAACATGCAACATTTTTTCAACATGTTTTGACCTCTTATTTTTCCTCACAGATTTCTATGCTCTAAATAAGAAAGCCTCACACTACTATTGCTGTTCCTGCTGGCAAGTGCAGTTGTTTCAAGCTCCTTTCCCTCACAGGACTTGCTGTTTATTAGAAAAGCCGGACACAATGGAGTTCAATAGCTGCCCTTTCCTTCAGACAATTGAGCTTTCTGTGCTGACAAGTGTGCTGGGAACTCTTTGACCTCTCTTTCACATTCCCTGTTGCACAAATAACAGAGTTGTGGCTTCCACACATAACTCAGTGGCTGACCTCACCAGTTGCTGAAGCTTCCGTTATCCCCCTCAAGCAACCCCAAAAAGCACTGTGACTTGGAATCATGGAAATCACAAATCTGATCTTCAGCTGTAAAAGCTGGCACAACTTTGCTAAGGCTGATGCCAATCTACAGCATCTGAGGTTCTCAACTTGCAGGGGAGGAAAGGAATTTTGAGCTTTACAATCCATCTTAAATATAAAGATATAGTTAAGGATGAAAGTGACCATTTTATAATCTAGTTTGTGTTAGAGTAGGACTCTCACAGTAGAATTTAAATTCTACGCTGGTGGGCATACAATAAAACGCTTTGTGTTTTCCTTTCTCTTTCTTCACTTGAACAGTAGCACAGCTTTGGTGTTTGTGGTGTTGGACAGATAGAAGACTTGAAACAGATCTAGTTTGAGTTTGAGCCGTATCTTGGGAAAGTATTGGTTTTTATTAATCCACACCTGTTGCACCTTCATCTCGAATGCAATTATATTTCCAGATGGAAAATACTATAGCCTTGTCACTACAATATTGTAGTATTGTAGCTTTCCAGCTACTCCTGAGCTGGAAAATGTTGTTGAGGTTATATAATCTAGTATGGTTTTGCATTCTAGTGAAAATGAGAGTGTGGAATCTCTATTTTTTCCCCCAAATCCCACAGAAAAGGAACCTTGAAATAGCAAGTAGCCTGATGAGATGGGCACAAGCCTTAAGTGTAAGTAATGGTTCTCCTACTTCTTAGGTATGCATCCTAATGACATCCTTTTAGTAGTGCAAATAATCTAAACGGATTTGAAGCCAGCAGGCAGGAGCCTTGTTCTGTAGATTGCCCAAGTTCTACCATAGGGGCCCAGCAGTATCTAATCAAATCTCTAATTCTGCAGCTTTACTGTGGAATTACAACTCCATAGTGAATATATGAGTTCCATTCCATTTCTCTTTACCCCAAAACTGACATCTTCTTGCATCCGTGTTGTATTTCACACTCCACTGCAAAATGTTTCTTCACAGGAATGTGCATGTAAGTGCCTATGTGTCTTGGAGTCAGTATCATTGTAATAGTTTCTCATTTCCTCATTAAGTTGGGGCATCACAAAATAATGCAGCTGTAATGAGATTAACAGGTCAGCTACCCCTAAACTGCTTCCTGCATGAGATGAAAGGAAGTTGGTGTGTATACTTAGGATGGTGCATTAAACCTGAAGAAAATGCTGTGCTACGGCTGGTTTTTGCGTGATGGATGACACCATAGGTAGAGATTAAACCTGGGATTACCATGGAGTCAAGTTGCTGTCTCTGGCAGCATCACAGGCACCTGGAGCTATGAATTTCATGACTATGCTGTTCTAATGTAAAAGTAACAGGAAAAAGAAGTGAACATTTGAAGCATATTGCAACCATAGCTGTTAGTAAGAAACTCCTCCCAGCTACATTCAGAAACTACCATTGCCCAAATGCGTCACCAGACAATAAGGCTTCAGAGTGCTGGGTTGCTTCCTGCTGAAAGCAAGACTAAAATGAACAGTCAGAGGGAAAGAGAGAGTAGGTAAGAGAGAACGGCAGAGACAACGGCTAGAGCTCTTTGTTCAGTTACTTGCCTGCCTAATTTCCAGTCTACTTTTTCTAGTGGCTGGCTACACCTTCAAAGTTAACCTACGATAAGGGAGAAAAAAAATGCCTATAGAAAACTCTTAGCCTAGATATGAGTGCTGTGCAGAATTAATAATGACCATTCTGACCACAGAGAGTGGAAATTATTCTGATAGAAAGACCAAATAAAGCTATCCATGTCATTTTGAACGACTGTGGTCTAGAATAACAATAAAAATGAAGAGGCTGAACACACTAATGGCTAAAAAGGAGAGGGAAAACTTCCAATAAACTGAGTTCCTTCTGATGTTTCTAATATTCAGCTCCAGTTCCAAATAATCACTAGGATTATTGGTGTATGATTCCTGCAAGCCTTAAGACAAATGTCTGTTAAGGATTTACTCCCTTTTTCATGGCTTTTATTTAATCACTTAAACTGCTATGAAAAACAGATAGTTGCCCACAATGTAAGGGGAAATAAACCTGCAGACAAAAAAGGATGAAAACAGCAGAGACCCTTCGATGAAAGTTCAGACTGCATCTTACTGGAGGGGTTCAGCTGGGTTATTTCCAAAGGCTCTCTGTCCAAATACCCAGGTTGTGGTCATTTGCTTACGGTCTGCCACTGGCTTTGATGCCATTCAGCTACTGCAGTTGCACAGTTTGCAAATGTTTCTTCTGAATTTAAATAGGGAAATCCAGCACAGAGGGAAAGAGTATCTTTGTTAAAAGCAAATTGTGATACTTAGTTCATTATTGTCATTAACTTCGTTTGTTCCAGTGACACACAGCTGTTCCAACCAAGCGTATGTGAGCTGCTGTTCAGCTAGTTGCTATATGAACAACTTTATTCTGAAGAGAAGTGTGATATGCAGTTATGCAATATTTTAGGACTGGTTTAAGAGGGTGTTAGACATTTAGATGTTTTGAAAACCACTGGAATTTTCAGTCTGTATTTTCATTAAGGCCCAGAAATAACTCAAAGGTCTTCAAAGTTGTTCACTGATTTCCAAAGTGTCAAAATGAGTGGGCATTAGGAGGCTGATGTCTCTGTCACTTCATGGGTTAGATCAGTTCTTCTGCTGCTTCAAATTACTTCTATCTCTCTGATTATGAGCACCTGTCTCACGACTGTCACTCATTTCTAGGGGCACCATCCATATTTGCATGTAGGTTTCTTATGTCTGTCTTACATCTGAGATTTAGGGTCTTTTTATCCATTTAACTTAGAGAATAAAAAATAATCCTTCCAGATTACAATTGGCATTTCTCCATGTTTATGACCTTGGACAGTAGATGAAATACAGTTCCTACTGGACTGTATTTGTTTTTTTCTCAATTTCTCATTGTTTCAAGTGTTGCATGATTCCATGTAGTTTATTAGATTTTTTTAATAGAAAGTATTATCATGCACTTTTCCATGATTTCCAGCACAAGTAACTGTGCTTCTGAAGCTTGACCCACCAAACCTTATCTAAACTGATCTTTTGACTTTGTGATTTCTTGGGTTATTTATTTATTTGAGTAAGAGTTCTCAAGATTTGCTTTCAGTTTTATGTGTGGATAAAGACCTTTACATACAAGAGTAGTAAAAAAAGTAGGTAAAAAAATAAAGTAAATTAAAAGTAAAGTAAAAAGAAGCAGGTAAACTTATAAAAATATGGGCCTGTGGTTTGTGAGAAGAGCCTCTTTCTACGTAAGTATACTTTCATTTAAAACTAACTATTTAGAGATTAATAATTTTACTGTGATTTTTGAATGTTTAATCACAGAAACCCTGGGATTTGGACAACTGTTTTCTGCCCAGAATCTTGGCTTTGCTGTGCATTACTGACTTTTATATTAAACTCTATTTCATCAGTATTTCACTTTTTTTGGCAAAGCAGCAGGTGGAATATTTGAACATCTGCCCATCAGCCGTGGAATCACACCTCATTTATTGAGAGGACTTACCCCATTAGCTTTCAACCCATTTTGACAGGAGCCTTTGTCCTTTTATACACTGTGCTGGGACTTAATTTAAGTCTTCTATACATTAAAATTTGCACCACTGAAGTCTTTAAGAGTGCAGCTTTCACTAAGCTGGTTTTATAAAGGTCACTATGCTAGGCAATTCATTCATTGTCTTGACTAAGACAATCAGTTTTGAACACCAGTTACATATAACATGTATCAAACTGAGTCTTGTTATGCAACTTTATTGATTAACTACTTTTGTTAACGAGCAGCTACAAGTATAGAAGTGGTGCTGAGGTATGATGCTAATGACTTCATACGTTTTATGAAACCAGCAAATATGAACTATAAAAACTTTGATGCATAGAGTAGGAGAACCGTATTTTCAACAAGAAATAACTATGTATACTGTCCTGAATAGCCCTGGCTATTCCCCTCTGATAATGGGATTGACTCCTGACTCCAAGTCTGCTCTAGAAAGCGGATTTCTTGATCAAATATGCGTCTTCTGATGCATCGTGGTCTTATATCTTTGGGAAAGGGTGGTTGCTGAAAGTTGAGTTACTGTGATGTGTTGAAGGAGAGGGCTCTGTGGAGAACAAGAAGGGTACGAGGTGAGCACAACAAACTGCCAGGACTCTTGTGACAGCCTATTTGTGTTGAAATGCTCAGATAACCTGTTGAAATAGTTCTACCTGTCACCATAAGTGTTTTGGGGTTTTCATGTTTTGCTCAAAATTTTTAGGGAAACTGAAACTTTTTGTATAAAGATTACTTTAGTGTAGGCCATTTCTACAGCTATGGGAAAACTCAGATACATGGGAACACTGAGATGTGGTTGCTGTAGTGTGATAAAATGGAGAGACCACAGTACTGTAATACAACAACACGTTGCAGTTGTGGGCTAAGCAACCAGGGTAGTTTCACTATACTATTCATCTGACATTAATGAAAAGCTTCATAAAAATGGGTTGCTTATGGACACCTTGACTTTTGTAACTTAAAGGGATCTGGAGTATACCCAAAGACATAAGCTGCCAGATTCTTGAGTGTTGGAGGTAATAAAAATAGGCTATGAAGACATGCACAGTGCAGGTATCCCATTCCAGCCCCACAAAGCAGAGTGAGCTGATCCTCTGAGCCCCAGTGCAGCTCCACGCTGGGTGCATTTCATAGCTGAATTTGCCAACCATTGTCTGCAAGTTAGCAAGCTCTGATTACCCAGTTCTTGGCCGGACTCCTTAGCTGGTGCACAGCTCCTGGTAAGCATGACAAGATTGCTCCCAGGATTGTGATGGCTTGTGTCCATCTGTCTCAGGTGTCTCTGCTCCTTGCTTTCCCACACTTCGTGGTCTGGGGTTAGAGCCGATGGAGCCAGATGAGGTCTGACACATGTTTGGCAGCAGTAAAAATACCTCACCCTTTGCCTCCCCTGCTTTCTTCACCGTATGGCGTCTCAGGACTGGTCCCCAAAGGGGCCACTGCATTACTCTCCTTATTTAATCCCTGGCGCACAATCTGTGGATAAAAGAGGAAAGTGAAGAAACTTATGCAGAAGTTTACTAGTTTTGCCATACGATTAAAAAACCCCTTCCGGGTCCTTAGCCAAGACCCTGGTTTCACAGCAAAAGAAATACCTTGTGGCAGAGGCAGCTAAACGATGGTGTGTTTACCACGCTTTCAGAATTGTGAAGGTCTAGAAAAAAGTACTACTTCTGACAACCTTAACAAAGTTTGGAGAAATATTACAATATTGGCAAAGTTGCTTGCTTATAAAAGCTGAACTTTACTTCTTTTTATACATTTCTGTGTTCTTCTAGAGCATTAAAAGGTAGTGCTGGGTGTATTTATGATGTAACTATAAATTCTTCACTTTTGAATAATGCTGCATATACTTGTCATTAGAGATGAAGTTGTGCTGTATGCTGAATGTTTTTCTTTGCTCAGTGACACCTCTAAAATAAGGAAAGCTAAAATGTTCAGTATAGAAAGTACCAATGTTGTTTACTTGTAGGCATAAAACAAGGTTATATTACAGGCTTCAAAAATAGAATTTTAATAGAAATGTAAGAACTCAGGTAAATAAACATTTAAAATTCTAGTTAAAATTTGGAAAGCAAGCATGCCTTTCTTATGTAGCTACAAATAAAAATAGAACAGAATTAAGGGGTAATATTAAATTTAGCACATTGCGTACAGATCTATAGTATTTATAATTTCCTTTAGTAATAATATAATGCTCTGAAGTAAATCCATTTAAAAATAGGTATAGGAAAAATTGTAAAGAAATGAACTGTTGCATCAGTATATTTTCAAATCTTTCTCAGAGTTAGGAAAACATATCTTACTAGGTCTCCCCCCCAAATTTTCAGTTTTGGGGTATCCTGCTTGCCCCAGTCCTCCTTTCAAAAGCAATGAATTCCTTTTTGTTTCCTTTGGACCCTTACATATCTAGATCAGATTACAAGGCAATTCACGTATTCAACCTCAGTTTATGCAGTAGAGTGCAGGGAAGGAGAAAGAAGCATCTTCTACATATAGATTGTGAAGGTGATTCAAATGCAAAAAGGAAAATGTGGTACCTTGTCTCTGCTGAACCTGGTTAAGATCTTATTTTTTTTCTAGCCTCAGCTAGTGCCCTTGGGTATCATTCAGGAATCATTCCTGGTGAAAACAGCTGGATAGAAACAATTGCAACCAATGCAAAACAGAAGTTGGATTCTGGACTTTATGATGTCTTGTCCCTCTGAGTGGTGAAGGGTCATCTCTAACCCTGCTATTTCATAGACATTAATAGGACAATTGATGCAAAGACATACAGTCAGTGACAGTTCCACACTATTTTTGTAGTCAGTGTAAGTAGGGAGGTGCAGGTGCACAGAGGAGCGTATGCTGCCTTCTCTTAAGTGAGAGTGTGGCTGTGATTTTCCAGCTCCCCCACGTGTGCCTGTTTGAGATGCAGCAGCTGGAAGCCCAGTGCTTAACTGAGCGGCCCAAGCTGTAAGCAGGGATCATTGTTCCTCCTCCTTTGTGAACACTGCATGAATTTGCATGAAGGTGGGATGACATGCTATGAGATTTTAATGCTTCACTAAAATTAGAATGTTAACTCTGATACTGTTTTGATGCTTTTAAATTATTCTCTTCTGAACCAATAACATGGAACACGATCAATCTATAATTTGAAAGTATTTTGAAGCAAATAAATAGTTTCAAATTTGCTTTAAAATTTGAAGCAAAATTTGGCTTTCAGAGGTTTCCTGTTTTCCTATATTTTAGGGCCAAAAATCCTCATTACAGAGTTTGCGTTCTCTGTGCTGTGGAGTATTGAATTGATCCCAGTTACCTTTGCAGAGAGTTCAGCAGCTCGTGCTTGACTGAAGTGTCTCTTCCAAAAGAGTATCTGATCTTGATTACAACAAAAAAGATGGAGAATCCATACCTGCCTTTAGTAGTCTGTTACAATGATCATTCATCTTTGCTATTAAAAATACAAGCCCAGTTTAAAATCAGAACTTGCCTGGCTTCAGCTTCTACCTCTTGGATTTTATCCTGTATTTCTCCAGTAAATTAATAAGCTCAGTTTATATGTTTGTGAAGGAAATAAATGTACTTCCATATTAAAACCAAAGTACTCTTTCAAACCAAGACACTTGTAACCTGTCGCATGTAATGTGACAGAGTTGTAACCCCTGTGACTTAACTGGCAAACTAAACCCTCTGCATTGCTGGTGGAACAGTGGAAAAACCCAAACAGCAGCTTGCCAAATTCAATATCAGTAACTCTCCTCTGCCATTTCTTAAAAGACCATTAGGTCAAGTTACTTGGGCCTGCTGGATATATAGAGATGTTTAACGTTCTCTTTGGTTGCTTTTATGCTGAAAATTTTTCACCCAAACGTGTGAGAACAGGGCAGCCACAAACATCTTTCCAAATACAGTGCAGTTATGAAAATTCCTGCCTTCATATTAGCAGTTACACTCTCCATCTTCTAATGAGGCTGCATAACTAGCTTTAGTTCTTTGTTTTCCATATACTTTTTTAAAGGATTTTGTTCTTAATCATGCCAGCCATGAATCCTCTAATCCCCTCAAGCTCCCCTGCCAACAGCAGGTTCATCGAAATGTCTAGCTTATTGATTACTGCCCTCTTCTCCCCAGTGTGCACTTTTTATTGCACATTGTTCCTTCCCTCCCCACACCCTTTTTTTGTTGTTGTGCTATTCACTTTGCCACAAAGCCAGGATGGGATTTTTATCCACTATTCTCTCTCAATCTTGGAATGGCGTTCTGGCTTTCTAATGAATAATTTTGACAGAACTTCCCATATAAAAGTCACATTTTCCTGCCCATTTTTTTCTGACCAAGAATTTCTGCTGAAGTTTTTCTTCAGCTTTGGAAAAGCAAGAGTAGTTCAGTAATGACCTTTTCTTCCTCTTTCTGTCCCCTCAAAATACTCTTGAATATGCAAGATCTTTAGAAGTGTTTTTCATAGACACTTCCATTAGTTCCCACTCATACAGATTAGCAACCTAACTGGTTGTGTTTCTGGGATTTGATCTGATTTTTCTCTTGCCTTTGGCTTAACTTGGAGTGGCCCTGATTCAAAGATGCAATTTTTTACTAAATAGCAAACAATAACATGCATTTTAAAGTGTATATATGTATTATATTTATATATAAGGCAATAATATCTAGATGTAATACAACACACAATTTGCAAATGGAAGTAATTCTCTGATTTGAAACATGAGATGCTCTGGGTTGCAGAATTGATTACCAGCTGCAAGAGCTGTCAAAATGGAGATGCACTGGCATTATGGAAACTGAAACTAAAGCACTAAAAATAGATGTACTTCTAAATTTTATTCAAAGAAGCCAAGGAGTATGTTGTAATAAACTAAATAATCCATGTTCTCTGGGGTTCATGCCTTCTACAGATTGTTAAACTGGAAAAGACCAGTTATAGTGTATCACCTAAGCCAACCCTTTCTCTACTCGGGGTTGCCCCCTGCAGTCTATTTACAAAGGTTTTGTCTAATATATTTTGAAGTGAACCTCTGCTGGGACTTCTGTAACTCCTCCTGGGAACCTAACAGCTGCCATCATTAGCACATTTCCTTCCTTTGCTTAGGTCCTTCTCCCTTCCCCATTTCTCAGGCTTCCGCCTTTCTTACCAAAATTTGTCCCCCCCGCTTAACTATTTATGTTTTAAAGTTCTTGCATGCAGTGTCCTCTTCATGCAGATTTATTGATAGCAGTTTTCCCAGAAAAAATGGGATTTTTTTGCTCTGAAATTTCTGGCTCTGTAGATAGATGTTGGCCAATGTTGATACAATTTACTCTCAGCCTTTTTTATTTTTTACTCCATTTTGAAGAACTGAATGCATATTTATTCTTTTGCTTCTGTTTCTTGTATTTATGTCAAGTTATAATCTCCAACAAGCAGCACTGGACTCTCTCATTATTTATTGTTTTGATGCAGAGAGCAATTAAATATAATTAACTGGATGATTGTAATTTGCTGGTAGAATTTGCTAAGAATGCATATGCTCCTGCAGGGAGTTGCTTGCTATTTCCTGCACCACTGATCTGGTGCAGTTTGGAGAGAGCCTTTTTTTCCCTCTCTATTTACTGCTTCACTGATCTGGGAAAGGAAGAAAGTAAGTGTATGAAAATAAGTATGCCCTAGCTTGTGAATAAGTATCTCACAGAGAGCTAAGGGATAGAGTTTCACGTTGGCTTTGTTGCAGTGCTGAGATGCAGAAACACTAAAACATTCATAATTGGACCATGAAAGAAAGGTAACGATGCAAGCTTTTTTACAGCCCATGTGATACTGGGGAACTCATTCAAGCCAAAAGGTTTTGGTTTATTTTTGATTTATTTTCCAAGATGTTTTTGCAGATGTGAGCTTCTATGTCAGTAAGATGCTCTTTAGTGTGTAGAACTGATAAATTTCCTGCAATAGGAATGAAAGTCATCCTTTTTCATAAACCCAGTCTGGTCTGCATGCCACTAAACCCTTACTTAAACCTTAAGACATTCTACACACGAATTTAAGTGATGCTTGGCTGAGGAATAGGTATTCTGCACTGTGGTTTTGTAATTGCCACTATTAAGCTGATTCCTCAAAACTGATGTTAATATACTGCTGCTCGCCATCACACAAGGTAGCAATTTGAGCTTCTGGGATATTCAGCAGCTCATCTCATCTGAAGGTAAAATTTCTTTCATTAACTTGCCACTTGGTCCTCCCTGTTGGAATTCAGACCTGGAGCCCATTTAACATTTCATACCTTGCCTTGCCTTGCTATTAAAGTGTGGTAAAGCATTTTCTCTGCGGCTAAGCTGTGGCTTGATACAAAAAGAAGTATTTTTTAGCCAAACTTTGTTTTGATAAGTAATTATTTAAGGGTCCATTTTACTGTCATCCACAAACACATTCAGTTATTTTCGCTTACATTTAGGACTTTTGAGAACTGCTATACTACCAAGCTTTTGCCTGTTAGATTGGTATTTCCAGTAAGCAATAAACCTTTTTCTCCACCTGTGTTGGAAACCCATCTAACTCTCTTCTTAGTGCACTGCTTCAGTGAGATTTCTGTTATTATTCTCACATTCATGTAATGCAACCTTACCTGTAGAATATTTTTCCCATCTTTGCTTTTGAGAATGTCTGACCCCTTTCTTGCAGACTTTCAGGACTTTGTAAACTTCTATATGTTTCTGTTCCTTTACATTCTACAACACTCACTAAAAATCTCTTTGGACATGCTGGCAAGCACCACGCTTAGTACTTAGAAAGAGCCTTCAGATGACTGTGCAAATGTTAGCTAATTATGTCTCCCGTCATTCTGTGAGATAGGCTAGTTTTATCATGCACATTTGCACAGATGGGAAATTCAAACAGAGATTTTAAAGTGATTTGTCCTCGGCCAAGCCACATGAAACAGTCTCGGAGCTGAAAATGGAGCCTGGGAATTGTTGCCTCCCACAACCCAGAGCAATTCACCTATGTTTTGGTCGCTAACTGACTCTGCATAAATATATATGGTGAAAGTGCAGTGAGTTTTGTACAAAATATTCTGTATTTCTGGCAACAACAATAGCTATCCTGGAAAGAACTGAAGATGCATGCATCTTACTGCCGTAAGTGACAGCTATGATAATCCAAATTGCTGCTTAACATAGCCTATGCATTTCACCCAATACTTCTTGCATCTAGCCCCCAAACACAGAAGCTGATCCACAGCTTGAACTGGACATTTTTTGCCATAGAGGTTTTATGAGGTTATTTACAGTCCTTTCTCTCTCTTATTGCATGTCAATATATAAATCCACACACACTTAGTAGTTTTTTAGGGAAGAGCTACAGAAAGGAATATTCTTGCTAATTTTCTGTGTTGTTTTAGTAAATATAAGTACACAACATTATATCTATATGTTATATATATTAAATGTTTATATGTAAAGAATTCTAATAGTCATTAAGTCATGTAGCAGTTCTGAGAGAACAGGGAAGCAACATGTGAACATGAGAAAAGAAGGCTCAAGGGGGACCTCATCACAATATTCCAGTACTTAAAGGGCAGCTACAAAGAGGATGGAGGCTCTCTCTTCACAAGGAGCCACACAAAAAAGACAAGGGGCAACGGGTACCAGTTGCACCGGGGGAGGTTTCATCTCCATATAAGAAAGACATTTTTTACAGTGAGAGTGATCATTCACTGGAACAACCTCCACAGAGACATGGTAGAATCCCATCACTGGAGGTTTTCAAGATATGATTGGACAGGGTGCTAGCTAATCTCATCTGGGCTCCCACGAAAGGCCAGACGAGACGATCTTTGGAGGTCTCTTCAGACCTGAGCTGTTCTATGCTTCTGTGAGAAAGCATGGGGAAATGTACCAATTCATAAAGTCTGAGTTCTGTGACATTTGTTGTGCAGGCACAACATTTAAATGGCCAGATGTGCTAGTCAGCTCTTGTCAAGTTCCTTCAGAGCTATTTTGAGCAGCATTTCACAGAAAGTTGCTTAAGGTCTTTCGTTCATCAGAAAGGTGCACTTAGAACCAACTTTCAAAATGTGATAAAACCTTTATACCAACAGACTAGTTAGTATTTTGCTATAACTTCTAGTGGGTCCACTGTGTTTCTTAAGGGTGACTTGGATCTAACAATGGTGTTTCAAAGTCAAGACTAAGATTTTAAAGTTTTTGAGTTAACATGCAGGGAGCACAATTACATTATACAAATAGCAAGAGCAGACACAACATGCATAGAGTCTACCGCTTGGAAGGTGATCCATTTTTCAGCTGTGTTTGTTTTATTTTGCAGGCTTTTCTAGACCTAAATTCCCAGGTAGCTCTGACAGGCTGTGAGAAGCCAAACCTGATCTGGGTGCTCTCAATACAGGCCCTCAGGGTTGCTTGTTCACCAGTTTCATAGTGCTGTTCAATTATTGTCTTCATAGCTAAACTACACAAAGTATCTGCCAATGCAACTGCTGATTTAGACATGTAGCCAGCTAAAACTAACGCTTTTCTGTATTTATTTTTCAAGCTGGCATCTCTATGTTATCCTCTTACCACCTTTTGCTACTTCCATGTTATGTCGTCCTTCTTTCTGACCACATCTTACTCTCAGTAATTCCCCTACATTAATTGTGTTTAAAAGAGCTAGGCAGAAGTAGGAGATTTATTATCTGTAAGATGATAACCCAAATGTCCATTTGCTGAACTCAAAATTCTTTAATTTGCCATTTTTTCCTGATAGCATCTTGATATTTACCTTGGGAGGTATATTCATACTTTGTAATGAAAAATGCACTTTCAGTCCAAGCAATTGAGAGAAGCAGTTCGTTCTCATTACTTGAGGGAATTAATTAAATTCAAGTTTGAGATGTGCCTGTCAATGCCTTCATGAGGGATTAGCTATTGTAAGAGGAAATATTCTGTGAGGTTTATAACCCTTTAATTTAGAGTCCTCTGGTTTCTTAGAATGTGCTGGTTTTGGCTGGGATAGAGTTAATTTTTTCTATAGCTAGTATGGCCCTGTGTTTTTGCATTTGTGCTGGAACAGTGTTGGTAACACAGGGATGTTTTCGTTACTGCTGAGCAGTGCTTGCAGAGTCAAGGCCTTTTCTGCTCCTCACCCCACACCACCAGTGAGGAGGCTGGGGGTGCACAAGAAGTTGGGAGGGGACACAGCTGGGACAGCTGACCCCAACTGACCATAGGGATATTCCAGACCATATGATGTCGTGCTCAGCATATAAAGCTGGGGGAAGGAAAAGGAAGGGGGAACGTTTGGAGTGATGGTGTTTGTCTTCCCAAGTCACCATTACGTGCTGGAGCCCTGCTTTCCTGGAGATGGCTGAACACCTGCCTGCCGATGGGAAGTGGTGAATGAATTCCTTGTTTTGCTTTGCTTGCGTGTGCAGCTTTTGCTTTCCCTATTAAACTGTCTTTATCTCAACCCATGAGTTTTCTCACTTTTACCCTTCCAATTCTCTCCCCCAATCCCACCAGGGGGGACTGAGTGAGCGGCTGTGTGGGGCTTAGTTGTCAGCTGGGGTTAAACCATGACATAGAGTTACAATTTTAAAATACACACAACAGCTATGTTCCGTACATTTAAACGCCCCTAATCTGTTTAGAAAGGAGATGTTGGGCATTGCTAGATGGACTAGCTCTATCAATAACAGTTTAATAAAGTTTCACCCATTTTAGTCTTATTTTGGTTGTGAGAATTATTCCTCCTTTCCCTCTTTATTGCGCTCTGTCTTTTCTGACCCTCTTCTGCTTTGACACATAACTTGTGAAATCTTAAAGGCAGTCCCTGAAAGGGACCTGCTGGAAGCCTGGCTCCTATAGGAAGTACTCAGAGGAGGCATATAGAGTAACCTAAGAAAAATTGCTCTTTAAAGCTTTCCCATTGAGACAGGAATGGTGCACATCCTCAGCCCATCAAAATGTAAAATTTTGAAAAAACACTCCTATGCTGAATTTGGATGAAATGTTGACATTTATTAATTAAAAGAAAATCACTCCTGTACAGAATAATCTTCCTGTTCAGAGAAGTTTACAGGTTTTATTAAAAATTAAAATTAGAGCTTTCTTGTTTGAAAGTGTCACGTAAAGCCTTGACAAGCACTTGAAGACTGTAGTCCAAAAGATAATTGATTAAATTTGAACTTCAAAGAATTTGGAAAATGTTAAACAGTGTTTTCCCATGAAAAACACATTTTCCTGAAACTTTTCCTGACCATTTATATGCCATACAGTGTTCAGCTCTCTGTTTCCATATACAACACAGAGGGATGTGGTACTCTGATTTTATAATAATGTCTGTTAGAAGAATAGTAGGAAAGAAAATTTGGAGGAAAAAGTGAAAAGGAAAGTGAGGGGGTAGTATTATAGCCCAATCATGCTTACCCTGGGAGGAGCTGCCAGGTAGCACTTTAGTTACTATCACCATGAAAAAAATATTTTACTTCTACATTATTAGGCATTCATTTGTAAGGTCTCCATTATGTAAAGTAGCTGTCAGCTCTGGTGAAATCTATTACAATTCTCTTTATAGTTTACATTTCACTTATATGTGCACAGCCTTTGATCTAGAAGAACTACATTATTGCAAGGGAATATTCTAACTATATATTTCAAATTTTCACATTTATAAACCAATCTAAATATAAATACAGCATATGTAATCCACATATAGGTGTGACTTCACATCTTTCCAGTAAGTATTGGACTCGGAAAAGTTACTGCTTGTCAGATCTCAGGTACATTTTGTTAGTAGTATTTGAAAGTTTCAAGTACTGCTCGGTGTTTTTCATGTCTGTCAGACTGCTCAAGACCTGCAACAATCTATATATATCTTGTTCCACCTGCTGCTCTGTCATTTCTGATAATGGGTTTTGAACTTGCAGGACATAATTGATCAGAGAATTATTTCAAACCACTGCATTATCATCTTTGGTGAAAGGTGTCAAATGTGGATCTTAATTCCATCCACTGGTTAAAAGAGGGATGCTTTGAATTTGCCTCCCTCGTTGGTCACGGTTGCAGTGTTGTCTGAGATTTTTCAGTATTACCCTATAGTTAAAACTGAAACCTAAAAAACTGCAGGAGGCAAAATACCATATGTGGGATGGATATTGGCATATGTTGATGTTTTACTAGCAACCACTATCCACCTATTACATGTTTTTTTGCATTCTCAGGTGTTATAAAATCTTCTAGTGTTTTTTAGTCCTGTGTAGATGGTGAAATGGTTCAGGCAAAATTAAATTCCCCAGTTGACAATGACACTGCAGCCATTTCCCATTCTGTGCAGCAAGACGTTACATGATTATTGAATATACTTTTACTTCTGTGTTACTAATAAATGTATGTTTCCTGTAAACATAAAATCAAATCGCTTTCTATCCATTTTCAATGTATTTGTAATATCAGCACATACTTATGTCCTAGGTAAAGGTGATCTCTTTCTGAAAAAATAAAATTTTTCTTCTCTCCTTTTTGTGAACATTTGCCAAAATGCACAGTGAATTATTTAATGCTGTTTTAAAGATGACAACTTATTTGACTCCACTGTTCTTTTTCCATCCCTCTGTTCACTATGTGTTTTTCAAGGTATTTTTGGGAGCTAGAATCAGAAATGTCAAAATAATCACAGTTAAACACTGAAAAGAAATAAAACTTCCCTGATTTCTGGTCAGATCTGCCATTTCAGGAGAAATATTACTGGGTTCTCTTCACTGCTTGTCAAATATTAAGCAGGAACTGTGGGCAAGACAAAGTAACAAATCTAGAAAAGTCACAGTCCAGAAGCGGGGAAGAGCATAATTAAAAATGTTCTTTATGAAATTAGTGGGAGGGTCTGCTATCCCAACATTATTCATGACCCCTACAACCAACTTGCCAAAAGGATTGAAACTGAAGGAGGCCAACCTTTTAGCAAAGAATGTGCTTCTTGCCTTTAGCCTGTTAATGATAACACAAACTTGATTGAGATAGTTTTCAAGGTCAAAATAAGCAGAAGATAATTACTGACTTGAGGGTCACCTCTCTGTAGTGGATGTGATAAAGCTTCTCATTGCACATAATAAATTAGTTCTGCATAGAACCAAGTAGTTCAGAATGACTGGGTGGAAAGGGAGGGAAGAAGAAAATAGGAAAGGAAAAAAAAAAAAGGTCTGTATCAAACAACATCAAAGAGCAACATACATTAGTACATGGCCTCCCCTGCTGTTATATGGAAGATAGTCAAAACTTGCCCAACAGTAGCTTTGCGGATTTCTAGCAGACATAGAGTTAATGATGTGATGTACCCCGTAGTGGCTGACAATGAAGTTACACCTTAGGTGATGTAGCGTGTCACTGTGCTCTGAAGGTGTATGTTAAGCTGACAGAGCTATTTTAAGTCCCAGCTAGTGACTAGTGCTTTTAGTGGCCTAAAAGCATTCTCTCTGTTGGTGAGCGGCAGCTGCACCAGGTTTTTGCTATCAGCCATCCCTTGGTGCATCCAGGGTCCCCGCCTGCCCAGAGCACCAACGGCAGGCAACTCCGGGGCCAGCAGCCAGCCTGTGTGCAGCCTTTGCTATTGAAGGGACAATGTCCAGTCCACACTCATGAATAATGAAGCAAGCAGAAACCTCCCTTTGCATACAGTTGCTTTCTTACCCAGGAAACAAAAAGCTGTGGAGGGAATAAACCTTTCCTGTGTGGGACCTCATTAGTTTGCTCTCTCTTCCCTTCTTGTGCATTGATATCCCACCGATGCTTGGAGCTCCTTTACGTCTGTAGCATTCAGAGCAGGAGTCACATCTCTCTGAACATAACAAACTCCCAACTGGGAAAATATATGGCCACTCCTCAAACCATCTGTACTCATATGTGAATAGAGATAGATTCAAGAGATTTGAAACACATTCATGTGTAAAAGTGGAGAATAGCTAATTCTGATGTGCTAGAGGAAACTGCTGCAGGATTGCTACATTCCTAAGAAAAATTATCACATTTGTGCAGCCTGTATTCAATATTTGCAAACAGAACGGAGACGGAACATTTGATCATCTGGCTGTGGACCAAGAACTCTCCCCCAGAACTGTGAGCAGGGATGTCTTGAGGCCAACAAAATATGTCAGAATCTTGTACGAGGGATTACAGTTAATGAAATTATATAGACATATAAAGCGCGCTCTGCCTACAAAAATGTGCAAGTAAATAAAGCCATAGAGAAGTATAACAGTCAGGGAAAACTGACCGGCATTTTTTCAGGCACCGGCATTTTTTCAGGCAGTACAGTTGAAAAGAAATTATAAGACTTTTGGATAAATAAGCACAATCCAGATGAAAAAAAAACTTTACAGGTGTTTTGCTAGATGCGCAAGGTTTGCAAGTAACCCTGAACCTGTTTGGAGAAGATGATTAACAAAATAAAAGAGATCACAGTATTAAAAGTCAAGAACATACATACAAAAAATGTCAGCTAGCAGTGCAAAAAATGTGCAGAATGAGAGACATGCAGAAGGCAGTATATTTATAGATAATAAAAGACTGAGTGAAATAAATACTTTGATATTGATATTCAATTGATTCAGCCTGATTTATAGGGGAAGATATATTTGTGAGAGCAAGAATAAAATTATGTGTGTAGTTGTTCATAAAGAAACATTTATACAGTGTTTGTTAGGAGACATATTTGACAATTAATTTTGCATAACATTTTCCATTTTAATTATTGTTTTTCCTTATATTCTGACACTTTTAAATGACTTGTAGGCTAATAAAAACTGCCAAGAAGAACAAAAATAAAGCCTACAAAGGAACTTGCTACATATCTTTATCTCCAGCAGTTCTGACAACAATATTTGCATATAATTGGTCTTCGGGGAAATACAGAGATTCTTTGGTGGCAGTCTGAGGAGCTGCCTGAAAGCTGGTTAATCGCTGGTTGTTTTACAATGATGGGATTAATAGAAAAGGGTTTCAGTGATAGTAAAGTCTACCTTTCATCTCCTTCCTTCAGGACATCAGCACTCTTTCCCTTTTTCACTTTATGACAGTATTTAGGGTCTTTGATCAGCTGGCTCAGAATGAACACAGGGGAGTGGAGAAGGCAGTGCAGAAGGTGAGTTCTGAGGCAAACAAACCAAGAAAATAGCAGTGTATTCAGAGCAACGTATCTACTGCTGGCACTGAGGATTAAGACACTCACAGCCATTTCAGCTGTTCAGTGTTAAATTTGCCAGATGTATTCTCTCTTCTGAGTCAGAATTCCCTCTATTTGTGATGTTAAAGTCTAAGAAAAAAAAGGCTTTGGCAATTGGTTTGTCCTGCTGCAGTTAAGGCAGGATTTTTAAAATTAACAAAGAAATGTATTATTAGGCACAGTAATGTCCTATTTGAGAAACAGTGTTTGCTGATACAACTAAAGGTGTTAAAAGCATTAAAGAGATTTTTCAAAATTGGTCTTTGACATGCACATGCTCACTTTGATTGCACTCAAGATCAACTGGTCCTGTGATGGCAGCACTCAGAGGTTCACTTGCTTCTGTGCCCTTCTGCACTTGCTCTGTGTTTAAGCTACTTTCCAGGAATTAACTCACTGGACTAAAAGGGCATCTTCTCCTAGCCTCTCCACTTCCATGCCTCACTGTGCTTGATTTGTCCTTTAATGTTTTCTTAATGGCATCTGTAGATTGGCCTTTGCAAGAACTGGGTTGTGGGTCTAAACAGATCAACTCTTTCGATAATAAATTCAGGGTATCTCACAAGAATTAATCACTGGAGATTGATGTCAATGGCATTTTTTTCTAATAAGAATATTGATTTCACTCTGCTGTAATGATAAGACTACCAAAATTTTAAAGGCCAAGAAAATTGCAACCTATAAATCTGTGTGTTATAAATATGCTTATCGTATGCAAGTGCTTTGTGCTTCAGATTCCAAGATTCAAATTAGAAGTACCATCCTTTATGGCATTTATCTTGTTGTAAACCACAGATTTATTGGATCTTTACAACGCTTTATACAGGATGAGGCAACAGCAACATTTAATATATGGCATGAAAATTTATGATTGAAAATTACCGTGCATAAATTTTTCCAATCAAAAAGTGAAAACTTCTAGCATAATACATGGTGTCCAGACAAAAATGCAGAACTGTGCAAGTAAAGTTGCAAATTAAACAGTGATGATGGACTAACTTTACGTTATCTTGTGAATGACAATTTAGGCTGAAAGCCACACATTAACCAAAACTGAGGAATTTAACAGACCAAGCAAAAAAATCAGAAGGGCAGTGTTTGATGTATGTATGTCAATGCACGATCCAGCTGAACAAAGCATGACTTTGTAGAGCATTTATAATTTCACCAAAAATCTTTCTACATAACTCTGAAAGAGGAGAAAAATTTTGGTTTCTGGGATAGTTCTTTAAAGAGTCAATTTGCTATAATGTCTATAACAGGAGATGTTATAAATTTGGTCTAGGACCAAGACATACATATCTTTAGTCTCTTTGCTTTGGGTTCTGCCTGTCTACCCCAGTCATACATGAGGGGCCCTAGGTGATGCCCTACCACCTGTGAAACAAAGTCCCAGCTTGTTGCATGTGGATCAGGTTCCAGGACGTGCAGATGGTGTACATTTCCTTAGCAGTGGGAAAGATACAGTTGAATGACTTTATTTGATTTTAGACATGCTTATGGTATCTTCTAGATGAAAAATATCTTTTCTGATTTCACCATTTCCATTCTCCCATGAATTTCCTTTTTGTAGGTAATCATTTGTGGCCGCCTCAAAGGGTCTTTTAATATTGAAACCAGTGTTATCCTGGCAGTTACGGTAAAACAGAAGGAGGGAGAATTTAAACCCATGTTTCTAATATTACTTCATCTCACTTACTATTTTTCTCTTTATGCAGCCAAATTTCCACATATGTCAAGCCTTGATCCATTATATTCATATCAGCTGAAATTAAATGGCAGTTAATATTTATAGGGAGATCTACAACTTCATGATTTATCTTCACTGAAAAGTATTATGGCAATCCCGTAACTTCATGTAATAAAGCAACATCTATCATCTTCTGTTTCCGTAAATCCCAGAAGTCTGTTCTGCCTGTTCTGTTGGCCAGCCAACATGAAGTTGGCTCTTCACCAATAGAACACACTTGTCACCAGCGAGACACACTTGGATTAAACACCAAAGTTTATTCATGTTTCTTGTGCCTGAGGTATTTGTTAGATCCAAAGAAAAAATAAAATGTGTAAGACCTAATTAATGAGCACAAGTGAATAACTCATTTCTAAGACCATGACCTGGTTGCCAAAAGCTGGGAGCATAAAACTGGAGGGAAGTCAGAGAGCACTGTAAGGCCTATCATAAGCTCCTTGTTACCTCTCAGACCTAGTCTATATTATGGTACATTGTGCCTGTACCTTCCCAAATCTAATAGGCTCATCCTTAATTCACCAGAAACATGGCCTCCACTGTTATGAAATGTGTAAATTGCTTAAAAAGCATACTTGAGTTTCTAAAGGTATTTTACATTAAAACAAGATTGGCAGATTTGGCCAGGTGCATCAGTATTTTTTCCTTCAATTTCCACTGGTACTAGGTAAAGTAATAAATAATATATAATTATTAAAATATGCTGTCAAGATCTTTCAGTAGAGTAGATCACCACAGATATCTATGCTCATCTGCCAGTTTACTTCAGTTCAGCATGCATAAATAAAGGTGCATAAATGTGCAAAGGGATATAACATGGTTAAGTTGAACGAAGCATCCTCAGATAAAGCCTCCTTTATGTATATCCTACAGTGTCCAGCGCATGTCCTCTATTATAACATGAGTAAGTGGAATGAAGCATCCTCATAGATAAAACCTCCTCCTTTGATTCTGCAGTGTTCTGCACATCTCCTCTGGGCTGTACATACCACTCTTACATAGGCATCTCCTGTTGAATCGTCCCAAATGAGGCCTTCAGAGAGGAAAGTTTTTTCCAGCGAGACTTGTTATTCCACAATGAATTATTTTCAGCCATCTGCATTTTTGAACAGAGCACAGTTTTTTAGAGGTATTAAAATATTAGCATCTATGAAAACCAACACCTAAATAAACCCGGAAACTTCTTTTTATGCTTATCTTATCAGTTTCATGTAAAGGAATACTTAGACATTCATCATGCTGGTAATTAAAACCCATTGGGGTGCTAGCAGTGGCTGACTTTTGGGTAGGCTAATGTCAAAGGCATTGGGAGCAGCAGCCTGAGTTACTTGTTTCTTGTGTGATTTGTTAGTGACCCTGTAAGGTGATCTCTCCATATGCAGAGGCAACTGTGTAGCAAGACACTGCTTATCTTATTACAAATTAGCAAAAGAACCATTTTCATTTGTGTACATTAAAGGATGTACATGTAACTACTGATGAAATACAGTTCATACCAACCTAATTTTATTGCAAGTATAATGACTAATGAGTAAAGCTCACATACAATGATTTGGTTTGGTTAGGTTTGTTTCAGTTTGATTTGGTTTGCTTTGCTTTGTTTTAACCACCAAAAATGTGAATTCTAATATTTGGCTTCTTTAGTGTTCAGGTTTTCCATTGAGAAGGGAAATGAAGCACTAAGCAGTTCAAATGTGAAAGCTGTTGTTCTGATGTTGTACATTTCTAGCCTCCTCCTGAGGCCATAGCTTCTCCTTCCATAGCTACCAGGAGTTAAGACAAGCCTGGGTGAATACTTATAGTTGAGTAGAGATGATTCAAGGGCAGTTTAACTCAAGTAGACCAGGGAGATATGCAGCAACTGAATAAACAGATTCTGTTAAGTATTTCATTTTATTTGGCTTTTAGTGGTCAGGTTTTCAATGCAAAATAAAAACTGACCCAATTAAGTTAGTAAATGGCCTTGGTGGAAAACAATGTCTACTTCTATGAGTTATATCTATGCTGTTGACTAGAGCTTTATGAGGAAAGTTATTTCTACACTGGGTGCTGCAGTATGGTGGGAGATGCCTAAGTTTGCTCTAGTCTAGTTAGACTGATATCAGAAGCCTCCTAGCCACAGCAGCTCACAGCTACGTGAAAATGCATTCAAATTGCATAAAGTCAGCTGTATAAATGTTTCCCAAGCCTTCACCAGAATACATCTTTACATTGTAAGAGGAGAATATGAAAGTACTGCAGATACTGCAAGGGTAGGTGGAGACTATCTTCATCAGAAACATAGGCTGATCTATGCTAGCTAGTGTCAGGTTTTGAGGACACCATGGCAACCGGTATAAAATACCTCGAATAAAGCAAATGTCTCAGACAGTCAAAAACGTATAGCATGCTTTTGTGACTGCTCAGCATGAAAGAGTTAGGGAGAGTTTGAATACAGAGGCCTCATCTCTAAGGGCAATGGCAACTAACACCATTGAGATATTTTAACTGTTTACTGGAGATAGAAAAAATAGAAGGAAAAAGAGTTGAGGTAATAAGGAAAATCTTAAAAGACCTTTATTTTAACAATATCACTCATCCATCCACTGTAGTTGTCAACATTTTTCCTGAAGAAAGAAGGCAAGTGTAAAAAGAGGTTTAAAAAGAAGGCCAAAGAGAGAAAAAGCAGCTTCCGTCTCTCACAGTGACTTTTTCTTAATCTTACTGCTAAGGTGTCACAGGTACAAAGCATGGCTTTTTCATTCAGTTTGAAATGTGGCAAACCTATGCTCAGCAAAGTTATTTAAGTCATTGTCTTCAATTGACACATTTTCTGACAGGCTTAGAGGAAAGCTGCAGAAGCTATAGTACTGGTCAGTTCAATCAAACAATTATTAAAGTGCAGGGGAAACTGAAGGCACAGACAAGAAGGCAAGGTGAGACAGTCAGAAACCCAGCAGCAGGGAGAAAAGGCTCCAGCTTTACTTGCTTAGTGGTACTGAGGATTTAGCCAAAACCTGAACTGGCTGTGAGATCATTTAAGCCTGACTCCTTTGTCTCATCTGCTCAGGCCATCACTATGAGGATGATAAAAGTCCACTGACATTACAGTGGACCATGGGTCTCAGAATGGTGACAGCTGTCATCACAGAGAAACTAGTTCTTTCAGCTCATTGTTTTGGAGCATATTTACTGGTCTTCCAAACATTGAAGGAATATAAAGTCTATCTGGTAAGCCACAGAAATGTGATTGCACCATGGCACCACTTGTATGCCATGAAGCATTCTATTAGTATTCTTTGCAGCTAGAGCAGGATATTTTATAATTTCCATTCCATATTAAAATTAATTTAGCAAAACTCAAACAGAAAATAACATACTGAAGAGATTACAAGCAGAGGGCTAGATCAGACCCTTAAATTAACTAAAAATAACTCGGTAAGGTGAACGAAGAAGACTATCAATATCAAATCAATGTAAAAAGAAATTGGTTTTATAATGCCTTTTATGGTATACTTTTTAATATGTGTAACCATATTGGAAATTCATTAGTATGCAGAACACCATGGGAACCATATGGAAATACATCTTACAAAGGACTAGCACACAATAAATTTTACAAAAGGCATAAAATATCTTTAGGATGAATGATCACTCTGAAAGTAATGTGCACTAAAATTGTAGGAGGGGTATTCACTCATTAGTTGTATGAAGCCATTAACTGCACAAAATCATTCTTTTTTGCATAACCATTTGTCATATAAAATCATTAGCTCCCTCATAAAATTGTTAGAAATGTGAAATGATTTTTCAAAAAAATCATTAGTTACAGGGTATTACATTATAAAAATCAGTGGCATATTACTTCATCATTTTCTGCATAAAAATGTGTCAGTTATACAAAATCATTTATGTTGATAAATAACTTTTTAAGTAGCTTTATTGTCCAATAGTCAGGCTGTTAGCTGTTCAGTTTCAATAGTAATTTTTATGGCCAAGACATTTATTAGTTATGAAAAACTCTGGAATGAACTAGAACAAACATTACTTTCCACCCTGCTAAAATTGACAGTTTTAAAAAGCGATCTTGTTCCCTGTAAATGTGCTTTTAGAGTTTTGAATAGTGGCAGCTGTTCCCATTTATTTACCATCATTTTGTCACTGTTTGAATTCTATTCACTACAGCTTTCATGTTCTCATTCTTACATCCTAAGCTAAATTCAGGTAAAAGCTTTCATAGCAGTGTTTTTGGTCATATCATGGATGGTTTTATATAGACCGCAGTTGTACTAGGAAGAGTGATTTAGACATCAGAATGGAATATATTGTCTCACTCACACAGTAGTCAGAAAACATTAGGATCAATTAATTTCTGGAGGTGAGAAATTTGAAATCTGGAAGTTGTGCTTTAATGGGAACTGATATCTGTGAGAGCCACATGAAGATATCCAGTGCCAGAGGAAACCCCACAGATTTCTAGTTCATAAGACCTCTGCTGGGGAAAGCAGCCTTAGCCTTCTTGAGCATAGTTTGTTCAAGGCCAATTATTTGTACTATTGAATTGTCCAGTTATAACTTCAAACAGCATTGTGTGCAGTTCTGTAGAAGCAAGAAAACTGTTTTTCTCCCAAGGAGTCTATAGGCTAAGACTTACCTACTATTGCAAACCTATGGATGAGGAATAAGAGAGAAAAGGGTAACATATCATATACTGACCTCTGTGTTACAGAAGCAATCCATGTCATGTCAAATCCACTGTGGTTCCTTGAATCTCACTTGTGGTGGGTTGACCCTGGCCAGCAACTAGGCACCTACCCAGCTGCTTGCTCACTCCCTTCCCCAGTGGGATGGGGAAGAAAATCAGATGAGCAAAAGTGAGAAACAACTCACAGATCAAGATAAAGACAGTTTAATAAGTGAAAGAAAGAGAGAAAAAAAGTCATGCAAAGGCAATCATTTACCACACCCCACAAGCAAGATCAATGCCCAGACAGTCTCTGAGCAATGGCTACTTTGGAAAAATTACATCCCCATTTTTTACTGCTGAGCATGACATTACATGGTAGGGAATATCCCTTTGGTCAGTTCGGGTCAGCTGTTCTGGCTGTGTCCCCTCCCAACCTCTTGCTCATCTCCAGCCTACACACTGCAGGGGCAGAGTAAGAAACTTGGCCAGAGAAAGACTTGATCCTTTGCTAGCACTGTTCAGCAATAGCTAAAACATTGGTATGTTATCAACACTGTTTTAGTCACAAATCCAAAACACAGCACCATACGGGCTGCTATGAAGAAAGGTAACTCCCTCCCAGCCAAACGCAGTACGTCACTACATCAGCTGTATAGCAAAACTGTATCTAAAGAGATAGAAAACAGACTAACAAAGAAAAAAACCCTCAAAACCAGAAAAAGCTGCCCCAAATCCCCATCCCCAAAGCTATGTTGCAGTACTTTAAGGAGACATGGCCACTGACTCAGTAATACTTAGTTTATGGCAAAAATGAAGAGCTTAAGACAGTGTTTAACTCCCTATCATTTGGTGTAACCTTTAAAGTAGAAAACAGTGATGGCAGCTGAAATTCAGTCTTGCAGAAATGTTTTAAGTGCACACAGAAGTACTGGTTGTTTGCTCTAGGCAGGTAACTTCTGGTTAAGGGCTAGGATCTGGACCAGGTTTAGTTTCTAAGGTTAAGAATGAAGGAATTTAAATGGGGTGATGAACAAGTGCCCACTAAACTGAACAAAAGAAAATTTTCTTTCACAAGCTATTATATATGTTCTCTTCCATCCCTGTCTCACCCTGTTTCTCTCAATAAATTTGTTATTCTTTTTAGGTCTTGATGCTGCATCCATCCCTCTGGGATTTCTGGGTTAGTGGTATTACGCTCAAGAGCTAAAATAGTGATAGTATATTGCTTCTTTGAGATCATCTATCTACATGAAAGTGGATCATGGATGGCCTCTAGCCCTTCATGACTCTCTGTTAAGGTGCCTTTTCACTTCTGGATGTGCTTTTGTGAGATATTCTGTCTTAAGTCCTCCAGCCCTGAATTGCTGGTTCGGTGGCACAGTCCACCCATGTATTGTGTAGGGACCAATTTACTTGTCACAGCGTGACTCCGGTCTTTCTGGCTGTGCAAATTTAGAAAAAGTCAGATCCTGGAAAGCAATCCTGAGGCAATGCTTTCCTCTTATGATAGCAACTAATTGGAATGTAAGTTTTCTTATTGTTATTGTTATGATTATTGCTGGTGTAAGAAGGATTTCGGTCACATACAGATATGTGCAACCTTGCTTACACAATTGCTTCAGCAAGTGAAGGGGAAAAAATGTGGGAGAGAGCAAGAGAGTGAGAGAGAAGGAGACAGAGAGCATGAGAGAGGAGGCATGCAATTTCTCACAGGCTCTCAGCAATTCATCCTGAACAGGTAAATGACTCCAATGTGCAGAGTAGCTGAGCAACTCCACTTAAGGTAGAAAGCATAAAAATCAATATGCCTTCCCTAAGCTATTAAAAAGTACTGCAGTTGTCCACGTCATTATGTAGCAAACAGGTACTGCATTTTTCAATAACAAAATATGTATTACAGAACAAACAGGTTTCAGTGCTTGGAAAAATCTCTTGCTGTTTTAACTTGTGTGGTGGGTGTCTAGCCACACACCCAGCTGTTGGAATGAACAGATATGCCACCACGTTCTCCAGCTGGGCTTGCCTCTTTCCCCTCAAGGCATTGGTCTTGGCTGATGTATTATACAATCCTTATTGTCTCTTTCATCCTCATTCCAGAAAGCCACATCTTTAAAGACTCTTTCAAGTGACCCTTATAATTGCAGTTTTTCTCCTCCAACTGCCATCTATACCACTTACAATCTCTTCCAATTAAATGTTTTTTTCCTCACTTAAAACCTAAAACTAATAGTATAAATGTGATTTGAGTTCCATTAGGTCTTCAGTCTTCCTCAATTTTTTACAATCTGTAACCTGACCAGGCTATAATTTATTTAGTTTCTGAGAGTCCCCAAAGATGTCCATGAGGACAGAAAACATTTTGAAAGAATACCTGAAATATGGTCCTCAGTAGTACCAAATTATAAATAGTACAGAACAGTCTTAAGTGTGATTTCATAAAGAAAACAGGGTTGGAAAAGATCTTGAAAGGACATTGCAATTCATTCACCACTGTTGCTGATAGGTATTTGTCTAACTTGTTCCTAACAGCCTCTACTCCTTTCGAATCGATATTCTATACTATTCTCCAGGCAGTTTTTCCAGTGTTTGAATCTTTAATGTTAGTAAACTCCCTCTTTTTTTGCAATTTAAGCTCTTTGTTTCTTGCCTTGTCGTAAGTGATCCATAGTCTGTCTATGTTCTTCCCCATTTGTTATACAAAGTAACCTGTCCCACATGGGTCTCCAGAGAACAACAGCTACAGATTTGGAAACTTCCCATTTCAATTCCTTCTTTCATTTCCCCCCAGACCCCCACATTTTCTGATGCTTATCACAGAATAAATGCAACTCAACTGGACAAGGCTGTGAGAGGCTGCTCTAAGTTGGCCCTGCTTTGAAGAAGGAATTGAAGTGCATGCTGTTCAGAGGCCCTATCCAGCCTAATTTTTTTTTTTTTTTTTTTAATATAGGAACAGCACATCCCTGGCATGTATGGCAGCCACAAATTTAAAAGATCCTGCTACAAAACACAAAGGTACTGAAGTCTTTCAGAGTCAATCCCTTGAGTATTTGTGCTTTTGTGCCACGGATAAACTACTGTCTTTTTTTTTTTTTCCTTAAAAGACTGTTTCAAAACTGATCAATGTACTCTGTTTAAAACTACAAACCAGAAAACAAAAAAACCCCCCAAAACCCTCATTAATTTCAATCTTAGGCAGGTACTCAGCATGAAAACTTCAGCCCAAATAGTCACAGGCTGGAAAAATTACAAGCAGCTAAAAACTGGTGCTTATAAAGAGAAAGTGATGGGCAACTTCAGCAATAAATAATATGAAGCCCTTCCACTATTATGAACATATTATTTTAATGAAAATAAAGTTTGCCAAAATCAAAATAAAACCCAATATCTGTCCTCCCCTCCCACCCATTAAAAATAATCAGAACATGCAACATCTTGTTTTAAATGCAATCTTCCATGTCTATGTACAGGTTATCAGCCGAGTCCTGCATTATTCCCAGTAGCTTAGGTTGAAATAAGTGGTTGTCTAATGTTGCTATGGTTGAATGCCCCAGCATCATATCTATGCATACTGTGAAAGCAGTGATAAACAAGATATATTTTTATTGCCCTGAATGTTCTGTGTGTCTGCCCTGAATGTTCTATGTGTCAATAAGGTATTTGTTAAGCTAGAAGAAGGTTCTGCAATGAGCCTATATACCCTGGAGTGCAAAACCTAGCTTGGCCAGGTTTCCCATCCAGCCCAGAGGAGAGGCCCATCAATCACATCTGATAGAATTAAGTGCAGATAGCTCATGGCTTGTAGGATGTTATACTGTTAATATCCTAAGAGTTACATTTAAAATAAATGTGAAGAATATTTCAGTCACTTTTATTTTGGGAATTGGAGTGTGATTATAATCAGCCTAGTAAGCAACATGACCTTCATTTGAAATGCTTTGTCATCCTGCAGTGGTGCACTGATTGATGATTGGTTTAGGTGAAATGCAAATCCTCCCCCAAAATCCAGATTTTAGTAAATTAACTGTGCTCTCACAGGAAAACCAGACATACCCACATGGGCCAAGATCAGCACACCATTCTGTAATACACTCAGATGTTCTCTGATAGGCTGCAGATACTCTCACACAAATTACATGGGTTTTAAGGACCTGTAGAACACGACCATATGTTCTACAACTTTTTCTACAGCCTTTACCTGGTTAAACTTCAGTTTTTCCTTCCATCGGTCCTGGATCTATAATGCATGATACCAGGAAGCTGAAACTATTCTTTTATATATCCTAGGGCCATTGAACCACAAAGCACAGAGCCATGAATGGCATCTTTGTAATGAGGAAATTTTATCCTTATGGGCTTTGAAGGGCTTTGATCCCTTGCTGTGGTAAACTAACATTTGTTCCTTAATGTTAGTTGAGCTAGGATAATACTATTTTGCTAGGGATTTGGTTATTAGTATTCATGTGTGGAATAAAAGTTTTATGCCATACCTTAGGCATCCACATCAAAGAATTAGTCCAATGACTGTTCTCATAATCTGTAATTCTTGTAATTCTCTCCTCTTGCTAAAGAAGACCATGGTGAAACCACTGTGAAAATGACATGAGAAGCTCCCTGCCTGTAAAATCAAGCTCCCAGGGGCAAGACGGTAAGGCTCTGAATTGCAGCTCTCATGTAAGTTTCACGTATTTACGTAAGGATTCAGTGTACATTTAGATTCTAAGGGTCAGTGCCCCAACTTCTTGAGATATTGAGTGATTTTACTGGCATCAGATGCAAAGCATTAAAATAGATTTCCATTCAGTCAAAGTTCATTCTCATCCCAAGTTAACTTGACACTTTTTGGACTAATGTGGTTTGAAGGTAGTGAAGGTCAATCCTGATAGATAGCAGAAGTGGCATATTTCAGAAAGATAAGCAGTACTGTTCATTACAGGGTGGATTAAAATTAAGAAAGGGAAGGTCAGTGAAGGTTTCAATGAGACTTAAAAGTTTTGCTTCTTGTTCAACATGTGAGAGGTGCACAAATTTACATTTTTAGGCCCAGTTGCACAGGGTCGATGATTTAGATGCCCTTTTCAGAACGTGTATTCTCCCTTCAGTAAACAACTTGGACATCATTGTGCCTATACAGTTGGCATTGAAAGGCTTAGAGTTCTTAGAAAATGATGGTATGTTAAAAGAAATAATATTTTAGAACTGCATGTTATATGTTCATGCTCTAATCCAGCCTGTAGTCTGATGAGAGGCTGTGATGTGAGTCATGTCAACTGAATCCCAGGATCTGCTTGGTTACTTTCAAGTCCAAGTGGGTTAGGGATGGTCAGTAAAAGGCAAAAGCCATGAACACCTCTTCTACATATTTCAGTATACTTGTCTCTGCTTGACTTCTAAATCAGATCTGTAGTTCCCTGATGTCTGATTAAGCTTCTGCTTAAATTTCTAGCTATGGCATTGTCCTGCAAGAGCTGAATATTTGGCTATAGATATTTCCAGTGCAGCCAAATGCAGATGCTGATTTTTGGTTTGGGAATGTGGCAACATTAAACAGCTAGTAATGCCAACATGCAGTCATGTGATATAGCTCATTTGTCAGGCAAATCAAGGGTTGCCAAATGCCCCCCTTTTGCTTATGTGAGCTGGCTGCCAGGAAGATGTGGCAATTATCTTAGCACAGGTTCTTTAGCCTTATTCAGGAGACATTTTAGACATTTATTAGAAATGCCTGGATCCTGGGTCCCTGTTCACCTATAAATGTTAGGCTTTGCTAGTGTAAAGAGGGAAGCCCATAGCTCATCTCTTTAAATTCATTTTTTGAAAAAATAAAGCTGCTGGCGGAGATTAAGCAGTAGGGGTACATTAACTCCTTTCAACCTGGCTCAGAGTTTGGAAAAGAAATACCCTTGTTCCAGGGTGGTAAGGATTAACAGTATGAACAATACATTTTACATTTGGAAGCACATACTTGCTACATACATGTACCTTTAACATACAGTAAATTTATGTAAGGTCACTGTACATAATTGCAAAAAGAACCTGCCAAATTTCTCAGTGCAAGCCATAAGGATTTTAAGCAGGAATATTGCTTGCTGTGTTTCATTTACAAATGCACAGAGTCAGCAATTAGTGTTTTATGCTCCTGATGTTTAGCCTTCCTCTGTCATGTGATTCCTGACTCACAGTAAAACCCTGCCACTTCAAGATCTATGAGCTCCATTTGGGACCAGAATGCTGGATAATGATATTTGTTCCTAGTGTTTGTTACTGTTTGTGAGCCTGCCTTAGCAATTTCTCTGGGACCACAAGTTTTATTGTTTGTGCAATTTGCCAGAGCATCCTGTATATGGTAATGAGATGCAAAAACAGTTTGTACAAGCACAAACCAAAGATTTACATGGCCAGTGTTATATGGCTGCTGTTTGCAAAACACATTCTCTGTATCAGGGCACTGGCAGTCCTGTGTGTACTAATCACAAAATGCATTTTCTAGCATTCTCTGTGTAACGTAAAACACATGATTTTATTCACTAAAAAAATCTTTGGATAAAATAGTGTTTTCTTTCAGAGAAACTTTACAGAAATTGGGTACAAATACATAATTACATAGAATATATTACTACATTATCAAATGGCTAGTGGGAGGAGAATGTTTTGCTCTGTGATATTAGCGAAGGGGAGAACCAGTACCTAAAACAAAAGCACTTAAAGAAAAATTTAAATGTTGCTAGTTTGCCAGCTTCCATAGTGCTAAATTGTGGTAATGGGATATTCATTCTAATAATGGGTATATGCAGTGACAAGCCAAGGGCACTGTGGCTAGGTAGTGATTCCAGCTTCTTCCAGCTCTTTCTTACCTTCTCATACTATGCCACTCTTCTCAGAAGGCTGGGGTAGAAATATTTTTAGTGAATTAAATACTTGCTGCTGAATGAATTGTCTCAAGAGGGTTACAAAAGGATAGCAAGCTTCCTAAGGCATAGGTCTACATAACAGGCAATACCATGACAGGAAACTGAAACTATAGTAAATTATTAATTTCTTCCATTAAAATATTCCTTGAATCCTGTTACACCCATTCACAAGAACATATGCTGACTGTTTAGCTCGGCCTCACTTTTCAAGTCCATATTAATGGTATTTTATGTAGTTGGTTTAGACAATTGGGAGATATTAACTTTAAATGCACTTGATACAATCCCTGCAGTTAATAATAGTAATCAAAGTTCTTTCATCCCCAGCTTTGACTATGAGGTTCATTTGCAGATGAAGATGTATATTTTTCTACTTTACCTAGATGTCATAGCTATTAACAAGCAGGTGGGTATAGTGTATGCCCTCACTCCATTAACAGCTTTCTCCTGGCACTGTGTGCTGTGCCCATGTTTTATTTCACCTGGCAAGGGAAATTGCAGGAATCGAGGGACTGGTGACAAAAATGACTAGTGACTGGAAATAATTCTGCATGAGGAAATTGAAAGGTTTGGTACTGCTTCTTACAAAGAAAGTAAATGAGAGAGTATAGAAAGTAATAAATGAAAAGGTAGATTGATGTTTCTTGTGGAGAACTGCTTTTCTCTCATCAGATTAGCCCAACACACTGTTTAGTCAGACTCTATGGGAGTGATTACAACAAATGTTTCTATGTATAAGAGTATTGAATTCTATAGATTTCCAGGATAATTTCCATAGAAACTGCTTGTTTTTATCCCTGTTCACTTCCATATTGTTTTGCTGTAAGGCACGTGTATAGCTAATGAGCATAACAAAAGTGGTTTGCATGTATAACTTTATATTCGTGTACCTCCTGTACTGAATCAGAACTGCTATCAGCTGGACCTTCCATAAAAATTTGAAACTCTGAGATAATCAGGCAGAAGGAATTTTTGCCTATAAATTTGGCAACCTTCCCTTGATTAACTTGTACAAAGGAAAGATTATTGAGGAGGTATATGATTCTGCTAAGTACATGGAAAAAACCCACAGTAGTTTCTTTGCTTCCTGAACCTTGTTTTCCATGTTGTTCCCTACTATTCTTTCCTTCCACTGATCAAACCAAGACACCTTTTGGAGTGCACTGACCATTCTGCCCTGTCTGGCTAGTCTTTTTTCCCAATGGAGGTTATAGTGCCTTGGCCACTGGTGGTTGATGAAACGGAGGGTTAGTCATGGCCATACCAGGTAGCTGTGTGACATTCCTGCAAGTTAGGTGGCTCTGGGTTGCAAATCTCCATCCAAGAATTAATTTCATTTTATGTTTTGCAACAGCACAAAACAGGCAGGGGGCAAGGGAGCTCATAACATCTATAATTTCGGATGGAATATGTTTGAGTATAATAGTTACATTCAATTAATAAAATAAAGAATTTTCCAAGTCTTTTTCTACCTTGAATTTTCTGCTGAAATTTTCAGCAGGAATGAATTTAAGTGTGTTATTAAAAATGTTAAATAATTATGAAATAGAATGTGATCAGATCTTCCTGTAACACATTTCTGCTGTCCTCATAAATCCAACTTATCTGTCCCCAGAGAGCTGAAAGTTCTTGCTAGGTTACTGTCTTCTCTACTTACGGTCTGGTAACTAAGTTTAGCATAAAATTTGCCTAGTGCCTGAATGGGCCAACACTATGATACCTGTATAGCTTCTGGAAGTGCCCACCTAAGGGGAATGCCAGGCAAGCACAAGAAGCTGGGCATGGCCTGCCAGAAGATCAAGGAGCCCTGGCCAGCATGCAGCTGTCCCTGTCGACTCTCTCCAGAATCAACCAGTATGTGAGCCAGTGCCTGGGCAGTGTGGATGACTGGAATTCACCCCCCAAATTAAGAACATGATAGAAGACATATACCCTTCAGTATTCATTTTTCATTGTTTTCAGCCTGTAAGTGAAACATTTCTTTTTTATATTGGAGGAAAAAAGAGAAGGAGGCTGCCATGTCTATTTTAAGATAAAAACATTTAATAACTAGTTTGGAAACAAAAACATAGAACTTAGTGTAAATTGCAGTTCTACTTCTCTTTTCCAATGAGATCCTAATGACTATTTCTTGCCTTTTGTATTGGCTTTGTGTGGCAAGGTTTTGGTAGCAGGAGGGGTTACAGGGGTGGCTTCTGTAAGAAGCTGCTGGAATCTTCCCCTGTGTCCAACAGAGCCAATACCAGCCAGCTCTGAGACCGACCCACCGCTGGCCAAGGCTGAGCCAATCAGCGATAGTGGTAACGCCTCTGTGGTAACATTTTTAAGAAGGGAAAAAAGTTGGGACAGACGGTAAACGGCAGCCGGAGAGAGGAGTGAGAACATGTAAGAGAAACAACCCTGCAGACCCCAAGGTCAGTGAAGAAGGAGGGGGAGAAGATGCTCCAGGCACCGGAGCAGAGATTCCCCTGCAGCCCGTGGTGAAGACCATGGTGAGGCAGGCTGTCCCCCTGCAGTCCATGGAGGTCCACGGTGGAGCAGATATCCACCTGCAGCCCGTGGAGGACCCCACGCTGGAGCAGGTGGGTTTCCGAAGGGGGCTGTGACCCCGTGGGAACCCTGCGCTGGAGCAGGCTCCTGGCAGGACCTGGTGATCTGTGGAGAGAGGAGCCCACGGACCAGGTTTTCTGGCAGGACTTGTGACCCTGTGGGGGACCCATGCTGGAGCAGTGTGCTCCTGAAGGACTGCACGCCGTGGAAGGGACCCATGCTGGAGCAGTTTGTGAAGAACTGCAGCCCGTGGGAAGGACCCACGTTGGAGAAGTTTGTGCAGGACTGTCTCCCGTGGGAGGGACCCCACGCTGGAGCAGGGGAAGAGTGTGATGAGTCCTCCCCCTGAGGAGGATGAAGCGGCAGAAAATAACGTGTGATGAACTGACTATAAACCCCATCCCTGTCCCCCTGTGCCGCTGGGGGGGGGGTGGAAGAGAATCCGGGAGTGAAGTTGTGCCCAGGAAGAAGGGAGGGGTGGAGGGAAGGTGTTCTGAGATTTGGTTTTATTTCTCATTACCCTACTCTGGTTGATTTGTAATAAATTGAGTAATTTTCCCCAAGTTGAGTCTGTTTTGCCCGTGACGGTAATTGGTGAGTGATCTCTCCTGTCCTTATCTTGACCCACAAGCTCTTTGTTATATTTTCTCTCCCCTGTCCAGCTGAGGAGGGGAGTGATAGAACAGCTTTGGTGGGCACCTGGCATCCAGCCAGGGTCAACCCACCACACCTTTGTCGCCTCGTCTCTTGGAATCTCCTGCCTTTGCCTCATTTCCCTCTTCAGCTCTTCATTTTTTACTGCCTCCTTCTCTCTTCTTTCTATGAATCATGTTCTTTTGCCTGATTAGTGTCACTCTTCTGTCTCTGAGACATTGCCTTCGTAATTATATTACAGCTATGAAGTCTACAGCTGTTCCTGAGTCCTTCCTTTCTCTTTTTAACATGACATTTGCCTGTTATGCTAGAGACAGCCATGCTCATCTTCAGCCTCAAACTTGAAACTTGCTTAGGGAAAGTAAAAACTTCTAAAAGAAACAAACTCTTAAATGACAAATCCAAACAAATTTGCATTAGTAGTAAACAACCTGTGCCCCAGAATAAGAAAACAACAAACAAAGAAAGGAAATACTAAAAACACACAAGTTAAGCAAGCAGAACAAAAAAGGGGAAAATACCTGGAAATAATGATCAGTTTTTGAACAGCTTTGATCCCTCTGTCTCCATCTGCAGCTTGCAACATAAACAGTCTTCATGTTTAAAAACATGCTGTATCAAAGGCAAAACTCTCACCTAGATGTATTGACTTGCTTTGTCAATGGTCCAAAATGCCAAGGTGTTGTCTTCTCCACATATGTCACAACATCTGTGGACCTCATATGGCTTTTAAAAATTTCTTTTAAATTTTGTGATGTCTAGATGGTTTCTTTAAAAAAGTAATACCTTGGGAGTAAGGCAGCTGCTCGACACTCTTTTTATGTTTCTTTTGGAATTTACTGGACTGTATTTAAAAAACTAAGTAAAAAGCTTAAAACCTGTATTTAATCATAAATATTCCAAGAAAATCCATCAATGGTTCTGAAACCTTTTACATGATTGAATACTGTATTATTAACAACAAACTCATGCCTTATAGCAGAAATGTATTTGAGAAAAAAAGTCCATCAAATCATTTTATGAAAATAAACTGAAAGCAAAGAGCCTGACATTAGGAATCTCAAATCTAGTATAACAACAGAACTGATATTTATGAATCATAGCATATATTAAAATATAAATATTACATAAGTAGCTATTTATTTTAGGCACTTACCAGTCTGGGACATTAATAAAAATGAATGAATCTGCATATTAAATTTTAAATCTATCTATCTGTGTTTTATTGCCTCATTAGTCTAAAAATTATCTTTGGCTGCCTTGCTAAGCAGGGAAACAACTCTTAACAACCCAAGTCCTGATCCCCTGGTGGAAACATAGACTAAATGAACAAGGTTATAAGGTTTGGGTTGAGCCTGAAAGTTTTGGGATCTGGAGCTATAGTTTTGCTTGTCATGTAGACTGTAGGTAAACCAGCCCTAATCAGCTGAGGTCTCTCCAGAGCCTGCAGAGCAGCAGGATAGCCACACCTAGGCTTCTGTTTGGAAGAACAATTTTAAGTTAGTTTAATGTCTAAAAGATGAATTAAATTTGTTAATAACATGATGCTTTTAAAAAAATTCATTTACTCATACATCAGTGTGAAAGCAGTGAGTCTAGTTTAAAACAAAAAGACCAGTACCCTGTTGTCTTAAGCGTTTAGTTTAAGACACAATGACTGCTGTCAGGAGTTCACAATCTAAGTGAACAAAACAGAACAAGGGAGGCTGAAAGGACTCAAGTATCCTGAGTTTTACTGATGGGAAGTGTACAAAGATTAAAGTATTTGCCTAAGGACATATTAGGAGAGGACGATTATTAGTTTAATGAATGCTTTTACTGTAAGATAAGATCCCGTGTACCTCAGTCTCTTCATACTTCAGTCTGCTTTGATCAGTGGATATCAATGTCACTTTTTAAGACATTTGAAAATAACTCATACAGGAGATTGTCTGACAACATCAGGCAGGTCTGATGGAGGAATACAAAAGTCCTAGCTTGCAGTGTGTCATGGTTGAAAGGTCACAGTGCTAAGAATAACTTACACAGTTTTGTTCCTTTAACTTTAAAGTATGGCAGTCATTAGTGTGATGCCTAGGAAGAAGCCTGGATTTAGTACTTATGTATTCTGTGTCCTAGTCCATGTAAACATTAATGCACTCTTAACAGATATTTCATACACAATTTTGTGTTCAGGGAAGAACTGAGAAACACTCCTCATGTATTTCTTTCATATTGCTTTATAGGCATAAGAGCACATGGCAGGGAAAAGAAGCCAGACCTGCAGCAGGCAGCGGTAAGGCCGAGGTGGTTTCTTTGGGGGGTGCCTGCCATTGTTTCATTGATGAGGACACACTGTGAAAGGATGCACTGGGCTGTCCCAGCAGGGAGCTCATGCTCTTTTCTTCTCTTTGGAATCTGTGCCTGCCTCTGACTGCCTTCACGGCTGTCCCATGCTGCCCGTGAAGTGCGATATCTCTTTCTTTTAGAGATTCTACTAAAGCTGCTCCTCTTTTCTTCCCATCACCTCTTCTCCATTACCCCAACACCCAAAGAGCTGCTGCAGTTTATAGTTCTATAATAAGCCTTAAAAGAGATGATTTGTGAAGGGAAGAAGCAAATGGGCCTAATTTTCAACTAACCAATTGCTCACACATGGCAAGTGTTCAGGTATTGAGATGCCGAGCATGTGCAGCTGTGATCTGTTGCAGAGAGAGAACTGCACAAATGTCATTTGCAAATGTATGGCATCTTACAAAACAATCTATTGACTGTCAGCTGCACATGACTTCTCCTAGCTTTACAACTTTCTGTTCATAATTTTGTAATCTCATTATTTGACAGGACTACAATGGCCAGATATTTCAGGTGCTCAGAGATATTAAGTAGTGATTTGAAGAATGTTAGACTTGTGGAAGAGGCAGATGCAGACACTCATATCATATCCAGGAGCCTTGTTGACTCATGAGCCTCCTGTACTATCTGGCAGTGTGTGGTACGCAGCTTCACAAAGAAGAGAACTTTTCCTTGAAATATGGTATTTCCTGGCAGAAGAGGAGAAAAAGCAAACCAAAGTGTTCATCAGTGACCACAAGAATTTTGTTGTAGCTGTTGCAGAATGTGCTGCCATATACCCTTGGACAGGAAAATAAGGAAAATTCAGAATACCTGAAATGTTCCTTTTCCACCTGTGTGACTAGAAAAGAGTAGTGGTTGAATAACCTTGTCAAAAGACCCTCATCTTCTTTGCAGATTTGACAAGGAGATATATCTGCTGGAAGAAATCATTGCAGGTATCTGCTTTGTCTTAGTTTGTGGGAGGCAAGACTGTGGTGAAGGGACTTTGTGTTTCCAGTGCATCTCAAGACACCAAGAAACCAGCAAATTTGGGGTTGAAACTAAATTGATTTAGTTTTATCTGAGCTATTTTGGGGGTAGAAACAGCTATTTCCACATGGATAGTAGTTCTAGAAACCTGAAATTATTTTTCCAGCCCATGGCAGAGGTTATCTGAAGAGGTTACATCTGTCACCTGGAAATATTCAGCTGTTAGTAGATCATGTGAATATCTTCTTGTTTTGCACTGGAAATAGCTACTTCTGGAAATGCCTCACTAACAGGGCTTGTGAACAGTTTGGCTCTATTGATACTGTTTTCTGGTTTCAAACACAGGGACAAAAGATTTTCAAGGAGTAGTCCAAACCTTAAGAATGCAGTTCCGTGTTAGGAGCAAAAGCATAACAGAGAGCTGTAGCAGAAACATCTCAAAAAAGCTTAACAGACCTATAACAGCCCGAGGCAGTTCAACCCCATCAGCTTGTGAAGTTGTCTTATTAGTCAGTGGCAAATGATGGCATTCCTGCTCCAGGTCTACTGTCAAGCTGTCAACAGGCTGACATCTTAACATCACTATGAAAATAAATATAAAGGTAAACCAACATCATTCTCACTATTCTTGTAGGTTTTACAGACTCAAAGGTTACAGAACTGATGGAAGATAAAATGAAGCAAATGACTAAAAACTCTCCTATGTTCAATCAAACTGATATAGGCCCATAAGAAAACAAGTGGAAAGCATTATTTTAAATAAGAAGTTTGTGCAAGGCTATCAGTGACTTTACCTGTGTTGGAAAAATCTACAGTAAATAGGACAGATGTAAGTAATTTTGTGCAATTCAGTTTGTTACGCAAAAGTATTTTTTGACTAAGAATGTTGTTGTGAAAGCAGAGCAGAGGCTGAGCTACATCTGGAGACAGTTGACAGACATAAATACCAGAAGTGGAGAGCAATTGTCTAGACTGTCAAAAGTGATATAGCTAAGTACAATATGTTGAATTTGATAGGTAAAAATGAAAACTGGGTTAAAAAGTCTAGCAGTCAATGAGGTAAGGTTGTGAAAGAGAATGGCTTTTTTAAGGAACTGGAGGTATAACTTAGGACATCGGGGATCCATTTCTGACTCTTTAGCAAATTTCCTTGGAGAAGGGCCACATTTCCTCAAGCTATGGTCTCCTCTCTGTCTTGAGTTTTTGTGCTAATCTCTTCACCACAAAAACAATCTCTTGCAATGCATGTACCTAAAGAGCCCATAAACGTCCTTTTCTTTAACCTGCTGTTTTTATTTATCTTGAAACATGAGTAATAATGACAAGCATTGTGTCATACTTTGTTTATGAGGGAAGTGTCATTGTTTGGTCTATGAAAATTAGCTTTTTACAGCGAAGGCAGAGTGAAAAATAATTACTTCCTGTTGTCTTTTCTGTCTTTTCTTGTAGTTTTAGACTAACGAATTTCAGACTTTCTCTTCTGAATTGTAGCAGGTGGATCAGTTTGTTGTCTGTCATACTGAATGATCTATTCTTAAATAATTTTACTGTTTTGAACAGAGCAGACTGAAATAAAGCAAATAGGTTTTTTAAAAAAATGTATTCTTTATATTTAACCATAAGAGCTTAAAAAATGAGAGCAATCCTTTCAGTTATAAAAGGAATTAATTTTTCCTATTACCATTTTTTTAAACTCTTCTGCCAACATATTTTGAAAACAAGGCTTTCATATACATAAAGGAGCCATCACTTGGTTAGATAACTACCCAAAATCAAAACAGTTGAACAAAATGTTTGCTGAAAGTATTTCAGCATTCTTTGGAGGAAAAGCAGAAGCAGAATCTAGGAATTTTAGTCAAAACTAGCAGATGGATGACCTGTTGCAGAAATTTCAGGCACTATTTATAATACTTTGCCCATTCCCTCCAGTTTTCCTTTGGGATCTCACCAGTATTCCTTTGGGACAGTACCTGATGCTTATTAGATCCGTAAGATTTTTCCATACTCAGGATTTTTTCATCTCACTAAAATGTTTGATTTTTCCAAAAGTTTCCCATTCTGTATTGAGCTGAAGTTAAGACCTCCTAAAGACCAAACCCTTGGAGCGAGTGTTCATTTGGCTGGGGAAAAAATCAATATTTTGGCAACTTCAGAGTAGGAAGTCTGACCTGTTTTCCCCATACTGATGTCCCCTTACTAGCAGCATACTGGGGGAGAGGAGCCTTTTCTCTCTGTTGCTGGACAATAATTCCAGCCTGGATTTGTGTCACCTTCATGATGAAAGACACTGATATAAGTCTGTGAAAAATGTTTGGTTTCTAGCAGTTGTTCTTTTCCTGATAAAAAGACTATTTTGTCAGAACATTCCCAACCTTCCCTAGATATAGCCTTCTACAATGTGCTGACTGTTGTACACACCCTATTTAAGATAGAGGATAAAATTATTTGCCCATTTTTTAATATTAAATATGATTTCTTCCTTTATTCTCTTACCCTCCTCTAGTCAGCAAATCAAGGTTTACTATTTGAATTTCAAGAGTACCTGGGATCAACAGGAATATATTGCCTTATTATCTGTGAAAACAGGACAGAAATATGAAGCATTTTTGGGGCGGTTTTGGGTTTTTTTTCCTTTTTCTTCTTTCACCACAACCAATATCTTTGCATCTGGTTCTTGGATTTAGTTATTCACTGAATGTGTCTTGCAATATGAACTTGTGTAAACTCCCACCCACGTACGCGCACACAGATACAGATGAATCCTGACACTGCAGAGCAGTTGGTATTCCTATACTTTCAAAAGAGGAAAGGCATTCTTCTTAGTGCTTATTTTGTTTGATTCTCCTATGCTTCCATCCATCAGAGTATCTTAGCATGTAGTAACAGGCCAGGCCAGTATTTTTCTTATTCCGAAGAGACTTTTGAGACAGAGAGTCTGGTGATACTCTTCCTATACACCTGAAATGACCTGAAATGGAATAAATCAGAATAAATCAAAGAATCAGAATAAATTAAAATCCCTCCACTGCACTGGCATTCATACACCAGTACCAACAAGTCACCTGCTGGAAATCCATTCCTTCAAAGGAGAAGGTTGCCTTCCTCTTTGGATGTCTGCCAGGCAGAGGCAACCAACAGGGATGCCACCATGGATATGTCGCTCATACAGATACACGCTATCAGCTTGTAGATCCTCTGCCTTCACAATCACTGCACTCACCGAGCATTCTCCACCTTCAGGATGGTACTCGGTGAAAACAAATCTCAATTTTTCTATTTTAAAACTACAAAGAAAACACTTGTATGATAAGGGCCAAAATTATCATAGCTTTCTTTTTTGTGGAACAATTGTTTGTTGATACTACTCACCTAAGCAGCTGCTGATTTAGTTAAAAAGGAGATTTACAGTGGCTTTTAAAATGCCTTTTAACGTGATCAAGAAATGATACCAAATTGGGTTTACTTGTTTATAAAACTTTAACACTGACTGAAGTATATCTGTATTCATTCTAAATCAATTGAAACTGAACAAAATTTTTATTTTCTTCAAACTGAGACAACAGCATAGAGGTCCATTATGATCTAATAAATATACAAACATATTAAAATAGTACACAGTAGGGATTTATTGAAAGTCTAGCAAACCTAACTCTTTACTCAATCAAAATATCCTGTTTTGGGATGTAAAAGGAAGAATGGCTGATATGGCTAATACCAGTGGTACTGATTCCAACCTCACTTGCAATTGTTAAATCTATTTAAAAAACCCTGAATTTACCAGATTTATACTAATAAAAAACTAGCAGAAGTGAGATGAGAACTAGCCCCAGCTGGTGCTCAATACCTCTTAGCATTAAGATTTTAATTCATAAATGCATTCGTGACTTCCATATTATCCTTTCTCTACAGTAGGGAGATTCTAAATAATCTGCTTGTGTGTCTTTATGAATAAATTACTCCCTTCCCCTACCTTACAGAAACCCAGGGGGGAAAAAACAAAACCAAACCCCACCACACTTAACAGAATCACAGAATGGACTGTGTCCAGACTGCTTTTGAATATCTCCAAGGAGGGAGACTCCACAGCCTCTCTAGGCAACCCATGCCAGCGCTCCCTGTGGTCAGACAGAGCTTCCCATGTTTCAGCTTGTGCCTGTTACCTCTGGTCCTGTCACTGGGCACCACTGAGAAGAGCCTAGCTCCCTCTTCTTTTCACCCTTCCTTCAGGTATTTGTACACGTTGATATGACCCCCCCGAGCCTTCTCTTCTCCAGGCTGAACATTCCCAGCTCTCTCAGCCTCTCCTGATATGAGAGACGCTCTAGTTCCTTAATCATCTTCTTGGCCCTTAACATCTTCAGGTCTTTTATGAGCTTACAAAGTATCAATATTTTAATTCTTTAAGCATTGAGTTCAACTGTCCTCTAGGAAAGAACAATGTTTTGGTTTTATACGTAAATTGGAGGGGGAAAAATAGTCATCATTTAGGATATATTTTACAGTGATGAAGTCTGACGTTCTGAGAAAATAACATTGCTTTATAACTGCTGCGTCCAGGGCAAAAAAAGAGGAACCTCAGAGGAGTATGGCAAATGTTATTTTTTATTTGTATTATCTTATTACTCCCATTACTTTTCACTATCATTGCATTATATTGACTCTTAACTCACAAATTTTGGGGATGATTCAATGTTACAAAATACAGAGACATATGTGAGTGTCTACATCCAGATAGTTCTGCAGGAGGAGGAATGTGTAAGGGCAGGTTCCTCATTAGTGGGAAGTATTCAGAAGTTCTCTTATACATGCGTGTTAAGTGCCCAGATTTCTGAAAGAAAGCCTGCTCTGAAGGCCACTACGCTTCTCATAGTCCTGGCTAGCTTCTTATCCCCATCACCTCAATGGTGAGACCAGGAAAGTCTACTCAGTTTCCAGCAACAGACTCTATTGTAACCAGCAGACTGTGCTGTGACCGTGCTACTTCTCAGGACTGAATTGACATCAGATAGTATAAGGGCATATTGAGGGGAGAGGGAGCCAACAACAGGAATTCCTCTTGTACCCTTTTTGGTAGTAGACATGTTGCAGTTACCATCCTCTTCCATTCTGATATCTTCCATCAGCGCTGAAGTTACCTGTTCTAAAAAACTAATGGCCAGAGTCTGATATTAGCATAATATTAGCAGCAGTGCTGTTACTATGAATTCTTCCAACTAGAAGAACTGAGAATAAAAACAAGCCTTTATATATCCTAAATGTTTCTTCCTAAATGTGTCACATAGTTGTAAAACAGCCATAGCTTTTAAAAACAAACTAATCACCTTAAATACAAATATTATGTGAAGTTATGACATTAACTGTCTCTTTACATAAGCCTCAAAATAGACTTCCATTAGCAGACTCTGAAACTTGATTGCAGAAGTAGTGAACAATCAGTATCTTTAATTTATAAATAAAAGAGAGCAATTCATTCTTAAATTTAATAGATATCATTATGGGAGATATGGAAGAAAAGGCTTTAAAATTAGTAAAATGTAAACCACCAGTTTTGTATAAATATGTAAATGACACATTAGTATTGTTAAAGGAAGACAGGAATAAATCTGACAAATTCACAAGGGAGATGTGAAAGGATGGCATGTTACCATTTCTTGGTGTAATGATCATTAAGAAAGATGATTGTCTTTCACAGTTCAGAGAAAGGATACCAATTCAGATGCCAATTTATATTATAAATCAAATCTCCATCCTACAGTTCCCATGTAAAATAGTCAAAACACTCATTGATTAAGTACTTAAGAGTTGTGAAGCAGAATTCTGAAAGAAAGGGAATTTAATCATATTAGAACTACATTGCTAAACAACAGTTTTCATTTACAACCCATTAACAAAAAATGAAACAGAAAGAAATGTTCAGCCTGAAGCCACGAAGGAAAAGTCATCTCCACATGAAAACGAAACAATGCCTAGTATGCAGTACACAACAGGGCATATTCAGAAATGTTCAGTCTTATCTAAACCTGCCACCCCTGAAGGGTATGGGTAGTCCCCAGTTCAGGAGAAGTTCTGGCTCATTTTGTGCAGGTTTGGTTCCTTTAGGAAGGCATAAAATAGTTACATTTAAAGGTGAAGAACATGTTTTAAGCCAAGATAAATACCGAGTGTTTATCGAGTGTATGTGGGAAGACTGAACCAAAAAGCCAGTTACCACACATTAAGGTCCTGCCAGAAAGGCAGGCACTTCTTTGCACATCCAAGGTTCCTTTTTTTTTACTTTCTACAGTTACTCTCAAAAACTTGCATGCTCCTTTGCCACCTTCTTATAGGTTTTCCGTGGAACCACGCTGATAGGGAAAGGCAGAAGAGAGAGGCAACTCTTCAGATCTAGTGTCCTAGTAAGATTCTTATTGTCCCATAAAAGCTGGAAAGAAGCATACCAACCAGAGTCAGTATCTTTTGGAAGCCTTATAGCAAGGGACAGTCCTTTTCATTTTAATAGGACTTTTTGCTGTATTTGTATCGGAAGATTTAAATTAAGCTTTGCCTTTCAAAGTACACCAAAACTCCACTTGAGATGATACAATCTTATGGCTCTTGAGGAAATATTTCAGGCAAGTGTACTGCATCAGCATCAGAGATAGAAATAATTTTTTTTTTTTTCTCTTGTCTTTTGCCTGTTAAATAGTAGTTAGAGGTCCAGGGCCAAAACAGGTTTTCTCTGAACTTCCTTAAATGTTCCCCACTAATATGGCCCATTATCACAAATAGCAGATGAGAACATGTTCCCATTTTCTCATTCAGGATTTTCTGATTTATTCTGGGGAATTGATCAACCTTAGAACAACCTCAGAACAACCTCAGAGTACTACAAAGACAGCTAGATTTTCATTAACAGAGCTAGAGGATTCTCAGCTAACAACAGCTATTGGTTAAATATCCTTGAGCAAGATAGCACCATTATTCATGTTATTTGGCAAAATTAGTGTTGGGTTACCTGTCTCTAGAGCAAACCACAGTTGTAAGAGAAAGTACATTGTTGAATATTGCTAGTCTGAAATCTTACCAAAGTTTAACGCTAGAATTCTGGGCCAGTATTTCTGTATTGTATAACGTACCGGTATTTTTTTTTTCATAAGTGAATTGCATGCTTTCTCTAGTGTCCTAAGCAACAGATGTCTCATTAGCACCTGAGCTATGCCAGCTTCTGTGGAAGGCTGAAAACTGATTAAACACATGCTCCATTTTTATCTCTTTATGAGTCATTACTTAAAGGTTTTATCATCAGACTGCCACACTTAATTACATGTAGCCATAATTAAATATGAATATCTGCAGACCTGGCTTTTTATTTTTGCTATACCTTCAATAAAATATTTTCCTGTTTGCTAATGACATGCTGTAGGAAAGGAGAGAAATAAAAAGGGAAAGAAGAATCCAACAAGAATTATCAAATATATATAAAATATCTATTAAGTATCCTTGTGAACTATTTATAAAAGGCACTTTTTTCCTAAACAAGGATGACATAATGTGATAAAGGCAGAAAGCAGTATTTTGACATTTAAAGATGTCATCTGTTATCCACCACACAGATGTAAGCATGCAGAAGTCACTGCAGTCCTTGGGTAACTCAGAGAGTCCTCTTAGGACATGATTTTGGGCACATAAAGGAGAAGTCTTTGAGAACTGCCAGCATGTATTTATCAAGGCTAAACTATGCCTAGCAAACATCTCCATTTTCTATGATAAAATGACTAGCTTGGTGGATGGGTAGAGAGCAATAGGTGTCATTTACCTTGAATTCAAAGCTTTTGATGCTGTCTCCCTCAATATTCTTGTGTCCAAGTTGGGATGCTATGGTTTGGCTGAGAAAACAACTAGCTGAATAAAAAAGTGTTTGAATGGTTGGCCTTAGAGAGTTAATTGGTTATACTCTACCTGGATGCCTGTGACAAGTGGAGTACCAGTAGCAGGGGGCTGTCTTGGGACTTGTACCATTCAACATTTTTATCAGTGACGTGAAGGAAGTAATGGAGTGTTTGTTCATAAAGTTTTCAAATGGCACCAAATTGGCGGCAGTCAATACATTCAAGGATGGGGCTGCCATCCAGAGAGACTTAGGCAGGTTGAATGAATGGGGTCAACAGGAACCTTATGAAATTCAACAAGGACATGCACATGAGCAGGAGGAAATTCTTGCAGCCATATAGGCTGGGAAGCAGCTTTCCTGAAAAAGCCCTTGGGGTCATGGTGCACAGTGAGCTGAATGTGAGCCACCAGTGTGCCCTGGCAGCAAAGAAAGATCCTGGTCTGTATTAACAGGATGACAGCAATAGATCAAGAGAACTGATTATCCCCCTCTGCTCAGCACTTGTCAGACTGCATGTAGATATACTGTGTGCAGTTTATGCCCTCCTAAAACAAAACACACATGATAAACTAGATCATGTTGACCACAGGGCCACAAACATGGCCATGGGCTGGAGCACTTGTCCTATGAGGAGGAGGAACCAGAGCTCATTCAGCCAGGAGAAGAGACGGATTCAAGAGGACCTAGCAGCAGCCCCCCCAGTACCTAGGAGGAGATTTCTGGGAAGAGGAAGCCACGCTCTTTGTTGTGGCGGGTGGAGGGAGGACAAGAGAAAACAGGCATAAGGTGAAATGAAAGACCCTCAGGCTGTGTGTAAGTAAACTTTTTTTCACCATGAATACAGCCAAGCAGTAGCGCAGGTTGCCCAGGGAGTTTGTGCACTCTCCATAGTTGAAAGTTTTCAAGACCAGACTGGATAAAGCCCTGAACAACCTGGTCTGATCTTATAGCTGACCCTGCTTGAAGCAAGAAGTTGGGCTAGAGACTTCCTGAGGTTCCTTCCAACCTGAATTTTACTATGACCCTAATCTTTGCCCATTTAGGAACCTGCCAGGATCTGTATTGATGCAGGATTTTGCCCACAGAAAGCTATGAGACTAGACTTTTTGTCACCATAAAAATACTATTCACAGAGGACTGTGAATTTTAAAAATATTCAAGTTAGAGTCTGGGATATGACTAGTTATGCAATTCAAATGACCTTACTTTGGTACATTATGGACACATAATGATTGTTAAGTATATCCAAAACACTGTTTCTTTAAAAGATTGTGAAAAGGAAAGGCACATATAGACAGTTTCCAATTTTCAGAAGTTCCACAGGTAGATGTTGTACCTAAAAAAAAAAAAAAAATATTTAATTGTTAAGGTAAGAGCACATTATTTTGTTCAGATTATTTCACCAAGAAAGCTGGTATGGTAAGAGCTATGCTAATGTTTTTTGAATGCTTATAGGCTCAGAAGGCACAACCTAAGCTAAGTGTTGCACAGTTCATTAAATGTGCCCTGCTGTCTTTTCTAGCTGACCTGACTCCTGAGTGGTTTCCAAACATACTGATAACATTGCTTTTTTTTTCTCAGGCTCTTTGTCTAGCCAATAATACCTCTTTTGATAATATAATATGCCTGTGGTACGTTATTTGTTGAATATGCTGCTATTCCTTACTCTTTATGTAGGTCGAGGTCTGAGAAACATTTTCTCTGAGTTTCAGATCAACTTCTGTTCCATAAAGCTGAATTAAGTTTATAGATAAAACAGCTTCTGCTTTTTCAAATTCTACTCCTAGTCCATGAAAGCTGTCATTCTAATCACAGCACATTCCCTTTCCCATCTCCTCTTGTTATGTGGGTTAAAATAACAGTCTCAGAATTGTGTATTAGGTTTGAATTGCCTCATTATAGCAACACCAAAATGGTATATTTAAAAAGAAAAAGAGAAGAAAAAAAAACCCTGAAAAACTTTCCATCACTTTTCAGTAATGATTTAGACAGCCCTTTAATCTAAAGCCTCTAGACAGGCTCTAAACTACAGGAGAGTTCTGCAATGGGTGGAATAATATTATAATGCATCATGGGATGTCACACTGTAAAAAAGCTGGAGTTTGGGGGGAACTAGAAAGAAAGTTAAAATTGTATTAAATCTGGCTCTGTTGAAACCAATGGGAATTTTGTCCCTGAGAATTCATCCATTGTGGGTTAATTTTTCCTAACTGTTGAGTTAGTTAGTGTGTTTGAGTTGATGTTTTGAGTGAAGAAGTATATCCGGGTTCCCATAGTCTGGAACACTTCAGCAGAAGTGAGACTGCAGTTTGATGGTAGATACAGCCCTGGATTAGGAATGTTGTGTAACCTGGACCATCTCAGGAGAGGGGTGCAGACTGCTGGGCAGACTGACTCACTGAGTTCATGCCCCCACTAAAGCAACGAAATGTTTGCTGCTGGTCTGTATTAGCAACAAAGATGCTCACTCTTGTGGGTTTAGATGTAGGAAACTAGCCCTGGTATGCACAAATTGCTGAAACCACCGCTAATAATCTCCATTAATACATTTAGGAAAAAGAGAAAAATATCCCTTCCATTATTTCACAACATATTTGAGACCTGAAACTGATTAATACATGTTAATTGCTTGGAAGATAACAAGGATTTTGTATATTCTAAAAACTGAAATTATTTGCTGAAATCACTTCAATATTATATCATTAAAAATATATTCTTGTGCTGTAGGTAGATGAAGATAATGTTAAATGCAAAATAGTTTAATTTATTTTAATTTTTAAAGTCTAGCAAGAATAAAGAATAGGATTTTTTTTAGTGTAATAATTTTCATTATATACTTTTTCCACACAATGACTTTGAGTTCACAAATACAGAAGGGCATCTTTGAATTGGTAGTGGTAATTAATGTGAGTGAATTCATATGTAAACTGGTGTTTGCTAGGGAACTCTTAAATACATATCTTTGACATCTTTACAAGCTCTTTAAACTTTCCCTGGAAAACATCAATGTTTTAGATGACATTGATACAGGCTGTTAAAGACAGTCGGAGTATAATTAAAGACACCTGCCAGCATTTCCTCATTTAAGTGCTTGAAGTTGGGAAGGAAAGAGCTGATTCAAAACATCTGGGAAAATGGAAGGAAAAAAAGAAAAAAGATAGAAAGTGAAAAGCAAGCCACATCCTACTATTGCTCTTTGTGGAGACTGGCTGCTTGAATGGTAGCGTGTCCTCCTGTGGTGCCTGGCAGATACAGCCTTCCTGTACTCCCCATGGGCAACTTGGGTTTCAGAAAGTGGAGGGGAATTGTGTTTGCTAGTTCTTTGCCTTTCTGAATAAATGAAGCATTTTTCTTCTCCAAACCACAGAATCAGCAGTGATGTCTTCAAAAGGAGGGCTAAGATCTTTTTTCCTGTTTTTATTACACTGGGACTTCTTAGCACAGTGCATTGATTTTATTTAACACTTTTATAGGCACAGATAGTGGCTTTATGCTGAAGCTCTAAGAGTTTCATAGCTCTGTCTCAGTGCCTAACCAACTTCTATTGGCACTAACATCACAGCAGTTATGCAAGTGAGATGAGAGAATAAACTATATAATGAAACTAATGAATAAATGGTTGATAATAATTTAAAACATCTATAAACTGCAATACTTGACAGCATAGATGTCTAAGTGCTAGAAGATATATTCCAGATATAATTTCTAAGAATGCGTTCTCACCCCTGTGGGCTAGAACAGATTCTGAATGCAAAAAGAGAAAAGTCCCACAACTTATGTGGTCGTCTTCTTGGATTAAATGACAATATCTATTAGATATCAGGCAAAATGTGTATCCAGGATTATACAGGACTTAAAAAATGAACCTTAGGAGGCTGGAGACAATAAAGACTCTACTGACATCCCGAAGACCAATCCAAGACCTTTTTTGAGGATGAGATCATATAAATAGACATTTCAGACACATGCAACCACATCCTTGGTGACTGCAGTCACAAACTTCATATGAACATGGAGAAGTACTCTGTCATTATGTGCATCTAAGCTGGTATATGTAGGCTCAACAGGAAAAATTAACTTGGCAGAATCTCCAGTCTTCCCTAGCCAGACTACTTCTAGTACCTGAGGTAGATCAAGCAGAGCTACAGCAACTTTATATGATGGATTACAGGCTCTCTGCTATTAAAATTGCATAAGACTATGCCACATTTCTGAGATAACGATGATTAATTGATTATGTGACCATTGAAAATGGGGATAGACCTCCTACAAATCTTTACATATTGTCAAATATAGTATCCATTTATGGGAAAGAATAAAGAAAAAACCAACAGGCGAGAACAAGGAAAACATGGGTGAATGAAAGACAGAAAATAGAAAAGTATATGTGTCCAAGAGATACTTCAAATGTCTTTTCCCTCTAGCACTGTGAAACCTAAGCCAGTAAATTGTCACTTTCCTATCAAAGTAAAGCATTTCTGCTTTTTGAAATCCATTCATGTGAACATATTTTACAGGTATTTTTCTAAATTGGTGCTTGTGTTGCAGACAAATCACCTTCCAAGGGCTGAGAAAATCTAATGGTCTCCTGTAGTTAAAAGAATCTCTCTTCTGGTGACATCATCAGCATTAGCAGTTTCAGAAAAATACCCAGAACTTAAAATCCCATCCGTGATGGGATCTTTGATTCACAAATATGCAATAAATACAGATTAAAAAATCTTTTTTAAAGAGGTTGCATTGCTTTTAATGCTGTTCCACCAATCTGAGGGCAATTCTTCCTTTATTTCTGTAGGTTACATAAAATATTGGTGTTCAAGGTGGTCTGGTTTTGGGGAAAAGGTTCTATTCTCTTCTCATATTTGCTCTTGTCCCACAGTTTGCCTTTTGGATCATTTTGCAACAGTCTTTCACAGAACAGTCAGGTATGCTGAGATGAAAGGAAAAAAGATAGCCACGCTCATCCATTCTTCCTGATATAAATATCAGAAGTGTTGAGCTTGCCCCACTGGAGCACAAAGAACACCTGTAATGGTGGCATTTACAAAGCAGATGATAGCTCAAGGTGAGCCGTTACCGGGCTGTACAAAGAGGAAGTGGAATAGCAAACTGCCAGTATTAACCAGGAGCAGAGCCATGCTGACATTACACTCCCAGATTTAGGTACCATGACTCATTTTTTGCTCCTTCCTCCAGTGTTTTGAGGTTAATTTTCCTTTTCATTTCACGAAAATTCAGTGTTGTACAGAGGAAATAAAGATGTTATTGCTCCCTCATCAGTCAGAGTGGCCTGGGGATTTTACTTCTGTGACTCGATATCATTTAGAATAATCAAAGTGCATGGATCAAGCTCTGCTCTGTGGTGGCACAGCATACTATGCACTCAATCACACCCTCTTTTTTCCCAGATGATACTGGAATCAATGTACTGGGGAAAAGTTCCTTTTCCTCAGTCAGTGTCAGTTCTGTCATTAGGAGGCTGTTCCTTCATAGGGAGCCATCACAATGCATCTACCTAATGTTGCTATTTTAGGTTACGAATTATGATAGGTGGACAAGTAAGATGAGAAATGAACCCTCCACTGAAGACAGGGTGAACTGCTGAAATTTACTGATTTGGGTTGTGGGGGCGACAGAAACAACATAATGAAGTGTTAGTTTATCAAGGAAATCCGGTCAAGATATGTAGTAAGAACTGAATGAGTGATGATTTTAACTCCTAAATTAAAAGTCTGTAAGTCCACAGATGAAATGTGCAGACAAATGATTCAGCCACACAGTGAAAGAACGAACAGATGCTGGTACAGAAGGGAAAACCAAAACTGATCTATTAACCTGTTGGTGTTAAATCAAGCTTAAAAACCTCTTAACAGAATCAATTCTGAGCTTGATTGTGGACAACCTTTTCTCCATTGGTATGCATATCCAGTGTAGTTCTCCTGTTCTGTACCTGAGTAAGTGCTAAACTCAAGGGAATAAATGCATCTGAACTGGCCTCTGTGCTAGGATGAGGATATGTGAAGCAATCCCAAGAGAAGCTGATGACTTGAGCAACACAATTAGTGTGGTTTCAGTCATTAGACTTGTTTGTTATGATTTACTCACATATGTTTAAACCTCACATTCAGTTTGTATGGGATAGTTAGCAAGGGCCCTACTATCAGAAATTAAATATGGAACCTGTATCTGGCCAACAACCTGGGCCCAACTCCATATACCCTCATCTTTGTGACCTAGTCACTGGACTCTTCCTACTCTTCAGCTGACTATATAATTAATGAATTACCCTAACAAGATTTAAGAAGAAACTTAATAAAAGATAAGGATAAAAAGGGATGGAAGTCATAATTAGCAAACTAAAGGACCGAGTTATATGTTAAATGTCTCCAAGTCAGAAGAGAAAAGTATAACATAGAAGTATAACATCCAATAACTGCTCATTGTGCAATCAAAGGGAAAAATTTACAGGAATATTTCCTGTCTTCATCTCTTCCAGTAGCTGGTTTCTTCAAGAGAAAGACAAATTGGCAGGTGAACATGCAGTAGTGCATTTCTGCACAAAATTATTGCATGGCTGTAGAAAAGCTTAAAGAAAGCTGTTTTGGCATACATTGTTTGATTTGGTAGGAAACATCCATAGAGATTGCTGCAAAAGGAAGAAACTGAATCATCAGGATAAGAATGGCAGAAAGAGCTCCAATTCTTTCAATGAGTTGTGTCAATACCAAGCATCTCAGTATCCAAAGCTATTAAATGGAAATAATAACACTGTCCCCCTTTGTGAATACTGTGAGATCTACTACTGAGAAGAACACAGTAGGCTAATAGTAAGGATATCAGTAGTATGATTTCTGAAGATGTGGTAGTGGCAGTAATGGATTCAAATAATTAGATATATGCATTTTCAGATACTACAGTAATGAGTGCTTCACGTAACATTATAGATTGGCAAATACACTAGTAATTGTTCTAGAAGTGGTTTCATTTCATCAGTTGTTCATAAACTGTTCTGGGTGATTAACTGATCATTCACAATCAAGCACTTGCATTCAATCCTAACATTAAAAAAAAAAGTCATAAAGATGTGTGTCATATTGATTCAAATAACAAACACATTCAAGAATATTTTGATGTGCCTCTGGCTATTTGGTGACAGAGTGCAGGATTAAACAGATTAAATGAATTATTCAATGAGATTTTTTGTTCAACTCTAAAGGAAATTTATTGGAAAAGTTACAACTGTGTAAACTTGAAACACACATTATATTGAAATATGTAGGAGAAATGCTGAGAGTGCATTATTTGTTTATGAGGCAGAAAGGAACAATACACTTTAACTAGACTGCAAAATAGGCCCAAGACTGAGACACACACTTATGTACCCAAGTGAGGGGCACAGGGGCAAAACCTGTATGAGGGAAGTCTTCCTACTGTTTCACAATTAACATTAAAAAAGGAACAAATCTCTTACCAAGGAACAGCAATGTTGCCAATTTACTAATCCTCTTTGGTCAATCAAGCTTTTTTGATTGGAAGAAAAGGAAAGGGAATGATTTTGTAACACGGATTCCTGGTTTTCATTTTCTTTTATTTTCTTGTCCTTATTTAACTTCAGTGAAGCACAAAAAAGAAAAAAAAAGAAACAAGATAATAAAAATATTAGAACATCTAAAATGAATGTTTTGAAATAGAAGTGTTTTGGAACTGATATAATCAGATGCAAGACGTAACAGGGTTTTGAGTTTTATAAAAGTTGTCAAATGTCATTATTATATCAGAAGTTTCATAAAAATTGATGCCTTTTCTTAAAATCACACTGATCTGTGTACTGTGATTGTGTGAGGATCCTAGCTTTTGTTTTGACATCATATTTACAAGATACAGATCTAAATACATAAACATTTTCTACAGCAGATGACTAAGCATTCCAAACAAAAAAGAAACAAGTATACCTAGATTTTAAAGCAGTATTGAGATCTTTTCTAAAACCTGATAATTTCTCTAAAAATCTGTGAATTAGCAATATTAATTTCAGTCCTTTCTGAAAATTAACTATTTCTATTTTATAAACATTGAGACTTTACTCTGTGTGGCCAAAGGATACACAGAGTTTCTCAGTGAATGCATTAGCTGAATCCAAACAGTGCATGGTAAAATGCAATGGAATAAATGAAAATGCATTTTTAAATTGAATATGTGAAATGATGTCCTAAGTAGCCTCTTTTTTCTCCTGTTATGAGGTGTCATTTGTGCATGAGAAATCATACATCTTTACGTAAAACCACTGGAGTTAATTTGACTTGAAACAAGAGTTCTTTGGTACAATGAAGAAGACTCCAAGGAAGCAGATGCAGTAAAACAAAGTCCTGCTCAGAGGAGTCTTTTACAATCTCCGCATTTGCATGGCTACAAAAGAAGAATTTCATACCTTCTGGGAACTTAAATTTTGATACAGATGGTCCTATAGTGTGCAGCAATTCACATCAATGCCTTGAATTTTGCTTCTTTTTCTGCCCTGGGCATATCCAAAAATAGACTATGATTTCCTCAAATGTAGTCATTATCTCAAAGAGTTGCGCTTTTTTACTGCAAGAAGACATTAAGGTTCAAGAACATTGCTCTGCTGGATTCCTGTCCGAACTGTGCTCCTCTGTTATTAACTAAGACATGACATACAGCACCTGTTCCTTGATTTGAATGGGCATGCACACTTTTGCTGATGAATGTACATAGAGTAAGTAACTTAGAAATATCTTCTCTGAACTTGAGTGCACTAAAACTCCACCTCTTGAATATGCAAAAGCACAGATTTACAAATTTGTGGATTTTATATGAAAAAAAACCTAAACCAACCTCCCCTAAATCCTTTTGTTTTGTTTTGTTTCTGGTTTTGTACCCATATGTCTGGGTGTGGTATTTTTTTAGTATTCTTAGCAGAGAAGCAGACATAAAGCAGATCCAGAATGTGATAGTACTTGACACACAATTCATCAGGAATAAACAGTGGCAGATGGAAGCTTGCAGATAAACTTCCATTGCCTAAAATAAGCTGTCCGGACTCTCACATATCCACAGGGAGTCACGCAGGAAGGTTGCAGGGAGGTCAGAGTCCAGAAGCTGAACATATCCATGAGAGGTGATTGAGATTCTGCTTTGGCCAGGTCTAACAATTGGTGTTTTCTGTAGGATTCTACTGTGAATCTCACATACCTTTGACATATTTATAATATTTCAACTCCTGAAATACTGTGATTTTTACATCATTACTTATTTAAAATATTACTTAAGTGAACCAAAAATATTTAAGTGAAAAAGAAAATAACATTTTTTTTAACCTCAATAAATTTCAGGCTGACCTCCGAAGTTTTTCAGACCTGACATTGTTTTTGAACACTTGATGTCAGCAGTGCTGGGAAGGGGAAGACAGGACTAACGTTATTGTAACACGATTCCTCCCTTTCTGAGGTTATTGTCCTGATCCTGAGGTTGTGAGGGTTAAAAGAAAACACTCCTTAGCATTGTGATATTGCCTTAAGCATGCCACGGTGAAGGTTCTTGCTATGCTGACTATGGTCCCTCTCTCCATCCCTTTGCATGCCTCTGATGCTCTGGTACTTACCAGGTGAGCTCAGGAGCAGCCTCTAGTGGAGCTGCTTGGCTCTAAGAGCAGCTGTGCATGATAAACCATTGCGTCTCTCTAAGGGTTTCTTTTAAAGTCCTTTCTAGCCAACAGGAATCTCCTTCTGGATCAGGTCCGACATCTAAATTCTGCAGTTCCCATTCGGGCTAATGCCATAAATGGAATGACGCATCTGAGTCACTCTGTGGAGTAAAAGTAGCAGGGTCAGGACCCTAGACAGTGAAGTTCAACCCATGCAAAAACCTCCACTCATGAAACAGTGAACAGAAACCTCCAAATAACCAAACCAGATGTTACAGCTTGTCTTTGGATTCATTTATTACCCTGCATTTTTGTAGGAGGATTTGGATTCACCGTTTTTTAATGTCATCTAGAAGTGATTATGTTTAGTAAGTAAATTTAAGCACAATCTACACATGTTTATGACAAGTTGAGATCCAATCTTATAAGGTATAAAAAATTCATTACATTTAAATATTCATTGTTAGAAGAAGCTGGATTTCTATTTGTGATAACAGAAATCAGTATGAGCAGGCAGACAAAATATATTAGGAAGGCAATTCAGAAGAAAAAGAAAAACAATGCAAAGTCTTTTCATGTGTCTGATTTACTAAAAAATGCATAAGGACAAGGATATGAAGCTGGCTTTGAGAAAATGTATTAGTTCACTACAGAAATCAGACATACCTAATTAGAAACACCTCCCTTTTAAGCACAAAGGTCACTGGCTTGTAAATGAATCCTTGGTGTTATTTCCTCAAGGAGCCAGCATCTGTCGGTTGTTATCTCTGCAGTGCCCCCTCAAAGACTGCAGCTATGCTCTGGGGCAGCTGCACTCCCTGCAGCATCCCATATTCCTGGCTCGCCACTGCTGGAGCACAGCGTAACTCCCTCCTTTCCAGACACTTGAGTTTCTTTTTTATGGGAAATAAGGGCAAATGGAGGGATTGGGAACATCCGTGTTTCTTCCCATTATGCAGTTAGGACACAGCGAAGAGACACATCTGGGTACCAGAACCACAGAGGAAACACAGCCCACAGTATTGACACAGCTGTAATTGTTATTGATGCAGGAAGTAACATAAACATATTCTAAGATCTTAAGAAGTCTGATTTAAATGCCTGGAGACAAGGTTATAAATGTATAATTTATCTCATAAAGGAAGACTAGAACTCCAGAGGCTCAGGATATGAGAATGGGACACCAAGACGTGCACCATTCTGCACTCAAATCTATCCTTATTGATAAAGTGAAACATCTTAGTAACTGATGGTTGTGAGATGACTTCAGCCCAGACCCCAGCAGAAGCACAAGAATATCCTCTAGCCTTCTCATGGTTCAGAACCCAGGATAGTCTCAAAAGAGAGTTCAAGGATGGAGAGAGGCATGAAAAATAAAATGTGTTTCTGATGATGTCCCTCCAGAGTAACACTGAGCTGTATTTGGAGGGCAATATGAGGAAACTTGTACAACTACAACTTCTATATTTTGTAGACAAAAACACAGGACTAGCTGTCTGGCATTTTTCAGCAGTGCTAGAATCACGCTGTTTATTACAACTAACATTAAAATCCCCATATAGTTTCCTAATTTATTTGCCAAATAGATGACAAACGATCTCTGCAATTTATTAATAACATTTTTACATGCTACCTTAATTAAAAAAAGTCATTCTAGTTTAAGTTGGTGTCATCAACAGTGATTGATGTACTTTATTGATTGATCACTTACTAAAAAGAATCCATCCCTAATGAATTTAAAACTTTTTTTAGACAGACTCAGAAAATCAATAACAAGACAGAAAATGTCATGAGAGAAGACATTTCCGTCTGTCTTCTTAAAATATAGATGCTGGTTCCTGCCTGTAGACTTTTGTTTACTGTTGACCTAATATTACAGTTACCAAAAAGTAGATGGATGAAAAGGAGATGATAAGAAAATGAAAGGTTTTCTAAAATGGGATTAAGTGGAAAAAATGTAGTCTATGATGGTATCAGGGACACAAAGTTAACTACTGAAATGTTACTATATTGCAGCTGTAATAGAAAATGACAGTAATCAATGGTGACACATGAAAGAATTGTTTCTGCCAAGAAAATCCAACTGTACTCTCTATCTTGGCTAATATTCATCCTTTTATCTTTTAACAACATGAATTTCTAGAGAGGACATTAAAAAGGAGGTTGATGGAACATAATTTTCCCTCAGAAAAGAGAAAGAAAGAATTGCCAACTGAAATATAAGCAAAACCCCCTTTTTTTTCTTTAATGAGGCACATTTTCCTTTGAACATCTGAACAACAGAAACATTTATTTTACATATCAGTAATCTGAAAGGGATTTAGCATCTTGGTATTGAAAAAGCAGTAGAAGGGCCTATGTGTCAAGGCAAGAAGGAGGAGTACATGGGTTAGAGATGTCTGAAGGAGAAGGGGTGAGCATCTAGGCAAATAACTGAGGCAGAAGTCCATAGGTTATTTCAACAGAATTGTATCTTTGAGCAAATCTCCACAGCTGGAGTTTAGAAGCATTTGTTTGTTTGTTTTATGGGATGGTTGGGGGGGGGGTTTGTTTGTTTGGGGTTTTTGTCTGTTTGTTTGCTTGTTTTTCTTTCTATTTTGCTTTGAATTCAATCTTTAAATGGATCTGAGGTTTATGGATTTTTTTTTTTGTTTTTTTCCCAGCAACAGGGGCATCATTTTTTTCCTTGTTGAATGAAAGCAGGCTGAACATCATCCATACGTGCAGAAACCCATGCTAAAGAGTAAAGCTGCTGATGCAACACAGCAAACCAACTCCCGAGTCTGCAGATTGAACCCAAGGCTCTGCCACAGAGCCCAGCTGCTCTCAAGGTCACATATGGCAAAAGCAGAGATGATAACACTTAAGTTTTTGATGCATGCAGGTTATCATCACTAATATGACCAATACCTGCTTTCTAAGACAGCTGCTTCATGAATAATCAATGAGGGAGCTGTGAATAAGCAGATGGATTGTAGCTGATGAGTTCCCTCTGGGCAGGCATAACACAGTTAGCAGTTATGTATAACAAGTATCATATAGTACAAGAATCCTACACTGCAGGCACATCACTAAAAGAAGTGGATAATGCCAAGGGCAGCTCTGCATGGGTTAGCGTGTAAAAAAGAAGGGTGACTCAGCAATGTCAAACCCAGATGTGAGTTTGTTTAAGTGTGTGTTTATGTATGTGTACTTTAAAGAAATAATGCACCATGTACAGAAAAGGGGAGAAATCCCCCCCCCGCCCAGCAAAGGAACCTGAGAACACATTGTATTAAGTGCTACAAATGTATAAGGGAACAGGCAATTATTAGTCTTCTGCAAGGACTGCAGGGATTAAAGTGGCTGATACATATTTGTTTGACATGTTTTTCAAATGAAAAGACCAAGTGAAAAAACAGTGGTGACTCATTTTTTTCCTTTTATCTTCCTCAGTGAATAGTGTGTCCTGGTTTCAGCTGGGATAGAGTTAATTGTCTTCCTAGTAGCTGGTATGGTGCAATGTTTTGAGTTCAGTATGCGAAGAATGTTGATAACACTGATGTTTTCAGTTGTTGCTAAGTAGTGTTTAGTCTAAATTCAAGGATTTTTCAGCTTCTCATGCCCAGCCAGTGAGAAAGCTGGAGGGGCACAAGAAGTTGGCACAGGACACAGCCAGGGCAGCTGACCCAAACTGGCCAACGGTGTATTCCATACCATGTGACGTCCCATCCAGTTTAGGAACGGGGAAGTGGGGGGGGGCAGGGATTCACCGCTCGGGGACTGGCTGGGTGTCGGTCGGCGGGTGGTGAGCAATTGCACTGTGCATCATTTGTACATTCCAATCCTTTCATTATTGCTGTTGTCATTTTATTAGTGTTATCGTTATCATTATTAGTTTCTTCTTTTCTGTTCTATTAAACCGTTCTTATCTCAACCCATGAGTTTTACTTCTTTTCCCGATTTTCTCCCCCATCCCACTGGGTGGGGGGGGAGTGAGTGAGCGGCTGCGTGGTGCTTAGCTGCTGGCTGGGCTTAAACCACAACAATGTGTTCTGTACCATTCATTAAAATAAGTACAAATACTTCTTTCACATACTTTTAAGGGCCATGTGAAGAAATTGGCCTTGTAGCTAAAGCACTGAGATAGGACTTACACATTTGTCATCAACTATTATAGCCTTCCTCTGTGACCTTTGACAGACCACTGAATGTGGGATCTCATTTTAGCCATCAAAAGCTAAGCTGAATGGTTGCTCCAACTCTTTCTGTTAGATATTAGACAGCAATAGTCACTTGCTGAGGGTGATTCACCCTATGGATTTTAAGGTATTTAGATTATTATTTTAGGTAATGTCTTTTTCAGATCCCACCCTTGCTCCAGATGCTCGCTGGTTACAATTATTATTGTATTAGTAATTATTTCAGGAATAACAAGTTAAGACAAATTTACCCAAATTGAAATAAGAAATTCTATGTAGGCAATAATTATATAAGGTGGACTTTGGCCAGGATACTGTTTTAACACCAAGTTTTGAAGGAAAGCACCATTGAATTTTTAATGATTAGAACAGATTAAGAGGTGAAGTTTAGAAATTATGGGTACATGGAGTACCTCTTGAGAGAATGACATTACTGGATGCAGAGAGCTGATGAAGAGCTAGCTTTTCTAGTTATAGGCAATTTCATTTTTCAAAAATGCTGTAAGAGAAAATTATGAACTACATCCACTAGTGAACAATATTTTCTGTGACATGATTTTATTCATCATAGCTCTCCAAATACAGTGGTGACCTGATCCAATTTTATAAAATACAAAATGACTCCCAAGATATAGGGTGTTCTGTAGTCATCATGCACTTCACAAGTAGTACAGTATATTTTTCATCTTGTAATATCCAGACATCATGACACTACTATACCACAATGACAACAGCACTATGTCACAAATACAATGTCTTTACACACCTTGGGCGGGATGGGGAGAGAAATTTTTGTAAAATGGGTCAAGAATAATAAGAATAAGAATTAAGAATAATGATGAAAGTCCAGAGTTACATAAAAGTCTATATCTGCTTAAAAAAAAAAAATTCTTATACAATTAAAATCTTCTGTGAATCCACAGTTAATTTTATTCTTTACCTTTAACTTTGGTTATGGTTTTAATTTTCGGTTTCTGCATTATCATTGAAAATATATAATAGTAAATGACCCAGCCTGGCTACCCACTGCCTGTCTCTCTTACATATAAAGCAGATAGATACATAAAGCGCTCTCCTTGTAGGGCGCTCAAAAATGTTAGCAGTAATAAGTGCTATATGGCTTAAATGTGCCTTAATGTGCCCACGCATTCTTGTTTTCTAGCAGTACTGCTGGCTTAAGTGCTCCAGGCCTCTCAAGCCATAAGCAGAAGGACAAGGAAGAGTGTCTGTCTTTCCTGAATGGAGGCCAAAGATGAAAGCTGCTTTCATCTTTCCCTCTGATTCCCTTCATCTGTTTTTAGAGAGTTAGGCAAATATAGATTTTAGGAAACCTCTGTAGATTGAAAGGTGAGATACTGTACCTCTTCTTCATTACTGAAAAAAATAGGGGGAAATGTAATCCATTTGTTGCTGCCCAGCTGAATGGGAAATTATCTGGGTCAGAAGCTATTGTGAGCGTAAGAGACCATAATCATCCTAAAACAAACAAAGAATTTCAGCAAGGAAATTACATCTGAGTGTAACAAAAGGGAAGAATAAACAAGCAGAGAAGAACCACAAAAGTAAGTGTTCATAAATGGATCCTTTGAACAAGTTAATAATTAATCTGACTTTTATCTTTAAACACAGAGCTCTTTTATTTATTGGAGGAAATGCTACCTGGGAGATAATGTGATGATAAGAATAATCCAAATGTTTCTAGCAGATGGTTTAAATACTATGTGATATGTCCCTGCCTGCTAGAAATAGATACAAAGCGCTGCAGTCATTCTTTTCATTTTCAAGTTATTGCCTTGCTGTCCATCCTCCCTCCTCACCCCATTTTCTCATACATTTTGAATAGTATATAAATACAAGAACAACACTGAGGTCTCTATGGAAAATGTAATTGTTGGTAAATGGCCTCACTGTTTCTATCAACAAGGCACATACCCAGACACACAGAACACATATGCATATTTGTACACATACACACAACCTGGGCTTCAACAGACATCATCTTTGCACTTTTTGCTGTACACTTTTTTACATTTTTGTCAAAATGATGATGTCTGCCCACAAAAATGATTTATTATTACTAAATTGCTTTAACAAATTGAGCAAAGGCTTTTTTGGGGCTGGCTTCAGAGACCTTCCCCAACCTCTGCATATTTTAACATTCTTTAATTAGAGGTCACATGCTTAAACTGGAATATAGTTATGAGCCAGCTACAATCCTGAGTGACAGTAATCAGAGGCTTATTTTTAACCACCTTATATGCAGAATAAGCCATTGTTCTCTGTATTGTATTAAAAGGCTGTTTTTTCATAGACTGAGTTAATTCTCTATGTAAAAGGGAAAATTAAACTGTTAGTTTAATTGTCAGAGCTTTATTTTTAGCTTCTCCTTTCCAATACTTGGAATTGTGATGGCTTATGACTCATTTCATTAAAGGTTTATATACCATTTTCATGGGTTTTACGTAGAAAATTCAGTCCTTAAAATGTGAAATTCACTCCTTCAAATATGACCGTCTGTCCTGGTTTCAGCTGGGACAGAGTTAATTTTCTTTCTAGTAGCTGGTATAGTGCTACGTTTTGGGTTCAGTATGAGAAGAATGTTGATAACACACTGATGTTTTCAGTTGTTGCTGAGTAATGCTTATACTAAGTCAAGGATTTTTCAGCTTTTCAAGCCCAGCCAGCAAGAAGGCTGGAGGGGCACAAGAAGTTGGGAGGGGACACAGCCAGGGCAGCTGACCCAAAGTGGCCAATATTCCATACCACGTGATGTCATGTCCAGTATATAAACCAGGGGAGTTGGCTATGAGGGATGGATTGCTGCTCGGGAACTGACTAGGCATTGGTTTGTTAGTGGTGAGCAATTGCATTGTGCATTTGTATATTCTAATTCCATTACTGTTGTTATCATCATTAACATTTTTATATTATTTTCCTTTTCCTTTTCTGTCCTATTAAACAGCCTTTATCTCAGCCCACGAGTTTTACTTTTTTTTTTTCAATTCTCTCCCGCATCCCACTGGGGGATGTGAGGGGGGGCGGGAAGTGAGTGAGCGGCTGTGTGGTGCTTAGTTGCTGGCTGGGGTTAAACCACGACACAGTCACAGCTCTGTTACAGTAAGAGACAGTCGTCTGGACCCTTGTAAGACATGGTGAGAATCAAACTTTTTCAGTGTGTTAGACATGTAAACCACAGGGCTGGCAACTTTCAGTTTTGAACATGAGTTTAAAATACACCTTGATTTAAAATTCATTATCAGTTGTCGTACATATTAAATATTCCAAACTATGAGCCTTCCTCTTGATGCACCTAAGGCACATGGCTGAGTCTTGCAAACCACTCATCACAGAAAGGGAGTCTTCCTGAGCCAGCATTTCCATTTGCATTGATAAAGTTGTTCTTGCCATTGAAGGATTGCCATAATGAAGCCTAACATCTGGATTTAGAGTCATATTTACCCCTAAATGTAGCTGATATCATACAGAATGGTATATGAGACAGTCCCACAGTTGAGCCCATCGCTCAGGGAGTACTGACATAGGTATGCCGTCACCACTGCACACAGCAGGGACATCTGGGTTTGTGCCTCTGCTGACAGGCCTTGGCACACCCCCAAGTGCTGGGGAAGTCACCACCATCCGTGGAAACCCTCGCAGTGCCGTGGTCTCCTCAGCCCAGCACTGCTGCAAAGGAGGCATACTGTCTCTGTGCCTTCCCACCCACAACAGCTGAGGCAAATTTAGCCCCAAAATGCTAATGGAGAAGGGTGGGAATTAGCCTTTTACACTCATGGGTTTTAAAATGTGAATATTTGGCTAAGTCATAAAAAGCTACCCTCTACAGGATTTATAGAGCAGTGGCAAAGTAAACAGACTATCCATTACAGGCTAGCTGTTCCTGTGTCTACAGCAGATGTGTTAATCTCACAGCTTTCAGGGAGTAATGCATGACCATTAAAGCATCCCTGCACAAGTTCTGCTGACCACCTGTCATTTCTTTGAGCAGCTATTAATGGGAGTGACATTACAGTTTATGAGAAATCAAATTACAAGACAGTCAGGAAATGAATGCTTCAGCACTTCATTATAGGAGCAAAGGGTAACAACCTATGCATTCTTTTAATTAATTATTCACCTGGATCTATTTCATCTCTCAAACCAGCGTGCGATGTTGATAACTTTACTTGCAGCTACCCACAGCACAGGAATATCCTGAGGTCCCTGAAAAAAAATTGCTGAACATCACTTGAAATGTTTAATGGCTGACTTTAAGAAGTAGAAATCCTCTAAAGGTTCGGATAGCAGATACTGTGTTGGATTTACTAGATGTCTAACATAGCAGCATATTGACTGCCTGAGCAGAAGAGGTCATTAAAACTTTATAAATGCCTTCATTGGAAGTCAGGGAGGGACAGATCAATGCAGCAAGGTTCGTGTGGAGGAGTCAAAGCAGCACTCAAACATAGACGAGAAAGTTTGCCATTGGTGTGCTAAGACATTTGGTGCCTGTTGGAAGATGAGGCTTCCTGGTGCCCAGGGCAGAAGGCTGGAGTGCAGGACGTGGCCCTAAATTAGCTACCTCCAGCTGGTGAGCCTCAGTGAGGAGGGTAGGTTTGTTTGGGGAAGGCGTGATGGGATGGTTTGATGAATTGAAAATTGTATCTGAGCAATAATGAGGCCTGAAGGTAATGCGAACACTGATGACTTGAATATTGAATACCTAATTTTGCCATGTTACCTGCATTATAACAGAATGAAAATTACAGTAATGTCAGAAAAGATATAAACAGAGAGCATGCAGAAGGACTATGGTTGAGTTCCTTTTCCCAAGAAAATATATTGGTGACTAAGAAAAACCTTTTCATAAAAAAACTAGACATTTACTTTTGAACGCTACTTAAGAGAGGTCACTGAGCTGCTTTATTTGAAGAGAACAGTGTGTCACTGCCTGCTCCATTTAAATACGTAAGGACAGAGATATGAATTGGACATGGCATTATCATACTATTTAGGGAAGATTACAGAATGTACAAGGAAGTTAGATTACATTAGGTTTCCGCAACTTCACTTTGCAGCTAATGACTTTCCTCATCACAACCATCAGGATGATTATACTGATATCACATCATTTAGTCATGGTCAGATTCTGTTAGTATGGACATGACCAGAAGTTGTGCAAGCATCCATTTGTGGCATTTTTTTTCCACCCTAAAAGTTCATATATGTTTTTTATAAATATTATGTTGTTTCTAACATGTTTTTGATTATAAGCAGAATTTTACAGTTACAATTTGCTGTTTATATAACAAAAGATGTTTATACCAACCCTATCTTCATCACCAGCACCACGATGATAATTTCTTGCCATCAAATCAGCTGTTTAAGGAAAAGCCGTGATCAAGTGTGGAAAATAAGCTCTCTCCTGTGTGCCACAAGTATTTGAAAAGAAAGTCACTTATTTAAAGATAACTCAGAAAATTTCTCTCCAGGAGATGACATGTGACATGTGTTGAAGAGAATATAAAACCAAAACCGCAACAAAATATCTACTGCGTGATTCTGGAAGCCTTCCAAGGGAATTCAGGGAGGGATTTTTGTTATAGTTGCTGCTGTCAGGTAAATATTTCATTTATTCTTACACAGAGTATCAGTTAGCAAATTGTCAAAGATATATATATATCAGCTGAATAACATTTACAAGAAGGTGGATGAGGGCTTCATAGATTCTTTCCATGTTGCTTTAGGGTTTTATTTCACTTGAAAACATTTTGAATCCTGATGCTCCAAAATCCATCTTCATATTCCTTTTTTTTTTTTTTTTTGCTTAGTATGTGTATTGCTGTAGCACTCTGTGGTGCCAGGCTGGTTTGAAACCCCACTGCTAGATGTAGTGTACCAATAAAAGCTTTTCAATAGCCTACAGTTTAAGGCCCGAATACTGTAAGCAATTGGAAGAGAAAGTCTTCTAGGATGATAAGCTTGATATTTAAGGATGTCTCTCTCGTGCGTTTTTTACTTGAATAGCCCAGAACAACAGCAGTATGAGCAGAAATGAGGAATATTTGTGCATTTGGCCATATGTTCATTTTTAGCCTTTACGTACAATCACATGTTATGCTAGAGCATACATCTATCTCTGCAAGGCTTTCCATGTTTTCTGCTTATGGTAGGAGATGGATCCTTTCCTCTGGTAGGAGTAGTTCTTCGGAGACTCTGTAAGGCTCCAGCTGAGAAAAGTGGTCCCCTCAACAGACATAACATTTGTTCCTGTGCCATTGTGTTTAAAATAATAAACCAAAAGAACAGGCATGTTTCAGAGGAAAAAAGTAACGTTACCTCTCTTCTACAGATGAGGACTTGAAACATAAAACCTGAATTGTCTGATGTAACTCTATTTAAAGTAAATGGAAATAACTGTAGTTTATTCAGAACCTGTTGTCCAAAGTCATATTGAAAGTAGATCTAAGGAAAGATCTTGGATTTCCTGCTTTCTTTGCAAGCTGCTTTATCTTGAGTCTATTTTTCATTTATAATAGTCAGGAGTCCATATTGTATTCCCACTTAGATGTGAGTTTCAGTGGATAGGATAAAGAGGTCCAATATATGTCATCCAGTTGTGTCATCATGTGTAAACTTTATTTTTTTAACTTAGTATGGAGTGATTACTTTATTCATTTCTCTACATGCTTTTTTATGAGTGTCATGTATGCAGAAGATTGCCATCTGATTTGTTTTAGGAAAATCTTGAAGACACTTCTGAAACTGTACTTTGGAGATATTATATGCAACTTTGTTTGCAGTAAGTAGACAAAGGTTATGTAGTCCTTTCGTTCTTTCCAAGGATTTTTTATCCTTTTCTGCTCCATGTTCTTTAAATATTTTTCCCGTTTAGAGAGCTTTGGGAGCATAGCCCTTTCCGTGCAGTGCTAATTAAGTTCACTCATTCATTGTAACAATAGAAGCAAACAAAGATGAAAAAGCTGAAATAAATTGTCCCCTGGCATAGAAACTAAAATGCTGCTATGCTTAAAAATAACTGTTCTCCTTATGTCCCCCTGTTCTTTCTTATTTTAAGAACTTAAATCTACTTTCTGAAAGAAATACAATTCTATCAATACTACAATCTAGACAGCATGTAGACCATTAACAGCATTATGCAGTATATGCGAATGTTAAATTCAGATTCACAAAACCTTTTCCTTGAGCTAATAATTAGATTAAAATTATACCAGCAAAGCCCCTCTTTTTAGCTATTAATACATGAAATTTAATTTTTCTGCTTGAAATCCATCAGTTCCAGGACATAGCCCTTATATACCTTTTGACAGTAAAATTAAAGACATGGAAAATTGCTGCAACTTTACTTCTTACTACTTGAAAGACTGCTATAATTCATGAAACAGACAGTTTTGCAATCCATTTATGGTAAGCTACATGGCTAACGGGTTACAGTTTCAGGGACTAGGGGCAGTTAGAAAAAATACTACCCCCTGATCTCCATTTTATGTGTCAATGGAGACAGGAGAAGGAATTTATTCTGAAATAACCAAACTTCTTTTTCTTCTCATTTTCATATAAACTACTTGGTTTAATATTGGAAAATAAGCATGCTGGGGGAAAATCTTATCACTTGAAAATTGTTACTCCCTTAAGACCATATCTTCTACCAGAGATGGTATTTTAGGTAAATTTTGTTTTTGGTTTTTTTTTTTTTTGGCTTCTGCTTATAAAACAGTATGAGATTAATAGCTTTGAGATCGCCCAGCAGATGACAGGTACCATACAAGTCTACCATCAATCTCCAGATTATTCTGCAACATCTCTGAAGATCATGATCTGGTATTTTAAAGTCAGATCTGTCTTTCACCAGTTCTGTTAATACAGAACAACCGTTAGTTCATTTTCTTTCCTCCAGATGTTTTTACAAATCCTGTAGCACATATACAGATATTTAATAGGATTCTTTCTATTCCTTTGCTCACCCAGCATTCTTCTAGGTGCTGTGTTCTTCTAGATAATGGGCAATCCATGCCAACACTGGGTTTGATTTTCCATGGAGATTCCTTGCTGGTTTCCCTGAACAACTTTGTGTCATGAAGAACTCTCTGTGCTTAAAAGCTTCTCTCTAATCTAAGTGGAAGCACATTGAAAAATATGACATGCATTGATATAGATGTCAAGAGTTTTCCAATCTGATTTTCAAAACTATATAAAGAACATTCTACTTTACTTTACTTTACAGTGGTACCTGCACTTTTCTGTGATCATTGCAGCAGTGACTGAAAAAAACTAGCTTGACTGGAATGTGAGTGGGTAACACTGATGAACCCCACAGGTACATAAAATACTCCAAGGGATTCTCCAATACTGGTTTTCTTATGATGACAGTCTCTCCAGATGACTGAATACAGTCTAGTTCTATAGTCAGAATATTACCTGAGTCCTGAATAAATAACCAGGGTCTTTCCAAATCTATTGGAGATTTGAACAGTAAAAAATATTTTCTAAAACTGATTAATTAGCCTTAAAAAAAAAAAAAAGTTTTGTTTTTCTAAAGGGCAAAAAATACAATTATACTGTGTTTCCTCAAGACTTTATCAGATGTCTTGGAGATAGCGATGGCCTATGGTATATCTCCAGCTGAAGATATACTAGGGAAGGGTTAAGAGAAATGATATATAAAGTCATGTAAATGAAAAGAAAAAATTAATTACAGAAATGTGGAATTTGACTAGGACAACATGGAATGCAAATACTAATACAATCTAGGAATCTAGATGTGGGCTTTGTGTATTTTCCAAAAGACAGTGTCGTTCGTTCAATAGACAAGCCTGTGTTTGGTAGACGATCAGTAATGACTGCAAAAGATCGTGGCCTTAAGAGTTATCAACCCCATTTTCTGCTGCCCCTTTTCCCCAGTCTTTTTCATATCCTGACCAACTGCTGTACAGGATGAGGCCTATCCTGTTTAAGTTCCAAGACATAATTCATAGGGCTGGTAAACATCTGGTGTGACAAAACTTTCTCCTGCAGACTTTTGAACTTCCTTTGCTTAGATTTATCTCTGAAGTCTTTCCAAATACTTCTGATTGTTTTCTATAGCATTTTATTCTTCTTTTATGTGGCAGATTATTTTTAGGTTTCCTACATTTATAAAGCCAAAGTCTAAACTTGAATTGAACTGTTTAAAAATAGTAACAAACAAAAGGGATGTAAAAATTCAGACAATCTAAAGGTCTGAAAATCAGCCCTCTATGTAGTTGTGTATGTGCAGCAACAGTAACGCTGTACCTGACTCAGTGAACCTGAGTGAATGAACACACTGCAATTCGAGACCTGTAAAGCACTCTTTTTAGACTAAAAAATATACAACTGTTTTGACTTCCAAAAGCCATCCTTTCAAAGAGTTACAGTACAATTGCCACTCAGCGGTGGACTATCATTCACTTATCCACTTAGTAATTTACATTATAAAGATGGCTCAAGCCAGTTCTCATCAGAATTATTCCTGTGGAGTTATGTTTGAGATAAACCTTAGCTAGAAATTTAGACGTAACAGTGCAAGGCCAGGACAAGCAATGTTAGACTGATTTGCTATTGATGTCTGAACAAAAGCAGGTCTGGGTTACAAAACATGTCCAGGTAGACACTGTCCATTAGCTGTATGTCTTGTTATTCAGAGGGAAGCTTCAGAGGGCTCACACAGAAATAAAGAAGCAGAAAGATGAAGCATGTATGCTAATATCAGGTTTTGTAGAAAAAAAACATGGCTCCAGTCCCATAAGAAGCTCAGCATACATAGATTTCTGCATTTATGCAAACATCTATTTAAGTGAGTGAGTTAGCCTGGGGAGCCTTCCTCCCAGGATCAGGGCCAGAATGAACTGCTGGTGAGAACAGGTGGTATAAATACAAGGATGCAGAAGGCAGAAAATAGGAGAATCAATTATGCTAATTTATCATACAGAAAATACTGGCAAATCTTTTGACTGCAATTAATACTATCAGTGTGTCAGCAACAGCATCTTTGCAGTTGCATCCAGACTTGTTATTTAAAAAGGAGAAAAAAAATCTTTGAGTTATGTCTGGTGACAGCACTGGAGAATTTATGAGCATGAGTCAGATGTGGGAGCGGAAGAGAATGTTACTTATGCAGTGCAGGGAAGGATGCTCTTGAGGCTAGATATATGCAGATTGGTTTGTGTTTTTTACTAAATTCTGCCAGATGCACAGAGCATTTCAAGAACTGTTTTGGTGCAGTTGAAAATCTGCATTACTGCTGCCTGGTTTTTGTTATAGTAGAAATTTGTTGGTTTGGCAGGGCCACAACCCTCCATCAAAGGATGATGGCTATGCTGTGTGCTTCTCATCTATCGAGCTCTGAGAACAAGTGTTGCTTCTGCTTTTCTTTCAGCGGAATGAACCACTGCAGTCATACGTCTATAATGTTGAATTTACAGGTTTCCTGTGACACAGGCTGTGTTTCAGGTAGCAGGTGACCACTGTCAGATATAGCTTCCAACAGTGCCACCCAACAGTTAAGTCACGCCTCTTCCCCTGCCTCTTTGGGCCCAAATCAGGTACATTCCCCCTTTTCCAATGCTCCTCTTGTTTGTACTGCTTAAGGGCAACATCTGTGCAATGAAGCTCAACTAAGTGGGAACCCTGCAGAGCTGTTGCTGCACTCCTGCCTACACCCTGTTCTCTGAGAGGTGACACATTCCTTCTTACCATGGTATTTTATCACAGTGCCTAGAAATACCTTGTTAAGATCAAGTCCCCATGGCAGGGGAATGAGACAAACACTGGGACAAAGGCAGGAGTTACAGCCTGCTGCAGCAGCATAAGCAAGCCCCTTGTCTGCTGCTGAGAAAGAGCAAGACCAGAGGAGGGAAAGACATACCAAACTTGAACAGACTGTAATGTTATCCTGAGTGGGTTTGATCCACCTCTGAGAAATGCCTGAGGGGCTCTGTCTTGTTAGATGCTTTGGCAATGTTTGCATATACTGCCTACACTGCAGCAGGGTCTGGCTTGAATGCTCCCTCTCAGGCGTAGTTCAGACCTCCGAGCAGTGAATTTCCAGCTCTGGCTACAGGAAAGTGGGAGAGAAAGGAGGAAAGGTGTGGGAGAAATTCATGGTCTCCGTTTCATTTCCTCTCCTCCTAGCAGCAGATCAAAGGGCCAGCGGTAGATGAATACAGTCGGGCTGCTTTCAGCATGGAGTGCGGTGTTCAGATGGGGGAAATTGAAGCAGATCAGTTAGCGCTTTGTTTTCCAACACTAACACTGCTATGTGTGTGCATGGGAGACAGATGAGTGAGGAGAATGAGTGTGGGATGGAGCTTTTCTGCTTTCCTGCTTTCCAGTGAGGGAAAAGAAAGAAACCCAGGCCGGTAGAGTACAATGCATCCTCACCCACTCTGATTCCTTCACATGTTGTTATTACAGGAGATTTTTTTTCCCCTCTTACCATGATTTCTTGTTATTCTTTCTGTTTGCATGGCAAAAATACTGCATGTGAAAGTTGGAAAAATTTCTTTCTAAAAACTGAAATAGTTACATACCCTGAAAGCACAAACAGTTATGGCTCTGCCCCTGAACTGGGGTTCTTGTACAAGAAAAGTTCATTGTTGCAAACAAAAAAGGTTGGGGGTTGAATGTGTGTTAGTCCTGCCTAGAGAAAGAGGGGGCAAGGGGGAGACAGATGAGGTGAGGGTATGCTCTAGGTCCAGGTCTGAGCTGCTCCAGTGTAAAGGTTCAGAATTTCTCCCAGGCTTCTCAAAGATCAAGTAATTTGCACATCTGGTGGCCAGTGGCAAGCTCAAAGAGGTTGTATTGGCTTTGTGTGGCAAGGTTTTGGTAGCGGGGGGGGGGGTTACAGGGGTGGCTTCTGTAAGAAGCTGCTGGAATCTTCCCTTGTGTTCGAGAAAGCCCATACCAGCCGGCTCTAAGACGGACCCGCCGCCGGCCAAGGCCGAGCCAATCAGCGATAGTGGTAACACCTCTGTGATAACATTTTTAAGAAGGGAAAAAAGTTGGGACAGACGGTAAACGGCAGCCAGAGAGAGGAGTGAGAACATGTAAGAGAAAACAACCCTGCGGACACCAAGGTCAGTGAACAAGGAGCGGGAAGAGATGCTCCGGGCGCCGGAGAAGAGATTCCCCTGCAGCCCGTGGAGAAGACCATGGTGAGGCAGGCTGTCCCCCTGCAGTCCATGGAGGTCCACGGTGGAGCAGATATCCACCTGCAGCCCGTGGAGGACCCCACGCTGGAGCAGGTGGGTTCCCGAAGGGGGCTGTGACCCCGTGGGAACCCCGCGCTGGAGCAGGCTCCTGGCAGGACCTGCGGATCTGTGGAGAGAGGAGCCCACGGAGCAGGTTTTCTGGCAGGACTTGTGACCCCGTGGGGGACCCACGCTGGAGCAGTCTGTGCCTGAAGGACTGCAGCCCATAGAAAGGACCCATGCTGGAGCAGTTTGTGAAGAACTGCAGCCCGTGGGAAGGACCCACGTTGGAGAAGTTCATGGAGGTCTGTCTCCCGTGGGTGGGACCCCACACTGGAGCAGGGGAAGAGTGTGATGAGTCCTCCCCCTGAGGAGGATGAAGCGGCAGAAAATAACGTGTGATGAACTGACCGTAAACCCCATCCCCATCCCCCTGTGCCACTGGGGGGTAGGTAGAGAATCGGGGAGTGAAGTTGTGCCCGGGAAGAAGGGAGGGGTGGAGGGAAGGTGTTCTGAGATTTGGTTTTATTTCTCATTACCCTGCTCTGGTTGATTTGTAATAAATTGAGTAATTTTCCCCAAGTTGAGTCTGTTTTGCCCGTGACGGTAATTGGTGAGTGATCTCTCCTGTCCTTATCTTGACCCACAAGCTCTTTGTTATATTTTCTCTCCCCTGTCCAGCTGAGGAGGGGGAGTGATAGAACAGCTTTGGTGGGCACCTGGCATCCAACCAGGGTCAACCCATCACAGAGGTAGATGAAAAAGCATCTGAATACAGAATGTCAAGAAAGTTAACTCAGCAACCTTAAAAATGATTTGGTGAAGAAATGGGCAAACCCTGACATACCACCTGTTCCCTAATCCTCAGGAATTCTTTTATGGAAAATTTTGCAAGGGTCTTTCATTGTGGGTCTAGCTGGTGGTGTAATTTGTAATGGGATGGGTTTTTTTGTCACAGGACCTAAGTGACAATAAATGTACTACTATCTAATGACAATACCTCCACAGATGGATAATTTTCATTTTAAAAGAAAACAGGGTGCATAGTCTTACATTGTTGCAAGGACTCCTTGTGAGAGAAGACAAGAGAAAATGGCATTTAGGCCTTTCTGTGGAGTTTATTTACACAGAAGCCCCTTTGTTTAAACTTAAGACATTTCCATTCAAAGAATTGGTTTATACAGTGTGCATGCATCAGGACAGGAGTAACATTTGTGGTTAGAGGGTGTACAGCTGCAAGGTGGTGGTATTTGCTGAAACTCCCAGGATAGTGGGTTTATTTATTTTAAATGAAAGAGGACAAAGAAACGTACAAGCAAAAAACCACAGTAAAAGGAATGGTTTCACATAAAACACCATCAGGTATTTTTTCTAGAAACACTAATCACTGCACTGGAGTCACAAATTCTAGAACAGGTTATGTAGCTCAGTGGAGTAAAATTTCAAGGTGCCTATGACTAGTGGGATGACAACTTATATCACAATACAGAAATTACATGAATTGTCAAAGACCATAGGAGGGTCAGTGGCAGTCAGGAACAGTCTGAAGTTAAATCAGCAGCCTAGTATTGTGCCTCCCAGGCTTTTGGTCCAAGTATGACACGTTGCTTTTTCTCAGATGTACTTTCTGTTTACTTTCTCAGTGTACCTCTGCAGCCAAAATAACCAGGACATTGCTGTCTTACTTACTTACTTATAAAGAAAATAGTTTTCCAAAATATACAAGGTCTTACAAGGTCGATCTGCCTTTTCAATATCATTTGAATCCAAAGCAAGCATGGTATCAAAGTGAGCTCCCCAAACAGACTCTGGATAGGACTTGTTTGGCAGTTCTTTAATTTTCAGGTGATAGAAATCATTGATTATATATAAAGTCCACAATGTCCCATCTGAAAGGCTTGGCTGCAAGAATTGTATGTAAGGTATTTTAAGGTTCTCTCATGTCTAATACATTCATTTGGAATAGAGCAGGAAAATAAGTTAAAATTATTAATAAGTGAGTTTTGTTGTCATGGGAACCAATTGTCTCAGGTGCTCTGTTCCAATACAGCTATTAACCCCTAGTCCATATTTATTATTCAAGGGAAATAATTGACTCAAAAAAAAAAGGAAAATTGGTTGTCACAAAAAAGACAAGCCACTGTGCTAAATTTGAGTCATTTGCATGCAATGAAAATGAATTAAGGAGGATGAATCTTCTTCAGCCCTAAAATGATTTACATTTGGGTTAGTGCTCTATTTTTCTCAGCTTTCAATATTATAGGATGTCAAAAAGAACTGGGAGTAGCAGATCTGGAATGAAATACAGTACCCTACAGCTATCTGGCCCTGACTTAGGTCTTTATCATGCTTTTTAAGAATTTCATCTGGCTTATTCCAGTACATACCAGGTGGCAAAATCCATAGGAAAAGCTCACATTATTAATGATTTTTTTTTTTTAATCAACCACTGTTTATACAAGTTTGTAATGGTGAGGTTACCTCACTTGACTGAACAGAATGAAGGAGATTGCTCAGTGGACATTTTAAAAGCATTTGCACAAAGGTGTTTCCTTGATGCATTAATATCTATTTCCAAGGAATCTACATATAAAGTTTTATTCTTAAAAAACCAGCAGTCCAAGACTGGAAAGCAATTTTTTTTTTTTTAAATCATTCCAGTTAGCATTTATTAAAAATTGTCATGTATTATCTCAGGAAGGTAATATATGAATTGTTCTCTAGAAAGTGTTGGCCTTCATTTGCTGTTTTTCCCAGTACCCAATATATTCTAACACTAAATCCCACATCCGCAGTCACTAATTTTGTTACAGGTTCCCTCACTGAATCCACATCCATTCAACTTGAGATGGGATTTATGTTTTGGACGATAGCTGCTGGTGTGCTGATTTTTTTTTTTTTTAAATAATAATAATAATAAAAAGGAGCTTATACCTTTTCAGGTTTTTTCCCTCACCCTGGACTAAAGGTAAATATTTTACTTGACAGTTTCAGTGATGTTTTACCAATCAAAAAATAACCATAAGTTATGTTTTTACCTAGGTTACCAGAAATTAGGATAAAATAATCTCCTGGTTGCTTGAAATAGAGGATTTTGGAGTGATTAGTCAGAAGCTTCATTTTTTGGCTTTATATTTTGCTAATGTAGTGCTTTAGAGGATCAAAAGTAGGACATGGTTATCTCATGTTTAGAAATATTGAAAACTCTGCAATTTGTGTTTATTTTTAAGTTGTCAAACTTTCGCTGTATGTATCTAGACAGAAAATAGCTACCTTATATAACAAATAACAAACATAAATCTTTATTTATAGAAGTCCTGTGATGCACTTGAAGTTTTGGGATAAAAGGAGATATAAGTAAAAGTACTGGCTAGAGGAAGGTGAAGAAGAATCTGGCGCTTATCCTTTTTTACCACATTTCCTATTCTGCCTGGTCCTCTTTTGCTCTTCCCAGTTAATAATATATATATGTTGGATAAACCTTAATGTGAACTTTCTGTTTCTGAGAGAACAAACAAAAATCACATCCCTAAAACATGACGTCCTTTCTTTTCTCTCTGTTTTTGTTTACTCTTTGCCTATTGCACATTATCACTGCTATTACTTAGTCGCACCTATTATTGACATGGTAGGCACATTCATTTATGAATCTGAGAACTGATAACACTTTGTACAGTATTCTCAGTAGTGCAGACAGCCACTAAACTTTTCTGCCACGGAAGGTCCCTATAGTAGTAGTACTGCTCTCCTTGCAATCTTTTTCAAATCATACATTGCATCTGCTTGTAAATATTGCAATTTATCTACAGGTGGCAGCAGACTTACACTGTAAGGGCAAAGCTAGACCTGCCAATTATTTCCAATTACTTGTGCATAATCATTTCATCTCTGTAAAGACAGTGTACAGGACAAAAGGGGTGTGGAGACAAATACATGGGTGGATTAGGCCATAATTTTAACAGCTGAGAAAAAAATTAGAAAAAGAACAAGAAAGGAAAAGATTTGAAAGAGGGATAACGTTAATGCAATAATAAAGTTTACTCTGCAGATGATAATAATTTACTGTCTCCTTTTTACCAAGCTATAATTTGGGAATTAACCTACGTATTTGAATACCATCTCTTTGCAGCTGGACTCCACAGAGTTTGAACAGAGCTCTGCTCTTGATATTCTGTATTGGTCTTTTCATCGTAATATATTTAAAGCAAAGCTTTTCTTAATCCTGCCACTAGGAAACCACTATGAGAATATTTATAACGGGATACCTTATGAATACATCATAGAGTAAGTGGACATGCTTCAAGAGATGAGTTAGCTTCTGCATTAGGTTTCAGTGGCTGAAAACGATCATTGAATGTTCTATTGCCATGGTCTTATTATCTTCTGGTTCTTCCTAAGAATCATAAAAGAGATTAAATTCAATTTATTGAAAGGCAGGCCATTAAACCCTTGATATGTGCTGCATTGCATGCATCAGATTTCATAGTGGAAAATGGATTTCTTATGGAAGATAATAGAAGATAATGAAGGTAAAAACAATTATAGAAACTAGGGTCCAGTGATTATCAGCACCATGAATATTTGCATATTAGGCCCTAAGGACTTATTCATAGGACATCTGGTTTATTAGTGAACTTACATGAGCCAAAGAGAGTTTTGCTATGCATTTGTCATTGTTTTTAAAAACCTATATGAAAGAAGAAAAGTACACCTTGAAATTTTTAAGCTTCCTGCACTTCAACAAAACTGGTATCAGGTGTCTTGCAGGGTGAAAATAACCAATGATGTACCATATAATTATCTGAGACAAGAACAGCACATGGATAAAATGTTTGCCTTTTCATTCTCAGGTCATTTATTGGCAGTGAATTGACACCAAAGAATTGGAAAGCTTCAGTTTTGGTTGGGCATGTGTGCACACATAAAGGAAAGGTCAGGGGCAGAATCAGTCTAATTTGTATTTTCAAAACAGTTTAAGCTCATTTTACTCTGGCAAAGTAAGACTCTCCATTCAAAATCTCAGTCATCTCAGTACTCATCACTCCAGGCAATTCTCATCTCTTTTTTCCTTATGGTTCATGTTGAGAAAGCCTAGTTTGCTGGTACAAGCACACTCACATTGGGGTCAGTCAATGGTCTTGACTTGCTCTGTCATCTGTGACCCTGCCTGTACAAACAGGTCAGGCCTGTTCAGCACGTAGCTATCTGAGGCCGGAGGACAGGGACCAATAAGGTAAGAGTGTTTAGGTGAGAACTACCCACTTGTCTCATAACTGAGGCACCTCGTGGGCATGCAGAAGCCAAATCTGAAGGTGCTGGGAGCCTTGAAGATCATAGCCGAAAGCACTCCTACAGGCTAGGTGACAGCTGAGGGTCAGGACTCTGGGTTCAGGAAACTAAATTCCCACTTTAGAAGCCTAATCTTTTTGTGTTTGTGATCCTGGATTACCTATTTCATATTAGATTTGCTAGGACTGAGTCCTTCATTTTGCTGTAAGTGAAGAATTCTTTTACCAGATTGAAATTCTTGGTTTAGAAATCTTAGGTATCTATGTGGCCCAGGTATAGGATTTTATGTACCCTATTGTATATATTGTACTTTAACAACAACAACGGGAGACTCTGTAGAGACTATGAACTTGCCATTAAAACCAGACACAGGTATTTTTGTTCCTTTTTGAATAGGTTTTCCTCTTGAATGTCATAAGCTGAGCAGAAGATGTTAGGTGGCTTAGAGGTTAACACAAAGAACTGAAGGTTGAAAGAAGGTAGGGCAGCTCAGCTAACAACATGCACAAGTCTTCATGGGCTGGTGTCTCAGCTCTTTACCCTCGGTTGTCTTTCTGTGTCTTTCTGTGTTGTTAGTTCTTAACTTGCCTAAAAAAGCAGGACAATCCTCTTCCAATACTACTTTTTTCATGATTTGGTATGACATTCATCCCATTTGAACTACAGTGATAGGACAGATGATACACTTTTCACATACTCCAGTGAAAAGAAATTTTCCTTTTGAGAAATCTAAGAAATGTCATGGCATGCAGAGATGAAGCTTCTTAGAGTAATGCACTTTATTTCATTTTATGTCTGTTATGTAAGAAAAAATGAATTAAGCTTTATCCAGGAGAATGAGTCCATTGAAAATTTCTACTCTACCCTGAGAAGTATCTTGTTTCAGTGGCTAGAGTCCTTGGAGAAAGCCAGTGAATAAATCTTCATCATGGAGATGGTAATGGAATTTTATTAGTTTAATATTTAGAAACCTCTACCTTTATGGCATAGGCTTAAATGCCTGTAGTGGTTAGAGGTGGTGCTGAGTAATCATTAACGCTGGGAAGTGCTGTCTGTAGCCAGTAGGACATAGCTTCCTTTGATGAAGTTATGTGTTTACCACCTAATATATGTCTTGCAGACATAACATACATCTGCAAGATTGTGCCCTTTCCCTCCTGATAGCTCTCTCCATTTCATTACTCTCTGAAAATATCCAGAAACTTTAGAGAAATAAAGAATTAGGGATTAAAAGGTAGATAAAACAAAGATACTAAGCTCTTAGAATTTAGCAGCCGGGGTACCTCATCTTTAGGTGTTTTGACCCCAAGGTGCTGTGTAGAAGAATCAGAAGTTTGGTGTATGCATTTTCTTTACAGTATTCGCGTGCCTCAAATGTGGAGGGATGCTTCCCTGCTGAGATCCAAGACGACTATTAGAGATAGGGAAAAATGAATTTCAGATTTCTGCTCAGGCTGAAAAGGTTCAGCATATTATTCTCACTTCTGAAGGAGTGTCTTAACTACCATACTAGGTTTCCGGTTGTCTTCTCCAAAAGCTGTTCATAAAGCCCTGGCAATGGTGGGAGTGATCCTCTAGTTAAAGCCATGGCACTGTGCCAGCAGATAGAGATGACCTCTTCTGCATCCATGTGGGAGATGCTGAAGATATCTCTAGAAGTTCCTTGCTTCTTGCCAGTTGGATGTCAGCTCAGCCAGTCCATTCAAAGCATCGATTCAAATGTGTAACCTACCACAGCTGATTTTCAATGAAGTGGGTCAGGTTGAGCTCACACAAATTTGCTTACAATAAGCTCTGTGGGGGGGATAACCTCTGGAAGACAGGAGTTATAACAAAACAGTGGGTGACTGTAATGTCATAAATTTGTGCAGCGGTTTACTAAGCGAACATCTGGCTTAAGCCTTAGTCTTCCTCTCCTAATACAGAGAGGACTTCAGCAGTCCATAAGCAGTTTCAGCTTTCTTTCACTGCTGTGCTTCAATTAGATTGAAAAATATCACATGCCATCTTCAAGGCAATCAGCTGCTTCTCACAGAATCTGATAGTTCTAGTTGATTATTCTGCTAAACTCTGCTACTAGAACTAGATGACAGTGTCTAAAAAGAAACAGCTGAAAAAAAATCACTCAGCAGGGGGAAAAAACCCAACATGGGAATAGAGTGGATAAAATGGAAGAGAATGCACAGTAATGTAACTGCTTTTAGGTGGAGTTTTATCAGGTGAGTGTTTTGGTAGATAAATATTTGCAATTAGTGCTATTCATGTTTTACAAAAAACATATTTCTTTTAGTGCTTTTATCCGTTTTTATGATAATAAAATGAAGAGTACTTTACAGACAGTAATGCTTTAGCACATTAAATGACAATATGTTTCTCAGTCACCTCTTCCTGTGAAATCCACAGGATATGTTTCTTACATGGCAGACTTTGCTACTGCAGTATAGCTACTAGCATGTAAGGCAAAAATCTTGAAAAAAAATTAAAGATATACAATATTTTTGTTGATGCTTTTGGCCTTCATAAAAATCCTTTGGTAAAATTTTCATATTACATGAGCAAAGTTGGCTGTTTTTTGGTAACTCTTCAGCTCCAAAGAAAAACAGAAGAAAGCATGTTTCCAGGGCCAGAGATAAGGACACTTTTTGTATTTACAGGACAATTAAAAAGAAAGGTTGATTTCTTATTTATTCTTCTGTCAGATTTTTGCTTCAATTTCAATGCCATTTGGGAGAGAAGAAAATCTGTAATGAGATAATCTGGAGTCTTGGGAGAAGAAGAATTAGAAAAAGAGTTAATTTGGTTATGCAAAAGGATATTTCTGTCTTTAGATACCCAAGCAAGCTTTGGAGTGCTCCTACCAGGGGTTAAGGGTAAAGGATGTGAAACATCAGGAATAAATAGGGTGAAAAAAAGTAAGCATATGAAATCAGAGAGTGTCGTGGTTTAACCCCAGCCAGCAACTAAACACCACGCAGCCGCTCACTCACTCCCCCCCACTCAGTGGGTTGGGGGAGAAAATCGGGAAAAGAAGCAAAACCCGTGGGTTGAGATAAGAACGGTTTAATAGAACAGAAAAGAAGAAACTAATAATGATAATGATAACACTAATAAAATGACAACAGCAATAATGAAAGGATTGGAATGTACAAATGATGCACAGTGCAATTGCTCACCACCCGCCGACCGACACCCAGCCAGTCCCCGAGCGGTGAATCCCTGCCCCCCCCCACTTCCCCGTTCCTAAACTGGATGGGACGTCACATGGTATGGAATACACCGTTGGCCAGTTTGGGTCAGGTGCCCTGGCTGTGTCCTGTGCCAACTTCTTGTGCCCCTCCAGCTTTCTCACTGGCTGGGCATGAGAAGCTGAAAAATCCTTGACATTAGTCTAAACACTACTGAGCAACAACTGAAAACATCAGTGTTATCAACATTCTTCACATACTGAACTCAAAACATAGCACTGTACCAGCTACTAGGAAGACAGTTAACTCTATCCCAGCTGAAACCAGGACAGAGAGTAATTTTTCATGTTACCTGGGATAATCAGTTCCTTCTTTCTCCAAGTACAGGGTAAAAAGAGATTCCAGTGAAACAGAGAAGCTACATTTCAAATGCAGATCATGCAGATCAGCTTGCATAGGGGATTCAGAGATTTCAGGTCCGGGTCTAATCATCACAGCCTCTCTTGCCTAGTGAGGCTGTCCCACCAGCTGTCAGCATATTGGTTTGAGTTTATCTCCACAATTTAACAGAGTGCTCTTTTTGTCTTTCACAGCACACTGATGAAATATAACTTGTAAAGGCAGAGAGCAGTGGAATCATAAATGCTCACTTTTCTTAAAGAGCGTGTGTTGGAGTAATTGCAATGGCTCTGATATAAAGAGCAAAAGAGTGAAAAAAGGAACACTCTGATTAACAAATGCCATCCTATGGCCAACTATGTACTTCTGTAACACACACAGAATTTCATAAGCATGTTCTTTTTATCAGGAGCGATACAGAAATTTGGGGCCCAGGCTGCAAGGAAGTTGGAGTGAAGCATGTGAGCAATCCCAGAGAAATCAGTGCAAGTAAGCCTTCTCTCAGACCTTCAGGATTAGGCTGACAACAGCAAGGTAATGTATCTTTTATAATCCATGGAGCCTGTTAAAATCAGAAACATTTCTGAAACCTAATTGAAATCTAAACCTCATTTGTTAGATTTCATCTAGATTTCCTTGCTAAAGGGTCACTATTATAATTTATTAGCTTCAATAATGTGCCCACTAGAAAGCTTTTCTGAGTTTTTGGAAAGCATGTTAAAGTAAAAAAAAGGTCTAGATAAACAATTCATAGAATTAAAATCACAATATATTCTGAACCAACCAAAATTATTAGATAGAAACTGAGGTCTTACTGAGGATTTATTCCAGTTACTATTGGAAACTTAAATTAAACATTTTTAAAATGCTTTAAATATTTGTAATACTTGGAATGAGACACACAGACTACTAGAATTTGAGACAGGCCCATTGTCTTCCCATTCTGGCTTAATTCCATTGTGTCAAAGACTGTAATAATTGCTGGAGTAACAGTGAAGGGTGGATATTCTACCCAGGACCTTCATCTCTTACAACTTCAACTATACCAGCAAACTACAGTGTTTTCTCGCTTCTGATATATCTTGTTATAAAACCTTTCTTAGCTTTCAAGTTTATTCTCTCTCTAAAAGCCACTTCCAGTCCATCTATTTTACACGGGAGCCCTGATCCTGCTATGTCCTGAGCCACAGTCTTGACCTGTAGAACAAAACCCCCTAAGTTTATGAAGGAAAGTAATTTGCAGGCTTATTTCCTTAAGGAATTACCCTTATATTGTTTGATATGTCTGGAATGATCTATTTTAGTGAACTAATTTTAAAATAGTGCATATGAATCCTCTACCTCACTGCTACTCAAAATCATGAATCGTACCCGTAAATCAAAAAACTAGAAAGTTGTTTAAGCCAATTGTGTTCCCCTTTAATAAAGACTGAGAAAGTCTAGCTCCTGTAAAATGGCCAGAATGGTTCTTTGAGAGGCTTGTTTGAAGATGAAATATTTTATTTTTCCTTTGAAAACTCTTTTTATGAGCCACAAGTAACTGGAAATCAGACTAGCTCTAAATTACACCCTTATTAGAGAAACATGGAAAGGGCTAAACAATAATGGGTTCCACCCTCCTCCTTTTTATTGAAAAACAAAGTAAAAACATAAAAACTGTAAGAATGGCCATATAGCCTGGATCAGGCAAAAAACCCCCAAACCGCCAAACCACCACAAAACCCAGCCCAGTCTCTTTCCCCTTAGAATGGACAAAAGTAGATGCCTGGAGAAGAGTATAAAAGCACAGCAGTCACAGATGACACATTCATTTAATGTTTTCTAGACTCCAACCGGTTTCAGTTCCAGGGCAGTCTGAGCTTTAGCATGACTAGCATGCTCAAAACCCCTTAACGAAACAGATGTTCTTGCCATGTGTTACCAAAATAGTCCTTTGGCTCCCAGCACACTTTTTGGAAAGGAGCTAGACAGCTCAACAACTTGTTACATGAAGAACCATTTCCTTTGGAAATTGCCTCCCATTAGCTTCATCCAATGCTCCATTGTTCCTGTCTTGCAGGAGAGTACAGTTGATCACTATCTATTATCTCATGTCATTCATGATTTTGAAGACCTATACCATATCCCCTTCAATTATTTCATTTTAAAAAGGGAATCCGAGCTTACTTAGAAAGACTCTGCCCCATTTTTTTTCTTGACTGTCAATATTGTTCTGCTTTAAATTTTCTTCAATTCTGCTATCTTCTTTATGAGATGGACAGCAGCAACAGAAAGTATTCAAGATACTGTGAATTGATATGATAGTAAAGTAAAAGCACAACAAGCAAACACTATTGGAGAAGAAGAAGAAGACATGTCAAAAGTTATAAGAAACAGCTTTATTGTCTTAGCACTGTATCTTTATCCCTTTCTTATATATGGGAGTACCTCTTTGGTGTCCTGAGGACTAAAACATTTGGATTAGTTTCTTTTTCGGCCAAATAGCTCCTTTAAAAATTTTTTTTCGATTCATTAACAGGACTGAAATTGTTTTCTCTACCTCAGAGGTCATAAGAAATTACTTCCTCTGCATGCCATCTGTGAAGGTGTGATTTCTGGAGTACTCACACATGTAACGAGGTGTACCTCCCTCCCACTGGTCATTTCCTCATGCCGCTTCCACCTGCATAGACTCAGACTGCCTGCTGAGAGGTTGCTTGGGTGTGCTCAGCTACATGAAGAACATGTAAACAGAGCGAGAGCACTTCATACTACTGTGATTCCAGTAGTAGTAGTCAAGAAAACATGGATGATTTTAAACTGTCAAAAAGAAACAGATTGCTTTTTCGATAGTGCATTGATGGTGTGTATGCCTCATATCTAAAGAATCACTGGATATTTTCTGTTTCACTGAAGATATCCTGAAAGGTGGACTGAGTAAAGCTAAGCATATCTGTTCTTCTGTTGTTTCTCCATGTGTGAAAATGTTTGCCTAGTGTCCTACCATTGGCAGCTTTGCTGCTGTTGGTTTTGGCCTATATCCTCTTGTAGGCTTGATGAATAGAAATGCATGAAAATAGTGTCATATGGCCTAAAAGTGGAGTAAGATCAGGCTGTAGACAATAGCATAAAGTGCTATTAAGTCTGCAGTGTAAACACACACAAGATGATAAAATGAGCCAACTGATGATACTTCATGGATTTATATTAGCTGAAGTGAACTGATCCTCCTCCAAACTCAATCAAACGCAGTTCTCTTTGGAGCTGTTTAAAACATTGCTAAGCTCTAGAGAAATACAGATAAAAGTCTGATTTATTTTTTCAAGTCGATAGTATCGCTGTAAAAATAAAACTGAAATATAGTGACTAATACATATTTTCATAAACCAACTTATAATGAGCTTTGAAAGCAAACTTCCCACTACCACAGATAATTTTATAGTGATTGTAGGGCTATTCATAATGCTTCAAAAATAACAGCAAAATATATTACAGGAGCTTGTAATTATGAAACACTCGTAAGCAAGGTGAAGACATTTACATATAGATTGTAGTTGAAAATGGTGAACGCTATAAGAATGCTTTATAATGTTTACACAATATCACCTGTTTAGCTCTTGTTGTATTCAATTATTTTAAGATGGGAGATATATGTTTAGTAATTGTCATTGTATGACTTGCTTACAAGAAGCATGTGTTTTATATGAAAGACAAACACAGTATTCCTTAGCGAAAAACCTACATGAAGGAAGATGAAGTGATTGTGATTTTCTCTTCTGAAGGAAATTAGGTTATTATGATCTTTTGATGGGGAGACTAGACCATAACTAGCTAAACCAAGGAACTGTGCCTTACTTATTAGTGTGATCTGATTTTCTAAAAACTTCCTGAAGCATAAATGTTCATGAATTTGCAGAAGTTTAAATGGAACAATTTTTGCTGCAGTAAGTATAAATATGAACTGGCTATTAAGCTAACTGGGGCAGAGAATTTAATCTAAAAATCCCTTATTAATAGATCTTGATCTCAGAGTGAAGTATTTGTTTAAATTCATTGTTTCAATGGAAGTTTTTTGCCTTTGCACAGGATGACGATCACATTGGACCTTCTTATTTAGTGTAAATATGTAGGACCTCCCAATATTCTGACAATGCTTCAATAAAATGAGAAAGGAAAACCAGTGAGCTATTAAATACAATTTGGTTTATCCACCATTCTTATGCAGACTGGGGAAATATAAAAAAAAGAATCATAGAATCATAGAATGGTTTGAGTTGGAAGGGACCTTAAAGATCATCTAGTTCCAACCTCCCTGCCATGGGCACGGACACCTTCCAGTACACCACATTGCTCAAAGCCCCATCCAGCCTGGCCTTGAACACTTCCAGGGATGGGAACAGCAGATCAATGTTAAAAAAAAATATTTCTACAGTGGTGAAATAGTGCATATATTAATATAATTTTTTACATACTTGAAATATTTTCATTGAAAGAAATAGATCATCCTGCCAACTAGAAATGATAGTGTGGTCATAAAAGTTCAGCTTGTCCTGAAAACAGAACAGTGTTGGACTGCATAAAAACTTCACATTCACTGTGTTAAATGCTGTAGTACTTTTCAGTATATTTTAAAACATTATCACCTTAACTGCAGTTTGAAATGATCCTAACTTCATTAAAGAAAATTGGCCGGTATAAGTCTGAGACCAACTTTTTCCCTGTAGAAGGCTGTGAGACTTCAAATTTTGTCACAGTAAAATATGGCATTTACTGTTCTCTTTCTATGTTCTTGGTACTTTTTTAATAATGTGAACTCTGAATATACCATTAATGTTGGCTTTGTTTAAAAACTCTGCCAAGTCTGCTTACAAATGAAAGACTGGTGGGTGAAGGTAGTAGTATTTGATTTTCTTTTTTTTTCTTTTGAGGAAGAAGCTAGGTTTTCATTAAAACATTAACATGTAGGCTGATTTTTTTTTTTTCATAATTCTGTTTTAAACTGAAAAAAGGATCAATACAATTTTACATTTTTTTTCTCAAGAGAAGGACAAAAACTTGTTTGAAAAATAGTTTTTATCATTGGATGTCACCATTCTTCTGCTGATCCACCTTCTTCCATGGTACAAGATCTGAATTAACTCTTGCCTTCTCATCCACAAAAAACTTAGATTGCTTCTATCAGCTGCTGCTAAGTGCTATGCCAATGCAATACTTTTTCCTAATGCACAGATTAGTTTTTTCAGCCTTAAGGATGGCAGGATTTAATTTACTTTCTACTATGGTATTTTCTGCCAGCTACATTTTTTGCTTTGTTTTGGGGTTTATAGGTAAGTCCCAGCTCTTAGAATAGCAGCCAGTAGACATTAACTCCTTTATGCATACATATGGATTTCCGGGTCAAGACGTGTTGTATATAACATTTACCTGACATTCCCTATCCATCTAGGTATTGTCTGTAGTCAGTAGAGAGGAATATGTGCTTCTACAGTGTGATTCAGATCCTAGGGGGACTAAAGTGTCCCCTTTGTAGGTTCCTGTTTGGGTCCATTAGTAAAGATGAAAGCGAAGGCAAGTAAGTTCTGAATTTACACATTACATGCTTTACAGGAGTTTAGCCTTGTTTTTTAGAAACTATCTTTAGGCTCTGGGTGTCATCATGGGGATGAAGAAATTTAATCTTGATGCAAGTTAACTTTTAAGCACTTAAATGTGGTATTGGATTTGGTCCCAGGTCAGCTATGTGACGATGACTCCTAAGGTACTCTGCCAAGTTGGCTTAGTTTGTTTTTTTAGCAAACATATGATAAAGTCTGAGTCAAACACTTCATTGTGGCAGTCAGTTCACTATCAGATGAGTGGCAATCCACTCTGTTTCTTTCCTCGTCTCCGATATCTCAAACCAAACATGTTTGACTTTCATACCTCGTGCCTCCACCACCTGGCACTATTAATGCAATCACATTTAACATACCAAGAAATGCATACCTAGCACATTAACTATTACATTTTATCCCTTTTCTTTTTCTGTTTCTTTCCTTGGAAAGCAGTGCAGTTCATCCTGATTCTCTAAGACGTTTATTAAGATCCTTGAAAGATGAGAGATGGGAGGCATCGGGATTAGTACTGTAGACTTCATGGCCGGAAATGGAATGAGGCTCTTGAGAATATTTCAGGGCATTACTTTATTCATGAGCTAAAGACAGTGACTGCTGAGTGAACAGTGATCATAATAGTACACCCAATGGGTTTGAAGCCTCTTGCAAGGATATACTAAAAGCTTTTAATATTCTCTCAGCTTGTAGCAAATCCCTTCATTATTTGGTGTGTTAAATGAATGCAAAGTGCACTCATCTAAAAATCTGTCTGTCTAAAAATAATATTTTTTGGAAGAACTACTTGGAGAATAGAAAAGAGGGGAAAAAAAAACCCCTCACATGCTTTGGCAGAGTTATTTTATTTCATATGCATTAGCAAAACTGGATTCAGTGTAGGGGTTTTTTTCAGAGTTCTTTCTTTTTAACTTAAGGGAACAGTGTTGCAAGTTAGAGATGCTGTCAGAGAATACGGTGAAAGAGAAATAGAACAGTTACCATGATACAACAGCTCTGAAAGAAAGAAAACTACTGAGAGTGGTATCTTGTTTTGCAGTAACCCTTGTCTAGTGTGAGTTACCAATGCAAAGCAGGATACCATCTGGAAATGTATACATTTTAAAATACTTCTATGCAGTGAGTTTCTTCAGCTGATCTCAGAGGACTTTACTACATATCATTTTAATACAGATAAAATTAAAAGTAAACTGAAGAGAAGAATGCTTATTTAACTTTCAAAAGATCATTAAATAACAATCAGGTTTGTGGAGTCATGGTCTTTGGCCACCTTCCTCCTAGGTGTACCATGAAGGTCTGCTATTACCAGGAGGCATTTTTTCCTAATGAGTTGCTGCAAGACATGTTTAGATTTGGGTCACTGCAAACAAGAATTTGCCAAACCTAACGGCCTCTGGATTTAGTGATATCAGTGCTTGTAAATATGCCTGTCAGTCTAGCTGCTTTTAACTTGGAAAGAGAATATCTGTCTGGTAATACAAAGAGAACACATTTTGTCAAAAAGCCTGAAAAAGTCCTGCCCTGTATTATTATTTAGTTTTAGTTCAGCTTGAAAAAATGATATATGCACTTCTGTTCTGAAAGGAAACTGTGATGTCGTTTTAATTTTTTTCACATTATCACTGATCTACTTAAATTTGACAGCATGATGGGATCTTTTTGTCTTCAGAATTGTTGGCATTCTTCAACTTAACCTGCAATCACGCACAGTTCAGAAACACACAGAACTGCCAGCACTTTAGAGTTAGCAAGCACTGGTTGACTATATAGTGATCTCTGAGCTCCCTGCTACACAAAAGTATACATGACCTTGCAGTAAAATATAGACAAGTAGTTTAGTTTCCAGTTCCTTCAAAATCTGCCAGGAGACCTTATCTTTGATTTACTTCCTCTAAATGCAAAGGGCATTTGTTATTATTTATGTGTGCAGTGGATTTGCAGAGTGTTAAGATGCAGTTACATGCCATTTTGTGTTGCTGAGTCTGTAAAGTGGTAATGGAATGCTGTCCCCATGGGTCCGAGGTGTGTTAGGATGGCCTCTCTGCAGCTGGCAGGGCACCTCTGGCAGAGCAGGGTGCAAGCAGGCTTGTGCATTGAACAAGCTCCTGACTTTTTAGTAATGCATGGTGCCTGCTCTGAAGCTAAACTCATCTCACACTTGGGAGTTGGGCTGTGTACTAAGATGCAAGACCACTCGCTAACTTTATACTAATCTAAGAAATTAGGTGGTAGGGAGAATAGTGCAGAAAGGTTCATTTCAGTCCAAGAAAAGGAGGTGGTATTAAGTCATGTATGTATATATGGAAAGGGTTGTGATTTTGTTCCAGAGTGCCATGTGGCCATACACAGCATAGTTATTGTGCTAGATTTTGTGCTATAACTTCTAGCATAGGTAGAATAATTTTCATGTACCCACATTGCTGGGGAGTGGGATATACTTCAAAAACAGCACACATATAAGAATTTAGACCCAGATCCTCAAAGACATCCAAGTGACTAATTCTCACCAAAATAAATTACAGTTGGGTACCTCAGTGCCATGGTGCCTTCCTACCCTTGATGCACATCTTTATATGTTTCAGTAAAGACAGTATTTGAATATGCTATTGGTGTTCGATTTCCACTGTTTACAGAATGGGTCTTAATACACCAGGCAATTAATAACAGCAACTGTAGACATGCAACGTAAGAGTTATTTATCTACAGTATCTTTGTCTGTCAGTAGTTACAAAGAATAAAAGTAGTGGATGCTGTGAATTTCAGACCGACTACATAATTACATAAGGGCTGTCTAGAGCACTGGAGAGGGTTTCATATCCCTGCTTGAGGTCATTGAGAAACACAGTTCCTATCTCCCAGGAAATTCCATCATTTACAAAAATTTAATATGAACCCAAAGAAAAATCAAACCTTAATATTCCAGTAGCAGCAAAAAGTGATTATTTCTGTTATGAGTCTATTTGTATTTTTAGACCTTTTAAATTTGTTATTGATAAATACTTTTTTAAATTAACCCATTCTCATCAAAAAGAAATTTTTTTTTATATCAATAAAATGAAGGATTTTGAGAATCTATTATTGAAACCCAGGAATAATTTTACTTTCATGTAGAAGAAAACATGGACTGTGATTAGGATAGAAACATTATTTTTCAGCTCTAATGTCATAATTTGGAACCCCACAGATGAAAATGTCTTTGACCCAAAAAGAGACATCTTCAATTAGTCACTGCTAAAAAAAGACATTTTGAGTTAGTTATGCCTGTATCCTTAAAGAATTTAGGTCAGTTTCCGACAGCATTGGGTTTTTTTAAAAGCGTAATATATTTAATTTGAAGGAAGCCTCTTAAGTGAAGGCAGAAAAGACCAAACTTTTCAGTGACTTATGCCCTTATCCACTTTTCTTCACTGGAGTTTTCTGAGGTGAGAATTGGCTCTAGAAATGTCAACTCATTTGCATTTATGTTGGACTATTACACACCATTAAAATATAGATGTACCAATGTTAGCTAAAAGGCCTGAATATGCATTTGTTATTGGCCAGAACATGAATGAAAAGTTGGCCAATAAAATGCTGATTCAGCAGTGACAAACAGAAATCCAGATGTTGCTCACTTCACCATCATAGCAGAAGTCAGGAAACATATGGAAATGAGAGTTTTAAATATGTGAAGAAGTCAAAGGCGCAGCTTTTAGGAAAACACTTGATTTTTCACCTTCTCATAATTTCATAGTGTACATCTAGGAAAAACCATCTCCTTTTTCTAAAATTTCCAGAGGACATCCATACTTTATTGTAGCAGATTTGTCCCTAGTTAAACAAACTTGCCTAAAGCAAGTGTCTGTGTCCTTAGCCCCTAATATGAGGGAAGTATAAAATATTAAATGCACCCCACTATTCATCTGCAAGTGAATCAGTAATTCCAACACATAATGTTCAAATCTGAAGTCTTTAAAAACATGCATTAAGCAAACTATTATTAGTTATTGCTCTTTGAATGCATTCTTTACTTAATAAAATAATTCTTCAGTGTCAGTCACTGTTTATAAAATGTCTCTTAAATAAGTAATAAGAGTAACTAACTTGATGAACCTCAAGGATAACTTCCAAGAACAGTGCTCCCTTTAGCCTCCAACATTTGCTTTAGGCTTTAGAGGAACCTATGATGTTGCTTGGGATATTATATAAAGGGAAACAAGAATAAATGTTTTTACGTACTTACTGAAAAGTAAAGAAGGCTCTCTTGGCATTATAGGCAAAAATATGAGTAAAATATTAAAGTAAATATTAAACACCAATTAAATGACAACTAGTTTTATTTAAATCAGTTTGGTTGTAAACTTGGTATTTGCAAAAATGAATATGGAGATTTTAGAAGATTGATGGGATTCAAAGAAATTGTAAAAACTTTATGCTGCAGAAGGCTTGGAGAAATGCAAGGGCTTCTGTGCCCTAACTGAGGGATGGATGTAATCACACAGTGCCACAGGATTACCTCACGCTTAAGGAGCATTGACATTTTGGTACTTTTGCTGGTGCTCATGAATCCATATAAAAACAGTACTGCATCACCCATATTTTTCTTTTTTCTCAAGAGAGTTTGGGTCAGTTTTCTGAAAATGGAAGACTTTACATGGGTCTTTTCATTGACCTGTATCTGCCAGACTAACAATTTTGTTTGGGTTTTTTTTTTTTGAGTAGGTTCAGTTAGACTGAAGTTAGACTTTATTGATTTGTATTAGCTGTTGATATATATATACGCATAGAAGGGCATTTTATACTGACTTAAGCAGAAAGTACAGCTTTTTGTATAGCTCAATAAACGAATGTTTTATTTTTCAGAATGCCAGTTTCATACCTCCTATCCATAACCCTGATAAGTGTTGTATATATTAATAATTTGTAAAGCAAAGCTTTCCCAGATGGAAAGCCTTAGAAAATTATAAAGTCTAATTTTGTGCAACTGTTTGCTGGTCTTTCCATTTCAGAGGATCTCAAGGTATTTTATATGGGAATAGGACTATGAGGTTCCCATTTATAAAGGCTTAAAGTCAGCCATGGAGAGTGTAGCAAAATTAATGTTTTCTTTTGTTTAAAAGAGCAAGGTACTAATGGAAGAACTGTAATTTTCCAAGAAAAGTAAGAAAAAAAACCTGTCTACTTTGCTTACTTTGTCTTTTCTTTGTTTTGTTTTTGTGGTTTATATAATATTCAGTGCATGAATTATAGTGATGTGATTTGCTAAGTGTGTTTTCTTTTGACAAAGATATTTGAAGGAGGAGATTATACAATTGTAAGGTCATCATTGTCACGTTCCCTGCTTCAGTTATAATACACAATATAAAGAAAATATTTCTTTTTAGTAACTTTTAATGGAATAGATCTCATGATCCAAGTAAGAAGTTTGGCAGAAAATGTCAAAACGGGAAGTATGTAATGCCTGGACTGTCCACAGGTTTGAGGTTTGGAGATCTTTGAATCTCCATGGGTGGCTCAGAACATCTGGCCTTTGTTAGTAGTCTGTAGGGACTCCCAATTCTTTTGCCCCAGAGTCTTACATTACAGATAAATTATTTCTAATTTATAACCAAGTTCTCAGGCAATTCACTTCCTTTTTCATAAGGTATTTTGGAAATGTCTATTAAATTAACTAACCTGGGAAGAAGAAATCATGCACACACACTTAAATACTGGAAATTAAATTCAACATCCAATTAATAGTTTGTGGCTAACCGCCTCTCTCATACAGATGAGTTCTTGTGACTGCTAGAGAATTCAAAGAAACAAAATTAGTAAATGTCCCAGCTTTAGACAAAGTCATTTTACAGTGAACGTTAATAACTAAACCTGTTGGAAGTGTATTCTTCATGTTACAAAATGCAATATTGCTAATGCTAGAACTAGCACAGAGAAACCTCAGAGGATTCATATTCAGGTGGGTGAAGTTCATCTCAACCAGAAAAGATCTAATCATCTCTCATCTCATCATCATCGATGAACTCCACATCTTTTTAACTGATTTACTAATAAGTAAGTACATAATTCCTCTAGTTATGTGCCATACTCTTCCACATTAGTAGCTGCTAAGAACAGACATCTATCTATCTATCAATAGATCTATCTATCTATTTAATCTAGCTGTCCATCAATTGATCTACCTATCATATAATCAATCAATCAATCAATCAATCAATCTATTGATCTATCTATCAATCTATCTATTGATCTGTCTATCTGATGTATCTACCTAATCTAGTAAAAGCATCTTACAGGTTAGAGAGTGAAGGATAACCCACGCTTTGAGACAAAACAATAATTTTAATTTGAGACTTTGAGAAATGCCTGCTTGGCTAGTAATAGTGAGGAAAATTCTTCTAGTTGAAGATTTGTAGAAACCTACTAAAAAAGGTGATGATTTAGGACCTAGCTGGAGATATCAGAAGAGAACTCAGTGATGGCAGTGGTGTTTCTTGCATGTCTGATAAAAGCTATTATTCTTTTACAATGCTGTTGGTTGTACTCCAAGGTAGTCCATAAAGCACACATATTCACAGGCTGAATAACAACAAAAAATTGTTTGAGATCTCATTTTATCCTTCAGCAAAGGACCAACACTATTATGTATAGTGAGAGATGAGGAAGATGAACAAGTGATGGCATTCTTTGCTACGTATAACTGCCTCAGCGTTATGAAAATCCTGGTTACACACTGCTAACATATGTATGTCTCTGCTTATTTACCACAGACCCACTGAACAAAACTGTGGTGATGAGGAACAGTTCATGTCAATACACAATGTCAATCAGATATCACTGGGAGATGAATTTTCTTCCCAAGAATAAATAGGCACTTTTTCATTCAACTATTCCAGTAAAACTACTGGTGGAAAAGAAATGAATTTGAATTGTTTTTCTTAATCTCATCTTCTTTATAGCACCATGCTACCAAGCCCTTAAAGCCAATGGAAGTTCTTAGTACCAAACCCTAGCAGCTCCTTATTTATTATTACCTTAAAAAGCATGTGTCACAATACCTGCAGTAAGGTTTTCCTAGATGTAGTTTCTTCATATGTGGTTCAGAATTTACTTCCAAGCAAGCATTTCTTTGGAAATAAACAACTGGCTCACAGTTAATTGTTTTAAATTGAGGGCTAATTTCTTCTTCTTGTCTGTCTGTCTTCCCTTTTCTACGGTAATTGGTTTAAAAATGCACTGTAAACACAAAATGAAAATAAAGCAAGGGAAAATAGAGTACTAAGACATGATTTCATTCTGAAGAATCATTGATTTTTTTGGTAAGACTTTTGCTAGGTTTTTGTTTCCTATTTGCAGAACATTATTTTGTAACGCATGTAGATTCCTGTCATCTGCAATGAGGTTTGTATTGGTTCTTTCACAGACGAATATAGCCAGTGTCTTGGGAGTCAAAATTCCACAGTGAGCTTCAGGTTAATATCAGAATATTATGGAAAATACAGAGCTGCTTCAGATTCTCAGGAAAGCTCCTATAGCCTTCTATGTGGCCATATCAAAATCTGCATCTTTATACTGACAAACCGTCAGCTCTTGCTACTTGATGTCAGGTGGAAAATTTTGGGTAGGAAACCTCTGTTTCTAGAATACTAGAATTATTGTACTATTGCCCTCATGCCTCTCTTATTCTTATAAATTGATATTTTTACCCTTGTCTGTCCTGAAAATTACCCCTACAGGCTTGTTGACTGAGAGCTCATGGAAGATTTTAATTACAATACACTTGATATACCTACCCCAGAACAAATGCCAATTTAAAATAGCACTTGTGCAGGTATCAGATGAATTGAGTATTCCAATTTACTAGAAAGAATGAATTTCTGAATATCTGAATAATGTTGGAAAAATGCATCTCCAAAACTTTTACTGCCATCCTTGTGTTGGATGGTGTTGACTATGGTTTCTTTTTTTTTTTTTTTTGGACATGAAACTCTTTTATGCTGCCTGCCTGTACATCAACAATGTTTCGTAGTACACTCTTGTTCAATGTTCAGATGATCAGGCATCTAGGAGAGAAAAAGTGTGAGGGTGAGAGACTATAGGTAGAGGTCAATTAAAAGTATTTAGAATTCAGCCTAACTTAATTTAGGTCTGCAAAGGGAAGGAATTGTGCTGAGAAGGTACTTCCATTAGAAGCACATGATAGACAAAAATGGTGGGGTTTATCTGCTGAAACGAGGGTGTGTACATTTGAGAAAGATACTTCAGGCTCCCTCTAAGGTGTTCAGTGTAATTAATCACATTTAAGGTTTGATTCATTCTTCAGTATATGCCTGCTTTGGACAGATGATTCATTAGTTAAACTCCTCTGACTGTTTTAATTCGATCTCTATTGACTGTAATGGGACCCAGTGCAGCTAGCTGAGGTATGGACAGATATGTTATTACACATGTCTGAAGTTAAATGGGATGAATCCCATTATATTGGAACAACTTGCACTGTCTACAGTGAGAATGAAGTACAGAAAGGGGAATATATTAAAGATCTAACTGAAGACTCTTGTCCAAATTGGGAGTCCATAACCAGAAGAGATAGATAAAAAACCTAGTCGCCTTTAAAACCAAAGCTGATAGATATATACACACATCTATATAAAAAGAATTGCAGAACATATTTTAGTGAAAGCAGAGAATAGGACTTGACCTAAGATATCCTTTTCTGTCCTAAGTTGTGTTCAAGTAAAGCCTAAAGAAATTGGTTCAGAGTTGCAGCATGAATATTCATATAAGCATAAGTTAAAGCCTTCCCCAATACTTATTCAAAAATTGCTATTTCCAGTAAAAAAAATCTTGCAAGTAAATTTAGAGCAAGAATACACTAATAAAGTGAATACAAGTGCTACAATGCAACCAATGAATGCTATATTTTATCCTAGCTAATACTCATAGAATAGGGTTTTTTTAAAAGATATTAATGGCTAATTTATGTGTGCATTAGCTCACTACCCTTATAATTTTCATCCTAATTGTTGCTTTTCATTCCTTATCAGAGCTGGTCAGATAACAAAAAATCCCTCATGAATATTTTAATGAATAAATAGAGTGAGTTGCTATGCTGTTATTCTGTGTACCTTATTGTATATTATTTGACAGTATTCTGACAACTGACACTTTGTTCATGAAAATGAGTGTAAATCCCACAAGTGCAAGCCAGTGTGATTGTTCACCCGAAAGTCCACACCAGCAATACACTCTGTGCTTTCTGTAGTTGTCACTTGTTACATGCCTGTTTAAAAAGATCCACATAACCATTGGGCTCCAAAAACAATACTATGAGACTTAAGTAAAAGATTAAATATGGTGAAGGAATACCCCAAACTAACTGATTGTTCTGAAATGTGGAAGGCTACAATTCATTTAAACAACCTGATCGATGATTAAGTATTTACAGTATAAATAATTAAGGCTGCATTCAAAGCACAAAGAATCGTTGAAGTAAAGGAGAGAGCTTACATGGTTAAAGAGAAGCACATTTTTAAGCTCTTTGCTGGTTTGCAATAAAACTTGTTTACAGGTTGTGGTTCTGCTTGTCAATGATGCTATAATTAATAAGCAAGGGAGAGGGGGAAGAGGCAAGAAGCTGACAATTGTTCTCTGCTGCTTCTGTTTTGTGCAGATGCCACCTCCACTGATTGCACTGGGGCAGGTTGGAGGTAAACTCTCAGTTAAACATAATATCCACCACAACAAAAAAATCAGCAAATTCAAGTATTTGAACAAACACAGAAATACAAAACAGCCTGTGCTCTTATTTTAGGAGCCTGGATAAAAGTACATGCAGGTAAGAAACATCCTTCTGTTTTATCCCCTGCCACTGCTCGTGGTGATTTTCCCTCACCCTGAAACAATATCTCTGGCTTTTTCCCTTGACTTGTCTATGACTAATAGTTTTTGTTCCAGCTGCCATCTCATCATTTTTAGAGCTCATAGTTGTGATAGTTCCTCTTTTTAGATAAATATTTCAGGTTTATTACCCTTTGTGAAACGGGATTTTTAAAATCTATAAACTATCATTTTGTTCTCTAATTCCTTAATTTTCAAAAGAACAATCTCTTTAATGTCTGTTTTTTCATCTTTAAATGTTAGCGTTGTCCTTGGATTTGATTTAATCTCCATTATAACTTTATAAACCTTGCATGGATTGCTTTGATGTTCCTTTGCATCCAGGAAGCATACATTCAGCTTTTTCAGTCTTTTTCATACTACAAATCTTTGAAGCTTGATATCATTTTTGTTGCAGTAGGATGTACTCAATCAGCAGCAATTATGCTGTTTCCAAGATATGGTGTCTAGGAAGGGTGAGTACACATCAAACCAACCCCAATCCCCAAACCACATGTTTAAAAAAAAGATTGAAACAAAAAATAGTTGCCTATAATATTAAACAAATTATTTTTATTTTTAATAGAGGTGAGCTAGGCTTTTTAATTTGATATTTATCTGAGATATACATCTTTAAATATATATATGTCATGAGTCATTGGAACAGCTTATCTTGAAAAGAGGTAAATTCAGTTGTACTTGCAATCTGTCTTTACATCTGTGCTTTATACTAAGTTTAGGCTTGCTTCTAAGAATTCTGTTATAAAGAGAAAGTGACACATAGGCAAACTCAAAAGATCCTGCAGGATCCTATTTTCTCCCCTATGTTAGACTGCTTAGTGATCTGTCTGCCTTATTTCCTACCAACTTCTCCTCTTCACATTTAATGTTAGGTGCTAGAAAATGATCCAGGCATGTGAAAGATGGTTCATATACCAAATAAGTGATAAAACTATGCCAATTTATACCAACTGAGGATTTTTATTGTAGTCTATTTCAAATATTCCTTCTTCATGTTAGTTAGTCATGGTGGTACAAAAGCATGAGCATGTAAGAGAAATCTTTAATAGCTACACCTCATGCTGAACTATTGTGAATATTAACAGAATTTCACCCTATTGTCAGTATGAAATTTTTCGTGATCATGAATATGCATTTTATCATGATGGGAGCCAAGACTGGCCCCATCAACTGCTGCTCTAGGAGTCTCTGGAGCACCATGAGATACATGATGAATTTAAATCTCATCATGGCCTTCATCGGTCTCTCATCTAAACGTGATGGTGTCTCCTCCTAAGAGTTTACAGAGAGAAAACAAAAAATCCTTTATATGTTAGAACAAAAAGAAATCTTATCCCTTAACTTTGACCTTTATAAAAAGTTACAGAATAGCAGAATGAAAAATGGATCTTTAATTCTGTAATTTTTCAAGAATTCCCCCAACTTCAGAAGAATTGCACAGTCTCATTTCTCCTGTTGTGACTCCAGGTGCACAAATACATCTTCACTAGCCAAAAGAAACAATAGAAAATAAAGAAAAAATACTTTCTGTTTGATTAAAAGGAAAATGAATTTAAGAAAAACACTCAGAATTATTTTTTAATTAATAAGAAACAAAAGAAACAAAATGAACATGAATAAATAACCAAAAAATAAATGACAGTAAAAAGGGCAACAATTTCCCTAACAGTATTGATGGCAGAAGCGGAAGAGAAGAATATTCAGGAGAAAAACAGTTGGAGCAATCATTACTTGGAGATTTTTTTAATTGATTGAGGCTTTCCCTTAGTGTTTACAAATTTGGTGGGTAGCTACCAGACAAAGCTACAATTTCAGATCTCTTAGGTCCCTTGTTTGGTAGAAAACACACAGAAGGTAACTGTAGATTAAACCCCAGTTCTGCAACTGAAGGGAAAAACTGCTGCAATCTTAGTGAGATTCTGCACCTGCCTGTGTGTACCTCTGGCCTTAGGTGTTTAGTAAAAGCACATTGATGAACAAGCTTTGTTGAGCATGAACCGTGCCCATTCTAGGAAGCACTAGAAACCAAAGCTGCTTTTCTCTCTGCTGCTGGTCACGTTTTTGTCTACAAATCTGCTGTTTAAGTCAGTGACAACAAGCAGTTTATTTAAGGGAGTTCAGTCAACTGTACAAATAAAGGAGTTCCTAGCAGTAGTTGAATTGTCTGTTAGCTGCCTGCTTGTCTTCCCACTTGAACAGGCTTCACAAAGTGTTGATTTCTTGCAAAAGGGGCGGGATAGGAGAACAACAGCAGGACATGAATTTTCTTTAGCAAAACCTTTGCAATCTGCATTTGAAAGGCACTGTATTAACACGGTCTGATACAGTAGCAACACATCTGCAAATAAAAGAAATATCTAGGGCTAGACATTTGGACATACAAGTGACAAAAAAGCACTATAAGGAAAAGTACCTTTTCCTTCTCACTTTATACCCTTACCCTTTCATTGGTAGGTTAAACAATTACATCTTTTCCTTAATAGAAGGTGATCTTATCATTAAGGACCTGATCCATGTAAAAGGGGACTTAGACAGCACTTACGTGCCCAGATCTGAAATACATCTGAAGTCTCATGTTCGTGTATCACCTGAATTCTAGAAGCCCTAAGTGCCTTAGGTTTCTAGAGTTTTTCTCTTTTATGCTTTGTGTGTGCTACATATCTAAAAATGTCCCTCTTGACAGGCCTGACATAGCCAAAACTTCTTCTCACATGAAGTAGAAGCAGGCAAAGAAAGATATGACTAATATTTGCTTGCCTTAAACTCATCTGTAAGGACATTAAAATATGCGACAGTACATAGACCTTTTTTAATATGGTAACAGTACCAATAGCAGAACCAGCAATAAACAATTTGTAACACAGCTAAACATAAAAGTGATATGTAACTGCAAACAGGCAAATGGAGATTTGCAGTATATTTGCTCCAACATGGTAGTTTGTGCAAGTAGCAAAATCTACAAGGTAAGAACAAAGGAAGTATAACGAGAGATGTCTGATAGAATCTGGATAACTGCAGAACGAGCAGGAAAGATGCTTGGTGAAACCAGAAGAAGTCCTGGTCCATCCCCAGAAAGATGAACTATGTCAAGAGCAAATGAGATCACCCCTTTTCTATTGTGGAAAGTGTTGAGCAGAACAAAGCATGAGTAAGGAAAATAAAGAAGAAAAAACATCCATACTTTGGCACAGTTTCCTTCATCAAAGAACTCTCAATCCTGGCCACCTCCATCTCAGTGGCTAGGTACCTTAGCCATTAGCCCAAACTTGCCTTAACTGGAGGTGTGTGGTATTGTTCACCTTCAGCTGATTTAGGATAAAATTGTTAAGGATTAACTGTTTGAATATGTAGTGATAATGATTATATTGACCATGCGTATTGTCAATGAATGTTAGTCCAGTAAAGTGTTGAAGTTTGAAACTAGCCTGATTTATCAGTCTTAAAAGACTATCTGCACTTCTATCAGAATGTTCTCTAATATATGCAATATACAAGTACATTCAGTCTGTGGAACAGACAGTCTGTCTGTCTTGTTGATTTACTCTGTGGTGGAAGAATTGTTTCTTAATGTGCGCTCATAGTGTGCAAAAACCTTTCCTCAGCTGATACTTTTCAGTGCTACTGTATCACAATTAAATAAGAATTATTTGTTATTGTATTAAGAGAATACTGAAATCTCACCCAAGGCAATTATTTTGTAGATTTGAATTCTATTATAAAGACAAATAAATAGCTCCTGTATAAATGTGTCTACAAAGACCTAAATGCTTCATTATAAGAATTCTTTAAGATGGAGCTTTATTCCTTTTCGGTTTTGTTTTGGGTTTTGGGTTTTTTTTTGCTTTTAATTATATATTATGCTCTGACAACAGCAATATAATACATGCATGTGTTTTAGCTGTGCTGCAGATATCAGCATATGGGTATATTTAGCAAATCCAATAACACTTCACCACTCATCCTCAGAACATTTAAAAATGTACAAAAGTGTGAAGATAAACCCCCTCAGAGAGCCTCTTGTCTCCAGTGGTGCACAGTAGCAGGTCTTTAGCAGTCTCAGGCAGCATGGTCCTTGTATTTTTCAGATCAATTTGTCTAATGAAATCCAGCAAATTATGGATTAGAATTGGTGAAGTATAAAAGAGTGAAAAGCTCAAGATAATGTTCAATTATTATTATTTTTTTTATTTTATATGTGTTTTGGAATATATACATAAGGTGAAATCAGTGCTGAACCCTTTGAAACCCATTGTGCCAAGTGAGAGCGACCCTCGTCTACATATTTCCCCTGGGAAAGACAATCAGCAGGTGAGGTGCTGGTGGAGGCTGGGTGGGGAAGAGCCTCGTATCTCTGTAGATGTGTCTTCTAACATTACAGAATGCAGAGTGGCTGAAGGAAGATATATAAAAGGGACTGTTTACTCTCCAGTGCAATCCCACCAACTCCTTAGCCCTTGCTTGCAAGTTCTGTCAGCACAGTGTTGCTGAAAGAGCTTTGGCTGAATACGGCTGGTCTATGAAAAGGCAATCATACAGCCCCCTCTGATTTGAGTGGAAGCTGGATGATGTAGGCTGTAACTTCCAGAATTAGTCAAAGTACTGCTGTGGCAGATTCTTGAACCAGTCTCTGATTATATAATGTGATAGATTCTGGATTCAGAGATGCAGGGACTAAGTTATAGCTAGTCAAGTACACACCTAAATGTCCCATTCAAGGAAAATGCATGAGTACAGCTTTAAATCAACCACATAGTTGAGATCCATTAACATATGGAACTCCTTAAGTCTGTGTCTAATATTAAACAAGTACTTAAATATTTTGCCAAATATAGATTGATTACTTGCATTGGAATGATGAAGAGCTTTGCTGCAAGAGCATTTTATAGAAAGAAAAGACAAAGCCATTACTTCCCGCATTGCTAATGTGCCACGATTTGCTTCTGAGAATATTTCAGTCTGCATCCTGAAGGTAGGAAAAGGCTTCTTAGGTCTGCTGATAAATGAAACAAATATCTCTGTCCTAGTAAGAATTAGAGTGGATCATTATGAAAGACCATAGGAATTAGGAAAATGCCTGGAGAGCACACGCTTGACTAGGGATCTCTGTATGCTGAGTTCAATTAAGTCCTGGATTTAATCTTCTGTTTCCTCTGTCAGTTCTTGTCTTATTCTATGTCCTTTTCCTTCTGCTTCCTCATTCTTATCCACTTGAGCCCCCTTATTCTTTCCTTTCCTGTCTTGGATTTGAGAGATACTTTTTTCTTAATTTCTTTCCCTCACCTTTCATAGCAATTTTTCTCTGAATCCGTGCCAGATTACTTATACGCTCCACTTTGTATTTAATTTCTGTCCTTGCTAACCAATGTCTGTCCTACTTTTGCTCCAGCAATTCTGTCTGCCCATAATAATAAAAGAAAAAAAAACATGGCATGGGCCTAAAACTGATCCCTGATCCTCAGCACTGTTTAATAGCCACCAAGCTCCCAGGCACAGTTTGGCTCATCCCTGCTTGTACTTTTGTGGGCAGTATGCAGGCATGATTCAGGCAATGGCAAATGCCAAGGATATTCTCCATAAGCAGCAAGAACAAGGCCAGACCAGTTTGATTCCCCTATCCTACAGTCATTCAACACTATTAACTTGGCTGTGATCCCTCAAACATCCCCACATGTCTTCATGACACAGATCAGGGTATTCATCACGCACCCAGGGCTTTTTTTGCTGATGGGTGCCGTACAGCCCATACATTATTTCAGACGTTCTGAAATGACCAAATAAATATTTGTATTTTACAGTGCCTTAGGACTTCAGCAGTACTACATAGGGCTCAGAGGGGGCCCAGGGCCAAAGTCTATGTAATGTATATTTGAATACTCTGCTTTAGAAAGTGCTTTGTGGCTGTGAGGCAATCTGTGCTGTTTGGTCTCAAATGAGAAACCATCCTCGGCTTGTTTTACATATTAGTGTAGATTTACCCTAAGGACAGCCAGGGGTTGGCTTTGCAAATGCATCTTGTTTCGCCAGCTGCATCCTCTGTTCAGACACATCTAGGAGGAGTGACATGCCAGAGGCTTTTCACAGGAGAAAGTGGCCTGGAGCCAGCTGCTTCACTGTTGCCTTGTGCTAGGAGTCACTCATAGCGGTCATAGCAATTAATCTCCAACTAGCCACCCTAATGTTAAACTTCACAAATCTAAGTATATCTGTCACTGAACAGGCCCTGCCACCTGAATGTGGGGTTGCAGTTAGGCCTACCAGAGAACAACTTTGCTAGAGACATAGAAATACAACAGTCAAATTACAATGATGCTTATCTAGGGACAAGAAGATGGTTATTAGTAGGAACTTAATATATGTGTAGGGATATTCGCTGTTGCCTTACCTTTGCTTGTGCCTAAAAGGAGAGCTTATCTTCCACTGGAGACCCTCAAGCTCAGTCTTATTATTTTTGCTCTAGTAAGGACTACCTGAAAAAACAGAATTGGTTGCCAAGGAGTCTATCTTTACTACATTTTAAGAGAGCAGCTCTTTACCCTAATAAAAATGACTGTTATTAGTAGTCAAACACACACACACAAAAAGTGGATTTTGAAGTTTTCCCTTGCAGCCTCCACTTAAGCTTCAGCGTTTTGTCATTACGACTCTCTCTAACACATCCTTATTTTATCAGCTTGCTAATTATGTTTATGAATTTTCACAGGTGAAATGTGGTTACCCACTTCTCCTCATTTTTCTCCCTAAAGTTGCAATCACAAAGGCAAAATTCACCAGTTTAATTTGGATGAACATCCTTCTTATAGATTCAGGGCTCATTTATATTGTTCCCAAACGCCTTAGTATCATACCTATAGGTACAAGAAACACCAGTAGATGGCTCTGTAATTCCTGAATTCCTGAATTCCTGTAATATCAAGGGAGGCTTTGATAGCTTTGACTTTTGTGAGCATATTTGATTTGGTGACACCAATGACAGGAATAAACTTCATGCCGACTTGCTGAAATGGGACACTTCCATTTGTTATGCCATGCCGTTTTAAAATGGCCAGTCTGTCCTCGACCCACATTGACCTTGAGGACTTCCGATGGAGCAACAGGAATGCTGTCGCCCTGTACAGGCAATGGCTCCAAATAAATCGGCAGCAGGATGACACCCAGCTTATGGGAGAGGGCAGAATTACTAAGCATTGCCATGCCCTGCTCGCTCCAGAGTGATAAACATGAAGATGTGGAGGCTGTTACAGATGCCCAAGCCCAGCAGTACCATACCCTGGGAAATGGGAATAAATCTGAGCATAGTAGAACTGTGCTGAACATACGCCTGCACTGAAATTAATTACCAAACACTCAGAAAAGGTTGTTTCTGTTTGGCTTAAAAAAATAAATCTGGCTGAGAATGGGAAAGATAAAAGCAGGAAGGTAATGCACTGTAAAAAACCTGCTTTTATTAATCAAGGAGTTTAATCATTTGTTACAGGCAATTTAGATGAGGTAGTAGGTTTTCCTCTCTGCACAGCCCCCATTCCTGAATGCAGGACCAGGGTGTGCTTGCAAAGGAGACTTTAAGTATGCTTGAGTGCTCTAGCTGAGGTCTGCTGGGCCCCCTTGATGTATTCTTTCACAGGTTAAAATCCTTTGAATATGTGTAAAAATTACTGTAGAAAAAGGGGATTTTGAAAATTTATATGTGGGACTCTGCACCCGACACAAAAGTTGGCTGTATCTAAATGTGAACTGAGGCATCTAAGTTTAAAGCATGGGCATAGTGGGAATCCTTCTAGGATTTGAAAAAGAGCAGAGAGCACTTCAATTTCTAACAAAGCAAAGATGTTTCATCTGTACTAACTGAGATGGTTATTTGTATGTTTTAAGTAAATCCCAAACCATATGAAAACAATATAGGAAATTTGGACTAACTGTATTCTTTGACATGACATGGTATACAACATTGCTAAGTGGCACGTCATGACTTAAAAAACCAAAATAAGTTAAACTTAACTTTATAACTTTTTTCCTGAAGTAGATCTTCTACATGGCAAATATTCCATTTCATACTTCATAATGAAAAATAACATTGGTAAACTGCCAGAAAATCATCCTAACTGTACTTTCAAAGGAAATTTATTTTTTAGACATTTTCCAGCTAGTCCTAGTTTGTGTTTCAATGACACATAAATACTGTCTCTGCTATTGTTTATCTGCTTTAAAAACAGATACAAGCTGTTTTAAAAAGAAAGATCCATCCATTTAATACAAATGGCAAAAATATGAGAGGATGTTGATATTTAAACATCAACATTAAACTTTATGTGTTTATGTCAATAACTTACACATAAGCAAAATAATGATCTGCTATCCTTTTTTTTGTAAAAAACCCGTATTCTCTAAGCCCCTTACTAGCTTCCCTTGCCATTGGCAATGATTTTTAGAGTAAGGAAAGTAAGATTACAATGGAGAAAATTCATATAACACTATTCTTTATTTCACTGCAGAGAAGCTGCATATGGAGAGATCACTCCATTTATATAATGCAGTACATTTCCGTGGCTTTTCATTGACTTACAAAAGGCTAAAGTATTTCACAGAATTCAGTATTCAGCACTGGTAATTTCTCAGGAAACAATGTTCTTTAAATAATCCGAGGCACAAGTATGTTTTATAATGTACAAAGTCATATTTAGCTGGGTAAACAACCCAGGTAAACCTGAGTTTAAGGTAACCTGTACCTTTTCTAAATTTTTATAACCCAAAATATATTTTAAATTTACCTTATTAATGACAATTAAATAAGTTTTCTTTCTATTGAGAATAAAATTATCAGGGTAAGCTAGCTTGAATTACATTACATTCACTACTTAAGTGCAGGCAGTCCTAATGGAATAGCTGATGTGTGGCAAAATACTTCCCTGATAGCTATATTCAACTTCTGCCCTATGGAAACTCTGAGATAATTAGATTGCAATATGTGAATCCAACATGACTCTTGGATTCAAATACCTAAAGAATTGGGTGCGGGGGAAATACCCCCAGGTTCAAGTAAATACAGCCTATGTACCTGTTTAGCTGCATACAGTGGTGATAGCCACTTATGACAAATATCATATTATTTGGTAATACTAGTTTATTAGCAACATTTGTCTTCATCCTCACTTTGTCACGTGACAGATCTGTATCTGTCCAAAATGAGACTACTTCTAAATCTTCCAGCTTTAACCAGCACCATAGAACTGACAGAGACTGATGGACAGATGTCTCTTCATTCATTTCTGAAATACAGAATTATCCTTATCCCCATTCCAGTCCTGGAATTATGGATAATGAGCATTATGTTCAGGAGCATGTTTGAACACTGGAGTCATATTACTTTTCAAAATTAGAATTCAGACTTTTTTGGCCTGTAAAAACCAGTCTCAGAAAGTTACAGGGAGAGAACAGATTAAATAACTGCCATATATAGTACAGAAAAATCTTGTTGATATTAACAATTTATTTACCAGCTCTAGGGTTTTTTTCTGGTTTTTTTTGGTCCATCTACTGTTGGGAAGTGCATTTTCAATTTTTTATTCTAACCACTAGCACATTACCATGATGTAAATAACACAATTCATATTAGTTGAGATAAATGCAATAATTTTACTAAAGAGTTAAGAGAGAAACCCCAACATACTGAATTTCCAGTTATTTTAAGTAAAGTGCTAGAAAATAACATCTATTCTTCTCTGGAATATACAATATTAGGACCAGATTTTTTCAAGGTTCTGAATGATTACTCTTAATGACGCTTATCCATATTGATATAATAACTGCTGGAGAATTCAAAGCACAGGTAATTTCCTTCTCACTTATGCTACAACTTGTTAGTATACACTTCATCTAAAAACTGTATAGTATATATCTGCATTCAAACTAATACATAGTTTCCACTATAGATACAGTGGAAAGGGGAAAAAAAGAAAATGGAATTGAAGACAAGCAGAAACCTCTCAGTGGAGACATTCCAAATATTTTGGAAGTGTTTATGGATACAAAAAATAACATTGGCAAGTATTGTTATCTTATAAAAAACAAAACAAAACCCATATACATAGGCACACTCATGCATACACACACACTTACAAGCTAGCTGCTACACACAATGTGATTGTTTGCCCTGATTGTTCTGAGGTTTTGGTGTGTTGGGTTTTTTTAAACAGAAAAGGTTTGGGGTTTGACGTTTTCCTGCTTCCTAAACTGCCTGTATTCTTACCCTCTATCAAGTAAGATTGGAAAGAACTCAAAGCAGATGGTATAAAGTAACCAGAGTGAGAGATGAAGCAAATCCTTTAGAAAGAATTGCGAAAAAGCCATTCTATGTGCATCATGCCAGGACACTTCTCAGCCCACATCCACACTATAATTAGGTATCACATGGGATCCATGGCCAGTAATGCTTTCACACTACAAGCTCAGAATGATTTAGTACAAAATTTAGAAAATGTACAGATGGACATCTTTACTTTTTGGCACATTAGGGAGTCTCTATTTGAAAAATGTTTTGATATATATTTTTAAAAGCTTTTAAATGTATACACATATAATAGCATAAAATCATAAATATCTAGTCATTTGCATTAAAGTGTATCTATTTTTCATTGCTGTGTACATGTGCTCTGCTTTATATAAAAGCAAGTTCATGCAGTATACATCTCTTAAGATCATTCTTGATGGCAATATTGGGTGAGAAAGCAGCCTTTCCCTATAAAAGTTCTCTGTAGATGCTCTTTAAGGAACACTCCTACTTGTGTAAATGAAAAGTATGTTTCTCTAGGGGACTGATTGTACCATTGACTGAATGAAGAAAACCACAGACTCCACAAACGCTGCTAGGAATGAGTGGCTAATGACAACATATCCCTTTATGAGCCAGAAGGAATTATATACCTTATCCAGACCTCTCCAACAAGGATTACTTTATTGATTTCAGGAAGCTGAGTGAATTGAATGACACAAATAATACATTATTGATATGCAACAGCCTCAAAAAATATAGGTTTAGATCAGGTCTCCAATATTTGCTCAGCTGAAGGATGCATTGGCACCTTACCAACAGCCCAGAGGTCGCATATAATTTACATAAAAGTAGATCAGGTTTCCTCCCCTCTCACCTGTTTAAAGGTAGGATGAGATGCACAGATTCATTTGTCCACAGATATTGACAGTGAGACAAATATATGCAAGCAAGTCCTCTGGTGATTGATAAAAGACTATTCTTACAGGTCAAAATAACGTGACCTTGAAATACAGGGATTTTGCCTTTCCTTAGTTACAAACAGGTATCTGAATAGTGACAAGGTATATTGTTTTCATTTTGTTTCCTATTCCTTATTGAAAATAGTGCTACATTTCTTTCTCTATGAAAAAAAAATTAATGAATCTAGAACTTCTGAATTAGGAACAAAACCCCCCTCGTACATTAATCAACCACTCCAGTTCTCTAACGGCCTCTTTTACTAGAGACTCTTTTCCCCTTGTCCACCTGGGGTTTGGTGGAGAGATACAATTATGAAGAGTATCAATCCATTTGACAGTAACAAGCATATTGAGACACACTGTAAACTGTCACCAGTATGAATTCAGGAAACACACAAGAACAGCAAAAACAAACTGCAACATTCAGAAATAAATCATTAACAGTATAAGCATAGTTCTTTAAAGGAGTAAGTGGAATTTTTATATGAGGTTTTAATGAATAGTAACTGTTTTGGAAGTTTAAATGATAACAAACTGACCGTCCATTATTAAAAGGGAACTGAAGAGAAGTGATATGTAGAAAGATGTTCTTTTAAAAGCTATGGGTTTGATCGCTCCTAACTTCTAAATTAAACAACACAGTTAGTTGAAAATACATGATTTTGTATTTATTCATGTATTAAACACTCAAAATGTAAGAAAGATAAATTGCATTCCTTGTACAAAGCTAAATGGTTGAATCCTTGCTTTAAGTAAACTGCTGAACACAACCTTAATTATTAATTAGGAATCAGCTGAACCTGAGATTAATTATAGAACAGCTGCTGCTGCAGACCCACAATCAAGTGTCTGCTCTTGAGTAAGCGAGGGTACTTACTTTGGGAATTTAGGGTGATAAATTCTTCTATGCTACTGAGCTGAATCATTTGCAGATCTGCCCAGAAAATACTTCAGAAAGTGTCAAACGACAGTTCTAGTAAGAGCCTATTGCTGGTAACGAAGATTTAATAGAGATTGAGCAGCAGATGAGGAGTTGGTATGACAGTAAGAGCATGTATCTTCGCAATGACTAAAATAGCCCTTGAGTACCATAGTGCAATATATCCAGCCATGCTGAAAGAGATAAGGAATGCTTCTTAGTAGCAGACAATCGTTATTTAAAGTAATTGTATGTCCAGAACAACTTCTATCCAAAACCACAGGAGCACTATGGGTTTTTTTGCATCTTAAGGTTTACCAAAGCGGTGTCCAATAACAGACCACAATTCACTACAGGAGAATGCCAACAGCTTGCAAAGCTCAACAGGAGGAAATACTCATAGACTTTGCTACCCTATCTTAATAGCAACAGAAGCAGCATTTAAAAATAAATGCTGAGTGTGAAGAAACAAAATGATCCTTCTCTACTGCCTGGTAAACACTGTACCATATAAAAGTGTGCTCAAAATTCCTGTAGCTGAAGATCTTATTAAGATTTTCTTTCATCAAATCTAATTTGTCTTCATTCTTGACTATGTTTTTAATGAAGAGATGAAAAGCCCAATGGAGTAAAGCTCATGGTAAATTTTTTAAAGGGAAATAATTGGAAAAAGACAATCATGGCAGCCTTTGCTTGGGCAATTTGATATAAATGTTTGTGGAGAGGTTGTATCTAAAACTCACAAAATATGTATCTGCTTGTATTTTACCCTCAGGAGAAGGGGGGAAACCTAGAACAATTGAAAACTGAATGTAATTGAGAATTGTTTTCTTACTGTAGAATTGAAACTTTTTCAATTTTGGCTAACACAAAACCAATTGGGAGCAAACCAGCAACAAGAAGATACACTTGGCCAGTGTATGGGTTTCAGTGTACCTTTCAAACAAATAACAGTACTAAGTTTCAAGCTACTACAAAACTGGCAACCAAAGTAAAGTAAGAAGAGTATTCCAAAGTGACTGCAAATGCAATACAGATGGGATAGTATGTGGTTAAACTGGGTGAGAGAAGGTTAGCCAAAATACCTTCTAAGATGGGACAAAATGCATTCTAAGCTCCTTCTTATATGTTTACAACATCCAGGGTTCTTGCCTTTCTATCTTTGCAGAAATCTATAAAATTTAACATCTTAGTGCTCTAGATATTAAATAACAAGTCTTAAAATTCAAGGGAGGGTTTAATGCACTGACAATCTACGCATAAAACAATGTCAGCTTTAGATTAAGTGATATTAGCCCCTACTCTCTGTGTAGTTGCTCCTAGTTAAAATCATACCTGGTTTTAAGAGCAGATCAAAGCATTTCAAATACATTTAGTGTTTCTCTTGGGAAGGAAAAGCAATTTTTATGGTTGGAGAACTAGGAAAGGAATCAGGTATCTACACTCTGCACAAGAACACACAGACTGCTAACTCAAAATTGGAAAACTTTCTGAAAAAATATTCTTCTTTTCCACACAAAATCCCTTTATAGGCTTATTTGTTTGCTTGTGATGGTAGCTACTATACATTACTTCATAAGATCATGTCTGTTGTATGATTCCACATCATGTGTGACAGCTTACTTTCATCAGTACTGGGATTATTGCTGTATATCTAAGTGAGAATTTCTTTTCTCAGCCCTGTTGGCTTAAAGATTGCTTCCTCAAAGGCTCTTCCAGTTCCTATATGAAGAACCACGTGAACAGAACTGAGGTGACGAATAGATGAGCTAAAAGGCTTTCACAGCTCTGGGACCCAGATCCTCTGCTGCTATGCAGCATCATAGCTCTATGGGGAGCTTCCCCCTTGCATCAGAGGAGACAAGATTCACTCATGGAGACTGTTGAAATACAGTCCCAATGGAAAATGATGTTGCTTGACACGTTACAGTACATTTTAGCATTTTGCTATGATTGTAATCCAGACTGCTAGCATAATTTATAGGTTTATATTCCTCAGTATAGCAAACGTTTTGGTGTTACGCAGTACATTTGTCACTGCATTTATTTCTGTGTGTTTTATTTCCTTCTCATATGCTCTGTGTATTGTGTCAATTATTTGAAGAAGTATAATACATATATCTTTGAAGAGAGACAGAGTGTATATGAAAGTTTGCACTAAAAAGTGTGAATTTATACAAGGTATCTGTGATCATTTTGGACTGTAAAATCAAATATAAGATTGGATGAAAAAGATTTGATCATTTCAATTTTGAAACTGTCACTGCCTCCAAACATTCTGCTGACTTATCTTTCAGTAATTTACATATCTCTGTCTAACTTTGGCAAAGAAAACACTTCCTTAAGATAAACCTGTTTGAGATTTACAAATAGAACAGCTCTAAGCAGTTGCACAATAAAGTCTAATTTGCTGTGATTTCAAAGCAAGAAAGTTCTAAAAATAATAATTCATAATAACAATAGTAACATTAATAATTAGCATAATAATCAAAAGTATTTATTTGCATTTCAGTGGAACACATACGTTCCAGTGAGAATTCATGATGTACTGAACTAGAGAGTACTTGAACACTGCATGACAATATCTGAACACAATAGGACAAGATTTAATTTTCACAAGTATCCAAAGTCAAGATCAAACAAAAACTGGACAGTTGAATATAATAGGCCTGAGATGGCATTTAAGGATCAGAGCCTTCTGCTTACTTGCTGTCTATTGCTGGAGGATCCTAAGTTCCCTATGGCCACTAGTTTTTAACCAGGAAGTATGAGAGAGACCTGTTTTCACTTCCTTTACTTCTATATTCAGAAGCACATCAACTGTGGCAGCACTGAGTCAGGTTTTGCAGCTCATACTTTAAAACAGAAAGTAGACAAGCATTTGCCTTCCTAGCAACTTGATCTCATAGGTAGTTTCTAAACAAATTTCTGATGTACATGTCAAAAAAACTCTGGAAGGATTAACCTAAAACTAGAGTTAACAGCTTTTCCTTTAAAATGGTGCTGGTACTGCTCATCACATCTTTCTGAGAAGCGAGTCCAGAAATTTGCCTAGGCTCTAGGGTGGTAGAGTTCAGTTGTCCCATAAAGATTTAGAAGACTGAAAGTCACATTTCTCTAGCTTCCACAATAGTGTTGTAAAACAACAATAACAACAACAAACTGATTAGTTATCTTACTTTGTTGTGAAGACACGACTGTTCTTTTGAAGCTAGTGAAGCATACCTCTCCTCCCACCGCCTGAAAACTCGACATTGGAAATAAAAAGAGAATAAAATGTTCTTGTTTTGTGTTTAGGGCACACACCAAGGAGAGCGATAATCTGGATTCTGTTCTCTGTGCTGAGGATTGTTTATGCACTTTCAAAGAAAACGTGTATTTGGCAAAATATGTAAGTTTCCTGAGCTGGGAGAGGAGCACAGGTCTCTGCTTCCAAGTATCCCCATTAACATAGAGAAACATGGTCTCAAGTGATCATACTGCTTTGTATTTTCAGCCCTAAAATCTTGATTTAATTTCTTCACTGTGACACACCTTTGACTGAAGTGGGGGATAACTTGATTATGCTCACTGAGCCAGTGATGAAAGCACACACATACTGTTGGTCTTTATATCCACAGCCTTACTAAGTGGATATAAGCATCTGAATCTCTGGCTTCCAAATCTCTTGAAAAGGCTTTAAACCCCAGATGACTGTGGTAGGAATTGGGTCCCTGAGTTACAGGTCCCTCTAAGAACTAAATAATATTCCTAATTCGGAGACTCACACTTAAAAATCTAATTTCCATGCAAAGTCTTAAAACTGTGCTATGAAATACCATGTTTTCTTTCCCCTTGGTGCAATAATTTAGTAAAAGGAGTCAGAGACCAATGTGCTGAATTAATAAGGTGGGCAGATAAAAAATTAGTAGGCGTGGGACTGGGATTAAGGTGGAACATTAAAAATTAATTTCTTTATCAGCAACATTCTGTTTTATTTTTACTTTCAGTTTCAGATCCATCTGGCTGGAAAACTGAACATTTTGGATTCTCTCTGTAAGTGAACAGACCACTACTGAGCTCTTGAGGAGCTGTGGCTTCTTCTGGAAGGGTGTAAGTCTGGTAGACCAGCTGCGGGAAAGCAGACTCAACAAAGGTGAGTTGGCAAATAATCAGACAAATTTTGAGAACTTAATCAAAAGTGACTTATCTCTGTGAAACTCCCTTAATTTGATGAATCAGCAAAGTCCAGTGACCCCAAACCTAGTCACTTGCTTTGTCAACAGCACTTGCCACGTACAAGTGATTCTGTGATGAGTAGTTGTTGAGAGCACTACATAAAAGAGAAAATCAGCTCATTGCATGTACTTGCCAGGTATATGAAAAAGCATGTTGTTCTGCTGCATATGGGATATGGAAACAGAAATTCTCTCAACCTCCTGGCCAGAACCAGGCTCTAACCACAGCTTTCACAAGTAGGACTGCACACTTTCATTGCTTGGTGTGAATGTGTCAAGAAAAAAATCAATGTTAAGTCTCTCAGCCCGTACATCTGGCTTTTATCCTTCTCACTGCCTCTCTCAGGAAGGAATATGGTTATGTTTGAATCTAAGGTCCGTGTGTGGAGCCAAATAAACATAATTCTCCAGCTGGTTCAAAGATGATAGGAAAAGATTTTAAATGCTCTAAATTGTATAAGCTTATTTATTGTCTGCTATATCGTCTCCCCAAAAGAATCAGAGGCCTCAGTTGTTCTTCAAGCACTCATTGCAGCTTCGGTCACCCTATAAAACCCCCAAAAAACTCCAACCCCAAAACATGTGATTTCATGTACCAGAATACAAATAGCAAATTACAAATACTCTTCATGACCAGCTCATGAACGCTTTATGATACCTAATATATTAATCAATTGGGACTTTTCAAGCAGCTCTAACATTCAAACAGTTGAATAGAATTCCCACCATGATGGTGTAGCTAAATTATGGCCAGGAATGGGACAACAAAACTCCTCCAAATTCCTGTTGATTGGTTCTCCAGCTCTGTCTGTGACAATAGCTTCTTTTGGTTTTCATATCTTCCACTCAAATATTTTGGCTGTGGTTTTTTTTTTTTTTTTTTTAACTACAGTTACTGTTGAAAATAATCTCTTAAACAGTGTTTGGGAATGGATATGTGATTTTGGTGGACACCATGGAACCACAATTACCAGGACATTTTTGAAGGTGTTAGCAATCAAGTCACTTATAACCCCTGATCCTACAGCTTCTACAGATGCTACTTCTCCCTGAATCAACTGTGCATGACTGATTTCCAGCTAATTACAGATTGATTAACTTGGATTTATATTTATATACATTTGCCAGTCTATTTAGTGAATAACACTAAACAAAAAAAAGGCATGTGTAGTCTTCTTTTTTAAACAGGTAAAAGAGTTTCCTTTTTCTAGGAATATTTTGTAGATTTGCAAAATAAGGCTTGGTTGGTACTTCAAATGACTGAAACATCTAAAGTTTTGCCTGATTAGTTTAAATACGTACACTTTAGAGAATATTAGTACTTCAGTATAGAAAGCTGTAGTGGTTCAATTATTCCTTCTTATTTCTTGACCATTTTGGTTAGTGTTCTGTTTTTCATCTAGTCTCAACAATGTTATTAACTTTAGCAGGTTAATAGAGAGACCTCGTAGTATACTCAGTAAAGATCTTCTTTAAACATCATTTTAGCAAAGTAAACCCAGACAATTATGTTCATATTATTTAAATGGTTGTAACATTTAATATGTTCAATAGTTCTTTCAGATCTGCCCAGATGGGATTTTCAAATAAAAAACAGATGAAAGCAAAATGCAATGTAAGAATTGGAAGCTCATGGTAAAAACAAGAGTCCAAAGCTCAGAGCTCTGCTCATACCTTGTCTTGTAGGGAAAGTGTGTGTCTACTGACTTTGCCACCATCTGAAAACTCCAAATCAGAGATGGTTTCCTTTTTTTTTTTTTTCTTCTTTTTGCTTTGAAATTGTAAACAGTCAGAGGCATGTAAATGCTTTATCCTCTGTTAATCTGAGATGGGATCTGTGGCAGTTTGCCTGTTCAGTGCTAGACAGATTTACAGTATATATTGTAAATCCAATTAGCTTGTTATTAAATAATTAGCTACATCTGCATCAGACATATCTGATGCTGGTTATCAAAATTTGTGCCTTATATTCAGCCTTTCCAAAATACTTCTATTCCTCTCTTCACTTTCTGCTCCTCCTTGACTTATTGATCATGTCTTTTTTAAATTATTCTTTTCATGTAAATCAGAAGACTAGGACTCTTATTTTCATGCAGCATATTATTCTTTCTGGTTTTCATCAGTGGTCCCAGTTATTTAAGTGAAAACAGGTGAGATCTTTTGGGGAAAGGATAGAAAAAACAATGAGGCTTTGTGACTGCAGGCAAACAGCTAAGGAATTCTTTTTTTTTCTGTGTTTGAATATGGTATTCATTTTTGAGATCCTAACGATCAGATCCTCAGCCCAAGCTAAACCCCTTTCTGCTACTCTAGTTGCGCGCAGGGTACATGAAGTCAAACTGAAGGAGCGAATGGAGGTTTTTTCCTTCTCAGCCAAATCCCCTTCCCATCTGGTATTAATCCTGAACTCCCACCCTCCGTCATACTGTGGGACGGTTTTGGCCCCAGGCCAGGATGAACCTTTTTGTCCCCTTCCCTACTCTCCCCGCTACTCCCTCTCCTGTTGTGAGTGCAAGCCCCTCTGCTCTGCACTGAACTCTCAAAGCTCGGTAATGGAAGGGAAATCCTTGTCCTACTGCGAACAAGGTGTTTGTCCATGCACAGGTTTCTCATGTAAAACTGTACATGAGGTTTCTTCACAGAAGTAGTTATGGTCACCTACCATGTTCTCACACTGTTACCAGAGAGAGGTTTTCTCTGAGAACATCTAGGTAAGCACCAAAAATAAATAATAATTTAAAAAAAAGCAGCAATGTGCAAAAGGATGAGTTCCTTGGGTTGCTTCTGAGTCTGTGAATGCTGCATGGCAAGCCCAGAAAGGGTTCATACATGGAAGTTTTTGGAGATTGCTGGGCCTGATTTTAAGTGGGAAATAAGATAGATGTGTGGAGACTGTAGTCTCCATAGATGAGGCACCTGCTTTAGTTAATGTGATTATTCTTATGCATCAACGAAACAGTAACCGGTATGTTAAAAAGCTTTGTAAAAGTCCTGAGATAGTCTAAGTGAAAGAGATTACTTTTTAAAAGAATAATAATTTATTATTATTAAACCCTGTGAATCCCATGGATAGCTGAACGCTCTCATTGCAAGGAAATTCCAAACTCTAGCCCAGAGGTAACTGGATTCTTCTACAGATTCCTGGCAGGAAAGAAGGAAATATTTCTATGGCAAGTTGATTTTTCAGTGAAAATCTGCTTGATGCTGCTCAGAGATTTGGAACGTGAAAGGAAGTGATGGAGGGAGAAGTTAGTTATCAGAATCTGCATAAAATTCTCAGAAAGATGTAATGCAATTCATCACATGGATAGCTCTGACACGTATATGGTCTTTATTTATGGATGAGCATCTATCATACCAGAGCTTTTCCAAATCTCTGTACTCTGTTGTGGCTACAGATTTTACACAGATACTTCTTGTGTTCATTGCCCTCTTATGGAGCACAAATACCTTGCTCTTTTAAATATATGTATCTCTTTTAAAATTGTAGTCAGTACTAGAATCTAAATCTCTGGGTTACATCAAATAAGAAGCTATATTCTTATAGCCTAGGTAAATGAATTAGTACCACTTTCTCCTACTGTCTTCCTCAAACACATACTATGCTATGGTCAGTGGTAACCTGTAAAATATTTTCAGTCTTTCCCTGCTTGTATAGCACGTTTTAGATAACATAACAAAAATGAATACTTATAGCAATATTTTCCTGTTACTGATGAAGGGTAGAATCCCAGCCCTAAGTCCCTGGCCAGGTTCCCATTTGCTTTATGATAGGTCCAGATTTAACTAAAGAAGGCTGCAATATAGGCAACTTTGAAAGTAAAGTCTGAGCCTCATTCCTCTGCCGTCAGGGCAGGCTTTTCCACGCAGCAGCCTACACAGTGATGAAGAGAGTCTTTGTCAAGCCAGCTGGCTCTGCCTGCAAGGCTGCTTGTGCTGCTAAGGGAAAGCTTCTCTCTGTGTCTCAAAGGGATACCAGTCTTTTCACTTTTAAACCGTTTTTTTCATCATGGATTTAAGTGTGTTTACATTTCCTTGTCCAAATGCTGATTCTGTATCCTTGCTGGTTTTCTCATCTCTGGCTCATAGATGCTGTTCATATTTATAGCTTGTGGACAGCAACATCATCAAGCCTCGTACTCTGGACATTCCGTGGCAGAGCTTTTCTGACAGGTGACTTTTCCATTAGGGGATTTTTTTGCATTTTGGCTCCACTCCTAAACTCTGCACACAGTCTGGACACTGGGAGTGCACTTCAGACAGACTCCAGCAAAATCTCTGGATTTGTGCTCACTTCTTCTCAAGGAGATACTCATAAACTTAATGTTTTCTAATGTAAACTCACAGTAAAGTTCACACATTACTTTAGTGAGATTGAAGGGAAGTGTTAAGTGAAGTTTAATGTGAATGTATGTGTGAGAGATTAGAGAGGAACTAAATCTTGCTGTGAAATTGTGCTTTTATATTACAGGGAGACTCAAAAATTGGATTCTCTGCAGTTCCAAAATTAGCACTTGGTTTCTTCTAAAAAAAGGCCAACATGTGGCCAAATGAAAGATTTGGAATTCTGGTACTTGCCTGAATTTGTGACTGATCTGTGTCATGGTTTAACCCCAGCCAGCATTTAAGCACCATGCAGCCACTCACTCACTCCCCCCCACACCCAGTGGGATGGGGGAGGGAATCAGGAAAAAAAAAGGTAAAACTCGTGGGTTGAGATAAGAACAATTTAATAAAACAGAAAGGAAGAAACTAATAATGATAATGATAACACTAATAACATGACAATAGTAATAATAAAAGGATTGGAATATACAAGTGATGCACAATGCAATTGCTCACGACCCGCCAACTGATGCCCAGTTAGTCCCCAAGCAGTGATTCCTCCACCCCCACTCCCCCCAGCTTATACACTAGATGTGACGTCACACCGTATGGAATACCCCTTTGGCCAGTTTGGGTCAGCTGCCCTGGCTGTGTCCCCTCCCAACTTCTTGTGCCCCTCCAGTCTTCTCACTGGCTGGGCATCAGAAGCTGAAAAATCCTTGACTTTAGTCTAAACACTACTTAGCAACAACTGAAAACATCAGTGTGTTATCAACAATCTTCTCATACTGAACTCAAAACATAGCACTGTACCAGCTACTAGGAAGACAATTAACTCTATCCCAGCTGAAACCAGGGCAATCTGAAAGTCTTTTTGATTTTTTTACTGCTTCAGACCATAAGGTTTTGGAGTTTATTTTACCTAGCCAAATGGACTGTTGAAATCAGTTTTGTCTTAGGATAAGAAACTAATCCTCAGATAGACAGCCTCACAAAATGCAATGTTCTAAAGGTTTTTACTATTCCACAGAAATAAACTGAGCTGTAAACAGAATTCTTATGTCACTTGAGTACAAAACTAACATTTTTTGCTTTTGGTTCATTTTCTTCTGGCGGAAGACCAGAAAACTGCTTTAGAGCAATGGTTAGGGCACTCACCTGGCATGACATAAGCAATTCCTTCTCCCAGGGCTTAGGCATCTAGTTCTTATGTTTAATGTTCATATTCTAATCCCTGGGATAAGTGCCTACTTGGATGTCAGTCCAAGGGTAAGAAGTGATTGTCTTTCTACTTTCCATCTGAACTTGTTTTCTAGACCAATTTTTTTCAGAACCTGATAGATTTCAGAAGAGATGAGAATGAATCTTTGATGCATCACCACTTTCTGAGAGAAAAAAAAGATTTTGTTGCAAAATTCCTGACTACACAACCATCCAAAAGTCAATAGTAATTATAAAATACTGAAGGTATGTGGTGCACATAGAATAAGTTGTAAGATAGACAAAAAGGGTGGAATATAATATAACCACTGCGTGTTCACTGTATGATCTTATATGAAGACAATTCAGTTTCATTAATCTCTCTCAGAATGAGTATATCTGTTCCACAGTAATTTATGAGCACAATACATAACCCAGTTATTGAGATACTTGTCATATGAATATATTGGTTAAATTTAATAGGGGGTAAGCAGAATGTGAAGACAAGCCATTACTTTGTGAATGCTTTTGGACCAGAATGAGATGATGGCTGAGTTATTACCCTGAAGGCTTTGCTGCTTGCCTTCAGCCACCTAAAAAGTTTCTTTCCCCATTCAGGATCAAGCAGGAAGGAACCAGCAGAGCTATAATAGCTATAGCACTTACAAAAGAAGGTACTTCACAGATATCTAATCAGATGGATAAAAACAATTTTTCTGATATCAGAAACTGCCAGATCTGCCTGGTCTATGTCTAAGAGATTGTAGATTATAGCTATTATAGATATGTGTGGAGTATTTGGGGTTTTAAATACAATTAACTAAATTCTGTGTTCTTTCATTTAAAGTGAAACAATATTTTGGTTTAAGAAAGTTGTCTTGGCAATTAATTTACCTCTGGTCACAGACTACTCTAGGGAAGAACTGCCAAATAAAATTGCTTTTGTTGGTAAACGATAATAATATACAGAGTACTGTGGCCAAGAGCCTATTTTAAAAGTGAGAAAATCATGTCATTGTTCCTCAGGACAGGTTAAAGCATTTCTGGATAAGGACCAGAGGAAGGAGAATGATACAATTATCCTTGTAGTCCTGAGAGAAATGTTACTCATTTTTGGAAAAAAAGTACTGCCAGACAGAGCAATTTAAATCAAATAATGCCTGGTCCACTGAAAATCTGAAGCAAACCTCGATTAAAGTGTCAAAATACCCCAGATATCCTGTTTTCAGAATCTCCAGTCTGACTCAGCTAGAAGTGGGGAGAAGTTTGATGATTTTTTCCAATCCACCTCTGTAGCATCAAAAAGCTTCATTTGCTTCCTTATTCTTAATCAAATGGAAGCCATATTACAACCATTGAAAAACTCGTTCAAACAGCTGAAACCATTTTAGGCTTCTTCTACTTGTTAATTCAAGTGAAACATGCTGTGTGTCCTATTTAGGAACAGCAAATTGCACCTCAGCACTCCTCATAGTTACTGCTAATTGTTGCAGGGTTGTTATCTGTTATATACTGCTTTAGATAGATTTTTCTACTTTTACTGTACAGCTGCTTCATAAAAAGCATAGCTATTATTTTCAAAATCACTGGCTGGATGCTGTTTCTAATTCATTCAAGTGCAACTGAAGTCACAATTTAGTCATGCTTACACTTGAAGTGGATTATGACATGGCAGATTAAAGTCCCCCATCTAAATATTATTTATTTTTAGTAAACCGCTACTCCAGCTCATAAGCTAATTGTTACTGTAATGATAGGAGTACCGCAGGAATTCTCTGCCAAAGTTCATTTAATTTGCATTTTAATATGCTAAATCTTCTTTCCATTAATAGTGCTGATACAGGAGTTTGACAGACAAAATAAAAATGTGGGTGTGTTTGTGGATACACTCTGAAATCCACTGTGGCATATAAAAGCAAATGAGAATCCTCTCTTTGGCACCATTATCCAAATGCCTCTCCATTTCTTTTCTGTGTGAGGTGAAGGCTGTGCAGATGGTTTGGCGTAATTCACTCAACAAAATGATTCAGAGACAGGAAGATAAAGCCCATGTTACTTGAAACTTCATCCCTTTCTTTTTGCAGTGTGCTGCAGGAATTTACTACCTGGAATGCTTTATTTCTTAGAATTCTAACAACTTAGTCTAATAAGTTGCCATATTTTTCCAGCAAGCATATAGCTTTGCTTCTTCAAAAGGCCTCTCAGAAAACACTCTATAACGTAGTTATTGTATCTGCATTTTGAAAGAGAGAGCTGCAATACAGGTCTTAAAACATCATTGACAGCATCACATTTGTAAACATTTGTATGTGCCAGCTTTGTATCAAAGATATCTAATGAAAGCACGAATGAAAGTAAAGAGTTACCAGAAGAAGGCAATAGCTACCTGCATTAGGAGACGTGTTTGAATCCTTTGTGAGAGATATAATTTCTAAAGAGCCATAATTGGAGACGAAAATCAATTTGTCACAAAGTCTCTTTTTTCAGTCTTTCTTTAAGTGCTATCCTTTTATCTGTCTTGACAGAATTTACCCAGCTGTTTTCTTGTGTATCTTAGATAAAATGACTGTATTTTCAAACTGCAGCCAAACAGAACAATTTTCTGATGGCATTTTTATAGGGTTACAAAAGAGCCTCACAAAATGTATAATGGTGTGCTTTTAAAGTTTACCTCAACCTTGGTATTATCAGCTTATAATTCAGCAGTGACACAAGTGTATCTTTCATGGGAACTGAGGGGATTTTTTTTCAGGAACTTGGATTTTGGATAGGATTCTCACATTTTACAGAAAGCTTTGAGATCTACCCTGAGCAAAACAGCAACGTTCATAATGAGTCTCTTTTCTTACCCGCCAGGGTTCTGCCACATTTACTGCTTTGAAGTGTTTTACTCTGCAAGTAGTGTCATTAAAAGCAATGAGAGAAACAATCTGAACCTTGAAAAGAGAAGGGAAAACTTATTATATTTTTTAGGAAACGAAGCTGAGAGTTCAGACAAACGAAACAGCTGGTTTAGAATCTACCATCAGTCCTATAGGTAATGTATTATTCAGCTCAGCACTTAAAATTTTGTTTAGATAGTACAATTCTATAGCTATCTTTGTATATTCCCTGACCCCACCACAGTATCTGTCTGCCTGATGATTTTAGTGTTTCTATTGCTTCATAAAGTATTGCTTTGAACCCAGTTTACAGATGGAGAACTGAGGCACAGAGAAAGTGTCATGACCTAGGAAGACTATAACTACTACAGTCATGGGCTGTAAGTAATCTTGCCTAATATTAAGTGGGTTGATTTTATTTTTTTTTTCCCTCACATGGGTATCCACTGACATTTGAGATGACCTTGGGTATCCCACTTAATCTCCATTTGCCACCTTAAAGGGTCTAGGTCTCCCATAGGTCCTGTAACTGTCCTGTCCAGAAACCCCAAGAATATGTCATAGATACTTCAGGTGATCTCAAGCGGCACTGGACACCAAGCTGTACACAACTGTATCAAGCCCTAGGAGTCTAACTCTGATCATGGTATCAAAGCTCTCAGGATTAATCGATAGCTAATCAGTTTTGTCAGTGACATTTAGGATTGCGGTTCATCTTCCCAGGTGTGCAAGTCTACAAATCTACCTTTAGGAAGAGGTAAATGACAGTGTGACCCATACTGAATTCACTGATTTGGCCTTCACTGACTAAAATGGAAGCTTGTGCCACGATGGAGACACAGATCAGATGAATGACCTGAAGACCCTTACTGCTGATCTTCATCTCTTGGCTGGTTTGCACTTAGTCGTTTATTCCTTTTATTGTTTTCTGTACTCTTCATAAAAAATATATATAATCTACTGTAATCAGCAGAATTTGGTGTTGTTTCCATTGGTATTTTTAACTCAAAAGCTCCTGGTTTACTCATCTCCTTTCAATGACACAAAAAAACTAAGCCTGACCATTACAGGCAGACAGGCTATCGGTGAATCCAGTGTTGGATGTGATGGTTAATGAGGGCAAGCTGCCCCTCCATTATCTCAAAGAGTCTTTTATTGGTTTATATTATCACTGAGATATGTGTGGCTGTGTTATAATCAAGAGACAGTATGGATCAGTGAGTAGCTGCCTTCTCACCTCTATCTGCTAAACTGAGAAAGGGAAAAATGATTCCAAATCAGTATTATGGAGCTGCAGCTATGAGGAGAAAAAGTGAGAAATAGAAAGGTGTTTAAAAGGGTACATGCGTCTATAGTGAGTGATCAAGGAGAAACAGTAGATGTTTCTGTTAGTCAGAATGATAACAGAGAGCCTGAAGGGCCAAGTCGTTAAGCTATGCAAGACACATCTCCTTTTTGTTCCCAAATTCTCTTATCTGACTTTCGTGAGCTTCCCCCAAATGACCCAGTGATCCAATCAGGATCAGTACTTAATGACTGAAAGTCCCTCAAAACTGTGCTATTTATTTCAAATGAATCTTCATACATATGACCATGCAAATTCTCCATCTTTTTCTTGTGAAAAATTGCCTCATAAATAGTCCTGGTAAGGAAGGCAGCAGACATCTTAAGTGAAACATATCATGACAAGTATGCAAATACTGTAATCAGGCTCAGACAATATAGTGTCAGATAACAAACTTGATCCAACATCTTTGCTGTCATGTGTGATTCAATGCTTCTGGACTTTGTCAGCAGAAAATAAATCACGGGTCTGAAAAACTTGATGTTATTTCTCAGACATGGCAAGGATATATGTACAAAAGTGGTTTCAGTTCTGATTTATTAAGATCTCTTTTTGTCTCCAGAGGATGACTGGAACACATGCATTTTCATTTTTTTCCTCCAAAATGCTCATTTATGGAAGAACATGTTTCAGCCCCTAAATGATTATTCTATGCTTGTCAGTTTTAAATTGCAGCACCAGTTACGTTAATGATTTCTGAGGTGATGCTGATGCCTCTGAGGCTGCCTGGCAGAATTGCTAGCATAAAACTAATGAGTATCCCAGCACGACCCTGCACTGTTAGGACATGAAGGGGAGGGGGGAAATAAATTAGATACCTGGGTGTGTGGAAAGAATATTTGTAAAGGCACTTAATGGAGTCTAGAATAGAAAATTAATTACCCATAATAATTAGGGTTTGTGAGAATATTTGATTTAATTCCATTTATAAGTATTTTCCACCCAATGATAAATGAACTCTGGAATAGTTGGTAAGCAAAATCTAAATCTGTTATAAGCTTTAGAAGTGCACAGAGTAGAGAGGTATTAGACCACAGCAGCTTTTATCTGCTGTTTTCATTCTACATCTAACAGGCTTCACATAATCTTTGGGTACAAAATGATGTGGCACTACTGTAAGTCACTGTTGGAACATACATAACCTGAAAGTGCTTGATATAATCAAAGTGAAAAATGGTAAATTAAACAGCATTAGTCTGAAGCAGCCTATTATTAAACTATTAGGAAGCTAAAGCCATTACAGTTTATTGTTTATAATTCCTCAGCCTCTAAAGTCTTATTTAGCATTTCACATTTTCCAGGTCAGTAATATGTGGATTTTTTCTTCTTAATACAGTCATTAACCCCTAGCTCTTCTTGTGAGGAGAATTTACCGTATTTTAAAGCTATAGCATTGTTTGTCTTAAAAGTAACTATGAAGCAAACAAAAAGGAGGCATTAAAGCTCTAGTCTGCTTTGGCTTTTGAGTGCACAGGTTAATGAGAAATCATTTTTATAATTTGTGTCACAAATTTGTGAAATTCAGGGTAGTATGTTACACAGCCAGTGAAACTGCATGGTCATACTCATTTCTTCTAGCATTAAAGTCTGTGCATGGGTGAAATGGTTTTAGAAGAAAGAAGATAGCATTGTTCCAAAGATGGAAATAAATTCATAATAATACAAATAGCATAAATTCAAATCTCCTGGGTAGTACTTCAAGGTCTGACACCTCTGTCTGAGATCAGCAGCTACTGATCTTGTGTAATTTTTCTTCAGAGCTGCATATTCATACTAAATGAAGTAGAGAATGCACAGTATTTTATGCCTGTATGTGAGGGCTGCAAAAGGGAAAAAAAAAGACAGTGAGAAAATGTGTGGTAAAGTGATACATTATAAAAATATAGATTAGTTATTAATCAAATATATTTTTAAAAAATTAGCAGCTTAAAACTTACACAATACTGGAGACTTAGTCATAATAGCACTGAGTAAATGAGGAACACAAAGCATAGAAATAATATGTGACCTTCATTTCCCTTGGGGTAGGGGTGGCAGAACAGTCAATTATTTTATTTCCAAATTAGAGTGAAAACAGAGAAGAAAAAAAATCAACATTCTCTATGAAAGAACATTGTGGACATTATAAGGGGTTTTTTTGTTTTGTTTTGACTTATTTAATTTATCATATTTCTTGTACTTTCATAGTTTTCTTCTAAAAAAAAGCTGGGATATATCCCTTCTTTTCAGTTTGACAGGAAATTTAATTCCAACCAAAATGGTTGCATCAAAAGTTCTGCAATTTCACAAGTATTAGAAGTTACGCAGTGGAAATAGCCTGAGAAATTTTTAAAAACTATGTATTTAATCTATTTAAAAATCAGATAGTGATTTGGTTTACCTATTCAGATATTTTATATTAAAATGACATATTTTCATTATGCTAAAATAATTATGAAGGTAAGAATACTTTTTAAAAAAATTTGGGTTTTTTTTCTATAGCTTTCTTTTTCAATTAAAAGTAAAAAGCGTATAGGTCTCTCCTGCTAATATTCACTCTTCTGGCTTTTGGGAATCCTGCATTTGAATTGAGACGAGTACCTACAGACTGACACCTTTTAAGGTGAATCTGTACTGAACATTTTAAGAAATGTATTTTCTTCATTCCATTATTCCTTTCTAGTGTCCCTATCAGTGCTTCTTTGTTCAAGCACTTAAGTAGAGGTAAATGTAAGCTCATGTGAGACCTTGCTTTTGTGAAAGATAACTGCAATGGATTCTGGGTAGCATTTCATGAGTCAACAGAGCCTATCAAAAGTAGTGTAGAAGAGGGTAGATGTTTAAACGACTCTGTGGTAAGGCAAGCAGTAGGAAAGTGAATGGTTCTCGGTGGAATGGGGGGATTTGAGCAAGTAGCAAGTTTGAATTTTGAAGACAGTTAAAAAATAAGATCCTGATTCACAGCTTTTAGGTTTTACCTTTGACTTCGGTGCATGCAAGCTTTTGAAAGACTGTTTAACAATCTAAGACTTCTGGAAGAGAAAACTTGTAGAGAAAGTGACTGAATTCATAGGGAAGGCACAGGGAAAGTTAATTCTGGATCTAAAGAAATAAAGGAAGAATCACTAGACCTAAATTTATCTTACTTATGTTTAGCTGTATAGAAGTTCAATATCTGGTACCAAGTAGCTGGTCATTTGGCTTTCAACATAATCAGTAGAGGTAACAGGTAGTTCAAAAGAACAGTTCATTCGAAGTAGCTGTATATGTGAGATAATTCTCTCTGAAAGTACCTTTTGGAAGTTCTCCACAGAGAAAATTTAGATGTCTTGCGGATGATACAAAACTGGGATGAGTGACTGAAAAAACAGTGTGTTGTGCCAACATCCAGAAGGATCTCAACAGGCTGGAGAAATGGGCTGATGGAAACCTCATAAAGCTCAGCAAAGGGAAGTGCCAAGGCCTACACCTGCGGATGAGCAACCCCAGGCACCAGTACATGCTGGGGGCCAACTGAAAAGAACCTGGAGGTCCTGGTGGCCACCAAGTTGAACATAAGGAAGCATTAGGAGCAGTGGTTTTGAAAGTGAAAATCTTCTAAAAATTTTGTCAGTTTTGTCTCCAGTACCAAAAGTTCCTGTTACATTAAGTCCTCCTGTTTCCATAAGCTATGGAAGAATTAACTACCAATACACATTTGTTTAAATGTGTGATGATTTACTTGTGATTTTTCACACTCTGCCAACTGATAACTTTACCTTGCCATCCTTATCTAGTCTTGTCACAGTTGAATGCAGCCATCTGTAAGATTACGTGGAGGAAATAGAGTCTTAGCAGAATAGAGGAAGAGAGCTCAAAGATAGTCCTACCTAAAAAGTGATTGGAAAAGTAAAGCTGGTAATGCTCTGAATGAATAAAGGGAGCTTACCTTGAATTTCAGTTGTTTCAACTCTTCCTTATATAATGATAAATCACTGTTTATGCTTTGGTTGGAAAGCTGAGTGAAAGTGTGTCGGATATGGCAAACACGTAAAAACTTTTGTGCAATAGAAAAAGTTTGCTGTCTTGCAAGTAGCAGGTTCCTTGGAAATACAGTCCTGACAGGAATGCATGTAAGAAATCCTGTACAATACATATGGTATCTTTGAATATCCCTTACATGAAAGTTCTTCTATTAAATAAACCCAATAACATTCTATATGCATTTTTTAACATGATGTAGACCAGAAGCTTAAAGTTTTTCTTTTTTGACTGTATTGTTAAATTCAAATAGTTGGGATGGATAGAATTTTTCACTGATTGTCAAAAGGTACTTACAAAATCCTCTAGAAAATTATCAAAATGTTAGAACTGCACTGTGAGAGGTCACTTTGCAGTATCTAACCTTAGTTAATTTTTGAAATTTATTTATTTGTTTATGAAGAATCACCAGGATTAATATTTTAATAAAAAAAAGTAAAAACTTATACATGTATACCACATAAAACCATTACTGAGTTAGAAAGCATCATTGACACAAATAGCATTTGAGAGCATTGGCGAGGTTAGATATTAAATAATGTCAAGAACAAAGAATCTGTGCCAGACAAGTTATGTTAAAACTATTAACAAATATAACAAGAGAATTCCTGAGAACACTTTACACTGTACAAGTAATTCTGAAAGAGTAGATGTATATCAGTTTTTATGTGGTGAATTATTTGCATACACTGATTCAATGTATTTGTGGTAGGGTATTATGGTTCTTTGTCATCTTCATCTCCCCTGGCTGGTGACCCTGTGAAATATCAGTGGTCGTTACAGAAGCTTTTTGTATCTAGACATCTCAGATATAGTGCTCACACATAACTCCAGAAAAAGATTTAATTACGTAATCTTAATGTGTTACGTTATTAAATGTTATTTGCTTCAGAAGACTGTTCTAGTTTATTTAATGCACACACACAAAAATGCTCTGGCTGCTTTATGGGTGCATATATATGTATATACACACTCAGGAGACAACATTTCTGCTGTTCCATGATCACAGTTTGAGCTGTTGTTAGTGTATTTCCACCTGTAGGTAAGCAATGTCACTGAATATAGCAGAAGAGTAGACACAGAAGCGAAAATTTGCAGAATCTCACTCTAAAAAAGGGATATAGTTTTTGATCTCCAGCCTAATTATGCCAAAATAATTCACTAGTAGTAATGAAATCCCAGTGTAGCAAAAAATGTAAATAGTTTAATAGTTTTAACCATATGGAAATCTCATCAGTCTCTATGAGAATATATATACATTTTAAATTTCTTCTTTCACTTGCATCTTTTCTGGACTACAGTTTATTCAAGTGTGAGACTTGTTATCCTTAATTAAAGATAAGTTCATATGCTCTGATTAACAGCTACTTTGACATCTGTACATCTAAAGCAAGCTTATATCTACGTTAGCATAAAAATATTCTCATGGGAAATACCAGTTCCACCCTATTCCAACTGAGTCATGTCCTAATTCCCTGGTCACTCCACTAAGCCATTGGAAACTCCCCAGTAAGTCATATTTTCAAAGGTTGGCATCAGCTTGTTAGAAAACAAACCTTTGAACTTTTGCTTAATAAAGAAAGGGGGATGCAAAACTGTTTAGAGCATTTGTAAAGCTACTGAAAAAATTACACTACTATAAAACTGAAAATTTATGATAGCTGGATATTACACGGAGTGGACCCAGGAGAAAGTGCATTACTACTAAATGTGGAATTGGATGGTAATGAAGTTTGAGCTGAGTCATATTTTTCTTTTAATTAACAGAAAGTGCAATGGAAGTAATTCTAAACTGATTTTTATGCAAAGATATTTATTCTGTTCTTTTAAAATGTTTCCTAGTGTGCTGGTTTTGGCTTGGATAGAGTTAATTTTCTTCATAGTAGCTAGTATGGGGCTATGTTTTGAATTTGTGATGAAAATTCGCCCTATAGTTTGTGAGCCACTAAGTTATTTTCATAGCTGTTGCATTGCTGTTGCATATGGCAGCAGGTTACATATGGCAACGGGTTACCTATACAATGGGATTTTGGAATTCAGATCTGAAAGGTACAGTGATTTGAATTTCTCCCTTTTCATACACACTGTTATCTAAATGCTCTGAGAATTAAATCCTGTGGTTCCAAACAGCAATAACTGTGTGATAACTGAATGGCGGGAGATGAGAGAGAGCATCATGGAGGACATGAAGAATGGTGCAAAATATGTTATACAGTAGTTTTCTCTCAATGCAAGAATGAGGAAAATGTAATTCAGTTGAAAGCTTACAACAAGAATAAACACACGATTGGATAGCTGAACAGTGACATTTACTTTAGAAATATAACGAAGTCAAGAAGTCGCTAAAACTTGAAAAAATAGGACACATTTAAATGACATATAATATCCAGCACTTCATAGGCTAAAAAATAAAGCTGCAAATTCTTCCTTAACTGTCAGCAAAGATTCCTTAAGAATCCTCTAAAGTATCTTTACTCAGGTGTGGTCAGAAAATATGAGAGTAAATGGACCATGTTGCCTATTCTAAGTGCTTCAGTGAAATTATAGTTTGTTATTTAGGATTTCTGGGTTTGGAAATTAGCTAGCACAGTGTATTTCTTCTGCAGTTTTCTTCTCTTTCAAAATTCCATGTAAAAAGGCCATCAACTATGCTTACTAAACTTAAAATAATGACAGCCACCTTACATTAGGTGTAACAGAAAACACTATGATAAAAAAAAATAATTTACAGTGTCCCATCTCAGATGATTTCAATACATTTTGCTCAAACAGAAATCTGATATGCACACAGGTAACTTTTCTGATGTCAATGAAATATGTTTCCAGGTACAACAGACCCAGCCATGCATCAACACTTGAGTTTCACTCCAAATCCTGCTAGAATAACTGGAAATACACCTAACTCACAACATAAGGTTTCAGATCAGCCCCCACATCTCAATTTTGTCCTAATCAAAGTGAAGAAATTTTTTTCTCATTAATTCTGCAATGTCACTGAAAATACCTACTAGTAAAAAATAGTCTTATGCATTCACTAAACCAAAGCATTAGCAGCTTTAGACCTTAATTAGAAAGACAGTATGTGTTTTTTTAAAAAGCCTGGTTTAATTAGATAGGTCATGAGTATTCAGGTTGAGTAGTATATTCTCCTACAGTCCTTGTCTATGTTGGGTCAGAGTTTTATGCTGTGGATACAAATTAATGTTTCATAAAGCTATAGGAGATTTTAAGAAATTGGTCACTGGATCACCAACTCAGCTGCCTGTCCTGAAAATCTCTGATTACCTACTCTACCTGGTCTCGTTTGCATTATCAGGGCCCAATACAGAAATTGCCCTTAGAATTTCTTTAAGGTAGAAAGGAATTGTTCACAGAAGAGTCCCTGAGCTATGCTTAGCTGTGTACAAACAGGAGTGGGGAAAGGCTCATGCTTACAACTATGCATTGCTCTTCTTATATTTCAACCTGTAATGGCTGACTTTGATTTCATCTATACAGAATAGCTGGTGTTTTAGAGCATGCACCCAGAAATGCCTAAAGTTTTCTGTCTGATCTCATAAGCAAATCTGAAGAGGACCATATGGATAAAAGAACTGGCCTTTCCAAAACAATTGCAAAAGTTCCAGTGACTTTCAGACTCATGATTTCATTCATGATGGTCAGTTCATGCAAACATGTGTGGACACATATTAATGTGCACACACAAAACTGTATCTTTCATCTTGACTAACTCTTATCATGTACTTTGCTGTTCATTATGTTAAGGAGTTGAGGAAAGAAGGGGAGAGAAGGGTGAGTCTCATGCAAGTGGTAGGTGCTGCCCATGAGAACTTTCTGTAACACTTGGGGTTTGCAGGTGTAAGGCCATGATAGCAACACTATGAGAAAAATAGCATGAGAACAGTAAAGAAAAATTACAGCCACAAAGTCTCTGGGAAAACACTGTCTCAATGGCCTAAGTGAAAGGGTTACAGTGCTGTAAATAGCAAGTCCTTAGCATCGCTAAGGCTGAGGCGCTGAGGCACCTAGGGCGTTGTGAAACAACTTCCATGTATAAAATAACAATAAATGCTTTGCTCCACTGTTATTGGAATCTCACAGCAATCAGTTTATCAAGGACAGTAAAGAATTAGAATTGTTCAAACTTATTGGCTCCATTTCAGACAAACCGTCCAGACCCCAGAGATCTACAGAAGGTCTGTAGCTTTTCCACTTACATCAAAAGACTCATGAAATATCAACAAATGGCCCGTGAGCTGACAAAGAGCATGTGTTTCTCTCTACTGAGGGAGCTTGCTTTCTCAGTGAAATTCCAGATAATCAATTCTTGTATGTCCCAGAGGAGAGAAAAGCTCTTATTGCTAGAATCACAACAAATTAACCATGGAGCAAACATGTACTATATTGCAAGGGAATGTCCTTGTGCTTGCAGACCAGCACTGGGAAAAAAAGAACAGTGTGTGTGACTTACTGATGTCAAATAGAAGATACTACATCTGCCTAAAAAATTCTTGGGAAGAGTCTCGTTTTACTCACGTTACGTGCGAGACCTCAGGATTCACTTGCATTGCCAAGAATAGCACCTTCTTCTACATCCCAGTACACTGAGCCTAGTCAACACTGTCTGAACCTAGGCAGTTCCCTTACTGCCTTCCAACCCATTTGAGCATCATGAGAAGGAACTCAGATGTGATGATCCATTGTAGATCAGTGTTATGTTTTTTTTCTTCTCCCCTATACACCAGTTCTTTCCCATGCAGACGTACCTTCATGTGTATACCCCGCAGGGGTGTTGCGCTGCAAGGTAACCATTTAGCTTAGGCATTGCTGAAACCATAAAGAAGAAGGAATTTTTTCCCTGGCCTACTTTATATGAAATAAACAACTGAAATGAAGACCATCATAACTTCAGGGTTATTTCCACATTTAAATGTTGAAGTGTCAAATATGTTAAGAATAGCCTGACAAGCATATTTGTTGGAAACTTTTTTCTATGGATTACTGTTCCATCTGTAGACTGAAGTAGCCATTAAGCACACATATGCTTGTCAATGGTTAGAATACAACTCTAGGCTTGAAACTGAAGTTCTGCACATAAAGAGACAATGGCCTATATTATCTCACGATCCAGACAGAAGAAAGAGTACAACCCATGAAGAATTCTGGTTTATCCTCGTGTCCATTGTCCTTGATTTCTCTAACTCCTTATCCAAAACCAAGGTGTCAATGCCCTGCCATGTATCTATTCTTCCCTCTTTTGGGGGTAGATGCCAGCTGCAAAGATATATATTTTTTTCTCCAAGAAATTACGATCTAATATTTTTTCTGATACAATAAGAAAGATGAGCTTGTGTAGAAACTCATCTCCATGTATATGCAAAGCATAAACATTTGTTTTGTCATAAAGAACTTAATTTTGCATACTGGAAATGCCTTTTTGTCCTTAGATTAGTACAGAAAGCAATCCTTCTCCATTTGCAGCACAGAAATAATGAACTTTTTTTTCTCTAATCCTTTAGGTTGTCCAGTATGTGCTCTGTTCCATTTCATCTTTTGTTTTGGATCAAGGTTATATACAATTTTATATCTGCATGTTATATATCATAGTGACATCAACAGGTCTACTGGAGAGGCAGTGAGCTTGGATTCAAACTGTTTGTGTGTCTCAGAAGCTAGTAATTTTCAGCATTTAGTGCTTTCCAAGATAGCAGAGTTTGCATTGTAAAAGTGCTATTTTTTTTCTGATAGTGGAAAATTACTAAAAATTCTTACACTTTTTTTCTGAAATTACTTTCACGTTGGTGTTTTTTTAGAAAAGTACATACATGTGTGCCTATTTGATAGGTCTTAGCATGACTGTATGTGAGTCTGTATATGACACACTGATATCTGCATATGACATCTCATGTGCAAGTTCTCTGAGGCTTTCAAATGCAGCTTCCATTACAATGAAAGCATTCTTATCAAAGGCTATTATGTCTTAAATGTCCCTGTTTCTCTAAGAAAAACATTACTTTATTTTTATATATACACAAACACTCATAAAGGCCCAGATTCATCTATCAAACTTCAGGAAATTCATGTTGGGAGATCAGTAACCCGGGATCCCTCTGCTCTTAGGCAGAGCTTGTTCTCACGTTCTTAAAAAGGTTGCTGTTTCTATAGAAGCTATCATTCATATATACAATTTGATGAAATGTTCATTTCTGTGACTCAACATTGTGATAAGAAGTAGAACTGAAAGTCAGGTAAGCTGGTGCACGGAAGGCTGAAGAGACCACCTCTGGCCCCCATAAAAGCAAAGCTTATATATCCTTCTCCAAGCTCAGGAGCAATGCATCCCAGCAAAGAGGAAGTCAGGCAAAAACGGCAGGCGGCCTGCATGGATGAACAAGGAGCTCCTGGACAAACTCAAACACAACAAAGAAAGCCTACAGAGGGTGGAAGAAAGGACAGGTAGCCTGAGAGGAATACAGATAAATTGTTTGAGCAGCCAGGAATAAGGTTAGGAAAGCTAAAGCTCTGATAGTATTAAATCTAGCCAGGGACATCAAGGGCAACAAGAAAAGCTTCTATAGGTACATCACTGATAAAAGGAAGACTAGAGTAAATGTGGGCCCTCTTTGGAAAGAAACAGGAGACCTGGTTACCCAGGACATGGAGAAGGCTGAGGTACTCAATGACTTTTTTGCCTCAGTCTTCACGGGCAAGTGCTCCAGCCACACTGCCCAAGTTGCAGAAGGCAAAGGCAGGGACTGAGAGAATGAAGAACCCCCCATGGTGGAGGAAGATCAGGTTTGAGACCATCTAAGGAACCTGAAAGCGTAGAAGTCCATGGGACCTGATGAGATGCATCCAAGAGTCCGGAGGGAACTTGTGGTTGAAGTGGTTAAGCCACTATCCATCATATTTGAGAAGTCGTGGCAGTCCAGGGAAGTTCCCACTGACTGGAAAAGGGGAAACATAACCCCCATTTTTAAAAAGGGGAAAAAAGGAAGAGCCGGGGAACTACAGGCCAGTCAGTCTCATCTTTGTGCCTGGCAAGACCATGGAGCAGATCCTCCTGGAAACTGTGCTAAGGCACATGGAAAATAAGGAAGTGATTGGTGACAGCCAACACAGCTTCACTAAGGGCAAATCATGCCTGAAAAATTTGGTGGCCTTCTACAATGGGGTTACAGCATTGGTGGATAAGGGAAGAGCATCAGATGTCATCTACCTGGACTTGTGCAAAGCATTTGACACGGTCCTGCACGACATCCTTGTCTCTAAATTGGAGAGACATGGATTTAATGGATGGACCACTCAGTGGTTAAGGAATTGGCTGGATGGTCACAATCAAACAGTTGTGGTCAATGGCTTGATGTCCAAGTGGAGAGCGGTGACAAGTGGTGTTCCTCAGGGGTCGATATTGGGACCAGTGCTGTTTAACATCTTTGTTGGCAACATGGACAGTGGGATTGAGTGCACCCTCAGCAAGTCTGCTGACAACACCAAGCTGTGTGGTGTGGTCGACATGCTGGAGGGAAGGGATGCCATCCAGAGGGACCTAGACAGGCTTGAGAGGTTGGCCTGTGCAAGCCTCATGAAGTTCAACAAGGCCAAGTGCAAGGTCCTGCACATGGGTCGGGGCAATCCCAAGCACGAATACAGGCTGGACAGAGAATGGATTGAGAGCAGCCCTGAGGAGAAGGACTTGGGGGTATTAGTGGATGAAAAATTGAACATGAGCCAGCAATGTGTGCTCACAACCCAGAAAGCCAACCATATCCTGGCTGCATCAAAAGAAGTGTGACCAGCAGGTCGAGGGAGGTGATTCTCCTCCTCTACTCTGCTCTTGTGAGACCCCACCTGCAGTACTGTGGTCAGCTGTGGGGCCCCCATCATAAGAAGGACATAGACCTGTTGGAGCAGGTCCAGAGGAGGGCCACAAAGATGAACAGGGGGCTGGAGCACCTCTGCTATGAAGACAGGCTGAGGGACTTGAGAGGCAAGGCTCCAGGGAGACCTTATAGCAGCCTTCCAGTACCTAAATAGGGCCTACAAGAAAGCTGGAGAGGGACTTTTTACAAGGGCATGTAGCAATAGGACAAGGTGTAATGGCTTTAAACTGAAAGAGGGTAGATTTAGATTAGATGTAAGGAAGAAGTTCTTCAGTGTGAGTGTGGTGAGGCACTGGAACAAGTTGCCCAGAGAGGCTGTGGATGCCCCATCCCTGGAAGTGTTCAGGCCCAGGTTGGATGGGGCTTTGAGCAACCTGGTCTAGTGGAAGGTGTCCCTGCCCATGGCGGGGGGGGCGTTGGAACTAGATGATCTTTAAGGTCCCTTCCAACCCAAACCATTCCTTGATTCTATGATTCTATGATATCCTCCTGCAATCCAACGATCAGACATGAGTTCTGAAATGTCATGTGCTGAGCTCTAATAACTAGCAGAGGCAAAGAGCCAGACTCCTTTTTCAGTGGGCAGTATCTGTAACACATATTCGACCCAACATGACAGGGACACAAGAGAAACATAGTACTACTGAGACTGACTCAGGTAGTCTGTGAACAATTTATCTGAAATTGATTGTCACGAAAGTCTGTACTCTCATTCATCATCTACTCATCAGGGGCTAGCATGGGAGTCTCAGTGAAAGAAATAATCAACAAGGATGATTAAAGGATGCAATTGTCTTTCTCAGTTCAGGCTTTGGCACAGTAAGAGTTGCTAATGGGTAGAAATATGTTCTGAGAGATCACATGTGTCTTAAACTACTTTTCTGAGTGGCCAGATCCAAAGATTTCTTGAGATGTTATTTCTGGATTATTTCTTTTTTAAAGGGATTGTCTTCACCCCTAAGTTGTAATCAAACTTCTAACTAGACAGTGTATAAAGAATCTCAAATGTAAGAATCCCTTTTACTGTTGCTGAAGTGAAATACATATATATTTATTAAATAATGGGAGAACAGAAAGTGTCAGATGAAGGTATTTGTCACTAAGTATCTCTGATTATTACTGGGTTTTTTAGGTCAGTTTTCAGTTCCATTTGAGATATCCTTTATGTCTAGAATTTCCCAGGAATATAGAATATGATTACCTCATAAGAGACAATTTGTAATATGGGGAAAATCTTTAATATTGGAGATACTGCTGTCATATTAAGCACTTCCTTAAAAATCTTCTGATCCTGGTTTTCTCTCTCTGCCCCAGAGCCCCCCCAAAAGCAAATCAATTTAAGAACACCTTTTTTCCTTGACAGGCTCTAAAAACCAAACCAAAGCAAAACAAACAGAAAGGTCCTTTTTTTCATATGTTAAGCATGAGAAGATAGAGAAATATTAAAAAACAGAAAATATGTATATTCATGCTTGCTTTCACAGAAAGAGAAGATTCCCTCATGAATTGCTTTCCTGTTGGAGGACTTCTGTTATCCTTACAGTCTGACAACTAATGTCACTGTGCACCAAGTTAATCTATCTTTATATAATGCCAAACAATCAGCAAGAGGAAAAAAATATCATGTAGCAAATGGCAAAACTGCAAGTCAGACAGCAACTGATGATTAATTTTTCCCTAGAGTTTTCCAAAGGTGGTCTGTGAGAAAAGAGGAAAAAGATTCAAGCTCTCTCTATCATTCCTACAGAGACCAAAAAAGTTAATAAATGAGTAAATAAAAATCAATAAATTTAATTATTTCTTGTTTTGGTTTGTAAAATGAACTATACTTTTCAATACTTAATTATTGTTGATCCATTAGGCAATAGGGAAGGGGAAAGAAGTAATCAACCAAGATGATTCCAGGCACAGTTCCTTTTCTTTTCTCAATCCGGCATTGCAGCTTCTGTCCATCAAAGGATCAGGCTTAGGAATTATGCATTAGCAATCTGGTCTTGAAAATCTTAACATAAGTATTATAGAAGAGAGTATTTTGTGCTCAAATAGGGTTTGTTTTCTTTTGAAGCATGCCTGGAGTCATTAGCAGCCTGTGGCATTAAGCTCATAGGTCACATCTAAAACCTTCATGTTATTCTCAGAGAAATTGCTTTCTGAATGCTATTTGGAACAAACTTCAACTCCTAATTGTCTAGGAGGAGCTCTCAATCCAAGTATCCATTCATTCAGATGTCCCAAATGATGAATATGCTCATGAAGAATAAACAGGGAAAGACTCTTGAGGTGAACATAACTTCTTACATAGATTTCATATCATCCCCACAAGCCTGTGCAGGGGTAGGATAATGCTGACATTCAAAATTAACTTGTCTGTTTATTAAAAACTTCCTGCTTCCTTTTTACTGTGTTAGCACTTCTTGGACTCTTTGCACAAAGCAGGCTGTCTTACACCTGATTTTAGCCAGAACAGTTTATAATTTAATAGTAAGTGGCATATTTTGAGAGGGGAAGGTATAAATTTGTATTGCTACAAAGAGGTGGGAATTAAACCTCTCTTTAAATGTCTGGGCAAGTGTTCCACCACTACGACTGCCTGGGAATGGTGACCTAGTGCATATTTTGGGGTGCCTGACCTCTTAGCACATGTTCAGTATGCGTAAAGGGGGGCAAGGATCCTAATTTCTCATGAGAATTACTCATCTATGTTTCTGACACTACTGATGGTAATCCTAAGCCATCTCTGCTGATGATTGTTTGGGTGATTTGTGCTGTGATGAAAGGTGCACTGTCATTCTGATATGACCGAAGATGGCAGATCAAGATAAACAGTTACAAGTTCCTGTATCACCAAACAAAATAAATGCCTGAATTCACAATGTTTTGGTGGAGTTCATCATGCAATCTGACTAAACTACCGGGAGCTGGACTGCCTAGATACTCAAGTCTTCCCCAGAAAATGTCCCCAGAGACATAGGTTTCTGCACAAATTCTGATTTATTATCAAATTGATATACCAAATCAGCTTAGCACCTACCTCAGGTCGAAGCCCTTTTGGAGACCTCAGCCTACTTACCACTTTGTGGGTCTTCCCTAAGACAAGAAACATAGTTCATTACCTTAAAGAAAATTGAGTACTTGGCACGAGTTCTCCTCCAAATAGCTGTAGATACATAGTTTACTTAGAGCTACCCATTTTAACTCTCCTGTGTACTAATGCTACATAAATGAGAGGACTTACCAGTTTTCAACTAAAATCACTGAAATGAAGGGGTTGTACATGAAGTGTGTTTAGAAACTGCAGCATCAAAAAAGAACACTAAGGCCTGGAGGGAGATGTGCTAACAGAAAACTTCGGAGGAAAAGTGAGGATCTACGTGTAGCCTTATTTTTGTGCTCCACAGAAGTCCAAGAAGAAAAACAGTGTGCAGGGGCAGTGAAATCTTCACCTTAATTTACAGTCTTACTGCAGTGTGCCAAAACATGTTTATCTTGATAACAGGAATAAAAAGATTCTTGAAATATAAGAAGTAGTTATATCTTGAACCCATCAAATTAACTATAATAGAGATTCGGTGAAATGAGTGATCATTTCACTCACAATTGTTCAGAAAAAAAATCTGAACTATTCTACTGTATTCCTTCATTTTTAGTCAAAAATGGGATTGAGGCTATTACCAAATATACATACATTGTTAAGTAAATAGCATAAATTGACGAGGAGCTCAAATACTGTTAAAAAAGCAAGGGGGTTATGCATCAGTAATTGAGCTGAGTTTGTAAATTTAGAAAACTGTTTAAGTCTTATCAAGTAATCATGTCTTCTTAATTCATTCCATAAATTCCTGTCACAAAATGGTGTTTTTTCCCAAATGATCTCATCAGTACAGAGTAAAATTTACTAATAGTACTAAAATAATGAACATTTTGAATACTGATCATTGTTTAACACTGAACTGCTTTCTATAATGATTATAATTTAACAAGAATCACGAAATCTTGTTAAAGGTCTCAGTGGTCTGCAAAGGCAGAAGACTTAGAAGGTCACTGGAAACACTTTAATTATACATGGTCCTCTTCATTCCAGTTAGACTTGAAGATAATAGCTTCAGTAACTAAATAGAGCCTTAGGATCATGTTGAGTTTAATATCAAAACCTCATTGCTTTAAAAGCCCTGTTCTAAATTTAACTTTCATCTAATCAAACAATACAACTTGATGCAACTTTTCAGCTTTTTCTTTTGAATTCTATTCAATAATCATCATACAATTAAAATCTCTATAATTTTTTTTAGTTTCTACCAGAAGTGCAAAAACAATAATTAAAAATCCTTGCACTTTTGTACAATGGAGGTATTAAAAAGTCACAGAATCAAAGACTGGATGGGATTGGAAGGGACCTCTGGAAGTCATCTTTTCTAACCCCCCTGCTCAAGCAGGGCACCAAGAACAGGCTGACAAGGAGCACATCCGGCTGGCTTTTGAATATCTCCAAGGAGGAAGATGTAACAACCTCTCTTGGAAACCTGTTCCAGTGTTTGACCACCCTCACAGTAAAAAACTGTTTCCTGATGTTCAGACAGAACCTCCTGTGTTTGGGATTGTGCCCATTGCCTCTGGTCTGTCACTGGGCACCACTGACAAGAGCCTGGCTCCCTCTTCTTTGCAACGTTTTTTCAGGCATTTATATACATTGATGAGATCTGAACCTTCTGTTCTCCAGGGAGAAGTCTCAGCTCTCTCAGCTTTTCCTTATATGCTCCAGGTCCTTAATCATCTTCATTGCCCTTTGCTGGACTCTCTCCAATTATGTCTATGTCTCTCCTGTACTAGGGAGCCTGGAACTGGACTCAGTACTCCCAGCGTGGCCTCACCAGCACTGAGTAGAGGGAAGGATCACCTCCCTCAGCCTGCTGGCAACACTCCTCCTAATGCAGCCCAGGATACCTTTAGTCTTCTCTGACACAGGGGCACATTGCTGGCTCCTGTTCAACTTGGTGTCCACGAGGACCCCCAGGTCCTTTTCTGCTAAGCTGCTTTCCAGCCAGTCAGCATGTAAGTTGACAGAGAAACGTTTACAACTTCTATGTTTTCTTTGAGCATCTGCCTAAAACCTTGTTAAAACATCATTACACATAAAAATATGAAGCTATTACTAGAACTATTTTGACACAGTGTCCAAGTTGAATAAACAATGAAATTGTGCTCATTTGACCATTAGAAGGAATATTTTAAAGCAGAGATAAAATCTGAAAATAAGTTTGCAAAAAGTGGTATCTCTGCTGCTGCATTTCATGAGATTTTTCTTTCAGGCTATGTGTGTGAGAAAAGCTTTAAACTATTATTATGTTTACCTTTTCATCTTCAAACTTTCTAATTTGACCTGATGTTATTCTTTTACCCTTTACATTATAGCAGTGACATTCTTTTGGTTTCAGTAGTGGCTTTCTGATAATTTAACAATTCCTTTGAATGAATTATGAAATAAATTGACGTAGAAGCAAACAACTCTCTAATCTATTATTCTACTCCTTAACAATTTATAATCACTTTAGTGGCATCTTCCTGCTAGAATCTAAGCAATGTTTTTTATTTCTTTCTTCTTTTTACTGAGTGTACAAATTTATTAATTGTCACTATCTGTCTCTCTCAAATTGTTTCAGCTGGGTTGTTGTATTTGAATAAGTAAAAGACTTCCCTTTTAGAATATTGTTTACAAGTATTGCTCTTTGTACAGAGAAAAGAAAACAAATCAAGATGAATTGTCTTGATCATGAATAAATTTACCAATTAGTGCGCAGCAAAAATCTTTCCTCCTCATAGCTCTGTTTTGTGTAAGCGAGTCTGAGCTACTCAGAACTAGAAATAGGGATTAAAAAGAATGGGAGAACTGGAGAACAACTGAAATAAATAAAAAGGCATCCAAACAAAATCAGATTTTCCAATATTTCATTGAATATTTTAGCTTTGATCACTAACTAGGAACATGGGAGTTCACTTATAGAATAATCTGGGGGGAAATACCATGTGAAAAAAGCAATGTTGCCAAATCTGTTATTTCTTTTTCCTTAAAATCTCTTTGGATAATAAAAAGGTCTTTTTTAATGTAACAGATGAAATTATGTTGTCCACAATATGAACACTGCAGTCATATTTTTTCCTCCTTTTAATGTATGTATCATTGCCTGATATCAGGTAAGAAAATTGTTGTAAGAGCTAAAACCTGTTGGTCATGCTTGTATTCAGCTTTTGTTTTTAAAGGGAGTTTTGCTGTAGCATTTTGATGTCAAAGGCAATTGAATTGATACAGATCACTCAGCACAATAGGATCTTTCTATTCCCATAATAAACTTTGGGACAGTGCAAAACCATTGCTACCTGATGGTTGATGCTTTGAATAAAAAGAAGTCTGAAATTGAGTGCAATGTTTGGCAGTGACTTGTTTGGAAACTGCAGGCAGTCACCAGTACCCCATAGCCTGGTTTATCTGCCTGTCAAACAGGATTATTATTTACTTCCTCAAAGGCTCAGTAAGGCTTAATGAATACATATAACAAACCTTAGGAGCTTCAGGGAACATCCCTGTACAGAAGAGTAAAGTGTTACTATGAGGCAGACTTTGGGAAACACAAGAAGGCCCTGTGCCAGAGCAGGGCAGATAGAACGGGAACTGCCAAACCAGACCAGAAGCCAAAGTCAACTGTCACCAGATTTTTTAATGCCTGCACTTCACTGTCAGATACCCAATTCCCCTAGCTTTACCAGGATTACAGCTCTCTCTACCTTTCCCTCCCCAGCCTCACATGTCCTCTGCCCTTGAGGTGTCTCCCCCACCCTGAATGCCAACCGATGGGAGCTGATGACATTCTCCCTCTGGTTAAAACACTTACGATAGTGTGTTAGGGAGAAAACATTTCCCATGGAAAGTATTCATCTGATTCCCCTAAGAGAAATTTGAATGCTATTTTGTCTCAATCCAGTTGTTCCCAGATCATGCTTTTCCTATCCCACTTGTGGGCAGCTCCTCCTTTCATTGCATGGAATAAAGCTTATTTGCCAGGGACCTATTGTAGATCCTGCCCTTTACAGGAGGTGTAAGCTCGTGCTGCATTTGCAATAAAAAGAGCTGTGTAGAAGCAGAAAGTGCCATCTTTGAAGAAGGATGAGATATTTCTGCAGTCAGTGAGGGACATTAGAAGATTTCTGTGTAGGGATCTTGACATAAATTTCCTCTTTACTTCCAGACATTACCACCCAAAGAGATGCTCATTTCCAGTGAGTTAGCATTTCATTGTTGTGCAGCTGTTTAATGTTGCTTTCCTTTGACAAATGGTACCTTTTCAACTAAATAAAACAAGTTAAAAACGAACTGCATGAGAAACTGGTTAGCTAATATCCATGCGAAAGCTTCAAACCTGTGTGTAGAAATAAAGCTAAAGTAATGGAAAGGAACTCAGGCAAGTTAAGTGAAGCTGGAATTCACAACAGGAGTTGTTTTGAAGATGCCTGTATATCATTACAGGTATGCTATATGTTTATAAGTGTATTTATTCAAATTGCTTCTGCTCTGGTATTTGTTTGACACAAGAGCCAAATCGCAGAGAGAACAAAGGTCAAATTCTGTCTTCAGATAGGCACGTTCAGTTCCTGCTTGTTTAATGAGAGCTGAACTTTCAGGGCAGTGCTGCTTCCCAAGTGCTGCCGATGCAGCTGAAACCTTGAAGTAATAGAGTCTCAGGGGAAGCTTTGTTCTTCTGAAAATTTCACACAAACTTCAGCTGGGGTGATTCAGAAACTAAAATCAATCCTGACACAAATATCCAAGCTTATTGTCATCTTTTTGGTTATTTGTTTTGAACAGTAGGCCATAAGGATATAGTCAATATTGTTATACTGTGTGACTATATTGAATTTTTTTAACATAAGCAAAGGCTTAGCCCTTAAACTAGAAATAAATTCATTATAGGTTGGGCTATAAACAAAATGATGATAAGATGTTATATTTTTCATCATAACACCACTCTTTATTTTGAACTGATGAACTCAAGAGTGAAATTGTGTCTAGCAGGACAGAAAGAATTATGTTTGGGTGGGTGAAAATACCTTTACAATCTTAGAAACTCTTGTGTTTACTATGGATAGCAGTGTCCAAAGTGTAGTTTGATAGACATGTCACACTGGTGGATTTGCTCCTGTATTAACTGTGCGCCTGGAAGAAACCTTTGAACGTGAAGTTAGCAAATGCTCAGTAAGAGTATACTAAAGTCTTGCAGAGTTACTGTCTGCAGAGCCACCCTCATCAAGAGCTCTCCAGTCCCACACAGCTCCTGTGTGACAACCTGCCAGGAGGACTCTGTATTCTTCATCCTGAGGCTGCGAGCAGGAAGCTCGGGTCTCCTTCACTGCCTTGTTCTGCCAGAATTGTGAGGCAACAAGAAGAAATGATTGTTTCTTCTACACTCTGAGTAACCCTATACCGCTGGCAACAGATGCCTGTGGAGGAAACTGCCTTTTGGCATGAAGATATAGGAACATAAGGAAAAGGAGGATAAGGATGTGTTGAGATAGACAGAACTATGCTTGGTCATTGTGGTTAGCATGTTGGAGAGCTATGGATATCCAGCAAAGGCTGCCGGGGCAAAAGACCAGAGGAGAAAGGGGTAAAACTCTAGAAAAAAAGGGACCCCTTTTGTCTTCTTGGAAATAGTTGTGAAACACACAGATGTCATCAAATTGTCATGGCTACAGTTATGAAAGTAACAGAAGTGGCACAGATCTTTCCTGTCTGTGTGAACATGAGACAAACATTCCTTGGAGGGTAGTGGGGGAGGAAGAAATTAATCACAAATTAATAGGCTGACTGCCTGTGCCACAACTATGAGCATGAGTGGTCTAGGAAATATTAGATCAAAAGTTTCATGACTTGTCAGCATTTGTGTTAACCTAAACCAGGTTCTTCACATGTAGATTTTTATATTTGATGGTAGCCTTACATGAAGAATGGAAGTGGCATTTGACTCAAAAAAAAATTAAAAACCCTCTAATAATGGGCACCCCAAGTCAGCAATTGAGTAAGTCTTTACAGGAGAGGAGCTACCATCCAGCTTGTCCCCATCACCTGTCTCACCAGTCACTACATCCATGCAAAAAGTTTTTACATCTGAATTCAAATCCAAATTAGTAAATGGCATTGAAAACATATTTAATAGTCTTAGAGTTTTTTTACTGTAGGCCTTGCTATGATTTCAGGAGACTGTTTCTTAATTTTCTAGGTTAATACGTTCTCCTGATGACAGATTGAGACTATAAAATTGACAGAACATCTTTTTTTCCCTTCTTGTCTTTTTTTTCAGGGAAACCATTTCCCTAAGCCATTTATAATTGCAAGAGAAAATACATGCCAAAGGCTGACAATTTCACCATGAAGAGCAGCTGATTTAAGTCCCCTCACATTCCTCACTGGATGATGCTTCAAAAGCACTTATCTTTAAAGGCTGTCTTCAAATAAAAACACCAATTCTTGGGCATTTGAAATTGTGCAAGAGGAAGACCTTCTGCCACATTGTTCACTAGTTCATCTTCATGAGCTTTAGTACTGCTTTTGGTTTATGACAGGCAGACCACCATGATTTTGCTGACTTCAATAATGTGAACATGGAAACAGTTTCCCATCTGGAAAAGTGTTTGAGGAGTTTATACATTTGCTCAAATATAGACAAATTATTTCTAAACCCCAAACTGCTCTTGAAATGTTGAATAAAGGAAAAAAAAAAAGAGGGAAGTAGACATTGATTGACTCAATCAAAATATGTTGTCAGTCTTTTTGAATCATTTTGTTTTCATTTGATCTTTCAGTTTCTTTCTTGTATAGTAGGTAGGCTACAACTAGTAACAGCTATGAACAGGATATAATTTTATATTGAACCTGAAACTTGGATTTTTCTGCAATTTCAAGCCTCCAGCCAGATGTAGCTCATAACAATAAAATAGGAATGTAGCTTTTTAAGAGGTTACAACGTTGCAAACTTAACCTCAACTTCAAACCCACCTCCACTAAATAAGGGATTATTTGTGGATTTTACAGTTCAAACATATTCTTCCCTCACTTTTGTATATGCTAGTTTTTCCTGGTCTGACTAAAGTAGTATAGGTAAAGGCAGAATTGAGTTAGAATTTAATAAGCTTTTAAAGTAATGATTTGACAAGGTAATAATTGAGCTTGATTTATCACAGTTCCACTGGGAAGCAAAAATTAAAAACAATTTTTGTTTTATATATTTCATTTTTCTTTAGGTTCAGTATTAGCCCCAGACTACTCATAGGAAGAATACTGCTTTACCTCAATATGTCTCCGGTGTTCATTTACAACAAGGGTGAGAAAGGGTGCCAAACAAACTCCTGGAAGAAGAAGGCAGGATTGCAACAACACATTAAAAGGAAAAGAGAAATAAAAGAATAAGAAGACATGGTACCTAATAAACACTTATGAATCAGCTGATCACTAACACTACTTTCTATTTCTTTTAGGTGTGATGGCTTGTCATTCTGAAAGCATTTTAATCTTCAGATTTCCTATTCCATCCTCCACAAGGAAGGAGAAGTATGGCACCAACCAAATGCTTCATCACTTCAGTTCCTGAACAGCAGTCAGACATATAAGCCATTTTTGCTCACATAAAATGTGGCGCTATTACTTTTGCCAGGTGTCAATGAGTACCTAAATATTAACAGTTAATTAATTCAAGTCACCTCTCCCTTCTACATGTATAAATGACATGGCATTCATAGAGGATTGTAAAAGCAGGAAGACAGCTGAAGCCTGAAAGCTAATAAGCAGCCCTTCCGGAGAACTTCATAAGTTCAGCTGAACGTTCGTAAAGGCTGAATTAAAAAATTACATTACTAAGGAGAGATAGGGTCATTTGTTCAAAAATGCATGCCCCTTTTGCTTTCCCTTGACATTTATAACATACAAAGTAATTGAAACCACAGTCAGGGCAGTTAAGGTAGCTCTGTGAACAGCAGTAATTCAGCAGGCAGTAACAACTAATTTGGAAAGGAACAGAACTGACCTCTTTACTTTTTTTAAACTCAGGATTTTATTTTATTGTTTTTGAGAAAGCTTCAAAGAGAATATAAAAAAGCCTCTATGATACTTTGAGAAATATAAAAGTAATTCTCTTATCACCCAGGTGCAGCCTTGATACCACAGTAATGAATGCATTAGAAATACCTGGAGATTAGATTTTCTTTATGTTTTGAGTCAGAGACACTTAGTTTAGGTAGCTTAGATCCACGTTTTTGGATTTGTAAAAAACAAACAGCTTATGGTTTCTCAAAGATCTTATGTAAACAAAACCCAAATGAGGTTTCCTTTTGGCTTGGAAATGAAAGAGGACCCAATCTGGAACATTAGATCTCTCAGCAAGCACAAGTGGCCCATTTTAAAGCATTTTACTGCACATACAGCTGCACTTAGGTGCATGCAGCACTTTTCCAGACATAACAGAAGTATTTCACCAGAAAGGAGGAGAACAGATTTTCTTGCAGGATTTCAATTCTGTAAACATAAAGGCATACCAGGTGTTCATGGCAAATTTATTTAACACCAGAAAATCTAGTATTATTTTGGAAAGTTAAATCTGTCGTTCTGAGTCTGAATCATAGTCTTTGTTTATTTGACATCTTCATAGCACAAATCACTCTGAGTGCCTCTCAATAAATTCTGTGTCATTGCAGCAGGTCATAAAGAATGTATCTTTGCCACCATCTTACAGATTTGAAGACCAAGCACAAGCAAGTCAAGAGATCTTCTGTTGCACAACAAGGACTAAAAACATTATAAGCAGTTGAAAGACTGCTCAAAAGATTGTACTATCTGCCTGCTTTGCTGTAAACCTAGACTCCAAGCTTGACTGTAAGTCTACATCCATGAAGCACTTCATTCAGTTTAACACTGCTTATGGTACCAATACAGACTGGTACTAGCTAATTTAATAGTTGGAGGTAGTGGCCTTACCAATAACATTATACGGGGGGGGGGGGGGGGGGTTGGATTTTGGTTGGGAGTTTTTTTGGTCACTGCCATTAACTTACTGACAAAGTCTTTTTCTCCTGTTCTGTTTCTTCTCTTTTTTGGGCCCACTTTTCCTTCTGATATTATCTATATCTATAGGTGACTTTTTTTACTCCTCCCCTTGCCTTCTCCCAGAGGAGAACTATGTTAATTGCTGATACAAACAATCTGTGTATGGACACATAATTATCTGGTTTTGACTTTTATGTTTCTGGATGTTGGGGATCCAATTGTTCTGGCTCAAGATACATATCCTAAATGAACTGAACACAAAATGAACAACAGTCTGCACTTCCTCACAGTTTTAATACTTCTACTTACATGGCTTATTTACAGCTGCAGTTGTAAACTTTTGCTATAATGTAATTTTGACATTACAATTATTTCTTCAGAAATCAATGTTGCTGTCATGATAAATAATAAAATTACCTCATCAAGGTAAGAAAAGTCCAGGGCGTTTCCTTTGGCTAGAGGCCACTTGTGAATGTATCCTTCTCCCTGTGTTTGCCTTGACAAATGTCACATGAGTGCTAGAACAGGTGAATTGCAATGAGATTTAGATCCAGAAGTGTGAGGGAGGGAGAATATTACCAAATGTTTTACAACAACATATGTTCATGACTAATGGTGTTACTCAAAATCATAAATAATGAAAGAAATTGATATTGCAAATGCAGTTTGTCTAGCGTCTCAATTATACAAGCGCTGGATATGTATCAAGTTTATGGTATTGCATAAATCTTTATTAAACACTATAAAAGGTTTACACTTTTGTAACAATATGCAAATAGACCATTTAATTTGCTTACAGCCCTATCAAAATAAAATCCCTATAGGGTATCTAGGCAACAGTAAACAAAAGTCTTTCAGGAGTTTGCTGCTGACTTTTTTATAAGTGCTAGGCTTCCAGGTACTGTAGGGAATGCAAAACTTGCTGCAGTAGCTTCTTATAGTATGTGTTAGTTCATGAGGGACTTACTGTCCATGTGGACATACTTTTTCTTAACTGGCAAGTGGGATAGGAGTTGTTCTGAAAAAGCATCAGGAACTGAGGGTGCAGGTCCAGTTGCTGTCCAAAGGCTCCTGTTATAGTGCTAGGGTGACATACATTCAGTTGAAGCTGAATTTCATAGATACTTCCCTATTTGCTAGGTGAATCAACTCATAGAAGTAACTCTGTCCTTACTGACCACAGGGAGCTATGGGCAGCTAAACACCTACTCTTTGGGCAGCTAAACACCTAGTCTTTGAGATATGCTACAGGGTATTATCTGTCTTCCTCCTTCTGACAGGGAATTGAAAACCAAACAGAAGCTGCACGCAGAAAATCTAAGTCCTTTCATATCAGAAAAAGAAGGAATGTGTTCCAGGAAAAAAATAAAATCAGGACAGCTTCAGAAAGACTATGATAATAATCTGCACTGGTTTTGTGTTTTATCCAATGATTGTTAATAATTTTCACTTCCAGGGAACCATCCCAAAGCAAAGGACACAGGCATTACTGCTTCCTCTGCCTATATTTTAGACTGGTTTAGTTTAATGTTTGCACTGCATTTAGGGGATGCTATTAAGAAGGCAGACCACAGATACCCCTACTGAACACTGTTCTTGGGTTGGTTGTAGAGAAGTCAAGTACAAAGTGGGAAGAGTGCATGGATGTGAATTTAAAATAGGGATGTCTTGGATCCTGAGAGAGTAGTTAGTCTGAGTCACTCATTGCTGGACTGAGCACTGTTTAGACAAGTTGCTCTGAAACAGAAATTGAAATGCTGAAGGGCAGGGCAGTGTTTTGTGTTGGGAGTCATGTGACGAGAGTGACACCTTTGGGAACCTCCAAGTCAGATGCCTAATCCCCAAAGAGAAATGGGATTTAAAACATTTTCCAGATGTCAGCCTCACTTTCTCTTGGTCTAGTTAGTGTCTTGGGCAGCACTGCATGTTTTTTATTTCCTTCTGGGGCACCTCAGAAGTACCTCTGTTTCGCTTGTGCTACTATCATTATTTTTTTTAATCCATTTCTCGTTAAAAATGACTTAATTGAACCAAATCTCCACTGAAATCATCAGTATTTTCATGAAGTAAAACTGGACAATAGCACCTATATCAGGTTTGCCCAGTTCATTACTCCAAGGTGATGATTTGTCTATGCCTCCTCCAGCTAAACACCTAAATAGATGTGCAATACTATTGGTCTAATGCATTAAGTCAAATCCATGTTTAAGTGCACTGCTAGATTGGTTCCAGAGTCAGTAAATGGAGATTTCAAGATGGAAGAACTACAGAAGTGCAAAGGATTATAACCACTTCCATTGAACAAGTACATTCTGTTCCATTTATTAATGTATTTATTTTTATAATTTTTAATGCATTTTCCCCTGCTTGTCTTAACCACTTAATAGAAATGTTTGCTAAAGTAAGGGGACAGCAGACTGAAAAATCACTCTTTTAAATATTAGCTAAATTTCATGCAGTTTAAAGCCACGTCTTTGAAGAAAATCTAATAGTAACAAAGCAATTTGTTGATTGTTAAGTTTGCCTTCTCCTCAGTATATGCCCAGCAACTATTATACCTTTGTTATTTACAATCCATTGGTAATACATCATTCTTGCATCAGCATTTATTTTACTGTTGCTGATAGCACATTGTTTTTCCTTAGCTGCACACAGGTTCATTTTGCATTTCAGGTTCAATGTCTTAAAATTAAGTCATTCATGGCCTTTTTTACTATTGTATGTGAGTCTATGTTTGTGAATGCATATGTATACATATGACAACATGAAGAATTTTTTCAGTTCTCACAATTTTTCCATTAACTTTAGAAAATACCTTTTGGTCTCTATGCAATACAGACCTTTTATTTTCTTTAAATGCAGTTGAAGCAGACTTGTAAGTAACTCTGGAACAAAGATTTACCATGGAATAAGAATGGTAAAAATATTTTACATTTAGATAAGGCTTGTCAAAGTAGTTCACAAGCTACCTACATGTAAGAGTAGGGATGAATTGCAACTCCCTCTGAGCTGTGTGCTCAAACAAGATGGTTGGCAAGCAGCACAGACCAGTGTTACAAACACCACATATTTAAGTTACTTTTTTTTTTTTTAAATTCCTTCTACTGTATAGATTCTAGGTGTTGGTTTTTCTTTTCAGTAATATTCAAACAAATCCACAAAAGGTGCTGCAGTAACACTCTTCTGTCTTCTTCTACCCTTAAAAACCTTTTAATTCTTCTTCCAACTGCAGTGATTATTTGAAATCTAAAGGGCTTCCCATCGAAATATTCTTTTCCTTTAAAAAGATTTACAGACTAAAATAAGATTAATTCATAATGAGAAAGTAAAAATCATAGAGAATTGCAGATTGTGTTATAGTTTGCAGAATTTGGGGAGAAGCAGTAGCAGTCTGGGAGCAGTGGAAGTTAACGTATTTTTGATTCTCAAAGTTAATCCATGTGTTTCTGGTTATCTCCTTTTATGTTTGTTATTGGAGATCATCCTTCAGGAATACTTTGCATAATTTCATTATAATGATCTTGAATGTATGGTATGAAACTCCTTTTATGGTTGAGTCATGAGTTTGTAGGTTTTCATTTATCTATAAATTTTTCCATTTCCTTTTAAGTGAGTTGCTTTGATAATATTAAAAAAAAAACAACAACAAACAAACAAAAAAAACCCCCAAACCTAGAAGATCTGACTCTGGAAATGAGTTCAGATTGACATTTGAGGTAACAGCTAACAGATCCAATAAAATCCTGAGGTGATATGTGTGTGTCTGGATGCATTTGAGGGATCTGTTAGCTGGGCTAAGACCATATAAATTAGATAATTTGAAGACTACATATTTATTTATTTCAAAAGGGATGGGTAAGGGAAGAAAACATCATAAATGAACAATGGGGTTTGATGAAGGTGCCTACTCCCAACGCCAATGACCACCTTTTTTTCCAGGACATTCAGCTCACTCTCTAAGAGAGTGGTAAGATCAACTGGGATGCAGGTGCAATAAAGGAACTGGTCATATTTAATGGGATGTAGGCAGGTGTTCAGCCATCTCCAGGAAAGCAGGGCTCCATCACGCATAACGGTGACTTGGGAAGACAAACACCATCACTCCAAATGACCCCCCCATCCTTCTTCTTCCCCCAGGTTTATGTGCTGAGCATGATGTCATACAGTCTGGAATATCCCTTTGGTGAGTTGGGGTCAGCTGTCCCAGCTGTGTCGCCTCCCAACTTCTTGTGCATCCCCAGCCTACTCACTGGTTGGGTGGGGTGAGAGGCAGAAAAGGCCTTGATGCAGTGCAAGCACTGCTCAGCAATAACAAAAACGTCCCTGTGTTATCAACGCTGTTTCCAGCACAAATCCAAAACATAGCCGCATACTAGGTACTGTGAAGAAAATTAACTCTATCCCAGCCAAAACCAGCACAGACTCCTGTACTTGTTCTTTCATTTTTGAATATCTGATAAAAAATACTGACAGCAAAACTCTTCCAAAGGCATTAGCCATGATTAATTCACCACCTCCTTGCTTTTCTGTATGCGAATGTCAGAAGCTTTTTGGCCACAGCACCATTTCACTTTGAACTCATTTGCCAGTACTGCCCACATAGCCTTTTAGCATCAGGGCTTTTCAAACCATCTTTATGTAGCAGTAGGGAATGTGGTGGTGGTATGAATCCCTTATTGGAGATGCACAGCTCTGTCATCCTAATAAACCCAGGCTGCTCAGTGATGCGCCTTTCTAGTGTAAGCCTGTCCCTTGCTGTTATTTACCATTCTTCTTGCCTGTCATCTACTAATTTTTTTTTTTTAGCAGCAATTTCATATTTATTCCTGGATGCTGGTTAAAAAAAAAAAAAATTGAATAGTATCAGACTGAATACCAGGTCCTCTTGAAAACATTCTCATTCAGTGATGAATCCTAATTGACAGCTACTTTTAGAGATCCATCACTTTTTATTCCATTTAACATATGCTTTATTTTGATACAGTATAAAGTAATTTTAAAAAATCTGAATGTCAGACAGTTTAAGTCAAAAGTTTTACAAAAATCTAAATATATTCAGTCTGCAACAATATCTTTATCAGCTAAACGTGTAATCCCATAAAAGAATTAAATCAGGTTTGTCTGACAAGGTTTATTTTCTATAAAACCATTTTGACTGGCATTAATTATATTGCTATCCTCTCATTCTTTATTAACTGGTTACTGTATTATCTATTCTATTATTTTGTCCAGATGGGTGTCAGACTAACCAGTCTGTAAATACCCTGGTTATCCTGCCTGCCCTTTCTGCAGTCTGGCACATCCATAGCATTGTTCTATTATTCTGGAATATTCCAAATATCTGAAGAATATTAAAAATTAACATTACTGGGAAATTTTTTTAAGCTGGGTCTGATGTTTATGCTTAGCATAAAATCTCTTCAGTTTCTAGTAGGCTGGAACATACTTCTTCATCCTCTTAAAGGTAAATATAACATCCTGGGTTTTTTTCCATGCAGTACGGACATATTTATCAAACACATCTGCCAGCTCTGCATCAATTTTTAACAATTTCACTATTTCCATTTAGTAGACCTACAACAATGCAGGTTTATGGGTTTTTTTCCATTCTGCTTTAGAAAACAACTTTTCTTTGTGGTTAATAGTCAGCAACATCTTTAGTGTTTTGGGTGTTTTTAATGACCTTTCTACACTTCATAGCTTTTAAAATATTTTGCCTCCTATTTTCCACTTTCCCCTTTGTTATACATTGCATTTTTAATTTCTTATGAATGCCTTCATAGCGTCATTGAACAAGTTTAAAAGTACAAGACACTGGCCCTTTTTGTCATTGTGCTTCTGTGTTCCTGGCTGTAATCAGTGTGGCTCCACAGAGACTGCTGCTTGTGAAGTATCATTTAGCAAATGGCAGAGTGCAGGACTAAAAAGTGTCAAGACTTACTCTGTGGAAAACATGATGTCACTCAATTTTTTTAACCCATTGGTTAATTAAACAAATACCTTTTGTCAGTCTTGGCTGATCATGTCATAACCTCTCTTATTTAAAAGACAGTGTGCAAAAACTATTAAAAAAACCTTCCTCCTGGCAGAATACTGTATTTAATACAAACTTTGTTTTGTAATGTATCTTTCCCTATGATCTGGAATGTGAGAATCTTTGATACTCCAAATGCTCATGATTAAATCATTACTCTACTGAAACCTTTTTTTTTTTTTTTTCAGTCAGTCATTATGTTTGAATGGCTGTAGAATCATTACCAAAGATCCACACATTCAGTACTGTATGTATGTGTATTATGGCAGGGAACCTGGGAAAGCTGATACTGAATTGCTCTTCCTTACCTACACTGAACAGTTCAAATTCTGTAAACCCTAGGGTAATTTCAAGAAAGAGTTAAAGTCAATTTAAAATGAAACATCAGCTGAATTTAAACTGAAAAATTCAATTGCAATTTTACAGTGAAACAACTGTAAAAAAGAACCACAGGCCTTTAAAAGCCTCTCAGTAACTGCATCTCAGATCAGTTCATATTAGAACACTTGTTTTCCTTACCTGAAATCTCTCTTTCCATTTTAAGAGAAGACATGCTCCAGTTTAAACCTTCCTATTTATTTATTCGTGGTTTTTAATATTGGGAAGGCTATAAATACTTCTGAATTACGACATTTTCAACTTTATACTCCTGGTGCAGACCATCAATGAGAATAACTTGTGCTCTAAAATATTCATCTGCTTTTTTTTATATTTTGAAGCTTCTCACCTGTGTCTGTAGTCCATATAAATATATCCATAATACATATGCACACATATGCATACATTATGTATATAGAGTAAAAGTACTCCAGACAGATTAAGACAATTCCTCAGGTCCTGACATACAACCTGCCAGTCCAGGAAAATCAGACCTTTACAGTTCAGCTGCACTCTCCTGGATCTTTCTGGCCTTTCCTGACCAAGACCTATACTTCTATGCTATGAGGTAATTTATTTCCTAGAGCAGTTTAGGGACTCATTGAACAGAACAAAAAATTTGTTTGATCTAATATTCTCATTGTTTATAATTACAATAATTTCCATTAACACTTTCATCCAGATATAGATTCAAAAACACTTCACAAATTATGTCTAACAGGAACACAGCCGTTCATGGGTGGAATCGTTCAGCTTTTGCTATCCATTTAAACTACATCATAGCAAATTAGAGACACGGAAAATAATTCATCAGGTCTGTGAAAATAGGTGTTTAACTAAATAAGGAGGAGTTTAGTTCAAACAGCAGCACTTGTACACTGGCACCTTACCAAAATTTCTGTAAAAATTTCAAATGCCCAAGAAGTCACTTAGGATAAAAATGTGTCCTGTCAGGCTGGACTTCTCCCACCATAAATGTGAATCTTCCCCTGGGAACTTCCATCACCTCTCAAAATGAACTGGACCATCTTTAGAGATTGATCTAAGCAGGTGTAATTTTTTTTGTCTCATGAGCTCTGACAGGGGTAGGTTCCTAAAAATTGCAGGAAAGCATGTTTTGACAAAAGTTTAAGTCTTTTAACAGGTTGCATGTGTTCCTGCTGGTGTCATGTACCAAGGGATCATCACAAATGCTTATTTTTACACAGGCCAAGTCCCGCAGGGTCTTGCAGAAGGTACATTCTGGTCACTTACAATAAATTTCTGTTATGCAACACCCAGTAGAGGAATCAGTCCCCAGTATGGTCTCAGAAATGTGTGCTACTCTAATGGCTAATAGATAGAAGCAAATCCATTCATGATTAGTAAATTATCACTGAAAAAGCTAACTGCAAAACAATATATTTTTTCTGTTCAGTGCCAGATCACTGATAGCTGCTAGTAATTCTATTCATTTCTTTCATTAGAGAGAGGTTTTATTCAACGTATTTTATCAAACAGAAAGCATCACTAGTCTTAGAAAAGTGAGAAATGAGGATATATAAAACCCTTGCTGCACAGTTACAGAAGGTATTAAACACAAAAGTTGGTTAGCAAAGTCTTTTCATGGAAAATTTACTCTTGTCAACTTGATGAAGTTTTCTCAAAACCAACAACATTCAGACTTTCTCAAGTTCAAGAAAGCTAATGCTGAATGACTGTGAGGGAAAATAAAATAAAAGCAATTTTTAAAAGAAGTCAATTTGAAACAGGAGACCAGTTATAGAACAATGTTCATGAACAGTGGGAAAATATTGCTCGAGGTCTATAAAGCAAGTCCCCTGACTAGAAGCTGTATAGCTGTCAGTTGCTAACTAAAATTTCTTTAGTGGATGGGCAACTGCAGCATGCTTCTGCTTTGGATATGGCAAAACCTACCAAAATTTAGTACCCGTAGCTGTGAGCTTTAATGATGGTTTCAAGAGAAATCCTTGGGAATGGAGACCAAAAGAACTTTCATCTCCTAGTACTGTTTCTTCCAAAACAGCATTTAAGCATCATGGATAAGTATAATGTTTGTGTTTTCAGTTCCATCAGTAAAAGAAGACTTGGTCTTTATGACAAAGATTCTTGCATTTGTCACACCTCTAAATTTGTTAAACATGGGAGGACAGCCTCTTAGTTTCTCACAAACACCAGTACTCCTATACAGGGACATGCATGTATGCATATCCAGAAAAACTAGTGGGAGATATGAACATAGACAAAGGGGACAGCAGAAATCAGCTTTTATGAAAGGAATGATGGTACAGACTATTTTGCACTGCAAACACTCTATGGGTCAGATTGAAAAGTCCTGAAACATCAAGGGTAATAGTATTGATTTGGAAGGAATGTCTGGTTAATTTTTCACAAGGCGTAGATTCCTCAAAAATCAATAACTTTCTGCTGTATCTTTATTCTTCTGAATAAACTGTGTCTGTCTAAGAAACTTGATTCCTAAGCTCAGTTAGGTTCATAAAACATTCACAGACATACACAGCACAAAAGAAACACAAGCTTTCCCAAGCAGCAGTGAGCATTTAACCCCAAGGTAGGACAAAGTGAATTATTCTTCCTTGATACAGTGTTGTCCTTGCACAGATGTGATTTCTTTTTTTCTTTAGTGCTATAATTTTCTTTATTTTTGTTGGCAATACACAGGCATCTACTCAGAAATTCTTTTAAAAGTTTCCCTTCCTCCCATAAATATTACATTTACCTTATCACATTTTACATTTTTAAAGCATTTGAAAGAAAGATGACTACTCTTACAAATGATACAGGCAGGGAAGCACATGGCAGTCCTGCTACAGTAGGCTAGCAAATGCTCTTTGAAGGAGAGATAACACAGCCAGAAGGACAACAAAAGGAAGAAATTGTGAGAAATCAATGTAAAATCAAGGAATTTTACCTAGAGGACACTGGAGCAAGCTCCACCTTGAATAACACTCCGTGAAACCTAGCTGTGCTATGTTAGTTACTAAGTTAATCTTTCTGCATCCAATCTATTTAGCTCCATTGATTACAAAGCACCTAGGGAAATAAATCTCTTGAGGTAAGCACCTGCATTTGCATGTCTGAAACTAAACCATATAAATACCTTTCCTTTTTCTTTGGAAAGATGCTATCTATGACTACACAACCATATTACACAACTCCTGATCTGTTACAGTTTTCCAAGTGTATTAATTTTGCCTTTGCATCATGCAGTTTACTCTGTGCTAAGCTGGCCTCCAAGCAGATTTTATGTCGTGCCAGGTGGACATAAAAAGTAATCAAGACTTATATCCTGAGCAGGAACCTCTTCAGCTGATATGAAAGCCCATAGCCAAGAGTTGCATCCTGAGGAGCCTTCCCTAATCACATGAAAGTCAGTCAGGCAGTAATCACTGCCGTTCCTTTTCTTAAAGGCAGTGAATTAAATGACTTGTGAACAGCACTCCCCTCTCCTCCTTAATCTGTCTGTCCCTTCCACCTCAGAGTCAGTGTATTACAAGCAATGAGTGAAAATGCCGGCAGACGGGATGATTTCACACCAACTGAACGCATCTGCTGCATCAATTTTGATGTCTCCTCCCACCTCAAAATTCGTATTTTAAATGTTTTGCAGTTATTCAGACATATTCAGTTTCTTTTGTTATAAAAAGACTATTTAGAAGGTCTGTAACCAATTTGCTATGGCAATAGGGAGGGAAGGAGAAGTAGTTAATTAGCACAAGAATAACAAACCCTCCTCCAGACACTCAACAATGAAGCACAGGACTGCGATGCAAACCTGCAGTAGTGGATGTCACCTTGAGTACTGTTACTTAATCGTCATGTCTGCACAGGCACAAACACATCCTTACAGGTAGATGCAAGGCATGTTACAACATACTTTGAAGCTTGAGAGTGGACTCAAGAGTCCATGTAGCTACAGCAAACTTGGAGAATGCTAAAACAATTGTAAACTTAAGCAAATTTTTTTCCCACAGAATCAATGACAGGGAGGGTATAAAAACCTGGATACATCCTCAAACTTTCCTAACCTAAATTTATTTCTAGTGAAACATTGCAGCAATGAAGACATATAACCTTAGCAGCAGAGATGACTGGTTACAGAAATTTCCATTGTTTTAGGTAACTGGCCACAGTGTTGGTCAGAATATACAAAAAAAATCTCTAAATTTTAAAATATATAGTTTTATTTTCTCTTATTAATTCAGTGTAGTACCATCTGAGGTTTGGTGGGTTTTCTTCAGAAAACTTATAGCAACATGCAGGAAAGAAGAAAAATTACCGTTAATTTCACTTTCACTCCCCTTGCCCCCTGGATTCTGATCTTTCAAATTTTATGTCACAAATTTTAATGACCTTTTAAAAAATTCTCTGTGGATGTGTAACTGAGAAATATAACACTATTGCTTATTACCTGCAATACTTACAGTTATCCTGCTTAGGTAGTATCTCAAGGACAAACTATAATAAGTTAGGAGCAGGAGTGTGCATAACCGCTGAAGTATGTCCGTATCTGACTGGAGTGCATTTGTAACTAAGTAACTGATTCTATAAGACTGCTAAGTTGCTTGAAATCTTACAATAATAGATTTTTTTATGAGCTATCTGTAATCGCCTAAACCTGATCTCACTCGAGTTACATCAGAAAGCAGCCTTTCTCACAGTTAGGCGGCACAGTGTTCCAACTCGTATCCATGCACAAGACAGTAAACCAACTTTGCATCCTACTGCCATCATTAGAGAAAAACCCTCCCACAGATGAGCCATTCTGATATATTTTTATTTCATCATGCAGGAGCTAAAATTCCATAACAGTTTCTAATTCTGATGCTTCAGACAAATGTAAGCTATTACACTGATTGTGGGAAAAAACCCTTTGCATTCTTACTTCTTAATGGGAGAATGATGGAAACAACTTGATACTCAAAGGTACCAAATTCCCTGTGAAATAACACAAGGTCCTAGTTATCTAATTTATCCCAGATAAAACATCTCTGATATCCATAGACCTGCACTAAGGATGAATTTGGGCTTAAGAGTAGAATTGCCACAAGTCTTTAAGTTTCAACATGGAATGAAGCCAAGGCCAGTCAAAACTCACAAAGTTTCCCCTGGTTTAACGTCAAGTCCTTAAGCTTCCTATGGTTTTCATGAGAGCACATACATCAGCCTGGGATTAGCAAAAAGAGGATCCACATTTTTGCCCTTTGATACCTTCTGCTGCATTTTGTGCTTAGAGCAAAATTCATGTTACCCTAATGTTACGTTATGAAATTTTTGCAGCAATCTACTGAGAATAACCAGAGTGTATATATATATATTAAAAAAATCATACTGTGGTATTTTTATTACTGTATGTATTTCTTCTACGCTTTTTCCAAGTATCATTTGAAATCTCTCATTGTATGAAAGATTGTGTCTTTGAATTTCAAATAAAGGAGGAAAAAGCATTTTCAAACTCTAATTTGTTCATAACCATTGTCATTGAACAAAGACAAAACTAGTTTTAAAACCATGTTCTATAATAACAACAGGAATGAGAATAACATATGCTGAATGCATAAGCAAAATGCCAGCGACTGGAAGATTAAGGCTTTCTCTTGACTTCATGCAAAACATTTCACAGCTGGTATTTCAGCAGAAGCATGCTCAGTGCGAAACCTTGTTGCCAAGGAAAATGTTTCATTTTAACAGCTTTTTCTCTTTATGGGGTGTTTGTTTCAGAGTACAGAAGAGTTTACAGAGAATATTTTGGTTATAAGTGTATAAAAAAGAAACTGATTCATTTAATAGACTTGCTCAATTCATCTTTTTCTTCCCTCAAGTAAATTGCTTTTATTTTCTTTACTAAAAGGAAGAGCACATTGGGTGTAGAAGTCAAGAGACATGGAAAAGATCAACTTTTGTTGCTGATGGCCAAATTCATCAAATATCAGCGAGTGCTGGACTTGGAAATCAATAGTACTCCTTTCTCCTGTTCCATCCTTCCTCCCATCTCTTCCCCTGATCCTCTCTATTCCAAATCCACTACAGTGCTGTTGCTCTTGTCTTATATCCTGTTTGCCTATCAAAAGCAAACAGGATTCATTCTTTGAATCTTCTCCAAGTTGAAACTAGTAATGCTTCAGAGTGGTGGGTGAGGTGGGATATGAGAAAGCATCCACCCAAATTTATCTTTATGCAGTGCTCCAGCCTAGTGGTTATGGTAACAAGAGCTCCAGCTTTCAGAGCACCAGCTGTTGACCTTATGGAGGCCAGTGTTAGAACTTGATTACTTTCTATATGGTCAGTATTTCACCTTGAGTTTATGGCCACATAGTAAATATACCAAAACTGTTTTTCCCTGCACATGGAGGTGATCTCTCAAGACTTATGAAGCTTTTTGGTAGAAAAACCAAAATAGTGTTTTTTCTATGGAATCCATTGTATACGACAGTTATTCCTTGCAAGAAATGTGAAAAATTAAGGCTTCTGCAAGTATTTGCAGGCTGTTGTTATCTTGTTAAGAGTCTTCTGCAAGCTAACTGGCATAGAAACTCCCAATGGGACATAAAAGTAGTGGGAACTTTCTACAGCTCTCCCTGTTTCCCTTTGTGCTTCACTAAGAATAATTTTCTAGCTGATGTAAGGCACAGCACTGGACTTGGGAGAGGGTCATTTACTGCTTCACTGCTGCTGTTTTGACCAACAGAGCTTTTCTGGAGCACCCAAGAAATCCTTTCAGCACGGAAGGGCCAGAAATGACAGTGAGTAGCTGATACACCACAGGCAATATCACAAGGTTGCTCTTGTTGCCAATGTCAGGTTTTAACTTGTTTTATTGCTCCTAGCTGCATGCAGTGTCAGAGGGTCTCTTGGGCAACATGGTACCAGTGACATCTGAGGGACCAGCTTGGAGGCAGCTGCTTTAAAATGTTCAGCCTCTGGGAATTCATACAGTTACATTCATAAATGGATAAATCCTCTATCGTTTAGAGGATCTCAGATGCAGTGAGAATTAATGGAATTGTAAAGGACAGCTACACAAATTAATATCTGAAGAACAATAGAACAGCCCATGGGAGTGAAGGAGCTGGTACAAGAAGTTTAAACTTTAACTAAATGCCAAAACAGAGCAAAGGAGAAATATGCTCCAAAAGCACTTCATGATATATAAAACACTGATCAAGAATACACCCCTAAAAATGGTTTGGATTATTACCTGTGATAAATCAAGCTGGTCCTCATGTTTATGAGCCTCAGCTTTGTACAGCTTCCACAACAAATACTGAATAAAACCTACAACTGTATTAGTTTACTATTATTATTGCAATATTTCTAAAATGTAGCTTACTTTCATTTTTATTACACTTTTAGATCAGGGTAAGTGAAAAGTGCAGTCTTTTTATGATTTGCAGCACCCAGCCTTGTAGGAGATAAGCTACCATAGGCTCCTGATCTTCAGATATACATTAATTTATTATAGTTAATAACTATACTGATGAAAATGGTGTTCATGAAGCTAAGGTCTGAATATTAACACTATTGTGCAGACAGAGGTCATACAGAGTTCTCAATAGCCCCTTTCAGTGCACCTTAATCCATACTTAATCCCCTGGCTATTACAGGCCTACAGTTTTCACGCATTGCTCTGCCAACATACATCAATCCTGATCTATGAAGTGTCCCCTGTTATTCCTGTTCCACACCTTTCTTTAGGAGAAAAATGGATGTCATTCTTAATGGTATAGTGAAATCTGTAATGTGGATAAACTGCACCTGGGAGATCAGATTGAAGCCATTAAAATTATTTTCATTATGGGTCCTAATGCAGAATTGAAGCACTAATCTCCAGAGATAAAGGGCATATAGCCGATTTACCACTTTAGCCCCCAGTTTTAGCTTTGATTTTATTATTTGTTTGCTCTGTAACTTTCATCTATTTCCTAGACCCTTGAGCGTTCAGAGTGTCTTGGCAACATAACTGCATTCAAACGTACAGTGTCTGGCTGGTAACTCTAAAGTGTTCAGAACATACCTTCATTATCCAGACTGGAATTAATTGACTTTTTCTAGCACAAATTATGTTGATATGAAATAAGGTATTATACAGTAGGAATACAGCACGAATACAGCATTTAAAAACCTTGTGGAATGGACACAACGTTCACTAGCCTCTTATTGATTTCTCCAAGCAGGAATTATGATCAAAAACTAATTTCAAGCTGAGTTAAGTTTCACTAAGATCGAATAAAGCTTTCTTAGTTCAATTACTACACACCAAAGAGTGAGATAGCATTCAAAGAATTGAAGCTTGTTCAGAGTGATTTCTAGATCACTGAGATTCTCTTAAAAACAGCTGGTGGGATTTACCAATATGCAGTCAAGAAAATCTTAAAGCTTGGTGCACCACTATAAAGTGATTCTTTTGCTCCTTAAAGCTGTGAACTTTGATTTTCATTACTTCTTGTTAGTAGAATGGGTGGAAGGATATAGATATTATGCGCTTTTCTTTGCATGTCTGTATTCTTTCTTCTGCGTATGAATTAAGAGATTTTAAATATTTGGAATATCTAAATTAAAGATGCAATTAAAAGAGAAAAAGTGTCGTTTTTCTTATGGTTGAAGTCTGGTAATTAATTCAATGACTTCACTATATCCTTAAGGGATACTGAGTATGAAGAGCAAACACCTCTGGAGACAGGTTTTGAAACATTGCATAAATCATGGTCTCCTGAAACAGTGGACGTAAACTGTTTTGATGGTTCACTGAAAAATGTTTCAGTGGCCGTTTGGTATAAGAAATGTTATTTTCCTCCTTTCTATTTGTCTTGGATGGAACATGTAAGAATTGGGAAATTGATTAGTGGTTTGGGAGAACTTGCAAGAAGAAAGTAAAAAGGAGAAATAGGTATAGCAAAGGAACTACAGTTTCTTTCAGTCACTGCAAGAGACATGCTATGATCCATTTGGCTTTACCATTTTTCCATCAAATATTTCCAGATATCTGCAATAGCATGATCTTATTGTCAACAAATAGCAGTATATAAAGTACAGCATGTGGCTGGGGGAACAAACCCCTGTAATGGCTAGACATAGTTGATCTTGGTACAAAAATGTTAAGGGTAAAATCTCCAATTATGTGACTGTAATTGTATCACAAAAGATGTACTGAGTGTAAAATATGTCCTCAATAAATTTCTTCTTTGGACCAAGTTGATCTATTCTTTTGAGGTACAGGTAGCACACCCAGAGTTTTGATTCTTACTGTAAACAAGGCAACTGCTGGTCAGAACACGCCAATCTTTCATCAATAACATTTTAATTACTTTCACAGGTCACAACAAACCACAACTATCTTCCAGTCTTTGGGTCAATTAAAGTTGCATCTACAGAAACGTAAGTGAATTATATGTATCTAAATCCTATCTGTGAAAATGCTTATGCTCTTAACTATGCTGTTGTGGTTTAACGCCAGTCGGCAACTAAGCCCCACACAGCCACTCGCTTGCTCTCCTCTGGTGGGATGGAGGAGAGAATCAGAAGAGTAAAAGTGAGAAAACTTATGGGTTGAGATAAAGACAGTTTAATAAGTAAAGCAAAAGCCTTGCACACAAGCAAAGCAAAACAAGGAATTCATTCACCACTTCCCATCAGCAGGCAGGTGTTCAGCCATCTCCAGGAAAGCAGGGCTCCATCATGCATAACACTTACTTGGGGAGACAAACGCCATCACTCCGAATGTCCCCCCCTTCCTTCTTCTTTCCCCAGGTTTATATGCTAAGCATGACATCATATGGTCGGGAATATCCCTTTGGTGAGTTGGGGGTCAGCTGTCCCAGCTGTGTCACCTCCCAACTTCTTGTGCATCCCCAGCCTACTCACTGGTGGGGTGGGGTGAGAGGCAGAAAAGGCCTTGGTGCAGTGCAAGCACTGCTCAGCAATAACAAAAACGTCCCTGTGTTATCAACGCTGTTTCCAGCACAAATCCAAAACATAGCTCCATACTAGCTACTATGAAGAAAATTAACTCTATCCCAGGCAAAACCAGCACATTCTCCACCCTTTATTCCACACCATTTATGTCATGCTCAGGTCTCACACTATCCAAGACATTCTCATTACCCACCACCATCCTTCCCATCCTTTGATATAATATACAGATATCATTGCCTTAGTCTATGGACCACCCCTGTGAAATGCCTGTAAAACATCCATAAATGTCCACAAATGTCCACAAAATGTTCACTGAGTTCATTTTGTCCATGACTTTGGGTTCCATCTGTTATGGTGGTCACTCGGGACAGGAGAGTTGGTGTGTTGCATGGAGTTACTGGACATATGCTCAAGACCTCATTGCTCTCTGCAGCTTCCTGAGGAGGGGAAGTGGAGAGAGAGGTGCTGATCTCTTCTCCCTGGGATCCAGTGATAGAATGTGTGGGAATGGTTCAAAGCTGCACCAGGTTTAGACTAGACATTAGGAAACATTTCTTTACCAAGAGGGTGATCAAACACTGGAACAGGCTTCCTAGAGAGGTGGTCGCTGTCCCAAGCTCGTCAGTGTTTAAGAGGTGTTTGGACAATGCTCTTAGCAACATGCTTTAACTTTTGGTCAGCCCTGAATTGGTCAGGCTGTTGGACTAGATGATCATTGTAGGTCCCTTCCAACTGAAATATTCCATTCTATTCTATGGATCTATTGGAGATGTTCCTAATATATCCATTTTTCTTTAAGTATTAAAAAATATGTTTACGTGAATGTAATTGTTTATGTGTATTATTGACTGAAGCCCTCTAGTTTACTTAACTACATAAAAGTGAAACTCAAGAAGCATCAAGGCAAGATTTTTTATATTGCCTGTCAGACAACTCATTCTTCCCTAGGAACTTAAGATGCATCTTTAGCTGGAGAATGACCTGTTTTTCATGGAAACTCAATGAATGAAAGCTGACCAAAAGAAATAAAAGTGTTTAAAAAAAAAAAAAAGCCCACAACAAACAAAAAAACCCAAACCCCAGGATACAGTGAATAACAGTTTATAAAATCCTTAGTGAGAAGGGGGGAAAGGTATTGGGCAAGTTAACTGTGAAGTCATTATCACAGCTGTTTGTGCTATTTCAAGTCTACTTTCTGTACAAACGCTGCTATTGAGCTGATCAATGGGAAAAGTGAAAACAGACTAGAAGGGACCACTGCAGAATCTAGCCTGATTCCCTCTGCACTCAGTATATAATTTTACATTGATATTCCTTGACACAGACCCTTGTGTACTGTTTATGGAACTGAGAGGAAAGTAGGTTAACTATGAGGACCTGCAAATTTTAGGAGGGACTGAAATTTAGGATAGTAATTAGAAGTTGTTTCTAGTCACAAAAGAAATAAAGGTCTGAACCATCTTCCAATAGGAAAAAATAGTGAGAACAAACCCCTCTCCCAAGCCATCTGTAGGCAGTATAATGTGACATTATGAATTACATGTATAAGGCACTATGAAATAATTGCCTGCTTTTATGGAATTGGATTCACTGACCTTGGAGGTTCTTGTGAGTCTTATATTCTGTGTCTGTCTTTTTGATCACAACAGTGGGAAGGTTGCTCATGCCTTTGGCCCTTGTCTGAGACTGAAACTCAATTTATCATCATTATACAATCATCTAACCCTATAATTTGATTTTTTGTCACTTCTCTATGGACTGATTTTTCATGTGTTCATCTTTTTTTTTTTTTTTTAATTTGTGCTTTAGCAAAGGTTTTCTAATCAATTCCATGTTTTTCACACAAGGTTTTCATGTTTTTCAACCCAAAGTAGAATTTAAATTTAATAATATTTGAGTCAAGCTTCTAAACTCACATAGACCAAGTAGATTCAGAATCAGACATAAGAGATTTCTTCATCCCTATTTTAACACAAGGTATTATGATAACAGGTGGCCACTTGGCAAATCTGGAAATTTTATTGTACAGCTATGCGCATTTTAACCAAGTCTGAAACACACAACTGATATGATATGATGGAAGGGTTTCACATAGTAACTTTGCTATGTCATGTTGGTAGCACAGTAGCAGCTAAGTAAATACGTATGCTTAATGGAGTATGTTGCTAGAGCATTGTATATCAAATTAATGGCCCTATTTATAACTTGCATTAAATTTTCCATCGTCTTGTGTTAAGACCGGAGGCTATTTTTTTTAAGTTGATATGGTGTGTTCCTCTTTTCACCTTCCTCTCTCAGTTCTGAGATTAAGCACCACATTTTGAGCTGGCATAAATTGTTATCACCCTTCTGAAGGCAATGAAGCAATTCCAATTTACACTAACTGAAGGTTTGTCCAAACAAAACGAAGAATCTGATCCCTAAAGGGAAGTAGGTACATAGCTTCTCTGACTACAGTGATAGCTGGGAGTGTGAGAACATTTTAGGATTTAGGCAGAGGTGGCTTATTTGTACAACTAAATTCTGTAATTAGTGGCGAAGTCTTATCTCCATATGTTAGGGAAAGCTGTCTTTGTAGGATCATACCCAAGTTGCCAGGCTATAAAAGATAGGATGCTAGCAATTATAAATAAGTCACTTTCCTATATTGACAGTAAAAAGAAAAAAAAGTATCCTGAGTTTTAAACTCAAGAAAAGTGTTTGTTCATGTGCAGTATTCACATTCTATATGAACTTAAATAGCCATGCCTAGCAGCAATACAATTTAATAATTCATTATATCATACTATTACAGTACTATTTTCTCCCATCTGCAAAGGTCTAGGTGTCAGCACTGGAAATACTATGTGATATAAATTATCAAGAATATTTCATAAGTAATAAAAAAGCACAGAAAGAAAACAGTTCTGGACACTTACTTGACTTCATATAATTTCTCCCTTAATGTAACAAATTTACGGAATAATCAAAATGGGTTTATAGGCCCTTAATGATGGCATGAAACCCCAGGGTCCTTTATCCACAATCAAACAATGTGACCTTTACATAAACTTGAAGTCCTGACAGTCACAGTGACTGCAGATCAGCTTACGGCATCACTGTACCATAGTAGCAGATGTTTGCAATTGTACTTGTTCCACCACCTCTCTAATGATGTGCAATTGTCTTGAGGGAGAAGCAAAAAGCCAACTTAATTTAAGGATCGAAAAAGTGTTTGTTTGAACAAATTAAGAGAAGATAGACAAAGCAGACAGTATGAGATCTCTAAATAAGCAAACCTCTAGGGATGAATTAGTTTGACTATATCTTTCATTAAGATTACAAAAAAATAGAATTGCTAAAAGTACATAATAATATGAATTAGTGTATCTATTCATGTTTTGGCTGTTTAATCTTAATCAATATTAACTTAATATTAAGTCAACATAAATCTAGCTGCTATTCTCAAATGTGTTTCATAGCCACTTCCCTGCAATGAAGGATGCTTTCATTTTATGCTTCACATAGCACAAAGGGACGCATTTGCATCATACCTTCCTCATTTCACCTCACTTCCCAACATTGTTATCATTTTGATGACTTTTTATCCTGTTTCCAGTGATACACAGCCCATAATTGTGCTCAAGATCCAGAGGCGAGGGAAAATACATCAAGTTCACAGCAATTTTGTTACTGATTTTTAAGAAAGGAAAAGAATGGGGTGGGGAAGTAGAAAGAAAATCTTCTTTAAATAATTCCATTACCATTTTTAAATTTTAAGATTTTAGAAATGTTTCATCAAAAAAACATTTGCTGTATTGTGTAGTAAAATATCTCTTTATAGAGTTACATTCTGATATAATTTAAATTCAGTGCTTTTAGATTTGTATTTAATTTCCCCCCCTTGCTTATAACTTTCCCCCAATAGTCTCTGTTAGCATATTAGGCCTGATTGAGAAACAGATTCATAACTCTATGTATCATCCTATTTCAATTTCTTATCAAGCTGTAACTAAACATTCATTAGTGTCAATGTTTAAAAAAAAAAAAAGACTTTTAAAACATAGATATTAATTATTCTGAAAATCTTAGAACCACAGCAGAAACAAAGTCAAGTAACATAACAGAACTTTGAAAACAGGCAATCTCTTTTTCCAAGCCTCCCAAATCCAATAGCCCTCTGTACTTCTTGTTCACTGTACAGCATAATCCTGCAAGACAGCAAATGCCTTAAATTCCGCACAGCAACATTTCACCTACACAGGTCTTTGAGGACTGGAAATTCCATGTGAAGCTTTCCTGTATTTAGAAATATTTCCTCCTTCAATTTCTTGGTGGGAATTTGCTGGCAACTTTTTCTTGAGAAAGAACAGGTGTTGATAAGCTTTTTAAATCCAAAAACTGTTGACAAACTTTCTGAGCTTGTTCTCCCAATATAAAATGACCTTCTACCAAATGGCCTACATAACTCCTTCCCGCCCCTTACTCCTACAAATACATATATTTAAAGTGCACATGCACACATGCACTCACACACAAATTTATAACGTTTCAATTAACATTCTCCAAGTCTCTTTTATATTTTGTGTTCCAATATTTACTTAAGACAGAAAAAGATATGAAACAGAAGTCTAGCTAGGCCCTTCCAGACACTGAATTAGCGTCAGACTACCATGTGAAAGCTGTAAGGTCCCTAAGTACATCTCTTCTGTCTCACCTCCACCTCTTCACAATGACTAAATCGCTCCTTCAAATACACTTTTATACTCAGTGTCTTTAATACATGAAAGCAACAAATCAGAGTAATTTAATGTGCCCCAGAAAATAATGTTGCCAATGGTATAGCCTTCTGAAACAGCAAAGACACTGACTTAAATTGCCAGTTATCCTAGGAAGTAGATTTCACTGCCTGCTACAGAGAAAGGCAAAAAAGACTGCGAATCTGGAAATGGGTCTAACTCTGACATAATACTGATTTAATGAAAGTAGGTTTAACCATAATATAATTCTAACATAGTCAGCAAAGCACACCAGTCAGTCCAGTTGAGATTTCTCAGTACTAGTAGGTACACAGAAATATCTTACCTGTGGACTGACTGGGATTTTTGAAACACCTATAGCGTTGATGACTCGGGGAAAATATTTCTTGCCCTTCTTCAGCTCATTCACAAAAACCAGCCTTCTCCAAGAATAAGTCATCAAGGACATCAGTTCCTCCTCTCAGTGGCAAAACAGACTCCTTCCAGTAACACATGATTCAATGCACTGATAAAGCCTATCCAATGCACTTGATTTTATACCTGTGCCAGGCTTGGACAGATCATTTATAAAGCAAGCCTATGGTTGTAAAAAAGGACATTGCATTCTCATTTGTCTTTAAACTGTTTGAATGTTTGAGTGTTGTACTGAGTTCATGAATAGTCCAGTATTTCCACACAATGTGCATTATGTGCATTGAGGTACAAACCCAGTACAATGCATAAATATGACTTTGAACACGTGAGTTGACTCTTTGAAGACATGTTCAGCAGGACTGGTCAAAGAATAAGATTTTTCCTGAAGTTTAAACAACTAATTTCCATTGAATTACCTGAGACAGCTATGAGCAAATGACAACAATAAGCAGAGGTCCCACAGCTGCATGGAATGCTGTTGTTCTTGAGGAGTATTTTAACTTTCTTCAAATTTAAGGGCAACAAATCACTCAAAGACCATATTCTCATCAGCCTGATCTAATCTCAGCACTTTAGACTTGTGGATGCTGATATGCCAAAAAAAATTTTGTCTTTTGGCTCAAGGTGCTCATCAGCCATCTGGAACTGCTTCCCTAGTGTCATCCATTATGTAAATGAGATGTAGTATTCGTTATGTTTCATCTACTGATACTAATACATTAATGTGGATGTTACAGCTTGAGCCCCTGAGAAGGAATTGGCTTCACATCACTCACTGGCTTGAGATCACATCCCATTACTTTTAATGGCCCTGTGGCATTTAAGGTCACTTGATTTTTAATGCAGCAGATTTCTGTGATGTCAGTAAAATGATAGCTACCCCTCCTCGTTTCCTTATATTTCTTTTTCTCTTCCCAAGAAATTATAGTATTTCAGACCATTGCATATCTCATTTGCTCTGGGAAACTAATTTCATTTACCTTGATGCCTTTTTACTGTTTGAGAATAAAATAGCTGAAAAGTTCTTTCTTTATCCTAAAATAAAGCAGGGGGAAAGCAAGATTTAAAATATCAGGGAATTTGTTAACAGAATTATTAAGGAGGTTTAGAGAGGAGCTGAAAAACTGTTCTGTTCAATATTTCATCTGTCTTTGATTTTTGATACGTTAAATGAGACAAATTCAATCTGGTAATATCATACCTGTGTAAACAATCCTTAGTCACTCAAGTGAGTAAGTTGAAATCAATGTGTAAATAAGCATTATGGCTCTGTCCTTGAAAAGCATAGTTTGAAAGTGCTGCGAACTCAGTCAGTCACATTTATAAATATGAAGTATCATGCCAGATTGTGCCCTGTCAGAATAGGAAAGCAGACTTTGATGGAAAAAGTAGGCATATTCCAATCCAGTACCGTTTAACTTCTAAATGAAGACTCGCTACATGTCAGGGATTTAACATGCTTGCTCAATATTCCAAATCACCTATAGTGTAAAAGAGGAAAGAAAAGTATGAAGTGCAATTAAAACCTGTCATTTAGCATGGATGATTTAAATATGATTTTCCTGTATTAAAAAACTGCTTGCCAAATTCAGGGTGGAAATGAACTTTAAATGCAATATAAACTTTCAGTGAGCTTTATGCAAAAAACTATCTGACCAGAAAATATAACCAAATTGGTTTTTTAAGTTAGGGAGATGCATTGCAACCAGTCAAGAAAAGTAAAACATGCAGCTGTACTGAATGAGGTAAACATGCATGTTATTAATAAATAATTTCAAAACTCTGCAATTTTTTCGTATTCAATAATACTTGGATACTTGAGCAGCCCCAGGGTCTTGAGCAGGACTACTTAAATGAGAAGAGGCAACATGATTGGAATTCCAGCAACTATTCCTTTGAAGATGATAGGCTTGGTAGAACATCTCAGTTCATAATTTTTATCATTATATTAGGCTACAGCATAAGACGCATTTAATAAAAATACACGTAATAATTTTCAAAGTGAAGGAACTAGCTGGATCTATATTTGTCCATGCTGAGGTTGGTTCATCAGATCATAAATGATCAGATGTAATAACGTGCAGTTTGGGATTAGGACAGGTATAAACATATTATTTTCCTCTTTTGGGCTATTCTTCCATTTTGTTGTTATATATCTCTATGTACCATCTTGAAACAAATCATAATGTTTTGCATCAAAGTAAAATGGAGACAAAAATATACTTTTGCATTCTCCATTTTATCATAAACAATATTAACAGACATTCATCTGCATCTTCATTTTAAACCCCAGATGAGAATGATAGATAGAAGAAGTTTCTGCAAGAAATTATCTCCTTTCACATCCTGGAAGAACAAATTCTCTTCACTGATATCAGCAACTGTAAACAAACTACACGATGAGATTATTCTGTAGGACTAGCTCTCATATGCCCTATAGCTGATTCAAGGATGGATTAGGTGCTAGCATTTTTGCATATTCAGCACACCCATATTGTTTTTACAGCAATCTTCAGTTTAGCAGGGAGACAGAGATGTTAGCAAACAGTATTTATTCTTGTTTGGTAAAAGAGGTTTTCCTGAACTTTAGCTCTGCTACTCTTTATCTGCTTTTTCACATTATTGCTGCACATTGTTATTTTTCACACTTTCTGAATTCAGTCACAGCGGTGGCATTTAGCTTCATGGCTAAACTATCAAATTCAGTATTGTTCTTTACTCAGCACATCCTATTTAGAGTTTGTTTGTGTGGCAGTATACGATATGCACTTGCTACCTGCAGCAATATCTAATTACGAACACAGTTCTCCTCCCACAGAGTGCTGGAGACTTTTGAACAAATTATGCTTTAATACTGACATCAAATGTGCTTGCAATGTTTAAAGCTGAATTGGTTTCAGTTTTGCAAGGGAAAAATAATGCTGGTTTTATTGTTGCTGTTTACTATGTTGTTGTTCACTGATGCTAAATGTCAGGTATGAAAAATCACCGGTACCAATTAACAGCTTAATTAGAATTGCAAAGATATCTTGCAATTGTGTTCTTATTTCCTCTTATTTCAGTCAGCTGCAAAAGTCTGCTACAGCTCCAAATGAAATAAGAAATAAAGTAAATCCAAACTATTTTAAATACATTCTTCAAAACTGTCATATTGAAGTTAAAATATACTGATTAATTCTTGACTGGAACATTTTATAGAACAACACATGCAAAGAAACAGATTACCAAATATCATGGCACAGCTGGAGCGAAACAGGCTAGTAACACATTGGTTTCAAAACAGGCTAATTTGATCAGAACTAAACTAATAGCTTTGAATTTCTGCAGCAAGTGCAGTTCACAAAGTCCGATTAATCTCACTGAATTCAAGCTTGTATTGTCCTTGTTCACAAAGAGAAACATTCATTAATTCAGATTCAGCTTGTAAATTAGGTATAAAATCCAAATATTTGAGAGCTGGGACATTACTTCAGTTTTGCAAAAGGAAATAGCTTTCCGTTCTGCAATATACTGTGAAATAGATTGCACCCATGCCAATAACTGTAGTGAACACAGGAAGTAAAGGCATCATTTTGTGTATCTCAGCTGTGTACCCCCAGTTTTCCATCTGCTCACAGTGCATGGTGGTCTGTTTTGGACTGTATTAGAAGTAGAGGATCAAGTATCAGCATCCTCTGAATCTCAAGCATTCCTCATGCCAAAATGTGGGTTTGCCTCCAAGCAGTGTGGATACTGGGTAAATCCAGACTTGAGAATGGGCTGAGAGTTATGCTTTAAAGCCATGTAGACATAGTCAGAAGCAGCCTGTTTTGGTTCCTCAGGTAAATGAATTAGTATTATATATTTTTTAGTATTTATATATTTTTACTTGTTCTGTCAGGTTATAAACAATATACTGCAATGACCCATAGTGGGAGGTATTACACTATCTGTACTTCCAACATCGTGGTATGATTTTAATTTTCTTTGTTAACAGATTTGAGTGAAGGTGGACATTTTTTCAACTCCAGTTACAGATAAGAGGTTTTTGTCTATTTAGGAAGGATTAATGAAAGTTAGTTTTATAGCAGGAAAATGAAAAAGCTTGGAAATTTTAAAACAGGCTTAAAATTTTATAAAAATCCAGGATTGGTTTCTATATGCATGATGATCTTATGACTGTTCAACTTAAAAACAACAAAAAAAAGAAAGGGTGCAAGTATGAGTATGAAGATCTCTGAAGAATTGTTCTGAATTGCTGATTCTGTCTAAAGACAGACAAGATACAGAAAATGGTTTGTAAAGGAAGCAAATCCTAAAGCAGGTCCTAACCTCTGCTTGCAAGCTGAGATCAGTTTCCCATGAAACAAGGCTGCCTGTCTACAGAGCAACTTAGGGGCAGATTTTGAAAAACTGCCAGAGAATATGCACTGAACGGAAGAAACCTCCCTGAAATCGTACCGAAGCCTTTCTGGATGGATGGGACAAGGCAGATTCTACATCCTCACACCTGTCAGTCTGCTCAGAACACTGCTATGCCCAAACCATGATAAACACATTGATCTTATGTGAAAAAGAGTCTCTACTCTCTGAGAAAATGGGTCTCTGACTTGTGTTTTGCCCTCATCTTGCTTTTCTAACTTAAGTACAGATTCCTAATGAGGTCGACATGTGTTGTTAATTGGTGCACTTGCTACTAATAATCCCCAAATCTATCTGGTCTTCTTCCAATGACCAAATTTTAAAGAAACTACTGGTGAAACAACTCATGGCTCATGGAGCAGAACTTCTGTGGGTGGAAGGACAGGGCTGGCTTGCTTTCTAGTGAAAACAGCCTTTCAAAGTCAGTTGTCCAAGAATCATGTGGGAGTTGTAAGTCTTATTACAAAAACACAGATGTTGGGACTGGAAATTAATTCTGTAGCTTTGTCACCTTCTGGAATGGAATTAAACCAGTGCCCTGAAGACTGCTCTCTGTAAAGACTAGTTGGTTTTCTTGTTTGCTACTTTGTTCTTCCCTCATCAACATCCACAGTGTGAAAATGAAACATATCCTCCCTGCTGCAGCAATGCTAAAATCCACCAGTGTTCCTGCTTTCACGGAGTGGGAGGAGGCGAAGATCGAAGATCGGGGTGTGTCGAAATCTCTGGCAGGCATACCAGTTCCTCTTTACTTCTTACTACCTTTTGTTCAGACAAAGCCTTGTATACAATACGAAGGCAATTTCAAATGTCTGCATTCTGTTAATCAACATCAGTACACAACACAGCAGCTTAAGCAAATTGTTTTTTCAGTACATGACTTACTGCTGCAAGTGAGCAGCGCCTGAGAATGTACCGTCAGAATTGCCCCTAGACAGAGAGTTGCAGAGAACGCCCCTACTTTGAAAACACCTCATTCTCATTCTCTTTCTTTGCAAACAGTACTAAATTGAAGATTATTAGCTGCATAAAATCCAGACAGGGAATTTCAAGCTGCTGACATTGTGGCATTGAATATACAGAGCTCAGCAGCAAGACGCCAGCAGCAATCTGAAACAACCTTCACTAGACCCCCCATCTAATAACTACAGATTCAAAGGATCATTGGATGTGCAGCCTCCCAAGGTTATTGAATAACAATCCTATTTCTGCTAATAGTAGATGCTCCTAGTTCTCTTATAATTAGTCACCATGGAGTTTTTATAAAGGTTATTGGGTTGAAAGTTATTGCTGTGATTTGTTTTAAGGAGGAAGGAAGACACACACACGCACACTCACACACACATAGAGCAGAGGAAATTATCCTTCTACCACTCATTAGAAATAGTCAGTTACCTCCGGCATTTTCTGTGTACGTTGAGGGCCTTTTATGCTCTGCATCCTCTGAGTGATTATTGTGCTGCGAGAGGCTGGGACCTGAACATCTGCAGCTCCCCTAAAGCCAGTTAAGTCAGTTCACTCTGCATGATCCGCAATGGCCACCTAACTTAAACACAACAGATATTCCTGGGTCTAGTGGGGAGAACATTAAATCTTTCCTCCAGCAGACAACGTGACGGCGCTTCCCGCTGCGGGTGAGTGAGCCTGTTCACTCTACATTGTAAACTGCAAATGGCTGGAGAGAGCAGAGGTCCTCCTTAATCAATGGTGATCTTTCTCATTTATTTGGTTTTAAATAAATTTCACAGCTTTGCCTGGTGATTCAACAATGGTGTGGTCAGCAAGCTGGCATGACATGACGTTGATGCCATCTGTTTTAGACTTCCCCCTAAAGGTCAGAGGAATGAGGCGTGAATAGATAAACAGACTCATCAATAATAATATCTTTTATTTTCCAGACTGATGAGCCGTAAGTCAGATTGTTAGCACACTGTGATGTGTGGATGCAGTCAGGTTTTAATACCCACAAAGACAGCTGTACTGTAACATGGGAAGCTTAAATTTTAGTTTAAATATTTTGAGGATGAACACTGAAACTACAGATTCCACAGTGCTTCTACCATAATAAGCACTGTAAGCCTTAAACGAAAAAGCACAGACTGGGGTTTGGGTCCCAACTGGTCTATTCTTTCACTGGTGAAGAAAAGTGGGGCTCTGTAGAAACCTGACAAAAAAGTGTTGGCTGGGGGGACATGTGCAGTGCTGCATTAGTAAGAGTGCTCTGCCCAGTCTCAGAGATGCGTGCTTGCTTTGAATGCTCAGACCCACGCAAACACATCGGCAGCCGTCTGCCACTGCCCTTGCCTTCACCAGTGACTGCATCACTTGCATTTTAATGCTGAGATCCTCTGCAGGGTTTGCCTAATTAGCACGTAGAGTTTGTGAAAATGGGTTCAATTACTCTCTCTTCTGGTCCTTCCAAAGTCTCAGAGAGAACCAAAAAGTAGGATTTCTGGCTGAACATCAGGAAACACACAAGCTCTTTTTTCCAATCAGATCAGGCTCAGTGTTTTCAACAGTTTCTGTTTGCAAAGGTCTGTGTCATGTGAATAACCATGAAGTTATCCGAACACAAAAGATGCATAGCTCTGCAATAATGTAATTCATTTTCTAAAACAACCAGAAAGTACCACACGTTTTCCTAGTAGATAACTCAAGCTTCTTTTCCTATAGTGTTCCATTATTAACAAGAAGATTTCTTCCTCAAACCACAAAAATTAAACTGTTAGTATGTACTGCCAAATTCTCAGCTCACATTTGCTGAACTAAACAAATATATTTATAATTCTTAAATGGAAAGCCTCTTAAAGCCACTTTTAGAAATCTATAAACTTCTGTCATTTGAGACACAAATTTCTTTTCTCATTGCCTAAACCTACATTTTCACTTCAAAGGCTGCTATTTTGCATTCAGTTCCAGCATGCTCAGCTATTGTTTCCCCTATAGCATTGTTATCAGATGTTCTGCAGGTTGACGGTTATTACTGTGTGCCAAGAGAAAATGAAGTCAGCACAGTTACATGTGCTTTTTCCGTGGCTGGCATGCATGATATCATCCTAATCAGTGTATCATTCAATGGTCTTCTCACCTCGTTTCCAGGCTTGATTTAAGATACATTTTGAAAACGTGAAATCAGTGTGTGTGACATGCTGTTCTTTATCTATTCCAGTTCAGAAATAATTTTAAAAGTTACATATTGCTCAGGCTACTTGTGATTCATTAAACTAATGCTCTGCTCCTGGCAAACGACCTGTGTCCTATGAAAGGATATAAAAAGTAGAAAGAAGCTAGACTTGATTATTTCTTTTTTTTAAAGTGACACTGGAAAGATAAAGTTTCTGTATGAAATGTGAGGAAAATTTATTGCTAGTATGCAGTAGAGCTTTAGTATTCAAAAACACTTTTTGCTTTGTATTTCATCATCTTAGACAATGTCTCTAGATTTTCTCATCTTTCTTTAATTAATATTTTTCCTGATTAGGTGAAATATTCTTTTTTCTGACATGCCATTGCAGTGTTCTGACATGCCAACATATGTCTGCAGTCCCTCTGCAGGAAGGATTAACAAGTTTGTGCATCTTTATACATGCATAATTATTTTCTTATCTTTTAAATACATATTTTATAGCAAAAGTGTTATAATTTTAATTTTGTATGTCATTGTATATTTCGTATTTATATTTTAATTTCATATATATATACATATATTGTGATTTTGGAACAAGACTATTTTCAGGTTCTTAGCTTTTCTCACTGTATGTGTGATTAGAAACTCTATCTTTTTTTTTTAATTATACATTATATACTGTCTGAATGCTAAGAGGCATTATGAAAACATCAAATAATTTGAATCCCCAAATAGAACTATTTATTGTCAGTAATGAATGTTAGAAGATGATTTTTCAACAAAGACTAAGTTTTCTCAAAACAGAAAACAAATATAAGAGGGGAAAAAAATTCATATGCTTTCACTAAAACAAGACTTTTTTTGGAAACATAGAATTATTGGTATTGAGATATGTATAAGAAGAATATATATCTGCTCACTGAAATTCTGATATACCTTCTGTGCATATTAATATAAAGTTGAACTATCTGGGAATATTGTTTCTACTCATTCTTCTCCTACAGAGAGAAAGGCTGGTTTGTTTCATTTAAAAGACTACTTAGATTCTGAAAAAACTTTGAATGAAGAGGGTAAAAAGAAGCAAGTGGAGTAGAGAATTTAGAAATTTTAATCTTCAATTCAAAGCAGATCCACTTTGAAATTCTTAACGTATGAATGAATGGTAATTTTAAAATAAACTGTAAAGATTAAACAAATATTTCAGAATTATCAGGTTATTTCAATTTATTGACCACGTAATATGATAGCTTAATTTTTCTTTAAGATTTTTGTTTATATCTTTGATGATTTCACTGTGTAATTCAATAGGAAAGGGCATGGATAGAATTAAAAAACGTTAAATATACTTCTCAATCTGCTCTAAAATAAAATTTCACTTTTCTGTGAGTATAACCTGAGTAGAAACCTATCTCTGTAAAATTTCTTTCCTACAACAGTGCAAGTACTCATATATTAGACTGTCCAAAATAATAACTAATTAGGCATACATCTAGAGATCAACTTAACAAATATGCAGAAGCATAAATGTCCTTTTATATTAGGAATCATATCCCACATTTAATATAATTAGAGCAAGAATATAAAGTTACCAGGTGATTACTTGTTAATGTTACCATTATACTTAACTTATAAATAAATCTACATCTTAGTGGAATGATAGAAGGTGCACTTGTTGAACTTAAAGTTATCACTGTTTATAACTTTCCCAAATGACAATATTAATCAAATTTACTTTTAATATGTGAATTCTGTCTGCTAAAAACCCTACAGTTTTATTTATTAAAAGCCTTTATTAAATAACTTTTGAAAAAAAACCCCAAATTTTGTGTTTTCAAAATAATAGTTTTCTTTGATAAATAGCCATAAGTATATGGCTAGGAAATTAGTTTTTTCTAACCTGAATGGCAATAGCATTATTCCTAATTGTGGATAAAGAACATTAAAAAGAAGAAGAAGAAAAAAAGGAGGAAACTGTAAAAAGTATCTACTGGACAATAATGAAAAAGTTATTTTCTGGTTTGATTTTTCTGTGAATGAAAATGGGAATTTCATTTTGAAAATCACTATTTCCTATAAACTAACAAAATACTGTTGTTAATGCACTCTTTTCAGAATACTGTTTAAATGCAAATACAGTTTCAAATTTAAAAGAAAAAATAAAATCAGTTTTAAACGAGTAAATCTTTCTGTTTCTGAAATGGAGCATTTAGAATTTTAAATGTTGACATAGAAACTTCAGATATTGGACATTTCTTCCCAGTCTGTGGTCTAAATAGTCAATAATTATTTCTCCAAGATCAATTTCTGTTTAAAAGGCTCTGGAGTGAGTGCTCTGGAATTAAACTTTTATAAGTTTTTAAATAACAAAATTTTGGCTTCAACTTATGCAAGTAAAGACATGAAAAATAAAGCCTTCTGTAGCAAAAAAGGATTATTAAACAACACTGTACTATCAGTTTTCATTCTGATGTCACTTGATAATGAAACATGTTAATTGGAAGTTTATCTTTCTGAAAAAAAATAGCAAAGAAAAACCATAACCCTCTGAATTTGTTGCTAAAAAGTAACAGATCTTCTTATTAACAGGCTTTGTTCTGTAGAAAATGGAACACCTTAATGAAGAAAAAAGGCAAGCTCCTCAAAGCAAGAAAAAGCGGGGAAGTAAAAGATTTTTTTACATTGTTATTTATTTTAGAGCTCCTTTGATCTGGCCTCCAGTCCAAAGGTCAAAACTGGCTAGTGACCCATGGGAAGTGTCCTCCTTTGTAATGCACTAGGAATTTCAGGGCCCAATTTTCTCTCTTTATCACACAGCAAATCGACATGGAAAACCTTACCACCGCAAGCATTTCTAAGAAAAGACTGATCAAAACCTTACAATAGATATTCATAGGCAATGTAGGCTGGAAGACAGTCAGGAGACCCTCCTCTTCCTCCTTAGTGCTGTCAGGGCCACAAGGGCACCCACAGGGCCTGACTACCCTGCTGAGTCCCCCCAGGACCACCCCCCGGCACCCTCTGCCCCAGCCCTAGGGTTCCATTCCAGCTTCAGCTGGTGATATCTGGAAGTGGCTCAAGGGAGAGCTGGGCCACAGCGTGTTCCTGGCACCAGTTTGGGTAAGACTACACCAGCTGGGAAAAATCAAGGAAGGGGAACAGCATTACCTGTCTGAGCATGAACTGTGTCCTTTGCCCTCAGACACAGAGAACGGGCTCTCGCCTATTTTATGTATTATTGTAATATTAGCCTGAGGCACCTCAGGGACTATTTCTCTTAGACTATTTCTTTTGGGCTCTGTGCAGAGTAAATAATACTGAGTATGTGGAAGTCAGACGATTGTCATTCGGGCTAGATGACTTTCAAGACAACAGTGAAAAAACTCACAGACCTCAAGCCTGGGGCCTCTCTTCCGGGCCAGAGCATTAGCTTAATAAAAGAAAAGAAACACCTCTTGCTGTTTAGGATTCATCAGCGTGTGTAGTTTTCCTGGCTTCATTTTTGGCATAGAAGTCAATATGCTATTCTGTAGTCCCTCATGTAGACTCCAGGTTACAGTGCTAGGCTGTACTGCAGGTGGGTATCAAAGAGCACCACAGATCTTTGCTTTGCCACGGAATGTGTCCACCAGGAACACACATGAAGAGCCATAGGCTAACTATGGGAAAGAGGGACCTACAGAGTGAAAAAATATCTTTCTGCTATTCCACAGCTACTCGGATCAAATGCACTTCCAAAGACTGAACAACAGCAATGAACTTCTACTGTGATTCTCCCTGGAAAACACTTCAGAAACCAACACAGTCTGCACACTTTAAAGCAAACTTCAGTTTTGTAGGAGCTTCTCTATTAGACACTTAACTACTTGTTAACCATTCTCCTACTGAAAGCATTGCTTCTCTAATGATTGTAATATGAAACAGTTTGTATTTGACAATGCAGTACTGCAGAGAGGCAAAGGCTGGCATGAGTCTTACTGTACTAATAATACTTATCAGCATGATTTATTGTACAAATTGTGCATTTGTTGAGAATTAATCCCAAACTGGGTGACATTTGCTACAGTTCTAAACCTACAGCAACCCATGTGGTATGCCAGTGTTTGTTTGCCTAACAACTTTAGAGAGGTTTGGCCACTTGGTCCATACAGATGACTGCTATATTTGGGAGAAAGAGGAGATAAAGAGTGTCTGTGTGACAGATTTTTTTATTAGCTCAACTCTTCAGCCATGTAAATAAGAGAGCAGAATTGTTGTAAATTACATTTTCTTATATTTTTCACATATACTTACCATAAAATCAGTGCCTGCTATCCCTTTTCATCTTTCCCTTTCAATCCAAATGAAATCTTTACAAAATTCTGACCCTATTTTATGTCATTCATCTGGCAATAGTAGTTATAAATAGTGAAAGACAAAGAACATGATGTAAAAAGTAGGGGTGTACTCCAACACAGTGCAATATATTCTGGGAATAAACAAAATGTTAAATTCCAATATTGGGATAAGAAGTTGAATTTTTAAGACTTCTCACTGAACAATATTTTTTTAAGTAGTAGAAATTTTGCTTCGAGAGTATGGTTTCATGGCCCCAAGACCCAGAAGAATCCTCACAAATATTCAGTGTTTAATTACACTGTTTAACTTAAGAATCAAATAATTATATTCCTACAAGCAATCAGAAAAAACAGGCGTCTCTAGAATTTGAAACAACCTTTGGAATCACTTTGCATAAGACAGTGTGAATCCATGGTACCTCCACTGCTGGCTGCTGAAGGTGTGTTAAATGCCTAAATATAAATGAGGTACATTGGATTATTAGCCCTTACTCACAGTCTTTCCTGGTAGACTAGTAGGCTACTTTGCTTAACCTCCCAGGCTCGCTGCATTAATTCTGGGCCTAAAAACTCCTTTTAAGCACTTATTTTCATACTACTTTTCCTAATTTCTTTGTTCAATAAAGAACTCAAAATCAAGACTTGCTGCATTGTGATCTATGCTTCATTTCAAATTATTTAAGACCACCCTCATTTCCTTTCTTGACTTCAAGTAAGAAATATAGAATACTTCACCCACGCACATCGTCTTCCATACTGAGTTCATAAAACACTTTGCAAATGCCACTCTGTTGACTTATGTAGTTATTTAGCTGTTGATCCTGTCTTACCCTTATTAAGAATTGATATGGGTGTGCTAAGCTGAGATTTTCACAATGCCTGTTGTTCTTGTTTAGGTCTAGTTTAACTTTTTAATGGCCTTTAAGAGAACCAACTACTTTTGATTCTTTAAATCTCTGAACTGTTGATTAACTACTCTTTTTCTTTCCTAGGAAAGTGAAAGACATCTGAGACTTACACTGTTCAACACCTTAGTAAAAGTACCAGATGTTAACTGGTCAAACCATTGTTACGAGGGAGCTATGGAAATGATATTTTAGAAAGATTGTTCATCTTTCAAACATTAGAATTAGATAATACTATAGTGAAATCTACAGTTGAAGGCAGTAAACAACAGATTAAAAATGCACCTAAGTATGTACTACTGAACCACATTCTCTGTTTTTGTCTTACAGCAAATACAGAAACAAAGGTAAATACAGTAATACAGGTTATGCGGGTGAGCTGATTAAAATGAATATCTTCTCCTTCAGTCTCACAACACAGTCATTGGCACCATGAAGAGAATTAAGGAATTCCAACCCTTACTGTCTTTGTGTAAATCACTTTGAGGGAACTAGTTTCCTAGAACTTCAGACGTGCTGCCTAACTCTTAAAAGGCTAAAGTAGTCATTCAAGCACCATTGATAGGGAATAAAAATGAGCATGTTCAAAGGCAATTACCCATTTTCAAAGCTAGGTATGCAATGCTGTAGTTTCACAACCAGTTTAAACCAGATTAAGCTGGTAGGGCTGCAGAAAGAAGTGGCCCCATTGTTCTTCTGTAGCTCTATTTCTCCCTTGTGTCAGCACAAGCATTTACCTTCCAGTTAAAACTAAACAGTTGGGGTTTTTTCCATGTTAGCTTTAAGCAAGATCAGTTCTCTGACCTGGTTCACTGTGGAGCTATACAAAGCTTCCCCAGGAGGGGGAAGATGGCAGGGAGGTGAAAGGGGAGCGATAGAAACACTTCTCTTGGCATCAGTGCCAGATGCTGCTGCTGTGAATTGATTGTGAAATTACAACTTGCAATAGGTTGCCTGCCTCTATTGATTACAGGTGGGACCTCACTGACTGGCCTGGGCTATAGGGGAGTAGAAACTGCCCTAAAGATGCTTGTATAGAGTAGCTGAAATGACTTGCTTTAAAACATTATATTTTTCATATAAAAATAGATTTCTTAATGAAAAGGAGAGAATTTTCTTTTTTTTCATCTTAGAACACTTCCAAACATGCTGTATACACAGACCTAAAGAGGGTATTTTTTTAATAGAACAGAACAAAAAGAATTCATTTTCAGAATACTAAATGGATACATATTGGACTTATATTTTAATTTTAACTATGCACAAGGGAATGAAATACACAGTCTAAGTCATATAGAAATATGGGAGATCTAGACCCACAATATATCTTGCCTACAGTTTCTAACAAAGGCTTGAGTCCTTTGGGATTCATATGGATTGATAAAAAAAATTAAAAAGGAAAAAAGTAATAAACTGTAATGGAAACCATGTTTCTGTTCTGTTGCCAGAAGGGATTATAATATTCTGAGTACTATATACCTCTCAGAATGAAAAGCTGGCATGAGAAAGGGGGAAGAAGCAGCATGAGGGAAGGGAGGAAAACAAACTTACATTTATTTTTATATCTTACAATGTTAATGATTCAAAGGGGCTCATTTTGATATGACAAATAGATCTTTCATCTTTTAGCCCACCTAACAGTGAAAAACCTCAGACTACTGGCACAGTATTTCTAGAAGAGGAAAGGGGAGAGGAGAATCTCCTAATGGATTAAAAGCCTCCACTTAGTTTGGAAACAGGATATTTAGATGCATTTTCCAGAGATAGAGGATGGTGTTTGGGAGACTGATTTGCCTCTCTGCCCTCTAAAGACTTTGCAGTAAATTTCCTCGGTCCATGACAAATGCTTCTAAGTACACTAGAGCTGATGCAGTTCCGGGGACAGAATTCCTCCACCTTTTAAGGGACTGATGACCAAGTTATGCAGCAGTCTCTGGCTTCAGTCTTTTGTGTTGCTGCATTTTATTATTATTTGTAGTTGGTAATTTAGCTACAATTTAAGGGCTACAGCTGCTATGAGAAAGACTGGTCCCACAGGTGGAATTATGGTTTCCATGGAAATTTGCGTTCAACATGCCAGAACACTAGTGAAATTCAAAGTCTGCCACACATGTAGAACTCAAAACTTTCTGAGGTTGACCTTCTCTCAGATCTTGAATAAAATTTGTCTGGAAGTGATCAATAAAGCCAGGCAAAGAGTTTGGCTAGCAGAAAGGTACTGAAAGATATAACAATACAGATAGCAATGTTCTGTTTTAGATTAAAACTTAATTTTTAGATTTCCCTAAATCATGACCTTCAGGTGGTATTCAGATATGAGGTTGGTTGAACTAGCTTGGATAAGACCTGAAAAATCTGTTTTTTTAGTCCGTTTGCTCTGTGTTATAATAGGTCTTTTCCTGGTTGTAGGTATGAGCATTATTCATGGTCTCTGACCACTCCCAACCAGTATCACCAGCTAGGTCTAGTCAAGTATTCAAGAAATTTTTGAGAGAAATATTTTCTTCAAAGCATGTTTGGAAATTGTGATTCTCAGGGAATAATGGCCCTGGCTCAGCTTTTGGTTTTGTAGCTATGACTCGGGGAAGCCAAACTCCCAAATTTGAACCAGATTCTTCTAATTTCACCTCTCAATGGAGAAAACAGTCCCCATGTATCCAAATTCTAGTAATTTCAATGATTATAATCTCCTTGATTTCAACTGTTTTTAAATCTGACTCAGTTTAGAATTTAGGTTTTCATCTTGTAATAGGAACAGACACCATCTGCTTTCATGAGATTTCTGATTGTACTTTAGCAAAGACTTATCCAATTAAGTGTAATGGGAAAATAGCTATTGTCTGAATAAGAAAATGATTCTTCTGCACTTCATGAGATTGCCTCATATCTTTCTTAATATTAAGGTCCACTTGGTTTTGTCTCAAATATAAGAGCTTAGAAGTACGGAACTCAGAAGTAGTCACTTTACTTAGAGTCTTCTTCTTATAATCTACTTACAGTCTATTTTATATAGACTTTAGTCTATATGTGTATTCCATTCTCTTTTACCTAAATCAAAAATATTTTTTGTCTAAGCCTTGATGCCCTCATTTTAAAATACACAGAAATATTTGGGAATTTATCCTACTTAAAACCCGAATACGTCTCACATGATTATATCTAAAAACTCTTCTTCATTAGTTTCACAAACTTTATAACTTTGGGAATCTCAGCTTTTGCCTGTAAACTTTTAATTGGTTTATGCCATTCCTCAGCCTCTAACAATATGACTGAAAAGATCACTTCTGCTGCTTTCCAAATCCCTTCCCCCCTGCCCTGGACAATTTTCATTAACCAAGATAGATACTAGCACTGTTTTCAATTGCAAATTGACATTATGCTCTCTACATAATTACCAGAACATAAAAGATATCAAATAGCAGTGAAAAGTCATATTTGATGAGCTGTGATTATTGTGATTATACAAGTGAGAAATGGTGGAGAATTGTTGAGATACGCCCTTTTTAAATATTAGCTGAAACAAAGACTGGAAAAAGAGACAGTGTGCACATAACCTCTGAAGTGTGATACTTTGGTTAAGTATCTTACCCACAAGAGGAAGAAAATAACTTTTATCATGGTAAGATACGTTATTATTCAGTGGGAAATTATATCAACCGTTAAAAGTAATTTTTTAAATCTAAAACTTACTGAACAACAGAAGCTTCAGGAAAAAAAACTAAGAAAGCTTTTGTGTGGTCTTTGGCATAAAAACAAAACAAAACCTGGATCAAATTATGGTTGATATAAACAGTAGAATCTGAGGTTTGTCTGACATCATTTATGGAATTTTAATTAATACAGAGACTGGTGAAGCTGTCAAACTACAGAGACTGAAGCAGAAATTTAGGAGTACAGAAATACATTGTGTACAGCTCCATTTTATGTAATCTATTTTGAATGTTATCTCTTTCCTTTATATGTCAAAATAAAACTATAAAATAAAGGTTTGGTTGCTTCTATTGATAGTTTTCCTTCTCACAGAGATGCTTTGGCTTCCTGAACATTTATTTAGAGTGCAACATGTTTAACACACCAAAAAATTTAAGAATAATATTTTTTAAATGTTGAATTATCTAATCTTTATAGATTAATTTTGATTATTATTCTAAACTGATATTATGCCATTTATTTTACCCTACAGAAACCTTTAAATTTATAGGGATTTTCATTGTTTGGAAGACATTAAGACAGCCTCTGGGACTTTGAAAAGCAGGTGGAAAATAATTCAAAAAGCTGGATCCTACTCTCATTTATGTTAATGTGAATTGAGCTTACAATGAAAAAATCAGGAAGTGGAAAAAAACCCCAAGGAATACAATCAAATACCAGCCCAAGTTCAAGAAACTAATGAGATCAAATACTGAAATTTTTTCTTACTTTCTTTCTAAACTGTGGATGTTCAGTCTGTGTAGCATCTGAGCCCCTGAAATAGAAACAGAGCCTGCCATTAAAATGTATTTGTCCTGAAGAGCAGTGCTATCTCCTTTTCAACAACAGGAAACTACATGGTATTGTGTCTTCTCAAGTTTAAGCAGTAAATTTGAGTTTGAGGCTGCTCCTGGATACAAACTGAGGTCTTCTGAGCTCATCCTTAGTAAGGCATCAGAAAAGATGGTCTGTCCCTCCATCAGTCAAGCCAGGTTGAGTTCTGGCAGCAGGGAATCTATCCTTACTTACACATCTTCGGGAAATGCACACGCTTATTCTTGAGAAGACAGTAAATTACACCAGTCCAACTGTGAGTAAGCCAGCAATATAGTTTATTTCTTGTCTTTTCATTACAGTTAATATCTCCTGCTATTTATGTTATAAAAACCTAATGTACCTTATTTGCTCTTTAGATCATTCCCCAATGCCAAATTAATGGCAGTGGGAAATGATAGACAAATTAACTTTCTTTTCTGTCTTGTAAATCTATGAACCCTAGGGCAAAGAATTCAAGATCTATAGTGGTGTATGCAGTGTCTAAAGTAAGCGAAGGTGGGGATACAGTTTGAATCAAAATTAGTTAACTAGCTTGAATTAATTAACTAGCTCAACCAAGTTAACTAGCATGAATATTTGGCCGGTGCAAGAAAATCAAGGCAAAATTAAGTGACAGAAGCTGAAAAGCAAAGTAGAAATAGCATAGAAAAAAATTCAGTACCCAGATCACAGGAACTGAGATGGGGAAGAAGGTCATGTCACATCTTTAAGATGAAAAAATAAAGAAGAAGAAATTTTAAATAAAAAGGGTGTGGGAATTTCCTAGATGAAAAGTCAAAGGCAGAAACATAAAACATACAATGAATGGATACAATCAGGGAAAATAAACAAAAGGCTTGAGTCAAGTGGAAATAGCACCCTGAAATTAGAGACGTGTGACAAAAGGATGGAATAAATGTAAGTTAAAGAAACACTTTGTTTCGTAAGATATTGACTATATGGGACACTGGGTCTTATTGCTGAGAAAAAAAAGGCAGAGAAGAGTGAAACAGAAGGACAAGAAAGGGTGAATATAGAAATTAAAGGGCAAAAGTACTGCTTTTGGTCAGTTATTGTGAACACATGGTGTTAAATTGCAATGGAATAGAACAGCACACTTGTCACTGTCATACACAACCAGTTTATCAGCATAAAAGAGTAAAATATTCAAAGGCAATGTTTTGGGTTTGTGTGGTGAGGTTTTGGTAGTGGGGGAGGAGCTACAGGGGTGGCTCCTGTGAGAAGACGCCAGAAGCTTCCCTGGCTCCAAGTCAGACCCACCTCTGGCCAAGGCCGAGCCCATCAGTGACGGTGGTAGCACCTCTGGGAGAACAGATTTAAGAAGGGAAACCTGCAGCAGAGAGGGGAGTGGGATGTGAGGAACACCTCTGCAGATACTGAGGCCAGTGAAGAAGGAGGGGAGGAGGAGCGGGGGAGGAGGGGATGCCCCTGCAGCCTGTGGTGAGACGGCAGGCTGTCCACCCCCAGCCCACGGAGGAGAGCGGGGGAGCAGATGCCCACCTGCAGCCCGGGGAGGAGCCCATGCTGGAGCGGGGGGATGCCCCCCAAGATGGCCGGGTCTCCGTGGGAAAGCCCGCGCTGGAGCAGTCTGTGCCTGAAGGACTGAAGCCTGTGGAAAGGACCCACGCCGGAGAATTTTGTGAAGAACTGCAGCCTCCAGAAAGGACCCATGTTGGAGAAGTCCATGGAAGACTGTCTCCTGTGGGAGGGACCCCATGCTGGAGCAGGGCAAGAGTGTGAGAAGTCCTCCCCCTGAGGAGGAAGGAGCAGCAGAAACAACGTGTGATGAACCGACCCCAACCCCCATTCCCCGTCCCCCTGTCCCACTGAGGGGAGGAGGTAGAGAAAATCGGGAAGAAGGGAGGGGTGGGGGAAGGTTGTTTTAAGATTTGGTTTTGTTTCTTATTATCCTGTTTTGATTTGATCAGTAACTAATTAAATTGATTTTGTTTTTTCCCCAAGCTGAGTCTTTTTTTTTTGCCTGTGGCCATAATTGGTGAGTGATCCCTCCCTGTCCTTGTGTCGGCCCATGAGCTTTTTGTTATATTTTCTCTCCCCCATCCCACCAGGGGGGAGGAGTGAGCGAGCGGCCTAGTGGTGCTTTGTTGCTGGCTGGGCTTAAACCACGCAGGCACCCAACCTGAATATAGCCACAGACAAAGCCAAAAGCCAGCAACAATAGTTTTATGGACACGAAAAAACACATTTCAATCTTTTCAGTATCCGTTTCACCACTTCTTAGTGTCAATTACAGTGGTATTATGTGGAGAAGAGGGGCTTCTTGAACTTAAGTGGTATGTGGCTTTTTGCAAATAGCATGTTTTCATCTATTCCTATCCAGTAAGCAGGACAGCTGAATCATCATTTGAAATACATTAATTACCAAAACATGGGTGAATGTGGCATTCAGTGAAGGGGAACTAAAAATAAACAAATCTAATAATTACAGATAAGTATATAAGAAAGAACCTGGAGCAAATAAGCAAAAACCTGGAACTGCAAATAACGAAACCCATGGAACTCATCAGAGTTTTCCCATTGATTCTAGATGTCATCAGTATTTAGCCCAGAAATGCCCATAAGATACAAAGAGGAAAAGATTTTTAGACAGCTGAGCTAGCTAAAAGTAATGGAAAGTGCCATGGTAGAATAGGAATGGACAAGTACAAGATTAAGTGGCTCGATTAAACACAGATATGATAACTCAAATACAGAACAAATAACAACAAAGTGTACTTCTCAGTTCTTTTAAAGCCAGATCATGCAGGTACAGACAGTAACAAAACATGAAAGAGTGCTATATTATGCACATAAATGGCATTCACAATCCACAGGACAGAGAGCAAGAGATGCCAAAACAGGCAAAGGAGCATACTGAAAATTCAGATAGGCATCTTGAAATGAACCATGTCAGAAACAATGAAAAGAAGTCAGGTCTGGTCTGTTTTCCTTCTCCAACATGATGGCAAAATGAAAAGCTTACATTTTCAAAGAATGGAGAGATCAATAAGGATTGTTAAAAGGGTAATGTCTCTTAAAAAATCTTTACTACAACTTCCACTTCTAAGTATGCTCTGCTTCTGTTTTACAGTTATTACATATATTATATAAATGAATGTTTGAAACGGGATGTTCAGGGGACACAAGTGGCTTAGAAGACAAGACGCCACTCACATTTGTATAATTGCTTTATCTCTGCCACATCTGTTTTTGGTAACACACATGAAGTTATCTGGGAGCTTTGACTCAGCTCATTAGCAGGCTTACTGCAGCCAAGAAGTCAATGGACCACAGAGCAAACTATCTTTTTCAGAGGCAGAAAGGAAACAGGCATGTGAAAAAGGACTACTGCACACACTGCTAGAAGTTCAGTGTCACCACTCTATGATTGTACCTGCACTGCTTATCAATTTAATAATGATGTATCAGTGTGTTAATGAGAACAAAACGTAGGCAATCATGACTCCTATGCCTTGTCAGATTCCCTGTATAAACTCAACCTTTGGGCTGAACTAGGACAACAGCAATGACAATACAAGTTTTAACCTATCTCTGCATCTGAGCCCAGCACATACTTATTGTGTCTGTTCTATGCAGTAGGAAGTTGGTACGTACTGGCTGACATGCAGTAGGCGGTTTTGAGTTCACACGTGGAGAAACAAGCCTTGATCTTAAAATTAGTTTACTGCACATATTTTTATTTCATGCAGTAAGAACTTGTAGCACTACAACTAAGCTGTTCCTGGGCCTTATGTTCAAGACAAAGCTGAAGGTGCATCTGCAGATAATACCATGTGAGTGGCATTACAAGCTTCCAGAGGGAAAAGAGGTCGTATGGGAATATCACAGTATTACTTCTTGTCAGCACTGGCTGGAGACCTACATCACATTAAGTATCTAATCAGGCTGAAGCAAATTTCAAATGCAGAATGTTCCATGTATTCTTGGCCTTTTACAATAACAGGGAAAGTAGACACTTTTTGAAATACTGTTAGGCCTATACATATTTCTTGCTCAATTGGTCATGACGTGTTGCAAATTCTTTCTTTTGTCTTGAAACACATTTTTTTGGTCATGAATTTTTGTAATTTAAAATCTCTGGACAGTCATTTTCATACTTGAAAAATTTAATATATTTTAATTCTTAACATTAATAACATGGGAACAAAGATATTAAAGTATAATTTTCAATACTTACATATTTACTTTTTAGAGCACAATTTAGTGATTATCACCCATGTCACAGTCAACTAATGTGAAAAAACATTCTGTAGGTTTTCTTCATCCAGAACCATAAAGAGTACAGAGCGAATAAGAATATTTACCTGGCAAAGCTGCCAGTGGTGCACATGGTAGAACTGAATCCAGCTTCCTTTTGAGCAGGTGATGTGCATGCCTTCATGCTGGCAGCAGAAAACCTTTCAAGTTGGAGGTGAACTAAGGAGCTCAGAAATGGATGCAGTAGATATGAAATAAGAAGAAACTGCTCTGGAATACTTTTATGACCATAAATATGTTTCATCATTATGTAAGGCTAAATTCCCCCACCTCAGTATTATACATTTAGAGCTTACATAATTCAACAATGAATGACATGAAACTGAGGTGCTTAACTTAAACTACTTTGTGCCAATATCTTCCAAGATTAAGTTCTGTACAGTACAGTTCGTACAGCTGTATTTTAACATTAACTGGCAAAAAGAGAGTACAGACATAGATATAGATGCAAAAGTAAGAGTGCTTCTAGTTCTAATAGAAACAGTGTGGGCTGTATAGAGGACAAACACACGGCTGGAGAAACAGGCAGGGCTGCTGAACACTTTTCTGCTAGGTAGCTGTTTCTGTCTTTTTCCTGACACATAGTTCTCTGATTAGTGCATCACCTTAAAAGTGTACAGTTCTTCTATGTAATCTTCTAGAACAATGGAAAGCCATGTTTCATCTCCTTGTTTCTACAAAACCCCATCAGGCCTTTATAATCCATGACCTAACATGTGACTAGAATTCATGGTGCACATTTTGATGACTATTTTAAAATTTATCAAAAAATTGTGGGATTTAATTTCTTGTAGAGAATGTGCATGTTTGTGAAAGACTGAATTGTTATCTTGAGCTCTTTGTCTCAAAGATTGTTAGGTGTGAGAGACTGGACTGTCATCTCAAGCCATTCATCTCAAGGATTGTTTGATGTGAGAGACTGAACTGTGAACTATTTATCTCAAGCCATTTGTCTCTGGGATGGCCTGTTTAAGCAGGACACTACTCTGTCCATCCAGGTGAGGAAACGGGCTGGAGCCAACAAAGCATGCAGGAATGTGGAGACTACCATTCTCATGGAAACTGTAGTCTTTGAGATAAGATACTGGTTTCTGGTGTTGATCACATGAAGGTCGCGAGATAGACGAAACCTGCAGCGCAGGAACAGTGCACGAACAGTACGTATGTGCATGAATCATCGAACTATGCCCTATAAAAACCATGAAGACAAGCTGTGGTGTGCACCCACCACCGAAGAATTGAAGACTGCGGACCACTGGGATGCCGCTGGATCCATGGTGGTGACTATCCTTGCAACTCTATCCCAACTGCTTGCTTGATTTCTGCCTTTTCTTCCATTCTATCCTATCGCTACTATTTTCTACTTTTGATACTTTTGATAATAAAAACTCTTTTGGGTATACGGCATTTGACCTTATTTGTGTCTTAATCTCGTCTTTGGGATCATATCAAAACCTTCCCCAACATTGGATCGGGACAGTGTTTGACAAGTGTACAGCAAACTCTTATAACAAGTTTTATTTTACTTTAGCTAGAGAGACCTTCCCTCATTTTATATAATTTCTCTATTCAGAGGTATTGGTATTTTAACACATTATTCAATCCCACTTGGAGATTTTGAGCATATGTAATATTCCATGAACGTTGTTAATCTCAATATAGTTTGTAGTGGAAATTTGATAACTGGAAAATTCAGTATTAGTGCTTTATGAGGTCTGAAGATTTTTTCATAGCTATTTGTACTATTTGCACTATTTGCAGTTCCAATGATTTAAAGCCACATAAGACACTGCATTAAGCATCTATGACCAATTGTTTCAACTGTTGAACCTCAATGACATTTCAAATCAGCAATTTTGTATGCCTAAATGAATTTTTTTTTCCTGAACTTTCTTCTTGCCAATTGATATATTTATCCTTGGAGTTTCCTCTGAGACTGGCAAATGCTATGCTTTCCCATTTTACAGATGAGGAAATGCTGCATAAATTTCAAATGCCTCGTCCAAGATCAGACAGACAGTCTATGGCAAAACTATGAACTCTAAATCCCAGGATACCACTATAGTCATTGGACCACTCTTCAATTTTTACAGAACTACCCCCTCTGTCAAATATCAGCTTTAAACTTGTTGACTTTTGAAATTACTTGTCACTTTAAAATGACAAAGTCGTCTGAAATACTTTACAATATTGGGAAAACTGAATGTTATTCAATTTTCATCAAAGTGAAATGAAAGCCCTGAAATATGAAAATGACAGCATTTCCCTCTAGCAGCTTTCCCAATATTTCATAGTGTCAGTAAGACAAATTTTTTTCCTTTACCTTTTCTCTTTTGGCCTATTCTTTCCATACAGATTTTTTTCTCTCATTGAATAACTCAGTTTTTAAATTCCTTCAAAGTAAATCTTACTTCTTGTACTCTTAATTTACACACACAAAAAAAAAAAAAAAGAGAAAGAAGGAATATGTTATCAATTGTTTTTTAACTCAAACACATATGAGTAAATTCATTCCCATCCCACATACAGTTAAAAAAAAAAAAAACCACAAACACACTGGGGAGCAGAGCTCTAGCAACAGTTCCTTCCATTCCTCTTCTGGTTTCCTCCTTCCTCAGTTCATTGCTAGTTACTATACAAAGGCATTTGATCATCCTTAAAGCATCCTAACTTTCAGGAAAAAAATCATTGTAAGTAATTAACAAGACCAGCCTTCTTCAGGTACCTAAAGCTGTAAAAACAAACAAAAAGAAATGAAGAATGTAAACCTGTATTTGTTGGTAATTTAGGTCTTCATCTTTTGCTTTATGAAATAAGAAATATACTAATGAAAATGTTAAGATTTTTTTTCTAAAACCTGTATAGGATAAAATAGAGGGTTTTTTTTAAAATTTCAGGATGCTGGTAATTCAAAAGGAAAAAAAGGCTGTACAAATAAATGATACTAAAAGCTTGGTTGTTAGTTGTTGCTGGGTTTTTGATTGGGGTTTTTTTTGTGTGTGTGTGTGTGTGTGCATGTGCATTTTGGGGTGGGGTTTTTTTGTAATGTTATTTAAAAATTAAAAAAAAATTCAAAATGGATTACTTCTCTAGCAATATGAAATTGGTAAGCATCAACAGATAAAGATGATAACAACCAATTCTTCCCAGGAACTTCATCCACCTTTATTACTGTTAAATCAACAGATTTCCAACTCATCAGAGTATTTCTGTCTAAATCCATAACACTGTTTTCTGATGCAGATCAACCACCTACCAATGCTTTTTGCCTATTATTTTTCAGTACAAAGAGGAAAGCTGGACTGACTTAACAATAACTTGATGCCTCAATGGATTCTGCATACCAGTCTATTGTAATGTAAGTATTTCTTCATGCTATTTATTCTATATAGAGCATGCTGTTAGAGATAAAGAGCTTTATTATGGCACTGAGCTTGGTTAGGTTTAGGGATCAGTCTGGATAGGGTTGACAGGAATATCAGTAGCTTCAGAAGCATAAGATAAACAGTCAAATGTTTTTCTAGAAAGCCTCTAAGCAATTATGGCTACTGTGTATAGCCTTTATTAATACCTTTTCTACAGAGACCACACATATATTTGGCATATTGCAGAGTATGTAGGGGGAAGGGAGTTCAGCCTATTTAGAATATAAGTAGCTTTCTACTTGGCTTTTTAAACTTATAAAGTAGAGGAAGAAAGGAATCAATGACAAAAATAAAGGTAGGAAATGATTCCACAGGAATCATCTGCTGGAACCACCTGGTAATGACCATCCACATTCAAATTTAGCTGACTGGTTGGATGAGAATCTGGTGGTATTTTAATGTTATTTCTTAACAGTAGTATTCTCAGGAATATTAAAACATCTGCCACTGATTTCATGTAACACTCAAGGTGACTCTGGAAAAAGTCAGATACAGGGGTCAAGTGAATAATGGCTATTGGTATAGCATAGAGAACGATCCCAACAGTCTACTGTTCAACAAGTACAAGTAATTTATCTATAGCTTGTTACGGATGCACGACTAACCAAATCCAACAGGTGTTAAAACTCAGATTTTTTCTTCAGCAAAAGTTAGTTAGAAGTCCGATAACATTCTATAAAATCACAGGCTCAATGATGTAAAGAGAATTAATACTACACGGCTGACTTAAGAATTCCCAAGATTTTAAGTGATGGCTCAAAACGCGCGTATCACTCACCTAAAAGCTGAGGGCTCTCTCTCCCTCGAGGAGTTACCTCAGGCGGTGCCCCGGCCCGAGGGGGAGTCCCCGACTGCAGACCCGCTGCTCCGAGGAGGACTGCCCACGTGTCCTCCGGCGGGACCCCGTTTATACCCCTGTCGAATCTGACCTGTGGTCATTTAATTCTATTGGCTAGGAGGGTCACCTCGGTCTACCTGGCGCATCTCGATTGGCCAGTTCAAATTTCAACCTGCAGCCTCCAGGGTTTCCTTCCCCTTCTCCCTGCCTGGAGAAGTTTTGTTTCCTGCTGGCAGGATGGGGGGGTGCGGGATGTACTGCCACATAGCTCCCTGTACTTTGCAACACAAACTTGTAGCCAAGGTTTGTTCAAATCAAAAAAAGGCACCTGGCAAATGGCTGAAATGAGCCATACTCATTACGAATCAGTGTGACATAGGCTGTTTATGGAAAGCAGTGTTTTAAAGATAACGAGGTAGCTTTCTGTACTTTATCATCTAGATAAAACACTGTCCAAGATGTTATGGATAACGGCAACTACATTATTTTAATGAGTGACTCCCTCGAGTTACTTGAACATTCTTTTGCAAAACCAGCTATAATCTTGATTAAGACAAAGCTGTTATTCTAGATGGCCCAAAACATTTAAGTTTATATAAAAGAAAGAACTTGAACCATCATTAATTCTGACATCTGATTGCATTCCAATTTATTTCTTACTTTCTAGCCTTGAATGATTTATAATTTTTTTATCCTATCTAAAGGGAGAATACATAATTCTCTTTGAGACTCTGTTCTTTCAATTAGCCTTTGGTGATAGTTTCAAATTTAAAAGGTGTTTGCTCATTTTCAGAGAATTTGCTCCTGCTGCTTAAAGAAAAATGGAGAAAGACAGGATGAGATGAGGGTGCCTGCAGCTATTGCAGCCTCCTGTTGGCTTGTTTGACAAGATCTTACCAGTGCAGATGGGAAATAGGCTATTGCAGAGATGGATATTAGTACAAGAACCAGAGAAGAAATACATCTCATACTGAGCCTGATCAAAGATCAAGAATATAGGTATGAAACAAGAATAACCTTTAAAAAAAATCATGCCAGTCTGGTTCTTATGAAACATACAGAAAAAAGAAAGACATCTCACACTGGGCCTGATCTAAGATAAAGAATGTAAATATAAAGCAAAAATTGCCTTTAAAAAGTTATATGTACCAAGACAGTCTGGTCCTTACAAAACCAAAAAAACTACAGAAATGGATTTGTTTTTTTTTAAAATGCAAATGAAAGTAAAACTTCAAGATGTAATGAAATAAGTCTGGGGAATCTTCAAGCTGCTGAAGGAACTGGCAAATTAAATTACAAATAGGATAAAGTTTCGTGGTTCTTGCCACAAGTCATTGAGAGGCTGGTGGTGCAATGCATACTTAAACAACACTAAGAAGCTATGCAAGATGAAAATCACTGCCTGCAAATCAATGGCCTACTCCTGCTAAAACTCCTTTGGGGGCAATGGACAATTACCTAAATAAAAAAGTTGAATAAATTTGTAATAAATTAAGTCATGCTGTCAATAGTTAAAAAAGTGAAAAGTATTTTGAAGGTTCCTGGGGGTAGGATGGCACTAACAGTTGGCTGTCATTTCTACTAAACCCTATTAGAGAACACAGGTAATGCTAAGCATCAGAGCAGTTACTGAGCAGAAGAGCTATCTTTTAATGACTCAATCTCTTAGCAATTAAAATATATTTTCTGATATTTATTCTATTTTCTGGTTAATGTGGTTGAAATTTGTGGGTAATTTTAGACAAGCTTCTGATAGACAAAGATTATTGTTTCTGTAGCCAACTGTTATTATATATATCGGATTCTTTTAGTGATCCTCAGCACAGGTACCAGCAACTGTCCATATATGAGGAATAAATTCGTTCTTACACCTAGCCTTCTAGAGAGAGCTGAATCTACTGAAGTCTTCTCAATGGCCTATATTTTATGCTGGTATAACTTAGAAACATTTAGTTAACATCAGTTGAACATACCATTTTTTTTATTCTCAGAGCTAAAGGACCGATTTCTAAGAGATGCAAATAATCACAGATCTTTGTAAGACATTGGGATAAATATGTACTTCCTGTTCCTTTTGGGAGGGTTAGCTTTATGGCATGAAATACACCTCTTTCTTCTATCTCATTTTATCAAGTTCTTTTGGGTCAAGGCTTGTATTGCATCAGAAAACAGCACGATGGAGAAGGGGGAGAGAAACAGAGATGAAATAAAGTTTTCATAAGAAGCCTCCTTGATGCATTTATGCAAGTGAATAAATGAAATATTTACAAACTGGTGACTCATGAGCACTTTTGGAAGTAAGAAAACTTTATAAAGTCATTTGTTGCACTGCACTTTCTGATTCCAGAAAGTCAACTTTCTTAAGATCTGTATCTTGGTCTTCATTCCCTCCTATACTGTGTGGTAAAAATATTTATATATTTTTATCAGCCTATAGAGAGGAAGAAAAAAGGAGATCTTAAAAATTTCAGTAGGTTCACAGAGAAAAAGAGAACCTCAAGGTCTTTTTACACTAATGAAACTCTGGGAGTTCAAGTCAGTACGGAAAGCAGTTTGGAATGGAAATTGAAAAAGTTTTGAAGAAAGTCCTATCCCTCTTTCTTTTAAAGGTGTTATTGTTACTCTATTTGGTCTGAAATATATTAATCACGTGCTTGTTAGTCTATCAGTTGTTTGGTGAGGACAGGAAGTTCTTTTCAAAGTGCATGGTCTTTCATGAGAGTTCATAGATTAATTTTTTTTTAACCTCTCTCTTTCCTGTTTTCCTGTCATTTGCTCAGCAAATGTTGAAGCAGTCTTTATGACCTGTAGTCTGTACCACTAGCTTCTTTACTAAAGTGAACAGGCTTTTCTTTTGGTTAATTATTTTAGAATGGAGCAGTTTAGGCCTTTGTGAGAACTTCTAAAGGAGATGGGCAGACCAATTATCTTCAGGAGTTTCATAAATTCTTTTCAACCACCTGCTTTCTCTATGGATGAGAGAAGCTGGGTTTTGGCAAGAATGTCAGGTATTTTCTATAACTGATATGAAGACCCTTTCTCTAGTAAATTTGTGAGATGTGTAAATCTGGAATTATTAAACAAGCCTTCACTTTGTTCTACAGACATTCTTTCTGTTCTTTCCATTCTTTCAATTTCTTTTAACTAAAATTAATGTTGGTTTGAGAATTTCCCATGGACAATGCCAACTAGCAAAGCATTAAATATCCTCAGGAAACAGTATGAAAGGAAAGAGTTTCAAGATCTCCTTCTGTCTTTTAATAGCAGTGATGAGTAAGGATCTGTTTTTCTTTCTGGAAACAGCACACAAAGATACAGGGATAGCTGAGCAATGTTGAGGACTATGCTAACTTGAATTGCCTTGGTAATTTGAAATTGGTAAATTTCAAATCAATTAAATCTGCATTTGCTTTTCCTAGTGTTGATATTTTGTTCTAGTTTTAATATTTATCAATACAGTGAAGCATGGTCACTGTTCAAGGACCCTCTATTGTCCATAATTTATTTCATTTCAGTGATTACTCCTCTAGTGGTCTTCAGATTTTGAAAATCACAGCAATTGCCATATTAACAATTAAGACTTAACGTTCTAACATTTAAAGTTCTCAAATTTAAATAGAGCTGTATTAGATAAGTATTTGAAACTTGTTGCTTAATGGTAATGGATTCAGAGCTAATATTAGATTAAGTAAGGATAGTGAACACTTTTCCATCTGCTAATGCAACAAAACATGTTAGTATTTTTTTCAATATCAGGGAAAATAGTTTCCATAGCTATATCTATATGTACCAGAGTTCAGGAAAGTACGAATCTCTGTACACACTATACATGCCCTTCAGGGCAACTGAATATGCAAAAATGCATTTACTTCTGGAAGATTTTTTTGCCAGAAATGTTGAATGTTTATTAAAGTACTAGAAAAATACATTGCCAGAGGCGATGAAAAGATAGCCATCTAATCCATTTAGTTATTTTCCACCATGATCTTTCTGTAAGTGAGGTCTGAAGATTTACTATCTGGTAGTAGAACTGTGGCTGTTGAGAAGCCATGCTGTGGAAGTTTACAGAAAGAGACCAAAGCTCCTGCACTTTGCCTGCAATCAGAGAGCCCAGATTAAAGACTTTGAGAGAACAAAAAAAGAATCAGTTCCACACTGCTAATAATGTGGGCCAGACAGGAATGACAGTAGGCAACTGCCTGTGCCTGTCTGAAATGAAGTGATGGGTTTATAACTACCTTAGAAAAAACATCTAAACAGAAACAAAGAAATGTAAATGTTCCCACAGCAGGAGGAAGGTTACATTTTCCCTTGTTGTTTATTTACAAATAACCCTGACTCAGGCCTCATACACTCCTTTTATGTCTTCATTTCAACACTGAATATTTACTGGGCCTCCCCATCTGCAAAATTTTTATCATGTTAGGATTTGGTTAGAACCACTGACTGAACTCATTCAACTTTTGTTTTTCAAAAAACTGACACAGTTCTAAAACACTCTCAGAATCTGCAATAGCTTTGTCCTTGATTTTCCTAGTATCTAAGAAACAAGCATTCAGGCAAAAAAAAGCACTTGGTAGGACCTAAACAATTCATCGATCCCTTTGTAAAGGGATTTCTTTGTAAAGAAGCATAGGAGAGAAACAATAACAAGGCAATAAAAATGCAGCATCTAAGTGATGGGTGGGGGGGGCGGGAGATGGGAGGCAATGGGGAAAACCAATTAAGACAAAAGTCAGTGGTTTTGTATTGAAGAATAAATTTGTGCATGCCCAAACACACACACACACACTCACACAAACACGAAAGATTTGAGGGAAAGAGGACAAAAGTAGTTTTTTAGTTTTGGTTATTTACAATGAGGAAGGGAAAGAAATGTCAGGAATTAAAAACCCCCTCAATTTACCCCCAAATGAATCAAAAAAACCCCGCCAAACAAGGAAAGAAATAAAAGCTTGTGCAACACTTTGCTTTGGCCAGATGAACTATATTTAGCTGCTCCAAAAGAAAGTTTAATTTTTTCTTTCTTCTGGATAGAAGTAAATGTCAGAGTGGTGTGTGTTGGTTCAGCACAGTGCAGCTGAGGAGTGGTTAAAGGGCTTTATTGTCCTGCAACTGGTCCAAAAAAAAAAAAAAAGAAAAGAAGGAGCTCTCAGTTTTTGTTAGGATTTCCGATTGTTCAGCAGTCAAAAAAAAAAAAAAAGAGCTCCGTACTTGCTCTTTGTACCTGTATTGCTGGGAGCTTCTGGTTCAGCATTCTCAGTGTAACGCCAGTGGCTAAAGAGAAACATAAGCACAGCTGTGTGTGCAGCAAGCAGACCATAGACTCTGCGCACGAATGTGAGTGCCAAGTTGATTCCACTATTAGCTCATTGACTTTAAATCATTTTAGTGGCCACTACATTTTGAAATTATTCATTTAAATTGTGATAGATTGCATCAGTTTATATCCAGGGAAGCGATAAAGGGGAAGCCCACATTCACCTTTCAATAATGTAGCCTTTCCTAATATTGTGCCTCAATGATAATAGGAATACTATCCCTTATGGCTTTTTTGATACTTAAAGACCATTAGAGCTCGACAGCATGCTATGCACTGGTAAACATTATTGTTTGACTGATGAGTCCGCTTTTTTGAGGAGTGACTGTAGTACTATGAAATCAGGTAATAAAGAGTTCAGGCACTACAGGTTTGCACTTAACTGCAGTTTATTATATTCCAGGAGTGATTCAATAGGGTTGAAAAGATACGGTGTAATTCAAGTGCTTCCCTTTCAGCACACAGTCACTGCTACAAACAGCCACTTTTTGCAGAGATAGAAAAATAAGAGTTTGGAAGAGGCCTTCGGAGGTCAGGTAGTCAGACCTCCTGCTGAAAGCAGTGCTAACTTCAAATTTAGACTACCTTGCTCAGGTTCTTCTCCAGCCAAATTTTGAGGATCTCCAAGGAGGAAGATTTCATAATTTCCCTAGACTACCCTTTCCGGTGCTTAACCACTCTCATTGTGAAGATTTTTATTCTTACATTGAATAGGAGGTTATCTGACTAAAGGCTAATCAAATCAAACACAAATACTCAGTGAGGGTCAGAGGAACAATGACAGGGTGGGAATAACCCCTGGGTCTTACAGCCCAACAAAGCTGGCTTTAGCTGTCTGGGAAAGAGAAATCCTCTGCTTCCAGATGTCCACCAGATTCAGTTACATGTAAGATTCCATACTGTAACTGGTGACAGTTTCTTCTTGTCTTTTTACTGTCCACCTCTTGTCCTGTCACTCCCCAGGAAAAGGTTTCCTCCTTCCTTTCTTTCTTCTCTACAGCCTTTCTGTAGTGTTGTCTTCTTTTCCTGCTTAAACAAACCCAGTGCCCTTAGATCCTAAACAATTTAATGATCCTCCACTTGGTTGTCTCTGGTTTGACAATATTTCTGTTGTACTTGGGGAAGGCCCCCTTGCATGTTGAATAGGAGGGAATAGGCACTTACCTCAATTTACTAAAATACTTAAGCACAGGTCCGTGTGTTGTTAGCAAGAATGCACTGCTGTCTTTTGCTCAGCTTGCTGTTCTCCAGGACTGTTTGGTCCTTTTCTGCAGAGCAGTTCCCTGCCAAACCATTCTGCAGCCTATACTGATGCCGGGAGCCATTCTGTCCCAGGTATAGGGCTTTGCGTTTATCTTTGTTGAACTTCATGCTCAATAGAAGACTAAGCAGAAATACCAGTGTGGAAGACAAGCAGCAAGCCTCTTAAGACAGCAGCTATCATTGGCAGATGACTGTCCTTGGCTCCCATAACAAAAGAGTGTCGTTGACTACTATTACTTGTGGCTTCTTCTCCTGTGGCACTGGAGCTGATTTGCCAGACAGGTGTGGCTCTCCCAGACGCCTTCCCTGCCAGAACTTGCTCTTTCACTAATGTTGCCAGAGCCCTATAGTTTTTCCACATCTGCAAGTGGAGAAAGAGTCTTCTGGTGGCCAGAACATACCATTGTTCAGCTTGCACCATTGAGAAAATCCACCTATATTGACTGTAGCTGCTGGCAGTCCGTGTTCTCATGGAAGGAGGAGCTTGGATTCCTCCTCTCCCTCCCCCACCCTGGGTCTTTGCAAAAAACCTTTTGATCTCCCATTCATTCCCCTTATGCTATGCAGTGCGCTTATCGCATCCCTCACCTGGTAACTCAGTGATTCAACCAGAATACACACCTACCACTTGATGAGGCTGTCATCACCACCAGCTACAGCCTCAGAGAAGAGCTATGAAATCAGATTGTTGCTGAATAGTTAAATAGTCACTGCTTAACTAAGTTCTCCTCCCCCTGATGTAACCTTCCAACCCTTAAGTAGTTTTTGCAGTTTTTTTCCCAAGTATATTAAGATGCACCACATGTAGGACACTGTAGTAGTATAAATGCACAATTAAACTAAAAGACATATTCTTAGCTCTGACTCCTCATATCCAAACACATACACAGGGAGTGAATATTTCCCTTCCACACATGCAGGCTTCTGGGTATTGGATTTTAGTGTATCTCTGTACAGTGTCTAGCCCTCCGGCACTTCTGTCTTACTTCTGAACTTCAAGGTGTGACTGGTTTAAGCATGTGTTTCTGAATGCAGCTAATTGCCACCTCTTTACCTGCCACCACTGATACATGACATCATTTAAAAATAAGGTGGAGAATAAGTAACTGAATCTGTGGATGATCATCAGCCAGCTTACTTTAACATTTAGCTGATGAGTCTTGAGAGTATGTTTCCCATCAGGGTAAGTCTCTAAACGAAGATCTGCACAATGTCATTATTGGTGAAGGAAAAGGCAGCAGCTGCATTTAATTAAAAATTCATAATAGCTTTGATTGTAAACATTCTCTGTTTTACTTGGTTGTATCTTTTGCCCCCAGGGCTCTTGACCAAATCTGAATTTATTTGGAAAGACTGAATGCAAATGGTCCAGCCACTTTTACACATGATGAGGATTAAAAATACATCATTTTTTGTTGTAAAAATATTATTCTATTATAAAAATATTTTCTTGAACAGCTATATAGCTGGAAAAGCTGTTAATAGAAAGTTGAGATTTCATTTGGCATCCAAACAGTCTATGTTGAGGAGACATGGCTGTCTATGTTCCAGTATTAATTACCTTGAATTAGGACTGAAAAAATGAGGTCTGCATGTAAACACCCATTCCTCACAAATAATTTCTTCTACATTTATAAAGTTTTATATAAAGAGTCGTTGTGTTTTACATCCAAGTATAACTCAGCTTGAAAACTGGAAGTTATACAGAGTAGGCTGGGCTGAATAAATGCTAGTTGCTTGGGATATGGAGACCCTGAGAAACAGGAAAGTTTGGTGGATATAAACCATGATATTCTGTCCGTATGGCCACAAAACCTAAAAAGGTCTTGGAGAATAAGCTTCTGTTGCTAATTTAGTTTTGTAAACGGATTGTAAAACTCAATATGCAGTTCAATAAAGTACTCAACAGTCAGAAATTGTCCTTGTTAACAATGTGCATGCAATCTGTAAAGGAGTCTTCTATGCTCCTCCTCGTCCAAAAAGAGGACCCAGCACAAGGTCCTTCCATCTTTTTTTTATGGCTTATTCTACCACTAGGTGAAATATTGTTATCTTTGCAAACACTCACCCTCTCCAAGAAAATGAAGATGCTTCTCCAGAAACAAGGCTATTTGATATTCAGCATGATATTTAATGTCCTTCTATGTAAAATTTACTTAACCCACCATAAAAAAGCGGAAAGAAATATGACAGAAAAAAAAAAGCATTTTATGCCTCATGTTATCAGTTTCTGTATTTCATCCATTTTATATCTCTTCTTCACCATCTTCTGAGTCCCTCCTTCTTGCTCCTTGCTCAGTAAAGTTGCAGCCTGTAAGATGTAAGTCTCTCTTGAACAGAATGTGCAATAAAGGTGTAATAAATTTACATTAATAAAACCCAGTAAATCTGAGACAAGTCAAGGTCCAGAACTTGGAGATGAGTGTTTACTATACGTACCCTTGCACAGTGTGGATGTAACACTCAGCAACACTTAAAAAAGATCATTTCTCATTCAAAATTAATTATATTGTAACTACAGATTTAGTAACATACTGGCAGTTTGTAATGATTAAACCAGGGATACTGTGGAAACTTGAAGCATACTGAAAGTGCCTTTAAAAGGAGATAGTGATTTTATCTGGGAAGAGCGGTACACAAGCCTGCTAAAAAGAGGTGAGCAGTGTAATTCTTTTAGAGTAGTAAGAGCTGGTGAGCTGTGAGTTACCATATTGTATGTGCTCTTCCATGAAAATCATTTATATTTCAAAACCAACCATTTAGCTCCCTTATAGCAGGTTAGTATTATAAAGATTGTCATTTGCGTTGATGGAGGTGAAAAAGAGAGAGAGCTTTTGATTGAGCGACTAGAATTTGAGAGCCCCATAAATTCAGGAGTAAGACAACTTGTGATTATAGCACATTGTCAAGCATATACTACTTATGACTCATCTTGAACTTGCCTGATACTAGTTGCTGAGTCTTAAAATATATGGATTTAAGCAAATATGTGGTGACTTACTGCACTTCCAGGCACATGTATATTGTCGAGCATTACTGCATTTGATACCTTGTAAAATAATCTGATATTTGGAGGAAAATTCTATTATCATTCTGTAGGAATTCTCTGAAGAAAGTTTTTATGATATGAGGGTGTTGAGACACTGTAACAGGCTGTCCAGAGAAGTTGTGGGTGTCCCATCATTGGAAGTGTTCAAGGCCAGTGTCCTGGTTTCAGCTGGGATAGAGTTAACTGTCTTCCTAGTAGCTGGTACAGTGCTATGTTTTGAGTTCAGAATGCGAAGAATGTTGATAACACTGATGTTTTCAGTTGTTGCTTAGTAGTGTTTAGTCTAAATTGAAGGATTTTTTAGCTTCTCATGCCCAGCCAGTGAGAAAGCTGGAGGGGCACAAGAAGTTGGCACAGGACACAGCCAGGGCAGCTGACCCAAACTGGCCAACGGTGTATTCCATACCATGTGACGTCCCATCTAGTATAGGAACGGGGAAGTGGGGGGCAGGGAATCGCCGCTTGGGGGACTGGCTGGGTGTCGGTCGGCGGGTGGTGAGCAATTGCACTGCGCATCATTTGTACATTCCAATCCTTTCATTATTGCTGTTGTCATCTTATTAGTGTTATCATTATTAGTTTCTTCTTTTCTGTTCTATTAAACCGTTCTTATCTCAACCCACGGGTTTTGCTTCTTTTCCCGATTTTCTCCCCCATCCCGCTGGGTGGGGGGGATTGAGTGAGCGGCTGCGTGGTGTTTAGTTGCTGGCTGGGGTTAAACCACGACAGCCAGCTTGGATGGGGCTTTGAGGAACCTGATCTAGTGAAAGATGTCCCTGCTCATGGCAGGGAGGTTGGAACTAGATTATCTTCGAAGGCCCCTCCCAACCCAAACTATTCTATGATTTTATGATTCTTTTGTGCAACTTGCTTTATAAATTATTTTTTCTATCTCATTATCTGGTTTGATTCAGTAATAGATTTTCCTGAAATTACTTAAAAGCAAGAAACTTGAGAGTCATTTGACAAAATAAGGACTTGAGCCATCACGACTTGATGATTTATCTTCACGTAATATATTGCAATATCCATCTCTGCTTTTGTTATGCAGCTGAAGTTTCCATAAATTATGAGAAATGCTCTCATTTCAGTTTCTGAGAATATGCTCATGAAATTCAGAGGGTAAAGATTTATGCCAATGTTGAGCATGTTCAAATGAACCACTGTCTTTAGCAATGATGGTATTTGTGTCACTGGTAAAATCACTATATGAGTGAAGTCTTTTCTATATATAGACAAATTTAGGTATGTAAATATACCCACAAAGAAGCAAACAAAAACTTCAAATCAAGGTCAATCTCTATAGACAAATTACCTTATATCATAAAGGAATCTGCAGTTATTTGCATTTACAGTGTTTAAAAAATTTAACAGGAATTTTCTTTTTTAAATAAGCATGTCCTTGAAAGTTAAAGATGAGGACTCAATTTTTTGGCCTGTCTGGTGTTATTTAACTAGCTTTCTCCCTTCACCTACTGTCTTCTTACTGTGATTTGGTAATTTCATGCCTCTGGAATGTCAGCAAGAGTAATAAAATGACAATTTAAGAACATGTTAAAAGCCAATCTAAATGGCACCGTTCTTCTGAAGCTATTAAAAAAAAACCTCACAGCAAGTCCTCATATTAGCCAGCTCTGAAAGTTCTATGCTTAAAAAGAATTGTTGTTTTGGCTCAAAGGATATTCTATAAGATGAGGAGCCAATTCAGATCTCACAGATTAATGTCTTCTCATAGTAGATTACACAGTTCACCTTTTTACGCTCTTCTAAAGAATGCCCTCCCCTCTACTACTCTTCCTCTCCACCCTGATTTTTTTATAGCACAGCTGTTAGACATATTTTATGATTAAAAAGTAAATATTATTACTGAAGAAGGAGAAATCTTACATAGTTCACAGTCCTGGCATAACACCCAAAGGTATATGTGCTGATTTCTGGTTTTGGAACTGCCTAACTTGTTTCCCAGTCTTGGAAGACTGATATACTTACGAAGCTTCCAAGCAAAGGAGAAGGGAGCTCCATCTTCCAACACTTTGCTCACAATGGGTCTTCCCACCAGCTGTTCTTGTGCAGCCAGCTATACTCCTAAAGGAGGGGGAAAGTGCACTTTTTGCCCTGACAATCGTTGCTCCAGCTGTATTGATCTAGACACCCTCATCAGGTCCTCTTTCCAGCATGCCAGCAACTGTCAGTGGAAAGGAGAATACAAGCTTCTTCATCGTTTGGCTACCACTAGCTACCGAAACCCCACATCTGTCCTTTTCAAATGGGTAGGTCATCTCCCTCTTCTAAGAGTGATATCCTGTTGCTTCTACAAGGAATAGAATATTGCTAGTAAAACAATTCCTATCAGCATTATGTCACCAAATGTCCCAGAACCATCCAGAAGTGAAAAAAATAGGGATTTTCATGACACATTTGCATGACCCATTGCTTCTCTCCCCTGACACTTGCCTACCTTCCCCAATTGTCTCCATTTTAGAGATTGTCCTGAGATGCAAAATCCACTGCAAATCATGGTGTCGGGTGCCATCTCTCTATCAGAAGCTAAGTATATTGGCAAAAAGCTATAGGAAATGCCATGGACTAGCAGAGGTACTATAACCAGAGTGCCTATCAACACTGACTCCTATCTGGAACTGAATGAGATTGTCCATCTCCTGTCCTGAGCACATTTAACACTGCCTATCTTGGCAGTCAGGGAAGTTGTGAAAGGTGTTGGTGTAATGTTGTCCCACAGGGAAGCATCCAGCAGTCATGTCCTGTTTCATCTTGTTTCCTTTCTTTCTCTTCCTTCCCTGGATGATCAACTACTCAATAAAACTATTTTTCCCTGTGCTATATCTTTTACAAAGAGAGCATTATATCAAACAAGGAAACTTCCTAGAATGCAGTTGAAATTTTGAATAGATTTTTGAGGGATTGAAAAGACAGAGCAATGCAGAAGAAAAAGGGGGAAGAGCAGGACCGGTAAAGCCGTTTTGTGCATTGGCTTGCTTATACTTTCTAAACAAGTCTTCCACTGGAAAGGCTACCACTAAACTCCAAGGTCATATTGGGAAACTAAACAATTCCAACAGAGTAATTTTTTCCAAAAAGATCCATTGTGTTGCATTTACAGTGTGTGTGACACTTTTGAAATTTCTGCTACAGCAGTTGGTTTAATTAAGCAGCAGCTATGTTCGTAGTTGGGTATGGATGCCTGGAAAGGCCTTCACTCCTCAAGAGGTAAGTACAAATAGTCAGATTGTTTTTTCTGTGTTTGATGGTCATGCAGAGTCTACAGGTCTGTATTTATAGCTGCAAGCCAGCTTTCATTGCTGGCCATTGCTGCTTCCCAGCAATTCAGGATCTTCCCTGTGTGCAACTCTGAGTTCAGAGGACAGGCTGTGCCACTTTTGAAATTTTTTCCTTGTCCCAAAGTCTACATCTGATGATGTCATCTACAGCCAAAGATGTCTCCTGGCTCCCTCTAGCAGCTCACAGTATTACACAGCATTTATAACACAACCATGCATAAAACATCTTGACACTCAGCTTTTTGCAGTCCCTTGAAGTCTGATCTGGTCCAATTTCTCTTTCCCTGTCTCAGTGGCCAAGACACTGAAACTTGGCTCTTACTGGTAAATCTGGAATGTTGGCACTGACCACAAAAGCTAGTAAAACACCAAAGCTGGGCGATTGCTTTCCATCTATATATTTTATACATTATATTATTTATAATTGTGATATGTATAACAAGGAACTCTTGAAGCCTGGTTTCTCTTGATGGCATAGACATAGGCAGCTTTTAGTCTAAGTTTAAATTGGCATTGACTGCTGCTATAACATTTTGGAAACATATGGACCCCAAAATTTTCAACAGCACCTTATTATTCCCCTCTGAGTTCCTGCCAGGGTGGCACAGCAAAGTGCTAAAAATGTTTGGTATTTTCTCATATGAAGTTTTATGTACAGAGATGAAGATAGGTGAAATGTGTATATGTTAATTTGTAGCTGACAGAAAGTTGGAAAGATACAGGAAAAGCCAGTGGGAACCAGACCTGGTAGAGTTGTATCTATATTGCATGGAAGAGGATGATGCAAGCAAACAGTGGATTTCTGTTATATCGCAGGGTGGCAACACCAGACTGGGCTAAAAGGGCAGACCAGTATGTAGACACTGTGGTAAGTGGATAGGATTCTAGGGCACCACTATAACAGTATTTATGTCTTCAGAAAGGTCATGAAATAAGAGAGTGTCTAACAACTTTTCAAAGTATGCTATTTCTGGAGAGCATTTCCAAAGTGGATTCCAATTTATAATCCAGATTTCTGAAGAGAGAAACCTCCAGAAATTGAATTTGATGAAGACATACAACTGACAAGTCAGCAGGATTCTTTTATTCTCTTTGCAGGTACTTTCTACAATGTCTTGAATGACTTGCAACATCATATGTGTACCGGGGCTTCAGCTTTCAATCATAGGAGAAAATTTAGTTGACTTAACTCCTTTTTTCTAAAGAAATTTAATTTGTTTCCTAAGTTTCATTTTTTTAAAAAAAAATGTAAATAGTTATACTTCTGCACTACTTTCCATTTATTGACTCATTTCATCCAACAGTTTCAATACATTTTACATATTCAAAGCTTTGTACATGCATATGCAGGAGACAACCAACTAGACTGATTGACAGGAGTGTTAAAATAGACAATAGACATGTTTGTAAAAATGTTTTATTAAATAGATCCCCACTAATAGAGGCAATTTTTACTCTGTTATATTAATTGTTTTTGTGAAGCTTTGAAATGTATGAGTTTAAATAAATCTTACTCTTTTCAAGTCATGTAATTTTAATGAAGCTAAATATAAAAGGAGGTATATAAACCAAATATAAATTCTTTTAGGACAACTATGAAAGGAAGGTCTGGTTTAATGATGTAAAAAAAAAAAAAAAGTCTTTGTTTGAGTTCAATTTGCAATTATATTTCTTTTCCAGTTCTGCTTTTTACTTTTCTACTGTCCTTGTCTGTAGATGGATTTTTATAAGACATTCAATTGACTGCCAGTCAATAAGTCACTCTTTGTTTCAACTACAATTCTCCATTCTCCAGTCCAGGGGGTTAGAAATAAGTGACAATGTACATTTTGAACTGCAACTCATAATTTTATATAAATTCTGGTTGACATTAGTAGACTATTTATCTTTCTCCTACAACCTGTCTTACCTTCCTGAGTAGATCAATAGCCAAACCTACATATCTGTAGCAACATGGGTTTTGTCCTGTCCTAAAAATATGGCCTGCTTTAGTGTCACATCTTGTGAAATGCATGCAGTGGTAATGCCTATGGAGGGTGGAAATGAAGCAGAAAAGGAAGATGTACCCAAGTCTACTTTAGAGCTTAGTAGCTTCTATGTTTGGCCAAGTTATCTTATAGCAAAGAAAGGGTTAATCAATTGATTACAAATATCCTGCACCCAATGGTTTCTTCCTTCTTGCATCAGTTTCTCATCTCTCTTATTTTAGTGGGGACAGCAGGAGCACTATATTTAGCATTATATTTAGCTTCTCCTTCAGGATAGTTTGCTGTGCACAGCTTTGATAAAACATTGCCCTCTGCCATACCAGTATTTTAAGTTCCTCTGTAGTTTATTTATTCAGTAGAAATACAGTTTCTGGATTTTTGTCATACATGGATGTGGTGATTTTCCATTGATTGTCTTCTGCCTCCAGTTCTATTCTTTCGAGTTTTCTCACAGGGAATGTGCAAACGCCACAAATCTAATTTCAGAGTGTACAATACTAATTATATTGCTCAGCTGATACATTCTTTTTAGCTTGAATCTCTTTCCTGTAAGACAACCCTTTAAAGACCTTTAGTCAGGTACACCAGGTTTTCACTCTATACATAACTCATGAACCTTCCAATTCGCAGCATACATTCACCTATCTATGGGAATTGTATCAGACATACCCGTGACTGACTTGATGGACTCTTAGCATCTGTAGCTGTGAAGTCAGACCTATGTACCAATTTCCTTTTAAAATGGAAAAAATAAGTGTGGAAGAGGATATGTTTCTGAAGTAATTGTTAGCAAATGGTACATTCTTCCACAATCACTTCTTTATGCGGAAGAATATCAATACATTTTAGCAAACAATGATAACTCCTTTAAATCTGTGCATCGTACAGATCCAAGAGTTAAAAAGTCTGAGGCAAGTCCAAGTTCACTGAGAGGTTTCAACAAGTAAAGACTGCTAGATGTGCAAGACTGTAACCACCCCTTACATCTCACAGCTATGACCTCAAAAGAAAGCCTTGTCAAAACCTGGTCATAGTAACTGCCTATGTGAATATTTTCACTGCTCAAAGTCTGCTGCTTATTCCTTTGTACCACACTGGTTGCATGTCTGAGATCACATTAAACTCAGCTGAGCATAACATGTGAAGGAAAAATGAGCCTGAAAGGTCCCTTTCAAGCACCTCTTCCTTCCCTTCTTCATTTTAATGTGGCTGCCATGTGGTTCAGGGACCATTATAAGTCCATGTGTTTTTCTGCTCCTGCTGTAAATGTTTCATTTCTCTCAGGAAGATAAAAGGACTGTCACCTTATATTAACTGCAAAATTGCCTTTTTTGTCCATAAATGTGAAGGGGGGGTGGCAGTATGGAGACAGCACTTCTTTGACAGACTGCTGAACGCCAGTCTGTGCTACAGGCATGTAGCACTGGGCACACTCAACAAAAATACTACTACAGAAGAAGAAAGAGAAAGAATAGCAGCGCAGCCAAAAATGTGATAGTTGCAAAAACTGGCAGTAAAATGGCTAAATTGTGAAAAAACAGCAGACCTAAGAAAGTTTCAGATATCAGGAAGTTATATATAAAATACATCAGATGACTAAAAGCAATAGTAATACCCATCTTAGGGAATGAAGACAGCAGCAATCCAAATGAGACAGAACTTTTTTTTGTGGCAGTATGGGGCAAACACACAATGAAAAGTATTGTTAAATGAGTAACATTACTGTTTCATATCAGTCTGAAGTGGCATTGATCAAATACTCAGGTTGTAAAGTCAGTGGGGAAAAAGAAAACGAGTTTCTAAAAATATTTCTTCTTTCCATTGAGCTTAGATACATTTGGAGGGGAGTTTTATATGAAGTAATAAAAGCACACAAGTCACTTATAAGATAGTTGCAGAAATGTTATGCTGTATTGTAAGAATATGTGAAAAACAAAATATTATCTCAAACAAAATATGAGAAAAGGGATTAAGGAATTGCCATCTTTTAATTATTTGCTTAAATTTGAATGCTCATTAACTATGTAATAGGATGGAAGAGTTTAATTACCTAGTTTATAAAAACAACATCACTGACATTTTAATTGCAATGACAGTTCTTCTAGAAAATTTTTGGTTAACTCGCACTGACAAATACATGATAAAATGAAGTATTATACTGGCAAAAAGGGCAAAATAAAATGTTGAAATGTAGCAGTAGTGAAGTAATCAGACTATTACGTATCTAGGAAATAAACCAGAACTAACAGCACTGTCAAGGGAGTAAAAAGACATGCCTTCACCACAAACACAGGTATTGTTAAAATTATGTATTTTTTATGGATCACAAACCTTACACTTTGCTGCTAAGTGGAAAATCATGAATGTAACTTTACTATTGTGGATTAGAAACAGTTGTGTTAAAGGAAACAGATAACATAAGTACGGAGGCAATAGAAATATAGCTGTTTGAAACTTGTCAAGTATAAAGTCAAATAATCATAAGATGAACAAAAAGTTAGAATGAGAGAGATGAAATTGCAGTACAGCATTGCCTACAACAGAAAGTACTATAGTAGTGGGACACAGTTGAAGACAGGACTAAGAAAATATGGAAGTCAAATAGCAAACTCAGTCAACCTCTTTCTGAACATCGGTATATGCTGAAAGACACTAGAGAAACAATTGCTACAAGTTACATATATATAGCATGGAAAAACTGTTACTTTTTGCTGAAATGCCCTGTGTGATAATTTGAGGTTTTTGTTTTATGGAAAAAGTGAATAAGTGTCCTTTTTTCAGGCAATTCATGGTTTTAAGGCTTTGTTATATTCCTCTCAACCATCTCTTTGAGACAGAAAAGTCCTACCCATTTTGTTTATTTTTCAATCATCCCATTACTCTTTTTTGCACTTATTCCAGTTTTGTTTTTCTAAAATGTTTTCAATACATCTGCACACAATATTCAGTATAGATGCTAGGGAGTCATACAATAATACTCTATAGTTTACTTTCACTTCAGTTCTAATGAATCTCAACTTTTTATTTACCTTTCTGTTTTGATTTATGCAAAAAACCTGCCTACAATAATTCTAAGATATTTTCCAAATAACTAATTTAGATTTCTGTAAGAATATATTTTATTACATGTGAATTATTTTCTGTTTATCAACACTGACTGTGATAAAATAATAAGATGAGTTCCATTTAAAATTGAGAGAACATTCTGGAACTGGTAGTCAACTACAGTTTTAGCTATCATGAATAACTTCTAGTTTTTAATCAGTAGCAAACCTTGTCATTTCACTATTTATCCCTTTTTTCAGATGGTTTAAAAGTTGAATAACACAGGTTGTTACAGCCTACATTGATCTCCTTCCCATGTTAAAACCAAGCTGTTACATCTACTGTTTGTTTACATCTTTTAGATAGGTAAGTCCAAGAACACACATGTTCTATTTCATGGCACCTCCATTTCTTGAAAAGCCTTTTAACATAGCCCTTTGCAATAGATTTGAAGGACATATTCAGAAAATGATATTTAAAAAAACCAATTATGCCTACACTTTAGATTTCCTAATATGTCATCTAGACTACTATGTCCAGTTTGGGATACCATGGTTAAAGACTAAATCAAAAGAGACTAAAACACAAAAGAACTGTCAAAAAACCTTGAATTGTTTTTGCTAAATTAAAGAAGAAGGATTAAGAAGGAATGATAGCAGTCTTCAGCCACTTGAGAAGGCTGTTGGAAAGTGACAGGAAGGATTTGTTACCCAAGCCCTGTCACACAGGATAAGCAGTAGAAGATTTAAAACTGAAAGGAGGAAGAAGTAGGTTCATGTATGGGATATAGGTGTCAAGGTATTGGCAGCAGTGTGGCTACAGGGTGACCTCCATGAGAAGTCTCGAGGGCCTGCCTCGTGACGGACTCTACTGGTTCCAGATGGCTCCAGTGGACACACCTCAGGACACTGCTGAGCCCATGAGCCGAACTGGTGGTGCCTCTGGGAAAACGTATTTAAGAAAGAAAGAAGTGCTAGACAGGCAGAGGAGGGGGAAAAAAAGAGTGAGAAAAAGTGGAGGGAACACCAAGGTCAGAGGAGGAGGTGCTCCATAACACAGCAGATATTGCCAAATGGACTGCAGTCCACAGAGGACCCATGCCAGAGCAGAAAACAGTGAGAAGGAAGGAGAGGCAGAGAGAAACCACTGTGTCCTGACCCCTGCACCACTCATTGCCACACTGAAGGGACTGAGTGAGAGCTGCAGTGATAACAGGGCAGGAGGAGAGGTGACTGGAGTGAGGTTGAGCCTGGAAAAGGGGAAACAAAGGTGTTTTTCCTAAGTGTATGAATGTTTGTTTCTATTTTGGTTTTGTTTCCTAATACTCAAATCAGTGTATATACATATATATGAATTGGTAATAAATTAACTTCCCCAAGTCAAATCCGTTTTGCCTGGGACAAGAATTGGTAAGCAATCTCCTTGTCTTTATCTTGGTTTTATCTGTCTTTATCTCGATTTTATCTGTCTGTCTTTCTCACTCCTGCTCTTCCTCTTTCCTCCCCATCCTGTGGAGGCATGGGGAAGAAGGGAACAAGCAACAATGTGGGTGATTGGCTGCCAGCTGGGACAACTCACCACAGTTAGCTTTTCTAAAGATAGGGGTGCTAAAACATGGGAAGAATGTGAAATCTTCAGGAATACCATCATTTTCCATTTGGATGAGTAAATATTGTTTCTCATGTACCAACCAAATTGTGTCAGTCATCTTAAACAGAATATTTCAGGGGAGATATTGTGTGTCTTTTTTTAGAAAGTCCTATGAATCTTATTACCTGGGTTTCTTTCGCATTATACACCCTTGGAGCTGTCTGAGATTTCACCTCATCATCAGTAAAGGGATTCAGAAATTTATATTTTTCATATCAGTGACCACTTGGTTTTCAACAGAAAATCTGTGAACTGAAAGTTTAGTAAAAAAGATGTTAGATGTATTAGAAGTCATACCCCTGTGAGCCAATACAAGTCAGGTACTGCCAGGAAGGAAGGAAGGATGAAGTCAGGTAAGGACAGTAGATCTTAAAAAGGAGATGATCAACATCATTGAATTGATCATCACTGTTACTCAAAGGCCATTTCCCCATTATTTCTCTTCCTGTTCAAGCATGCCTTCCCTCTCCTCTATGTTCAGTTCAATATCTTTTTCCTTACATACTTTTTCTTCCATTATCTCCCAAAAGAAACCTTCTTTTAGTCATGCAGAATGCCAAACTCAAAGTGAATAGATCCAATTTACATAGACTCAGGTCCTTCCATCCCCTGCAGCCTTTAGGAAGATTAATTGGAGTGATCTGAATTCTCCATGTCCCAGTCAATTATCTAAACATAGAATTACCTGAACATGGAAAACTAGTTTTTCCAGGGATGCCTGAACAAGAGAAATATGCAGACACAAATCATAAATTTATGCTTTCCACTGAGAAATGGTTCGCTTCTGTACTTCAGAATAAATGTTTAGGTTCAGATTGTGTATCCTTCAGTTGCAGGAGAGCATTCATATATGAGACCAGTGAGACACTCATGGAAATAAGGCTGTTGATACATGTTAAAGTACTCATTTTAAAAACAAGTGGACCTCACTAAAGGTTTCCCAAAAAAGGAGACAAAACTGAATTTTGAAATTTGAGGAAAATATAAGTTTTACTCACAATAATCTTTTGGAAACTTTTGTATCCATGGATGTAGGTGGAGGGAAAAGAAGAAGGTGATCTCTGAATGAGGGAGAAGAATTAAGGGGAATTTGTTTCTGGGGAGTGTTTTTCTCTCTTTCTATCTCCATTGTCTTACACTCCTGCCCTTACACTCAAGCCACCATGCACTCTGTGTGGTGGGTGGGAGGAGGTGCAGAGACCCAGGGCTTTCAGAAGGGACGCCCCTCAGCAGCAGTCTAGAAGGCTTGCCATGGGCAATTTACAAGGAAAAAGGTATTGGGAAGGATATGGCCTCCAGCTGCTTCTGAAGTTAGATTCTGTTTGCACCACAAGGGGAAATCAAGACAATCCTTTGCCCTAAAGCTGTAAGAAGATTGAGTCTGTGAGGGCATGAAGAAGGCCTGTTCATGACGAGAAGCTGAGTGCCCTATCCTTTGGCAGTGTATTAATACCGATAGCCTTAAGTAATTTTCTAGCCATAATGCTTCAAATAGGGAAATAAAAGGGAAGAGAAAAGGGATGGTTATTGGCATATCTCTCTTGAGAGAAGTGAATAAATGGCAGACCTTGACGCTTATCCTCACCAGCTCCTTGGAGCTGTGGGCAACTGTTTATGCCACCTATGACCTGCAATGGATCTGGAAACTTATCTGGGAGCAAGTCTTCAACTTTACTGAAGAATTTTGGAGATATTTTAGAGATTAAGTAAAAATATTTGAAAATCACTCATAATCTTTATACAAATGAATAAGGTAGAGGTATCTACCCCTTTTGGAGCACCACTCTCCTCAGAGTTGTTTTCCAATTTTTACTGAAATCTTTTAAATATTAGTATGTATCTGTCATGGTTTCAGTCCAGCTGATAACAAAACACCAGGCAGCTGCTTCTTCACTCCTCCCTCCCCCGCCCCAGCCCCGGTGAGATGAGGAGAAAATATAAAGAAAGGCTCGTGGGTCAAGATAAGGACTGGGAGAGATCACTCACCACTTATGGTCATGGGCAAAAGACAGGCTCAACTTGGGGAAGAAACAAAAACAATTTAATTTACTACAAATCAAAACAAAACAAGGATAACGAGACGTACAACCAAACCTTAAAACACCTTCCCCCCACCCCTCCCTCCTTCCTGGCTCAACTCCACTCCCAGTTCTCTTCACCTCCTCCCCCCGGTGGCACAGGGGAACAGGGGACGGGGGTTGGGGTCAGTTCATCACACGTTGTCTCTGCCGCTCCTTCCTCCCCCGGGGGAGGACTCCTCTCTTATCCCCTGCTCCAGCGTGGGGTCCCTCCCACAGGAGATGGTCCTTCATGGACTTCTCCAATGTGGGTCCTTTCCGTGGGCTTCAGTTCTTCCCGAACTTCCCTGGCGTGGGTCCCTTCCGCGACCTGATCTTCAGTCACAGACTGCTCCAGCGCTGGCTTTCCCATGGAGTCACGGCCATCTTCAGGGGCCTCTGCTCCCCCGCTCCCCCACTCCCCTCCATGGGCTGGGGGGGGACAGTCTTCCATCTCACCACAGGCTGCAGGGGCATCCCCTCCTCCACTGCACCTCCTTGCCCCTCCTTCTTCACTGACCTCGGTATCTGCAGAGGGGTTCCTCTCACATTCCAATCCCACTACTCATTGCAGGTTCCCCTTCTTAAATCTGTTCTCCCAGAGGCGCTTCCACTGTCGCTGATTGGGTCGTCCTGGGCCAGAAGTGGGTCTGACTTGGAGCCAGGGTGGCTTCTAGCAGCTTCTCACTGGAGCCACCCCTGCAACCCCCTCCCCAACTACCAAAGAAAAAAACCCTGCACCACACAAACCCGTAACAATACCTCACAGAGCATTTCTATTTTAAGAAAATCTGAATGATAACAAAATTTAACATTAGCGTATCTACACTGAACAACATTTCTTAAGTATGAAATACTTGTCCCACCAAAACTCTACCAGAATTTTGGAGTAAATCTAATTTAAAAAATACTTTAAACCATTCAGGATGCATTTCTAGCAGTTTTAGCAGGTATATATTAGCAAGGTTTGAATAGTAAAATAAAATTGTATACTTATGAAAAGTCAGAAATACTTGGCATAGACTCTTTTGGGAAAAAAACAAAATAAAAATCTGATTCTTTCCTTTAATTGCCCTGATCATTTTTTAACAGGCTTTCCTCAAATTCCAGCTCTTACTTTCTCTACATAAAAAATATCTGTTGTTTTTTTCAGCTGGCAAAGCCACTATGCACCAGAATGAGGAAATGCAGTATGAGTCAGTTCTGGAGAACCCAAAGCAAGATCTGATTACTTTCAAACCTGTATGATCATATAGGAGAAGATGACTGCCAGATTTTAGCAAAAAGAAGGATGGGCACTCAATCTAGCATCCATTGATTGACAAGCTTTTCTTTCTTTTCCAGTTTAGCAAGTAACTTAAGTAAATTATTGGTTTTAATGATAGAGTACTCCTTAATGAAGTCAATGACCACTTGAAAGATAAACATATGTTTGAGCATCTTGCTACATTGAGGCTGAAGTGGGAATACATGTCTGTGTGAAGGCCCTCCAATTACAAGAGAAAAAGGAGTACAAATTGGAGTTACTAGTAGCCTTAATGCCTTCTGTCTCAGTCAAAGGATTTAGCCAGCCAAAGCAAGATTTTAGGTATCTAAAGCATAAAATGTAATCTAGTAATATATATCCAGCTTCTGTTCAACGCTCAGAGCTCCTGAACTCTCTAGGAAACCTCTTGTGTGACTGTTTCTGCACATGCTAAGCGTTTGGCACAGCTCACTGGGTATTTCTGCATATCACCAGTTTTAGCAGCTTGGTACGCTTAAATCTTGCCTGTATTTGGAAATTTCTTTTCTTCATCTGTCTTCACCAGTTCAGGTGCACTCACATGTCTATGCTTCATTGATAGATGATGACCCTCATAAAATACTGTTGCAGCCATAGTCTATGTGTCTGTGTATATGGGCTGGGCAAGGAGGAAGGGGAGAGCCTTTTCTTCACCTGCCTAACCTGTTCAGGAGGATACACAAAACTAACAAAACCCAAAAGGGAAAAAAGGGAATGTCACTGTAATCTACTTCTTTGAGAGAAAGCGACCTTGGGTTGTGTTGTGGGAACACTACAACCTTGCCTTCATCAAGAGCTGAGTAACTGCACACAATGAGCGATGACTGACAGACAGGATGGTGCACACAACGGGTTTGATTGGCAGCCTGTGCAGAGATCTGGCTATAAACTCCCTGGCAACTGGGGAGAACACTATTAGGGAGATATCTGCCACAGTGCCGAAGCAGAGGACACGTGCATGCCAAACATGCACAGACCAGCACAGACCTAGTCTGTCGCATGTCTTCCAGGCTGGACTGTGCCGATGCACCGGAGCAGTAACTGTGTGTGTGTGAGTTTGAGTGTGTGAGAGAGAGACACCCCTTGCTTGATCCACTTAATGGTGGATAAATGGTGGTGAGCAGTGACGTGCCATTTGGTGTTCCTTCCCCTCAATGACAAGCTCTAGTCCCTGCTTTTGGCACTTGTCTTCACAGCTGATCTTAACCACTGCTGAATATAGGCACACATTTCCCTCCATGTGTGACCTTGCTGATTGTCAGATGCTGCACTATCAGGTGCTATTTAAAGAAAAAAAAAAAAAAGAAATTGTGAACCAGCGCTTTTTCTTTCCCACCTGAGACCACTATCTTTAAAGCTGATGATCTATTTTCTTAGCCATTGGCTCTAATTCTATGCTGTCTGACATGTCATCTGTTTTGCAATACTCTAGATTGAAAACAAATCATCCTGTGTTATTTTAATACATTGGCTTACATCTATATTGTTGATTGCTGCTCCAGAAATGTATTGTTCTTCTATCTTATTTGCTTTCTTCAAAGTAACTTCAATTTCAGCTGAATTCTTCAGAGATGTTTTGAGGGCAATATTTCTTAAATCTGTTTTGGGGTCATTATGCTTCAGCACTTTTCTATTTAGAAGGAACTCATTTTATTACTTGATACAGACAAGTTATTTTTCTTTAATCTTTACGGAGCTGCACTTGGTATCTGTTACCATGGGTACTGCGACAAAACAAGAGCAGTAGTTCTGTGATGGTGGTCCAGCACAGGCCTTCATGGCAAACCGCTGTAGACCAATACAGACCATTTAAAGACTCTTGCTCTTAGATAATTGTAACAGGTACATGTCAGCTCTTCAGCAGTCCTTTAGTTTTTTAATACTGTATGCATGTTCTTCAGCTGTGCAGGTCTCCAGCATTTATCTGAATGCAAAGCCAGGAAGATCCTGTTCTCCTGGATCTACACACTATACAAAAATATGACCTAACTTGGATAAAAACCCTTCTTTCATGTTTCATGTTGTCTTTTCTGAATCTAATTTTTATTTTCTTCCAAATATTTAAAAATCCTCTTAATGACCATGTGACCTGCTTATCCTCCTATTTACTGGTTTTACAGTATATTGCTGTAAAAGCACATTTATATTTCTCTTAGTAGCAATTGTTAGTCTGAAAAAACCTCCAAACTTTAATTATTTTCTTAAGCAGTTATAGCTCACTTACTACTTATAGTGTTTTTAAGTGCACGTAGTTTAAAGTGCTTTAAATTATTAAGTCACTGCTCTTTCACAAGAGTGTTTCCTTTTCCTGTTTATTATATGGTACCACTAACTGCCTACAGGAGATACTGTGAATCTGTAAGGGTAGAAGAGAGTAGAGATATGCATAATATTTAAAGAATAAACAAAGTATTTTCCCAGAAGAAATTATAGCCTAAGTTATATCAAACAACAGGTATGCAATACAGAATATTCATATTTATGCCTAGGTCTTAGCTCCTTTATTCCCTAGTTAGTATAAAAATATCTAATTCAAATTCTTATGTTTTTTATTGTGCTGATTTTACTCCTGTACTTGAATTATTCCTCCTTTATACTGACATATGTGGAAACATGATCAGCCATAAGAATTTTAACAGTTGAATTTTGATCATTACGAGGCAGGAGAGAAAATAAATAAACAGAAGATGATCTATAAACAAAAAGCGTAAGTAAACAAAAAAATCCAAAGATGCTATTTGAAATTTGGAAAATATAAGCAGGATGCCTATGTAACTAATAATCGAGTGTTACTTGATCTTCTAATACTTTTTCAACTAAAAAATAAACTAATAATATTTAATATTATCTTGGGTCTTATTATTAATAAAAATCAGTGTGGGGCTAGAAACAGGAATCAATGATAACTAAAGAAAAATTATATTAAATATGGAAAAACAGAGAGGTCTGCAAATGTTTTAATACTGTTATTAAAAACTTATTACTTCAGGGTGCAAAATCTCAGAGCTAGATGGGATTATGAACAAAACTCATCAAGTAGGAAACATAAATAAAATCAGATAGAATTACTTATTAAATGACCAAAGCCATGATTTCTTCATCAGGAAAAAGAATCATTTTTGGTTTAAAACCGATCCAGATTCAGCGATAGATCACTGAAAAACTAGAACCAGAAAACAATGCAAGAGAAATGTTAAACGTAAAATATGAAGGCTATAGAGAAAATAAATAAGAGAAGGTAACAGTATCCAATGGAAAAAAAAAATCTGTGCTTGGCCATTCAGAGGACAGCAAAGAAGAAAAGAACAAGAGGAAACTTGGACAATGGAGCAGACCTTTACTCCAGGCAGAAGCTAAAATGCTAACATTGTTAAGTATTAATATTTCAGGACAGAAAGACACATTCAATAGATATTTTCTCTTGCACGTGAAGAAATGTTTTCCTGTCCTCTATTAACTGAGACAGGTTCAAATACCTACCAGTGATACACATGTTTAACTCATCACGCCTGTTCAACTTTTATACTAGTTACTGATACGCAGCAGAGTCTTTCCAAGACCAGCTGTATTTGCTGCTTGTTTTATGCAGTCCTTCCACACTGTGCAAAGTGATTGCCTCAAGCTAATCTCAGGACACCTGAAGAAGACAACCTATCATAGTCAAAACCACAGAAAAAATGTAAGCTCCTGTTTGCAGAGTCTGAACAGACTGAGAACTCACAGGGCTGGTCAGAAATAAAATTGAGGCAAAACAATAAAAAATGCAATATAGCAAAGTACAGTAACGTAACTAATGATAATCAACATGTGCTTTCTAAGGAATTAATGTGTTCAAACAGTTCTGATTTCATGCTGCGCTTGGGTTACAAGTTTAAATTATAAAAATAATTAGTTGTACTAGGATTTTGGAACTTGATTTGGTACAGCATTTTTATTAAAAAGTTATGAAACACTAGGACTAGAACACGTAGTCAACTGAAAAAAAACAGGTTTTCTGAGGTGAAAAACAAGGACAGAAAGCAAGTCATGCTACATAATCTATATGATACAGTTATCTAAGTCAGACAAACTGTATTTTAATATAACTGAAGCATGATCATATAAATAAAAGGTAAAAATCCAGTTAATCCCTTTCTCATGGCCATCTCTATCCTAGGAATAAGTCACCTTGAACAGACTTTGTGCTCTATTTGGCAAGAGAGGAATAATTCCCAGGCAATACAGTGGCTAAAAGGTGCTAATATGAACCTTGTGTAAATCAGGGAGGTTTTGAGTGACAAAATGATTTAATTCTGTATACAGAATTTTGTGAAAGCCAGACTGAAATGTCTGATTCTGACTCTCAGGTTTTAAAAGGATGCAGAAAACTTTCAGATGGTGCAGGAAGAAATTAAAAATTAATAAAATTCTAGAGAAAATTACTTGTAATGAAACACTGCAAAAGAACTGAAATGTTAGTTGATCAGACAGTAAATTTACATTAATGGGAAGAAGGTGTTAAAGATATTTCCCTATGGCTGGACAATAAAGCCATATAAATTCTCACTGAAAAAAAAAAAATTATACTGCATGCTAAGGATTAAAAGTGCTTTAATACATTACCAAATGCAACATTGAATCTTTCTTCTTTTATCCTGTAAACACAATATTCTTTTTAATAAGACAAATTATGCTTTAAACAAAGGCAATTTATTTCTCAGTTCTTGTTTTATATACTATGAATCTTTGCTAAGTTTCACTTAAGTTTTTACACAGTGCAGAATTCCTGGTGCTAGTCCTTTTCTCAGGAATAAAATTTCTATAGAAAGGATAATATACAACAATACAACATGGGCCAGGACCTTATATGTCCCTGCAAGCTGATATCAGTTCTTAGTTGCAGTCTCTAGTAAAGCTGGAGTGCTCAGCACTGCAAAGAAACAAGCCTGTGTAGATCAGACACTAGTTTCATCAAGCCTAAGGAGTTAGAGAGCACTTTTAGAGAATGAACAACACAATAGCCCTAGATAACCACAAATGTGTGCAAATGAAGAAAAGTTGAAGACATCAGGACTAAATTTGCTCTCAGTTAAAGACTGAAGTAAGAGATGTAGTGAAAAATTGTTAAAACTGCATCGATTAGCCATAAAAAAAAAAAAAAATTACACCAATTAACTTTTATGCAACAGTCTTAAAACCAAAAAACATGAATTCAGAAATACTGCCATATCATCCTTGGTTGTTTCAGAAGAAAAAATCCAAAATAATGAAAAGGTCAGATACAGATTACAATACATTAGTAAAGTCTCATCCAATTCTTAATATCAGTAGATTTTCCATTTTAATTAGTTTTTAATTTTATTTTTTTTAAAGCAAATCATTTGACATTCACAATCTGATTGAGATGAAAGGGTTACACTAGCTTTAACTATTCAGCTGACAGAGCTAAAGAGAAATAGGTAAAATAGGATGCAGAAAATGTCATTTTCACCTTATAAACCCTAATACAGATATTGAGAGGCATGTAGATGAAACATGTTCTGATATATAGTGGGGGGGAGACTTTGAGCAGTATAATGTTAAGTAACAACAAATACTGTTAGGTTATGAGGATCATGGCTTCCCTGTCCTTATCATATCATTCCACTGCCTACTCCAGTAAAAAAGCAGGAAGAAAAGTACTTCTCTGCAGATCAGAGTTCCAGTGACAAGTTTGAGAAACTAGTTATTTTTTATGGACTGTCATGAATAAGTTGGATTCAATAATGGAATTATTAAAGTCTTAAAAAGAACATCAAAACAGAATAAAAATTAAGGATGAAAGAGGTATAAAATCCTTCTTTTGGTATTTCCTTCTCATTGCTTAACCTGCCAGAGAAGGTAGACAGCATCTTCAGCAGGTTTCATGACAGTGTTCAAAAATTCATTATTTTTAGAATCACAAAGGCATGGGACAAACCTGAAAAGTTATATAACAAAATGCAGATGTATTTCAGAGAAAAAAAATTAGTCAAAGCTTGGACAAACTTTCTGGATTTCTTTGATTTGGAATAAAGAGCCTAAGAATTTATGAGAATTAAGTTTAACAAAATAGATTCTTGATTCTATTTGCATTTTATTAGTATAAAATTACTCATAATGACTTACTGTTACTCTATATCAAAAGAACTACTTTTTGTCACGGTAGTGACCAAGACAAGAGAGACGAAAAAAAAAAACCTAGCTAGTAATGAGGAAGAAAGTTAAATGATAGTCTGTGCAAGGCCAAGTAGTGGACAAAGAATTAGACCAACTCTAATACCTGAGCTTCTTTGTCTATTCTTCATCTGAACAGAAAAAAATGTATTAAAAATGAGAGAAGGGATACTGACTCTTCCTATCATTTTTTCAGGCATAGCTCAATGGAAAGCTCTATTTCATCTGTCATCTCAAAATGTAGGTTTTGGTACTGTTTTGAATAGTTGACATGTCTAAATTTTTTTAGATACAAATGCAGAAACATCTAAATGTTTTGGTATGATGATATCAAATTACTATGTTAAACCAAAAAGTGCTGGAAAACTAAACATTTTTAAAATAACACTGAAACATTAAAATTTACAATAAAATAGTATATTTATGTGTATTGTATAAAATTCATATGCATAGTCTAGTAAATATAAAACAGAAGAATAATTTTGCCTTTTTTTTCTCTAAAAATGTCGATGGCACTGATCATGTTACCATAAATATAGTTTAGTCTTAATCTCTTTATCTTCAGTTTTTCATTTTGACTACATCTATTTTCATATTTATATTCTTACTTACCTTAATTGCAAACGTCCAATCAAAATCCTTCCTACAAAATTTTGATAAAATAGCTTCTTATCATACTTGAAAGATATTGAACAAGTAGAATAAAATTATAGCAAAAATCTGCACAATGTGCTTTTGTACCTTCTCAAACATGACAATGGATTAATTAGTTTGTTAGTTAAAGCTAGTTAGTCAGCTAGTTGTCAAAGTCTAAGAGAACTTTATTTTTTCCTTGTTGGAATGACTACGATGTGTTAAATTCACTTGAAAAGGGGGCAAGCAACAGGTCAAATCAAGCAAAGACAATCTCTTGGAGCTTTGATAAAGCAATTAATTCTATGAAAAAGAAGAAAAGAGCAACCTTCACTTCATTAGATAGCTACCCAAGACGGTCAGTCACTGACAGATAATACAGAGAAAGAATAATCAGAGGAAGATTTATTTCAATGAAGATATTTTTCCAGGTTAAAGAAGTTAAAATAAGATACAAAGCTGGACAACTTTTTCATTTTTCTTGAAATAAAGTGGATTAAAATCAAAGTTCAGGACCTAAAAGAAAAATAGCTTTAATTTTATCAAATAACAGAGACCTCTGAATATTTTGTCTGAGGAAGGAGAATGAGACTTGAAAAATACAGCATTTGGAGACCAATGAGCTCCTGTCTGCACCTGCAAACTACATTCATGACTGGGAAAATTTCCCTAGGTTCAGAAACTATTAAAACATGATTACCTCCATTATAAATTTCTCAGAAGCTCTTTACTCTATTTCTCAATTTCTATGAAGTCCATCCACACAAGACAGGTGACTGATTTTTCCTCTTCCAAGAGCAAGGGTGCGGGGGGGAGTGTAAAACATCCAATTAATGCTTATTTGAACTGGCAGAGAAAACCTTTAGTTAATTAGATGAATCGGGAAAGAGGATTGCATGTGTAGTACTTGTCAGAAACCAAAAATTTTATTCCACAAAACCCACATTTTCTGACTAGATGGTGCTGGCATGAAACAACCCAGTAGCAGCAGTCAGGGCATCCTGCCTGACTGTGGGGAGGTGGGATTCCAGTCCTTTTGCTAACTCGCTGACTGAGGGTTCCCACATCTTGGGACCAGTCTTTAACCACCAGAATACTGACTATTAAAAAATCTCTAATGCTATCAGGAAAAAAATCCTTCCTACGCCTAAAACCCTTATATTTTACTTACTTAGTTAAAACTCACACCTTTCCACAGCAAAAGAAAAACTTGTGGCTTGGAATATATTTTTATCATAGATGAATGAGTTGAGAGAAGCATTCCCCAAAAGCTCTATCAGACGTTCCTGGTTAGTGAGAGCTGTGAGGAATTGATAGTAGCTGCAGCCTGGGCAGTTGGTGCTCTAGAATGTAAGCAACTGAGATGCTGAAGACTGGCGACAGATTTGATCTCTGATAGGCAGAAACAGTGACTACTTCACCTACAGGAAGTTGAAATCAGATGCCAGTGACACGTATAAAAGTCCAAACATTAATGCAGGTTTGCAGTGGGCATGCATGTCTAAGAACAGATATTCTTTCACAGAGTATAACATTCTCCTTCAAACCATTCAAAGACTGTTGAAGAAGGTCTTAAATAAAAGTCATCCAAAGGTAAGTCGCCACTTTGAGTGGAAGGATTTGGGAACATTCCCATTCTGCTGCCTGTGAAGGTGTCTCATGGTAGGGGGAAGAGGTTCTCACCTATTTACTGCCCCTCTGAGCCACAGCTACCAAGTGGGGTCAGGAGTGAAGCAGTCCAGCAACTTTGTGCTAGTTCTCCTTCATAGACACAGGGTGAAATGCTTCAGCCTTTGCATCTGGCAATGCATATTTCCCTTTGAAAGCGAGGTAAATCCATATGGCCACAAGAGCAGGATGCAGCAGGAGCATTTCTGTTGCAGTGGACAGAACACTTTAAATTGGTGCTGGTACCTACCAAAACCAGATGGACGTGGAGGTACAGATAGACCTTCTTGGTTTTCTCCCACAGCTCCTTTGCTGACTTAGACTAAAGCAATTTCAACAGAGCAGAGTTAGGTGTGGAGACGAATGAGGTGACCTCATTAGACATAGGCTGTATGGGTATCCTGCTTTTCCTTCCATGGTGCAGACCACCACTGCATCTTGCACTATGGTCTTCTTGTAAGAAAGACAGCGTGAACTGGAGGGAATGTGTTGATGGCACAGATTTGTTCTATGGGCTGTCAGCTGAACCACCAATTTCTCCAGGGAAAACTTCAAAGGAACCTGAATGTTTTCCCTTAAAGAGAATGAAATGAAACTGAGTGAAATTATCACAGTGCTGCTGAGAATAGAAATTATGAAGTAGGAAACCTATAGCCAGAATATTCTAATTTTCAGTGGTATTTGGAAGAGTGTGCTACAAAATAATTTCCTCATTATTAATCTTATTTTATTAGTTAGGTTTCTGTTAATCTTCAGATGGACTATCTGGCTGCAGGAGGTATTCCCCAGAACAGGATCTAATTGTGGTCTTGACTTAGCAGATACAAATTCATAACTGCTCCACAGGAAGTAAGAGCAGTTATTTAAGATTTACACAGTGAATGATATGTGACTTACTGAGCCCCGTTCATGTCATCATATGCATGAGCACAAACACAACTGCAAAAGAGACAAAAAGGTGGACCTGGTGCAGCAGCAAAATGACTTACTCAGAAGATTTATAGTTGCAGTCTTGAATAATTTTTAGTTTTAAATATTTGATACTTTCATTGTAGGAGTTGTGCAATGAGACAACTGAAGTAGTTTCAGAGAGCTGAAAGAAAATTATCTCACTTTTAAGCAGAAAAGCACAAAGTGGAATTTACCAGTCTGTCTGGGAATGACTTTCCCGGAAGAAAAAGACTCCCTCACAAAAAACCACCCACAACTCTCCTGAAAAAAAAAAAAAAAAAAAAAAAAAAAAAGAAGCTTCACAACATCTACAACAAATGTAGATATCTAAATGAAGAAATGGGTATTGTAAGGAATAATGTGACTTATGTCAGAATAATTAATTCTGATGTCCAGTTTGTTACAGTTTCACAAAATGGGGATCAGCTTTGAAACACATACAATATTTTTATTCTTCAGTTCTAAAAGTTGATTTACTTCATTCATTCATAATGTTGTCCTTAATTCCATCAAGGTGGAATGGAAGCTGGAGACTTTCCCTTCATATGAAGTTGGTTGCCTAATTTCTTTGGCCATGTTTTAAGCACACCCTTCCACTGAACTAGTTTGAACTGCATCTGGTCTCTGTTCTTCCTTGATATCCCCTAAAAATTTGTCATATATCCACATAAAACTTGGCTGGCTTGTATGTTCAGGAGAAAGCAGAACAACCAAAGCAATCCACAAAGTTATTTATTCTTCAATAATAATAAAGATTCCAAACTATTTCCCAGCTATACATCCAAACAAAGCACATTTTTCAAAGCAGTTCTTCAGGGAATGTTTTTTCTCAGTGTGGGGGTTTTATAGTTGTGGAGGAAGAAGAGGAAGAAGAAGAAAAGAGGGAAAAAGCAGGAAGGCTTGTGAAAAATGAGACAACTCAGAATATTCACGTAGTATATGTACTACTGGAGGATGAATTTAAGCCTTAAATCATTGCTTGTAAGAAAAGGTAACTACCATAGCTAGTAGGTGGCATTTTTACAGGAGAGAGATACAGGTGACTTTATAGATGTATTTATGCATGAGAGTGTGTCCTTTGAAGAGGAGGGTGCAGAGGAACAGGCTGCATGGTTTCCTCTTTGACCAGAATTTCTATTCAACAGTCTTTTCCTGAGAAAATATTGTGGAAATAGTTACATTTGCATGAAAAGTCTGAGCTATAATGGAGGAACACTTCCAAAAGAAAACTTTTTGTAAAAATACATCAAAACAATATCTCACAGAAACATTTCAGAGTATCATGTACATAAAAGTTTTGATACTATAGGGCAGTTGTTAAGATGATCAATTTTATATACAGGGATGAGAATCTCTGCAGGGGTGCTGCAGGAGATTAATTTTAAATGTAAACTGTTGCATACATAAATATAAAATCTATTTGTTATTTCACAGGTGGAATTAAGCTGTTAATGCTCATAATATAGGAAAATACTATCAGAAATTAAACAGAATGTTTCCTTCCACATCAGGCAATCACTGAAAACTTCACAGGAAAGCTTTTATTAGTATTCTATCTCAGGATGTGTATTACCCATGAATTAATTTTTAACTTCACATCAGACGAATGCCTATGCCAAACCATTCCACCGAAGATGATTTTCTAAGAAATGAAATTCCATGGAAAAATTTCACCAAGAGCAAATTTTTCAAAAAGGAAATAACCTCAGATTCAAGGTACATATTATAATAATGCTAATTTCACAATTAAAATCTAGCAAAAGAACTGATTAAAACATAAAAAAGATTGGCTTACACTGGAGCTTTATTCAAAAAAGCTAAACTTATTTTGTGTTATCTTGGTGTTCAGACTCTTCTTTGGCATGGCCACCAGTTGCCTTTCACTTACACAGGCCCTTTTTGAAGGAAGAAGATGGTGGCGTATTCCCTGCTTCTCAAGAATCTAATTCCCAACACTATTATTTGATCTGCCAACTAGGTTTTACATTACATAGTGACATAAAACAGACTATCAAAGCAATGTTTTCTCTAAAGGAAGATTTCCACCTACTAGAAGCCCTACAGTCTTGGAGAAAATTGGACAACACTCACAGTGAAAAGAGAAAGTAAATCACTTGCAACTTCATTCATCAAGGACAGAAAAAAGACAGTTTAGTTGCATCATCTCTGTGTAGCTAGAGAAGACAAATCCTTTGCACATGTCAGCCACAATGTCCTGTGAATTAAAAACAGTGAAAGAACTAAGTACCTTCATTTGAAGCAGGAGAGGCCATCACTTTAGTCCTTTCATATGAAGAGGAACTGTGAGCTCTCTTCTACAACAGTAGCTCTTTTAATTTCAAGCACTACACAATGTTTCCTCATGTGCAAAGTTTTTTCCTTTTGAGGATGCCTTGACTTTAATTTGTTCTCATGAGAAAACTCCCCACATGAATAGCATCCCTTGAATCTAATAATTTTCACTGCCCTTCCCTGAAGTGTTAATGTTGCTGGTGTATTCATTCATCGTTAGGTGATCCCATTTCTATTATGTGATGCATTGTGCAAGTCTGCAATATTAAAATGGCTTTATTGCAGCCACAAATAGACACAGGAGCTCATTGATCATTTCCCTCAGTTCTTTCTAGTTCAAATTACACTACATAAAACTGAAATATGTTTATGAGCATTTCAATAGAAGATGGTTAAATTTTGTGTTGTGAGTAAATGGTGGAAGATCCCTTAAAAGGCTGAAATATATAAAAATGTACATTTTTACAGTCCCAAAGGAAGATGTCATGACATGACAACATAATACTTAAACCACTTGCTGGGAGGTAAAACACCTAAACTTGGAATCTAGGAGACTTTGTTGTTGGATCACAGGTAGTTTTATGCACCCTTCATGAGTTCAACACAGAATTTAAACTATTTTATTAATTTATTTTTAGCTGATAATACAAGCCATCTGCTATGCCCAGTAGACAGTTCTTTTTTTGTACAAAGGGAATAATCATAAAGATATATAGTAAACAATAAGCCATGCAAACTGCATTTGCAAGACTTCTTCCTTTATTGCTCCTGCGCTGATCATTTCAAAGAAGAACTGAGCAATTAAATTGTCCTCATCAGTTGACCTGGAACTGTTCAAGTGCCATACTAGGAGAAGAGGCATCTTTGAAAAATAATGCATTACTTCATATTTTTCATTTCACACTATTCCCATGTAAGGTTTTAATGAATCTGTCAAAAAAAGTGGAAGAACATATGCAAAATTGAAAAGTTCTTAAGCCTTCATTAAAAGGTTGCTCTTTCCACATCTTAAAGAACAATGCTTCTTGATTCAGAGATAGTTTACTTTAAGTCTTTCTCAAAATGCCTGCAAGTTTTAAATTTTGAAAGACAAATCTGTGATGACATCCAAGGGAAGCCATTACTTGCAGGTATAGGAGTCCAATCTTCCTCAAGACAGATGGTAACACACCAGGGCTTTCTTCTGTATCCTGAGTTTTCCACTATATTATCATTCCATAAGAACGAATCAATGGTTACCCTTTTTGCTGGCAAAATCTGATGCAGGACTAGAAATAGATTTTATAAAGAGATGTCACTTTTATAAGAGACTAAACAGAAAAGCAAGGTACAATATGAGCATCTCTGATGTTCTGTAATATACACATGGAAACAAAATGATCAGAATTTTCTTTCATTGGTTTTCTCCTGTAATTACTCCATCTGTCATTTCCTTCCCACTAAAAATAAAATACAGCTATTTTCCTCATATGAAGACAAATTCCTTTGTGAACTGCTGTGACATTAGATTGACAAAGCCCAAGTGGGCTCAGTACAGTAACACCATTAGAAGAAGAAAACTTTATTTTATGAATTATGTTTCAAAAACAATGAGTAAAAATCCTGCTTATGAAACACTGACTCTATCTGGGATGTCAACATTTGCTACAGTTTGCTGAGTAACCTACAGAAAACAGACTGAGTCTGACTAATGGTTTAAGTTTAGTTGTAGAGCTGTTTGAGCTATACTTTGGCTGGGAGAGCTCTGCATTGATCATTATTCTCTTCACATTTGTTGCTGTTCTCAGCAGTGAGACCCAATGACCCAGCAGGCTGCCTCCTTCAGATGCCTGGAAAATTAGCCATTGCTTCAGAAACTTGCCCTTTAAATTTACAGTGAGCAGACTTTATCCTACCACTAAGCCCATTGATTTAAAAAGATGGTTTTATGGTACTGGAGAGTACAAAAATGCCAAAACAATTCCATAATATTTGAGAGCTACCTCTCAGGTTAGTCAGGATGTGAGATACTTAGTAGTCAGCTTTAGTTTCTTACAGAAATTCCTGAGAGACTGGCTTGACTGCCTATGGTTTGGAGTCTTTTTTCCCTCTTTCTGGTACCTTTGTGTTGGAATTCTGTCAACAAAACATATCCTCCAAGCCGGTTCATCCACAGAAGTTATTACTCAGCCAGGTTGACAAAGTGAGTAACAGTCCTTTGTAGTGTCATTTGTCACCTTTTGAACTCCGTGTCTGTCTTTGACTCAACTATCATTCCAAAATGGGGAACTACAATTTCCTGCTAGAAAACAGCTGTAAAATGTGATGAACTTCTCCATCCAGCTCACAAAAGGAATAAAATGAACCTTTTCACTAACAGCAGCAGGGAGGATTCTCCCCTCTGTTTTGTTAGGCTAAACTAACCAGCACTGCCTCTCAGCTTCCACTGACTCTGGTTGACTCTGGATGGGCTTTGGTGTAACAGAGAACAGAATTTGACCTGGAGATATTTACATGCCAGACACCAGAAATGATTGAAAATCTGTAACCGAGGCTCAAGTATTAGAAAATACATACCAAATTTCTGTATGCCTGCTCCTGCTACTTAATCCCAGCAATAACCATGGTGACCATTGCAGAATAATGCCCACAGAGGTCAAATGCAATAAAGCCCATGTGTCAGAAAGCAATGACTAATTTAACTCTTCTCAAGCTGCTTTTTGCAGTTTCCCATAATTAAAGAAACAATATATATAAATATATTTTTATAATGTAGCGTATTATGTCTACAGATAGTACACAAATGAGTTTGAAGTAGTCTATGTAAACCAAATACACTGGGTTTGCGTGGCAAGGTTGGGGGGGGAGGCTACAGAGGTGGCTTCTGTGAGAAGCTGCTAGAAGCTTCCCCTATGCCTGACAGAGCCAATGCCAGCTGGCTCCAAGATGGACCCGCCACTAGCCAAGGCCGTGCCCATCAGCGATGGTGGTAGCACCTGTGTGATAACTTATTTAAGAAGGTGGGGAAAAAAACTAGGCAACTGTAGCCAAAGAGAGGAGTGAGAATATGTGAGAGAAACAACCCTGCAGACCCCAAGGCCAGTGAAGAAGGAAGCGGAGGAGGTGCTTCAGGCGCTGGAGCAGACATTCCCCTGCAGCCCGTGGGGAAGACCACGGTGAGGCAGGCTGTCCCCCTGCAGCCCAGGGAGGTCCACGGTGGAGCAGATATCCACCTGCAGCCCGGGGAGGACCCCATGCCGGAGCAGATGGGTGCCCAAAGGAGGCTGTGATCCCTGTGGGAAGCCTGCACTGGAGCAGGCTCCTGGCAGGACCTGCGGATCTGTGGAGAAAGGAGCCCACGCTGGAGCAGGTTTTACTGGCAGGACTTGTGACCCCGCAGGGGACCCACACTGGAGCAGTCTGTGCCTGAAGGACTGCAGCCCATAGAAGGGACCTGTGCTGGAGCACTTTGTGAAGAACTGTAGCCCTTGGGAAGGACTCACATTGGAGAAGTTTGCAGAGGACTGTCTCTGGTGGGAGGGACCCCACGCTGGAGCAAGGGAAGAGTATGATGAGTCCTGCCCCTGAGGAGGAAGGAGTGGCAGAGACAATGTGTGATGAGCTGACCCCAACCCCCATTCACCGGCCCCCTGTGCTGCTGAGGTGAGGAGGGAGAGAAGATCAGGAGTGCATCTGAGCCTGGGAAGAAGGGACGGGTGGGGGGAAGGTGTTTTAAAATTTAGTTTTTATTTTCTTATTATCCTACTTTGATTTGATTGATAATAAATTAAATTAATTTTTCCCCAAGTCAAGTCTATTTTGCCCGTGACAATAATTGGTGGATGATGTCTCCCTGTCCTTATCTCGACCCACAAGCCTTTCATTATATATACTTTCCCCTGTCCAGCTGAGGAGGAGGAGTGATAGACTGGCTTTGGTGGGCACCTGGCATCCAGCCAGGGTCAACCCACCTCACCAAATATTGTGTTTTATGATATGATACGTCTTAGTGTCAAATATTCAGCCTGCATTATACTTGCCGTATCATCATATAGCACACATTACCAGCTAAAGGGCTTTGGTACTGTTTAATCTCCAATAAAATTATTTACTAATGTCTTCTGTCCCATTAATCCAAGCAATTCATATTCATTTCAGATTTCTCTATACAAAGCAGTAGTGTCTGCCTGTCTAAAGGGTTTAAGCTTCTGTGCAATAAAATGATATTATGTTTCACTCTGATTGAAAAGTTGTGCTATCTAGGGGATTATGGAAGTACTGCAAGTGGCACCAATCATCAAATAAACTCCAAGGGGGAAGAGGAGGATTTGTCCTTTTTTTTCCTGTATGAAATACAAAATAAAAAAAGAATCCTTGAATTCCTTCCCTCCCCCAACTTTGTCTTTCACAAGCTCTAATCCCCTCTTGGGTTTTCTCCAAAGGTTTTATGGGCCACTGTATGAAACATGCTGTCATACTGATCACTGCAAGATGACACTTTAAAAATATAAATCCACAGAGAGCGTCATAACCTTCATTGTCAAATGGAAGGCAAAAAGGCGGCAAATGCACTCAAGTGAGTTTTTTAAAGCTAAGTAAGAAGGTGACAGAAAACTGAAGAGCTTGTCAGTCTGGGCTATGTCTGATGGTTGGAAGGAGTAAAAGAAATCTAACGCAATTCTTTTAAGAATTTAAAATATTGCAGACAATTATATTGTGTCTAAAGGAAATCTTCAGTGAAGAACTTCCTTTATTTAATAAGCAATAAACAAAGAGGAATGAATTAAACTGGTATAGGTTATTACTTTCCATCACCACCCTCAAACAGGAGTCTGGCTTAGAGCCAAAACCATCATGCTCTTCAGAATTCTTTTTAATATGGGAAATAACACAAAACTAAGTTAGCAGGGGGGGATAAGGTAGGGGGACAGCCCAGAGAGCAAACCAAACAAATGGATCATCCTCTCTGTTAGAGTATATTGGCCTGAAGCAAAAGTCACATTGCTGCAAGACAAAGAGTATCAGCCCATGACGTATGAACATCACAGCAGTGTTTATGTGAACTGGAAAAATCATTGCTAAAATAAAAGTAATGAAAAATATACACCAGTCTTTATGAAACTAATCAATTTACTTAATTTTCATTGAAGTTTCCTTTGTTTCCCTTCTTCTCTTTCTTGATTTAGACCCTCTAGGTGAGTAATATATAATATTTAATGGGATCTGTGTTAATGCTAATTGTTTTCAAAGCAACTGTGATCTTTAAACTGATTTGATTTCTATTGCCTGCTTTATTAGTTTAATATGAGTTAATTCTCCTTTTGGGCGTTTCTCTTAAACTATATAATCCTCAGATGAATGAAGTAATGTCTTTTGAAGTTGAAAATCTAGCCCTAAGAGAATGAGGGAACTAATTTTTAATCAGCAGCTTTATAGGTGATTTTTGTCCCAGCTTTAGTCACAGTGGTGGATGTATAACGGAGTAGTTCTTTCTCAGTATGGCACCTCAGTGCTAAACTCCAAGGAAAAAAAAAAAATGTACAGGCACAAAAGATGGTGTAAAGCAGTTTCCATTCACCTACCAGTAAGTATCCTTTCATGTGAGCTAACCTTTCCCAAAGCTGGACACAGCTGTCCAGGCAGCGGGCAGCTGCCTCCCTATCGTGTGATTAACAGTGTACTTAGGGAAAGGGGAAGAGCCACACCACATCACAATCCCAGATAAATCCACCTCAGCTCTTCCACATGTTTATTTACAGTGTCATCCTTTTGTCCAGTTTTCAAAAAACTATGATTTTCTATTCAGTGGCCATATTTGGCTAACCCATAATGCATTCGTAAAGACAAACGTCAGGGCATGTGTATTCCAATAACAGGTACATATTTTGCTCTTTTTTTTTTTTTCTGAACAGATAATTAACTCTGACAAGAGCCTGTCAAAGTAATGGATGATCCTACTCAAACTTCCTCCAGTTCCACAGCCTGAATCAAACCAATGAGCCTTGGTAATGACTACAGAAATAAATGAAAAACCCATCAGATAGACAGAAATCTTCTGACCTTCTCTGAAACATGGCTCCCCATGCAGTCAGTGGGTTTATCATGTATCAGTCACTTTGTATCATCGGATGGACCTCAGACTCCAAATACATCAAACAGAACGACCTCTGAGAATGGGAATGTTTTTGCCAATGCCAACTATTTAGCTGAATGTAAAACTTAAAATATAATGGCTGTTGTAATAAAAAAAAAGTCATACCTGAGTTTTTAGTAGTCTTTTCTGGCCTTAAACTTTAAGCAAGGATGAAATTGTAGAAAACTTCAGACTTAGAAAAAAGCAAATCCCACTTGACTCAAGTGTTGCTTGTCTATGATCAAAAGTATATTTTGAAAACAAATTCCAGGGGATTAGAAATCTGAACTGAACTCCTGTTATAAAAACTGTGCTTTAACAGGGGGGTCTGCTTTTCTGGTTTGGATATCAGCATTGTAAATGCATGCAGAAAGCATCAGCTTTGCTCCCTTTTTCTGCTCTCCCAGAAGCTTTTTCAATTTTGTTTAAAGGCTGGAATAGGGAGGAAAAGGGGCTTTTTAAGACACTCTTAAAAGCAAAAATAGAATTTAAGTAACGATTCCCAAAATTATTTTCTTATATTTTGAAATAGAACTAAGTTACAGCTACAATGGAAATGATATCTTTAAAAATAACCATTCAGGATTTTACAGTGTAACAGCTTTAACTAAAATCTACATGGATCAAGTTTCTGATAATTTCTTCCACCTCAATAAACCAAATTAGTTGTGTCGCACTGTAGGGCAAGCATTTGAAATTAAGCTTAATTCTCTGTTTCCCAGTTTCTCTGTTCTTTATGAGGCTCAACCAGGAACAACAGAGGAGCTGACATCTCATAATCTGTAAAGCTGCAGGAGTAGATAGCTGTCCTTAGCATTACTGATTTAGCATTGCATTTACAAATTAGTGCTTCTGCTCCCTAGCAATACATCTCCATCCAATTCAGTTCTGTTCATCAAGAATGCTAGACATCAAGCAAGTAACGTATGAAAGCAGGCCTTTTTCAGGTTAGAAACTACTTCAACATCAGCCATCAATCTAAAAAGAAAACAAAAATGAAAGCTTGCAGTCTTCCTCTCCCAAAGCAGGAGATTCCAAGTGCCTCACACAAACGTTGGGACTTAGGACATTTGGATGTACTAGTGAAAATATATGAAAGCCTATCTACTTTTCCCTGGTCCTTTAAAACAGGACGGAGGGAAAATCACCTGCCCAGTTATCCTCTGTTAGTGTCTATTCTTCCAAAATGATTTTTTTGTCCTATGAAACTTCACTATTTCTTTTCTTTTCTTTTCTTAAGATAATGGAGAAGTCCTGCGAGAACAGTGTTCCTAATACAAACCAACTGCAAGAAGAATGCCTGCAAGCAGCACAGTGCCTTGCTGCAGTGTGCCCGCAGAGAGGAGAGGAGGTTCTTTCTAACTTCCGGGGAGAGCTGTAAAATGTAATGAAATTTCCCCTTTGGTGAGGGATGCAGTGATCCCATGGAGTCCTAACGATTCTTTCTGCTACGAGGAGGATTCTTTCCCTGAAGCCTGAGACACAGCACAGTTGCTGAGAGGAGGAGGTAAGGGCTGGAGTAATGAAGAGCATGAAGAACACACATGAAGAGCAACAGTATACCTAATGTTTTAAATAGATTTTTGGTTGACCAGGCCTTTGCTATCTCTAAAGTCAGCAAAGTATAGATAACTTTTAAAACCCGAAAAGCACTTCCTATAATTAGAACAATATAACTGTATAAACCATACTGTCATATAACCACATTATCCTTTTATTTGGATATCCTTTATTTGTCTCATCTGACATTAAACTATTGTTTTGCTGTGTTTTGTTAAGGAAGCTACATGCTGGGTTCTCATATATGCATAAAATGAGTGAAGTTAAAGCAGAAAAGCATCTAATATATTGTACTAATACACTGAAGCAAAAAGGAAAATTTGAAAGCCCTATTACACAACATGGAAATTAACCTAAATGTCTATTCATGGATGATGTGTGTGAAACAGAATAACAGTTGATACCACTGCTTTCAAATCTCCCAGCTCAGCTAAGAAATTATCTAAGAATACAATGACTGACAAACTTGCAGCAACAAACTTTTTACAGATTGAATACACAACAGTTTAAGTGATAAGAGGATTTAAACAACCAAACCCCATTGTTTCAAAAAGAAACCTTTAAGCACCATATTAATTTTAATTTTATAGCTCTAGCAGATGTTTTATTTCCACAGATTAGCTCATCATTAAGGTACTAGCATCACTAAAATGTTATTAAAAACAAGTATTTTTTTAAATTCCAAAACAGTTTAGTTTCCAAAACTGAAGCAGACCCCTGCTATACATATAACTTTCTTGTAACTTTGCAGCACTACAGGGATCACAATAGTGGTCTTGAAACTAAGCCTGTTTGCTACTTTTCAGTGTTTATTTTGTGGTTCCTCATTCTGCCTGATCACTTTTGAAACATCATGATATTTTGATAATTTTCAATGTATCTTCAGATTTTGACAAGGAGCTCAGGGAAGAAATAGTGTATCCTTTTTAAAATCCACCCAGATTTTTACAACCATCAGAACTGTCATTTAAAGTCCTTGTTTTGCATGATTAGATAGAAATGCTGCTAAAATTATTCTTTGCTCAATAAAAACTGAGCATGCTTTAGAGAACTCACTTCTGTATGGCATGTAACTGAGTTTCTAGAAAAGACACAGGCAAGCTAACTTCGTGTTTAGCAACTGTCATCTGTTTCCTAACTCGTTTTGGACTAGCGAAAATGCTGTAAACAGGAAGACCTTGTATTCAATATTGTATTAATATTAATAATGTGCCCTTTGTGACATTTTTGTGCATCAGACGCTTATACCTTAGCAAAAAAAAAAAAAAATCTATTATTAGAACCTAGATGTCTGACATGATGGGCACAGGTTGCCTTCTGTTAACCACACTGCCTCTAAGAAAGCATCTCTGAAAGTTAATGCAATTGGTAACCTGACCTGTGTTATGTATGCATATGCAATCCACTATTTCCATGCATTATAACTAGCAGCTGGTACGCTGTGGATAACAGCTTATAGCAAACTCTAATAACGAAGTCTCTAAAAGAAGTACTAGAAATTCAGGGAACATTTGTGTGCTGAAGATCAATGGTCCAAGCAGCAAATTTTATTGTTGAGGGCATTATAGCTGATATAATGGACAAGACGATTGTGTAACTGAAGACTTCATGACTGGCAAACAAACTCATAAAGGGCAAAATTATTGTTGATGGAGCAATTGCTATTTTGATAGACACTTTTCAAGAAACTGGGGAATTTACAGGTTGACATTTACCAGTTTAGGTTGTATAGGAAAAATATGTTTGAAAATCACTAAATTATATATAGAACTGTCTATTTCTGTTGTCATTCTGGTTCACGCATACAGAACATGTTAGTGTTTACAGACCAGACAATCCATTTTCAGCATTCTTAATCTTCCACTGATTTGAGCATGAATCAATCCTGGTTGGGAGATCAGTTGTGAAAGAATTAACCTAGTTAAGTTTGTGGGGTCAGAAATAGAATGCAATAAAGAACAATGCAATAAAGAACAATCAACACTTGAGAGAGATGTTCCTAAGGATTCTCAGTCCTCTTTTTATAGAGAGAGTCTTGAACTCCTTTGCCAATTAAAAAAAAAAAAAAAAAGGAAGAAAGCTATTGAGTCAGCAGAACTTGTTGTTGAGGAACTAGTGATGTTATGGAAAGCAGATTTGGGGGAAGAGACAAGCTGATGTGTAGATGAAAACTGAGAAGGATTTTTAAAAGACTGATTATCTTTAACATAGGCAAAATAGATATTAAAGACCTTTCAGTTGTTTCAGAATTTATTGCTGAAAGTCTCTGATCTAGTTCAGGAGATAAAAGGAAAAACAGAATTTAAGAAAAAACCAAATGTATTCATAATTATGGAATTTGATATTATAAAACAATTGTGTTGGTTATTCTGGAAGTGAAATTATATTCTTGAAGTGACATTTTCTGGCTTCATCTCCGTCCACTTTCCAGAACTGGTAAGTCAATATTTTGAACATTGCAATATTTATCATTACACAACTTTTGCATGCACAAAACAACACAAGTTTTGCATGCAATAACAAACTCTTTGACAATCCCTTCCAGTCATCATGGGATCAGCAGGAGGCATTTGCCTCCATGCTGTCTTCTGGAGTGCAGTACCTTTTGCTCCTTTCCCCCACCGTCATTTGATAGCCTACCTTCTTGGGAGGAATTAACTTACTTTTTTAAAGATACAGATGTTGTTAACATCTGCATCTTATACGTTGTGACAAGTTTAGTTGAACTCTTTTAAAATCTGATAATCCTACCATTGCAAAATTTCTGTGAAAGCAGTCCTGTTCCAAATGCTTTGTAAAACAATGCTTTACTGCTGATTTCCCACCCATTCTTGTTCACTGTGTGACATGAAGGATTCTATGTTATGCCTTAGAGACCATACTTTATTGGACAGCAAAGTTACAGAACACAAACGAGTCTCTCATGGGAACCTGTGTATACAATAATAGTGGACTTCTTTTCCTCTCCCACTAAGATATTATGGTCTCCAATAATACCAAGACAAGAGATGTATTAAGAAAAAAAGAACAATGCAACTAGAGTCAGTGAGGTTTAAATTTTTTAGTAAGGTGGCTAGACCAGTAAGCAGAAAAGGCAGTATGAGTTAGGGAACACTAAAACTATTAGCCTGGGGGCAAGGAATTGAAACTGAGAATGTGTTAAACAGAACCACAATGTTGCTCTGTCCATGGCTCAGAAAATGGACCTGGAAGATTTTGTAGATAAATCTTTGACCTGCATGTGTGGTTGGAGAAATCAGGACTGAAATTAATTCAAAATAGCTGGCTCGTGTATCCAAACTGCATTGTTCAATAATGCACATCTAGGGAACTAGTGAAGGAGGTGTTTAAAGCTGGCTTCAGCATTCTCAGCTCTACTGCTGAAATGCTGTATAAATTTTAGAAGTCACTAACTCCATCATCCATCTTTATCTATCTAACAATGAGTATATTAAATATTCCCAATCTTTTTTTTTTTTCCTATGAAGAGGAGTGAGGTGAAGAGGAAATGCCATACATCCAAAGGTGATGCAGCTAATGAGTAGAGTGATCTTTCCTGTTCAATAGTTATTGATATTAAAAAGAATGCAGCTTATAGAAATGTTGCTGGATGAATCTTTGAAAAATGTATAGGTGATGTATTGACTTCTTTTTTGTCTTCTGTAGAGTGTCTCTGCCTTACAGCAGCAGTATCAACATCTTTATTTTCGCAAGACCCCCAAAATAATCAGTTTCTCTCATTTATGTCACTAGTGAAAATGTTTACAATTACAGACTGTTTGTTCAACATGTCCTGTTACACCAACTAGATTTTATTGATTGTTTGCCAAGAAGAAACTGTAAAGAGGACTGAATGCTCAGTGCATGAACAGTCTTTGGAGTTTAATGTAGATATAATCAAAAGATCAGAGCTGCTGCTTTGCTAAAAGTGAATGTCTCTGTCAGTGGCTCATTTGTTTCCTGATAAAGTCATTCTGAACAGTAAGATTCTGGAAAAATCCTGTACTCTGACAAATTTCAATTAGGTTAATTACATTCTGCCTCCCTAAATTCCCCCCGCAGTTTCAGATGGAGACAGCTTTCTTAATTTCCTTTCCTAGCATGTTGTATAGAGTTGCTGTGTTTTGGTAAATAGCTGCTACATTCCACCCAACATGTGGCTGATCTAATCCCTTCTTCTTCAGTAGCTGCACAGCGTGAATTTTGCCTTATTACACTGGGAAACCTTCTGTCTTAGGCAAGAGGAAGGGACAGATTCCCTTCGTGCTTTACATTTCCAAAGTCATGTAAAAGGGTTTAAATGAGAATCTGTCCCTGAACCCTTTGTCCTGGAACTGAGCTGAAGAGGATAACTCTGTGTATGTGTGTGCACGTGCATGTGTATACATGTGTGTGGTGGTGGTGAAGGAACAACACAAGGTCAGTCAAAAATTTTAACATGCATTTTCTTCATTTTTATCTTTCTTTGAGATGCTTTTTATCTGTCTTTTGCTCACAAAGGGTAATTAATCTTGATTGTGGTTACGGAAAATGCAGTCACATTTCTCTCCTTAGTTCTTCAGTTTTCAGTCATATAACTTGACTAATGCCTGACATCTCTCTATCTCTACTTTTTTTTCCTATATCAGTGTGTGACAAGAACTTGATCTTAACATAGAGTATATATTTACCAACTCACTAAAAAAACCTGCAAAACTGTATTTCAACTCTTCTCTGTTAGCTGTGCTGTGTGTGTCTTGTGGCAATTCCCACTCTATGCACAGTTTCTTCCTTCTCTACCAGCACTTTTTGTGGGTGGTGTGATACCATTAGGATCAAGGCTAAAGATATGCTGAAATAAAGTGGGATTGTACATCATTATTCACACCAAAAGTTGATGTGATTTGTAACGGGATTGACTCAGGGGCTCAACCAGCAGTTCCTGATCTTGATTCTGAATGCTAAGTGAAAAAGTCCTTTTTTCTCAAACATAACCCTCAGAGCATTATATTTGGTGGACTTAAAGATCTTTAAGGCATTGGAACCTCCTGAAAAATCCAATCTGCTCCCTCAATCCACTCTATCTTGAATTTAGAGGTGATATAGTATTTTATGTTTTACTGGATTTTTTTAATATGTAAATAACCATTTTAATAAAAAAAAAAGTACATCCAGTAAATGTTGACATTTCTTTCTAAAATTAGAAAATATGGATACAAAACATAGTCTGAGGTATTTCATAATACATGGTAGATAAGATAAATAAGAAAGTTGCCTTTGTGACCAGGCTGAAATTTCCAAATTATTTTAGTAACTCATCAAAACATCAACAAATCAGGCAATATAAAAGCAATGTTCAGACTCTGATACAAGGAGTGTATTCCAACCTGTACCTGGCCACAGTCAGTAATATGACTTGACAACTTCTGTAATGTAATCATCATTGCATCTTACCTTCCAAAAAGAACACTAAAATGTTTGATTTGGATTCAGGAGGCTGGAATACAGCTGGTTCAGATTCCAGGTCAGACATTTTGCTTTGCTTTTAAAATATTGGGGCATTGTTACACACCCATATGGACAAAGATTAATGTCTCAATTCTTTTTTTTTTTTTTTTAATACTTAAAATATACATAGATAATTAACCCTCTGTACAGTATCTGTGTTTCCTTTGCATTACAGATCATGACCACATCTAAAAATTTCCCTAGTACCAAACCCCACTGATTATTAACACAACTAAACTTGTTGAATAGTCACATTTGGATTGGTGCATTTCAAGACAACTGAGAGTGAGAAAAGTGTCAGGCACGTGCACTACAAATCTGAAACTTACAGTAAATGGAAACATTTCTGTGCAGGTAAGTCCATATATTCCAGACATCAAATAAGTAACCTTTACGAGTATCTCCTTGATCTGAATCTTATCAAGAACTAGAATTTGCATTTTACCTATTAAAGAAAAAAATAACAATGATGTTATCATCTGAGACATTGTTATGAATGGTGACAATGTATTTACTGTAACCAGTCTGTCATATTTTGCTTGAAACTTGAAATTTATCCATTAGCTCAATAATTGAGAATGGGTCAGGGATCTTATAGAGCACAGAGACAATTAGCTGTCTTTCTCATTCTATTTCTCTTTTTCTTCTCCAAAACAAAGCTAATAACTTAAAATCAATAATTCTTAGCAGTAGAGGCAGGAAAATATTTTGAACATTTTTAATATGGGCAAAATGTTCTAACATGATTTTTTTCATGTGATTATCACACTCTTGTCTTACAGCAACAAGAGTAAAAAGGACCAAATCCTGTTTAGAATGTCTCAGTTCCAAACTGTTCCTCTAAGAAGAAGAAGAAGAATAAGAAAGAAATACAAACAATTAGCAAGATATCATAAATTTCGTTAATCTTTCTACGGTGGCAATTCACTCATACAGACTCTTCTCTCCAAACCCTGAGTGTTCACGCCCTGTTTCTCATACTGCTTCAAGCTTAGAAAAGACTATAAGTTTTTATTATTTCTTTTCTTTTTTTTTTTTTTCCTTCAAGAAGAATACCAAAATCCGTTCCTTGGAGCTTAAGAAGGACCATTGTCTCCAGGAAAATGTAAGAGTTGAATTAGGAAGTTGCCCAATCTTTGCATTAGCATAATGGACAGTTATGGGAAAAAGCAAAAAATGCCAAACGACAAAAAAACAGTAATATTTAGAAGAAAGTTACCGGATAGTTCTGATATTTTAATTTTTCTCCCATTAGTTTAAAAATAGGTTTCACACTTAATTTTTGACAAAAAAAAATTCTATCCTTTATGCCTCTATGTTCTTTGTCATATACTTGAAAAATAGTCTATTAGCAAAAACAAAATTGAATGGTTTGGAAAATGTTAAACTTATTTAGTAGTAAAAATGTGTAATTAAAAAATCACTCATAATTTTAAACAGTTAAAGATACTGGGGAAAAAAAAAAAAAAAAGAATGAGCTATCCTACAGGACAGCTGACAGTAGAATTTGCTTTTCAGGCAAAGCTCATCACATATAGAAATTTTGAGGTGCTATTTTGCCGAAGCAGAAAGACTTTTTTGAACAATAGAAGAAAGCAGGAATATAGGATTCTTTTAATTTCATATGGAAATGATGAAACGTTTCTTGCAAAATTCTGCAGATGTTGTTCATTATTTTGTTTTTAATAGAACAAAGAGTGTCCTAAGAACAGTCCACCCTCCATGTATCTCCATTAGCTCTCTGCTATATTTATCAACTAAATAAAAAAGGCAAAAAATAAGGGAAGAATTATCTAGTGTTTTCATCTCAAGTCTTGATTGGTGCAACAGCAAACAGGCACTGTCTGGCACCCGCATATGCTCAAGAGCAAATATGTTTTAAAATAGTAGCAGTAGATAAACAAGTCAGTAGATACGGGGTAAATTTCACATATATACAGCTGAGGGTCAGAAAGCTGAGAGGTGAAAATCAACCAAGATGACTAAGAAAAAGAGTACACTGAGAGGAATAGGAGAAAAAAAGTGTTTAGCTCTCCCCACCCACCCGTTTTTTTTTGTTGGTTTTTTTTTTTTCTTTTTACACATCATACTTATCATGCTACATTTTTGTATTGATTTTTACTGCTCTGCTATAAAAGCATGTTCATCCAATGCCCTGGGCACTCTCAGCATAATTAAATATATACTAACTAACCTTTCTGTCAATTATCCCTGTGTTCAAACCAACTCACTCCTCAGCAGTGTAAATACAACAAACAAGTTAATTAACTTCCTGAAAAAATCCCCTCGAGGATCCTAAACCAGTGTCCCTGTGGGGCTGGCCAACATGCATCTCGTTATGATCCCAAGAGAAAGTGTAAGATGGGATCTGAGGCAAATGTAGGGTGGGTAAGATGTGTTACTGAGGGCTAACTGGCTTGGATTATTGCACACTGCCAAAGGAAACCCTGGCACAACTGATAATCTTATAGGCATTGGTCCAGGGAAACTGAGAGGCAACTTGGATGCCATCTGAAAGACTACAGAAATACTGTAGCCTAAAATCTTTCTACAGAATGTTTTCAGTGAAATCAGTAGGTGCCATTTTAAGAGGAAATAAGCAGCACTGAAACAACATCCCCAGTATTTCCAAATTTACCTTACAAATGAAAAGGGTTTTTTCTACCTTGAAAGCAAAGAAAAGCTAATTTTCTTTACTCCATGACTGGATGAGAGTCAGGCCATATTAATGGTTAAAGAAAATACTTCTCCTTCTTTAAAATTTCTTTTCAGACTTCCTCATAATTGCCATCAGCTTCATAAAGGAAATCATATTGTTATATTGATTAACAGTGGCTGCATTTTCCAATTATTTCTATAATGAGTTTAGTGGCAATGACCCAGAAAATGGACAAAGACCTCACTTCAGATTAATGTTAATTTGATGTAAATTGTTATTTTTTCCCTTCTCACCAGCAAATGATGATGGTAGATCCCCACTGTTAATTAATCAAAACGTCTCAAAATAGAGTTCACCAGGTGGAAATAATTAGCAGTTAATTGTCTGCTGTTTATTACTCTTCAGAGATGTAAACAACAGTCTGGATTCATTTGACAGTATTTACTAAAAAGCCCTTTAATAAATAAATTAGAGGCACAAATGCTGTAGATACGGTATGAATATTTGTGGTTGTGCATTTGTTTTATGAGACAATTCAACGGACAAAGAATCAGCAATTTTCCCTCTAGAAAAACAGCATTCCAGCAGGTGCAAACATTTGCCTTTTGTTTCATCTGCAAGATTTCTTTTTGCTTATTGTTTCTTGACTGAATAAATGAGTGGCAGAAAAAGATGAACAGAGTGGTTTAATGTGAATTCACACATAAGGAGGAGGTTTTTGTCTCACTTGCACTTTGATGGCTACAGAAGTTTTGTGATTTAGAAAAAAACATTCATACTCAGGCAGAGTAGCAATTCAGGTAAAAGATATATTGATATCTTGATGACAATGGTGATAATGCTGGTGACTGTTTTTTGGAGTTAGTGGTCAAATGTTCCTTATGTGCCCAAATCCTGTTATGCATTTACATCCACAAATTAGGCACTTTGCCCAATTGAGAGGAAATTTTAGAATCCAGTTTGCTGTTATATTTACAGTAAAATAGATTAACCATCAGATGAATAAATGAGGTTGTTTATGAGCTCTCTTTTCAAAAGAAAGTGATTAATCAAAAAATTACAGTCACATTAAGATAATCAGCAATCATCAGTCTGCTGTGTATTCTGAAAAGAGTGCCACTCTTTAAAGCCACTGAAATTAGACTGTTTCCCCTTAAAGCTTGGCTTGATCTTCAGGTGAAATGTGGCTCGTGGCTTCCGATCAGGCTAGAGCCAAGATTTAAATTCAAAACCTGTGTTACCTAGAGAAGCAGGCTTTGTCCAGGGACTCCTTTCTTAATCTCAGGACTGATGGACAAAAGGAGTAAGAAGCAATTTCTTGCCATTTCCGCCATGCTACCATTTCACAGAGAGTATTTAATTTTTCCAGCTTGGGTGACAAACAATGATTTTTAAAATATGAGTGAGAAAACTCACCAAGAATTACACTCGTAGTTTTGTCAGCAAATATTATGGATGTCTGCTTCATTTTTGCTATTACCAATATGATAAGTATAGCCAAAAAATTGTGACCAAGCACAGTTTTAGTATGTTTAAAACTCCAACAACTTCTATGAATTTCATAATTTAAAAAAATTGGTATTTACATATGTGTACGTGCAACTTAGGGGAGAAACTTTCAGTGCTGCAAACTCTCTTATATCCTTGCCATGTAGAGCAAGCAATGAATATGATCAGAAAAATACAATGAAACTTTAAAATATTTCTTAATTTTTGTTTTAAAACTATCACATTTAGTTCCAGACAACTTTATTGTTTTCTGCAAAACCTGATCTTACAGTCAAATATCTGTCTGGTGCTGGCATCATTTTCTCTCAGATGTCTACATTGTGGAGTCATTAGATAAGGTTCATTGATCATTTTTTTTTTCAGTGTGCAGATTTAATATTTGATTTCATTTCTACCTATAAAGAAAATGCTGGATGTCTTGAAAAAAAACCCCACACTTGTGCTTGCTTTAATCAAATGTTACAGTAAAAACAAAAGGATAAACTTCAGCTACCACCTAAAGGACTTAACTGTCAGCTGGTGATAAGCTAGTGTCAAGGCAAGGTCAGAACTCTGTAAGAAGGAGATTTACACTGTTTGGCCCCTCTGAATCAAGGTGGTCAACTTTCAACCGCAAGATTAATCTAGCAAATTAGGAACACAATGGCCTACCCTAGACAAGTTTTTTGTATAATATTTCTCGTTTACTGTTCAGATTGGAGTTTTTTCACCATTTTGTCTGTCAGAACAAAATTCCACTGAACTTTATCTCTCAACAATTATATTGAAAAGACCTTTGAAAAAAATCTCTTTACTAAAGAATATATTTCTCTACTAAAAAATGCATAATTCTTCCATCGGACTGGGTAACGTTCCTGAAATAGATCAGTCTCAATTCTCTAAAATTAATTTTTAATTTTTTTCCTCTACTGTGATATTTTGTGGGTTATTTTTAGCTTTAAGAATTCCAAAAAGGCCATTTAGCACCATTTTCATTAGAATTTCTCTTTATGACTTTAAAATGTCCTGACTGTGATCATATATTAGTAGTAAGTGTAGCTACAGGGCTGTCTTCTTAACGCTGCAGGTTAAACAGCAGGGGGTGACAGTCAATGACTACGTTTTTATGTGTATATATGCTTATATACACACCTACAAACTCACACATACATGCATGTGCACACACACATACATACATACACAGACACACACACATAAATCGCTAGATTAGTATAAAGGCTGTAATTTCATCTGTAGGTTTATGCTCAGAATTTATGACATCACTCCCCTCTACTGAAATTAGAGTTTGAAGCTCACGTGGTGGTATGTTTTATTTGCCAGTCTAAATTTAGTGTAGATAATACTGAAATATATACCAAAACCTGTTTTAAGAAGCACTACTAATGTCTAAATGATACAGGTATATATAATTCCTTATCATGGCATTCCATAGGAGAATTTAATAAGATTACTCCAGTTTTATTATTTTCTCTTTGATTTTTCTTTCTCTTGTTTTATGCTTTCATCAATCTCAGCCAGAGAGTAGAAACAAAAAACCCAGGTGGATTTGCAAGCTTTGCTTTTTGGTTTAAACAGAAACATGTAATATTCGGATAGGTTTTTTCAGCCTTGGAATTAGAGACCTTGAAATTGGAACTGATTTTACACTTTCCTATAATAATATTTTTTATGAGTGAAATTGGAAGAGTAGCACTCAATGGGAGAATAGGGAAAAATGGACCTGGCTGCTGCTACAGGGATATTTATGGGGAGTTTGATGTTTTGCTGGGAGAATAAAGGACATCTTTTACTGCAAATACCTACATAGGGTTCTTTTTGTTCTGCAGAGCACATTCTTCTGACCCTTCTTATTGCCTGGGTTTCCCCCTCTCCTTCTACTAAACAGGAAAAGAAAGCTTAATTTTTTTAGGGATATAGTTGATCAGTTTTAAATGTTGGCATTGTCTTTGGCTGAACAAGTGGAAACCTTTTATTTTTACATGCACACTAATAATATAAAGCATTTTATATGGAGCTTTCTGCAACTTGCAGAGGTGATAGGTAACATATACTGTACTTAACAGGTAAGGAACTGAAACAAAGGACCAAGGTCAGCCTATAGGCTGGTAACACAGTCTGTACCCAAATACTTTTTCCTGGTCTAGTGTCCTAGTTAGCGTGCAACTGGTCTCTTTGGACCTCCCTCCTACGACAGCTGAAAGGGCAGATCATAGATTACCCCAGAATATTGGCCAGGGGCAAGGAAGAATTTGTATGAGCTGTTGATTGCATGCTCTTTTGTTCCTTATAAAAATTATATTCTGTTATAAATAAATAATGCCAAAACAAGCACAAAATTGGCAGAATTGATGAAATTTCATGTGAACATGAAGGGCTCAAAATTCTCTGCCTACTTCTGTCAGCTTTGCATTTCAGATGACCAAGATTTCACTTTTATGTCCTTTTCTAACATTTGAAAAGAAATGCTGAGACTATCTGAAGTAAAAGAATTAAAACAAAACCCCCACTGGCCTAGATATCAGACAGAAGACTCCCATTTTAAAAGTTTGTGACTTTTTACAGGAATGTTGAGACCCTGATAGACAAACAAAGAGCAGTGCACACATACAGGGTTTCTGAGGACACACTGGAGTGGCTAAATGAAAGTGCCAAAAGTTGGTACAAGATGACAGAACTGATAGAAGGTACAAGCTAGAAGGCCAAAAGGAAAATGATGTCATTAGCCCCATGGGAATCATTTGTCCTATGCACTGGCATGACTAGGGCTCATAAATGCACAAGAAGACCAGAGCATGCCCAGGGTACTTGCACAGCAATAAGGGAAAGAGGAACACCTCTCCTCATATGGTCCTCTTAAGCAGTCAGGAGGGTTGGCCCTCAATCAATTTTTCTGGAAGTTCATTCATGTTTACATCAATACCACTGAGAGAAACATTTAGGTTAGGCTAATTTTCCCCTTCTCTGGAACTCCTGTTCCAAGTGTTCTTTTTAAAAAATCTTAAGAGTCAAATGTTCCACTGCTTTATATAATGTTAATTTACTGTAGCTGAAATTTGTATCCTTTTGTAGCAATTTGTGCACGCTAATTCATGTCTCATCTCTGACATGTTAATATTTTATATACGTTGTTCATAAAAAAAGTCAGAAAAGTTGCAACAGAATGAAAAAAAATCAGTTATTCTGAGGTATGAGTACTGAAAATAAGGGAGTACTTCTGAATACTTTGTGCAATAAAAATCTTTTAAAAATCCAGCTCATATTTACTTACATTGGCTTCTGAAAAAAAGTTCTGGAAAGGTACCAAAGGTTGTCTTTAAAAAACCTGCATTTGGGGTCTCATCATAGAGTTCTTTGAAATTAAGAGAAGTTTTTATGTTCCTACTGATAGGTTTTGAAGCAAACTACGTGTACAGAAAGTCAAAATTCATAAATGAGAGCTTTCACATTAGAAACCTGAATTGATGCAAGCTCTGTGACTGTAATATCCAATAAAAATAACCAACCTACCTCAGTAATTGAGCATCAGCTACTTTGTATTTACTTGAATAGTAAGTACTTCAGACTAAGACCCTCTGCAGTACATACATACAAATGAATGGATGAATGAACAAATGAATGAATAAATACTCTTGGCACATTTGGCAGGCAAAAGACAATTCACTAAACTTAAGCTGAGAATCATTTTGATTGTGCAAATGTAATGAAATGATAAGCTTTTGCCAAACTGTAAATAAATTCAGCAGATGACTTGGCTGTTTGAAGTGCACTGGATGCACACCAAAATAAGAAGGAAAGAAGGAAGTATTTTCCCTGTGAAGAGCAGGATTGGTAGTTGTGTTCCTGTATGCTCCCCCATGGCTTTAGCTTGTCTCCCTCAAACACCATGAACCTCTGGTAGACAACAAGAGGCCATGAGATGAATTGACATGTGTCCTGGTTTCAGCTGGGATAGAGTTAATTGTCTTACTAGCAGCTGGTATAGTGCTGTGTTTTAGGTTCAGTATGAGAATAATGTTGATAACACTGATGTTTTCAGCTGTTGCTAAGTAGTGTTTATACTAAGTCAAGGATTTTTCAGCATCTTAGGCACAGCCAGCAAGAAGGCTGGAGGGACACAAGAAGTTGGGAGGGGACACAGCCAGGACAGCTGAGCCAAACTGGCCAAAGGGGTATTCCATACCGTGTGATGCCATGTCTAGTATATAAACTGGGGGGAGTGGGGCTGCGGGGGATCACCACTCAGGAACTAACTGGGCATCAGTTGGTGGATGGTGAGCAATTGCATTGTGCATCACTTGTATATTCCAGTCCTTTTATTATTATTATTGTCATTTTATTAGTGTTATCATTATCATTATTAGTTTCTTCCTTTCTGTTCTATTAAACTGTTCTTATTTCAACCCACAAGTTTTACTTTTTTTTTCTATTCTCTCTCCCATCCCACTGCGGGGGGGGTGGGGGGAAGTGAGCGAGCGGCTGTGTGGTGCTTAGTTGCTGACTGGGGTTAAACAACGACAACATGAAGCTTCATAGGTATAACTCATCAATAGCAAGTGAAGTGTATTTTGTATGAGTTCTATAAATAGACCAAAAGGGGTGTTTTTTAAACTGTTTCTAGCCTTCTCTCAACATCATGAGGAAATAGTGCATGTACTGTAACTTTAAAAAGTGAAAGATGTTGGTGTAGGAGGGCAGGAAATCAAAGACTCTTCATCATCAATGTGGTGTCAAACTAGGATAAGGAAACCTTATGTGATGAGTAAAACAGAAATTGTATTTATCAGATGAATTAAGAAAAGAATAGCGAGAATACGTTTGGTTCTACAACATGCAGCTTTCTCATAGTGCTGAGTGAATCCTTCAAAGTGCTAGCGAGACCTGTGCCCATATCTAACATCTCAGACTGTACTACCATGCATCCTGATTATTTCCTCATTTTGGCCTGACAGTTTTGTGTGCCTGGTAAAGAATGAATTTGGCTAGGTTTTCTGGTATCTAGCATTCCTGCAGAAACAGTACCAGCGGCTCCAATGAAAACAACAGCTGTCTGAAAGTCACGGGGAAACGACCACTCTCTGTGGGCATCTTGGACATGCTGACCTCACCACATGTGTAATGTAGAGTCCAGAGCCACCTACTCAGCAACTGCAGCGTATCCAGAATAGCCTTGCCATCTGTGCAGATCTACACCATATTCTTGTCCAGAACTGCTAGGAAAAAAATACAGAAACTTTATTAAAGAAAAGCAACTAAATAAGATGGGTGTTCCATAAAATTTGAGGAGAAAAGTTGGGATGAGGGAGTAGAGAGCTGACTGGGGTAAAAGGTTTTATCACTGTTAATTAATTAATTCTAGCCTGGGTTGTTAATGATTAAACTTAATGTCTATGAACCTGACTGTGCAGTAGAGTGTATTGAATGAGACAGTGGCTTAGCTTGCAGATGTGAAGCTGTACCCCCATCACACTGAAAAAAAGGAGCCTGTCAAACAGTCAGGGTTTGGTTGTCTCAGCAGAGAGATCACAGTAACTCTAAGGTGATCTCAAGTAGGTCACATGTGAGCTCTTCTGGTAGGAGAGCTACTGGAGAGGCTTGCATTACTACTTCTATGCTCTACATACTCTTACTACTTCTTCCCCAAAGGCTTATCAATCTTGGATTTTTGCTGAATCATAAATCTGCTATAAAACAGAAAAGAAAGAAAAAAAAGAGAAAATAAAGGGGAATAGCTGCCTAATAAGAGGATGAAATTCAGTACAATTAAAAACTCAAAGCCCAGTTAAAGGTAGTTAAAACTCTAATTGAAGTGCAGTTGTGTTGTATTTGGAGTCCAATCCTATAATTATAAGGACAGAAATTTTATTTTGATGAGAGAGGAGATAAAAACCATGAAGACATCACATTCACCAATTTATTTTATGCGGAAAGTAAATTCTAAAGAAGATTAAGGAAAACAACAAGATACATGGAGGCCTCAAGCTTTCTTACACAGAAAGAAGTTGCATGTAGTTCCTTCTTTATGTCTCCTTCAACTTCAGATGTGGGGCCTTGAATAACATGTTTAACCTGAAAAATCTAGGAGTACCGCTTTTATGATTCATTTGCCTTGAGAGAGTGCTAGCTCCTTCATCACACAGCCTGGGCTGGGTGGTGTGAGAGGAAAGGAGCCAAAGTCAACAGGATAAGCAGTCAACAGCTCCAGCGTACAAAATAGACTTATCCGTTACCAACACTATTTTTAAAAATAACTTAAATAGCCCAGTGTGTATCACAGACCTGTTCGCAAGTAATTTTAACCTCCACACTGACAGGTTATGTGGATTTTCACATGCTAATTTACCAGTTCAATAAAAAAATAACTGAAAAAAACCCCAACAGTGTGTATCCTTGTCTCGTTCCCAAGCAACTGAACTTACACACTGACAAGTTATGTGGGTTTTACCACACTTATTTACCACTTAAAATCAAAATGTATCTACCGTAGTAGCCCCTGTATCACATTACAGGCAGAATGTGCTTCTTATAACACTCAATAAATGATCTCATATGTGTACAATAAACTTTTGCTCTGTTTGCCAAAACTGAAGAAAAAGAGAAGCAATGCAAAAACTGATCTTTAACATTAATATTAAACAAAAAACATAGGTGGAGAATGGCAAAAACAATTCTGCCCACCTCAGAAGAGAAATGTGCACCAGAATGACCTCATAACAACAACAGTTTGAGTCTCTGCGGGCTTCTCGATTAGGAACATCAGAGACTTCTTCAAAGAAGGGTGTGCAAATATAACGTCATTAATCTAAAATGCTTGATTCAAGGAAAAAGAAATTCTAAAAGCAGGTTACTTAAAGGTAGCCCCTGGTTTGTATTTTTGTATTTTTACAAGTTAAAAGTGTACATCAAGATAACCCACTAATTAAATATCTAAAAAACCAAAAAAATAGTAATTTTAAAAAAATCTTGTCTTAAAAGACTTTTTTTAATAAAGCAACCCAGAATTATTTTGTAGGATGGAATGCAGCCAGTAAGCAATTTTTTACAGTAATTAATAAAGCCAGAACCCATAATGATAGTGAAATGATTACATCAGTTCATTGGTCTGAATGGAAGGAACTGGATCTCCTTTGAGATAAAGGATCTATGTCCTGATTTCAGCTGGGATAGAGTTAATTTTCTTTCTAGTAGCTGCTATAGTATTATGTTTGCGATTTAGTATAAGAATAAAGTTGATAATACACTGATGTTTTCAGTTGTGGCTAAGTAGTGTTTATACTAAGTCAAGGATTTTTCAGCATCTTAGGCACAACCAGCAAGAAGGCTGGAGGGGCACAAGAAGTTGGGAGGGGACACAGCCAGGGCAGCTGAGCCAAACTGGCCAAAGGGGTATTCCATACCATGTGATGTCATGCCTTGTATATAAACTGGGGGACGGATCACTGCTTGGGAACTAACTGGGCATTGATCGGCGGGTGGTGAGCAATTGCATTGTGCATCACTTGTATATTCCAGTCCTTTTATTATTATTATTGTCATTTTATTAGTGTTATCATTATTAGTTTCTTCCTTTCTGTTCTATTAAACTGTTCTTATTTCAACCCATGAGTTTTACTTTTTTTTTCCATTCTCTCCCCCATCCCACTGTGGGTGGGGGGGAAGTGACTGAGTGGCTGTGTGTTGTGTAGCTGCTGGCTGGATTTAAACCACAACAATCTACTTAAAGGAAAAAAAATAATATCTCCATTCTCTTCCCCCTCCTCCCAAAAGAAGAAAAAAACAAAGGAAAATAAAAGTTGACTCTGTGAATATTTGGTATAATGCAGAGTCCCATCTGTTTTGAACATACACATTTCTCAGCAACTTTTGGATAGTGAAAAGTAGCAGTAGTGCCCTGATTCACAGCAACAATATGATGAAAGCTTGACATAGCCAAACATTCATCTATTCTGATTTCAGTAGGTTTAGAAATACCAGAGATCTGTTTGACTGGTTAAATACTGAGATGCTCTTTTTCTCTGAGTATGGACATTTATTTACCCTATCTTTCCATAAGACATTGGTTACTTTGTAGATAGATAATTTTCTTAAGGAAGATTTTATCATTTCCATCCAGATTCCAGTTTCTTCAGTCAAGTGACTAATACATTTTAAGGTGCAGGATGTATTTTATTCCCATCAAGACTACATGATGTGCATGTGGCTGGAATACACACAAAAATAAAACTCTCTCTAAAAGCACTCTGTGTTACTCTGGGAGACTGAAATTAGGACCTATTATGCAATTAAAAAAGAAAGTGAGCATAATTTGATAATAAAGTAATTTTATAGTTGGTATTAATCCTCATCTATAAATAAATTAGAAAGAAAACTAACAAGTCCAGGTTTACCTGCTAAACCAGCCGGATCATGAAAAAGGTGAACAACACAGCTACAAAAAGTAAATGCAAGATTTCAGTATCTTTTCCAAAAGCTCTCCCTGAACTGGAGCAAAAATGGCATCTTCCTGGTTTTAAAAGAAGCTTGGCTCTCCTTTTCCTGCTGTTGTCTAAAATCACACTAAAAGTGATTTAACTGTTTCTTCATTACTGTAAAATTTTGGAAGAGAAGGCTATAGGCAGATGTTCATTCTGTAAACAGCTGTGGTGGTTGAAGGTATTAACAACCTTCAGCTTGCTATCCATTCCTCTGTGAGAAGTTCTCTTTCTCCCACACTATTGCTGATGGAGAGATGTGTGTGAACACTACTGCTTCAAGCCAAGTCTGGAAAGTTTACTTAGTTCAGTAGCAAGGCTTGAATTAACCCATCTGATTCTACTTACCCCAAACATGTATCTTTCAAAGATGTTGACTGTGCCCAGGAAGAGGACTCAACTGAACTAGAACTGTGACAGTGGCTGTTATATTTACCTGTCCCTTCCCAGTACTCTAGTGCTGTTTCTACCATGTCTTTTTTATTTCAGGGTTAGATACTATAGATTTAAGTCAAACCTACACTCAACTCATTCCGAGGGTGTCAGTAAATATGCATGAAATTCAGTAGCTACAGTGATGTATTTAAATAACGTTTGTAATCTCTAACCCTTTTTCTGTTAAATATAATTCAGAGGATCCGACTCAATGTCTCCTAATTCTTTATTATGCTACTGTGAGGAAAAAAAAGTCTGTACTAAAATCAATAATATAACGTTACTGACTCATTCTATCCCATGCCATTTCATGTCATTCCAAAGTGACATTGAAATACCACTAATGGAACAGTGGACCTATTTTGCAATTATAGTAATAGTAACAGCTACTGGTTGGAACAATTTGTGAGAGAATTTGGAAGGCACTACTGCAGTTATTAAGCACTGCCACATTCTTTCCAAGCCGCAATGATGGTATTAATTTAGTTCTATTCACCTCACGATAATAATTTCCAGATAAGCCATTTTGAAACCCAGTGGTTCAGGCTCAGCATTTCTGGAAGTAACACTGAAGGGCAGGAGTGGCTGATGGGGCTTGTCTTGAAACACTTGCAGAGAGAACTAGCTTCATAAATAGTTCTTTGAAAAACAGTGTGCCCACATGCTAAACTGATTATCATCAGGAAATGTGCATGGGAAGAATGCATTCCAGCTGTCATCTTGACTCCACTTCGGGATAATGTTTTCTCCTTCTGTTCTAATTTCTCCTTCTAGAAGTAGTGGTGCAATAAACATGCATATCTCCTAGCTGAAAGTCAGTGAAAACACAAGAAATGAGCAGAGTTCAGTGTTATCTGCAGTGGGGACCAGGACTAAGTTCCAGTCCTGTCTTTGCAGTTGCTGCGTGGCCATGGCAAGTCACTTTTATTGTGTATTGGCTGGCACTTTTTTACCTGCCAAATGGATTAATGACATTGATATCTTCTGCAAAGAACTTCAATATTTGTTCATAAAAATAAGTATTGGCAAGCTGAATATCATTATTAATACATACAAGGAAATACCCTGTAGTCACTGGTGCCTTATTAGAAGATTGATTAGCTTGTCTAAGGACAGCTTTCTATCAAGGACTGACATTCACTGTGCATTAAAACTGCCTGAGTTTTTTTAGGCATTCTGCTCTTTTGAACATGAGAAATAAGAATCTTAAAACTAGGTCTTGCAATGAAAATTTATTGTATTTCTCAGAAAACCCCAAACCCATAAATTGATAACTCTAACATGGCATTTTTAGTGGCAATTGTAGCTTTACCTTTGCAGTGTTTCCTGGGATGTCATTGTGTGTAATGTGATTATATTGCTCTGGCAAGGGATAATTTTGTGATGAATTACATATTCAAGATAAGCATGAAGAAGGAATATAGTGTGGGATGTTACTGAGGTTAATGAGTATTATATAAGTGTGCATCAAAGAATTCCAGAATGAGTGAATTGGATATCTTAATACAGTCAAGTTGATGGGCGAACTGCTGCACTCCATTAGTGGGATTCAGACCTGATCAGCTGAGTGCTATAGTCCCTATATCCACAACTGAATTTATTACCTCACTTAGTGGATCAATACTCCATAGGATTACTGTTCCAAAAGTAAAAAAAACAAGAAGAAAAAAGAACATTTTCCCCAAAGTTTGCCCTTAAAGTTACTTTGTATAGGAGGTCCAGGTTCAAAAATTTTTTGTGGTTTTAAATGGAGACCTCCATGCAAAATCAGGTCAATGGTCTACAATACCATCAAACTGTAAAGCTGGTAAACATTTTCAGGAATACTTAGGGATCATTCAGACATTCTTTACTCTTCACTAGCTTGATTTTACAGTAGACCATATTCACCAGAATATGTATGCACTGTTTAAAAATAATGAATCGGCTATCTCTATAGCATAGCATTTTAGCATTTGTATTGTCCTATGTATGCATAATTTTTTTAGCATAGTAATGTCTTCAAGTGTGGATTTTTGCCTGAGAAAGAGAAATTTTACTTGTCTCTTTTTCCTTTGTTATGCAGCTTAAAGACAAACATATTACTCTTATTGGTACTAGAAGAAGAAAACAGAGAAATCTTATTCTTCTAGTATTTAAATCAGACAATATTTGAATAAAGTTTGACTTCTCACTGTAGGATTTAGGTACTTCTACAAGTCCAAACATTTGAGTTTCACCCACTGTTATCAGAGTCCACACTGTTCATTAATTTAAGGCCATACGGTAATCTACTTACAAGGGCTGTGTATCAACTCTCTCCGTGAAAAGGGTCAGTGCAAACAGTAGGACTATTTGAAGTAGAAGGCTTTCCTTTGAATGTATTACGGTAGCAAAATCCAGTCCTTATTTAAAATCCTTTCTAGATGTGTTTTTAGCATGCTCTACTGCCAAGCCAATCAAACAGATAAAAGCATTGGCAGAATATGTTTAACAAGCCATTTAATAAAATGAATTATTTCCTCTGTTCCTGAAGAAATTAGCATTTATTCCTTTATAAAATCTGCCTTCATAGTGATTATGTAATCTGTCATGTGCATGGCATAATACATTCTGTAAAAATGACTTCACATTCCTTCACGTTTATTTGAGAATGACCAGTGATTATGGACTACTACATACATAGGTAATTAATAACCAGCATTCATTTTATGTGTTGATATCTATGATAGTCATAGCCAAATAAATCATGTGTGCTCAGCTTTTTGTATACCCAGGAAATCCAAGGTACTGAGCTCACTTAATGTGCTACGTGAAGTTGTTCCCTATATATGCAGGTCAACTGCATAGACTCTATTTACCTCTTTATGCACAGTTGCCATTTTTCCTGCTGGTTGCTGAGCATTTTTAAAACAGGCAGTTGTCATGAATATAGAGCCATAGCTGTATCCTATCAGTCTTTCACATAGGATATGGCACCAACCACACAGGTTAAGTCTGCACTGGCAAATAACTTAACTTGACTCTTTGCTCCCTGATCTATTAATATGCAGACTGCATATCTAGTAGCTCATGTCTAGGATTGTAGCTCCAAGATGATGCTTAACCAGACAGTGATGAACTTTAGAGATTTCTCCAAGAGGCTACATAGATAAGGTAATATCAAGTTTGATTTTCTCTACCATACAGAGACCTTTAGAACAACTTTAGCAATCCATGAAACCTAAAAAGACCCTGTGAGCCTACTACCATATTTGAGGTCACACAGCAAACAAATCATAACATTACATCCTCTCTCCCTTGAGGAGACACTTTAGAAGTGTGACGATAGCAACTGAAAAAGACAACTCATGTTATCTGAGATATTCAGCAACCCTAGCTGCCACAGAGTTTTTCAGAGACCACTTGAAAGTGAAGAATGATTCTGGCTCTTCTATAATGCCAGGACACAGTCCTAAGTAAAAAGCAATCTCTGAGTAAATATATACTGACTCCATCCTACCTGTCTTGGCAGGAGATATGTGAAGCTGACAGTATGGTTCCACAGAAACAGATTTCTGTAGCTAGCTTTGCAAGTTATTCATTATGCAGTGTCATATTTATTTGCATTTGTGGATACAACCTGTGTGGCCCAAGGACAGTCTCTAATAAAGTGAGATTTTTCTTGACCTTAATGTAATTTAATTTAAGTCTTCCCATTCTCCGCCTCCTTTATATGCGAGGAACTCAAGACATTTGCTTTTATCATTTTATTTGCTCTACTTGTACAGATACCATGTGTAATTAAATAAAAATTATTTTTGTCTGGAACTAACAATGATTCTACTTCTCCAGGACCAAGTACAAAAAAAAAGAATATTCCATAAACTCAGGTTTTTGGTATTACTTTAATAATTACAATCAGTTAAAAATTATATAATACAAAATTAGTGCCCATTTTAATAATAAAGGCTAAAGGGAAAAAGGGAAAGACCTTTGTCTGGCTGAGAATATAGGAACTAAGATGCAATTATGAGGTAATCTGGGTTTCGGGAGATAAAAAACTTAATGTAGGTGTCCTGGTTTCAGCTGGGATAGAGTTGACTGTCTTCCTAGTACCTGGTACGGTGCTGTGTTTTGAGTTCAGTATGAGAAGAACGTTGATAAGACTGATGTTTTCGGTTGTTGCTAAGTAGTGTTTATACTAAGTCAAGGATTTTTCAGCTTCTCATGCCCAGCCAGCAAGAAAGCTGGAGGGGCACAAGAAGTTGGGAGGGGACACAGCCAGGGCAGCTGACCCAGAGTGGCCAACATGGTATTCCATACCACGTGACATCACGTCTAGTATATAAACTGGGGGGAGTGGAAGCAGGGGAGTGGTCGCTTGGGGACTTACTGGGTGTTGATCGGCGGGTGGTGAGCAATTGCACTGTGCATCATTCGTACATTCCAATCCTTTTATTATTACTGTTGTCATTTTATTAGTGTTATCATTATCATTATTAGTTTCTTCTTTTCTGTTTTATTAAACCGTTCTTATCTCAACCAACGAGTTTTACTTCTTTTCCTGATTTTCTCCCCCATCCCACTGGGTAGTGGCGGGGAGTAAGCGAGCGGCTGCGTGGCGCTAGTTGCTGGCTGGGGTTAAACCACGACAGTAGGAAAGTAGCATCTGTGTGTGCATGGTCTTGCACTGTGATATCAGCAATCCTGAACTGAGAATAGACTACCACAAGTTATGATCATTCTCTGGGGAACTGACTATAAGTCAGTCATTAAAATTCACATCAATTTACTTAGCAGAAACTTGTTTGTCAGTTAATACTATAAATGAACCTTCAACCTAAAATAAGATATTTTAAATCTCTGTCTTTTGGATTACCAGTTCATTAAAGTGTTTTATGGCAGCATTATATTAATGGAAAGTGGACTGATCTCCTCCAGTGAAAGAATTGCAGACCTTTCATTAGTGATACTATAAGCTTTAATTTTTTGACAGATTATTTTTGACTCTTCACAAATATGCTAGAGATACTTCTGTTGTAAAGAGAAACCAGCAGAGATGCTTTTTTTTCAGAGAAACATGCTCTAGAAATGCGTTGCTCAATATTGCACATTTGGAACTTTGTTACCCATGTTTTTAATCCTGAAATACATTGAATCTGACTGAAAATTCTTTCTAGACTGATACCTTCCTGCAATTTTATATTTTTCTTTTATGGACCTACTTGATACAGTTTCAAAATTACATAGTATCCATAAAATAGGTAAAATTTTCATCAGCTTGAATGTAATGCTATCAGCTAAATAAATGTGCAAGTTAAATACTTGAAATAAGAGCTGATAAAATAATAATAAAAACATAAGAATGAATAAGCTGACTAGCATGATTGTAGCAATTCCTGGAATACAACTAATACTTCCTTAATGACTGACATTTTAACGTTTTTTACAGCCAGATATAAACACATTTAGACTTATATTTTACAAAAGAGGTGACAGGAGTCTGCTTAGTCAAAGACTAACGTACACACCAATGTAATTAGTAATGTGTGTACTAAAGAAATACTACTTTATTCTTGTTTTCAAAGGTTTAATGCAGTATAGTAGCAAAGCAGCACAAGAATGACACACCACAGTTATTATATTAACTTGTAAAAAAAAAGAATGCATTATTCTGGTACTCTTATTAAAGAAAGAAAGAAAGAAAAAAGAAAGAAAGAAAGAAGGAAGGAGAGAAGAATGGCAGAAATGCAGAAAGAAAGGAAGGAAGGAAGGAAAAGAAAATATATTGCTTTTACTAAACATTTGCTAACTATTTTAAAGCTTTTCAGGCAATTACAAGTAGATATATGGATCCAAAATCAGCACCTCTTCTCCTCTCCCTTTCTTTATAAGATACTAGCTATTACTTTCTGTTGGCAACAAAATAATCTTAACAAGTAAGAAATAGTTGCCCTGTTCCTTCATAGGTGCCAAGAACTGATTAATACTCTGTTTTAGTCTGATTTGCTCTACGTAGAGAATATAGAATTTCTTACAGAAAATACATAGCATGACTCTTCAGTATCTACTACAGCCACAGGTTCCTGACATGACAAGTCTACCCCATCTGCCGTAATGCTGTTCTGAAATTTAAGACTATTATTCTGAGACTTTCATCTAGTTTTAAGTGCAAAGTTGTACAGACTTTGGATATACATACACACACACATATATGTATGCTCCAATGTTGTAATTTTTTTCCAGGTATGTTCATGACCTTTTATTAAATTCTAGTGTTTTCATATTCTTATAGAACTGGACTAGTTGCTGTTTTATCAAAAGCTACATACAGAAGAAAACTGAGTTTCCTGCTGCTACCTGATGTGTTCCTTTCTCATACGTTCTGTGATCTCCTTCTGTGATCTTAATTTTATCTGTTGTCTTAAAAGCTTATGATTAAATGTTTACTCCCAGCCCCCATGTCACTGGGCTTTCCTGTTCTATACTGAAAGATTAAGTTGTGGTCAGATTAACCTGTCATGTAAATAGAGAATCAAAGAGTGCAAATTTAGGTGTGGCTGAAACATGCCAGACTAAATGTACCTGAGCCTATCTGCTGGATTACCTTTGCCAGGAGTGCACGTACAGCCTATCTTCAGTCAGCACGCAATCAGTAGAGATGTAAAGCAGGCATTAGGGGTAGGAAGATGTGCTTAAAAGTTCCCTTGAACCCCTTCTCTCAGCCCTGGGTTTCTACTACAGAGTGTCCCAAACTGTACAGTTAGTCATTTCTTTTATTCCAAGATGAGCTGGTTTGACTATGGCTATATTAGGAAGATGTTCATTCAGCTGCGATCTTTTCATCTTCCACCATTTAAGTTCTGTCCTCTTTGTGTACTCTACGTATGTATGCCCAAAGCAGTCTATCTTGCAAGCCCTAAAAAAGATCTTATACTCACAAGACTGATAAAATATTGGATAGTATTGCCCAGCAACTGATTTTGCAGGTGGTTTTTTTACTATCAGTCCAAAATGATCATTAAGGGCTAACTAAAAATCTGTTTATAGCTAATTTTAATCTTCTTCAAAATGTGCCTGTAGTCCAAGTTTTAAAAAAAGGATTTCACAATTTATTGATTTGGGTATTAAATCAAATGTAATAGAGAAATGTTATGTTTTCACAGTACAACCATATGTCAATACCCTTTTTTTTTTATTAATTAGACTATAGTCTTGCCCGAGAAATCTGACAAGAATTATTTTAGGAACAATATTTTCATATAATTTCTTGCAAAGTGTTCTTTATAAATATCTATAAACTGAATATCTTTTTTTGTTGTTTCCTTTAGGGACTCACTTAAAAAACAGTTGAAATTCAGGCCACATGTACATAGCTGCTGTTGTTTAAATATATCTTATGATATTATAAAAAATCAGAATTTCAGTCTGCAGAGCATAGTTTTTTTTTCAAATTGGTCTTTCACTTTCTCATTAGGTATGTATGACGTCTTCCACCAACATGGGGTATTCCATCCTTGTACTGGTATTGTTTGTAAATCATGTAAATATTAAGTATTATGAGGCAGTATGAATGATGAATTTCTGGTAGAATTTATGACAGAGAATAGAGTCATTAAAGCTTACAAAGTAGTTGTAAGTCCTAAGATGAACAAAAAGTGGAGATTATTGGGAGATAATTGGGAGTCAAAGGACAGGCTCATGAGTTATTAGTTAAAGTAGAAAAAATATAATAGGAAATGGGATATTAGTACCCTTAATTCAAAGACAAAAATAATTTGCTTTTCCAAATTTCTTTATGTACTGATTTTCTCCTCAATGAAGCCCCATGGATAAAATTTAGTACTTAAAAAGGAGAGAATTCAAGCCCTGTCACTGTTGCATTTTATACATTATATTTCAGAAATATTTGCTCTACTCCTTTTGTAAGGAGTAGGTCTTGCACATGGGTGTGGGCAATCCCAAGCACAAATACAGGCTGGGTGATCAGTGGATTGAGAGCGGCCCTGCAGAGAAGGACTTGGGGGTGTTGGTTGATGAGAAGCTCAACGTGACCCAGCAATGTGTGCTTGCAGCCCAGAAAGCCAGCTGTATCCTGGGCTGCATCAAAAGAAGTGTGACCAGCAGGTCAAGGGAGGTGATTCTTTTCCTAGACTCTGCTCTTGTGAGACCCCGCCTGGAGTACTGCATTCAGCTCTGGGGTCCCCAACATAAGAAAGACATAGACCTGTAGAAGCGAGTCCAGAGGAGGGCCATGAAGATGATCAGGGGCTGGAGCATCTCTCCTATGAGGACAGGCTGAGAGAGTTGGGGCTGTTCAGCCTGGAGAAGAGAAGGTGCTGGGGAGACCTTATTGCGGCCTTTCAATGCTTAAAGGGAGCTTATAAGAAACATGGGGACAGACTTTTTAGCAGGGCCTGTAGCAATAGGACAAGGGGTAATGGGTTTGAACTAAAAGGGGGTAGATTTGGACTGGATATAAGGAAGATATTCTTTGTGATGGGGGTGGTGAATTACCCTCAGGTTGCCCAGAGAAGTCATGGATATCCCATCCCTGGAAGCGGCAATAGTAAGTCCTGTGGCTGGGCACTGGACGGACCTGTACAGGGGGATTCCTGAGCCAGGGAAACCCGAGGAAGAGCAGGGAGCCCCACCAGGAGCTGGCATCTCTCGTGAGAGAGGCTGGTGCCCCTGGGCATTGCCAGGAGCAGCTGCAGGAGGTTTAGACAGCCCTAGAGAGCGCTAGCGACCAGGAGCGCTGCAACCAGGGCCTGCAAACAGGGATCAAGAGGCCGCACAGAGAGGACACCGCAGTTCGTGCAGCAGTTATCACAGCAGGGTGCCTGAAAGGGCTGTGCACCCTGCTTGTAGGCCCACAGCCCAGGGGAGTGCTCTAAGTCTCTGCCAGGATGGTGGGTGCTCACCTGAGTTAAAGCCAGTGTTTCTACGGAGGAAGCCCCTGAGAAGTGCCCAGAACCTTCTCCTGAGGAAAAGGTAAGTACCTGCAAAAGATGTGCACAGGTTGACGATCTGTTGCATCAAGTGGATAAGTTGCAGGAAACAATTAAAAGGCTGCACAGTATTAGAGGGGTTAAGACGGAGATAGATAAGTGGTTTCGGAACCATGCTCCCGTGGCAGATACCACAGAGTATGAGGCACCTTGGACCCTGGTGACCCACAAAAGCAGGACCCTGCTTCAGTCCCCACCCTCCAGCATTACAGCCAAAACCAGTTATGAAGCTTTAACAGCTGTAGACACCCACAGGCGAGATCTGAGAGAAGAAACTGTACCAGCAGCACACAGTGGATAACTCGAAAAGAAAGGGGTGTTCACAGTGGGTGACTTTCTGTTAAGGGGCACTGAAGTGCCCATCTGCTGGCCTGACAGGGAGTCACAAGAGGTATGCTGCATTCTAGTAGCTAAGGTCTGAGATATTGCTGAGAGGGTGTCACAACTTGTCAAGAGCACAGACTATTATCCATTGCTACTATTTCATGTGGGCACAAATGATACCGCAAGCCGGAGCTTGGAAAGAATCGAGGAACACTACAAAGCCCCGGAGGTGCAAGCAAAAAGTATTGGTGCCCAAGTTATCTTTTCTTCCATTTTACCAGTTAGAGGAAAAAGTGCAGCCAGAAATAGACATGTAATGCAAATCAACTTCTGGCTTTGTGGCTGGTGCTATTCTGAGGGTTTTGGCTTTTATGACAACCAGACATTCTTTGATGACTATAGCCTATTAGAGAGGGATGTGATCCACCTGTCTAGAAGAGACAAGGGGATCTTTGGCAGCAGGCTGGCCAGCTTGTTGAGGCGGGCTTTAAACTGAAGGACTTAGTGGGAGGGGTCCAAAGTGGCAATGCTCTCGCGATTTTAACCAACTGGGGAATAAGCCAGGCCAACCAGAGCAGCAACAAATGTTCCTTAGCTGCCTCCCAAGATAAGAACCAGAAGACCAACCACCTCAATTGTATGTATACCAATGCAACCTAGGGAACAAACAGGAGGAACAGGAGCTCTGTGCCCAGTGTGATGGGTTAACCCTGGCTGGACGCCAGGTGCCCACCAAAGCCGCTCTGTCACTCCCCCTCCTTCTCAGCTGGACAGGGGAGAGAAAATATAACAAAGAGCTTGTGGGTCGAGATAAGGATAGGAGAGATCACTCACCAATTACCGTCACGGGCAAAACAGACTCAGCTTGGGGAAAATTAACTTGATTTATTACAAATCAACTGGAGTAGGGTAATGAGAAATAAAACCAAATCTCAGAACACCTTCCCTCCACCCCTCCCTTCTTCCCGGGCACAACTTCACTCCCGGATTCTCTACCAATCCCCCAGCGGCACAGGGGGACGGGGATGGGGTTTACGGTCAGTTCATCACACGTTATTTTCTGCCGCTTCGTCCTCCTCAGGGGGAAGACTCATCACACTCTTCCCCTGCTCCAGCGTGGGGTCCCACCCACAGGAGACAGTCCTCCATGAACTTCTCCAACGTGGGTCCTTCCCACGGGCTGCAGTTCTTCACGAACTGCTCCAGCATGGGTCCTTTCCACGGTGCGCAGTCCTTCAGGCACAGACTGCTCCAGCGTGGGTCTCCCACGGGGTCACAAGTCCTGCCAGAAAACCTGCTCCGTGGGCTCCTCTCTCCACAGATCCGCAGGTCCTGCCAGGAGCCTGCTCCAGCGCGGGGTTCCCACGGGGTCACAGCCTCCTTTGGGAACCCACCTGCCCCGGCGTGGGGTCCTCCACGGGCTGCAGGTGGATATCTGCTCCACCGTGGACCTCCATGGACTGCAGGGGGACAGCCTGCCTCACCATGGTCTTCACCACGGGCTGCAGGGGAATCTCTGCTCCGGCGCCTGGAGCATCTCCTCCCCCTCCTTCTCCACTGACCTTGGTGTCCACAGGGTTGTTTCTCTTACATGTTCTCACTCCTCTCTCCGGCTGCCGAATACCGCCGTCCCAACTTTTTTTCCTTCTTAAAAATGTTATCACAGAGGTGTTACCACTATCGCTGATTGGCTCGGCCTTGGCCGGCGGCGGGTCCGTCTTAGAGCTGGCTGGTATGGGCTCTCTCGAACACAGGGGAAGATTCCAGCAGCTTCTTACAGAAGCCACCCCTGTAACCTACCCCGCTACCAAAACCTTGCCGCACAAAACCAATACACCCAGTCAGAAAGTTATGTTCTCATAGGAGTAATTGAAAAATGGTGGGATAACTCACATGACTGGAGGATCGTGATGGATGGCTATAGGCTGTTTTGTAAAGACAGGCAGGGAAGAAGAGGAGAAGGAGTTGCGCTCTATGTTAAGGAGAAACTTGGATGTATAGAAGTCAACTATGGTGATTGTGGAAGCCCTGTTGAATGCCTCTGGGTCAAGATCAGTGGGGTCATCTCCAAGGGGGATCTTACAGTTAGGTATCTGCTACTGACCTCCAAACCAAGACGATAAGGCCAACAAAGCAATATTTGGGTCAACAGCACCTGGTTATTATGGGTGACTTCAGCTACCCAGACATTTGTTGGAAGAACAATACAGCAGCTCACATGTCATCCATCAAGTTCCTGGAATGTGTAGAGGACTGCTTAGATGTGCCAACCAGGAATGAGGCACTGCTGGACTTGCTACTCACAAACGAAGAAAACCTGTTTTGTAATATCTCTGTTAGTGATAGCCTTGGCTGCAGTGATCACAATATTGTGGAGTCTGGGATCCTGCTGAGCACGCTGAAGGTTGGTACTAGGAAAGACAAAGGTTTTAGATTTTAGAAGAGCAAACTTCAGCTCACTCAGAGCTCAGCTGGGAGGGATTCTGTGGGAAGCCTCCACGGAGGATAAAGCAGCTAGTGAGTGCTGGTAGTTTTTCCAAGAATGCGCTCCTGGAAGCACAAAACCAGTTCATCCCCTTTAAAGGTAAGGGAAGTAGACAGAGCAAGAGACCCCCTTGGCTTAACTGCAAGCTTCTAAGTCTTCTCAAAACCAAAAGAGAAGCATACCAGAGATGGAAAAGTGGACGAATACCTGTTGAAAAATACAAGAGCATTGCCAGGGCATGCAGAGGTGCAATTAGAAAGTCAGTGCTTCAAATGTCTGCCCGGACAGTACTTTTCTACACTCCTCTTTCTGTACAGATTTAAAAGGTGAAGTATTAAGTACTCGAGGGTTACAAAAAAGTTGAACCATTTAAGAAAAGTTTTTAAAAGTCAGTTTCATGTTTGTAGGACATGTCAGATGAACAGCTCTGCAGATCAAAATAATTTTCTGAATTACTGCCACCAGAGCAGCCTCCTACTTCTGATGAAATGCCCCAGTCCAAAACTGGAAGGCTCACTTTTTCAGGGACAAGCATTAGATTAAAACATGTAATATATGGCTGAGACAACTTTACACAGGCTATCAAATTGTTCAGTGTTCCAAGTTTGACATGTGATGACTATCTGCAAATGATTGGACAATAATCTTGAAGACTTAATCTTATGGATTTACTCTTGGTGAGTGGTGGAGAATGATGAAGGATTATTCGTTAAGTGCTTATGACTTGCCAAGTGCCACAAGAAAAACATGGGATGAAATAAATGGTGGTATTTATACTGTAAAAATGAAAGACAATATTTCTTAGATGTAAAATCCCCTAATATCTAAAGCAGATTTACCTCATACATGATTTTATTTATTTATTTATTTATTTATTGGGGGGGGGAATATGTGTGTGTGTAGGGTTTTTTTTAAGTGAGCAGCTTCAGATAGTTCTGGAGGCTGAGTTATTTCAACAGCTAATATTATTTTCTCCTCAGTGAGAGACAGGGAGTTTGCTGAGACGGGGGGCAAAACTGTACAGTCAGCTTGTGAGATTTGAGGATAGGAACAGCTTTCTCTGATGTGACAAGGAGAAGAATCACCAGAAATGGGCACAGAGTCCTTTCTTTGTAGTCAGAAGGAAGATGCTGGACAAGAGCATCAGCACAGAATGAGAATCCTGTGACTGCCTTTTTTTTTTTTTTTTTTTTTTTTAAACAGCTTGCTAGTCAAATTCTCAGTGATTGACCAAGTGGAAACATGGGATGCCTGTTTAGTTTAAAATCCATTCTGCTCTATTAATCCAGATAGAAGTCTAAAGGTACCTGGTGTTTAATTAATTTAGCTTGCTTTCTAGAGAGTAAGCCTGAAGAAACAAAATTCTGAATAATCAGAGAGGCACACCAAAATAGAAACAAAATGGAGGGACTAAAACTAATTAAATATTGCTCCTCTCCAGTGGATTCTCGGGACACACATAATATCAAAATGACAGTTTTTGTTTTCTTCCAGTATCTTCCAGTTCTTTCTTCTGAAGCATGAAGAAACATGGAAATAGGAACAGGACACACACCTGCAACTATGATTCTCAAGCAGTTTTGTTCATTTTAACATATTCAGGAAAGTATCTTTAATCATGACAAACACATCATAGGTAAAAATAACAAAACAACCCATGAGAATATGGTTTAATACTGTCTGAGTTGCAGATAGCTTGCTTCTCGTCTTCACAATTTTTCCTTATTAAATAGATGATGACATGAGAACAGCCTGGTGATTACAATACAAACATGGTATATCAAGCTCTAAATGCAGTCATACAATGATATTTTTTTCTATCTGTAAACAAACAAGGGGTGGGGAGGCAAAAATTTCTTGAGAGGCATGTCTGGGGGGAATTATCATTCTTTCACTGCCATTAGAATCTGCAGTCTGAGCAGAGCCTGTGGTGATTATGTGATGAGGAGAATCTGTGTTTATGTTAAGGGGAGGGGGGAAAGGGTTTACCTAAACATTCACTTTTAGGATTTGCTGTGAAATCTCTGCAATTTACACATCACCAATTCAGTGACAGCTAACAGCGGCAGAAGCACGTTAACAAGACTGTATAAGTTGAGTGGATAATGGGAATGCTGTCTAGAATCCCAAGAGAGATAGTATAGCTATATCACTGAGATAAATCAGGGATTCATGAGAGGAATGCTTTCCCTGCTTTGAAAAACCGTTGCTTCCATGTCATATGCTTGGCATGCTGCTCTACTGTTCAGTTGCAGAAATGTATGTTCATAGCCTTGCCACTATGAACTCTGACATTTCAAACATGCGGTCAGAGAAGAAAGATCCAGTTTTGTTGGAAAAGTCAACAACACAGCAAAAAAGAAAATGGTTCTTTTTTCTGAAAGATAGCAAAGATATCCTGACTCATATTTGATGACACTTGTGAACTAAACAGTATACATACAACACATCTGGTTACTATTTTACCCACACTGACAAAAATAGTTCTATACATTTTTGAATGTGTGAAGCCTACAAGAGTTGGTCTAATGTTTGGCACATCTGATGGGTTAGGAAGAAAAAGACTAACTGCTTTGGACACTGTAAATAGATTTGCCTCACACCTCAGTGGTGGATTCATTTTAATGATTTGGACTATCTGAGTCCAATGACAAAGCTCAAGCTAAGTTTATAATTCAATTAGAAACAGGAATTGCTTACTTTCTTCCTTAGTAGAATTTGGGTTTATTTTTCATTTTTAAATCTCTGTAGTGATGTTATGAAGAAGAGATTTTAATGAAGGAATTTTGTCTTAGCCCAACTTTCCTTATTACAAACATCTGCCTCTCCTATACTTTATCATAGCAAATTTGCTACAGTTAACAGGAGAGGAAGAAAAAGGATGGAAGCATGTATACATGCCTCCTTAGAGCTCAAAAACTAGTTGACAGAAGTCAGCTTAGCCACTTCAGAAACAGACACACTATATTTCCTCCTGGAATATCAGATGTTTAAACCTTTGTTTCAAATTCCACTTGCTAGACACCTGCTGCTGAGACCAAACCAGGAAACAACATTGGTTTTCAATATTGCATATATAAACACAGTTACTTTACATCAATATATTTCATACATGGATTATATCCTCCTTTCTCCCCTCCTGAAGGAAGAAACCGATCTCCTTTCCAGGAGTACTTGGCAGTACATAGTCAAGACAGAAGAAAAAAGTTTAAAGTTTACTTTATTTACATCTCACCTTGGCAGAAGTGGAATGTCAATTAAAAAAAATAAAATCCTGGAAATCATTTTATTTCCCTTTGTTCAATACAAGCTCCTGTGCTGACACCAATAACAGCTGCCAAATTACAGATCTAAAAGACACCTCTGTCTCAAAGATCACCTTTTCTGAGGAAGAGTAAAACAGATCTGAGTGTCTTTAGCAAAACATCCTGCCATTAATTTCCACATAAGAAGTGGTCAGATATCACACGGTCAATCCCCACACAGGAATTAGGAAAAAACACGAGAACAAAATTTGTAAAAGTAAATTGCCTTAAGAATTGACACCAATCAGAAATCAAGATAAAGCAAAAAATCATTACCTGCTCACAGCTCCCTTTCCTCATAAACTTCTTCAGGCAGGACATCACATAAAACTAACAAAATAGCAATCTCTTCCCAACACAAAACACTTGTTTACACCCACAAACTCACATTCTTTTTACTCCTCCACCATCTCCAAGGTGTTCTAAAAAAGCCTCAGTTAGACCCGTTTTATCCTCAAGCACATTACCTTACTCTCAAGATTTTAATTTAGTCTCCCACTTACCTTAAAAAATTGTTCTATCTGGCAAAACACCCCTTCTTTCTCTAAGAAGAGCTGGATTTGGTTTTCACCGTTCTTAGATATGTCTCATGCCACAGTACTCTTCCAGTAATGAGGATTAATTTGAGCCACCTGCCTATATTTCCTCAAGTGCATGTGTTCACTCTGTCCCAGGCATCAAATAACCTTGTTATACTTGCAGATAAAAAAAATTTCAGACTATTACTTTTGCAGTGCTTCAGCACATAGATAGAAAGTATGTACACCCAAAGAGCAAAAATCACTTAAAGAGCAAAATATTACGTCCTTATAAAATACAAGCCACAGAAATTCAGTGTTTAAAGAATTATGACATTAGATTATTTTTAGAAATATTTCTGCGAGCTTTTACCAAAGACTTTTTCCTTTTTTTTTTTTTTTACTATTTTTTTGGAAGCTACTAAAGGCATATTCATGAAATAGTTTAATTTCTAGCTGTGAATTCACTTCCTCAAACCAGTTTTCTTACACTTTAATTGAGGAGATCCTTTCTAAATTGTAAATACCTGGCAAAGGTAAGACTACCAGATTAGTGTTGTATAAGGAGAGAGATTTATTTATTTTCATAATACTCTTTTGTAGCTTATCTACCCTTTAGTCAAATGGTTCTTACATATACAGAGTATAATTTTTACTCTTACAAATTACAGTAAAGGACTCCTAAAAGATGTTAAAGACAAAAATCAATATAACTAATATTTATATGCACATTTTAATACATGGAGTAAAAATAACTAATATAGAATGCCAAAGTAAAACAGAAGTTTGGAAGCAATTTTTCAAGTTGAATATATACACACTTTGAATAAATATCTTTTTATACTATCTTGTATGATACTTTTGGTACTTGAAAGAAACCAGGAACAGATATTTTCCAGAAACTTTCAGCAGTGACTTCAAGAATTAGAATAAACAATTAACCTACCAAAAAAACCCTCAGTCCCAACCAACAAAATGAAATTATAGCTATATGAATACATTAACTAAACATAATGAATATTTAATAAGATTCAAGAAAAGGCAAAATTATGGTTGTACTAACAGAACCAGTAAGTAATGATATTTCTATGAATAATGCTGTTTACTGTATTTTTTTTAGAATTATCTGTTCTGATGCCATTTGAGGAGGCTCCTGGCCATAAAGCACATTGTCATATCTATCTGTTCACAAGAAAATCATGACCTAAAAATTCTTTGGGGTAACAAGTAGCTGGATTTTAACAAACATGAAGCAACAGAGTGTAATAAACTGTCTAAAACTTCCAGAGCTGAATAAACAATAAAATGAGACTGAAGAGAAAAGTATTATAAAAAATACAAAATTACTTGGTATATTTCTATCAGCAATACCTAATAAATTCCCACAAACTGGGAGTAACTAATGCAGACCACATTTTTTTTAAAAGAGAGAGAACAGTCAAGAAACCCGTCCTCAAAACTCTACTAATTCAATTTTAATGCTAAAATAATATAAAACTAAAGTTATTTTTACCATATATGTTCAGCATTTATTCTTTTTAAAATTGTGGATTTTAATTATAAATGATGCAGTTTTGACAAAAAAATAATTTTTTATTTTAAAGTATGTTTTTGTCAGTCAACATGGAATTCATATTTAAACTGTGACAGTAATATTAAAATATTTTTCATATGAAAGTGTATAAAGCTGAAAACATTTTCCCTTTTCCCTACCATCATTTTTAATTAAAAAAAAAAATCGATATAATAAAGTTTAATTCAATTTTTCTTCATTCTGCGAAATAAAAGTCTAACCTCTGTAACCGATCCCCCCAAATAGTTGCTTCTTGTTACTGGTCACTTTTATTAAAAAAGCAGCATATTCCAAGTATGGCATTCAGTCCAACTCTTCTTGAGTCGTGCTTTGATAGAAGTGCTGGCAGCCGACATCCAGCTAGCTCTAAGGCAGGCTAAGTACCAAGCAGCCTGAATGATGGATGTTTTTTAGGAAGCAACACGAACATGGAGGAGTTACACTGGGAATTATACCCCCAGTAGTTTTCTCCTTTTTCTAGTCTTATAAAGATAACGTGGACAAAACGATTATGAATCATTTGAATATATGAACAGAGAAGGGAATGGTAGTTTTAATAAAGAAATTTAAGCAAAAGGAGATCTGAAACCATTTCCTTTAAATTTCAGAGGGCAGGGAAATTTCAAGTAAAATCAGCCCAGAGTTCCTGATACACTGAAATCTTAGGAAAAGGCTGAAAGATATACTTCTTGATGTTTCATCAAATTGTTTCTCTGAAATGAATAGAAAGCAGCAGGTGCAGAAGTGAATGAACTGAACTAAGCAGAATTTTTTTTTTTAAATCAGAATGGATGAAGATGATTTTGAATGTCAGCAAAGTTTCAGTTCAGGGATCTCAGTAAAGGGCCTGCGTAGGTTTCATCACGGCATCTCTTGAAAAACAAAGCAAACAAACATTTTCTTTTCTGTCCGTGGTACATATTTTGTTTACTGAACATGAAATCTGTCTGCTATTTCCTCCTCATGACCTGTATGGAGAATAAAATATGTAATACTTTTATAAGAGGTTATTGAAACAATAAATTATCCTATTTCACCACTAAATTACAATGCAGACTTTTTTTTCCATTGTCCTCTTAGTACACTCATTTGCGACATAAAATTGCCGAATGGAATAAACAGCAGCTCTCTGAACAGACACTTAGCAGTAGTTCAGGAGCACTTAATTTTGAAATCCCTTTATGAAAAGTTCTCATACTCATTTGCATTCATTTGCAGTTGCTGTCCTTCCTGAGCGCTGTGACTAGTTTGACTGTGGCACTCCAGCAAGAAGAGTACCCATGGAAGGTTATTACAGCAATTCACCCAAAGGTGAGTTACACCTCTGGAATGTTGCTAATCTTACTCTGAGTTTGCATAAATTATTCTAGTGATGCTGAACTTCAGGTTAAGAAAAAAAATACCAATATAAATTCCTATACCTATCCCTTTCCTATTTTACATGTCTGGGAGCCAATCTTTCTGAGTTTATCAACACTACTCTCATCAAATTTAAGATACCTTTTTGGAACCTAACACCCCTCAAAGCTGACAGCTTTTTTCTTTCATTTTTTTCTCTTAACATAGAGATGCATCAGAATTGATCATTGAATGTATATGTAATGAATGTTGGCACAGCAGTGTATGTATACAAGTATTTTCATTTACATATGTCAAGCTGCACTTGATCAGCTAATACCAGTGAAAAGTAACTCTCAAAAGGATAAAAGTGTTACTTTTGCTTAATATAGGAGCAAGACTTCCAAGAAAAGGGATTTGAACTGAGTATTTCCAAAGATATGGAGGACACTGTCCAGTCACTCACTTTATAACTATATCCCAAAGTCCATATCTTTCTTAGACATCTATAGTCAATTCTGCTTGGAGTTTTTTGCTCTAGATCCTTACTGGTTTGCCAGTATATAGAAGATGACTAGACTTTTCATAATTTAAACACATATACTAGTATTAACAAAAGAAATCCTACACTTGATCAAATAGTTACATTCATAAGAAATTTTTAATTTAAATAATTAATGAAAATGCATGAGTTTCACTAAAACTTTTCTGATGACCTTTTTCAGTCTCTGGAGTATTTTCTGTGGAAAACTAGCATGAGTGAGATTGAGGAAGCAGAAACAAAACAAAACCCCACATAGCCCAGGGTAGCTAATTGCCAAGGAATTATGATGTCTACCTGTGATGTCAGAAATTCAAATTAAAATTCTGCTCTGACTCTGTGAAAGTTAAAGTCCTTGTTCGCTCAACAAGTGAAAGCCATATCTCTTCTGTGGTTGGAAGGAGACCATTTCTTTCTCATTGGAATTCAACCAAGTACAATTATTTAGTGAAACAGTAATGTTTCATTGAGCAGTCACAGATTTTTTTTCTGGATATTTTTATTATAGACAGACAGACATGTCTAACTTTCCTCTCAACTCTGAATCCTTATGTAGGGACAAAAAAAGTGAGCTCAATTGAAAAAGCACTAAGAATATTTTAAAACCCAAACCACTGGATGATGAACAGCAGGGGGCAACCAAAGACTTAATTGTACTATTTCCAGACATAGTTTGAAGTTGAATTTTAGAAAGAAAAAAAAATCAAATCATGCTAGTTGCTTTGACAGATAAAATTGGGCTGGAAGCCTACTTTGAAAAGCACTTTTACAGGATTTCTGGCACTGTGATATTGGCTAGTAATTTAATACCTGTCAAAGTATTTATCACCTTCAAACTCCTATGGAAAATTTAAAGGAAAGGAATGAGAGTGAAGGTAAAATAAGAGTATAACTACAAAAAATATTTCCAAAGCCAAAAATATTTTTTGGCTCAAATAATTTTTTTGGCTCAAATTTGGCCTAATTTAGTCTTGCCACAATGAAATCAGAAAAAAGGTATGAAATCGTATTAGTTCTATGAATCCTGAACAAGTCTGAATGGCTAGATCCTAAAGCTCTGAGTTTAGCAATAGAGAGAATGGGCAAGATTTTTCCAACATTGTCTTTCTTTTCTAATACATCTGATTCTTCACACCTTTGTATTCATTTTAATTTTATTACATACTCTCTTGTCAGACTATATAGCTCATCATTTAAGCACTAAAAGGATCTATGATTTTTTCCATAGATTAAGAAAATTGTTTATTTGATATGTGCTATTTCATTCAAAAAACATTTCTTCTTCAAATTGAATAACTGTTCTAGTACCATGACCCAAACAAAGACTCTTCCTGTAGTTACTCAAGTGGTTGTCTCTTCAGAACTAATTCAGGAAAGCTGCTCTGAACCTTCTCTTTTTCTTGTTTTCCTCTATCTGGAATGCAACAGGGCTTTCAGACAAGTCTTGAAGGAGGTAGTTGACTGAATTAGGGACCTGACACTGAATACAAGATAAGTAATATAGAATGTCAGCAACAGAAATAGGAGAGCATTAATCTAGCTTACATCAAAATATCTAGAAGGGGAAGTCTACCTGAAGGAATTACATCCTGCATAGCAATTTGGAAAGAAAATTTACACAAGTGTCATGAATAGTAAGAATTGTGACTTTGCATTTAGCATTTCTACTGCCTTCTGGATTATGTGGGTAGCTTTGAGAATTTGAGATTGCAATTTGAACTATAACCTCATCACCACTATAATTGGTGTTCCACCCTTCGATCCAGTTTTGCATCTAGAAAACTAGGTATTTTTGCAAACTAAAAAGTGTTTGAATCTAAAGAAGAAATAACTTTTTCAGAGGCAGATGTTTTTTATAAATTTTAATCTATCTGAAAAACAGAAATCTTCTGAGTTGCCTTTCCAGAATATTTTTCAACAAGAATTGCATTTTTCAACAGTTTTCTTTTACTTATCATTAAGTCTCATTTCAGAATTACCCAGCTAAGTGTATTCTACCAAATAAAAATTTATTTATTACTCTAGTGTTCATCAGGGTCATAATTTTTTTTTTTTAATACTTTCTCTTTCAGAAAAGTTTATCTGTGTCTCTCTGTCTGTCTCCATATATGCCCACAATTCTGCCATGGCATACAAAGTGATTTTAGGAAAAAAAATTACATTTTAGTTGTTTACCACAAAGCAAGAAACAAGTTCTGTCCCTTGGCTAAGGTTATTTAGAATGTGATTAATTCTTCAATATATTTTCAAAATACTTATTTAATCATGGTTAGTCTGGGGACTCAAATAAAACTTGAAGCCAATTTAAAATGGTTAGAAAAAAAGGCTTGGATAAATACTGTAGCAGACAATGAACAACTTTATCAAGATGTTGAAGCAATATCCCCATTTGAGCAAACAGATGATGAACCACTAACAATTGACAAAATACTAATTTCCTCTTATTTTAAACTAGCTGAGTAAAATTTTGAGAAGCAAGAGCTATGCAGATGCTGAATTCTTTTGGAAGTTGTCTTGATATATGATTAGCTACTATTGGGAAAATTACATACATACCAGACAAAGCCTGGTGTCTATATCTCATTGAGTTTGTATCTCGTGGAAGACTAGAACACAGTTTCTGCCTGAGATAGTTATTCATGTCAACCGAATGCAGGATCACTAGAAATATTTACTTACCCACATCTCATATTCTTCAAAAACTCTTTGAAGATAAAGTGAGAATCTTACAAACCAGTCTTTATTCTTCCCCAGTATGATTTATGTTATTCTCAGAGATGAAACAAACCAACATGAAGAACAAAAGTCCTAGCACGCAATGATGGATATACTGCTTGTAGATCTGCAGTTAGGACTGAATTGAGTTGTACATTAAAGTTTAGACCGAAGAATGGCTAGCAGTCTTTTCTGTTTCCAGGTTTCATTATTTTTTACAGCATAATGCAAGTCAGAGTATTTCAAATCTTAAATGAGGCTCTTAGTGTTGATTATTCTCTAGGAGTGCAAAAATTAAACAGTTAGAGAATTTTAGATAGGAAAGAAAATAATGAGAATGCTTACCAAATCCCTATCATATTCAAATGTACTGTTCACATGAGTATGCAAAAGATGTCAATTTAAAATACAGACTGCAGCTTGAGATGAATCTAATTAGAAATATTTCATTTTCAGAAAAGCCTTCTGGGATCCAAAATTTTTTATTCATTTTAATTCACTATGAATCAAGGGAAAGGTTCATCACAAATAATTCTCTGATCTGTGAATCACTTTCTGATCTGTGAATCATGAGGGATAAAAATGCAATCTTCTATGGAAATCAAGAAGCAATCAAAGTTGTAATGTTAAAATCCATCTTAAAAGCTATTTGAGAACAGCTAAGTGTTGAGAGTGAGGCAGTGCTTATACATGTATAAACAAAGAAATAATGTAACTCTTGCACACTTAAGTAGTTTTATAGAGGTAAAGTCAAATGTGACAACATTTAAGTCTTCATCCACTGTCTGACATTTCTGATTAGAAGACAGGATTTCATGTAAAATGCTAGCACTAGTGTAAGTCTCCTGCTTAAAGACTGTGCCAAACACAGCCATGGCATATTTTCAGTTTCTATTGATATTTTTTAGTGCATTTGGTGCTAAAAATATTGACATTGTCATGACTCAGGAATTTATAATTCTCTGGGTAGCTGAAGTGTGGGTACAGCCCTTCACGTTCCAACTGCCTTGCTGTTTCCTCTTCCATTCAAAAATAATCTTGATGCCAGAAATATATAAATGTGAGAGTGAGCCAGAGAGAGTGCATAGATGTGTATGTGCATGTGAAAGACAGGGGAACAGAAAAAGTGGAATGTAGAAAGAAAAGGAAAAGAGAGGTGTGATACACAAGGGAGTGGGGCACAGTGGGTTTATTTATATCATATAATACATAAATACATATTAATAGAAGCATAACCAAATAGAATCTGAATATCTTCTACCTGAAGTGTGATAATGACTTGTTTTACTAAATTATTATTAATTTTTAATTTGAAAAAACCCAAGGATGTATGTCTGAACCAGATTCTTGACTGGAGTAACTTTTCTTCTGTGGCAATACACTGATTTACAATAAATGAGAACATCATCAGCTACACTCCATTCAAATGACTGTACTAATTTTCAAGTCTTTTACTCTTACTCTTTCCATAGATGTAATTCGTATTTGGCTTTCTTCTGAGTCTAAAAATTTGCATTTCAGAATTCAAGAATTGCATAAGGCTGTCTTAGAATGTCTGATTTTGATACAAAACCAATGATACTCTTCCAGCAGAGAAATCAGAATTTTAATCTCGGACTGTTCAGTTTCAATGCAGCAAATATTGTCACCCCCCCCGCAAAATCCCCCCCAAACAAAAAAAAATACCACCCAAACCAAACCCCCAAAACACACAATATAAAGTGACCTGTCTTTCAGATGCAGGAAAAAATGGGAGGTTATCCCTGACTTAAATCAATAAAATTGATTTATCCATTTTATTGTCTAGTCCTGAAGTGCTTAGGGTTACATAATCTAGTGAGAAAACGTGTCCCCAAACTTAAATGTTAAAAAGATTCTCTAATGTCTTACTACGTAATACCTAACTGATTAACTAACATCTTTCTGAATCTTCCCATCACATATTAAGCAGGTCACTTTTTAGTCTACCCATTGTAGACATGAAGAGGAACTCACCACACATCCTTTTTAGAGAAAACTTATGTACTTGAAGATTTAACTACTCTTTATTAGATTTTTCCTAGAACAATTCAACTTCTTCCAGCAGTTCCTCAGAAGTCTAACTTGTAAGCCATTGATCACTCTTGTTTTTCTCCTCTGTGCTTTTTCCAGTTTATCTGCTTGTTATTATAAAACCACATCCCAGTTGCAGAATAAGCCCTTCTGATTTGCAGTCTCATTCTGTACTTAATATTATCTCCTTCCTCTCTAGAAGTCCTTCTTATGGAAGCCCATCTTCCTGGCTGAAGTTTGGACTTTTAATCTATAGCTATTATTCTGTTCCGCTTTTACATTAATTTGCAGACAATTATTAACTTGATGATTTTTTACAGTTTCACCCATATACCTACTTACAAATGTTTCCTTCCCTTTACTCAGGTGCATCTTTCACATAGCACAGCCTAAGTTCTCTTAGTGTTTATAAAAAAAGAATGCTTTCAGCATTGTCCTCAATAATATATTGGTAGGCTGTGCCTGTTTATAATGCTCATTCAGCAGGCATTTTCCTTTTACCAGAAGGCCTTGTCCTTCAGGTATTAGACATCTGAAATAAGGTGCATCAGTCTTATTCTCTCTTACTATGATACTACTTTGTTCTATTCCCCTTTTTATCTTTATTTGAAGGCTTTTAACAGGTTTGCTTCTCAATTCCTTCTGAGCTTCAGAGAAAACATAAATATTTTTGTTATACAGTAAAAAGCTTTCTTTTCTCCCTACCTGTCTTTCTGTATCTCTGATTTAGGCCATCAAGTCTCTGAGAGGCCAATTAAGCTTTGTTTGTGCACTAAGACTTCTAGTCGTTATTGTTTGCTCTCAATACACTTTGCGCTAGTGTATAGATATCTAATATATCTGGCAAGTTCCCGTTATTCTTTTTCCTATGAGCTATCTAATAATGTCAAAAATATTATTATCTTAAAATATGAACAAATTTGTAGTTGCTTGCCCAGCAACCACCAGTCTGATGCAGCTAAAACACCTTGCATGTGGCTCTATCTTTTGGTCTTTGCATCATTGTATTGTGACTTTTCATCATAAATCAGTTTATTTGGTTTATGATACAGCAATCCCTTACACACCAGTCTCCTTGAAACAGGTCAAACCCCAAAATGCTGTTTCGTTAGGACAGCAAAATGTATGTGTGGTTATGCATGCATGAGTTCCTATGTATGTAACTTAGAGAGGTATTACTTAATAGCTTACAGAAATATTACTTGTGCTAGGGATATTTCTTAATTACCATTCACTCACCCTGGTTCCTGTAAGAAACACCTATTAAAGCAGGAATATAGTCTCTAGTCAGCCCTAAAGATACGTATGACATTCATAAATTTGGTTTGATATATTTGAATATCCCAAATGTCATAACTATGTGTCATATCTCAATATAATGTCTTTTGAACATTCTGTTTGAAAGTATCACATTTGTCTGAACTTCTGTTCATTTTTTACCTTAAAACTTACAATATATATCTTGTCTTTATCATCTTTCATCTCCACATTCTGTTCTATCCTTTAGTGTAGACTCTGTACAATTCTGTTTCTGCAGTAAATTAACTCTGGAAAAAAAATGGTTTTGTTTTTATTAGGACAGGGCGAATGCTGAAAAGCATTTTCTACAGATACTTACTCAATTTTATATAGAAGTTTTATTTGACTGTACTTCTGCTTGTTCCCCACAAGCATTCCTGGAAAAAAGCTTGCCAGCCATAAAATAATCAATCATAAAACCCAAATATTAACTGAGTATGGGATTCAAAGATTTTATAAAGCAGTAAGAGTGCAGGGATATAGCGATGAGATATTGTAGACAACTGAGAACAATTGGCGTTCCCTCTGCCAGGGCCCTGAGGGCACTGATGGGTCTGACTGGCCCTGCCAGCCTCCTCAGGGTCTCCCTCACTCTGCCTATGGCCCAGGACCCTGTGTCAGCCCCCTGGGGCTGTCAGCCCCTGCCACAGCAATGCCACAGAGGGCTGGTCTCCAGCTCCCCACAGCCCTGCCCTGCCCAGCCCTGGGCCTTGCTGAGCCACGTCCTCAGCCCGTCCTCGCCTCCTTCCCAGCCCCATCCCTAGGGAGGTGCCCGATGCCCAGTGCTGGGGCTGCTCTTGGTGCCCCCGGAGCCCTGCTCCTGGCTGGGGCAGTGGGACAGGCCCAGGCTGCCGGGTCCTGCCCTGCTGCCTCATGGGGATCCATATGAAGGCCCACAGGGAGCCCTGGCATCCTCCCCTTCGGTGCTGTTCTAAGGCATCTGGACTCGGGCTATCCCGAGCAGCGATTTGGTGGCTTCCCATCACAAAGGCACAGCAAGGTGACAAGGATGCTTTGAACTTCAGGAAACCTTCCCTTGCTTGTGTTACTCAAGTCACTGTGCTGATGCCTTTCTCTGGGCATATACGCTGTTCGTTATTGTGATGAACAGAGCAATCTCTTTTCCTAAGGCTAGAGAAAAAATGTGTCTATGGGAAGGAGATTGTTTCAGTCCTCAGGCTCCAAGCATGTTGATTTTGAAGAAAATCTTTTTTTCATGGATTTTCTAAACCACAAGAAGAAGACCATGTTAAGGATCTGTCATCTGGATGAGAGGTTGATGCAGACAGATTTCTGGACAGGCACAAAAGTGTTTCAAGACCACTTCAATTCTTCAGTACAGCCCTGAAGAGCAGTCTGGTCTGCAGCATTTTAATGTGGCTGTTCCTGTAGTTTCAAACACAAGCAGTGAACAGCATCTCTAATGTTAGCTTCTACAAAGCTAATAAAACACACCATGAAGACTTTTTGAGCAGTGCAGCTAAATTCTGCAGCAGGTCCCTAGTTTCACTGGCTTTAGCACTGTTACAGGTGGTCCTATTTTTGCAAGAACAGATTGATCTAAAGCAATTTCTCTGTTTCATTAGCCTTTTGAAAGCTTCCTTTCACCTTAAATATGACAGTGAATTACATTTTCCACCTATCTTTCAAAAAACATAATGAAGACCATGCAAACAAAAACTGGAAGGGATGAAAGGAGGGAATGAAAACTCCTGTTTGAGTTTTCTTTCATTTCTCGTGATAACTTTATAGCAACAGGACTTTTCTGTCATGTCTCTGACTCACTCACTAAGGAGAAGTAGAGGCTGGAGAGAAAATAAATGCTAAAGAGGAACTGCACTAACTGTTTGCTTCTAACACAGAGCAGTTTGGAGATGAGAGTCAAGAGCACATGCAGACACCCCTAACATTCTCCTTTACCTTTCCAAGAACTCAGGAGGGGGTGTAACTGGAGAGCTGTGCAGGTCCCAGTACAAAGAGCAATTTGCATGGCCAAAGGTAGATTTAAACAGAAGGCAACAGATATTCAAGCCAACTTGTCAAATAAATAATCTGTTTCTAGTTGTCAGAAGAAAAATACCATTGTACAAAAAAGCTAAATTTGGGCTGGCAAATGATCATATCAGCCCGTATTAGAGAAATGGATATATTTTTTCCAGAGGAGCAATCAACCTAAATCGTAGTTTAAAGATAAGCAGCTAAGCAGTGACATAAGTTGGGTTTTTTTCTGTCATAATTTAATAGTAACCAGGGTTTTCCTGCTCTCTCAAGTCCTATTAAACAAAACATATGCTATTAGCCATTCTATTCCACTTAACAAGCACAATGGCCCAAAGGAAAAATCTGTATGTTCCCCATTCTTTCCTTGTACATGGTAGCCAATTGCTAAGCAAACACTCCCAGCCTGCAGTTCCTACTCTCACACGTGCATCCTGTTCCACTTGTGCTTTCCTGCAATTTCTGTTTTATCATCTTTCTATTGCAAACCAATAGCCTTTCCTTGGGATTTAACCCTTTACCTACTAATATTTCATTGCCCCGTCACCCTTATTCTTTTTGTTTCCAATAAGTTTTCACTGTGATAGAATAAATGTTTCCTTAATGAAGCAGCTACAATATTGGCACAGGTTATATTTGGAAATTTTGCATACTCTGTGGAGGAAGTGCTACCTTTTTCAGAATTTTAGATGAAATTACTTGTTTCCCAGAGGTAGATTAGTCTCATACTTGTTTTGTGATTGTTTCTAAGCCTTCCTGCATTCTGACTGTTGGGTCCCAGAGCACATCTCCCTTCTAGGAATTCAGTTGGAGAAGTTATGGAGTTTAGCTGGCTGAGTCCAAGGTTGGCTTCTTTGGTGATAAGAGCTCTTGTGAAGAAAGCTAGAAGCAAGGGTCTGCCCCTCCTTTCCCTTGGGAGCTGCTTGTAAACTAAGAATTTAGTACTGCCCCAACCTGTGCTACCTCACAGCTGTGTAGCGCCTATGTCTGTGCCCGATCTTGTACCTCCGTGAACCTGATCCAGACTCACTGGTTTGGCATCCTGGCTTGGCCTTGGACCTGCCTCACCACTGCAGACTTGCTGATCAGTCTCTGGCCTCTGTCCTGACCCAGACTGGCTGTTATGCGCCCTGCCTCTTTGTCAGTGAGGTCACTGCTCCCACCTGTGCTATTGTTGTGCTCAGCTCACGGCTCATCTTCCCTTGCAGAGCAGAACTATACTTCCTATCTTCCAAAGCAGAACTAGGATGAGGCTTTTTTCCTGTGACTTCTACACATATTTAAATGTATTTTTGAAGGTGACACGTTATCAGTTTGTCAACCAAAATGTCCACTACCTTCAGTTCCTGTCTGTAAAACAGCAATTTAATTAAGAGGGAATAGATCCATTGGAACTTAGTGGAAACAAACCCTCCATTGCAGGTATCCTTAGTTTCACAAATGAAGACATTATTATTATAAGAATCTCAGTTTGGTGATGTCCAGGTAAGAACTTAATGGCAGCTTAATAGTTTAAAAAGAAGCAGGTGTAAGTCAGTGAAAAAAAAAAAAAAGAATTTTTCTTTCATATCAGACAGATAGGCAGTATGGTTAAAGACAAAATAGGATTTTTAAGTCCAAGGAGCTTCTTTACTATGTTTTTGGTGTCCAGTTTCCCTATACCTAAAGGTCTTTGGTCTACAATAGGAAGGAATCACATCAAAGCCCTTCCTGAAGTCCAAAAAAATTAGATCTACCTCATTTTACTTGTTTAGAGAATCAGTTATCTCATCAAGTTATCTTATCTGAGAAAGCACCTTATCAGATACTAGTCCTCCACAGCACAGTTCTGCTTGTTCATGCATTATTAAAAAGACACCAATGTTCTTGCACTTCACCAAGTCATGTTTAAGAAATCTTAGCCACTTTAATAATTTCTGGGAAACACTATGAAAAAGCAAAGATTCAGAGGTGGAATGAAAAGAGCTTATGTAAAGGCTTGAAAACCAGAAGACTTACAACCTTTGCAAAGTCAATACCATTATTTTATTGCAGGGTTATACCATTAAATAACTTCTTCTAGTCGAGATATACTTCATACTTAGTTATCATGAAAGCTAATTTTAGTGTTGATTTTGGATTTATTACCACTTGGGAGTGACTTATGTGTTTGGAAAGCGTTTATGTCTTATACCTTAAAAATCAGTGATGCTTGAGAAGTACAAACTGTTTCTGTAACTTTTTCCACATGTACTTCAAAAATCTTGCAATGCTTTGTATGTTTTCAGAAAAGCACAATGTTGGAATTGTCCCAGTGGCTGTAAGGACCGCATGGGAAACACCACTTCTCTCACCATTGCTCATTCTGGTCTAAATTGTCCACAATCAGAGTGTTAAACCTATCCTCCCCATCACTAGAGTTTCTGAATGTCAGTTATGAGTTTAGATTTCTCTCCATCATTCTGCGTAGTACTTAGAATCTCTGCTGCACCTATCACATTAACCTTATTGATCTGTGGAGTTTCTGGAAAAAGTGGTTCATAACTCTTGCTCCAGAGAAACCATGTTTGAATTAACACAGAATAATCAATTACGTATCTTGGAAGAAGATACCTAAGCAGAGGCGGACAATCATCTTGGTATCTGAATGGTGTTCCGAGACATGAGAGAACCAGTTATGGCTCCTAGTTAAGCAGCGGATTTCACATCTGATCTTGCATAAATGGTGTTTCTCATGCAAGGTGAAGGTAACAATATTTCTCCAGCTCACAGAGACAGGGAGTTCAGATACATTGAAGCACTCATTATAGTTGTAAGGGTATTATAAGCAAGAGAGCTATTAGCCCCTTGCACCTTGTAAATTATTTCATATGTAGGAACAGCCTTGACTTAACTGAGCAATAAAGCTAATTATTACAATCACACCAGATATGTCAATTTAATTTTTTTTTTTTTTGCTTGTCCTTATTTTTTACAATGCCTACTTTATCCAGAGTAATTTATGTGAGGGGACTGAGAACAGAGGGCAATAGCATCTATACAGATGTGCAAAATAATAAATTAGTCATGGTTGAAATTACCTATGGATAAATGAAATTATTGACCAGCAGTGGTTGCCTGACCTGTATCCATCAAAATGTCAAACCATGTATAGGTAGACAGCAGGGGTGCACCCTAGAAAGAATAAGGAATGCATAAATCTCTGACACTGCTCCATGCTGCTTCAGGTAATTGTGGCATGGTATACCTTACAACACTGTACACATCACCAAAAATTGATTAAAAGCAGCACTAGTTCATTGCTTATTTTTTTTTAAAGTAGGTATCCTATTAGCTACTAAATAACCTATCCTCACATTCCATTGAAAATAGTTTAGACTAAAATAGTGGTTTATGAAAGACTTTCTGCTGTGAAGTCTTATCATTGAATGGTTCTGTAGAATTTGAACAAGGGTAGTAATGAACAAGGAATTTTTAGCAAACCTACAAAATTAAGGTAAAAGTGACAGTCTTATTCCAAAATTGTAAAGAATCGTTCAAAAATTCAATTTAAATGGTCGGGGTTTTTTTTCTGTAAGTGTATTCCATTATTTATTCCTGTAATACTCTATTAACATTTGTAATGTTATGTTGGTTTAATCTATATTATATTCTGTAGGGCTTTTGCCTACATGAGTGTTATTAACAGGAAATATCAATATCTCTAGGTTATCAAGGTTAGCTTTCTACCTTCACCAAAAAGAATATTGAAAACACACTACATAGCCCAAACTTAACTATTTCCTTGTTGTCTTTATTGGTAACTCAAATTACAATTGCTAGAGATTATATAAAGTTCAGCTTTTTTCCAGCCGTTCCTTATACCTGCAATATTAATAGCAGAATTTTTTTCCATCTGTTTTATAAATAGCAAACATTCACAAAGTTCTTTCATCTACAGTTTTAGCATACAAAATCTTAAATTTATGCATTTTCAAAGCTGTTGCTAAAGTTCCAGTGCCTTATTTTCAGAGACCATGGGAGTCAACAGAAAAATTTCCATTTACTTCAGTGATGCAGAGCAAAATGTCCTTATTTTGTTAAGTATCATCCCTGCCACATACTAGAATAAATTTATGTAGAAAAGAAAGGACTTTTCATATTTGTGAGGTTCTTCATTTGGTTAAGTGTGGAATGAGTGAATTAAACTATAGGAGATCCATGGGAATTTTTGAGATGCGGAAGGGAGAATACCATTACAATTTTAATTCTGCCTACTTTTAGAGCATGTCAACCTTTTTGAATTTAGAAATCTGACTTCTTGGATCAACTTCCCTTTAAGATTAATTTTTAAAAATTTTCAAGTCTAAAAGCCTTGTGCATAGCACATTGATTAATTTTTCTACTTTTATGTTTTTAATTTGATTTTCTAATTTTACATTTTATATTTTCTGCTTTTATATTTTAGTCTGATATTCTTGTAAGTAGAAGAGAATGGACAGATGGACGGACAGGCACTGAAGAAGTAAAATTAATATTAGCTCAACCTGGTCTTTTATAGCTATTTAAAAACAAAACTCCATTAAAATAAATATTAAACATTGACCAGTAGAGGTACCATACAATAGGCAAATTACATTACTAACTTTACCTCCCAGTGCCTTTGCCAGATTTTAAAACCATGTTCCTTTAATACCAGTAATTATGGACTGAAATTAAATGACACAATTTCAGTTACTTAAAAGCCATTTTGATAATAAAACGCAATGTGATTTTGGGAGGTTGTATTTATACTTCTGACTGTGGACCTGTGTAGGTCCCTTTTTCATTCCTTCATAAGTAACTGGACATGTCTTGTATATGTATGGAAAGTTTCTTGAATTTTAGCTTGATTTAGCTTGGTATGAAAATCTCATTATACAGCCTTGGTTAGTCTTCTGTTTATACATTTGTAGTCATCTAGTCAGGGTGCAGAAACAACACCATTAGGCTTAGGTGATCTGTTGCATGCTGTGAATAGCAAATACCAAACAGTGAATACACAAAGCCAGCAGTTTACAAATAAGCTCCAGTGAAAATTATTCTTTCATGTCTCTCAGTGAGTACCTCTGAATGTCAGAGATAATAGAAAAACCCCCTCCAAATCAGCTCATGAATGATTCATTAACAATGGAATAATTTAAATTAATAATGGATAATACTGACAAGAAATGCTTCAAATGTTCCTAGTTACCTTTTGCAGACCTACAAATCAAAGCTGCTCTCAGTCTGTCACTCCCATGCTCTCTGACTATAGTCCTCTACTTTCTCCACTCTGAAGTAAGACTGAGTGATTCTCTTGCTTTCAGCTGGTCCCAGCAATAGTGGTACTCAGGAGAATTTAGTAAATCCCACAGGGTTCATACTCTTACAGAACTTTTTTTTTCCAGGAGCTATGATCTAATAAGCCACACTTCATTAGAAGGGAGGGAGGGTAACAAAGATAATAACATTGTGGGAAAAAGAACCCAAACCTTTCTCTAGTAGCTGAAAGGAATGGATGAACCTAAGAATGTAGGGAAGGAGGAACAGGGGCGACAGTAGCCGTTGCTTAGCTATGTGTTTGAGTCAGAAACAGAGAAGAGGACAGATGCCCATAGGAAAAACTTGAGCAGAAATGAAATGACCAGGAAACAAGATGTCTGATATGAGTTAGGACTAAAGCATCAACAGAGTGCTAGCAAATGTGGTAAACAGAATTTTTTTAATAAGGTATTGTTTGAGCTCAGTGTTAGCAAAACAGTAAAAAATAAAAAGGACAGGGTGTTCTTTCTAATTTAGTATAAAATCTACATGAATATGTACAAAGCCCTGCTTTCTCTAAGGACTGCACAGATTACTGTTCAGTTTGTTCCTGAAGAGTCTGCTTATCTATCTTCTACCCTTCAGCTGCTGTTCTCTTGATATTTCCTAGTTTCTGTTCCCCATCTATAATAGGTCGTCAATTTATAAACCAGATTACTAAATATGGAGTAGTTATAGGTAAATCTCATGCTTTGTAGTACCTGCACCGCCTCTTTAAGTTTGGAAATAAACTATTGCCCATTCTCTGAAAGGACTCTCTGCTTGAATTAACCACCTTGTAATCTGTAGGAAAAACACAACTATAATAATCAGGCAAACAAATGGACCATATAATATTAATAAACTATTACAGGCATCTCCCACATTCTTCACACTTGGCTGTCTAAACAAATCAATACAAAGGGAGAGATCTAGTTAAGGTTGGGATGAAAATCTAGTGCTTTATCTTTAAAGCAAGTCAAAACATAACAATTCAACTTTATTATGTATAGTGTAGTTCATACAAATTGCATCCCAAAGACTTTATGGAGGTAGATAATACTCTTCCAGAGTAAGATTATGATGATGATGATGATGATGATGATGATGATAATAATAATAATAATGGAAGGAGAGAAATTATATCCACAGTCACATCCCTCTTTCAGTGGTGTAAATTGAAACTAACACTACTGAAATCAATATTCTGTACACTGATGCAGTATTACTCAGAGATTAGAATCAGGGCCTGGTTAGGTAGCAGAGAAACTATGTATTTTCAGCTGAGAATTGCAATGGAATGGTAAGTCAATGAGGCAGAGAGACACAGGAAGGTGGTTTTCAGATAGCATGAAACTTAAGTGAAGAAAGAAAGCATAAAGAAGAGCAAAGCAATATGGACAAACTCTATCAGTGTTTTTAAATTCAAGAGGAACAAATGGAAACTCTACATAAAACAACTGTTGTAAGGATATGTGTGATGTTCTCACCATCAGGCTGTGGAACTCAATGGGAGTTTTTCATCAACTTCAGGATTTCACTCTCTGTATCACAAATCAGGGACCCGTTGCTGGGGTACAGAGAGTGCTCAAGTCAGCAGAAAAAGAAATAGACAAGAAGTGAGAAAGATTAAAGAAAGATTTTAGCTGAGATATATTGGATTGCTTATAGACAAGACAATATTAAGTAGGGATAAGATATAATATTTCTTCAGTACATAAGAGCAACAGTAAACTCCTCAATTCCATGGGTTTTCTCTATCCAAAAAACCAACAAAAAGCAAAAAGTAATATTTTTAGTGATCTCTGAAATAGCAGTGATTTTAAAAGGTTGGAGGTTGAAGTAGCACTACTTTCTCCTACAGCTGGCAGACTTCTTGCTAACACCCACATACTCCGTTATGCAGCCCTTTATTCTGATGTGGCCACCAGAATGTATTCAGGAGGCCTGATGCCTGATTCTGCTTCACAACATCATATTTAAACATTCAAATACAGAACACACACACCAAATATATTCTGTAGTTACCTACAGAATAAAATGAACATTTGTAAATGTGTCCTCTTTCTGGAGATATGAAACAAGTAAAATATGTCTGTCTGACGAGTCTAAGAAGCAGCCCCTTAAACAGGGGAGAGAAGTTTCCAAACTTGTGTATATTTAAGGATAATTCTTTTTTTTTCAATGTTAATTTCTCCTCTGTTTGGGTAGTAGCTGGTTTTTAAATTTTGGTCAGCTGATTATTCCTATAGCCATTGGCCGAGGAAAAAAACATTATCAAATGACAATGAAGTTTCTCATAATTTATTTCCAGAAGTTCATGTTGCTTTTGCCAACCTTTTTTTCTTGTGAGCTTAAAAGTACTCTTTTCCTTGTTCGAGGTGGAAAGGACAATCTAAGAGAGTCTTAAAAGTTAACAACTACCCATTGTGCTTTTTGCACAGCATCTGCCATTCTAGCAGTGCGATGAGGCTGGCTGTGATGAGCTTGTGATCCTAAAAAGTCTCAGCAGCATTCCCTTAAGAAAGAATGCATTTGGGAGATCAATACTTCTGCCTGTTGGCCTTGTTGAACAGAAACCAATGCATGTACAAAATCAGTTTAGCAGATGTGATTGCGAAGACTACCAGGCCACTACACAGACAGAGGAATGCCTAATTGGGCCAGCTACTTGTATAGCTCTAAGGTGTGCCATTAAGCACTGCACTTCACTTTGCTTACATAGGGGTTGTGATACCTCAAGCTGTGCAGTGGTGATCTGTGTTGTGTTTTAGCCAATTTATGTTGCTCATGCGAAGTTAGGGGTACTTTAGTTATCAGATCTTTTATTCCTTGTCCACAATGGGGCATTAATCAAGTGAAGATGACAGCTATGCCCTGCTCAGAGAATTCTCCTGGCAGCCCCCAGGCACCCTGCAGACAAAGCATTAATGTATGACAAACCTTTGCCAACATTTGGCACCTAGATTTTGTTGCCTGGCCTGTTTTCTTATGTAGATGGTATTGTCAGCTTTTCTGATGGAGTTGGAGACGCTATTTAATTTCACTGCATAAGGGAGAGAGAAATCCATTAGCATTCGTAGCCTGTCAGTGAAGATTGTGTCACTAGCTAGTATAAACTGCAAATATGCCAGATTGCTCAGCAAAAACTGAAGTGGCAGGAGACTGCAGGTAATAGGGTCACATGAAATTTATCCTCTTTATTCCTCACAGAAAGCAGCTTCCCTTCAGGAAAACTCACAAAACGCACACACTACTCCACAGCAACCATTGAAAGCATAGGAAAAGGTTATGCTGAAATAGAGCAAAATACAATGCTTGGCCTAGACTCTCAAAGGGAACTTAGGCACCAAACTACCTTTTTAAAAGCCAAAATGCCCAATACATCAAAACCTTGAAAAGGGGCTACTTCCCTCAGCATCCTCATTTCTGCTGAACTGTGTTAACACCTAATAGCTGCATTACATCAAGTGCTAGCAGTATTTGCAATGTATTTCCCTGCTGGAGCCAAGCTAGTAGACATACTGAGAGAACACGTGACGATGGGTGAAGAACAGTTTGTTTTGCCCAGCTTGTTTTGGTCATATGAGATCAAAATTCTAGCTTCTCTGTATACAATATGAAGGAAGGATTTCAGCTGGGCTCTTCCATTTTTTGAAGAAAGTTCTTGAATAATTGAGAAGCTGGAATCCTGGGATAGGTGTCTTTCTCTGTTTCTTCCCCAGTGAAACAGTCCTGCTATGTGCAAATCTTTTTAAGTATTCAATAGGCAGTGGTAGAAAAGAAAGACCAACTGCATAGCTTGGCAGTAAAGGCATTCGTATGGGACAGTCAGGCTCAAATCCTGTCTCTGGTGATCATTCAGTCAGTTACAGAAAGCGAAGCAGCTTCAGGGGGACCAACTGACAGACACCTGCCTAAGAATATTTTAATAGTCCTGCTGTGAAAACTTTGTCCTGAGTGATGGGAGAGCACAAATCTGTACTGCAGATCCACAAAGAGGAAACTGAGACCAACTTCCTGTGTTCCAGATGACCGTAATGGCCACTGAAATGCTTGGTAAAAGGCTGCCAGGACTCTTTGAGAAAGAAATGACTTCACATAGGTTGCTAACTCTGTGATGATGTTCCTCACTGTGAATCCTAAATGTGAGAGGCATTTCTCTACCCCCTGCTAGGTGATCATTCCCTTTGCGGATCATCCTACAGTACTACTCTACAATTTCCTCAGCATTTCTGACAGAACATATTGTCTGTCAATACCTAACCATGTTTGTGCATGTACAGAAAGCACAGACCATGCAGTCACACCAATGATTATGTGTGATTTATCTCTTTCCACTGTGTCCAATGCTGGTTTATCACCTCTGGAGTGCAGCCATTCTGAGCTGCTCTTGAGTCTGAAAGCCATACAAGACTTTCTAAATACAGAGTGCCTAACCTGCGGTTGGGAATTCCACTATCCATTAGGAAATCTAAAAGTTTGTCATTGTAGTGCTGAACATACATGTAGTGCTTAATAACTCATAAGGAAATTCTTGGCATTGCAAGACATACTCCACTGGGTTCTTCCATAAATTATACCTCTTTTTCCATGAGAGGAATGTTTAGATTCCAGAAAATATAATTAAAAATGGGGTTCTCATACTGTTGTTATCTCACAGTGAGCATTTCAGAAATATTCCTCGGTGTGGAAAGATGAATCTGACCTGTTACAGTAGGGTATAATATTTGATTATTTGATTACTGCAGCTCTTACACTTCTCTGCCAGCCCACTAATGAAAATGTGAATATATTCATTCATTCAGTACACTTTTACATATGTAAAGTGACATTAGGATGATAAAGTGTTACTAGGCATTAAGGACTTGGAAAGTATTGGTGGCAGCAACCTACAGGTGGTAAGTTAGAGTGCCTTTAAGGTGTACTAAACTCTCCCTGCAGCTTGCATTGCCTCAAAGCTCTTTTTTTTTTTTTTCTGATGTTAATACATTATCTTCAGTGGTTTAGCTAACACTTGCCAAATCATACTCCTGCCAAGCCTAATGCTAATCATACCTTAGTTTACCTACCTGTTCATATGCACATACACACTTTCTCCCCCAGTTTTTCTCCCTCTCACAGACACACACAGAAATAAATACATACACACATAAGCTTTATACATGGAATTTTACTACCAGTGGGTAGAAGTATAATTCTATACCAATGGCAAGCAGACAATGCAAGTCACTGTCTACATAATGCATCTTACCAAAAACTCTGGCATGCTGTATATCCCTCCTGACAGATCAGTTCTGAGTTCTCCTGTCTGAGTTGTGGCCAGGGCCAGTCTCTCCTCAGCAAACATTCCACATAGTTCCTTTGTTCTGCTGGAGAAGCCCCAATGTGATGGTCCAAAACTGCTTAACAGCAGGTGTTTCAACTTACACTATCAATACATAGATTAATGCAGAAAAGACTCTTTCAATGTTTTCTTTTGCTCACATTTCTATTTCAGCTACTCATTTTAATACTATTTAGGCGAGTTGTCTACCATTTCCTAAATTTGAGTCCTAGTTTTATTGAGGTTAATTTCTTCAGTCTTCTCTGAGAGTTCAGAAATGTTCTTTTCAGTCACAACAGTTTCCTTTTTCCAACAAAAACAAAACTAACCTCTTTCCCGTCTTTCTGGATGTAATTTTTAATTATCTCCTTGCTCCTAATTCTGAATGTAGGATTAGTAGTCCTTTTTTGTTGTGGGCTGACCAATGATTAGTACATTGGAAAATGAAAGAGATCCAAATTCTGGTAAATATGACAGCCATCTCAAGCTAAATCTAACAAAGTATGTCGATGCCAAAGTACAGCCTCAGTGCTGCTTTAAATACCTAAGTCCAAACTTAAGATTTCCAAAACCTTTTAATCTGATGCAAACTCTGGAGACACTTAAGTTTTTCCTGTGGATAAACCAAGTATTTACCTGTGTCATGCTTACTTGAATTTTCACAGTGCTTCACAGCATGGTGACTGTTTAAAATTATTTCCCTTGGTATCAAGAAATTAGGGGCTTTTCTATTACCACAGAGATAGCTCAGTGTGGTAAGCATTCTCACACCAATCCATCTGAGCCCTGCACAAATGAACTGCATGATCCACCTAGTCTAGTTACGGTATTTACCAATTTAGTAGTTAAAGCAGTCGCCCTGAGATTAGTCACATCTTCACACAAAGAAAGGAATTGTACGTCCTCTCTCTTACACTCAGCACATGGAATAGAGAAGAAGCTGTTCTAATCATTAGGATATTATATAAACTGGCAACAGAAATATTAGTGCTCTGAAGCAGGCTGCAGCAGCCATAGTACATTTACTGGAAGCCTTAATCTGGAGATAGGAGTTATCTATTCTCACTATTTTGTCTTTTCAGTGTCAAGCTCTATACTGTCCTTGCCAATAAAGTTTTCCTCTACTAGACTTCTTACACTTTCATCTACTCAACTAACAATAGTCTGTATCTTCCCACCTCTTCTGCCATCCACACCTTCATTATTCTGGCAGCCTTTTGCTTTTCTGGCTAGAACTGTCTACCCATCTCTTTCCATGTCATTGATTGTCTAATTATTTGAAACATCGTAATAAATAATCATCTAAAGTGGGACTTAGACATTTGAAGTTAGTTTAAGACCAAGACAATGCTTCCATCCATCTGGACTGTCTATCTCTCTAGATGTCTCTATTCAACTAGTGCCCCTTTATTTAATTTGGGTTCTTCAGTTGCTCATCCATGTACAAAAATGCTTATTCTGAATAGACGAGTGGAAGGCTTCCCCTACTGTAGACAGTAATCCTGCCTAGATGAATAGTCACCCAAATTCTCCTTAAATCCTGTGAAGAAACCCTATATGGTATGAAAGGCTGGGCCTACATGAAACTTCATCTGGTGGTGTCATGATGATGACATCATACATTTTTTGCATAGTTTAGGAGTTAGAAACTCCAAAAAGTTAAAGACACAGGTTCTAGACATAGCTCTATCTGAGAGAAACCTATAAGGCTAAAGTATTAACCACTATCAGATCAAGACAATGTGATGAACCCCATTAAAAAGAATGCAGCCACTGTACAGTCAGAAATTCAAGAGTCATGAGACTACACAGAAGAAAAGAAGACTTGGTTCTACTCCAGGAATTAAGACATTATCTGGGAATGGTGTGTATGTGTGGAATCTGTATCTGCACTCCCTGGATGGTTCATGCAATTTTTTCTCTTAAACTATCACTGGACAAAAGAGAAACAGTCCTGAAATGGGATGTGAAATATTCCCTAGAAAAATCAAGATGAAGAAAGCAAAAGATATAACAAACATGTTGTGTAAAAGAATTAGGAGAGCATAATACAGCTGCCTAGATGCAGCTCACTGTTGCATGGTTGGAATTCCTGTGTTAAGAAAGGAAGAAAATTTTAATAGATTTCATTCTGCTTTCAAGGATAATGGGATAAATTAGAAAAGGATGAACAGAAATAAGAGTCCTGGCATATTGTGTGTATTAGGAACAAGCTCTAATATGATATTCTCTGTCAGCCAAATTACAATAGGGTCCTGCCATTTTCTTTTTCTTAGGGAGAGGAGGTCTGGAATGAAAGCGTTGAGGGGAGCAGGTGATCATGCAGGAGACTCTTAACCTTGAAACTTTTCCGAATAATTTACTTTTCACTCTTGGCTGCTCAACATTAGTGCAGTACAATTATGAAGATGTAAACATCACAAGGGCACATGGCACACAGCCTGTCACAATGAGTTAAGCCTGAGTACCCGATTCCCTGAGCAATCATGGTGAGAGAATGAGCCGCCTCATCAGTAATTCAACTGTGTCAGTTTAGGGGGAGATGAGGAAGGGAGGAGTTGATCCATCAAGATCAGACATGACCCTAACCAACCTTTAGTTTTTTAATTTCATTCAGGCAGTAAAAGCAGATCATAAATGGACCTCTCATGTCCACAGTCAGATGACCTCTGCTAAGAGAGAACCTTGAAGATACTTCAATTTGTACCTAAATACTCTTGAAATACTTTTTTTTTGTTCCAGTATAAATGCTGCAATTTGCTTGTTTTAAATGGCTATCAATCACACAAAGAAGCAAATTGGCTGGAGAATGGAGCATTTAATTATTTTGTTTTCACACCATTAGCAACTTTGAGTTGAGGTATACTGCAAGTTTGATGGACCACTAAAACTGTGTGCATTCAGGGTCCTTCATTATCATATTAACCTTGCTTCTCCTTTTTCCCTGACATAAGACTTAAAGATTTTTAACTGAGAGAATAGGTGCTACTGATTAGTAAATTAAATCTGGACTTTTAGTAATATTTCCATATTATTATCATTTAAGAATCCATGCAGTGAGCACTTTGCCGAATATATCAAAATACTTAGAACTAGTACTAGAGATTTGGGGCGATTATTTCAGTCTAGTTCTTAATTATTAGTAAGTATGTTATGTTTTCAAATACCTATGAGAAATAGGGCCTTTCTTACCACATTTGGGAAAAATCTAATTCTCATCTCATTTAATGGTGGTGCCATGTCAAGGTAACTTCATTGACCTCATTAAGGACTCATTAAATACAGTGTTATAAAAATAACATATTAGCAAAAATAAAAAACCTGCTGGGGGGATGATATAATTTTTTTCATTACTGTTTTTCCAATGCTTTTTCCCATCCAGATTGTTTCAGCCTAGCATACACGCCCTTCTTCTTTCTCTCTTGGTTTGTCACTCTCTCTCTGTACAGGCCTGTACATATATTGTCAGCATATACATATCTTGGCTAGCTACAACTTAAAATTACCATATTGCCTGAGCTATCCAACCCACAAAACAACAATAAATCTTGCATAAACATGCCATTCAAATATGCAGTCATATGGTAAGCATCTTTGTAAAGTAAGCTGAAATTTTATGTTGCATCTACTGTTACAGTTGCTCTGATATTTATCTTGGCTTATAATGTAAAGCAACATTTTAAACTACAATGATCAAAATTCAGCCATAATTTATGATTAAAAAGGTACTTCCTTAGTTTAATAATTTTCAAGATAATCAAACTGCTGTTTGGAGATATTTAAGAGGTGACAAAATGTCACATCAAAGCTTCTCAAAATAGCAAGTAATCATACTTAAGAAGGACTGTGTTTCTCCATAAATTAACAGGAGTTGGGTTTATTGCATTTTGTAGTACTCTTTGCAACTCAAATCTGCATCTATTCCAAGAATGAAAAGGAAGTGGTGCTAGTGACAGTGAATATGGAACACAATAAAGGTAGGAAACAGAGAGGAGAGGAGAGGAGAGGAGAGGAGAGGAGAGGAGAGGAGAGGAGAGGAGAGGAGAGGAGAGGAGAGGAGAGGAGAGGAGAGGAGAGATTTCTCAATGATTAACTACATTACAGTAAGAAAGTAATAAACAGCAGAGAAATAGAAATGAACCAGCTGAGCAGTTCTACTTGGGTTTTGCTCAACTGACTTATTCATAGATGTTTTCTGAAGAAAAAAAAGGTGTTATAGTGGGTTGTGAAAATTGTCTGTTACCTGAGCATCATTACTGTAATTAGAATATGTGGCATATTTTCTGTCAAAGTGAAGTTCCATCACAAAAAAGACTGAGTTCTTTAAATGGAATGTTATGCACTCAGACATTTTGGGTCCATCAAGTTTATGTTCATTGCCAGGTAGATTTCCAAAGAGACACTGTTTTCCACCCTGGTAGTCCAGGCCAAGCGGTTTGATCTCTGTGCAAGGGCACAGTGTTTCCAAGGTCACCAGATCTGGAATGAAGCCAACAGGTGGAGGGAGAAGGAAGCCAAGGGTCCTCCACAGAGCAGATACACAGAACAAGCTGCCAAATGGGTCTGCAATAAATCTAGGGATCATGGAAGGGCCAAAAATCCGAGTCTGAGAGGTTCATGTGACTGCCTTTTTATTTCATGCATGGTGATAGTTTTGTCCCACAAATGGGGTTTGTTTACCAGGTGTGCAAGCCAATAACACACAGAGTTGAGGTATTTTCAAACTAACTTAATTGATGTGCATGAATGGGTGCCTGTCTCAAGACAGCACACCCTTGTCTCAAAAATCCTCATAATTATACACTTAACTAATACATATTAATTGTTCTTTTCCTTAATGATTGGTACTTTCTTCTTTGCCCCTTATGTAAATTAGTGCACAGACTGTCTTCTTTCTTCATTGTCTTCTTTTGAATAGGTGGTATCATTTGAGTAGGCGGTCAATAAGTCAGTTGTTGTGATCTCCCCCGTAAGAATTACCTTTTACCTACTTCTTCCCTAATCTTGGCAGTTCCAAGCAGTTCTTCAAGGTTTGTTGATCAGACCACAATTCATTGCCTTTTCTGACATAAACATCCTACTTATTTACAAAGCCCCATTGTCTAGTAGTTATTTCCTAAACCCTAAATCATGTCTAGTTATTGTTTCCCTACTTTAAATATTAACTGATGGGGGCTGTACACAGGACTTCAGCAGCTCCCTGGTTATTTCAATCATATTATACATATTAATTGATAACAGTAGGAGACAAGAGCAGGGAAGAAGGGGATGCTGATGCACAGTCGACCAGGAGACTGAAGAGAAAATCAGCTTCACCAAAAAGCTGTAGAGCCTGGGGACCCCATTACCTCCCAGTTCTGGAGAGTTTATGCAAGTTTTTATTTTATTTCTATCCATGAGGAACTATAATTTTGGAGTTCTCATCCATGAGGAACTATAATTTTGGAGTTTTCACTTGTGGGGACTAACATGAGGTATTGAAAACCAATAAACAAAAACCTCCCCTTTATCTTTCATGAACTGGAAGTTCCACTTTTCAGCCAGCTATAGTTATGATTGCCGTATGGCTATGATGGTTTTGCTGAATTTTTTTATCTTCCCCAGCATTCTTCCCTATAGAGACAGGCAAGTGAAGACAGAAAAAAAAGGTTATTCTCCTGCAAATTACTGCTGTTCAGTGACACAAAAACAGTTTCAATGCAATGGTCAGAAAAATGCATGTGAGTTTTATCATTGCAGATTAATTATTTTTTTAACCATGATACACTGCATAGATGCATTTCTTGTAGCACATTGAATCATATATATACGTGGAACAAAACTAAACTTTATTTTCTGTATTCTGTGATAGTTTTCTAAATGGCCTCTCTTCCAGATCTAATGTACTAACTGTTAATACTGCCCTTCCTTATGCATTGCTGCTATGCTGTTATTTTTTTAAACACTTGCTATTGTACTGCTACATCCAGCACTGGCTTACCTTGGTGCTGAACAGCTGAGCACAGTGGAAATAAGACAAGCACAGACATTAGTAATGCACTATTTTACAGAGCTTGTGGAGATTGAATCATGATTTACAAATGCTTAGTGAAACCCAAATTAACTGCATTTTTAGGAAGAGTTTTCCTTATGCCAAACATTGACTGTTTCAGGCTTCAATGGAAAGATTCTCCTTCATGGGTTTTCTAATATGGAAGTGGTGGATGCTTTTTCAATTCTTCATCAATGGGGCTAGTAAGGACACTCCCTGTTTTCTGTCTTAAAGAAATGTGTGCAATCACTTGCATTTAATATTTACTTATGCTTAATGAACTTTTTTATTCACAGCCCATAACATGTAATGGGGTGCTGGGCACTATCAGAGTGTGCTTTTACTCTTATTTCAGGCTTGTCATAATTTTCTGGAATGGTGTGCTTTGATGTTTCCCAGCCAAAGTATCCTCTATGCAAGTTGCATTAAAATTCTTACAAAATCAGTCCGTAAATTGCACAAATAGATTTCATAACAGTTACAAAAGTTTATAAAAATATTGGTGAAAGAAATATAAGCAAACTGCACTTTGTCTACTAAACTTAAAATAATAGCTGACTCAGCTGACTCAGCACTGCTCAGCTAAACACTTTGGCCAGGAATTTGATATACCTCACATCTCACATTCAAAGGAAAGAACAAGCTGGACTACAAATCAACTTTTATATCCCATCACACCCTTATCATCATTCCACTTCCTTGGGGTTTAACATATTTTAAAATTCTCCCTTCCCTACCAGTATTATCAACTTTCAAACTATTTGCTGTTCCTTGCTGTTCCTTGGGCTTACCTTGTTCTTTGTTTTTCTATCACTTTCATGACTTGTGTGTGCAATTACAGCCACCTTTGTGTCTTTTGTGGTCATACCGTTCACATGCTTATGTAAAATGCTTACACAGTGTGCCTAGCTATGCCATCATTGTGTTACAAAATAGAGAAAGGGGCAACCTCTCTGACAACTTGTTTTGGAAAATGCAGACATTGCAAGTAGTAATAGCTGTAAAAGAGGGCATTTCAGTACAACATGGATGGTAGTGTATAACTGGAACAGAAGAGAATTAAATCTTTGCTTTAATCACAATTTCTAGGGAAATAAATTGCACTGTTTTTTATAACAGTGACCAGCTTATGCATGGCACTATAAGTAGTTAACATAAAATCAGCAATAACCAAACAATCTATAAAGAGATTATATGGGAAAGTAAGTCATATTGTTCACAGTGAGTGTTTGACCAGGTAATTGATATATATTCCAAAGTAATCTACTATAAGTCACTCAAATCACTTATTCTAATCATTTATTCAATAACAAGTGTGGAACTTTTGTGAAAAATAAGATATTCAGTTTTAAGTTGCAGACGTTTCACAAATAAATGAATGGCTTAATCTTCCAGACTGACTGTTCCAGTGAAAGTGAGAGAGTGTTTTCTGCTTAAAAAAAAAAAAAAAAATTATTTTTTACTCAGCATTGTGGTTTAACCCCAGGTGGCAACTAAGCTCCACACAGCTGCTTGCTCACTCCCCCCGCATCGGGATGGGGGACAGAATCAGAAGAGTAAAAGTGAGAAAACTTGTGGGTTGAGGTAAAGACAGTTTAATAGGTAAAGCAGAAGCCGCGCATGCAAGCAAAGCAAAACAAGGAATTCATTCACCACTTCCCATCGGCAGGCAGGTGTTCAGCCATCTCCAGGAAAGCAGGGCTCCAGCATGCATAACGCTTACTTGGGAAGACAAACGCCATCACTCCGAACATCCCCCTGCCCTCCTCCTTCTTCCCCCAGCTTTATATGCTGAGCATAACATTGTATGGTCAGGAATATCCCTTTGGTGAGTTGGGGGCAGCTGTCCCAGCTGTGTCCCCTCCCGACTTCTTGTGCACCCCCAGCCTCCTTGCTGGTGGGGTGGTGTTAGAAGCAGAAAAGGCCTTGACTCTGTGCAAGCACTGCTCAGCAGTAACAAACACATCCCTGCAGGCTGTCCCCCTGCAGCCGATGGAGGTCCACGGTGGAGCAGATATCCACCTGCAGCCCATGGAGGACCCCATGTCGGAGCAGGTGGGTGCCCAAAGGAGGCTGTGACCCTGCGGGAAGCCCGTACTGGAGCAGGTTCCTGGCAGGATCTGTGGATCTGTGGAGAGAGGAGGCCACGGAGCATGTTTTCTGGCAGGACTTGTGACCCCGCGGGGAACCCACGCTGGAGCAGTGTGCTCCTGAAGGACTACACACGGTGGAAGGGACCCACACTGGAGCAGTTCGTGAAGAACTGCAGCCCGTGGGAAGAACCCACACTGGAGAAGTTTGTGGAGGACTGTCTCCTGTGGGAGGGACCCCATGCTGGAGCAGGGGAAGAGTGTGATGAGTCCTGCCCCTGAAGAGGATGAAGCGGCAGAGACATCATATGATGAACTGACCATAATCCCCATTCCCCGTTCCCCTGCGCCACTGCAGGGGGTGTAGGTAGAGAATCTGGGAGTGAAGCTGTGCCCAGGAAGAAGGAAAGGATGGGGGAAAGTGTTTTGAGATTTGGTTTTATTTCTCATTACCCTACTCTGGTTGATTGTCAATAAATGAAGTTAATTTTCCCCAAGTTGAGTCTGTTTTGCCTGTGACGGTAATTGGTTGAGTGATCTCTCCCTGTCCTTACCTCGACCCACAAGCACTTTGTTATATTTTCTCTCCCCTGTCCAGCTGAGGAGGGGGGAGTGATAGAACAGCTTTGGTGGGCACCTGGCATCCAGCCAGGGTCAACCCACCACAGCGTGGCAAGATTTTGGTAGTTGGGGGGGCTACATGTGTGGCTTCTGTGAGAAGCTGCTAGAACCTTCCCCCATGTCCGACAGAGCCAATGCCAGCTGGCTCCAAGACGGACCCGCTGCTGGCCAAGGCCGAGCCCATCAGCAACAATGGTAGCACCCCTGGGATAACATTTAAGAAGGGGAACCCCCCCCGTGCAACTGCAGCCAGAGAGAGGATTGAGAATATGTGAGAGGAACAACCCTGCAGACCCCAAGGTCAGTGAAGAAGGATAGGGAGGAGGTGCTCCAGGCACCAGAGAAGAGATTCCCCTGCAGCCCATGAAGGACCCCATGCCAGAGCACGTAGATGTGCCCCAAGGGTGCTGTGACCAGATGGAGAGCCCATGCTGGAGCAGGTTTGCCAGCAGGACTTGTGACCCCGTGGGGGACCCACTCTGGAGCAGCCTGTGCCTGAAGGACTGCACCCCATGGAAAAGGACCCACACTGCAGCAGTGTTTGTGAAGAACTGCAGCCCATGGGAAGGACCCACGTTGGAGAAGTTCACTGTCTGTCATGGTTGACACCCCATGCTGGAGCAGGGGAAGAGTGTGACGAGTCCTCCTCCTGAGGGGGAAGGAGCGGCAGAGACAACGTGTGATGAACTGACCACAACCCCCATTCCCTGTCACCCTGTGCTACTGTGGGGAGGAGGCAGAGAAAATTGGGAGTGAAGTTGAGCTTGGAAAGAAGGGGGGGGTGGGGGGAAGGTGTTTTAAGATTTGGATTTTTTTCTCATTACCCTACTCTGATTTGACTGGTAATAAATTAAACTAATTTCCCTGAGTTGAGTCTGTTTTGCCTGTGACAGTAATTGGTGAGTGATCTCCCTGTCCTTATCTTGACCCATGAGCCTTTTTTCATATTTTTCTCCCCTGCCCAGTTGAGGAAGAGGAGTGACAGAGAGGCTTGGTGGGTACCTGGCATCCAGCCAGGGTCAACCCACCACAAAAGCATAGAAAAAATACCCTTTATAATATATTAAATTCAAATTATAAGTTGGTTTAAGTGGCTCAGAGTCGTGCCATTCTAGATGACCAGAAGTAAGCAAGACATTTTTAATAACTTGTGCTCTTTGATGTTATCCTCTGTATTTTAACTTTTAAGCTTCATTTTTACACTTCTCACCTCCCTCCCCCATGCCAAATGGAGCAAAAAGTACCCTTAAGGTATATAAGAAACCACAAAAAACATATTCAGTCTTGGAGTAATCTAAAAAAAATCTGTACATGGTTCCAAGCCACTTCCCATGCCAAAACTTGACTAGTATATATTTAACTTACCTAATGAAACATACTGCGGTCACGTTATTTTTACTGAAATAACTGCACTGCCCAATTCCACTGCCTCTCTGGCACATCCATTCTGCTTCATGTATAAAAGATGTTGATATAAGTTCCTCTAATGTCTATTTATTCCTAATTTAATAATTTTAAATTCAGTTCCAGTTCTAACCTAAAATAGACCATCTAGTCTAATTTTAAAATGAACTCTAACCAGCTTAACTGATTCAGTCGTGTCATCTTTACATCATCAAGAGCCTATTCCTGGCAAGGTGTTTTGGTTAAATGTCAAAACCCCAATGCCAGTTAAAATGAAAATGTGTAATCAGACCAAAAGTATAATTTTGAGGTTCAGACCGCTTCAGGATTATCTCATACTTACGGTATCTTGCTTGAACCCTCAGTGAAAAAAAATCAAAGGGAAGAACTACTGTATTTCATAGGATAGATAGCATTTGGACTGGATACTCTCACAGTGGAGTGACAGCCCTTGCTCTGCAGTTGCCAAGATCTAATTAAACTGCCTGGGCCCAGAACAAGAAATTGCATGGAATTAGGAAGACTCAAAATATACCCTACGTATACCTGAAGACTCATGTGGATATCAAGGAGTCATCACTGAAATTTTCTCATGGTATTGGAGCGCGGATAAGGTAAGGATGATGTTTCTAAGTGCAGTTATTATTATCACTGACTTCAGAAGTGCCAAATCATAATGTGCCTAAACTGTCATGGTAGGAGCTGACCAGATCCAAGTTAGACCAGCGGTCAAAGAAGCTTGCAGTTCTCTCAAGTCATGTTCCTGAAGGGAAGTATTTTATACAGTGACATTGTAATGGAAAGTATATGAAGCGTGTGCAATGGGAAGACAAAGGTCAGAATCAGAGACCCTGCTTTTTAGAGATACCACTGACCTGTAGGATGTAGTAAGGTTCCTTATTCTTTATTTTCTCGCTGTGCATCCCACATTGCACAGGTTGAAATGGAGAAATGATAAGGCCCTTCGTACTTTTGCTTTTAATCAAGTAGGCAGAGCATGCTTTTCGTTAAAACAGAAATCATGAATCTAAGCTCCAGAGGTTAAGGACTTTTTTCTCATTTGTTGGATCAATAAACGTATGCTAACCATCAGGAGGCAAAAGATCACCTCCTTTCAGAAGGACTCATCAGCTTAGACATCACTGTGTATTAATGTTGCTATATGGATTTGAGATTGAAACTGTTGTCATGTCTAATCAGCTTGAAATGAAGGTAGGGGAGTTTGCATCGATATACAAGCATATGGTAATATTAAACAGAGAAGTCTGAATCCAGCCAGCCATCTCTTGTGTAAGGAGGGGGAAAAAAGAAGGATATTCTTTCCTTTTCTTTGAAGCAAACTTAGGCAAGTAAATGGTGCTAGGTCTTTTCTGTGTATAATTTCTTACACTTAGACAAGAGTTTTGCTCAGTAGTATGGATGGACTTACAGGTAGAGGCTATAATTTTTTAGTTTAAACTTCATTAATCTGGGATTTTATCATAATTTTTAAACAACTGACTTCAAGCTGAATTAGGTATTTCAGTTTTCTCAACAGTTGAGTGTTACAGATTTCTCACTAAGAAAGCTTTGCTATGTATGTTATTTTAATAGCCCCCATTATTTGAATAAATGCTTTATTTGAAAGGGTTGTGTGTTTTTAGACATCATGAAATATAGGAGCAAATGGGTTTTATACATTTTCTGGACTGATTACAAATATTTTGTTATCTGAAAGGTCTTTCACCTTTTTACCAGGAAGATCTGGCTTTGTGCTTGTATTTATTTGAGGGTTAAAACCAAAACCCATAGAGGTGAATACTTTCCAAAAATAGAATCCTGCTCTCAGTCTTTGAAAGATACGTATCAGTGTTCCCAGGAAGAAAGCACAGGAGAACTGTAAGTTTGTTATTGCAAAAGCATTATAAATGCTACTGACTATTGCCCAGTCTCTCTCTAGTCTGGTTATGTAATGCAATGAAAGTTGTCTTGTTCTTTAAATATAGTCAGACACAAATGAAATTGTCAAACTAGCTATGGTTTATGTCAGTGCTCTGAATTTGCTTCTGTCACTGTTCACTAACAATGTAACAGTAGCTGAGACCAGATGCTCAAATAAACAAATGACAAAAAGCAGCTCATGTGTTATTTCAGACTTGATTAGTTTACATTTATCTTCTTGCTAGAATCCTTTGGGCTTCTTCTGTTTATATCTAATTAAAGAAAAAGGAATTGACTGAGAGAATGAGGCTTTAGGAGGCGGTTTGGTTTAAAATCATAATTACTGCCAATACTGGCTTCATATTACTTAGCTAAGATTAATTCGCTTTTCCTGAGGCCATTTACATTACAGGCTTAATTCCTATGCTAATCTTCTCTCAAAACTTGTCTCTAGTTTGCAGAAATGACCCAGTATGTTACTCAAATTCAGCATGCTTCTTCATGTTTATGGTTATCTCACTATCAAATTTCCCCTAGCTAACGATGCCAGTTTAAAATCACAAATAACTCCTCCAGTGCTTGAAATACTCTATTTATAAGAATTCTTGGGTAATACTGAAAAAATGGCAATAAACTTATTTTCCAGGTAAAAGTTTCTGAATTGTAATATGATTCATCACAGCTTAATTTACAAAATAAACCATTCTTACCCTGAGACTTAAGTAACTTAATTTTCTGATTCTAAGCAATCATATTGCATATTATAGTATACAATTTTTCGATAACTTGAAATATATTGCTTTATAGACTAACAAGATACTGTCTGAAATTCCACAGTACATAAAAAGGCTCTTGAAACTACATAGCCATTTTACCTGAAGAGGTCTCAGTTTAACATGTTGCTTTTCAGATGAGTGAGTTTCAATCTTCATTATGATTTTCAGTATTTTGCTTAGGATTAAGGAGCCAGGCCCAAACTTAGCTACTGGCATATAGTGGGGCCGCTTCATTGATCTGACGCCAGGAATTAACCTAACTATAGGAGTTTCATCAGCGTTTAAATCGGGTTTTGGTCTTCATATTCAGAAATTTGTAAGTATTTAAAAGGTAGCTTATTGTCTTTCATTGTTATAATTCCTTTCAATGCTGTAATGATTGAAGGTTAGAACATTTCCAATGTATTTTTTATGTACAAAGTTTTTAATTTGCATATAATTTTTTCATTTTAAAAGAGGGGCTATCACTGTTTTGGGGTTCTATACATTATTTTACACCAGATTATTTTAACTTGTTTCTAGTTAGAATTTGTTTTGCGTTTGGTCACACATATTTTTATCTTGAACCCAGGAATTACATGCATACATTATCTTTTTGCTGCATCCTCAGTTTGCAAGATTTAATACAATGTGAAGTGAGGAATCTGTCAGTAAGCAGTCATTCCTGACATATATTTTCCTTCATTATGAGAAAAATCAAATCTTATATTGGTTTTATTTTCCATTTATAAGCACCTTCTCTTCTATTGGTGATAAGTCCTACTTTTTTATCTATTAATATTTCTTCAGTCAAAATTCTTTCTACATGAGTTATAAAGGTTTTCATGGCCATATTAACAAAGATGACTTTGCTCTATAGAAATAAGTATATGCTACCGGTTTAGTGGCAGTTAAGCATAACTAAAAAGAGCATCTCTTTTCTTGTTAATTTTGAGATTCCTTAGACAATGCAGAAGAATAAGCAATTTCAAACTCCATTCTCAGCTTGTTTACTGAGACAGCAATATGAATTTTTGTAATAACATTTTTCTAAGAAGAGATGCATTTCCTTCTTGAGTATGCCGAATTCAAAAAGGAAGCTTCTGAGAAAGAAATTCTGTGCAGTAAATTACAGTTTCTGCATACAGAAATTCCTTTATAAACATTGTTGAGTAATAATCAGTAATAGGTGAAGGGACTATGTCTTTATTCCCTACTACTATGAATTATAATAAAAATAACTTCTTAAGATGTAATATCTGGGTTTAATTATGAGGTTTTCAACATCAAATATACCATTAGTGTACCAGGTTTTGTTGATTTAGCATTTCCAGCTGTGGAAAACTGTGCTAATAGTATATATGAGACAGAATCCAAATGATACATTGACTTTTATTTACTTTAATATTCCACGTTATCTACAGTAACTTTTTTTCTCTAGTCAAAACCTCATAGATTGAGTATAATTTAAAATTTATTTATTTATACAAAACAGTCCTAGATCAGCAATAACATAGGACACTTAAAGGAACCAGAATTAGAACAGAGGGTTTGACTCAAAGACAAAAGGAATAACAGTTAAACAACAAGCTATAAAATCAGAAGGGGTCTGGATAGCAGAATAGTATAAGAGCATAGGGCATACACACTCAGGGCTAAAGAATAATGGCTGAGATGTGTAAGGAAAGCAGCTTTAGCAAAGAGATACCATAATTCCACAGGCATCAAACTTCACTGTCTTGCCAAAGCATGGAAGACAAAAGAATTGTTAGTAAATGGCTGTAAATTTTCTTATATTCTTTCTAGCCAGATGTTTACTTAAAATCAAAGACTTCAATGTCCTACTTCTGATTGTTTCCACATTCTTTCTGCTTTTCAAAGAGATAAAATAAAAAAAAAAATCTTTTTTTTCTCGCACTTTTTTCTCTATAACCTCCCAGGTATTAATCCTAATGGCTTCTGCAAAGTCTCCATGACAAACAAGGTGTCTTATTTCAGCCTTGAAGGCCTGGGAAAGGTATTTTCTTTTTTTATTAGTTAGTATGCTTTGTTTTAAATAAAAACACTTTCTTCATCATGGATCTTTTCCTCCCTTTCCCATTTGAAAGTGTCTTAGTGAGGATCATCAGGGGATGGCAGAGTAATTTCAAATCCTAACCATGCAGAAGTTTGGAAAAAAGAAAATACTTTTGCCTGTACCATTTAATAAAATAAATCCTTTAGTCCCTTCAGTTGTTTTCTTATCATAAAGGAAAAGGCTTGTGTTCACCAAAGTTCATCTGGCTTACATCTCTACATCAGGAAAAGCCTGTTTGAAATGTAATATCAGGTTTCCGGGGCCACATGAGTTGCCTTAGGACAAAAAGTTTCTGCAATCCCAACAATCTTTAAAAAGGTAGTGTTATACATATGCTAAATAATGGATTACTTCAAATCTGACAGCAATATGACAAACCATTATTTGGAGTGCTCTGAGGTGTGCCAAAGTGTCCTTTGTTTTTAACATAGCTATTTGCAGAATTAACATTTCTAAAGTCACAGTTTTAAAGCATCTTGTCAGGTAGTCCTGCAGAAAATGACAGTTCTCTTTTATAAGTGCATTACCCATACACTTGTATAAGTATCCTGCTTCTTTCTAGCTCAGTTACATTACCGGCATTTACATCATCTCCCCATGTGTCAGTTATTTAATTATTGTTGTTGACATCCTCTGCCATCCCCTAATTTAGTATTTAAATTCCTAGCTCTAAATGTGGTAGTTTCGGTAGTATCAGCAGAGCTAAAGTTAAGCCAAAACAAAACAGACAAAAAGAACCCTGCAAGATTCAATTAGTTTTCTCTGAGATGCTGCAGTTTGTCTCACAGACTGTTAAAAATCTGCTCAGCTTATTGAGTATAACTGGCACTGTCTTGTTGAAGACAAAGGTAGTATGCAGTTATGCAGAAACTGTATGCTTTGCTACATAGGATTGCATGGGTCATTTCTTACCCATATGTATTATTCCAGTACCTGGGGAAAATGTGAAAGAATGGACTGCAATAGGCTACAGCCTAGGATGACAGAATGTTAAAAACAGAGATTGTTTTTAAAAGAAAGAAGAGGAAAAAAATGGCGATCTAATTTCAATCTGTGGAAGCCAGGAACTACAAGCACCTCCCTTAAATAAAAGAAAGAGGCTGAAGTGCCTGTCATTGCACTGATTGGAAACACAGCTAAACTGCATTGCTGGCTTGTATTGATTTCTTCAGGAAGTACCACTCAAACTTGTCTATAGGTGGTATGATGTTTTCTTTTCCACTGACTATGGAACAACTGGCGAGATCTGCAAAGCTACATAGCTTTCTCTAGACAATCACAAAATGAATGAGTTGGTTTTAGGTAAAATTCCAGGATTTTAATGTGTTTGTGTTTTTGTGTGTGCGTGTGCACATGCACTTCAATGACATGATACCCACAAGAAACTGGGCAGTTAACTCTTTAAAATTAAGGAGGACAAGGGTCTAACAATCATTTGAAATTCCTAGTTGAAGTCTTCAAGAGTATTAAAGGAATCTAAAAAAATACCCTTTCAAACCTGGCTCATAATTCTTTGACTTTTGAAATATTTCTAGCTAGGAGGTTTCTTCAAAAAGCATTGGGGATCTTTTGTTTGTCTGGTGATTCTGGTAAGCTGAAAAATGTATTGCATGGTTTTATCACACAGCTCATGTCCCAGTCAGATGCTGTTGCTGAAAGTAAAATAAAATGTATTTAAAATAAAATCAGAAGTGTTTTAAATCCCAGCTGACTGCTAGAAGGTATGACCATTGACTTGAAAAACAAGCAACTGTATTACAAATAAATAGTTTTAAAAAAAAATTTTAAATGCCCAGATTATGACCTTATGAGTAAGAAGTTTATCTTCAAACCAATATCACACTGAGTTTATACATTTGAATAAAAGCAAGCATTGACAGTCTGGCAATTCATGAGCACAGGGGAGACAAGAAGGCTTCCAAACTCCTCCAGAGCTAGAATGCTTATGTGTACTGAGAAGCTTTGTGATGAGAATATATGCTCCTGAATATATCTCCATAATCTCACTTTGATGGTATCAAGTATGACTGTTTTGGATTGCTTAAAATACATCTCTGCCAACATTCTATTTACAAATATCTCAAATCTAAGGAAGGTTGAAAGATGTGTGGGCATAAGTTTGTTCTGTAGCCTGAAATCAGAGCCAGAATCCAAATGCCATGAGTTAGGGAGCTTTTTTACCTAGCTCCAATTAATCATAGGCAGCTGCTTATGTCCTGCTGAAATCTATATTTATACCACCCTTAAAGAGGACCTGTAAGAAAGCTGCCTCCCACTTACCTTCCATCTGCAGAACCATAATGCAGATACCGAAAGCTGTCTCCCGTGAGACCTGTTGACATTACTTGCAGCCACAGCACATTAACAATTCAGTAATAACTTTGGCTATTACTGTTTGGCCTGACATGACAGCAAAGTATGATGCTGTTTTCAGCACCGATACTCATGAATTAGTTGAGGCAAAAGAGCCTTAAGTCTATAAACCATGATGACATCAGCTAAAACTCCAAAAGCAGAATGAGTCTGGGTGTTGGGGAGATCGTAAGATGAGAAACAAGAGATTTTCAAGCAGACTACTAAGAACTGAGAATTCAAAAACTGAACAGAACCTATGGGGCATATGGAGACAGATTGCTACCTTGCCTAGGAAAAGATGAGTTGCTACCAGACAGCAAATGGGAAACATCATGGCTTTTATTTTTTTAATAATAGCCATATAATAGCTGGCAAAAAAAAAAAAAATTCCTAGACTGATAGAAGATGATTCTAACTCTAATTATTAGACTGCAGGCCACTGTGCTTGCTAAATCTCAATGCTTGGCAATGTCATGAATAAGAAGCTCTAGAAAAACATAGGTCCTTTTAAATTAAAATAAATTCTGAAAGGTTTCTGTAAGGAAAGGCCAGGGATGTACTAATGAATATTTTGATCCACAGTTCATATGGAAAACAGTTTTTTTAATTGCTGTATATTGTCTGTATAAGATCATATATTAACATATTTCTGTTGTGCTATTTCTCATCTGATTCTCTGTTTAAAGTAAATGTCAGCATATGCTCTTGTATTTAGTGCTAGTTAGGGCTAACATGACTTTTTTGCCTTGCTGTGAAAACAGGTTTTTCTTACAAGCAATTTTGTTTGCTTGAAGGAAGTCCTAGACTTCCCATACATGTGTAAAGCTGACGTTTTCATGATAAGGCAGGAAGTCGGTTTGACGATTTTTAGTGATTAATTTTCAACCTAGCAAATTCAATTTCCTGCTTTCAACAAGCTTCCATTTATTGAATGTTAACTGAAACATTGTAAACAAAGTAGGATTGGTTCAGGGTTTTGTTTTCAACTAGCTGTGGTAGGAATTTTGCTTTTTTAAAGTTATAAGCTTGAACAAACTCACTAACCTCTTGCCCAACTCCTGCCTAAATTGCTGCCTGAATGTAAAGTTTATTCTTATTTTTGTTTTATAATAGTGCTTAGGGTCACTGGTAATGGAATAAAACCTTATCGCTTTCATGTCTAGACAAACAGAAAAAAGGTAGGTTTTTTTCTATCTCCTTGGAAGATTATACCTCTACATGTGTGCCCTTAAATTGAACACTGGCTAAATTTCTGGTCCTCCCTAGTTTAAAAAAAGAACTGTTCAGCCTGGAAAAGGACAGTTAAGCTGGCGATAGATGTCTATAAAATCATGAATAGTATAACAAGTACAGATCAACACTTTACTGCCTCTTTGAATAAAAGAACTAGGGAGTAATGAAAGTAAAAATTGACAGGCTGAAAGTGGGAAAATGAGGTTGTGTGATGTGTGTAGCTGGTCTTTGACAGACACAAGAATGTGGCTGATAAAAATTTCAAAATAATCTGGACATATTTCTGAGAAAAAAAAATCATCTAGGGTTATTAAACACAATGGTGATTAAGTGTGAGTGCTGTGACACTCCATCTGTCTTGTGGAACTCCCAACTCACCAACTACTGTGGGGGGCATTGAAGAACATACTGCTACAGCCTATCTACTCTTCTCTGGGCATCTTATCATCCATTCTACTGTTGCAAACAGGAGAGTTGGCTAGATGGACCTATTTGTTCTGACCTGGTATAGCTGTCCTTTTATCTTATTTTCCATTTATATTATGCTGTATTATCACATACTTACAGTGAAAAACAACCCAGTATTTGTTAGCATCATGCATAGATGCTCTATCTCTAGAAATATGAGTAGATGTGCCATAGTCTATTGTTGATGTAGATATATGAACACACTGAGAAAGGTCCAGTTTCCAACTGTCCAGAAGATCATGTGAAAAAGGAATATCTGCTCTCCTGTGCAGTTCCCACATCTATATTGCAACTATATCGACAGTCTAGCATCTCACTTCAACTATGGTACTGAAGGGTTTCTTTTCCTTCTTGATATTAGATTAATCTCACTGAAATTCAGTCATATTAATATGAAAATCAGACTAGCTTTTAAGAGGCGCAATATCTCTGAGAGTACTTCAGTTTTTCTAGGTTTCTCTTACGGATCTGGAGGATAAATAACTTAGGAGGAAGGCCTACAGTGACAGTTGTCCTCTCAGCACACATAGTCTATTGTAGCTGTCTGGGAAATATTTATGTGTGGGTTAGTGATAAAAAGCTCTGGTTGCCTGTGTGTGTATATGCTGAAGACCTCTGAAGTTTATGAAGTGCTGTTAGCATAAAGATAATTACAATACTTTATTTTCTTTTACAGGCTTGTTTTAAGCAGTATTAATTCACAATACATTCCATAGTGGAAAAAAAAGTTAAGTCTCATTCAATTAGATAAAAAAGGAGCCTTATGCTAAAGCAAATATTTTCAAGTTTATCTCCACAAAGAGTGCATGCAACTTTCTGTGTACAGGACCTTAGCTCTCAGCTGGTTTGCACAGTCCATACAATATATACCTATAAATGCATTATATCACAGGAAATCTTTAGAATAATGAACTAGTCTCAGTATTTGATTTATGAAATTGGAATAGTTTGCTCTGGTACTAAGAGACTGTATTTACTGAAATCAAACCATGTGTTTCGAATAACCTTATTAGGTTAACTAAGCTGTTTGTCATGGCACCCATCTAGCCATGGGCATTTATAATTGTCATAACTCTTTTCTCACAGCTGGACTGAAGTCACTTAAATCAGAGAGCTTTGTCCCTTCTACAATCTAAAATGCTTTATTATGGAGGAAAAGAAATATCAGGGAGTAGTGATTCTAATATCCTGTCAAAATTCTATATTTTGACATGCAATTAATACATATTTTTTCACAAATAAAAATTAAATTGGCACAGGACTTAGTGGCAACCCTTTTAAATTCATGCACAGCAATGTTAGTGAGTTTCTTGTGGCTTATTGGTTTGCAGAAATGTGAGGATTTTCCAGATATGACTGCATTTGTTCCATCTATTTGCAGCAATCTTGCCTCACAGCATAATGAAGATAATTAATCACATGGGAAAAGTAAAGCCAAAAGGAAAAGTGTCTGTGTGTTTGACTGCATGTTATCCTCGGAGGACGAGTTCAGTTGCATGTACATCAATACATCCATCCACGTACAGCAGAACAGTCATAAATACTCAGCCAAGAATAATAATGTTCCAAGCAGGAAGGAAACATGAAATTCCAGGAGGAAGACTTTTTTTCCCCTAAACCTGTATCCATTTTTGGCACTGGGTAAATTTATTTATGGCCCTTTGGGCCATGATACTCCTGCATAAGGATCTTATGAAAGCCTTGCCATTTGTGTTGTGCTATCTTAGCATTTGATGTGGCTAATATGATATAAAAAACCCTGTAATGATTTACTGATTTGGAAGATTCTGTCCAGCCAAAATATGAAGCAAAGATAGCCAGACAGACAAGAGATGAATATGAACTCTCCCTTTGTGCCTTCAACACTGTCCTATTTCAAAAGCTATTTTAACTTTTCCCATATTTGAAAGAAGTCTTTCTGAAATTCTTGTTATGGTCCAAATAAGAAGAAATCCCTAATGAGAGTATGTAATTTTTGGCAGAATCTTCTACTTTTATGTTATAGAAACCAGCTCAGGGGTTGAGGTTTTTTGGTTTGGGTGTTTTGTTTTGTTTTTAACTACTTTGGAGTTTTGAGAAGGAGCTAAGTGATTTAAGAGCAAAGGATAGAAATTTGAACTCTAAAAAACCCATGAAAAATCCCAGTCTAGATCTCATTTTATCTCTTACTTCTGCTCTACAAGCATATCTGAGTCAAAGAAGGCACTGCACAGGGGTACAAGAGAAAATGTGAACTATACTGCTGATTCTCTAAATGACCGAGGCAAAGTATTGTTTGACTCTGGCTGGGAAATAAGTACCAGCTTATCTTTGAATTTTGAAGCTGAATCCACCAGTCCAACCTAGACCTCTCCTAACATTCTGATGATACTGCAGCCATAAAACTCTTTCAGAATTAGTCTGGTGGTACAGAAGTTTTATTCTGGCATAAACCTTGGCAGAACTAGCTCTGGCACCATCAGACAATCTTTCCCCTGTTCATGCTGGAGGAAAAATGACATATATGTAATATAAGCTCAGAACTGATTAACTGCAAGTTAAATGAATGTGTCAGCTACTGACATCTCTTAACTTGAAAAGTTGTGCAGCTGGCAGTACAAGCCCTACACATGAGCTAAATTTTATTAATGCTAACGACATTCTTGAATGGGTATGGTTATGAATATAAAATCCAGAATGCTTGTGTGTTAACCAAAACTAGTAATATCATGGGTATTAGCCAGATATTTTACATATTCTGAAGAACAGCTTGCAGCTGGAGATGGTACTCCATTATATGTGTATAAATGTATGTATGCACACACGCATACATTTATAGAAAAACAAAAATTAATATTTAGCATGGGAAAAGGAAAGGGAACTACACAATGAATTACCAAATGTGTATTAAAATGTAATGGAATATATGTTGCACAAGAGAGAATTACAGCTAGCAGTTTGGTTTAAATTAAAGCTGCTGGGTAACTAGACTTCACTATAGTGATATCTTCGCAACTGTGTATTTAGCAATTTCCTATCTGTTGTATTATCTGAATAAATGAAATTGACATTATCATTTTGGTGTGAAGTATAGCTACTGGCTTCAGGGTCTAGGTTGCCTGTACTAAAAAGCAGACTTTTGCAGAATATCCAATGAAAGGTACAGGAATATTCAGTAAGGGAGCAGAAGGTAATAGAGGATTGTTATGATGATCCCTCCCACACATACATTATTCTCTAATGTAAAGTTTGTGCACTTAGTATGCATAATTCACTCCAGGATTTACAGAATCATGCAATATGGAAGGAACCTCCAGAAACCATCCAGTCCAACCTCCTACTCAAAGCAGGGTCAATTAAAAGAGGGTGCTCATAGTCTTGTCCAGTTGAGTTCTGAGTATCGCCAAAGATGGAGATTTGACTTCTTCCAAAGGCTGACTAACTTTTCAGGGAGAGGGAGGAAATTCTAATATCTACTCAGAGTTTTCTTTCTTGCAACTTCTGTTTGTTGCTTCTCATGTTATCACTGTTTACCTCTGAGAAAAGTTTGACTTTGCCTTCTCCACACTTTTCCATTGTATAGTTGTAGATGCCAGTAAGATCTCCCCTGAACCTTCTCCTCTTAAGTTTGAACAAAGACAATTCCCTTGACCTTCCCTTGCATGTCATGAGCTTCAGGCCCCGACCATCCTTACAGCCCTGTTGTAGTACTGTATACTATCTGCTTTTCAAGACTTTGTGTATCTTGTAGGGTTTGGGAATATTTTCTAGCCCCCAAGGCTGGATATGTGCCCTGGCACCATCTTTATAAAACATGAAGACAAGACATGGGCATAACCTAATCTTTCCCTCTTTCTTTCTGCAGTATAGAACCTGGATATACAAATCAGAAGGAAATTACTGTGTGTTTCGGTAGGGGGGTATTTCAGGTCTCATGATGGAGAACAACTGCACCACAACCTAGAAGTACTTGGCTCAATTAAATTTTTAACATAGGCTGTTTATTTTGTCAAGGCAACCTCTGAAGTTTAACTTTCCTTCTATTAACTATACTATTTGCATAATACTTATGCCCAAAGTATATATTTAATTTAAGAATGTGAAATGTTTTGTTGGCATCAACTTTGTGGATATCAATGGTGGTTTTTCATGACTGGCACTAAGAACTTGAAGGACTATTGATTAAGAACTTCAAGATCTACCCAAAGCTTACTGCACTATGATTTACCCATGAATAGCTCATAATTCAGTACCTGATGAAACCACATCGAAGATTTTTGCACATCTCTGACTTAAGATACCTCACTGTGGGTAGCACTCAGATATTTTGCAGAACAGATACTAAACTGTCAGGTGTAATTTACATTTTGTCACTGTGCTCTATATCATGCTTATTTGTCTTAAAAAAATAATCAAGCTGCATGGAATCCTTTTGAAAGCAAATTCTTCTATTCTAGAAAAAATGATGAGAGGTAACATCTGCCAGAGAGAGGCTTTAAAATGCTTTCCTGTGTTTTTCAAAAATATGTCATTTTTCATTGAAGGTTGTTTCTTTTTTAATAAAGAAAAGCTACTCTGTTTGCCTCAGTAGGAGTTAACATAGAACCAATATGCACAGCTCCTTAGGATGAAGAGAGAAATGAAATGTTTTCTATCATTACTATTCTGAGTACTACAGTTATAAAAATGTTATACATAAATATATATGTTCTCTCTCTCCCTCTGAACCAGAATTGAAATACTAAACCTTGCCTGTTGAAGCCTCCTAAGTATTTTTGGCAAAGAATACATGCTTATGGGTAGGGGCCCATAAGGTTTATGTATCTTCTTGCATTTGCAAAAATTATGTCTTCAGAGAATTCTTTTGGTCTTGATGTGTGAGCAGGTGATAGTAACTACTTCCTAGACTTAAGATTTCTATCATCAGGTATCTTACTTCAGCTCCAACCTAGATCCCATGGTAGTGTTGCTAGCTCTGGCAGCCTGGGGCAATAAATGCCAGTCCCATAATCTGTAAGCTTTAGGACCTTTCTAACCATCTCTAAGACACTCCTCAGTTTTAAAGAAACAAGAGCCATAGTTTGTGCTGCCATTTCCAAAAAGTTTTGTACCACTTGCTCAGTCTTTGATGAGGAAAAGCCACAGGACAATTCAGCAATATAAAATCTGTACTAGTGACAGGTAAAATCAGAATAATGAATTGATTCTTAGTGAGATTCAGCTGGGCGCAAAAAGTGTGAGGAACCCACTCAAACAGAGTAAAGGTATTCCAAAAATTCTGCAGGATGATGTCAACAGCACTGATTTTATTGAATAGAGTTCAATACTTCTTGGGAGTCTATTGGGACTTTGGGTAATACTGTAAATATAGAGTGGAGTTCTATACATAGGGTATCATTCAGTGTAGACATTTCAATTATTGACTGAGATCACATCCAGGAGTATTTCCTGGGGCAACATAGCACACACTAGGGTTACTGATCTAAGAGTTTGTGATCTGGGCAGAATCAGAATCTGCTTCTGCCTGTGTCTTACAAAGACAGTCAAGAATCACCACCTTCTCATTTACCCGTGTCCTCTTCCTAAAAGAAATTATATTGTTGCCACCTTCTGGCCAAAGCACAAGATATTCTTGAGATGTGAAGAGATTATTCCTATCTGGACAGGAGGTTGTTATATTGTGACATAAGCTCTTCAGAGACAGGTACTAAATCAAGGATATTGGAATCATGCCACAGGATATTCCTCAAAATTTTAAAAAAGGAAAGATATTTAAGAGAGGTCCTAATTGCAAGGAAGCCTTTAGAGCAGATGAAGAATCTGTATGCATCTCAGGTTGCTGTATACGCAGAGCTTATATCAGCGAGAGTGTATATGCATTCATGAATAGAAATTTTTACAGTTATAAAACACATTGCATGAAAAGGGCTGCTGTGGAAAAATTCCCTTTGTGTGTCAGTTCTGCCAAAGAATATGTATATTTATGTGTGTATGTTTGTTTGTGCATGGGCTACTCCCATTCTCCTTCTCCCACGTGCATAAAACTTAAGTTTTACCATTTTGGCATTTTTCCCAGAGAAGCAGGACCCATTGCCCACTAAGACTCCAGGAAATCATGAAAAGTTGGCACCAGCTGAATCCTAGCATTCCTTTTCCTCATGTAACTGCCAATAAAGCCATTGGCAAGTTAACAAACATCTGAAGGTGAGCTCAAGATTCATAAAAATACTGATGACATTCAGATGAAGTAAATTAATAGAATTTGTTGGAAGAAATTCCAGACATATTTTATATCATACAGCCATAAAAAGGAAACAATGGATAGGAGGCCTCCTAATGTAATATGGAATGAAGCAGAAATTCCTTTGTACAATTAACAATGCAATCGCATAGGTGAATCTAATTGTCCGTGTCTTTAAAGAATTATCTCAATATGACTTCATGTCAAAAAAATTATTTTGGCACCATTCTGTCAAATAGGAAAATGATCTGGGTCCAAGTTTACCATCATGTGCAGTTTGGATTACCACTTTGTAGCAATAGGTCATTATTTTCTTTCACTGTATCTTCTTCCCTGGCATACTTGCTTTAAATTTCCTTATTTCCAGTTATGTGCTGAATAAGATCACTGAAAATGGGCAGCTCATACATGGGCAACCAGGTGAAGAACACCAACCAACTGGTAAAGAAAAATTGCTGTGCTATAGATACAAAGCTAAGTCTTCAAACTGCTACAATATTCAAATGTCTGCTTTAGGATCCTTGCAATAACATAAAAGCAGAATCATTCAGGGGATGACTCTTATATAGTGAGATGTGTATCACAGTGAAGCTATTCAAAAAAATCTCCTTATCCTCCGAGCAGGATACACAAAGGCATGTATATATTTGAAATTCCAAATTATGTTACTTGTCATACCTCTGCTTTTTTCCTAACACATAGAAGATATGGTATAATACAGTTTTATATTTCCTCCAGGGGACATCAGACATGTATTTTTAAATTATGTATGGCTATTCATTCCCACCTGGCTTATTTTCTCTTCCAGTTAAATTAGACTCTTGCTGTCAAGTTCCAGAGGTGTGACTGTGTGTTTCTATCAGAAGGCTGATTCTTATGTCCTATCTAAATAACATGTAGTAACCTTGGCCCAAGATCTTCCCACCATAAAATATATAACATAACTAATATCTCAACATTAAATACCTAGTCCTAAATTGGACACCTAGTTGCCCCAGGTTCTGTTCAATGGGGAGAGAGACACACATTCAGAGCATGATTCAGATCTCATACTCAGTAAACTGCCATCTGAAACTGCTCATTTCTCTCCATTTACAATGCAGACAGCCTACAGCAGTCGTGCTCTTAATTTAGTCATGTACTTTAAAGCAGCTAAGTAGAATGAATCTGGGCCATGCTGTCTGTGTGCATGTAGCCCTGGAGTCACTGTCATTTGTACTTGGTTCCCTACATACTTCATTAATGTTGTTCTATTCACCAGGGGACATTTGCAATTTCACCCTTTAAATTAGGAATCTGTGTTAAAAAAGAGAGAGAATATCACTCACTTATGAACATAGGACTTGTAAGCACACAAATTCATAGCAAATAGTTCTAATATAAATAAAGAACAAGTATATCACTGTATGATTACGCTTGTGGGTACAACGAAAGAATACTAATGTAACCACATTATGTTGTGCTCAAAGGACATTCACACTTGTATGGAATTTTTTTATCTTATTAGAGAATAATATATACCACTATGCTAGCTAACAAATACCTCTAGTTCTTTTACAGTTGATCAAGGAAAAACAAAAACCAAACCCCAGTATTTATATATTATGTACTTGACAGCTTCATAGTCTATGGATTAAAACATATACTGTTGGTTTAAAACATATATAAGTCATGGAGAGATGATGCAAGGTGAAAGTAACACAAAATATAGGTTACATGCCTCTCTTTATCACAATATGTCATAATAGAAGTTGGTTATTAGTAATGCTTGTTTTGAGTTTGTATTGATTGATCCATAAGCCAATGAGATGTGTAAACCTATCATCAATGTGTTTTTAAGTCTGTATAAATGCATGCAAAGAGAATACCTGCTGCTGTTTTTCAGGTGTCTCTCCTAATGTGCCAATGGATTAATCAGTCAGTTCTGCATATAGCAACAGCCTTATTGCAATTATCCTAAGTGTCATTTTAGGGTAAGTTGAAAAAACTCATAGGAACTATGAGAAATCAAGCCAAGCAGCATTTCTGATGGTCATGAAAGTGTGTGACTATCACAGAAAATATCTTGATATTCTGTTATGGATTTCTCCAGTGTGTTAACAATGTTTAGCTGAATATTCCACAGGGGCTGACCCGGTTGTGTATGAGGATTTTTTTAGCTCTTTATTCAGTCACATACCATTTGGAAGATTTGCTTCTGGGAACTGCTTTGGATTTCAGTGTAAAGAAGGAAAGTAACCATACATTTAGGGTGTGACTTGTGCCGTATCAGTAAGCAACTATTAAAACATATCTTTTTAAATTCAGGTGATGCAAACACGTATATGATAACATATGTCATAGTCGTCATCATCTCTCAAAATTAATAGGTGTTTAACTATACAGATTAATAATTGAAATTCTCTTTTGGGAGATAGGTAATTACAGAGTGTCTTGGTCAGTCTGGCCTGATTTAGTAGCCTCTTAAGTTTATGTTAAACTTGCTAGTGAGGGTGTTTTCAATCCTGATCATAATGAGAGAAAGTGAGAGATCTAAGTCCTAAAAGACCCTCTGTGGTCACAACTGACAACTGTGATAATTTGGTTTCCCTATAGAAACATGCTGCTTCCCATCTCTCCCTCCACCCCAAGCACAAACGCATCACAAATCCCTTTCATTCCCCAGTCCCTGCAATCCAGATTCCAGCTACCTTGAGTATAACAATATTCTTGGCTGATTTGTCCCCTTCTCTTCCAACACCTGCACCTCAAATCCTTACACCCAGAGATCCTTAGACTCCAGCTGTAGCTGCTGCTAGGAAATGTACCCTCATTGTCTCCTGTTCATTTTCTCAATCAGGCCCCTGTATTCATAGCCAGTGATCCCTAAACCCCCACAGTCCATGTGCCTTTACCTCGCTGTTCCAACACCTTCACACACATTAGCTGAGGACACTGAGGTCTGTTCAGCAAACCTGAGCTTCTCCAAGTGCATCCACAGCAACTTATTCCACATAAATTAACTTGGCTTATTACTGTATGCAGAGAAAGGGTAGTCAGAAGGAGGAGAACCTTACATAGCTAACAGCCACAATATGCAGACTATGAACTGCAGGCAAACTTTGGCCCCATTCACCTCCTCTCCCTTCACTCCTTTTCTTTGGCTCATAATAAATGTTACATTCTTTGTGTGGTTGCGCAGGAGGGGAATGGAGAGACAATGGCTGGTTGGAGCTGTTCTTATACTGCTTTCCTCACTTTTTCCCACTCATAGATAGATTCCTTATCCTCTCCAAGTCTTCTATTTCCTCACCCTATTTTTAGAATTCGTATGAACTCGCCTTTGGACTACTATAATATCTCTGTAGTCTTAGGAAAGACGTTTCACATACCCTGGTGTCTGTTTTCCTTCCCCATGCTTTAGGCTGTTAGCACTTTAGACAGATGATATCCTTTAGAAAGACTTGTTTTATTTTACGTTTTTAGAACAATAGGGCTCTAGTCCCATACCAAGAGTTAAGTGAAATACAAATGATAATTGATGATATTGTCACACTATTTTTGAATGATCTAATCACAGGTGAACAAGAAAAGGGTTGGTTGCTGCTTTCTCACTTTATTCTTAGGGTTTATATGAACACCAGAAAAAATTGTTCTGCTTTAACCAGGATAATCAGGGTAAAAGATCCTTCAGAAACTTTCAGCAAATCCACTTTCCTTCATTTCTATGGATGCTTTGGTCCCTCCCAGCCTTTTTTTCACTACTAGAAAACTGTGAAGGTCGGCTTCTTACTTTATGGAAGATGAGAAAGGGAAGTGTCCCTTTTGTACTTATAAAAACACTTGCAAAAGTGAGGAGACAGTAGCAGCGTTTGTGGCTACTGTAGGTTGGAAATTCCTAGGGAGACATATCAAGAGGACAAAGTCAGTTAAAGTGCTATCAGCAGCAGGTCCAAAAAGCAGCAGGAGGTTTCCTGTGCACCAGAGCTCACGCTGATAACTAGCTATCTAAAGAAGCAGCTGAGAACACAATAGTTATTTTTTGTCCTCACAGGAATTTCCTATTTTCTAATTCTGTTCAGGTGTCAAGCTAAGATGAGGGAGTTTCCAGTGGCTGAATTGATGTAGGGTTGGAAAGGACATCAAAAGAAAATAAAATTATATTTCAACAGAGTACAGATTCTGATTTTGCTCACACATGGAATTTAATATATACACACAGATAATTTTTATTTCATTAAGTGGAATATTAAAGGCATTGCAGTATCTTGCCTTTATTTCTTAGGATCTGTTATCTTGAATGTTGTACTCAATGTTCTCCACAGACAAGGAAAGCATTATTCCTTCCAGAATGCTGGAAACCAGTACTCATCTTATTGCTGACTTCTGATAAGAGTAAAATGATGCTGTAGTATTTATTAATGAAGTGCTTATGTACCTACATACTGCAACTGTGAATGTGTGTGACTTTAGACTCTATTTAGATGAACAAATTTTGCAGACAATAGAGTTACAGAACAGGAAACTCCTAGACAAATACATGCAATTTGAAATTAGGTTTATGGTATTTTATCTCTCTTTAACACAGTCTTCTTGTTTGTCTCCCTCCCTCATTAATTTGTTTCCTTATCTTTTTAAGGTGTCTTTATTATTAGTTTCCTCTTTTTTATTATTAGCCTTCCTCTTTTCCTAGAACAATATGATCTCCACCACATTCAAGATCTGGGCGAGCCAGCCGCTCTAAACATGCAGAGCAAAGCATGATGGTTTCCCTAGCAATAGGAAACGCTTTAAACCTCAGAGTCCAAACATTTGCTCACACACAATACATTTTCTTTCAGTTTAGTGGCTGGCACATACTGTCGCCTCCCGCAGGGAATCAGGCACTTGTTTCTGCAGTGAATTGCACAGACAAAATGAAAAAGGATGAGTAAAATTCTCCATATAGTGTGTAAGTATACAGGCAAGTTCAATGCTATTCAGATTATTTGGGGCCAACTCAGAATATTGTCACTCTTCAGAAACAGTCCTCTCTCAGCTCTGCCATGGAAGCCATAGCCTGCAGCAGGTTCTACCACATCACTGGAACAAGCCTGGCTCTCCTAGGGCCCTGGTTCATGAGCCTCAAGCCAATGCTGGCTGCATTTTGTTAGAACAAATAAACAGGGGGTGAATGCATAATACTGAGCAGCTATGGTAATGGGTGATGTCTGTGCCTACTCCTGTCCAAAGAGAATACCTTGTAGATTCCTTTCTCTCTTCAGGGCACCTCTCAGCAGGAGGTCTGGAAGGTCTTGGGGGGGGCACACCACAGCAGCCATTTGCTCTGAGGCAGCTCTGGAGTGAGCAGGGCAGGGTACCGGCCACTGCTGGGCCTGCAGCTCTTGGTGTGCGCTGCCACTCCGGGCAGCTGCCAGCACAGAGACAGTGTCTGCTGTCCTCACCAGGGAAAGACAGAGAGATAGGGCTGCAGCCAGGGCCCTGTGGGCCTTGCAGCGGTCTGTGTTGCAGTGGGACGGCTTCTCTGCATGGGGCTGCGCAGGGCTGCTCGGAGATGGTGCGGCTGTGGTCTTCACAGCCACATGGCACCAAGCGGGGCTGCTCAGGCCCAGCGCTGTAGAGCGGCTGGGTGTGACCTGCAGAAACTGCTCCAGTCAAGGCCCTGAGTCACAGGGAGAGAAAAGAATGGCATGCAACAGCAAGGAAAATGAAGGGGAGATTGAGAGAATCTTTGAGGAAAATCTGCAGGAAAATCTGAGCCACACAAAGCAAGGGAGGAGGGAAACTGGGGGCCCCAGTCACACGGGCAGTGGAGGGTGGCTGCTGCCATGGGGAAGGCTGGGAGCTGATGGCTCCTGGCAGTAGGAGGAAGGTTCCTGATCCACCTTCGGACCCACCACTGTGGAATAGGCCCAGTGTCAGTCACTGGAGAGAGCAAGCAAGACCTCTCAGGGCCAGCTGATGAACCTAATATCCCCACAAAGTGGAAAAGGTGAATGATAATTTCAGGAGACTCGCTTCTGCAGGGAATTGTGGCAGCAATCTGCTGACCCGACCTAGTGTCTGGGGAGGTTTGTTGTTCATTGGGGTCCAGGAACGGGGATGTTGCAGAGAGACTGCCCAGGTTTGTCAAGCTGTCAGACTGTTACCCCTTGTTTCTCTTCTGTGTGGACACCAGCAATACTGCTAGGGGTAACCCAGAGCATGTTAAGAGTGATCCCAACCTTGTGGGGTGAGGGTAGAAGGCAGGGGAACCCACATGGTATCTCCTCAGTCCGTCCAGCAAGGAGGCAAAGCTCAAGCAGAAGTAGACTCATCCAGCTGGTCAATACCTGTCTTCTACAGTAATAGGACCCTTTTCAAGGAGTGACAGCTGCTGAGCAGGGTTTTGATGCATGTGACCAAGTGGAGCAACAGTGTCTTTGTAAACAGGCTTGTTACCCGTGTGAGGAAGGCTTTAAATTGGGTATCCTGGAGTAAGATCACCATATCCTGAAGAGAAGCAAGGACATAAGGGATAGAGAAGATACGTCCTGGGGAGAGCAAGATAGAGAGTGTCTCACACCTTCTTTGACATAAAAGCTTGATTTGGGGCTTGTCTCAAGTGTCTGTACACAAATGTGTGTAGCATGGGGAAAAAGTAAGAGGAATTAGAAGTCCATGAATGGTTACAGAGTTATGACTTTGTTATGGACAGGGATACGTTGGTGGGATATGTCTCCTGGTTGGAATGTTGCACTGGATATCCAGGCTCTTCAGGAGAGATAGGATGGGAAAGCAAGAAGGAGGGGCTATGCTCTATGTAACGGGATCACTTAAATGCATAGAGCTTTGCCCTAGGGCAGGAGACGAAGCAATGAAGAGCTTGTGGGAACAGGCTAGCGGACAGACCAACAAGAGACGATGTTGTAGTAGGTGTCTACATACATTCTGATCAAGAAGAGGAGGCAGAATAAGCAAGAAGATTTCTGGGATGTACTGAAGACAATTTCATGTTGCAGGTCATGAATAAACCAACTAGGGGAGGACAGTCTACTCACAAACAAGAAAGAACATCTGGATGATAGTTGATATTGGTCAAGGGCAGCCTTGTCTGCAATAACAAGGAGACTGTTGAGTTTAAGATCCAGAGAAGAATGAGCAAGATAAACATCAGAATTACCACCCTGGGTTTCAGAAGAGCAATTTTTTTTCTTGTTTAGGAACCTGCTTGGCAGGGTCCTGGGGAAAGTGCCCTGGAATGCAAAGGGGGGCAGGAAAGCTGGCTAATCTTCAAGGACGTTGTTGAATGTGACTTGACATGGTCATGAGAAACCTGATCTCATTACACCTGTTTTGAGTAGGGGGTTGGATTAGATGACATCTGAAGGTCTCTTCCAACCTAAATTATGATTCTAGAATTCTGTGAGATATAGCGAGCTACACAATGGCTCCCAATTTACCACCAGGACTCACACCTTGCAATGTACTTTATCTGATATGAAGACATTTTCTAGAAGATGAGAGGAAGCACTCTCTGAAGCACTGGAACCCTGTGGTCTCACCTTCCATACAAGCAATCTAACTGTACTTGGTAACCGCTGCAGACAGGCATCAGCAAAAAACTGTGCTTTATCACATTGCCAAAAGTATTCTTGTGTTTCAGTAAGCCCATCCAGGAGGGGGAAGGCAGTGAATAATACGCCCAATTATCACTAGGATAATGATATACTCTCTGGAATCACATAAATGGCAACCTTGTGGAAGTGGCTTGCCTCAGACTTATGTTGATGTAAAAAATAATTTGAATTTTCCAGAAAACTGGCAATTTAATAAAAAACTTGTAGCATAAATTCACCCCACACAATCTTTTGCATTTATTTGAGGCACCCAAGTTAGAAACATAATCATCAAAGACTTTCTTAATGCAGAAAGACAGACTAAGATTGGAATGACCCTATGGACATGCCAGTCTCTTTCTGTTATACATAAAGGAGCCTATGGTGACTAACTTCTCCTAGTTTGTACGCCTAAATTAAATGTGTGTCAGTAGATCACATTATTGTTGCTCTCAGATCTCTTTCTCCCCTGGGGGAAGGAGTTCCGCAAGCACACACTAACCTTGCATTTAAGGGCTGTGTATTGTTAATTTTACAGTTCTTCCTATAAACTCTTGTCTTTGCACTGGTGTATGATCGCTCCTGTCCAGCTGCATAGTGATACTTGTTGTGGGTCATAAAATAGACATTTGCTCTCACACATAGAGTTTTGAGGAAAGTCATGATAAGAACATGCTCAGCTTCATCAAAAGAGTGCAAGAAGCATAATTTCTTTTTCAGTTAATAGATCTCAAGTTAGATCATATATTTTAGAACATTCCAAAGGAGGGATTAATTATCTTTTCCATGGAAGCTGATGTATTTTGCATGTAAACTAACTAGCCACTAGTCTATCAGGAGAGTCAATGCTTCTCTAGAGTCTAGTAGCAAGGAGTGATATTAGGAATAGGCTGATAAAATTTCAAGCCCTTTCAGGCAGGTGTGAGACTCGAACCTAGGTCTCTGATTTCTCTTACCTGTAAGCTATTTGTTTCTTCATTTCTCCTTCCTTCCCCCTTTCTGGAAGGAACCAATTCCTCATTTTTGTTTGTGAATGAGATGATTAGTTGCTTATGTCCTGCAGTTTATACAACATTATCAATCTTAAACAAAGCTGGTGCTATCTGCCAGATAAGATTTACACATTTACAAGGATTTAAGCCAGGCATCTCTCTTAGGTGCATTCTGTTAGCTGCTAGTAAGGACCTCTAATTAGCATTTAGTCTTTTGTGAACCTCAGCATTCAGTACCTGTCTGTGTATGGCTTGGAGAGCTGAAATGTGCATTGTGATAATCTCCCTTTTTTGTTCAGAGAAGTTGAACCTTTATCCTGTTTTATTGAAGATTTCCAGGCTCTGTGTGGACTCCCAGCATGTCCCAGAAACTTCAGTACAACTTTTCCAGCCACAAAGACTTTGAGGATTATATTTTACATCTACGTGTGCATGAGGAATGTGGCTACATAAATACTCAAAGATGACATGATAGGATAAGATACAAATTTAGAGTTCATCAGCACCTTGCAAGCACTGCACTTAGTAGCATGCTACAATGCAAGTAACTTTTAGAGAAAGTAGGATGTCACTGAGTATCTGTACATCCCATCTATCAGAGTGACAGAGTTTATACAGGTTTCTAAATCATCTAATTTACAGCTCTAAACAAAGCCACTATTTTATAGTCAGCTCTTAGAAATAGTTTCCTAGAAGACTAGAACTCTCATATAAACCAAGCTCCTCCTACAAGTCATGATGTCTTTTTGTTGTATCATGACTCTTTCTAGTTCAGGTTGCTTTCTAAAGCTGATTTGCTCATGAATCTCCCTATTCCAGTCAAAAAGACTCTTCTCTGCCACTCCTATGTATTTCTCTGGGGCTTCCCCCATTTGTATGCATGTTACTACCCATTATCGAGTTTTGTTTTTCTTTCTGTCTTTGTCTCTTTGCTAATTTTCTGGTGTTCCAAATTCCATGCTGGCAGGCAAGAAAAACAAAAAGCAAACTAGTTCACCCAGATGCAAAGAACAGTAGCTGAACTTCATGCAGTATTTACATTTCTATTATCTACAGTCTTGTGATGTATGAAAAGATAGATATACCTGTACATTTCACAGTGCAGTAAATTTCAGAGTAGCAGTTTCATAGTTTCTGTAATATTTTGAGATATTTTCCTGATCATAAAACTGTAGAAAAAAGGACTGAAAGGGACCTTCAGATAAGAAGATCAGTTGTTCCCCCTGAGCTGGAAGACAGGGAAAGGGAGAAGAATGAACCCTCCATAATACAAGGGGAAATGGTTTGCCACCTGCTACACCACTTAGACACACACAAGTCTATGGGGCCAGATGGAAGCCACCCAAGGGTACTGAGGGAGCTGGCTAAAGTGCTCACCAAGCCACTTTCAATCATTTATCAGCAGTCCTGGCTAACCGAGGACGTCCTGGTTGACTGGAGGTTAGCAAATGTGAGGTTAGCATCTACAAGAAGGCCCAGAAGGAGGATCCGGGGAACTACAGGCCTGTCAGCCTGACCTCAGTGCCGGGGAAGGTTATGGAGCAGATCACCTTGAGGGCCATCACGCAGCACATACAGGACAACCAGGTGATCAGGCCCAGTCAGCATAGGTTTATGAAAGGCAGGTTCTGCTTGACTAACCCGATCTCCTTCTATGACAAGGTGACCTGCTAAGTGGATGAGGGAAAGGCTGTGGATTTTGTTTACTTGGACTTTAGCAAAGCCTTTGACAGCATTTCCCACAGCGTTCTCCTGGACAAACTGGCTGCTCATGGCTTGGACGGGCATATGCTTTGCTGGGTTAAAAACTGTCTGGGTGGCTGGCTGGGTGGCTGAGCCCAGAGTAATGGTGAATGGAATTAAATCCAGTTGGCAGCCAGTCACAAGTGGTGTTCCCCAGGGCTCAATATTGGGACCAGTTCTGTTTAATAGCTTTATCAGTGATCTGGATGAGGGGATCAAGTATACCTTCAGTAAGTTTGCAGATGACAGCAAGTTGGGCAGGAGTGTTGATCTTCTTGAGTGTAGAAGGGCTCTTCAGAGGGATCTGGACAGGCTGGATTGATGGGCCAAGGCCAGTTGTATGAGGTTCAAGAAGGTTAAGCGCTGGGTCCTGCCCTTGGATCACAACAACCCCATGCAATGCTACAGGCTTGGGGAAGAGTGGCTGGAAAGCTGCCTGGCAGAAAAGGACCCTGGGGTTGTTGGTCAACAGCCAGCTGAATATGAGCTGGCAGTGTGCCCAGGTGGCCAAGGCGGCCAATAGCACCCTGGCTTGTATCAGAAATAGTGTGGCCAGCAGGACTAGGGAAGTGATCATCGCCCTGTACTTGGCACTGGTGAGGCCACATCTCGAGTACTGTGTTCAGTTTTGGGCTCCTGTCTCCAAGAAAGACATTGAGGTGCTGGAGCATGTCCTAAGAAGGGCAACCAAGCTGGTGAAGGGTTTAGAGCACAAATCTTATGAGAGGCGGCTGAGGAAACTGGGGTTGTTTAGCCTGGAGAAAAGGAGGCTGAGGGGAGACCTTATCGCTCTCTACAACTACCTGAAAGGAGGTTGTAGCGAGATGGGTGTTGGTCTCTTCTCCCAAGTAACAAGCAATAGGACAAGAGGAAATGGCCTTGAGTTGCACCAGAGGAGGTTTAGATTGGATATTAGGAAAAATTTCTTCACTGAAAGGGTTGTCAAGAATTGGAACAGGCTGTCCAGGGAAGTGGTGGAGTCACCATCCCTGGAGGTATTTAAAGGACGTGTAGATGTGACGCTTAGGGACATGGTTTAGTGGTGGACTTGACAATGTTAGGTTAGCAGTTGGACTCAATGATCTTAAAGGTCCTTTCCAACCTAAATGATTCTATGATTCTATAATTCTAAGAACTGTTCTTGCCTTCTACTCCAAGTCAGGCTCAGGTATCAGCTGTATCAGAAGACAACTTCTGACAGTGTCTTGGTCAAGGAACTTTGGCTACCTGTTTGAACAGGTTAACATCTAAAGCTTCTAGGATATGCTTATAGTTAAACACATAGTTAGCTTTTCATTGTGTAAAATAATTAAATGAATAAATATTACCAAAAGTAATAAAATGTTTTGTCTGTGCCACTAAAGATTCCGTAAGCTTATCTCACTTTTTGGGGGGAATGTGTGAGAAGCACCTTTTGATTTGCACATTTTATTAGAGTTCTTGCAATGACTTTCAGGAAGCTGTTGGGGTGACTAATCTAATGAATACATATATCGATGTCTTTATTTTTTCAAGTCACATATCATAAGTCATTTGCTCAAAAGGCAAGATTGTTGTCATCTCTGCCATAAACATGACACTTAAGCTATTCAAACATAAATGGGATCCCTGCAAGATCAGGAATCAGAAGCTAGGGTCACAAGAAAAGTTCTCTGGTTATTTTATGTTAAACTTTCAGAATATTTTACACCAGAGATTGGTAGCTTTGAAGGTCATTAAAACTCTTTCCTTCAGTAAACTGTATTGTCTATGAACAGTAAAACAGAATTCTGGAAATGCTCTGAGATTTCTGAAAGTACAGAAACAGAGACGATTCAGATGACCCTAGGCTTGGGTCACCCGGCAAAAAGACAGCTAGTTACACACTAGTATACTTTGATTTTTATTTAGCTGTGTTGACTTTGGACATCTATGAAACATGGTATTTAAATTTAAAGAAACATTCATAACTTTTTAAAGTGTTTGAATTAGGCAGAAGCTGTAGGAATAACTCACAATACATACTTATCAGAAAATGAGTCTGGCAGTCAAGAAATTTTGTATTCATGGACTCTACAAGAGAAAAAAAAGAAAAACAACTGCAGGTTATGCTATCTTCCCCAAATGCTAAATAGGATGCACATTTTTTAATAACAGAAGTTTATGCTTTGACTAAAAATCAAAGCTTTCAAATGTCTGTATTGTAAGAATTTCTGTAAACAATTCAGTTAAGCCCTAAGGTAAAAAACAGGAATATAAACATTTAGAAGTAGTGATATGAAGATTCAGGAGTCCTGAAATCTGTTAAATCTCTTTTCCCCTCTGTGAAAAGTGCCAGTATTGTATTGGTCTGATCCTATGGTATATATCCCAGTCCATTGCAGTTATTAATATCTAATTATATGTTCCTGCTTAATCAATCAATAAATAGTCATCTGACAGTCTCTGTAATCATGTCACGTAATGTTACTGATAACTGAACAGGCTGCCTCTCAAATGCAATATTGTTGGTCGCTCTCAGTACTACTGGTGGTTTGTTCCAAGCATATGTTTTAAAATATTTCATTCTTCTTGTGCTAATAATATCTTCCAGGCTTTCTCATCACTGTGTTTTCACTCCAAGATATTAGACTACCACATATACAGGTAGAGGAGTAGGAATCATTTAGTGTACCCATGCTGAACTGGCTATGGCAGGCTGAGGTCTGTCAAGCTATGTCTTGTATATATCTTCACATACAGCTTATTTCCTATTTATGTACCTGGTTCTGGGGAAATATGGACAATATATAGCTGAACAAATAACTAAGGGTAAATAATTTCACAAAGTTTGCATATTTTTTAATTGCTGCAAGTACCATCTAACTGTTTTTTATCTTAACTTAAAATTATTCTGAGATAATAATTGTGGATATAAATACCTTGAATAGTTTGTCTGCTATATTTGCTTGACTTTCATGAGATCTGAAGTTTTAGACAGTGCTTGATGTTCTTGTCGGCCATAATTATAGTTAGGTAAATATTGTGAATAACTGGATATGTCTGTAGTTTTCAGGAGTATTCTGCTTAAAATCTTGGATTCAGAAGTAAGCCTTCCTGCCAATAATCCACAGACAGTGAACCCAAAAAGGAGTCAGCACAGTTCATGAAAATTCATTAAAAATTTAAACAAACATTCACAGATCGATTGTTTTTGTAATATGTAAAACTTCTTTAATTATAAACACTTCATAAATTCATGACTTGACAGCAGCAAAATGGATGCTAAGAGGTAGCAACCTGAGAATGGGTGTCATGGGAAAAGACTGCTAGAACACAAAAAATTGATGGTGGAGTTAATGCTGTGAATTGTCATTTTGTGTGGGTGCAGGTGCATAGCACATGGAAGAGTGAAGAAAGCTGTATTTCCTGCAAAAAGAGAAATTGAGTCTTTGCTCTTTCCTGGGGCAAAAAGTGCTATGATTTACCATGACTCTATACTTTGTTGTAAAATAATTTTTATAATGCACATACTGCAGTAACTAGTGGATATTTATTGCAAGAAGTTACAAAAGCATTATATCTACCTGTGTCTGTAGATACATATGTCTTCGAATGGTTCATTATTTTTGTAAAGTGAATGATGATTCAGTGACCCTGGAACAAGGATGTGTGTGTGATGAGGTTGTGCTAATAAAATATTAGCTATGCTATCAGGAAACCACAGCTTGAATGCTGTTGAAGAAAAACAGAGGATTATAACAGAGACTCCCCAAAAGTTCAAGTATAAGATAATTGCAGAGGCCTGGAAAGTGCAAGCAAGGAACAATACTAGAGGCACCAGGTCTATTAACACAGATCACAAATGGTCATTTCCTGGTCATTAATGAATTGCAACCTTGAGAGCTGAGTGGAACTTATTTCAGAGATCAAAAAGAGAACAAAGAACAAGTATTACACATACGTGACACTTACATTACATAGGAAATTCGAATATACCATCAAACTGTGAACTAGTGAGAAAAAAAACAAATAAGCACAGTTTTAGCAAATGTGTAAAAATGCCCTGGGCAGACCCAGAGTGAGGAGGAAGCATCAACTTCAGTGCTTCTCCCACAGAAGAACTTGAGGTGCTACCAATTTATCATAACCCCATGCTTGTACTTCTCTTCAAAGAAGATTGGTACCCTGATTTTAGGACCCAAAGGGCAGCAAAATGGTGGAGATAATGCCAGAGAAAGCTGTAGATACTCGAAAGTTTGTGTGTATCAGTTTTAACTCCATCATTATTGGGAATGAACTGTAATAGTTGTATAATCATAGAATAATTTACTTTCAAAAAGGATGTCTGGAGGTCATCTAGTCAAATTACCTTAGTCAGAGCAGGACCAAGCAGATGATATTATTTAGGGCTTTCTCTAGTTTTGAATATCTTTAGTGGTGGAGAATTCACAGCCTCTCTGGTCAACCTGTTACAATGTCTTACCACACAAGGTGAAACATTTTCTACTGACATATAATCAGTCTCGTCATGCTGGAAATTGTGCCTGTTGCCCATCATGCTATCACTGTACACATTATCTACATCTACTTGTGGTGGGTGTCTGGCATTCTGTACAATTAAGGGGGAAGTTGAAAGAAAACAACTTCACCTCATCTGAATCAGTGATTAGAGTGCAATCATTCTTCAGAAATCTGAATGCATCGCCTTCAATTTCCAGAAGCACCTTTTTATTCATGCTCCAGGGCAAAACATCTTCTCGTCACTGCATGCCCAGGAGACTATTTAAATAATACAAATGAGCCCGGTGGTGATGAATAGCTTACCTTTTATCCATAGCTATAATATTTTGTCATCACCACCTGACTGGATTTTCTATTATACCTTAATGATGGGCAGAGCTGAAAAGGTCCGGATTTCATGTGCCACTTCCTACCTGAATCATCACATTTTTTGAATCAACAATATTTGGAATTGCTGATCTCCTTGAGAATACTTTTTTTATTTAGGAGTATAAGGCATCCTATTCCAGTTCTTGGACAGGCATGTAGACTGTACTAAACTGTTTCTTCCTAAAACAAATCCCCAGAAAGATAAAATGGTTAACTAAATTTTTGAGATCTTTCAGAAAAACAAGGAATTGGATTAAATTTCAACTTAATGCCTTTGTTAAATCCTTATATGTTTCACAATAACAATCAATAGAAACCAAATATTTTTAGGGAAAGCATGCAAATATTTCTAATCAATTCTGTAAGGACAGCTATGTCTATGTTTCTTGCAGCTCAGAGAGTGCTTTTAAGTGACAACAGACTTGACTGCTGGAATAATATGGAGCCTCAAGATACTATTTTGTCTTCTGAAGATTCTTTACAATTTTTGACTGAAAAAGTTGTTTCTTACACAGTGATCCCTTTGATCATTCCCAGTGGATTACATGAAAGAGTGCTTTTTAAAACAAACTGAAGGCATACATACACAGTTCACAAAAATCTCTTACTGATTTTTTTATCTAATTAAGTGAGAAACATAACATTTTCATGGATACAGAAGTATTTTTCATCTGCATATCTAAAAGCACTCTAACACAGCCTAATTAATTCTATTCCAAAGTTCCATTTCACAGATAAGTAAAAGGAGAAATAAAAGCAAAATGCCTGGTTAGTTATTCCACCATTGGTCTTAAATGGCATAGAAGTGAGATATTGTTGTTCCAATCCAGAGACAGCAAAAGATAGCTGAAATCATCATCTGTTGTCATGTGGAAAGGATCTATTTACTTGGACACCAGAAAACCAGAAGTTCAATAGTAACTGTGAAATGGGAAAAATCCCAAGGTTTCCACTTTTTTCAAGAACACAACTCACTTCTTCCATGCAAAAAGCACTCCTCTCTTGGAGGTTCTGAAACTTTCTTACTTTCCTGGTTCCTATTTGGAGTGAACAGGAGAAACTATGTAAGGAATACTATAGGAAACGTCAGCCTCTTTTTTCAATACTAGAGAAATGCTGGAACTTAAACTTTAAAAGCTAATTCTAATTCAAGCTCATCTGAAGCGAATTGCCTTCCTGAACACAGTACCCCCCTCCCCCCCAAAATTCTTAAAAATGAACTGAAACACGAATGAGTGAATGCATAAATAAATAATCTTCCCCAGTAACAATAAAACCAAATATAGGTAAACAGGGTACTTGTGAGACAAGGAGATATATTATTTCTCTTGCTTTAATACGTTGAGCGTAATGTGGCTGTAAACCAGCAGGCAGTCATAAACACCAATAGAAAGAGTTTAAATCAATATGAAAGAACAAGGTTTCCAGCTGCAGCCTTTGCAATCTTAAAAACAGCACTAAGAGGCAGAAGGAACCCATTGCATTCACCATACAATTTTATGAGTGTCACAGAAGTTAAGAGTCTCCTTGGCCACGTCAGCAGGTAAATACTCTATATTTGTGCTAAAATGAGCAAGAACGTTGGTAATTTACAGCCAAGGATCTGGGCATGGGCTTCAGCTCTTCATCAATGAAGAGCATTTCTGTTGTTTAAGCACTCTGTGTGGCAGAATTTCCTGTTTTTCGTTTACGTAGGAGAACTGACTCTGCAAAAGTTTGTGATGTGTATACTTGAAATAAATCTCAGACATCTCAGATTTATTTCTTAGATGATATTTCCAACAGTAGAATTTTTAAGTTGTGTCTTGCCCTCTATCCCCACTTCCCCAAGTCAATGGCAATACGATTGTTTAACCCTTGCCTCCTGAAGATAGAGCCTTTTTTTAACTTCCAGTGAATATGTGATGTCCTAGCTACCTAGCAGATGAGCTGCAGCTAATATGACAGTAATCAGAAATCACTGGCTGGGTTACAGAAGTTGGACTCTTCCTCTTTCCAACTTAATTATTCCAAGATTTTAATAAAGTATAAGTCAATTGTATTTTTATGGAAGAAATAAGGTTTTTTTGCTCATGGGAAAATCCAAAAGACCTGTTCTCCTGAGTTTCATGGTACTGAAAAACAGAGCTGAAAGAAATATGTTGAGGAAATTCCATATATATGGGCTCATTTTGATAAACAAAGATTCCAACATTTAGTTTCAGAAACAAAACTAGTCTGAATGATCAGCCATTCACACCTCTATGATAACAAATTTACGTCTGTAGAGGAGAAAACATTATTTAACTGTCTGTATGTCAAATTCTGAATTAATTCATTTTTGTGATTTACCAAATCTTGAATTTGATAAAGTTATGAGATGGGTGCTGTTCATGATACTACTCTTTGACTGATCTTTGATCATTTTACTCTTCTTCTTAGAAAGGGTTAGTGATAATGCTGATAGTCTTTAGTCCAAGACAAGTTTCCAAGATTACTGCTGAATTGCCTGGGTTACTTGGATTGTTAAGAGTTTTGCTATTTGATTTCAACTGTAAGAAGATCTATTTCAAACCTGTAAACTAACAAAAACTCCTTTTTGGCTATCAGGAGATACTCCCATGAGGCATAAATCACAGTAGTTTTAGGAATCTAATTTGAGTATGGTACAGAGGGACAAAGTCAAAAAATAAAATCTTGCTATACTTAATGTAGACAAGGTAGATGAAGGTGGATACCTATACAGTCAGTGTTCATTCCCGGGTATTACATATAATCATAGAATCATAGAATCATTTCGGTTGGAAAAGACCTTCAAGATCATTGAGTCCAACCATTAACCATGCCCCCTAAACCATGCCCTTGAGTACCCTGTCCACTCGCTTTTTGAATACCTCCAGGGATGGTGACTCAACCACTTCCCTGGGCAGCCCATTCCAATGTTTGACAACCCTCTCAGTAAAAAATTTTTTCCTAATATCTAACCTAAATCTCCCTTGCCTCAACTTGAGGCCGTTTCCTCTTGTCCTATCTCCAGACACCTGACAGAAGAGACCAACACCCACCTCACTACAGCCCCCTTTCAGGTAGTTGTAGAGAGTGATAAGGTCTCCCCTCAGCCTCCTCTTTTCTAGACTGAACAACCCCAGATCCCTCAGCCACTCCTCATAAGACTTGTGCTCAAGGCCCCTCACCAACTTGGTTGCCCTTCTCTGGACACGCTCAAGCAGCTCAATGTCTTTCCTGTAGTGAGGGGCCCAAAACTGAACACAGCACTTGAGGTGCGGCCTCACCAGTGCCGAGTACAGGGGAACAACCACCTCCCTGTTCCTGCTGGCCACACTGTTCCTGATACAGGCTAGGGTGCGATTGGCCTTCTTGGCCACCTGGGCACACCGCTGGCTCATATTCAGACGGCTGTCAACCAGCACCCCCAGGTCTTTCTCTGCCAGGCAGCTTTCCAGCCACTCTTCCCCAAGCCTGTAGCGCTGCATGGGGTTGCCGTGACTGAAGTGCAGGACCCGGCACTTGGCCTTGTTAAACTTCATACGATTGGCCTCAGCCCATCGATCCAGCCTGTCCAGATCTCTTTGTAGAGCCTCCCTATCCTCAAGCAGATCGACCCTGCCTCCCAACTTGGTGTCGTCTGCAAACTTGCTGAGGGTGCACTCAATCCCCTCATCCAAATCATCAATAAAGATATTAAACAGAACAGGGCCCAACACCGAGCCCTGGGGAACACCACTCGTGACCCGCCGCCAACTGGATTTCACCCCATTCACCACTACCCTCTGGGCTTGGCCATCCAGCCAGTTTTTCACCCAGTGAATAGTGCACTTATCCAGGCCATGAGACGCCAGCTTCTCAAGGAGTATGCCATGAGAGACAGTGTCAAAGGCCTTGCTGAAGTCTAGGAAAATAACATCGACAGCCCTTCCCTCATCCACTAGGCGGGTCACCTGGTCATAGAAGGAGATCAGGTTGGTCAAGCAGGACCTGCCTTTCGTAAACCCATGCTAACTGGGCCTGATCCCCCTCTTATCCTGGACTTGCCATGTGAGTGTTTTTTTCCTGTCTGTTGTTGGAAGCAGGTTTGAACAAGTTGGAAACAGGTCAATGAACAAACTAACTGAAAAATATGAAGTCCACACAGAAAAATTAAGAAATGTTTTGATAAATATTTGTATGCAAATAAGCTACTTTTGGTCATCTAAGTTTTCACCACTGTTGCTCAACACTTGTTTCACCTGGTGAACAATTCAATAGTAATAGTTTTTTCTGAAATGTGTCAATTTTCAGATCTCTCTCTGACACCCATAATCAAGGTTGTCAAGGTGGATGGAGGAGAGGAGTAGGTGGGGCAGAATTGCACAGCTGTTATTGAGACAGGCTGGCATGCACAGAGTTATTTGCAGGGTCCATAACTAACAGCATACATTGGCTCTAATGGTAAACATTATTTTGGGAAAAAAAAAGGAGAGCAGTTTGAAAAAAATCTATAAATCATTGAAAACTACAGAATTTAATTTAAATGACAAAGGTTCTAAACTGTCACAATCCTTCTAAAGAAAAACATCAGATTTAAACATGAATGATCAGCCTGTTAATTTAAAACCTTTATTGTATCCAGGTTCTTAACACCTGAAAGCAAATTGTTCTGTAATTTAGCACTAATGATGATTTGATGTTGTAATGCGTTAATACTATGTAAATGCAACTGCAAAGTGTTTTTAAGAGCACAGACTCAAAATACTGCTTTGTCACAAAGTAAACCTTTCATACCTGTATACGGATGGGTTAAAAGATGCGATTTTGGTCTGTGGATGAACACTGGGGGAGAGGTAGATAGCCGAGGAAAACGCAGTCAGCACAGAAAATGGATGGTTTGTTGCCTGTTGCTTGGAATGCTGACCACAGAGATAAGAGAGCTGAGCAATACTGGGGGAGGACGGGCGGCAGGCTGTTGCACAGCACAGCTGTGTGCATGATTGGCGCGTGACTGCTGGATGATGACAATATGCCGCACGTACAAAGCCCATGAACCAATAGACAGGGTGGCTATGGCTCGTGCAGCACGCCTGGCCAGCGAGCGCATGCGTCATAGGCTCCCTATGTTACAATCGAGGCGTGTTTTGGCACCCGCTGGCCACGTGTGCTGAAACCCGTTCCTCTGCAAATGTATAAATTCCGGGATTTTTCCGAAAAGCATTGGGCTGGTGTACGGCGAGGCCACCGTTGCCTCCATGGGGATGCCCACGTAAAGCTGGCACCTACTGATTGCTGGGCTGAGCTCGTGGCGCAAGACGGCACAAGAATGTACGGATGGTCCATCTTCCTCACAGTCCTCGGGTCGGTATGTTAATTTGCTTTACAAGATAACCTTAGCATAACGCACATCTGTAGTTAATAAATGCTTGCTTTTTCCCCTTATAGTCAGTGTGTGTGTGTTCACCTTCTCGGGAATCCTCGAAACCACCCTAAAACAATACCTTTTGTAATACTAGTTAAGTAAAAAACAACCAACATGCTTTGTTCATAGAGCTAAGCTCTTTAGTTTGCAAAATATAACACTTTGAAAGATAATTTAAGACTGCTGAAGTTAAAAGCTGGTTTTAGGTTTGAAGGTGCCAAATATGTTGCACACCTGCACCACATTATTTTACAACACATTATTGTCCTTTTTCTCATCATATCATTGTGTGTGTGTGTGTGTTAAAGTTTTTATATTTAGCAGAAATATAAAATATTCACAACATGGCATCTACCTGAAAAAGACAGCAAATGTTACTGTATGATATTGAAAGCACATACAAGATCATCTTGGTAATTTTCTTTTCATAAAGACATTATGTGATAAAGTTTGTCTTACATACATCTTAATAGTCATAAGCATACTTGCTATTTTTATGTATTTGCAAAATTGTTTGGCCCCTCTACTACATTTTAGTTTAAAGTAAAGGAATGTTGTTAAGCTACTAAAAGTGGTAATGAAATTCACATGATCTGGCAAGTTACATGAAACTATCTGTGCTCTTTACTCTGAATTTTAACTATAAGAATGAAAAGAAGAGTAAGCTTCCTTACCAGTAATTTCATGTCTTAAAAAAGAACAGCCCCTTCTACTCCAGACAGAATTATGGTAAGTTTAAGGCTGTGACAGAACAATTCAAAGGAAACAAAGCACATAAATCCCTGGTGAGATAAACTTATGCATGTAAAATGACTTTCATTTAATCATGTTGTATACCAGAAAGGTTATCTTCTATTAGTTGACATCAATGTATCCTCAAGGAGCACTTGAAAATGTTGTTTTATTTGAAAGAAAATTAAAAAATTAGTTTGCTTTCTGAACCTCTGAACTCACAATAAATTATAAGAATGGTCTGAGCAATTTATTGGGTGAACTGATCTTTTGAAAGTACATTTTCAATATTTTATTCCATAGGATTTCTTATCTGTTATAGGTCAACCTCAGAGTTAGCAAAAGGTTGTTTCCACAAGCACTAGAACATACAAAACTTTATTCAGCCTGTATGTCCCTTTAGCAAATAATGGTCGGATGGAATCCTCAGGAAATGTGGATGTTTTCTAAAGCTAAAAGTCTCTATTTTCTAACTGATACGGAAGGGATAATGACAGTGGCTGTCTTGATGAAGTGCTTTTTAGGCCTTTGAATTCGAACTGCTATATAAGAACACAGTCTTTTATCATTTAATTTCAGATCCTGGCCAGAATAAAGAATTCATGGTGGGAGAAAATTGGTAACAGTGGCTGAAAGGAATGAAGTTAGTACAGAAACCTTTAAAGTGCAAAAATGTTCAGATCCTGTTCACTATGATTTTCAGAATAATTGCAAGTCATTTTTTATCCTATCTAAACTGATTTGCCCATCTTCAGTTACTGCTATTGCTTTTACTGCATATATTTTTTGTTCCTCTTGCTTTTGCTCTGTCAGTAGCACATTATACTTAATGACTCATACCTTTTTTTTTTAATTTATTCACTGCATACGACAATTTAGTACTATAAGGTAAAAGAAATGCCATCCAAATGAATAAATGATGACAATTTTAAAATATAATAATTTAAAGATGCAATAGGAGTGCAATTGCTAAGAGAAAATGTTGCATTTACTGTTTTTAGTCTTGGAAACATATGCAATTTAAGCTTTACACACATGACCATTATAAGACAGTTTGAATTTTAAATTTGTTCTCTCTTCTTCTTTGAAGAAATTGACCAAACCCCCAGTGACATGAGTATTCAAATCTGTACCTCATATTTTTAATTGCCAACATAATTCAGAAATATTCTATTTAGAATCCATTTAAAAAATAGACAAATTCTAATCATAAACCTCATGAGAACAATTCTTTCCTTTTTTTAATAGATTAGATTTATTCCACTGGTGTAACTGGGAACATGGGACTACTAATGGTTATATCCATTCTTCTGCTGTACTGAAGCAATATACTTGGGGAGGTCTGGAATAAAACATAAGCAAAATAAGCAGTTGCTTAAGGTGGGCTGCATATGACTAACTACTGAGACTAGAGATCTCACAGACGAAAGTCCTGTTTGCATAACTGAGTAAAACTGAATTATTTTGTTCTCATATTTAAGAAAAAAATATCTCCTTTTTTTTTTTTCTTTCTTATTTTGCAGAGAAGTTTTCTTCTGCATCTAGAAACACAATTTGTTTAACATTGTTCCAGAAGTTGTCTGATCTAGCCAGGTATTACAGATATTATGTTCTTCATAGACATCTTCATTTGTTCATCACATAGACAAGTTCTTCATTTGTGTTAGTAGCCCTTAAAACAAGTGTGTAGGCCTCATCATCAAATCAATACAAAGGAGAATTCTGAAGTCAGGTGTTTGAAACTAATTTTAAACATTTTTCATAAATCTGACTAGTAAATAAAGTCATACTGATTTCACTGTTTCAAGTGATACTTTGTTCCCTACTCAGATTAAAGTTTATTTTAGAAATAAGTACTTTTTCTATCTGAATGCTTTTGAAAGACAGTTTTTCATCCTGGCTTAGTTGTCTAGGACAGAATACAGCTCATTGGCTTAGACTTGATTTTCATACTTTGCTCCTACACACTGACATACAAACAGACATACATACACAGAAAGTTTGGATAAATTCCTTATGTTTAGAAGCACTGAGCAAGGTATACTTTCTGCTAATTTAAAGGGAATATGTTGGCTGAGTGTGTGAGGCAAAAATAATCTTACTTCAATGTCATAGCATCTTAGCAGGCAGGCAATGCCAACTGGAGCCCGATTTTTGCGGTTGCAGCTCAGAGATCCACAGACAAAACACGACAAGGACACAGATAAAAGGCCAAACCTTGAGATTCACATTTGAATAAGAATCTTTCTTAAGGCCTGAAGGTATTTGGTTTATCTAGCTTTTGCTTTGCAGTTCTCCAGTAGAGCTTGGTTTTGTTTGCTTTAGAAATAGAAAAGGCGTATTTGAAATAGCTGAGACTGGAAACTCCAGCTCCACTGAGCATGAATGCTCAACTCTGAGGCTTAATCAATCCTGTCCCCAATAGAAGACCTTAGATTAAGAATGTCTTTCTCAAAATTATTTTAATGGTTAAAACTCATTTTATTTTTTTACTTTGATTGTGAGTTTCTATTAGAAAGATAAATTCCAAAGAATAGAAAGCTTTTCTGGGAGGTGGGAGTGAATTCACAATTACTCTTTAGGTGTTAAAAAAGATCCTCCTGAAAACAATGGGCTAGATCCTGCAGCTGCGACAATGTCAAAGAACTGTATCAGAATATGATATGACTGCTTGTAGAAAGGACAAGTTAACAAGTTGTAAATTAGATGTAAAGGAATCCTAAGAAGGCATGGTGGCTTGGTTTGGTGCAGACAGTAACATCATGAAGAAAATGTTCCAAAATTAGTCTTACGCTCAGTTCCATATATTTATTCCTGCTCTTTAACTTTTGGTTTAGGGGACATTCCATCAAAATTCAGGTTCACTTAGAAAAATAAGTGTAGGCTTGCTAACGTGCCTACAGATTTACAAGAAACTTTAAATGTAATTTGATTAAATTACTTCTTTTATTTGAAGTGCAGCACCTTCTGCATAGTGGCAAGTATCTTGAGGCCGCACCTTGAGTACTGTGTTCAGTTTTGGGCACCTCGCTACTGGAAGGACACTGAGGTGTTGGAGCGTGTCCAGAGAAGGGCAACCAAGTTGGTGAGGGGCCTGGAGCACAAGTCTTATGAGGAGCAGCTGAGGAAGCTGGGGTTGTTTAGCCTGGAGAAAAGGAGGCTGAGGGGAGACCTTGTCGCTCTCTACAACTACCTGAAACGAGGTTGTAGTGAGGGGGGTGCTGGTCTCTTCTATCAAGTAACTAGTGACAGGACGAGAAGAAATGGCTACAAGCTGTGCCAGGGGAGGTTTAGATTAGACATTAGGAAAAATTTCTTCAGTGAAAGGGTCATCAGGCATTGGAACAGGCTGCCCAGGGAAGTGGTGGAGTCACCATCCCTGGAGGTATTCAAAAAGCACCTAGACAAGGCACTTCAGGACATGGTTTAGTGGGCATCGTTGACGGTTGGACTTGATGATCTTAAAGGTCTTTTCTAACCTAAACAATTCTATGATTCTATGATCTTATGAAGTCACAGAGACTTTAAATAAAACTCAGTTGTCAAAAACACAAAGGAAATATTCTGAGGGTAACAGGCTCACTTTGTCAGGACTTTGGCAATTGAATGGCGAAAAACAGGCTTTGGGTCTTTTAATTCTTTGGATTTGGTAGGAGAAATTTAGAAAGGTTAAGCAAAGGTTGAATGTGGTCCTACAAGCCCTTCAGAATGGTGTTCAGCTGCTCATGTGGTAAGGTTAACCAGAAAATTCTGCTGCCTTTAGAACAGGCTGCTCATTTAATGTTCATTATTTAAAACTAAAGAGGCATAAAGGAAAGACATAAATTAGCATTTAGATGACAAATAGTAAAATAAACTTAATAGGGACTTAATAAATTCAAGTACCAGTTGGAGATTAAATACATTCAACAGACATTATTCTCTAATAAACACCATACTCCATTAAAAACATAAAATGAAGAAATGAAGGCTAATGATGGCTTTTGAAATTATTGAATGACATATCCTAATCCTTTTAAATCCTAAACTTTCCTACAAAGAAGTTTGGCCATTTTAATTAATATACACCAAGCAGGTCTCATTTGCTCAGAGCTGGTTAATGGACCAAAAGATGATGATAAAAAACATCCACTCATCTTACTGTCTGTATGCTTCCCCTCCCCCAAGAGAAGTGGTCAGCTACAGACGTTGAAGTCTGCAAGCTGTACCCTCCTAAGCTTCAGTACAATTTTGGTAACTCCCCTGGACCACAGTTAGGAGACATTTTAGATCAATGCAGTTTTGAGTGAACTCATTTATATCAAACTACTGCTGATGGACTTCTTCCCTCAAAATGGGAAATGGACTAAATTTTCTAAGTTAAAATCTTTGGAAAATCTCCTTATATCCTTTGTGTACATTTTCCATCTTCTACATGCAGTTTGATGTGGGAATGGAAGCAGTAACAGAAGTCCACAACAAAATTTAAAAATACTGAAATTTTATGTGAAAGCTTTTCCATTACCATTAGAGGAGTAGCCTGGACAAAGTTCATGTAAATATTTGTTTACTGATCTGGACAAAATATTGATCTCTTATTTCCTTAAAGCCAAGAAAAGTTATTATATAAATTTAAAATTATGTATTTTGTATTCTGGATTATCCTATTACACTGATCTTTCCATTTGTTACTATGTACTTGCAGTATTATATCATCACCATCATTACTCAGAATTAGTGAATGAGAAGACACCTGCTTGCCTTACTGATAATTGGTTTTCACTTTTGTAAAAAGGCACCTTGCTAGTCTTTTTAAGGGAGTAAGTTTTCAATATTTATTTTCAATATTTCAGTCCCTGTTCTTAGTGTAAACTGATAAAAATCCTCTGAAATACATGTAGTTGAACAGACAAACAAATTGAAAATCAGACTTTCTTAAAAATGTAATAATTTTTAAATTTATAAAATATTACATTCTCTTGGAAATCCTGAAAATATATTTTTTTACAATGTCTAATCTAGGCATTGTCTAACTAATCAATTATTTATGAATGCCTTCTCCTGTCTTTTCTGGTCCTGTATTTCTGTAGTGTCTCTTTGTCTCAGTAGCTGACCAGCAACCTAAGTACCATTAAATAATAACTCAGTAAGCAGTATTCACCTCATCATACTCCAGGTCACACAATCCAACATTTCTGAGGATTCTCATTAACTCTTGTGGATTAGTCAACTGGAAATAAACTTTGTCATTGAAATGAAGGAAGAAGATGCAAGGAGAAAGATGTCCTTTGTAGGTTCCAGTTCTCAGAGCGGGATAACTTTGTCCTGAGAGAGACTAGCACCATTTCCCTGTGGAACTGTTGCGTTTCTCTTTACATGCTGATTGTATTTTACACTGTGTTTGGCTTTATTGTGTTAAACATACATTGAAACATTATTTATTGATCTTAATCTTATCTGATGACAGAAGGAGAGAAGCAGAAGGGAGTAACTTGTGTTGGACATTTCTTGGCAGCTGCTGACACCAGTCACCATCTGGTATTTGATCCTGAACTGTGTGAACCAGTTGAACCACTGTGACCCGTTTTGGTGAATCTGATAGAATTCTGTTCAGTAAAGACAAGCAAAAAAGAAGTGGGGAAAAAAGGATCATTCTTCAACATAGGAGTAGCAGTTTAGGAGAAACACATTATCTGCCTATTTCCTGTACTCGCTACTAATTCAGCCTAAATACTTCTTTGGTTTGCCCCTTTTGTGTCATGAAAAGGCATTCATTACTCTAAATGCAGTTTCAGGCTTTGTGTCAGCTTGTAATAGTGCAGTTTATCACCACAGCAAGAGCGAAAAGCACAGAAAAATTAGGTTAATCAATACCACTGCAGTGTGTTTGACATTACATTCAGGAAAGGTTTAGCATGTCATTCCTAACTACAGGCCATAAACTGCCTGAGGTCTGTGTATGCTCTTGATGTGAATGAATGCTGGTTCTTCATGCAGATCGAGGGCAGAATATAGCTGTAAGCTTTTGCTAATTATGCACCCCCTGCAGACCACTAGCACCTTGGATTGTAAAAAATGCGACACCACTGCTTCCAATATTCCTCCTCCTGAAAAAAACTTACAATGTTTCCGAGTCTCTAATCAGCAGACCTAGGCAAAATCCCTAACCAAATGTTCTGTTTAAATCCTGTGCTTAGAAGCAATATTTTTTTTTAACATTCAAAACTATTCATTCAGTGATTGGAGGGGGGGAGGGATTTGTTGTTGGGGGCTGGTGTTTGGGTTTTTACGAGCGTTTTGGTACCTTTACACTGGATCAAGGTGGGAAATGACAAACTGACACTGGAGAAAGTATTTTTGAGGCACTTCTTTAGCAAAGGATGGGATGTAGTACAATACGCTTACAACCATAGGGAACTTAGGGAAAAAAAAGACTGTCTTTTTGTACTGCAAAACCACAGGACTTCCGAAAATGTGCAGATTCACATCTATGATACAAAATTATGTGAATCACCTTATTTATGGAAATACGATACTCTTTTATACTGAATGGGAACTTGAGCAAATACTGGTGATGGCTATGATGGTGCTTTGTGATGACAGTAACATGCTTATGACACTTTTTGTAACACTGAAAGTTTACTCCTGCGCCTGTTGTCTCAAAACTTCCCATAGTCTTGTGTATTGTAATCCCCTGTGAAGTAGGTAGTTTCCATCTTTAACTTATTTGTTAAAAGCCATGAATTTTCTTGGAGTTTGCTCAGAGCGAGGACTAAGCACCATAGTTTTTAGCATTGTACAAAGCACTGGTATAGTTTAAAACGTATTTTATATCAGTTACTTTAATAAGATGTTGTTGAAGATATGTCATCATTAACTGTAAACCCTTAGTAAAATATACCTTTTTTTAAGAGATACTGTGTAAAGTTTATACAATTAATAGCCTGAGGTAAAGTTCAGTGACTCAAGGATGAATATCACTCAAATTTGTAGAAGCCTGCAGTCCAGATCCGTAGTAGGCTTAAAGAGACATTACTTCATTGAAATCAATGGGGCTATACAGACTTGCTCCAACTCAGAATCTGTACTGGGATGTTTATCTAAAGCTAATTTAAAAATCTTTCATCTTAAAATTAAGTAAGGTAGTTCATAAATACAGGCTTTCCTGCAAGACTTTTGGTATGAGTGTGATTTTTACTTGGATGAGGATAAAAGGGCTACTCTTAGCATAAACTAAAGATAAAACAGGAAGAGGAAAAAAGGACAATTAGAAAGATTACACTGGTCAGCTGATAAGGCTTGAGTACAAGTGAGATATGCTCACTGAATTAACCCTGAGCTTTTTTATACTACAAGTGGAGTTCTGATATGCTATTAAAATTTCACAACCCAAGGTTTATTTCTGATGTCTTTTTCTTCTTATATCTTTTTATGTGTTAAAAAGCCCCCTCTCTATATTTAGATGAATTTATTTTCAAGTCAGAAGGGGACCATTATGATCATTTAGTCTGAACTTTTGTGTAATGCCTGCCCTGTGTTTTGAAGCAAAATGATACTGTTTCCTCCATAATAATTTGTATTTTTATGTCTGTTATTTTTTTTCACAGTATTTCTACAAAGTGAGATATGTGGATTTCACTGGGGACAGTGTCTCACCCTATGATTTAAGTTGGCTGGAGGGCAACCACAGGCATTCATCCCTGCTATTCTTTTATCTCTAAATGTTATTCAGAGAATAGGTAACATTTTGTGGGTTAGGCCTTTGAAAGCCTTCCAGTGCTTACGTCTTTCTTACATGCTAGATTGTTTGGTTCCTGAGCCTGTAAACATTTACTCAGAAGAACATTTAAGTGCTTATAGAATTTCTGTAAGAATTATAGAAGAATTATATCATCCTAGAAGAATTATAAAAGAATTTCTATAGAATTATTTGTAAAAATGGGTCTTAAAGAATTACATTTTTTAATTGGTATTTTGAATGATTTAGTTGTGGTTTTGTCATTGACTACTATTATTATTGTGATTTTTAATCATGTTGAATACATATTTCTGAGAAACTGGAGGGCAAAACTCAGGCTTCCAAGTCTGGAACATACCCTCCTTATAGCCAATTCCTTGTATTGCTTTGCTATATTAGTGTCATTTGACAGAGGAGGAAGGACAGAGGCAGACTCCCTAGTCATTTAATCATATACATTAAGATATTTCTCCTAAAGGAATCGGTGTTATTCACACTTGCAGGCCCAAGTTTAATATGCTCATTACAAATGCAGACTCAAGAAGGACTCCAGCTGTGATTCTGGATAAAATTATCTAGATGAATTTTGCAGTTGTAAGCCAAATGTCAAATTCAGTGAGAATCCAAGGAGATAGTAATACGACGAGGGTGGCAATAAAGGTGCTTTGGACCACAGAGTGATTCACCTAGTCTTAGGGCCCCTTCAAGTGTTGGCAACAGTGCAGTGGATGCTTGTAGGCAGACCAATGTCTTTGAGTACTTTATTCTGGCAGCTAATAATGAATTCACTGTGTATTTTATCAGCCTTGATATTCTCTGGATAATGGCCAAAGAGAAAAGCATTTATCTACCATGTGCATCTACTTAAAAGCTGGAACAAATCTTCATTTTTATTAAACAAGTCACTCACTCATGGCCTTCATTTGTGCATAGCAAGTGCAAATGATTTTCTGGAGGATTTCTGTGCAATTATGCTCTTTCCTGGAAAATCTACATTAGGAAGGAGATACTTTATTAATATCAAATGAAATGTTGTTAACCACCTAAAAGCCAAAACTGAATGAAATTTTGTAACTGTGCCTCTCTTTTAGACTTAGCATATGTGTCACCTTTTTTGTACCCTGCATATCATCCAAGTTCATTTAAATGAATTTTATACTGCCATATGATATGATGAAGTAAATAAGGGGAATGATAATCATCATGACTGGCTAAATATGAAGATTGGAAAATTGAGATTGGGCCCATTTACTAAAATCTAGGGGGCTTTTTATAGTAATAATAATTTTACTCAGCTTTCAAATGATTTATTATCTGGGAAAACCATGATAAAATTGAGAAATGCTAAGTACTACTACATTATCAGGCATTACTACTTGGGGAAAAAATTGTGCTGTGAAACTGAAAACTTTTGGAACCCGATGTTGGGTCTATGTAAAGTTGTTACCAGAGTTGTATAACAGTTTGGCATGGTGTACTAAGTGTATATTGATCATTTTGAAAAGTGGCATTTTTGATTTGTAGAGATTCATATGAAATTCTAGTAAAACTTCACTTCACATCTGCTCACACCACCTGAAAATTCCATGAATGATGCAGAACAATTCTCTACAGTTTATTAGCACAATATGTGAACTGATTATTGGAAAGTTTCTCAGTATTGTTTAATAGAAGATTGTCTGACAAACAGGCAGGAAGACATGACTGCAGACAAGTATTTCGGTATAACTTCTGGGCTCACTAAAAACATATTTTGAGCTATTTTAATTAGGCAGATTATACTTCTATGGCTAGAAATTGGAAGAACAATGTTTGGAAAGGACAGGCTAAAAAGATAAAAAGATTTTCTTATACCACAGCAAAATCCTCTGGGTGTTTAAAATAGATAGATGCAAACAGCTCTGATCTCCTTTGCTTGAGATATAAAGTAATAAAGCTTATCTGAGTGTAGATGATTATTTTTATCTTTAGCTATTCTTTCTTCCTACTATTAGGATTAAGTAACATTTTAGTCTGAGAAAACTGATTTAAAGCCCTGTATTGGGTAACATTGGGTACCTCTGTTTTGCCAATTGACTGCAACAGATGCATCTAAAAATGCCAGTTTGCAAATTTTTAGGTTGAATGTGTTCCTGGAGTATTTACCAGGAACAAAGGTGGAGCTCCTCTGGGATGCTATTGAGAGCACCCCACATGCATTATGGGCAGAAGGTACCACCCTTGGGAGGAAAACACATTTTCTCTCAGGTCCTCTAGCAATTTGTTCTCTGTGTATGCAGAAGTTTCTGTTAGTAGGCAAGACAATCAGAAATACGGAAATTTATTTCACATCATCTATTAAGCATAGACATACATTGCCTCTGTAGGACCACCAACTGCTGCAAGCTTCATTGCTAGTAAACAAGCAATGGTGCTAGAATCATACTGGTCCATAGCACATGAAACCCTGATCTCTCTGTCTTTGCATCATATCAGTTGCTAATGTAGATTAATCCAATGACAAACACTGGTAAACTGTTGTCCAAATACACTTTAGAGGATGAAGTATAGTTGATACAAAGACTACTGTAGGTAAGGACCTACCCTCGGTACTAGAAAATAATTATAGGTTTTGAGTGTAGGAAAGGTCTGATGCTAAGGAAGTACTTTCAGAGAAAGCGTCCCAGACTGCAGTGTCCTGTACAAGTGTTTAGTACACCCCAAACTAAAAACAATATGAAATCCTTTGTTGCTACATCTCTACTGTCTCTCATGATGTTTATTCTGGCTGTAGCATCATATGCTAGATCCACTTATGCCTCTCTGCATTTTTTCCATTATCAGATATCTTTACTGCATCCCCCTACTACCATGTTCAACAAACTATTTGGGTCAGCTAGCATCTACTACTGTGTTATTAAAATCACATTTTCTTCATATTTTGTCACAACACCTAGAGGTAGCCAAAACATGTCAGTTGATTTTGTCTTGGGATATCTTGTACATAATTCTAACATAACTGTAATATATTCAAATAACCAGAATTACTCTAGTCCCAACACAATAGAAATTGCAGCTACAACCAATAACAAACAGAAGATGCTGTCAAAACCTTTATTAATATACAGATAATATAGTAATATCAGTATTTCCTACTAGTCTATATGTGAAACAATAGAACATCAATGAAGGGGAAATAGAAGAACTAAAGAGAACAAGCAGAAAAATATCTTATGAAAAGCTCAAAACTTCCTACAATGTATTACAACTCCTGTTCCAGTTAGTGTTGGGGAAATATGACATCCCATAGGATGATTCTAATTCTGATCTCAATTCTGAAGAGTGTACTAGAGGTTGTACTGGAATGAAGTTTGATCTTTTATGAGGAAATTGAGAGAAGTCCTGCAGAGAAGAACTCGGGGGTACTGGCAGATGAAAAGCTGGACATAAGCCAGCAACATGTGCTCGCAGCCCAGAAAGCCAACCGTATCCTGGGCCGCATCAAAAGAAGCATGACCAGCAGGTCAAGGGAGCTGATTCTGTTTCACCATTCTGGTGAGACCCCACCTGGAGTACTGCATCCAGCTATGGAGCCCTCAGCACAGGAAAGACGTGGACCTGTTGGAGTGGGTCCAGAGGAGGGTGACAAAAATCATCAGACGGGTGGAACACCTCTCCTCTGAGGAAAGGCTGAGAGAGTTGGGATTGTTCAATATGAAGAAGAGAAGGCTCCAGGGAGACCTTATTGTGGCCTTTCAGTACTTAAGAGGGGCTTACGGGAAAGATGGGGACAGACTTTTTAGTAGGGCTTGTTGCAATAGGACAAGGGGTTATGGTTTTAAACTAAAAGAAGGTAGATTTAGACTAGATATGAGGAAGAAATTGTTTATGAAGAGGGTAGTGCAACACTGGCACAGGTTGCCCAGAGAGGTGGTAGATGCCCCATCCCTGGAAATATTCAAGGTCAGGTTGGACAGGGCTCTGAGCAACCTGATCTAGTTGAAGATGTCCCTGCTTATTGCAGGGGGGTTGGACTAGATGACCTTTAAAGATCCTTTCCAACCCAAACTATTCTATGATTCTATGATTCTATGAAAGTGAAATGTGTGAAATCATCTGTTCTTATGAAACATTCTGAATGCTAAAGGGATGTGGCAATAGTCACAGTTTGAAAAAGACTATGCTTTGTCATCATTAGTTCTTAACTACATTTTATTCTCTTTTTCTTCCTTATGGGGTCAGTACCCACTGTGATTTCCTACTTGACAAATACAGCATTAACTAGCATCTTCTACAGAAGATTTCTCTTTTATATTCATCCTGGTGTTCAGGCACTGTGAGAAAGGCTTATAAGCTCTAACACTGCTTTAACCATGACACCTACTTAGTACTGATTCATGTCTATCTGGCTTCAATCAAACATGAAGTGAGCTTACATCTGCTTGCAAAAGATTATGTAGATGTGCCATTATAATATTAATGGTAACCCAGGTCATTACAGAAGAAAAGAAAATTATTCAAATTCTTAAAATAAACTACTATGACTTTTGAAAATCTTGAAAATAATGTTGTTTCCAGTGTCTCCAAATGATAAATCAAAAGGGGATCTCCTGGTAGATGAGGATCTTCAAGTCATATAACAACTTGGCTTTGCCATTTTCAGGGAACATAAACTGTCATGGGATCTCGATCTTAAGCCTGCACAGACTGCCATAGTACTTTCTATGAGAGAGTAATTCATTATCCTTAATAAAGGCATCCTGACTGGGAGTCATTTGTTCTTCACTGAGTATGAAGACACATCACACGTAACTTAATCAAGCCTATCTTTTGATAGCTAAATCGAGATGAGATGAATCCCACTTTTGCTGAGTTTCTGAAAACCTTTATCAAAAATTTTCCTGATAGACCTTAACCTTTCTGTATTCCTTTCTAAGACAAAGACTTGAAAATTGTCGAATGATAAATGCTGAGGAACAATGACATTTTGATTCTTTTTTCTCCCAGAATGTTGTTGAAACATTCTTATGAGTTTCTACTTTAGCAAACTTAGCAGGGGATTGCAGGATCGTTATCCATACTGAAATACCAGAGCAATAATGTAGTATTGCCATGGACAGAAACAGTGAACATAAAATAAAGCAGTTTCCGAAGCATTATGAATAGAATTGATGTCTTCACCATTTTGCACTAGCATCACACACCGTTCGCTGCTTCACCTATATCCTATTGGTGGCGTAGAGCATTGATCTAACCTCCTGTTAAGTAATAAGATATGTAATACATGCATTTGAGTGTATAAATCCTGTGTATATGGAGTACTATATCTATATATTTCAGAGGAGGAACATGCTATCTTTCATAGAACATCTGTGATCAAATCAAGAGCTTAAAGTACAGTATAGCAAAGTTTTAAAGTACTGCAATTGTATATATGGATATATAAATTTGTATATATTTATACAGTACTTAAACATCTTCATTTGATCACAGCTGTTCCATTTGGTGTGCAGATGTACCTGCCTTTTAATCTGCAAAACCTTAAGTTTGTGGAAACCTTGACTGGTGAAAATATAAAAAGCTTATTTCAAGGTTTTATCTTCCCTTTGCTTAAGCAATGCTATGAAACATGACGTGAGACATGGAATGTTCCATCAAATTGTATAAATAAGTGAAAACATTTTTTCCTTCTGATCCCCTTGAACCATGTAAATGCTGTCAGGATAAAATGACTGTTAAGAAAATGGAACATAATTAGACCTGACTTATTTGGAATACGCTCAGTATAACTCAAACTGAGAAAGCTTAATATTTAAGAGGAAGCAATTAAGATAGTCTTTTTTCTTAACATTTCTCCTCAGTGTTTCTTTGTTGAGCAGTTTGGGTTGTTTATATGCAGTATGGCTTCTGTATATAATATGACAGGAAAATGCTGGCACTCACTGGGGCACTGGTAGTTTAATGTGACTGCTACTACAAGAGAAAGGTCTGCAGTAATTCTGCTACTCCTCTGAAAAGAAATTTTTAAATCAACAGAGGATTGAGATTCATTCTTTTTGCCTGAGTATGAATAACTAAGACAGTTCGTTAGTTTTGGATTTCACTTATTGAACCACTGTAAACAAAAGGAGAAATACATTCATCAATGCAAAAATGAATCTAAAAAAACCATTTCATTTTTTTCTAATGTAAATTGGAATTTCCAGTTGGATTAACTTTTCTTTTTTACTTAGATTGTAGTCTGTTGAGGCAAGAAACTTAATATAGTGTCTAGCATCTGCAAGTGTCTGCTATGGAGTCTCCTCTCTGCTACTCCAGTAAAACTGGAAATCTGGTTTTAAGTACACACTTATATATCTTCATGCCAGTTAGGTTGTAATTGTCCAAATACTGAAAGTCATTTTTATTCTTTTCTTGATTTGACAGGTTACTTGCCAGGCCAGTAAATTTTGAAATAAAAAAGATAAACCTCCCAAAACAGCCTGCATATGTATACAGGTCACTTTACTATATCTCAAAGTCTGAGGGGAAAAAATAGAATTAATTTTACCTGCTCTATTATGATTTTGAATTAATATCTGTAAGTTATTATGAAGTTATAGACTGTAATAAGTAGTATTTTAGATACTGTGTTTAACTGTAGATCTTTTACCTCAACTGAAGTTATGCCTATTCATTTTAAGAAGTCAAACAGTGGGGCAGCATGATGATTCTTATTAAAGTTTTGAATTTCCTTAAACATCTGTAAATCAAATCAAGTGCAGACTGTCTCCTCTGGAATAATCCAGATACTTCATCTGTTCTGGAGCTGAACAGAGTTTCGTTACAGTGAGCATTTTGTGCAATTTTTAATTTCTTGGGTTTGCCACGTCTCAATTTCCTTACTACAAGTTTCTTCAATTGCATCCATACTTGTTAGACAAAAGCTGTCTCAGTTCTAATTGAATATATCATATTTTTGTGGATGCAAGCATAATACATGAGGAAGCAGGATCAGAGTAACCCATCAGAACCGATAGACTTTGAGGATTAACTTATACGACAGTAATGACAGACATCTTTACTGAGTGTTTCCAAGCAAGATAGAACAACTACATGAAATATGAGAGATTCATTGGTGTATTTGTGTATTTTTGTCCTTTGGAATGACAAGCATGATGATGAAAGAAGCTTTCTGTCAGCTGTAATGGCTAAATTCCTCTATGTTGCTAAAAGAATATCCTGTAAGCCTTCCTATGCTGCCTACCATGCCCTCAAGCTTTGCTTTCTTGGGACTAAGTATAGGGTTGATGGAGTAGTGAGGTTACAGATATATCCCCTCATAAGCTTTTCAACTGAGACAAAATAAACAGAAAACACAAAGAAGAGGAAATGTAAAATTAAACTTTGCTCTGATTCCTCTGATTACTTCCCTCAGCAACTAGGAAAAAATGATTTTTTCTTCAGCATGGCCCATTTGACAAAAATACACTTACAAAGGATATGGGTAGTGCATTTATGCAAACACTAACAAGGTAGTGAGACAGGTGGATAGAAACTACTCATGTTTTAAGGAGAGGACAGTGATATAGAGCTCAAGCATATTAATTAGAAATAATAAGATCTGTCAGAATTATATGTTGATAAAATCATGACCAAAACAAGGATTGTGGCTCCTTAGCGTTACTGCTGGGATAAGTGTCCTTGATTTTTTTTTTTAGAAACTTCAGCTTTATAATGCCTGTTTCAGCTGATAGAATAGATACAGTTTCCTTTCCCTGCTGAGTGATTTATGATCCCTACACTACATGTAAGAATCGTGAAGATCCACTATAGCTCTGTGTCTAAACTTCTTTCTAGTTCAGATGATAGAGAAACTGAGTTGGAATCATTCTTCATCTGCCAGTAGATGTATCCCTCACAATGAAAGAGGGACAGATAATTCACAAAGAATGATCTATTGGCTGAAATAAGACCATCTTTCATATTCATGAAAGCTGATGTGAATTTTAAAAAATCTCTTGAGAAGTAATTTTTTTTCCAAATAATGTTTTTGAATTTTAGAGTTAGTACTTCTTGCTAGTATTCCTCTATCTGTTACAGTTAATTAATTATTCAAGAGATTTGATAAATAAACTAAAGACACATGGGGGGGGGGTGTCTGATATTGGATTGGTTAATTTTACTTTGAAGGCACAATTGCTTAGTCACAAAAATATTTTAAATCTTAAAATAATGAGAAATTTTGCTTTGTTCACATATTCAAACGATAATATGTTTTTATTAATATTTGTTAACAGATATTTAAGAGTTGTTCAAACACATGAAACAATATTTCCAAATTTTCTGTTATTTTAACTGGGGTTTTTTGGTTTTGTTTTTTTTGGTATTGGATAACATTGTTAAAAAATATTTGACTTTTCAGAATATTAGAATATCCTCATGTTTTTCCTCTCTGTTGTATGCCTTTTATTTTCATATACTTAGCTGCGCATCTAATTCTTTTCCCTGTAGTAACTAAACACCTCAAAATTCTGAGTATCTTTAAATAAATATTGGAAGAAGAGAAGATGTTTAAGATACTGAAATTCTGGAAGTTCTGAATGTAATTTAGCTAATATTTTCCTCATTTTGAATAGTGTACATAGTCTAAAAATAGATAGCAGATGTGAAAATCTAAAAACCAAAGGCTGATCTTTGAATAAACCTGAAAAGGCCTGGATGATCTCTTATTGAGATTTCAGGAGAGAGATGTGCTCAAAAGTAGCACACCACCAATTTCTTAGGAAAAAAAAAATACTATTAAAGTAGTTGTTTCATCGTGCACAGGGGATCTGTGGGTAATCTGACATTTCAATCACTGGAAAAAATGAATGACATAAATGATCAGTGAGTGCAGCAAATACAGATAGTGCTATGCATTCATTCTAAAGCTACGCTGAGAAATATTTTTATAAGATAAATTAAATCAGTTTTAAAAATCATGTTTTTAATCCATGGGAAGACAAAACTACCTTTTTTTTTTTTTCCTTTCTTCTCAGCTATTGTTGCTGAAATGAATAGAAAACTGTATGGTTGCTTGAGAATCTTGTGTCTTGCATGTCCCACCTCCTTCTGCATCTTTTGGTGTGGTATCCTCCTAAAGCTCTTACCCTCATATGCCTCAGCCAGACAAGAATCATGATGTGACAGCGAGGGCAGCCCAGCAGTATTTGGCAGGACTGATAGGTGTACAAGGGTTTGAGAAGGATGTTTCAACAAACACTGAGAAACAAAAGAGCTCAAAGATGAGATACAAAAGAACTCAAAGATAAGAAACATTGCAGTAGTGGAATAATGGGAGGAAGCACCACAAACCAGCCTCTCATTTTATGACCTCTTCAGCAGTGGATGATCTGGCAGAATGCATCTGTTTTATAAAATCAATATAGCTGTTCATGATGTTTGTAATTGCATTCCTGATACATTAACTTTGGCCACAGTTGTTTATTGTGTCATGCTAAACTGAAATTAAGCTGAAGGTGTTTTTTTGTTTTAGGTTTGGGTTTGTTATCTTAAACTTGCTGGGTGTTTGAGAAGTGGTTCTTAGGCTCTTTCTCATAAACATAAAGCACAAGGTATGCAAACAAATTTAGACACAAAGATTCAATACATGGGCTGTGCTCTAAGGAATGTAAAATATGGATTCAAATGCCATGTCTCCAGTGAAAACTACTTATTTCCTGAACTTAGAGTAAACTTCTGGTGAAATCTAAGAAGCAAAGCATTTAAAAGCTCTGTGTAAATTCTCTTTGTGACTAGGCTTACCTTGATCTTTACAGAATAACTAGGTTTCTGAGACCAGCCTCACTTGCCTAGTTCAGTTTGAGATGAAGAGCAAGAAAAGTGAAACTTTAAAAAAGTCTTATCCAATCTCTGGAAGAGATACCATCCAAATTAACTGAACTCTAAAATTTCAAAGTATCTAGAAGATGGGAGGCTTTTTACTCAGAGCAAGTACAGCTACATTTTACACATAACTCATGGAATACGAAGGAAAGACTGTGGTCAATACTGTATTTAATAATCCAGTTTAGTAAGCAATAATCTGACAGTGCTTACAAGCATTTTTAAAAATGCCACCAAGCTGGACCTTTAGTTATAAAATGTGAAATAAGTTTTCTATGAGTCTTTGCAGTTCTCTGCAAATCTTCTCAGATGGGGATATCTGCATTCATTATGATTTATTATAAAGCATTTTACTTCTACAACAGCAGCTTGCTAAGAAAAAACAATACTTGTTGAATCAAAATTAGAGAGTGACCTTCAAAAGCATGAAATTAACCTCTTGGTGCATAAGATGTTAGAATCAAATTTCAGGCTTTTTGATGTATATGCTGTTTTTTGAACTTCCTTTTCTCAACTGGTGTGGTTATGACAATATGTGTGTTGTTCACACAGCTAGAATTCTGAAGAACGCTAATCTACAGGACTGGTTGGAGGACAGGTCTCTGCCTTTAGTGATAGATGAAGAACAGTTAATTACAAACCAAAATAACGGCATGACTGATCCAAGAAAACATAGAAAAGCAACTAGGCATCAACCTGGTGAAAAAGTACAGGACAAGACACAGAGGACTTTTTTTCTTACTGTATGTTTTTTAAACAAGGATAGCTACTGAGCCAGGTGGGCTGAAGAGCATAGGAGATGGTGAGACGACCTGGCTGCAGAATCTGCAGAGTGCAGTGAAGGAGTTGCCCTCAAGAGTTGCCTCTCAGCTCATTTAAGCACAAGCATTCACATGTGAAAGTTTGCAGCAGGGGAGGTGTGAAAACTGGAAGTGACAGTGTGCCTACAAGAGTTTGAGGTCATGATGGAGAAGAAGAAAAAGGAGGCAAATTGTTACTAAGATCTAAGTCTGGAGTTCAAAGAAAAATGAAAATGGCATTCAGGAGATCATAAAGGAAAAAAGAAAATAGGATAATCAACAGAAAGAAGGGTAGCAGAGGGGAGGAAAGATAGTTTTACACCAACATCAAAAAAGCAAAGTTCTATGATCAGGATTTTTTTGTCAAAAACATTCAGCAGCCAGTTGTCATAAAACAGAAAATTAGAAAAACATTTAGTAGGTATGGTATCATAAAGTATCATGCTTTGGAAGTATCTGTCTTCCAGAAGCTATCTGCCACAAAGAAAGATATATGATTTTTTTCAAAGATAAATTTCTATTAAAGCTAACAATTCATCAGCCAGAAGTCACATCTGATGAAAAGACAGTATTTAGTTAATCATAATATCAGTATGAGACACTGAAATGCTGTGGCCGTGGAAAAATCCAATACGACCCTCGCACCAGAGAACATATTTCCAGGAGATACTGGCACAGTGCACCAATGAGACTTCACACAGAACCTCGTTTATAATGAGTCCGCTATACTGAAGAACTAAAGGAAAACAGAGCTACTGCTTTAATTTAATAGACAGATTTATAAGGCCTACATTGGTAACCAAGAGGCTGGAAAATCTGTCTTATTAGTGAAAACTGAAAGACAGAAAATGGAAGATTATGTGGAAAAAGTGTTTGCACTTTAAAAATACATCAATTGGTTATGCGCCGGAAAGGAAAAAAATAATTTCATCTAGCTGAAAGATAATGCTGGTATAGGGAGGAATGGATATAAACTCATGATGGGTACAAACATTCAGGCTGTAAACTAATATAATAATTAAAATTAGGAAAATAAGTGTCTGGAAAGCTAAACAACCTCTTAGTTAATGTGGTGAGGGAAACACCTAGCTTTAAGATGGAGCCTGACTGATTTATGAAATCAGCTTAATCGTGTGTATATTTCCAACATTATGACACAGGACTTAATAATACAGGATCCCTCTTGTAATCCTATGTCCCTGGGTTTGAAGGCATTTTCTAAGATATTTCTCTTGTAACCCAGAAACAAGCCTGAATACTTAGAGATGGAGAAATAAAGCTGACATCCTTAAGGATAAACTTGGGAGACTCCTCATCCAAGATATGTTACTGCTGTCATTAAATACACTGATATACTGTGGTGTCTCTGTCTCTGCAAGTGATAAGTGGTGTGCAATGTCAGTTCAAGACCTACATGGCATTAGTGAAAAATCTTTGGAACATAAATCCCTTGGCACTGGCACAGCATATAATACCATTCCTGATTTTTATTAATTTCTGACTCAGGAAAGGCAGTGCTTTATTTCACTGCACAGTTTTACTGATTATTTTGAAGTACTAAACTTTCAAATTTCTGTTTTCTCCAAACAAATTAAAAATAATAGCATGGGGCCAATACTGATATTCTAGCTCAAGCCAGGAGGAAAAATCTGATACTTTCTATGGAGGATAAGTTTTCTGGCTTCTTGTATGGAATAAACCTATAGCATAGATTGTAAGGTTTGACAGTGTAAGGGGCAAATACCACTGCCAGTGGGACACAATGGGAGCTGTACTGCAAGATCAGAAGAGAATGCCTGGCAATACCCAGGGAGGTTACTACTGTGGGGAAGTCCAAATGGCCTCCTCTTGGTGATATGGCCTGGATAACAGATAATAAGGGAAGAGCTTGAGTGTGAACTCTCGGTGTGAACAAACTACCTTATCCACCTCTGAGTGAGAGGGTTTTAGCCAAAACTGATAACGTTATGAGGAAATCAGCAATGCTGAAATTTGCTTAAGATGACCATCAGCTTGATTAAACAGTAACAAAAGTACTGTCAAAAGCCTTTAGTGGGAAGGAAGAGTCAGCTGAAGTATAAAATGAAATTAAGTATAAAAGAAGAACACTTTGTAACAGTGGGAAGAGACTTTGGAAATGGAAGATGGAAACAGCAGCAGTCAAACCTGGTTTGACACTGCCAGAAGTTTCTCCACAGCATCGTAACCCTGTCTTGGCCAGAAAGGATGTCCTCCCTGATGAATGCCACAAGCAGCCAGTGTCCAGCACATGCACTGACAGTGTGGGTTGCAACAAGAGGGAGATCCACACCTGGGGTGTGCATAGGTGACCTTGTAAGGGGGCCTTCTTGCCACTGTGAGCATTATCACATAGTAGGGATTGATTGGCATGGTTACACATAAAGTTGGAGCACCTGCATCTCCAACAAGAGGTCTACATCTAGGGGAACACCCCTGATTTTTCTTAGACTGAGTTGAGCAGTTTTTCCCTGTGATATCTGCCATTTGTGTCTGTCAGTAAGTATTTGTATGCAGGAGACACTAATAAAAGTAGGCAGACACCCCAGGACCCTAGGACCTTGCCTTCAAGGTACCCTATGTGCTTTGCCTTCCAGCATCTTCCAAATGTGGAAGTGTTAGAACTCCAAAACAGTCTTTCCTAACCTGGAGTCTGGATATGTTTATCAAGTATTTTACCCAGGGCTTCCTAGTTCATAATCCCTTCGGAACAGTCCCTGCTTTTGTCTCTGTAAAGGTTTTCATTTAGCAATAGCTAACCATCTTTCAGGCTTCTCAACAGTCTCCTTATACCTACCAAGATGGTCAATGGAGTTTGCAAAGAAACTTTCCCTATGCATCTTAAGAAGGGTTTCTTACCAGCTCCTTCTCTGTAACTCCTTAGAGGCTTCCAAACACTTGATGGATTTTCAGCTGAGCCACCTGAATGAACAGCTGTTTAATCCCAGGTATGCTGGCCTCTAGCCAAGCCCCAAATAGCAGTTCAAATGGTACAGTAGATATTTGCACAATTAAATATGTCTCCTTTTGGTGGTCTATGGGCTGGAGTGGATCACAGGCCAACACACAATAATTCAGAAGTCATCTCTTTTGTGTGCCACCAGAAATCATAGGTTTTCATGCACTTCCAAATACTCCATAACAGACTTCAGAGCAGCTGAAAATGGGACTACAACTGTCATGTGCAATAGCAGAGCAGGAGAGTTTAAAAGCATATTTTTAAGCCCTTTGGAAGAGCTGTTAGCCCCATTTGTAAACCAGCCCTCAATCAACTTCACACAGAGCTCTTGCAGATCTAGCTACCAGATTCACTGAGAAGTAAAATAACTTGCCCAAGTTAAATTTCATTCTTGTGATGAGAACTTGCATAAAAATTACACATGATGTATGTTTTTAAGGAAACGGGAAGTATTTAAATACATAGGCCTTCTACCCAGAAGTAAGTCAGGGAGAAATGAAGATGTCATATTTCTGAGTGTTAGAAGCAGCCAAAAAATGCATTTAGTTTCTACTTGATTCAGCCTATCGCACCTTACCACTGACCTCAGGCCTTTTTTGTGTCTTCTGAGCTAGTTCCACTTAGATTAGGTACTTCATTATTATTAATTTTACTATTCTACTTATTTTCTTCTCCCTACTGACTTTAACTATATGATTCATAGTCAGACCAAGCCCTAATAGGTATTACTTCCCTTAGCCATCTGGCCACAGCCTGGACAATACTTGAAGTTAAACCTGAATTTCAACTTCTTGAAGAAATAATTAAATCGGTGTTAGCAGCAGCCCATGTGGAAAGTGTCTGCCTAGTAATTCATTATCACCAGCCTGTCTCTAATTTGCCTGTGCACATGGTATCCCTACAGTAGTGTGAGAGAGGTAACAGATCATTTATATAAATTAAAATCAATAGGGGGCTGAGTACTGAGCCCCGTGGAATATCCTCTGGGCAAGTGGAAATTTTAGACTAAGGACTTAATCTTAGCTGCTTGGCTTCGTTCATCAAGGTAAGATTTTAAAAGATTAATTATAATTTATGAAATATTAATACCTGGAAAGCTTTTGAGTGAAGATATTATATTTCTGCAGAGTCAAAATGAAGGCTTCTTCAGGTTTCAAAGTACAGTATCAACATGCCAAACTTTTTCACCTTTACAAAGCTTTTTATTTTCGATTTCACTAAAGAGGATTTTTTTTTTCCCTCTTTCCCTGAACAACAATATTTTTTGGAAATCATTAATTTATTACTAAGAAGTATAATTTCTGATATCTTTGAAATGTATTTCTTGGCCCAAAACCAGAAGGGATATTGTTTTTTGTTCTTTATTTCTATTACAATGTAACTGTCATTTCTTTTTGTGTGAAATTTGGGGAATTCATACTATCCTTGACTTTAGTAGGAGCACTGGTTCTCAGGGCTTACAGTAGGTTAGAATCTGGCCCAAAGCCTTCATGAATATATTTATATAGAGAGAATGAATAGATAGATAGATAGATATAGATGTTTCTGACATTCAGAACATGCACCCGTCTGAAGGACTAAAAATTCCCTATTATCGTAATGGCTACAGTGCTGCATTTCACAAAGCAGTTAATGAGATCTGGATGCACTGAATGACTTATTTAAAGTAATTCAGCAAGCAAATGGTGGAGTCCCAAAGCTCCTTGCTGTCACCATTAGACAGAAAACACTGCTTCTCTCAATGGGTTAAAGTTGACAGGCAATAAAAAAACCCTTTTCTTAAACAGTGAGTAGATAATAATTCATACTAAAATCTACATTTGTTAGTTTCAAGACATATACATTAGCCACCCACAGAATTATATTATCATTTAATTTGCTCTTTTCTGCCCTGACATCTTGTACTCTAGTCCTGTTTACAATTCTGCTTATTCTCATTTAACCTAGATTGTAAACGCTTTGGTGCAGAGAATGTATCTTTACTGATTCTGTGAAGTGCACTGCTTATCTATTGTGTGGTATGGGTAATACATAATGAGACAATCTGGGTCTTGTAAATCTAAATTAAATGTAGTTCTGGGAACCTTGGTATTCTATATTGAATATTTTCCATGTCTTGCTTTCATCAAGCAGCACTTATCTAGGAAATAATTACATGCATTTGACCAATAGGCAATTGCTAACAGATACTGCCATCTCATATAAAGTGTTTGGTTCTGAATCAAGCACAACTTTTACTTTCTGCATTTTGTTTCTAAGGATACAGTCATGAAAGGGGAATATTTTCCTCAGGAGTTCATCTGTTCCTGCTGCTTATCCCTCACCTGAAGTCATAATCCTTTGTTTGTGGCTATAATCAGCTCTGCAGAAACTAATTGTGATGTCACAGGCGGAAGATTATGACTTCAGGGGCAGAACAAACAGCAGGAGCAGGTGACCTCTAAAACACAAGGCATGTCTTTTCATGCAAAGATCATCCGAATGAAAAATGGGAGACAAGAGAAATGTGCTTATCTTCTTTGAGAAGAAAATGTTTGTTCAGATTTATAGAAGGCATTAATTGTCTTGCAAGAGTTAATTTGAAGTCAATTTCTCTGTGATTGTATCAAGGAGAGATAATATATTCAGTATCAGCTGAATTATTAAGTTTGGTTTCTAATTTCTGATTTGATTAAATGACAAATACAACTACCAATGCAATCAGCAACTTATCTATCTTTTCACATAAAGCTGGAATTGTATAACAGCTCTTTTCCTCTCTAGCTGACTTTTACTGTGAACTCAGATATAAAATGGGTCAAATTTTTAAAGGTTTCTGTTTTTCCCCTTTCCCTTCATGTAGTGAACTGATCAGAGTGACTTGTATTTGATAGCTTTCTAAGGGAATATTTGCATGCATTCTCAGCTTGTTATATGACAGCATTAAAGAATCAGAGTTGTTTTGTGTTTTTTTTAATTTGTGGAATAGTCACAAGTTTGATAGTGCAATATTGCTTGTACTAACCAGATTTTTTTCTTCAGTCCTGTTCTGAGAAAATGTAACTCTGAGGACTTAGCTTGGAAGAGTGAGAACTGGTATAAATATAAGCAGCATTTTAAAGTTTCATAGGGAAGCTTCTTGAGATCAATTCCCACTGAAAATTCCTATTTATGGCATGTTATTATTGAGATTAGGACTACAAATATGGTTCCATCCCCAAGATGGATTCATCCATAGATGATGGACCTGTGCTCCATCTGAAAGGAATGTATCCAATAACTTACTGGGTTTGGTGGTCTGGGTACCAGTCTATCAGGAGGCTGAGTGAAGACAGACATTTCTTTTAGATAGGATTCATACTTTTTTTTTCTTTTGGTCACATTCAATTGTAGTGAAATTCTTATTTGCTATAATTTATGTATTTTGGTCCAGGTAAATAACACTCAGTGAATCACTATTTTTTTTTTTTTCCACTTTAGAATAAGATTTTATTCCTGCCTGCACTAGGACTTTCTTTTTAGTATGAGATTCATTTATCCTGATATTTTATTTGTGAACAGCTTCACATCTACTTTGATCAGAGATGTGAACTTCACTTAGATGACTGCCTTCTTTAAAATATAAAGGGATTATTGCCCAACACTGTCTGTTCATTGAATTGTAATCTTCTCATGAATTTTGTGCTTAGGGATGCTAGCCACCAATAGGTTACAATTTTAAGATGTTTTTTACTGAAGGCAGCTCAGGTAAAAGTGTGGGTCTGCTCTGGTAGCTCAGATAAACCATTCCATGTCAGTTTTGTGATCTGTAAATTGGAGAATGCAAGCACCATTTTTTTTTTTGATGTCAGCGGCTGCAAAAGTGCCAACAAATAGTACTAATGAGCAAATCAGTATTGCAAATTTACAGTACACTCTTGTAACTGATTTTCAAATGCCATTTACCAGTTGAATGTGTAACTGTGTAATTTGTGTAGGCAATCATGATCACTGCCCCAACAAAGTAGGTGTATAAGAGACCAGAGAATTTTATAGTCATAATTTTTTGGGGGAAAAAAACCCAACACCAAAAAACCAAAACAAACCCCAAACACATCTACCCTATAAGCTTCTGCATGTGCTGAATTTACTATGTTAGGGTTAGTTCAGAATTATGAAGAATCTGCATTTTTAAAAGAAAATGGAAGAAAAAATGTTTTTTATAATGTATAGGATTAAATTATGAAAAAATATCATTCTATCATTTTTCCAGGTAGTACTAAAAAAGCAAGAAAGCATGAGAAAGCATTAGGCAATTAAAAGAAAATCTTACTTTGTCTTTCACAGGTACTGTAAGTGGCAGATGGTATTAGAGTGTTCTTGAAGAGTGTAATAGACAGTTTAATAAAAATCTATGTTCCTTAATGGCACATAAATTAACTAGAGCCTTTTTACAGATTTAACATGCAAACATATTTCTTCTGAATAATGTTTTAATTTTTCCCCCCATAATGATCCAGCCTATTTTGCACACTGGTGGAGAGTAAAAGTCTCCCAGCATTTTTCCTGAGCTTTTACAAGTTCTAAAATTACTGCTAACAAAAATTTGTTTGCAATTTAATCTCACTAATTATGATTATTCCAGGGCAGATCACTGTAGACATAATGCTCATTGACATAATAGCACAGATGAGCTGAATGAGAAAGCATCTAACAACATTATTTGGTACTAAGCTGCATCTCTTTATGTCCTATTTTTATATGCAAATAAAACCAAGACTGTAAGGATTTTAAAGTTTTTATCATTATGTACACAGTAAATGCTTTTATGGAAAATCTTATTAAACAAATTCCAGGCTGCAAGGAGAAAATAAACCCATAATTTAGTTCCCTATTCTACCACAGCTCATGTATAACTTCATCTGAGTGGTGCCTTTACCTCACAGCAAGAAGAACATAGCTTCTCATATCTTTAAAAATGGCATCATTAAAATGTTTAAAAATTTCTAGCACAAGACCAGTAAAAATCTGAATCCAAAGGAAAAAAACAAGTTTATTTTTGATCAGCTCTAGATCTCAGTCCGGATACCTCAACTATTTGAGATAAGAAAAAAAAAAAAAAATATTCCCATCAATGAATACAGCAGAACTGTCCTATCTTCTATAACATTCAAAGAGTTAGTAAATATCTTTGGAAAAAAATATTAGAAGATGCAACATCAAATATTGTTTATAGACTCCTTTATGTTATGAAGCAAACTGCCCCAGGGTTAAGGGCATAACCCAGCTGCAGAATAACCACTGGAAAAAAAGTTATAAAAGCTTCCTACTTTATTATTGTTATTATAATATATGTTTCACATTATTTACTAGCTCATTATAAGTTATCATGAATTATTAAAACTAGGCTTCACTTGACAGCATAAATGAAGAAAATATATTTTGTGATGCGTTATCTTCTCTTGCATTTTTGTTCTTAAACTAATTCTCAAATTTAATAAATTGCAGTAAGTTTCACAGATATTAAGTATGATTCAGTGAGTTTCTTCTGTGTTAGGTATTATATTAGGTACATTCGTACATGTCTGTAACAATCTAAACATAGCTTTTTTTTAAAAGGGATCTTCTTGTTCAGCTTTCTAAGATATAATTGGAGATTCCTCCATAGATTTATTCTGCTAATGAATAAGCTATAAAATACCTTCTTCTTTTTAGAGCTGTTTAATCAAAAAGATGTTTTATCCCTTCTTTAACATTTGATATCTAGAGCAAAAGATCCACAATAAAATTAAGGCAACAGAAGCAAAACTTCAGTGAGGATTAAGGGTGGTTTGAGATTACAGAGCAGCTGCTCACACCCATTCTAGAACTGGGAGGTCTGTATATTCCCAGTAGCCTAATAATCTCATTCTTGGAATGATGATGGGAATTGTCTAACTGCTGGCATCCATTGGAGAGACATTCTCCTATTTCTCTAACATGAGGGACTTGATCTTCAAGTTAGAAGATGAGTAAGTGGCACATGATCCCTTCCAGTCTGTTGTAGTCTGTACAAAGTCAGGTTCAGAGAATTAGAAGCAAAAGAACTGAAAACAATGTGTATTTTTTTATTGCATAGAGATGCTTTTTAATAAGTTCTCAAATTATCTTTTTTTTTCTTCATGTAACTGCAGTAAAATAAAAAGACGTGTTCCTTTTTAACCATTGTGTCATTACAGATACATTTGATGAATTCCTCTAGGGTAGAAAAAAACAGTCAAAACAGTCCTCCATGTAGGATATATAAAATGCACAGGCATAACATTCAGTGTGGTAGAGTACAGTGCACCTCATCTCCCTCTAGTTAAGATTTTTCCCCTTTGAATGGACCACCTCAAAAATTTTTATACTTAACATCTCCATTCAAAATTTGGGGCTTCTCAGCTTTTGTATATCCAACCAGCAGAACAGTCACCTTTATTCGCTGATGTAAATATTTTGCTACTTAATACCTTCTATTTAGCAGTGTATGGAAAGACTCTATTGGTCCTAATGTCTAAATGTATTTATGGCCTTTGAGTTTATAACCTCTGACAAATACTGTATTCTGTTTGGAAATCCCCATTTCATTTTGTTCCTTCAGTTACAATTTCTATTACAATATGAGAAATAGCAGTCATACAGCCAGAGGTGGTAAAATTAAAAACTGCCTTTGATTGGTTTTTGTTTAAGTAAAGAAATCAATAGATTTGCTCAAGAGATTCACATTGGTATACTTTAAATGCTTTCATTTCCAAGAAGACTGTCAATATGCACCTATCTCAGACATTTTAAACCAAAAATGAAGTTTTACTTTGGAATCCAGTGCTCAGTCACAAAAAGGTATCAAAGATAATAATTTTTATTTGCTGTCAGTATAATAGTAAGTTATCTGAAGAAAAAGGCTAATTTTAGTTGTGCTTACTGAGACACGGTATGAGTAACACCAAACATACAAATACGTAAATATTAATATCGATGGTAATTTGTAAATTGTAATCTAACAGCTTAACGATGTAAATTGTAATCTAACAGCTTCCTTTCCCAAATGTGAAGTGTTTTACTTATTTTAGTTTCCTCCTTTAAAAATGTTTTGTTATGTGAATGGCAGGGGTCTCCTGCTCACACTGTTTCTGTATAATCCCAAAATTTACATGGATTAGCATACCTCAAGAAATGCAGGGGAATCATTCTAACTCATTAACCTTTGAACCTGACCTTTCAGTAGGTTGTATTCAGAACTAAATTCATATGTATTTTCAATAAAGCAGTTTGTGACTTATGGGTTAGATATTATTATTAACAATTTTCTATCGGATGAGTTTCAAGCTAGTGCAATTATTAGGAAGTTCATTAGGAAAAAATTTAAGTTTTCAAATTTTCTCATAAAGTTTTGAAACACAGAGCACTAGCCCAATGACTTGTCATCTGTTACATTTCAAACTCCTTGCCTGAATACCCTAATGTATGATTTTTTTTATTTAAGATACTTTGATTGGAGAACAAGAGCACAGTAAACGGCTCTAGTGTACACATTCATTTTTCTTCTTTGACATATGAAATACAAAACAGGTCACACTAATTAATCAAACCTTTTAGCATACTGTGTGGGGTTTTGTTTTCTTTCTTTTTAAATGTTTTATTTCTCTCCTTTCTCAGTAACTCCTCCTGACGTTCACTGCTCTGGCAATATGACGTGCAATTTACATTCTTTGAGTTACAAATCTGATTAGAAAATCATATTAGTCATCTTCTCTTAAAAGATAAGTGCAGACAAAGAGACTGAAAGTCTGAAATCCCTATAAAGTACAGTCCAAAAAGTTTGTATTTGCCTTGATTAACTAAGGAGATTAGTGATACACACTAGATTACAGCCATTTTTAATAATGAATTTGCATTAAATCAGTACAATCAAGAAGAGGAGGATTAGAGTCTATGGTATGTGTATTTATCCACCTAATAAACCTGTTCGTTTGATGAATGTATTGAAAATTCAGAACTACCATGGGCCGTGTAGATTATATTACAATGATCCAATACAGTGGCGACTAAGTGTAGGTCTTCATGACAGGAAAAAAAAGGAAACACACAGACACACACACACACAAATTAATACAAACATAAAAGAAATTTTAATCACTGTTATTCATGTATCCACCAGGGAGAGGCCCAATGGGACATATGACTGTGCACCACCTTGACAAATAAAGGAAAGAGCTTTTAGGGACAAATGGGACCAGCTTGCTCAGTGTGACTTTTTTTTCTAACAAACAGCCTTAAATTTTTAGAAACTTAGCCATCTACTTTTCATACATGTCTGGTTTCTGACATGCAGTTCAACTTCTTAGTGGCAGTACTGCTAGCAAAAAAGAGCCATAAATCACACATCCTCAACTTATTGGTACTAAAAAGCCCATACAATATCTTATACCCTTCATATTCCTTTCCTGATAAAAGGAATGGTCCATTCAAAATAAATACAAGACCATTGGGACAGATACTTTGGCAGTGTAGTTTGTCTTAAGATGGACTTCAAACACAGTTGTGATCAGAAGGGCTGCCTTTTCCCTACTTGCTCTTACATCTTTCTTACTTAAATTAAATTCCCAGCAATCTGTGAGAAATCCACTAATACTTTGCAATAAATTCAACTGTTAGTACACCATCAAAACCTTGCATTATTTTCTTAATGTATGGCAATTACAGGAAGTTCTATTCTAAATAACACAATTCTAATGCACTGTGAACATTGAGAGCTCAACAGTCCTAAAGTTTCCTATTTCCAGAAACACATTTTTATCTTTCTTTTTTAGAAAAAACTTACCCCCCCCCAAACCAAAACAACAAAAACCCCAAAACACCCAGACCAAGGAAGAATACCTCATTACACAAATCTTTGTACATTTTTTTTATTACTTTAATCTGTGTAAATATTTAAAATAATTTATAACCTCCAATTGCCAAATACATTTCTTTTCCTGTAACATATCACTTAAAACCAAGACCTTATCATGTACTCATTCCTGATCCATGTGCAATTATACTTTTCTACTGTTTTCTGTGAAAGCCAATAAGATATCTTTGAGTATGATTCTCATGTTTCTTAAAATCCTGATCTCCAACAGTTTTTACTTTAAAATTCTGCTCCTCAGAAGTGTTCACATATTCTTGTGGAAATTGTCCCATATGTATTTTTTTTTCCAGGCTTATATGTTAGGAGTGGTGACTTGAGGTGTATGAGGGCACCAGACAAAGTTCTTGAGGAGATGGTGTTAAGTTCCTTTTGGGTTCTCCAGAGCAGTGTGTTGGACTTCTAGCTACAGTGCTGAGCAAGGTGATGCAGGATCATAGTGTATATAGAAGATTTCCAGCGACATTTTTGTGACTCCAGTGCCACGTCTACTGTTTTGGCTAGATAAAAGCTAATCTGCCCCTTTGATGCTTTGCCAGCTGGGGATGAAATGAATTGCTCAGTCAGTTCGTAAGCCATCTAGTAACCAGGGCTGAACCTTTCAGGAGTAAGGATGACTCTAAGGCGTTAATACAGAAAGTGCCAGTAGATGGTGCTCACGGCTCCTTAGCAGAAACCGTGACTGTGTAGGACAGCTAAACCTATTCCTCATTGTGCGCTTCAAAGTGCTTCCCGCTGCAACCCTTATCTCAGGTTCTTAACAAATCGGATTCCAGTTCAGATGCTGGAATCTGATGCCCCGAAATTTTCAAACCACTTAGCTTTCTGGAGGTGAATCTCAACTACAAATCTTAGCACATTAAAGTTCAGAACACCTTCATTTTCTCCAGATCGACACCTTAGTGCCTTATGTAGATCTTAGTGATGTAAGGTTAATTCTTCATTGACTCATGAGATGTTAATATTTTTTCTTGTGCTACTCAATCGACTTCTGTGACAGCAGTATGTGGTCCTGTCACACGCCTCACCTCTGGAGAAGTCTATGTTGTGGAAAGGAAGATTAGGCATTAAGTTTCAAGAATAAAAGCAGGAGCTGCAAGGATGAGGAATAAAAGTTGCTGCTCTAATGAGGAAAAAGTCAACAAAATCATAAGTCATAGTTAAAAGTTCCCGGACAGAAAAGTGTAAGCTACTATGATTATGAGATGGCTGTGAAAATAGGAGGAAAAAAACAAAGAGAGACCATCAGATAGGATGTCTCTGTGCTGGCATGCTGTTTCTGACAGTTGCTAGTATCAAATCTTAAAGAGGTGCACAAGAACAGAGCAAGTGCATAGTCCTGCTGCCCCAGAGTATTCTTCTCTTCAGTCATTTGTGGCTTGGGGACTTTTAAAGCCACATATAGTCAGTTGTTTCATATCTTAGATTAAGAGATAGGGCAACTGTGAAGCAGGCTTGGAAGTACAATCAATGTAAACCTTGAGAAAACAGTATCCCACTCAATGGTTGCATTTATTTACAGTAAAACACGAGATCTTCTCATCTAATTCCATTTAAGGGAGGTTTGGAACTCAGATTTCCATTTTGTGGTTTATGTCATCGCAACTGATCACTGTCTGGCTGAATCCCCTAGCAGCGTGAGAGCTCATCACTTACAGCTACATACCATTTATTCTCCCTGTCTCCTTCTCCTCTTCCCCTCCTTTCCTCTCTTTGAATGGCTGATGGTATCTGGATATTAATCTTTATGGGGGTGGACATTTCAGTTGAAATAACTCACTACTTTACCACCTACTCTTGTCTTTGCATCTCTTTTTATAAGCTTGGTATTCCTGAGCTGTTTGTTATACTGTACGATAGTTGGAGGTTTTATAGGACAGTCCTTATTGAGTCTAATTTTTTTTTTTTTTTTTTTTTTTAATCTGTGTCAAGGTGAGCCAGAGAAAAAGGCATTATTACCAAACTATTCAGTTTAAACAGTTGGAGCCATATGACATGCTTGGATTCACAGTTTTCTGTTTGGTTTTGTTTGTTTCTTTGTTTTGTTTGGTTTGGTTTGGTTTTACTTCTTTATTTATCCGTTTGGATAGGTACACATTTATTCTTGAGATAAACAAGGAATCATTCCTGTGAGAGTGATCGCATGGCCTTACCTTTGGTGACATACCTTGATAACATCTTTTGTTCAGGTAGGAATGTGAGTATGAACTGTGTGACTAAATTTGGGAACAGATGCTACCAGAAAAAGTTGTATGTGCTTGTGACCCATGTGTCCTGGGGAGGTGGGGTATATATGTGACTGTGTGCATGCATCTCTGTGTGTGTGTGGTTTTGGGATTAGTAACAGAAGGCTATTTAAGTATTTTTAGTAGTTTATTAAGATTTTGTGAGCATTCAGTATTGTCATTCATTTGCAGTGTTACCGATACATATCCAAAATGTATAGCTCACTGATTGCCAGTTTGTTATGCATTGCTAATACATTAATAAACCATTTTGATCCTGATTTTATTTTTGCTCATGTGATTGAGCAGTTTCTCCCTGTGACAACTCTCACTACTGTCATTCCAGCTTTGTCTCTGGTGGTTGAGACTGGTTTATGAAGTTCAGGTTATGGGATGTCCTGTGGCTCTTGTCACTTGATACTGGTAGAAACATCTAGTTTCAAGTAATTTTTGAAAAATCTTGTTATATGGGCTGATAGCTCCTGAAGTCCAGTGTAGGTACCTCAACATAGCTGATAAAATTGTAGGTGATAAAGTCCCCACTTCAGTCAGCAACTCAATATACAGTAAGACTGCAGAGAAAGGTCTGCTTACTTCTTTGATATGAGAAAACCACAAAATAATATCTGGAAGATTACTAGTTTCTAGTGTTCCTATCTTAAATGAAAGAATGTAATACCTCAAATCATAGGTAAAGGAGGACTGTCCCAACCTGCTGAAATAAAGTGTATTTTTTATATGCTACAGAATTGGGCAATGACATGCACTACTATTTAATGTCAAAGCCAAGATCTGTGCTATATCCAGCAAGTCAATATGCATATATATAGATAAGAAGAGTTATAATTAGAAAGCACTGAAGAAGAAGATTTGCAAGGGAAATAAAAATCTCATGAGCAGGACATGTCTTAACTCAGAGATTTGGCAAAGATTTCACTAGGGAAGATGATCCTCTGCCCTTTGCAAGGTGTTTTGCACTTTCCTATGAAGCATCTAGTATTTTCATCTGTGGAAGACTGATCAGCATACTATAGAAATAATAATTTTGACTAGGAGTGGCAAGTCCTATTAAAAGAAGAATAAAGGAGAGACTTAAATAAAGAGAGAAATTAAACATGACTATGACAAGATCCTAAGTGAGCCTCTCTGATTTAAAGGAAAATATTAAACAGTTATTTCTCAAGTGACAAGGAGGAAAATATCATTACACAATTTCTTTTCATTTGCATTTCATAAAAAAATGAATCAGAATATAAACTTGTTAAAGTGTTCTCTAATCTTGTTAAGGAAGGTACAGTGATGTGAAGTCACCTTCAATAAAAGAAGCATCAGCTAAGGGCATAAATAGTATTCCTTTCTTATTGCCTTCTATTTACATGCTATAGATGATTGTTTGCTTGATGTTAATAGGTAGCACCTTGACTTTTACCTTCTGGTTGAAATGTGTCATATAATTAATAATTAATTCACTTTTTTTCTAAATGGATATGAATATAGAGAACTATCTAGCTTGACTGTGGGAGATTTTAATTCTTTTTTCTTTTGCACACATTTCATGATTCCAGAAAGGAGTAAGTCCTCCAAAGTTAGGAATGTTTTTTCTTTCCATTGTAAAAAACAGGTCACGTATTTAAGACCCTACTGTAGCATAGGAAGATATCATGATGGTTCCAGGCAAACCTATATATTGCAGAGTACACTGATTTTTCTGCACCAATTGAACTTCCAGTGACCCACCTTTCTGGAGCTGATGGAAGTCCAGGCACCTGAAATGGCATCAGGCAGGTATGAATTAAGTCCTAAATTTTCTATGACTGTAGCATAAGCTTAGAAACCTAGTTTACACATAGTTACAAAGAGAAATTTTAGATTATATATGTGTCTTAACCTGGAGCTGAATCTCACTCTTTGTTTGTGATAACCTTCAGCCTTCTAATTAGTTTAAGTATTATTTGAGCTATATATTTTCCATAAAGTCTCTTAGTAACTTCATTGCTTTGTGTATGTGTATGCTTTCATCTTTATTATATTGATTTTTCAAGTTCACACAAAAACATTTCTGAAATTTATCATCCTCTTGCTATGAAATGAAGAATATAATATTATAAAAGAAGGGCAGCAGCACTTAAAAATTCTACACTGACTTGAATATAACCACTGCAATACCTCCACAGCCATATATAATTTTATGATATTATGAAGAAAACTGTGCTAAGGAAAATGTGCAGTATGAAGCATATTTATCCCTTTACTGATAAACTATGTGTCTATATTGCTGCAAATGAATTTTGCTTTCAGTAAGGTGCTTTTAGCAGGTTCTCCATTAGTTCTTAATAACATTATAGCAAAGATGTTACAAAATGTCTTTTTCTGTAAGAAAAATATGACAGAAGGAAAAAAAAGAAGAAAAAAAATTATGTAAAATTTGATACAGTAATCAATACAGAACACTGTATCCAAATCTGTTGGAATATAAGATAACTGCAAAAATGTATTTCATTGGCTTATTGTGAAAGAGAAGTAGTAGGTACTCAGATAAGAACCTCTTTTCACAGTGGCATTCAGTCCCTGGTGTCTTCAGTAGAACTTAGAAAAAGAAATATGCTTAAGGGCCTATCTGAGAGCCCAGCTTTGCTGCTACAGTGCAGAGCAGTATTACAGACACCTAACAAAGATGTGGACATTCTACATGGCTTTGCACTGTGTTAATAATAGCTCAAGTCCCAGAAGCATAATAGATATGACTATATTATTTCCATTTGTGGACCTCACTTGAGAGACACAGGTATCCCAGGACACCTCTATATGATTTTGACATACTGTGTATATTATTATGAGCTGAGTCTGGATAAAATGTTTAAGTGATTTTTCAGCATCGCAGTTTCTCCATCTGTTTAAATTGTGATCATGGTATTTATATATGACTCAAAAGAGATTGGGAGATCTAAAAACCTGAAGTGTGAACCACTTTAAGAACTGTAGCTAAGAATGCTATATAATTATCTAGTAATTCCAAGGAAAATGGATTAAAAATTATAAGGTATGAGAATAGTGAGGGAAACAAAGATAAGCATGAATAAAGAATTTGCTTTGATATTATTAGAAGAGATTTTTTAAATAAATAATTTGAGAGCATCCATGTTGTGATAGTCAGGGAGCTCTCACTACTACCTCAATTAGAAATGGTTGCAGGCAGTTATAAAGTTCAAGGCAAAATTCAACTCCATTTGGATGTTTTCTTCTCTTTAGATTTCCTATCTCTATTTTCACAGTAGTTTGGACATTTGTAGTAATTACAGTGTATCATAATTCAGCATCATCTACGTGGAAGTCACAACATTCCCATAGTGAAATGACTCCACACCCATGGGGAGGCTGTTTTAGTGAGTTCTGAAAGAGAATGAAAAGAGCACCATTGACATAATATTTCAGGATAGCTTTTTCACAGAAAGTGAAAAGACCCACTTGCAACTGAGTGATGTCTTGGGGGCCTTGTTAATATTCACTGTGCAAAAAGCCAAAGCAGATTGCAAAACCATATAGGACTGCAGGGAACAGAGTGTATGAAGAAGTGACACCTGTGAGTGAATAAGCATATGGTTTCAGACTGGGACGTGATTGAGACGGATCAACCAGCAGGAGAGGGGACAATCCAGGACTGCTCAGAAATGTAGGATTGGTCAGACACAGAGACATTAGGTATTGACGTCAATCAAGGACACAAACCATTATACATGTTGGAGTTGGGCATTCTGATGTTGCACAAATGTGTTAAGAGTAGAAGGGACCAGTTAGGTCACTAAGCTCAGTCCCCCACAATCAGTAAAATTTTTAGTTCAGGTAAGTCTAGAGAACTTTAAAGTTTTCTGAAAATCAGACACCTTGCATGAGACCCTCACTGTTGTATGACTAGTTTTTTCTGTCTCTCTACTACTAATGTTCAGCAAAGGGTTACTTTTATTCTGAAGAGTTCCCCAACCTAGACAGGGGTTACCAGTGACTACTGTACTGGTAAAAGGCATGGATGTAGCCAGAGAGACTTCCTATCATAAGAACTATTTTCCTGCAAGTTGATTTAAGAGAGGTGATGGAAACCTTTGACACTTGAGAGATTTAAAACCATACTGAACAAAATGCAAAGCAGAATATTGAAAAAAGCAATACTATACTAATAGATGAATGGAGCAGGTGACCTATTACATGTTTTTAAGCTTCACCGCCATTTGATAGTTTTTTAAAAGAAAATCCTGTACCTCCAAGTTCCAACTGAAAGAAACATTGGATTGGAAAAGATCTCTCGAACTACTGAATCTAGTTTCCTGCGCTTGAAGACAACGAAGTGAAATAAATCCCATCAATTTTTCTCTGGTACAGGAAAAAAATTAACATATCAGGGAAGAAGATTTGTCAAATTTCCACCCTGTGTGAAGGTAGTAGTATTGATAATAAAAATTTTTAGAATAAGATTGTCAAACCAATTTAATAAGTTTTAGATCTTGGAAACATTCATAAAAAGCTTCATATAAACTTTTGCAGTATCAGTGTTCATTAGTGCCTACTTCTACCATGCTATATAGAGGAGGCAAAAATTTAGCTGGAAAAATGTAGATCATAGGTACTGCTGAGCTCTTAGTATCCAAAGTTTGTCCAAGGCTATAGCAACAGTTATTTACTAAGTAGAGGTAAATGGCTTTATTTCATGGAATAACATAGGTTTTCTTTCACACATAAAATATGCTGACCAGCACTTCGAAATGGCAACAAGATCATTTAATTCTCTGCACTTCCTGAGAGTGACCTTACAAACGAGATATTGGTACATAACTCTCAGTGAGTGTTATCAGTAGATTATCACTAAATATATTGGAACCTCACACTCAAACCTGATTGGCAAGCCACCTTTACTAATCATAGAATCATTTAAGTTGGAAAAGACCTTTAAGATCATTAAGTCTAACCGTTAACCTAACACTGCCAAGTCTACCACTAAATCATGTCCCTAAGCATCACATCTACACGTCCTTTAAATACCTCCAGGGATGGTGACTCCACCACTTGCCTGGGCAGCCTGTTCCAATGCTTGACAACCCTTTCAGTGAAGAAATTTTTCCTAATATCCAATCTAAACCTCCCCTGGTGCAACTTGAGGCAGTTTCCTCTTGTCCTATTGCTTGTTACTTGGGAGAAGAGACCATCACCCACCTCACTACAACCTGCTTTCAGGTAGTTGTAGAGAGCGATAAGGTCTCCCCTCAGCCTCCTTTTCTCCAGGCTAAACCACCCCAATTCCCTCAGCTGCTCCTCATAAGACTTGTGCTCTAGACCCTTCACCAGCTTGGTTGCCCTTCTTAGGACATACTCAAGGTATGGCCTCACCAGTGCCAAGTACAGGGCGATGATGACTTCCTTAGTCCTGCTGGCCACACTATTTCTGATACAAGCCAGGGTGCTATTGGCCGCCTTGGCCACCTGGGCACACTGCCAGCTCATATTCAGCTGGCTGTTGACCAACACCCCCAGGGTCCTTTTCTGCCAGGCAGCTTTCCAGCCACTCTTCCCCAAGCCTGTAGCATTGCATGGGGCTGTTGTGATCCAAGGGCAGGACCCAGCGCTTAACCTTCTTGAACCTCATACAACTGGCCTTGGCCCATCAATCCAGCCTGTCCAGATCCCTCTGAAGGGCCCTTCTACACTCAAGAAGATCAACACTCCTGCCCAACTTGCTGTCATCTGCAAACTTACTGAAGGTATACTTGATCCCCTCATCCAGATCACTGATAAAGCTATTAAACAGAACTGGTCCCAATACTGAGCCCTGGGGAACACCACTTGTGACTGGCCGCCAACTGGATTTAACTCCACTCACCAACCACTCTTTGGGCTCGGCCACCCAGCCAGATTTTAACCCAGCGAAGCATACACCCATCCAAGCTATGAGCAGCCCATTTCTCCAGGAGAATGCTGTAGGAAATGCTGTCAAAGGCTTTGCTAAAGTCCAGGTAAACAAAATCCACAGCCTTTCCCTCATCCACTAAGCAGGTCACCTTGTTGTAGAAGGAGATCAGGTTAGTTGAGTAGGACCTGCCTTTCATAAACCTATGCTGACTGGGCCTGATCACTTGGTTGTCCTGTATGTGCTGCGTGATGGCGCTCAAGATGATCTGCTCCATAACCTTCCCCAGCACTGAGATTAACAGGCCTGTAGTGCCCCAGATCCTCCTTCCGGCCCTTCTTGTAGATGGGCATCACATTTTCATACAAGGACAGGCTGAGAGAGCTGAGGTTGTTCAGCCTGGAGAAAAGAACCTCAGGTGCTGATCTTATCAATGTGAGTAATATTTGGACAGAGAGAGGGAAATAAAGAAGACAGTCAGGCTCTTTTCAGTGGTGTCCAGTGACAGAAGAAGAGGCAATAGTCACAACCTGAAATACAGGAATTCCATTGAAGCATATGAAAAAACAGTTTTATTTTAACAGTGATTGAACCCTAGTGCAGGTTAACTGGTTAGATTATGAAGCCTCCATCCTTGGAGTTATTCAGAACCCAAATGGACATGGTCCTGAGCAACTTGCTGAAGCTGACCCTAGTTTGAGCAGGAGGGGCTGCACAAGACGGTTTCCAGAGGTCCCTTCCATCTCAACTATTCTCCAATTTTCTTATTTTGCAAAATCTAAAAATTTCCTCGATATATAATTAGAAAATAATCCAATCTTTCATAGAAATAGTAATCATCACTGCCTACAGGAGAGATGTTGCTACTGATCTTGCTCATCTTGAAAAATTGCTTCTTTATGTATACTTATGTCTATCTTATTTGAAATATTTGTCTTTTTACAGAGAATACAAAAACAGAAGAGTAACTTGCTGATTTTAGTATCTGATGATATTTTTGATTGAATGCAGTAACTAAACTATGTACAAGTCTGCTGAACACAGATATGAAAACAAATATTACTATAGTGGACATGCTATCTTTTGCAGTGATGGGGGCATAGAAAATTGTTACATTTTCTCTGAGCAACATTCAAACCTGCAACCACAGAGCATGTCCAGATGTTTAGAGATACAGCCTTGATTACAAGTCATTGTGAACTTGCACTGCAAAATGCCTGCAATTCCTTCCATTCTTCCACGTGGGAGATGTCAAACTAGCATAAAAACTTTTTCCAGTATGTGCACAGCTTTCGGCTTGGTGCCTTCTATGATGTCCTGCTTTTCTTTGTAGAGTCACTTAACCCATAAGTAACTTCATGAATCATTTCCACCAGCCAGCTGAAAGGATGTCATGGTTTAACCCCAGCCAGCAATTAAACATCACGTAGCCACTCATTGACTTCCCCCCACCCAGTGGGATGGTGAAGAGAACCAAAAAAAAAGGTAAAATTTGTGGGTTGAGATAAAGACATTTAATAGGACAGGAAGGAAGGAAATAATGATGATGATGGTAATCATAATCATAATCATAACATGACAATAATAATAATAAAATAATTAGAATATACAAAACAAGTGATGCACAATGCAAGTGCTCACAACTCACTGACCGATGCCCAGTTAGTTCCCAAGCAGAGATCCCTCCAGGCCAACTCCCCCCAGTTTATATACTGAGCATGACGTCACACGGTATGGAACACCCCTTTGGCCAGTTTGGGTCAGCTGTCCTGGCTGCGTGCCCTCCAAACTTCTTGTGCCCCTCCAGCCTTCTTGCTGGCTGGGCATGAGAAGCTGAAAAATCCTTGACTTAGTATAAACACTACTTAGGACCAAATGAAAACATCTGTCTGTTACCAACATTCTTCTCATACTGAACCCAAAATATAACACTATACCAGCTACTAGAAAGAAAATTAACTCTCTCCCAGCCAAAACCAGGACAAAATCCCATAACATACAACTGAAATCCCAGGTTACAACAATGTAAAGGTACTTCCATTACAGTCTCCACCCCTGGTCCCTTTGGACCAGACCATAGGGTTTAACATTTCAATGAACTCCTTCCCCTGCCCCTGCTCTGGCTTGCACTTATCCACAGACTGCAGTCCCTTAGGGTTGTACCTGCTTCAAGTGGAGCCTTATCTATGAGCCACAGTCTCTTCAGGGGTATACCCGCTGTGACATAGCCTTATCCACAGCCACAGTCGCTTTGAGGTGCACATCTTCCCACATGACCTTCTCCATGGGCCACAATGCCTTCAGAGATATACCTGCTCCAGTGTGGCCTTACCCACAGCCAGGGTCCCTTCAGAAGTAAACCTGCTCCAACATGGCCTTGCCCATGGCTGCAGTAATGTCAGGGACGTACCTGCTCTGTTGTAGGCTTATTCATGGCCACACGCTTGGAGGTGCTCCAGCACAACCTCATGCACAGCCACGGATGCTTCAAGGTGTACCTGCTGCAGCATGGACTTATCCACAGCCACAGATGCTTCGAGGTGTACCTTCTCCAGTGTGGACTTATTCTTGGGCCACAATCCCTTTGGAGGTAGACCTGCTGCGGCATAGACGTAACCTCGGCCACAGACGTTTTGAGATGTACCTGCTCTGGTGTGGACTTATTCATGGCCACAGATGCTTCGGGGTGTCCTGCTCCTGTGTGGACTCATCTGCAGGTCACAGTCCCTTCGACTTGAATTCACACTGGAGTTCCAGCCCATCTAGTACAGCAGCACAGAAACAGCAGTGGTGCCCTGGCCATCTGCCAGCCCAGGCACATTGCCATTGCTGTTATCAAAATGTTCCCAGGCACAGCAGAGTAAGATGATTAGCAGTACAGCACTAGAGCAAGCAGTGAAAGCAAAAAGCAGCCATGAACAAGCACTAGACTTACATATAGTAAGGCAAGCAAGCCCCATGGCAAGCACAGAAACCTATCAATTAATAGCTGAAGAGCAATAACAGCTATAAATTCAATTTAACACATTCCAATCAAATCTTTCATTATCTCAAAACCTTTGAGCCCCATGTTGGGCACCAAAAAAGACTGTCGTGGTTTAACCCCAGCTGTCAACTAAGCCCCACACAGCCGCTCACTCACTCCCCCACTGGTGGGACGGGGCAGAGAATCGGAAGAGTAAAAGTGAGAAAACTCATGGGCTGAGATAAAGACAGTTCAAAAGGGAAAGTAAAAGCTGTGTGTACAAGCAAAGCAAACCAAGGAATTCATTCATTACTTCCCATCGGCAGGCTGTTGTTCAGCCATCTCTAGGAAAGCAGGGCCCCAGCACATGTAACAGTGACTTGGGAAGACAAATGCCATCACTCCAAACATCCCCCCCTTCCTTCTTCTTCCCCCAGCTTTGTATTCTGAGCATGATGTCATATGGTCTGGAATATCCCTGTGGTCAGTTGGGGTCAGCTGTCCCAGCTGTGTCCCCTCCCAACTTCTTGTGCACCCCCAGCCTCCTCGCTGGTGGGGTGCGCTGAGGAGCAGAAAAACCTTGACTCTGTGTAAGCACTGCTCAGCAGTAATGAAAATATCCCTGTGTTATCAACACTGTTTTCAGCACAAATCCAAAACGTAGCCCCATACTAGTCACTATGAAGAAAATTAACTCTGTCCCAGGCAAAACCGGCACAAGGAGGTAGGATTCAATAAAAATGCAGACAGACTGGTCTCCTGATTTGTAGGAATAAGAGAGGTTGGTGGGAGAGAATACATTAGGTCCTAGCTTGAGATCATGAGGCAGCATAACCCAAGTAGGCAAGAAAAGAAGATGAACAGCAGATTTCCTACTTCACATCTCAGTGAGCTATTACATAAACCAGGACTGGGAATGATTATTGCCAGTATCCCCTGGTGTCATTGCCAGTTGTTTGTGAGCTAAATAAATGTGGGCATAAGCAACATATATGTAAAATATGCATAATTTATTAAGTCTTGTTCTTTCCAAAATATTGTTCTATGATCATGTTAGGTCAGCTATGCTCATTGTTTTAAATGTAGATGTTACTATGACTTCTTATTCTTCTCCACTTTTTAAAAACCCACACACTGTCTTTGGACTCAAGAGATTGAAGAGACAGAATTTAAACCCATACTGTCTGCTCTTTGCCCATGCAACAGCCAGTTAGGGACCCAATTGGTCTCAAACAAGAACCAAATGCTTGCCACTGAATCTTCAACTTTTTTTAGAGTCATAATTCTGGTCTCTCTAGAGGCATACAAGGAGGTGGGTAAAACCCAAGCAATCCAAAATGTCATAAGGGACATTATGATACATATGCAACCTGCATATTTCTTGTATCTTTCAAGCTAAAAAGTACTTCTTCCTAATTATTCAAAAAAAGGTTCAGGCATTATTCCTTTCATTCATTCTGAATATTTTCCACAAGCAAACCTATTTTAATTCATAGCACTGCAGGCAAAACTGGAACACCTTGTTTTACTTCCATCATTTTCCTTGCTTCCTAAAGCATCTGTGGAAGTCAGTCCTTTCACAGAAAAATAGCAGTGATATGAACATTACCATTAATGTAAAGTCAATATTTCATTGATGTCTAAAGATAATGCTTATAAAAATAGTATTCCATGTACATTGCTTGCTTTCTTGTTCATAAGAATTTTTATGTTCTAGCATCACATGTTCCAGCCAAAATATTACCATCACAGGTTTGCTACCATCATACCTTTGTGTATCCATGCTCAATGCACTAACACAAAGAAGGTTTTTTGTTTTTATTCTGGCAGCCACAGCATATGCATGGAAATATCAGCCAGGTTCTAATCTGCTCCATGTATCATTAATTAGATAATGTATATACATTGTTTTGAGAAAATAAAGCACCATTTATTCTAATTTGTTTTGAAATCAAAATAATGAGTATATGTCAGTTGTGGAACATTTAGGTTTGACTGTGACCTAAGACACAGAACAAATCAAGAAATATTTTAGTCCAAGTCTGAGACTGTGACACTCAAAAAAAGAGAAAATAGGTTAGCTTAGTTGAACTGGAAGTGCCTGAAAGAGAATAAATAGAGTAGCTTCAGTCAGGTACTTGCCTTTTTTCTGCTAAAAATAGCTTATTCAGAAAATCTAGCTTGAAACACATTTACTGTTTCACTTCGTGAATATATAGGATGAATAAACATGCTTTGGGTCTTTCTATTCTGTTATAGCTTCTCTTTATCCTGCTATGGCCTTTTTTTCTTATTTTTCTTTCACACTGTACTTATTATTGCTACTTCTACCAGAGCCAAAGGCAACAGACATTCATGCATTAGTTATTACACTTATAAAAAAAAAAGTCTCCTAAGCATACATGTTTTGGCAGATTTCCTTGTACACTCAACTCATCATTAGGGGATCATTTATTTCCTATGAATTTTGAATCTGTCCCGGGTGATTCTTTCAGCAGATTTGAGTTTGGGATGCAGCCGAATAGGATAGAATTATTATGAGTCGAATTTTGAAGTGTTAAAATATATTGGGTTCTGAAACCTATTGAGAATTACTTAATTTACGGATTTAACACCTAGTTAGGTGTTAAATGGTGTAAAAAAAAGATCTCAGAAATAATCTGGTTACTTTTTAGTATGTAATTATTGCCACACAGGAGGCTAGGCTAAACAGTGAAGAAACACAATGCCTAATAGAATTCGGAAAGTTTTTCTTTTTTTTTTAAATTTCCAACACCTTTTTTCTTGCTACAGATTGTGGTATTATTGTTCTAAAAAATATCACAAAGTACTTAAAAAGAACATGAAAAATATGGATATAGAAAAGAGATATAAGGGGACAAGGAGCACATGTTTAATTCTTTATTCCTTAACTGGCCTATAGCTCAGAAGTGAGATCATCATCTCTGAATCTTTTTTCTTAAAACTGGATTAGAACAGAGAGCACAATCACTGAGAAATGCAGCCATAAGGCAGGTTTTTAAAGATTCATTTTAAATCTTATTTTGGGTAAGGTGTTGCAGGTGGGGCTCAACGTATATCTTTTTCATGGAGTCGTTTGTATCTTATGCAGAGAGTAAAGGAAACAAATTTCTAGCCTATTAACCAAACCTTCAAAACTTGACAAAAAACATTGAGGAGAAAGATTTACCATACATTTTAATGGGACAAGGTTAAAGCAACATGGTAATTTTAGGAAGCAAATCTATTTCTGCTGGAAACCTATTAGACATATCTTCCAGGCTGTTTCATTTGTGTGGAAAGTAGTGTGGGGAGAGGAGGGAATGATCTTGTCCTATTAGTTCCTCATTTTTTTAAGTTCCTATTATCATCTTTTTACTTATGCATTTTTTTACTTATGCATTTTTTTACTCTGCTTTTCTTTATATGAAATAAAATAATCATAAGAATTACAGTGAGTGCCTCACAGCTTTCTATCATTTTTCAAGCAAATCGACACATTTTATTTTCTTTTCATGCATTATTCTATCATTGTGAAGTAATCTTTCCTAAAAGGTGATTATAATGGTATTTTTAAGAAATTGCTTTAGAATTGTGATTGATATTTTATGACTAACATAAATCAAACCAATATTATGTGAGGCTGACTTATTTTCTTTGCTTGATTGCTTAATTTGGATCCAAATCACAATTTGCTAAAGGAGAGATAAGAATTTCCAAGTTGCATTACATGTACATACTGAAATCTGAAGAAAATGCAAAATGCAAAATTAAGCATAAAGAGAGCAGATAAGAATGAATCTAGTGAATTTGAATAAAGCCATTTCAAGACTTGATGATTGCAGTGTGTTCTAATTACTGTATCAGGACTTCTGAAGAACAATCAAGAGAACCAGAATAATCAAATAATTCCCCTGATATTTGTGCTCAATGCACAGACACTGTATGAGTAACTTAGTTGCACCACTTTATTTATGTTACATCTTTATGAGTTAAATCTTGAGGCAATTGTGACAATCTTATTGAATGAAATACCTAACCGCTTACGTTTGTTTTGAGCGATTCTCACTCAAGAACACTTATGTGATAGACAGTCTGAGAACTTTAAAGGGGTAAATAGACTTTCAAGGTGCTTAGAGGGTCCCAAAACCTCAGCTATGGAATTTAGGTGCCTGATTCATGTCTTGAATCTAACACTTCCTTGCCTTAAAAGGGTCTGGTGTCAGCAGTGTAACTATACATAGTGCAGGAGAGTATTATGCAAGACCACACAGCACCAACAATACCTCTTAATCTACCTTGCACCTATTCCAAGGCTGTGTTCTTTGAGCAGGCTGCAAAACAAAAACTCTGAATTGTGTCAGAATGATTGGCAGCTGGCAGAGAGGCATGGTCATTATTGGCTGGAAGCACCAAATGAATTTTCATCTGTGTCCCATATACCCCACTGAGAAACTGAAGCCAGTACATTAGGTCAGTGCATATTTAATGTCCTTTCTTAAGTTATAACAGGTGAAAAGTTTACAAGCATATACCAGAACAAATATGCTTCAGGTTCAAAATTTAACATTCAGCATTTGGTTTGAAAAAGACTGTCTAAAAGGTTGAACTGAGTGTTTCTGGTATGCAGAGGTCATAATTATTTAGCAAATCATCTGGGACAAACAGTTTGCATTATCATTTCTAGTGGGGTCTCCCTGAATTTTCTGGATGGGCTATGAAGTCAGAAACACAAAGACAGAGATCTGAAGCTGCAGCTCTGTATACAAGTAAGAAAAAGAAATCATATTACACATCCCTTTTCCTGTGCCATTGCATTAAAACTTGTCATAGTATGATATAATCATAGTTAGTGACAGTTAAACAAGTAGACAGGTGCTTTAAAAAAATCTGGATTTGTGAAGTTGGGCCTTAGTTTTGGGTAGAAGCTAAAAATAATATTCCATAGTTCTGTTGTGATCCATGATGGTAGCTCACCTATTGTTGCTAATTGCAGAACTGTCTATGAGGCATCCACAGTACTTGGTTAGAAGGATGGAATCCTCATGAGGAAAGAGTCAAAACCCTGCCTTAAGCATAATATTGGCTCACAACTTTGTGGTGCTTTCCCAGCTACTGGGTTTAATGTTACTCTTCAGTGCTGTAACTGAAACAAAAGTTGTTTTTGTTTTTAACTGTTTATCCCGTGTTGGAAATGTTAATAAAATGCTGACCTGGAGAAAGGGCCTGGTTGTAGAAATGCTAAACTGTGACCAGACGAACTCAATAGGGACTGGGAATTCAGCACTCTGAAACAAAAAAACATAAGGGTGAAATCTTGACCCCTGTGAAGATAAAACTTCAAGGGACTTCAATGAAACCAGGATTTCATGCTAAATCTCAGAAAGTAGGTACCCAAGATGAAAAGTGCCCAAACTAAGAGGCCCCTTTGGAAAACCAGCTTTTGAATGACATACTAGAATTCACACAAGGAGTCATTGTCAGAACTGAGATGAACTCATGATTTCCTGGCTCTCATTGATTGAAATTACTTCTTAGAACTGGCTAGCATAGCAATAAAAGCAAATTTTGTTCTGCAATCATTTCTGATACTGTGTTCGACTTTATAAAATACGTTCCTTGGGGGTGAAATTAATGAGCAACACATAAAGACTGCTTATTCACACTTTATGCAGCTGGACTTACAAGAGGATTGGGAAAGATGAAATCTAGCCTCAGTACAAGGCCGTGATGTGATGTGGCCAAACTTCAGGAGGTAGTGGCTTTCATTTAACCATATAGGCTGGAATAATAGTTGCTGAATCTCTGCATGCTCTTCATAAGGATTCCAAGTGACTCGATCTTGATCTGACATTTTGCAGCTCTTTTCCAAGCCTATTCCTAAATTCTTTGCCACAACTCTATTCGAAGCAGAATCAGGCCTTCTTCCATGGCTTTCATACAGGAGGAATACATTCCTTCTTATAATTCCTTTATGAACAGTTTCTGTGTAGGATCTACTTATTGAGCTTCTGTGAGGTTGATGACTTCAGGTAAGTTATGGGTAACCCACAGAAAATGTCTTACAAAAAATCTCCTCTGGCACTGTCTATGTTATATGGATAATAACGAGTTTTCATACAGTGTTGTATCCTATCATTCACAACCCAGACATTAACATATGTAAGGCTTATGAGTTAAATGTGAGCTGTGGAGTGCAACCAAGTATCAAGGAAGAGTGGCATACTGACATGGTTGCCTGCCCTGTTTTTGCATTGTAGGTTCTTTGTTGCATTTCCTTTAGACAGACAGTCTCAATTTTTAGCAAAGAAAGGGGAAATAAAAAAGCACACCATAAGAATCTTTGTTGAGAAGGGGATAAGAATTAAATGAGACCTAATACATCCTTCTATTCTCTTGTTATGCCCTTTTCACCATGCAGGTGAGGGGGTATATTGCATGATAATTCATAATTATTTGAGAGAATTTTGTTAATTAATATTAATTTGTTTCTGATGCTGCACCCTTTCTTATGAAAGACACACACAATTCCTTTCATCAGGAGCCTGTCTTCTAAGGTCTGAATATTACCAACTTTTTTAAATCAAAATTTCTTCTTAAAGTCAGTAGGATTTGGACTGCAGAAGGACAGAATGAACTATGGAGCATGGCTGTAAACTAGAAAGGCTGGATCATTTACTCACAAAGGTACAGTAACACTAGTAAAAATGCTTTAAATTTAAAATTTGTTTTGCTAATCTCAAATGGAGTACTCTCTTATTCACAAACCAGACTTTTCTGTATTTTTAAGTAGTCTTCTCTGATGGTAACTGTGGCAGGATTACTGTGTGGTAAGATAGTGTTTACAGTGTATCTACATGATATTTTGCCAGCTGATGGGAGTTTAGTCCACCACTACTTGCAGTTAGCTTGACGTTATATAAACAGGGATAGCTCATCTCTAAGACCAGGCTAATATTTGTGTTAGCTCATCTCCAGCACTGCTATCTCACTTCAGTACCATAGTAATTACAGCAATCGCATGACTTCCAGTACAAGACATGTTTGGAGATGGAGAGCGGAGTGAGATCATGTCAGTACACCAGTGTAGGCATGTCCAATGGTGTTAATTAGGGTGGGACTTCCTGTCTTCTTAATACAGCAGATGAAGACAAGGAAACGTTCTTAAAGGAAGAAGGTGCCTGAAGAAGGATAAAAGTATTAACATAGAAGAGGCTGAGAATCCTAAGCTTGTCAGAAGCAAGAGCTATACAGAATATTATGAATAATTTCCTCAGAAAGAAAATACGTTTAATGTATTGATCGTGAAGAGAATTACACCATACTTTCTTATTATCCTACTTGAAGACTTCTTAAGCAAGGTCCTAAAAATACCAAAGGTAATTATAAACATCCTCTGTTATGAGTGTCATTTAGTTCCAAAGAAAGACACCCTGACAAAGACAGAGTTAAAAATATAGCTCTAGAAAAATATTTGTTTCACATCACAAATAGATGGTGTCTTTTAAAATCCTTGTTGGATTGTCCCACCTACTGTGTTTAAGAGTAGACTCTCATGGTAGTATAAAAAAGAGGAACTATTTATGACTTCCCATGTTAACCACATTGCAAAATAATCACTTTAGAAAGAAATGGCCGACATACTTAAAAGAAAAGTATTCCTTCTGTAAAATGTTCATCTACAATTTCCTGTGTTTGTTTACTCCTAAGACTAATCCTCTACCCCCTGCTTTTATATAAGTATTCACAAAACATTTCAGTTGTTAGAACTGTTCTTTCTGTTAGTCTGTTCAGTTAAGCATGTGCCCTTATCACTTTATCATGAAGATTAATTTGTCTTTTCTGTTTATTTTGATGACTTATTTGTAGCAAACAGAAACAGCTCCCCTAAAAATTTGGGATTCTAAGGTGGCCTTCTAAAAATCAGCAAAAAAAATAGATCACCAGACCAAAGAAGATGAAATTCCTGAAAGCTTAGAAGACAGCTGCTTGAACAGATTGTTTAGACCTTTTCTTAATGTCAACTTTCATAAAAATCAGGTGAAATAATTTTCCTTCTTTTTTGACAGTTACTTTTTTATTACATATTCATTTAATTTTTATTCAGCCAGCATTTTCTTTACACTCACTTTTGTGGACCCTCGCAGCATATGTCATGCCATTGGTTTTGGAAGGTATATGTCCCATTCAGGATTGAGGCCCACAGATGAAAGGGAATGAAAATAATTTACTAGAATTCTTATACAGTTTTAGTGTATCTAGAAAGTGCTGTAAATGTTTGGTTTGGGTTTTTTTCTTTGTAACTGTTATCTTCTATCAATACTTAATTTAATAAAAAACGAAATAGTTCATCTTAGCATATCAGATTTTATTGCAGAGCTGAGGTCTGGCTAGAATACAATAAAATTGATGTGTTTGTTTAGATTATTTACTTGTTTGAAATGGTGACTTTCTTCTCTGTTCTGAACATATGAAAGGGATCAGATTCATTTGATTACTTCTGAACATAATTATGTTTTCTTCCTGGCAACATGAATATAGTAAACTAATATAAGGAGGCTCCAGGAGAATGCTTACACACTACTTCCTACTGGAAACGAAATAAAGACCCCACTGAACATTTAATGTCATGAGGTAATTTTGAACTCTCCCCTCTGTCTACAAAACAGACTAAATGATGCCTTTCCAACTTAAAAATACACGGTGCTTTGTAACTTCTTAGACATTTTCAAGTATTGCTAAGTTATTATGCAAAATCTGTTATATCATTAAATATACAAGGACTCCTAAGACGGTGAGGTTTCTTAATTGCAAGCTGCAGAACATGGTGGTTTTCAAAACCTGGTGGTAAAGTATATGGAGATGTTTCTATAACAGGCAGTACTGAAGTTGTAGCAATACTAAGACAACCTGAAAGCAAAAGAATGTTGGTAATTAAAGGTGAAAGAAGAAAAACTGGAAGAGACTTGTAGAGTAGTTTGAACTTTAGATAAATCTACCAGCCAAATTTCCATCGCTTACCAGTATCCTGTTTTTGTAGCACTACATGGCAAAGAAGGACTATTATAGGACTGATTTATGGCTGGTTTGTGTAGCTGTGCTCTCAAGTTTCATTACAGTAATAAGCAATAGGGATGTAATGCTGATTGAAATCCTAGAGGACTTTGGTTAGATCCGTAAATGGGCAAACCTCCATTCAAGTTTTTAGGAGCTCATACCTTCACCCTGTACAGGCAAGTGGACTAAGGATCCTATATGACACTACCCAGCAATGACTTCTCTAAAGCCTCTATGAAAGTCACAGGACTGCATATTTGGTTAGTCTCTATATAACCAAAGTTCACATCTTTATCAGTATGTGACTCTATTCCTTCCACATGGTATGGATCCTTAACATTCACTGACGACTGAGCATTTAGAATGGATATCATCCTTCAGTCTGGTTTTGATTAAATATGAAGAGATCGTTAAAGAAAAAAGAAAAAAATTATTGCATTTGGCTCCTCCTATCCTTGAGAGGCCCTCTGCTGCAATTTACATGATAAGAAAGAAGAGAAATAAGTAATCTAAACATCTATTCCACTACCAGACTGATTCATTCTTAGTTTGTCTGAAGGGACAATGTTTATTGAGTTTAACAGTGCCAGATCACCCACAGCACTTCTTTTACTTCAATGGGAGTATGGTCGGAGAAAAGGGGAAAACCCAACAGAATAATAGCAAGATTTTCCCTTTAATTATTTTAGCTTTAGCACTGAGTAGCCCAGGTGAGCAGACTCTGAACTTGTTCTTTTCCACTCTTAGTATTGGATACATTACTTCTCTTAATTGAAATGGAATGTTGGATCCTTAGAGTTTATTGTTAGGACTAAAATCTTTCAGTCCACCATCAAATCTGTGAAATATTTCAAGCAATTTCATTTCTTCAAAACTGATTATGAAACATCAGAAGCCAAGCCAGGGAGAGAGAACAATGGTGGATTTTTATTCATAGCTGTCTTTGCAAGAACTGAATTTCAGTGATTCATTTTCTCTCTTGTTTATCTGGTTTTCTTTCTGCACAGCTTTGGAAGAAGAAAGATACATACAAGTGACATGAAAATGTATATGTTATTCCGCTCACTGAAAAGAAACAGTAGAAACAGCATATAGTCTTAAAACTAATTTCTTGTTTTCACGTGGGAAGGACAACTTTTTCAGAGGTTACTTTACAATGTGACCTTTTTGTGTCTCACAAGTTTTCAATTAGATTTTGAATATGAGCAGATCTTAAAAAAAAGAACGATAGAGACAGAAATGTCTTATAAGCAGAGAAATAAGTTTGAGGTCTCACATGATCTCACATCCAAAGATTTCATTCATGGAAATGCATAAACAGAATAGATTAAGAAGTGTTTGAGATTGGAAAACAGAGAACAATTTATCTAATGGTGTTGTAGTTTTATTTAGTTATTGATTATATTGATTTTCTTGTCATCAACTGTGAAACAAACCATGTTCCTGAGTCAGCTTCCCCAGCAACACCCCATGCAAAATAACACTTTCATTAAAGTATGTATTTACAAAAAAGAGATTACTTACAACATACTCTAATTCTATTAGACACATTTGGGAGATGACTATGTATTGTATTTTCTCTTGACAGTGAAAATCAGCTAATGATGATAACTCGGGGTGTTGAAAAGAAGTAGAACATAAATGCTTTTTCCTTCCTGCCTTCCTAGAAGACAGAGGAGAAGACTTAACAGAGAATACATCTCAAATTGTGGGGATCCAATCCTGTTTTTGCTGACTGTAGGGTCTTCTATCTTTTGAAAAGTCAATGGGACTTGACAGAGTATAAGTATCAAAAAGACATAGATTCCAGATTGTAAATTCTCCTTGTAAAGACTCCCACTGTACAAATTTCACAAGTGCACCTTCATCATAGCTGAGACTGTTACAGCACCAATGTTATTCTGAACAGCTGCAAATACAATGGGTTATTAATTGTATGTATAACATACCAGTACAACTTGATGGCTTTGGACCTAAAATATCTGCATTTCTAACCTGCTGATTCCCATAAAAGTCATATACAGTAAGACTGGCAATCCTTTTCTGCATATTCATTTTTGTGGGTGTGTATTCATCTGTTATTCTAGGTGTTTCTACTGGGCTTTCCACATAGTAGTCTCTAGTTTCTGCAGAACTTTTGTATTTCTTGGACAACTGTCATGTCACATCCAAGCAGACTCTATAATATGAATGCAGAAGATTTTTTATAGGCATCTCTTAAAGGATTGAAATTTTGGATGGTTGCTCTTTATGTAAGAATTTTGGCTGTTGTCAAGAAATGTCTTTTCATAGATGATTGTTGCCAGTCTAAATGACATTGCTGTTAAGTTAGTTTTTTCTGTTATATATTTGAATTTACTGAGGTTAACCAAATACATGTTTTTACTCCATGCTGCACAAAACCATAACACTCCAGAACCTGCATTTTCATTTCAAAACATGAAAGTTCTTTACCCGTATGGCTGCAAAATTAATTTTGAATTATGAATCAAACGTATTTCACACAGAACTATCATTTTTTTACATCCTTTTGCTAAAGAGGTTTTCTTTGCAATGTTCTTTTTCTTTAAATGAAAATGAATTAGAGGTGACAGGGAATCTATAAAAAGAATATGCCATTTAGCATGGTAGACCATGTTTTATCAGAATAAATGTTGATATCCTGTCTTATAAAAGTCCATCCATGATTGTCAGACATTATGAATGAATACACTAAATTCAGTATAGTTTAAATTAAATAGAATCCTTATGGTATTTAAAATATAAATTCCAAGAACTTTAGTGATTTTTTCAGATAAAATTGAATATTTTTCATCACAATCAGGCTTAACAGGATAAGCGATTGTTCTTTGCTTTTTGTGTTTCCACCCTTCAAATGCTTTCACAAGATAATCATATACCCATGGTTGTTATTTAGCTAAGGTAATCATACACCCATAGTTATTTGTTTAGATTACACAAGCACAAATTTAGTTCTTTTTTAGTTTTTTTTTTTTTGTCATAAGCCTGATTTTCCATCATCCTACTCATTCCTGTTGCTCTGCTCCTGGTTCCTTCTGATTTTTTTCTGTTTAGGATAGCTAAAACTGAACAAAGCATGAAAGTTACAATTTAAAAGAAGTATATAGAAATGGACTATAAACCTTCAGAATATATAATCAGGAGACAAAAATACCTCTTGCCAACATTCAGGATTACAATGCATTACACAGAGTTGTGTAAAAATTTAGCTTTCTGATTTACTGCCTATATGTCCTTTAGTGAGTGTAGTAAATGAATCTCCTTTAGTCATTAATGCCATGCAGCCTAATACAGACCATATACTGTCCTTGATCCATTGCTGAAAGGTCTGGCAGAAGATTAAAATGTTTCATGCAAATGTCAAGGTGCCTATGTCCCTGATGGCTTGCCCAGTAAGTAGTAGGATAAAATAGGGTAATTGTTGTTAGCCTTCTCTGAATACAGTTCTTAATAATGCCCAGAAATAAATCCTGCCACTTTTCAACAAAATAAAAACTATAGAATAATAGACAGCTGGAAAACTAACTCTTCAGGGCTTTGCTGGTCTAGGGCATTAGTGTAAATAGATGTAGCTTCATTTAATAGAGTTAACTTTGGTAAACTGAGAGTCTGACCCATATGAGCAGATTTGCAACATATAAGCAAAAATTATCTGGAATACTGGACATCTTTTAGAAATTGCTAAAAGGTAGCATTTGGAATTACATCCAATTTTTGAACTTAATTTATAAAGTATGTTAACTAAAGAAAGGTTGTTTGGACAGATTGAGTAGCGAGGGATGATATTTATTCTTTCATTGAAGGTCAGCTCTGGGCACGTATGTTTCTTACTCCTGCAAATAGTATTCAAGTGAGAATTAGGTAGTGCTTGGAACAGAAGTGCCAAGAATCAAATCCATGGTGGGTCACAGGAATTTGTTTCTGAGATCACAGACACAAAAGAAAATCAAGTGTTTGTGCTCATCTGCAGAAATGTGATTCTGGAAGGAGTCAACTCTATCTCCAGAAATGAAGTTGCAACTACAGAAGGTTGATATTAACCTCAGGCTGGTCTACTAAATTTACATAAATTTTGTCCTTTATGGGTAATTGTGACTGATCAGACATATGTGTACAAGAGTTGTAGGAATAATACAGGCTTTGTAGGGAACAAGTTCTTGATATGTAGATAGCAGCCCTTCCATATCAGATGTGTATTTCATTCAAGACATACAGGTACATCTTGCTTACTGTAGAACGTGGAACACAGCAGCCAGTAAAAAAAAAAAAAGTACTGCTGAGGAAATGGAGACATCAGATGAAGAGGGACTGGGCAACAGCACTAGTAGATTGGGTATAGGAAATGCAAGATATGTTTATTATGCAGAAGTTGTCTCAGTTTCGGTTGAGTGTGGACAATTGTTCCAGCCTCTGCCATGTCAGGTAGGGAAGAATAAATAGCCAAGCAGCACTTGTGGTTTCAGTGACACAACATGTATTTCCTATGTGTTAGTTCCTACCTCTTGTTTTTCACAGTCGATTTGCATTAGAAAATTCTTGTACTCTGCCCCAGGGAGAGATGAACTTCAGAAAATCCTTCGTGAATAACTACCTACCTAGCTCAAAACCCTGTCTACAACCATGGACATTATTATATATACGTTAGAGAAAGGTGAAAAACCTCCTCTTATTAAACAGTTCTCAAGCATTTTGTAGCATTCGAAGTGCACATAAAAGTATCTGCACTTCAGGAGTCCGAGACTAATATTGCCTTCTTTTAATTTCCTAGGGGGGACTGGTACTTCGCAAAGCTTACTAACTTGGTATGTCCCCTACCTGTATTACATATTTTGGGAACTGCTTCCCTAGACAGGAATCGTGAACCAATTTATCTATCAGAAGCTCCTCCCTGAACTTGTCTGTTAGTGATAACTTTATGTACTAGGGCATGAGAGTGGTATTTTTAAAATATACGTCACCTTTAAAATTTTACTCACCTTTCGCTGAAGCTGGATCTCATCTGGAAGAAACCGACAGACTGTCTAACTCTTACTATTATTTCTGTTGGGTTAAGAAACAAGGGACCTGGTAAGAAGCAATGCGCAAACAAAAAGTAGAAACTCTTGATTTAAATGACAGGTACATATATAATCTCAACAACAACAACAAAATAATATTACTTAACACATGATGTCACTCAAAAATCAGGAATATTTGTCTCAACTTCTTTGCACATGTCCCCTGCACGTCTCCTAGGGAATGTTGCCATTACTGAGTACGATAGCACTGAGTTCCTTTGGTGATTTACGTACTAAGTCAAAAAAACATTTTAATGCCTTGCTTCTTAATTTCACTGGCAGGTTCTTTCTCCTTGCATTAAAAGAAAAACCAAATAGGAAGAACTTGTTTGTATTTTTTTCACACTATCACCAAGACTGTGTTGAGTTAGAATCCTGAGATGAACTTCAGTGATATCTCACGATGGCTGGAGAAACAGCCCAGTATGCACAATTTGCGTCATCCTGTATAAAAAAAAATGTCACTGGAATAAAGCTGATGTAAATCTCCTCTCATCTTCTTCTTCCTCTTTCTCTCCCTCTCTCTCACACACATTTAAAATTTTATCTTTATCCCTTTTCATTAACTCAGGCTACCATTTTATGTAGAAAATAGACAAACATTCTTTAATTTTTTCTAAATTTGAAAATCAGACTGCATGATGACATAATGAATTCTACCATTTATGCATTACACAGAGGAAAAACTATGTTCATTTTGGGGTTAGCCATCCTTCAATTAATCACATATCCTCTTTTTGTCAGTTATAGGAAAAGGGAAAAAAAATAAAATCTCCATTTCTTTAAATACTATTTTTTATTTTACTTTTTTTATTTAGCTGTGTATTAAACCTGGCCTGATTTTTTTGAGTTTGTTTTCATATAAGTGTTTTCCAGTGATTATTTTTCCTGTCAGTATGTCTTTGACTGCATTATCATTAACATGGTGCTGTTTCGACTTCTCAGTCATGGTCATCTTCACCCAAAGCTCAAAAATGAGTGACCAACAGTTTTGTTCAAGTTTTTGTGTTTTCATTAGACCACATTCTTTCTGCTTTCAGATCTGTCAAGACTTCAGGTAACAGACTCATGACCTGTACATAAAGTAATATTCACACCTATATTAAAGTCCTGAAACCAAATGTGAACTGTCAGAGAGAGGCAATTGGATCATCAGTGCTTTCACTCTCAGGTAGAAAACAGGTTCAATTATTTGGCAACTGACAGTGAAACAAATGCTTAGTGTGCAGTGTGTTTTATGTCTTATCAAAACTGTTAATTCAGTTTCAGGAAAAAAAAAGAAAAAAGAGTCTTTAATTGGGAGGCTAGAAAGCAACTGCTCTAATATATTTCTGCAACCTTTGCAAAAACAGAGAAAACATTCAAGAATCGGTTACCTTTGGAGCACAGCCCCATGGAAATAAATAACTGTTCATATACATTAATAAGGTTCAAGGAGATATTGATTTATTAAATGATGGATCATTAGTAGTGGAGGCAAAGGTTAAACAAGCTTAAATGGAAACAGTTTTACTCTAAAAGATGACACTGTAGCTCTTATCACTAGCATATGTAAATCAATTTAAACTGAATTACTGAAAGTTTGACTATATTTAAGATATTCAGTTTCATATATTTATTATTTCTAACTTTAATGTGTGCATGGTTAATATAAGTTGGCATGTTTCCATTGTTTGCAACAGAACTCTGTTGATTTACCCCACCTTAAGATCTTGCTCATTAACAGCAGTTATCCTCCATTTCTTATAACAATATTAATAAATGCTTAATAGGAAATTTTTTAAAGACAAATATTTAGAGTCATTGATACCTTCCTTCTCATAATGCCTACAGAAATGTAGGTTGTCTAGATATAAACACACTCTGAAAGTGAGAGTAATTGTCCAGCTGGAGAGAAATTGCCATCAGTAATAATGCCTTTTACCTGTCTAAAAATTTTAAAAAGCAATGAAATGTTATGCTAAGAAAACAATAATTTAGAAAATGTCATCAAGTAGATTGATTATATCTTGAATATATTCAATTTACTTAATTTCATTTGCTTTCATAAAAATTGTGTTTGCATTGTTCTTGTTTGTGCCTAGCTATGATCTACCTAGAAAGTAAATTAGGTCCCTCTTCAGGTAGAAGCATAAGTTATTTTTTAGAGGTACCACTTTCCATAATGAAAATAAGTCCATATGTTAAGAAACATTGCAGTGGGGGAAAAAGAAGAGGAACAAAACCCAAGGGGGAAAGCCAGCTGATGGTTTCTTAGGTTTAAACCTACATGCTTGTATACAAATACATTCATGTTACATAAATTAGTTTTACTATTGTGAAAACATGCCATATTGTTGTATGGATGATGCAATTACTAGTTTTGAATTGATAATACTGGACCATGAGTACTGTAGTAGCTACTTAAACTGAGTAGCAAAGAGGCAAGTAAAAAACCAATGTATCTAGAATTAGTTATACGTAATGAGAAATTTAACATGGATATACAGAAAGTGGAGTTTGGATATAAAGCATTCTGCAATGTAGTTTTATACTGTGACATCAATGGGTTTTTGCTACCATTTGAAAAGCAAAGGGTTTTAATATTCTTCCCCCCTGTTTATACATTAATATAATATTCATACTTCATGCTGGTAAATTTCATCTTGAGCGAATACATATATGTAAGTTATAAAAAGGATGGATTTGAAAAATGCACAACCATTTTTTATTTAAATACTGGCTGCACACTTAATTGATCTGTTATGAAAATGTGACTAATTTAGTGTAGCCAAAAGATTAAAATAATACCGTATAAAGGACAATACATTCAAGTATGTTTAAAATACATTTTGTAACAGTTGAGTGTACTTAAAATATATCTTTAAGTCAGTGGGAACATTTAAAACTTTAAAGGGCAAAAATATGTTACCACTTTGCCAGCAGCTTGACATCAGAGCAACACAGCAGCTCACCATAATGCGTGCAGAAGGACTATCAAATGAAAGAAGGGGGCAAGGAGGAATCAGCAGTTGGTTGCACAGTACAGTCAAACCTTAAACAGCTGCATGCTGTCGTATTTGAACAAAGAGTTCATTTACATCTGGAATGCTATTAATTTAGGGAAATTATAACACTAAAAGAGAGTCTGAAACATTATGTTATGTTCCGGCTTCTACATTCCTCTTCCTCCCTGCCAAACCTGAGACACCATCTGACATCAGAGTGCTGAATTTTTTTGTTTGTTTGTTTGTTTTCTTGTGCAAAACCCCATTGGGGTAATTCCTAATTAGTGGAGCTGTACCAGGTCCCATTGCAGAGGTAATCAGCAGTGATCCATCACAGCTGTCGCATCTGGCCTTGTACTATAGTTTTCAATATATTTCAGAAGTTTTTAATGTATGCCTTGTACTTGAACACAAACATGCTTTGAATTTTATGAACCTAATAAATTTAATGAATTAACCCAGTCTATAAAAACATAACAAAAGCACAAATAAGTATTTAGAAAAAATTAGATCACCTCATGTGTGAATGTAGTAATAATCTGTTTCCATTTCCATTACATTTATTGTACACTTTTAACATGCTACCTACAGTATTTCTGAACGACTCTTAGCCTGAATCTTGCTTAAACAAAGTTGCTAAAGATAGCATGAAAAGTGCCTTTGTTGTATCTTAGTTTTCTTGGCTCTGTTAGGCACAGCATGACTGCAAGAAGTATTTGGCCCTGTGTATCTAAGTTGTCATTTGGAAATTCAAGTTTTGGTTTCGTTCCTGCATGCTGATGTTTAATTTAAACCATGTCACCCACCTTGAGCAATGATGTCATATCCCTCTGTGATAGCATTCTGAAGTTCTCTGAAGTTGCCAGTGAGTTAGTGCCATTCTCTTCTCTCATAGATGTTGAACAAGTGCAATAAAGAATGATCTAGCACTTGTTCATGGAAAAACTTTTTAATTTATAGGACAAACGCCAGAGCCAATGTTTAATCCTCCATTAATGTAGAATGAAAAATAATTTTAAAAGCTTCCAGAATTTAATTTAAGCTCAGTTTAGTTATATAATCATTATGGTTGTTCTGACTTCAGGCTTTTGCTTTCATTTCCAGGAAACTGCATTTCTTGCTTTACAATAGCAGCTATTGTGGTTCCTGATCTACTCATGCCAGCTTTCAAAGTTTTCATAGAGTCATGGTGGGAGAAAAGACTTCCCATGTTATTTTATCCTTTTCCCTTTCTAGAATTGGATTACTCTTTATAATGGACACTGCAGAACTATGCTCGGCATAGCTTCAAATGGCTGATCAAATGGCTTCCATCACTACTTACCATTTAACAGATGTAATGACGTATGTAAACTTTGTTTTTCAAATGTGGTAGAAGTTGTATTCTGAACTTTCACTCAAAGGACACATTAATACCGAAAACCAAACACAATAAGAGATCCGTCGGTATCTACTTGATACTTCATTCCTGTATCTACAGGAATCATTCTGATTTATAATCTGATACAGATGGTACTATGAGACAGAAAAAGGAACAGAGTGGAGACAGACTGTGATGGTGGAGTAGGGACTGGTGTGGTTCAGAAGAGAACCTCCACTGGAAGATGGGGAAAACTAATGTAAACTTGACCAAATTTTATCTTAGCTATATGGCACATAGAATCAAGTTTTGTGAGTCTTCCATTAGATACCATTTCTTTGTGTTAGCAGTCTCCATTAACCTCTCTTCATTGGAAAAATGAGATTAAAGGCTTAAGGTATGCAGTATAAGTTACTTTTATGGATGGTACAGAAAGATGAACACATCCTAAGAAAACAGGGAAGAACTGATTTCTGGAGAAATTTCAGTTTATATTGACTAGAGAGAGCCTACAATGTAGCAGAGATAAGACGACGAACTCTGAGACAGGTAGACTTAGGTGAAATGCTGGCTTAAGCAGCCAAGGTCCATACTGACCATGTACTGCTAGATTTTAACTATGTTTAAAAACTGTTGCACCCTCCAAAGTTTCAAATGTCTGGAAAATTTGAAAATATTTTGGGAAACCAAGTTTTCAGAGACATCTTTTATGTCATCATGATTGTGTAAACCCCCCCACAACCTATGCCAAATACTCAATAAATACTTTGTGATGTTATGCATGGGATAAATATTTTGGATTTGAGGCATAAGGAATCTTTGTGCTAACATGGCAAACTGGTAAGTAACACTGAAAAAATTTAGATTTATCCATTTTATTTTCTCTATGTACAACAAGGCTAAATCAATTGTTATAGACCATTGAGGACAAACTTGTCTACTCCAAGAATGTTTCTATAGCAGAAAATAAATACTGTGTCCTTTTTCTTAGCTTTTAAAAATCTTGCTTACAGGTATACCACTGAAGATTTTTATATATTGCCTTTGTTTCTGTTTGAAAAGCAATTGTTCTTTGTGTAAATTATTGTGCCCTATTCCTTCTTGAATGGAGATTTCTGCATATGAACTGACAGGTGCTAGAAATACTGTTTATGCCTCTCACCTGATAAGCATACATTGCAGATGGTTTTGCTTTGTTGTGTGTTGTTTTGTTTTGTTTTGTTTTTCTTCTTATGTTATTGTATATATTACTTACCTCGGAGAAAATAATTTAAAACACTTGGTTTAAGTCCCACTTCTAACATTTTATTCCCAAGGAAACTAAAACCAAAACCAAAAAACCCTCCAAAATTCTTTACAAATCTTTCCTGGTCTGTGAAAGTAGTATCTTTTTCACTGATAGTTTTGATGTTTCTGTTCTGTTGCTTTTCTTTGGATGACTGGAAGCGTCTCTTCATTAAAACAGAATGTATCTTTCACGATTCCAATTAAATCAAATCTTTTCCATAGAAACATCTCAGCAAGTGTAAGGGTATGGATTTCCTGATTTTTGCCTACAGCTATATTAAACAGTTTTGCACTGGCCTAATTTTGTTCAGTGAAGACTACATCAGTATAATTCTGCTGTCAAAAATACAGCAACTTTTAGGTGCGTAACTCCTTATGCTAATATAAAACTGTGTAGACTACGTAAGGATAGTCCACTGTAAATTGTTCAGATGACTTCAGCACAATAAAAGAACCATGAAGGAAGCGAAAAACTCTGTTTCTGAGAACAGAGGGAATGTACCCCAATGGCAGGAAAGTATTTGTCCTTCCATCGTCATGCTGTGATGGGAATGGTAGTAAGTTATCCTTTGTTTCAGTAATTCTGCTTTTCAAGAGTGATAAGACTGACGTGACGGTACTGTTTGTGTATCTATGTGGCTTTCCTCACAGTGAAACCCGTAAATCCAATAGCCAAGATGAACCAATTGGACAACAGAAACAGAGCTATCACAGATACTAGAAGTTTGATAGAATTTGTCTGTTTTGCAATGCCATGTGGAGGAGATCCTATAAGTCTGACCCCACTAAGGAAAAATCTCTTAAGTTCCCCCCAGGCTGACAACAGAGCTCACCTACACTGTCAGACAGGTATCTGTCAGCATCAGATTTGTAACTTCATTTCCATTCATTTGCAGAATCACAGAATGGTTGAGGCTGGAAGGAACTTCTGGAGGTGGTCTTGTCCAAATGCCTGTCCAAGCAGGGTTGTCTAGAGCAGGCTGCCCAAGACTATGTCCAGATGGCTTGTGAATATCTCCAAGGGTGGAGATACCACTACCTCTCGGGGCAGTTGATGCCAGTGCTTGATCACCCTCACAGTGAAAAAGTGTTTCCTGATGTTCAGACAGAAACAAGGAATTCCATGAGGTTTGTCTGTCTTTGTCTAATGTATATCTGTTGTGTTTAGTGTCCTCTGGGACCCAAGTAATCTTCCTATGACAATTATAATTTAGTATGAAAGTATAAAAATATATATATATAAAAAAATGTATATATGTAAAACCACATATATATATACTGTATATACCCATCCTATATATACACATATTGTCTATATGTGTATATATGTACATATACATATATCCATGTATATGACTTGAGGTCAAAGTACCTCAAGTACTTGGAGAGCTATTCTACCTCTGACTGCAGTGGAGTTCTTACAGAATGATGCTGAGACTGTATCCTGATGTTTGAAGGCACCAGGACTGTTCGAATAGTTTTGAAAGGTATTGTAAGGTGGGGGAAGCCCAACTTGGCACTTTGTCATTCTTTATTATTTATAGGGAACAGCCTCTGCACGTGTCCCAGAAATCTCCCCCAGATTTTGACTTAGCAGACACTATTTTCTTGGTTCAAAACAAAGCCCAGGAACTATACAGTCTGGAGACCAGTATCCAAGATCAAAGCTTTTCAGTGTATACACACACCCAGAGTATCTGAGGAGCACTGGCTTTGAAAGTGAAGCTTTATTGACTCTGTTGTTCATGAAATGACTTGTTTCAATGTCTTTTTTTTTTTCCAGTGATATACTACTTATTGCTTTTTGTGATGTTTTAATTAATGTTCACAAATATCATCAGATGAAGGGGAATAAATAAGGGGGAAATATTTTTGCTATTAGACAGTAGCTTGCAGAAGTAATAACATCAAGCTGCCGACTATGCTTTAATAAGCATCTTTATTTTCCATATTAATTTGTTTATATCCAAATGCAGAGTATCTATAACTTAAGTAAGTTCCCTTTTCTCTGCTGGAAATCTTTTTTACTTCATCATGTAAATGGAAATGTTTTCACATCCTCCCCCAAATATTTAAGTCTGCATGCATGGCAGGATATTGACTCTGTATAATGTATCTCCCAGAACAGTGTAACAGGCTCTGCCTGGGACTATGTGTATGTCCAGTATGCCATGAAAAAAGAACAGAGATCTCAGAAACAAAGATTTCTTTGTTTTTTTGGAAAAGTGGCAATGCTATTAGAGAGACATCAAACTTATTAATATTCCAAACAACATTGGTGAAAATGTAAAAACATTTACTTTCTGTATTGGTAGCCATTCTTCATCATATTTTTCATTGTATTTTTGGCAAACCAACAAGAAAAAAAACCTGCTTCACTTAATATATCATTCATGTTCTGATAAAGAAGAGACTGTATAATTCATGCATTATATCATCAAATGTTAATACCAACTGTAATGAAGCAGGTACATGCACATTCTACCTAAATAAAAAGAATAACAGCCAAATGCAACCTTTCATGTCCTGCTTACTACCTATTACCATCTAAAATTATACTAATCCTTTTTTTTAAAGGAGTTATTGACTTTTATTTATTTTTAAAGTATCTAAATACCAAAATAAGGGGGAAAAGAAAGTAAAAAAGGAACAGACGATCTTCTACCTTCATTGTCTAGCTGGCAGGAGGTGTTAGAGAACAAAGAGATTTAGCTGTGAGTGAAGACAGTACCTAGCAGAATGAGACACCTGTCCCAAACTGCACAGTAGTTTTCTTTGCCACGTTGTTTTCATGCTTTGTTTCCCATTTCTGTTTTGTTTGTTTTCCTTATTTGTTTGCTTTTACTCTTTAAGTCCAAATGCACACTAATCTGCATAATTTGCACGTCAGGGATGGGACACACTGTATCAACACATCATCACAGTCAAGGAAATAACAGGTAACATATCTGTCATTGTATAATCTAGAAAACAGAACTGAAAGGAAACCTTTAGTGCATTGTTTTTCTGTCTTCCTGTTGTGCAATCTCAAATCCCTTTTAACAGACTCAGAAATATCACTCAAGCAGGTGATGCAGGAGATTGAAATCTATTAAGCCAGGTAACACTTCATTTTCCACAGACCTCTAGATGAGAAGAGGCCATTTAAAAAAAAAAAAAAAAAAAAAAAAGAAGGTACTATTCGTTATGTAGTTAACATATGAATGTTAAATGAAAAATGCTGCCTCTTCTAGGGAGCACACCTGACTTCAAAGTGCAGATTTTTTTTTAAGGATAAAGCTATAACACTGTTGTGGTTTAAACCCAGCCAGCAACTAAGCACCACGCAGCCGCTCACTCACTCCTCCCCCCACCCAGTGGGATGGGGGAGAAAATCGGGAAAAGAAGTAAAACTTGTGGGTTGAGATAAGAACGGTTTAATAGAACAGAAAAGAAGAAACTAATAATGATAATACTAATAAAATGACAACAGTAATAGTAAAAGGATTGGAATGTACAAATGATGCACAGTGCAATTGCTCATCACCTGCCGATTGACGCCCAGTTAGTCCCCAAGCAGAGATCCCCCCGCCCCCACTCCCCCCAGTTTATATACTAGGTGTAACGTCACATGGTATGGAATACCCCGTTGGCCACTTTGGGTCCTAACTACTAATGTAACACTAATTCTAACACTATTCTAATGCAACACTAATATTCTAATGTACACAGAGTCCTTTAGTTTCACATAAGGACTGATTAGCATGCTGTCCCAGTTGTTACTGGAAGAGCTGTGTGACATGAACAGTGTTAGGCATTAGAGGAATAGGCCAAGAGGATCCCCATGAAGTTCAATAAGGAGAAGTGCAGACAGAACAACTCCACGTGGCTGTACAGGTGGGGAGCAGTGTTGCAGACAAGGTCCTAGGAGCCTTGGTGGATAAGTTGGATGGGGCTCACCAGTGCATTCTGGCAGTGCTAAAGACTAACCACACCCCCTGGGCTGCATTAGCCAGAGAGTAGCCCACAAGTTGAGGATTGTGCTTACTCTCCTCTACTCCCCACTTCTGATCTTGCATCCTGAATAGTTTGTCCAGTACAAGATAAATGTCAACAAACTGGAGAGAGTATAGTGGTGGGCCACCAAGATGGTTAGGGAGATGCAACACATGACTGAAGAGAGAAAAATTTGACTGAATTTGTTTGGCTTTGATGAGAAAAGGTTAAAGAGTATATGTAATAGTTACACTTCTATAATGCTAATAGCAGTCTTCAGCTACTTAAAAGGGCAGTTACAGAAAATGTGGAACCAGACTCGTTTTGGGTGCGTAATAAGAGGATAGAGTACAGTGGTCACATGTGGCAGCACAAGAAACACAACTGGGCATAAGGAAAAAATTCTTCCCCTTGTCAGTGGTCAAGCATTGGAACAGGTTGCCTAGAGCAGCTGCAGGATCACCATTCCTGAAGACTTTCAACATTCAGCTAGGCAAGGCTTTATGGTGTCTGGTCTAACTTTGAAGGTAGCCTTACTCTGAGAAAAAGGTTGGAGCAGATGACTTCCAGTGGTCTCTTCCAACCTAAATTTTTCTTTGATTCTGTTTAAAATAAATTTTAAAACTTTATTTCAGAAGAGTCTTTTGGAGGGTTTTTCTTGGCACTTGCAAAGGTCAACATGATCCAGAATTGCCTTGTTTTTCCTTAAAAAAATGAGCTTACATAAACTTGGGGTAAATAGAAAGCTCCTTTCAAAACTGGATTTCAGAATATTTTTGTTTTAGCTAACATCTGATATTAGCAAGTCTATCCTGCATTTCCACAACCACCCCAAATAATTCCAAGACTGGAATTTTAGCTATGATCTCCTGCTTAACTAGAGAGGATCAACAGGAAATACTTAATAACCCCGCTCTGAAGAGGAAGGCATTAGGTAGCTCATTTATATATTTTCATAGGTGTTTTTCATCAATGTTACCACCTAAGCAACTCACAATACTCTGTTGGATTGAAAATTCACTGATCACAGGAACTGCTTTGCACAAGAAGGCAAAAAAGAAGAGTAATTCTCTGTATTTCAGATTACCACATTTATAAAACTTGCTGCGCTTCCCCTCATCCCATCCTCCCCTTCTCCCTTAACATTGCTTTTCTGGTCTTATGACTTTTGTCTCTAAATAATCCAGGTAGAATTTCACAGTTCTGCTAGCCATTGATTACTGCAACTTGTGCATTAAATACTGAGTACAGGCATCTGTTTTCTTTCTTTTATAGAATTTGAGATCACAAAGTATAAATAAGACATTTCTTAAACAAAAATAATATTTATTTGAAATAGATAGGAGAAAGCAAAGAAATAAAACGGGAAAGTCTACGAGAATGTCTGCCTCATGGTAATGTGAGCAGTGTGAATTTTTTGAGCCATATGTTAATGAACCTATCTGTTTTCCTGAGGTTGGGTTCAATTATTTTGGAGCTTTAACAAGCTCTTCTTTGGTCTGTCTGCATTAGCTGAGCATCTGCTTCTTCTGGGCTATTCCTTCCTTCCTTAGGTCTTTGATCAATGAATTGATAAACTGTTGGGATGTATGCATGACTGTTAGGTTCAAATATTGAGGGGAGACAATATTCCCTGTCCAAATGAAAGAAAAATTGCATCAAGATTTAAGATGTTTGATATTTTTCATTATGCTACTCTGTGAGGTGACAGTTATTGAACAAAAAACCATGACATTTGCATAAAACTCACTTTAAGTGATTTGACAGTAAATAAAGGAGAATAATTAATTCCTTTTGCCTCCTCATGTTGGTTATAATGACTTGTGAAGTTGGGATAGTTGAAAATGAGATAATCCAAATCACTTATATGGTAAATTAATGGTCAAGAAAGCCAAGAGGGAACTACTCCAAGACAGATAGTTTGGGCTGCTATCACTGTGAATAGCAATTTAATTTTTTTTTTTTTAAATGCTTGTGCCTAGGGTGACCCATTATCTTAATTTTCATTTTGAGTAAAATTTTTTCCACAATCTACAGTTTTTCTCACACTCATAAACACATTTCTTTTATACAAAATTATTCCTAACCTGTTTATTATAAAAACTAGGTGATATGTCTCTATATTGCATGTAATGTACATACCTTACATATGTTATTGTATATGATATTGTTATTGTATTCTTATATGATATTGCTTATAATGTATTTCTTGTAAAATTGTAGTGGGTTGACCCTGGCCGGATGCCAGGTGCCCACCAAAGCCGCTCTATCACTCCCCCTTCTTAACTGGACAGGGGGGAGAAAATATAACAAAAGGCTCGTGGGTCAAGATAAGGACAGTTTAATAAACTGAAAGCCAAGGTCGCGCGCGAAAGCAAAGAAAAACAAATGATATTATTCTCTACTTCCCATCAGCAGGCGATGTCTAGCCACTTCCTGGGAAGCAGGGCTTCAGTACGCGTAGTGGTTGCTCCGGAAGACAAAAATGCCCCCCTTCCGTCTCCCTTTACTTAGCTTTTATATCTGAGCTGACGTCATATGGTATGGAATATCTGTTTGGTTAGTTTAGGTCAGCTGTCCTGGTTATGTCCCCTCCCGAGATCTCGCCCTGCCCCAGCCTGCCGTTGAGGGGGGGGCAAAAATGTTGGAGAGACAGCCTTGATGCTGTGCCAGCACTGCTCAGCAGTAGCCAAAACACTGGTGTGTTATCAACACCTTTCTAGCTACTGATGCAGAGCACAGTGCTATGAGGGCTGCTATAGGGAGTATTAACTCCATCTCAGCCAGACCCAATACAAAAATATAAACAAGAAATCAATGATGTGAATTTGGCTCTGTATGCCTGTCCTATTTCATTTTCAAAGATGTTGTATTTAACATGACAACATATTTGCATGAGTTGCATTAAGAGAAGGCATAAATAATACTTATTCTGATAATAATTCTTTGTTGTTGTTTTTAATATTCCTGATAAATATGTTTTATTTCTCTCTTTATGACAGTCTATAGTTCAAAGATTTTTGTTTCCAAATTTATGTAAACTTTATATATTTAGGCTGCCCGGTTGCACAGAGAGGTCTAAGCTATGGTATTTATATCAGGATCAATCTTTTGGAAAATATTAACATATTCGGTTCAGCATTTTCTGTTCAGATCTGTCTTAGTCAACACTGGCTTTCACCCTCAAAAGGGAGCAAACTTCTTTTTATCCTTATTTTAACTTATAAATAGCTTTTGATATATACAACAGAGTCTTGGTTAGTTACTTCCTCTTGCTGCAGTTTTGTCTCTCAAAAAACTCTGTACAAGACAACGGTATAGTTTCATGCAAATTGACCTAAACAAAACTCTTATGGTATGAATAAATGATTGTACTGTAAAGGCTTTAGTGCTTTTCCTGTAGTTAGTTAAACAGCTGTCATTGCATTTGCACTGATTACTCATCCTGTGATCTTCCTTTTGAAAGGAAGCAAAGGAAAATAATTTCTGTCACGAACCAATGCGATCTTATCTTCTAGCTCATTCTACTTTCCACTGTTCTGGTCTTTTCTATTTTGCTCTGTTTTTTTTTTAATTCCATGATAAACTCAAAGACCGTTAATTCTCTCAAACTGTTCTCATTTTCTCAGATTTCTTGGGAAAATTTTCCACTAAAATCTTGAAACATATACTTCTACACTTCTCTAGTGTCAGAAAAGTGTAAAGTAATTTTTTTTTTTTTAATCTTGAATGCAAACAATCTTTTTTTGTCATGAAAAAGTACAGGAGATGTACTTACTCATAATTCAATAGCTGTTTAATTAGAACAGTTGTGATCTTTGCGATTGTCATCTGATCAGTTGTCCATGCTTAGTTAAAAGAACTACTGGTTAACATTCTTCAATGCAGTTGAATACCCCCCCTGCCCAAAAAAAAAAAAAAAGAAAGATTAGAAAGAAGTAGGAAATTTAAAAATTCCAATGGGGAAGAAAGTACACTATTTGTTCACAGATAATGAAAATTCTCTGATGGTGTGAAAGAACATGTGTGATGCATAAGAAGACACGTGACCAAGAGAGCACAATGAAAAGAAAGAAATAGAGATTGAGAAAGGGTCGTGTTGTACTACTCCTTTTTTTGCCCTCTGGAATGCATTTTTTTACATGCTTTTTACCAAGGTGAAGGAAGGTATTTTCTACTGGATGCTAAATGGTTATAAATTAAGCTTAGAGGCCTAATCGTTGGATCAGAGAAGGGTGTGATGAAGCTCCTGTGCTAGAAAGCCTCCACTTGTTTTATAGCTGGGTCAGCTGGTCTAAAAAAAAAATTGCTGTAATGTTTCTACAGAGTTTGCTTTCATTTTCCTTTTTAGATTTTCATTGCTGCAGTAAGCTTTATAAACCACATACATTTGCTATATTTTTATTTAAGAAGCAATTGCTTACTCTGTCAGTGATGTTGTGAGAAATGAGGAGAGTCATAGAATACTTGGACCTTAATTTTCATTTATCCTTAGCCCCTTTGATTTGCTCTGGCTGTGTAAAGTGGCTTTAAAATTACATTCACCATGTCTTAAAGGCTCCTAATCAGTACCACTGCTAGAGAAAAGGGCGTTAGTGTATATGAGAATCAGGCCTCCTGAAGAGTGTTTGCACAGCAGGTTGTCACTAAGGTTATTTAGCTGCAGCTGCTTCTGCAGCAGAGGCACATTTAGAAAATTCACTGTTAAATGAAATTCCAACTCCCATTTGCTTTGCACTTCCTAGGACGATCACAAGCCAAAGTATAATGATGCAACACAACCTTGTGGACCTGTAAGAAATATAAGGTATCCAAGTAACCTCTTTTCTTCCAGGATGTAGTCCTCTTCCTAGTTAACAAGCTAGCTAAGCTCGTAAGGACAAAATGTAGTGTTGGAATGCTTTTAAATGGCTCACCAGTGCTGATAATTTCTGTTGTAGTGTTCTGGAAAGGTCTAATTTCTGCTCAGTACTACACTTGAAGACAACTAAAGTTAGAGATAGTTTTCAATGATTTCCATATGTAAGTAGAAAATGACAGTTTGGTCTTTTTGAGAAAAGAAAACAAACAAGAAAAATGAAGTTAAGCCCATAACCTCTTGCAATTTTAATTCAATATTTGTTGTCTTATTCTTATTTGTACATAAAAGATATTAAAGAATTTAAAAAAAAAAAAAAAGTATCTCTTTCTTATTCTTCCAGTACAGGTTGCTGATCCTTCTGTGTATGGTTGGAATCTGGATGGATTTTTCAGTAGGTTACAGTGGCAAATGCAGTGTTGCCTGGAAAATATCTTTTGAGAAGCCTACAAAAGATTTGTTTGTAAAGGAATTACACAGTCCTTGGCAGGAGGATGCATTAGGAGTATGTAACTCCTTTCACACAGGATAATGTTCTGAATCTGGTAGGTTTGTCTTCTGAAAACTAAACAGTTCTTCATGGGTAACTTTAACAGCCAGAGAATAACATTTTACTGTAGCAGGAAAATACTGTTCTGTCCAGAAAAGCAATAAATTCTCTGTGGGTTGAAAGAACATGAAGGTAGGTGAAAATTAGGTTCATCCATGCTGTAACAAAGCAATATTTGTATTTTGTATTCTCATTCAACATTCTATTACTAAAATATTGATATTAGTGTATATTATCTTTGCAGAATGCATTTATGAACTTGGTCCTGTTTCTTCAACACTTGTTTCCCTGTTTTAGTCTGTCTCATTTTTCATTCCTATCATTTGTCTTATATCTTCCTATCCATCTCTTACTATCTACTGCTTGTATTCTTTCATCATTGGTGTGGTGGGTTGACCCTGGCTGGACGCCAGGTGCCCACCAAAGCCGCTCTGTCACTCCCCTCCTCAGCTGGACAGGGGAGAGCAAATATAATGAAAGGCTCATGGGTCGAGATAAGCACAGGGAGACATCACTCAACCAATTACCGTCACAGGCAAAAGAGACTTGACTGGGGGAAAATTAACTTCATTTATTGCCAATCAACCAGAGTAGGGTAATGAGAAATAAAACCAAATCTCAAAACACCTTCCCCCACCCCTTCCTTCTTCCCAGGCACAGCTTCACTCCCAGATTCTCTACCTATCCCCCCTGCAGTGGCACAGGGGGACAGGGAATGGGGGTTACGATCAGTTCATCACACATTTTCTCTGCCGCTTCATCCTCCTCAGGGGGAGGACTCATCATACTCTTCCCCTGCTCCAGTGTGGGGTCCCTCCCACGGGAGACAGTCCTCCACAAACTTCTCCGACATGAATCCTTCCCATGGGCTGCAGTTATTCACGAACTGCTCCAGCATGGGTGCCTTCCACAGGGTCACAAGTCCTGCCAGAAGACCTTCTCCAGTGTCGGCTTCTCTCACCATGGGGTCCCAGGTCCTGCCAGGAACCTGCTCCAGCGTGGGCTTCCCACAGGGTCACAGCCTCCTTCGGGCACCCACCTGCTCCGGCGTGGTGTCCTCCACGGGCTGCAGGTGGATATCTGCTCCACCGTGGACCTCCCTGGGCTGCAGGGGGACAGCCTGCCTCACCGTGGTCTTCCGCACGGGCTGCAGGGGAATGTCTGCTCCGGCACCTGGAGCACCTCCTCCCCCTCTTTCTTCACTGACCTTGGGGTCTGCAGGGCTGTTTCTCTTACACGTTCTCACTCCTCTCTCCTCCTGCTGTTTCTGTGTTGCAGGAACTTTTTTCTCTTCTTAAATATGTTATCCCAGAGGTGCTACCACCATCACTGATGGGCTCGGCCTTGGCCAGCAGCGGGTCCATCCTGGAGCCGGCTGGCATAGGCTCTGTTGGACATAGGGGAAGCTTCCAGCAGCTTCTCACAGAAACCACCCCTGTAACTCCCCGCTGCTACCAAAACCCTGCCACACAAAGCCAATACAATTAGAGACACGTCCATACTTTATAGGAAGCTGTTGACCTCTAAATTTCAAGCTTTTTTGCTTTCTATTGGTAGTGGGAAGGAACAAACATAGCTAATTGCTTTCAAAAAAATCCTCCTTTGCAGTTTTCTGAGGTTCAATCAGTTCACAGACATCTGTGGAATCATTTGTCCTTGAAGAATTTTCATGGAGTCTTTTGGAGCTACAGCCAACAGTTTGGCATGACAAAATTTCATGTGAGTTTCCAGGCTGTTAGGCATATAGTCTGATCTTACAGACATCTGATCTTAGTACAATCTTACTGAATTAACCTAAGTGTCTCAAGTAACATCATAACCCTGCAACTGCCATTTGGAAAGATTGTGTCTTAATTTCAGAACATTTGTGGCAGATATTTTTATTTCATATTCTTTCCATAAAGCAAACAAAGTAAAAATGATTTAAGTAGCTGCTTTATTGAAATCAGAAGGATGAGCTACGTGGATCTAATATTTCAGTTTTTCTAAATAACTTTTCCCACTCTAGTATCATAAAAATCAAAATATATTGTTATGTATTTGAACTTTTGACGAGATCTAACTGTCCTTCTTGGTCTTTCTTTATAGCTACTAATACCCTTTCACAATTAGTTCCAACAGACATTCAGTTAAATTGCTGACATCAACTTTCTCAAATTTTTATGCCTGTTTTCCCAGGCCAAAGCAATTGATATTTTGAAATATTATGAAGATTGAGTCAATATGTTTTTACTGTTCATTAACATGTAGGTTTATGCTTTCACATTTATAAGATCTGTTTCTACAAATCATATTTTCTTTCCTCATTCTTTCTGTTTTCATTTCCTTAACAAAGCTGAAGCTAGGCTGGATAAGCAAAACATCCTGTCCATCATTCACCAAAAAACAACCAACAAAAATCCCAACCTGCCTTTGATTTAAATGTTTAGACTGAAAATTCTGTCAATAGCAGAAATATTATGAAATGAACTAAAGTATACATGCAAAATGGACAAGATACATGCTTGAGCATTTAGTAGTAGAACACAGAACCTTTCTACTCCAGTGTTGTGGTTTAACCCCAGCCAGGAACTAAGCCAGCTGCTCACTCACTCCTCCCCATTCCAGTGGTGGGATAGGGAGGAGAATCAGAAAAAAAAGTAAAACTCAGGGATTGAGATAAGAACAGTTTAATAATGGAAATGAAATAAAATAAAATATAATAATAGTAACAGTAATGAAAAAGAAGATAAAAAGAGAGAGAAATAAAACCCAAGAAAAACAAGTGATACATAATACAATTGCTCACCACCTGCTGACTGATGCCCAGCCAGTCCCTGAGCAATGATTTGCCCCTCCTGGCCAACTCCCCCCAGTTTATATCCTGAGCATGATGTCCTATGGTATGGAATATCCCTTTGGCTAGTTCGGGTCAGCTATCCTGGCCATGCTCCCTCCCAGCTTCTTGTGCACCTGGCAGAGCATGGGAAACTGAAAAGTCTTTGACTTAGAACAAGTCCTACTTAGCAACAACTAAAACAGCAGTGTGTTATCAACATTATTGTCATACTAAATCCAAAACACAGCACTGTACCAGCTACTAGGAAGAAAATTAACTCTATCCTAGCTGAAACCGGGACATCCAGCTGCTGGTTTATTCCCAACCTAGACCTGTAGCAACCATAATTAAAATCTAGTGGATGTTTTATAATTCATCATAATGGACATGGTTTACAAAGAGACAGAAAGGAAATAAAACCAAACAAGAGCAAAAATAAAATAGCAGCAGAGCAGAATACTGTACATGTATTGAAAAATAAAAATATTATTTTTAATATTTGCACATCACTCCTAACTATTTCTTCTTTTTGCTACATCCATACATTGGGAAGCTGTTCAGTGAGACTTATCCATCCCCTGTTGCTCACTGGCACTTTGAATCAAAGCCCACTGACTCCATGACCAAATGTTACAGTAGAATTTTATCAATGATTTCCATGGGACAAAAATTTCAACCTTAATTTTTTCAGAAGTTTTTGTAAAACCTCAAACAGCTCATAAGTTCCCCTATTTAAGTAAGGAATAAATGTACTGTCTGTAGCTGTTGAAAATAGTTTCATGAGCAAAGAATGTTTTGTTTTCACTGACATGTTTAAAATAAGTATGTTGGATCTTTCATTGGCTTTTCAAATTAAATCTTTTATCACAGCCATAGCAAAATGATTACAGAAATACTTTATTTAATGACAGTGTTTTAGATAAATATGAGAAGTAAAAGTCAAGTGAATATCTAAGGTAAAACAATCTGGAAAAAAAAAGTGGAAATAAAATTGAAAAAGTAATTTCAATACAAAAAGAAGGTTATTTGTCAAAAGGAGTTAACCTGCTTTTATTAACTTCCAAAGCAAATCTCATTCATCACCTGGTATCTGCTAGTATGATTTCAGTACTTGTAATATTAAGTGCCCTAAGCATTTTGCAGACTGGAATAAGTCTGTCTTTCCTGTTGAATTGGGCTGATTGAGGCTGTCAGCTTTGTTTATGTGATTGGCTGTGCAAAGTCCATATGATGTAACACACTGGTAGAATCCATTTTGAAGGGTTGCATCCAATGTTTGCTACTGCAATCAAAGCAGAATAAATACACATCCATTTTTTGGTGCAGGAAGCAATGCTGGCATTTTTTTTTAAAGTCCAGGCATGTGAGGTTCCCTCTGCATAGAAACCACAGTCACACTACAGGTTCTACTGGGGAGTATGTCCTGGCTGATACTAATAAAATTGGTTTTAACCATGGATGCAAGCTTTGTTATTGCAAAGAAAAGAGGGTAAAAAATGTCAAGTGTTATACTGCAATCACATTTACTTGTAGGACTAATTTATTTCATTTTATTCTGTTCTGATCAGGCTTAAAAATGTTTGGAGAAATGCCTCAGAGTTCTGTTTTCAGAAGCTGTTATTTACTATTCAGGAGGTTGCTCAATGCCACTGCCTGGTTGTGGGTAGAGCTGTACCTTGCTGATATTTCATCTTGGTAATGACAGCTTCCTCCAAAAAACCAAAAACCTAAAGTGTGAATCTGTGGAATCTGTAAGAGATTCTTCCACAGTGTCTGGCCCAGTAGAGGAATCCTCTTTTGCTTCCACAACTGATGTAAAAATTAGCAGATTTATAATGTCTTTGCTTAGAATACAATGTAATGGCACATTTTGTTTCACCCTGAGAACACAACTGACTGACTTACAGAGATCAGGGAATTACACTACAGGGTATGTAAACCCTCTGCAGTGACAAACTCCTTACCTTGCTCAGGCATTACAGCCACATTGGAAAATCTTAAGAAGAGTAACAGCTAGCACTGAGTTTACTGGGACTTGTTTAAATTTATCTTTTGTCATGACTGGCTCTTTTTTTCCTTCACAGTTTATCTGCTGTATGTTAAGTATGTACACAAAAGATTGAGAATAATACATGGCTTCTTCCCAGGCAAGGCCAAAATTGTAATGCAGAAGTGTAAATGAGGCCCATAAAAGAGCTGTCACAGAAGTACAAACAATGCATCCAAACAAAAGAGGTGTTCTACTCCAGGAAAATAAAGAATCCTCTTGAAATTCCATACTGCAAATAAAAGGATAATGTAAGAGTAATCCCAGTGTTCAGCTTCCTGATGTTAACTTTGAAAGTAATAAGCATAAATAATCAAATATACAAGTAACGGTTACTCCAGTGTAAGTATATTCTCCCCCAAAACCTTTACAAAATTTACATCAGACCATAAAGTATCAAGGCTTTTTTTACCCTAAAAAAAGAGGAGAACAAGCAATACTAAAGACTACATTGATGTTTTATAAATAGTTCTATATCCAAACTAAAATCTGGTATAATTTCATTTCAGACATTTGACTAAAATCCAATCTGAATTAACCACTGCTAACCATAACATTCTACTTTTCCTTTTAAATAGAGGGGGGAGATCCTTTTAATTTCATATATGGTTCTGTGCATCTTTTTTTGTTTGGGGATTTTTTTCCTATCTGAAAAGAAAATTCAAATATTCAGATATTCAAATTCAGTCTAACTACTTCTGTTCATCTATTTACTTTTATTGTAAGGGATGCTTAATGTTTGGCTGTCTTTTGAATCTGTATTTTCAAAGCTTCAACTAGATGACACAGCTAAAATCTTAGTGGTTTTCTGACAGCATCATAGCAAGAGTCAAGTAATTGTGGGGTCAGTCCTTAGTTGCCATTTTTTGCCTTAGTTCCACATCAGTTATATAAAACACTTTTTTTTTTCCTTTTATCCTATCATTTGTTATTTTTTTTACTTATAATGGAAGTTATTACTGGAAAACGAGTATCTTACTATGTTTCTCTACAATGGCCTTCAGCTTTATTTGGGAGTCCAACGTAAACCTTTGTGATACAGACACACTTCAATGAGTGGCTAATGATGGGCTGTAACAGGAAAGTCTGATATTTATGATGACTGTAGGCAGAGATGAACATTCTTCGTCTCAAAACAATTAATTCTGAACCACATGTGGAATCAGTTGCTAAGCTCAGTCAAGCATTCAATGGACATTCTTACCCTCTTTTTTCATTGGTGAGGATGTAAGCAGACTAATATAGACATCAGAATATCTTCCCAGCTCCGAAATTGCTGAGTCATATTGGCAGAAACACAGTAAAGAAAGCCAACAGTGTAGACTCTATCTCTCCCTAACTGTGGGGATTTCCATGACCAGCACTGTCAGGTATCTCCCCTCAGCGGAAATAAATTTGTTTAAATTATATGTATATACAGTTAAAATAATGCAAAATAAATTGCATCTGGCTTAGAAAACTGTCATCCAAGCTTCAGCTTTAAATGATCTAAATCAGCTCTGTCTATCCCCACTGTTGTGGCCTCTGCTAACAGACATTTAAATACAGTATTTCTGATAAAGACATAATACTGTGAAGACATGTGGGAATATTCTAATTACGTATCTGTGAAGGATGTTTTGTGAGAACCTCCATCAATAGAGTTTTGTTCTTAAGCCTCAGGACTGGAGGAATCAGACAGTAATAAAAGTGCATCCTTCCCCATTAGCATTGGCTGGTACACAAGACATATTGCTAGCTGTGCAAATTAGCAGTTTGCAACACTTTCATATCTACTGAGACAGCCCCTGAAATGTTCCTTATATGACCACAGTGTGGAAATACAACTCTGCCTATGTCTCAAAAGCTGTATGCTTTTGAATTCAGAGGCATGAAGGGCAACAGCCTGCCCTCCTGTTTCTCCTCTTCCTCCTTCTCTCCCTCCCTTTTTCATTGCATAGCAGTTATGTATGGGAATGGGGGGAAGGACAGAAAGGAGACAATTTTTTGGCCATGTTCCATTACTGTGCTTGAGTTGTCACCACGAGTCTGTAGAGGAGAAATAAACTCTGTCCTTTCTGCAGCTACAGTAAATTCATAGCCCTTGGGAACTTCTTGGCATTGGCCCCTGCACATGGCTGAGTCAAAAAATTCAACCTCCCCTTAAAGAACCAGCAAACAAAGACATATTTTTTAACAATTACTAAAAACAAAGCAACTGTCCTACCAGGTATTCTATGTTTTAGGATTCATTGAAAAGCAAGTACATTACCATCTGTGTATATCAACTGTTTATGTCTGGAAATAAGTACTTTCTTGAAAGACAGCAGTGAAATTTGATATTGCTGAGTTTTGAGAGGGCTGAGATTCTGTTCTTCTCCCCGCAAGGGCCTTTGCCATTACAAACCTGTTAGAAATTCTAGGACAGTTAAAAACTTTGGAAATGTAAAGTTCTGAAAAACCAAGGAAGTGAGAGGTCACTTAGTGATAATGTAAATAATGTAGCTACCGATGTATTTCATTAGCTGAAGTATTTCAAAATTTCAGCCGTTTTCAGTAACTATATATATCACATGTATAGCTTAATTGAAGATCAGGACATATATAAAATAACAGATAAGAGATTTTGGAGAATATGGGTATATTTGGCAGCATCTTTACCGTAACAGGAACAGTAACATTAAGTGAAGCAGCAGGGTTCCCTAAGGCACACTGCTGTGCTCAAATACTAGAAATTGTTTAGCACAGATACATATCTTAAGTATCAGCAAGAAAGCACCTCAGCCAACCTTCTGCTTTTTACTGTGTATTTTGTAATAGAACATAAGATACTCTGCAGGGCTTAGAATAATAGTTTTCTCCAGTAGATTTCAAAGTAGTACACAAAAAAGGAGGCAGCATTATTTTCTTCCTTTTCAGATGGGAAAATGGAGAAATGAAATGTCAAATACCTTGCTGAGTGTGAAGAGTTAAGATTTCACCTCAATATTTTATGTTTATATTAATCAATGAAGACCTATGTGCAACTTCATACACAGTGAGACCCAACCTCCATTTCCTTTCTGGATTTAAAACAGGAGAATATTTTATGAAGTTCTTTGGTAAATATTAGTTTAAACTTCCTACTTACTCTCAGACTTTTGCTCTCATCTGAGTTGTGTTTGAAAGGAAAAACAAAATATAGAAATGAATTGATCTGGTATTTGACACGAAGCTGAAAATGTGAAGTAGGATAAAAATTGATGAGAAACCTGAAAGATGAAGGCTGAGTAATTTTGATTTAGAACCTGGGGTTCCCGTATTATCAGAATAATTGTCTTGTTACCATATCATCAAACAGGATCATACATTCTGCTTTGCTTCAGTGAGGACTTCTGAAATACGATGGTTATCTTAAATGCTTGTAGAAAGCTCGTTGAAATTGCTTAAATGCTTGAAAAAATCTGTACATATAATCCGCAGGTATGCTTTTAATGGCTGATTCTGACCACTTTAGCCAACAGAATCTGTGAGTGGAAAGGATGCTATGGACAGTGAATGTACTGCTACCCAGTTTGCTGTTACAGGTAAGTAGATTTTGAAATATGCTCTTCCTTTAAAGCTTAAATGGGGGAGAAAGTAAAAAGGCTGAAAATGACATGAACATATGTTTTACCTCTCTTTTGGTCCCATGCATTCTTTTCTATTACCATTGAAAGTTTGCCCAAAGGAATAATACAATATAGAAAACCACATACTTCTAGTAAAATAGGATTTTTTGGAGTTTCCGAGATCAAGTCTTTGTTGTTTAGCCATGATAGTAGTAACCTTTGTTCTCCCTGAAATGATCAAGTATTTATTTGATAATTTTTTTCAGGTATTTATTTGATAGTTCTTTTTTTTTCTATCCTTTTCCTCTCCATCCTCCTAGTAATGCCACCATAAAACTTACAATACAATTACACACAAAGTTTAGTTTTTTAGTTTAATTCTTTCATTCTTTATGTTGGAATTTTTTTGTTGTTGGTGGTGGGTTTTTTGTTGGTTGTTTCTGTTTGTTTGGTTTTTTTGTTTTTGTTTTTGATTTTAATGAAAAGGTCTGCCTTCTTTTTATTTCTTGAAAGGAATTTCTTCACAAAGATGTTCCCAGATATTTCTTCCTATAGCCAGGTATAAATGAACAATTTATACAATATTAAAACAAAACTTTCTTAAAGTTTTGTAAGAGAGAGTAAAATTGATTGAATTTTAATTTAATATAATTTATAATAACTCCACAGCTGAATCCATCAAATGCCAAACATTTACTGCCTGCTTTTATGCATTTTCTCTTAGATTTTGTTAACTGCATTAGATCAGGGAGTTACTTTTATTGCAGAACATAGCTAGAGACTGATTAGGTGGTATGTAAAGACTAGATTTCTAATGCATGGTTAGATGAAAATGTGGCTCAAGTCTCACTGGTATTGGAATCAAACAGGAAGGCACAAAAAATTGCATTATACAGGAGGGTTGTGCTTCCTCCTCCAAAAAAATTCCTCATTTGGAACAAACTGGAACAATTTCTTCTTAGCTCAGAAAGTGAAAACAAAGTATTCAGTAGGGTAACAGTGAATGCATAGATAAGTTGATCCACATCCTCACGTGTGAGGAATTCCAGAATTTTCCAGATAGTGGAATTGGAGGGATTACTATATGAATACTACTGACACCAATGTTTTTACTTTTGTTTTAACTTTGAAATATTTCCTATTATATTAAATGAAATCTCTGTTTTACCTCTTAAATTATTCCAGTGAATAAAGCCAAATACCTTAGTACTAGAGAGTTAATATGGCTTTAAGTGATTATGTATTTTTTCTTCAACAAACTATGTAGCAACTGGGTTTATGTTTACTGTGTTGTAGAAAGAGAACTTTTCTCAAAGTCAGTGTTAAAGTCCAATTTTTAGGATCTGCCATTAGTAAACTCATTATGTGAAAAAAATTCTACTGGGTGATCTTGGGGAAAACGAGGGATCTTTTTTAAATCCTCTATGAGATTAAGAGTTGGATTAAAATAGGCTTTATATCACTGACATTCCAGTATTCCCTCTAAGTCCTTACCTCATCAGAACCAGTAGATTAAAATGAACTGATTTATTATAAACAGCAACATTTCTACAGTGTAAAATCTTGAAACTTGACAGAAATGCATGTGAGAGTGAAGAAAATATTTGTGAACGCACACCTGCATCTTTCATTTGGTTTTGTCACAGTCAATAATTCTCTCAAAGTGGTGACGTGGTTTTGGTAATTAATCATAAATACCATTAATTAAAAAACACCAAAAACATAGGCTAAAATTTGTTTATTTAGAAATTGTTATGATTAACAATGTATTCAGAGCAATAAGGACAGGTTTATAAACAAATCACCAATTAACCTGCAATAAACTGTGTTCCCACAGCACAAAGCACAGTCTTACCACATCTACTATTCTTATAATTATATTCCAGCAGGAGAAGAATCCAAGAGTTTGGGTGCTCTCATCCCTAAGAACTAACTATTGATCAGACACACTTCCTCTGCAAACCATGTAATACCACATAAAGGTCACCATGGACAGCACAAATTGCTTTTATTGAACAGTATAGTGAAGAGGCCTTTAGGACAAAAAAGCACCTTTATGTTATTTTGGCAGTCAGTTGATTGTTTGTGACTGTGTAGTTCATGGTTCTGAAGTCTGAAATTGTAACACTCCAGCTTGCCTGAATACTTAAGACTATTTACTTTGGGAGTTCAGTATGTCCCAAATGAATCAGGGTGAATAATCTGTTTCCATAGAACAATAAAGGATGAAAAAACTAATGAAATGCATCTGCAACATATTTTCTGAACACCCACACAGGTGAAGGGAGTCACTCTTTAGAAGACAAACATACGTTTGACTGTCAGATTCTTTAATTCACATTTTGTTATTTGATTGTTAATAACTGGTATATCCTGCTTCAAAAGAAGTGATTTAACTGTAACAGTATTTATAATCATAGATGAGTGTACCATAAAAACCAAACCCCAAACCAAATAGACATAAAATCCCCAACCATATTGGATTAATTAGGAAAATGAATAGTTTTGATCCTTCTGAAACTAATTTAAATTTCTTTCCATTTTTTTCTTCTGGTAGAAAAGATATTCAATGAACTTGAAATTGTTCCCATACAATACTCAGATTGTACAGAAAAGATAACATGCTATTGAAAAACTCCCAACGTCATTCACCAAATCTGAAAAGGGAGAAATGTGCAGTTTGTAAGAGAGCTAACGTTTAACACCATGTTCATCATTGCTACTGTGACTGCTCCATCAGTCTGAAACAGCTATTAATGAGCCTGTGAATCTTGCTGCATGGGGGAAGTCAGTGCCGTGTTCTTCTAGCCCAACTTCATTACTTTGATAACTGGGAGAGGATAAGTCATCCAAGGAGATTCCTGGGGGGCAATTCACTGCCTGAAGATCAGCATGGATGTATTCAAGCATACTGGAGACAGGACTCAAATGTAAATGATCCTGACAAATTTATTCTAAAAAAATAGAAAAAAAAAGAGCACCATTCACTAAAGAGATGTAGAAGGTTTTTCCTTCTAATAGGCATAATCAGGTGAAGAAATATTGGATGGGGAATAAACAGCTTTGCAAGAATGTTGTCAGACATTTGGACAGATTCTGTAGGAAAGCAGTGACACTGGTCAGAAATCAAGAAAACATAATATATGGGAAAAGGTTAAGAGTTTGCTTTATATAAAAGGCAATGAAGACTATTTTGTAATGCCCTTCAGACAAGTATAAGCCCACTGCAAAGAAGAAACAAATAACATGTTTTCTATCTCCCTACAGAATGGGACAGAAAGCTTTAGTTGTAGCAGTAAGAATTCAGATTAAGATAAAGTTTTCAACTGTAAAAATTATTAAGCATCAGCCTAAGATTATAGAACATCCAGCTTCGGAAATTGTTAAGGATAGGCTAGTACAGTATCAGGAATGGCCAGTGGTACCATTGATGTGTTCCTGGCCAGGGTAGTTGACTTTTTCAAGTTCTTCAGTCTTCTGTGCTTTCCTCGTGACTCGTTTCTGTTTGTCATACTGTTTCAAGGTTATATCTAAGCAGTGTCGAGTCCCAATATTCATTACTGCAGAATCTAATTTGAGACAGTAATTAAAGTTTTCTTTACAGGATAAGTTGAGGCAGCTCTGAGTTCCTCTGTGGCAATGGCCACTGCTATAACTAAAATAGCAGGGGTTATCAGTTTTAAACTTTCTAAAACTAAGTGGATCACCACCTGGGATCTAGAAGATACTTGTCTAACAATATCAAATGGCACATTATGTTCATTATGGGGATTTTATCCCTTTCTCTTGTGGCACTGGTTGCTCTGGCAACAGGATGCTATATTAAATAGTATCAGGGTACTCTGTTCTTGTGTCACACTTTCTGTGCTGCTAAATGATGCACAGAGAGACTTTGGAAGGTGAAAATATATATCCTTCAGAGAGGAAATGTCTATGTGTTTTCAAGTTGTGGAAACATACATTAAATACTTGAAGAGTATAGAATCCCCTGTATCATATTCAGCATTTAGGCATCCTTAAGAGCATGAAAAAGCTAAAGTACTGTGCAAGTAAGAGCCTGTCTAGACAGCAAAGATAGTATAGAAGATCTATTGCCAGTGATGGCTACTGTGGCTTATCCCAAGAATGGGGATAGTGAAGATGTGTAGAAATCCCTTTCAAGAAAGAAAATGAAGCAAAGCCCAGACCCTTGAAGATAACAGAGGGAGCTGCAGAGATATGAAAATGGCTGAGTGGCTGGTTAGGGAATAAAACAACAGTCCCAAATCACTCTGCTGGAAATCAGCTGACAAACCTTGCTAAGTAATTCTGTCATTCAATAACAAAAGCAGCAAGTGAGGCGTGATTTTCAAGCTCTGCTTTGCTGTCTAGCATATACAGATATGAAACGTGGAGACACATAAAGATGTACATTGCATTTTAACAGCTAATTGAAACTATCTACGATCCAAGTACAGACCTTCACCTCAAATACAAACTAAACTGGTTGTTCTCCTGTTGTTTTTAAGACTTGCACCTATAGATGGTAAACTTGAATGAGGAGTTTATTTTCATATTTACCCTCAGTCATAGCTCTCCAATGGTCAGCAGTATTAGCATTTGAAGGAATTTAAGTTTAACTCATACCCCAGTAATCAAACAAAACAGATGGAAATCTGTATGCTCTGACCTACCTTCAGATAGAGTAGAATACTCTGTTTTCATTCACATTGCTGAAGACAATTTATTTTGGGTAAATAGTTTTCCAAATTAGAACAAAATCAGGCCTGGTGTTAATACTTTTCACTCCCCCCCCCCCCCCCGACAGATCTAATAAAAGCAAAAAAACCCCATCAAAAGATAAAAAATCTCCAAAGTCCAGAGTTCTCCCTCCTGTGATGATCACCAAAACGACAAACATTAGCGAAATCTTTTTATGTTTGTGAATATTCCTATTCTAAACTTTCTAAAACGGCCAAAATTTGAAAGAGAAGTGTCAAACAAAAGTACATATCAAAGCTTCTAATTAATATCACCTGCAACCTGAAATAAAATTTAAAAAAATTGTAGCCATCCAACAAAACCAGGTTCTTTTTCACCCAAGGTTTTCCTTTAAGAAACAGTAATAGGATAAGTAGTGATATAATTAATTAGATTTTAAATCATTTAGTTAGTGAAAAATAAACCTAAGGTCCTTGATAGGATTTCAGTTTTGGTATGGATTTCCCTATTTTTAGCTGCAGAAAATCAACTACTCTGATTCATTATGGTATGACCACAAAGTTTAAAGTTCTGAGCAAATGTGAAGAAAATCACTGTTTGTAACACAACATTGTCTAAAGATCCAAAGGAATAATTTCTGTTACCAGAAGTCTGGAAGAAACACTACTTTAGGAAAGACTGAAAGAGTTACTTGAGCGGAGAGTTTATTAAGGAACACAAATCATGAACATTTTCACATATTTTTTGCCCACTGTTTCCACATCCAAATTCTTCACCTGCAATTCAGAGTAAATAACAAGGACAAATTTTCTGATAGTGGGAGTATTAAATAAATGCTTGCAGAAAAAGTTGGCAGCTTCATTGTTTAGAAACTTTCAGCACTAAAATAAATTGTAGCAGCAGCCCAGTGCTGGCCTCAAAGACCTTATTTTTATTCTCCTTTGTACAAAGCCACCTTCTGTGCTTGCTGTGCCTGAATCTTCCTTCTAGCTAGAACAGAGCAGAGAAAGAAAAATCTATTTTGAAACAGCTTTTGATATTTCAAAATTTGCTTTTATTTTTTATTCAAACAAATGTCATGTCTATCATTCACTTGTAAAAAAAAGAAGTGTGTCGGGTGGTAGTTCATGTAGTTTCATTACTAAAGGATACTAATCTAGGAAATATGAAATGTACTGTGGGATTCAAGTTTGTCTAAGTTCAAGGATGTGTTTCATCTCCAAACTAAGACATGTGGGATTCAATGTAGATGCCCACACATGGATGTGTAGTGCCATTTGAATTTGCTGCTGCTGCTGCTGACCTCCAGCTATTGTTCCAGAATGACGCAGGACTCCCCTTGATCTTTTGTCACTTCTGCCAATTATGTGCAGATTTTTGGATACGGATGCTTTGATGCAGCTCAAACACTATTATGCATGTATGTGGTGGCAATTAATCAAATCCATAGAGGGATTCATTTTGAAGTTAAGATACTTAAATTTAGGTGTTTGCATGTGAACCAGGTATGCAAGCTCGCACTGTGGTCCATGGGGTGCAAGTCAATGCAGCCAGGGATGTGCAGAACACTCTTCAGCTCACTCCAAAGTAGCCTGTGCTGTACTGAGCCTCTGGTCTTTACAGAGCACTGGTTACCTTTGACCAGCTATCTAAATGCACATATTAATCAGAAGAGATCAGGTCAATACCATCAATGGAGTCAAGAGCAGAATTCATCTTATCCTAAAGCAGGTGGCTATATACTTTAAACTCTACCACCTGTACCAACTTCCACTTACTAAAATGGAAATCCACAATCCTATGTCAGAAGTAGATGGCTAAACCTGTAGACATCGAATGTCAATGGAAGGAATCCCACCTCTATCTACTTCTAAGTTTTGAATCAGGACAGCATTTCCATTCATATCAGTCTCTATAGAAACACTTGAATGCAGGTGTCTTCATGTTGCAGACCAGCTGGTACATACGTGAAAGTCTCCACTGACATATAGTAGCCTTTCTTCAGGCAAGTTTGAAACACATGATTCTCAGTCAAGGACTTTGTGTTTGTAGAGCCAAAGCATAGCTTTTCAATGAAAGTAACTTTTGGTGAAAATCTTTTACTTAGGCCTATTAATATTATCCTTATCTTCGCATGTCCAGGTAGGCCTCTTACAGAAGGTGTCTAGTAAGGTTTCTTCCTTAATATTCCAACAAAAATGTAGAAGTTCTGAGATTCACAGTTTAAAAGATTTTCCCTGCAGAGATCAAGCCTAAAACCACTGAAGTTTCCAAGACTTTTAGTTGATTAAAATAGACTTTAGGCAAGAGTTTAAACTTTGGGTAATATTGATGACTACTTCATTTCAATTTAAGAAAGAATAATTGCTTCTTTTAATTAAAAAGAAGAGTTTTCCTATATAAAATATTGTATTAAGAGCCACAAACAAACCCAGCCTTTTCCCCAAATCAATGGACATATACTTCTATGGTCTTCTGTCATTACCCTTCCAATGTTTTTTACCATTTCCCTGTTGTAGTCCAATATCTACACTGACAGTAAAGGCTAGATATGGAAGGCATCTAATTACTCAGTTTTAACAATGGATATATCTTATATGAACAATATTCTTGTTACTGGAATGGAACAAACATATATATAGCTGTGCATGCATATGTATAAGTAAACAGAATGATATAAAAGCTTTTAAACACATTTCTCATTTAAAGAATAATGTTAAAATCTTCTTGAAATATAATAATTCGGAGCAAGATTTCAAGAAAAAAACCCCATGACTTCTGGATGATAGTGACCATTTTCATAACATGTAATTTCACTATATGAATTATAATTGGAGCTGAAACCTTATATGGCCTGAGTACCTTTTAAAATATTCTGTTGATATAATTAATTTTAAGTGGATACAATGGGTATATATTGCGCTACAGAAGTTTGTATTTTTAGATGCATAAAAGATGAGTATTGGCAATACAATAAAGACCTGGGAAACAGTATGCATGTTTTAGATTGCAAACCAGTGTATGGTTTCAAGGAAAAACATATGCAAAACCATGCTGGAAATGTTACAAATGTCCCTTGAATCCTGTTTTGTGTACAGTGGGTCTTTAAAAGGAAATGTGTCTGGGGAAAGCTGCCTCTGAGCTACTGAAATTGGCTCTGAGAAGGCAACATATCACAATGAATAGGACAAAAGTGTTATTTTGCTATTACTCAGCAGAAAGTTTTCATGATTTTCTTACATCCTGAAAATGAACCACAGAACAGAGACCTGGAGGATAAATTATTTCTCTACATGACACTCTAGCTAAGAATTATGAAGACTTCGTTACCTGCCTCTGTATTGAAAACTATTTGACTCTTAGTTTTACTAGAGCTTCAGTTTTTTGTCATAACACCATGCAAAATTAACAACTTTCAATAATTGTATCTTATGGTATGAAATGTCAAATAATAACTTAAGGAAATATTATACACAAATAAACAAGTAGCAGGAGACCTCGACCACTGCATTTATGAGATGATTGCAAAAAGTCTTGGACTTGTAATGCTGTAGAAAATAAACTGGAATTATTAGTGACACAAAATAAATGACCTAATAAAACAGACCTGTGTTTACTTTACAGAACTTCATAACTTGGTCTGTGAATTGATTTCTTTCTCTTTGAGAGCTAAATTTGGAGAGTGATAGAATAGCCCTGTCCTGGCTAATGCAAACTCACATATAGTCATTCACACTCCTCATCCTTCTTCTTTCATTGATATATCATTGAAGGAAGATCTTTCTATAGTTAAAACTGCCTGATGCGCTTGTTGCAGTTACTCAGTCAAAGCTACCTTTAGTCAAGGCCTCTCCAGATAATGGCAGCAGGAAGCAATGAATGGATGTCGTAGAGACATTTTGTCCTTTAATATTTTTCCCTTCTTTTAGAGTAAACCTCATGTTCTTTTAAAAAAGCCTTTAAAATTGGGTGATGACTTTTCAAAGTCTCAGAACATCTGCCTAATGTTCTTCCATCTGTGATAAAAGGCTCCAATGAAGTTCTCTGAACTCTTTCACTGACCTGTTTTGTAACACTTACAGTTTTATCTAGAAGTATTTTGATTGCCTAGGACCAAGTTATTATAGACAGCCTGACTAAATGGATGGCACATAAGCACTTTACAAGTACTTCTTCAACAGGAAAAAAGTGTGTGCGAGTGAGAAGGTTGTAGTGATAAATCTGTTTAACAATGAATATTGAAAATTGCTAGAACAAAAGTAATAACTTCATTAATTTATGCCTTCCATCATGGAATAATGTTTTACTGCTCTAGAACATGTTAGAGAAGTTGTAAATACATGAAAGAAAGATGGAGTTAATAGGAAGTCAGTAAAAATTGGTGAAGTAACAAACCAGTGCATTTTTAATGCAGAAAATCTTCATGTACACAGCAAAAGCACACATCCTTCTTAAATATGCCCCAAAGAATGTTCAGCAATTTAAAAGAAATTGATCAGACTAATGTGATGGTAACTCAAAATTCAATAAGCAAAGCTGTGTGTCAGAATCTGTCAGCTTTTTACAAAGTCAAAACTCAAAGACATTTTCAGTCAAACCAGTTACTGAACTTTGAGCTTAAAACCTTTTCATGGATAACTGCTGCATTTATTTCTAGCCTAGGATTCTTGCTCTCATGCTGTATTATAAGCCAGGAATTAAAGAAATGGAATTTGCAGCAATTGAAATAATTCTGAAAAATATGGTTTCTGCAGGTTTGACCTATCTTGATAGACTGAAGGGAGGGTGATGAAAACTGCAATCTTAATAAATCTCCTGCAGCTAAATATTTAAAACTCACACTATTTCAAATTAGTGAGGACAGCAATATTTATTTGCTGCTGAATTCCAGCCAGCATGACATTTCTGCAGGAAACACTTTATAAGGCTTCAACTTATGACCACAGAAGTTGCAAACTAGTACTCAAACCATGCATAAGTAGGAAGGTTTGTATATTGAACAAAAAGACAAGTAAAATTGATTGCCATTTCTGTCTTTGATCTTTCCAGAATCAGAAAGCTACACATTTTTGCAAAATATTCTGCAGTTCACAAAATGGACTACAAGCAAGAAAGGACAGGAAATAAAGACAGCATACACATTATTGTCCCTGCATGCTCAGGGGCAATTGAACAACATTATAGTCCAGCAGATCCAGTGCTTTCCAGCAGGATGCCCATGTGAAATAACAACTAGGAAGATGTGCATCCAGGTGACATCTTTCTTATTTGTTTGTTTGTTTGATTGATTCTTTTCTTCTTCAAAGGGGAGTTGGATGACTAGCTAGCAGAAGGAAATGGAGAGTAAAGCTCATCAGCAGAGGAAGCAGTTACCAATAACAGCCTCAGCTACAGCAAAGGACACAAGCACATCACAGCTTTTGCAGCTAGATTTGTTTATTTCCAAAACCCGGGCTTCACTATGCTGAAGCAGCTTTGCAAACCCAGAATTATGTTCAGTCTTCTCTCCCCTCATGTCCTGATGTTTAGTTGCATGCTGAAGTTAATCTATGCTCTTAAAACTGGTGATATGATTGACCCAAATAATTATCAGCCAGTTGTCTTTGAAATCACTTTAAAAGGTGTGGTTCAGGTTCAGCGGACATTCTACTGTAGATACCATAACATTTTCTTTCCATATTTAGTAGGTTCTGTAGCTAAATGAGATGCCTTGGTTGCCGCAGCCTCATGTTCATACAGGCTTCACTGCTGACAAAGTGAGAGTGTGACAAATAAATCTTCTAAGGACTCACACCACCCCACTGTTGTCATGGATTTCAATAGTTTAATGAGAAGCTAGCAGTTGCTGGGAAAAAAAGCAGCAACTAAGCTCATCAATGAATTTTCAGGGTCCTGGGAAAGTCATTTTTGTATAGGTGAACAGCAGCAGTGTCCACATTTTTTGACTAAAAGGTAACAGGTAGCTTGCAATGGCCTTTTCATGTGGAACTACATAATTTAGCTAGTTTGGGATTAGAAGACGAACCTTCAGTGAAAAAGTATTAGTGTTACAATAGAAAATATTATTTCCTTTAAATCAATATGATCCAGTAATTTAAGGGCAGAGACACTCCAGGTGGATATTTGCAATCACTTGAAATTATGTTAACTGGTGACGTCAGGCAACATAAAATGGTGTAAATACAGCTTACATGAATAGGAATTAATCAGAAGTTTTCCAAAGCAACCCCAGGGCATGGTTTAGGGGGCATGGTTAATGGTTGGACACGATGATCTTGAAGGTCTTTTCCAACCGAAATGATTCTATGATTCTATGATTCTATGACTCTTTTTTATAGAAAAATAATCACAGGAATATGTCAAAAGCTGAACACTTCTGGCAATATTTTTAAAGATCTAAAAAAAGAAATATTTCAACACTTTGTGACTACAACACTTTCCTTTTCATGCAGATATTCCTTTGATATAATAAAAGGTGAAAAAATGTCAAAATAAAATATGTCAGTAGGCTGAAAATAATGAAAGACCCAACCTTAATGAAGGATGATTTCATATTGTGAAACATTTCTAGACAAAACTATGTTGTGTTATTTTTGAAAAAAAGCAACAAGAAAATTTTCATATGACTCAGGAAATGCAAAACCAGTTCAGACCTGTCTTATAAATGAATGAAAAGTACAGGTTATTGTCATTTGGATGACACATCCTCTAAATTTGGTGTCCTGGCCATCTTCCAAAATGGATAATTACATTCTGCTTACCTTATATCCTCCTGCTGTTTTTCTTGTAAGATGTAGTCTTTGTTACACCCTGTTCCAAAATATTGTTAATTATCCTGTTTTCACAACTCCATTTTTTTTCTTTTTTTTAAAGCATTAAAAAATACACTTTCTATAGAACGCATGCCTTAAACCACAAACAATACCACATAATCTCTGACACCCAAAAATGACTAATTCTATAGCGACAGATCTATCTGTCTCTTTTTTAGCCTTAAGCAGTATGAACTAAACTTTGTAAAAAAATCCACAGCACTTGTCATGCTAGAAAACTCTGGTTTTGAATAACCTCAAGACCAGCCAAGAGCAAAAATGAAATCGAGAGAATTCTTCTTAACTGGTGGAGCTAGTGTAAAGATTATGATCAAAGATTAAATTGGGCAATTACCTACCACAAAGAGAAAGATTTAATTCTTGTGTAAGCTTTCTTTACTAAGGTCTCAAGTATTTGAAATATAAATGGTACTATGTAATTATCTAAACAAATAAAAATCCACTGCCTGTATTGATTAGTTCTCCAACCTACTCCTGATCAGTATTTGTACAGGTTATTAGTAAAATTCAAAGGTATAGGAGGAACCTTTTACATATATTACCTTTATTTAAAGTTTGGAATTCTACTTTTTGAATAGTTCCCTATAGTGTTATCTCAAAACCAGCCAGCTTCTCTGTACACATGCCTCCACCACTAGAAATTCTGTTAGACTGGTTTCCATCTTCATCTTCCAGGCAAAACATCCAATGAATGTATGCCCAAGTATCTTTTCTGGTAGGCTTAAATACCTGTTCTGGAAGACATAGGACTTTGTGCCATTCCAGTATTTTGCAGCTACTGGGATTTCAGCTATTCATATTATCCCACAATTCAAATTCTAATAATTGAAGGAGTTATACTTTATTGCTAAGATTTATAGAGTTTAAACACATTGATGGAGAATCCCTTGTTAACTGCAAATGGAACAAATCCTGGCCTATGGGATATTACGAAATAAATATGCAGAAATAAATAAGCAGGCTGTTCTCCAGGCAATGGGCAAAGTACTTCTGTAGAGAGTAGCAATAAGTGGTGTTTTGGTTTTAAGGGTGGAGAACTTGAACAGTATATTTTCTCCTCCCTTCCCTTCCCTTCCCTTCCCTTCCCTTCCCTTCCCTTCCCTTCCCTTCCCTTCCCTTCCCTTCCCTTCCCTTCCCTTCCCTTCCCTTCCCTTCCCTTCCCTTCCCTTCCCTTCCCTTCCCTTCCCTTCCCTTCCCTTCCCTTCCCTTCCCTTCCCTTCCCTTCCCTTGTTTCAGCAGATGTGGCTGTCAGAGCTTACCAAATGAGCTATCTATTATAAAAACAGTGATTCGACCATTATTTTTAATAAAAGTGAAATCAAAAATGTTTACACGATTCCTAAATTTTGGCATATGACCTCAGGAAAGGTGTATCTCCTTCCAGTAGGGATTTTAAAACTGGTATTTAATTTTCATTTTTTTAGTCTATTTAGAGCAATGTGTTCTCCAAATCTTTGGCATGCCTGGTTTTCATATGATAATCAGACCTGCCATATGTTTAAGAGATTTGCTTCTCACTTAACTGCTTTAACTTGCAGAAATAATCAGCATGACTCAAAGCCAAATTCAATAGCTTGATGAAAAGAACACTCACGAAGCAACTGTCCATCAGTTATTCATACTGTGACAAAACGGTTTTCATTTTACTGCAATTATTTTGAGCCATTGTTGTGTGTTCACAGGATTCTGTTTTAAACTTCCTTTTGAGAACAGAGCAGAGTTAATTTCAATGAAGTAGTTATTACACTTACATATACATTTTGCTTACTGTTTCATGGGCATGATAAACAAAACTCAAGTTGCTGTAGAATGAAATACTAATTTAACACACTTCGAATCACATAAACAGCCAAATTAGAAATAGCATAGCACTTGTCCCAAGTCACTATGTTATGGAACTTAGATTTGTGTCATAAATCAAAATCTAGAGTAGATACATCTTGCTGAATGAAAAACCTCACCAGGAGGTGCTTGCCAAATCAAATGTAGCTTCCTTGTGTTCCTGCTTGACTATTGATTCAAATTTAAGCAGTGAAAAATAAAAATGGATACATAGTTTACATACACTAAGGCAGACATTTAGTGTCTTCATTAGGAAAGCCTAGGTAATCCATTTTAGGCTAGAGGGATATACACTGCATGCCCAACACAAAACTTACTGAATCTTTAAAATCACTGCATTTGATTAAGCCCTAAATGAGCTTCACCTGCCAGTGCATCTTAATATGAAATAAAAACTTATGATTTTCTCTAAGAGGTAACTTCATTTCTTACCCTGTTTCCATACCAATTGTAGGACGGCAAGGCAATAAAGATAACTAGTAAATATATTTCCATTAATCCTATAACTGTATATAAACATTTTTATTACAATTGTCAATATTGTGAAGTCTGAATATTGCTAACCAGCTGTGCTCACAAACTCTCTTTAGTGTTTTCTACCCATCTACCTGGAAGTAAAACTACATTGTTAATTCATTAGCTGCACAAAAGTCTAGGTTATATCATACCTCTCTATTTTTATCATATTTTTTCAATATATTTATTTGCAGATATATATTGTATAATTTTTACTTAAAGCAGAAAAATGGCAATAATTTCACTTTACTAAGCATCTTATCACAAAATTATACATATATTATTGATTCAATATTAAGATCAATATAGAAATACCAGAAAAATCTCAAGAGAGAAATTAACGATCAAGTACTGCTTAAGTTTTCTGGGAAAAAGGAACTAAAAGTTATATTTAAAAAAATCTATAACTTAACTGCAAAAAATACTTTGCTAAATTATTTTTCTCCAGGAATCTGGCACATTAATATCTGAATTGCTTTTTTTATCGATTTCAGTGATTAAGCTTGACTTTCTTTTTTTGGATATATTTTAGCAAGTAAGGTAAGTTTGCTTCCTCGTATATGAATGTCCTTGTAGCCTTTAAGTAGGCATGAGAATAAAATGGTATCGGCTGAATTGTTTTCTATTGGCGCTATCTTCTATGATTTCTACCATGTCAGAAACCAGGTAGAGCTGTTTATATAGCATATAAGCCCATAGCATTTTATATATAAATATATAACATGTATGTAGCTTTGCTTATTTTGGCGCACTTTTAAAACAGAATTTTAGAGCACACAAGAAGAGCGCAGGGAACTAATTAATACAAGGGTTGATCACAGTCAATGGACTGAGTGTGAGTGATCAGAGCATAATTACATTTAAAAGTTAGACGCTATCAAGAGTTACAGTCACATAAGACTTCAGGAAAGGAGGTACTGGTAAAATGACAGGTCCTAATATTAACATGAAAGGTTGCCATGTTTTAGAAGTAACATGAAAGTTACTTAAGGAAATGATAATACTTTTGCAGGAGAGGCAATGTAATTATCTCACATCTTCCTAGCTCAGGTTTTTTACACCTTCAGTGGAAGCTGCCAGTGTTGGCTGCTTTGACAAGCACATTACTGAACTGCATGAGCAACCGTGTAGACCTCTAATATGGTGTTGCCATTGCTGCTAACAGGTCGTAAGCTTTGTTGTAACAGCTTGTAGCTTTGTTTTACTTGGTTTAGTTATAATAATAATTTCTCTAATTGACCAGTTGTCTATACCTAATTTGTTTTAATTCTGCTTTTCTTTGTATGATACAACTATAGTTTTCCATAGCAGTAACAAGCAGATTTTCAAGGTAGAATGAGATATTTACAATTAACACAATGCAGTGTAGAGAAATACAGACCTGGTATGATAGAACAGGCCTTGAGAAGTACAGCTAAAGGATGCTAAAGTATTCTACCTGCTTTATTATTCTTTGTGTAATGATCATTCTTTAATTAGACTTAAGATTTCCATTATGCTAACAATAAATTCATGGCTTTGCTTATACACACTTATACACACAGTGTACACCATTTTTTACACACAAATAGGATTTTGAATGTAGCGCGTTTGTATATGTTCATATAGCTACAAGCTATGTTTAGATGTTTAGACAGATGCTAGATATTTTGGCATAGGGTTGGGGAGAAGGGTGGACTGTATCTAAGTTCTTTGCATTTTATAGCAGAAAGTCACTTTTCACTCAGCCATTATAACTCAGTCCCATACTGTATAATGTCTATAAGTTTTTCTGTAGTTGACACATTTTAGATATGAGAAGTAATACCCATTATAAAGAATATAAAATATTTTAATTTTTTCATGATGAAATATGCTATCATACTTATCATAGATAATTCAGTCACCATTTGATTTGATCTTCTCGTTAATATGACCAAAGCTTTATGAAAAAAATCATTTGCCTTATTGGTAACACTAATTTCACCTTTTGCTTTGATCAAAGAACCTGACATTGTTGGAAAATCTAGTTTTTGGCTAGAAAAGAAGGACTTGTTTAATCGTTGTTGATGGTCAAAATATTATATTAGATAAAAGTGAGAATACAGGAAAAATCCATTTCCATAAAAATGACTGAATAAAAGCCTTTCTAATCCAGCATTCATATTTGGTGTTTCTTTCGCCTAGAGAGGACCCTTCAACTGCATCATTATTATTATTATTATTATTATTATTATTATTATTATAGCTATTGCTATTGCTATTGCTATTGCTACTTCACTTCTGTCTGGAAAATTTAGAACATTTTTAAAGTAAATGTGATCATAAGATTTCTGTGTATCAGAAATATTCGCCTTTTTTTTTTTTTTTTTTTAATTGAAATAGTCAGCTGCTTTATGCTGTACAGCCTGGCTCAAATTTTCCTTTGTTTCTGTAAGCTTTCATTTTAATAATGCCTGAAAAATCTACCTAGGTCTTCAGAATCCTAAGCACTGTGTTACACTTGTACCAAAGAGATGATCTATGTATAAAAAAAACCCTGACAGGTTAATGCAGGAATTTTGTCATAAGACTGGTGGCAATTCTAGACTAAGCAATTCCTCCCTTTTCCTACCCACTGCCAGCATATCATACCCATCTGAGTGTGGAAGTGTTCTCTCACTCATGTTGACCCCACCGTTTGTGCAGTGATCACCTATTGTATACTTATATATACACTTATACTGTATGCTTAAATTTGTAAGGATGTAACTTCCAGTGAAACCAGAGAGAGTTAGGCACTTGAATACCTTTCTGAATCTGAATCTAGAACAATGATGGCACTGTGTTTAAGTGTGACCACCTTGCTGTGCAGTACACAGTCGAGCCTGGCACCTCCATACCTTCGTTAGTTCACAGGAATGTTCAGTGTCTCAGAAGGAGAGTGATGGTAGCTGGTGTGTTGAGTAGGACATCACCTAATGCCAGGTGAGCAGCTTGCTATTTCCTATTGATTGCAATGTTTAGCTGCCCACTCAGACTTGGCATTAAAACCAAACCTGTGACCACTTATCTATATTCAATCAACAAGATCTGGGTTAACTTGAATATTTTCCTGAAAACTTTCTTAAAGATTTTTTTTTTTTCTGATCTAATTTTGGTTCATTAGAGGAATGGTGTGCTTATGGCCTTAGTTTTGCTGACAAATGTGGGGGAAGCAAGGTAAAGGACAGTCAAGAATTCGACACATGGCTGCAAACTGAGATAATCTAATGGCAATGGCTCCTTTTTTGCCTAGAAGCAGAATCATTTTTTGAAAAACACATATTTATAAGTATATTGGTCAATCCCTTCCATCTAATACACTGCAGAGACCCACATCTAACAGCAAAGGCCATTATTTCCTTGCAGCCCCTGAGATATTTTAGGCATAAGTGCTTTGCTACATTAGGGTCTTGTAGCTGTGGAGACAGTTTCTGCACCTTATTCCTTCATAATTTTCTAATATGCTCATTATTTTGTTTACAGCCTTTCATTTTTACCTGGTTTTACAGCCAGCTTTGCAGAGTCCTGAGTGCAGTTTATATAATACAGTCTGGGGCAGGAGTGCCTAGTAAGTCACTGACTGATGTGGAAAAAAAAACCAAACCAAACCATTACTCAAATCTTTTTGCACTCAAAAGGTGCATCCACTCCACAGACATATATGTTGAGAAAACCAGCACCAGAGAAAGGGTTAAAAGTCTTGTTAAGACTTCAGGTCCTGTTTACCTTTTTATCAGATGGGAAGCCAAAAAAATAAATGAAACAAACTATAGAAGAAAGAAAGAAAATAAAAAAGCTCTGAGTCTGTCTCTGTATGATAAAATGGTGTGAATCAAGGACATGGTCTGACTGGTGGTTGAACAATTATCAAGAGGTAGATAAACAGCTGTCTGGCATTCTCAGCTTTGTAAACTTGAACACTTTCATACCTACCAGGCCCCAAAGGTGTCTGCCAGATGTCTTGACTGAAAATGTACTCCATAGAAGAAAATTTAAAGGGCAAGTCACTAAAATAAATACCTGAATTATCTCTAGTGTTTTCATCATAAATGCTTTAACTGCTTGGTGTATTACAAAATAAAAAATAAAAGTATTAAAAAAGCAAAAAATAATTCTATAAGCCTTGCATAAAAATATTGGTTTTGTCCCACACAATTTTAATCCACAAAGATAAATGTTATTTGAGCGTGAATAAATAGGAAAGTACTGTTTTAAGTAGATAACATTATAAGCTTGCATACTGCAAAGTAATTAAGGGACATAATACCCCATTATTCAAGATCAATATGCAGTTGAGATCAGGGCAGGATCTACTTCTGAAATTATATAGCTTACACTGATTTCTGTCACATTTTCAGTATTGATCTGATGTGAAGATCCTTCACAGCTTGTTGTTTGCAGAGGTTTGAAGACTGCCTGTGCTTCCAGAGAGAAATTAAAGTCAAGGCTGTTTGCATGTCTACATAAACTGCTGTTAGCAGGTCTCAGCCACAGATTCTTCAGTAAACATCTATGTATTCATTTGAAATTATCAGTCCCAGCTCTGTTTTAACAATTTCTAAGAAACTGGTTTTCATGAGAAATTCTTTGGTGGGAATGGTGAGTGCAAGAAGCACGTAGCTATAACATATTACTTTCTCTTACATGTTGTTTGTTCTTTTATGTATGAAGAAGCTCTTTACAGTATTCTGATCAGAAAAATGCTGGTTGGGAAATTTTGGCAATGATTCTCAATTGGCTTTACTCCAACTAGATGCAGTTGGCATGAGCAATTATTTGAATAAAAAGAACTGAATTAAGGGAATGACAAGGAATCATTGCAGCATTGCTTAGAAACAAGGCAGCTAACAGAAAAGGCCAATCTCATTTTTCTTAGTCTATTGAAATTAGAAACTCCAGAAAGACACCTACAGACTTTCATTTGCACACAGGCCCGAGATACCTTTTTCACTTCACCCCAAGCCAAATCTCTTCTTGCTCCTGTCATATGGGAGGAACGGGAACTTTGGACGGTGGCTGGTGGCACTTACAGTGGGTCACTGGCAGGGATTAGAGGTTGGACCCCAAAACTCCAATTCTCAAAACTACTGCTAAGCTTCCACACCGCATTTCAAGTGCACAGATTCAGGTGACAGTAGTTAACTTTTAGTCACACACCAGGGGAAGTTTAAAGCTTTCTTCAAGATATGACAAGGGAAGACTGACAATACTGAATAACGTAGTTCTTACCTTGTGCTTAAACCACATTGGCATTTATAAGATAGACAGAAGTTGTGGCACTTATTTGTACTAAGGATCTACATGCAAATTTGTTGCATAAAAGAGGAATAGAAGAGAAAAACATATTTCTCTCTTCTCCCCATGTATCTGGCATTTCAAAGGTTAGATGTCAATTTGAGAGAGCTGAGTTCAAGTATGAATTTTTGTATTCAAAATCTTCTGATCATCATAACCATGAGGTATTAAGCTGTTTTGAAGTGGGTCATCCAGAATCCTTGTAAAGGACTCTGGAGACACTGAGTCTAAGTCACTGGCTTGAGTGCTGATTGCAGTTGTTGCAGAGCTGAAATAATTACAGAAAAGATTTCATATAAAATATATTCACTCTCCTCTCAGAGGAAATGAGATGTGTGTGGGAGGCAGTGGGAGCAATGGTACTAAAACCCAAGACAGAGAGGTAGGCTCTTATTTCTGGGCACTGTGAATCTTGAATTTTTTGACACAAAGCAGAACAGCTTCACAAGAAGAGAGTGGGAGTAAGAGTGCTCCTCCCCACATCTTTGCCTTCAGCCTGCTGCTTAGGACACTGCGATGGGAGGTGAGATGTGGGTTTTGGTGCCCTGGGCTCCCACATCCTATATGAGGTCTCTGATGCTCCAGTATGAAATGAAAGGCTCACAGTAACGGGTCATCCTCCAGCTGTCTCTTACAGAAAGCAGTGACTCATGTTCCATTTAGAAAGAGGGGTGAAGGATACCTGGTACAGCGAGAAGGCCTGGTAAACAGAAATGTTTCTTAGTAGCACAGAGTTCACCGTTTAGCACAACCACTGCTTCTTTGGGTTTCTCTGTTGGCTGGTTTAGGAAGTTCCCCACTGAGTAAACTGTTACATATTTTTGGACCCTATTCTGAGCTGCCTGATTTTCTTCAGGCTGATGGGAAACTTCAAGTAATTTGGTTAAAGAATGTAGATTCTGTTATGAAGATTAAAGACCTCAATCCCTTTTGGTACCTGAGGCTGTAACTCTTACACATTTTTTTAATTTCTATATTTATTTTTCCACAAAGGAGTAATGGAAGTTCTTGAACTGAAAAAAAATCCTTTTTAAAGGGATAATACCCCATCTTTTTCTACAAATAATCACTCACTTCTGTGATGATACATAACCTGTACTTGTATTTTATGCATTACCTGAGGCTTTCTTGTGATATTTCCAGAAGTTCTGCTTTTTGGTCAGAATCAAAGTTGCAAAAGAACCCTTCCATCTAGAATCCTCAAAAATCAAAAGCGGTTTCAAAGAGGGTAAACAGGTTTTTGTTGTAGGTTGGTTTGTTTGTTTTGTAAGTCTCAGTAGCTTAAACTTGCATTTGGCTTGACTTCCAGGTAGATTTGATTTACTTTGTCCATAGTGATTTGCCCATTCTGATGGGAAGATACACCTTTCCATGAAGGGATAGCTTCTTAGGTTAGGTAAATCAATGTAGTTCAATTGACTTTAGCATTATGCTGATCTGCACAAACTGAGGATCTCGTCCAAAGCTGAGCTTGTCCATTTTATTACCTAGAATATATATATATTTTTTTTAAACTAAAAAGGCCTAGTTATACTTTGTCTAGATCCTAGTTATGCAAAACAACTGACATCCAGTGCTTCTAGTGCTGCCTAACGTCACGACCCAGACTGGACAGACCAGGGAGTCGTGTTTAACTCGAAATTCCCTCGGACTAAATTAAGGTGAAATGACACCAAACGATCAGTTAAAGATTTTATTCGTGACAGAAGCAAACTGAACTGGGGAGGTGTGGTAGTAGGTGGCAGGGTTTCTCACAACAGGAATTGGCATAAGTCTACCTCTGTAAACCATGTAACCATATACATTGATTCAGGGAATAAGGAGATCCCTCCCGTTGAGTCATGAGGTTCAGAGCAGACCCCCTTGCTTTCCAGACTCCTCCTCAGAGAAGGGCCCAGGGGCAGCTGGATCTACTCTTAGTCTCAGACTTGGTCAATGGTTTATATCTTGAAACGGATGAGGTGTAGGGATTGTGGAAAAGGAAAGAGGGAAGAAGACAGAGAGAGAAAAAGGAAGAAAGATTTCACCGGTCCTGGGTCCAGCATTGGTTCAGGCAGCCAAGGGGCCCACTCAGCCGAGGGGTCCAGTCCCAGTGGGCTTGCGCACCCGGGGCTTCAGTTTGTGTCCTTTTATCATCCTTGCCCCTCCTTTGGGTGGGCACCCAAACTCGTCAGGTTAATGAGCAGTTTGTGAGCCTTGGGGCTTGGGGGTTGTTTGTGGAGTAACTTCTCCTTCCCTGCAGACACGGCCATTGTTTGATCTTTGTATCAGAACAGCTTATCAGAACAGGGAGCTGGGCACCCTCTAGCATACCCTCCCCCTCCCGTTGCTGATGTCTGAGCTGATGGACTTTTCATCTTGGTTCCTTGCTGTGCAGGGTTTGTCTTTAAGCAGAACTTGCCCCACCACAATGTTTGAGACATTAACTCTTTCAGTCTCTCACACCTAATCAGTAGGAAGTACCACAGACAAGAAAACAAAAGATGTGTAATTTACCCCCATGCCTCCCTGCATCTTAAATCTACAAGATTAAATGCTTAAATGTTGCAGTCTCTACAGTAGCTTAGCATTCAAGGATCATTTACTCATGTCATGGTTTCTGCTGGGATAGAGTTAATTTCTTTCTAGTAGCTGGTATAGTGTTATGTCTTGGTCATTTAAGTGGCTTAAGGAGGTTAATGAAAATGCAAAAGAGCGTCAGGTTTGCTGGATAGAAGCTGGAGTGGGTTTTTCAAAAAATAAAAGGCACAAGGTCTTAGATATTTCAAGAGGACAGTGCAATGCTCCTTTACCTGATCTATTTCACAGTTAAAGAAGAAAGTAAAGATCATCAGCCTGTTTCATCAGTTTGGATTTGTTTATTAACAAAAATTTCATCAAATAGTGGGGGCTTTTTTTCTGTGTAATAAATTAAATATGATACACAGCATAAAATGTAATGTACAGAGACAATTTAATAAAATAAAAACTCTGATTCTGCTTATGTAGGTGCATTGAGATCTAACTGGAAACCAAGAATGGTGTGACCACCACCCTATTTTAGAAAGCTAATTAAGGAGGTTCTTCTTGACTTCTGCTCAATTGTGAAAGACAGGGACCTGGAACCAGCCTCTCTGCTGGAATCCCAACTGTGCTGCTATTCTGAATTACCCTTGGAAAAATGTGAATTTGTGCCTTAACCGTGTTTATTCACGCGATCTCCCTGTCCTTTGGTAAACCTGACTATAGGTATAAATTCCTGAAGTATAATGAAGGAATAAGAATGTATCAGTGGTTTCTCATAGAAACCAACCACGAAACACCAACTGTGGAGCACCAACTGTGGAGCACTTCTCCTATGAGGACAGGATGAGAGTGCTGAGGTTGTTCAGCCTGGAGAAGAGAAGGCTCTGGTGAGACTTTATAGCAGCCTTCCAGTACCTAAAGGGGGCCTACAGGAAAGATGGGGAGGGACTCTTTATCAGGGAGTGTAGTGCTAGGACAAGGGGTAATGGCTTTAAACTGAAAGAGCGTAGATTTAGATTAGATGTAAGGAAGAAGTTCTTCACTGTGAGGGTGGTGAGGGACTGGCACAGGTTGCCCAGAGAGGCTGTGAATGCCCCATCCCTGGAAGTGTTCAAGGCCAGGCTGGATGGGGCTTTGAGCAACCTGGTCTAGTGGAAGGTGTCCCTGCCCATGGCAGGGGCCTTGGAACTAGATGATCTTGAAGGTCCTTTCCAACCCAAACCATTCTATGATTCTATGAAACAGAGCTGCTGCTATGTCTTTCAACAAATGCATGTAGATGTGGTTAAATATAGCCTATTTGTAGACTTACTGCTATAAGCCACTGCAAAACCCAAATAGTAGACCAAAAAAAAGCTAAACAGTGGTGGTGTTTTTACCCCTTCTTTTAAAAGTATTCTCTTTCTTGGAATTTTTTGTTCCCAGGCTGAAAAGGTCCTGTCATCATACTTACTTTGTAATCTAAAATATTCATATACAGATCTCTGTACATGAATATATACACCACAGTAATTTTTTTCTTTCAGTCATGTTATCTCTTACCGTAAATGTATAGTTATAAAATTACCATCACATATGCACCACAAAAATGAAATAAATTTAATAATTTCCTACATGTAAAAGAAATCACCTATCAAGAAAGAGTAGGAAACCATAATTTGCCTAAAGGGTTTTTGATTGTGCACTTAGTTCAGTATTAGCCAATATCTAATCATAAGATGATAGACATTAAGGTTCAGATTAATTACCTTCTGTTGTAAAAATACAGACAAAATTTTTTCTGATTTTCTGCAATATGATTTTGGAATCTCCATATTTAGATATACTTTAGATAGTTTTGCAGATTAAGCAGCAATTCAAGAAAATAAATTATTTCTAAACATTTATTGGACAAAGCACTGCTGATGTTATTGCTTTTGCCAAAATGCACCAGATATAGATTGTATTCATTAAATTAAAATTATTACTAAGTCCTCTGGAGAACTGATATGTCTATAGTCTACTCTTTTTGTGTGGGAGTCTTCCAGCTTTTCTACATGTTCTAACAAGATCAGCTTAGTTTCTCACTAATATTCTTTCCTCAGGTGAGGTTCCCTCACTTTGGAAACCTCATTAATGCTGTAGACAGAAACTAAGCAGGCTACCCAGGTGTAACTATTTTAAAAATATTTAAGTGAACATTTGCCATTTCAGGGTCAGTTTGCATTCTGGATGAATGCTCAGATCTGTTTTTTTTATACTCACTGATTTACCCAGCCTTGCAATTACTACCTGCTTGGCATCCAGAATCACATCTCATATCTCACCATTTGTGCGGATGTTGTATGTCATCACTCCACTTTAATAAACATCTGTGATCTCAACTTCTCTTAATTCTTAGCAACTGTATAAACAAAAATGCAAAGGATAATCTTGGAGGGAAAAAATAATAAAGAGGGGAAATAAACCCTTTCACCTGTGAAACCTCAGTCTGTGCTGCTAGAAATAGGTTTAGCTTGGCTCCTATTCATTTCTTAACTTACATCCCAAAATTGTCATGCATAATTTGATCCAAATGGATTGCTTTAGTTTCAGGAGGGGAAACACACAGCTCAACTAGCAGAAAAGAGTGAATCACCTGAAAGTTATTGAGAAGTCAGGCTCCCCCTCTGGGTCAAGGTCAGGGTAATTAGCTGGTCAGCCCAAACTGTGATTTGCCTGAGGAGAAACAAATGAATTTGGTTTCCACATTTTCAGCACGACCCTTGTTGCATTCTTCCTGAATCCAACAACCTCTTCCTTATACATGACTGAAAAACAATTTTCCCACTGCTAAAATAGTAATATTTCTTTCAAAGACAGCAGTGGGTATCAGCAGTCAGCTCCATTCATGAATGTCTCTAATTTCTTGCCAGTCTGCTACAGCTTTCACACTTTTTACCATTGGCATTGCAGACTAAGTCAGCTGTAACTAGATTATGCATGCCTTTTATTTTTCAGTTCCCCATAATTTTCTCAGTAAATACAGAAACCTGAGTTATTTGCTGCAGCACATTGCCCAAGCTTTTGTAATACAAGCACATTTATTTGTAATTCTTGTCTCTTTCTCAGCAGCTTTTTCATATTTTATTTTTAAATGTTATATATTTGTTGTAGCTTTATGCGTATGTAAAAATGCCCTATTTAGCAATTAAGGACATTGAATCATTTAATTGCCTCCAGTAAAAACACAATGGAAGCTTCCAGCTGACCTCATTATTGTACCTTAGCCAGTGTTTAGAATGATCACACCAAAGGATTAAGTTCAGTCTAAGCAGTCAGTTCTACCTGGTGCCCTAGACTGCCAGAAAATTTCAAATTAATATTATTTCTGTTTGTGATTCTTTAGTCAGAATCTTCTTTGCATATACATGTGTGCATGTATGTACACACAATTTTTAAAGTGTGAGGAAGCAGCAAAATACAAGATTAAGATTGTACCTGTTTTGAGCTGGAGCTTGGCCCAGGTACTTTCCAGAGCTGCTTCCCAACCTAAATTACTCTGTAATTCTCAGATAGTAACAGATTCTGCTGACTGTTTCTGTCTTGACAAAGTTTCCTTGAATCTTTGAATCGGGGGGGCAAATATTTCTGTGAAAAATTATCAATATCCCCACCATTTATTCTTTTCTATTGGATACATTTTCATGCATTAAAAATGGTAAAAAATACTTCTCGTGTATTTAAAGTTAGCATTCCCATTATCAGGATAAAGGTCTTCTTGTGCTATGTATTGTACAACCACATATGCAGAGACAGCCTATACTTTTATGATAAACTAATTCTAAGTGGCTGTGGAACTGGAGCCATTTAGGCTTTGGCACTTCTCCTGAGGAAGTGCGACTGTGGCATTAAAGAATGAATAGGTAATGTAAAATAACACATCGGTCTGACTATCAACAGAGATGGACAGGGGAGAACAAAAGGTATTGAGTAAAACAGTTAAGATCATGTTGTCAGTCTAAACTAGATTAGCATGGAACTTGGTTGATACAACTTTTTGCCTACATTCAAATGTGTAAAATAGAACTGACATTTATCAAAGTAAGAAAATTTCTTAGGTCATATTGGGTGGACTTGTAGGGATTATAAGTCTATTACAGAAATTAAAAGAGTTTGAGAAACCCAGCATCCGGTGGGTTTTGCTTTCCTCTATGATGAACCACACTGGTGGATCATTACTACCACCTTGGCTTCCAGCCCTTATCCAATTGCACAGGGTCCAGGAGAGTACCCATTAAGCACTTGCAGGATTTACTTTTACTAAAAAAATCCACAAACTGCATTTGTGCATGTGGGAAAAATAATCTATTTTGGGGGAAAAGTTATTTAGTCCTTCTGTAGAGAAAGGTTTCTATTTTCCTATTAATCAGTCAGTATCCTCAAGTCAAGTCTAACCTTTCCAGATCATGCCCTGTGGTTACCACTCAATTGGCTGTTTATTTGCACAGTTCACTTCATTAAGGTATGATACCCTGAGCTACCTTGAACTTTTACAAAGTGAGGGCCTTGTATATCAGCAAGTCTATGTCATTTTCAGTCCAGTATAAATGTATCTTGTTTCTGGTTGCTTTCTTTTAGTAAACAATCTGTCCTTTTCCATTTCACATATTCCTGCCAAAAGTATATAACAGTTGCTTGAAGTAATGTCTAGGCAGAAATGCAGGGTGAATTTCTTTGTTTTCCCCTGGGGGAAAACATGTGAACACATAAATACATATATGCACGCGCTATCAGTTACAGCCTGAGGCTTAGCATCAGCCAGCTTAAATTGCTTCAGGACAGATTTTCTGTGCTCCATTCTATTTTGTTATTGGTGATTTGGTGATGAAACAGGATTTTTCTGTCTCTATTTGTAATCCTTAAATGATTCACAAAAGGCCTGAAAAACTGTCCAACATATTTGGCTTTAAATATTTTAATGCTGCCACTAAGTTTGGAGGAAGCAACTCTCAGTTTGAAAGCAAATGAAGGAAAGCCAGTATGCTTACATTGTGATTATCAAAGCAAATTCAATACACATTTAGATGCTATGCCAGCCCATTCAGAAACATTTCAGCTCATTGGAAAATTGGTATTAGATTACATTTAGACCTCATCAACAAGCTATTCAATTTAAGGTTCAGTGCTTAGTTTTAGGATAGGATGCACTAGGACAACATGATCTTAGTGATATTTATATACCACACAAAGTACACCAGGCACTTCAGAGATCAGGGTAAATATGCAGTTTTATTCCTAAGGAACTTGGTATCACAGACAACCTATCTGGTATAAAGATGTCTTTCCTAAACCTTCTGCTTTTACAAGATAAAAAGGAAGAGTTTAAGCTGTTTCCCTCATCTTACCACAATGCTTTGAAACAGAGCAATGTTTTGATGTCCAGATGTGATGGCCACACCAAGACAGCAGCTGGGTTATCTGCCAAGGTAACATAGCTGTCTTGCCTCACAAGATCATGACTGATACCATGATCAGCCTAATCAGGTAGATATTGTTCTCAACACTGTGTTTCCTAGGATTCTGTTAAGGCATAAACAACACAACAAAGTGACTGGACTGTCACCACCAGAGGTGGCAGAAGCAAGGCATTATGGTGCAGTTATATTCCAGTGCATTAATGTAACGTGCATCATAAAGCTCCATGGACGGGGGTGAGAGTAGTGATGTACCTCTCTGTAGCTACCAAGGGATAAAATAGCATTAAACATATATATGTGCCCTGTATGTGCCATCTAGGTATACTATGATCAGCTGGTATCATCCCATGTTCAGACATGGAGTGCTTGTTGTAGGTTGGCCCTGGCTGGCAGCTCAGCACCCACCCTGCTGCTTGCTCGCTCCCTTCTCTCCAGTGGGATGGGGGAGAAAACAGAAGGAACAGGAGCATGGTAACTTATGAGTCAAAATTGAGACAGTAAAATCATTCACCAAGTGCTGTCTTGGGCAAAACAGACTTGACTTGGGGACTTTAACTGAATTTATTGCCAAGTAACATAACTACATAATTACTGATTTGGGTATTGGGAAACAAACAAACAAAGACAAACATTAAACCACTTACTTATAGAAAAAAATGCTTTCCCCCCCCTTTGCCAGGCTCAGGTTCACTCCCGGCCCCACTTTACTTCAAATACCTTTCTATTCTCTGCTTCACTCCTGTCACCTCTCGTCCTGCCTTGTTGTTGCCTTAGCTCTCACTCAGTTCCTTCACTGCAGCAAGAAGAGTTGCAGGGGTTGGGGTCAAGATGCAGTGGCTTCTCCCTGCCGCGCCTTCCTTCTCACTCTTTTCTGCTCCAGCACGGGTCCTCTGTGGGCCACAGTCCACTTGGGAATATCTGCTGTGTCATGGAGCACCTCCTCCTCTGACCTTGGTGTTCCCTCTGCTTTTTCTCACTCTTTTCCCCCTTCTCCTCTACCTGTCCAGCATTTCTGCCCTTTTTTAAAGGTGTTTTCCAAGAGATGCCACCAGTTTGGCTGATGGGCTCAGTGGTGTCCTGTGGTGGGTCCGCTGGAGCTGACTGGAACTGGCTGTATCCAGTACAAGGCAGCCTCTCAACTCTTCTCCCTGCAGCCGCCACACTGCCATCACCTTGACACCTACACTCAATACAGTCCTACGTGGCAGATTGGTTTTCCCTGAGGCTCCCTATGGCTTCTAACTAGGTGTGCCAGTGCGGACCTTTGTGTAGAGAGGCCAGGCGGGATTCTGAGGGCTGACCTGGGCCAGCTGGGCAGCTCTTCCCCACTGTTGAGGGCACGAGACAGGCTTCAATTATACCACAGACTTTCCAGAGAATAGTGTGGACCCTAGGGTGTTTTTAGGGCCACTGTGAGAGAACAAGGTAAAAGCAGTTGACAGCAAGGTATGCTTTTCTCTCTCAATTTCTTTGGTATCTCCTGGGATCAGAGTCTTCAGATGCAAACTAATAAAAGAGAATAGCAAAAACTGTTCAGTTTCACCTTAATTTCACTTGAATTTCACACATGAGGAAATAAGAGGATCCAGGGAATTATAGGTCAGGTAGCCTAGCTTCAATACTCATTAAGATAGGGGAACAAATTATTAAACAATCAATTTATATGTACCTGGAGTATAATAAGGTGATATGAAATAGAGCCACAAGCCAAGCCAAGACAAGTCAATCTTACTTTGTCTTTGAAGAGGTAACTGACCTAGTGGATAGAGGCATCTTGTATATCTCCGTGTTAGCAAGAGTTCTTGATACCCTCCAATGTCATTCTGTCATAAACTAATGAGGAAAATTTGGTTTAATGGAGTAATAGTGTCAGAAAGGAAAAAAATAATTTAAAAAAATTCTTTCAGAGACCTGTCAATGATTGTCCTGGAAGAACAGATCAAGCAAGGTCTCATGCACAAGGACATGCCGGGGGCAGGCCAGCTGCAAAGCACCTTGGCAGAGAAAGACCTGAGGGTTGTGGTGGACACCAAGTTGAACGTGAGCTAGCAATGTGCCCTTGTTGCAAAAAGAAGGCTGGTGGTCTCCTGGGCTGCATTATGAGGAGTCTTAACAGCAGGTCAAGGGAAGTAATCCTTCGCCTCTCTTCAGCACTGGTGAGGCCACACCTGGAGTACTGTGTCCAGTTCTGGGCTCCTCAGTACAAGATAAATATAGAGTTACTGGAGGGAGTCTGATAAAAGGCCACTAAAATGATTGAGGAGCTGGAATACCTCTCCTATGAGAAAAGGCTAGAGAGCTGGGACTGTTCAACCTGGAGAAGAGAAGGCTTAGGGGGGTCACATCAATATATGTAAATACCTGAAGGGAAGATGTAAAGAAGAGGGAGCCGGGCTCTTTTCAGTGGAGCCCAATGACAGGACCAGAGGCAATGGGCACAAACTGAAACATGGGCAGTTCCGGCTAAACATGAGGAAACACTTTTTTACAGTGAGGGTGACTGAGCACTGGCACAGTTTGCCTAGGGAAGTTGTGGAGTCTCCATCCTTGGAGATATTCAAAAGCAGTCTGGACATAGTCCTGGGCAGCCTGCTCTAGGTGACTCTGCTTGAGCAGGGGAGTTGGACCAAATGACTTCCAGAGGTCCTCTCCAACCTCAAGCATTCTGTGATTCTGTTCTACATGGTCTGTACTTGGCATGCAGAGTTATTCAATATTTTAATTAAGGAAATGGATGAAGAAATAGTTGGTAAACACAAGGAAATTGCGCAGGACAACAAATTCAGAAGAAATGCAGGGGAACTGAAGGCCAGGATTAGAGTCCAGCATGATCTTGAGAAACTGGACAAATAAGCTGCTATCAACAAACCCAAGTCCACAATTTAAAACTGGCAAATAACTGGCTAGGCGGCAGCCCTGCAGGAATGTGGTTGAGGTATAGTAGACATTGAGCTAGCTGTGAAACAAATGGTATTTCAAATTATTATTATGGATCTCATTGAAACACAGAAACCAGTTATGCTTTTCTATTTAACGTTAGTGCAGCTTAAGCATAGTACTGGCTAACTTGCTGTAAGCTGCTATTTATAAACTGGATAAGCATAAAGTTGAGGGGAAGCTGAAAGAATTGTACTGGTTTAGTATAAAAAGGAGAATACTAAAGAGGAATATTAGAGTAGTCGTGTAATATCTATGTCCTATGTAAGAAATGAAGTATCAGAATCAAGAGAAATTTAGATTAGCAATGTATGTAGTTGGAAAATGGTACTACAGACTGGAAGAAACATTCCATGGAATTTTGAGAATCTTTGTGAATAAACAGTTTGGTTTGGAGGGGTTTTTTGGCATGCTGTTTTTCATCAGAGCTTGGAAAATTCATTTTAGTGGTAGACTCAAGGACTAGACATAGCAGGTCCCCACTCAGACTATATTCTAAATAATCTTTTCAGGTTCACTTTCAGCCCTGCAGTTCAGTTTAAAGAGAAACTTAATTATTTTCCTATGAGTTTACACCTTCAAAAATATAGCTTTATTTATTGTTAAAGAAAAGTAAAAAGTATGTCTGAGAGAAAACATTTTCACTTAGAAGTGGGCCCTTTTTCATTCAAAGATGGGTGATTTGCAAAGGATATGTTTGTTTGTTTGTCTGTTTACTGACTGGAGACAGAGAAAACTGCATTTATACTACAAATAATTTGAAAATTCATTGATGACTTCTTACTATTTTTGGTTCCTTCCCTCTAATTATGTTCATTAATGGAGTACCAATTGTATGGCCTTAATTCTGAAAAGTGCACAAATATATATGTTTAAATCCATCTATATTCATTCAAGAACAAAAGCTTGTTTTAAAAGGTGAATGTAGAAGACTAACACACATCTGTACATTTACAACACACATTTTTACATTTACACATCTGCTTGAGAGGTCTGCTGATGAGGAGTCTGAAAACTACATGTAAATGCATGTAGAAGGTTTCTATAACAGTTTCCTTCCTTTATATTTTTAATCAAAATCTGGTCTGGGATATAATTTTAAAAAATCTAATTTCAAAAAAAGGTGAAATTCATCAAATCAAAAAAGTAAGTTGTAAGGATAATGGTTGTAATTGGTCAGAGTCTGCAGTGGTTTCCTGTGACACTGATGGATACGGAGGCATTGCTGGAGATGTCAATACAAAGGTTAACAAAACCTGCCAAGGAGCCAGATGCTGCTGTCAAAAAGAGATAAAAATGATCTTCAGTTTCATATCTGTTTGCTGTGGTTAACATCAGCAGTACACCATCACTGATTCTCTCAGATTAATTAATGTAGTGGGAAGAGTCTCATAAAATACATTTGTTCAAAGTAACATCTGTTTTAGGTTTCTTGCTCTGTCGTCCCTTTAATTTCTCATAAATATCTTTTATTTCATTTTGTTGTGAGTATTTGCTTAAGTTTACCGAGACAATAAAGATATCAAGGATTTGTATTTGTTGAGTGAAGGCCATTTCCAGAGGACAGTCCTCTAATTATCTGCACCATGTACTCTACTTGTTTTATAAAAATGTATTCAGTGACAATATGTTTCCTCAACAAAACAATTCTTTTCTGCTCTTGAGTGGGCTAAGTAATATTTGTGAATTGTTCATTTGATTCCTGCTTTTCCCTCACTAATTGATGAATACATTTGTTCACAAATGACATGTTCATTATTTGACCACATTGCAGATGATTAAATAATATTAAGAAATGATCTACAATATTTTTTCCTGTTTAACTGTTAATCATAGCTGACTCTCTCATCTCACCATATGGGACCTCCCATTTTACCCATCACCCAATCCACACTTATTAATTTCTCTTGAATATGAACCACATAACCATCAAAAACAATCACAAAAAAAGCTTCCCAGATCAAAGGAGACTTTCATATCACAGTTCCCAGGACTTTCTTTAGTATGTCTAAATGGTCTTTTAAGAACCACAAAACTCCTCCAAACCAGACCATTACCATTCCTGCCTCAGGTGCACCAGGAGCTTCTCCAGACCACGATGCATACCATACCCTCGGGCACGCTTCCAGAAATGTTGGATCAGGTGGTTCTCAGAGAATTTAGTAGTTTTTGGCTATGTACCTGTATGGTGGGCCAGGACAGAAGCAATATCTCCTGACTTCATTCTATTCTTCTCTTCTAGAGTACTTCAGCTGTAGCCAGAGCTTCCTGACATTTGTAACCTGGGATGTCCAAACAGAATAAGTATCTGGGTATGTAGCTAAAAGCATTTGACCATAAAAGTTTATTTTTAAGAAGGCAATAGGGTTAATGGACTGTGTCCTGAAAAATCTGACTTCAGCTCCTGTGTTGGTCTCAAATGTTTTTTCTAAACTGTGCAAAAGAGCCCAGTGGTTTGTGTCAGCTGTGGTTTGACTGTGTAGCCTTCTTCCATACAGACTTTGGTCCAATAGATAGGAGAGGCAAGTGAGTTTTCTTGCTTACTTCAGCACTCTTCTCACATTTCACTTCATCTGTCTTGCATTGTGTGCTCCCTTTGTGTAAAATGGGAATAATTCTTATGTTGTTTTTACAATTAATTATTTTTATTTATAATTTTATATCATGTACTGTTTTGTAAATTCCAAAATGTTTGGGTTGGAGACCTGTTATTGCTATTACGTGTTTGTATTAGACTAGCACAATGGGACTCCAACTTGACTTGGGTTTCTAGGCACTACAACACAGATTAATAATAAAGCTTATCATGAACAAAAATATATTTCTACATTTCATTTCTTGGGAGAGGAGGAAGTTGCAGGTTTGGAGCACCTTCTAATCATCATGACAGATGCATTATATCTTATGCATTGTTTGATTTAACCAGAACTGGTAAAACTCTCCTACTGTATAAACTATACTCATACAAGCAAAGCAGTATAAAATAATAATTCTACCTCAGGCAGTGAGAAACTCTTTTAAGTTCATATTTTATTTCACTTCTGAAATTCAGTCTTAGTATATTTAACAGTATGTCCTGATCTAACTGTCTTGCGAGAAAGAAATGTATATTTTAGTCAAACTTCAATTGCTTTACTCTGAAACAATAATAAAGCACAATTAAACCAATGTCCTGTGGAAGCTGGGAGATTACTGCACTGTGGAGCCTTCTTGTTCTTGCTGTCTAGCTTGTATAGACTAAGCCATAACCAGACAGCAAAATGCCTTTAATGTAGAAATTTCAGTTTCAAGCTGCCCTGTGAGAGTCATGCAATAGAAAGACACACTCCACTGCATACTCATGTGGTAGCAAGACAACATCTTGATCTAGAGGTGTAATAGGTGAGATGAACTGACCTTCCTGTCCTGTAGGTTCTCCATCTGAAAAGTGGGACTAGTGGTACATTATTAAGTATGAATTTGTTCCTTAGACTTTTACATTTCAATAAATGTACATAAATAAACAGTATATTCTTACATTTTCAGTAGGTGCACAGGTGTCTTTAGAAGGAAATAGGTCAGATTATAACATAAACTCTGTAGCTTGGTGGTTATGGTTGATGCTTTAGACTCTCGAGAATCTCTGCTTTCAATTTAAAATAGAACTGTGGCAGACGGTTGTCTCTCTGAGTTCAAAACTTTCTCTTTTGTGTTCAAATTATTTAGACTTCCAAATTCATTTTTTTGAATAGTCTACTAATGGCAACAAAAGTTACAGCTCAGAGCGATCTTAACTCTGTGTGCCACCCTCACTTTTCTTCAGTGAGAAAGGAGTTCCTGATGCCCAAGCATAGGGACAAAATAGTAACGTAGTAACATCTGTCTATCTTTTTCCCCTGAAAAGGAATATTATACCTATTCCACTCTAAATGGAGTACATTGTCTTGCACCAATGTTATGTAGTGTTCCTATGTCCATATCTGGATTTGATTTCATGATGGGAATATTTGAGCATTCTACCCATCACGACAGCTTGAAAAAGGAGGGATAACCTTTTCTTTTAGAAGAATTTCTGTCTCCAATTTACTAGTGAGAAGGGCATGACAGTCTGCTCTGTTGCTTTTCTTTCTGCTATTCAAAGGTGTTTTTCTCCCATTTTTTCCCTTAGTAATGCCATTGCCTTTCATTGACGGAGTCCGGTTTTTGAAGAACTTAGGAGTCAGTCCAATTGCCTTTGTTGGGGAGTCAAGAAAGGTTTCTTCACTCTCAGGTAAAAATGGCATAGGCATGATGGATTTGCTCAGCTTCCTCAAAGTGTAAGCGAAGCAAGGGTATACATTTCTTGGGGAGGATTCAGGAATTGTCATTAGTCATCTATAAGAGTGTTGTGCCCGGTGTGAATAAAGATCAAATAACCAATTTTACTAAGTAAGGGAATCCTGGGATTTCATCAGTGGACCCTGAAAGAAGAATCAGTCTTTATAAACTAATACCTTCATTTGAGATCCTTTCACCTATTACACAGCTGTAAGATGGTAGGATAAAAAAGACTGATGAGAACATCTTTTGGAGTAGCCTGAAGACAACCCTGTCTCTGTAATGTATTATATAATGTAAGTCTTGTAACTTGACCCTTTTAAAGGTCTGGAAAATTAAGTTAATACACGGAATCCTGCTACTTAAATTGTTCCTGTTATTTCAATTACTTGTATATTCAATTACTTATTGAATTTTATTTCGGTCAATCAGCTTTGGCTAGGAACTCTGTCACCACTGTACTGGCTCTAAGCTTTTTTAGGTTCTATACTGGTAAGCTAGTTTTTATGAAGGCTCTCCAGTTCCAAAGGAATTCAGTGTAACTATTGTAGAGTTTCAGAGAAACTGCAAGAAAAATTGTCAGACTCAGATCCTGAAATCTTTTGAATCAGGCAGCAAGCTGCCTGGTGAAATGAAAATCAGCTCCAGTAGCTCAGCCAGTAGAGGGAACTCTTACACAGTAAAAAGTCAGGCCAGGAATACATTGTAGTAAATTAAGGCTGTAAATATGCATAAACGTGTACATTGCAAAAATCTAACAATAGTTTTTGGCTTCTTTGTACATGGCACATTAACCTTTGTATTTTTATCCAACTGCAGTTTAACATGGTGAAAATATGACTATGCTAGATATCAGACTACAATTGATTTCAGTTCAAAAGTCATGAAAAGTTTAGTGAATGTTTAGGGGGAAGAAGAAGGAACATCTGTGACTACTCTTTTCATTAAAACCTGCAATTTGTCTTTGAGAGTGGCAAATCACTTTTTTTCATTTCCTGGAACATTTGTTTTTGGAGACTTTTTGTTTTCAGAATGCACACTCTGTTTCACTCTGAAACTTTCAATGCTGTGACCGTGTGACTTAATTCAAGTGTGTTCTTCGCTATGCTCAAAACAAATATTGCTGACTAAAGTCAGAAACAGATATCCTTATGTTGGCCCCAGGGGCTAGATTTACAGCAGTGCCTAACGTTTCTTACAGAAAGGGACATCTAGATTTCTATAAGAGGGTGGGCATTAAGTACTTTAAAATATGTTTTCAGCAAACACTAAAGATTTGTCCCTGTCTCCCTATCATTGTGTTTTATCTAGACCCATTGTTTGATCACAGCTATCAAACACTTATAACTCTAATAGTTCATTTTCTGAGCCATTGGTAATCAACTGAGTGATGACTGCTCTTCATTGCCTAATCAACCCAGACAGTGCTTCAGGACTCAATTATTAAGAGTTTGCAAGAACACTTAGTTTTCAGAGAATAAAAAGCCCTTTTCTGTTTGTATCTGATATTGGTGTCAGTCCTGAAGAGAAGTATAAAATTCTACTTCTATCAAAGGCAGCTATTCACGGATGAGGTCTTACTATTAGGCACATTGCCATCTATAATCCTACATCTCATTCCCGTCTGGGAAACCAAATACAGTGTTTACTTTTTCTTTTACATGGTACTTAGTAAAATTTCTTTCTTTTATGAGCTTTGCATCATTGCTGACCTTCTACAGAAGCTTCTCATTCTTTTGGTGGCTGTAACCAGGTATTTCTGTTGCTTTTTAGTCTTATCTTTCCTATTTCCTTTTCCCCTAGTTTTGGCAATCTCTGCTCATTTTGTGGCTGGTAGTCGTGGCCTGTTTTCTGATGGTTATGAATGTGTATCAACCTTTTTTTGAGTCCTTTGTGGTGTCCTTCTTCTGTCTATGGCAACAGAACAAGAGAGGTATGCAGTAGACTGGATTCTGTTTTCTCTTTGCTATAAATTCTGAGTAACTTCTCTGAAAACACATATTCATCCAATGTTCAGTGAACAGATACTTTGCCTTAGCACTTTCTCATTTCCTAAAGAAAGGCAGTATGTTCCCATACCAACCGGTTGTGATGGACGTTTTGACATGTAAATAAGTGATTTTTTTTTTTAATCCCTCTCTTGTCAATCAATCACTAAGGCTCATAATTATCTTTTTTAATGTTTCCATGGAGTTCAGAAAGCTCTTTTCAGCAAAGGAAGCTGAAAACACAGCATTTAGGTCTCTCCTTACTTACAGTGTATTTTGTGGCTTTAGAAGCTAGTCTGTATGGAAACCTCCCTGCTTCATTTTCTCTCACTTGGACCATTTTGTTACATATTTCCCGGACTTCAAGTGGTAATACGTCAGGCCTTTTGGCCTCTTAGGGGCAGAGGCACCATAAATGACTTTGCATCTGCTACCCATAATCTTAGCAGAAACATCCCAACTCAGTCAGAATTGTGTCTCCATTTGCTCAGTGTGGCACCAACACTAAGCATCTCTTCCAAGCAGGTACTGCCTGCTAGCCTTCTAGATGTTGCTCTGTAATTTCCAAACTTGAGCTATGCATCATTCAGGGATACCATATGGACATGTCAGATCTGATATCTGCTAGTCTAGGCATCCATGCTGACACATACATCATTGTGATGTCAGTGAGAGTATGTTTAAACCAACACTTGAGTAAATTGAAGCAGAGATCATCATACTTAACTCTGCATTGAGGAAGGGAGGGTAAAAGATGTCTAAATATCATGTTTTCACACTAATCATGAAGGTACACTCTTTTCACTTACATATAAAGAAACAAAAAAAATATCACTGAAGGCAGTCTGGCAAAGTCAGTTTTACCCTTCATGTGACAGGGTTCTTTGTGATCCTTGCAGTAAATCTTTGGTAGCTGGTTAGAAAAAAAACAAAAAGGAAAATTATATCACAAGTAGCACAGTGGGAAAGAGCTAGGAAATAATGGAAATCACACCCCATTCCCCCAGCAGCCCCCCTTTAGCCCCAGCAGATCAAAGTCTTTCTATTTCAGAACCAAAGCTTCTTTATATTAAATACCAAGAAAGTATGTTTAGATAACATTAAGGGACTGACTTAAACCATAAAAGTCAGGAAATTCAGAATTAAAACTGGCACTCTGATCTTAAATCACACAGTGGAGAAAGGCAGGGCTGGGGATGGGAAGGTGAACCCAGGCACAGCAGCATAAGCTGAGGATGGAAAGCGAGACCTATCTTGGCATCTTCTGACTTGTGCCACTGGAAACCTAAAAAGTGTGTGGTTTGAGGGGTTTATTAATGTCCATGATGTCACTGCTTGCCTTTTTTTCTGGCATATTGGCCAAATTAATATGTATTTTAGCAGTTGCAGAATGTTCTTAGTAAATGGTCATCAGAGATCAGCTATGCTTTCTGTAGCTATTCTATTCAGGCAGGGTAAAAAAGGTGATGTGATTAGTCAGCTTTGCTTTCTTTTTCTTCTGAAATTCATTCTGCTCTGCTCTCAGCCACACTGGTATAAAGTTATAGATACCCTGTTCTGAAATCTAGCTTTAAACCATTTTTTTTTTTTTAGATTGAAATCCCATTTATATCCTTATAGATTTTCCTATGCATCTTCAAGAGGATTTGGTTTTTCTCCTCTTAAATTTTTGAGTAGACTGTTGTTAAAAAAGCTGAATCTTTTCACCCTGAATGTGGCTTCATTTCAGTCAAGACTAAAGTGATTCTTCTATATAGACACATACAATCTGTATACAGTATGCCTGGCTGGGATCATTCAGAAGAAAGAAAAAAACGGTATAAATGGCACAGTATTTATTAGCTATGAGCAAAAATTTACTTTTTTACAGAATTGAGAAGAGTCATCGATTAGAGTTTTAAATAGACATTAATGTGTGCTTGATAAGAAACACTTCACTTATCTGTAAGACTAAAGGTGGCAGCTTTGAAAAGTCTGTTACTGTTAGAACTTATTTTCCTTGTGTTTTAATTTCTATTTAAGATTTTCTGAAGTTTAATTGTGGTTTGCTGATACTGTATGATGGGTGTTATGAACTACAATACCTCTTTATTTATTAAAATCAGAAAGAACACAGATTGTAATAACTTTAAATATTAAAACGTTGAAATATTGTTTCAACATATATGTGTATCATAAACTGTTAACAAGATAAAAATAACAGTGTGCCTTCCTCTTCTTTAATAATTTTTTTTTAAATAAAAAATACTGAAATATAAAATGAAAAATAAGCTGGAAGCTGTATACCTTACTGTTCCATTTGTTCGTCATGATCTTAAAGAAACATTAAATGAAAGATGATGATACACATCACTTGGTCCATTCCTTTTTGGTTTGCGGGGGTAGCAGCTGAATGTTGCTTGGTGTTCTTGCAAAGACGCTTAGCTCCTATCAGTGTTGCCTTCTTCAGGAAGACAAAGTGCTGAACAATCCCAGAAATGTTCATTTACATTTTGACACAAAATGTTCATTGTTGTATAAATTCCATATTTGTATTTGATCTTCATATTGTCCAGAATGACTTACCCAGTGGAATAGTCTTGGAAAGAAGTTAGTGTGTTTGGAAACTAATCAGAAAAACTATAATCATGAACAAGTAGGAAAGGCATAAGCATATTTTCACAGGAGATCTGATTAAAGAGTGTGAGAGACTGAAAGAGTTAATGTCTCAAACATTGTGGTGGGGCAAGTTCTGCTTAAAGATAAACCCTGCACAGCAAGGAACCAAGATGAAAAGCCCATCAGCTCAGACATCAGCAACAGGAGGGGGAGGGTATGCTAGAGGGTGCCCAGCTCCCTGTTCTGATAAGCTGTTCTGATACAAAGATCAAACAATGGCCGTGTCTGCAGGGAAGGAGAAGTTACTCCACAAACAACCCCCAAGCCCCAAGGCTCACAAACTGCTCATTAACCTGACGAGTTTGGGTGCCCACCCAAAGGAGGGGCAAGGATGATAAAAGGACACAAACTGAAGCCCCGGGTGCGCAAGCCCACTGGGACTGGACCCCTCGGCTGAGTGGGCCCCTTGGCTGCCTGAACCAATGCTGGACCCAGGACCGGTGAAATCTTTCTTCCTTTTTCTCTCTCTGTCTTCTTCCCTCTTTCCTTTTCCACAATCCCTACACCTCATCCGTTTCAAGATATAAACCATTGACCAAGTCTGAGACTAAGAGTAGATCCAGCTGCCCCTGGGCCCTTCTCTGAGGAGGAGTCTGGAAAGCAAGGGGGTCTGCTCTGAACCTCATGACTCAACGGGAGGGATCTCCTTATTCCCTGAATCAATGTATATGGTTACCACAAGTTACCTGGTTTACTGAGACAGTTTCAAGATATAAACCGTTGACCAAATCTGAGACTAAGAGTGGATCCAGCCGCCCCTAGACCCTTCTCTGAGGAGGAGTCTGGAAAGCAAGGGAGTCTGCTCTGAACCTCGTGACTCAACGGGAGGGATCTCCTTATTCCCTGATTTGATGTATATGGTTACATAGTTTACAGCAGTAGTCCTATGCCAGTTCTTGTTGTGAGAAACCCTGCCACCTACTACCACGCCTCCCCAGTTCAGTTTGCTTTTGTCATTGGTGTCCTTTCACCTTAATTTAGCCTGAGGGAATTTCGAATTAAACAGGACTCCCTGGTCTGTCCAGTCTGGCTCATGACAAAGAGAGAATATATCTAAGCTTGGTACAAATACAGAACACATGAGCAGAGCATGATGGTGTCAAAAGGATGATATTTGTATATTATGGCAATATTTGAGATAGATATATGAACATTTTCACTTTTTCAACCCAGATAAGAAATTGATACTGACAATATTTTACAAACTGTGATTTAAAATAGCTTTGAATGCTTTTCTGTTTATTTTAAAAATCAGATTTAGAATTTTATCATTTGAATTAAAAAAAGAATAACTAGCTTGCATTTCAAAGAAAAAAATGTTTAAAACATGAATCAATCAGAAAATTACTCTTATTTCAACTTAAAGATGTAAAAATGAAATGTTTCTTCAATTTCTAAACTTCTCTTTGATTCTTCTTTTGATGTTTTTCTGCTCAATTAAAGGAGAATAACTCTCCATTTATAAGGAATACAGATTTCATTTTCAGAGTGTAGCAGTGAAACAAAAATAGGTGAGAACATTCTGCCTAGTTCTGCATGGAAGGAAGAGTAATATTTTGCCTCACACAAAACAGTAGCCAATATCCCACTGAATTTATCCATTTTTTTGTCCAGTTTCCCTTCCATCCAATCAAAACTTTTTGTGTATAAAAATTTGTTTATATAATACAAGGTACAGGTCTGATATTCTTTATAGGAATTAGTTCTTATAAAGTCCTAAGTACTAAAAATATTTGAAAGACATAATTATTTTTCACTGGAGATCAGCCATAAGCAGGCTTATATGTTAATATACTATTGCACAAGTAGTACAAACAACAGCTTCAAATCTACTGAAAATTAGGAAAGCTTTTATGCAGTTGAAAGTTACATAAAAAGTAACTATATTTATAGTAATGGTTTTTAAATTTCTATCCACATGGGATTTTCCGTTAGAGGGTATTAAAGTATTTGGTGAAATTAATTAAACTTCATGACATACCTGTTACATATGTAACATGCACATATCATATCTTCTTTACAAGGAGATATACTTAAGTGTAAAGAAATAATAAGTAAGTGCACTGATACGGTGTAAACAAGTGTCATGTAATCTTATCTGGAGAGATATATAAGCTGGTTAGGATGCCAAAAGCAGACACAAGCTATAAGGCCAATCCATTTTAGCAGTGGTCCTGCTGACCTGTTTTTTTATTTGGTTTGTTGTTTTTGTTTTGTTTTGTTTTTTTAAATTTTATTGTATTATTACACTTTTAAATGGGCTAGCTCTGATACAGTTCTGCATTGTGCCAGGCAGACAAAGCATATGTGATATTTTGGACCTATGAATGGGTTCCACAGCAGAGCTAGATAGAGCAGAACTCAAGTCCTGCTTTGTGTTTCCTTTGGACATAAGTAATGGCACATGGACAGAAGCAGATGTATACTAGCACATAGGCGTATACACGACTAAACATATTAGTACTGAAACGGTACTGACTACTCCAAATGATGTCTGACTGACATTGTTTAATGCTGACATAGTAAAATCGGGCACTGCAGAGGAGGTACAAATACAAATCAAAGACATTTTTAGCATAAACTGAAAACTCTATCTATCCAGGATTATTCTGATTAAAAGTCAAATTTAGTTTTATGTCAAAAAAATGAATAATCAAAATGGCCATAAGGTTATCCTTATTATATTTCACTTAAATGTATACAGCTTTTATTTATATTTTGGTGCCTGTCTAGATGCTGCTGTTACCATTTTGGAATCTGTAGCTTAGAGGTCTTCAGAGTAATTTTTTTTTTTTTTTACTTTGTTTAAATAGGTCAAAGATATCCAGCCTACATAGGAGAAACCTGGATGCTTAATTCCAGTCTCAGGCAATTCATACTGCACAAATATAAAGTTCTTAAGATAAAGATTATTGTGGAAATGCTGACAAACCTTTATCTGGCACTGAAAACAGGGATTCTGTAATCAGAATTGGGTTAACTACCTTTTATCCTTCCTTATTATGACTGGCTTCGTCAAGTTAAGACAACAATAAAGTGAAGCTACCAACATATATACAATTGATCTTCACTGCTTTAATGTAATTAGTTCTTAATTCTGTCACTAGGTCCTCTAGAGCTCCTTAAATTTTGAAAGCGATTCAAAGAGATGCCTTAATTATTACAATATGCAGCTTAATGCATGTTCTACAGAATCTCAGCAGTGAACACCTACAAGTTCCCCCCTTCATCCCTTCTCTCAGTGTCTGTATTCAATTTCCAGCTTTCTAACATCCAAGCACGCAGTCTCAGCAGACCCACAAAGCAGGTTAATCATTGCTCTATTACAACACACACACATCCTGGACTTACCATTTGGCTGATTCATGTGAAGCATATACTTTTCTCTTTTTTTTGTCTCTTTTCCACTGTCTTGGTATATAAAGCTGACAATGCCTTTGCAATAAATACTGTACCTTCTTTTTTATTTCTTTATTATGGATTTGTTCCCATATGCTTTAATAATGCCCTTCTTCAGTTGAACTTGTAATAGAAACAAAGGATCAAGAGACCTAGTGAGCACATTAATAAGCAAATCTGATTTGACTGAAGAATTCTGTCCAACACTTGGTAGCATCATACATAGTGCAGTTCCATAACATAGCAGTCAACATATAGAGAGCCTCCTATTGTTTAGGTGGGTTTTGTTGGCTGCTTATTGAACCTGCAAATTAAAGACACGTCCATTGTAGCAGCCTAGCTGTGTTTTCCCTGAAGTTAAGAGTTTTGAATACTTGCAAATGCACCTCTTGTATGCAGCTGTTGTCTATTAATAGAGTAAGAAAAGACATTTCTGTTATTTGGAGTGATACAGGACTAAGATATACTAGTACATGCAGTTACTGAAACAAAAGACAGACGAGGATAAAAAATACAAAATGGAAGGGTTTAGAGAAAATTTGTCTCATATATTTAACCAGAACAAACGAGGGGTAGAATAGAGTAATACAGTAATCTTGCACTTTTCATAAACCCCTCCCCTCCTATGAATATCAGAACAGGGCAGCTAAAAACATATCAAGTGACAAAACAGCTTAGTTATGAATCTAGACTTGAAAGTTAGGAAGCCTGGGGGTCCCCAAGCTCTGGTCAGCATGCGTAGCAGAGCTCTCCTAAAGTCACACACTCCATGATGTTGCTCTTCCGACTGTCCTATCTGGTGAAATGTCATGCAACCATGCAGCTTCCCAAAGCCATGTTTCAGAGAAGTTCACAAAACTGGCACTACTTTTCACCAAAACAGTTTGGTTTTGACAAATAGGTATTTTTTTACACATAAATAGACATGCAGAACCTGTCTTCTAGTCATTCCAAAGCTTTGAGATTTATCTTTTTTTTTTACTTCTGTGGTGTCATTTTCAGATATAAATGCTTCTCTGAATTTCACAAGGGCCTAAGAATATCAGAGATCTATGTTGACCCTTACCTTGTATCTAGCAGGGACCAAGACCACATCCTTCAGCAGAACACCACAAAGGATAGCTATTAGTTATGATTATGTCTAACCATAACAATACTCTACAAGGTTTATTAAGGTTAAGTCTGATCACTGAATATCATTAATATCTGTACAAGCATCCAATCCAATCTAATAACATTCATGACTTCTGTAGTTTCCTGGGAAGAAGTAACAAAGCATACTCTCATTTTGCGTGAAAAATGTTTCTTTTACGGGCTTTGAATTTTACTCCTAATTTTAGTGTGCCCTGTTCTTCCTGTATTACAAGCTAGGGAATTCAGTAGCACCTGAAACAGCTCTCTAAACCATATGTCTGTTTCTTTTGCTAACGTCTTCATTACTTAAATTTCCAATATCCATTTTTCTGGAAATAGGCATATATATCAATTAAACTTTTGACAATACCAATTATAAAAGAAGGATATGTTTCAAATTTGTCATTCTTTATTCCTAAGTACTTATAATAACTGTGGGATTTACTTGAAATTATAGTAAAATATACTACAGACGGTTGTATGTCGTCTTTTTTTTTGAGAAATGGTCTCTTCCATTTTGAAAGTAGTGATAATAATTATTCTCTAAAAGTCTGTGTTGATACATACCCCCTCACATCACAAGGAAACATCATTTTTTGTTTGAACAGCTTGGTATAAAGCCCTAGGAAACTAAACCCATAAGATACTACAAAGCTAGAAAAACATGATTCTGAGAATCAAACCGAATTCAGCTAGACTAATTCAAGTTTTATGCTTTTAGCTATGATGCTGAACTGAACCAAAATGCTATCAAGTCCCATAGAAATCACATGCTCATATGTGAATTTTTAATAGCAACCTTTGTCATGCAAGTTCAGAATCACTTTGAAGGGGTCTGGTTTAGTGATGAGCACTCTGGTATTTACAGTGGCAAATACCGAGTTTGCATACTGAACACTAAAATAGGTAAAGTTAGTAAATCTATAAACAAATAGATGCATTTTGAAGTATAAAAGGTGTTATTAAGATGCAAAGAGGAGAAACAAGTAAAATGAAAGTGTAAGGAAAATGTTATAAAACTACATTAGGAGAATAAAAACCAGAGACAATATTATACTAAATGTTTTAAGGAGCAATTTCCATTTATTGCAGAGCATTTCCAATTAAAGTTTTACCAGGAAGAAAATCCTTAGCATTAATGAAGTCTTCTAAAAGAAAGATAATCTCCAATAATTAAAGGGTTAGAATTAATCCTTTTTAAAGACAGAACATCCACCTTGCTGACATTAAATTACTCTTTTGAACACCTTTCAAAAGGAAAAAAATTATTTAACAGGGACATATTCTGTTGAAAATCATCAAATGAAGGAATTTCCAAATTTAATTTTATTTGCAATGATTTCAAATGCATTATATCAGGTTATCTTTAATGTTATATACCATAACATGCAGTGTCATCAGGCTGTATTTATAGTCATAGCTATTGTGAAATTGCTATGCTGTTGTGTTGGCACTTAGAAATGTCAATTCTCAAGCATTTCTGTAATGTCAGTAAATAGAATTTCCTACAGGAAATACAACCTGCATTTTAGACCAATACCACAGGAGCTTAATAAAGTTTTTCAGTCAGCCTTTTCAGGTGTCACCCTCTCAATACTGTGAACTTGCCTCGGTGTGCAATGCATGAAATGAAACAGAACTCGTGGAAAACTGTGGATTTGCCAGTTACACACTTACAAATTATTTCATCTTATATAGTTTCACCATTGCACTGCAGTCTTCCAGTTCCCTTTCAGAAGCTACCACATCAACTCCTAAGTCAGCTGCTAAATTTAGAGAAAAGATATAAAAATTTGGAAATACAACTGTTACAAGTATGTCTGCTCTCTGGTGAAAAATAAAAATTTGAATAAGTTCACTTGAGCAGTAAAATGCCAGAACATGCCTTGAAATTAATTAGGAGGATGATGAGCAGCCTCATTTCCTTCCAGATTTCCACAAATCAGTAACACAGTTAGCAGAGAGCAAGCAAACACATGTAGCAGCAAACTAAGCTTTGTCAAAAGCTTATACAGTAAAACAACATTAGCATCAGGAAGGTAGATGTTGCTGAGGATGATCAAACACCCCTCCCAGCCAGGAAATCAAAGTTTCTTCCAGAAGAATTTTATCATTAACAAATTCTGAAATAACTGAAGCACTAGATATGATAAATTTGATGACATACTAGTCCTAAAAAATGTCAAGGGGCAGATAATTGAAATTTAGGATAGAGGATATTATCCCTCTATTATAAAGAGGAATAGTGATTTGGGGTAATTTGCTGTGGTGTTTGGGGTTTTTTTTCTGTTTTGGGGTTTCTTTTCCCTTTCTTTTCTTTTTTCTCTTCTTTTTCCTTGACTCCAAATTCTAGGTACAACATATCTAAATTAATCTAAGTAGTATGTGATAATGGACACAAATTCTTTTCAAGCCAAATAAAAGCTTATACTAGACCTTGGATCAGGCCCCATGTTATGTTTCCTATTACATTTATTAGATTTGGATAGGCTGTTGGTAATGAATCAGTCAGCAAGCAAACTCAACCCATCTCTCTATTTGCATCTTAATTCAGAAGACATCCTATTGATTTAACTTGAATTTCTCATGGGACTATAGTGGTCCAGTCTGAATGTGCATCAATTAGGAAGATAAAATCCTGATTCCCAGAACTCTTCTTACATATGTTATATACTCATTATATAATCTTTCTTGTTTCTTCATTCAGTCACAGCTCAAGCATGTTACCTAGGCCCATGGGCAAACTCTAAACTCTAAATAGTCCCACTGGAACGTGCTTAAGTATCTTGGGTGAAGTAGGCTCCTTTTCTTTGCCTTCTGAAAATTAAAACAGCAAAGTATGCTTGCAAGCTTCTGAATTCAAGCCTCGAATAGCGGGTCTCTGCATTTAAAACATGGCTTGTTGCTTCATCTTTCTTTTTGATCTCTGCATCCTTTCCTGGCAGACATTAATCTTCCACTCTTTAACAGAAAATACTGAAGGAAGGAAGGGGCACCAATTAAGCCTCTGTTATCTTGGTAAAGGCAGGCAATTTCTTCACTAATCAAATTAAGGATTGTGGAGGACAGTCATTTCACTGTAATCCAAATTTTCTTCTATAGTTAATAAAATATGTCTCTGATGCTGACCAGTTAAAATCATAATCTTAACTAATATTTGACCTTAAGGAAAGATCATTATTTCTAATACATAGACAAAGGTATTTTCAGCAGAGTATATTCAGTAATAACAGCAACTGTTTTTTTTAATGTGTAAGACAATATCTTCCTAAAAAGAAAGAAGATTACACTAGATGGTAGTATAAACCCTCATAAATGAATGTTAGTATAAATCCTCATAAATGAATAACTTTCTCAAAGAGAGAGACACCGTATGTAATGCCTAAAGGGCACCACTGGATAAATAATGTAGCATAAAAAATGTGAATCTATGCTTTGATACAAACTTTACTTTGTGTTTGGATGCTGGCACATATGAGGAAGCTGAGGGTATAATTTTCTTTCATATGTTACAGCCATATCAGAATGAAAATAAAAATCTTCCCTTTTTACTGTTGTTCTACTTTTCCGTTCTAAGACTAGAATCAAAACTAAGCATGTTCACTAGCACTCCTAACCTCCTACACATTTTTAGTTCCCCATATGGAGGTGTCAGATATAATCTAAAAAATGGCAATAATATTAAGATTTGCAGTTTTAACTCTTGTGGTAACCGTTTCATGGAAAAGACAGCACACCCCACTCTCTACTAGTGTGTTATTGTCACACAAGGTGCAGAAAACAGGATGTTTATGCAGCTTCTAAGGTGACAGTTTTAACTGTGGGATAGCATCACCAGCAATGTTTAAGGAATAAAATAGTCTCCTATCCAGTCAGCTACCCTGTTTCCTTACCATTTTACCAATTTTTTTAATCTATTGCCTGAAATGTAGAGCATTTGCCAGCAAACCTATAGAGAAGCATGACCTGATCTTTGTCAGAAACTGTCATTTATGAAGTAATTCTTTTCACTTTTCATTTCTGTTGACTCCAAGTCAACAAGATCCTTAATTTTATGCCCAAGATTCTTAATTTTAGTGTGTTAACTTGATGATTGAGGTTTAACACTTATTAACAAAGATCATAACTTATTTTTATGGAAACATAGTAAGGTAGATTACATGGTGCACATTTATTTCAGCAGGTACCAGACCAGACTTAAAGTGACGGATTTTTGTTCACATTATTTTAGAAATACCCATTCAATTTACATTTAATTAAATGAGGATCATATATTTAAAAATCGGTAGATGACTTTAAACGAAAACTCTACAGATTAGCACCGAATGTTGATATTTTAAATTCTCTTCATGAAGATTCAATTAAATGACACAAACTCTGCAAGTTCACAGTATCCTTGCTTTCCAAAAGTGTCTAAAAATAAAAGACTTAATTGGCTAAAATAATAGCTAGAGGTTTATGCTGGGATGATACTAAAGATGCCAACAGAATTATACCTATATTATATTGGAGTAAAGTCATGGTGATTTAGGCCTGAAGAATTATAAAGCCTATTAAACCTGTTTCACTAAGGTCTAAACACCTGAAGAAATAACTTCAATATAATACCACAAGACACATACAGACACACACCCAAGCCCTGACAACTCACTAGGAAGACTATCCCTCCAAAGTACACCGCTATCCTTTGTCATGAAGGAATGCAGGGTGACATTAACACTGCAATTAATAAAACTACAATAGCCAGAATTTACAGTATAGAAAAAGTTTGTTCAGGGAAAGGAAAAAATGAATTCTGAAATGTAAACTAAAGGGGGAAAAAAGAAGAAAAGGAAAAAAAATCTACCCACAGAATACAGTTACTGGAAAACAGAAGTTTCATTTCTCAGCCAGTATAAATCAGAACAGCTTCCCTGGCATGAACAGAGTGTTGTCAGTAAACCTGGTATTTGGCAATCTGGACTAATAAAGAAAAAAGGTTGTTATAGGGGAAATGAAAGAATTACAACAACAGAAGATTCAGAAACACCTTTTATTTTACTGCATACACATTTGTGCTTCTTAAATATATGGGTGTGCATTTGAAACCAGATGTAAAGTTTAGATGTTGTATTTTTTTACATTTTTAGTATTTGGATAACTTAAAAACACATGGTCCAGGTGGAGAACTATCAATGTTCTTGAAAATGTGGAAGGTGCTTGAAGAACATACTTCTCAGAAAAAGGCAAAGTGAAATAAAAGTGCTGTAATGAGTATCCACCTCTGCTCTGACAAAATAAAGAAATTAAAACATGATTGTATGTTCACAGAAATGGCACTGTCACATCATTTCCAACTGTTGCAAACATGAGATGAATTCTGGACAGAGAGCTATAGTAGCCTTGCTATGTTGGCAGAATATGCCTGTTAAGTGTGTCACTGTTCAACAGGAAACTATGATAGGCATCAAAGACCAGGGAGTTGAGAGCATGAAATAAAGAGTTTCCCACTGTGAAATGTTTACCATTCTCATTGCAGGGAAGACAACTTGGATAAAATAGGCAGGCAGCTATTATGTAATTAATAAAGATAACATCAGATTACACCCACTAATTCTGGAACCAATTTTTATTTCTTTCTAAGTTGTAATAAATATCCAGCAAATGTCTGTTTTCCCAGGTACGTGCACACATACTTGCAAGTTATGTATTAAATAGCAAACAATAAAGATAGAAGAAGTCCCTCGGGTGACTATGGTGCCACTTACATTTCTTACCTGGTCTGATTCCACTTACCCTAAAATCTCTCATTTAATTAGAAAGTAGTATTCTTCATTTTCTGAGCTAATATACATGCAAACACATATGCACACACATTTATCTTCAGTACTGTTTCTTCCCTGCAAACACTGAGGTACATTTGGCATGCCAGTTTTGTAGTGTCTGTGGGTTGGTGGTACAAGCAACAGCTACATTTATGAATATACATGCTTCTGTTCTCTGCATCTTCAGGGTTTAAATATGTGCTTGTTAGGAAGCAGGGCTCTGGGGAAAGTAACAGCAGACCTTGCACAGGTTATATTGTGCTCTTATTTATTCTCATACAAATTATTACTATTATTACATTTGTTGTTCCTTTCTTCTTTTTACTTCTGGTCTGAAAGAAAACTTCCTAGGTTTATCTGTCTTTTATAATAGTAATAATCCCAGGAGTAAGGCAGAAACAGAGCAACTGTCACTCAGATGATTGCTCTAAACAACAGGCCCTACATGCCATGCTCAGTGCTGCATCACTCTTTCTGGCCCTTGGCTCTAGCATTCTTGTCTCCACATTGACTCAGATGATACAAAGACAGACGTGAAATATGCTCATTCAGACTAGTCTATAGTCAAGCAGTTAAATTCTGTTCTCAAGAAGTGAGACATGGGGGTCTGAAACCTTTCAGGTTAAGGAAAAAAATAAAAACAAGACTCCTGCTTGCAGAGTGAATATTTTATCCAATATGTTGTTATGCAAAAGATGTGAGACTATAGTTGTGACGTACTGGATTGGATTCAGATTATAGGTCTTCAGAACACTTATAAGGATATTAAGCGGGTTGAAGTTAATCTGCTGATGACAATAAACCACCCTGCTAAAGCAGCTTTATTCCCAGACAGTATGTGTTCCAGGTACTCAGTCCCCAAGACTAGTGTACCTTTTAAATATAGGTATTGTAGACGAACCTCTTGGTATTAAGCAACTAAATTTCACCAAAATCCCATTTTAGGAAACCAAAGTAGGAATCCTGAATATATTTCCGTCCCCTATTCCCTGTTCATCCTGTGACCTTGCTAGGCAGCTCCAAACAAGTCACTGTGCTCTCTGCTATCTTTTGTCATTGTCCCTGCAGACAGTTTCAGGAAAGCAAAATGATTCAGTGCTGCTGTTTGTGAAACATCCAGTTTAAATGATCCCCAACCTACATGTTACTGTGATAAAATTCTTTATTGCTTTTTTTGTGGTTGTTGCTTAGAATATGATGCTCCCACCTTTGCTGAGGTACTGCCAAAGCCACATATGTCTGTTGGCCAGTAGTAAACAGAAAGAAAGATCCATCAATCAAAAGAGTGGGAAAAAAAGATTTATGCTGAAGATTTTCAAATTGTTTCCATTTTTCATTTTGATCTTACTCACGTAAATATGGTGTTCCTGCCCACTGGATGCTGCTTGATCCCTTGGACTACAATCAATACATTCTTGCATATGCTTGAAGTTTTGCCTGTTTGCCAAATGTATCACTACAGCCTCTTAGACCTTGTACTTACGCTAAGCACAGCAACATGACCTGACAATGCCTGTCATGGTTGATGGGTGCAATATATGTCCAGCACAGTTTTTTGAAGTTATGTACTTATTATTTATTTTTTCTTACTTTTCCTTTTTTCTAATGTGTTCTTTTACAGCATATAGCTCAATGGAAACATGTCCAACCTGTAGCAGCAGTTACAAGAAATCAAGTGATGCAAGGGTGTATTTTTAAATAATAAAGGGTACAATAACAATCTTATAAACACATTATGCAAATCAGTGGTTCATCAGTATCTTGAATATATTGTTCTCTATAGCTTTTATGTCTCTGAATGCAGTAGTAAGGCTGCTTATATTTGTCATGCTTTTATTACCTCTGTTATCTCTGTTTATTATTACACCCCTAATTAACATAAGAAGTAGGCATAATTGTTTTTTTTTTAATGAAGCAAAAATTTGGAAGAAACAAATCTTTTCAGTCTTAAGACAGTGAAAGTGTTCAGCTACAGCTATGAAGAAAGGGCATGACTAAGAAAAACACTAGCAATGAATGGCTGTGAAAACATATGTGAGCAAAGCCGAGATTCAGCTCTTCCTAAATTCATTCAGTTTCTACATTTACATGGCCAAAAATATCAAAGATCTAATGCAATCACTGAAAGCATAATATTCTCTTATGTCATACTAAAAGCACAGCTGGCTTTTGCATTCATGCACCCGTAATCCAAGCTGCAAAACATTTCCAACACAGGGATTAAAGACGATCCCTGCCCCAATTAACTTGTGTTTTATGCATAAAACCAGTGGTAAGAGGTTGATAAATACAAAAACTGTGAGATTATATTGGCTAAATCAATATGCAGTAGGAATGGGTACATCAGCAAACTGATACTGACATTTTCATAAGCATCATGATGCAGAATTTTAAGGGGAGAGATGAAATATGGTAACAGTTAGCTGCTCTGAAAATATTTCTGAGAAACTCCTCCCATGTCTGAGAGGTAGCATGAAGCTTATTTGAAAGTATAACAAATAGTGGTGCATCCATCCAAGGTGTGAGCTGACATTTTATCATAAATAAGATATGATAGCTGGGTGTTTCAAGGTTGTGAAGGTCCTTGAAAATGAAGGAAAGTGGATTATGTTTGATTGTAAAGAGATGATGAAGTAGCTGATGGAAGAATTTAAAAAGGGAGGGCAAAAGCAATGAAGTATAGTGGATGAATATAAGTGGGTCAACACTTCCCAGTGGATGTCAAATTGGAGAGAAAACATTGTATTAACTGAAAAGCTAGCAGATGAGTATCTAGACAAGAGTTTTAGCTCTGTAATTTGTAAGAAACTACACCTTAAAAAAATGCAAACAAAATTGGGCTCTGAAGAGCCAGAGTGAAATCAAAGACAAAAAATGGCACTTAAAGGCAAGCCACTGTCATGGAACAAGGGCATTTTATTAGCAGTTCTGCTTTAGAGCCTCTGCTGGTACTGTTACTGTGAGATGATGTAATGGGAATGATTTTCTTTTGTCAGATAAGAAAATTGTACTGAAACAATAAGCAATGAAAGGCTAATTTGACTGTGAATTCTGCTTGTGCATTACATTTTCTGTAGAAAAAGGCCCTGGAAGAACAGAAGGAATAAGCAATTGGAAGCAGAGGGTGGGAGGAAAGAGAAGGATGTTTCCTGTTCTTTGAAAGACTGTTTTACTTCAGTGAGGAATGACCAGGAAGGGACAGAGTAAACATATCAAAATCATTCAAGTTTTCAGGACGATCTTGGCTAATAGCACTGAAGGCAGGTGACCAGTCAAGGCTCGGAAAAGTGGCTTAATTGTACTGAATTTGACTAAGTTTCAAAACTGTAGGAAGAGCCTCATGTCAGGTTAACAAGTGATTACATAGCTTTAGTCCTTAAATTCTATTGCTCTTAGTGTTTTTATTTATTCAACTTGAATAAATAACTCAAAGGAAATATAGTTGCCATTCAGAGTTTGTAGAAGTCATTATTAATAGGTTCCCTTTGGTTACTTTTCCATTTCTAACTTCATTCCTCTTTCAGAGATGCTTAATTATCTAATACATAAGAAATCCAGAACATTCCTTCCCTCTTTTTTTTTTTTTTCCTGCTTTTAATTTATATTTGAAAATAGGGGGTTGAATATGAGTCTCCTGATTCCAGCAGAAGAATTTCTACAAGAAATAGTTCAGGATAAAGCATGAAATTCATATTTTAAAATTGTATAATAATATCAAAAAATAACACAAAAGAGATGGAAATTCCTTTTGGATTCCTGCTTTTGGAGTAGTGGGTCCATAGGAGGCCCACTAATGACCCTACCATTACCTCTTTCTTGTAAGCCAACAAACTTTTCATCTTTAGAAAAGGCTTTGGAGGATAGGCTTATCAAACTAGCTAATTGACTATTCAACAAGACTATATGAAACATGAAAGAAAAAGAATTTTTTCATCAGAACTCTTAGGAAATGTACTCTTTTGGACAAGCAGATCCCTTAGAAAAATACACTGCTCTGGATATATCAGTCATTATTTCATGTACAGGGCAACAAGCATCCAGGGACAGACAGAAATCTTTAGAAACAAAAAAAGAGAGCTTTAGTGTACTGCTGAAATACTACAAATGCAGAGATACTTGCATAGCAGCAGATCCTAAGCATTTGGGTTTGGGGTTTTTTTTGCATTACCAGCAAAACAAGTCAAGGTACAGATTTCTGAAGCTTTTTATGTGTCTAGAGTGTATTTTCAGTAGAATTTGCAGTAGGACTGACAACCTTAGCCTCAATAACAATCTGGCACTCCAGCTACTGAAGTACTTTTATTAATATCATTTAACAGAACTTCTATACTTTTAGTCAATTATCTTTGGAAATCTGGTCCAAGGTATTTTTCATTAGTTACAGATCTTGTAACTGCTGTCTTTGTCATCTTTAAACCAAAATACTGTAAGTTTTCATGCATCTTTCATTTCTATATTTCAATATTATTTAAATATAGTAGCTAGTCCAGAACACATATATTCATTTGATAATTTAACACTTTTTGCCAGAAAAACCTTACTCTGTGTTGCTGCACCTGTTGCCTTTTCATTTCTGGGTAAAACTGAACGTGAGGTATTTAAATGTTTGAGTCCTACGTGCCTTGAAATCCAGCTATCATCTCAGACATTGCACCAGTAGACAGCTGTTTTAATTTTGTGTCATCCTTTAATTTTTCCTTTGGATCTGAAAAGTACATTATAAAATAGCCAATATTGACCAATTTTATATTTTATTGTATAGAACTTCAATCCCCCCCCCAACAGATTGGAAAACTGCAATTTTCAACAATTTTCCATGTATGTATCAATATATCTTTCAGCTGTCTAACTAGCAATGACTTCTCTTCTGTGTGACTGGGAAGTGTAAATCATTGATGCTAAAGAGTGACTACAAATGCACTTTTCAAACAGCAGCTGCCCTATTCTCAGGTAAAGTTCTTTCCTGGGTAGACTGTCATGTTAAACTCCAAAACAAAAATCACAGTTCATGAGAAAAAATGCTAAATTGACTAATTGCACTTGCTGGATGCCAACTCTATAAAACAATTTCTGTGACTCAGGCACTCTGTAGCTGAGAAAAAATAAAGTACATCAGCATATGTATAACCTGTTAAGGTGGTGATTTCATGTGAGTTTCCAGAGAGCTGTTACAGACAGAATATTGGATCTAGCTAAAGACTGAGCTTCACTGCCTGGTAGCATTGTGCAATGTATTATATTGGAGCCACAGAACATTTGCAAGAACATAAAATACTGCATAAATTAGGAGAAAGGACCCTAGGAAAACTTCTAGAAAGAAATAAAAAAAATAAAATAATTTGACTTTTTAAGCTCCAAAATCAGTTTCAAGAAATGCAAAGAAACATGACAATTCCATCCGCATTTCCAGAGTTTCTCTGATGCTTCTTATTGTGCCAAATACTTTGTCAGATTTTGAAAGCACTCTCAAGAACTGTCATTTTCCTGCATATGGGACTTCTTAGTTCCTTTGACCAGCCTAATACTACCACAAGTCTTTGACATTTCTGCAGCCATTGATAACTTGCAGTGGGGTTCTAGACTACATAGTTTTGTCAAATCTCTCATTTTTCTGCTTCTATCTGTAATAACACCTAGTCTACATATGTTCTGTTTCCCATTTGTCTGTGTTAGTTGCTGTTTACTGGGCAGATTGTATTGAAGTGGCTGAGGAGTAGAAACAATGGCAGATTTCCTGTCAATCAGCTTTTTTTTTTTAATTACGTTCATTTTTTAAACATTGTTTACTAATAGACTATGGCAGCTGAACTAAATGGAAATACAATACCAGAGAAACAGTCCAGCAGCAAACCTCACTTAAAGGGAAATTGCAAAGGTGAATTATCCAAATAGCAAAGCTCACAGTTAAATATCATGGCTCAATGCACTACGTGCAATGGTAGTGTAACTCCACAGCTCATTAAATATAGGATATATTTGTATCTATTTTTCAGGTTTCATCCTTTTTGAGGACCTTTGGGACAGTGCTTTCACACTGTGATCAACACTTTCTCCTGCTTGTGCCTTTTCCTACTTCCTAAATAACCCACGGAGAGTTAAACGCTGTCTTGATTAGAAGGTAAGATAAGAAAATACGTGTATAACAGTAGGACCAATGTCAGGTACAATTAAGCATACCATAAATTGGCATTTCAGTTAAAATTTCTTAATTGTACTTGTTATCTGAAAATTACTCTCCTCAAATAGTCTTTAAAAAGCTAGTTTCCATAGTTACTTCATGTTCCATTATTAAAATTCAACCCAAATGAATTTACTGCATGTATATATATATAAAAATACATGTAATATTTGTGAAATGTTATGTTAATTTATTTGACATTTTGAAGTCTGCACAAATTGAGTCCTGAGTAGAAGCATTTTATTAATGTTGGTTCAGAATCAGACACAGATGAAGGCTTAACTCTCAACTGTGTTACGGTAGCAATAGGTTAGTCCAGTTCCACTGAAATAACTGTTTTAGCAACAGATGAAAAATAAAAGAAAACCTTAATTAGAGACAAAGAAAATTCTGTAAAATTAATTAGTTAATCTTTTCTTCCCAAGAAAATCAATGGTTTTTTAAATTCACATCTTTGTTTTAAATTTCTTCATTTTTCTTTGGTTTCAGTATTTGGTTTGGGGTTTTGGTTTTGGATTTTTTTAGTTTGTTTTTGGTTTTATTTCTGTGGATTCTTCTGTAGCAGGCACTTTATTTTCTAAATATAAATAAGAATCTTTTAGCCCTTGTCAATATTCAGCAAAAGATGACCACATATATCAATCAGTATATCTCTGCTGTATATTTCCCATTGGCTAAACAGTAATAGAAATGATTATTGTTATTCTCTTGTTTACAGTCACAGTTAGAAATGATAAAGATCAGATATTGATGCTGTAGATGTTGTGCATGTGTTTACACATAAAACGAGAACATTCCTGACAAAAGATAGCAAGGTCAAGAGAAGTTCGAATTTTTCCAACTGGATACATTAGGCTGACAAAGTCAATGACTGAGCAACATTCAAAACTGAGACACCTATAGGATGCAGAATAGATGAAACCTGCTGATCCATTTTTTCCCTTGGTGCCTTGATTCCCAAAGTAACTTTCTTCATGAAAGTTCTTGCAGAAACACTCAGTCCTTTACCTATACCTCTAAGCATTATTAGCATAAATATTCACTGACTTGATACTCTTGAATACCTCAAATCAGGTAGCAGTATGTTTCCCTACAATAGTCTAAGTACAATGAATTACCAACTTTTAAGTGACAGTGTAAAAGAAAATACATGGATTGTCTATCAATCTTCTCTCCTAAAGAAAGGATGGTTGTGCTGCTTCATAAATTGGGAAAACAGACAAAACTCATTAAAGGTGCACACACACACAGAGAGTATTGTGTATTCCCTCTGTGAACTATTTACTGGCATTTACTTGTAATTTCTTGCTTTTCTAGGAAAATAAAGAATTAAATTAATAACACATCTTGTGACCCTTCTGTAAGTGATTTTACCTTAATTTGGGGATGCTTACCTCAAGAACTGTTATAAATGTTACATCTCATTGTATTGAAATCTTCTGCGCACCTTCCCCAAAGTTTTTTCTTATGCATCTTAAATAGTACATTAAAAAAAAAAAAAGGGGAAGGAGGAGTCTGCATATCTCTCTATAAGGGACCATACAGCTATAAAAATATCCTGGCAAGTAGCAGAAGTAAGAGTAAAAATGAAAAGTTATGAAATGCTGGAAATAAAAGGTCAAAGGAACTTATAGTCTTAGATGGAGCAAAAATGAATCATCACAAAGATTGTTTCTGTAGTTAGGCTGTATTTTATCTTAGAACACTGCACTGTGCACATTTTAATGCTAAAACATTGTCTTAGATGGCCCAGGAATATAAATCCTCAAATTAACCTGCGTGTGATAAAGAGCTATCAATGATATTATGTACGTACATGTTGAAGGCTGGTCAAATGTTTCACCACCAGGGATGTCTTTTTCCCAGCAGGATTTAGGTAATATTAATAGAGCAGGATGAATACTTCAGTATTCTATAACATGCTCTGGTGAAACTCTTCAGGCTGCCAAACCATTGCTGAATATGTGGGAAATGTGTGTTTTTAAAACCAATACACAAAAGTAATCAAGAACAAAGAATGTTTTTAGTCAGAAGCAGTTGAGGAGTGTGCTCAGAATAGCACAAACATTCTGCAGGACCGAGGGAAAGTCTCTTATTTTACTACTTCTACCATATCATTGGCTGGGCAGACTGTGCTCCAGATTGTCAGATGGCATAAAACATGACAGCTTCCGTAATGTCAAAGTTCATAAGAAGGATCCTTCACAGTCTAATCAAGGGGACCCTTCTTCAGCAGATGGCTTCTTTGATGATCAGGAAAATAGATGGCCCATAGCACAACTTTCAGGGGTTAGCATTACTGGCAAAGGGGAGGAGTGGTGGAAGAATGGAGATATATCTGATTACTTATAAATAGCAGTAGACAGCAGAAATCCTTGTTTGCAGGACACCCTCTCATTCTAGCTTAAAAAAGAATTTTTTACAAATACATTTTTGTCTTAAAATTATACCAAAGATCTTGTTCTTATACAAGAAAGAAAGATGCTAACACTGCTTTTCAAAAGGCTTGGCTGGAATATGTTTGGAGTTAAGACAATAGCTGCTTTGCAGGGCTCACCTAAAACAAACATTGCATTTTTACTAAGTTTATTCCCTATGTATATTTATGTATGCATACACAAACAAAGCATTTAGTGCATCAGAAAAACCTGAGCTGGAAACAGTGCAGTTTGGAACTAAATCAATGCGTGTTCATTTTGAACCCACAGGTCAATTCATTAATTAAGTTCAGGAGATTAGATCATTTTATCTCCTACAAAAGGAGAAAATATTTATATTTCACCTAGCAAAATCCATCCATTATGAAAATGCTGTAAAGGAACCGAATCTATGTTACCAGGTATATGGACCTGACAATTATACCTATTTGGTATTATGAATAAAAGTATGACATTATAGATCCAGTTCTCCTTTTAAAAGACATGTTTACTGACTACACACTGTCAGAATAAAGCCTTTTACCCTATACTTGACATTGGTGTAATATTTTTTTAGTCTAAAGAATAGAAGATTATGAGAAATAACTGAAAAATAATTAAAAATAATGCCCCAAGCTTAAAGCCTATTTATTGTGTAACACTCTTTACATTTACATTTACATTTATTGTATAACACTTTAAAGGGGCAAGTGCATGTATTCCTCAATGAACCAATTATTAGAACATCACTTTATTATGAAAGAATAAGTTTATTTATCTGAGAAAGAGTAATGGTATACTCAATATAAAATGAAGTTCACAACAAAATAAGGTGTAAGTACTCTTACAACAGCCAGGCATTTGAACACTTTACCTCTCTGCTGAGCCTTCCTAATATTTTGTAAGTTTGGGATTTTGCCTCATAGCATGAACATCTTGACCAAAAGGGTAAACAAGACTGAAATCACAACGGAAAAAAACCATTCTTATGGAAAGGAGAAGGAGGAATAGAAAAGCGTGATAATGACACCGGCCCTGTTGAGCTACGCGATGTCTAGAAAACCTGTCTTCATATTCTATTAAAGGTGAGAAAATGTTAGGCATTATATTAGAAAGACAGATTAATCAATAGGTAGGCCAGATTTTCACGGATCCTCCTTAAATTAGTAAGGCAGATGTGTGCAAACATCTATCTTTATATGCAAACCCACAGATTTTCATTATAGAAATAATTTCATGAGCATGTTTTTTGAGGAGTGTTCATGGTAAATCACTTCACATCAGTGCATGTCTAATTGTCCTGGTTTCAGCTGGGATAGAGTTAACTGTCTTCCTAGTAGCTGGTACAGTGCTATGTTTTGAGTTCAGTATGAGAAGAATGTTGATAACACTGATGTTTTCAGTTGTTGCTCAGTAGTGTTTAGACTAAAGTCAAGGATTTTTCAGCTTCTCATGCCCAGCCAGCGAGAAAGCTGGAGGGGCACAAGAAGTTGGCACAGGACACAGCCAGGGCAGTTGACCCAAACTGGCCAACGGGGTATTCCATACCATGGGACGTCCCATCTAGTATAGGAACGGGGAAGTGGGGGCGGGGAATCGCCGCTCGGGGACTGGCTGGGTGTTGGTCGGCGGGTGGTGAGCAATTGCACTGCGCATCATTTGTACATTCCAATCCTTTCATTATTACTGTTGTCATTTTATTAGTGTTATGATTATCATTATTAGTTTCTTCTTTTCTGTTCTATTAAACCGTTCTTATCTCAACCCATGGGTTTTGCTTCTTTTCCCGATTTTCTCCCCCATCCCACTGGGTGGGGGGAGTGAGTGAGCAGCTGCGTGGTGTTTAGTTGCTGGCTGGGGTTAGAATCATAGAATCATAGAATCATTTCAGTTGGAAAAGACCTTCAAGATCATCGAGTCCAACCATTAACCATGCCCCCTAAACCATGCCCTGGAGTACCCTGTCCACTCGCTTTTTGAATACCTCCAGGGATGGTGACTCAACCACTTCCCTGGGCAGCCCATTCCAATGTTTGACAACCCTCTCAGTAAAAAAATTTTTCCTAATACCTAACCTAAATCTCCCTTGCCTCAACTTGAGGCCGTTTCCTCTTGTCCTATCTCCAGACACCTGACAGAAGAGACCAACACCCACCTCACTACAGCCCCCTTTCAGGTAGTTGTAGAGAGCGATAAGGTCTCCCCTCAGCCTCCTCTTTTCTAGACTGAACAACCCCAGATCCCTCAGCCACTCCTCATAAGACTTGTGCTCAAGGCCCCTCACCAACTTGGTTGCTCTCCTCTGGACACGCTCTAGCAGCTCAATGTCTTTCCTGTAGTGAGGGGCCCAAAACTGAACACAGTACTCAAGGTGCGGCCTCACCAGTGCCGAGTACAGGGGAACAACCACCTCCCTGTTCCTGCTGGCCACACTGTTCCCAGTACCGAGGTCAGGCTGACAGGCCTGTAGTTCCCTGGATCCTCCCTCCAACCCTTCTTATAAATGGGAGTCACATTGGCAAGCCTCCAGTCCTCTGGGACCTCCCCTGTTGACCAGGAATGCTGATAGATGATAGAGAGTGGCTTGGCAAGGACCTCTGCCAGTTCCCTCAGTACTCTTGGATGGATCCCATCAGGTCCCATAGATTTGTGAGTGTCCAGATGGCGTAGCAGGTCCCTAACTAATTCCTTCTGGATTAAACCACGACCTGGTTAAACCACGACACTAATAAAGCAGATTATTTATTTTTCAGGTGTAACTGACCAGCCAACTGTCAACTCCTTAAAACATCACACCTCTTTATTTTGCCATCTTCCCTGCCAGAAGTGCATCTTCCTGAGGTAACTGTGCCATAGTACATACATACATACATGTGTATATATGTGTGTGTGTGTAATGATAGAATATTTTAGGAAGCTATAAATATATAATATGTATGTCAGTCTTTTAAATCACTGCTTTCATAACAGTAGGAAGAGCCAAAATCAAATATGTCTGACCAAATCTGTAAACAATTTAGTTGCCTGCAAGTTTTCAAAGTTTTCAATTTGCAGTAATCAGTAATAGTGTCTGTCTTATTTAGCATACATAAAAATAGTTTAGAAAGAGAAATTCAAAGTTAACAGTTACATTTACAAATGATAATAACTTGGAAGAATTTGTGAATACCAGTGAAAATGCAGCAATATATCAAATAAACCAGAACAGATGAGAATCATTGGCTAAAGCATTATAAAATGAGACTAAGCTTAGAAAAAACTTAGCTCATTACAAAATCGGGCATAGGATGATCTGAATAACAGATAATACCTAATGATATAAGTACCCGGGAAACAGTAATACTGGAACAGACCATGATGTAAACGTAAAATAAATTGAACACAAGTCTATAATGAGATATAGTTGCAGTGAAAAAACACAGTGCAATAAGAATGTTTCATTCAACACAGTAAGAGGACCATTAAGTGAAGTGAGTGCCCAAGGAAAAAGGGAGAAACTCTTGTATTAATAAATCTTGATGAAAATGAAGCAACACTGAAGTAAATATAACTTTTGTTATTTGAATAGAGCATCAGGATTTGTGCCATCCAGTCTTACATGCACTGTTGAAGAATATATCCTTCTGAGACACAATAAAAATGCTGGTGTTTAAGAAAATGCATTTGACAAATAGAAGTTTCTGGATGGTCTCCATGTTAGAGGATACAGAAGGTACACAGTAAAAGTTCTCCTGAACATTAAAAATTGATGACAAGTGAAAGGAAAGGAAAAAAAAAAAAGGAGATTCAAGAAGGTATTCTTTGGCATTGGATGGAGATTTTAGCCAGCTAAAATGCTACTTAAATTTGTGTGGTCAGAACTTTTTCTTTGGCAATGAAAAAACCCTCTCTGAATTTAAATGACATAACTACATTGCTTCTGCAATAGGCATAGAAGCATCAGAGCTTGCATTTTGGAGTGCATTAAAAATGTTGAAATATTTCACTCTGAAAATGTCTGTATTAATTCTCTTCCTCCCCTCCCCCTTCTTCCCAAATGCATTAAAAATTCAAGAAGTTTGAAAGCAGTATTCTTGTGGCTGTGCAGAAGCTTTTATTGGCAGCTTTTGCATTTTCTCTTTAGCAAATGGATTTTTTAAATCTTAATGAACTCTGGATTTGTGACCCACCCCATTATTTCTGCTAAAGAAACAAACCATCTGGACAACATTTCTGCAGGTTGATTTGTATTTATTTAAATTAACAGTAGTGTATGTAATTTTCAACCATCACCAACTCTTTCCATTCAGGTGAATTCTCTCAAGTCTTTAAACTTTATGGCTTGAAGTATTAAAGCTATAGTGAGCACATTGAAGTAATTACATGGAGGTAAAGGTGGTCATAAAACCAAGGCTGTGTGCCCCTTAAAAGCATGTGAAAAGCACTGGTGGAAACAGAAAGAGAAGACAGGCCAAGACTGAGGGGAACCAAAATCTGCTACCACATGCAATTGGGAGGGATACACTTTGGGAATACTTTGACTACTTTTCATTTAGGATGAGGGTACTGACATAGAATTAAGAACTGGTAACATAGTCCAGAAAGTATTTCTGCCCTTTTTTTAATCTTCAGTTGTGCCACATTCTGAGTTTTCTGTATCTTAAGCACAGGGATTTAGTATCCCCTATCATGTGTCAGATCATTAATGTAGGCCTAGCACAGTAACTGGGTGACCGTACAGACATGACCTCAATTACTGAGGTGCTACTTTAAGATAATCCACTTTTTTTCAGATCTTCTCTCCTTGGTTTCTGCCTTTTATCTTTCTGTTTTCCTTTCCCTGCCTATTCAGAGGAAATCATAACAAACTTTCTTGTATTCAATTATTGGAAAAAATATTCTTCTGCTGCACATAGCGCCATGCTCTAGCAGTCATAATGCCAAAGCTCACATTTTTCCACTACACTACTCTCTGTTCTCAGGAATTTCACTTTCATCTCCATAACATGCAAGAGAACCACTTGTCTCTCGTGTCTCCTATACATTCACACACATACATAAAGGCTTTTTAATTACACTGTCTTAATAAAGATAAAATAAACTAGAAATGGATGTAAGCTATGAGGCTTTACTGAAAAGTGGGAGCACATCTTTGCAAAATGTTCAGGTGATAAACTCCAGTTCAGCCCTGTGATAAACTCCAGTTCAGCCCTGCCAAAACCACGTACAAAACCTGCAGTTATAACTGGTCATGAAAACCGGAATTGATACTGAATATGAATTGTTGTGGTTTGGGTTTTTTCCTCACCATCCGTAATGAGATTTTTACACATGCTTTATACATTCATTTTACGTGCAGAATGTATATCATCAGCCCATGCTGGCACTTTTGAAAGGGAAAAGAAGAGAGTTTGCTAGCTCTATTGCCTTCCAGAAGTTGTTAGGCTACTCTGAGTAGTTTGATGGCTAAAATAACAAAGTTATAGCAGTTTCCCTGGCTGCCATATTAACTGCTCTTCTGCCACGATAACATGGAGGACTGGAAGAGGAGTGGAGCCAGCCCCAGGTGGGAATTCCCCTAACTCTTCTGCAGAGGCAACTTTCTTTTGTTTTTCCTGTCTAATAATGGAGATTGTTCTGAAGTTCTACAGGTACAATCAAAGCGATGACCAGTTAGGAAGACTTTCCATTTCTACGTGCAGAGAATATACTCAAACAAGCAAACAAAATCATGGCAAATGGCCTAGGAAAGTGAGGACATGGATCCTAAAATAGTAAGATTTTTTTCCAAATTTTATATGGAAAAAATCCCAACACACTTACTAAATTTATTGTTCTTTATTGTAAATTTTGTTCCTTCTGTCCTCAATGAAGAATCAGAAGTAAAAAGCAAAAATATCATGACTTTTTTGTTCCATTTGTTTTAGGCCTTCTTTTAGGAGAGTGGTGTACCCCATCTATGGGAGTAGTTATTCTTAAAAGAGAGTAAGGAAGTATGACTCCTATCAACTTTGCAAGATGATAGGGTTAAACTCAACTCTGGTATAGATGAGCAGCAGCCAAATGAACACAGTGGGATTAGTTCCACAAACACAAAGTCTGAGTTTGGCTCCAAGACACTGGTTTGTTTAGACAGGCTATGGAAAATTCAAATTACTACAGCCAGAATTTCACTCTTTCAATCTTTATGTTTATCTACTCCAAGCCTCTGAACGTTGAAAAGTTCACCTATCACTCATCAAATCATGTTTCCAAAATAGGCAGGATTCAAATGTTGATCTACTTTCACAGTTCAAATTATTTCCTAAGCTGTCTGACGCATTCTGTGGCTAGATTTCACCAAAGGCCATTGTAGAAAACAAGCCTTACATTGCAGAAGCAACAAGTTTCTTTAAAAAAATAGTATTTAGGTCCTGAGATTCTTGAGTTTTCAAAGGCAAGGCTTCATTTAACAGGTTGGCCTCTATTCTCAGTTCTGCATTTCGCTGGTGTCTTGACAGCTTAACAGCTGTTGCCGAAATTTTCCATAAACCTGTGTTTTCAAAAAGGTAGATGAAAATACTCTACTTTCCTCTTCAATTCCAACAAAACCAAGGCCATTCAAAACCATTTTTGCTCTATGGGAGGTGAAGTTCATCACAGAAAAAGAATAATTAGATGCTTTAAACCATCTGCCTCACATCTTTCTGTAGCTATCTCAGTCATCTCCACCCAAGAAATAGGGCTGATCCTTCTGTGATTTTTGCTAGAAAGGGGGTAGATTAGAAAGACCAATTCCAGGCTATAAATTCCAGGTGCTGGAAAGTTTCTTTCTTTGAGCTTGGAGTGGGGGTATCTCAACTTCTCACCAACATTCCACTGTACATTCATACCTTTCTAGGGTTTTTTGTAGAGGCATCTCCTAGCCAGATCAGATGGCACCACATATAAGGAGGCTATTGTGAATTTCTGCTCTCTGTGCTCAGATCTCCCCTATGGCATAGATTAAAACTGTGAATTTCATACTAGGTACAGGCACCTAGAAATTAGGCATTGCACTGAGCATTGGAAATGAATTTTTAGATTTTTGTCTTTTTTTCCTCTGTAGTCTTATTTTATAGTTAATAAATAAAAATAAAGATTGTTAGCAGAAGTACTTTGTTGCTTTGGTAATGAAAACTATAGCAACATCTTCAGGATTACCAAATATATATGAAGAATTTATATAAACAAGTGAAACCACGATATGCACAAAGCTAACATTTCTTGCTGTGCTCCCTAGTGTAGTCACTACTTCATGCTTCAATATAACAACTCTTCACATAGTTATTGCCAATATGCTCCAGGGTTTAAAATTAAAAGATCTCTATAAACATGGAAACCAGCCGAAATGCTAAGCCCCAAGGTAACAGTAGCTTAAAAAGAAAGCACTGTTTCATAATCTCATGCCCATGACTGCCATTTTTTGTGGTTTTAATTACTTGACTTGACTTTAATTGAGCTTGTCCTTGCACTGAGAATTTAATAATATAAATAAATAAATAAACCAATCTTGATGGCCAGACTGTTTTTTTGCTAACTACATCCTACTGTGCATTCCCATAGGTAATTCACTTAAGACTTTAGGGTTTGGACATAAATCCATGATCTGTTTTTCCTTTTTAAAAATATGTATTCTAATGATGGGAAGATTTCCTATCCCATGTGAATTCACATTATAAGCCTTCCTCCAGGGAAGATGGGATGCTGAATGATCTGCAAGCTGCAATGGATGATCTGCAAAAGATGAAGAAGGCATGCCAATCCTTTAAGACTACAGCCAGACTCGGAAAGAACAGAATGAGACTTACTCAAAAAGGGCAGTATGAGACTTTGGACATATAGAGTCTTCCTTTAGGGAGAAGCCATCATAGACTCAGTAAATGTAAGCAAGTAAGTATGAGTAAGAAATACAAAACCTGATATACTCAAGTTAAGTTGTTTATTCTTAAAAATGCCTGAATCATCTTCACTACTTTACTCAAATATATGCTTTAAAAACTCTAACTCACTCCTTATGAGCATAACTTAAAACTTTTACAGTATTTCTGGCTATTGAAGTAAGAAGTTATTTTGTGTATTATTTGTAACTCAAGCATTATTTTGCTTTATGTTTTCTCCGTCTTGAGCAAGGGTGAGGAAGTGCACTAGAGCTGCTGCTTCACATATGTTGTTGCACTAACATATTGTATGACTTCAGAAATAAACACCAGAGTATTATCTGGATGTCTTCAGATTTTGGCAGAGGGGCAGAACATGTAGAGTCCTGATTCCCTGGCTGTTCAGGAGGGGGCCTTCAACATGACTCAGGGGTAAACTCTTGAGAGTAGGTATGGTTCCCAGTCTCTACCTAGGCTGCTCAACTAATGAAATTTCAGAAGAGAGTATACTTTTTTTTTATTAACTCAAAGTAGATATGGGCTGAATTGGCTATAAAACAGACTAAACTAAGGATGATAAGCTGCCTTATGATCTCACGTAGTTCTAAATTGAAGTAGGAGTTAGTGAAGAGAAACGAGAGCTTCCAAGGCATTATCAATCTAAACAAGTTATTTATTTTACATATGTTTATGTATGTTATATATTCTACCTTAAAATAAAATGCGTCACATCATAAAAAGCTTATTTTAGTGAAAGAAAGGAAAGAAATCTTAAGGTGAGCAGTCCAGATGCAGAACCATCACTGCTTTCTGGCTAAGATGATTGGACCACACCTACAGTAGGTTGATAATAAAGTTTCAAAAGAATCAAGACTCTTGGTTTCTCTCTCTTACCATTCTTCTCTGATAAAAACTTCTAATTAAGAGTTTGACGTAACCTTTTTTACCCATGTGTAAGAAATGAGTATTTCAAGATAAACACTCATCCAGTAGAAAATGCCACAAATTGGCTGGGTCACTAGCACCTTGTACCAAATGTAATCATATACAGACATGGAGACAGAGCTTAAAAGCTTATATATCCTAAGCATTGTAACCTTTTGGTACAGTGGTGAGGCTGTCAGCAAGCTATAACCCAACACATCCCCTCAAGTGTCTGTGTCTTGTCCTTTCTTCATTGCTGACTTCCATCAGCTGAAACTTTAAGTGCTTGCCCAAAATATTGCTGCAGTTATGTAAAGCCTTTTAGGAAACATCACTTCAGACAGATGTTTAACCTCCAAGCCCTGAAGGGATAGCTCTGCCAGTTGCCAGGCTTGTCAATTAATTTTACTTTGACAATCATGCTAATGTAGTTTGACACAGAGGAGAGCTTTTGCAGCCAGCCAGCTACATTAGATAAACAAGGTAGATCAGTGCAGTTCACTGCAATATTCATCTGAACACACAGCACATCACAGTGTATGTCTCATAAGTAGCACTGTTCAATTTTGTCTCAGCTACCACCCCAGATGATCATCAGAACTAGTGAAAATCACTTTTTTGCTCACCTGTGAACTGTTTTTTCCCCTTTCTTCTGTTGTCATAAGTTACCACAAAATATGCAGGAAATACGACAGTCTAACATAGCTGAATATTTGGCTTACAATATGAATTGCCAAGCAAGATATGTACTGCTGAGATGTCCCTGAGATAAGTGTTTTCAGCTTGAGGCATCTCATTCCAACCATGTCAACAAACTGGAAGTACCTCAGAGAAGAGCAACAAAGAATATTAAGCAGTTGGAAGGAATGATTTACAAGAATACTTTAAATAAGCTGAATATGTGCAACTAGGCTCAGTAATGAGGAAAGAATGATGAGGACATGATAACTGTCTAGAATTACCTAACAATTAAAAGCAAGCACAAAAGTAGTTGCAATATGAGAGAATGGAAGTAGATATTAGATTAAAATAATAAAAAGCATCAACTACACCAGATTCCAAAAAATATTTGACGCCAAAGAGAAAGTGTGGACTAGTTGACCCAAGATAAATAAAGTGACATCAACTAGAAGATTTAGAGTAAGAGTGAATACAGATGCAATCTGGAGTCAAACAGGTATCAGCTAATGAGCAGCTTTAAAAGTATATATTCTTGTCTCTAACTTCAAATTCTGTGAGTCTCATTACTGAGAATTATATTTTTAGGTTTGAAAGTGATTGAAAACTGTAGGGTCAAGAGAACTGTTGGGGTTTTCTGTTTTTCTGTTTTCTCCCCCCTCTTTCCTTTTGACACTGAATTCATTCTAAGCAAAATTCTCACATTTAAAAATGATTTGAGGATGCATAAAAGTTTAATTTCCCTTAAGATGTTAAATAACTATGAGAATAAGGAAATGAGAAACATTTTCCTTTCATGAGCTTACAAAAAAAAAAATCTGAAATTCTAAAACTGAATATTGTGATGAATATAAATGAGCTTAGTGTAAGACCTATGAATATAAATTCAAACATTAGTCTTTGACACTTCCCATCAACAGTATACCTTTATGAGCTTGACCTTGAGCCTGATTGTGTCCTGGTTTTCCATGGTCATATAGTGCAGCTGAGGGTGTAAACCCCTCTACCTTTATATATACAAACTGATTATTAAAAAAAAGAGAAACAGTTTGACAGGATAGCATAAAGCCTGGGAAAGTATTGCAGGTTTTGTATGCAGGCAAAACATCTTTTTTCTCCCTGGGCAGACTGCTGTAATCCTTAACCATGGAGAAAATCGCTCCATAAGTGTCTTGAAACACCTATCTCTCATGTTGTAAAACAGAAAGAAAGACTTGATCATTGTTTTTTACCATTTTCTGGCAAGTAGGAAAGACAAGATCTTAGTGCAAGTAAGCAGCCCTTTAGCCAGAGAGTGGTTAACAATTGATGATACAGTGCCTGATGCACATCAGCAATGATGGCAACAAGGAACAAGCAGTTGCTTACAGAAAGAAGATACTGTAAACTAAAGCATAGATGTTTCTAATGAAAATACTTTCCTGTTTTTACCTGCAAAAATATCGATTCCCCTAAATATTATCTTAGAGCATAAACTCTCAAGACAGAGACTGTATTTTTGTTCAGTTCTTATGCATCATCTAACCCAGTGGACAAGGCGTTTGGTAGCCTGTAGCCAACAATGTTGAGCAACTAAAAACCTGCAGAAAACAATTACTGCCTCCATTGATCTCAGCTGTAACAACGGCAGCCCCAGTTTTAATTTCTTAATTACCCATGGTCATGAACAATGTCAAAGCCCTCACCTACAATACATTCATGAACTGTGGGTTGGGGCCATTTATCTATCACAATGCAGCTCTGTTCTTTGTCTCAGCCATGCATACAATAATAATAATTACTAATTTAAAAAAATGTTCCTTTTTGTTATTCTGTTGTAGAAGAGTAATTATCTTAGTAAAACTGTTATGCAGATTTGGTTGATTGAAAAGCTGGACAATATATCAGAACATGCTAGGCAGCTGTCAGACAAATTAGAGACAGAGCTGAAATTATCCACAAGCTTTCTTAGAAGTCCTAATTCACTAATTAGGAAGTATTCAAAAATTGTAGTGAAATAAATATTTCTTCGTCTGAGAATTGTTTGTAAACCATTCTGTGTAAATATTATGGATTTGTACTATATTTGTGTTAGGCAGCACTGCAGGTGAGGAGACTGGGAGCCAAAGAAGACAAATTCACAAACAAAAATTAAAATTGTTGTCTTTGGAAAAGAAGCCAAGAAATTTTGTGAAGAGGTAACAGTGGTGTTCGGAGAAAATCTAAAGCTTATCCATTATTTTAATAAACAAGTCAGAGGGACAACTGTGACTATATTGCAGATCTTAAGAGACATAGATACCCCTACTATACAAGTGCAGCAGGAGGAGAGGTCTACTGATCAGAAGTGATGAGTGGGCATGGAGAAAAGATACAATGCTATAGTTCTGAAACAGTGTTTAGAAGAGGTAGGAGGATGGAAAAATCAAAATTATCTGGAAAAGAATAGGTGGCTGGAGGTGAGGAAGCTGAAATGGTTCAGATATTACAACCCATGTGTCTGGAAGAGAAGGCAGAATGGTTAGTCTCTATGAGATATAATTAATTTGTTTATTGATCAATTAAGTTTGAATATTACCCACCTCAATTATATACTATTCTTTCTGCTCCCTGAATTGCTTGCTTATATTCTTAAACAGGAGAATGTGCTCTGATTTGCATATTCAAAGGGAGAAGTAAATGATAAAGGCAAAATCTGCATTTTTGTTGATTAGCTGAGCAACTTTCAAGCATTTGTGGTGGAATGTATTATTCAAGAGTATTCTTCTTTGTAGAATGTGTTTGCCAGTATAGTTTTGTAATCTGAACACATAAAAAGTTATATCCAGACAATTAAAGTAAAAGTGTTTGGAATACAAATGCACCGTCGGGTGTTATTTTCTTACCAAGACTCCCCCAACCGTCCATTTGGGAGTCCATTTTAATATTCAGTCTCATGGCTCAAAAAAAAGGCAAAATATTTATAGTTCAAAGCCTCCGATAACCCATAGTATTTCCATGTGCTAAGTGGTAGTGAGCTTTGAGCAGCATTTGAGAATTCTCTGTCCCTTGCAAATAAGGACAGAATTTGTTGTAAGCTTGTGGATTTCTGCCATCTTTTTCAGAGAAGCTAGGAATGAATTGATGAGAAGGAAGTAATAAAAGTGAAATGTTTGTTAAAGAAGCTCAGTTCTCCTTTTGTGCTTCTGTTGTTAGGAGCAGGCTTTCTACCACAACTTAGAAACCAAACATTAGGATTCAAAACTTTCCCTCCTAGTCACTTTCCTACTCTTCTTTATTCTTCAGCTCGTACTGGCAATGAATTTGCAAACCTCTGCCAAGTGGATCTCTAAAACCCTCATCATTCTTAAAAACAAATCCACTGTTGGCAAATTCTGACACTGGACAAATATGTCAACAAACATTGAGAGAGTGCTGCCTCCAAGCAGCAGAGCACACTAGGGCTGTGTTTACTTGAGCTTGCCACTACCAGGCTTCATTAAGAGTGATGACATTTTTAAACACCATCTCTATAGTATTATGTGATACAAATCAAATCTAACAGCCACACGAAGCCCTTTGTCCCTGCTCAAGACTTGTACCAACTTCTGAGGTTAAAGATATGACCACATTTTCTGGCTGAAGGAAAAGACCTGCAAAGAACTGACCCTAAACTGAACAAAGTGAATAGAAAATTTCTCCTTTGATACCAGTGGGTTAGGATTTAAGCTACAAAATATGGCATTGTAGACTCCTTCTCCCTCCCCACACACAAAAAATCTGAAGTTGATACACAGAAGGCACAGAGAGCAAATATATAATTCTAAATTATGGATGTGACCACTACAAAAAATTAAATAGTTCCTACTGTTAACCAGGAGCTTGCTTTCTGAACCTGAGCCTGTCTTTGCAAAACAGAAACCCACCTTTGACTTGTGAAGCCATCTTCCATGTTCTTCTTCAGGAGGATCACTGCTTCACGTGTTTGTCCTGTCATCTCATTGAAAGAAGTTCTTATATATGAAGATGGATATGAAGGTCCACATCATTTCCATTCAAATTTAGTGACATAAATGCCCAATATTATGACATTGAAATGTCTAATGTGTGCATATGTTTTGAGCAGCAAGTTGCTAGACTCTTCCATTCAATGTGCAGAGAGAGACACTTTTAAAGAATGAGCTATATGGTAAGAGGATGGAGACGACTCACTTTATCTCTGGAGAAAGGGACTAGACTTTGAGCTAAGGTTGGTATCAAGGTGAAATTCATACAATTCTAGAAAGATTAGATTAGAATAGAATAGAATAACTTCAGTTGGAAGGGACCTACAAGAATCATCTAATCCAACTGCCTGACCAACTCAGGGCTGACCAAAAGTTAAAGAATGTTGTTAAGAGCATTGTCCAAACGCCTCTTAAACACTGGGCTTGGGACATCGATCACTACTCTAGAAAGCTTGTTGCAGTGTTTGACCAACCTCTTGGTAAAGAAATGTTTCCTAATGTCCAGTCTAAACCTCCCTTGGTGCAGCTTTGAACCATTCCCACACATCCTGTCACAGGATCCCAGGGAGAAGAGCTCAGCACCTCCCTCTCCACTTCCCCTCCTCAGGAAACTGCAGAGAGCAATGAGGTCACCCCTCAGCCTCCTTTTCTCCAAACTAGAGAAGCCCAAAGACCTTAGCTACTCCTCACAGGACATTCCTTCCAGCCCTTTCACCAGCTTTGTTGCCCTCCTCTGGATGCATTCAAGGACCTTCACATTTTACACTTGCCTATGTTTTTTTTTCTTTCAGGGTGGATAGGAGGGAAGTTTCATACAACGTAGTTGTATATCACCTTCCTTGAATATCCAAGCAAGGACAGAACTCTACTGCAGGAAGGGTTCCAGTCCCAGGAAGCACCCCATTAATTTAGATGTATACATACACTGTGTGTGCTTTTAAGATACCTTCTACCTGTTACCAAATTCTCTCCAAGAAAACAATATGCAAGCTTCCATTTACTAGGCTTTGTGGGTAGAATCCTTAAAAAATGTAGAGGCTTTTTTCTGAGTGGATTTATTATTAGCAGTTCAAAAAAATGTTTTCAAGTGAGACATTTAAAATAGCTGGAAAAGTTGGAAAAACACTTTTTAAATGTGAACTACAGAATTTATTACAAACCCAGAGAAAACAAGTACATTTACAATGTGGAAATAATGTAGCTTGCTGTTTTCACATGTACGTGCCTCTGGATAACAGCCTTAATTCCTATTTAGGTGCCAAACCAGAACAAGCATGTTTCCAATAGTACCATATATCTGTAAGGCAATTATATCAGAAATTACACTGAGATAAAAATCTTTCCAGCAAGCATACATTACATAAAAACAAAAATAGCAACCAATGGCATCTGGATTCATATGTACGGATTCCCTTTGAAAATGTAAGGCCACATCTAAAACCCTAACTTTAGAATTCAGGTATGGTTCAGCCAAATAATAACACATGCCTTTAACATGAAGGAAATACTTGACTAAATCTTTATTCAGAAAAGCATAAACTTACATGCTACTTATTTTCAAAGGGATATAAGTATATTTTATATGTTATGTTACAGACTGATGATCAAAGTGCTCAAGCTAAGATACTTGTGATGGAAAATCTAGTACGAGTTCATGGTTACAGGAAGGAACAAATTTCCTATAGAAATATTCCTTCCTAAACCACGCAGTGTTTGGGTTACTTCTGTGGAAAACACTGCTTGCTAACAGTAGGGAAAGAATTTCAAAACCAACACCTTATGTAATTTAGTAAACCATTTGGCTCTGCACCGATTTCAGTAGGGCCAATATTTGCTCGTTGATGATGTTCACTTATATGGAACATCATTTATCAATTTTGGTGATTTTTGCAAAACTATTACTGCAAAGCTTTATCCACTGTTTGCCAATGTTCTTACTTTGTTAAGGTTTTTTTGGTAAGTAAACAGGATTTAGTTTTGTAAGATTATAACTCATTTATGGGATTTGCTCCAGTTCCACGTTGGCAGTTGTTTTAATTGTTTACTTGTCTTTCTGTACAAAATTGACAGTAGCCAAAATGTACTGACTTCTAAAAATGCACTGGAAAGAAACAGCAGGGGAAGGAAAGAAAATCTCCATACATTAGGGACAGAGTAATACTACCACCAACAATGAAAACTTTATAGGGCTGCACTTTATTAACTCTGTCCATTTCAAGCTACTAATAATTAGCTCAGCACAAAATGATTGCTTACCATGCAGCAGAGAAGGTAGCATTTCTCCAGAAGGGACTTTGTTATTGGAGACTGTTTTTATAAATGCATAGTTTCCTTAATTCCAGTATAATGATCTTTCCTGACTTAGTTATTGTTGGTTTAAGTGGTTAAAATAAACACTCTTGTTCATGCACTTTCAAATGAAAACATGAGTGTTCATGGCTTTCTATTACTGAAGCTTTCCCTTACTGCCCTAACTGCCCCCTCCACCCCCCCCCCCCGCCACCCCCCTCTCCCCCGCTTTCTTTTTTTCAGAATACAGTCTCTAGGTACTTTGATAGTTTATACTTTCTTCTCATAGTGAGGTGTTATAGTAAAAAAGTTCCTTTGGCAGCTACCAAAACATGTCACACTGACTGTAACCTTTTCCAAAGGAAATGCTCCAAGAAGCTTTGATTGTGTAAACAGTGCAATCAGTTCTGAAAATGGGGACATTGTAGAAGAAGAAATGACATGAAGGAATATATATTTTTTTCTAACTTCATTTTGATACTTAAAGGTGCCTCTTTAAGACTACTGTACAGTACACTCAGATTGCTAAGACAAATTACTACTTTTTCTGTGTGTAATGTTATTATGAGCAGATATGTTAGAGACATTGGTTATTGTTTTGCACTCACTCATATCCTACGTTGGCCTAAGTCAGAGCAGAGCAGCTATTCTGCAGGGGCTTCAGGGAAATGGAGGTCCAGAACAGTGCAAACACACCATTATCATTGGGTGAGGATAAGTGAATCTGAAGAGAAGGGAGTGACGCATGCATCATGCAGATTTTACTGATATTCATTGTTTGCTAAAATTTGGGTTACTTCTGTGGAAAACACCCATATCATAACTAAGAGATGATCGTGTTGGGAAAATCCTATGCAGCAAAGCTGTGTTCCAAGTTTTGGTTACTCCAAGCTAATGCTGCAGCTTAAATCTTGGGATACAGATTTTGGATCAAATTTGCATAGGGAAGCATTTCATTAAATTAGAGAATGGTTTAATTTAAGGAAGCATTCCTCATTCCTTGTGGAAAAGATTCTGCCTCATCTCTGAAGATCTGAAGTCACCACAAGGTGGGAGGATGGAACAGACATCTGCAAAACCCAGCAAGTGCTTGGCTGTTCCAGATCATCTTTTACTTAGGAGAGACTTCCCTACCCAGCAGCCTATTCTAAGATCAGTGCTAAAGCCTGGGAAATTCAATATTCTTTCAGCTAATTAACTTCAAGTGTATTATGGCTGGGTGCAGATTAGCAGTTAAGTATGCCATCAACAACCCTCTAGGAAGATATGGGCTTAGACTCTTATTTATATATCCTGTGGACTGATTGTCTGTAGTGGACTATTGTTGTCAGTTACTACATTTCCCCTTTCTTCCTTCCCTCTCCTTTTTACATTCCACAATGAAGTGCTTTTTGTGGAAGCCTTATTTAATCTTGTGCTTGTGAGTGGATAATTACAGTTACACAAGAAGCTAGGTCATCTAATTTAAATTCTGAAGTTTCAGCTCTAAGAATTAAGACAGTGGTTTTTTAGCATTCTGCAAATATCTCCTTGATATTAAAACCAGACAACAGTGGAGAAGGGGCCTATATCTATGCATATCTAAACCCACTATTATAAACTTTTCTCCCCTAAATTTTGCACAGTGGCATTTTAGGATTACTTGGGAGCTAGTTAAGGGAAGTAACATGTGGAGTCTTGAATATGCTTTGATGTGAAAAGAAAACTTTCCATAGTTTGAAAAAATTTTGATTGAAAACAAACCCATGAAATCTGAATTTTGAGTTTAAAAAAGTTTTCAGATTTTATTTTCCTCTGAAATATCTCTGAAAACTGGATAAATACTTTTTGTGGTTTTCACACTCCTTGATAACACACCATTGACACTAGCCATTCCCTTTGTATTAATGTCATAAAAATGTAACTTTCTCTTGATGCATGCGCTCTGTCAGAAAGTTTTTGACCAGACCTATTTTAAGTGCAGCTTGTTTGGCTACGAATTATGGTCACAATATGTCATGTAGGCATTACAGGTGACAACAAGAACATATAAAACACTTCGTTCATAAAGTCTAAAATTAAAATATCTTCAACCAATCAGTCAAACAGTTAGAGAGCCATTAAGATGCTGCTTAGGTATCTCTCAATACTAGTTTGATCAAAGCTTTCTTATAATGTCTGACATGTAGTTCATAATCACTGGATATTAGGTGCAACTCAATTCCTAAAGAAACAATAAGAGTCCTAGTATCCTTAAAATATCTTAAAGACACTATTTCCAGACAAACAGACAGAACAAACAGTAGTACAGAATGCTAACACTAAGAATCAATCCACTATCAATATGTAATTCATCTCTACTCTTACTGTGTGTAATACACTCAGATTTTCAAAAAGCTTTCTTGAATATGAGGTCTTTCTTCAGAGGTCCTTGATAAAGAAGGGTACCAGGAGATAACAGGAAAGATATTTGTGAATTAATTATTGGTTGAAAGGAAATAAAGTGTAACATTAAATAACTATGTTTTACAATTGAAGAAGATTAGCAATAGGATCTTACAACAGTTCAGTGCTCCAAGAGTTCAGAAGTGGCCCATATAAAAAAGTTAACAGATAATTGAAAAAAAAAAAAAATTATAGGTGTATAAAGCACAAGTGCTGTGGAGTTGAAGTTTATTCTTCACATTTCACAATAATATGGAAATTAGCGTAGTCCCAGAAAAATTTTGGTTCTTCTAGTTACATATGTAAAATAAAATCCTTTGCTTTCTGTGTCTTTTCTAGTCATTTCTTACACATTCCATCACCACCAAATAGTGAATCCATCCAGATTCTCTTTCCTCAACTGTAGAGCAAAATGGAGGTTTTTCTGACTTGAAATCGGGTAGCTGTCTACTCTATTTGAGAGTGTCTTTCTTTTATAATTCACTTTTTCAACTACTAAAGGATCAGGGGGCCCAAAGTGAGTAAATTTGCTTGAGGAAACCAAGATCTTCATACCAGTATTCAAATAGAAGTGGGAATAGTTTTTCCAGTGGCACAGTAATAAATTGTGTATTTCCTAATTCATCTTCCCCTCTACACTGAGTTCACATAACTCTTACATTAGGAATAACCTTTTCCTTTAATATCTGAATTTTCTATACTCCTGCCTTTGGCTTTTCATGTGTGCCTACCATTACTCCTTTTGTCATTACATTGTCTCGCTCAACTATCTTGATCTTAAAATTAGCGTTCTTTTTGTTCATGGCTACTAATTCCTTCATCTTCCACTGCAAAATCATTTGGTGTTCTTACAAGGTTTCCTGTGAACTAGCAGTGCTGTTATGATCCTCTTTGCCAAGTTCTATATTTGTAACTCCTTGAAATTGAACTTTTCTACTGCAGTTCTTGTATCTTTATCCCTGTACCAGGCATTGATCCAGGTTATATTTGACACAGTATAGGTGACTGCATAGATGATGGTTTGTGGACTCTGATTTTGAGCTCTATATGCCTTTCTTAATTGGAAGTGAAGCTTTCTGTAGCTCAGCTAGAACACCCTTCATTACTTTTTACAACTGACATTGCTAAAGCAACACATCAAAGACAAAGGCATTGGGATAGGTTGGGAGATTATGAACTGTTAGGACAGAGACATTAAATCAAATTATCGAGTGTTATAGATATCTCAATGTACACTTTCCACTGAAATTAATGAGGTATATATTTTTTAAAAAAATTGGTTCTGTGTTTGTATTTTTGAGCCTGTTGGTCAACTGTGACCTGGTCATAGTGTTTCTGTCCATGTCTACGTATCAATTTCATATCTCAGAAAGCGCTAATAAAAAAACCCATTATACATTTTCTAGAAGTAAATTGTCTAACTTCCCAGTTACAATAAAATAGGAAGTTTGCACTGATTCCCCTTATTCCATATCTGATGTAGAGCTGAAGAGAGGACTTAGATGTACCAGACTATTCACGCTATCTCTTTCAAGATGTTTAAATTCTTGAAGAGGCAAAAGTATGTCTTTCACAAGATCTCTAACTGTTGCATATTCCAGAAATAAAAAATGAAAAACTAAAAAGGCAGAACACAAATTTCTAAGAAAATTTATTCTCACCAGGGCTGTGAATAAGCTCATAGAGCTTAGAGTTTTATTACTTAGGTAAAAAGGTTGTACAGCACTCAGTGTCACTGGTTTTATTCACTTTCTTAAATACTATAATTAAACTTTCTAAAATAACAGGCCCTGATGTTTCTCCCATGTAGCATGTCCTTAGCATGTTTGAGGATTATATCCACAACTGCTAAAAATTATTAAAAACTGCCTATTTTAGACTAAAATGGAAACACTGGGCTCAGCTGCTTCCAGCCTGTCAAAATTAATAAGGTTTCATCATTTGTGAATGTAGAGGGAAGTTCAGATTTCACCCTGTGCAAATTATTTCATTTAGAGTCAGCTAGATTAAACTATGACGATGCACATGTAATATAAATGGACCTCCATCACCTTCAAAGAACAGTTTATCTCCCTGAAAAAAAAAAAAATTAAAAGGTGACAATCTCAGACAGTCTGCTTGTTTCTGACTGAATATTACTTCTGAATATTCTGATGGCCATTATTAACTGTGGGCCACACAGCAGTAGCTGGCTGGACTGTTATCTACTCTGAGAGGTGGAAAAGAGGGACTGTATAGATTTTACTACATCTTGTGCTTACAAAGGCAGATGAAATCTGGATGTTCGATACTGCCTTGAGGGTATTATTAAGAGATTCTAGGTAACTATGTCACATGGAAACAAAGGTAACTGGAGTACATCATAAACAAAAAGTTTAATTTTCCTATTACGTTCTTCTGTGGCACAGAGTCAAGTGAATAAAAAACACATCATGATATTTACACTCTTGTTCCAGGCTGTTCTCATGCAGGTCTTCCAAAGTGTATCATTAATAGACTATAGGTGAAATGACTGTAAAACTAAAACACAGTAGGAAAAAAAAAAAAAGAAAAAGAAAAAGAAATCCCAAACCAGATGCAATCTGTTTCTTTGTAAAGAAAATGAATATAAAAGTCACATGTATCATACAGCATTTCATAATGAGAGTGCCTCAACACATAAACTTGCTTTTTTTCTTGACTAGCAGAACCTGAAAAAAGTTATCCAAGATATCTTGGGATGTAAACTGTGTTCTGGTTCTTCCTACTTTTATTTAGACTGGAAGATACCTGAGATACTACTTTTCCAGTGATATAGTCTTTTGGTCTCCTAGTGTAAGAAAGAGAAAGGGTGGAGCAAAATTTTTTTTTTTTTTTTTGCCATGCCTGAAATAACTTTTGGGTTTTTTTAAGGACTTAGATGTTTCTTTCACTCAAAACAATTCTCCATTCCCAGCACTCACTGTACAAAACTGTTGTTACAATATAAACAGGCATATGAGAGATGGGAGAAAATCTGAACTTTCTTCTGTCTTGGGTTTTTCTTTCTTTCTTTTTTCTTGCCTTATTCCTCTTGATTTAGCTATTTCTTCACAACCTTTTTTCTCCCCAAGTGTGGTAAACATCTTTTGAACCTATAGCACCTTTTTTCTTTTTATCCTTTTTCTTTGTCCTAGATTTGAAGAACCGCTTGAGCCACTTAGTTGTTCAAAAGTCAGTGATAAGTCAATGCAGAATGTTCTGCAAAGCTTTTAAAAATCTAGTATCTTCAGAGAATAACTCATTTAGCCTCAGGATTTTAACCCTTTATTGAAAACAGTCACACTTTCCCTGCATTCTCTCAGCAACATTTTATTTTTGTTCCTTCTTGAAATTTTGTCTTCTTTTCATGGAATTTACAATTGTATTAGACTGAACATACTTTCTCCTTGTGCACAAAAAGTACATTAATCTCTCAGACGTCCTCTTCCTCTGTGAGTTTGGAGACAAACATTTCCTCCCCTACCTGAAAAACACTGAAGAGGAAGGTGAGAACTGTTTGGAGAAGCATAAGTTGTGTTAAAATGAGCAACAGTCATTCCCATAATTAGTAAGCAGCTTCCCAGGCCAACCATTTCTAAATAAATGATCTTATGGAAATGGACTGGTGGAACAACTGAGTGTATTGGCAAATGAATTCAAGTACAGCAAAATCAGCAAAATAAAATTTAGACTGGAAGTGACCCCTTAAGGTCATCTATTCCAAACCCCCACTCAAAGCAGAACCAACTTCAAAGTTACATTAGGTTGGTCAGGTCTTTATCCACTTGGGTTTCTACATGGAGATTCAATGACTCCTCTTAGAAATCTTTCCCAAAGACCACTGTCATTATGAAGATTTTTTTCCCTTATATTCAGAAAACCTATATGCTCATACTGAGCATACATAAGGCTAAAGTGGTATAAAATGCTGAGCAAAGGGGAAAATGAAGGAGAAAGACTAAATCTACTGAAGCAGGAGTCCAATAACATTACATTTAAATATATATATATACACATATAAAGTTCTAAATGATGTAAACATTAGGAGTTACACCTCTTCAAAGAATTTTCAGTTGAACTGGAAAAGATGTACAAAAGATCGATGACCAGAACTACTACCACTTAACTACAAAGCAAATGAAACACAGAGAAATTGCATAATTTGGTCAGTGTAATATAGACAGGCTATGGCAGAACCTACGTTTCTAAATTAACTATTCTGACATTGTAGGTTAAGTCTGTTTTGAAGTTTTAAAGAAAGCAACTAACATGGTACCATTCAATAATGAATCAGTTCAAAGTGGGGATATATCTTAGTCATGACATCTTGAGACTCATAGTTTGGGGGAAAACAGCTGAAAATGATTGGAAGTGAGAGGAAAAAAAATCTATCTCGAAAAACATGTTAAAATGCTTTCATTTCAATAAAGTAGTGGTGTGGGGAAAGGAAAAAATCAATAGATATTTTTCAGTCATGTGTGATGCAATTTTTTTCTCAAACATAGTACCCTGCCAGATCACTGTGGCAGAGGTAGGAGGATATCAGTTACTGTCTTTCTTTTTTCTTATACTTGTTTGTAATGCAAATAAGCAAAATAGGAGTATTTTCTAGGAAAAACAAAGGTCAGGTTTGACCAGGTTGTCACGACACGTGCTGGACAGACCAGGGAGGGGTCGTGGTGAATTCGAAATTCCCTCGGGCTAAATTAAGGTGAAGCGACACCAAACGATCAGTTAAACATTTTATTCATGGCAGAAACAAACTGAATGTGGGAGGAGTTAACAGTAGGTGGCGGGGTTTCTCTCAACAGGAATTGGCATGAAACTACCTCAGTAAACTGGGTAACCTGTGGTAACCATATACATCAATTTAGGGAAGAAGGAGCTCCCTCCTGTTGAGTCACAAGGTTCAGAGCAGACCCCCTTGCTTTCTAGACTCCTTCTCAGAGAAGAGCCTGGGGTGGCTGGATCCACTCCTAGTCCCAGACTTGGTCAATGGTTTTATGTCTTAAAGGGATCAGGTGTAGGGATTATGAAAAAGGTAAGAGAGGGAGAGAGAGAGACAGAGAGAGAAAAAGGAAAAGAAAAGAGAAAGATTTCACTGGTCCTGGGTCCAGCATTTGTCCAGTCAGCCGAGGGGTCCAGTCAGCTGAGGGGCCCCGTTCTGGTGGGCACGCGCACATGGGGCTTCAGTTTGTGTCCTTTTATTATCCTTGACCCTCCTTTGGGCGTGGACTCAACCTCATTAGGCTAATTAGGTGTCATGAGCTGTTTGTGCTTTCAGAACCTTTGGGAAATGGGTCAGTGGGCTTGGGGGTCATTTGGGGAGTTTGGGGAGAAACTTCCCCTTCCCTGCAGACATGACCATTATTTGAGCTTTGGCGGTGCAGGGTGAGCTGCCCTGTTCAGCATATCAGAACACTGAGCTACGCACCCTCCAGCATACCCTCCCTGTCCTGTTGCTGATGTCCTGTGCTGATCAGCTTGTTTCCACCTGCAGTTCATTGCTATGCAGGTTTCGTTGTTATGCAGAGTTTGTCGTTATGCAGAACTTGGGCCACCACAATGTTTGAGACATTAACTCTTTCAGTCTCTCATACAGGTGCCCCAGAAGTCTTAATCCAATAGATCATCAGATGTAAGTTTTCCACTTTGAATATGGGGTTGAGTTTAAAGAAAATCATCTCAAAATCTGAACTTGGATTGGATTTCATTTTGGAATTTGGAGCTCTCTCCACAGCTTACAATCCTAAAAACCACTAGACTAAACTCCACTTCTTTTTAATACATTCCTAGCCTCCAGCCTCATCTTCTGTTTCTGTAATTTATACAATAAGTCAGCTACCATTTAGTCCACTTCCAGTATGTTAGTTTTCCTATCATCTTGTTGGTTGTCTTCTGAACTCACATCCATTCACTATATACCGAACATGACTTACAGTTTCCAGCAGTTCTCTACCTTTATCATGAAATTTTTATCGCTGGATCACAGCTGAACCCAGGGGAGGAAGTTGTTATATGCTACTGAAATAGATACTAGCTCTGCATTTTCAAAGAACAATGTTACACAAACGAAAGTTCTGTCCTGCAAAGTAATGACTAAAAAAAGCAAAACAACCCCAAAGCACCCCACCCCCCCCCCAGACTCCAACCCTCAAACAGGAAAAGTCTTTACAATTCAGAAGGGATCTGAACTATTGTACATAGTTAACCTATGTGGAGCATAACATTAGCAACATGTTTTGTTAATCAACACAGTGTGGTTTCTTTCAGAATGAAGGAATTGTTATTACTGCCAACAAAGAATTTCACTCCTTTAGGTTTATTCTGAATAGTGTCAGTGACCTTAAGATGTATTCAGCTGAATAAGATGTACACATGCATAAAATATGATTTTGTTTCTTTATATTGCTTAAAGGATTTCCCAATGGCCAGGTAAATGAGTATATATATTTTGAAAAGCATATACAAGAAGAGACCAAGAATAACCTCTGGTTTGCTCACTTCTATTAAATGAGCTCTCTAAACAGTTTTCGTGTGTTAATTAATTAAGACTCATACATAGTCTATGACATTAAGCAGTGTTATTAGTTCTGCTTTATACCAAGGATCTGACACTCAAGGAAAAGGAAGGATAAGGAAAGTACAAGGAAAGTAACTTTTTTAGTGACTAATACTACATTTAAACAAGGAATTACCTGAACGGACCACACCATTTCCTTTCTATTTTGACTTTATAATAAGGAACCAACCCATTCTACATCATTTGCTAAGTTCTATGTTCACGTTTTGTTAAGAAAGAGAAGAAATACAATGGCCTGGGTAACAGCCCTGACCAGTTGGAATCAGGGAAAGGGGAATAAGGGAATGGCTGAGAGCTGTGACTATGATCTGTGACCAAAAAAAGGGCCACATTTACTATTAGTGAAGTAGGGGAGGAAAAGAAGTCAGTCCACATCTTCCTCATACCTTGGAAATCTATTCTGGCTGGAGCATATTGTGAGACCAAAAGTCTGGAAGAGAGTTATTTGCAGGAATTCATTGCTATTCAATACCCTTCACTTTCCAAAGCAGGAAGAACCTGGAACACACAAAGAATTTGAAAAGCTCTTGAATTTTAGGAACTTAATATGCTGTTTTGATATTTCTGGCTCAAGTTTGATGACAACTCCCATAATAATTTTTTTAAATTTTTTTATTTTTTATTTCCACTTTTCTCAAAACTATTCATAGATTCAGGAAAGGCTGTGCCTCTATCTCAGAAACTTTTAATGTTTAATTAAACTTCTCAGAGAAGTAAGGAGGGGGCTTAGCAGAACTGCTACCTTGGACTTCTGGAGGGCAGACTTTGGCCTGTTTAGGGGCCTGGTTGACAGACTCCCTTGGGAAACAGTCCTGAAGGGCAAAGGAGTCTAGGAAGGCTGGACATTCTTCGTGAAGGAAATCTTAAAGTCGCAGAAGCAGGCCGTCCCAATGTGCCGAAAGACGAACTGTGGGGAAGAAGACCAGCCTGGCTGACCAGAGAGCTTTGGCTGGAACTCAGGAAAAAAAAGAGAGCTTATGATCTTTGGAAGAAGAGGCAGGCAACTCAAGAGGACTGCAAGGATGTCGTGAGGTTATGCAGGGAGAAAATTAGAAGGGCCAAAGCCCAACTAGAACTTAATCTGGCTACTGCAGTGAAAGACAATAAAAAATGTTTCTATAACTACACTAAAAACAAAAGGAGGGCTAAGGAGAATCTTCATCCTTTATTGGATGCAGGGGGAAACATAATGACAAAGGATGAGGAAAAGGCTGAGGTACTTAATACCTTCTTTGCCTCAGTCTTTAAGACTAAGACCAATTTTTCTCCGGGTACCAGCCCCCTGAGCTGGAAGACAGGGAAAGGGAGAAGAATGAACCCTCCATAATACAAGGGGAAATGGTTTGCCACCTGCTACACCATTTAGACACACACAAGTCTATGGGGCCAGATGGAAGCCACCCAAGGGTACTGAGGGAGCTGGCTAAAGTGCTCACCAAGCCACTTTCAATCATTTATCAGCAGTCCTGGCTAACCGAGGATGTCCTGGTTGACTGGAAGTTAGCAAATGTGAGGTTATCATCTACAAGAAGGCCCAGAAGGAGGATCTGGGGAACTACAGGCCTGTCAGCCTGACCTCAGTGCCAGGGAAGGTTATGGAGCAGATCATCTTGAGCGCCATCACGCAGCACATACAGGACAACCAGGTGATCAGGCCCAGTCAGCATAGGTTTATGAAAGGCAGGTCCTGCTTGACTAACCTGATCTCCTTCTATGACAAGGTGACCTGCTAAGTGGATGAGGGAAAGGCTGTGGATTTTGTTTACTTGGACTTTAGCAAAGTCTTTGACAGCATTTCCCACAGTGTTCTCCTGGACAAACTGGCTGCTCATGGCTTGGATGGGTGTACGTTTTGCTGGGTTAAAATCTGGCTGGGTGGCCAAGCCCAAAGAGCGGTGGTGAATGGAGTCAAATCCAGTTGGTGGCCGGTCACAAGTAGTGTTCCCCAGGGCTCTGCATTGGGGCCAGTTTGTTTAATATCTTTATCAGTGATCTGGATGAGGGGATCAACTGCACCCTCAGTAAGTTTGCAGACAACACCAATTTGGGTGGGAGTGTTGATCTTCTTCAAGGTAGGAAGGGTCTTCAGAGGGATCTGGACAGGCTGGATCAATGGGCCGAGGCCAATTGTATGAAGTTCAAGAAGGTTAAGCGCTGGGTCCTGCCCTTGGATCACAACAACCCCATGCAATGCTACAGGCTTGGGGAAGAGTGGCTGGAAAGCTGCCTGGCAGAAAAGGACCCTGGGGTTGTTGGTCAACAGCCAGCTGAATATGAGCTGGCAGTGTGCCCAGGTGGCCAAGGCGGCCAATAGCACCCTGGCTTGTATCAGAAATAGTGTGGCCGGCAGGACTAGGGAAGTGATCGTCCCCCTGTACTCAGCACTAGTGAGGATTCACCTCGAATACTGTGTTCAGTTTTGGCCCCCTCACTACAAGAAAGACACTGAGGTGCTGGAGCATGTCCTAAGAAGGGCAATGAAGCTGGTGAAGGGTCTAGAGCACAAGTCTTATGAGAGGCGGCTGAGGAAACTGGGGTTGTTTAGCCTGGAGAAAAGGAGGCTGAGGAGAGACCTTATTGCCCTCTACAACTACAACTACCAGGTTGTAGTGAGGTGGGTGGTGGTCTCTTCTCCCAAGTAACAAGTGATAGGACAAGAGGAAATGGCCTTGAGTTGCACCAGGGGAGGTTTAGATTGGATATTAGGAAAAATTTCTTCACTGAAGGGGTTGTCAAGCATTGGAACAGGCTGCCCAGGGAAGTGGTGGAGTCACCATCCCTGGAGGTATTTAAAGGACGTGTAGATGTGGTCTCAGGGACATGGTTTAGCGGTGGACTTGGCAGTGTTAGGTTAATGGTTGGACTCAATGATCTTAAAGGTCTTTTTCACCCAAAATGATTCTATGATTTATGATTTTATGATTATCAGTGCAAGGGGTTCAAGATGGAAGTATCGCCATAATGCAAAACGGAAGCTGGATTACTTTGTCCATCTCTGCCACTCTGCTGCTCACAAGGACTTTTCCAATGCACTGAAGAGGCTTAGTAACTGAAATTCTACCAAAGCATGCAGTGGTTCTTAAGCCATTTAAGTTTTTTTGAAAAACTGTTCAGAACTGTTAAATACCCTTTGAACATTCTGCTTGGAAAAATGAATCTAAAAATTTTCCACAGCTGTAGAATTTTAATAACATACTATTCTGGAAATTCCATCTAGTGCCTGAAAATATATATACTTTTTTTTTTTTACTCATTGCTTTTCAGATGTAAGAGCAAACAGCTTTTAAAACATATTTCTTTGTCCTGAGTCCCCTAGAACTTTTTTTTTAGACTTCAACAGTTTCAGTTCAGGAAATATGGGATTAAGCCTTTCTGGGGTTCTCCTGTCCCCTAATTTCTGTGCTTCCTTCCCTCTCCAACTCTGTCTGCAGCTAATCTATAATAAAGGTTAAGTTTGAAAAGCCAGCTCCATAATATTTACACAATGAAGTCAAACACTGAATGAAACACACTTGTAAAAACAACAGCAGCCTTTTCCTTGTGCAATATAGGATGTGGTCAATCATTTGGCAATTCAGTTTTGGCACATCATGAACTATTTATTCGTTAAGTCCAGTTCTTGAGACTGCAAAAACTCTGGGAGAATTTTTCCTTTCTTTTCTTTTTTTGTTCCTTTCTATTCCCTCCACTGGAAACTATTAAATTTGCAGAGCCTGATGATTATTTCACACTGAAACGTGCACTATTGTATCGATAAATATTTAATGGTGCTGGAGTTCAGTGGATATAGCTTCATATGTTTCTTTTAAAAGGTGTTTTATTGCCTGGTGAGTGCACTGTGGTCAATTGAGCAAGGAAAAAAAAAACAACCCAAAACAAAAACTTTCCACTAAAAGATGACACAGTGTTCAGGTTCAGTTTGACAAGGGTGTGGAGGAAACAAGTAACCATATATTTTTCTGTGTCTCTCAGTCTTGGCACTGCACAGACAATTCCATTTGGGATAAACATCAGGGGCATTACATAGATCATAAAAGCATTTGAACTGAGAAAGACAAGTACTAGAAAAGATAAAGTACTAAAAAGGAGCTTTCTTGAACAGCCCACAAAAAAAAAAAAAAAAGAACAAAATAAAGAAAAAAAAAGAAAGAAAGGTAAATTCACTTTTCCTTCACCTTCTGTGATAGATTTGCTGTGACGCATGCTCAGACTGTAAGAGTGGTTTAAACACTCATGCAAAGTGATTTCAAGTCTTTCTGGACAAACATTTGTTGAAATGAAATTTTAAATATGATGTTAAATTATTTAAACAGATCTGCAAAACTGTTAGCATGCACTTTACCTAATGTTGCACTTGAAACTACCTGGAATAACTTTGGCAGGAAGACCAAAGTATAGCAAAACAACAAAAAAAAAATTGATAGGCAATAATAAAAGTGACATTATTGATATTCTCTTCCTTACATTTGATTCATATTCTAAACATCTACAGATCCACTAACTGTCCAAACAGGCTTGGAAACTAACTTTTACTTTATCTAATTTTAAGTATTAACTTAAAATGTCCCAGTAAAGTATAATTTCTGGCAAGAACTTTAAAGATTTCTTAACTGGTTATCTATTCTTAAATTCAGCTGCAATTCATACTCAGGTGTAATTTGATAAATCCGAAAAGTTGTTCATGTTTCTTAAGAAATCTCATATGGGTTAGTAAGCAAACACCATCTTTACAGAGAATTAAGACAAAACTCACAAAAAACTTGTAATTCAGAAATGACATCAGAAATCTCTATCAAACATGATGAATAAGATAAGTGCAGATATCTTGCAGGCAATGTTGCTTTCTTATTTATGGTTAAGACTCAGCAGCTATTAAGCTTACTCAATAACTTAGTTATAAACTAAATTTTTTAAGACTAATTGAGGAATCTTCGAGGATATTACCTCAGCCTGAGTGGATTTGTTCAGCAAAATCATATACTGCTGTGCCTGAAAGGTGCTTGGTTCAGCTTACATAGAAAGAATAAAAATAGCAAGAGGTTAAACAACCTGCTGCTCTGATGGGGAATGATACAGTCGAAAAATAAAGGCTAGATAAGAATAATAAAAAAGATGCTTAAAACCATGGTGCCAGGATGAAAGGAAAACCAGTCAGCTTGTGATGAATCTTCTGAACTCTTGCCTCTTTTTCTTCATGGAGTTTTAACTGTAGGACAATGAAAATATCCTGCACTCAAGTTTCTACTACCCAATCAAAGACCACACTTGTGTATCAATAATCAGGGATCACAAATATAAAAAAAAATGCACACATTCACAATTAGGACCAGTGTTCTCTCAATAACAAGTATAGATTGACCATACTGTGTTAAAGATGGGGAAAACCTCATTCACAAGCATGTCATGAGTTAATCATTCTAGCACATCTGAGTTCTCATGTCTTTATAGATTTTAGTTAAACATTTTATATAATTTAGATGTTGAAAGCTGTAGATTACTTTGAAATGCATTGAGCTGAATACAGGCTGCAAATAGAGCTTTGGTGCATTAAATTAAACTCCTGCTGGGCACTAGAAATATTGTCCAGAAAATGACCTCTAAATAAATGAAGTAGTTTCCCTATGTCTATGTTCATACTTTTCTCAAATCCTCAATTCACCATCACAGGCAAAGATCTGGCTTTTTCTCCCAGCATTAGTCAAGTGCAAACTTCAACTTGACAACCAAATGGAGTAATTTGCAGTGATGAATAGTGTCTTTTCATTTCTCTTTGGGAAAAAAAAAAAAAAAAGAAAAAGAAGAAAAAAGTTATGGATAACTGTACTTCTTATTTTACCTGTAATTTCAGGGGCTTCCTTGTCAAATTTTTAGAATAATTGTGTTATTTATTCAATTTTTATTGTAGAAATCTGCTTTATCTTGATATCACCAGCAAATAGTAACTGGTTCCCACAGCTTTAAGTCATAATACAGATGACCTTTCTAAACAGATACGTGAATGTTGCTTTGTCTCCCTTTTATTTTGATTCCAATACCAGAATCAGGATCCCTTGTGATTGCACAAAACTATATTGAAGAAGCCCAAACATGGTTGTTAAATGTCAGTCAACAGCTAGTGTGCAGTACAGGAATTAAGCTGGAGAAAAAAGTTCCCATTAGTATTTGCAGACTGAAATTACTGACTTAAACATCCACAAGTCAAAGGGTGGTTTAAAAATTGTGCTGTACATTCCACTGCTGTGAAAAGTACTTATATGCAATTTTCATATGTGAAAAGTACTGCTTTCATGAAAGCTGAAAACTGGGGCTCATGTGAGAAAAGACCATTTTGTACCCAGAATGTGTTAGTTTATCACAGAAATTATACCATTTCAGTTTCCATTCAAAACTATAGCTTTCAGTAGCTTGACCCAAAGAAGACTTTTCCTGGATGTAATCAACTTTTCCTTTCCTTAATTTGCAATGGTTGCAATTCAAAATCAGATGAACTGACTTCAAGTTCTTTGGTTCCCGCTGACTACACTGAGGGAATGTTGTATCTCACAAGAAGCCATGAGAGCCAGTACCTCACATGACTGAACTCTATGACTTTTATGGTTTTCACAGAGAGATTTATCCAGTTTTTCTGGCTTTAGTTTTAGCTGAAAGTAAATGCTGCTATCTTCAGTGTATTTCTGAACAGAATGAAAATGTGAAATACCGTAAATCGTTCAAGGCCACTTTTACCCACAGGATTGCTAGAAACTTTAAACCAGAAGCTTGAGTTTGTTTTGGTAAGCATCTGCACTGAACCTCTGAACCTTTGAAGATTAACCTGTTGCAATGAAGGATGTGTGTGTTTACATGATAGCAAGAGAGAGAAAAAGAGATTCTCTTAAATGTCTGCCTCACCAAGCAGATAAAGTACCTATTAATTTTTTTGAGAAGGATACTCCATAGACCAAAGGTTAAAAGAGTAAAACTTTGAAGCTCAGTGAGCAGAAGATTAGTTCCAGTTCTGTGTGCATGTAATTTTTAAGTTATTTCTGATGTATACATTAATTCTTTCTTTTGAGTCTACCACAGTACTTTGTTATTGACATTAATTTTAGCCCTGACTGTAATTACACATTTTTTATTGGTAGGTACTTTAGAATGTAACTGTTAAGCAAAGAGGTAGGAAGACCATCTATGGTGGTGGTGGCAGGAAATCTCTGCATGGACTGGTGGCATTGAAAACATCTAAACCCTTTATTTCAAGTAAAGACTAAGTTACATAGACTTTTTGCAATGCAATAGAAGCATGAAGTGAGAAAAAAATATATGTAGTTGTGAATAGAAAGGATATCTGGAAATTATATGAAGGAAATGACAGTGCTGAGACCTCAACGGATTGTGTTTGCAGCATATATTGATACAGAGAGGAGAACTCAGCAAAACATGCCTGAGCATCGTATTTCACTCCTATCTGACCTAACAATGTGGGATACAGCAATCCCAGATTGGCAAGCGATCTGTTTTTTCCTTCTGATGAGCAGGCCACATCAGTGTCTTTAAAGTTTACAAATTTGTATTTTTACTCTAGATAAGATTTCTACGATCCCTTTTCTCAAGCTAGCTTTCTCCTCCAGCTCTCTCACAATCACTGAAACTACAGCACACAGCTGCTACATTTTTCTGTCTCCCTCTTGGCCTGGTGAATAAATCATCTTTACTTCTTGACATTGAATTCATCTCTCCAATGTCATATTTGTTTTGGAAAACTTGAGTTTGAACTTGAAGTTTTTTCCACAGATTTTGCCCTTGGATGCAGCTTGATCTAATTACTATTTTTTGTTCCTATTTGTTTAGATGTCATTTCCATAAACTGAAATGTTTAGATTAAGTGATACATAAATCTCATAGAAAATGACAGAGAATAATACAATTTACCAGATCATACTATCACCAGAACTGTCCCTGGAATATCCAAACTTTTAGTGGATAAGGTAAGGTTCTGCCAAACGATCTTGTCTTTTCCCAAAATTGATTTGAAATCAAATGAGACACAAGGAGCTAAGAAGACCTCATTTAAAGTCATGTCATGATACAACAAGAGCAGGATTTCTTCAGTGCTTGCAGTTCAACTCAAACCAGATACTATGTATGAACAAGGAAAACAACATATCAGAAGGATGAGGAGAAAGAAGCAACTAGAGGGAATAATCATTTCCAAAGTCATATAAGCAATTTGGGCTAGGTCATGTTTTAGTTACGATTAGAAGAAATGTCTCACTCTCACCTTTATTAGACAACACCAGCCAGTTCTGGACTTTAGCAATGGAGGAGATTTCTTCTTTAGTTTATGGAACACAATTTTTCAACAGAGAGAAAACTTTGAAAAAGACCAGACATAAAGCAAAAGTTAGTTTGCAAACTGGCACCCAGAAACACATATTAATTTAGAAAGTTTCAGGTCTCAGTTTTAAACTGTTCTCAATATTTTGTCTGTCATTTAAATTAGAAGGAGGGCTATTTGGGGTTTTTTTGATAATGCTCTGAGAAATTTGGCTTAGGTCAGTTGTACCTGTATGCACTCAGACTTTGATTCACCAGCTGACAGCATGCTAATTAGCAGTCATATCTGCCGGCAATCAATACACTGGTGAATAATTTCCAGTCAAATGAAGCTTTTGAAAATATTTTGTGTCAAAGAAGCTTAGTAACATACCTTGCAGAAACTGATTGCACTTCACAGAAATGAACCACCTTGGATAGCCTGATTATTCCCAAAGATTTTGTCTTTAATATTACCTAGTTTTATTGATTCTTGTATACAAGATTCTTAACATCTGTGAAAAAGTAACTTAGAGGTGAACAGCAGCTTGGCTCTTTTCAGTTACATATAGTTGATCCCTGCATGTCTGTGAAGTTCTCTAGGATTTGGAGCATATGGTAGATCTTACATTACTTTGATGACAATAATGATGATGATCCCCAGCATCTGGAATCCCAGAACTCTCCCTGTGCTCCAGAGCTATGCACCTGGAAAGCAAAGATTTTCAGATGTCATGCTGCATCACTGCATGACAGATGCTGCCATCACTATATTGTTTGGGGATTTTTTGGGAGATGGGGGGAGGGGAGGGGAAGGGTTGAAACAAGTGAAAAATGTGCCCGTTCCTTAGGGTAGCTGAATAAATCTCAAATGGGCCATGGAGCTGCCTGTGTCTTCTTGATCTTATTAGAAAGAATGTGTGTGGGCAGGAAGAGATGAGACTGGGATTTCTTGCAATAGTGCTCTCTGGAGGATTACAAATCTGGTCATTTAAAACTGATTTATTTGGTTTTATTGCTCTTGTATTCTACAATTCCAATTTGTCTTTGCTCCTTTCATATTATTCTTGACCCCTTGGTGAAACACCCACATAAGTCCAGATAGTTCTCTTTAACAATTCAAGCCTTCTTTATTAATTTAAGAATTCTGTTGTTCTTTTTTTTCTTTTTTTATGTTTATTTTCCTAGAACTTTTTCTCATACCCTTTCCCTTTCAGCTATTGATTTATAATTTCTCCAGAGACATCAGTAATGATGGAAGAAATTACAGTGTCACTTTGAAGAAGAATATTTTACAATTTGTTGAGGATCTCAAAGCACTTTCCTAACAAATGGTCTAGGCATTATAGTTCCCCTGTGCATCCAGGCAAAATTACTAACTCCATCGTACAGATAAAGCAGAGGCAGAAAGTGACCTAGTCAGGGTAGCACTACAAGCCAGAGAAAACATTTTGAATATTAGCAAAGAATCCAGACAGTCAGTCTCAGAAGCTAGCCAGGAGATCATACGCTTTTTATTTAAACTGCCACATCACTGTGGCAAAACATTTCAGCAGAAACCAGTCATTTATTGTTTTCCATCTGAAAAAGAAAAGAAAAGAAAAAAGAAAAGAAAAGAAAAGAAAAGAAAAGAAAAGAAAAGAAAAGAAAAGAAAAGAAAAGAAAAGAAAAGAAAAGAAAAGAAAAGAAAAGAAAAGAAAAGAAAAGAAAAGAAAAGAAAAGAAAAGAAAAGAAAAAACAGACAGACACAGAAACAGAACAAAGCAGTAGAAAATCTCACCATTTCATTCACAGACAAAAGAGGGATTGGGGGCAAATGCTCAGGCTATTTTATGCTTACTGTGGTTTCTTTGATTTATGTTTTCTCAGTGTTGGTAAGGAAGGTGGTGCTTTATCATTGTCCAAAGCAGGCATGTAAGTTACACCTACGAATTGTTCATACATGTGGAAATGCCATCTTTGCAGATGTGGGTTTACTATGGTAATGACAGGGTTTAGCCCTTGCCTCCCATTAGCATCAGCAGGTGCAGCATTGTTGTCATGTACTGTCACAGATGCTGGCAGCTCAGCTGCCTTCTTTCTTTCCTCCCTTCAATCCCCAATTGTATGACTGGTGAATCAGCGAGCTACCTCAAGCATAAGGGACATAGATTAAACAAATTGACTGAAAATTTTGCAATAGTTATGATTTTTCCTTTGTGTTAAGTATATTCCTTAAAACTTATGGTCCTAGTTGAATTCCCAAATCTTCCTGTGGAGATCTTTCAGCAGGCACTCCATTGCTCTGCATGACCCCAACTCTGCTAAAAATACAAAGGTGTCAAGGAGGAATGGAAAAAATTGTGCTGTTGAGGAACAAGCCTAAAAGCTAGAAAGAAAAATGACAAAAATATGTGAAGGAAGAGGCCAATCCAGCAAGAAGACAGATATGAAGAATTATAAATATGTTCAGCCCACCACTTTGCTGGCCAGAAGAAGACATTGTCTTGTCCTTTGATGCTAAAAGTTAATGTTTGTATTTGATTTAGGGCCAGAACTCTCTATTCGTTTTAGGTAGGCACCACTTGCCAAAGGACTCCCACTCTGTATATTTTACTTCTGGCTCAGAAATGCATTTTATTAGTCCATAAATTAAGCTTATGGAAGATCTTCACATTCAGTGGGGGGAAGGGTAGAAATTTTGATCTGGATCACAGAGCTTTTTTCTACTGTGATTCAGAATGCTGCTGCCACTTGTAGGGGTAAAGAATGGAACTCATACAATTTTAGTAGCACAGCTGTATTTTGTAAAGAAAGCAGCAGTCATTAGAAATATAAACATAAACAGTTTGAAGGATTACCACATTCTGAATTTGGGAGCTTGTGAGTCTTGCTATATTTTCTACTCTTTCCCTAAGACCACAAAGTTATTAGTTAAGCCCTCAAAATATGATCTTTCACTAAAAAAAAAAAATCAGAATGTTGTCTTGTTTTTCTTTTTCTCTTTTTTTAAATTTTTTTTTAATTATTAATTTATTCATTTATTTTTATTGATCAGCTTTTTAATTTTGTTACTTTTGGAATACCTGTTTGCAAGCTTTTCTTCACAACAGTTGGGGCTCAGAAACAGACTCCTCTCAAAATGAGGGTTTGACTATTATGAAATAAAGCTGAGAATTTTACAGAACAGCACTTGACCACAGCTAAATAATGTGACAAAGATCACACAGGAAACCTGAGATAGTTCAGGTATAAGCCCTCAGCCAGTTACCTAAGAAAAAATCATTGGTGCAACTCTCGGGTGTGTTTTAGTTGCACAAGCTTTGTGCATGTGTAGGCTACACATATCAAATAAATAATTATTTTAGATCAACATAATACATCGTGCTGTAGTTTCAGATGCTTTAATTACAAACTTTTGTGAATCATTTTGCGTTTGGACAGCTAGCACCACAGGATCCCACTGCGGTTTAGGCGTAGGGCCATTTGTGCTACTGCAGTATGACAATTAACTACAGCCGCAGTTGGGCTGTTGAACCAGACCCACTGAAACAGGTAGCATTTAATTGCATTGCCATCTAGTGGAAACCACTATGAATTCTTTGACTCCAGCCTCCAAGGTCTATTTTTGCACTGTTTCCATCTGACTTCTGTGAAACCTATCATTGCTCTTTGCTAACAGAGGAAAACAACCCAGGTAATTAAGTTGAGTTAGAACTGTGGTCTGACTCATTCCAGCTGACTTCCTTTACTAAATTACATTTTGACTACATTTCTGTAGCATGTGTAATGTTGATTTCAGTGGTTCCTCAAACCATTTCCAATATAGTTTATGAAATAGATAACAAATAATACAGGAAGCAGGCACCAGTGGTAAAAGCAAAGCTTTGGGATTCAGCGACTTTGGTTCTCTTCCTGCTTTGATAAATGGTATGACCTTGGGTAAATCACGTAGAGTTTTTGATCCTAGTTATCCCCTTCTAAAATTGGGCTCAGTTTACTTATTAGTTTAGGAGGGTTTTCTGAGGTTTAATTAAAAAAATGTTGTGCTAAGCACTTCTAAAAACTGGAAATTAAAGAGGCTAGAGAAATATGGAGTATTGCTATCCTTAGCATTATTTGTTTGCTGGTGTGATGCATTTCCCATCTTATTGATGGACTGTAATTGCACACCTCCCTCAGATACTACCCAGAATAAATCCTTGCAACATAGCAGGGACAACACAGAGTGTTTCTGTTTTCCAGTCATGAAACTTCTCCCATTGCAGTGTCAGGACTTTCATTTCTTAGTGCTTTCAGTTCCTGAGGGCAGTTTATGCTGCTAGTTCATTTTGCTTCTCTGTCAGGGACCTGTCTTCCCATGATTGTCAAACATTTGCAGCAGTCTTTTTTTGCATTTTTCTCAGGCCAAAAAACTTCAAAACTATATAGATCTATCCATTCTTATGAACAATTCTTTATTTGCTTTTAAAGTAGTAAGATCAGCTGCAGCAGTGCCAGTACTAGGTATCATCAGGCTAAACCTCACGTTTGTGACAGGATGTCTCGTTTGATCAAGCCATCAGAAGTTGAGCAGTTTTGCTGACTTGTGGATTCGTGCTGGAAGATGTGCCAGCTCATGACTCAAATCAATGGCACAGAGAGGAGACTGTCTCACAAACACTGAAAAAGTAAAAAAGAGTAACATCTCTGAGAGGTAGGAATATAATTGTCACAGTGTTGTTATGCACAAGAAGGACTTAGCAAAGACACTCAAGTCCTAAATAAATTACATGAAATTGCAGAGGTTTTGGCATTTTATTGCACCTGGGGAATAGGTAGAATGAGAGGACCACCCTCATCATAAGTCTGAGTACACTTGCACTAACTATACTCCTGTAATGCAGCTCCTGAAGTTGGAAGAAACTAGTAGGGAAAGTTTAAGGGGTAAAGCTGGCTCAGGAGAAAGCTTACATGCAAGGCTTATGTCAACCATAAAGAAAACCCCAGAGAAGCAATTCTCAGTTCTGACAGTTTGTGAATATTCTCACACTACTTCATCACATTTAACCATCTGTTTGAGTATTTAAGAGACATTGATTCTGAAAACATGGTGGGAACCATTCTTCTAACCTGTCACCCTGTATATCATGAAGTGAAATAGATGGATTTTTCAAAGCTAGACACTGATTGATTCAGTGATGATGACAGTGTAACTTTATGTCATGCCAAGGTTTTCTAAAGTTATGACCATTTTGTATTTACTACATATATTAACTTAGATCCAGAGAAGAATAAGAATCCCTAAAATATAAGTGGATGCCACTTGGATTTCACATTATAGTGTAGAATCCAAACATCCAAATTAGATATCTATAATCCCCATTTGGTGTCTCAGTGGGTAGGATTTAGATGCCTCAAAATGGCAGTGCAGAAAGCCTACAAAGATCATACAATCTAATAAAAAGCAGAAAGAAGAAAGAAAGGTGTTGGTACCAGACTTTGCCAGAGCCTGGGTAGAGTTTCTGGATGAAAGAGCCGTAGAAAGGCCTGAGATCCAGAAGAACCTACAAGCATTTTCTGGAGAACAGATATTTGCACACATACAACTCCAAGTGACAAAATCAGGTTGCTGCTTTTCCTTTCTTCATATCATTCCACATTTCTAAACTAACAATGTTTTAAAGAAGAGGATTGCAGAGAAGCAAGATTTCCTACAAGCTAACATTAACTGTATTTTCCTGAAAAATAAGTCTCATTTCCTCAAACTAACAAGAACAATGGATCTTCCATCCAAGAGCAATGCAAGACACTGGCTTGAGAACCACCACCACTTTTAAGTAGAAATATCCATATCCATGTATAACATGTGACTCTTCTCAATCAACAGTTCAGAAGAATCTCCTAAACTACGTCTCAAAGAACTTGGTAGAAGTTTCTAGAGCTTAGCTGTAGTCATCTAGACAACAGTAAGGTCTAAAGGGAAAGTATTTCCTTAACACAGGCTTTTTCAATCCTTGAAAGATAGGAAAAATTACTCAGGTCTATGTTTCAGTAAGCTATTACATTATTTGGGGTTTTTTTCCATTCTCTGAGGTGTCCACCTAAACCACCACCCCCAAGGCTTTGTGATTGCAAAGCACAAATGAGCTGCAGGTTCTCAAATTTTGTGATTACTCTAACCTCTTCAGGATCAACAAGGAACCTGAAAATTTAGACCCAGCTACTGTCTTCTTTTCCTGAGCTTATGATTTATTTTTTAAAGTTCACTATGTTCACATACCCACACACATGCAAAAAATTAATAATTCTGATTTTGCTCATGCTCTAAATCAGAGTAGTAGTGTTAAAAGAGGGCAAATAAGATTGAAATCAACATTTCTTATGAATAGGAAATTTAGAAGTAGTTCAGAATTAATCATAGAAAATGGCTAAATGCTTAGGTCTTTGGGCTATATAAAGTAGAACAGCTTAGGACTCTCTTGGTTTTGGTAGAAAGGCATTTGTGTAAAAAATACACATAATCTTCCCAAGGTAAAAGGACTCATTCAATCCTTAGGGGCAAGATTTAAAGCCAGCATTTGTCTCTCTCATTCTCCGCTGGCTCTGTTCCTTACTAGCAGCATAGCTTCTCTTGAGCATAGCTGCCAGTGTGACTATTCAGTATTGTCTGATTTGAGCCGCATTAATTTCTGGCTGGAGTTTTTGGGTGGAAATCCAGAATTCCTGGAAGGCTTGGAGGCCAGCAGCAATAGCAAGCATCACCTGATATGTTATGATGCCAGCTCCAAATTCCCACCACAAGCAGTTAGTTTCTAAGAATGCTAATGAGCGTAATGAGCAATTGGTGGAAATGACCTCTTTTTCAGCTAGAACAGCAAAATCCATTTTTTTTAAATGAACTGACATTTTCTCAAAACATAATCAGAAATTAAACATTTTAAATGCCTAGAGATCTGCCTAGCCTGTTCTGTTTTATTTACACTTTTTGTGGGCTGGTTGAGAGTAAAAAATCCTCCTCAGCATGCCATTGCATTGTAAAGTCTATTACTTAGATTTTCTGATCACAGCTTTCCATCCCTCTCAGACATGTCACAACCTTGAGGAATTATGGTCATTTAATCAGCATTGAGCATTTCCATGTTCAGCCTTCAAGCAGTGATATCAAAACTCCTATTCACAAATGACAGCTGAATTCACTTACTCTATTGCATGTAGTGTAGTGGTACTTTACAAATCAGCTGAAGTTCACCCTTCTCAATGAAGCAGAGTTTATCAGCCCAATGATCATGTAGAGGCCTTTTTTTTCTTTTTTTCTTTTTTTTTTGTGTGTGTGTGTCAGTTTATAACAAATGATTCAATATGGGTGCAAACCTGAAGATTCTGAGGGAATAACAAAGGATTAAACTTGGAGCTCAGATATAGTCTGCAGAAAACATTTGCCTCTAGAATGTTTAAAGTAGACAATCTGTGATCAGCCTACAGATATGCTGCACAACTTCAGAAGCTATTCAGCTATCTGGCCAGTAGCAGAATAAGACATTTCCAAGAAAAGCTTCTGTCACATAATGACCTTAACTGTGCTGGGAACTGGTGAGAAACTAGCTACAATGCAAGTTTCAATTCCTTTATACTATGTCCCCCAGTGACTTTTTTCTTCTCCAGACTTCTTCATGGCTTAGTTTAATTCATTTCCAAAATAGACTAGGAAAGTGCTCCTATTACAGAATAAATGGATGCATCTACACTGCCATGCAAAACCAATCTTTCAGACAGGGCTGGAGGTCTATCTGCATTACACACGTAATGAAGCATGACTCTGGTCACTGCAGAAAGATCTACATGGTAGATCTGCAAGAAGGTTTTTTTCAGGTGCTTTTGTGCTTAGAGAATACTCCAGGCCTTCCTTCACACCAGGACCTTTTTATATAACTTGATCATCTTCACCTACTTCTTCTCCCCTTTGGAAATATATGATCAACAGAGGCTCTGGCATTATCAGACCCAGAGACAAATGAGGTTAACTGGAACTTAAATTCTGACTGGGTTTGGACTACCTACATGGCAGTGGATATTTATAAATCTGAATCTCAGGAGTATCCCTTGTTTTATAGGCATTGCACGATCACAAATCTCTCATAAAGATATATGTAGGCAATGTTCAAGTGTGTGAGGCAAGAGGAAAGGAGGGTATCCATGTCCAGTACCTGTGCTGCAAAATCCATCCTCTGCTGTTGTCTCATATAGAAAAATCATAAAATCAATTTTTGAACTAAGGTCCACAATGGGCTGAAACATTCCTTGAGAAGTTAAAGGTGGTGGTGACTGAGCTTGCAGAGCATAGGATTTTAATCAATGAGCTTTAGGACAAATGCCATATTTAACAAATGGAAGTTAAAAAGAAATTTAGTGGAGCATAGCATGAACTTCAGCTTGAATGGTTCAGAGGAAACAGTTTGTGCAAGGAAATGTTTCATTATAAACTCTACCAATATCAAAGAATTGTAAAGCCATGCTTCAAGTGGGATTTTTGGGTGGGGTAAGACATGTCTTATTTTTTGTTTTATGCTTTCTACCACTCTGAGGAAAACAAAAAAGTTTTTGTGAACACAGAAAAAAGCCAAACAGACCAGTCATTAGTTGGAAAGGGAAGATTTTTCATTTTCTTTTGACTTCTTCCAGTCCCAGAGATTTGTTTTATGTTACATCTGAAAAAGATCAGTGATAAAAAAAAACAGAGAGCACTTTCGCATTGGTTCTACCATCAATACTTGGGGAAGGGGAGGGGATTTACATGTATAACTCCCTACGACATTAATGGGAGCTGTGTGTGTAAATCCTTTCATCAAAAGGGAAGAATAGACCTCTGTGTGTCATAAATTTTCAGTGGAAATTATATAGGGAGTATGCACACGAGAACTGACAATAATTTCAGTTTAATAGGGTGTATTTACCAATGCAGAGGTAGTTTGTTTTATACAGGCATAGGTAACACAACAAAAAAACCATGAGTGTGATTATAATTAAGATACTTGTCTGGGCTTTAGGCAAGTTAAGATCAGTCCCCACTGTCATAAAAAGGGGCCAATCTCATTTCATGTAATCTCTCAGTGCCTCAGTCACGTACCAATAGATATAATAACCTTTCCTTTCACTCACACTTCATCCTTCTTGACATTTGAGATTGTCAGCTCTTTGGGATTTGGATATGTTTTAACACATGCAAAAGCCATTTGCAGTCAAATGTAAAGTAATCTAAATTAGGTATAATGCATCTGTACCATTTAGGAATTTCAAGTTGTCGAATCAACCTTGAGACTATGCTTATTGCTGTGTACCAAGACTTTTTTTTTTTAATATGTCTGTATTTTGGAATTTAGTTTTCCTGGAGTTTCTTCCAGAATTGCTAATTTACATATGCAGCATTTGTCTCACCAAACTGAACCAGTGGCTCATCCTGTCTCTCATATGGTCTTCAGAAATGGATTTCCTAAAAGAGTTGTCCATCTGAGTTTCACAGGAAAGGAATATGACAGGTTCATAGGATAATTCAGGCTGGAAAAGATCTCACGAGGTCCCTAGTCCAATCCCTTGCTCAAAGCAAATTCAGCTATGAGGCCAGACCAAGGCTCAGGGCTTTATCCAGTTGAGTCTTGAAAACCACCAAGGCTGGAGACTGCACAGCCACTGGGCAGGCTGTCCCACTGTCTGACTGCCTGACTGTCCTCATGGTGGCATAGGTTCTTCTTACATCTAGTCTGAACCTCCGTTGTCTCAGCTTATGTTTTCTCTTATCCTCCAACCCTGCACTGCTGTGAAAATTAACTGTCTTCTTTATAGTCCTGTCAGTCCTTGTCAATCCTTGTCAGTACTGGGGGGCTGCTAGGTTGCCCCACCACAGCTGTCTCTCCTCCTGGCTGAACAAACCCCGGTTGCTCAGCCGATCCTCACAGGTCAAGTGCTCCAGCTCTTGACCATCTCATTGTCTCCACTGAGGTGCTCTGGTTCATCAAGGTCAATCTTTCTTCTTTCTCTTTGTTACTGCACTGTGAAAACTACTCAAAAAATGAGTACTGAAAGGTTTGATTTTTACTCACAGCTTTTACAGGCATTCTAGCTAGAGATCTGGGGACCAATTCTTGGTCTCACTTTAATGAACTCTTTGGTAAACTGAGGTCTCCTGAGGCACCTGACATTGCGTGAATTGAAGCAGCATATCTGCAGTTAGATGCGTTGTACTCTATCATGGAGATATTGCCTCAGTATTTTCTTGCATTGCTTTCTTCAATGTAAATCAAGAGTAAGTCAAAACAAAAGGTGAGATGTGCATTTTGTGCATAACAGTAGCAACTTCTAAGTAGCTTGTGTGACAGAGACTTTCACATACTCCTGAACATAACTTACTACAAATATATCAGCAAATATTCTCAAAATATTATATTGGGCAAAATATTTCACCAGTTTTTACCAGATGACCCACTTATCTCAAATACAAGACCTTGTGTTCATGTCTTATCTCTGATCCAGCAAAAAAGTGTATGCACAGATCAAACCTGAGTTGTATATTCTGCACATCGGTGAGAGTTCTTGTCCAATGGAAGTTCTGTACAACAAAGACTGACAGTAAGAACTGGAAAAGAGAATGTTGCTATACCCAAGGTTTGTTTCATGTTACTCAATTCAACGGGAAACAAGCAAACAATACATGTATAAAATTATGCACAGAAACATTGACACAGCATATGGAAAAACAATAAGGAAACCTGAGTGTTTGTCACAACTGCTCTCTAGCTTTCTCCAAGCCACGGCTGGAAACTTTCAAAACATCTGTACTTTTGTTTTGTAGGAGAGGTGATAATTTTAAACCCCTTTGACAGATCTTGGACCTTTTAAAAATCTTTTTTTTTTTTTTTGAGAACTGTAACAGAAAAGAAAAGAAAGTGAGATTCTACCACATTCTCAGTTTACAGAAAAAGGTGCCAGACTGATGGAACTCAGCAGAGAATGGCGGCCAGCAGAAAAATTGTCTTAGTGATTCAAAGGCACGTACATCATTTAATGAGAGAAAAGGTAACAGGCAAATAATAAGGCTACAGAAGCTTTTTTGGGGAAAAAAAAAATACTGTCTCTTATTTAAAGCTTTATAGTTATGACTCAATTTACATTATGGTCTGACTTATAAAGACTAGGTGAAAGCCACAGCCATGTTATAACGAGATTATATTGACTTTACTTCTTAAAACCAAGTTACATGGTTAACCTTACATAACATACCTTGAAATATGTTAAATCCATGTGAAACAGATGGATACCAACAATGCTAGTAACAAAACTCTGAAGTGTTAAGGATTTTACTGAAATCCTGAATTCCAAGAGACTTCATGAGTATTTGATCAGGGAAAGTATCTGAAAAGCTAGAATTTACTTTAGCTAAAAGTGACCCTAAAGTGACCACTATAACAATTATATAACTATAGCTATGCTTCTATATTGCTGTCAGACAGAGAATGACATGAAAACTTATGCATTCACAAGGTCACCAGCTTATTTGCCCAGATTGCCACTTCTATGTCTGTTTTAGTACCAAATCTGCCTATCTGAGGGTCAGGAGCAATTGTGCTAGTTTGAAGTAATATAAATTTAGCATAAGCTATCATTTGCATCAGAGCTTGTGAACAAGCTCAACATTCAGTGGCACAGAGGAGCCTGAGAGCTTCTGTAAATAGCTGTTGTTACAAAAGCAACAACATAAAATTCCTGAATCCAAAAGACTGTAATAAAAATCATGCTTTTGTTCCAATTCTTTTTAGATTCTCCTTAATCAGTACAATAGACATAGAGAAATCAAATTGCTTTAAGCTTTTCTCCACATTTGGATATGTTAGTTTATATACAGAAACATTTTATATATATTTGTGTAACTGTAGAACATAGTTAAAAACCCCACATGATTCCCAAAATGAAACCATGAGTTACTTCACCAAACATTATCTGCCTTGATAGCATTCTCAGACGCTAGTGCTTGCTCCAAATGAATTGCTTCTTTCTGGGAAAGATAAGGTCATAACAGGGGAAAAAAAAAAAGGGGGGGGGGGCAAGACAAAGTGTCCTGATTTTGACATGTGTGACAAAAGAAATACCCCTAACGGACTATTGAACTGGAACTTAGACCTGATCTAGTTTGCCTTATTTTTCATTCAATGAGTGTCAGACAGTTGAAAAATCATAGAGAAGAAAAGAAGCGTAAAGATCAGGATTTTCTATTTATGTAGATTTTTATTTATTCCAGTAAACACCTCCTTGACAAGAAGGTCAAATAAAATGTTTTCATGCTCTTTACATCTGCCTGCAAATCTTACCTAGCCTATGTCTTCTTATCGCTTTCTTCTTTCTCTGTGTCAAATTAATTTGAGAGTCTGAATTCCTACTTAAAGTAACAGATAAACACAGACCACATTAGTTATTAGGTTATATAGGTTTTTTTCTTCCTTTGTAAGGTTATATCAGCATTTGTGGGGCAAACACAATACATTTTTCTTTAGCAATGGATTGTATTTCTTTTCTTTCCTCTCCTTTTCCTCATCCATATATTTCTTTCTAACCTTTCCCACTATCTCAAACACTCACTTCCACTATTATTTGTAATCTCCTCAGGCCTTAATTAACTTTCCCTGGCCTTGAAACCATTGGTTTGTTGATTTCAGTATTATTTTTCCAAGAAACTTTTGCCTAAGTGCTAACTATTCTCTTGAAAATAAAAACCTCACAAGGCAGTTCCCTGAGGGAACATAATGCCACTGACCAAATGAATTGCTTGGTGAAATCATATTGTTTCTATTGAAAGTCTAATATATTAACCTCTCACCTTTCCAATATTTAGAAGTTAAAGGTGTTGGGATATGCAGTGCCTTTTTGGTTCTTTTAACAGTTGTTTCATGCAAGCGCTTTTCCTTAGTGATTTTAGTTTCAATTACAAGATTCTGGAATTCGATCCTCTTATTTCATCTAGTAACTATCACTTTGCGGAAGCAGCTAGGATTGTCATTAGACAAGCCTTAAGCTAACCTTCCTTGACAGTATTTTATATGCATATTTTAATTTTAACAGATTAATCTTGTGTCTGCCTTTCAAGAAAGTTAGATACACCTAATGATTTAGTCCATATTGATTGATCATTTGCATTAATCCTGTTTTTAATCCACATAGTACTGCAAAATGTCAGGCTGTTCAAGGCACCTCTTCAAATACTTTTGTCATGCTGAGAACTTCACTACAAAATTCTGGAGCTTCAGATCTACATGAACCTGATAATCAGTTTCGAAAATAGTAAAAAAATATTACTGTAGACCTAAAGGGGTGAAATTCTAGTATCCTTCAGTCACAATATAACCTTAACTATCTTTCTAGTATTTTGCAAAATAAATTTTGATACCAGTAAATACTGGTAGTCAGCTAATGAATGGAAACATCTCACCTGACTCTATGTCCAAACAAAACATGAATGTCTTTTGAATAACAGATATGTTTCGAATGTTTCATTGATATGTTCTGAACATTTCCTTCATGCATGCTAAGGAAACAAAACCAAGATAGTTTATTCTTTCAGCCTGTGGAAGTGTTAATCCACCACAGTATTTCTCCAGGCACAAGCTTGCAGACCAATAGCACGCTGTCCACTAGTGGAAGGATTGATAAAAGTGACTAGAGCGATGGCTTGATAAGATTGCCAGTAATTTATTAATTACAACATTGCTACCTAAAGCTAGAGGATCAAGGAACTTCTCATGGAAGCTAATCTTGTGATTGCTCAAATGAACTCCACGGAAGGGTAACCGCAGACACTTTTTGCATTCGACAGGTATAAGACATAAATGGTGTAGCCTCCAACAGATATACAGCAGTGAAGAGCTTTTGATGTGCATTTAGGTGTTGGAAACCTATTCAAGATTTGGTATCATTATTTTCTAATATCACGTGTGTTATTTTAACACAGAACGTAAAGGTTGAGGTGATGAAAAGCTGTGCCCTCAGTGTACTGTTGCATATTTGGTGAGGAATTTCTGTTGAAACATCAAGCACATTAAAACGAAAAAATATAATTGTTTTGACTCCACTAGAATACCATGCATGCTTCCTGAAAGCTAAGGTTGTAAATTATTTACAATAAATAAAGCAATTATGTGAAGTTACATTACTGTAAAATAAAATTAAGGAGTATAGATGAGACAATCTTATATACTACAGTTTATCCTCAGTCTGCTCACAATTTTTTCTTTCAGTCCTTCAAATATGTTAATTTTAAATATTGTAAACATTTGTTGAGGTTATAAGACAGTCAAAACAATTTCATTGCTCCATCACAAGACTGTTGTCACAGTTGATCCCTAATGTATGCCCCCTTTAATCAACAATATTACACAAGCAATAGTTATCTACAAGACATTCAAAGTTATTTCTTGAGATCATTTGACTAAGTGAAATGCTTTCAAATGACAACACAATTAATTCTTTCTATAGCAGTAAGTTCATTATTTTTAGATAAACCTTTTGGAAGCTCAAAGAAATAAGACTGACCAAAATGACTGATATATGTGAACTTTCTTATTTCATACTTAACTGGTTTTCAAAAGAACAATTCCATAGTAACATCTAATATACAATACACAATATAACACAACCTTTCAGGATTCTTTACAAAAAGGTTAGCTCACTTAGATAAAATGAAAAAGGGGGGGGCAGGGGAAGAAAACTTTCAAAGCTTCAGATTGGGACACTTGGACTATGGACTAAAGTCTGAAATAAATTAATATTTAATTCAGCCCTTCTTCCTTCTAATGTAGACACATTCCTTAACAAACTTCTGATTGATAGGAAAATTTTTATGTCCAGTCACCAATAGAATTACAGATGTTCTACATAAATACTGAAAATCTCATGGCACTTTGTGTTGGATATGCACCATTTCCCCTGTCCTGTACTCCAGTTGAACATACGAGATGTCTGCTGCCCCTTCATCTTAAAGATGGATGCCTTCCATCATGTTCCTTTTATTTTATTTATGACTTTTACCCTTGTTGATGTAGCACAAGCTAACCTTTCACATCATTTTGGCATGTGTGATGCTTTCTGTTTATCACTGGGGCATAAGACATATAGCATAGAAGGTACTATATATGTTGAACAGTTGTAAAAGGACCTAGCTGAGGCCCACTGTAATATCAACTAGCCATTTAGGTTAAGACTGCACAGGAGTCCATAATTTTAATCTTAGAGGTTTTGGCTATCTCAAATACATCAGAACCAATGAATGTGTGTATCTGAACTGAACTCATATGCATGATGAATCTGGATATCAGTGTTGCTAGTACTGACTGCAGCACAGTCTTGCAGACAGTGCCTACTGTAGATTTGAAAAAGTTATTGATCTTTGTTTCAATCTTCCTTTTTCTTTTTTTTTTTTTTTCATTCAGCATGAAAATGCTATTCAGAGTTGAAGTTTCCATTCCTTTTCTTTGGAATGGCCTTTTAAATTTAACAATATTAAAATAATCTGTTTCAGACAAAGAACACATGCACAAGTAGGACAGTAAACCAAGAATTTCATCACATAGCTGGATAGAGTTCTATAGAAAAATTGACAAAATAATACTTCCTCAACTGTGCATGTTAGCCCTCAGGGTCTTGGTTGTACAATGAGCAAAATTTAACCTCGGGGAGCAGAACTATATTGTACACATATGTAATGCACTAGAAGTGAAACAGCAGAGTGACAGCTCTAATACATGCTGCAGGGCAACATCCTGCAATGAGAATAGAATTGCTCTGCGTCTGGAATTTCAGGGAAATCAAATAACTTACTGTTATGTGGCCATGAAAATCTCATCATTTCTGTTGTTTTCCACTCTATGCCTTGCACATATTTTATTAAAAATGATTTAAGTTCATCCTGGAGTAGCCACAAGCCATTTAGGCTCTAGATCCAGATAGAAAACTATTGACAGTTCAGCACAGTACTCTTATAATGTAAAGCAGACTAGAATATGGTGCTATTGCATTGCTGTGCATTCTTAGTGTTGTCCTTCCTTCTGTTTCTTCTTGCTTTCCTATATATTCTATACTTTCATTTAAATGCTAATCTACTTCTGCAGGTAGGCTACATAGAGGAAACATAGTCAAAATGAGGGACAATTAACTTTTATGCAAGACTAATACTTGGGTAATCTTCATTAGAATGCAGATAACACTCAGTTGACTGGGTTTTTGGAAGGCATATTCCAAATATAATTTAAGATTTCCTCTTGGAGCAATTATTTTGAAACTCTGTGATTACAGGCACAGCACTGTAAGATGTATCAAAGGAAACAAATTTATTTTGAAGCATACATTTAAGATTGCTGCTATTTACATTTTGCATTGTGACTGCTTTCTGTCAGAACTATGTATGATGACTTCTGCTCTAAAAGGATAATATCCTATATATAAGATGAAAGACAATAAGGAGATACTGAAGAGAGAATCATAGAATCATAGAATAGGTTGCAGTGGAAGGTGCCTTTAAAAGTCATCTAGTCCAACCCCCCTGCAATGAGCAGGGACATCTTCAGCTAGATCAGGTTGCTCAGACCCCAGTCCAACCTGACCTTGAATTTTTGCAGGAATGGGGTATCTACCACCTCTCTGGGCCAGTGTTTCACCACCCTCATAGTAAAGAATTTCTTTCTTATACCTAGTCTGAATCTACCCTTTTTTAGTTTAAAGCCATTACCCCTTGTCCTATTGCAACAGGCCCTACTAAAAAGTCTGTGCCCCAAGGGTGAGAGGAAGGGTGCAGACTAACATAGCAAAGAAGTTCCTTTCAAGTGCTAAATTGTTTAGACCAGTTTCATGCTGTTGCATTTAGTGGGAGTGGAGAGTGAGTCATGCCTGTCAACTATATTGCAACATGCACGAGAAATCAGAACCAATATGTAACTTGCTCTTAAAATTTTCAGCTGCAAGGTGATGGATTCTTCTGTTTTTCCTTTACCTACCTTTGTACTAAATATCGGGCATGATAACTGAAAAAAACCCCTGCTTCTTTGTGTTGACACATGCAGTGCAGCAGGGGAGGAGTGTTCTGGGGTTCTGACTTCCTGGAAAACAGAAATCCAAAGTTCCAAATTTATTTTCAGTGACCCCACATTATTAATAAACTGCTAATGGGTTCCTGAATACTTAAGTATTCAGAAATAAAAATTCAGTCTTTGATGCTCATTTGGAATATGATCACTTGATTCAACGTCAACCTATATGGCTGTTAATCTCTATGGACTAAATTCAACGTAGCATATGTAGGTCAACAGACAAAACTTCCATTGAAATCAATAACAGAAATAAATTACTCTGGTATAACATGTCAGTCTGCATTTGATTTGCTGATACATGATTACACTGAACTGTTAGCTTCATTTACTTGTATTGATTGTTACTGTGAAATGCTTAGTAATTGCACATCAGATTTTTAAAGGTGCCTAACTGCATACTTTACACTAGTGTTAAATTCCATACATTGAATATCTGTAAACTATGTTCTAGGGAGTTACACCTCTATGCCATGCCTGGTTTTTGTAATGTTATGGGCCATATCATTAGCTCTATGAAAGCTTAGTCTAGAATTGCAGTTGGAGGGATAGAGGAGAAGAGAAGCTGACTCCATTTTCAAGGCTCAAATGCTACAGGCAAGATCAAAAGCTTTTTTTTTAAGAATATGGGATCCAGGTCAAGACTTTGAACACTACACATTCCAAGCAGTTTGTGTCTCAGGTCTGAGTTAAGAAAAGGTTGGCCACTATGTCTAACACTTCAATAGCTAACCTATATTTATGTGCATAGGACTTAGAGCAGAAATGAAAACTCAGTTAGATCCCTTAGATCCTAACCTAAGCTAGAACTCATTCTCCACCCCTGCCTTCTTCTGGGAATTGGGAGATGCCCACTCTCAGGGGACTCAGGGAGGAAAATTTCCCTGATAGGGCTCTGGTTATAGAACTACTGTATAAGAGTCAGAAGCTGTCATCAGTATTCAGTGGCAATAGCCGTGAGGCTCCAAATTCAGGGACAGAAATGTGAGTTGGGTTTGCTCATACAATTAAGAAATTTACATGCGACTCCACCCACCATCTAAAGCCCAGTCAGGCCTAGAGGAAAGAATTGTCCCTTTAGGGTAAAACTGCTCAGACCTCCAGGAATTAACCAAAATTGGGAAGTGGATGTTGTACAGGTTTTGTATTTTGTATTCTTTTTAATGGCAATTATATGTATTGCAATTTGATTCCCATTTTATGTATCCGAATTTCTCTCTTGATATTGCTACTTGTGTTTGAACTGAGACCATTATTTACAAATAGGAGTAAAATATATAGAAAGATTTAATTTATGTGCCCAGCATATTTATGGATGTTCTCTTTGGAAAATGCTTCTACTTCGACTCAGTTTGTAAGCAGTGTTTTTTCAAGCAGTAGTCCACTGAAGTGGAAGGAAGCCTGTGAGAGGCTTGAGTAAGAATAAAACGACAATGAGAAAGAGCCAATAAAATTACTGGAAATTTATCTGACCAATTTCAAATCTGGAAACAAAGCTTGAACATTAGCTGGTTCTTATTTTATTTAAATCACTTTGCTAATCCCTATAAAAATATAAATCATATGTTTTAAGTATCTAGAGTTTTGTCTGCTTTGCTAATGTGCTCTATCTGGAGACTGTTAAATCATTCTGCAATAATATTGTCCAGGTAACTTTGTGAGCAATGTGAGTTTAAACGGGTCTGATGGTCAAGACTATCTGAAATGTGTCCAATAACCACAGAAATGAGATCTAATTGAGGCAAACACTGGAGTAATGTGTTAAATCTGCCAGGCTTCCCATTATAACACCAGGTAAAAATTCTCCCTTGGGCATTACTTGGCATAAGAGTTCTCAGGTCTGAGGGAAAGTAAAACATCCAAATGCTCAACATTTTTTGAATCACCAAAATATACAGAAAATAAGTCACTTTTTTCTCTGCTTCTGCAAATTTAAAACAAGAGATTCATTTATTAAAAATAACTTTTTGATAGTAAATAGCCCTAGCCAACTGAAGTCCTGGTCTTGTTGAGGCCTTTGAGGTAAGAAGTTAGATCAGAAGTGATGAGGAAAGTCTTGCATTTTCAGTTCAGACTTATTAAATATTTGAGGGTAGATGATAGCTGTTTATGTCTGTATAACAAACCCCTCCAACAGCTTTTGTTTGCTGTCTGGGTCTCTTGTTACTGGGAGTAAAAACATTTCAGGAAGAAGAGTGATCTAGCAAGAATGAGGTCACTTCTCTGCTGTGTGCTTTAGGTATAGCTAACCGGTTTCGCGATCTCTCCTTGCTCTCCAGCTGGAAACAGTGGGCCGGGCTGGTTCCTCTGCCCAGATCTTCAGGTGGAAAGTGGCCATGTCCTCTCTTGCCTCTGAAATGTGCCAAACACTGCAGTGGGATGGAAAACAATCCTTATGGTTGGACTGGTACTGCTTTTAAAACATTTAACTGCTTCTTGGGCTACATTGCTACAGAAATGACTAATGACACAATTGACTATTGGGAAAGCACAGAGGGCAGTACATTGCACCTACTGCAACAAGATGAAGTATAAACCACAAACCACAAATCATGCTCATGATTTGGAAGCAGGTGAATATTTTTCTGCCAGATTCCCAGACAGTCGTAAAGGAGGAAGGAGTGACCAGGTGACAAGCTCCTCTATGCTTAGTCAAGAGTCATCTGGATTGCAAGCAGAAAGTAGAGTAGACTTCTCCCCCACCCCCACCCCCCGCCTTGAAACTGGAGAAATACTTGGCTGCTTTTTGCCACTAATGTGGAACTGTGAACATTTGGCTCCAAGCCAGTTCTGGAGAAAGAATTGTTGAAAGAAAGCTTTCTTATATGGTATTTCTCTGACATGGGCAGAAGTAGAAAATACTATAAATTTTATGAGAAAAATTATTCTGTGGTGATTCATACCCCAAACGTGAAGGCCTATGTATTGAAGAGAGCCTTTAGGGACTTATCCACTGTATGAGAAGCTGGGGCTTGATTCCTGGCCACCCTGATTTTGCATCTATCCTCTTGGATAAGGTGTGAGGCAGTTGCCAAAGTGGGAAACGCGCCAGCAACCCTCACCACCTGCCACAACAAGATGTCGTGACTCTGAGCAGCTCTGTCTTCTCTAATTTATATTCACAGACAAATCAGCGCTTTACAATGTGGGAAATGGAGGAATCTACTTTTACCCAGGCTGAAAAAGAGGGTCAGTTCCCCTAATCTCTGAATTGTTCACACTTCACTTGTTTCTGAACAAATTTTATGTGCCAGATGATGAACTTCACGTAATTAAAGGGAAGTATTACTAATATTAAATGCATTGCTACAATCTCCTTTGAAACATTTTTTTTCTAATCAGATCCCTGATTTCCTGTGCTCAAACTAATTTTGGATTTACCAGGGAAAAGGATAGTGAAATTTATAAAAGCAGAACAAAAGCACTCAGCAGAGGCTAAAGGGTGGGAGATTTATGTTTGTAACTAGACGTGGGGGGAATCAGAGAAACACCAATGTTTTACAAAACCTATTCAAGTACAAGAAGAAAAGGATATAAAATATCTGTGAAAACATTTATGGGAGAAATCAGAAAAACACTGTCAGAAAGATTTGGCTATGAGAGTCACCACATAGGAGAAGTGGGAGCAAGAATGCCAATGGCTTTTAAGATAGAATCTGAACGGAGTTACCAGCTATGATTTTCCCAAATAGCAGCAAAAAATCTCATATGTTTCTGGGTTTTTTTTTTATAAAAACATACTAAAGTACAAACAAAATTAAGGAACCCTCATTACTTATTTGAGATACTAGTAGAAAGTGAGAACTGATCTCCACTTCACACGATAACGAGTAATAGGATCTTCTAGGAGAAGTGAAATGACAAAAATATTTCAAGTCGCTAAGCAAGACTGCCCTTCAGTGGAAGTTAAGATGATGACATAGTTGCAGTAAGTTTTGAAATGCAGGAGTGAGCAGCTTTGGCCTACTAGAGGCAATGGAGGAAGGAAGCTGCCCAGATGAGGCCACTGGTGCAGGATGAGCAGCTATTTCCTCTTCACATCAGCATTGTGCTACCTTCAAGGGCTCTGCTGATTTCCACCGCAACCATGCAAAGTTGAGAACACTTAAACTAAGGATGGTCTCTTACTATTCAATCTGCTCCAGTTGGCAGAGATTGCATATACTGCAAACGCACATTTTGCACTATTTTTACTTTCTGAAAGAGATATAAGGCAGTGCTCTGAGCAGCATTCAATGCAGCTAACTAATCTCAAACACCCAGCAGGGGTGTTTGAAGTAAACAGTTGCAAACAGAGCTGCTTGAAAATTTTCAAATGCATTTTTTCCTGTAGATGTATATACTTTACATAACACCACATATATTCACAACAAACTACTGGTTTTTCTCTTTTTCTTCGTTTCCTTCTTCTATTCACCAATTCCTGCCCACAAAAGGAAAAGCAGAGAAAAGAAAGGATGGCTGACAAAAATAAAGTTAAACTAAAGGAAAACTATCAAATAAAAAAGGGAAATGTTTTCAAAATCACAGCAGATTAAGACATATTCACAAAAAAAAAAAAAAAAGAGAAAACACTGACAACATTTTAAAAAAGGTCTTTTTTATAACCTGGGTGTTTTTATAAGTCTTTAGAAAAGTCTAAACCAAAAAAAACAAGCAGAAAAAATGTCCATCTTGTTGCTAAAACATAAATATCTATATAAGTGCCTAAAATATTTTAGCTGTTAGGCAAGTCAAGTATTAATTTCCCAGGTAAGGTTATTATTGTCTTTCAGAAATGCATCTCATTCCCTCATATAACAAATATCCAGATTGTTTTGAAATCCAACCAAAAGAGGAAACACAGAGATTAAATAAATCCAAGTGATTTGACTGCAAATAAATGTTTCCTAAGACATGGGGCTATTGCACTTCACAATTAGAAGAGTAGCTCTTTTTTTCCTGTTTTGTTTTTTTTTTTTTAATACAAACCTTTATGTATAGACCTATTGCTTTGTTTTCCATTAACATCTTTTATAAACACTTACAGGACCAAATTCTGCTACATTTCTTTCTGTCCCTTCCCTCTCTCCCTATCCTTCCATTCTTTTTCAAAGGGACAGGAGCAGTTGTTAATAAAGGCAGAATTTGGGGCTTACTTTGTACTTCTAAACACGTGTCATCTCGTTGAGACCAGATCTAATGTATTCCCATGTTGAATTTAGAATAGAGCCATGGAAACTGAGCAACTTACTCAAGTATTAAAGAGTTGCCATCCCATTCAAGGGATGAACTTTGAGTTTAGTGTATGCATCACAGCTGCAAGATTCAGCCCTTCTGAACCTACACTACTCTGGAGTACTTAGTAGATCTTACACCATCTCAGAAAAAAAACTGGTATGACAAACATTTTGTCAATTTCTTTAATGTGTGTTAAAAAATATTATTGGTTTAGTAACTAAAATATTAAACCACACTCATTCTTCACAATTCATTGGTCTACTTTCAGTCAAATCCCCATAACCTTGAAAATCTGGAAAGCTGAAAATTTATAAGAAAGCTCCTTTTACTTTAAATTTATATAAATGATCTCTTGCCCTACACATCTGTAAAATTTCAAATGAGTGCAATTTGTATACTTAAAAAAAAAAAAGTTAAAATTGAGTGAAATGTACCATGGCTTTCAATTGCTTTCAATTACCATTAAACCTTTTTGAGAGCAATTTGCATAATGTTTCATAAACATGTAGGCAGATTAACCTTTTTAGTTAATTTATTCATTAGCAGTAAAAATTCAAAGCACCTCTTATGAGAAAATAATGTCTTGCTGGTAAATTACACAGAAACAAAGCAATTGGGACATACTTGCCTCAGTTGTCCCTGTGTCAAAGCACAAAATAGTGGAGAGAATAAAGCTTTGCCTGTTAGCAGAGTGTTGATTAAATCGCCTGTTTGTGAACAATTAGCAGTATTACAAGAAGATTAGGTGAAGTATTAATTAGAGATGGGTTAGAAGAGTCCTTCCTGGAGCAGGTACCTGCACATATGGGGGAGGGAAGAATGAATAAGAATGAGAAAAGGCAGAGGGTTTGACTCCTTCCTGCCTTAAATCTCTCATAATCTCTTACATTCTGTCAATGGAAAATGTGGTAATTCAACACTATTTTTCTGTCACTTTTTGTCCCTTTGCATGTCTGTAACAGGCTGCTTGAGATAGAAAGGAGTGGCCACATTCCCTTCTCCCCCAATGTGGTCTCCATCCTTCATTTTAACTCTGATTGAATGAATTGTTCAAATGTTACATCATTGTCCGTATGCAAGAATGAAAAAAGTGCTTGAAGTTTGTACACTTATGTAGTCCTTTATTAGCCAGGTTCTTAAGACATTTTCTGCAACATGAGACTAAACCCTTCCCATGAGCTGGAATTGGATCATTTGCAGATTGACCTTAAGGAATTGGCAGGTCTATCACTTTGGGTAAGATTATACAACATTTGGTGACACAGGCAAGAAAAGCATGTAGAGGGCAGCTGCTTAGCTGATGAAGACAGTCAGAGCTTGAATGGTAGTTTGACAGTTTACACCAGTTTTGGCCCTACCCTTACATCTCTTCATTAAGAAATAAAATGAAGCCTTTCTGCAGATGTGCAAGTGCAGACTGATCTCAGCTCACACATGCTCTGTCATATGTAATAATGCTATCCATTGTCTTTACAGTGTATCCAAAACAAATATACTATTACAATGAGTGGCCCCATCTTTATCTTCTTTACTCAAGTATATAAGTGTAAATATTTAGATTGAGACATCTGCTACATTAAATAACTCTATTAAAGCTATAATAACTTCCTATTTTAAATTCCAGGACAATCGAGCTGATATTTTTACACTTTCCCATATCTTTATATGGGTTTACATCTAGAAGAGATATACTGATCAAGATTTCAAAGTTAAGGAAATTCCACACACCCTTCTGGTGACTCAAAATAGGCAGATTATACAGGTGGCATGAGAATGTAGAAATCACTAAGTGACGAGTATACAGAAGTATTAAATTACCTAATAGTAATTATTATTCATGGTCCTCTTGCACTGCTGTCATGTGCTGCTAATGGAATGTGGTTGACTTAACAGATGTAAGTCAACCACAAAAGTTGCAACAATCTCAAACCAGTCTCTGGAAAAAGCTCGTAAAAATAAATAGATTCTCTACAGAAATTTAAAACGTTTAAGGATTATTCTTTAGCTTTTAAAATGTTTACCAGTTGTCTAGTTGAATTATCTATTAAAAGTTCTCCTCTCTTCCAAGGAATAAACCCAACCAAAAAAAAAAAAAAAAATCAGAAAATGAAACAATGTATTCATAAATGGGGGAGATCTAAAAGTCAAAGGAAAAGCACAATGTTTTTTCTTAGAAAGGTCCCATGTGAACTTAACACTGTATTTGCTGGAGTGTTTTTAACATACTTTACTAACCCCTGAAAGTGGCTTTGAATTAAATAAAATCTGTAGCACAAAGAAGAATCCTGGACTCTGTCCATATTTATGATCAAATAAGTATCTCACAATAAAAAAAACTCTTGTCACAGTTACTGGAGAGTAGATTCAAATCATAGGTGAGTCTCAACTTAAAACCTCTTTAGTGTTTATGCTTTCTCACTCAGTTCAGTTTTGTTCCCATTCAAGCCACTGTCTGAACTGCAATTAATGAATATCCAAAGGAGAGAAGACATTTTTCCAAGACATGTCTGTCTTCGCTAGATTTTGTGTTCCACTACAGATCTATGCAAGTGGTTATATTGCATTTCAAACATGGAGGTGAGACTCTACCCTCATCTTATGTCCATGCATTGGTTGGAGACTAATGTGCAGGTGTAATTCTTAGATAATAACGGGATTGCTGAAAGGCCTGCAGTGTGAACTGAAGTAGACACCTGCCTATCAATATTCTCCTATCAATACCATGTAGTTAACAGGTTGCCCAGAGAGGTTGTGTAGTCTCCATCCTTGGAGGTTTTCAAGACATTACTAAATAAAGCCCTGAGTTACCTGGTTTGATCCCATAGCTGGTCCTGTTTGGACTAGATACCTCCTGAGGCTTACTTTATGATTCTGTGATCACAAGACCCTTCCAAGAAGGGCAAGAGAGATTTGTGACCAGCAAAACAAATCAGGTACTTGCATGAGACAGAAGGAGCAGGGCTGTATCACCAGGTTTAAGCCCTCAATCAAGAATCATTGGATACAATTTTGCTGAAGTATGTGAGAGCTGCACAGCTGGTTTAAAGCAAACAAACAAGACACTTTTCATTCCATACCCCCCACTGTGTTTGAAGTTTTCCTAGCATATTTATTTGATATAAAATTGATAATGTTGTTGGTGTTGACTACATATCATTAATAACAATCAAGCTAGGTTGTAAAAGAAGGACATTTATTCCTTTTTCTTGTTGGCATTTCAGATGCTTCTTTGCCTTCCTGTCTTTGATAATGATCTACAAGGCACCCAGCTCATGGACAGGAAGCAGGATGGGGTTTTGGTAATAGAATAACTAACCACACCTGGTGATACTTATGCTCCCTCCACATTGCCAAAGCCTGCCCTGTGAGAATAATGCTGCCCCAACCAATGCTACAGAAGGATGCAAGTTCTGGGATTGACACAGTTAAATAGAAACCCACCAGGAAAACACGGGTTTGCGTCTTTGATAATACATTCTAGGAATGACTATCAGAGACCTGCTCTGTGACTAGGAATTAGCAACCAATGAGCCTAAAAATAGAAATAGTCTATATACAAAAATCACTGTGCTTACCATTCTACAAGAATGGTAATGTAGGATGTGCTCACTAAGAAAATACCAAGCCCTTCACATATACACCTGCAAAGGTTGTTAAACACCCTCTCTAGACTAAATGGATGTTTCACTGGATGTTTCCACCAGGTAATAGATCTGTGTTCTTTCTATATCTATTTCAGACACATCATTCCCTACAAAGTGCTATGAAGTACCTGAAGCAATCACCTCAAACATGATAATAAATTTCAATGATATGAACCCTGAATATTGAACGTAGGAATGCTTTTGTATAAAGCCTACTTCGGGAATACTTTGCTTTGACTTTCATCAAGAAGTCAGGTTGTAAGATCAAAAAATGTTGAAATCGGCATCAGATAGGGTCCTAATCTTCCTGACAGGATCCTAAGTACAACTATATCGCCAAAAGCACTTAAGGAGCAATTAATATAACTGTGGCACTCTGTTGGTTTTTTTATGGGAAGGGGATTGGAGTCAAATGGAAAGCAAAGCTCACTCTCATTAATAAAAGGGTTAAATACCATGTCATATGGCAGCAAATTGGCTTAAAACACTGGGGGAAAAAAGAGAAACCTATTTTAATTTTGAAATGCCTGTCCTGAACAATTGCATATCCACCTTGACAGGAAAAGCTTCTCTTAATGTCTCCTCTTGGAGTAGCTTCCATTATTCTCTATCCGCTAAGCATAAATTGTAGGAAATTAGACATGTTTTAAGGGTCATAAGCCCATTTCCCTTTTAGAGCAAGTATGGTATAAAGTATTTAAATGTAATTTAAACTAGTGTCTATTTAATCCAACAGCAATTTATAAGCATTGTAATGCATCTGTTTATTTCAATGCCCAATCCCATATGCAGGCTCCTCCTGTTCCCCAAGGAAAACACAAACTCGATTGTATGTTTGGGAAGGAGATACCAGTGTTCGACCAAAAAGCTCTTAACAGAAAAAAACCTGAGCAAACGGAATGGAAATACAAGAAAAGGGATGATCCGGCTATCATAGATGAAATGAGATGGTCAGTTATTTTCTAAACCAACTTTATTTTGTGAGAATGCATTAACTTACTGAATTTCAGCAATTATGGCGCTTTTGGTCAAAACAAGGTGATTGCATCTTATGTGCCACAGAATAGCTTACAGTTCAGTGGCCTCTGCATGCACATGGCATATGAAAGATTAAGATTCAGTCTCTTTACTGCCTAAATAAACCCAGAATGTGGACAGGAATCTCTGTCTTGTCCTCCAAAGTGCTCTAACTCCTTAGTTATTCTGGATTGGCATTATACCCATTGGAGTTGCTCCATGATATAGAAATAGATATTCATTATTAAATATTCATAAGGGAAAGCAATTAAAACTGTCCTCTATACCTTTGATGAGCTTTCCTGTCACTGGGCCACAAAGCAATTATCAGTCATGCTGTCCTAGAGTCATCTTCAACAAGAAGTACGCAGACAGTCTGTTTTTAGTTGTAGCCTGGTGGTATTGGAAGGTCATAGTTCATGCCAGTAAAAGCTCAAACAAGCACAGGTAGGAATTCAGCCCAGACCTTCACTGAGTTTTGTAACTATTAGTTGAACTGGAGTACCGGTTTTTATGTACCGAAGGGAACGGCTGATGCAGGCACCTGCCTCACGTCTGTGAGTGCAGAGCTGGGAAAGGCACTTAACTCTGTTTCAGTGGAGTGGTAGAAACCCTTGCTCGTACATCACTTTCATGAAGTTAGCCAGTGATAGGACTCCATTTTTAGGTACCTAATTCTCCTCATAGGCAACACATAGACATGTTGGTATTTTAGAATCACAAAGACTACCGAATATAATGGCTTCTTACCTTGACGTGACTAAATAACTGACTAGCAATTAGTTTAGATTTTGCAGTTTCTGTTTTAGTCTCAGTTGATTAAGTAGCTTTTTGGAAATTGATATAAATATGAAAGCTTAAAATTTCCTGAATGTTTAGCACACATAATTATTCCCTTTGAAAATATGTTCTGTAATGTGCTGCTTATTTTTTGTTAAATCTTTTGCCTGTTACATGAAGTTCTTATTTTTTATGTATTATACTTAGAAACATAAGCACACAGTTCAGGTGCCCACAGAGATGCTGCTTATAGTTGTTTGTTAATGGCACACAGAAATATAGACTAATGACAGGACAATCTACTGGTCTGCATCACCTCCTTCGGATTATTTATGAATAAACTGCATTTTGGCCTACCAAGACTGGAACAAGGAAACAGAAGCAAAAATAAATGCACAAATAACCCCCTGCTAGGAAGTGTAAGGTGGTAACCTTGGCATGCTGCAGCATGTGGCACATTCAGGGAGTCTGCATATTTTAACCAGAGCCCTACAGTTGCAAGGCTGTTCAAGTTTCTCTCTGCTTCCTGTGTCCCCTCTCCTTCTTTTTTTCTTCCACCTGTAATTTCCTCTTTTCTCACTCCCTTTCTCTCTCTCCCTCCCTCCATCACATTCCATCCTTCCATCCCCCCTAAACCTCTGAATTGGCCAGATACCTAACCCTCGGTTTTTCAGTGTGAGACCTGAAAAAAGGAAAATCATGAGTAGCCACATACGTTAAGGATTTCAAAAGGAGCAGAGGATGCTGTGTCCCTAGCAATAGACAGCCTGGAATTTTAAGGCTTCAAACAGTTTCAGGTTTTGCTCTTGACAGAATTTGGATAGGCCTCTGTTTGTTTGAATTTTCTAAATAATTTTATATTTAGAGGGTGCATTTCAGTCATGGACACCTATGTTCTTATTATATGGTAACCACTGTTTCTTGGTGATAGTGTTTTATTTTACTGTGTTTTCTCTGTAGGTATTTCCTGGGTTATTAACAGATGCTGTAAAATAGGGTGTGTATGTGTGCGTGTGTGTGTGTGTGCACATATGTGCATTTTACTCTGGCTTTGTAATAGCTCTGAGTGAATTTACCTCTAAGGATTTCTAAAGTGATTTAACATTCCACTTCCTACAATAACAGCTTATTTCAACAGGAACACTTAATTATTCTAAAGGTTTATTTGGTTTCATACTCTCTTTATCTGTCATGTAGCTATTTTATGCTTCTTCCACTTATATGAATTTAGACTGTGTTTGTTTTAAGTTTATATAAACACAGAATAAAGAAATACTGAAAATAGCCATTAGCTTAGAGTGCTACATCAATTTAAAACTTGATCTAGATGTTACCATAAATGAAATAAATGGAATTCAGCACTAGATGAAGCAGAAGAGGCTGAATGTAGCAAAGTCACTGGATGTTAAAAATCAAAACAGATCAAAAATTCAGGGTAAAAATACAAAATTAGGACTGCTGAGCTCTCTGAGGGAAATGAGAAGGGACTAATGTTTTATTCTTCCATTACTTGGTGAACATTTGCATTATTATTAATAGGCCAGCTCAAGTAGTCGGTTTTAAAACTTAATCCCTCAGGAAGAAAAAAAAAAAATCACACTTTCTGTAATGGGATTAAAAGGAATAAGGGGTAAAAAAGGTAAGAATATAACCATTTGGCTCTAAATGATGAAAGCATAATGCTGAGGATAATAAAAAATTCTTCAGCGATATATGGAAATTCTTCAGCTATATTTGAGCCATTCTTAACCATGAACTCATTATTGTTAAGGACTGCAAGGCTGAGATTTTGCTTGAAAGAGTAAAAAACAGTGCAAAATAAACAATAAATAATCATAATATTTGTATGAAAGATCTGTATTCTGGTGTTGAACTCGGGGACTGGAAGACAGATGAACAGGAGCTAAACTCCGTATTTTCCTTATACCATGTAAATATGGTTTCTCATATTCAGCCCTCAGCAAAACAGCTTACATAAACCACTTGTACTGACCTTCATTTATTATGTGTTGGTTTTTTTCTCACCCTGAAAAAATGTCCCCAAAATATCTATTTTTTATCTATGTAGGGATGGGTATTAACTATAGTTCCTTGTGGCAGGATGAGTAGTATGGATACTTGAACTAAACAGGGATACTCCAAATTCAAGCACGATTCTGGCCTGTAGGTTTCTGATATTTATTTTCTGAATTTAAAGTAGTAGTCTGAGGACCTTCTAAGTGTTGTGAACACAGTAGGCTAGTGGCCTGAACTCCTGGTTTAACATCAACATGTAACAAAAAAAATGCTCTGAAGTTGCTTTAAACCACAAAAATCCCAAACTGAGCACAACAGAGGGAAGCCTGGTGACATCTGTAACACACTACTGAATATTATGTACAGCTTGCAAGACTCTTTCTTACATTGAGGCATGTTTTGTGAGTCACTCCACCAAAAGTAAGAGGAATACTTATAAAACAAATACTATAAGTGGTTGAACTGCTTTCCAGCTCTGTAACATCTGAATACCTTTCACATAAACTGGGTCACAAAGGCTGCAGCAATTCATATACCCTTTGGCACTTCTCTTTGGAGTTACAGAAACACTTCTTTGCATGAAGTGTTTTGATAGTTCAGGCAGCAGCAAGGTTGGTTTATATTACGAATATGCCTGTTTCAGGTGGAAGACTTTTATCAAGGACAAAGGTTTTGCAGTACTCCCTAAATGTAATGAAACACCAGCTTTGCTCTGTATCCTTTGGAAGTTTATTCCACAACCAGTTGCAACTAGATGTACATTATTAGCATGCCTTAATGCTAAATACTGCCTGTAAGTAAATTAAGCACGTCTTACACATTCATGGTACTAGAACATAAAACCATGGTGCTGTCCAAAGAGGCAGTCCTCCTCTCCCTCTTATCCTTGGGTATTTCTGACTTCTTCCCTTCTGTCAGCAAGAGCTTTCATGCAGATACTTGGCCCCAGAATAGGATCCAGGAACTGGCATGGCTAAAAACTAATCTTTGAATCTTTACTTCCCCTGCCACTCCCCCACCCCCACCCTCTTTGGTCAGTTTAGTTTCTAGCCATCTCGGATGTGGATTTCTGAAATATGTGTGGGAAGAGGCACAGACTGCCTGTCCATCTTCATGGCTATGGAGATTTATGCAGACTTCAAATGACCGTATAACCACAGCTTAAATTAGGTTAGTTTTCACTGAGCTGCTGCTACAGTCAAGGGAGAAAGTGTGGTTCCTGTTGTGATTTACCATCTGTAAAAGGTTAACATAGGATCTCTGAAGTGCTTTCTGGAGGAACCCAAATTTAGATGCCTAAAGTTAATACTCCCCTTAGTGTGAATACTCACTTTATTTTCATCTCTCACATGTTTTAGCTAATGCTTTATGATTGGTCTGGTGTAAAGATAGTAGAATGTGGCCCAGCGTCTCTATGAACTCATGCTGGCAGTTTGGATGTAACTTGATTCTGACATTTCCCCTTCTGCGTTAGAGGATTATACATCTATTTTCTTCAGATATGGCAGAAATGTCTAAAGATTCACCTTTCAGAATGAAAAGGACTCATAAATACTAATGCAAATGACTGCACAACATCAATGAAAACATTCACACCTCAGTAAAGAACCAAACAGGAAAAGCATGTCATGAAACACTGTTGTGCACTGTGGCTGAAGGTGCCCTATATAATGACAAAAACTGTAATATGGTAGTTTCTTACTATTACTGACATTCCCTAAAAGTGTATTGTTTTGTCTATTTTTTTAATGCTCTTTGTGGGGGAAGAAGGTGACTCATTCCTTGTGTTGGAGTTCACTTTTTGCATTTATGTATTGGTTTACTTGGGCTATGTGCAAACTGTGCGACCTAGGAGAGCTTCTGGGCTCCCAGTCATCCTGCATCTTGACTCTCACATGAGGGTGAGGTTTGGACTTGTGCTACTTGCCCCATCCTATGTGCCCTGGTTTCTGCAGAAGTGATACCCAGGTGGGGGCACAGACAGGAGCTACAAAATGCTCTATCTGGACCTTCGTCCCAGGCTGGTATTTCAGCATCTGCTAAACACACACTCTCAGGTCACGTTAAAACATGGTCCTTGTATAATTGATATTTTTTCAGCGGGTTCTCTGATTTGTACTTTTCCCAAAGCAAGACAGAAGTTTGTATTAAATGTGCTATTTTCTACAGGAGATTTCAGCTATCAATACTCAACATAAAGGCTTGTAAGATAATCTTGTATTTTAACACAGAATACTTATGCTTTTGCAATTCAGTTAATTTGGGCCTCAGTATAAGTTGCTTTGTTTCTATCAGTTGCAAAAAAGCACAGCCTTATTAAACATGATTAGAATTTAACTCTTCTAACCTTGCAAATCACACAAATGCACTACATCTGGAATACTTCTGGTAGGCTGCTAATGTGTGCTGACTCTAATGTATGAACAAATTGCAAAGCGAAATTTGCCCCTCTCCCCTCGCCCTCACTCAGACATGCAGCTTTATACCAGTAACAATGATATCTCTGATTTCAGAAGCTAGGCTTTTCCCTGTTTGGGTACTCCCTACAGAAAAGGAAGTGTGGATGTTGAAAGCCCTTCACATCAGGCCCGTGCAGAAGGCAGAGGATTTTTCAGGAAGTTACAGTTTCATGAATCTAAGGGAGAACATGCTTTGAAGTAGAGCAGGCATTTTCCAGAGGATATTGTGTTGGCTGTGTGCCTGTTATCAAGGAATTGTACAGGATGCATATTCAAAAAGTTTCCTGAAGGGAAAAGCAGAATGAGTTGGGTTGTCTGGGCAGATTTGAGTCATTTACCTGGAGTCAGGGTAACTTCTCAACCTTTATGAAAGAAAGACATGGAAAGTTAGATTTTTCTTCCCAGGGGATAAAGGAAAGTTTGACTAAAAGTGAAGACTAAATGTCAGCAGCTTCGATTGCCCTGTTAGCTGATAGAAAATAAGAGAAACCTATTTTAGAGAGGGAATGAGAAAAGAGTAGGGGGAAAAAAAGACAAATGTGTAAAAAAGAAAATGTTCTGAGGGCACATGTTCCTAACAAACTTTAATTTGGATGACATAGTAAAAATATGTCCATGTAAAAAAGAAAGAAGAAGATAAAGCAGGTGAATGTAATAGCCTTCAACTAAATAAAGAAAAATCTATATGGATTTTTTATATAATGGCTGATATAACAGGAACTGTTACTCAAACGACAGACCAGTGTGACAAGGCCAGAGAAAGGCTTGAAGTATGTGGATTGGGGAGTTTTCCAGGGCTAAAATGCAAAAGCAAGATGCATATTTATTTTATTGTGTGGCCATATGTTTCCATTAATGAAAAAGAGAAGGCTGCTTAAAGCCAAAGAGATAACAGGAAAAATGTTGGTAAGGTATCTTTGAGGGAAAATTAAAATAAAACTTTTGGAGCAGATGGAAACTTAGAGAAACCAATATGTTCCCTAATATACATCTTCAAACATTTTCTCTGGAAAATTACCAAGCACTTCTATTAGAGTCTGGCATTGTAAGGATTTCGAAGCTGTTGGTTCTGCTGGATTTCAGACTCTCTCTGACACTGGAATAGTTTATTGGGAAGGGAAAATTTAGTGGGGAAACAGAAGTAGCAAGTTCAAACCTATTTTATGAAAAAAATAAACTATTTTCATGAAAATATTATTTTGTACTAATAAACTGGAAGAGAAAAAAATAGAATGTCAAGATATATGAGTATAGTTACCACTAAATTGTATATTAATCAATGTGTCTGTCAATAAACATTCCAAAATCGATGCAAGAATCCAAAAACTCATTTCTACATTATCTAATAGACAAGAAAGAAACCTGTAACAAGTTAGCTTCTGTCAAGAGGCACATTAATCATTCTGCCTATTCTCTTAATGAACTCAGCAATAGCCAAAGGATTGGGGATAGTAATTAAATGTTAGGTAACTGCAAATGTGTAATTAACACAAATGTGTATCTAATTAAGTAAAGCCTATCATGTGATGCCAGACTCAACAGAGGATAATAAAGTCCAGGTTTGACAGCTGATAGGTCTGATGAGTTTCTCATCATATAGTTTGTAGCACAGTGTGCAGTGGTGTTGGTGCCCCAGCCTTGGGGGGGGAGAGGGTAGCAGCAAAAAATGAGATAGTGACTTGTCGTGTCCTCTCTGCTTCATACAGGTTATGGGAAACCTTCTGGGGGGAGGAGAAATTTGTGCCTTTTCTGGGCACTACGATTATCAAGATGGGACTACCATTTGAATTCAGGTAAGCACGAGGAAAACAGTAAGCTTGCAGTATAGATGCAGGCTGAAAGCAGTATATTCATTACCTCTGGTTTTAGATATCTGTTATGCATATAGCCGCTTCTGAGCTGTGTACCTTCATTCCTCTATAATAAACAGGGAAAACTAGACACTCTTTAGGGGTAGTGTATTCAGCTAACCACACATAGATGAATCACCTCTATAAGGACATGAGTCACACTGTAAAAACACTTATGTGTCTCCACTATAAAAAAAAAAAAAGATAGCTGAAGGGGACTGGAGTAGGTGTGGGTGTTCAGATCTGGGTGGATCAGTCCCAGCTTGACAGTAGCAGGGGTCTTACTTGTAGCAAGAAATAAATCTATTGCCAACTCTCAAAGGTGATGAAAAGCAAAATGCTTTTCTAGTGACCTACATAATACTGTGAGGCTTGCATAAGACAGAGCTAAACATGATCATCTGCAGTGGGTGAAACAAGAGGCCCCATCTTGAGGGGACAAGAAAGGGAAGATATATCTTCAGATCTTTGTTTAATCTGGCTCATTGAACAGCTGTGGATTTATGCTGTTTAAAATGTTGCTTTCCTGTTCCTATATATATGCTTGTGACTTCCAAAATACACACCTTATTAAAATGAAGACTTTTGATACACACTGGTGTCTCTACTTAAAAAAAACCAAACAAACAAAAAAACCAAACAACAACAAAAAAACCTGTGGGGAGTACATTCATACAAAATTTTGATGACTTAGGGTCTGGTCACACCATATTACCTCCTACCCTAACCTGGCTCCTAAGAAAGCTTCTATGTATGGGGAGCTTAGTGGGCCTAAGCTGCTGGAAAGGTATCTTTGCTGTATCAAGCCTGACTCAAATAAGCTTTTATAAAGACAAAATGGGATCCAGAAAAACTTGGTTCTTGCTCTTAAAAAGACTTCCCGTGTGTTCTGGGTGATTCTCGTAAGAATTTAGGCACTAAATGCTTAGTGAGAATTTCAGAAATGTCTTTCAGAGCTTACTGGTATTGTGGAAACTTGGAGTCTCCACAACCAGCTCCTCATGGCTCCAGCATTCAACTCTTCATACTATTAGCAATGGCAACAATATATCTGCTTTCTGTCTTTTCTACATAGATCATAAGCATTCTGGGACATGAACATATGTATTATGAACTGTTTTAAATATTGCAACAACAACAAAAGTAAACAAATACTGATCACCTATATATGGCACATGCAGTTTTAAAGAGATAATAAGTTGTCTTTGTTAGCTAGTACGTAGTTGTATTTGGTTTACGTGGCAAGGTTTTGTAGCAGGGAAGCAGCAAGGGTGCCTTGGTTTCTGTGAGAATTGAGTGTATATATATATATATATATAACTTTTATAATTCTTTCTTTTTAAACATATTCAGCCGTAAGGAAAATGGTTGTAGTTTTTCTGGGAGGTTTATGGAATCAGAGAAGAGTTCAGGCAGGAAGGGACCTCTGGAGAATGCCCAGTCCCATCCTTCTGCTCAAAGCAGGTTGCTCAGGACCATATCCAGCTGGGTTTTGAATATCTCTAAGGATGTAGACTACACAGCCTCTCTGGGTAACCCTTAAAAGAAGAAATTATTGTTCTCATGTTTAAAGTGAATTTCCTATATTTCAGTTTATGCCTGTTGCCTCTTGTCCTGCCACTGGACATCAATGAGAAAAGCCTGGCTCACTCTTTACACTCTCCCATCAGATGTTTACACACATTGATAAGATCCCTCTTAAGACTTCTATTTGTTCACTTAAACATGATAGTAATTATTTTATCTAAAACTTTCTTCTTGGCAGAGAAAGTTATTTTTTTAAAAGATCACTTTTGTTGCAGAGCAATGAAAATATTTTTCACCATTATTCATTCTTTTTAATATCTTAACTATATGGAAATTTAAAAAATATATAAGGAAATTTATATTTAAAACTTTTTTTCAACATTCAAAATACTTATACATTTTTTTCAAATCTTCTGAATTTTATGAATAGTTTCTACCAATTCAAACAAGCTTTTCTTAGATTAATAAGAGTTATCAAAAAGTTTCCAGCATAAGACATCAAACGATGTTTTGATTGATCTAAATCTCAACTAATTATTTGGCCAGTTCTTAGATTGGGATCTGTAGTAGAAATTTGTATTTACCTATGCGATTTTGGAGGTCAACTATAGGAGAGACCTGCACTTCTCATGTTGCATGTGATGTATTGGTAGGCATTTTCTAGAGGTTCCACTCACTGTATGTCTTGCTAGTTCCTCCTCCTCTTCAAGAGTTTTTGAAATATTTTTAATATGGTAAGAAGTATGGAGATATCAAATCTAGCTTCAGTGGTTAAGGTACTTCATTAGCTGCATTTGTAGATGCAGTTGTACCAATTGTAGAGGAATGCAACTCTCAGCTTTAGTTCTATTTCTGTTTCTGAGCAATCATTAGTCACAATGAAAATATAATAATAGAAAACTGTACGTTTACCTTTGACATATTATACCAAATTTGCAAAGAACTGAATAAATATATTAAGATGCATACATCATATTTTAAATTAAATAGTACTAAAACTTGTAAGCCCATTTTTCAACTCACAGGATGCTTATAAAATTTTATTTTTAAGCATAGTCATTATTATTCAAAATAAGGAGAATATTGGAATTCAGACTCTGCATTCTGATATTAATTTATAAAGTAACTGACAGTTATAACTCAAACTGCAATGAAGAGTTCTGATTGCTTACATAAATCACTTTATTAAGTCTAGCTTGAGAAGCAGCTAATAAATAGGTCCATACCATGCACTCTCTTGGAGCATAATTTTAAAGTTTATCTTAGGAGTTTTCAACTTTTTGTGATTGTTTTAGGATTATAAAATTTGAATTAATGACTTTTCAGACAGAAAGGCTTCCCTTCATAATCTAAGTTATCCTTTTTGGCACTATTTGTTCAGGATTCATCTATATGACATTTTGAAATGTGGACATTTCTGAGATGGCAATGACTTGTTATTGGATAATACCCACAAGAAATACACAACAGCTTCAACCAGGAAGCAAAAATGAATAAAACTGCAATATAAAATTTAGTGTGAATGTAGCTCTGCAGAATAAACTCTGTTATGGAAAAAAATAATCTGCAGATTACAACAAAGCAATTCTGTTTTATTGCCTAACACCAACGCCCCTCTTCCCAAACAGTAGGGAATTTTTTTCAAATGCTAGTGGGGCTAAAGACTAGACTTAAGAAGAATCAAGATGACAAAGTTCTTAATTTACACAATCTAAGCTTAGCAATCATTCTGTTTGGGTGGACACGTATAGGTTTGTAGAGGCGTATATCCACATTTCCTGATAAGATTGTTTTCAAAGGACAGTTTCAGTCAGTTTCAGAAGCAACTAGCCAGTTCCGTATCCATCATCCAGATTTTCTTCATTATTGTTTTACACTGTAGCCCAGCTCTTCCAGCATGTCACCGTGTTTGCTGGGTTCTTTGCATTAGAAAATCACTCATGGTAATCAGCAGGAAATACATCTAGCAAACAAGGAATTAAGTTTCCGAAAGAAAGTGGATGTGTAGTAATTTAATAATCTTCCTGTATATTGTTATTATTTTCTTTAGAGCTGTAATCATCCTTATTAAAGGAATAGATCAGAGGTGAACTAAATCACTAGAAGCCTACCAGTTCAGCATTCAGGAGTGTTATATAGGCCAGGCTAGCAACAAGACCATATATTTGTTTTGCGCACTAATAGAAAATGTGAAATAATGACAGTGAGGTAAAATTCATAACTGAACTGTATATACATATGAGACATTTTCAATATCTTTACTTCTGTACAAATGCTTCCGAAACACTCTTTTGGAAATAGTGCAGCAGATAGATCTATTAGTGTTTAATTACCAGTCAAACTAAATTACTGACTTAAACCAGTAAAAGAGAAGAGAGCGCCAATAGATGCGTCGCTTTTAAAATGAAACTTTTCAACCTAAACATACTGCTGAAATAGTTTCTATTGAATATATAAGGGGAATAATCTCATTTGTTCTATGCTGTCCCACAACATGAGAGAAAATGTGGCATTTTTATTTCTTGCAGTGGTCAAGCATTCAGCACGTTCCAACATGATTAAAATGATAGTCATGGAGCTGTTTTTATTCTGTCTGAGAAAGATAGGCATAAAGGAAGAGGCAGGGTATAAAACAAAAATTTATTATTCTAACCTCTGCACTCCAGCCACTATCATTGATGCTCTGTTTCCCATTTTAGGCCAGAATCTTCCCCCTCCCCAACAAACAAACAAGTCCCAAATATTTTCTTGTGAAATTATAAAAGAATGAAAAATAAGTATTGCTGGGAAATGTATACACACTTCAGAGTACCAATAATTTTCAATGGAAAAAAAATATAGCATCAAAAACTTGCTGACTCCAGCTTGTAACTCCGTTCTCAGGGGATGTATTTGCTCTTCTGTCATTTCTATATTCTAGTTGTAGATTGTGTAGACGTATCTAATTTAGCCTTAAATTGGCCCTAAATTAGCTGCTTTTCATTAAATAAAAATCCCGACATGCAAAGTGCAGAGCTGCAGCAGAATTGTCAGCTTTCCAAGGTATGCAGTCTGGAGCTTTGGCCTGGACCCAGGCCAGTGACCAGGGTCAGGGAGTGAGCTACACTGAAATTTTAAACACTCACAAAATTCAACAGCTTGGCTCAGCAACACTTCTAATATTGAAATATTTCTGTATTGCATGATGTTTGGAGTAAATACTAGGAGTGTTGTTTACCTTGGGATTTTGATTTGGGGTTTTCTTTCAGGATGTGGTGGATTTTTGTGGAATAGTGAGGTAGGGGCACCTTTTTGAGGAGGCATTTAAGATCTTTGAAGGTCACCTCCTATTCTGGGCCATATTTTCTTTTTGGGAAAGGGAATAAATGGGAAACATTATAGAGAAAGACCCAGTAGCCATACCCATACTAAGTTCTAGAGTATTTCCATTTGTTCCTCTCTAGCTGCATGAGAATTACATGTCAACCACCCATGCATACGAACCTCAGATTTTGAAAGGGCCATCTTTCACATACTTTTGTCATGAATATCTCAAAGCTACATGCAAATATGCACATTCAAGTGAACAAATCACAAACGTCATCCCATCAAGTCACAAGATGTACTTACTAGGTGCTCTAAAATACTTGACTCTCCAGGTGCTCTGTTGAAAATGGTCAGTCTGCCAATGCCCATATGTATGATGTAGTCTCATAATCTAGGAATAATTTGTGTCCAAAGGTATTCTGTGTCAATTCCACTGTGAAGGACTTGAACCAATATTTTTGTTGAATGTGGTTTCTTTTCACATTATTTTTCAGGTCTATGATGTTTTTTGGCTAAATCAAGTTAACCGACAATATTTCTGATTTGGAGAAAAAAGCTTGTCATTCTTTAATGAAAGAGAATTGCTAGCTGCAGTTTTTACTTTTTGACTGCCAAAACCCAATCCAAAACTAACTGTGTGATTTATGAAGACAGCCTTGCTCTCTGGTTCTTTTTCAGGCCCACCCTTTACTGTCTGAACAAGAATCCCTAAAGCAGTGAAATATTAGAAATCATTTATTTATTCTACCTTTTTTATGAAACAATTTTATTCTAAAATCTCAGCAAACTAAACATTTCTAAACTTAATTTGTACAAATAATAGATTCATTTAATTTATATTAAAGTTGGCTGAATGTTATACCAGAAATGCTATCCTGCTATGGCCAGCCTGGAATTCTTTTAATAGGAGCTTAGCTGCATTTTTTTTTTTTTTTTTTTTTTTAGAAGAACACATTTGCCTTGATTTATTAATTTATAATCCTCTTTCACATGGCCAGAAGTGAAGCCATTAACATAACAGATCACTCTTTAAGTTAATAAATGCTGTCTTTAATGTACTTCTCTCGTGTGCAACCAGGCATACAATTAAATAGCACAGACATGCACTTGATGATGGAACAATCCTTTCCTGACCCTAAAAATGACCTCATGATCAATTGACAGGGAAGTCACAGTGAAGACCTTTTTAAAGGGACACTGTAAAAGCTGTAAAACATGAACATTGACCTGTCGCAGTGTACCTAAATGAGCTGTCATTCACTTTTCTGGATTTTGTTTTGTGCTTGTCATCTTATCATTACAAATCATTTGTTTTATTTTAAAGCATGGCATCACTTACTGTGAAATTCCCAGTCACTCCTGTTACGTTTTTCTTGTTTTTAAACAATCTGTTGTGTCAGCATCTGCTATTTTATATTTTATCACCTGTGGATAGAAACTGATTAAATTCCTACAAATACCCTGGGAAACATATTGTTAGGAGTCCAAAATTCTTGAGGAAGATACAACCAACCAAACAGGCCTTATTGTCAAAACACACAACTTTTCTAGTGTACTGTTCATGGCAGTATTGTCCAAAAATTTGGTCCAGAACTGTCTTACTGAAATCACACTTCATAACAATTTCTTCCTTCTTCCAGTCCCCTGGAATATAATTATTGGTTGCAATTAAAACTGTTTCAGCATGGTGCTTTGTAGTACAATGTTGCAGAGTAAAACATTTTCAGCTTACGATGAGAAGGAATACAGTTCTGCAGGAAAACAAACATACACAAGGTATTTTCCAAATATATCTGTTCTTGACTGTGTTACAGAATTCCTCCTGGGCAAGTTATTTAATCTTTCTTTGCCTCAGCTTTCTACCTGAAAAATGGGAATAGCGGTATTTTCCAAATGCTTTCTATCAATCTTGTCTGACTAAAATATTAGCTCTACTGTGCAGCAACAGTAATTACATTTTACTCCATAACCATTTCGCAAACTCAGCCAAAAGTCTCAAAGAAATAAGCCAAATAAATAGAAAACTTTGCGCCAAATGTATAGCTTTTACTTACTTTTGAAGCTTTGATGGAAGAAGTGTAGTGGGACTCCTTTTGAATTCTTTTTCTGAAGATAATTGATGAACAATTACAATTAGAAGCTAGGAAACCTTTATGAGATTCACAGGGGAAGAGAATAGGCAGAGAGAACTGTCTGATGGCCTCTGGACTCATCTGTGCAAAACGGTAAGACACAGGTATCTGTCCACTCACTTGACTGATTAGTTAAATTCCCTTCTTCCAGACAAAGAACAGTGAAGCAATAAATCTATGCCTGTTCTTTATGCATAGACAGAAACAGGGCAGAATATGTGGGAATGATATGTTAACTTGAACATTAATCTGTCATGTTAATGGATCTATTGCTTTTCCTACCAGAGAAGGCCATCCTTTAATATGCTACTTTGACCAGATTTTCTTCATTTAACTCTTCATGGCACAGTATTTGAGGGTACCATTGCGAATGTTTCACATGTCCAAGTAACAAAAGCTCTTTGTTCTGTATGCTATTTATCTGTCCATTTGATGTGCTATGGTACACCAATCAATAAGATTAAATAATGTTACTTTCATAAAATCATGGGCACTTTAATATTAATCTTCTGAGATTATTTTTCTAACTAGCTATGTTTCACTGCAGTTATTTCTTCTACAGGTGAAGTCAGATTTCAGACCAATAGAGTTTAACTGACAGAAATGATTTGATTGGGGCATTTCTCATTCCACCAGATAATGTCTGTGCATAACTGAATTTATTCACTTTTCATTAATTATCCTTCAACTGCAAGCAAGAATACTGGAGACAAAATGTTAAGTGCAAAAAAAAAAACCCCAGTCACACACTAATGTCCCTGGGTTGATAACACAAACACTCACAAATTTGTAACTAATGTTCACCGGAGTCAATGGTAGCCTTGATATCTGTTGAGTTTGGACCCAAAGTCTCCTGTTTCCTGACAACCAGGCTTCCCCCGGGGTTTCATTCTCCAATTCACCATAAGGGTACACATATAAGCAAGTGGAAGCAAGGCCTTGGACACTGCAGAGTTGGCTTTAGGATAGTTTCTTTCCTTACAATATTATTTGCATTTTTAAAGCCATAGAATTGCAGGGCAATTCAATCATCAGACAGAATTTAGTTACATTCAGAAATCACCTCAGTTCTCTCCCCAGTCAGGATTACTGTGCATGTATAACACATTGACTGCAGATGCATTTTTCTACATTGCAAGTAACGCTTGTACTTTTCAGTCAGCATGACCCACAACTACAGGCAGGCAGTATTTTTGAGCTCTCTTTCCCAAACAGTTTTCAAAATGAGGAATTTTCCTCTTCTTTCTTTGTAAATATATCACAAAATGGTTTAGGAGGGACTTCCTGAGATCATATAATCCAATTATATGCTTAAAGGACAAGAATCCATAAATTTCAAGAACACATAATGGATAAATGATTACATAGAAAGATCAAAAATATTTCAAAGATGTTCACTATGTGTGATTAAGAAAAATGTGATATCATAAAAATCTTACATTTGAGAATAGCTGACTACGATGAACCCTTTCTGATAAAGTCACAGATTATATATGGCAGGCCTATACTTAAATGACTACTGACTTACATATGGGCCAGACCTAATGACTTACATTTTGTAAAAAATCTCCCCAAACAATTCTGTTACATTATTACAAATTTGTCTTATTTTACCTATTTTTGCTATTTCTTGCATGAAGTTGTTATGCTGTAAGAAAGGTTTTGATTTGTATTCAAGTTCTTGAGCCAAGTTTATAGTAGACTGACTTGACAATCCAGTTTGTGGGAACATTCCCTCGTGTATCATTGAAGTGCATCTCTGAAGTCAAATTTGTCAGCTATTTTGATACCAGGCAGCAAAGCTACACAGCTATTTAGAACAAGAAGTCAAGAGATGTCATGAGTGTGGTCTGAGGATTTACGTTGGAAAAAACTTTGTAAGTTGAAAAAGAGTAGAAAATTCCATTAACTAGAATTTGTAAGAAGTAATCTAGCTAGAAAGTAAAAAAATACCTTGTGGTTTAGGCCCATTGCTAAAAATAAAAACAGAAAATACTTTTTAACCTAATTATAAGGTCATTTTAAATTAGAGAGTTAAATACTATCAGTACATGAAAATTACTCCTGCCTGTATCTTGGATTTTCAGGCTTGTAGTTACTGCTGAAGGAAACCTTGTAACTCAAACCCTTCCTTTTTTTGCCAACAGCTGAAAAAATCATACAAAACCTTGAAATGACACAGATGTCGATTACAGGAATGGTTTCTTTCAAGTGAACGGAATTAATGCTTCTCAGGATACTGTCACATGAAAACCTACACTGCAAAAACTAGCCTTCTTATCTTTCCATAGGATATTGTTGTCCCACTGTAATGCAAAGCAGCCTTAGCATCATGTTGAAAGTTGGCACACTGAGGAGAGTTCATGAGTACAACATTGAGATGTAGATATGTCTAAATTTATTAAAGGTTGACAAAGCATTAATGTTGTATTCCAAGTCTATATATCACAGCACCTAACAATGAATTCTTAGGTTAAAAGTGAAAAATTAGATCTGTGAGAGGGTTCTCTCACATAATAAATTAGTTGAGATATGAAATATCCCAAGAGTAGATTCTTAGAGTCTATCCATTGATAAAGAAGCCTATGGAGATTTGATTGAGGGGAAAAAAAACAGTGTAATGTTCTCTTTTTACATGAGAAGCTAAGACAACATGCCAAATTGAGGACTATCTGGAAATGAAACATAAATGGCGGCAGCCAATGAAAACATAATTACAACAATTGGCGTAGAAATAACAGAATTTATGAAGAACCGCATGAGCAGGGTGGGCCAGGAAGAACTCAAACTCCCATTTCACGTTCTGCCTAAGTGTGGGAATTACAGAGAAGATTTCCTCACATGGAGTCTCATTTCAACCAGCCAGAAAGATGGAGTGGAATTCATGCACATCCCAAGAGTAATGGACCACAGGATGTTTGAAATTGCACGGGTTTGCTGGTATCAAAAAAACAGAGCAAGAAAAAAAAGTTCTTTACAGAAAAGCGTCCAGGTGCATTCCCAGAATCAAAGTTTTTATTGCAAGAATTTAAATGGCAATAGTGCAAACATGAAAGGAAAATAGTGAATGATGGCACTGGTGTTGAAGGGGAAAAAATATAAACTAATACAAAAACCAGAGCAGTTTATTTGTTTTCTCCCTTTTACTACCTTACGCAGCAAGATACTACAGTGATGAGAAACAAAAATACTTGGAAAAGTAGATTTCATAATGCAACAAAGTTTGTCTACTGAAATTACACGATGCTGTACTTCAAACTGCATGTGATAAACTAGTGTTATTTCTTCTGGATAGTACTATGAAAAAGGACTATAATAAAGTATGTTACAAAAATAGAAACATTTGGAATTACATGTTTGAAAGTCTCTGGGTATGGCTTAAGGGTGTTCATCTTCTGGCACTGAGTAGCACATAAAATCTTGAAGTAAGCATAAAGTCCTCTGGATTGAAATTAATCCTCAGCATTTCAAACCTTTCCCTTCTAAAATCTTGTTTAGAAACAGTAGGAAATTTTTGCCATCTAAAAAATAAAAAAAATTGATGAGGCTTCCTGAGTCTCCTGTAGACCAAGCAGCTGTCCTTTTCTACTTATTGGGGAAACCAGATGCCCTGAGGGCTCTGGCTGAAATTCACAGGGAACCAGTTGTCTTTCTAGAAGTCCCTGGGTCCTGCCTAGCAAGCAGCACAGCACTGTGCAACACAGGAAGCCAAGGAGTAGGAGAGCTAATATGAAACCCACAGGTTTCTGTAGAAGAGCTGATGAAACTGACAGATTCTCACAGACTTTTTCAGTTTTAATGAGTATCAGCATTTTCACAAACCCAAAATATTTTTGAGCAAACTAGGTAAAGAATTTGGAGTTTAGCTTTTAAGAGGTATTCACTAAAATTCAGTCTCTAGAGTGCTTACAGATCAACAATGAAAATTGTCATTTAATTATAAAACTGTCAGCTCAGGTATTGGAGACTCTCTCCCTCTCTGCACTAGTACCAAAGTTTATACCACTACATTTTTTCACTATTCAGTGAGACTGCTACCTGAACTTCTTTATTAGCTTGGTTATCTACATTATATGGATGTTCTTCAATATTTTTGAATCTTTGAGAAAAGTTTTATAGACTCCATTTCAGTGGTCTTTCATACTTTATCCATTCTGTCTTCTTTTTCTTCATCTGAGGAATTCCTAAACTTAATTTTATCTTAATATGAATGTGAAGAAAATTTGAGATGACAGTTGTATAATATAGTCGTGCAAAAAATGTGCTTTATTTGTCTGACACATACGTATACTAGTAAGTATATTTTTAAAATAATCAGAAAATGTTGAGCTACAAATTAAATAATAGGAGGAAATATTATATGATGAACAACATGGGCCAAGTTCAACTTGGATATAATTTCTTTTACTTTAGTGGCATTACATCAGGAATTTATTTGACCCAGTGTACTCAGAGCAGCAAACAGAAGTTAAAGCTACAGAGAAGGTATTAGAAGATAAGCAGGTGTAAAGCACCTAGAAAAGGGATTTACAGTCCCCAGAGTAAAGTTTTGTAAATTCAGACAAATTAAACACTCCCATAGCTGCAGTGATCTGTGAGAAAGTAGCATGTTCTTCTGCCCCATGGTGCCAATCTGAAAGGTTCTGTGTGGATATTTTCTCCATTTTTAGTGTTGCTATTGTTCCTACTGTTATTGCATTATCCAGGCAACATGAGGACCCCTTTTTGGTCTACACTGCACAGACTGACAGCAAATGAGAGTATCTGCCTAACTGACTTTATAAATTAGATGAAGTTATACAAATGATAGAAGGGGGAACAGGACACAAGGAAAGAAGCGACTTACTTGTACTTACTAATAGAATTCAACTTTCCTCTATTTCCAGTGCTATCTCTTATCTCAAGATATTTCAAATCATTGATCTATTTTTGTTCAAAAGAACCAAGATCTCTTCAATAAATTAAATTGTGAACAATATTGCCTGAAACATTATAGCAACATTGTAAGCAATAGCTGAAAGCTGAAAAAAATCCAACAACTGTTTGACGAAGATTGCCAACAGTTTTATTAATCTGAAACAGAAAGCAGAAATTCAGGTAAGATTCACCTTATTCTGGGATCTAGTGTAAAATGGTTTGTTAGCAGTTGCTTTTCTGTGTGGTAACATAAAAGAAGTTAAGGTTTCATTTCATAGCTTACACGCTGAGAAACTTAAGACAATCAAAATGTTAATTCACCTAATACTACTATGGCAATGGATAAGAATGCAGAATGTTGATTTTCTCTCTCTGAAAATAAAACCTGGATGTTTTGGGTAGCAGAAAAAGTTCAGATATCTCTTAAAACCTCTGAAACATCTTTAACCTCTGAGAGCCAAGAAGAGCATTAATTCCAGCTCATGTTAAGGATCATTGTGTGCAGAAGTCCCTTTGTAGTGAGCGCACTGATGATTTTTGTCCAACATCAGAGTGTTGGCTGGCCAAATAGATACCACATTTATGCTCTCTAAAAGGTATGCTGAAGCATTACATTGACTTCAAGAGTTGGAAGTTTTAAACCTTATCCATTCTTCTGAGGTGTGGACTTCAGAAGCATGAATCATACGTATCACTATTTCTCTCTTACAAGCACTAGCAAGCAGGCACATAGGAGTATTTCCAAAATATGTACTGTGGTGGGCACATGGGTAAAAATTCCTATTGAACTGTGAAGGGAAAGGTTGGAAAATGGCCTACCCTCCTGCTCCAAACTTTGAAAGAGGAAACTTTTCTTCTCGCAGCTTCCCTGAGTTCCTTCTCTTCCTCTTTACCCTCCCAACACACGTTTTCATGAAGTCCTATGATTACAGAAAACAGGAGGAATGAGTCCATATTTTACCTGCAACTATCTCAGTTTCCAGTGAAGCATGTACATGAGAATTTATTTGTGACTATCCACATGAAAAAAAGCCTTCAGTTCATTTTGCTGAGACATACACCCCATGACAACTTGTATGTTGTAAGGAAGTGTCAGGTTTTCAAGCAAGAGGTAAAGAACTGGAAAATCTATCATGCGTCTACCCTGGTCTGAAAGTCACAAATGGGAAGACAAGAGAGCGCTGAGGCTTGGGCAGAAAGCAAAAGAATCAATAGACATGCAGATAAATATATATACACTGGTGTGATTCTCTGAGCAGGACTAGTATAAAAATGTTATAGTTTAGTTTTTGAATGAATAATTTATCACATCCAAATATTTAAGTAATTTTATTCAAGGGTGTGTTTTGTTTATATCATCTTATCAGGAGGCAGAAACAGTATTCTGGGAACTTAAGTGACCAATGGCAATAAAGAGACAACAACAAAAAGTAGCCAGTTAGAAAAAGGCAACAGTTAAAAAATGCTTCTATAGTATACTTACTATAACTTTGGGAGCAATAGATGGCAATTTTTATGATTTTATTTGGTGATCACTGATTTCCTAGTCACTTACATTCTTCAGGCACAGAAATAAACTGCAAAAACAATTCATTTAAAATAATGGATTCATGTCTGATCTTCACAAAGAGGAAAAGAAATTTGGAAAGATGACCCAGTATCTCAGAAAGGCACAGACACCAAAAGCCAAATAAAAAGAACAGTAATAAAAATAAGTTATGTCTTTTCTTTCAAAATATCACAATTTTAATGCTATCTAATGATTCCTGGCCTCTGATTTCTTAATGCTTTAGTTTATGTTACTTTTTGAGAAAATAGTAACAGCTTGGCTAATCATTAAGTAAATTGCAAAACATGTGAACTTATAAAGAATGTGAAAACATATGCATTGGATAATCAAATTCAGTAACATCTCTTCAATATAATACATGTTTAGGAGAAAGTATAAAAACAGTGTAAGCATACTGTGATAATCCCCACAGTGTGACTTCCCCGATTCTAGTAATGAGAAAAAAGAATAAAGGTATATTTCAGAGAAAAGATTTGGAACAAACAACTGAGAAACTAGTTTTTGGTGAAGCACCTCAGTTAGCAAAACTGTGATTCAAAATCAGAAGATACCACTGTGTATATGAGGACAGGTTATTTTATCTCCTAAAATGTAATTTATTGTTGGATGAACCACATGCCGAACACCAACATGTTGTTGACGTAAATGCTCTGTTCCTTCACAAAAGCCAAAAGACAAGACTTTCCCTGCAGCGTTCAAAGTATCCTCTGTCAGGACTGTTTCTTGCAAAGGGAATTCAATCTCCATGCCGTAGTTAATCCTTGACCTTCCATCCACGTCTGCCAAGGAAAGTGACAGTTAGTGTCAATTAAAGTGATTTGTGTTGTGACTTGGACACAGCTCCACTGGGACCTGGATTGCAATCAGCAACAAATTACGTGGCAGGTTTTGAACAGATCAGATCAGATAGTCATGAAATGTTAGCCATTAGACATGACTTAGCCAAATTTGAACTAGTCACTGATAAGATAGATAGTGGCTCCATATTACCGCTTCTGTTATTCTACTGACAATTTGCTGATCCATCCAAGATGTGTCTAGGGTCATATGTCTTCAAAGACATGCACCAGGGTACTTCATAGTGTTTCTATTGCATAGATGAGTTTTTTCATGCCATTGTAGTCAATGTGCATTTTATTTACAAACCCAGCTAAGCTGAATACAGAATCGAAACCAATCAGAAAAAAATGTAATTGTAAAGGGCTATATATTTTAAATGCATTACATAATAACCCCCTCCCCCACCCCAAATATTTTATTTGAATTGTTTTTCTACTGTAGTTCAGTATAATAGCACTAGGACTATGTGTACTGTTTTGGTCTTCTATAGTTTTCACTGACTTTAGCATGAGTTAACTAGAATTAGGCCTCAAGTACTGTATATGCAATCAGAAATTCTCTTGGCATTATCAGTAGGCATAAAGCATCTTTCAGTTTAGTTCATGGCAGTCTGGGATAATAAACTTAATGTTACTGTTAAAATTGAAGAGTAAGAATCATCTTTATAAATAACATATCACTGGACATACAGGATCATTTTTACAAGAAAAGGAATTATTTATTTTAGAGGGTTAGAAACATAAGGAGCCGTCCGAGAAGGATTTGCAAACAGAGCACTAAAAGAGTACTGTGGAGGGCCAGAAAACCTGGAAAATCATTTGAGAGGATAGGAAATATAGCAGAGTATAAGCCAGGAGGAGCAGTTCCAGGAATAACTTCTGCTCACCTGTAGGAAAGACTGGATTAAACATAAGGCTGAATAGGTTCCCACCCCAGCTCTGAAGGTCATTATACTTACAAAAGAAATATACAATATAAAGTACGAAAAATAAAAATGTGTACATAAATCTGAAATATAAATGTTAATACATTTTTACTTGGAATAAAGATTTGAACGTGTATCTAATAGAAGTACAATGGTCCTTTTTAATATGCAGAAATGTGTAAACTATGCTTAATTAATCTTGGGGACAGCATATCACCAACTTCTCTTCAAAGGCATGAATGACTGGAGGGAAAAGTTTCATATTAAGGATTGCCACTGCTCACCAGGGTTTTCTTTCTACCTATGAAAAGGGCCACAAATAAGATGATGCCTGTGAAGCCGTGACCGCTGCTAGACACCTTTCCATTGCAATACACAGCCTTCATCTTTGTGCAGGCAGGAGTGAGGAAATACCCACAGTTTCAGCTCTTTAGGTCAGGGCAGAACCTGAGCTGGGCTGACTGGATTCCAGAAAGGTAAAAGGACTTTGTGGGTGGCATCATTACTGACCTGGGGACTCAGCTGAGCACACCCGGAAAAGTCCACTAAATCCTTTCCTGAACAGAGAATAACAAGAATATTTCAAGACCAGTCACACCATAAATATTTGTGGGAACCAAACATTCTTTTATTTAATGAACAGTGAAGCTGAATGAATGAATGATCTTTTCAGTGGTCACCCACTTTTAGCTCCAGTTCAGGAGTTGGTTACTTCAAACAAAATACTAAGATGCTCTTTAATGTAATGCTTATTTTAGGTCACTTAATGTCCACTGAAATCTGTAGCATTATTCTTAATTTATATTGGCATAAACAACTTTAAAACCAATCAAAATCTCAGATTCTTGTCAGGTCTGGGCTTTTTTGGTTATGTTTTTTGGTGTGTTTATGTCTACTAACTCACCCTCTGTTACTCAATTATAACTTTATATTTCATTTAAGGAATTTTGAACTTTGGTAAAAATGTAGAAAAGACATGCAGCTACTGAATATTCAGTATAAAAATTCCCCATTCTGTCTAGAAAAGAAATTAAATCAGTCCTTAACTAAAAGAAGTTCTGGATGCATTCAGCCAAGCAAAAATATCAGCTTATACTTATTTGAGGATTTTTTACTAAAGGAAAGAAGAAAGCAAGTAGAATACTTTTTAATGGACACTTCCTGGGAAACTTATGGTAGATTTAATAACCTTCATGATTTTGCATATTTGATGACCATTGGAGTAATGAGGCTGTTACAACAGTAGCTTTATCAGCTTCTTAAATAGCTGTAGGGGATATGCAATGAGAGTGTTATTGTCAGCCTGCTGTCACTCTCTAAAACCCTTCTAGTTAGTTTAAGAGAGCCTGACAATAAGGGGTAAGGTGTGAAAACTGAAACGTAGCAGTACCCTTGGGAAAGCAGACAGCAGAACTGAAGATCTGTATATCAGATACTTTGATAACATCTATAAACACACTGGATTTTTTTCTCCAAGTGTTATATTAATAAATGGAAATCAAAAGAGGGATCTTTTAGATTCTCAAATTATTTCCTGTGACTCTGGTGAGCTCAGGGGTCATGGGGCATTGTCTGCTCCAGATGGAAAAAAAGTCTGAAATCCTTCGTGTTGAGACTGTGGCATGGAATATACAAAGGCCTTTTTTGAGAAAACATCTCTAGGATTACTTATTTTAAATGAGGTTGAAAAATTTTAATTCAAGGAGTAATCCACCTCTTTTGTGGTTGGGGTTTTTTTGAAATTTGAATGAATCATTGCTATAAAACTATTGTCCATGGCCACAGCACCATGGAATGAATTTCATTTATGCACTGGTTAATTAATACACATTTATTCTGTATGGCTGAGTGAAAGGTGATATTGAAGTTTATACTATGTTCTGCTTTGAAGCATACGAAAGAGACATCATGTTTGAGAGATGCAGTTTTAATGATACAGTACATTAGAATTCACTGTTCTCTTAGAGATCTGTGTGCTCTGTTACGCATACACAGAAATGCATACATGGGTACAGCAGACACTGTCAAATGAAAGAAAAATAAATTACTTTGTTGTCAGTGCAAAAAACCCAAACCTTATCACTACGCTTTGCATGGCCAACAGAGTGCTAAACTATTATCTCTTCTGTAGACATAAAAGGCTAGATCCACACAGAATACATGCTTATTATAAAAAGTGGCAGCGTTTCTCTGTACCTGCTGCACCCCAACTCCATAGTGGGATTAGACACAATAAAGTCAACCCCACATGAAGCACATGAAAATACTGTGTGGACTGTAGTAGTGCTAAAATGTTGAGAACTATTGATCCAGAGAATATATGCCAGGTTTCAATACAATCAGTGTCTACAAGCTTTTTTATAGCAAGTGTAATTGGAGATATGTGAACACTGTTTTGACATTGCAAATGCTTTGGAATGGCTTTCCTTTTTTGTTTACAACAAATAGGAATTTGGTCTCAAATTGGTAGCCTATTGCAAATAGTTAAAAACACTTTCTAAACCAGTCCTTGTTTTTGTAACTCAGATCTGAACCTGTTTCTTTTGAATAACCTCAAAACCAGAAAATTAATCCAAAAAAATTTAGGAGTGGTGACTTATCAGACCTAACCAGATGCAATTCATTTGTTTATTTTACATTTTTAAACATTGGTAGGGTAGTTATACATGACAAGCAAATAAATGTGTTTCTTGGGCTGGGTGCAGATGTGATATTCCTCCATACTGAGAAATAGAACAGTGAATGCAGACACATCTCAATGCAGAATGGCTGCAAAAAAGCAGCACTGCAGTTACCAGTTAGCCAATTCTGCTGTATTAGCGCAGAATTCATTATTAACCAAACATACATTAAAGTACTTTTTAATGGGACTTTAGCAAGTGCTTGTATATAATTGTATATATCTGTAGCTTGCTTGAGTTTTAAAAGCCTCTTAGACACTTTTGCTTTGTCAGAATGGTTTCTCTTCATTGGGCAAATGATGCTATTTCATCCTGAGCACAGGGCAGCTTGACCTACTGAAAATACAACTAACTTCGTTGCTGGAGCCCCAACTCACAGTCACTGTAACTGCTGACACTATTATACTCTGTTGGCCTGATTTAATCTGTTTTATGCACCTTTGTGGTAAGGGATAAAAGAATGTATATTCAGCCAGCAATAAAGGTCCCCTGGCATATAGAAAGCCCCATGAAAGGAACAGCAAGGTTGGTATCTGTGACATATATAAGCAAAGCATATGTTCCCCTGTATGGTAGTCTTCAGCGGAGGTGTACGGGTTCCCTCCAGGCTTCCCATAGGCTAAGTGAGATAGATACATTGCATCAGCTTTACAGTTAGCTCAGGGTGTTTCTTCAGCCCAGCATTGAAATCTGCAAGGTAGGATACCTCCCTCTGAATCAAAACCTGTTTCCTAATGGAGCAGCAGTCTCATGGAGATCAGGTGGGGATGACAGCAGGAAGGAAGGGTTTGGAGAAGGAGACAGGAGTTCTGTCTGAATACATGGGGCTAGCAGGCCAAATGCAGGTCCTGTAGCTTGGTAAATAGATTTCTTAACTTAGCCAGCATTGCCAGTTTACCAACTAAGCACTGAGTTTTCAGGGAGTCACTATCCAGCATGCAGATCAGAAATCAGTAGCTTTCTGTTCTGTTGTCATTTGAGAAGGGAAAAAAAGGTAAACAATTGATTATTTCACTTCATCCATTCTGATCTAGCTAGTTCTAATTTTTTGACACTGACTAGCATTGCTTAAGGGAGAACAGAGAAGGGAGAATGAGCTCAGAAATTATTAGGTAGCAGCGAATTTTGGTGCATACTGCTGCCCATCATTTTTACTAGCACTAAGACAAGGAAAAATCCAGAAGTTAAAAAAAAAATTGTGCATCATTTTGCTGCAGTCAATTACTAATCTGCAAGTTGCAGATCAGCAGACAGTGGTGAGGTGTTATGACCCAGATTATGTAAATTTTGACTACCATGCCACTGCAGTAATAAAAAGCAGTTAACGTTGACCGATTTCATAAACGGCTTAAGCACTTTCCATTGTTCATTGTTGAAATTCAACATACTTTTCTACTTAAAGTGAAAGTTAAAACTAACACAGGTCTAATTAGATTCACAGTTTAACCAGTGATTTTTATGAGGTAATAAAATTGCCTGTCATTTCTAACGTTGAAGGATATATTGACTTTATCTAAATATTTTTGAAAATTATTCTCTCCAGTTTTAAATGGGAGTCAGTGGTGAGTGGGGGAATAATGAATTGTGGGAATAAAGATGTAGCCATGGTTTAAATTGCTAAATTTTATGGAAAGATACAAAGAAAAAGAGCTCACTTGATATTTTTGCATGCATTTTTATTTCCCTATGCAAGTTACAACTGAGGAATGTTTTTCAAATGAGCTTTCTTTTGTTTACAGATAATTTTTGCATTTTAGGACAAGCTGTATCTAGAATAACCGGTACAAATATTTTATTAGTGTTCTTTCCATTCACAAATACACACAATCTTAACATATAAGCATATCAACCTTCCCGAATGTGTAGTCAGAATCAAATTATCTGGGCTTTAAGACCTTTTCTGTTACAGAAAGGATCTATTCCTGGCCACACGCAATGGTGCTGTGACCTTAATTACAAAAAAGTAACTACAAGCCAGTCCATGTTTTTTGATTTCTGGACAAGGTCATGTCGCTTCTCATTGCACCTGGAAAAAATTCCAGTGAAAGATAGATTTTAGAGAAATTAACTAACAGTTGTTCTTCAGAATCTGCAGGGATTGTTTCTCTTCATGCTGTTGTTATATGAAAATTCTGCTGGAACTTATTTCTTGGGTGGCTAGCTTGCACTGAAGAATTGTATTAAAACCTCATTCCTTTAGCTATGACAATTACCCAACCTCTGTGCTACTGCATATTAAAAAGTTACATGCAACATGACTTTGATATCAACATCTTATATTTTCACATTTATACCGGGAACAAAAATGAATCTGCTAGAATCTATTCAATTGTCAGTAGGCGGGTATGGACTTCATCCGTGGCTTTCAGTTAATTAGGTCAGCTAATCTGACTATCTATCTCCAAGACATGTATACTTATATGATCACTATTAAGAGCAGCTACAAAATGAAGAATGCTCTGGGGGTTAGACTAAGAACTGCATGGGGCAAACCTGGAACATATAAACCTGCATAGACTGTTTCAGTTGTCTGTTAATACAAAGCATACTTTAATCCAGTAGATTTGGGATATGTTTGGAGATATTAATTCAATCACATTTACCACGAAGTCATGAAACCTTAATAACACACATTTGACTTCCTAAACATACATCCACAGATTTTTTGAGACAAAACTACTCTTTTCTGTGAGAACATTTGTTCACATAAATATACTCAAATGCATAAAATATCCTGAAAGCTTAAATAACTTTTCTAAGGCTGGATGGAAAATTAACCAGTCAATCATTAATGATTGTCAGCTATAAATGGAAAGTCACAGGGCTGAGCTTTTCAAAGAAAGACAGGAATGTATATCTAAAAAGCAAGATAACAAACTTATATCCTGTTTGTGACCTAAAGCAAGGAGACTGCAAATCCTGTCATTTAGCTTGCAAACTCATTTTCTTGCTACTCCCTCAGCAAGAAAGTACTCCCTACTTCCCCTCTTCCCTTTGAATACATCATCTGTGCAGCTACATTAAATGCTTTTTTTTGAAAACACACACACACACACGCACGCACACAATACAAAGAGTGAGGTGGCAACCTTTAAAAGTAGCAGGTCACAGGAGAACACCAGGTGTAAAATACCAGCATTTCAAACAGCACTGGGAATGCTCATTGGAAGGCCTAATGTTTCTCATGGAAGTAATTAATTGGATTTCTAAATGTTATGGCTTCAGAGAAAACTTTGAAAACAGGTAGTCTAAAACAAGGTCCATTTTTGGTAAGAGACATATTATCTTACTGTTCTCAAGCCAAACCGATACTGGAAAGGTGCAGGATTGCTGCATGTGTTGTTACGAACTGGCTCAATGAAGAATAAAAAAGTACCAGCTTGGAGAGAGGTTTCTTTCTTCTGGGAGCATTTGACCCCTCTTTGGTATGGCAAGCACACTGCTTCTCAACAAGGTGACTAAAATGGTGCAATCTAGCCTTAAAACATCCCATTGGTCGGCTTCAGCTGACCTCTCTATAACTCAGTTCCCTCTAATAATAAAATATGTGCAAACTTAAGGAACTTTACTGAGTACGTGCATGTGTAAGAGGATTAAAAATCCAAGAAGGTAGAAATTAAGGCTAATTTCAGAAACTGCATTGATTCAAAGCAGCTTGATCTTTATTTAAAGGGAAAATTTTACATTTAAACTATTACATATTTGTCTGCTTAGTAGCAAGCAGAATTGAAAATCCAAAGATGACTTTGAAGTTCAGTTGATAAATTATCTCCAGACCCTGGAAAACTATTGTAATACAGCTGCCTGACACAAATTTCAGACAATAAGAAAATTGTAGCCATCTGCATACTTCTGTCTTGGGGTCGGGGGCTTGTGTGTGTGTGCATGTGTGTGTTGCAAAGGTAAAATTCTCATAGTTCTACTGGAGATTCACTTGACTTGAGGAAAATTCAGACTGATGTTGCTGCTTGTCATGCTACCTACACTGCCAAATATCAATAAAGCATCTCCTTAGTGAAGGCTGAGTACTGTACTACCTGCTTCATCTGCATGAAGTTTACTGGACTACCACAAGTTTCATTGATATGATTATGTCAGGAGGGTTTATGATAGCTAAGGAAAACCTATGGGTTTTTTTTTATATTAATGGGCTGCTTAAGCTTAACTGAAAACAGCATGCATTAAATGCTTGCACTGTGCTTCAAATCTGCCTCAGCTGGTACTAAAGGCTTGGAATTGTATGGTGCTATACACATGGGTATTGCCACAGGGTTTTGAATCTTTCTGTAGTAGTTTCGTTATTTTCTTCTGAAATTACAGCCACTGTCTAACTTGATATAAAGAAAATATTTTCTCACCTTTTGAATGCATTTTTGCATTTCTTCTTCCAACTCGAACTGTACTTTCTGGATAAAATTGGAAATCATATCACACTGGGAGTGAGTGAGAGACTATAATTCATGACTCACCAGCTTAATCTCCTGTATACAAAAGCTTCTCAGTACGGATGATCTGTGGAGCATGCCAAGCCTCCAAGACAGAATTCACACAACAGGCAAGGCAACAATAAATTGCTATAGTAAAATTAACTGTGCTTGTGTAGGAAAACAAAATCATCATACACTCTCTGCAAAGAGAAGCAATATGCTTACTCCCTTTGGTGCTACAGGTATGAGGGCTATATAATATGAAAGAACATTTTTGAACTGAAAGAATGACCTGGAAGATTCAGTCATGGTGAGTCTTTGATGGATGCTGTAAAACTTTCTGAGAAAGTACCTCTTTGCAGCTAGCATTGCTCTTTTTCCAGCATCAGTTATTATATGTTTTAGATGTGGATGCATAAACAAGTTACTGCAGGGCAGTCTGGCATGTGTAGATCACCTTCTCCACAGTCCCTATGCACAATCATACCTCTACCATATAATACTCTCTTCTAGAAAATAGTAAATGCAATGAAATACCCTCTTTCATTGTATGAAGTCCCTCTTTTTGTCAGCTATGCTATTTCATAGATTCTGTGGGATACTGCAGCGTTACTGTACAATAGATGACAGTTTGCTTTTTAAATATGCCTACCTGATTTTTGTTCATGTATTGATAGGCTGATTCTAACAGCAGACATTCTGTGTTTTCTAGGAATACTACATTTTTTTTATGCACAACATTAGGCTTGCTGCCAAAGACTTAAGCTGCAACCTCAAAACCAACATTATAATAACAAGAAAGTTTTACACCACATTGCACTCAGCCTCAGCAATCACCTTATTCCCTTTAATGGCGATTGCTAGTAACAAGACTGAGACAGCATGGGGTGAGCTCATGTTAGGAGATCATTTACACTGCTAGTTGCCAAAAAGTGCAGTCCGGTCAAGTACCAAGTTCTAGAGGAATCATGCAAAATGTAATGCCTCTGCTTCTCTCTACACCACCATGACCTAACTGCAAACCAGAATTTCTCACATAACAGGTAGCTCCAAGATTAGCTGAAGTTAAGTGGTGTCCTTTTCTGTGGCTTTCATTTATAAAATTTTTCTCCTATATGGATTCTCTGGTATCTTACAATAACGTTATTTAGTGGAACCTTTCCATCAGTGAGAGAGGAAGTATCTCTTCTGTTACGTGGTTGCCTATTTTCACTAAATTCATAGGGACTCAATTTCTCTGTGAAGCCTCTGTCATGTGGCAGTAAGATATGAAACTGTTAGTGAAGGACAGAAAGGCAGAAGGATAGCACAACTGAACAAGGTGCATTTTCTGGAGAAACTGTTAAAAATAACCTCAAATCCCTCAAAAATGCTAACTAAAGCACCCAAGCATAATTCTAAAAAAACCCAAAAAACACAAAACAAACAAAAAACCCACACAAAAAAAATTGGCAGGGTGCTAGAGCATCAGATAGAAAAATAGCAAATCTCCTGTCCTTAACTTTGACCAAAGCTGGATTTGGTTTCCAGCAAGCCTGAGGAGCTCTTCAGCATCACATCCCTACTGCTTACATTGCAAGAGCGGCTGTAGCAGCTGCAGTTCTCCTCGCCACACCAGCCGCTCAACGCACCAGCCACAGCCATGCTGCGGTGTCTTGCAACGGTGTGGGTTACACAGGGCTCTTTGACTGACAGTATGGTGACCAAGAGAGATCACAGGAGTGGATGTTGTGGTCAAGCACCAAGGCCTCTTTCCATTGTAGCAGTAATGAAAGCAGGTTAATGCAGTTACAGTGGAAAAGACCACAGCAAGGGTCCTTTGGGGACCATGAGACAGTCGGCCAGTCACAAAGTGGTATTCCTACCTTTCCTTGCAGGATGAGGCAACCCCTTTTTAAGAATGCTGGAGATACCATCCTTATTCTATGTCCTTATGCTATGTTCTTACTTTTCAACCTCTCCCTGCCCTGACCCCAAAAGCTTTTCATTCTTTCTTGCTCCTAGATCGTAAGCATTTTTTTTTTCCAAAATTCATTTATTGTGTAGCTCTCTTTGACAATGCTCATATTGCAGGGCTGGTAGAGAGTATGCACAGTACCCACAGCAACTTCACCACCCTTAAAGCCCAGACTACAGGGTCCCTTTGTACAGCCCACTGTTAGTGACTCCCTTGGTGTCAATATGTGCAGCCTCCTCCCCAAGGGACCAGCAGCACACAGGTATGCACCAGCTCGCAGCTTAGCAAGCAGACAGGGTTTCACCAACTACTTACAAAAGGTCACAGACTGTGGAGCACACCAGAGAGTATCTGTCCTGCTCTGACTTCAGTGTTGCAGTTTCAAATCTAATGTCAGAGTCAAGGTAATGTTTCCCTATGGCTGAGACACTCAAGCACTAAACATTTCCTGCTTTGGAGAAGATAAGCCACTGTGAGGCAATCTATAGTATTTATGAGTCTCTTCCCACCTCAGCGACTGTATCTTTAAATTCTAGAAGTAGATTTCTATAATTTTGTATGTAATTCTGGAAATATATGCACTGAGACATTCAGGTCTTTATTTAAATTTCTTTCAATAATGAGGTCTGTTGAAGTAGTTTCTGTGCCTTAATATGTCTTCCATTGAAAATGATCACATGCCATACATTTAAGATACTGTTGCTCACAAAGAAATCCATGTCAAAGAGTATAGCTTTTTTTTTCTTTTAAATCAGCTCTATTTATCAAATAGGTAGTGTTCCAATTATAAGGTGTTTTAAGAGTACAACTGCTAAATAACTTCAGAACACAAGTTGTAGCATGTGCCAAGTCCCTACATATGGTGAAACTTTAAACAAATACTTAGTAGGATAATAACTCACAAAGGAGTTATGTGTCCTAGTTGTACGTTTTTTCCTTGTGCAAACTGTTGAAGTTCTGTTTTGGTTTTTTTTTCTTCACAAGGGCATGTCATTTTGCTAATGGATTTAACACCACCATTTGGTCCAATTTCCTCATGTCGCCTTCAATCAGCACGCAAACCACTACACAGGAGGAAAAGCATAGAGATTCATCTCCTTCATTTCAGGGCCCTCAAGGAGGCAATCTGTTATTTCTTTTCCTTTGAAAAACTGTATTTAGTGATGGGTGAAGAGATTGAGGAATAGCGTGCAGTGAGACCTTCCCTGGAGCAGAGCTGAGTCCAGAACCATTGAGATAAACGCAGTTTCCATACAAACTACAGAAAAATACATTGACTTTTCCTATTTTTTAATTTTCATCACAGTTTCCTCTTTACTGCTATTTACTTTCTTGCTTCTTTCAACTTTCTTTACCTCCTTTCCTTAAATTATAAATTTAATTTTCACTCTCACAGTCTTTTGACTGTCTTCATTTGCCTTAATTGAGACCTGTTTCTGGGAACTGCTTTTTTCAATGCAAGATGTATATGGGTTTTTGTTTGTCAGTTTTCTCTTTTTGTGGAGTCCTCCTCTCAGAGCAGATAAGTAAGCAGTGTAATGCTGCATAGAGCAAACCTGATGGAACAAAGTAATCAAAGTTGATTACCTTGCAAGCCTCACCTTTTTATTATGTATTGTTTCTCTTATGATCAGCTCAAGGCTTTATCACTACAAAAGGTGCTAGCATGCCAGAAAAGTCTAATGGTCTATCTAGTCTTTTAACTTTAATACCTGAAATTTAAAAGATATTTTCTCCTATTTTAGTGGAGAACTACTTTATTATGCACTATGGAAAAAAACCAACAACAAACAACCAAACAAAACTCCATTGAAAAGTGATTGAAATAAATAATTATTAAGGGAGATCAACTAATAACTGAAGTTGTTTGAGACAAGATATTTTGCTCTCAGAAATGCTGATTCCTCAAAGACACCTTTCTTTGCAGGAAGTGCCATGACTGTTCTGAAAGGTATGGGTTTTTTTGATCTAAAGTGAACAGAAAAACATAATCCAGTCCAGATTAGACAGTTTAGTCAGTAGCCTGGAAGGCAATAACCTTTTTGAAATATTTGCTTTGTCTGACTCAGCAAGGACTTAATCTCAGTCGCCCATACCAGAAATGATTTTTAATGTTCTTCAGGGGAGGATCTCTTTTTGTCTCTCTTGAGATTTGTCTGTATATTAATAAGGGGAGAAATTTGAACCTAAATCACATCATGAGTGATTCTCTTTTCACTATTCTGAAATACAATATTTACTTCTGTTTCTAGAAGATTGTTTTCGGGGTGGAAATCTGATGTACTGCAAAAGTATATAGAATAAGTCACTATTCACTGCTTTCTGAGACATTTCCTATGTGTCTTCTACTGTTAGGAGAGGTGTGTTAAATTTTTACTCTCTCTTGCTCTGCTCCATTAACACTAAAGGCTACAAGCACCTACACGTCCTACACTATTCATTATTTTTATGTAGTTTGTACTACTCAAAAGAGGTTTTTACATGGTTTTCTTAGTGATACTCTCACCCTTTGGACTTTCATTTTCTATTGAATTTGAATTTTACTGGCGGTAATGCTTCTGGAAGGCAGCTTCCAGATCCCTGTCTGTGAGTAACTGCAGAAACCAAGTAGTGACAGTAACAATGCTTTTGTATGTATCCACCCAATCTCAGCTTAATAAAGTATGAATACCATCACTGTCTACAAAAATTTTGATGACACAAATGTATGCTTTTTAGTTGTCAGAATACTTGAAAATGACTGGCTAGGAGGAAATTGTTATCTTTTCATAAATAAGAGGGAAAGATGTTAAAATAGTAGACTATTATTTGAAGGCTGGAGCACCTTTCTTACGAAGACAGGGTGAGTTGGGGTTGTTCAGCCTGGAGAAGAGAAGGCTTCAGGGAGACCTTATAGCAGCCTTCCAGTACCTAAAGGGGGCCTACAAGAAAGCCAGAGAGGGACTTTTTACAAGGGCATGCAGTGATAGGACAAGGGGTAATGTCATTAAACTGAAAGAGGGTAGATTTAGATTAGATGTAAGGAAGAAGTTCTTCACTGTGAGGGTGGTGAGGGACTGGCACAGGTTGCCCAAAGAGGCTGTGGATGCCCCATCCCTGGAAGTGTTCAAGGCCAGGTTGGATGGGGCTTTGGGCAACCTGGTCTAGTGGAAGGTGTCCTTGCCCATGGTAGAGGGGTTAGAACTAGATGATCTTCAAGGTTCCTTCCAACCCAAACTGTTCTATGATTCTATGATGTGAATGCTCATTTAATATGATGAAAACTATTCATGTTTTTGTAATTTCTGATTTTATATTCAATTTTATGTTATATACATTAATATTTTCCATGTCAAAGCCCCCCCCCATTTTAAATGAAGGGGAAAAGAAGTTCAACATTAAATTAATTTTCACACATTAAACCACTTCAGAAAACTATTTTGATTTATGAGCATTGAATAGATGCAAACTTCATATAAAAAGTTTGTTCAAAGGATTTGATTATGTAAGATCATTGAGATCATATTAATCAAAGGAATATACAAGAAAACAGCACCTGATTTTGTAATCTTTCATTAACTGTCTGGCTATTTGAAAGAACTTTAATAGCATTACTGAAAATATATCTGATAGTAATTACATATTTGCAGGAATGGTATCAGGATGGTATTTTATTAGTACAGTCCAATGCAAGTGAGTTTTGCTTTGACCAGACAGTTAGAGAATGTACTCTGAGGGAAAAAAAAGTCAACTCGTAGAAGCCTCTGAAGCTGCCTTCGGACAGTGCCAAAATGAACCAATTTTGCTTAATTAAAGACTGTGAGCAGTACCTGGTTCTTACATACAACATGGTTTGTCCCAAGTACTGTCCTGCCAAAGTAGGTCTATGAAATACAGCCTTCCATGAACACTCATTCAGTAGCTGAGCTGTAATTATTTTACAGCCTCCTGACAAACAGGGAAATTATCTGTGTCACTTTTCATTGATACTCCTACCCTCTAACTTCTCTTAGTTCATCAGGTTGTTATGTATCAATGAAAGTAATAGAACTATTTACTAGATTTTAAAAAATGCATAGGTGTGACCTATGGCAAAGAAGGTCTCAGAGGGATGGGCAGTAGACTGTTCACACATCATTTCTAAGTCAAGGCAATCTTTGGTGGGCAACATTAGTAACTTGAGGCTGTTGCATGGTCTATTTAAGCTGATTGATGACCCCATTTCTGTTCATTCTAAATGGTTTGGACATCAGAAAAGTACTTTAGCATCCTTAGGAAAGGTCAGGAGTTTAACAAATTGTAGTGTTATATCACTTTGTCACTGGTGGAGGTGACAAGACCTGGATTTATCAAGACAGCTAAGGGAGCATTAGCCTCCTATGCTGCAGTCTAATTATGGTGTGTACAGTCTCAATCACGTGACAGCAACAGTGCATTTGGTATAATCACCCCATCCATGTTGGTGTCTGTTTAGCTATTCACCTAAGGGAAGCTAATTAATGTTTGTTGCAATGTTTTCTCTTGAAGTAGTTTGTAGATGCAAGACAGACTTGGTTCCACAAAATGTTTAAAGGCATTTAGAATTTTTTTCTAGTAAAATGGAGGGAAGAGTGCATATTATTGGTCCCATGGGAAAGAGTTCTAGCAGGCAATGTTAGAAAGTGAAGAAATGAGTAGCACTGGCCATTAATACATTTAGGCTGAAAGCCAGTAAATTTTTAAGTGCCTCTGTATTGAGGTTCTGAAGAGTTTTCTATTAGAAAAATTATATAAAATAAGTAAATTATTTTCAGGATCGACCTTGATTCATGTGAGAACTTGCAAGTGTCCTGAATGTGTTATCCTATGTGTGATCCTAACTGTGTGTATCCTTTGAGTGGGAGATTAGCAGTCAGGAATTAAAATTGCCAACAAGTATTAAACTTTACTCCTGCAGTCACAGTTGGTTTTTCCTTTCCCTAATCACAGGCATAATTTTACAGCAGCTTGGATGATCTTTATCTACCTTTGATCAGAGTGAGTTACTTCATCATTCATAAATTTATGTCAAAACTTTATGGAAACAAATTTCAGCTTCTATTTGGCTCATGAATGATTTAAATATTGCTGGTGGTAACTCACTGTTTGAACACAGAATTGTGTCACCCCAGTAATATGTTTTTGCTCCATGACTAGATAACCTCCAAACAAGAAAATTCTATTTTATGTAGCAAATATTTCTGAAATTAACATTTCTGTAAATATTTTACACATGAAAGTGAATAAAGGTTTTCAAGTAGATGAAAGTTTTATTCAAGGAAATGCTTGTGAAAAGTTTTTATTTAATACTTGCTAAAATCTAGACTTCAGCTACTGTTAGATGATAGCTTTTTGTGTAGTTGTTGATTAATCTCCTGTAATCTACTTCAGACCTTTTTTTTTTTTTTTTTTTGTTGCATTTCCTTTGTAATGAAATGTAAGGATTAAAATATCTTTCATGCTATACCAGACCTTTCTTTTAATTAGACTTGGAAACTATTTGGGAGATGCACAAAATTTGAAGCAGCAAGAAAAACATGAGAGGAAAAAGTATTTAAAAAATCAACATCTCTGTAGGCCAAGGCAAAGGAGTGTCTTTCAACAGATGAGTATCTTTCCATATGCTGAAGTAGGCAAGAAATTAGATTAGAAATGTAATGGGAGCATTATCTGCATATTCATGTTTTACAGACAGATAGTGAACACTTCAGAAAAAGGTCTCCCCTGCTGCTCAGTCTTGTCTTTAAGCGGTTAGATCACTTGCTTAAATTGCCTCTTCCTCTTGTAGATAAGTCAAACGCTACAGGACATTACTTTGGTCAGAGAAGGTACTAAAAATAGACTATTTATGCCATTGAGAATGGGTGATATCCTTTTTTCCTGAAGGAAACTTTTTAATGAGCTTCCACACATATACATATTCCATCCAGCAGTTTAATTTTTTTAGAAGTTGCCATTGTCTATTCTCTTTATTTTTAACGTGTATCTGTGCATCATTACCTTCCCTCTGATGATGTTGCAGACAGACCAATACTGTCTTTTTGCTTCAAATATTTTACAAAATTTAAATTATAACAAGCACATAAAAAATAAAATTGGAAGTCTTGAATGCAATATTTGAACCTACAGCCTTGCCTTTTTGGAGATGGAGTTTCTATGTCCGAAGTTCACCACCCATAAGGAGGAAAAGAAATTAAAGGCTGGTCTTGCTCCACATAGGTGATTTGGAAATGTTCTACGACTAACAACTGCCACTCTGGAATTTACAGTTGGGGTGCAAAACCCTCCTTGGAAAATTAAACGCCAGACTTTAGCACATATTTTCATAGGTAGAACCCATGGATTTTAATGACTGGTTTTCTATTCATTAGCCTTCCCCTAGGAGGAGAAAAGCTGGCCTTGTTTTGATAGCTACTGGTAGGAAGGCCCATAGCCTGGCTGGATGTACTAACATGGCAGCATATGGGGTGCAGAGATTCCTGCTAGCAGCAGATGGGGGAGGTTAGGGTTTGTCTCCCAGGAGTTTAATTAATATCTGGTTTCGTTTTCAGGTAAGGAATTCCTTTAACAGTTGATCACATATTTTACAACTATCCAGGAACATAAACCCATCTAATTTGGCATCCACAATGAATAAGTAAATAAATTATGTGGCTGAGGAACAGGAAGGCCCAAGAACTTAATACTGTAGTATAAGTACTTTTACTTCAAATTCCTTTGAATCCAAATTGGTAGGAACCAGAAGGCTGATGTCATTTAACTGTGCTTGGTAGAAAATGAGCTGCAGATCTCTGTGTTCAAAGTCGACAGCTGTCTAGACCTCCACATCCAGAGCTGCAAGTAGTACTATTTGTACACGGGCAGGAAATACCACCTGAATTGCAAAAGATGTTATGACTATAGACACTGAATTTCTGTTTCAATTTTAGAGAAAAATCTTTCTAAAATCTGGAAGAACAGGATATAGAAATCTTATGGTGTCATTTCCCATGTTGTTCATGAATGAGAGGCCTTCAGTCTTCCTGAATAAAAATCTTTCTTTATAATTTTAGATATCTAGAATTTAGATAGCTAGTTTAAGCAAATAAGTTATCCTTTCCTGTCCTAAATACTGTTCAAATTTTTGTATCCAAAGAGCAGTTCATCAAATTCTATAAACAAGTAACTATTAACTGAAAGGAGCTGCTCTTTGATGAGTTTTTTTCTGTTTCGATTCCCTATTTATGGCACCTAGAGTTCTAGAATAGAAAAGGAAGAAAACTTGTAAATAGCCAAAGTTAAATGGGCAAAATAACAGTACAAGGCTGTACAGCCCATATCTTTTGACTGAAACTTAATTTCAACTTCCTCCCCCCACAAAATCTCCTTTCTTTTAGTTGTATTTGCTGTGGAAATATAAATATGGTTTGCAAAGAAAGTATAGATACATTATGAAAAATAACAAAAGATGACCAAGGGTGTATATATTTACAATTTAAAAAAGTTTGAGCTGCACAGTCAGTCTTCTTCTAGGGAGGGAGGGAGGAAGGGAGAGGGAGTTGTATACATGGGCCTGTCTAGCTAATCTAATGTAAGACCCCTATCTTCTTCACATCACAGTCCCAAGCAAAATGAGAAAGATAAATAGTCCAGACCAAGGGATGCTTTAGCTCTCCATAACAAGCTGTGTGTAATTTGAATCCTTGTTTCCTTCAGTAATTATATCAATAAGGACAAAAATCAGAGCTTGGACTGAAATACATGTTACCAAGTTGGTAATCTGTCATCCTTCACATTCCCCTGTTAAAAAATAAAGTTCTGAGTCAACTATTCAGAAACAAAAGATATCATCCCAGAATAACTATCTGGAGATGGACCAACTATTATCTCATCAGAAGTTAATGCAACTATATTTAAAATTAAAAGCCAGAAACAACAACAGACGGAAGGAATGCAGTCAGCAGCAAAAAAAGCATTGCTATTTAACTGTAATTTTGATTCTGCACCTCTCCCCAGGGTCCTTTTCCATCTTACACTACATCAACCACTTGGCTCATAGACTGCTCTGCACACGGTGGAGATAAGCTGCACATGCTGCTGTGTGTATTTGGCACGCAGTGGGTCACACTGCATGGCTGTCTGGATAGCTGGGAGTTAGACTGAGAACTTCATATCTCTCCCCCACTGTTTTGGGTTTCCCTTGCCATTCGGATGCCTTCAACACCCTTCATGCTGTTTAATTTCAGCCAGAACCTCTCCTGAATGTAGAGAGCTGAGAGGAATTTTCTTTGAATAATTTTCTAAATTATTATAAAAGGAACAGTAACATTATTATTATTTAGTCCATCCAAATTTGAGTCATATTAAATAAAAGGGAAAACATAATAGTTGTTCCATCATTTTTTAGGGACAACAAGGTTTTCAGGAAAGTGGTAATAACTTTTATTAGACCAACTTCTAAGTGAAGGAAAAGCTGATTTTTGTCTCTACAGATCTCACTTTCCTCAAAGAACAGAACGAGAAATACATACTCCAGTGTTTTCTGACAATACAACATTACATGGTTGGGGGTGAAGGGAGGGAGATTGGTAGGTTTTTTTGTTTTCTAGAAAATCTGAAGTTGAAATACTTTCAATGATATATAAAGATACAGATATGTAAGGTATTTTGTTAGGGTTTTTTGGAAAAAGCAAAACTTCAGACTCAAACCAAATCCCTTTTAGACTTCTAGATAGTTTTGGAAGCAATCCTTAGGTTGTAACATACATTGACAGCTTTGGGTTTTGGTTTTTTCCATGTCTGTTCCAACACAAAGGATTCAAGATCAGAACTGTCTGAAATCTTGACTAACTTAGGAGAATGCCCAGGATTTGGAGTGTGGAACCTGTGTGAAAGCAAATAATCTCACAGATTTCTTCCTGTTTTGAACCAGGCAATTACAAGAACTTCTTACGAAATTTTGTCTTTGACGTTCATCTCATTCCCTGGCTTACTTCTGACTGACACTTTATTTAGAATGACACTTCTTCATCCCATTTATTCATAATTAGTCATCTCTGATGGAGAAAAGAAATAAAATGCTGATTACACTAGGAGATAAGAAAAAAATGTATTCACTTATAACCCAAGAAAAGACACAATTAGGTGAAGCATATAATTCATTACTGTTTATCAGAGGCATTCAGAAAGAATGACTACCGTTTTCTCTTGAAACTCCAGAAAATAAACTGTAGGCCTTGGTAACCAAGACAGAAAGATGCAAGAGAGTGATAGATAGCAGTCTATTGCCTGCTGAAAAAAGACAGGCTGACAAATGCACTATGAAGGATAAAATAAAATTTATTGAAACGTGAAGAGTTTATAAAAAATAATGATCATGCAGGAATGATGATAATTTGGAGGATGCATTGGTAGAACAAGATTCAATCCACAGTCTGAATCTGTACCGTGGGTGGGGAGGACTAAAATCCCGGTGCTGTTATCTGATACGTTCTGGCTCTTGGGTACTCTTCCTGCCCACAGAATTAGTTCATGGAGTAATTGTGGCTATGAGCAAGTGTAGGTGAGGACTAAGGCATTTTTAGAGTTGATGGCAACATTTTCAAATGTCTGTCTAAAGCAAGTAAGTGAAGAATCTGAGTTCGAACATGTTGGGATAGAGGTTTAATAAAAGATTAGTCTCACTGTTCAAAAATGGATAAGTAATTAAAAGACTCAATGATGCATTGTTTCACCTGCCTTTTCCAGAATTCAAGCCTTGTACATACTAAATTTGTAATGCAGAAACTGGAACACACGTATATAATAAGAAGGAATGTTAGATTGCTGCACTGTACAAGCTGGCATAGCCAACTCAAAACCCATTAGCAGAAACATGTATTTAATTAAAATGGGAAAGAGTGTTGTCAAACTTCTTTCTACCCCACTACAAACCAACACCAAAATTAAAACCATGCATGAATCTTAAAAGGAAATTGCCCATTCTAGTCAGTATGCAGTATTAGCAAGGTTTTCATGTCTCTCTTCTTTTTTTTCCAGGGATCACTTTAAATGTGCAATGTGCTCTAATGTGTGGTTCTATAGATTTGGCACAGATCTTGGCTTGGTAATGATGAATTTTCCTGGCAGACAAATATGTGGTCAGATCAGATGATGGAAATAAGCTCTTTTGGACTGAGGTTTGCATGGAATTATACTCGTATGTGTGCACTGACCCCAGGTTGAAAGAATGTTTCATTTCAACAGTTTCAGTGGAAACTGATAGTTTCTGTTGTTTTCAGAGCAGTAGAGACATAAGAAAAGGGGGTTGTTTTTTTTTTTTTCCTTTAAAGGAGCTCAAGAGACATCACAATACTTTTGCCAGAAAGAAAATCGAGAGAGGAAAAGTGCAAGCACAGTTTTAGCTTATATAATGTTTAACAGGATTAAATAAAAATGCTAGTGATGCAGAGGGTTTTACCCCAGTCTCTTCCAGCACTAAGCTTTCTTGACTTTGCATGGCAAAGGAATTCATAGGGAAAAGACTTGTGAAGATGCAAAACATAATGTTTTCCTAAGGCATCGAAAATGGTAGCAAGAATAACTGCATTGCCAGTTCAGGCCTCTAAAAGAAAATATATCAGCAAATAGAAACATCTACACTGGAAAGAGATGGAGACTGAAGGTTTTGGTAGAGGATTAGGATGTGAGGTTTATCAGCACCAAGACAAGAGGATTTTTATGAACTGCCTTGAATTCAGTAAGAACCCATTAGCCTTCCTGCTTGTTCACCCTTGCTTGTAGATATGCTTAACAGAAGAAATTTATAAACCTCACACTAACATAGCCAACTAGTTGAACTAAACGTAATGAATAAATGAAATCAACTGATTTAGTCTCTTTTTTCCATTTATTTTGCAACATGGTAAAAACTTCAATATTTATAAAAATAATTGTTTCTCTGAATCAATGATGGCTGTGATGCTTTTTAGTGGTGGGGGGTGCTGAAAAAAAGAATGCTGGAATTTTGGAATAAACTTGGTTTTCATGTGCATATGTATAATGCAAGTTTCAGGAGTGTATGATACAAGAGAAGAAGAGAATAGGTTATTCATTATCAAGGTACTACTAAACGAGACACTTTTCAGCTTTTATGGCCGTTACCTTATAAATACCTTAAGAATTTCTCCTGCATGCTCTTTTTCTTGCTCAGAGTAGCTACATGCCCGTATAGGTGAGCTTGTGGATAGCCAACCAGATCCTCACTGCATGCCATGGCATAGGTGCACAAATATGTAAGAACTCTATATGTTCAAGCCTCAGTTAAAAAAAAAAAACAAAAAAAAACCCCCACAACACACAACCACAACAAAAACCCAAAACCAACCAAACCAAAAAAAAAACCTGTGGAAATTTCTTATATTTTGTAACTGGTTTACTTTGTAACTTGTTGCATGCTGGAGATCTTGCTGGCTATCCTCAAATTTACAGAGATATGCAGGTACAGTAAAAATTGTTGCATCCAATATACAAATGTATCATCCAGTGGAGGAACAGAGAATATAGGTAGTAACTTTTTTACTGCATCCAATGTTACTCTGGGTCTAACAAAGAAGAAATAGTTGCGGACAAGACAAAAAATGTTAATAATTTAAATAATTATTAAATTTCATATTTTCTGTTTGCAAATAAAAATTGCTTTATCTACTGCTGTTTGCTCTGAGGTGTTTGCTCATACAGCTTTCTATACAGAGAACTTTTTCTTTTATTGTGCAGGGTGTTGGCTAGACACAAACTTTCTTTTTTTCTCTTTTCAGAATAAGTCTTTACCTCTTGAACATTCAAAAGCTATGACCCATATTCTGAGTATCTTATCATAAGGGTAACAATTCTAGCAGTACAAGTAATACCATCCTGTTGGGCTGCTCTAGGGGTTGAACCTGCTGCAAGACTGAGGCAGAGTACTGCTGACACAGGGAAAACTGTGACCGACAGCGACACTCTGGCTGCTACCTAATTGAGGTCAGCTCACACCCTTGATGCTTTTAGATAAAGCAATTCCAATTTAATGAGGAAATAGGAGCTGAATTAGCCAAAGGGATAAGAGCATGTTAATTTTATTTCAAAAAGTAACTATAATTGTTGAATTTTTATATGGACAAATGGAGGTACCTGTATACGTGAAAAATACCATTCCTTGTGTTCATGTGTGTTTCACAAAATTATTTTCACAGAAATAATTGAGGAGTTATAATGGTAATTTTAGACCAATTTTCCACTTATTTTACTTGCTTGAATAGATTTATGATAAGGGTCCATCTGAGGGAAAAAGGTTATCCTTTTTCACAAGCTATAAAAATGCCTTTCACTGTCTTTAGGTGACTGAGAAATGGAGGTTAGGAAAATGAAAACTGAAGTATGAGACTTCTGTGTAGTAGCATGTTTGTGGCATAACTGACAATCCTGAAAACACCTTCTTAACAATAGAAATGAAGTAAACAAATTCCTGGCCACAGAATTGTTGTAGTGCTGCCTGTTATTTTGAGCTTGACATGAGTCCAATGTGTTTCTTAAAGATTCCCTTTTGGATCCTGCAATACGATGCATTTCAACTTTCTTTTTATGTTCTTCGGGAAAGAAATAAAGGCTAAAAATTGAGATTTGTGAAAGTTCAAAACACCAGAAAGAATTAAAAACAGCCAAAGGCTACTATGAGCTAGAAGTGTGGTAATTTTAAGTTTGTCTCATGACCTTCTAAGGAATAATCCTTATATTTTCAGTCCTTCATGTTAGCAATATTTTTCTCTGCCGGAATAATTAATAACAAATACTGTAATCAAAGCTCATCTATTTCCCTCAGAAACAACACAAGGTATGTTATTTCCCTTCATAAAATGCCAGAAAATTATATCGCATTACCAAAAAGATTTATTAGTAGTTCTGTCACCTTGACTGACATTACAGAAAATTCTTTCTACAATAAATAAATTAAGTAAAATCAGATGCCCACTAAAGCATTAATAATGCTATAAAGTATTATTTAATTTGGACTTTTTCCAACTCTGTATAATGAGAAGAGATTTGTTGTTCATAGATTAACAGGATGGGCAATTAGTCTGCTCTTTAGTGTGATTAATCCTTCCCATCCATCTACCCCAAATCATAAAAGATCCTTGAGATCTATTTCATTTCAGCAGATTCTTGCTTTCCCTCCTTTAAAGGCATGTTCTGAAGGATAAATTCTTGCTTTTTACTCACTCTCTTCTGTCCTACTTGTGTCTCTGGGGAAGTAGGAGCACAAGGTGAGGGAGGAACTATGATTCTCTTGAGATCTCAGCTACTAGTTTAGTTGCCACTTTGGAGGCTATATCTGACCATGTATCTGCTGAATATCCTTTCCTGAGTAACCCAAGACTCGCTGTCCTAGTTCAAAGCATGTTACAGTCACAGTTGCTTCTGACCCTGTCACCCCGTTGACTGCCAGGTGAAAAACCACTCATGGCAGTGGTTCTTCAAGACATTATCCAAATTCTCTGCCCAGCAGAGGAAAATAAAGCAATTGTGATAGTGTGACCAGAGAACTGGTCTCCCATGTCAGGTATCACAACTCCCAGAGGCTCCCTGGTTACAGTGCATATACTGGGAGTGTGATATTCCTATCAGTGGCTGCAGACACTGTCCCTAAGGACTTTTTTGCAAGGGAGACACACTGCTGGATCCCTGCTAAGACTGTTCTTATCATAATGGCATACAGGTTTGCAGATGCAGCCAGACCACAGATGGGGCCATGTAGCCTATCTGCCCTACTGAGTTTGTGAACTCCAGAAAAAGGGACAAAATTTTCATCTTGAACTTCACCATCAGTAGACTGCTTTGAATTTGCTGAATTTACATGCGGAATATTTACTCCTCAGATAACACTGCCCTGGAGCCTATCATCATAGATAAAACTGAATTATGCCTCTAAGATCACCTTTGGAGAGCGCCTTACTGACCCAGAGCCACCCAAGGACACATCATTTGCTGACACCACTGCCACAACAGCAACTGTAAGGGAGGTTGGGGCAGCCTGCCTTAGGGGTCCTAAATTATAATTGGCACATTTTAAAGTGCAGATATTCTGTCTGGCTACTAATTTATTTTCCCTATATAAGCTAGAAAAATTGATGAGTGATTGTTTAGGAAGTTTCACCTATGAATTGTTTAAGAAAACCTCCAGGCTCTCACAAATGTGAAACTTCTTAAAGTCATCAAAAATTTAAATAAATAAATGATTTAGATTCCCAGTCCTAGTGTATGCGAAGCTCTACAGACAATTTGACGAAATTAATTATTTAAATTCTCATAACAGGTAGATAACTTTGAGATAACTTTGTATGCTATATTTTCAATACTCAGCTCAAAAAGAAACACTAGGAGACAAGCCTACAGGCTACAAGCTCCTGATAAGTTCCTTTTGTTTTCTAGCAGTTCAACTATATCATTTTATTTTAAAACAGATCTTTATAGTGCATAAATAAACAACAAATACATGCCATTGGTTTTCAGTCAAATTGTATCTAGTTTTTAGTGCTTCCAATGCTATAAAATAGCTCTATAAATTTTGTGTGCAAAGGATATATTAAGTTATATTTAAATAGAGTGCAGAAGCAGCTGGTGTTGAAAGGCAAAGCAGAAGACAAAAAAACTTGAAAGCTGTGCTAAAGCTGTGCTAAAATTGTGCTCTTTTACGGAAAAACTACATTTGACTGCACTCTTTGAAACATTCTTCTCTTGCAAAATGTTGTGACCAAAATGAAACTGTTATTAACAGAAATGCCTCTGTGTCACAAAATTTCATTTAAAATACCCCAAAAGATAAAAAAAGAACAATGGAAATACATACATCTGAGATATTCTCAAATAGGATGTTTCCACTTTTCATTTCAAAATTACCTTTTATTTCTATTTTATTTTAGCTATTACACATCAGAATAAAGATAATAATAAGAAAAGATAAATTTGGCACATCAGGCAATCCTTAAAGACCAGAAGATTAATTCAATAAAGGAAAAAATAGTATGGAAAATAGAAACCAGGAAATATGTCCTTGAGTAAATACAAAATAACATAGACCAGTATTACAAAGGTTAAGAGCACAATAACTCACAATTAATAACACATGTAAAAGGATAACATTAGGAAGCGTTTTGAAACAGGTTTAAAAATGCAGTAATGAAAAGTTCTTTGGTGTTTTGTTATAGTCTTCATAAAAATCATTGTGATCAGATGCTTAACACACTGTCAACAAAGTGGTAGAAACGTAAGACAGCAGGAAAGTAGTAGAGTAAATAAATCAAAACAGGCTAGATGCATTAAACTATGGCTATGATTAAATTTATTCTTGAAGTCTTATGGGACCAAAAAAAAAAAAAAAGTTTACTCTTATTGATGAATTCCACAGAGGCCTTTCCTGAGTCTGGTATTATTCAATATCTTTATTAATAGAGTAAATTGCAACTAAAATTTGCATTGTAAGATTCAGGGACTGGAATCCAAAAAGCAATAAAATGATATATGAGTCTAAAACATGGAAGAAGAAATTCAGTGGAGATGATTATGAAGGGTCTACACTGAGGAAGAAACAATCAAACATCCTTATAAAAAAGGATATCTGAAAAATGGAATACGCTAATGGTGAAATATTGCTAGACATTAGTAAAAAGTAAGTGGGAGTTTGAGAGAAATTTGTTGATGCAATGCTGCTTTTGTAAAATTAAATAAATAAAACACAAATGTTAGTTTGTAACAGAGGAGTGAAAGTGTAGTAAGTCAGTCATCTACCACATACAATTATCTTTCTCTACACAGACCAAGCAAGGCCTTAGTTACAATATTGTTTCCAGCATTGGGCTCTTCACCTGAAGCAAACATATAGAAGAATTTGAAAAGAAAAAAGAGCTGTTTAAGAATTACGAAAACATTATCTCTTAGAAAAAAAAAAAAAAAATTAAACATTGACAGACATGTATTTCCTTAGTCCAGGAAGAAACACTTACACTGAGGTATGTTAAGGCTTGAAAGAGTAACATATTATTATACTAAAGATAGTAGTCAATCGTTATCCATGTCTACCACAGTAGGGCAAAAAAAAGTAATCAACATAATTTTCAGGAAGAAAGATTTAGGCTGTATATTAAGAAAGCTAGAGTGCATATGAAGAAAACTCTCACTTTTACCATAGATAAGCGTTGGACTAACAGAGGAGTAATGAATCTTGATACTGGGGTATTTAAAAGCAGGACAGATAAAATGTGGCCAAAAATAGTGTAGAAATAATTGATCCTGCCTCAGATAAGAGTGGCGGCATATCTGATATCATAGGATCCTTTCATTCTAATATTTCTATTATACAAAAGATAAGATGTAATATTATTACTATATTACACCTAATCTTGAGCACCAGAATAGAGCTTTATGATTTTATCAGGCAAAGAATTTTGAATAATATTCTTGGTGAACAAGTGAAGAAATTTTATTTATTTATTTCCATTTCAGGAAAAAGAAAAGAAATCACAAATTATTGATTAGAGAGCAATATATTTTCTGGCATTCTAATGTGGAGAATAGGAAGCTGTGCAAGACATTACTGTATTTGAAAAGCAGAGGGAAACACAAAGAACTCTCAGAAGAAAGAATGAATACATATGGATCCTTCTGAACAACCCACTAATCTTCTTTCCTCAAGTGTTACCTTAACGTGTTAAAGAAAAGAAAGTTTATCTTTTCTGTTCCTGTCTGGTTATTTTCTATCCCCTATCTCCCATCTGCCAAGCCTGACTTGCAGGAATTTGCAGAGCTTTTTCTAAAAATGTGGACTCCACATGTGGAGCGGAGAAGCACAACTGAGGATTTTGCTTCCCTAACTCTTCCACATCAAGGCTCCCTGGTATTCTTCCAGCTACTTCTCCTCCCTCATACATAATGTCACTTTTGATACTGTGTAGAAGGAGTTGAAAAAGGATAGCTGCTGCTGAGAATTGAGGTACCCTTAATGCTTTGTTCACTGTTACTGCCAGTGGAGTTTAAGGAATTATATTTCCAGTGATAAATCTAATTTTTTCCTGGCCCTGCATCGTTGGCATGGTGGAAAAATATACCCTAAGAGTACTTACATTTCACTTCTCCACTTTCTGTATCCCTTCCCAATATTCTGACCATGAAACTTGTTTTGGCCACTCCACACTGCGGTTGCACTTGAACTGGCAGCTGGGTGGAATTGGTCCTGGTGAGGTCTCCATCTCTTCACTGCTGCGCTCCGGACTTCCAGTGAGCTGTGTGATGAGTTACGAAATGACACATTAGGGTTCCCCAGCCACTTGTACTTGTAAACCTCCAGGCCATGTGTAAATGAATTGTGTTACTCAGACTAGTGATGCTAATGCATTAGTATCACATATGAAATGTGTGACAAGAATTTGAAAAACTTAAGTAGAACAACTCTTCAGCTCCTTCAGCATGTATAATGATAACAATTATAATATGGACACAGCATTCTTCTGTCTCATGATTATAACACAATGATGTGATTTTTTTGTTTGTCACTTAGTCATTTATTTGAAGTGTGACTTGGACATTTTGCTTAACCTGTTCTCAGATTCCTTCCACTCATATTTACCAGAAACCAATTGTATTGTAAAGATGGGTTTCATTTACTAAGCTCCAACCAGTAAGACACTTTTGAGTCTAGATTTTTGGTTTATCTTAGTTTATTCTAAAAGTATGGGCATTTACAAAACTCTAGTTCCAGATTCTGAATATATCCAAAATTAGGGACCTTTGGGTCTATGGATTTGGTTTAGGCCAATTTATAATTTTATCTCTTATCAAAGTATCCAGAAATATCAGCTGTAACATACTGAATACTTACAGTACAAGTTTACAGTCCTTCTGATGTTAAGGTATCTCTTTTTCTTTTTCTATTATTTCTGTATCCTGCAGTTGCTCTGGAGGCGAAGCTCTTGACTGTATCACACAAAGGCTCAAAATACACTTACCAAATAATTTGAGATCTCGGAATGACAGAAATTATGCATGCATATTGCTTTCAGGAGTATCAGGTGAAGGGCCAGTGAGCTGTATCCAGATACAAATATCTCATGTATCTTTGGTTTTGTTCACATCTGAATCCAGTAAACACAACTGATCAAAGGCAGTGGGACCAAACAGGTAGTACTGTGAAAACTAACTTGGACAAATTCAAAATCAGGATTGCTATTTTCTTCATATGTCGTGAAGCTCATTGTCATAAGTGCAATGCCAGATGAACATAACTGTATTGCTTCTAAATCAGAGCTGCCCTGCAAGAGGTCAGTAATAAGAACTACCAGACACTGGGCTGCAGTAAGATAGCTAAAATCTGCATCTAATATCAAGGTGGTTTTAAGTATATATGGCTATTTTAATAACTCTTGCTGAACATGTCCTGCATCAAGTGACAGGATATTGAATCAGCACTGAATATAAAATGACATATGACACATTAAAAAAAAAAAAAATGTAAAAGTAAAAAAAAATCATATGGGTAAGATGGGATTTTCAAAAGCATAAAGTGTAGGTCTCTGATTGCCCTGAAATCAATATTAAAACATTCAATGACTTCTACAGGAGCAAATTAAGTACAATGCTGTTCACATTTGTAATTCCCACTCATAAGTACTTTTTATATATCTGAGAATAAATAGACATAAAATACTAATGACTATTCAGTTACTCCAAGATTTTCTCGGATTTCATTTACAAAGTATATGAGTACATGTAGCTACAAAATGTTTGCTGAATCCAACCTATTTGCCTGGTGCTCAATACCAGTGTAATTGAAATGGTGGCCAAATGGATAATTAAACCCTTTCAAATAGCTGAGGTGCTTTTTATTAAATTTCTGTTCTACTTGAAAAATGCATTTTTAATAAAATGTTTCTAGCTTTAAACTTGCTTTAAAATCCTTTAGGAGTAAACATTGCTGAATTACACAGTGATTTTCTAGGGCAGACAGGCAGACAGATATACTTACGTATCCCTCCCTGACAAAACTATAATGAATTTTCAAGTGCAAAAAACATTTAAAGCACAATTATAAAAGAGCTGCAAAAAAAAACCAACCCATAATCAAACACTACAGATGAGGCCATGTAGATCTGTATACTCTCTAAAAGATGCTTATTGCTATAGCTGGCAGGCCAGTGTTAACAATAATAATAATACCTTCTGCAGTATAGTTGTTTAAAATGTGTTAGTTAATTACATGTTATGGACATGAGTGTAGATACAGCCCCTGAGATTTTAGCTTTCATTATGCTGAATGGTAATCAGAGATTTGACAGAGCAAAACAGGACAAGATGTAGTTTGGATATGATGTGAGGTGACAGGGAAGTACCACTAGAAGAATCAGAGTGCTTTCCAGGAAGGAAAGGGAGTGATGCAAGTGACACCTTCTGCCTCCATGGCAACAGAGCTGATGTAAAAATGTATTGCACATTCTATCCAAAATGCCTGTGTAATAAACTTACATTATATCAAGTTAATTAATCCCATGTGAGAATAATTTATCTTATCATATGAGAGGCAGAAATGAATTAGCAGGAGGATAAACTGTTGTACCGCCGGCTTATGCCTGTGGAATATGGGTCACAAAACCAACCATATCCTGGGCAGAGGAAATTATGATCATAAATAATAATCCATTCAATGCCCCTCACACAGGAAATATGAAAGTCTCAGAGAATGTCAATAAACTAATTGAGTTTGAACAAAAACAGGGTGAAATTTCAACAGAAAACTGCAGACAGAATTAGACAAGATCTAATTATAAGGTTTTAATGGGAATTTGAATCTGATTAACTACAGTGTAACAAATATTAAACACAAAGTATCAACTATAATTGTCTTCTGAAACTTTTTGCTGATTGGGAAGTTAGAGAGCAAACAAGGAGAAATTTAATAAAAAGAATAAAAGAATGACAGAAATCAAAATAAAACAAGAGAATTATTCCATCAGACTAGACTGACATTGCACCTATACTACTATCATGTCCCTAAAGAATGCATAGGATAATCCTTTTTTTCTCAGATCTAATTTTGGTCTGCAGAGGATACCTCTCCACAAAGGCCAAAACCACACAGAAAATGAGGACTGTACTAGACAATGAAAAAGCGCATAGGCAAAGCATTAGGACTAGCTCAACATGCAGTTTGGTGAATGAATACCCTGCAAAGTACTCAGCTTCTACCAAGGAAGTATCTAGAGCTGTGTCGTCTGTGGGAGTCTCTTACAAGGTGTCTGCAAAGAATCTGCTGCTGCTGCTGCAATCTAATATCAAAGGATTTTGGGGTCTGTTCTGTAGTTCTGCATCATGATACAGGAATACAGCTCCTCCTGACAGAATATTTGACGTGACTTTTTTACCCCAGTCCTACTTTTGCAAGTAATAAAGTCCCTTAGAAGAATATTTTTAGTATCTCTGTATTTTCCCATAGAGGGTTTTTTTTCTGAACATGGTGGCACACTAAACAAACTTTCCACTCATATAAATCCACTACACCTATGTAAAAAAAAATGGATTTTTTTTTACAATTAAATATAACATATAGAAATTTGAAAAAAATAAACTAAATGTAGACTCATGCTCAATAGGTTTAATTGATCTTAATCCTATCAATATAAAATTTGCTGTGTAATCATACCAACTTGCCTTGTTATTCTCACAGATTACTTCAATTAATCAAAATTCATATCCAGAAAGTATTGAAACTGAGAAGACCAAGGGCATCTATGTTCAACTGAAACGATGTGAAATGATTCGATATTTAGTGTCTTATTTTGACATTAATACTGAAAAAAGTATTACAGGATTGTACTCTCTTGTTATTAAGCTGCAGTTATAAGGCAAGAAACCTTTGACCCCATGTATTATTTTTACAAAATTAGGCAACATTTGTTGAAAGAAAATCTGCTATTATTAGGAGTAGTAATGGTTGTATCTTCCCCACATTTCAGATTGAATTATAATCACATTCTCTTATTTGACAGATTACTTTTAAAGTCTTGTTCAAAAATTCTGTAGAGTTGTTTACCATTGTACAGCTGTTGTGTTTCATTGATTGATGAGGTAATTCCTGTTTATCAGTTTGGTAAGCATTTTGAGAAAAAAGGTGTTGAATAAAGATACTATTGATATACTTATTTTGAAAGGCCATGTTATACAGCTTCATAAAGTCATATAAATTTGAGGTGAATAGCTGTTAGGTCATCTAGTTTAGTTCAGACACAAATAACTCAAATGAGTTTTACATTATTTCTATTGGGTCCCCTGGGAAATTTTTCTGCAGACATAAATTTCAATTACAGAAATTGTATCCTGATAGTCAAACTAAATTTTCCTTCACTCAATTTCATCTCACCCCCCCCTCTTATGTTCTTGGGTCTAACCAAGGTACTTAATGTCCTTTTGTAAGAAAATAAAGCCTTAATTATCTTTTCCTTTTTTGTCACAGAAAGAAAAAGGTAAGACTTAAGCCCTTCTTAGTAAGGATGAAAAATGAACAGAGAAGGGGAAATAGTCAATGCACCAAAGACCTCAGCAATTGTTTAGAAAAGAGGCAATAAACCATCATGAAACACTAAGCAAACAGAGTGCAGGTAGGCAACATTAAAAGCAAGGGATTACAGTTAAATTTTGTTCAGTCAGTGACAGCAATCTGAAAGACAAATATACTTCTTCTACCTAATTGTCCTTCATCTGCATGTCACTGATTACTGGACCTTGATCTGTATTTCCAGAAGCCAGCTATGAAGAAGTAAGAATATGAGAAACAAGAAGTTATCCCAATTTTTTGTATTCTCCAATCAGTGTTTAACAAGGCTACTTGTATCTAAAGTAATTTTCCATGCCTCTTCTAATAAATTATCTTGATGTTCTAGGGAATAATCTTACTCTTTCTTTCTCTCTCTTATCTGTCTAGTTCATCAGCCTTTACTGTTTACTAGTTTAAAACTGTGAACTTCTTTCTATGATGTTAACAGTGCAGTTCTGGTTTCATCAAAGAGTTAAACGTGTATGCAAGGGCTCCAGGGCTTTGTCAGTCAAGCATGGCATTATAACTGCTATTCAGAACCCTAAGTGTTTTTCCAGGTGAGATGGTTTATAAATAGAGTTTAATTATTATTGAAACATATTGTAGGAGGGTCTACAACATATTGTCTTTCTGTAAAAAGTCTCAGATTTCCCTGGTTTTTTTCAGCCTCCATACAGCATTACAAGCATTAATTTTTATTCCTGTCCCCATTACCTAGATCTCCTCAGGCTTTTTTTCTTGCAAGGTCACACTCTTATATTGAATACCTAAGTTTTGTCTTGTTTCTCTGTAAGTGTATTACACTGCATTTTTCCAGGGTGAGTTAAATATCTTAATTCAGTTAAGTAGTCCCCCTGTGGTGGGGTCAATGGTCATATTTTCAAAAGAGCTCAGGTCTCATATAGGCAGGCATCAACATGGATTGTCTAGATTTTTCAAAGTACTCATGGAACCAAAGTTTACAATGATCTTCTTAGTGGAACTTGAGGTTTTTTGATAATCATGCCTTAACCACAATTTTTAAATCACTGTTCTACACACTAACTATTCCAGAGTATTTTCTGTCATCTAAGTTTAGACTTGGTATGTATGTGCAACACCACAAAATTAGTCTTGAACCACGTGTTTTATTCCCTTTTTCAAATATGAAATTAATATATTAAATAAATCTGACTCCAAACTGATTCTTTAGACTTTCTTCTTTATGGATTACCACTTACTCTTTACTTTTTGTTATGGTGTTGTGGCTCATGTTCAATCCAAGGCTAAAGCAGCTCTATCCAGTTGGCTGCAAGCCCTTTTTAACTTCAGTTCACCTAATGTCAACTGCTACCACAGTTTCCTAAATATCTCATTCTTTCCTTAATGCTTAGCATGTCTTAAATTAGTATTTATACCAGTCACCCAAAAGGAAGCATCAAGAGCTGGCGGAGACAAAACCCATCTCAGGATGCACCTGCTCCTAATGACATTATTTTATATCAAATAAAGGAATTTGATAAGACTGGATCCAGATCCTGGCATATTTCATTTGATTCACATGATTATTTGCACAATGTTTCTTTTTAAAAATCAGTTATGGTTAATTATAATTTAGGAAGCAGAGGCAGTTGCTTTTAGGTTTAAAGAAATAAAGCATTTCGCTGTTAAATTTCAGTGGCTGCTCACTGTGAACTTTGTGTTGATCTGTCAATATATTATTCCAGGGGCTTTTGCTTAAGCCATAGCAAAGGGATTTTTTTGTAACAGTGCAACAAAAAACTAAACAACCCTGATGAAGTTTGGGTAGTGAAAGAGCTCAGGTTCAGATAATTCAGCTTCAATGAAGCCAAATATTTGCTGTGATGTTACACTGCAACAAAGCACAGCAATGTCGTGACATAAATGTCACTAAGTAGTTACAAGGAATGTCAGTCGCTTTCCTGAAGCTGGAATCAAAATGCTCAGTGGTCCTACAGACAAAGGACTTGGGATTTATGTTCTGCCAAATCTTCTCTGGAGCACAGAGGCCAGAGCAGGGTTGTGCTGGGGAACATGCCAGGAAGAAACCTGTGCTTACAGATCCAGATTCTTCAGAATTGTTTGGCCAGGACAGATTCTCCAAGTCACTATAATTGGGGGAAAGATATTCAGTGTAATTTGTCATGGTTCACCTGCTTAATCCAAAGTCTTTTCACTTTCAAAATGAGAAAAATAATTATCCTAGCATCTTGCATAACATTGTGGCACAGTATTTATAAAGTTTTACTGCAGCTCAGGTGACAAGTTCCCATTTTACAAGGTGACCATCTACAAATCCTTGTTTCCTTGAGTTTAAGCCTTGATCTATACATGTATTATAAGCTGTGTCCAGTTTGCTCATCAGCAAATAAATTTTGTGTTATTTGAGCTGGGAAGCCAAAGATGGTCAGAAAATGAAGAAAGCCACATCACTCCCTTGAGTACTTTTGGTAAGAGAACTGAGGATGCAGTATGGCTTTGTAAACACAGATGAACTTTGACCATATGCATTGTTGCAGACAGTATCTTCAAAGGACTGAAAGTATATCAGCTGTCATATTATAATACCATCCTGTAAACTAGTTAAATAACGTTATCATAATTTTTTTAGCTGAGGAAACTGAGATAGTGATAAGCAGTTTATAGGCTCATAGCTTTCTATAAAAAGTCACGGAGTTCAAATTGCAGAGAATGTGGATGTTGTGCCCACATTCTGTTTATTAGATGGGGGATAGGTTTAAAATCATCATGAAAGTAACATTTTTCCATCATTTACACCTTCTCCCTAGTTTGCTGCGCATGAATCCAAACAAGGTCTTAAAATCAGAATTCCAAAGTGCACACATGAAGCAGAAAGCATCTGACAAATGAATTCTACTTCTATATTTATTTGACCTTGGTAATAAGTCTGGCCATTTAAGTGGCTTAAACTTCAAGGCAATAGTAATATGCCTTGACTTGTGATAGCTGTGGATATATAAAGGGTTAACTTAGAAATGCAGTAAATTGTATCAATCCTTCATCGTAATGTTAAATAATACAGCAGACATGAATCAATACATATCAATATATTATAATGCATTTTTATAGTGAAATAATTTATTTTTCTTCTAACAGGGACAATTTCATTTTGGCAAGACAGCCAAGAACCTGCAGAAGAATATATGCAGAGGATAACCAGTCAAGGCAATGACACTTTATTATTCTCCTCCTTCGTCTAACCTAGTGCATCTGAATGCAAGATTTGTCTGTATCATTTAGCATTGCTCAAAGCCCTGGAAGTTGTGTGTAGTGACAGAGATACCCTCTAGTGGTTACATTTTCAATACAAAATGGATATCATTTGCTCCTCAGAATGGAGTATTTACTTAAGAACTAGAGAGATGAAAAGTACATTCTCTCTTTTCCTTTGCCTCTGCATCAGCAAAGGGAAATAACCTTGGGTTTCTCTGATCTCTGACAAGTTAATTGCATTTCTTCTTTTATCACTTCAAGTACAACACTGGGAGGCTTCATAGTCTCTTGGCCCTGTTCTGGACAGGTATGACAAAATTTACTCTCCTGAAATAGATGTACAATCACCTTTTGGCCTATTTTCAGTGAAAGTATTTTTGTCTTCATTTTCTTCAATGTCAATATAGAGTGGATTGGATATAAATTATTGCAGAAATGTTTTCTACAGTTGGAGCAAAGGGCTCACATTCAGGGCACTGGATTTTGCTCCCAGGTCTGTCACTGAGCTTCACCTTTGACTAGACATTTAAACGTTGCATGCCTCAGTTTGAAATAGGTGTAATAATGATTGCTTCACTTTTACAACATTTTGCCAAGCATTAATTATGTATTTGTTAAATCTGTTGAGCTTGAGCAGAAAGAAGTATGGATCCACACCACTGCCAGTAGTGCCTGTTCAGAAATGAGGCTTTATGAAGAAATGTAGTCAGGGATCTTTTTCAGGATACGCATGTTTCTGAAGTTGTCAGAGGATCTTATCTATCACTGCTACATATATAGGCAACTCAGTCCTTTCTTACCCTGGCTGACAGAAATTATTTCAGCATTCAGCAATGCCTAAGAGAGAGGAAAAAAGTAGTAGCAATTTTCTCTCTTCAACTAATATATTTTAAAAGTTATCATAAAAAAACAAATATCCACAGGTCATTGGTGTGGCCAATGCACCCCAATCTTCAATGTCCTGCAGGTGCTGTAAGGTAGCTTGATTAAAATAATTTTTCACTTCAGTGTGCTACAAGTACTGTACACATATTCACTTAAAGAACTCTACACGGTTACCTTTGGTATCTTGTCTGTGTGTGAAAATAATGTGAAAACTCCTAATTTACAATTTTGGATGATCCAGAGATATTGTCAGGCAGAGATCAGTTATTTGAGTATTCATAAAGTTTGAGGGGAAGAAATAAAAATATGGGGGAATGGAAGGAGGGAATTTTTGTGATTGGAATGGAAGCAAAAATATCAGCCAGGCCTCTTTGCACGGGGAGAACAATAAAAAAATATGATGACTCAGCCTCTTGTCTGGGAAAGTAACCTAGAGCAGGTTATAGATTAAATATAGATTAAGTAATAACAAAAAAAAAAAAAAACCCCAAAAAACCCCCAACCAACCAGACAAACAAAAAAACCAAAACCAAAACCCCAAACCATGAAACTATGCATATTTTAAAAGTGCAATAACTATTATTGGAAGAATTATTTCTGAATTTTAATCTTGGCCATCCTATTGATAGGTGCATATGTTTATTTGACCTGTAACTTCATGCATTCTGCATGCACTATACATGCCTGTTTATTGTCAAGTATAGTTACCTACCAAACTGAGACCTGAGGAATCAAAAGGAATTAATATTAATATGATGTTTAGTGATTCTTGGATATGTGCTATTATAAGTAAAAAAGCCTTAGTCCTTAAACAAATAAGCTCAATTCCACTTTGAAATCTCTTCTGCTATTCTGCACCAGAATAGTTCACAGACACGAGATTTCAGAAAAAAAGTAGAAGGCTAACCATGGTGAAGCCCTGTGCTTCTTTACCTCACATACTTTTCAAAAAAAAGACGACCACACTGTGTGCGTGTGTGTACACATATATATATAAAGTATATGGAAAATATATCAGGACAGATAAGTTTGCACTAGCAAACAAGAAACACTGAGTTGACATACTGAGTTTTGCATCCATGCTTTACAAAACTGTCTTCCCTGCAATTCTACCCAATGTTAATACTGTCTCAACGTGTACAAACGAGCAAGCGGCCATAGTTTAAGACTGGCCCATTAGGGTAAACTGTCTTTTTTTTTCATCAGTCATAGGAGTTACAAAATTGTAGGAGGTACAAAAACAGACATATCATTTTCAGTCAAAAAGATGGTAACCTCCATGAGAGACCTGAGTGTGGTACAAGTTTTAGCCACCACAGATAAATCTGTTTGATGTTAGTAATTATATTACCCTGAATGGTAGAAAGAACGCTTCACTGTTTTACAGTTGTCTGAAGGGTATTCTGCAGATTTCTGTGTTCTGTACATCTTCAGCTTTTTACAGTCTTCCATTTCATTTTTCATGTCCATCAGGTTCCTGAAGAATGTCAATCAGGGTGAAAACTACTTCCATTATAGCAGACCTGCCCTAGGTAAAATACTCCATTACAAAAGCTATTTTGCATTAATTGTGCAATAAAGTGAGATTGTTTCTCATATTTTTACGAAGTGTTGGAGCTGACCTCTGCTTTACAAGGCAATGTGGAAGGTAGGTATAGAAGGATCAGAGAATGCCATCATATGTCAGCTCCATGAACACTAAGCCAACTAGCATAAACTAGCATCAGTCCAGAAGCCATGTAAGTATATTGCTAAGCCTACACCAACAAGGCCTACTGAGACGCTACAGAGTTGGCATGCAGCTTATACTCTTTCAACATATGAATCAAGCCTTTTCTACAATGGCTTAAAAGCCTTCAAACAGATAAACCTAAACATTAAAATACTTTTCTAAGAGGAAAATATGGATTTGAGACTCCAGGCAGAGGTTCTGGCATAGGAAAGAGGCTATAGCTCCTGTTGCAAAGACTGGTTTGGTGGGATTTTCCATAGAAGTCCTCACTTTACTTTGGTAACCTCTTCTCAGCCCCATTATACATATGCGTCTCAGATCTTTCCCCCTCCTAATCCAACCCTAACCTTTTCGTCTGGGAAAATGTTGACTCAGCCTTCAGTTAGCTTTAGGTTTAGGATTAGGACTTGGGCTGAGAGAGAGAAAGCCAAGAGCTCCAGCTGGAGTGGGGGGCATGAAACTGGCTTCCAAAGGACATTTCAGTCTGCAGCCAACCCCTGCCTTTGGCATTCACTTTCCAGCTCTGATCCAGCTGGAACTCTAGGCTTCCTATTGTTCTCAACCATAACTTTACCTCTAACTTGAACTCTAACCCTAAAGCTAAAGGTATAACAGTTTTTATTGGCCATGTCAGGCTTTCCCTACTCTGTACTTTGTGTGAGGGGAGAGGGTGAACGGGGAGAACAGATTGCACTGTGACTTGGTGACAATGTTGTGGCAGGTACACCTGCCCTGACAGAGAGCAAAACTTCTCGGCTGTTGAAAAAAGAAAAAAAAACTAGAAGCCATGGTCTGGGGGTCGAGCCACCCTGTCTGCATGGTGGAGTTGGGTTATGACCACCACGTACACACTTTGGTCAAAGAATAAAGAAGTGTTGGCCCTTGGCCAATAAGGACTAACATGACCTTATTTGACCACAGGTCAGATTTGACTAGGGTATAAATGGAGCCCTGCTGGAGGGCAAATTGAATCGATCCTCCTCAGAGCAGCAGGGACTCTAATTCCTGCAGGTTGACAGCCCTCATCTTTTAGGTGAGTGATGTGCGCATTTTGGGTTATCATTTCTAAAGCTTAAGAATTCTGAAGTTGATTGTATAGTATTAATTTCCCCTTACGTCATTGAACCTCTGGTTTACTAATGTTGTCGGAGTTCTAAACAATTTTGATTGAAGAATAAATTTTGTTGAGTTTAAAACCTGTTTACTTTATTTGTGTGAGCCTCCGTGGTGGATGTCTTTCCCCATGCACCACAAGGGAAGCCAAGGTCCATCATCCAGCATTTGGGATCCTGTTGCCAGTGCTTAACACTTGGATGTTTGACTGAGTAGTTTGCAAGTAGATAAACCTGTTATAGGAATGCAGGCATCCAGGGCCCTTGTGAATTCACTCCCCGATGAGACCATATAATTCATTTCAGATAGGCCACCTGAATTACCTTCTTGTAACCACTGCTGGCATCCCTGGCATTGCAAACCATGGTCAAGATTCAGAAGTGTGGCTTTAGAGATGAAATATTCCCAATTTCATTATATACTCCCAGGTACCCAGTTACTAGCAAGTTATTCAATATATTAAGACCTTAACTCTGCCAGGTATTATTTTGAGCTACATTTCTTCTGGGTTTTTTTCTTTCTTTTTTTTTTTTCTTTTTTTTGATATGACCACATTTCTCTTTAATCATAATTATTCAAAATTTCTGACAATATTTTTCCTTGCAAAAAGTTAATATGTTCATATACTAGCCTTTTAAATATGATTCATTTAACAATTGTGATATTAAAACTCTGACTGAGTAGTTTAGTATTGCTATTGCATGGGAAACATACTCAGTCATTTTATTACTGAGACGTGCCTGGAAAAAAAAACTTTATAAAAATATAATTAATTGCACATTTTAAAGGTCAGCATTAATAAAAATCAAGATGTAGATTATTAAACCCATAGAGAAAATAATTAATGATACTTTCAGGTGTTGTTAAAATCAAATATACTAAAATGCAAGAATAATGCATTTTATATGAAAGATACAGCAGATTCCTTGTCCCTTATGACAGAGGAAAGACCTTCAGAACTTAATGTGGCTACCTCACAATTTGAATTATGATGTGACAGAGAAAATATACTTCATAAATTTTAGTCATTGTAGTTGCTTACCATGTATCCTTCAATGTTTCATCAAAATAATCCATTTTTCCAGGGTTATTATGAAGCTTTTTTTATTCTCAGAAAGAATTATAAGTTTTGGGAAACTTTTCAGTTCTTTCCATTTCTCTTTTTTCCCACTTGTCATCATGAAACTGCTGCTAGAAGACATTAATATGGTAACAGTATGGGAAATGGCAGAAACAGCATTAGTACCTAACTTGTCTATTAAGAAGGAACTCAGAATTGCTAATTATTCCCAATCAAAATCTTTGCTAAAATTAATCTCCTCATTTTCCTACTGTCTTGAAAATTTCAGGTCTACCCACCCAATCTTTCTCCCTTTCTTTTATTCTGTAATGGAAATAAGCTGTTGGATGTATATGGATGATTTCATTTATTGTTGATTCAGAGTAAGAATCTCGTACACTTAATCTGTGAGTAGTCCCAGAAGTCAAAATATGAGCAATTTAGGTAAAGCAAAGATTTCCAAAGAAACATAATCCCAAAATACATTGGCCCTGATTCTTATTTACATAAAGGCCCCTTTACACATTCTGGCAGGAGAAAGGAATCCTAAAGTGCATTTAAATAAAATTTATGCCCACTCTAAGATTTTTTGTGCTGCCAGAACTGTGTAAATGAAAATTAGGTCCATTATGTTGGAGGTTGGTTGGGGTTTGTTTTCTTTTCTTTTTCGTTCAACTGTTACACTGTATATATGAAAAAGCATTTCTTTGCATCTTTGTAACTCCTACACTGTCTGGTCCAAAAACATTAATCAATGCCAAGAACACAAATCTAGGGTTTAAAAGGAAAGCAATTTTTGGAGTTAGAACAGGGAAGAAAAGTTAGGATTATTCTGTTTTAAATATACTAAAAAATAGGTGCATTTTATGAAATGCAATCAATTAAAAATGCCTTGCTTGGTTTATCTTTTAATATTCTGAGAAGCTGTGATGGGGCATGCTAAATATCAGAAAGATAGGTTTTGGAATGGGTTGCAAAAGGGATTGACTGAAAGATGGCTGGCAGAAAACCAAACCTGTGACCATTCTTAACAGTAGAGCAGTTATAGCTGTTTCGCAATGAAAAATGCAAAACAGAATGAGTAATGTTAAGTATCATGTGTAGGATGGGTATTCATTTCTCTTGAAGAAAATGTATTATGGATGCAAATTTTTAAGGACTCTTTTAGATTTGCTCTGATAGGACACACTTGAAACTATGTCGAAGGGAGATGTCCAGTGAATTGCTTTCAAACTGTAGAACCTCTGGCCTTTACAGTTAACTGCAGACAAATGATGACATTTCTATTTGATTACAGCCCAGTTCCTGGGCAAGTTGCACATAGCCCAAGTTCAAGGGTTTGTATTATCTCCCTGAGAGTCCTTTCTCTAGACCTCTTACCTGCACTTCTGGCCTTGGCCTTGCCCCATTTTAAATTTGTTTTTCCTTACCCTTATGCCAAGACTCCAATGGATCCCAGCCTTTCCCTCTGCAGTAAAACCCTCTTGTTTTCATTGCCAGTGGAACCTGAAGCCAATAGAAAACAGAAGACAGCTTACATCTTTCAGGAGAAACTTTTTTTTTTTTTCTGAATTAATTTGTCACTAAATGCAGCAGGTTCCAAGTCCATGTTGTCCTGAAATTTCCCTGTTATTCTTTGAAATCTATAGGAACTGAGAGTCTTCAATGCTCCTTGACAGCATGCTCATACTTTGGGATTACTTCAGTCAATTCCCCAAGCATTGGCAGTAAAGTGGCAGGTCTTGTTGGTAACCTTGATTTGTATCCCTGTTGGAAAGAGCTCAAAATCCTGACTCTGCCCTCTCTCCCTTTTTTTATCCACTCTTCCTGTCTTAACTTTTGCTTTCCTCACGATTGCTCATTACTCCTAACTAAGACCCTGTGGATGCACTACATAGCTAACAGACTGTTCTGGCAAGGGCTTTTTTGAGACAACTAGCTGCCCATGAACGTCAGCCAAGTTTGGACAAAAAGGAAAGTTTTCTCCAGCCACTGAAGTGGACAACATAGTTTCCTGGATTCAGGTATAATGAAAGTGAGTACACGGGCTTTTTAACCTGTTGGTGGCTGGGATTCATCCATTTGACTAGCCAAGGATGCAGTAAAACTTAGATTATTAACCCCATTATCCTACTTGGATTTTCTTCTGACATTATTATTAGAGGTCTCACAGCACTGAGTGAAAAATAGGTGCTGCCGATGATCATGAAAAGAATGTGGAAACTTTGCCTCTTAATACAAATGATTTTTCTCTTCACAGACACAGACTTACAGAGAAAAAATGCTGAAATGTCTTGGAGGAAAGCCAAATGGCAGTGTGAGGTGGAAGAAAATGATTAATAGTCAGACCAAGAGCAAAATATTTAGACATAGTTATAAAAAAGAGGTAGCTTTATGTGTACATGTAAATCAGAAATATCTAAAATGTAGAATCCTCTTCCTCTATCATATGAGATTTTACTATGTTTTGCTTAATATGAGTCTATTTTTTTCCTGTCTCCCTTTGATCATTTCTACAAAATATTTCTTTATGCTGCTTGACCTCTAAATATTTCTTTAGTTTGCTTGAACTTTATTCCATTTTAATCACCAGCTTGATTCAAACCCACAATACCTTAAAAGCCCTTTAACATGTGATACAGTTGTCGCAAATAAGTGAATAGTTCTTAGATGTTGGCTAAAAGTTCACAAGCCATATCCACCACTGCAATTCTCCCTTTACCTGACAGAACCGATAAAGACCTAGGATTGAGTGGCTGAGGAGCCTGGGTTCCCATGCTGCTTTAACATGGTTTGCAAAGTTTCTGAAACTTAGTGAAATGTTTTAGATAAGCTGGTATTGCTCCTACTATACCTTTTGCTAGAAGAAGAATGTCCTGATAGACTTCCTTATACTTTAGTTTTAGTTATTTTGGAAATCATTCAGCAAAATATGTCTACCTTACTAAATATTACATAAATAGGGTCTCTGTACATAACAATTTTAACTGATGGGTGAAAATAGGATTTTTACTATTGATCAGGTCAAAAATTGTCCCTAGGATACTTAACTCTCTTTTCAGTGCACTTCAGAATGCTTTTCTGAATGATCTTGTATTATTTTCACTTTTGCATGGGCAAAACTGAGGCACGTATGAGATAATTCACTGCTCTCTCAGTCCCTTGAGAGCTTCAGAGATCTGCTCATTGGCACACTGTTGTGTTAAGCACATCTCAGAGCAGAAGTGAAACACAGCCACAGAGACAACTAATAGATTCAGCCAGACTAAGGAGCATGAAGAAATGGTGAGACTATTGATTAACATGGTAGGTGGTTTTCACTGATAGTGGCAGGCTGAGTTTTAAAGCTTCTTGTAGGCATCAGAGTGCAAAATAGTTTCAAGTGTGCTGTAATTGGGAGCATGCTGAAGTCATTTTGTGAATCTTTATAGGGAATACTTTCTAAATATGAAGAAAGGATGAAAGGACCTAAATGAAATGTGAAGAGGGGACACTGAAGGTGGACCCAAGGTCACCCAGGTGGATAGTCACAAACCCAGAGATGGTCGGGTCTGCAGATCTTCTCCTTGCTTCGAATCCATCAGGCCACATTGGAGAACTCTCCCTTGACATTCACACAAGAAAACAGAAATAACCAACAGACCTACCAGAGCAATGTTTAGGTGATTAAAGATTTCTTCGGTTTCAGTGACATAATAAATGCCACAGCTAATACAGAATGAGCTATGGAAGCCTGGAAATATCAGCAGAGTGAGAATCAGAGGACTGAAGACTGAGTGTGAACCTAAAGCAGCCTGCTTATTCTTCAGAATTACTTATCATCTGTAATTTTCTAGGCAGATATTAAAAAATAGAGCTTAAAGAAAGATATGTTGTACTGTATCCACTGCATAACTACAGAACTGCAAGCGCTATATAAAGCAAACAAACAAACAAAGCCCACCAAACCCAAACAAAATCTTCTTCAAAGGCACAAAGGTAATTGGTATGACAGCTTTACCTTTCTAGAAGGAAATGTACTTTCTTAGCACAATAGGTGAACCCAGCCGAAATCATACCACAGTTTTGGCAGATTACCTTGTTTACAGTGTGTTTGTTCTGATACTAAAACTGAATTAATGGCAACAGTTAATATTCCTTGAAAGCGTTCATAGGTTACAGTAGAGCAAAATTTCTTCTTTGCCATTAGAGGACAATAAAGACAGTGTCAAAATACTTGAGAACACAAGACTTTACAAATAAAGGTAAAATAATAAGGATCTTATTTAAACTAAACAGAAGTGGATAGAGAGACTACATAGCAGTTTAGACCCTAAGTCCCTCACTGTTTTGGCAACTCTATCTGGTGACCTCTCTGCAAGCCAGACTTGCATACATAGGTAGCAGTTGCAGAAGCGAGGGCCTGGGAATTCATGCAGACAGGAGGTGGGTGAGAGGGTGACTTCTGTGTGCAGGATCAAGACTGCTAATCTGGCTCACTGTGCCAAACTGCTGAAACTCTGATGGATTCAGAGCCCTTTCAGCATGCTTTTGGTGACCTGAATGCACATTACCTCCTACTACAAACACACCATTTTACTGGGGCAAAGATCTTTTGTGATATTGAGCAGAACCAGAAATCAGATCCCTTATGACAATGTTTATATATTTCCTACAAGGCTCGTTTCCCCTTGTAAAATGCACATCTCATTTTCCCTGATGAATGACATCACAGACCTTCATAAACATCTTTCTTTTACTATAGTCCAGGTGTAGTCGTTCACCTGAGTCAATATATCTAACACAATTAATTGAAATAAATCTATAAATCTTGAACAGCTGCAGTTTTGGGGGAAAAAAATGCTTTATGGACACAGATCTATTGTCACCCCCCTCACAGTCACATTTTCACCTGCACACATAAACACACATACTCTCATCATATATGACTCTGTAGCCATTCTCAATAGCGTTCATTCCACTTTAAACCACCTGTCAAAACAGCCATTTAATTAGGTTAAGCTGTCTGGCTTTGTGAAAAGGTTTTACTGTACTCTGTTGTTCTTGCTATAAAATTAATAGTTTGACCAACTTCTGAGGGGACAGGTTTTTGCAGTTGTGAAAGTCAAATTAAAGCCACCTTTGCCAAACAGGATAAAAAAAAAAAGATCTTGGTGTCTGAAACTTTGAAAGCAACACTTCATTTATTATAATCTTTTCCTAGTGCCAAAGTACAAATTATGTAAAGAAATGGAACTGCAGCTGCAAAGAAGCCACGACTGTAACGTGTAGCACATCACCCTCGCAGTTGGTGGGGTAGTTGCAAGATGATGAAGCCATCAAAGGACTTGTACTTTACTCTGCGCAACCTATTTGTTGTCCAAGGCGCTGAGGAAGAGGGAGAATCTCTTCACTACAGTGTGATCTCTCTTACACTTGGGTAAGTCTCATTCCTGTGTGTTTTGGTTTTGTGTGGTGGGGTTTTGGTAGCGGGGAAGGGGCTGTGGGGTGGCTCCTGTGAGAAGATGCCAGAAGCTTCCCCGGCTCCAAGTCAGACTTGCTGCTGGCCAAGGCCGAGCCCATCAGCGACAGTGGTAGCACCTCTGGGAGAACAGATTTAAGAAGGGAAACCTGTGGGGGGGAGGAGATTGGAATGTGAGAGGAACACCTCTGCAGATACTGAGGCCAGTGAAGAAGGAGGGGGAGGAGGAGCGGGGGAGGAGGGGATGCCCCTGCAGCCCATGGTGAGACGGCAGGCTGTCCACCCCCAGCCCGTGGAGGGGAGCGGGGGAGCAGATGCCCACCTGCAGCCCGGGGAGGAGCCCATGCTCGAGCAGGGGGATGCCCCCCAAGATGGCCAGGACTCTGTGGGAAAGCCCACGCTGGAGCAGTCTGTGCCTGAAGGACTGAAGCCCGTGGAAAGGACTCACGCTAGAGAATTTTGTGGAGGCCTGTCTCCTGTGGGAGGGATCTCACACTGAAGCAGGGGAAGAGTGAGGAGTCCTCCGCCTGAGGAGGAAGGAGCGGCAGAGTCAACGTGTGATGAACTGACCCCAACCCCCACTCCCCATCCCCCTGAACTGCTGGCGGGGAAGAACTAGAGAAAATCAGGACTGAACTTGAGCCTGGGAAGGAGGGAGGGATGGGGGGAAGGTGTTTTAAGATTTGGTTTTATTTCTCACTATCCTGTTTAGATTTGATTGGTAAAAAATTAAATTGATTTTGTTTTTTCCCCAAGCTGAGTCTGTTTTTTGCCCATGGCCATAATCGGTGAGTGATCCCTCCCTGTCCTTGTGTTGACCCACGAGCTTTTCTTTATATTTTTTCCTCCCCATCCCACCGGGGGGGAGGAGTGAGCAAGCAGCTGCGTGGTGCTTAGTTGCTGGCTGGGCTTAAACCATGACACTGTGGCTGTCAAGGTAACTTTGTGCTGGCCTTGTGAATCACAAGCTCCCTGAATACCAGCTTAGCTGAGAGTTGAAAATACTCTGGTGATACTGATCTGTCAGAATAGCTTTTTTGTCAAGTGACAGCACTCAAAGAAAGAGGATGTCTAAGAAAAAGGGAGTGTTGTTAGGCTGTGGTTACATCCTGGTAACTTCGAAGGAACACAGGCCTGCAGAGGTAGGCTTATTTCAGTGGGAGCAAAAATGTCCAAATTCCCATGTCATTGATTCTACCTTGATCTGCATGATTACCTTCAGGCTTGTGAGGTTCTAAAGTATAATTGGAGAAAACCTTCCATTTATTATGGTAGTTAATACTGATGTCACTTGCTAATACTCATTACAGTACTATGCTGAAGGTCTTTTTAGTATGCAGGCCAGGTTCTATAAACTTATTAAAAAATTAACATGATCCCTGAGGCTCTTACAATCTAATTAAGACACAGTTATGAAAGAGATGATCAAGTAAAGCTTACCTGACAACGCATATGCAGGTTTTTAAATTTTATTTTAGTTTTATACTAACTGATTACCTACATGCATTGACTGGTAAGATTTTGGTCAATTTATTTCTTTTTATAGTAACTGTGTGGTATGAAATTTAGTTTATCTGAATAATAGTAACTCCAGTACATTAGGGAAAAAAAAAAAAGAAAGGAAATAAAAAAGAAAGCAAGATTATAATTAACAATAATTTATCTTCTGTTAGTTATCTATGGGGTTTTTTTTCCTGTTTCTTGAAAAAAAATCCTATTTTAGCTGTTGGTTTGGTTTGCTCACAGAAGAGTGGGTCACTTGGTATAAGATAAATTATAAGATAAATAAGATAAATAGGTTTTATCAACAACAAATTTCAAACATACAGTGCTCTCAAATACTCAAGTCTGCACACGGAAAGACTATCCTAAGGTGTACCTATCCTACAGCTACAATAATATATAACTCAGGTTGGGCTCCAAATTTACCTGAAAAGCTTAATAAATGAAAGCTTGAAGTGTAACTTCTACTTCAACTTAAATATTGTCCATCTTCAGTACAGCTGTGAAATAAGCTATTTCTGATCAAACTTCTCCTGATTCTCTGGATGCACTTTCACTGAGGCCCTTCACTTTGATTCTTCAGTGTAAGCCAGTCTCAATCAGGAATTTGCAATGTACCGTCCAAAGTCAACAGAAACTGGTTTTGAACAAGCCAATAAGCCACATACATTTTATTTTTTCTTTTTAAAAACTAAAAGGCAACATTTTTTATTTCTGGTAGCTTTTCCTCCAAGCTTCTTTCTCTTTATTTTTTCTCTGGTATTGCTGTTTTCTGTAAATTTGTATGAGATAAGTGAAGTATGTCTTTATTTTCCAGGCTCATATTACATTTCCATGTGTGGCTTTCTTAAAGCCTTCCTGGCTCTACGATGTTGTTCTAGATGAGCAGAAGCTGGGGTTTGCCAAGAATGCTCTCTGGAATGTGCAGTCAGTGGTAACCCTGCAGTTTCTATACACCTACCAGTTCTTTTTCCGATAACCAGAAAATGGCATGCAAATAATTTCTTTGCTGATATCAATTTTCTGGATTCAAGTGGAGCTTTACTGCACTAAGCTGATCTCATTACTTTTAGGCCTTTACTTGCTTGTTTTATTTGTTGTAGAATAGCTGAACCCTTTCTGCTTTGCAGAGTATTATTTGTAGACTGCTATCCTAGGACTTCTCACTTGCCAGTTTTTGGTTTCTAAGATGTTAATTTTACTCAGTTTGATACAATATGTAATAAGGACTTGCAGAAAAAAAAATTCACATTCCCTGCCATGCTCCTAAGCATGTCCTACTGCAGTTTACCTTTGTGTCAGATCTTATGATCATGCAGCTACAGGGCAAGTTGATTTAGTAAGCTGATTTGATAAAAAGGCAAGTACCAAAAATGTTCTGGTACTTCTGTAGAGCAACATTCCCTTAATGGCTCTGGTTCCTGTAAGTCTTTCTAAAATTTCATAATAATCTGTATACCTTTTATGTCGAAGAGAATTCCTGCAGATTTTCCTGCAGCATCATTTCCTGACAGCACAGTGAAAGTGCGAACCACGGCTCTCCTTGACCTGATCTGCCAGCATGATGTACACTGAACATACTGCCCACAGTGGAGATGTCCTTCAGTTGGCCACACTTTCTGCCTTGTTCTTTAGTATAAATGTGTGCAGTACCCAAGGTTTCAGTCCAAGACCCTCAAATTGCTTGCCTGGATTCTCCAGGTAGAGAGCTTTTGGACTCTCGTTCTCAGGTCAAATATCTCTTTTTTTACTGTTGGAAATCAGAAAACACAGCTAAACTTCTATTTTCTTGCTACTCTTTTGCTGCACTATGGTTTCAAAGTAAGCAACATATTTCTAACATTGTCTTACATGAGAGGTTTAATAAGGTCATCGTGCTTTTAGGTAAATGTTGGATTTTGGTTAGGTTCCCCTCAGAAACTGAGAACTGGGCTGGAAAGAATAAACAAGACATGGATTTGTTAGGATGCTTTTCTAATACACTCTATTCCCAGCAGCTCAACTCATCACACAGAGAAAGCGACCAAGAACCCATGTCCTAGGGGCATTTTCTGTTCTGGATTCTGATAGGGACAATGCACTACTTACCTAATGGTGCATGAATAGAAAATAGCAATTAGATTTAATATAGCTGAATTTATGAGAGCAAGCAATCTAGCCTGTGCCTGAGCTACAGACTGAAACTCAATTTCCTTGCATCCCCTCTTCACTTGCCCAAACAATCAGCCCAGTGGTGCATAACATCTTTCATTTTGCAAAAATTCTGTGCTGGGTGGTATGATGACTCAATATCTTATTTTTACTATTTTCTTATATTCTGGCAGCTATTGCACTACTGCTGCTAAAGTTTTAAATTTGTACTGGTTCATGGTGTGATCATTAATGCTTGTTCTTCATCAAAAGTGTAATGGATGTGAACAGTAATTGCATAGAGTTAAAAGGGGTTAATTGGGCACGCAAGCTTCTCTGCAGGTTGTCCGCTTGGCTGTAAAATCCAGCAACACTGCAAAAAAGCATCTTCTCAGTAAAAATATGATGTCTCTATACAACATAGAAAGCACACTGACATCATTTTGACAGGTGAAGTACCATGCTAAGCCATTATTATTGCCATGCAGAGTTTTTTATAAATATCTACAAAGTTCTTAATTCATTTTGTTAGTGGTCCTTTTTATGACAGTGAAAGACAGAGAGAAAAAAAAGTTTGCTTTCAGAGCATATGGCATATACTTTATAAATCAGTGAATGCAATCCAAAAAAAGAATTTGTGTGTCTGTGTGTGCATATGACAAAAAGATGGGGAAAGAAGGAGAGAGAGAATTTCTATGAATTTGTTTGATTATCTGTAGATTCTCTTCTTTATCACGTTTCATTCACCTCATTTTCATTTTATAGCTTTGCAGGAAAACAATGATCAGTGCCTGAAAATCATAAGGCACTGAACAAGCACTAGGCATAATCCTATATATATTTATAAATATAACTGTAGCTGCTGCTACCTGAAAAGTTTGTGTGGGCATTCAGCCTATAAAGGCTCCGTGGCTTGATAACTCCCAAGTACTGTGACTGATGGAAAAGAGGCAGATGCCAAAAATCCTCCTCCCAGCGTGAAAAGCATAGGGCTGCAAAAGCAGCTGACATTAATGGACCTTCCGTGGTACTCCTGTGAGTGAACTCTACAACGAGAGTGGAAGACTCAGATTCTGACTGACATTATATACTAAAATAAGGTTCCATCTTCTGTGTCTCTTGGGAAAAAAGGATATATTACCTAATGATGCTTAAGGGCTGGAGTGACTTTAAGGGATAATAATACTTCCACTTTTTAGTTGTACAAGAACTATGTCTGTTTTATTAAGTTTATAAACAATGCTACATATGGTTCTTTGGGGAAGGAGGGATGGGACTGATTTCTGTATGCATATGGGTAAGCAGCTGAGACCTGTTTGTTTATTCACACATTCATTTTCCCACCTGACAGCCAACCAGATGAAAAAGGTACAGATAATATCCACAATATCTGTACATACAATATGACTCAAGCCAATGGATGTACACAGGAGACAGAACTACACCCTCTATGCATGTTAAAAAGGCTTGCAATATAGTTACAAAAGCTCTGCCTTTGCTAATGAATTCTGTAGTAGTGTAGCTTAACTACCCACTGCAAACTTCTACTGTTTGATGCTCTTCAGAGAGACAAGTTGATGATCCTGTTTTTATCACATTTTGAACCATATGTTCTCATAAAAGTGCCCATCTCTGTTTTGATAAAAAACATCTACAGAAGGGATTTGAACCAGAATATTCACACTGACAAAGTTTTGTTGATGTAAATTTCTTTAATATAAACAAAGCCTTAGTAACTTAGGACGCTCAGTTCCATCCAAGGTAAACTCAGTCAATGTGCTTTTCATAAAGTAATTTAAAATATTTTTAAACAAAAAATGCTGGGCACATTAACATTACCCACTCATATGCTGTATGTATTTTTTTCTCGAGTAAATAATGAAATAAACAATAATTCATTGGAGGAAGCCCTTCTTGCTTCACTGTATGTTAGATTTTATGTTAACAGGACTTGGTATATGCATCAACAGGGAGATACAACTCATAATAGCAGCCAGTGTCATTTTACACACTTCCTTTAAGCCAATACTTTCTGAATATTTTACAAACAATGATTAAAGCTCAAAGCCTCATTGGGCTTATAATAAAGTATTACCTACCTATCATACAGATGAACAGAATTATGTTTTAGAGAAGAGTGCAGAGTCTGGTCTCTCAAGCCCTGCTGTAAATAAGGCATACCAAGATAGCTCTGAAGAAATGTTTCAACAGTCCTACTGGGTATAGCTCCCATTGTATTAGAGGTGCAAGCCAATGGTTAATAAAGTAGTTCATAAATCTGCAATCTCTTATCTGGCTGTAGAAATTCTGTAGTTCCTTAAAAGTACATGGAATGTGGTTGTACTGAATGAAAGTAAAGGGACACGGTCAACCTGATATCTAACAAATTACAAAATATGAGCTGAAAGTGGTTCTGTCTGTCTGTTGTACAGACATTTACAAGAGCCTGCCTGCTTCCTAGAACTTGCAGGGGGTTTTTTCTGTAAGTAAATCAGATATTTCTGGCTGATTTCTGGCAGGTCATAATGCCAATTTTTTTCTGCTCTGACCACTTTGAGGTTCAAAGATCTTAGGTATGGAAACTTTCCTTCCCTACAGAGAACAGCCATTCCATCTGGACTTACACTAGCTTTAAAAGAGTAAAAAGATTCCTTGTGTGCTCCTCCCAAGCTGCATGCACACACAAAGAACTGATGCTATCTGGCTGCGGGTAAATATTGTGCTTGGAGGAATAGGGAAAATAAAAAAAAAAAAAGCTGTTTAAAAGTGTTTTCTGTTCTGTTCACCTATCAGAAAAAATCAGGGCTCGTCCACTCACAATGCAAATAGGAGACTCTTCGCTAGTGGTGTAGTGCATATATAGACACATTGCACCTGTCTGAATGTGGAAGCTGAGCTTCTGCTGTGGGTGAAAAACTGCCAACTAATTTATATCTTTTTGGGTGGTACTGTGAGGAAAGTAAAAGTCTCTAAGAATCTTTCCTTGAAGTAAAAGTTATGGTTATAAAGAAAATAATTACTTAGCACTGGTTTTTAATGCTCAGGTGGTAGTGACACAGAGAAAATGTACTTCTCACTGAGATCTGCAATATGCTGGATCTCATCTGGCAACTTCAGTTCAAATCTTTAAAACATTTGTCCTATGTAACAACTGGAAAATTTGTAACAAAAATCATTATTCAGTAAAACAGTCCTAGAGGTTAAGATGGGATTAAGACATTTGGGAGACTAAATCTTAGAGATTGCTTTTATTTTTCAGGTACCAGGTGAAAATTCAGAAGAAATTTTGGAACATAATGAAATACATAGAGAAAACACATTTTTCTTTCTGGACATACAAGTCTTTAGGCAAGTGTGGGCAGAGTGACTGTGTCTCGCCAAGCACTTAGAGGGGCCTCTCAGGGTGCCCAGAACAGGATAACACAGAAAAGTCTGCCCTGACATGCTGTGACAAATCTCACTCTCTTCTTGGAGAGTACTAAGGTGAGTAGAGGTGAAGAAGAGGAGCTACTGTTCCCTTAAAATCTCTGCTTCATCCATATCTGTTTGTTTGTTTGTTTGTTTGTTTTAATTATGAATACCCAGTGGATTTACATAGTCCACTCTGAGCTGTATATGTAGTGATGCTAACTTGGGCTGTTTACACAGTTAGGTACACAGCGAAACTTGTCTTAAGTCCTACCCTGGAGAACCAGAAGATGTGCTACTTTGCAGAGATGTTGTTTAGGTAAAGGTCAGCTAAAATCCTACCAGAAGCCTTGGGGACTCTAAAACAGTTCCCTAAGAGAGTGAGCTCTTTACTGGACATGGGATTCTTTGTGAAACTTTCACTGCTTTTCATAAAAGTCAGGGTTTCAGTGATGTGAACTTTCATCTGTGGCAAAGCAGACTTCTCTAAGTGGTTAGACGTGCCTTGAGCCAGTAACTCCTTAATGGTACAGGGTGGGGGAAGGGTGGGGAGGAAGCTATTGGGCTCAAGCACAAGCTTATTTGCAGGTTTAAAAAAGCGGAGGGTCTGAATAAAAGTAAAATTAAAGCTCCCATCACCAGTACAAGAGCAGGAATATAAGAGAATATGACAGTTTCTGGAGTTATTCTGTGTGTAATATGCAGAAATAATTGAGCATCGGCAGTAGAATGCTGCCACTAACACATAAAGGTCTGCCTCCTGCTGTTCTTGGACTTCTGGCTGTGGAGTGTCTCAGGTGGCAATGCATCTGTGCACACCCTCCTGTATTGCAGGAATCCTAGTAATATGTCCTAATAGAGCATCCTAATAATACTTCTCACCTGGATTATAAAGTGAGCATCTTGCTTTGTATTTATGTGAGCCTTATTTCCAGGCTCCAGTAGAGTTGCAAAGCTCTTCAGAGCCAGGGATAACAACTCAATGTGACATTTAAGCAAACTCTGTGCCATGCTTGCTTGTACCCTGAGTGGCCAGAGACTAGCCTTTATGCCTTTTGTACATTCTGAGTCACTTTTGTCTGCCTTTGAAACCAGTGTCCATAAAATGAAAGATTAATGAGATCAGCTGCAGCCATCCCTCACGCAAATAGCATTCATCCCCTCATCACTCTGCCCCCACAGAAATTACATTTACCCTGCTTCACACAATGCTGTCTGATACTACAGATCGTGCAGGGTCACTTCCCCCAGCCTCCATATCCTAAAATTCATGCGCCTGCACAAAGCTAAGCTTTCCTGGTAATCTGTTAAAACACACTCTTCAATAAGCTACAACATATCAACAAAATAATTACTCTAAGCAGACTAGGTTTCCAAAAGTATTTCCTGACTTTTTAACTCCTTTTCTTTTTTTTCTGAAAAATGACAATTCCTACATTGGGCATAAAAGAAGGTTTTGCAGAAGAAAGGAAGAGAGAGAGAGAGAGAGAGATGGGGCGGGAGGGGAGAGAAGGGGAAAGAAGAAGGAAGGAAGCAAGGAAGGAAGGAAGGGAAGAAGGAAGGAAGTGAAAATGATGGACAGAGAGAATGAGAAAAGAGAGAAAGATGGAAGGGAGGAAACAGGAATTGTCTAACTTGCATCTGCACACAAAGTACATTCTGTAAAGTAAAGGAAACTGGATCCTACATAGCCAGTGAACTCATGTATTAAGTGATTTACGTTAAAGAAGAAGTTTCATCCAGCTATATATTCTCATAGACTGTTTATTTTGGTTATGAAGGAAACTACAAATCTGCAACTCATAACTCATATAGCTCCTTTTTCCTTAATTAACTATTTAACTAAAACCCATCTGGTAACCTGCCATATGCAATCAGCTCATTCTTCAGATTTTTCATTGCAAATTCCTTGTCATTATGATATCCGAAAGACTCTTGTTATAAGGGGAAAGGAAATTAATCCATGTCCCATTGTTTCTTGCTGCATAAAACTAAATCCTGGGTTTCTTCCTTCCTCCTCTGGGAATTTCTGTGGTGCAAGACAAAGCATGCATTAAAACAGAGATGTTTTAATGGATCATTAACTTTCTTACTGGAGGCTTCAGCAAGGGAAATATTTTGCTGTGGTCAATGGTAAGCACAAAATATATTAAGGGATATGACACAGATGTTTTTATATCAACATTATTCTGTGCCTCTACAAAATCCAATGCACACAAGCTTAAACTGAGAAGCTAGAAAAGGACTAATTTAAGTGGCCTGGTATTTAGAGCTTTTTCCTTGGTTAAAGACACCAGGAAGCTCAGGTTCCAGCCCTAATTCAGACTACAAAACTGACTTAGGGTCTCCTTTTGTTACCAGGTGTTCTTCTATGGTAACTATCCTCTATTTTTTGTGGGTGCTTTCTCTGTCTTTCTCCCTGTTCTTTGAAAACAGAGCAAATAAAAATGACTTGTCCTAATGAATTACTTGCAATATTCCAAAACAGTTATCTTCATACAACAGTAAAGCCATATCTCATCCACCACTACCTATACAACCCTCATCATCAGTACCATCATATTGAGTCATTGTCATCATTGGACCGAGGTAGGGAAATACCATATGCAGCATACCAGACATGGGGGTAGCTGGTATAACTTGCCTAAAAGTATTTAGGTAGGAATAGGAGTCAAAAGCATCTTGGATCAATTCCTGGAGAACTAATTATCAGGGATGTTCTTGACAAATGACAACTAGAGCTAAAACAAAGTAGAGGATGAAAATAATCCTGTTTGTTTGTTTGTTTCCAAATAGAATTTTTAGCTATTTTGTACACTGAATGCAGAGACTGAACACTGCAGCTCTTGGCAAGTCTGCAGAGCTCTCTCTTATTTCTTCTCTACATATGTTCCTTTGCCCTATTTGAAGGAAGCAGTTTGACATACTGAATCAAGTAAAAATCCATAGATAGCCATTCTAGGCAAAATAGACAAATAAGAGAAGGGAGGAGGGGGAGACCATAACAAACAGAAAAACAAACTAAGTCTAAGAGTATTTGGATTTGAAACCTTACTTCTCTGTCTGCATATGCACATGACAAACAATAAAGCAAATGTGAAAAAGGGACAGTAGCAAGAAAATAAGCTGCAAATTTGTAAGTCAGGAGACTGGATATTAGAGTAGAGCGAAAGTAATGATAAAGCTTTGGGTGGGGCGGTCTCATCTTTAAAAACTTGTTTCTCTTTCATCTCAGCTCCTGTTATAAAACCCAGTGAAATTGATCTTGGAAATTGTAAACCAATTGCAGAGTTGGTTTGGGGAAGGTGAATACTGTTGTTATTGCTGCTCAGTCTAGTTCTCCCATACTCTGTCTTGCTCATGCCCTGAGTCCATATTTGGAATGCAAGAAAAACTTTTCTCAGGTAGCATAAGATCATATGTTTTACTAGCGTTTGACATTTCCATGGCCTGTGATCACAGTGGAATTTTCTCCATAAAGTGATATCATCTCCACATGACTATATCAGAGCTGAAAATCAGGCTCAGGAAGAAAACAAGCTAAACATACCTGGCCACAGCCTTGTATCAGGAAGGGAGGTGACCTGAGACTGCCAAGCAAGGAGAGCAGGTGGAAGGCAAAAAGACTCCCAACTGGAGTATAAATTACTTTGTTCATGTTCTTTTAAATAGTTTGTGTGACCTCTAGTGGCCTTTGCTGCCCTCTGTGTCCCTGTTCCTTCAGTTTGTGGAAGTCACCTGGACTTACTGATGCAGCAGCATATTTACATGGACGTTAGCTACTGCTAGGTTTCTGTTGTGGAAGCGCAAGTCAGCCAGGGGGTAGGGATAGATATGTCTAAACTTTTTCCTTAAATGAGCACAGGAAAAAAATTATTTTTAATTGAAATAAACATAGCAACTTCCTCTTCCGCCCAGACAACCTCTCCCAAGACAGAATCACAGAATGGTTGAAGTTGGCCTAGTCCAACCCACTGCTCAAAGCAGGGCCACCTAGGGCAGGTTGCTCAGGTCTGTGTCCAGTTGGGTTTTGAATATCTCAAAGGATGGAGACTCCACAGCCTCTCTGGACAATCTGTTCCACTGTTCAGTCACCACCATAGGAAAAAAACCTCTCTTTTTTAATGTTTAAATGGATTTGGTTTTGTATTTCAGTTTATGCCAATTGCTTCTTGTTCTTTCACTGGATTCCTAATGCATAGGTTTTTTTAAGAATGTGAAGAATATATGATACGCACAGTAGAGACACCTTAAAATAAAAGATTTTAAAACTACACACACACACATTTTTTTTCAGGGTGGACTTTTCCTCCTTTCTTTCTCTTGCTCTGGCAATTTCCAGGGCCTCTGAGCTGTAGCACACTCCACATAGTCCTCGCTCTGTGTTTGTTTGACTTGGCTATATATATGCTTCTTACTGCTCTCAGGAGCTTCCTCCTCTCTGCTCCTGCTGGATGCTCCCAGCTTGCCTCTTAAAAAGGCATAAACTCACCCTCCATCTCCAAAAGGCATCCAGAATTTTGCAGCAAGGAGAATTCAAACAGATTATCTTCTTCCCTGCTGTTCAGTCATGTTTTTTAACAGAACTTAATATAAATAACATACTGCAGGAGAAGAACAAATAAACTAGATACCTTCCATCATTGCTGTGTTTGCTAACTGTTAGGTATAGTTGGTAAACATTACTGCTAGCTTTTCAGTATGCTGGTGTGCTTAGATTAAGCTGGGAATTTTTCCAAAACTCTCAGTGAAAAAGATGTATTAATACAAATTAGAACAGTTTCTTTTACAGGGTTAGTATTGCATTATGCTGTGAGCAGCAGATGGTGGGAGTACTTTTATAGTAAAGTATATTCAGACAGATGATGTAATGAAGGTATATCCTTCAGTGCTTGTCCTAGAATAATTTTACAATTTAGCTGTTAATAGATTTAGCTTTGTAGCTCTTTTACACTGCATGTCACTGTCTTGTCCCTATTTTACAGACAAGGAATACAGTCAAAGACAATATTAAAGATCATTATACATCATGACATCAATACATTATTATACACAGTAATCCTAGATTTTATACCGCAGTAACAGTTTGAGTGACTTGGCTAAAGCAAGGTAGGAAATACATAAGAGAAACAGGATGATATTCCAGCTTTTTTTTAAGAAAAAAAACTTTTAATGTTATTTTTTACCACAGGGTCTGCCTCTGCTAACGAAAAACTGAAACATTTTATCCCTCCATGTACATCACTATGTCACCAACCTCAAATAATGAGGATGATGGTGAGAGTAAGACCACATTAAAACACCATCAGAAAAGCTTAGATGAATTTGGTTTTCCCATATGTATGAGCAGGAGTATTTCCAGTACCCAACAGCATATCTGAAAGTAGGAAGTCCTTTGCAATAATAGAAAAGTTATATTAAAACAATCAAAGAAATGAAAAAACAACCCGAAATTCATCCTAATCATCAAAATATATTTCAATCCACCAGCTGTTGAGCTAGCCTGGACTTTTTTGAACCTCAAGGGATATTAGTTTTGACCCTTTAGGCCTTTTGATTTAATAATTTTGCAGTGCAATTGAATTCTAATATCAGGTGTCTGGGAAGAGATGGCTGGTGCTGAGCTGGTATTGCTCAGGCTGAGCAGATGGGATACATTGTGTCAGGGAAGAAGAATCTGATATTTCTTGTTAGTTGTATTTGCACTATGCTGCAATTAAATAAACACAGTAAATATACATACCTAGGTCTTTTTGTTTTCTGGTGGTTTTGGTTTTGTTTTTTTTTCCCTAAAGAAAGAGCTGGTTCCTCACCTGTTTGTGAGAGATAAGCTATAAGGTACTGTTATTATACAAGTTTTATCTCTGCTTAACAATAAAGATGGTTTATAAATGATATCTCTGCCATAAGGTAAGCAAAGATAATAGACCTGATTTGTACACAGCATATGGGCCCTTGTATCCAATTTATTTCTTTTTTCTTGGATTTGCCTAAGGCCTGTGTTCTGTTTCTTAAGGGTTTAATCCAAAAATAAATCTTAAAGACATCTCTTCAAATTGTGCATTGCCCCTGCTATTAACAAAGTGTAATTCAGACATCTGCTAAACTGTCCCCCAATATAATCTTAAGAAAGACAAAAGTAACACAGCTCTGGCCAATTATTGTGTTAATTCTACATTGTGGAGCTTTAGCATCTGCATTTAATGGAAATGTGTTATTAATGAAAACATGCAGTTTAAAAACAGCTTCTGAAATTTAACCACTTATCTAGAGGAAGAACACTTTTCGTTGCAATATAAGCATTAAGCATGCATTTTGGATCATGCTGGTTTTTTTAAATGGCATTCTTTAAGACAGAAGAATAAAGTTAAATTAGTATAGTTCAAATAAAGCTACGAAATAGCTTAGTAGGTCTACTTTCTGCTTAATGGCTGTGAGACTTGCCAACATCCAAACCTGTGATTCCAAAACCTTCACCAAGCTGTTTCTAGCCCTGGAAGAACCAAAAGTCTCTCTGAACCAAAAGTCTCTCTCAGGAAGGAGTTTGACCACTGTGTTTTTGGAAGTTAGAACACAATCTCCTGTGAGACAGCTGTACTTTAAAGAAAAGAATTAGCCCTTACTTAGTTTCTGTATCAGAGAAAATTGGCACATGGATCAGCATTTGCAAATGGATTCAGTTCTGTGTTGAATTTAATTTAAGTCTTAGTCCTAACATGATCAGCAAAACCTCAGTAATAACTCTTGTGTGCTATTGCATCCATAGCTACCACAAGTTTAACAAGTTGCAGTCACGGCCCACGTGGTTGTCTGATATTATATCTCTAATGGAGGTTAAAACTGAGTGGTGGTAACAGATGATGTGTCTGAGATAGATAGTTTAAACTATTTTCAAGTTTATTCTGATTAAAGTAGCTTTGCCTTTGAAATGGACAAAATAAATTAATAAAATCTAGAAAAGCAGCTCAGATCCAGAAAAAATAACTGAAATTTATTCTCTTTATGAAATCTTAGTTTCACTGAAGTCCATTAGGACTTAACACAAAATTTCTTTGTATGAAATTCTTGTTGACTTCCAAGGGATGAGTATTTCACCTCAACTTTTTACAGTGCCAGATTTTGCCAGACAAACAAAATTTAGATTATCTTCCCTTTTCTTCAGTGCAAAATAAGCCAACCACCTGCTTTCACACTTTCTATTTGGAACTGCTCCAGAAACTGAAGCCTGAATGCAGACTGTGATTTATAGTTCTTGCCACAGATAAGACAATACATCCCCAAAAATGTGGTATTTCCCCCTTCAGATCAGTAGAGCTTGAATAACAACCCCATCTCGAAAAATCAGAAAGGCCTTACGTCTTATATATAGAGGGTCTGTTTTGATACTTTGCCTAAGGGGCAGATTTTGCCCTTCTATTTTTAGGTACCAGGGGACTAAATGAAGTAAGAGCCAGAGCTGGGTTCTGAAGGAGAAAACATATTTACTCAGAATGTTGTAAATTTTCATTGATCCCACTTCTAGAAAGCAGTGACTGAACAAGAGAGTGTCATCTCACACGTCCATCGCTACTGAGTGTTATGAAGAAGCCATGTTCCAGCAACTCGTTAGAAGATTAAAAAAAGAGACAGTTGAAGGTGCACGGTGTGCCCACATCCCATCTGTTCTCTGCCTCCACAGACAACAGTGCCACTGTGGTATACATGTCCTGCAGGGAGCCCACAGAAGAGGGCAAGGAAACTTTGCTAAAGGTGTAGTTGGCAATATTACCTGATTCTATGAGGTTCAAGTTCCCTTAGATGTTAAGAGGCAGTGTTCTGGTTGAGTTCTCAATATTCAGGCGAGACATAAACCTAAAGTTTGGGATACCTACAATCATTTAAAATGTCATGACACTCAGGTATCTGTGAAAGGACATTAATGTAGAAAAAATTAATGAAAATTCCTCTTGTTGTTATATGTATGTTGTAGGAGCTGCAAATCTTATTAAACTGATTTGATTCTACACATCTTGAAAGTACAAAGTGGAAAAGGAGAATTTGAGGATAGCAGATCAGTTTAATTTCAATTAATTTGAATAGTGTCAGCAAACAAATCAGATTTGTAAGTACCTGGGGAAAACATGATGATGAATATTGGCCAACTTTGACCATCAAGCACAAACAGTAACAAGGTAATCTAATTTCAGTCCATGATGTTGTAACAGTCGATACAGATGGAGAAGCAGTAGAACTCATACAGTTTGTTTTCTGTGAAGCTGGCATTTTCATTAACAAATTAGGGAAAAATAATAGAACCACTGTACGGGACATGCAAAACTGGTTCCACGCTCAGAGTTACCAACAAGTCACAGAGCACAAAGAGGGGTGAAGTGGCAGAACGGGAATTTGCATGAATGTAGTGATGCTTCATATTCATATTCATATTCATGACACACAGACAAGAAGATAGTTTAGAAGGTTCAAAGCATGTGAGTTCAGAAATTTCTTACAAACCATAGAACTTTTTTGAACTGAGCATCAAATTGAGTTTTTACAATAAACAGATAAAATGAATATTAATAAGTAGCCAACCCATGCAATATTAACTTTTGTGCTCTACAGGGACTTGGAAATGAAATTTCTGAAATGTAGTAAGAAATCTAATAATTTTAAAAGGTGCTTTACAGAAATTAACACAAATAGTTTAAAAAGGTGCTACTAGGGACTGACACAGCTAAGGACTGCCATGTATGACTTTCATACCAGAAGACAAAGTATAAAAATAAATAGAACTAATAGTGAATATAATACGCATGGGAAGGTCAGTATAATTTCTGAAAATGACATTTTGGGTCTCATGGAGCTACCAGAGTTCTTTCAAGGACCACTTAACACATGGATAAAGCATGAGGAGAGGATGTTATCACAAGCTGAACAGGAATCAACAGTGTGATCCTGTGTTGTGAAAAGGAAAATGCCAAACTCAAGCACCAGCTGTAAGAGTAATATAATTCTGATTTCCTTGCCGCTGGCAGCATCTCAATATTATATGTAGCTTTGTTGTGATGCACTTAAAAAAAACAAGCAAACTGCTTGGAAAAATTAATCAGGAAAGAAAAAAAGAGAAAAGATCTTAGAAGCATGAACAACAAGAAACAACTGAAGGGTCTGACCTTGCTTAGTCAAGAAAGACATGGCAGAGGTTAGAAAAATCAAAAAGTCATGTAGAAACAAATAAATGTTACTTCATTCTCCATGTCCAGGGCTAGTAGGATAAGTAATAATGGATTTAAGTTTCAGCAGGGTTTAGACAAGGTGTTGGGAAAATTTAACTAAACCCCAGATGCAATTCCGTGGGACATAGTATTTATCACTAAATATAAAGCATTGAATGGACATCTATCTGGAATGTCATGAGGTAGAAGAGAGGGAAGGATTACAGGGCTTAGAACATCCTTCCCAGTCTAATTTTCCATGATTCAATAATTATATCCATATGTTTCAAGTTCTGTTTCAGGAATTTTAATCTAAGCACCTAGTCTCAATAGTTGTACAATAGTTCAGTTATGACTTTAATTATAACATTTCCAACAAAGTATCTCTGTTTGTTTTCTCATGGAAAGCACTGATCCAATGCCTGTCAGGAATTGCTACAGTATTCCTCAAAGACTAGTTTGGGCAACATTTATCCCAGGCCATTATCATCCTAAAGTGCTGATTAATGTCATGCCTGGTCTCAGTTAAGAGCTGGTAATGAATGGCAGGCATTTTTTCCATCCATAACCTTGAATTAAGTATGTTTTTCAGTTTACAGGTTGGTATCAAATTTAAGGCTTTGTACGTGAAGACATTTTACATTGGAATGTACACATTTAGTAATCAAAGGGGGAAGAGAGCACCTTACTACTAAAAGAGTTCAAGAGATGTTAATAGGCAATTCTAGAACAGGTGACTTTGCATTTCCAAAAAATAAAAAAAAACCCAGTCTATAATTTAATAGGAAGAATGTCAAAACTATCTCTAGATCATTACATGTCAACAAGCTTTGGGAAGAGAAAATTATTTGGAAAGGAAAGCCCTAGAGGATCCTGAGAAATGATAGGCTTGAAGAGTTCCTAGGAAAAGACTTACACTAACAAAAACAAAACAAACAAGCAAAGCTCAGTGTGGCTTGGAAAGAATATTTGATTGTCCAGGAGGAAGCCCTCAGGAAATAGTTATGCAGTAAAATGGAGACCCATCTTGAATGAGAGAGTCTCCAGCTGAATACTGGCAATAGACAGAAAAATCTGATGTTAGTATAATTCAATAAAGTAGTGTCCTTTTGTTGCCTGTCCTTTACAAATATCTATAATATTGTGTATATTTAAAGGTTTAAATAATTTTTATTTCAATTTAACATAATGTGGTTCAGATTGTTGTCGTTAAAATATATATGGTTAACAGCAAGCTATTCTACATCAACAGACGTGGTGATCCTTAAAATTGGGTTCTTATCAAGTTTTCAGCTTCCCTAAATGTTGTTGCAAGAAATTCAAAGGTAAAAAAATCTATTCTTCCATTTAAACTGCATGGATAAGAGGTTGTCTCATGAGATTAGGAGACAAAGAAATATTTTCCAGTAGTAACTGTGGCACTGTAGTGAGCAGGACAGCTGAAGCCTGAAGGTCCCAAAGAGTGCTGTAGCAAAGGTAGTTTGTGTTCCTACTGCTCAGCCACTTGAATCTCAGTCTATTAAGCAAGCAAGAATATGTGTTTTGAAGGTACTATCAAGGAGGGGGGCTCACTTTACTGAACAGGTAAGGGAAAAAGAGTAAGGTTCAACCAGTATGTTTCTGCTGGAGATTAAAAGATAAGATAGCACAGGGAATTTGCAGAATAAAAAATCCTTTGCCTGACTAAGGGCTACTTTACCCAAGAGACCGGTCATAGCCAGAGCTGTAACTGCACACAGAGAAAAAACTGGTTGCTTTTGACAGCAGGTAAACAAGACATAATGTGTCTGTTGAAAACATAGATGGAGTGTAGAATATAGGACTCTGAGGGTGAGAAAAAAAAGCCAGGAGAGACAGAAGCTTTTATAGTCCTGGAATACATCATGAAGAATGGGGAGTGTTATTAAGACAGTACACTTGGAGGAATAGGCTGGGGAAGACCAGGAATTTATCCTTGAGTAGGAAGGTGTAGGCGGCCTCTCACTAGTGGGAGTTACTAATTACTAGCAGGCACACTGCCTGAAATTATGACTCTTCTTCCATGATAAATGTAGAATGGCTAAAACCAGAGAAGTTGTGGATGACAGCACAGTTAGAGCTGCCACTGCCAGCAAGCCAGAGGTAGCTAAGGACTAGGATCCACTCACTGACACAAATACTGGGAAGTCAGAGGAGTTACGGAGTGAGGATCAGCTCTGCTGAATGAGACCACCAGCACCACAAGAAGATTTTATGTGTCAGAAAATAAACTCTTCCTATGTAAAAGACCTTGTCTTAATGTGCCATTACAGGCATAAAACAAAAAAGAAATGCCGCATGGAAAATTGTGTCTATACAGAGAGGTACCTCAAAGATGAGGGGCCTTGTCAGAGATAGACCTGTAGACTGTTAGACACACAGTATACTTTTACAGCTAGCACATTACTGTTCCCATTTAAGATCAAGAATGTTCCTGAGGTGCTCAGGAAGTGATTCTTCTTCATCCTAGCAGGCAGGGTGAAGTAAGGACCGCTGCAGCTTCTGTGACCAGACCTCAAAAGTTGAGAAGAGTATTTGCTTCCAGGAAAGTCCCACTAAGTTCATCTCACAGACTGTCAAACAGCCATTTTTGGTCTTCATCGTCATTATGAGTGCACTTACAGATCAGGCTAGATGGAGAAAAATACTCCGCCTCTAATCCTGGCAAGAAATTTTGCTACGTAATATGCTGAGGCAAGTGCTTTGTCCTTTCAGATAGCAACTGAAAAGACAACTTTTATAATCTTTTAAAGAATTATAAAATGATGACATTTGTCTCCTATTATCCAGAAATAAATTGTTTAATAGACATTTTCATCAAAGTCCTTAAGGCTAAATTGAAAATATATGCAACCAAAAAGATTGCAATGGCAGCATAGTATTACCTCGTTTATTCTCTGCCTACTACAAGGCACTTCAGGAATCTGCGTGGTTCATCAGTTTATACACCCATACAGAAAGAAAAAAACATAAATTTTCAGATCTCAATGGATATTTTTTGTGAAGCAGCACTAGATTGAAGGAGGAACTTCATATATTCAGAGTGTTATGTGGTGATTTAAAATCCACATTACATTTGATGCAACAAAATATGATCAAAAGCCAAAGGACCTGGAAGAAGTGGTACACCCGGAATAGTTGCAAGAATTCTTTTGAAGTGGATGACTTGGTGCTACCCTTAATCCTTGAAAACTACTTTAAGATGCAAAATTCTTGGGAGGGAAGCCTTTAAGGAAATGAACAGGTTAATGAATCTACTTACAATGTCAGGAAATAACACAGTCAGGCTGTACCACAAACTGTACACATTAAGAGTTTGAAAACCTGTTACAGATGTAAAGAGGTTATAAACATGGTTTGTAGGAAAGAGAAGGGGTCTCAAACCCCTCTTCTGTCAGATATACTCACCAACAATGAAAGGAAACTCATTCAAGAACATAAGTCTGCTCTGGGAGCTAGCTCTTTCTACAAAGGCAGAAACACATTTTGCAAAATCAATAGAAAAAAATTTTTTATAAAATAGCAGGCTTTGATGAAGGTCCTATCAGACAAAGTTGCAGCCAGTAATGTGAGGTTAGGGAGGTTTGAGCATTGTATTTAAGGACTGAGGCAAAATTAAGTACCCCTTGAGACACGGTAAGAACATTTTGAAAATGTATTTTCCATATGACTTTACAAAGGCTGAGCACAATGACAGTTTTCATTTATTTCCTTTTTTCAGAGTAAATAATTTACTGGAAACTTTGAACTGATTCAGCCATCTCAACCAAACTTCCATTGGGATTGATCAGTTCATATTGTCAGATTCCGCTCAAACTGTTCAAATCTGCATTCACCATAGACAATTTGGGACATCAGGATAGTGCCTCCTGGACTGTCCAGTGCAGAATTTACATTTCAGAAACCAAAGAAACAAGAGATGCCAGGACTCCATTATTTTGCCCACGATTATCTTGGTGCCAATCATTTACAGAAGCAGCTGCAATGAATACACAGAACAAGTTGGAGTTGTCTTTGAAAAACTAGATCCTGGTTATTAGAAGAACACCTGGTGCATTCACAGTTAATCACTTAGGCCATCAGCTTGAGGACAGAATGTCTTCCTAGTCCCTAAGTAAAAGCCACAGTGGACTGGATAACTGAAAGACAAAAATCAATGACTAAGAAAATTCTTTGCACTGTGGAATCATGGCGAGGAGTCTGAATCTTGGAGGCATGACATAGAAACATATTCTTGTTACTCATTTTTAACAGGACTTTATTGCAAGAATATTTTTGGCAAAAAATAAATGTGGAATTCACCTTACATAACTGTAGGAACAAATGAAGCAGTCAAAGTAGGACACTGTGAAGTAAGGTCAGAATCAAAACATGTTGTTGTGAGATTGATTTTTTTTGAGCTTTCTTAGATATTTCTGTGGATTGATGCAAATTATAAGTTTCAGCATCCTATCTTCATTTAAGATGCATCAAAGTACTGAAATTCATCTATGTATTTCCTTTGAGATCAGAATTTACTTTTTCTCCACATTTCTAGGCTTTCCTTCAGTTGAATGATTTCTGATTAACAAGGAAATCAGTATTGTAGCCTCTTCTGGAAATCATTTGTTTTTATAAGTCTTTTGATTTTATCACCAGTGGCATGGCTGACAATTTTCGTATTTTGCCATATTTTTAAATTAGAATCAAGCAAAAGTATGTAGTTGACATATTTCTTTTTTTCTAAATTTAAAATTACCTGTGCAAAAAGGTTTGAAAATCTCTCTGATTACCAAATATTCCATAGCAAAAGAAAAACAAGGATCAGGCAAAATGCATATTTTTAAAATTTTAATTGGTTTTATACTTAATTTGGATATTTGGTGACTTGATTCATAGCTTTTATAATCCACAGACTTGGTAACATTCCATTGAATCATCTCATTCCATCCCAGATCAAGATGCTCCAAGCCTCCTGATGCAGTATGGCAGAAATGAACTGCAATTCTGTTCCTTAGAAGATATGTGAGATTTTAAGACTTTAACATAATGATTTGGTTTTGTTTCTCTAGAAGTGCTGTTATTAGTTTGAAGTTTAAATAAATTAAAAAACACAAATGTAGACATATTTGGAAGTACAGAAAATGGCCTTGCATTCAGTGCTGTATTACACAATATAGTATAAAAGAGAGGCTTTCAGCGAAGCCTCAAATCAAACCTTCTATTGAGAGGCCTCTCAAAGCATGGGTTGATTAAAACCTACATTTAAATCTTACTATTTGGGGCACATCTGTTTTGCTTAACTTGTGCCAAAGTATAGGCTATAATATTTCTTTGCAAAGACATCTTTTTAAATGCAAAGAGGCTTTCATAAATACTGTCCATCTCTTAATGATTTATCAGGAGAACAAGGTGATGGACTGGGTGAATTGCATCCTCCAATACTATTTCCTCGGTTTATTCTTCTTATCCTTTCTGGTTTTAAAAATTTCAGACTTCATCCCTAAGCGAGGCTTATGCAATCTCCTGTTTTTTCTAATACGTGGCACTGCTGTTAACACAACTCTAAATGCAACTTGTTTGATTTTCTTGCTCTTTTATCATAGCAATACCCTGTTGTTCTCTATTCAGCTGGTTTAGTATAATTCCTTAGATGATTTTCTTGCAGCATCACTTCACCTTTTTTGGATTGCTTTACTTAGAAAACAAGCATTTTGTGTCCTGCGTCTGCCTGTCAGATTGTCAGTCACACCTGTTTGCATTGGTTTTTTGTTTTGGTTTGGGTTTTTTGTTTTAATTTTTTGGTTGTTTTTAAGCAAGCAGGTGAATAAAAGGTCTCAGAGGCAGCCAGATGCTCAAAAATTTGTGAAAATTGGTGACTGGGTAGATTGCAAACACACTGTAAATGCCCGTTCTCAGGGAAAGCTAGCTAAAGCTCAGCCAGCTGGCTTATCACTACATCACTGCATCACTACTGTCACTCAGTCACTTACAGCATCTTTTCCCTATTACCCAGCTAGTTCCATATTTAAATAGTGGTAGGTAATATGGAAAGAGCTGAAAGTGCTGTGCATGCACAACAGAGATACTGCACTGGAGGTGGGCGCTGAACCAAAAGAAGGGACTCAGTGGAAATGGACATGAAAAAGGCGGGAAGAGAAGAATGGAGAAGGATATGGGACATATGAAATAAATTCATAGAAGGTCAACTTCATTATTTGCTCATGCAACAATTTTATTGTGGAGGGAGAATCCTGGCTGGGAACTTGTACTTTTCAGCAGCTTGCAGTACATTTTGGGGAACAGTTCTGCAATATGTTCACTTAAAGATTCTACAGAATTAGAATTAATTAAAAGAAGCAACAAAGAACAAGGAGGAAGAGGAAAGAAAAGAAGTATGAAGAGAAACAAATACGGACTTGTAGTAGTTCTCTATACTTGGAATACCACATCTTCCACATATAAACTGTGTGAACACTAAGCAGAAGGGAAGTTACGGAAGTATCGAAAAGAAAAGGTTGCTAATAAACAGACTTTGAGAAAAACAAAACAGTTAAAATAGCTAACTTTTAGATGCAGTAACATGGCTGAGAAATACTTAAGACTAAGCAAAGCTTTCGAAAATAAACTGTACAAAATCCTTGCCAGATAAATTGACAAAATGATCTAATATTGTTTATAGTCATATTTTGATGGATGGGAAGGGCACTGAGGTGTGACTAGAATTCATTCTTCCACTATTTAAAACCAGAATTCTCCCAGCTTAAAGAACTTATTTTTGTATCATATCTGGGCTGGAAAAACAAGTCACATTCAAGAATAAAAGAGAAAAGGTATATGGAGGACATCCACCTGAGCAATGATCAGAGGCAAACCAGCATATTCAGGAGTTTGTTTTTGCTATATTAAAAGTCTGTTTCGAAAACAACTTCAAATTGTTTCATTTGATCATTCAAGGAATGAAAGCAACACTGGTAAGCTTTTCTATCACATTATATTGGCAATTTTTTTCTTTAATTTTTTTTTAAAAATTCAACATATGGAATTTTAGATCTGAAGTACAAATATGCCTTCAGTTATGTTAGCTGTCTGAAAATTCAACAGAAAATAGTTATTATGAAGGTTTATTCATTTCAGCACTATCTATTCAGTGATGTTTTATTTAACAGCAAAAAGTCTGTGAATAAGTAGCAATAATGAAATAATAATATAGAAAATGCTTTCTTTTGAGACTATGGGTTTTCCTCCTTTAAGAAAGGAAGTTTTTTTCATTGTTGTAAAGGATAGTTGCTTTTAACCACCTGACAACCCCTAATTAGATTAAAACAAAACCTATTATCCCACTATAAATTTACAAATACATCAAGTAGGCACGCTTGATTCTGTAAGAGAGACAAGATATAACTAGATGTCCACCAAACAAGAAAGATATAAGGGAAAGATTGCCTTTCAAAAAAGAAGAGAAGAAATCTTGTCATTGAGGATGTCCTTGATTTAAGTAATGGGAACCAGGCTGTATCATTTTAGGAAACCTACTAAGGATTCTATATAAGTAATGAAAATATGGAAGGTGCTCTATACAACAGAGATGCACTAAAGCATCCCATTTAAATATGACATAACTTCCTTTAATATATGTTTAGTATTGCATTTGACTTTCAGCTGGATTTCAGATCCTTGTGCCTTTACATGAGTGAGGAATTGACATATAAAATACAACCACATGAAACTATGCTTCTTAGAGAAATATTGAGTGATCTGGAATACCTACCCTCTTAAGAATAAGCAATGATTCACTAAATTTTTCACTTAGAGGGCAATATCTCAATACAAGACTCAATTAACCAGTTATTTTAAACGTTGGTGAAGTTTAAGATTCAGAATCTGTTCAGAAAAAAAATAAGCCAAAGCATAAGAATAAGACTTTAGGAAAGTCTTATGAGAAATGCAATCTCATTAGAGAAGCCAACCATCACACCTAGAAGGATAGTGTCTTCTAAAGTGGAACTGACAGCTTGTAAAGATTTCTCAGAAACAGATTTTCCCTACCTAAGTTAAGGTTGCTGAATCACTGCAGAAACTACTACCTACTTTGGCATGGGTTTCCACAGCACATTCTCTTTCAGAAGGCTTTATTTAGACTAAATCATAAACCTTAAATTGTAGAGAGGTAGTAGTAGAAAACTAAAACCCCAATTTTTTTAAAACACATTTTTAATTATCTCTTTACACACTTTAGGTCACTTTATAAGTATTCCTACAACTAAGGTAATGCTTTTTATTCTTAAATAGATTCTTTCCTATAATAGTCCAGATACTAGTCTCTAAACTAGGTTAGAAAGGATGTACAGGGACTCTATTACAGCCTTTTTAACACATGTACTATCTCTCCCAGCCTGTAGCTCAGTAATACAGTATTTCCATTGCCAGCAATAGACCACAGGATTTGTACTGAGTTTATGAGGCCTCAGGACTAAGGCTTTTCAAGCTTGCTTTGTCTGACCTTGTCTTGATCCGCCTGGAACTTTGCTTTGACCTGGTTCAGCTGCAACAGTATTTTTCTCTCATAACCAGATGACCATGATTAATTGGTTTTAATATGGCTTGTCTTCTTATGGTATAACCATATTTTTATATATAGTTGTAATAAGTACTTGTTCTGTATAGAATGAGATATTTGTGACTCTAATGTAAGGTAGAGAATTACAGGCCCAGTATGTTAGCAGAGGCCTTGAGAAGAGGAGGCACAGGATACAGTAAAGAGGAATACAGGCATGGGCTAAGAGGTGGGTCACAGGCTGGCACTGGAAAGCCCATGGCTATGAACAACTCATCAACAGTCAGTTCAAGAAATGCAGACCTGGACAAAACTGGTTTTATGGGTATCATCACAAATGCACCATATGTAGTAAATTTGGATGTAATGTGGACTTGCAGGCCAATGAAGAAAAAGCAAGGTGTAAAAGACCATTAGCAAACAAATAAAAATGACCCCAGAAGATCCTAAAGTGAAGAAGAAACCAACCATAGTCTTCCCAGTGAAGGACTTGGGGTGCTAGCGAGTCACCATATGCTACCCTAACAGATTGAAGGATCCTGAGGGGCAGTGGAAGGGTAAGAACAACACCAGAAAAAGGCTTGGCAGCTAGGAAACGTGTGATACAACTCAAACTGTATTATTATTGAGTTGTTTGGGTTTTTTTGATTTGGTTTGGTTTTTTTGGTATGGTGGTATCCTTTTCTTTATGTTCCTTATTTTCTTCTTTTTCTGTTATAGTTAGCTCTTGGCTAACTCTTTAATTAGACTGTTAAGATTTCAGTTATACTAATAATGAACTCCTAGCTTTACATATAGTCATTGTTTCCTTTTTACCCATAATGTTTTTAAGCAGAAGTGTGGATATTGTGAAGATATAATTCCATTGTAGTTTGTATATCTTTATTGAAATCCTGTGGAGTCCATATATTAGCTTAAAGAAAACTCTTTGTTAAAATGGTAAACCAGATGCTTATGTCCTACTAAGATGCCTATAGGTGAATCTACTGTTTTTCAGCAGAGGTCATATAGCTACTGTGACGGTCTGACAAATTCAATGTCTCAAACATTCGTTTAAGAACTTTGGTGGAGAAAACGGCCTCTGTAAAAATGCTGGAGTTTTGTGAACAGGATAATGTGGCCGGAGGAGAGGGCCCCCCAGAGGGTGGGACCGCGCTTCTCCAAAGCCGCAATTCCTTATCTTAAGTGACCAGGAGAAGGAGCACAGCATATGCGCCTGGAGGAGGAGGCCCCACAGAGGATGGGACTGTGCTTCTATCTTAAGCGGTCATGCCAGCAGAAAAAGAGAGGCAACTCTGCGATGAACCCCCCCCCCAAAGCTCTCTGACCGATTCCAGAGAACCCCGGGAATGGGAACTGCGCATGTTGAGACCATCGACTAACACACTATAAAAGAAGGGAGAACGAGTCCTCAGTGCGCGCCCTCCGGAACTGGATCTCTACGCTGGCTGGACGAACGCTGGACCCAGGACTGGTGAAACCCTTTCCTTCTCTCTTTCTTTCTTTCTCTCTCTCCCTCTTTTCCTTCTCTCTTTTCCACAGTCCCTACACCTCATCCTTTTAAACATAAACCGTTGACCAAGTCTGAGACTAGGAGTGGATCTAGCCGCCCCTGGGCTCCTCTTTGAGAAGGAGTCCAGAAAGCAAGGGGGTCCGCTCTGAACCTCGTGACTCAACGGGAGGGCTCTCCTTCTGATACATTTCATGTTTCTTCTTCCATTTCTTTTTCTACACCTCCCCTCTTTTCTCAAACAGCGGCTTAATGACATGTTGCAAGGTTCATATTGATAAGTTCACGTGTACTTGGGCAAGGTTAGCTAGGTTGAATAAATGTTGATTGTTGTTTGAACTCCCCTGGTGTCGTTTCACCTTAATTCCGACAAAGGAAATCCACGAACCTGAGTCGCTCCAACTTTGGGACGCGACAGCTGCATATGGTGAAATAATAAAGATGCCTAGCTTTTACATTGTGCTTATCCCAAGTAGGTCAGTAAAAGACATATCATTTGTCCTGTTATAAGCAAGAATCACCAGGCATGCAGACTGAGGATCATTAGCATTTTGATGTCAGAATTTCTATTTTCTATGCACTAGATGACTGTGAGGGTTAGAAATTTATATGTGGATCTATAGAAGAAACCATAACTGACCTAGATGGCCTTCCACATAAATTATTCTAATCTGACAGTGGATTTAGCATGTTTTTGGCTAAAGATACGCTTCAGGATTCAGGATTCGGTCCAGAACTTGTTGAAGCTGTTAGAATAATTCCCTGTGAAGAAGTCTGTAATGGGATCCACAGACCATTCCAGCCCTTTTACACTCCCAGACAATACATATTTTGCTAATATCTTTTTAATAAGGAAATGCATTCAAGTGCTCTTAAAGGATGTGGACCTCCTATTAAAAATATGAATAAAAATTATAATATAATATGTAAAAGCTGGAGCCTTTAGCATTAACTCTGAATTCACCATAAGTTCCAAAAGCTTTGGCTTTTGTCAGTTTAATTATGGTCCTAACATTTTTTCAAGAATGTACTGCATGTAGTTAGTGAATAGAAACTGGAGAACATGTAGCTAAACCCACAAACCAGGTTTAAGTCCCCTCTATGCCATTCGTGTTGCCCATTGGGCTCATAGACACACTACAGGTCATTCAGCAGGGATCCATTTGCTAATATACGTGTGTGAGATGATTGAATGTTGCAGACATTCATTGGACACACAGGTAGCGTGACATGGAGGAGAGGTGACAGACATGGTGATGGTCCATCACGCTGCTATAATCCTCCCCCCTCCCAGCACCTGCAGAGGGCTCTGCCTTAGCTGGACAGGTGGAGCTGCCGGGCAAACTCCTCTTGAGTCACCATCAGGGGACTGAAAGGATCTGTCCTATTTTGCCTCTTCCCTCTTGCCTGGCTGTCCTGAGAAAAACCTGCTCACAGAAAAATATGGCATATACTCCACACGATCTGCTCCAGCCAGGGTAGTCAAGCAGGAAAAACAAAAGGAAAAAACCTGCAAGCAAATCCACTAGAGCATTACCAAAGACCTGTCTGGGCTGGAAGGAGTTAATACACCAGGGAACTGGTATTTAGCATGGCTAAAAGACCTTTCTGAAGTGGATGGTTTCTGAAACACAAATTTTAAATAATTATGAGAAATATCTTGTGAATAAAATTTTGAAGCCTGTAATGTTCATTAGAAAATACAACTGTATTTTACAGCAAGCAGTAAATTCTAACATGAGGAAATTCATGTTATTTCAGGCATACAATACGCTGTACTCAGCAGAGTAATGCTGTTAGTGTTTTACTCATAACTTTTCTATTTGCTATGGTTATTTCACCCTCATTCTTCATCAGCTGTCAAAAGTTAAATCCATATGAGTACATGTCACCATTTAGAATCAATGCAGACAAGGTGTTCATCTGACAGTGCATTTCTCTACAATTTCAAATTAAGATCAGCCTTTGAAGCACAGATAAATCTTGTCTCTTGATCAAACTCTGCTGGATTATTTGGGCTTGCAGAAATTTACCTCTAAACAATTTATCTTCTATAACAAGGTAAAGCAATGTTTGCTGTGAAATTTTTTGTTGTTTTCTTTTGTTTAACTGAGAAGCACGCAGCTTTCCAAATTCACTGCAACTTAGCAGACACTAGTATCTTTGGGGAAAAAAATATAAAAAGAAATTGGAGTTATTCAAATTTAAAAAAATAAATAGTTAGCAAATGTATGTAACAAACATTTTTTCTCAACCCAGGCAAAAAATTACCAATAGTCTATTAATTCAGACACTTAAAATAAGCAGCAGCCCTAAATAAATCCCACAGATAGAGAACATTGCTCAGATAAGGAGCTTTTGTATCTTTATGTTTACCACAATTATATCTATATACCCCAGATCTGAACAGAATTTTTATGTTTTGGCCCATATTTATTTAAAATACATTTTCTACTGGCACAATTTCTGTCTTTCAAATCCCCATTTCTTTCTCTGCCCCTGCCCCAAATATTACATTGGCTTTGAAGTTCAGAGTAGTCTCTTACAGAAGCTTCAGAAACTGGAAGAAACTTCATTACTTGTATCATTTAATTTACTATCAGGGATGATCTCTAGCTGGAAAGCAATGAAGTTTACTAACAAATTCTAGGATAATATGCACTCCTTATGCTTTTTTATTTCTGAATATGAAAGATATATTCAGCAATATGTATGTAGTATTACTGGTTAAAAAAATATCCTGAAAACCCATAGTAAAATATCTTTTAAATTGCAAAGACAGATATTTAAAAAGGGGGAATATCAGGTTCACAACTCTGCATTAAATACCCTGCCCTGCTTTGTTTCCTTCTTGAGCAATGAGTAAGGCAGGAGTCCTATCAAAAACAGAGTATGTAAACTAACAACTAAAAATTACAGTAAAACATAGAGGTTCTGAATCTTCAGAACTACAGTATAAGCATGGACAGGAGCAATTTTAACTACAGAGGTAACATATTTGGCAGAAGGAGAGTAGCTGGAGGGTACTACAAGGCACGGAGCCTGGTTAGCACAAGGAAACAGCATATACTCAGTGAGGGAGCCCCTTCTTATATCATTCCACAGATGACTTGCTCTTTTTTGGAGACATGGGTGGAGACATGTCTCTCATCCTTTCCTCCTCGCTTTGGGAGAAATAATACTTTTCTTACAATTTATGACCTCAGGAAGGCATGGATAGGTTTGTAGACCTAAAAGGAAATAATCTTTTTACACCAGAGTTGTCTCAGAAAGGGGCAGCAGAGGTGATTGGAGCCATGTATGGAGCACAGAGGACTTGGCTTGTAGGTTACCACATGTCCCGGCACACCATCATGGTCCCAAGCCCTGCAGCTCCTGCTCCTAGTCCTTGAATTTGACATGTGATTGTTCCTGTCTTTTAATTATGGAGTCAGGATACCTAAGCTTTGTATGAATAACAGAAGCAAACTGTGGGCTTTTCGTGTTTCAAGTCAGCAGCCAGATGCGAGTGGAATGGCAGGGAACAAAGGAGAAGGTGCTGCTACAGAACTGTTGGTGCAGCAGAGAATGTTGTTGCTGCATGCAAATTTCTTTGCATGTTTGCTGCAAATAGAGAACCTCTAAAATGAAACACTGGAAGAATATTTCATAGCAAATTTCTAAGTCTTCCTGTAATAGCACACTAGCTGTGTGGCTCATGTCAGCAAGATCTTTTTGGAGCAGTTAGATGAATAAATTGAGGAGGATGGGTGGCAATGAACACTGCCCATTTGGGCTGCTACATGCAAATGCTTCCCCTCATGTATGAAAGAGGCACCCATTTGGGGCATCCCACAAAAATCCCATATAACAAAGGGTTCTTCATGAAGCAGAGGGTGAAAAGTGAGTTAAAAGACAGTTCACATGAGAAGGAAACACTGTTAAATACAGGGAAAGAAAAATAGGCCACAGAGAACAAAATTACATAGAAAAAGTCAACTGTAATGCTAGTGATGTAGAAAGATCTAAATTTTTCCCTTCTTGTTCATACTGTGTTTTAGTTACATGCTGTCTTTTCCCACATTCTCTTCTGTCTACAGTTAATTTCACAACCACACAGAACAGTCCTGCTATAAACTGACTCCTCAGATGTGCTTTGTGCTTTGGAATGTATATTTCAGAAGGTGCATAGTATCCACTTCCAGGAGCTATGTTAATCTTCTCTGTATTATTCAAGTTTTAGTGCACAGGCTGCCAAAGCACATATATTATTGAAAAGATGCTCTCACCAATACTGACAATACAGTTCTTTTTAAAAAATTTCATGCTATTCTACATGTTTGCTCTCTTTCACAAGCTTAAGTGGAACTGAAATGATGTATAAATCCAGAGCAAAAGATCAGTATGGGACTCAGCCTAGACCAATCCATATTGGTACATACTGATATACATAGCCTATGTCTATATATATGCTTATGTGTGGGTATCTAAATATATATATACATAATATAAATAATTTTACATAATATAAATAAATACAGTGTGCTTGTGCATATGTTCATGTGCGTGTGTAAAAATGGTGAGAAACAAATAGTGCAGTAGACAGATACAGAGCAAATTACTACTACAGCAGCCCCAAAATGCAGGCAATCAGAAAACAGCTTTGTTTTTCTTGTTTTAATCTTAAATGTAAACACTTATAAATGTCATTATCATGTGAGGCAACAAGCAGCAATCTGTCCTCTAAGCCAATCATGCTAGAGAACGTTGATGTGGCGTAGAAGAAATTATGCAAATACAAAGGAAATTGTGAGACTGGTGCCTCTGGATTTTTCATAGTCTGGGTATAAACTGAATTGATATCACCATAGAAGATCATTACTTCATGACAAATGGTTCACTGTACTGCCAGCATTTCTGTAGCTTAGTTTTGCTGGGTAATCTTCGCCATAGTTTGCAGGTATTATGGTTTTGTAGAAACTTTTTCCTTGTATTGTAACAAATAAGCAATAGTACTAACTAACTGCTTAGTTTCAAATCTTAAGAAAACAATTAATTGGAAAGGAATAATGGAGAAAAGTAATGGACATCTAAACTGAAAGTAGGACTGTCAGATCTGACCACTAACACAATGATTACACCTGCTGTGGATTGGAATTTCATCTGCAAGTACCTTACTAATATTTGCACTGATAAAAGGAGGGTCATAAAAAACGTGACCTTCCAAACTTGCCTTGTTACACACTCCTTCTTGAACATAGTGGTGTACCTGGAAGTCCAGAACTTACAGGAAATGGTAATTAAAGGCCCATGAAACAAAATACAACTCGGATCCTTCCCCGCTTTTGTAGGCATGGGTTGCGCCTTTTGTTACAGACCTCCAAGAGGATACACCTCAGTAAAGGTACCTTTAGTAGGGTCCTGTACAAACCAAAGTTCCTATATAATGCTGCAGAGCACCTGTAATTTGCTGTATCCCTCATAAAATGATCCAGTTCTGCATCTGCCAACTTCTGTATTCAGCAAAGAGAAATGCCATGACTTCAGTTATTTTCCCTGTGTTCTGGACACCTTGCTTTTTGAGGGAGATCTCTGTGAAGTAGCTGTCTTCCTCCTTGATCACCACAGAAGGGAATCTGATGTACCTGAGTGAGGAAGAAGAAACATTTGTCCCCTCCTCTTTGTGCAGCTACTAGTAATAATCTGTAAAACTGAACCTATAAACATGAAGTTCCTATAACCACAAAGCTGAGTTTATCCAGTCTTCCTAGCTCAACTTCCTAGCATGACTACTGTAACTAAATGTTGAAAAACAATGAATTCAACTTAAAATTGATAGCAAAATTCTTTAAGATAATTTCTTTCCTAACTCAGCATTCTTAAATTTTCTCTTCTGCTAAAAGGAAGACACAGTCTTACCATTACTATAATTGTAGCAGAAAATAAATAATTTAAATTTGCTCTACTTTAAATTTTCTCCATTTTCCACCTGTACATAATGTTAAATAATAAAAAGGAAAGCCAAAAACCAAAGCAAAAAGGTATAAATCAGTGCATGGACAGACTTCCAAATGAACATCATGATCGATTAGATCTGAGAATACCATGAACCTGATGCTACTCCCTGTAATAAGGCAAAAAAAAAGGAAATATTGATTTCAAAACTATCCTACAATGCAAATGTAAGTGAAAAGCTGCCTAAACTCATTTCTTGTGAATGGAAAATAGAATATATGCTTGCTGGGGACCTTTAATATGAAAACCTTCAAAACTTTTATGAGATATTTTTAATTGCTTAAAGTACTCAACTGTATATTATTAGAATAACTATAATAATTTGGAATGTCTTCCCTTTCTCAGATTTCCATTTGTTTATTTTTCTAAGTCATATATGCTTGATAAGTCATACGTGCTTTTTGTCAGCTAGGAGTAGTGTCTTGAAATGGTGAGAAAGGTTTTCTTGAAAATGACACAGAGTTAATGTGCATGTCTTGTTTCTGCAGTCCTCACAAAGACATGCTAATGCCCTGCTTGAATAAATGAAATTGTTCACATTAACATATACTGCAGTAATTGACTTCACACCAACTCTTAAATTTTCTTAACATGTTTCTTTAATGGGGAAAAATCCTTAACATTTGCATTGTAAGTCAGAGAGCAATGAATTACGTATTGGTTCCTGAACCGTGAATGCACAAACCAGTTTGTGAAGGTATATGAGGACAGGCTTACAACACTGTCACTTAAATCATTTGACTTTCAAGTCAAACCAAAGTTTGGCATTTAAGTGAGTGTGTTACAAATTTGGAAGGACTTATCTAAATAAAAATACAAAGCTATTCTAGTTTAACAGTCGTCGTCTTTTCTTTCTTTCTTTCTTTCTTTTTCTTTCTCTTTCTTTCTATCACAGCTAAAGCTTGGAGAAAGTACTATGCACTTTCTGTATATACTCATTTTATCACATTTTCTTGATTCTATTAATTGAAAGGGATTGCAGTCGTTTCTGAGGATTTAAACGTTTTGGAATATTGTACATGTGTTAGAAGTGCATCTCATCTGAAGAGTCTGAAAATTGTCAAGGATATTTAAAATTATGTCACAAATGTATATGTATAAAGCATATGTATGTGTCCTTTTTCATGTCCATAAAATGTCAGTAAAGAGGAGTATCTCTATATTCTGTCCATCATTATTACTATATTTCATCTTCACAGAACAAAATCTGCCTTTTTTCATCACAAACAGGCAGTTTCAAAGTATGAAAATTACAGCATTCCATCTTTAGACACATTGTTCCAATCCCCGTCACAAAGAATTTAATTTATCTGTGTGATCACCTGCTCAAAGTCTATAGGAGTGGAAATATTGATTTCACTCAAGAAATACACCATTTTAACAGAATCTTTTTGGCAATTGCTCTTTTCAAGAATGGTTGTGTTCAGCTTAGCACTCTGACTAGTATTCATCACGGAGACTTCTCGCTTTTGCACAGAGCATTTTAAAGTTGTAAACACACGTGAATTTAAGTTGGATTTTCCATAATAGTTTATACACTGTCTTCATTCTTCAAGGCATTCTACACTTAGAAAAACAGGATAGGGTAATCAGCATGACTTTTGTTACTTCCTTCTGTATATGAATCCTTTCTACACAGAGGAAGGCAAATAGTAGACCCAGTGCACAGAGTTAAGATTCTTCTTATTTTGTATGAGATGTCCCCACCAAAGTGTAACTATACTATAAACTCTTAATGTTCATACATGCATTTTTGTAGTCACATATGTTAGTCAGGATTCGGAGTTGTAAGCAGAAAATGTGTGTGTTTATGTGTAAAAGAACGTTCTTGCTATGCTCAATGGCCTGTTTGTGGCTTTAAATGTCCGTATCTTGTGTGGTTTTACATTAGACAATGTTTCTCAGTACATATTTCTCTCTCGCCTCATTTTCTGGAAAGTCTATTTCACTGCTCTCCTAGCTTTTCAAAAGAGATACATAGGCCTATTGCCTTACTCACTGATGTGTTTCATTTGGGGGTACATAGTGTGACATATTATACCTTGTGTCATACTGGATGTTTTTAATAATCCTTCTGACATATATATTATTCCTATAAATATTCTGATTTATAGTTGAAATCAGTGGGGTCAGGATTTCACCATAAGAATGTACTAATTTGTTTTAGGAATGTAAATTATTGTTAAAAAATTCACCAAATCCCTACCTGTGTAATAGAAGTATTTTAGTGATTTTTAGTTTGAGCCTTCACTGACAGTGGCACTTGAAGTAGAGTGAAAACATTTGTTTCATACTTTAATGAAACATAGTTTCTCCACGTGGCACCATAACACTTCTCAGACAGAAGAACTCTTTTTAAAGTGAAATATTGAAAAATGTTGACTGGACAATAATGAAAAAGACTCCTCCATGTGCTTGCTTTGGGAGTTCCTTGTAGCTAAACCCTCTATACACAACCCCAGGAATTTATACACACACGCACCTGTGTGTGAACAGCTCCAGATAACTGAGCTTAGAACTGTAAAAAGTAAATATAAAGACTGATCTCTAGATCTCTCTCTAGATAAATAATTTTGGGTTATTAAAAGATTATCTGATAAAGTAGTCAGTGTTTGTCAACTTTTTTTTTTTGAGAGAAAACAAAATTATCGATTGAAAATGATGATGCCATTATTTTTGCCAGAAATACATAAATGATTGCAAGCGTTTATCATTTACTTTACCTCTGTTGTCCACCTTCCTATGGTAAGGCAAGAAGGTTTTGTTACCAGAACCTAATCTGGTCTAATCTGGCTCAGAAGAAACGTCAAGTTCAGGGAAGCATATTAAGAGGGGGGGCCTAGATGTGGATGTATTGCACAAGCAGCTCTCAGCAGTTTTACTTGATATTCAGGGTTAAGACAGAGAATAAGGTAATTTATAGAAGAATTGTGACACTTAGCAATATTACATTTCTAAGCTTTGAAGTGACACAGCTTGTAACATTCAATATTTCAGGTTCTGGCAAAGCCAAAAATTAGTTCTTGTATATGTAACTAGAAGAGGAGTGTCCTGGTTTCAGCTGGGATAGTGTTGATTTTCTTTCTAGTAGCTGGTATAGTGGTGTGGTTTGGATTCTGTATGAGAAGAATGTGGATAACAGACTGATGTTTTCAGTTGTTGCTAAGTAGTGTTTAGACTAAGTCAAGGATTTTTCAGCTTCTCATGCCCAGCCAGCAAGAAGGCTGGAGGGGCACAAGAAGTTTGGAGGGCACGCAGCCAGGGCAGCTGACCCAAACTGGCCAAAGGGGTATTCCATACCATGTGACGTCATGCTCAGTATATAAACTGGGGGGAGCTGGCCGGAGGGGTGCAGGTTGCTGCTCAGGAACTAACTGGGCATCGGCCGGTGAGTGGTGGGCAATTGCATTGTGCATCACTTGTTTTGTATATTCCAATTCTTTAATTAATATTACTGTCATTATTATTGTTATTATTATTATTTTCTCCTTTTCTGTCCTATTAAACTGTCTTTACCTCAACACACTAGTTTTACTTTTTTTTCCTGATTCTCTCCCCCATGCCACTGGTTGGGGGGAAGTGAGCAACTGGCTGTGTGGCGCTTAATTGCTGGCTGGGGTTAAACCGCAACAAGTGGTAATTTTCATTTCTAAGTAGCTAAAGCATGTCTTTATATATAATGTATATATTACCGTGTATGTTAGGTATAAGATATACAAAAATTTATTAAGGCCTATGTCTGAATATTGTGCGTTCTGAAAATTCAAGAACAATTTTGAAGAGAGAATTTGAAAAAAAACCCTACATTTCATTGCAAGGAAACAGATTAAATAGATAATAATAGGTAAAAGGCAGGTTTAAGATTGTCAAGGATGAATGTCAAATGCATTTATCATATGACTATGCATATAATGGGTCACAGCTTCTACATACATATATATGTTATAGACGTGTAGCTGCTTGAGTGTACCTATTAATTGCAAACACTGGAATACAACCCATTCTTGTTCTACAGTTCTTTCCTATATGCATATCAGAATGAGATAATCTTATAAAGGTAAGATTAAATCTGAGAAATTGAAGTAACAGTAAAATATTTGTCTTTTAGAATCTGAAGAGAGGGTGGACATACAATAGAACATTTGAAAATATTTCCAGGAATGAAAGTACAAAAGACTGATATTTTTGTTTTTCTGTTTTTCCTTTCAGATATTCACATCCTTATTTTAATTAACTTGCTCATATAAATACAGCAGGATTGTTGTATTTTTTTAAATAACTCTTTACTGAATATGTCAACAAGATAATATATAGTGTATAGTGAGGTTTTGAAGTTAACAATGCGTGCAACATGGCAGATTGCAGAAAACAAATAATGCAGACTTCAAACCATCTATTTTTCCATGTTAAAGATAGAAAGTATACCAAACACAGAACAGAATCAAGTGTGCATGTCTCAGTTAAAATCAATTTTATGAAAGATCATCTTCAGATATTTAGGATCAAGAGATAACAATTTGTTTAGTAGCTTATCTGTTTCTGAGAAGATCAGAATTCAGCTCTCATGAGGCACATTTCCGCAGAGCCCCAGCATAACAAAAGCTTGCCAAATCTCTTTTGTACTAGTTTTCCAGATGGACTACTAGCCAGCGTCCTTTTAAAGAGCAAGACATTCTCTGCTGTACAAAAGTTTAATGCCAAATGCTTCAATATTGCCTGTAGTATCATCTGGGATACAAAGTGCCCTGTTCACTAGAGTTCAGGGAAGGAGTGATCATCAGCTTCCTAGGATTATCTCTGTGTTTAGAAGAGAGCATCAGGCAGGATCTGATGAGGCTCAGAGCCAGGAACTTTTGGTTTTGGCACTCATTTCTGTTTTGTTTTTCCACTGAGCTGGAAAGATAAGTCATGAGTAAAACCATTATTCTCATGTTCTAAAGAAAAAACTTTAATATCTTCATGTTAAATTTAAGGTGAAGAAGTACTATAAATGGAGAATTCAATGGGAATTAACCACTTCACTGTCAAAAGCTGAGACTGAACTTTCACTTCAATGTCATTAATAAAGTGCCTTATGTAGACCTTAAAACCATAACAACAATACAATATGCATAAATTTCTTTTGCTTGCAAAATTAAAATCGATACATTTCTCAGAGGGAGAAATTTTCTCTCATGAAAAGAGAAAATAATTGAGAGAAAAATATAGTTGAACTACTCTAGTAACAAATAGCATATGCTACTTAATTTTTCTGTTTTACATGACATTCATTGTAGTCCTTTACTGGCTTACCGGGAAAACTGCTAATATCTTTTCAGTCCAAAGTAACCCAATCCCTAAATATTCATATGAATAAATTCAATAATAATGTCTCCAATAAGAACGTGTTAACACAAAGTCCATGCATTCATTGGGTGTTTGTTTCTGCTGGCAAGCTACATGCAAGGAACACTTGTTATAGTGACAGAATCTGTGAAAATGAGGACCAGTTTGTAAATAAGTCTTCAGAAAGAACGCAAGCACTGGTCACAGCAGTGTTGTGATACTGCTTTAACATAATTTCACTTAAAGACTTATTTTATTCCTCTCACTAATCTTTTCTGTAAATTTATGTCAGCTATTAGCAGTATACAATGGAAGATGGGTGAGATTTTGTCTGTCAACAAGTCATTTGTCCCCAGGTCCGATGAAGGTGTTCAAATCAGGACCTGGAAGTCAACTTTTTGTATGAGTTGTATATGCACACATTTAGGATGTCTGCTCTATAGCCTTTAGTTAGTATCTGTGGTTTGATATTTGCACTAAGTGAAGATGACCCCATTTTTACGAAGCCCAGGGAAAAAGCTACTAATCTTAAACTTTACATCGTCAAAAGACCATTGTCCATTTTTAACTCCTGACTTTTTCCAAATACTTTACCTAGTGAAAATTGCCCGTTATGTACTTATCTAGATGTGACTTGAAATGAAGTCTCAGCTGTTTGTGTGACTGGCACTTTGAAAAGTCCCAAACTCTGTTGTAGGTTGAAATACATTAACTCTTTTGCAGCTGGACAGCAAATAGAATTGGGAGAAACTTTCTTCAAATGAAACATATGACCTTTCAGTTGACTACAACTGTGAATTTTTTTAGATAATACTCCCAGCTTTATCCACAAATTTTGGTGTAACTGGCTTGCTACTTTTTTTCAGAAGAGTATTTATAGAAAAGAAACTTTGTCAGTATCCCATACCAATATATATATTCTTCTTCATATTGAAAATAAGCATAAACTATGCTATCTTTAATATCATTTTGATTTTTGATCTAGGTAAGTGAGTAATAGTTCACAGATAGATATATATACATTTCATCATCCGAGATCAAAACAAACAGTTTGTGAATGCCTTGTGTTTTCACCCTATTAGGACAGTAACCACATTTGTTGTCATCAGTTTGGGCTTGTGGATCATTCACCTGCAGTACGGCTGAACTCCCTGAATAAGTCATTTGCTACAAATAAGGCGCCTAGCTCATCTTGAAACTATGGTATCCTGAGGCCTAGAACAGAAGATGTTCATCAAGGAGGACAAAGATACCTCCAGCATCAGTCATTAAAGTACGAAATTCTAGTAAGTGCGTACTTTCAAAGGATGCCATTTGAAATCAAACGTACAGCTAGTTATTTCAGTGAAATTAAATACTACATCCACACCCAATGGGAATCTCTGGCTCTACTTAATTTCAAACAAACTCCAGCATGCAATGGAAGCGTGCAGAAGCACAACTATTTGCTGCTTGTCTTGTGGGCTTTGGCACCTAAAACATATTAAACAAACAAAACAAAAGTATCAACCTTCTCATCATAATCTTCAGTAAATAGATCACAGAAAAAACCACTTTGCATAGACGTTTCTACCTAGTATTACACCATCTGAAATCATACGGCAGCCTTTTATTCAGCAAAATTTCAGTGACTTTACTATTACAGTAGCCACACAGGTTGCCTAAAATACCTGTTATAGCTGGAGAAAATAGCAAATATACAGAATATAGAGTGGAATTTCAAAATGTGATTATAAAAGATGTTGGGGGGAGGATGCGGTTCCTTATACAATGATTGTACTTTGCCATCAATCATAACTGGATTAATTTTGCATTGCAGAAAATGAGTGTTATCATGTGATTTGCATTTCAGAAACTGCACACTCATAGACTGCTGGGTTTCAAGAATGAGTTGAGTGAAATAAGCAAAGGAAAGGATTAAAACCCTCTCTCCCAACATAAGCAGCCTCAGAAAGTGAAAAGTCTAAGCATTCCACAGTGAAAGTGCTTCAGCCTTTACTTCCAATCCACTTCTAACAACTTCTCCTTGTCCCTAGTGGGTCATTGTAAAAAGTTTTCTCTTTGGTTCCCTACTCCCTCAGGAAAGTTTTGTCTCTCTCTTTTTTTTCTCTTTGTTGTGAACTTTTGCTTGTCCTCAAGCTCAGGAGAAAGTGAGCCGCATTAAAAAACAAACAAACGGAAAGAAAGGAACAATTAGATTCCAACACTGAACTGGCAAGAAATCCAGAGCTCTTGGCAGTCACAGAGTCAATGGAGTGGCTGGAACATTGTATAATTTTGAGACCAGCATCATGGTTTTAATACAACCATGATGTTTCACATAGTGCCTGTAAAGCTCAAGGACTCAGAAGGTATTCCAGCTAAAGAATTTGAGGGAATAAAAAAGCAAATTCTAAGCCCACCTACTGCTTATAAAGCACAGATCATTGTGGAAAACTTCCAAAAGCTTAAGATAAAAGAAGAGTAATTCAGAAGGACAGTGTGTACTTGTGTTCTCAAAATTCCTCAGTTAATCAAACGCTTAGTTAATGTCTGTCTCTGTATACTTGAATGGGGCGGGGGGGGGAAACTACCAGCATTTATACACGATTTTCCCTGCTGAACATATTTCAGTTCATAATAGGCCTGAAGGCCTTTCCAATAATAAATAAATTTTTAAAATATCTTTCTTATTTGTTTTCTCCATTTGTCTTTTTTTTCCTACTTCTCCATACTGAACATAACTCAGACCCCTAAATCAAATAGAGCTTGAACCATAGAAGTCAATAGCAATCCTTCCATTGGCATCATATTTTGCATCATGTTTTCAGGAATTTACACTTTTAGATTCCAAATTCTACATGAATACTGCAGAGCTGGGAGCACTCAGAATTTCCCTCATTCAGGCTTTACCTGAACATGCTGTGTCAACAAATGCTGCTCTATTAAAGAGAGGTGCAACTTCATGACAGATATCTGTTACATACTGATAACCTTCATCACCCACTGAGAAGGGTCAGAGAATGCCTAAAGCTTCTTAATCATAATGAAAAGCAGGAACAGTTTCTATCATAAAAGTATACAGTACTGGGGGACATTTTCAGAGTAGCTTTTGCAAATAGGAATCAAGGTCACTTTGAGTTTGACACTGAGCTCTGTCTACCTTTCCTATTCCAAGTATATTGGGAGAAAACTAATCAAACAAGAAAGTAGCCTTTTTGGTAGCACTCACAACTCCAGCTTTCAGTTGGAGGTAGGAAATGCAGAACTGACAAAGGGGAATGGAAGTATTTCCAATTGTTTGAAGCTCAACAACTGCTGCCGGGTTCAAGTCAGAAGGGTTGTACCCATTTTATCTGAATTGCTTTTGTCCGTTCCTAAGTGACCCTGTTTTAATATGCACTTATTTTCCGGTACTACAGGACACCTAGAAACTTAACATCCCTCAGACAGCTTCGACAGCAAAGTGGTTAATGTTTGAAGAATGAGTTATTCTTTCCTTTGCCATGACATTGGGTTCTTATTGTACAACCCTGTACAGTACTTAGCAATATTTTTTAAAGATTTAAAAAGCAAAGAGTTACAAAACCATTTGCAATTAACTTGAAATAGAAAAGATAGCACTTTTTTTAAATCCCATTATATAGTACACCGTATAAATTACAGAGTATTCAAATGCATAAATGCATCTGTGTAACATTTATCAAATGTAATTTTTTCATTGTTGTCGGGGGGGTATTTTTTCCAGAGTTTTTTCTCTTTGTCTTAGATGTCCCCATCTCCCCTCACTATCACGTATGACAGTGCTCCAGGTCTGAGACATTGCTGTTGCAGTATCGCATGTTGTTGGGGATGTGGCAGTCTGTGTAGTTAATGCCCCCGTTTGGGGTATAAATGGGCTGCAGTCTGAAATCTCCTTTAAGGAGCTGATCATTATTTAAGGAGACAATCTGGAAGCTGGTTTCCGTCATCTCCAGGATGGAGTTGTCCTTCTTGGTCCCTGCCTCGCAGTAGTCATCTTTCCGACGGCCCCGGTTATATTTCCACTTCTGGGAGGTGTAACGCCCTTTTTTGTGCATGTGCCAGCAAAAAATGCTGAGCAGGACCACAAGGACAAATATCACTGCACCTCCAATCAACCCTGCCAACAGAAATGGGGAGCCCAGGTTCTGAGAAGTCGTCTGCTCATGGCTGGAGGGGATGTTGCTGCCATTGCTCAAAAAGGAAGCCTTGGTTGTGGCTTCTGAACAGACAGTGTCTTCTCCAGTTCGGTAATTGTTGTAAGTATCCAGTGGAATCAAGCAAATCCGATAGGTGGATTTGGGCTCCAGATTTACCAAGCTTAAGTGTTGCTTCTCACCACTAACTATTCGTTCCTGAACAATTCCTCCTACCAGGCTATGGCCCATTTTAACCCACGTGAGTTTATATGCCATCACAGTAAAAAGAGACATCCAGTTAACTTGGATGCACGTGTCATTCACAAAATGGATGGAGAGTTGAATCCGTTCGGTTATAGGAGGTGTCACCCTTTCTCTGTCCTCCCTGTCAGGCACAGTGGGGAGTGTGGCTATGGTGGGAGTGAGAGGATTATATTTGCTACTTGGGGGAGGAACTGATGAGGTGGGAACTAATGTAGTTGGCATGGCTGTAGCTGGGACTGGGGTGATGATAAGTGGCAGACCAGGGGTGGTGGTGGGGCATGACAACATATTCATATTGAGCTCCCTGACTGCCATACCTCGGACCTGCTCTGGTCCCTGGCACATAAAACCCCGTACATTGATGGAAGCGGGAATAAATTTGAGCCATTCAGTGACCCACTTAATACTGCAGTCACACAACCAGGGATTATTCCTTACAGTGAGTTGCCTCAGGTTGTGGAGATTATCAAATACCCCCTTTACCAACATCCGAAGTTGATTGTTGGAAATATCAAGACGTTCCAGCTTGTGGAGGTTTGAAAAGGCTGTAAGTGGTATATGGGTTATCTGGTTGTCCTGCAAGTAGAGCCTTAGCAGATGTGTACCTGGAAGATCGGGAGGAGGGTAGGTCAGTGAATTCCGCACTATTGAGAATTCCTTGAGCTTGGAGAGGTGGCTGAAGGTGCCTTCAGCTATGCCTTTATTAGTAAGGAGATTGCCATCCACAATCAGACGCTCCAGACTTGTAAGATTCTGGAAGGCCAGGTCTGAAATGACAGCAATTCGGTTTTCGTCTACTCGAAGTTCTTGTAAGTCCACTGGAAGGCCTACTGGTACGCTGCTTAAGTGATTCTTGGACAAGAACAGAAGCTTGAGGCTGATGGCTTCCCGGAATGCCCCATCCTCAACACCAACAGTGGAGATGGAGTTGTCATCCAGGTGCAGCTCTTCCAGCTTCAAAAGCTGAGCAAGGGCAGCCCGAGAAATGGTCTGAATGTTGTTTTCCTGCAGGTGGAGAACCCTGACATTCTTGGGCAGGTTCATGGGGAATTCATCCAATTGGTTACCATACAGGTAGACTGTGTGCACAGACTGGACATTGTGCAACTCTGCAGGAAATCCAGCATTGTTAATTTGGTTATTATGGAGGTAGAGGACGGTTACACCCTCCGGTATCCCAAGAGGCACTGAGGTCAAGCTTCGCTCATTACAGTAGACAAAGTTTCGGTCACAGCGGCACACTTTTGGGCAGGCCAAAGTTTTGGAGACCTGCATGTAGAGCCCCAGGGAGAAGATAAGCCATGATTTCATGAGAACAGCCCAATCTGTGGGCCACATTCTCATCCACGAACCCATTTTTAATTTAAAGAAATAAAGTACCAAAGTGTTAAAGAACCGATAACAATAATAAAGCACAGGTAGCAAAATCTCAGGTCATTAAAATTGGCTTCTATTTATGTCCAGTGTTCAGGCCAGAGTTAAAGTCCTGGAGGCTAAGTATAAAATAATCCTCTTGTAATTGGCCTACCTCCTACTTTTGATAAGAAAGCCACAGTCTTATTAGCCAGGGTTACAAAGTTTGTTGCCTTCCTCCATGTGTGCTGAAAGAAACAATAGCTGTGTCTTTGCAGGTGAGCAACAGGTTAATTTAAAGCTACCAAAAGTCGTCTGTGTATGAGTTTCTTGGAGGGATAATATTTCCTTTCACTGAAGTCTGTTGGTGTTTGTTACACTCAGCTTTCTGAAGTCAGCAAAGTCCTCATATCAGCTATCTGCCAGATCTGGCCTGCCTGTAAAAGAAAAGACAAAAGAAAAAGCTGAATAGCATGAAATGCTGAATAGGGAAGATCAAGCCCATTGGAAGACTATTCTAAGGCTGTGCTCTTTATGGCTTTCTGGAAAAAAAGGCATTAATATTAAACATTAGCTTAATATTACTGTTAAATAGTCTTGAAATAGATGTGATGCAAAGTCATTGCAGTGATTGAAGGACTTTCAGTGACTTCAGTGAAAGCTAGATCTGTCACTCGTTTTTGCATATTGTACCTCCAGTCTTTGTCCTCTCACAGTCTGTTTCAAATCCTAAAACATTTTAGAAACCTAAAACTAAACCATTTAACTGGAAATTTTTGCTCAGGTTTTTTTTTCTTTTGCAGAACCACTGACTTCAATGAATGCTGTTCACTGATGCCTGACAGAGTAGATGCTGGGCTGTATTATTTAATCACACTCTATGTTTTTTTTCATTTCCTACCAGACTCTGGAATGTTCTGCTACTATTTCTGTAATGCCATTATGTATATTCTCCAACTTAATGCACACTGCCAGATTAGTGCACCTCACTACAGTGAATTAATTAGCTACTTACGAGGAGAGTTTTTTAAATAAGTATGGTAATCCACAAATACAAGATACCCTGCTGTAAGGCATGAATTTGCTAAAACTATCATCTTGATATTGTTTCTGATGTGAACTGTGCTGTCAACAGACTTCAGAAATAGCTTTCCACTAAATGAAACAGGCTCACATCTGCTAAGTTATTGTTTTAGTATATCAGCTCAAACTACAGCAGTTTTGCAGGAAAGCACTTTCTTTGAAACCATAAAGGTTGGATACTTCTTTTAATTCTGCTACACAGTTGTCTGTGAATGGCTACATAAACAAATTTGTTAGCTTTAGTATAGATGAGTTCTTTAATGTATATTTTGAGATTTTAAGTGTACTTTTAAACTTTTACATTCCCAGCTACTATTTATTATTCAGATCTATAGCTAAACAATTCAACTCCCTAAAGCATACAAAGAAAGATACTGTATTGTATGATGTTGTCTTGTCTTGTTATGTGTTGTTTCCAATGACTGAAAAAAAATGCTGCATTTTACATACTTGAACATAATGAAGGATATAAACCTTGGCAAGTACCAAGCATGTGTAGATCTCAGGGTCTTGAATTGCAGTTACATAAGCACAGTATTTTTGCAGATTTTGTTTACCCAGATCAAAACTCATTGGCTGGTATTTCAGGAAAATAGAATTTCAGTGAACAGAAATCATGTTTAAAAATCTTTTTTCCTTTATTTAAGCAGTTTAAACACCATCCAGGTAATTCAGAGAGAAATGTAATTCAGGAGCACGTGAAAGCTTGTTCTTCTGCTACAGCTATGGAGTTTACAACATGTCCCAAATGCTGCTTTTGGGAACTCCATAGACTGACAGTGTAGAAAGTCTTTTTAGGAGTCAAACTGTTATAACCCTGCAACCTTGCACTTGTAGATTACTATATTCATTTGGAGAATCATCATCAGGTAACAGCCTCAAGGCTAGAACAGTTGCAAATAAAAAGTGAGACCCTGAAGAGTCCTGTAGCTTATCATTATGAATTCAAATGGTAAATGTACATGTAATGCAGCCTACACTGTGTGTTGTCCTTTCCTAGAAACAGTAAGATTAGCTATCCCACTGTTCAAGGTTTTCTGTCTCACAGGCATATTTCAGTTGAGTGGTTTCTTTTCAATTATGTAAGATGACGTGATACTGTAGAGAAACCCTAACAGGATTACATTCTAACATGAGCCTAAGTGTGACAGTTTTTCTGCCTCTAATATGGTCTGGCTCCCATCTAGATCATACTGCTCTGATCCATCATGACACTGTCTTTTTAAAATAAGAAAGGACATGCAGAGCCTCCTCTGAGATGCTTGGGACCACACAGAGTAATAATAGTGGTTCTCTCACTCCCCTTCCATCATCAGAGAGAGACAGTCTGTACCTCCTAACAGGGCCAATACCCTGCACTGAGCTCTCTTTCAATAGTAAGTCCGATTGCTGATTAGGTTTTATTTGACTCCCAGGTGTGATAGAAAGCCCAGCTGAGGAGGTGCAGCCACAGGCAGCTGCAGCTCCTGGTTTGCTGGGAATCTCCTAAGGAGGGAATGTCATATTAAAACTGATTTATGCATTCACCTCATTCTAGGACTCTGCCCAGAGTATCTCTCACCTAGGTAAATGTGGCACCTGAATAAAAGATTTCAGTAATGATTCTAGCAAACTGGGTCAAACACACAGCACTTCTCATTAGATATTACACGTAAAAGAGCTTTGACTGGACAGTCACTTAAGCATATCAGCATGTAGGAAGCTGACACTCTAGAGTTTATCTCCTTTTTATTGTTACATGAATTTTGCCCTTAGAAATCTGTTAAAACTTTCCTTCAGTTTTCTCCCCTTATGATGGTGAGAAAGGGACTCCTTTTATTAAAGCCAGTATCCTAATCTCTAGCTATAAGTCCTTAATAAACTGATAGTATAAAACTCAGTACAGAAAATATGCATTGGTAACTACTGTTGATTGTATTAAGCTAGAGCACAAGGATAAATCTAATTAGATATTTATGACTTCAGGGTTGATTGTGGTGTGACAGAGGGAAGGACTGAGGAAGCAAGGATGCAACTGAATGAGCTTAAATAATTTTGGGGGGAAAAGCTTTACCTCAGTAGTCTTTTACAACTGTTTCATAACAACTCATGGCAGTGGTCAGAGTTGCAGTATTTTTCAGCAGATCTCAGGGATCCTAATGCAAAAGTCAGTTGTGTCCCTGTGTTAGAAATCTCTACCCAAAAAGACATTAAAAAGATTGAAGAGTTGAACAACCTGCTTGATTTAAAAAAGAAACTCTGAGAAGGAAAAGCATCTTCTGCAAATTCCAGAAGGCTGGAAAAGCTGAAACAGTTTGTTCTCTAGCAAATTGCCAAAACTGAAGGCAGATAGAGTAATTGAGATTTCTCCCCATCCCTGCCATGTTGGCTTCCTAAAGCAAGCTCTCTGTTTTCAATATTCGTACAAGAACTGAACTGAGTCTCTCTGCGAATGAACTGTTCATTTGCAGAAGTAGAATTTTGGAAGTGGGGGAATTAAGGGCACTCCTTAGCTTTCATGATTGTAAAACTTGGGAATTGACTCATAAACTATAGATAGCAGCAACTTTGCCTATTGTGAAGCTGGAAAGTTCTAAAAACGAGTCTAGGAAGAGAGGATGAGGGTAAGGGAATCTGTTGCAATTGACTTAAAATTAAAAAAATCAACAAGCAAATGCCTCAATAATAACACATCTGCCCATCATCACCTTGGTCATTTTTGCTTCTATTTCCTTGCCCTGTACACTTGATTTCTATTATTTCTCACTATATCCTCCTTGGAGCACAAGCCACGTCTTCCAAGTGTCTAGGACATTTCCTGTCTTACTGCAGCCAGGATATTAAATCCCATTAGGATTTAAGGAATGATATAATAAAGTTGAGAAAAACATATTGAAATACATGAGAACATATGCACATATTTTAGGTGGCCATGTCCAAAAATTTGGCTTAGTGGCCTGAGTTCCTGACATCAATGGAAATGTTCCCTTTCATATCTAAAGAGGAGGTTTTGATCAACATTTTTATCTCACTGTCTTTTTTCAAACCTGCCTTATTTAAATTCCTTTTTGGCATGACTAATGCTAGCTGGAGAAGAACAATTCTGGCTTTGTGTGCTGGATAAAAATTTCAAATTTGCTTTTGTTCAACTCTGGAACTGAACAGCTCCTTTAAAATATTTTGATTAAAGGTATTTAAAGGCTGAAACATCTGCCTGCGAGTTGGGAAGCTGAAGGTCTTATTAGTCTCCCCTTCAGTGAACAGAATCATGCACACAGCTTAAAGCTTTAGTCACCCTGCTGTGCATAGCCATGAAACAATTCAGCTTCAGTAAACAAATATGTTTCAATAATTAATATATTACTGAAAATCCTACTCAATCATAAATTTGTGGTATCTAGGGAAAAAAACAACTAACAACACACTAGCAGCTTGCTTATAGAACTCTTTCCTACCTCACTGACCAGTATTGCCTCAGTGTCTGTGTCTATGGTGTCTGAAGAAGCTCCAAAGCTGCCCTCAGGGCCATCCTCCCCACCTTTCATGTTGCAGTCTTCCAAACATGCAGTCCCAGGTATAGCAGTCAAGGTCCCTGTGACTGCCTGAGAACCTATTAATGCTCAGGGAAGATAACAGAGAATGAAGGGAGGAGATGATAGCATATGGAGCACAGCCCGCATATGAATACTTGCAGCATGTTATAAGCACAGGAGTTTTGTTGTGCTCCTGAAGCCAGGTTGTCTGTCTTCATTAGTCTTCCCATGTTTTATATAAAGGCTATTAATTTTTTAAAGGGAATAAAATTAACAACACTTGGCTATCCTTTCCTTCAAGTAATCCTGAAAATAATAAAAAATAGGTCCTAGGAATTCAAGTTTTTTTATCTGATATTCTAACCATTCAGCACCACTTTTCCTAGCAGTTCATCCATTTATCTGAACCTGAGTGCCATGCAACATAAACTGAAAGGCAGGCAAAACCAAAACCAAATGGTCATATCTACTCTTTCCACTACTACCAGTCAGTGACTCTCATTTAGCACAAAACCATTTGGCATAAATTTTCTTGGCTTTACTGCAGACCAAGGTCATAATCAAGTCATAATCTTACTCTACATGATTATAATATAGAATAAGTACAAGGCTATTATATCTGGAATTGAATGACAACCAGAAAACAAATCTAATTCCATCCCTCTGAAACCTAGTACAGAGTTCCTAGTGCTTGAGAAAAATGCCCCTCTATTTCTATCATCTGGTAACAAAAATAATTATGGAATAATACCCAATAAATCCATTTTTTTCCACATAAGTAGAGTTCACATCTACACATGAATTAACATCCTGCTTTTAACAGATTAGGAGCCTTAGGTGATGGTTTACTGTATATGTTTCTCTATGAGTTACTTGGGTTTGAACTTTGTGTTCAAATTTTAATATGAGGTTATAATTTCTGCATCAAAGACACAGAGAAAATGACCCAAAGGAACCAAAACGCTTTTACAGGAAGCCTTTTGTGTGCTTGCTGCTGTGGCTGCTTCACAGTTATGGGCGTGTATTATGTAAGAAGAAGAGGTAAGGAGGCAGAAAAAGAGGTGAAGAGGAAGAGAAGAAATCATCCTTGGTGCCCTCTTCTAAAGTGAATATTGATGTCAGGATAATGATCAGTAATTAATACTGGAAGGAAACCTTAAAGTGTCTCTGTGCACTGTTGCAGACACTCTGAAGGCTATGTGGACAGATTTTGGCAGAGAAAGACATTATTTCCTTTGCAATACTGTTAGCAAAATGATTCAGCAAATGTACACAAATGAGCTCTTCCCTCATATGTTCTTTTCTGCTCTGATCAGGATGTTTCTGATTTTGCCTCTCAATTTGCACTTATAATTATTCTCAAAAGCTCAGATCAGGCAGCCTGCTGGAGGCAAGTGAAATGGATTTGGATCTGCCTTGGTGGAGGCAGGAGAAAGTTTAGAGAGTGGTACATCTTGCAACAATGGGCGTAACGACGTCATTTGCCATCCTTCTCCCCCTTGCTCTTCTCTAACCTTCCGCTCCTCCAAGCCTTTTATCTCTTTCCAGCTACATTCCTGCAAATTATCAAGCAGACACATTTCCCAGAAGGATGCAGGCTTCAGGAAATCCCTTTTTAAAAGGCATGATATTATAACCAACAGAAGCTTTGTCTTTGGAAATTTAGGTTGTGTACAGGTTCTTGTCAGTCAACAGGAATCTGACAGAGCCCAATTCCTGACCTCCAGGAGGGGGAGCTAAGACAGCAGGAAACTTTCTCTCCCCTGAATAAACAAATAAATGAATAAATGTGGGACTTGTTTTCTTCCCACTTAGTCCATCCCCACACACATGCACACTCTTGTCCTTCTTCACAGATGTCTGGTATTGCCAGTGATTGCTGGCTTGTTTGACAGCGTCTCTCTTACATGCCTGACAAACTGAGCAGTACAGCACTTTGTTTCTGGGAAAATTAATATTTCTATATTCTAGTAATGAGCATTATTCCCAACTTGAATTTTATGTGCTTCATGGTTCAAGACTGTTTTTTACTTGTGGGTTACTACAGACTGCATTATTGCATAGGTATGAGGAGGCATGCGGGGGTGGGGCGGGGGGGGAAGAGTTAGCATGGAAAAAAAGAAAGAGAGGTTTGTGAGGGATACAGTGCAGGTACAGCAAATTCTTCTCCTTTTACATATTAGTAGGAACCAGTGACAGGTGAAAAGAGAGGAAAAAACTACAAGACGTAATCACTAGAGTGACCACTGTACTCCAGGAAGCAGGGCTGAAATAGCTACAATAACAATGGCATTAATGCCTCAGGTGGAGCCATGAATTCCAGGCTGCCATTTATGCCACCACGCACTGTGCTGTGCCACAATTGCACTCAGCTTCTCAGACTTGCCTGTAAGTGGGTTTTGAAGTGCCAAAGTTCAGATGTGGAGAATACAGCCTACCTAGACTAACATATCTTCACTCCTGCGTTTACTTTAACATTTATTTATGACAGAAGGAAGTTATTCTCAGAACTTGATGCTGCATAACTTCATCAAGACCATATCACCTGTGATAATTAATAAACCTCTGAGACGAGAAACATCTGTGTCTCCAGTCTGTGACAAAAAAATTCATCCCTGCTCCTGCACACAGGTGCCCTATAGGTCAATGCAATTTTTGTCGTAGTCAGTGTATGTCAGAGAATATGACTATTTTTAGTAACAAAAAACAGAAATGAAAGACTATAGAACATCTAATGGAAAACATCAAAGAAATAGCACATAGCCTACTGCAGGCTGCATTATTGGACACTGTTGTGCTTTCCATCCAAATTTATCTTTTGGTTTGTCATACCACCCAGTCCAATCTGAATGCCTGTCTGCATGAATTAATCTTGCATAGACCTTTGCTATTGATCATTTCAGCTTCTGGCAGAACCAGGAGAGCCGGAAATGGAAAAGTGCCACTACAAACTTCTTGCCTGTGGAGTCATGAATTCTAACATAGGAATCATCAAAAACTACTATTTCAGCTAATTGTAGCTGCCAGAGTAAAAGGTAATGAGGACACACATGGCAAATTAAAAAGCAAAATCTTTAATTGCCTCTGCACAAGCAGGTAGAACTCCCCCATAGAACACAAGGGAGAAGGCAGTGTGCAGAACTCCAGGTTTTTAACTAATGTGAGCTTCTGAGTTGTGTAGGACTTCAAGGCAGCCCAAAGTCATGGATAGCCCAAGCATTTATTTATAAGGAAATATCCCTGCTTTCATTATAGAATTGCTGATTGTTGAAAATTTACTCCAGATGGTGACCATCATGATATTTTCACTCCAGTGGGAAAAGAGGAACAGATGATCACCTCCAGGACTCACATTATATGGAGTATTGCACCTACTAGCAAAGGGCTATTGGTGTCTTTATTAACCTTCCCCCAAGGCCTAGTCTAATTTTTCACCAGTGTAATGTTGCACTGTTTAAAACTTAACAAATTTGTCAAAAAGTGAGAATGATCTATTTAGTGTGGTAGTGAATTAATTCCCTAGTCTTTCATCCAGAAAGAACTGATCTCATGTCTTAGGTGAAATAGTTTTGATCGATCTCGTCTAGGACTCCATAAACTCAGCAATGTACTATGTGATGAAGTAAAACTGGATTGAGAAAGTTGGCAATGGCAGATGAAAAGAATCTGACATGAGGAGCTATCTGGAGCATTTCAACAGAATGTATTTTAATTAAAATATATTATTTCACTGAAGCCAAAACCTTTCATGGAAATTTGTCAGTTTTGATTATGTTTTCAATAGGAAATGTGCCTGAGGTCCAGTGCTTTCTGATCATTTATGACCAGCGGCAGAGAGACAAAAAAGGGATAAAAGAAGAGTAAAAAATTTACCTTTTTGCCCAAAAAGGTAGGTTTTGACACAATTCATTTCATGAAAGCATTCATAAAATAGTGTTTGCATTCTACATTTTAAAACCATGGAAGTTGTTGTGGAATTATCTGCCTTTAGACAGCTGCACTTAACACAGTAAAAGGAAAAGAAAGATATTCTTTGTTTGCTTTCTTGACCCTTTTCCAGAGGGCTTACAGCTTTCTGTGACAAAAACTGGACACGTCTGTTTGAGAAAAACTAATACTACTAAACTAATTTAAAATAATTCCCCTTTTGGAACACAAATGTTCTGTACTGTTTAGCATAATGCATTTTGTACTAAGAAAAAATGAAGGCAACCTGCTGCTTCTTTGCAAGCAAATTGGTCCCTACCTATAAATTATTCTACACTGTGAAGCAAACAGTTTGCTTTTATCTAGAGATATGTGGGCTGCCTGGCAAAACGTCTGTGGATAATTTGAAAAAGCTGCTTTTAGTGACCTAAGTGACTAAACATTGCTTCTGTGGAGACAACATCTTGACACATTTTAAATGTGTTGCATGATGCTACATCATTGATGAGATTCTGCATGGTGTCACATTACCTTGTGGGATATCATTCATTTAGGGTCTTAGGCAAATGAGTGTGGGCTGCCATGTTCTTATCTTCCCTATTTGTAGCATATGGCCCAGGGAGAAAATATGGCACTAGCTGACCCTCAACCTCTTAGGCACCTTGATATAAATAAAGCTGAAAGTGTCATCATACGTTCATCTTTCCAACAAAGCCAGATGGAGATCTCTCCTTCCCCTTTTAATATTACTTAGCATGCTGCTCCTTCACAGTACTAAGAACTACTCCATAAACACTGTTAAGGAGCTATCAAAAAAGATTAATAAAGTTGTTTACACCCTAACTGCTTCAGAGAACTTGTCATGTATGGTGTAGTCACTTATGGAACCACTGAACAAAAGATGTTCCCCAGCTAGAGAACAAATCTTGCTTATATGACACAGCCTCTGTAAAAGGCAAACAGAAAGTTATCAAACAAAATTTTTAAATCATTGCCATCAGATAGTCAGTTAACAGAAAAGGGGAAAGATATTAAAATGATGGATGAAGAATGTACAGCTAAGCCTCTGAAATCCCTATTCAGCTAAATAGCTGAATTATTTATCAACCATACAATATCTCAGCATCAATAGTGCCTCACAAGGGTCTGGGGATCTGGATTTGTTATCTTTTCCCAGTGATCCAATTACACTTTTCTGTATGCACGTGTTGAGAAAGTGCAATAGTCTCACTACTCCAGGAATGACACTAGAGCACTTCATACAGGAAACACCTTGTGCTCCCACATATCATCAGAATAAAAAATTTTATTTTACAGCAATATAATACACTTAAGATGTAGCAGTAAGTATTTTATAGCAGTACAAAACCATCCAGCATGTGGTGGCATTCTTTCAAAATCCACTGTTTACCTGGACACCAGTAAAACCAGTGATTGCCCTTAGAGTACAGAGAGGAAAGAAACACCAGAGGCACTGCGGAGAACAGTTTACCAAGGGTATGGACCTTTTACGGATTTTTTTTTTCTTCAGTTACTTTAGTTTGGTTTTGCCATTTATTTTTTGCTCATTTTCATTCAGGATTCCAGTAACTCTGTATGATGATAACTATTTTCAGTGAGAGGCTCCTGTTGTCCCTTTTCAGTATTGATGGCCAAGCACATGTCCTAAGAATGAACACATCTGAGGAATAAAAGGATTGAGGAAAATATGGTAGGCGGTGGGATTAAATGATTTGTTTGGTGCAATGGGGAATTGAATTCCCAAGTCTTGATTCTGACAGAGAGCAAACTTTTTTGGCACTTTGCTCTGGTTTGGTTCTCCTTTGGTAAAAGGGTACAATACTACCTTTCCCCAGCAGTCATTCAGATTTCCCATTTAATTTCAAAGTTCTTTGAGAAAGGAAAGCTGCATGGGACTGCACAGAACTTAACACAGGGCAGCTTCAGTTTTAGACAAGTAGAAATAAGAACAACCTAGAAATAGTAAATAGACATTTCTAACCCAACAGTTCTCAGCTGTGGAATTAAAACCACAAGAAGATCACGAGAGGTCTTAAGGGATCACAAAGTAATAAATGAAGGCAGTGTCAGCCAGCAAGAGCACTGTTCCTGCAGGATGAAGGAGTACAGATTACATGTCTGAACACTGGCTGCAACAGTTTACATCAACCAAGGAACTACTAGCTGCCTTTAATTTCTGGCAGCAGCTCAGTTCCCTGGGGAAGAAAAGACAGAGCAGAAGAAGAAATGGTATTTACATCTGCAGCTATGATTAAAGTCACTACTCAGTCCCTCCCGTTCTACTCTTTCCTTGAAGGAGCAGAGATGCTACCAACACAGGGGGTGCACAAAGACAAAGCAGAGCCAAATGGATATCATATTTCCAGAAGCTGGAAATGTGCTTTTCCAGCCAATTTTTCTTCTTCCCCATGCTGATGGCTGCACGATAGAATATTCTGTGTGAATAGTTTCACATGCTATACAGCATCGCGAGTCTTCTGACCATGAACAGGGGAAAGAGGATACAGTAATGGCAGTAAGACTGATTTTCTGCACAATGTACAGAGTGACAGGAAAGAGCCTGCCATCTATGTGTGTTTATGAAGAAGCAGCTCACAGCAGAATAAACCCCTGGTATTCTGTTCTAAAATTTCTGTCATACTGTCTCAATAACTGCTCTAAAACTTTTTTTAAAGAGCTCTTCTAAGCTTATTTCACTTAGGAAGTTCAAAGCCTTCATGATGACTGAATCCTGACAAAGATAGAAGAGAGCACAGAAAGCAATTCAGCTTTATTTTTCCACTTTTCCCCTTTGCCTTTGAGATCTGTGTGTGGTTGCATCAGTGAGATCAAAATTGCCAGCAGGCCCGCGAATGACACCTACCAGCAGCAGAGCAAAAAACATAGTCCTCTGCTATTAATGCTTCACAGTGGGTGATCTTCAGCCCTGTGCAGACAGCCAACAAGAAACTCACGCACCACTTAAACTCTCCTAATAGCTTTTAAGTGGGTCCTAAGAGGTGCAGAAGCCTGGAGTTGGCCTTCAGCCCAAAAGCAAATTCCATCTGACGTGCCAAAGCATTTCAGGCAACAGACTCCTTATCAATATGTGTTCTTGTGCTACTTTTCAGCACAGTCGTTTTTACAAGGAATCACAGCAGTATTCTTATCAGCATTTTGTGCTTATACAAAACTAGACATCTCAAATGAGTTCAGGAAGGCAGAGAGGCAGTGCACAATAAAACCTGAGAGAGGGCCAGAGGGAGAAATATATAAAAAAAAAAAGTGAGATAGAGTTTTAAGCTATTCTACAGGCAGCAAAACATGCCTGCTCAAAAATGCAATTATTGTTCTCTTCTGTTTGCAGAGCACTCTATCTATTCAGGTCACTGCATGAATCAAATAAGAAGACACTCTTTTATGTTTTCTGTGTAGACCTCTGGGTACTTTAAATGGACCTCATATGAAGATCTGCTAAGGGATTTGGGGGTTTGCTGATGGGTATTTTGCTTGGACTAAAAACTGAGGTAGGTCCCTAATACAAGTATCTTTGTAAGTATAGAAAATCTTGGATCTTGACCCATGTCTACACCAAAATTTTACATACTGGAGGCATGGGTTCTTTACTTATACTTTTGCTAATAAGGCATATATTTGTTGTAATCCACTGATGTAGGCCACAAAGACAGTGTTAACTTTACAACTAATCCATGGTATTTTCAGCAATTTTACCTCTGCTAATCTGTTTTGACCTCTATACAATCCTTTGTATAGGGGGCTATGAAATAAGGCAACTAAAAAGCAAATCAGCTTTGATGGCCAGGGAAATACTCCTATTGCATACATGCATAACAGCAGGCATAGGCTTGCACCTTCCTTTTTCATTTCATATTGGATACATACATGCAAATGTGGAAGGATACCTACGGAGCAGATGAGGAAAAAACTCAAAATCCTCTGTTTTATGGATAGATGAATGGCAGCAGAGCCTGTAAGCAGCCTGGAAAAAGGATTCTGAGAATTTGAGCTGCAGGTGTTGCTCTGATTACAGAAAGGAAATTTTCTTATAGCGCAAAGCCCCCTTTACCTCTGTCTTTGGGCTACTGCATCTGTGTTGTGTTATTCAAGACATACAGCCTAGACAACAGAAGTGGCACTCAGGATTAGAATAAATATGAAGGGGGGAGGTCACCTGAGCTTTCACACACAGACACCCCCCCCCCCTTCAGTTTGGATTTGGCAGGAATTTATGAGACATTTCACTCCAGACCTATCTAGACATCTCTGACCCATTATAGTAAATAGCTGACCTTAATTCAAAAAGTAGTGCGAAATAATAAAGGACAAAAAATGAAACAGTTGCAGTTACTCCAGAGGATAACAGACTTACTGACTCCTAAGAGCTTCAATGAGCTCAGCCCACAGCAGTGGAGTTATTTACTGTGTAATATTATTTTAGAAATCCTTTCCTTGCTAGTTCAATCAAAATGAACTGCATTTCCTAATACCATACATCCTGATATTGCCACATGCTCTATCCCAACACAGGCTTAAACTAACCCACCCTGGCAGCAATTATCTTCAAGGCTTTTGAGCCTCTTGGGAGATATTGCCCTCCTCTGTTCCAGTGAAGCAGAAAACCATCTTGTATTCAAGAGAAAAAAAAAAAAAAAATCTGTTTCCACATTCACTGCAAATATTTTAAGTATTAACCCTCCTCCCCCAACAAAATTTACTCAAATCTTCTGTGCAAGGCTTATATGAAGGAGGAAGGCTTGCCAAAGCAATAGTGTTCATTATTATTACTAATAACCAACCACTTTTGAAGCACAGATAAGGACTGACTAAGCACTGAATGTTTAAACACATTCACTGTGGCTGTTCTGGTGCCTTTCTGAGTTCACTTCCCACAAATCATTGAGCTACACTATAACGAAAGAAAATTTAAAGTGATTTGCATAGGTACCTGTAGCAAATTAACTGTAAATTCATAGGCACCAGTCTTCACCAGGGAAGCTCCCAACTCCCACTGCCCAACAGCAAGCACGGAATTAGGAAAATTCCTGAATTAAAATCATATTTTTAATACCAAAAGCCACTGAGATTCATTAAAGTTAGTAAGATATGTGTTTAAAGCAGATAATACAGAGTACTCCTTTACACAGCAGACACTGAAGTGAAATTTGCTGCCACAGGTGTCTGTGGAGCAGACAGTTTTAGCAGTTCAAAAAAGGATTCCATGATTTCATGGTCTTTAAACAGGTTCCCTTAAAGAGAAGAGGAAGGGATGCACCCTCTAATAAGCCTAGTTCCACCGTTTCGGGCACTGCTGGGGGTGTGCAGGAGGAAAATGGATGGCAAAAAGCAACACCAACAATTTCTTGTCTTTGTTGGGGACAAAACACTGAGCAAGATGGACCGTTGGTCTGTCTCAGTTGAGAATTTCTTCTGTTTTAGTAAGTCACATTTTACAGTCAGAACTAGGGACTGAGCACAAGAGCAGAAATATAGCATGCATGGACCTTTCCATTACATGTGCAGAGTATTTGAGTCAGAAATTAAATACAGTGCCATCCTGTAATGTATGTGATAATAGCTTAAAAGTCATTGACACAGCTCAAATCCTGCATTTTGAAACTCTAGTTTCAAATAGTTGCTAATGATCATAAATATAATATTAAACCTAAACTGACTAAATAACGTCATCTCAAGAAATTGTTATTTACTCCTGAGTATTCCAGATGCAACAAAAAGGGAGACTTCACTGCTCTGTTCTGCTTTTGAGGCCACGAGTTTTTAAAGTGAGTACAAAAATAAAATGGTGTCCTTATTTTGGCTAGGATAGAGTTAATTTTCTTTCTAGTAGCTGGTATAGTGTTATGTTTTGGATTTAGTATGAGAAGAATGTTGATAACACACTGATGTTTTCAGCTGTTGCTAAGTAGTGTTTAGACTAAGTCAAGGATTTTTCAGCATCTCATGGCCAGCCAGCAAGAAGGCTGGAGGGGCACAAGAAGCTGGGATGGGACACAGGCAGGGCAGCTGACCCAAACTGGCCAAAGGGGTATTCCATACCGTGTGACGTCATGTCCAGTATATAAACTGCGGGGAATTGGCCAGGGGGTGCAGGTCGCTGCTCGGGAACTACCTGGGCATTGGTCAGCGAGTGGTGAGCAATTGCATTGTGCATCACTTGTTTTGTATATTCCAATTCTTTAATTATTATTATTGTCATTATTATTATTATTATTATTATCATCACCATCATTTTCTTCCTTTCTGTCCTATTAAACTGTTCTTATCTCAACCCACGAGTTTTACCTTTTTTTCCGATTCTCTCCCGCATCCCACTTGGTGGGGGGGAAGTAAGCGAGTGGCTGCATGGTGCTTAGCTGCTGGCTGGGGTTAAACCACGACAAATGGTAAAATGATGATGCAAAAATGTGCTTCCAGGGCTACAGTAAGTTCTAGTTCCCTAAATAGCAATGTTCTGCTTTAGCTTTAGAGGACTGGAAACTTTATGGAGTGAAGTGGTGACCACAGAAGGAACTGAAACATATCATCATGTTTTGGACTCTTCTCTTCAGTGACCTCTGAACCTTTCCAGTAGAGAAAAACCCAAGCCACAATATCTCTATATAGAATTGCACTGCCTTGAAGCTCGGACTGTTTTCAATCTAGGATTTCAGTTTGAACACACCTGTAATTTTTATTTCTCTAAGCTTTACAGAAACATCATTAAATTGTTTTTTTCAATTCCATATGTATTCTTTGTATGATATAGATGGGATCTTTCTTCTCAGTCTCCTGCCCAAACTTTGGTGGAAGAGGTCATTAGACCAGCGTTATATAAAGTCTGTGAACTTGCTAGGTTATGTCTTTTCCTTTTTGACTGCTGGGAAGGCTGTCAAACGGAGTCCTTTGTAAGGAGGAGTTGCTCACTAGCTCACCTCACCTCCTTTGAGACAAGATATTTTGAAAGAGCCTCATCTTCCACTAACTTACAGAATCCATAACTTTGGTTGTGCTTCAATGTAAAGAGAGTGTAGCAAAAATGTTAGCTCTTTCTAAATTTGATACTTTTCACAAACAAAATTTCAGAATAAATATAGTGATAAGAAGAAACAAAAGCAGAGCATACTCACCCCTTTGCTTCTTCTGATCCTGCACTCAATTTCATTTCATCACCACCAGTAATACCTCAGCACCCATGCTGATCAATGCCTCTCCCCTTTTGGTGGATGAACACTTCAAAAACTTCCACTTCTCTCTGCCATTGTTAACCTAAGTACTAACAAACATATTTTTTAAAGTCTATTTTCTAAGCAGTCGCTGTTTTTCTTCTGTTTCAATGGGCTAAAGTAAGTAAAATAAAAACCAGAGATGGTCTCTTGACAGCTATGGTACTGGCAGTCTTGGTAACAGAAAACAAGGCTTGCTTATTTTCTCCTTCTCTAAAAAATGCAGTTACAAATTTGTGATCACAAATGAGAATTTCCTTTCCATGCTGTGTTTGTAGTCTCTCTCTTGAGAGACTCAGCTCAGCTTTTGCATCAGCTACTGCAGGACATAGTGAACATGATCTTACAGTGTTAACATAGCCATGAAGGTTCAAACATTGCTTTATTGCTAAAGGATAATTATATCCCGCAATCTGTTGGGCACAGTCATACTTGCCATTGTATACATCATTATTCACTTTCTGATTGTCCTTTCTAACCCAGACCAGGTCAGTAGTGTCCAGCCATCAGTCATTGGAATCGTTGACGAGTATGGTGAAAAATGAGGTGGCAACTTAAGGCTATTCCTTAGGAGAAGTAGAGTCTGAAATGGTGTGAAGAGGGGGCAGCTGCATGTATGATAGTCATACTTCTCTTTCCTGACTCCAGTACCAAACCTGATTAATTACTGAGCCAGGAGCAGTCAGGCATGCCTCTAAAAGAGGTGCTTGGAGAGACTAGTGTCACTCCACTGACAGAAAAAGCTCTACTCTTCAGGCTCTCTGCTTTGTGGACACTGTTTTTTCTCTGACAAGTTCTTTGGGTGAAAACTACCTTACAGTCGGAACAGTAGATGAAGACAGGCTTGAAAATGAGACCATCCTCCTAACGTATGTCAAGTAGAATATCTCAGCACCCAGAGAAGCTCTAAATGGTGTTGTTTAACTGCTGAAATAAATTCTTTTTCTAAGAAATGCTGTGGTGGCCTGGACAGCCGTTAGCATTCACATTTGCAAGCCCTATTTGCGTCCCTATAATCACAAAGTCGTGCATCTCAGGGAAGAAAAGCTCAAGTTCTTCCAGACCCACAGGCTCCAGGAGAAGGAGCCATAAAAGAAATGCCAAGTGTCTTTAAGATTCATAATAAAATCAGAACTGGTAAGGTTGCAAGTCAGAACCTATAATCAGGCATAAAAACAGTGGATGTGTTTCTTAAACTCAATGTGAGCATTAAGTAAATATGACTGATTAATCCAATTATCCCACCTGGCTTCGCACTTGAATATTTATGACAACTCTATCTCTCCTGAGCATAATAGAAGGTAAAATGAAGCCAAGCACCTAAAAACAGCAACCTCCATCAAGCTGTGTGGCTACGCTGTCCCAGATATCTCACTACAAAGGTGATGAAAATAAACAAGATAAAGTGTCCTCTGCTAGCTTGTGTTCAACTGGCAAAGAAACAGGGTTTGTGGCAGTACCACAGGCTTCACTGAGCCAGTGTCATGGTAGAAACAAAGGAAATTTTCCTTTTCTGATAGTTTTTTTTTTTTAAACTTGTCAGGTTTTGGATTTCCATCCTCGAAATAAGGAGTCAAAAGGCCAGACCTCCTATGTTCATGCACTGGCTTTGTGAAGGTATTTTTTGGTAATACAAGATAGAGTTAATTATATTCGCCCCAGCACTCATTTACACGTGTCAGTTTGGGGTTTGAGTGCTCTGCCCTGGAACGGCAACACTGGCCATGTTTCTGACCAGATGGCTGCCAGCAGGAGATGGGCTAATTCCCGGGTTTGTTGGTATGTTATGGGAACGCGGGCCTGCGACTGACCTCCTGGGTCATGGAGTCCAGACCCCTGCTATCGCAGGCAGCCCTGTCACTGAAAGGTAATATGTTAGCTAGGAGCTGATGTATGGTTTGCTCTTCCTGCTGTGACTCCTTTCGTGGCCCTTCCCGTTTTCTCCTGGGAGATAAGGCTTTGTGATTCAGCTGCTTTTGCTCCCAGGGTTAGCTAACAATCCCTTGCAAAATCACGTCATGGCAAGAATTATTAGCCTCCTCCTGGAATTCAAAAAGTATTTTTATTTCTCAGTTTATGTTCAGAAACTGAGGCACAGTGGCTGTGTGGTTTGGGTTCAGCTGTGGACTGCAATACACCACTGTGGAAGAATATAGGAACTACAGAAAACCTTTAATCTCCTCAGAGGAAACTGCTCTGGCACAGCCAATATCAAAAGCAGCTCAGACTTTTCCAGGTTATTCTGAGCTTCCTTCAGGAGGCCTTCCTGCACCCTTGGAGCAGCCCAGAATGAGGACAAGTCAAAGTGTGTCTTAAGTGTCCCTTGGCCTTTGGGATTGGTGTTGCGACTCTGAAAAAGGCAATGCTAGGTCTTCCTCAGAGTTAAATAAAGTTGCTTAAGGGTTGCAAAGTGAGACGGGAGCACAAGTAAAATTAAAAGTTACAAGTTCCTGTCTCCTAGTCTGCATTCAATCAATGAAACCACATGTTCTCCCTGCTTAGACATCCAGCTTTGAAGACATGGCCCTTAATGGCCTGAGGTTTGACTGTTCCAGCTTTGTTATTTTGGTTTGGTTTTTTTCCCTTCAGCCTTTACTACCAACCTCAGACACAGTCATTCAATGCAAGTATAGGGAAGAAGACTGGTGTCACAGTGGGGAACTTGATTTAATGAAAGCACTTGCAGAAATTCTTTTGTTTACTGAAAGCATGTAAATGGACAGTATGATTTACAAGGTTACAAGGAAACAAGTACACAGCTTCCCCTGATGCTGTGGTTAAGACAGCTTGGGAACTATTGTGCTGTGTGACAGAACAGTGCAAACACACGCTGCCGAAAGCCACAGCAACTATTCAAATCCATCTTTGTTTTAAGTACCAACTATTAAAGTGACCATGCTGGTTTTACCTTGTTCTCTCTGACAGTGGGTGACAAAAGTCCTTTTAAATGCTGAAAAGTTGCAAGTCTGCCTTTTCTGAACTGCAGAGGGAGTTTGTGGTTTTTGAATGGCACTGTGGAGCCAAAGCCAAAAAGGATAGTCGCACATACTGTGTCAACTTTGCACAGTAAAAAGCAAATATAAAACTGGAATATGGAGACCCACATGAATTAAAGTGCCTAGATTTTATGGCATCCAGGTTTTAATGTAGCCTGAATGAGACATGGTAGAACTCATGGCAGTTATTTTACTTTGTGAGCAAAAAATATACCTCATGTTGGTAATGCCAGAATACTCCACATAGGCTGATTACCCCAATCTCGATTCAACAATATCACATAGACAACTTTGTGCCCAAATTAAATAATCTTTGTGGCTTTCACCACTTCTTGTACTTCTGTTGACATAGGACTGAACGAGCCATCTTAGTCTTCGAACTGAGACAAAAAAATTGCAATAGCTAACTGAAAATATCACCTCCTATTCTGTTCCTGGAGTGCTCTTGATTCAAATGTTATGATTTTCTAAAATATATTAATTATTTGGAATTATACAATAAAATATTCTGTGAATTACAGCAATGAGATGGCTTATTACTGAAAGTGTCCTTATTATTTCCAGTTGGTCACATTAGTCATACAGAGAGCTTCTGGTTTCATGTTCAATGCTCATAATTCCTATGACTGATTTTCTGGTGGAAATGTTCATAGAAAGATATGTAAGACAAACTCAACGCAACAGCTTACAATTCTCTTTTCAAAGCCTTCTCAAAACTCATGCAAATGTGCCCAAACACCAGGAAAAAAGGAATGCAAATACATCTTTCCAGTTTTCAGGAATTTCTGCTTCCAGGGCCAAATTCTCCATTGATGAAAACAAGCCATTTTATTGTGCTTGTCCAGCAGAGAACATACTGTACAATATTTTGACCTTTCAAACCAAAGTCTGACTAAGGGATTAGACAGGCATTTTAAGAAACGAGCAAAAAGGAGCTGTATAATTCTTAGCACCTTACAAAAGTTTTTTTTCAGGTTTGGTTCTAAACGTATCTAAGATTTGTAGAGAAATACTTCTTTTTAAAACTGATGCCACAATCTGGTATGAAATTTGAGAATGTAAACATTCTTCCTTTCTTAAAAACCAACCAACCAAACAAACAAAAATTCTGACCTTCTTTCCAATATTGTATGTTAATATGTTAGAATAATATCTAGTCCTATATGCTTCCTCAACAAAATTAGTATTGGTATTGTTAGTACAGTATAAAACAGACTTTACTGTGAGTGATAGTTATTTTATTGCTTAATTTTAAATATTCAAGTTCTAGAATACTTTACTTCTCATATTTATTTTATATTTTTGAGGGGGAGATATGTTTATTTGCACTAGGCTGCAAGACTATGTGTTTTATTTCAAGAGAAGCCAGAAATGATTAAAATTGTTAAAAGAAGATGGTCTATAATAAAAGTACAATTTTGAGAAACTAGTACAAAATCATAGTCACGGATTCCTTTTCCATGTATGAAGCTTCATGGCTCTAATTCTATTCTACTGCCTTTGAAGTCAATGGAAAATTTCCCATTAGTTTCAGTTAGCCCTTTGTTTTATTTTCAGAAGTATTTTTTAAAGTTTCCCATTTCCAAGTTTCCATGATTTGACCTTGGGTGTGATCGTGAAAGAATTTTTATGCACATGAATAGACAGAGTTACTGAAGTCAATGAGCCTGGAGGGCTGGACCCAACATCAGCACTTACAGTGCTATATTCTGTTAACTGCCTGAAAAGCCAATCACATCACTTGATTTCTCCATCCCACTTTATAATTCAAGATATACAGCTCTGCAGCTTATGCAATAGTTCTATTGCTAACAATGGCAGCTCACTAGAAAAACACAGTTAATACTTTGTGGAATGACAAGGACATAAAACTGCAAGAGAGTACTTTCAGTACATTAGGAAAAAAAGCAGAAAGGCAATTTTCTCCAAGTTTCTTGGGACTGTTCTGAATGACATTACGTGTAATAGGCTTGAGAGCAATATTTTAAAGAAAGTATCTAAAACTTTGTTTTACATAAAGTCAGTTGATTCAGGCATGCAATTATTGCTGCATCAAGGGATTTTTTAAAGACCTGAATAACAAACAAGATAATGGGATCCATCAGTTTCATAGAATATTTAAGTGTCTAATTCACTTTTCAAAATGAAAATTTATCCCAAAGTTTCATCTGGTGATGCAATGCACCATCATGCACTGTGTAAAATCTAGCAGCAATGGTTTGATTTAATTTGAAGTAAAGATAAAAATACCACTGCATGTTACAGCAGCTTTGCTAATGATCGTCAGCCAAAACTTTAACTTATTCCAGGCATCATTCTTTATTACTTTTTTCCTCATAACTTTCTAGAAAATCAATGCTATTTTATTTGCTGTCAGTTACATTTCTTAAAGTCCTTTTTCTTCTTCTTCTTCTCCCCCCCCCCCCATCTTAATGAAGATATCGTTGGTAGCAGTAAAATGCCAAGGAAGAATGCAACCAGAACCATGTACAGGACATTCTTTCCTCTATTCTGTAAAAATAAACTAAGTTCACACACTCAGACACTTGCTCACACACACACATCTGTACTTCCACCATTTCTTTCCCTTTCTCTCTTCTGGGCATTTTTTCTACACTCTTTCTTCCTCATTTCCCCACTCCCCAAGGTGAAGCACAATCCACTCCAGAAGGCTTCTGTGGATTTCAGCAAGGGTGGACTGGCTTCTGACTACTGTTCTCTCCCTCCCGTGACTTACATGAATTAAGTGGTATCTGGATTTTTGAAAGGACTGTATTTGGTTGGAAACTGAATACTTCTTTGATTCTTAGTTGCTCAAAACAGAATTTCTAAGCAGTTTTTTTTCTCCCCCTTAAATATCAAAGTAATTGAGTCTCCAGCACCTCCAATTAAGGTCCCCTTAGATTTGTGAACTGAACTTTTTGTTTCCTTTAGTGTGCTGATATTTTTTCCAAAATGGCATCAATGAAAAGAGCATAGACAATAAATCATATTTTCTTGCAAGAAGTCTTCTGTGCTAAATAAATGGTTTTAAGGATGTCCAGGCTCTGCCCATAGGAGATAATACAACATTTAACACTTACAGTAAATGTACTTTTCTGCTAAATGACTTTTCATCTCTCAAGTATAGTAGAAACATTAAGTAATGAAGCTCCAGTCCAATAGAAATACAGCAAATGGATAATTAAGGAAACAATGAACATTAGAAAACCTATAAAAACCCAGACATGCAGCTAGGCCAGTTCATTAAGTTCAGTCTAACTTGATTTCAGCTGTAACTATAATAATATCCAGCAGACACCCCCCTGCTGAGAGCTGAATGTGCAAAGAATCTCTCAACCTTCTGATTTTAATAAAACACTTGTTTCAAATGCTTCTTTTTAATTAAATGTCTGGGTTTGGGGATGCTAGGTACCAGAGAAGGAGTACTAGATACCCAGGAAGTAGGCACTACAGACCTGAATATATTTGCTTATAATAAGTTGAACAAATAAATTATTAAAATTACTATAAAACATTGGTAAGTGATATTTATTGGGAAAAGATTGCAGAAGGGGAGTTCAGGAATCAGGAATAAAAAAGTGGTCAAGGGCTCAAAAATTATAGGAAAAGCACATCATGAAACATTTCCTATGGTTAAAAGTAAAATCTCTACAAGCAGACTTCCCCACACAACCATAACTGGGACCAATGAAAAATTATGTAAAACAGAGAAAATGAATTGTACGTCAATAAGGCCTCTAACCAGAACAGACAAATTCTAGATATAAACAACATAAACTTGTGATAAGAGTCCTGGATTACCTAGTATGTTACTACCTCCAGGGGTTCAAAGAGATTAAATAAATTTCTTGATTGCACCATATTTGTTTCAGAGCTTTGATGGTCTCCTATGGGAGATATTTATCCACCTGCCTTGATGAATAATTTAGGGTTTGGGACATTTTCCTTTATTGGCTGCTGGACAACACTTGCAAAGAGGAGAGGGAGTGGATGCACCTTGCCCTCTTTTTCCTGGCACTGTTCTCCTGTGTTCCTAGCAGCAGCACAGTCTCTCAAGTGCACACTTGGTACGGCTTAAAAAACATGCTTTGAGTTAAATCGATTGTCAGGTTTGGGTTTAAAAGCAAATGTTTTCTCGCTCCCAATTGTTTTTGGAGAGAGGGCATTATTTGTTTTCCTACCTAGTGTGGGTAGTGTTCCACTTCCTACACTTACATGAGGGCTCACATGGGGAGTTTCCTTTAATAAATTCACAAGAGCAAGCTTGTGAATCCTATGTTATTCCTACTGCCAGAATTGTTTTGACTTTTCATCTTAAACTGGGCTTTAAAATGTATTTTCTGACCTGTAGCATATGACAATAAACAAAGCAAATTATGTGAATGATTGCAAGGCTCCTTCCAATATTTTTCTACCAGTACTAAGGATACTGGTGCAGAATCAGTATTCTCTTCACATCTCTACTGAACATAGCAGGCATACAATGCTGCCACAAAGGGTTTGCAAATCCCAGGTTCTCAGATGATCTACACTCAGATGATCTCTGCTCTATGCTAATGCCTGCTCTGTTGCTTTAAGGTAGCTCTGGTACTTGCAAAATTTAGAGGCACTTCAGATTGCTCTAAACCCTTCTGGCTGGTAGCAGTCTCTGCACAGCCATTTGCCATCTGAGAGCAATTGTAAGCAGATGCCAAGCGGTTGCCTCTGGTAAACGGTTGGCTCCAGCCCATCTGACCCCCAGGGTAACCCATTTTTTGTGGCCAGCCTAGTGATGGAATTGTCAACTGGGAATAAGCAGTATTATTTATTCTTCTACTTTGTTCTGCCAGAGCAAAGCTGGATTGCAAGACAAGGTTTGAACATTTCTCGATAGGGTAAGCAATAAATGAATCAAAAATTATTGAAGTATTTAGTGGTTTGCATATGAAGAACTGCTCAAAGGATGCTACATAGTGTCTAGAAATTAATCTTGATGACCACACAGACTGTTTCCCAAGGACAATGAAGAAGGAGCTTTCTTTTTCCTCACTTTTTTTTCCCATAACAACAGGTCTTGGGACCAGTGATGAGAGTACCTGGGCTCTGGTTCATGTGCGTCCCCTAGGAGGGACGACAGACTGCTGACATCTTCTTCCTAGCCTGTGAATCTTGCTGAGTGAGACTCACTTGCACCTCTTGGCTGCTGAGACGCTTTAGCTGTTGCGCTGTTAGAGCCGTGCGGGAGCTCCTATCTCACTCGCTTCACTGACAGTGTCAGCAGAACAGGATGAGGCCATACGTCAGATGGGGGCAATTCATGGGGAGAGCTCAAGTATGCCCCCAGTCTCAGTGATGGGGTGTTCAGCACACCTGCCTCCTCTTGGACTAATGGGGAGGAAAGGACGTGTGTATGTGAAGACTCTGACCTTCATCCCCACCCCAACTATTTTGGCCACTGTCCAAAATGAAGGATGTCGTCAGAACATTACCAGCAGCTTCTGATAGACTGGAAAAGGTGTAGTCTGTACTTTGTCTGAGAATACGGATTATAGACTCACAAGCAAGAGAACAGAAATGACAATGTTTAATGCTTTGCATTACAAGCAAATCAGAAATTGAATTGTTTGGGACAAAGCCACGGGGCTATCTCTTGACTAATATCAAATGTCTGCTGTAAATAAGACAGATGTGAAAGTTTCTGAAAGAAGAGCTCACAGTAATCCTTTGTAAAGGAATTGCTAGCCAACTTAAATATAGAATTTGCAATCAGCTCCCACTGTAATTATTGAGTCAAATCCCAGATGGGAATAATAGACATGAAAAATAAAAAAATTCTATTTAACAAAAAGTTAGAGGCAACTAATACAAGGACTACATTCCAAAAGCCACTGTTTAAAAATTTTAATAAAAAGTTCCCCATTTTCAATCATATAATCATAACAATGTTAATGTCTGAGTGTTTTCTAAATGCCAAATTATTATTCCTACCATTCAGAGACTGTGATTATACAAAGAAAATAAGATTTTAATCTCAGGAAGGACGGCCAAAAATTAATGAAACTTAGGGGTATGGCAGTCAAGCTCAGAGTGAGATCAGGAAGTTTTTCAGACTAAGCGCTGTTAACAGCACATGCATCACAGCGAGACTTGATTTACATGCCTTTTTACATTTAAAAGCATGTTGTAAACATGAACAAGTCACCAAGATTTTCTGTAAGGTAGATAAATACTGTAGACAAACTAGCTGAAGCAGAAAACCGAAGAACTGTATTTTGGAGATTCTGAGCAACCACAGGTAGCTTGATTTCTAATAGGATTTTAGATGCTTAATACTAGACTGGTATTTATTTTTCAGCAGTGCATATTTTCTGGTGGAAAATCCTGAATCAATGACATTGAAAAGCTTTTTACTGTATTGCTATCATTAGATTTTTAATTGTAAATTGAATTTAAAAACTATTCTGATATTTTCATTGTTCATACAAACCAGCATCTTCCTACTGCTGACCTGGGACCAGATGACTCTGATGGTTGATTCCAACCAGTATCACACTTTTTTGCACAGGGAACAGATAATCAGCTACTGCACCTCCTCTTGGCCACATTCCCACAGCCCACCCTGGCTCTCTGGGGTCAGGAAGGGAGAAAAGGTGGATCTGGATGTAGGCAAATGTGGATTCAGTCTTCCTTCCAGGCATATATTCTAGCAACAGAGTGTCATGGCCATGTTCATATAGCCAAGTCCAGGTCTCACAGTTACCAATGACAGACAAACTAGCTTTAACTAATAAGTCTGAAAAAAAATATTTTATTAAGGCTGAAGTGAGATACCTTGGAAAATCTCAAGAGTTCTATTTGTCATTACTATTAAAGAAGAAAACATATTTTAAAATTATAAAATTCAACATAGTTCTTATTTTCACAGATTTTTTGGAGGGACAAATAGAAAATAATCAGGATTTAGAGCTAGGACAGTGCAGATTTGCCCCAAAGCAGTAGGGGTCAAATGCAATTAGACCTAGCTTCCACATCAAAGTCAGGCAGATTTATAAGAGTTTCTGCATGACCTGCTCCTAGTTTCAGCCTATAAAAGTTTAGATTGGAAATACTGTCCTGAAAAGAACACAGCTGGTAGACATGGTATTAGATTAATATAATTATGAGGAATTATTTAGTTGAAAAAACTTGAAAATAGAATACAAGATCCCTCAAACTTTGGCATATTATTTCAAATCAATCTCATCTGGACCCAACAGCTGTTGTCAGCTGATGGCAGTTCTGTATGAAATAAGTAAGTAGATTCCAGCACAGTTATCACTGGGCAGGTGTGCACAGCAAAAATCACAGTTCCCATTTGCAATAACTGGCCCCTTGTGAGGCCAAAAAAGCAAATAAGCATAGAGATGAAATTATCCACTTATTCACTGAAAGGTCCCTCTGGACTAAGTTGAGGGATAGAGTGAGACGATATGTATGTGTGAAAAGAGGATAAAAGCCTGGCTTGTGCTTCCATAGTGCTTGTGCTGTATTTCTTCTATAAATAATTAGAGACTTTCATTGTTCAAGGCCTTCAGTCTGATAAACCAGCACTACAATAATTAATCATTGAGAATGGTGAAAATAAATCTTTTCTAGTCACTAAAATGACAAGATGGGTAAATACAGAACAATGTATAGGCATCTTAGTATATTTTCTACTCTGTATTAAAATGAGAAGCCATTTAAATATCTTTATTCTTACCCTTCTTAATACAGTATCAAAGAAAAATTAATCACATTCATATCACCCTTCACCAAAAAAATGAAGGGAAAGATTTCTCTGTGCTGCGCACAGATTTATGTACGATCTCCATTAACATTAATGGGAGCCTTTGGCTACTTCCCCAAGCCCTGCAGCAGACACCTATCCTTTATAATTTAGGGAAGAACTGAAAAGATGGTGGAGTAAGACCTAACAAACATGAAAAAAAAATCAGCATAAATCAAATAGTAACTGGAATTGCAATAAGGGATAGCAAAAACACTGCAGAAATTTGTATTTTGCAAAGGAATGGGGTTCTTGGATTCCAACAGGGTCCTGAAAAGGTAAAAATAGAGCTGGTGTGAAAAGGTGTGACAGAAGTCCAAGCAGCTTAGGAAGCTCGATAGCCTATCATCACCTCCAGAAATATAGTGGCATATGCCTCCGTGATGGTGCAGAATGGAAGATATGGTATTATTTTCCAGGGATGAATCAAAGTGATACTTTCTGTCTGTTTACTGTGTTTTGTTAGTGAGTAACTGGCTTCTTGAAAAGAAACTTGCCTGTCCTTTTTTCAGCAAAGGGAACGTGGAAGAAGATATATATGAACAACTCTGTGCTTTTCCAAGCAAACAAAAGTCAAAATAATATTTTAAACGAGATGAGCTCTTGTTATAACTAGCTGTATATTAAATACAATTTTGCAGCATAAAAGTTCATTCTTTCAGTTTTCCTCTGCCTCTTCACCCTGTATGTGCACTGAAAGAATATGAGACACATTCAGGGGTGAATATGTCAGTCTTGGCAATCTAAGCTACTGTACCTTATAGCAACTTCTGTTCTCTTATCCCATGTCTTTTAAGTTAAATCCCATACCAAATCAGACCCCCTACACGACAGTAGAATTTGATGGAAACAAAAAGCAAGATTTAATGGAATTATGCCAAGAATACTTTGGGGCCAAATTGTATATAACAGAATTTCTGCCAGTGAATTGGGTGACAGGAGCAGAAAATCTAATATTTTTTACTATGTTATCACCTTTGAATTTAACTAGAGACAAACAAATGTCAGAATGTATCATTTCCATGCAATGGGGGGGCTGCAACAATATAGATTTTAAATGAAATAGCCATTTGAAAGGCAGAAAAAAAGGTGAATTTCAAGCAGCCTGACCCAGCGATGCTGGGGATCTCTAGTATATGGTGTAGGAAAGTATTTTTTACACCCTGGAAGAGCTGTGCTGCAGAGCAGGGTGCTTATGCAGAGCAAAGACAAAATGAATGAAAGTTTTTATTTACCGTGTGCTCTAGAAAAAGGCCAGCTCCTTAAGGAGTTGAACAGGAAGAATTAAATTCAAGTATTAATTTAACGTGTAAGAGACTGTTCTCTGAGTTGTGATTAGCATTGTAATTCTAGGTTAAGAAACTCAGATTTGGTCAACATTTGTGTGATAGATTATCTGTGTTGCCTGTTTCCAACGAATGTGCAAGACCCTTCTGTAGTCATTCAAGTCACTAACCACAGCTTGGTTTTGACACCCTTTCAGCTGTAGTAAAGTTCAGAAATTTATCCATAACTTGTAAATTGACACTGAAAACAGTTTGGCCATCTTGCAAACCAAGAAGCCTTGGCTTACTCTGCAACCATTCCACTTGTCTTCTTACTTTGCATTCAGTCATATCTATACTTAGATGTATTTCTTTATGAATCAAGAATCCACAGAGTAAAATGGCTACCAAAAAATGACAAAGACTGTGTTTCACAGTAACAGATGTAACCTAAAAGTTGCATAGAATTAGAGAAGAAGTGTGATTTAGGATCAATATAGGGAAAGGAATTCCAGTCACCAAAATAAAAGAAAACTCTACTGGAACAGCTAAAGAGTGCTTCTCCCTCATTCCTATTAAGCTCTGCTATTATTGAAATTAATACATTGATGTAGATGGACTTTATCATGAAATTCTGAAGGATGACATTTTAAATATATGGGATCTAATTTTTCTTTCACTTATAAATGAAAAGTAAAGAACTATCATCAATGCCATCATTCTGAAAAACTGATGAGAGTTCTAAAGAAAATCTGAAGTCTGTGTTCTGAAATTTGTCTGCAAGAAATACAGTGTATGTGTGTATGTATGTAGATGTGTATATTTTCCTGTGAAGTTTTTTCCCTTCCGTCTAAATCTGATACAGGTTTACCCAAAGAAACTGTATCAAAGGGGTTAAAGACATAATATTAATGCTGTACTACACTGATGTCAGCAATTTATGACAGGATGGTGGGTTCCAGGGCCAGAAGCTATAGCACAGGAGAGAATGTTATTTTAACAGCATGATTCTCTATGAAAGCCTGTCATCTTCTGTTCTTGAACCTTTGCTAATATACTAAGGCGACATACCCAGATAGAAAAGGAATGTTTTTCAGCTGTTATGTGGTGGCTATTAATATAGTTACTGCTATACAATAAATACGCTGCTACTGCTTGCCATCATTTTAAATTGACAAAGACATAGGAATCTCTTGGGACGCCATTGTTTCTAAAGGGCCACAGCCTTCATTCCTTATTCAGATGAAACTCTTAATAACTTAGCTCAGGAGAAACTTTCCTTTTAAGAATTTTAAGCCCTTGAGACCATCCGGGTACAAATACCATGCTGTGTCAGGTCACATTCACTGTGACTGGCAGGGCATAATGCAACACAAGTTTGAATTTTTCTGCATTGCTGCTCTCATACTCCTTTGATATTTTTCTAACATGCCTGACAATACCATAGTCAGATCCAGCATATGCTCAGCAGCAGGAAGACAGAGATTAAATTCTGAACGTTATGACTGATTTACCATTTTGTCTGACTAACAGCCCTCACAACTCACAGTGGATGAATAAAAAGTTTAGCACTTGTTTAACTCTTCCCAGAATTGCCTTTCCTTCTGCTACCACTTTCCCAAATCACTCACCTGTATTCCAAAGACTTCCTTACTTCTTTTTCAAAACCAAATTAAAGGCAAAGAGAAACTTTCTGTCCAGTAAAGAGATTTCTTTATGTATGGTGTTTGACCAGTTGCACACAGTTTTCTTCTGGCCAAAGAGTTCTTCCAACATCATGACTAAGGACTATAGAGCTAATTCTTCAAGGCCCGATGGACACTTTTACATAGTCATTCATAGCTTGCACGTGTCCTTCTAGGCAAATTATCAACACTGCCCATTCTTGAAAAGATGATTCTGTCTACCCCATTCATCAAAAAAGAAATCTGAGTCACCAAGATGAGCAGATGCACCTTGATCATCCCAGTCACCTGAGCCAGTTAGGTCACCTGAGCCAACATGGCACTTCGAGGCATCAGGTCGCTCACAGAATCAGCTCAGTGATCTGGGAGAGCAAGAAAATTCTGTGGAATCAGCGGAACTTATACAAAAAACATCTACAGAGAAGTATTTACATCTCTGTATTTGAATTTTCTATATGTCTGTAAAAATAAAATATTTCTTTAATGTTAAATCAAAGTAGCTGTTAATGCCTTTTATACCAAAATTAAAATGCAACATGCATGTATACATTACTGCTTATATTTGAAGTAGTGCTACAGTAGCTGTAAAACTGGTTGTTGTTCATACCTACTCATACATAATTCCTGCTCAGAAAGTTTACCACCTACCTTTCATGTACTTTGTTGCCTTCACTCACCCTGATCTGTTTTTCTGCCAGAAATACATGAAGCAAAACTTGAAAATTCACTGCAGAAGTGTAGAATTATTTCCCTTACACATACAAGACAGAGAGAGAAGAGGGGAAAAAAGAAAAATGAAACAAATCCAAAACTGTCTCCCTGACTGCATCACTGCTGGAAATGAAAATCGAAAAGACTTTCGAAAATGTTGAACAAGATCTCAGCAGAAGAAGCAACTAATCACAGAAATAGGTGATCTACTGGTCTGAGCACAGAACTGCAATTTGTATGAGCACATGCTGTAGAACTAGAGGAGGCATCCTGGGTCAGTGAATCCAATTCCCTGCTATCATAAGTAATCATGTCATATAATCCCATTCATCTCATTTGAGCTCCATCTTAAAACCCTTTTTATGAATTTGCAGAATAAATGCATTCATAGCTAGTTTATATTCATTTGTTCTTGTGTAACCTTGTCCTTTAGCAAAAATAGCTCATCCTCCTCCCGCCCCCCATTTATTTATAGAAAGCAATCATACTTTTTCTCAGCTATTATTTTGCTAGGCTAAGTCCAGCTCTTTCAGTCCCCTCATGCAAAATAGCTTCTCCATTCCTCTAATTATCAAAGCAGCTGGTCTGCGTACCTGCTCCAGTTCAAACATCTTTTTTTGAATACTCTCTACAATGTTCCAAGTAATTTTAACCATTCCTACTATTAACCATCAAGTTTTCATTACCTACTGGAAATATTTTGCTTCATACATACTTACATGTTTTCCTTCTCTCATTCTCTCTCCCCTTCTTTCTTTCCTTTCTGTCTCTCTGTCATGGCTAAGTCACACAAGTGTTTTGTGATTGACTCATACCTCCAACTATCCCTTCCCATCTGCTGTTTTTCTAGCCTGCAAGTTAAACTTTTTGTTAATTAACAATATAAATATATCAATACCTAATATTTTTGTTTGTTTGGCTTAGCTGCATCATAAATCTGTTATTTCTGTGTCTTAGAACTGTCAAAGATTTTTCATATATTATTGCAGTACTCTAATGAGAATTTATCTCAAATTTGTGTCATTGGTTGATTTTATTCCTAATAAACTAAATTCCTAAATGAAAATGCTAATAGTTGTCAGCTCCAAAGATAATGCTAGAGGAATTCTAATAGTAATATCTCTGGAGACAAATTACTCCTTTTTTTAGCTCTCTTCCCTTTAGTTGTTTTACACTTAGAAAACCAATTGTTTCTAAATCTAAGTCTCTAAGTCTCTTCCTCAGGCTAAATAATTTCACCATATCAGATATTCTCTTGAAGTCCAGATAGAAAAGGTGTCCTGGTTTCAGCTGGGATAGAGTTAATTGCCTTCCTAGTAGCTAGTACAGTGCTATGTTTTGAGTTCAGTATGAGAAGAATGTTGATAACACACTGATGTTTTCAGTTGTTGCTCAGTAGTGTTTAGTCTAAAGTCAAGGATTTTTCAGCTTCTCATGCCCAGCCAGCGAGAAAGCTGGAGGGGCACAAGAAGTTGGCGCAGGACACAGCCAGGGCACCTGACCCAAACTGGCCAACGGTGTATTCCATACCATGGGATGTCCCATCTAGTATAGGAACTGGGGAGTGGAGGTGGGGAATCACCGCTCGGGGACTAACTGGGTGTCGGTCAGCGGGTGGTGAGCAATTGCACTGCGCATCATTTGTGCATTCCAATCCTTTCATTATTGCTGTTGTCATTTTATTAGTGTTATCATTATCATTATTAGTTTCTTCTTTTCTGTTCTATTAAACCGTTCTTATCTCAACCCGCGAGTTTTACTTCTTTTCCTGATTTTCTCCCCCTGGCTTGGGGGGGAATGAGTAAGCGGCTGCACGGTGCTTAGTTGCTGGCTGGGGTTAAACCACAACAAAAGGTGCACTATAATTTTCTTCTAGAAAACCAGTTATCTTGTTAAATACAGCTATCAGGCTAGTCTAGCATGACTCCTCCCTCTATTTTTGGCTAATGTAAATTGCATTCCATCCCATTTTTCACAGATATCTATGTTCTTAAATATTTGTCTTAAAATGTGTTTTAAATCCTTGATTATGACAAAGGCAAAGAACCATTAGCCACAATAACAAAGATGATCACTTCCTTCTTTTCTTCTCCCTTCTTTTCATATGTTCTCCAATTATGAAGGATGCTTCGGGAGTTACTGTTTCAAATCTTCCAGATTTCCAGGGTGAAATTTGTGTGTCCTTAACTCTTGCTGCATTCTCAGATGAAGGAACATCAGTTTTTAAATACATGTTTCTATTAGCCTGTCTGCCTTTGCATTTTTCAGTGTCATCTCCACTGAAAACTCAGTAACAGAGTTCTAACCTGGATACTAATTTAACTTACTTGGAAGGAGTTATAAAAACTTCTCTCTTCATCTGTTTCCCTCCAATAGGGATAGTGAAATATATGTCACTCAAAGCAGGGTTAGGAGGTTTGATTTGCTTGTATTTATGTGTTGCTTTAGAAATAAAAATCACTGTCTATGGCATCACAGTATCCCCAGTAAATGACACTGTGATTTCATAACCTAAATGTCCTAAATGCTAATCTCTTGGGTCTCTCGCAAGTTCTGTTGGATGAAAAACTCTCATATTACATATTTTCTAGGAGTGCATCTAGATTAAATCATTACAGTGTATCTTTTTGCTGTTGTGCTGTGATAATAAGTTAGTATACTGTTATTCTTGTTACAGACTAATCCTACAGTGGCAAAAACTGCTACAGTTTTATTACAATAGCTTCATAATTCATGAAAGCAAATGAGAAACAGAAAATGGTACATAGGCTGAAAATTCTAATAAGAAATGTATGCAGCATCGATAAAATTTATGTGCAGGTGCATCTATATATGCATGAAAAATCTTTATAAAATATAGCTCAGTAATGTAGACCAGTAGTTTACATAAATGCACTTTAATCGGTACTAAACCTGGTAAGTAGATGCTGAAAAGGCTACATGGTCTTAGACAAAATGAGAGGATTAGTGTTAAAAATATATGAAAAACAAGATAGTATAACTTTTAAAGAATATGGTAAGTGGCAGGATCCTGACTAGAAAAAATAATTGTTTCATCCAGAAAATATATGTTATACATCACAGAAAAAGAAGAAGGACAAGCCAGACCAGTCAAAAGCAGTGGCCATCACCAGACACTTCAGAAAGTCCTAAAGACTAAAACACTAAAGAGATCCTAAATTCTAATTGTTCACGTACTTGTAAACAAGGCTCTAAGCTTCCACCTAGCTCCTGAATGTTTAACAGCTGTCTTATTCTCTCCCTTACAAGGGCACATATCCTCACATCCATAAAATATTTTTATTTTGTAACTAAGAATGTCCCATTATCTATATAAATAGCTGATACTTGTCCTGATAATAACTTTTTGATTTTATGGATAACCTGTGGCACTGAGTTCAGCAGGTAAGCTCCTAACTATAGAGAATATAATCACTTCAGTAAGTATTTGTCTATTTTTATAGTATTCCTTAAATAGACCCTTGATCTGATATAATGAAAAAGACACTTTGGAATATTCTATTTCTCTTTATCTACCTAATAGCTTTTGTATTACAATATCAGTTCCTTCTGGGCATCTGCCTTCTGAACTAATTATTTCTATTTTGTGTAGTGTCTCCTCAGAACATTAACAAATTTTGTTGTGAAAAATGCATGTTTCCTTTGGAAAAAAAAAGCAAGAAAACCAAACACAGGAAACATTCTTCTGCTGTTGACTTCAATTTTAAAGAAATTGAGATGTCTAGATCTTTATGGGACATTTCATACAAAGATCATCTTCCACTGCATCATCTTTAGTGTTTTACAGACAACAGATGATTCACCAACACATCTTTGAACAAACTTTCTGGGACAGGTCAGAATTTTTAACCAGATAGGAGCAAAGGTTAGATGACTCAACCAAGTAAGCTCAGTGAGTCAGCAGCAGAGTCAGAAGAAATAAGACTCAGGAGTGACATCTCATCTTTGTGAAGCCAACATAAATTTCCCAACATTTTCTGCAGAGCCAGGATTTTGCTTCAGTTTCTGTAATATGCTTCTCCCTCCTCTAATCACTAAAGCAAAATTGTACTAAGTGGCTCTTCAGTTACTAAACTTTTAAAGGCCATTTGTTGGTGGTGCTGGTGACAGTTTTTGCCCACTCATGTACTTGATTTCACATGATTTCACAGAAGTGCTCATCATGCATTATTTCAGTAACATAAGCTAGGCAAGTAGCATGATTTAAAATTTACTGACACTGTAATCCCTTTAAATAGTTCCAGCATAGCATTAACTTATTATAGGGAATGAAAATGACAGTATAATACCAAAATTGAATTAAGTAAACTATAAATAGAATTTCTGTAGAAAGACAGATCTCATTTCAGGCTATTTGCACCAAAGAGCATGATGATAATGTACAATATTTGTGTACTTGATCCAGAAACAATTTAACAACTTTTGTTTATTTGTATGGGACTCATACTAATAAACACTAATGACATCTTCTGTCCTAAATCTTTGGAAACTGTGAAACAATGTAAATGAAATAAAACTATTGTATTTTTGATCAGTCTGGAGAAACTCGAATAGTCCAGCAGATTTAAATCTTCCTTCTTTTGATAGCAACAAAGCTCTTCAGGTATTTGCTTAAAATAACTATTTTTCATTCTTCCTTGTTTATTATTACTATACTTTATAGGCTTATCACAAAAATTTTCAACACCAAATTGCTTTTAATGTTTTTGCAGCAACACTATAAAATTAGTGGAAGCTTAGCTCGGACATCGTCAATACTTTCTTGATAATCCTAATAATTTTCTGATGATAGCAACTCTCCAGAATTTTGCACAAAATGCTTGAGAAATATTTGAAATGGAAGAAGTGATTCTTTGCTTTAATACTTATATTTTTAACCAATACAGATGGGCATATTTTCCAATGCAGTTTTACCAGTGACAGTCAATCTGAACAGCTACAGTTCTCACATTACTGAGATAATGTTATTGCTATTAATAATCTCAAAGAACCTCTGAGTTTGAAGGCATTGCATAGAGCTGCAGATGGCTGCATAAAGGTCATCATTTTTATAGCTATAACATTAAAAATACTGGAAACTCCATACACGTGGCTTTGTTCTGCTGTATGTTTACCTTCAAAAAGCCAGAAATGAATGTGACAGGATGAATACTTGCAGGAAATATAACACTATGTAAACGACACTCTAGTGCAAGCTAAGCTTATGGCAATATAAATATTGATGTTATTAATGCCACCTAAATTATCCAAGTATAAAATATACCTCCCTATCTTGTGTGCAACATAGCAGTTTATGTCAGCAAGGCATTACTTCTGTTGCAGTAAGTTTTATTTTAAAATGATTTATTGCACTGAAGTCCATCAGGAAGGAAAAGGAGCTTGAGGAGGTACACAATGGGAGTAAGAGAGAACCAGGAAAAGAAAGAAGAACCGGATGCATGCAGAGTTCAATAACATAAATGATCATAGTATCTTTCCAGAGGTTTCTGCAGTACACGATTTTAACTGTTGGCTGCAACACATGTGCTTCCCTTATGTGAATGTGGTTTCCTGAAGTGAATGGAAATTTAAGCATTTGTAAGGGTTTAGCAAATTGGGCCTATGGATACAAGATCTGGAATATATACATAATAGATGTTACAAATAGGCACTTGGACAAAAACTCTGCCAGTGTTCAACAGACTCTTGCTGTTATTTCAGTGCCATGTGTTCCCATTATCTTCTTAATTACTCACCCACAGCTCCAATTGAAGACAATGATGTTGTAGTCAGTGCATTCTTTCAAAGGAGAAGATATGAATCCTATGGTAAGATTCGACCCCGGTCATTCCCTTCTGCTACTGCAAATGACCAAACTCAGTTAATTAATTTATCTTAAGTGACGAGAAAGTTTCCTTATGCTAGCTGTACCAGCCCTGTCACTGCAGGCATATTTTCAACACTAGTACATCAGTGCTTTGTCAAAGCTAATTTTATTTGTGCCTAGAAATGAGGCTTCCATAATTTCTTCGAGACTGTATAATAATTTTTGCTCTTAGAAAAATGTCCTGATGTTCTGCTTATTTGCGACAAAGGCTAAAAGAGTAAAGATGGCATTCCAGCTAGTGAGACAAGTATCATGATTTTCAGTTTCTCAAAGAACACTCAGCATCTCCCACTAGTTTTTATCTGATTATCTGGAGACAAACACTTTTAAGAAAGGCAATTTATTAGGGTCTGTGAAGAATTCAAGCCTGAATGTTACAAGTCTATATGGCAAAATACACATATAAGTGTTGGCACCTGGTTTTACAAACTTTCTTTAGATCATTTAAGTTCAAAGTTATTTTTACATGGTTTTGCTGAAAGATGCTACATGCAGTACTGAGTCTGAATTATACACATAACTTGTATGTATTAGCTTAGATTCCAGGTGTCTGCATAATATTTTTTTGTCTGGCTTTGGGGTGCATGCTTGTCTCAGTACCCATGTTGCATCAGTGCACTAAGCAGAAAGAAGAGGAATATATCCCTTTCCAGGTGGCTTGTAGGACTTTACAGTAGAGTTAAAACTAGCAATCAGATCACAAGTTAAGCATTTATATGTGGCCTTGTGTTGGATGGATGCTCCTTTGCATGAGAGAGGAATCATAAAGAGCTCACAGGTGTATTAAAAGTTTTAGCAACTACTCAATGATGTGCTTGAATGAAGTCCTAATTAGCCATAAGGGATATGGAAAGGGTAGTCAGAAGAAGTTACCCCACTCCTTTGATGTCAGTGGGAATTATTTCTATTGATTTTGCTGAAGGCCAAAACATCATCTAGGTCTTTGACTCCAGGAACTTTATTCACTTATATTAAACAGAGACTCTCAGCTATGTTGGTGCTATTAGCCACACAAGTACCTAAAAATGGACTATATCCAAATTAATCGATTACATATAACAATGGGCTGGTATTAAATTTCAGGGGTTTATGCAGATTAAAATAGTATTTAGGACAGCAAATAAGTAATTCTGCATCACTTTAGATACCCTGCTTCACCAAGCCAAAATCTTTTATTTGAAATTTATTCAAATATTTCTAAAATTTTCAGCCAATTCTGAGCATAATATCAAAGGGAAAATTCATCACCTTGTGTAAAATTTGAGAGGAATGGATTCGTCATTAATATCTGACATTCTCTTTAGTTTTTTGCTACTCTGGAATGCTAATCTAGAGATCAGATCATCTAGTTGACCATTCATTCCTTGGTTCAAATCCTAAACTAGCATAACTCATTTAATGATGAAATAATTGAAGCCAAGAAAATTATGTCAGTACAGACCAACTGAGGAGCAGACCTGCATGTTCAAATTACAGAGGATATATTCTAGCATCATCAGATAAGCTAAATATCAAATCAGTAACTGGATGCCATACTTTCAGCCCACTGGAATCACACCCACTACAATATTACAATATTTTCTTTCCAGGAAACACTTGAGAACAAAAATTCCAGGTATGTATGAGAAATTGCTAGGATAAGCCTCATATTGTGAAAATTATTCCAATAAACATTCTTTATTTGGGAAATAAGTTTGGGACGTTTTAGTACAGAGACAAGTTGTGCAATTCAAGCAAACCAAGATGTTGGAGACATGCATAAAAGCTTTCCTTTGAAATAAATTTTATTTCCTCCCATGTCTCTAGAAGGAAACTGCTTTTGACAGACTATATTTTGCCACTGTTTCATTTAATAATTTATATCAACATTTACCAAGGGAGATTGGTCTTTGCTTTAATTCTCACTGTATGCCAGCCAACCTGCTACCTATTCTTATGGCTTTTATTACTTATTGCTGTTGTTTTGTGGACTTTGCAAGCAATACTACTACAATTAAACAAAAAACTTCAGCACAAGAACATTTGATCTTCAGGAAGGGCTTTTATTTCAAACTGTCTCAGATTTATATTTTAGGTCATACTATACTTTGAAATTAAATCTTTCTCACTCAAAAACCTAACAATATAATGGTAGATGCTTCTTGATCCTTCAAATGGAGATAGCCGCAAGCCGTTTCTGTGTGTTTAAATATATATGGAGACCCTGCAAAATGGTTATCATGTTCAAAACCTACTGACTTTGACTGGAATCAAAAGTATGCAGAATTTTGCAGAACTTAGCCTCAGCTGTGGAAAGGGAACTGCTTCCCAATTTATTTTTGATCAAGCTGGAAACAGAAGGAGCCAATGTCATACATAGCATAAAATGAAGGCCTGCATTTCACCGGAATAATACCTTAGTCACTTCTGGGTGAGGGGGTAAAGGTAGGGGGGGAATCGAAGAAACTTCTATTGTTTTGGTATGGAATGACTGCAAAACAGGTACAGCTGCATCATTCTTGTAAGCTTTGGGGGAAAAAAAACAGTCCTAGATATTGTTAAATTCAAGTAATGTGGAGTCAATTCTCCTCAGGAGCAATACTCTATATGCACTGCAATACTCATGAGAAAATATTCCTGACTTACTTACATTGCTACAATGGAGAGCAAAACCCTTAGAAATCAACCATAGCTGCTTATAGCTCTCTGTAAAAAGTGATATATACATAAGCTGTAACAGTAAAAGTCACTTTGTTACAGTATTCTTCAGAGTTTTGCTGTACTTTCTGGACAGCCTTACAATGTCCTTCCCCTATTTACTCCAAATTCAGTTTGTATATGGAAAAATCAGATATTGTGAAGTTGCAGCTTCATTGGGAATTATCTGACTATAATAACAAGTTTAATGCTTGCACTTGGGCTGGAAGTGGACAATTGTTTTGCTGGATTTATTTTTATTATTCTCCCAGGCCCCACAGACTCAAGTGGCAAAATGGCCACATACTAAGCACATGTATGAGTTTCTCTACAGCACAGCATGCTAATCATCAAAATAAATCAAGAAACTTGGCTCAAACAATGTTTGTAATTTTACTGTTTATGGAATGCCAATTTTTTTCACAGTTTATATTAAAAAGTAGAGGATTCTTTTTCATTTCCCTATTACTTAGTATTTTTAATGGAAATCTAGCACACTTTAAAAAAATGAAATTTTGGACATTCCCTTTGGACTAAATGTTCTACTTTTGATTCTGTTTTCAAAAATGTTATGGATTTTTGCACTTGCTTTTTAAACTCTGCTATGGATATGGGTGGTGTGTACAAATAGGCAGTTCTTTGTAGTTACCCATTTGATTTGTCAGTGCACTGATATCTATGCATTGATTCATAAACCATCAGCACCCTCTACTTTACTTCAGGCATTTCACACAGTTCTGCACATGCACTGCGCATTTCTGATTATTTACAGCCCTAAATGTGTTTTGCAGTGAGACTGTCAATTGGTCTGATGTAAGGATGCTCATCTTCTTTCTCCTTTACCCTATGGATGAAGATTTGAAACAAGGAGCAAGCCTCTTCATTTCAAGTTATGTAGATGTAAAATAATTCCAGATTTCAGAACAGTAAACCTGGATTTATGCTGGAGAAAATCTGTGGTGAAAGTGTGACCAGTCACACACTAGTTCTTGCTATTTCAGGTCTTAAAATTCCTTTTCCCTTATTGGTAGTGGTGTGTCATGAGAAGATTTAAATAGTGAAAAATTGTCAGAAAGATCCTCCTCTGTTGCAAGCCAGTAATATGACATATGGAGATATTTAGTTCACATGATTTTATTTGCAGCATTGCAATGCATATAAGGGAAAGAAATAAGGATCCCCGTGTGATTGTCAGCAATTATAGAGCACACGTACTTATTTATAATGAGAATATTCCTACTGGAAATTGCCTGAAAAGCAAGCAATACACTCAGTTGGTGAATTCAACTTGTATAATTACCTGGGAGAAAGGAACTAGAGTGAAGGAAGGGGAGATTTGCTTCTTGTCAGATTGGCTCTAATCTCATTTCCACACAGTCTAAAAAGACAGGTTTGTACCTATATCTATTAGTGAACCTGTAGACTCTTTCCTAAAGGAGCTCTCTCAGATAAGAGATGTTAAAATAGAGAGAATCATAGGATGCTGAAAGTACAACTCTTTCATCTTGGTGGGAAGACTTAGGTTTCAATATATCTAGGATTTTAAGCACTGGAGGTTAAGATAGTAGTTAGAGAGCAAGCAAGGGTGAGATGCTTTATATTACATTTCTAAAAGAATGATCTATTGGGAGTCACTTTTGCAACACTGTTATTTGCAGCTGGAATATGCAGCACAATTGATGTCATTTTGCTAATTACTTATCATCTAGAGTGTTCATATGTATAAAGTCAGTGGAGTTATAAATATGATCCATGCTCTCATAAATAATCATGGGTACAAACCACTGCCCTGAATTTCATGTTCAGAAGGGAATTTAAAGCTTTGCAATTCTGACTGACCAGGTCTCATGTTGCATATTAATAATTCTCCACATGAAATAAAGTCATTTGATATTATCAAACACTGCAGAATTCTTTTGTAATGACACTTCACTAAAGTTTTACAGATTGGCATTAGGCTACTACAGCAATGAGCAGACTATAAGATCAAATAGAACAGAACAGAATATGTGGCTCATTATTATTCAGATTTTTTTTTATATCTAGTTGCAAAACACTATACTAGTTTCTATAAAGGAAACAATGACTAACAGAAGAATACATTTGTTCTTAGACATTAACTGCCTCTAGTACTACTGAAATTTGTGCTGGAAAAAGGCTGCTCAATCTTGTAGTAAAAGACATCACCAGTTACCAGCTAGAAAAGCTCCACACACTTTGCTGTCTGTTTCTGTTTGGAGACAACAGTGTAAAATCTCACTGTAGATTCCGGAGGTAAATATTCACCCACAAAGCAGCAGTACTTGATTATCTCCAGTAACATTAAAGTAATTTCATCATACTCTTCTTCTTACCTTTCTTAGAAAACACCACCATCACAATATGCACAACTATAGGCTTAATTTAAATTAAAAAATGGCAAATTGATAGAGGACCTCTGTCATTATTCTCCCCACTCCTGCAGTAAAGAGTTCCAGTAGCAAGAGAAATTATTTAATTCACTAAAACTGATCAGTTTGAAATTTAATGCAACTGCCAAAAGTCTACAGTTGCATTGATAAAACCACTGTGTCCATAGTCCTCTGGCAAAAGCAGATGAAGGTTAGGCTGGTAAATTTTTTTAGAGTCATACTACATGCCCACGATGGTCATATGCATGTGAAAAACAAGCTTCATTAGATATAGCAATAGTGGAATGCATGAAAAATGTCATGGAAAATATGTCAGTCACAACAGGTACAGCAATTCATATGAGACGGATATAAGATACATAACTGAAGTATAAATAGATGCCTCAATAAATTACATAACCTTGTCCACATATGAATCCGAAACTCCAAACTGAGCAGCAAGTCACTAGAGCAATGCTGGAAACCTGACCTTAGACAATTGTATGCCCAAGCATTTCCTTAAATCACCAGTTAAGTCAAGAAAAAAAAATATTTACTTTGTGTGAGAGATTTGAAGAGCAGGGTCCTCTATTGATTCAGAGGCAGCTAGGGCACAAACAGCAGAGTGTCAGCTCCCAGACTGCCATCCTTTCCCCTTATTGCTAAAGAAGGAAGGCTGGACTACAGTCAGGGCTCTAACAAGGAACTCAATAGAGAAGTTTTCTGTTTTATGTTGTGGATATTCAGCTGCCGTAAACTGGTCCAGTCCTGATTTACGCAAGCGCTACACATCTAATATCAGGCAGCTTTCTGAACCTGCTTGTGCATCAGCGCTTCTTTGATCAAATGCTGTTATTAACTCTTCCTTCTATCTTTCATTTGCGTTGCCTCTTTTTATGTCAGGAAAAATAGTGCAGAGTTTGTTTCTGATAACGTGCTTTTTGCAAGGACTTGAACAGTGTGACTTAGGCTCAGTTCTACTTTGTAAGAACAGAGGAAGAAGAGGACGTGGAGGTGAAAGAGCAGTTCATCCTCCTTACCTAATACATCTTTTCACTTCTGGCAGGGACTGGAAAAATGAGGCTCTGTTAATAGTGGTGGGTTTACCTGAGTCCACCTTTCATTTCATATAGATCACTGTAGACTATGGGTGGATTTCAAATAGAAACAGAAAGATTTTGTATTCATCAGGAGAAACCCTGTGTCATTCTGTCCCCTCTTAAGCTTTAAAAATGATGTATTTTTTTGTTATTTGTCTTAGACTGTTAGGAAAGATAGGTCAGAAGCTGTAACATTGTTCCTGTTCTCAGGGAGGAAACATTGGCTAGTAAGAAGTAATGCAGGGTATTTTAATTTTCACTTGTACTTCATTTCTTTGAACTGTCTAATAAAAGACTTGCAAATCTGACGAAACATGAGTTTTCTCCAACTCCCTAAAAACAATTACTTAAAAAACATGTTTGGCTGAATTTTAGTGCTCATGAAAATGGAAGACAGATACTACTGAGTGAAGCATCGCACACAAGTTCCCCGGAGCAGTTCTGCCAAAGCAGTTCAGTCCCACACCTGTCCTGGAACTATTCAGAGAGCTAATCTATGCAGTAGTTATTCCCGTGTGGGCAACTATCCATGAGAGGCTTGACTGAGACCAGCCAAATTCATCTGACTTGTGTTTTATTACTTGCAGGAAGCTTGATCTGAAAGAATGAAGGGCTAACATGTTAACTCATACAGTGCCATCTTTCCACTGAGTTTTTTCTTCTCTTTTACAGTTAAGGTAACTGAATTCTAATCAGATTCTTTACTAAACTTTCTGCAAGATTACAAGTAAGCAAATAAGTAGAGTTACATATTGTCCCAAATATTATTACTACCGGAACACTTGTGGAGAATGCTGAAATCATTAAAAAAATTGCACACCCTCTCTAACAAAGCAAGGGCATATAGCTTTAGTATAACCTTCCCCATAAATTATCTCCTTCCTTCATATTAAGTGCCCGGACTTGGTGCTGCTGCTGATTGTGGGCATTTGGTGTACTTGGGGAATAGAAATGCCAGCCCTCCCATACGTACACACACGCAGGGAGTTTCTGCAACCGCTGCTGGTTCAGTCCTCAGGGTGTACCGCTCCTTGTCCCCTCGCTGTTTTTATCTAGTGTTGAATCCCGCCTTGCCTTCAGCTGCAAGGAGAAAGCATACTGCAAGCCCAGACCATAACATAGGGTTTGATCAATGTTTGACCTAGCCAGTGATTTAATCAACAGGACAGCATGAATGCGCTGATGACGCAGAAGCAACATCACAATTCTGTATGTTGCAGTGCATGATGATCATTTCTTTCAGCATGTTTCTTATAAGCAAGAATAATAAATACCCACTTCGGTGCCATTTTCCCCCACTGTATTGTCCCCAGTGTTCCCCTAATTCAGTCTTTTTTTGTTAGATAATGGATCTCTAATCTCTTTCAGATGAGAGGTGTAAAGGCAAGAGAAAACTAAATGTCATAAAAGCTGCCAGGTTCTACATTATCTATTTTAAATAACAAATAATATTCATTATTCCCCTTTGATTTATCTATGTAAAGCAGACTTTCTTTATTTATACCCATGCCTGAGAGGAAAATTTGAGACTAGTTACTCACTAATTGCTTTATCCATCCCATCTTTACTCTGTATCCGTTTTTTCTTATGGTTAACATGCACAGTTTCTAAGGTCACAAAAATGAGGACATGGAATAATATTAAGAGGGAATACACCAAAGCTCACCAAACCAGACTCGCCAAACCCGTAAGGGTTCTGTTCTAGAGCTAACACACTCTGAGATAGCATTAACTCTGTCTGATGATTCCCATGTGCTATGCCCACCACAGAAAAAACTGGGGGAACTTCACAGATCATTTTCTCCCCTCCTAGCTCCTTCTAGATTGTGCATTGCCCTACCTCTCCCTCTCATGGCAGTCAAGTCTTCCTCTCAGATGAATCACAGCATAGGTGGTTAAAACCGTGATCATTAGGAAACTCCAGTTTCCTGTTGCACAAAAAGGTGATTGTTTATCTCTGCACTTCATTCAGTCTGGACAATTTTGATTACTCGCTCTCATCCTGTTTTTCCCCCAGTTATTTTCTAGTCACTTTCCCTTTCCTGCTTTTATCTTCCCTCTGCAAAATACTGCAATATTTGACCTGTGAAAATAATATGGGAAATATTTAAATGAAAATAAAAGCTTCCATCACCATTATTGCTTATTTTAGTTTTGATAGTATCTTTAGGATACTTTGTGTCCTCAGTGCACCTGACATGACAGACATAACAGAATGAACTCCAGCTTAAAAGACAGATCCTTCTCAGCTGAAGAACTAAATAAAAATTCTGATTCAGCCAGTGCTACCGCATGTATTTAAAAAATAGAGTGAGAGAGAGAAACAGGAGAGAAGTATGCTGCTACCAGAATATAAATACATGTCACTAAACGTACCCCAGATGGTGGAAGGGAGTGTAAATTTCATGGCAAGGCTACAGGTCTTTGCATTAGTTCTGCTTCTAATAAGCAGGAGATACTCTTTTAGCATAGCTTTGAAGGAGTTAAAAAGAATGCCTTTCTGTCAAACATGGTTATCATTCAACACAAGATAATATAGAGGGCTATACTTAAACACCCCTTCCCAAGATCATCAAATATTTCTTCACAAGACCTAAGTAGCTTGTGAACTGATACTGATGCTATCTGAAATTTAAAGGTGTTTATTCTCCTAGTGCTTACAGAGGATCATCTTTCTGCAGCTGGTTGGCTAGACTGTAGGATGTCTTCTCTCAGTCAGCACATGCATAACCAGACAATCATTCGGCAGCTTGTAAAATATGATTCATTTGAGATATTGATGGTCTAAGGGAAGTTCTGAATATCAGAGGTTCATAATTAGAATACCTATGCATTTGATCCAATAGAGTTTCCATCAATGTCACAGAGATGAGTGGTTATGAATTTCAGAGTCATCTCTGCTCGTACAGACTGATTTATGCACTTTCAACTTTGGACAAATGAAGGGCAAAGAATTAAAGCCAAACCCTTCTACCTAGAGAGCTCCTTATCCTTAGAGGGGTTCTGAAATTTATAATCACCTCTCCTGGTGCTCAGGATCAAGCTCCACAGCTGGTAACTCATGACCTATTTATGCTCATGCCATCCATCTGCTTTCAGTCATTCTGTCCTGTTATCTGTAAATCCACAGTCACACTATGTAGGATGTGTGGATCTGCTGATAAGAAATTTTTGCAGGAAAGAAAATCTGGGCAGATCAACAGTTCTGTTGGCAGAGCTGCTGGCAGCAACTCTAACATCTCATTTATTCCAGATTTATAAAGATCCATTGTCCTGATCTGAGGATAGAGATGAGTGTTTGACTTCTGTGATAATAGACTATCTAGTTGAAACCTGTATTTGGTACTAAATACTAAGTTAAATAGAGACTGATAAGATTATCCAGTGTGGGACAGAAAACAGCCATCTTGTTAGGATTGAGATTTCCATGGTTCCTGGGCTATGTGTTTGGGTTTCCTTTGGTTTTGCATTTAGGTTTGTTTTGGTTTGGTTTGTTGGCTTTTTTTTTTTTTTTTTCATTTTATTTAATTTTAAATCACTGCATTTTACTGGAAATGTACATAGCTAAAAACTAAGGCTCTAGTGTGAAGACAGGGACTCAGCACCCTGTAGCCAGCACTCAAAAAAAAAAAAAATCCAATTGCATCATTCTTTTTAAAACTGTATTAAACAGAGTACTACTTGTGAAAACAGTTCTCTATTAACTATAGGGGGAAAGCAAACAACCTAGAAAAACTCATATGCAGTTTCCTTGTCAAAGTTCTATGGTATCACTGATTGCCCTGCTACCTAGTTAAATAATAAAAAAGGAGGATGGTAACTAAGCATCAGAAGGAAATAGATTTCGCTAAATGATCTTTTGCCATTCTAATTCTCTCATAAATCTCTTTTTTATTTTACATTTTGTTTGTGTGTGTCCCCCTGCATGCATGTACGTGCATGTTTATGATTATGAATACACAATACCACATGAATAAAAAAGAGATTTTGATAGGACACAACATGGATAAAGCAATTAGAGTAACCTTACTGTCAGATGCTCTGCCATAGAGGCTTAGGCATCTCTGGGCAATTATAAGGGACTTGGCTCTGTCCGTGGCATTCAAAGTGCACATTTAAAAAAAATGAGAGGTGTCCATTATGCTTCTTTCTTGCCTAAGTATTTTCAAAGCTATAATGGTAGACATTTTTCTCTCTGAGTAAAGACTATTATTCTGTTGCACAAACGCTAAAGAATAAGGTTCTGAAATTAATTTTGTCAAACAGCGAAAGTAATTTTTCAAATAAAAAAAAAGACTTCCACTGGCAAAATGCATTTTACAATTTACTGTTGAACTGCTGCAAGAAAAAGCTCTTCACTGAGCAGCATGGCACAGGGCCAGAACGAGCTATTTCAAAAATCACTGTTGGGCATATACCAATTTGATACACAGGATTTAGCAATACAGTTGGGAATGACTCCATGTGTCTGTGTGTATGTGTTCAGGTTCTGTTAAATTTTAGCAGTCTCTAACTGTATACTCATCTTCAGTATGAGGAAATTTGTTGTTAGCCTGCTAAATTTGTTTTAAAGAAGGAGAAATTTATCAGGCTGGATAATGGCACTTTTTGCTTGTTTAATTTACTTATTTTGTGTTGGAAATTAATTTTCTATGGGCAGTTCAAAAGATAAAATATCAGACAAAATCTTTGGAAACACTTAAATCAAGAATGAAGATTCTATGAGTATACTAGAGAGATGACTGTGAGCTGTTGGTTAGCCTTATATGTCCTTTCCACCTCCAGATTCTCTTGTTCAATGAATAATGTGGAGGCTTACAGTAATGAATCAGGACAACATGATGTAATAGAGCATTAACTTTTTAAATTGGAGTCCTCCAACCACCCAATCCAGCTTCATACCAATTCAGGTATCAGTGATTTATTTTTTTTATCATAATTATAACAAATGATGAAATAGACAGCAAGTTTTCAACTGATATGGCTCAAGAAATAATGTTTAGTCTAGGAGCATTTGTGACTAACTCCAAAGCTAAGTGGTTAAAGATAAGAATAAGGTTAAACCTAGATCAGTCAGTGAAGTGGCCCGTGAAACCAGATGAACAAGATTACTAAATGGGGTACATTTAGTTGGATGCAAATCTCTCAATGACACAAGAAGCACCACCTAGGAAAAACTTCCTAGATCACAAATGAAATTATAAGGTACTACTAACACATATTCCTTCATTTAGAGACACCTCACATGGTTTCAGGTAGCATTTCAGTCATGCAAGAGGCTCACTAAAATCACCTCACTTGCCAAAATCATAATTTATTAAATGATATGCACACTCGATGCCTAGTCTACAGATCATTTTTATAGAAGTGTACCTATGTAGGCTGTGTCTGTAACAAACACATATACTGCTACAATCCTAATACGGATGCAATTCTAGTCATTTAAATGACTTGTACATACATAGCTTGTTTTTCCATACACACATGAAGAAACTGCTAATGAAAGCATATATACATTAGTATAACCAAAGACACACTGTTGGGGTTGTATCATCTTCAATTATAGCTAAATGACATCACTTTGGGGTATTCAAATTATTACTCACATGAGTAATCTCTAATCATGAGAAGAGTGTCTGTGAAATTAACTTGCCATTGAAAGAGAGAAGGATTGAGTCTGGAATCAAATACATTAATTTAAAAAGCAGTTTTTCAGCTGTGAAGTTATATTTCATAAGCACAGATAAGTTTGCTACAGACTCTTTCCATCGACCTTAGGAGCAATACCTCTTGGGAGCACGACCTCTTGGGAGCACCTCGGGTTTTTTTACCCAGTATAGAAACTTCCAACACAATGGAAGAAAAATATAAGTTTTTCTTCTTATTTAACTTGATTTGCAGTTCACCAACAACATTAAATTTTGAATGAAAATTCATTATATATGCTTTGAAGGGTCTGAAGAGACCTCTGTGATTATAGACAATGTCACAGTCACCTATTTATGTAACACATACACAAATTATATATATGTGTATATATATATAAAACCTGCATTCTTCTTCAGAACTGTATATTAAATTTCTTTTTCTGTCAGTAAGATGCTGATATAAAATAATATTTATTTTTTGTTGCATTCATTTCCAATGACATTGTGAATGTCATACCCATTTTAAAACAGTTCTAATATTGTATTTCTTTTTCTCTGTAGGAAAAGCACACAGGAAATCTCAAGAGAAAGAAATATTTGTAACTCTGAACCTACAAGCCTGTGGTTGATGATCCTGTGACTGCAGTTTGACCGTGGTTTGGTCCTCTGCAACCTGTGTGAAGATTGAGGACTGGGTACGAGCATCACTGAAGGCTCCCGGCAGTGCTAGGACACGCTGCGGGAGCGCTCTGTCCTTTCCCCACACAGGCAACCCTTTTCCACACGATGCCTCTTGGCTAACTCTTAAGGAACAGCTCAGCAAGGCATGAGCCACTCATGCGCCTACGTGGTGCAGGACCGGAAGTATTGTCGAGAAAAGCTCTTCTCTTTTAATTTTTCCTGTTGGTTCTGATGAAGGAATGACAAAAGCTGCCAGCAGGAACTGGGAATGACACTGCTGCACACTGATTTCAGTTCTCAGAAGGTGCTGATGAAGCTTTTCATTCAGAGCTCTGACCTTTCCTGCTCTTAATGGGTCATGTAGTACTACCATACAGTTTACAGTATTTACTACGAGAGAAGTGCCTACCATCAGCCTGCCCAGACCTTGCTGAACACAGAAGTGCATGACAGTGAATGGCTAATGCATCAGAGAGATGGAATTCCAAAATCTTTTGCCTGCAATTCTCCCTCAAGATCCCTCACATTAAGCAAATTTTATCAATTTTCGTCTGAATAAAGTTTGTGGAATAGTTTTGGATTAATTCAATCGTGTTCAGGAAGGAACTGATTTGTCATCTATAATATAGGCATCTATAATATATATAAGATAATTAGATTACCCATGACAACTTGGCTACAGTAAAGAACTTTCACCAAAGAGCAGAACTTCTGCCCCTTCATCCAAACCTTTTCACTGTGATATATTCACAAATAAATTATGATAAAAGGAACTAAATGCCCTCTTCTGTATTCTGTAGCTCAAGGTATGTCCCTACCTGGGCTGGGGTTTGTAAAACCAGACTGCAGACCATTACAGTAATCTACAGATTATTGTCCAAACTACCTTTGAAAATTATTCTTTTTCTTCAGTCTTTAATCCATAACTGTCGCAGAAAATTACAATCATAATTTACCTTGCGAATAGGAAGCTGGTGATTAAGTGTTATGAAAGTGGCCTATTGACTTGAAGGCCAAGCCAGAATATTGTCTGTGACCTTTAATATTCTGCTTTGTAAGGGACAGATCCTACAAAATACTGATCAGGGGCTGTTGGAAGCAAGCCACCTCTCACCTGGGGCCAAAGTAAAATCATCACTTTGCAGGACCAAGTCTAGCAATGATCTGATCCTGTACATCGAAAGCCTATTGAGTTTTGCTTGCAAGGACTGAAGGATCGGTCTCAATGACAGTGTACCTTTGAATGATCAACCATTCTCCGTGCTGTATGCCTTTATAAATATATCCTCACATTAAACTAGGCTAGAAAAGGTTTCCTCTACAACAAATTAATAAATAAAGCAGTTATATCTTGAATTAAAATATAGAGCAGATTGTTCTAGGTAGAGCTGATAGATAGCACAAGGTTTCTTTTTAGAAGGGATATTTTACGGACCTCTTTATGCATCACTAAGTTTTCAGGAATGCTGAATAGAGCATGATGGATTTGGTTTAAGTTGTTGCTAGTATTTAATTTTGATTCAGTTCAAAGGGCCATGTCAGAAGAAGGAATCGAAAAGGGAAAAAAAAAACAACCTGCTAGCTGGGTAAATGATCAATAAAAAAAAAGGAAGGTATAAGAACGTCCCAACACCTTTCACCAGTGGCTGAAAATACCGGATTAAATTGCACTATTCCTGGGACATATTGTTTGATGTGACTAGAATATAATTTGTTAAACAGAGAATAGTTTTTATTTCAAACGCTTCTTTCCTGAGTATTACCTATGGATTAAGGTTTGGGTTTGTTTTAAATAAATGAATAAAACATGCCTGCCAAGAAACATATTTTAATGGTGATTTTTTGTGGTTGTTTTTCTTTAAAAGTCAATTACTTGAAAGGTGTAGGTTACACACAGCTGTAGGGGAACTAAAACTCCTATCTTCAGTGTATGTTAAATTAGCCTTCTTTACAATAATAACTATATATTATTCTTTTCCATTGTTTTTTATAAAAGACAAAAAAACCAAAACAAAACAAAATATTTGTTTTACCAAAAGAAAATAAAAAACAATTTTTATATCTCTGGGGCAAGTTCCAGCTCTTTTGCTTTCTTGAGGAAATAAATAAAAAGCATTGGCAGAAAGACTCCTAAAAAGACTGCCCAAGGGGGAGGGAAGGAAACACCTAAAAACATCATATTACCAAGGACTGAAGTAATCAACTACAGTCTGGGAAATGTCAAACAGTGGTATTCACCTACCCAAAGATATTGCTGATCAAGTCCTCAACTGCCATTTACAATCACTAACTAAAACATGGAATATAGCTCTGGATATAAACAAGAGACAAATTAGTACTGGGAAGCTGGGTTTAATAATCCCCTAAAAGAGACCATCTGTTTATAAAGACCCCCTTTTCCTTGATCTCTGACATGTATTCCTAATATAGACACAGCTGGAATTTTTTTTTACATTTTTTAAACACCCTGCTACTATAAAGTCTACTTATAGTATATCTGGTCTGAGTGTTTGTCTCAAGTTTCAGTTATTATGTAAGCACTCAGGGGCAATAAAATTTCACATAGAGTCAGCCTGTTTTAGAGTAAGTATTAAACTATCAGATGAACATAAGTGCAATTCCTTTATTACTGATGTTCAATACCACTGGCTACTTTTTATTTTTCTGATTTTTGTAAATGTTCATCATATTATCACTGGAATAGCTGGAATAGATTTAGAGTTCCTTTCAAGGTCTGGATTCATGTTTGGAACTGGAGTTTGGTTTTCTTGTTCTCCTGTTTAAAAAAACAGGAAACCGCATTGTCGGTAATGGGTATGACATTGATAACCTGACAAGCTAGGTGATTTGCAGGTATAAAAGACCAAAACAATTTATAGCCTGAGTTTCCAATCCACTATGGTGAAGAAAAAGGGAAAAAATCACCATTGACTATACACTTCTCACAGATAGAGGTCACTAATGGACTGGATTTGAATCTGTCTGGTAAAAGCCTGAAAGTTGCACAAAAGTAATCTAGTGAAAAATGAACTCATTTTGAGATTAAAGAGGTAGCAGAAATGATTAAGAAATAAAGTTCTCACCTTCCTAGAAACAATATTATCTTAAGTGTGCCTTCTTTCTAGTCCTTTAAATAGAAAGTGCAGTACAGGAAAAGCCTGACAGCGATGCTTGTTTGAACTCCTTTTTGTATTCTTGACTTGGTAAAACTATGTCTCTCCTTCTTTTCTGCAGCAAGCGTAGGGAAGTCAGCCCTAATAACATCCTACATTTTAGATACTGCTATTTTTAGCAGTTAAAGGCAAGCACATTCTTGATTCTCGAAGGAAACCATAGCCTATGTAATGCAGATTCCAACTGGGAGGGTGTAGGGTTGCGCAAAGGAGATATGTCTACATTCTAAATCAAACTATCCAGCAGGCCAGGATATAAATGTGACTTGTAACAGTGGCTCAAATTAGATCCAGACTCTCAGAGCCAAACACAGATAACATCACCTTATACAAAATATAGGGTGTATGTGTATGTGAGGAGCGACTCTTTCAAGAACGCTGGGTGCATTCCAGCACCACTTCTTTTTGCTACAGCCTTGGACTTTGGAAAACACTGTCAACTGCTCTAGTCACGGGTAGTTTTACAGACACTGTATTTACACAGTGCTCTGACTTACTTCACCTACAGTACTCCAGGCCTGCACTCTCTTACTTTTAACTGCCTAGCTACCATATCAGGATAGGGAACAACCGTTTAAATAGCAAACCTCCTACAAACATTAATGATGTTTGAAATGTCTCCTCACATAATTTTCAGGAACAAGATCAACACTAACATTTTAACATCACTTTTGTCACTTAGAATTGTGACTTTTAAATAACATCTGTTGTGTCTTTCTCATTATGCAAATATTATATCTCAGTGATAACATACATTGGCTCTTTAAAGGAAGAAAGGAGAGAAAGGTGGATAGAGGTATAGGTACAGTACCTTTTAAGTGTTTTGAAAAAATACCAGGATGGATTTTTCTCCTTCCAAAAATACATATATCTGAAATCAATTCATTAATTTACTCTTAAACTACAAATATATAAAGGTGCTCTTGGAGAAAGACCATGCCAGTGACTGAAGCAAGGAATTAAGTCCATGGAAGTTTGGGGGGGCTTTTTGTCTGGTTGGTTGGGTTTTTTAAACCCAAGTAGTGATGAGTCTCAACCTCTAGCCTGTTTAATTTCCCTGCAAGCACTGTAAAGTTAGATGCAGTAAATAAACCTCTCTTTAACACACACCCTGTCTTTGTGCACGCGTGTGTGTGTGTGCATGTACGTACGCGTCTCTGTGTGTGAGAGAGGTCTGACTTGCTTTAGTATCTTTTCCTGCTCCTCATACAAGGAACCTCTCCCTTTCTATTTAGCCGAGCTCTGCATTGCAAAAAGCAGCATCTGAAGAAATCTAATCAGTACCTTCCACACACAGTACAGGAATTTACACGGATTTGTGCCCTGGATTTATTAGCTTATTGTAAGCCTTAAAAGAGATTTCCTCCATTAAAATTAATTAAAAGCTCCTGTTGACGGATTCCCATTCCAAAAAGAAGGTGGAGAGTCCCACTCTCTTACTTTGCTCCTGATTTCTTCATCTTTTATGGCGTTTTATCTCATGCTCTAGAGAGGTCTTTTCAGCTGTTTGATTTCTTTTTGCGATCTGGTATTCTATTGCTCACCACCCCCACCTCCCCGCAGTATTTGTTATTATTTTGCCAGAGATCACCACCTAACTCATCAGGTCCACGAGGGGCTCCTTTGCATTCCGAAGTCTTGATCCAATTCTCTCAGCCTCGCCCCCACCCACTCACCCCCAGCCCCGCTCCGGAGGCTGCTGATGGGGATCTGACGGATCCTCCTGCCGGGCGCAGCTCCCTGCTCTCCCCGTAGATCTCTTAATGCTTGCCAGCGCCAAGCTAAGCCGACTGCCTCTTCCGAGTAAGGCTCACCTTTACAGGTCCCGTTGCCCAAACCCGCCTCCCGAATTCGACTAATGGTGGGACTAACACAGGCGCTCTGCCGGTTCCCCCGCACCAGGGGCAGTTCTCGGCTCTCCCTTCCCCGCCCGGCGCCGTGCGGGGGCCACGGCGTGGGGGCCCGGCCAGGCTCGGCACCCGCCCGCTCGGCACTGAAATGCGACCGGGGATGCGGGACCCCGCTGCAGCTGCGAGCTCCGAGTCCCACTCGGAACCGAGACGCCGGCGTAAAATAACCCGGGGACCCTCCTAACACTTGCCGCCGGCCATTCATAAATTCGGGCGTGTGCGTGCCCGGCGCCGCACGCTCGCAGACATGGGGCTGTAATGAGGCGGAGGCGATATTTCCGACGCGCGGCCTGATCCCGGCTCCTCAACTTTGCCTTCTCGGAGAAGGCAAAGGGCACCGCGGCTCTAAATCGCCCGGGGCTAGAATTACCAGGAAGGAAAAGAGAGAGAAATGAAATCCCAACTGTACCTGGCGGCGTCTGGGAATCCCTCGCCGGCACCGATCGTAATCCCCCTCCGCGCCTCTGGCCCCCCACACCAAAACTTTTCCGCCGCCGCCGCTCCTCGGTGGTGGCCGCCGCCCTCCGCGCCGCGCAGCGCGGCCGCCCAGCGCCGCTCCCCGCCGGCCGCCGCCGCTCCGGAGCGACCCCCGCGCCTCCCGCGCCTTCCTCCGCCCTTAGGAGGCAGCGGCATCGTCCTCCCCCCGTCTCCGCCACCTCCTCCTCCGGCGCGCAGCCCGCGGCTCTGGCATCCCCAACGCACTTTCTCTCCTCGGGTCGCTCGCTCTTCCCCCCGCCGTTCCTCCGTCTCCGGTAAAAAATAAAGGAGAAGGGGCCGCGGGTACGCCTGGTCCTGGGGCTTCTCTCTTTCCTTTTTCTCTCTTTCCGTCCTCTCCAAATGATGAGGGGATCACATGAGGATCAGGCAGGGAGACCCAGGACCCTTGGAAGTCGGAGAAGGCATCGGACACATGTGTAGATGGAAGTAGATGTGTGAGTGTGCGTGTCTGGCTCTCTCCGAGTCCTGCGCCTGCCTTCAGCCGGGATTGCAGGCTGATCTTAGCAGTAATGATGCCTCAGATCTGACTATTCCCTGCTAATGTAAGTCGTGCCTTTTTTTCCTCCCTGCCTGACACCCCAGGGAGATGTTTACAGTAATGAATTCAGTTGATAGCCATCTCTCTCTCTCTCTCCTGGAGTCCCTCCCACATTTCTAGTTTAAAGAATGCTTGGAAGGCAGGGCTGCAACCTAAAGCTTTCCAAGAGGCAAAGTCAAGCTAGGTTTTCTCTTTTTCTTTCTTTCCGTCTCCCCCCCCCCCCGCTTTTAACCCATTGCTTGCTGAGGGCAGTTTAGCGAGCTCCGTCCCTTTGGACTCGCCCTCTCCCACTACTCTCAGCGAGGGGACCCAAGCGGGGGGCGCTGCTCGGGGGGGGGGGGGGCTGCGCAGCCCCCGGACCCCCGCCCCGCCTCGCCGCGGAGCGCTGCGGGCCGGGGCTGCGGGGAAGGAAGGTGCGAGTATTGCCGCCCTTCGCGGCGCGGCTGCCTCGGCCCCGCTGCTCTGGGGGCTCTCGGGGTGTATCGGAAGGGAAGCCGGGGAGTGAGCTGAAAAACTCCCCGAGCTGCGGTCCTAACTGGGAGATGCCCTCGCTAGCAATAATTACAGCCGCGCTGCTCTCCACCAACATGGCGATATTTCATGAGCAGCCGCCGCCACGCGCGCCTCCCCACCCCCTTCTTTCCCTTTCCTTCCCCCCCTGCTAAGTTTGAGGTAGGCAATAGCAGTACTCAATAAATATAACACAGAATAAAAGAAAGTCCAACCCTCAGGGAAGAGACGGACCTCCTTTAGTATTCCGTCTAATTTCCATCATCAGTCAGAAAGACTTCAAAACCACTGGAGAAACCGCCTTTTGCCCTAAAGCGCTAACACGCCCCCCCATGTCTCCTGTGCGCATTCAGCGCGTGTGCGTGTGAGTGTCCGTGTGCGTGTATATGCACACCGGGCTGTCTGCGCTTGTTTCGGGGTAACCCTTCCCCCGCCGCCCAGTTCCCTACTAAGCTACTACAGCCGTGTCCTGACAAGTCCGCTTAAAGGCAACACTGCTTAATACCGAGAAGCACTTGAGCGGTAGGATACAGCCGTCAAGGTAGGACGTGGGGTGTGCGAAGAGAATTTGCCTCAAACTCCTCCATTGGTAATGAAAATGCACAATACGGCTTTTGCTGCGAGTTACTTTAAGAGAGGGGCTGGGAGGGATGGGGGAGAGGAGAGCTGATCAGTGCCATGTGTCGAGGAAACAGAAAAGGCAAGTGAAATGCCTCGGGGTTTGCTTCCCCCTCACCCCTGGCTGCTCACTAGCTTGCATTTTCTGCTCAGCCGTACCTCAAAAGCTGAATCACTCGCCATTGTCTCCGCACCTCCTTCGCCCTTCCCTTGGAGGGGCCTCAATTATTCACGACTTCAAAGGCTTAATAAGCCGTACGAGGAGCCCGTCGCGGAGCCCCGGCGAGGGTCAGCCCGGCCGCGGTGTAATCGGCGCGGCTCCTGCCCCCACGCACCCGCCCTGCCCTGCGCCCGGTGCCCTCCAGGGGGGCTTAGGAGACCCCCCGCATATTGATAGCCCCGAGCCAAGCCGAGCCGAGCCGGGCTGGGCTGCCTGCCCGCTCCGAGAATAGGTTGTGCCCTCACCTACGCAGATGCGCGGAGTGATGGGGGGGGGAGGGGGGCGGAAGGGGGAGCGCAGGTAGCCCGGCATTTCTCAGGGGACTCGGCGGGGGGAAAGGAGTTGAGGACGCTGCCTCGGGGGCCGGGGTCTGCTCTAGGCTCGCGGGACGGAGGGGAGGGAGCCCGGGGCCCTCCGCGGGGCCCTCCGCGGGGCCCTCCGCGGGGCCCTCCGCGGGGCCCTCCGCGGGGCCCTCCGCGGGGCTCAGCCGGCCGGGAAGGAGCGGGTCTGGCACCGGTCGGACCCGCGGGGAGAGCCTGTACGCCCGGCTCAGAGACGGGGTGCTCTGAACTCCAGTCTCTGCCTGCAGCTCCCAGCTGGTCCGGAGGGATGAAAGGATCAGGAGCCCCGCAGGGTCCAAAGGCGAGCGAACAACCTTTTTCAAAGGCTGGTTTGGGTCCTTGACTTTTTGAGACCTGACTTTTTTTCTTCTTTTTCTTTTTTTTTTTAAGGCTCTGCATACTTTTCAGAGCACTTTTTTGCGCATGATTTATCTCTCCCGAAGCTGATGGACAAACGGTGCATTTCTCGTGAAAAAAATCCCCCTTCTAAGACTTTCCCATCCTCTATCCACCCGTCCCTTCTTTCTCCAAGTCCCCGATATTAGCAACCTGTCGACAACACATAAGGCAAAGCAGACCTTTGTCGCTCACAGGCATTTCTGCCCCCTGTGCCCCCAATCACGGAGGAAAGTGGGAATGCTAAAAACTTCTGCAAGGCTGCAGGCTGCTGCCCTGCCCCGCAGGCTCGGAGAGGTTAGGGGGAATTGTGCCTGTCCCCCTCCCTGCCGCTGGCCCCTCAACCAGCCCACACTTCAAATCAGAGAAAGGTGCTCAGGACACACTTTGGTCAAATCAAGATCGTGTCAGTCCCAAAAGGGACTTAACTAGCCGTTACCTGCTCCTGCGGAGGTGGGTCCTCCTCGGTAGGTCACCCAAAGCCCACCGGGTCCGGCAGGTTGAAAGGGGAGAAAGTGGCAGAACAGCTGGGCTCCGGCATGGTATTATTTTAAGGATCACCACCAAGGTCTCTGTTTTCCATAGCTGCCAATGGTCACCATCACCCAAGGTTTCTCTCAAGGAAAGGAGGAAGGAAATTTTCTTGCCAAGCTGCTGTCCAGCCGGTCATTTGACCCTGACACCCACCGATGACACTGAAGAACACCCTGCTAAAGCGGTTAAACGCCTCGTAATTTCCTTTCTTCTCTTTCCCCCGGCGGCTCCGGCGCAACGCCACGGAGCGATCTTATCGCCGTGTGATCATTATTCACCGGTGACAACCAGAGATGCAGAGCTCCTAAGTGAGGGTGACAGATTTCAAACGCGGGGCTGCAGCGTACTCAGCCTCAGACATACTCTTCCTCAAACTTTGCCTAGCAAGCAAGTCAGCGGCTTAACCCTTTGCAGACCTTTCTCTCGCCCGGCCACCGAGACCTCAGCCCCCGGGGGAGCGCTCATTTGAGAGGAACCGCAGCGCACACGGCTGCTTGGCTGGGGACTTTTTATTACGTGTTATTTTCTATTCTTGGTTATTTTCAGTTGAAACACATCAGAACCGCCAACTCTGGCGAGCAGCTGGAGAGCTGAGCACTTCTCCTCTGTGGTTAGGGGCTGGAGAAATCCTCTCGGCGAAGCAGATCTCTTGGGGACTCACCTGTGGTCCCTACTCTGTCGCCGAGTCTGGTATGCAAACTGTCATACGCATCGCGTGAATCTCTCTCGCACACGCATGTACAGAGCTTCTGCACTTTCCTCAGCGTG